>NW_027361768.1:1720000-4120000 GCF_039654945.1 Dendrobates tinctorius
ACTATGACCCAAAGACAAAAAATACAAAACCGGCCTAAACTGGCCAAACTTTGAGCACGCACAGATATGAGCTGGCATGGAGATACAGTACCACTACAACAAATGTATTTTTTTTTTTTTGCTAAATAGTGCTGTATATAAGTACAGTTTCACCCAGGACAAAAAAAGAAAACCGCCGTAAACTGGTCAAAATTTGAGCACACACAGATATGAGCTCTACAGAGATACCACACCGAAAAATGTGTGGCCTGTATTTTTCTTTGCTAAATACTGCTGCATGTAAGTAATGTGACAGCTAGGACAAAAAAAGAAAACCGCTCTAACTGGCCAAACTTTGAGCATGCACAGATATGAGCTGTAACACAGAGACACCGCTCCGACAAATGTGTGAATTTTTTCTTTTTTTGTGTGTAAATACTGCTGTATATAAGTACTGTGACACCCTAGACAAAGAAAGAAAACCACCATTAAATTGCCAAACTTTGAGCACGCACATATATGAGCTGGGAAGGAGATACCACACCAAAAAATGTGTAGCCTGTATTCTAATTACACCTGGGGCTAGCTATATGCGGCCAATATATCCTAGCAGCAGCAACAGAACACAGGAAGGGAATGGAGCCTCTTAATGTATGCTATGATCTATGTACACACATACAGTGCCTTCAGGCCTTGCACTGATGTGTATAGTGTGACATACACTACCCTGCCTACCTAACACTGAAACCTATATACTCCGGAATTAGTCCTTAGAAGGACTGTTAGTTTAGCTGCATTTGAGTAGTTTAGGATGGTAGACCCCACACTAACTAATAAATCCCCAAATCTGACCCCATCTCAGCAGCAGCTCTCCCTACACTATCTCAATCCAGAGCTGTATGCACCGAGCAAGGCGGCGTCTGGTCTCTTATACCCCTGATGATGCTGTGTGGCCAGCCAATCACTGCATGACCACAACAAAGATAACTGTGGTGTTTCATTGCCTGGCAGATAATCCGTGCATCGTGATTGGGTCTCTAAAGTTCACCAAAAAAGCTGGGTGGAGACCCGAGTTCCTGCCGAGTAATCCCGGAAATGCTCGGTGCTCGCCGAGTACACCGAGTACAGTGATACTTGGGAGAGTAACGAGTAATGGCGAGCATATTCGCTCATCACTAATGACCACATAAAAAAGTGTCTTTTGAAAAGGTTAAAATGTAGAGTTGAATATGGCACAAACAAAACAAGGTGGCAAGCAACAAAATTGCAATAATGAATAAGACACTGTGTCGTTTAAAGCTGTGTCTCATTCTGTTTGTTGGGAGGAAAGAGTTAATAGATCATCCATATTTCAGGTAAGAAAATTCTAATTAAAAGTTTGGCTGTGTTGGTTTGTTAGGATAAAGTTTCCCATGAACATTCAACTAAAGTTGTCCGAACCCACCAATATTGGGGAGAGGGAAAGAAGGAACAGCCCTGCTGAATTTCAACTAATCCTTTTGTACCACCTGGAGATAAACCACTACCAGAAGAGTACCAGTGAATTAATTAAGAGACCACTGATTTCAACATAACATTGGTCCAACTGCTATCCGATAAAACATCTAATAGCTCTAGTCCGATGTAAATGCTCATATGAGCGAGCCCTACGCATGTTTGTTTCTGCAAAACTTCACATGGTGTTTTTACTGCATTGATTGTGTTTTAATGCTGTAAACTCTGCATTATCTGACCTCAATGTGTTGGTAAAGTTCAACAGATTAGTAATATTTTGAAGTTTTGTATTCCTGCTCACGCTAACTTTCTCTTTCCTACAATGTGTATTATGAGGGTTAGTCTCATCATCAAAGACGGATAATGTTGGATAGAGCTTGTACAAACAAGCACTTTTTCAATTTACTGATTTTTAAAATTTGCATTTGTTTTTGAGATTGCTTTTGGCTTTTTGTCTATGTGAACAACCACCACTGTGTTTAGCTTGAAAGCACTGCACCAGGATTAGAAGATGCCCTTTAGTAATACTGGCCAGATTCAAAACAGTAGTTCCAAGCTCAACAGGAAAGAGGATTTAAGCACTTTGCGTGTTTTGTTATCTAGCAGCATTAGTCAGTCTCCAAAGCAATGAGCTGTAAAAAAAATGTATTAATATGTCAAGAAAGGCTGAAAATTTTAATAAGCAGTAAATTGCAAAATTGTTTGTATTTATAATCATTATCCAACAGTAGCTATTTAGGGGCATAGGAATGACCCTTTAAGCACTATTTGCGCCAAACTGAACTAATGTGTAATTAGGTTAGGCTATACATTCAGCCTTATGAACACATTACTGATATTTACAGTATTCTCTAAAAAAGTGTGTTCTCTTAAAGCTAATTTGTCATCAGAAAATTGCCTATTGCTTTAATTAGGTTTGGTCAGACTCATAGCTAATTAGTAATTAATTAGTAATAATTTGCATCATTGTTATTGGTGCTAGTTTACATTTATACAGGGTTCTTTTCAAGAAGAGTATACAATATTTTCCTTCTCATCAGAGGCAGGATTACAATAACTGATCATTTATATACAGCTGATAACCCAGTATCCACCAATCACAATAGATGATTTCATACCTGACCCTGCACCCTCTCATTTTACAATGATCTTTTCGCTCACTCATTAAATACAAAAAAAATGCAAAAGATAGAGTTTGAGTATGTTTAGTGCTGCTAATATGCATGTAGATTTCCTGGTATGACAAGAAATTTGAATCAAAAAAGCCCAAGTGGCCTGTGCAAAAATTTGAAGATTTCTAACTTGCAAAAAAAACCCTGTTTGGGAGAGAAGAACAGACAAATTGCGGCACCCTAAGTGCGTAAACAAAATATTGTAGCCTTTAAAGGGTGCACAATTTTATGCACTCACCTGTGTATCCTCAGAAATCCTTCTTTCTGGGATACTTTTCAATAAACAGGGCTTGCAGCTTGCCTTGGGTGGATCCAAGTGAAAGAGTCAGATTCAGGCTTCACACAGGATTAGTAAATCAAGAAAGGCACATCCAGCCCATGAACGGCAGCGCTTCCCAGGACTCACATCCAAAGATGATATTTCATATTTTTTTGTATTTGATAGGTTAAAAAAGAGGAGATACTTAAATTTTATTTTCAATAAACATGGTGGAATGAGACAAAAAATCATTGTGAAAAAATAAAATACGTTTAACACAAAAATATTAAAGCAACAGGCCATTTTCCGATGGTACATTCCCTTCAAAGCATATTTTAATAGTTGTTCTAATGGTTAATTGAATGTTCCTTTTTTATGTCCCCTGTACTTGTGTGTTTGTGTGTATTTTTCCTGACTAGACCTGGTTAACCATTTCTGTGAACAGATCCTTAGTTTTTTACTTTGTCCCTACTTTCCTATCATAGCCCCATCTTCCCCTGGTGTCGACTCCGTAACTTTACAGCGTACAGGCAGCCAACATTGCTCTCAGAATGCAACAGGGACCTTCCAGAGGGCCAGTTATGCTGTAGGCTCTGGATCGAATTATGCAGACCCATACCATCAGCTGCAGTATTGTCCATCTGTTGACTCACCCTACAGTAAATCGGGGCCAGCTATACCACCTGAAGGAACTCCATCCGCCAGGTCTCCATCTATTGACAGCATACAGAAAGATCCAAGGTAAGTGTCACTTTTGTTTCTACAAATATTGCCTGTATTTTATTTCTAAAGCAGATTGTGATTAACATAACCTGTTTTAATGATATTTTACGTAATCTTTTTAGCATAAATGTAAACTTGTAGTCAATCTGTCAGTAGAATCAACACTACTAAGTCGTATATATGGGCATGCAAGTCACATATAGTCAAATAAAATGAAACCTTGATATCTGCAGTCCAGTGTTTTCCTTTTTTTATTTACATAGTTACATAGGTTGACAAAAGACCTAGGTCCATCAAGTTCAACCTTTCTCCAACAATAGCTTTTTTGTCACTAAATTAACTATAACCTGCAATTTTATGTGTATTGAGGAAATCATCCAGACCTTTTTTAAAAGCTGTTATAGTGTCTGCTATTATTACCACTTCTGTATAGGGCATTCCACATTCTGACTGCTTTAACTGTAAAGAACCCTTTCCTATTGAACTGTCGGAATCTTTTTCTTCCACCCATAATAAGTACCCCCTAGTCCTCAGTATGATCTTTGGAAAGAATAAGTCATGCGCTAGTCCTTTGTACTGACCACACATACTTATACATAAAAATGAGATCCCCTCTGAGGTACCTTTTTTCTAAGCTAAACAAGCCCAACTTTTTCAACCTCTCATCATATGAGAGGCTTTTCATCCCTTGTAATAATCTAGTTGCCCGCCTTTGAACGGAATCTAATTTCTGAATGTCTTTTTTTAAATGTGGGGCCCAAAACTGGATCCCATATTCTAGATGTGACCTCACAAGCGATTTATAAAGGGTTAACAATACGTTGGGATTGTGGGATTTTATCTCTCTTTTTATACATCCTAAAATCTTATTTGCTTTTGTGGCTGCTGCTTGACATTGAGTACTTACTTGTAACCAGAATACTTCATGTTTTGTAGTCCCAAGTATGATCCCATTTAATATGCAGCAATAGGAACACTCTGTCCTATGTGCATTACTCTACATGTATCTACATTAAACCTCATTTGCCAAGGGTTTGCCCATTCAGACATCTTATTCAGATCGTTTTGCAAAATTGTAATGTTAAGGTTAGATTTTAGCATTCTTCATTGTTTTGTGTCATCAGCAAAGACTGACACGTTACTCTCAATCCCATCCAAAAGGTCATTAATAGTGATGAGCGAGTATACTCGTTGCTCGGGTGGTCTCCGAGTATTTTGGCGTGCTCGGAGATTTAGTTTCTGTCGATGCAGCTGCATGATTTGTGGCTGCTGGCCAGCCTGAATACATGTGAGAATTACTTATTTGTTAGGAAATTCCCATGTGTATTCAGGCAGTCCAGCAGCCGTAAACCATGCCTCTGAGACGATGAAAACTAAATCTCCCAATACGCCAAAATACTCGGAGATCACCCTAGCATGCTCAGGGAAACCCGAGCAACGAGAATACTCACTCATCACTAGTCATTAAAAAAGAGGTTAAAAAGAATCAGTCCAAGCAACGAATCCCTGCGGTACCCCACTGCTGACTATAAACCATTTAGAGAACATACCATTTATGATGACTCTTTGTTTGCTGTCATTTAGCCAATTGCTTACACATCTGCATATAGTTTTCCCCGGTCCCTGCATATGGAGTTTCAGTATAAGGCTGTTATGTGGTACAGTATCAAAGTCCAGATAAATCACATCAGCCACATTAAAAACATGCAGACTTGCACACACCTCCTCATAGAAACCCAACATGTTAGTTAGACACAACCTATTAGTGATGAGCGAGTATACTCATTGCTTGGGTTACCCCGAGCATGCTCGGGTGACCTACGAGTATTTTAGCATGCTCGTAGATTTAGTTTCTGTCAAAGCAGCTGCATGATTTATGGCTGCTGGACAGGCTGAATACACGTGGGAATTCTCTAACAAACAGGCATTCCTCGCATGTATTCAGCCTGTCAAGAAGTCACAAATCATGCAGCTGCTTCGAAAGAAACTAAATCTCCGAGCACACCAAAATACTCGGAGGACACCCGAGCATGCTCGGGGAAACCCGAACAATGAGTATACTCGCTCATCACTACAACCAATCTTTCATGAATCCGTGCTGATTGTCAGTTATTTTATTATTCTCTACAATATATCACTGAACTTGAACTTTGATTTTTGACTTGTTGAATGATCCCTGGAACAGTAAGTTCATTGGTGAACACGGATAAAAAGTGCCTGTTTAGCATCTCAGCATTTTCTTTGTCCTCTATTATTATCTTGCTATTATCTTTTAAAGGGCCAATAAAATATTTTTTTTTCTTTTTGGCATTGATGTATTTATAAAAATTTTGTTGATTTATTTTAATGTCACTGGAAATTTGTTTCTCTGTGAATAACTTTGCTAGCTTGATTTGTTTTTTTGCATTTCTTAAATCTTTTTTCTGTATTCTCGGCCTTCAGGATTTTGAATGGACTTTGTTTTAGTGTGATTAAACGTTGTAGAGTCTTATTTGTCCATAATAGTTTATTTTTATTCCTGGATATTTTATTACCAGAGGGTATGAGTCTTCTACAGATTTCTAGTAGTATATCCTTAAACATTTATGTTCGGTATCCCCAGTTACCATGATATGGTCCCAGTCTACATGATTAAGCTCTTCCCTTAATTTGTTGAAATCAGCTTTCCTAAGCATCCAGGATTTGCATTTCCCCTTTTGAATGTTTGATTGAAAATTACTTTGAAACTTACCATATGGTCACTGCATCCCAAATGCTCCCTGACCTGTAGATATGAAATTACATCTGGTTTATTTTACAGAACCAGATCCAGCAGATTACCTCCCCTAGTTGGTTCATCTATCAGCTGAGAGAGGTAATGGTCCTAAATTGTGAATAAAAATGTGCAGCTTTTAGCACAACCACAAGATTCTGTTAGGAGTGGCGGAAGCCACTAAATAAAAATGTAAAGTGCCTTCGCCACTCTGGGTCCACCGTGCGACAGATGGAAAAACCGCTGCTAACAGAGGCAGAGCACTATGGCGGTAATGTGCACTGGGTTTAACTGCACCCAACATGCACTGAGGCAAGCTCTGTTCACACACAGAGCTGCAAGCACAAAACATGTGAAACGCTGAGTATGTTCTGTGTCACAGACTATCAGCGATACTGATACGGTATTTAAGGTCACAGGAGTAGCCTTAAACGACAGGACTACTCCGTCTAGACCTACCGTAAAATAAGATGCGGAACGTCGTAACTGCGAACGCCCGACAGACTGCAACCGCAGCACGGCGAGAACTGAGCCACAGAGAAAGCACCGCAATGCTGCAAGCGCGATGCAGGACGCTAGCTGCTGGAACAGATGGAGCTTGAGCGCGCTGGCGCTAGCGCTGATACTGGCAGATGCCCAAACACTCACACAAACGTATTATCAGAGGGAAGGGGTTTCATAATAAGTCAGTCACCAGTCCAAGCATCCATCACCATACATACAGCAGCAGTATGAAAATACTAGCGCATGGCGGAACGACCATACGCACTTTTTATAGTAAGTGGGACCTGCCGGAAATGACTAGGTCTCCAAACGGAGCCAATAGGATCCGGAGCAGGACCTGAGCACCTGACTCCCGAACTCCAATGGGAGCTCGTCCCGTGAGCATGCTCAGAAGATGGAACAAAGGACTTAGCCTCTGGAGATAGATGTGAGAATCTGGATTCCTGCATAGGCATAGTAGAAACCAGATTCCTAACAGATTCTATGTCCCATTGAATGTCTAGATAGTTAAAATCCCCCATAATAGGGACCCTATTATTATTTGCTGCCTTTTTAATTTGCTGCGCAATTTTCTCCTCTACCTGTTCAGCTACTGTATATCAGTAGGCTTGTAGCAAATTCTATTTAGCAGCTTTCCATTATTGCCATCCCCATGGACATTTACCCACACTGACTACATGGTTGTAGCTCCAACAATATCATCATTGAGCACACCCCTCCACCTTTTCTTTCTTTCCTGTTCTTTCTAAAGGTAGTGTAACCAGGGTCGCCATTAGGGCATTACTGGGTCCTGTCTCCTCTGGTCATCGGGCCCCAGCTTCAGGCTTCTGCCGGTGCAGAAACTGAACCTGCGTCCAAGAGACAGGTTCAATTAAACTCTATTACCGTGCAGGACTACACGGCAATAGTTAGTAGCCACCAGCCAATCGAAGGCTGGCAGGTGATGTCATGTCGTCGGCATATGACGGCGTTGTCATTAGCTGGCGAGGCTGCGCTGAAATGCCTAGGGAGGATATCGATGCTGGACCACGGGCAGGTAAGGAGAAAATGTTTTTTATTTCTATGAAAGCGGCAACCCCGAGTCAGAATGAAGACACGGGGGCAGGATGGGAGACACGGGGGCAGGATGTAAACACATGGGGCAGGAGACCTAGGGCAGAATGGAGACATGGGGCAGAATGGAGACATGGGGGCAGGATGGGAGACACGGGGGGCAGTAAGGGAGACAAGGGGGGCAGTAAGGGAGACAAGGGGGCAGGATGTAAACACATGGGGCAGAATGGAGACCTGGATCAGAATGGTGACTTGGGCAGAATGGAAACATGGGGCAGAACAGAGACACGGGGCAGGATGTAAACACATGGTGCAGAATGGAGACATGGGTGCAGGATGTAAACACATGGTGCAGGATGGAGACACAGGGGCAGGATGGAGACACAGGGGCAGGATGGAGACAAATGAGGCAGGAATATGGGGCAGGATGGAGACAGATGGGGCAGGAATATGGGGCAGGATGGAGACAGATGGGGCAGGGTCATGGGGCAGGATGGAGACAGATGGGGCAGGATTATGGTGCAGGATGGAGACACATGGTGCAGGATCATGGGGCAGGATGGATACGATGGTGACAGATTGGGCAGGATCATGGGGGAGGATCATGGGACAGATGAGGCAGGATCATGGGACAGATGTGGCAGGATGGGGGCAGAATGGATACTCATGAGGGCAGGATGGGAGAATATATGACTGGAGCCAGGAATGAGATAAACAGGGCCAGGATGGGTGATATTATTACTATATAAGCTAATTAAGGGATATAATTACTGCAGTGAGGTATTTATTTTATTTTTGAGGACATTGTTTTAAATGGGAGGCGGTCCTGTTACTGTGCAGAGCGACACTATGTCGCCTTTTATTCTTCATTTGGTGTGGTGTAGAAGTAAGTTGGGAAAAAATAAGTAATGGTTCTGCAAGCAGAGCTCTAGATAACTGTGTTATTTCCTGCAGAGATGAGCCCTGGCTGGAAGAAGTGATGGCGGTCTGTGCTGTGTGAAGATGAAAAGCGAATCAGTGTGTTATCTGTACACTGACACTATACACTATATAAAGAGTTCATGTGTACAATATCACCAGTGATCACTGTATTACCTGAACACTGGCACTATATACATAGGTCCTGTGTATATGTCACCGGTGATCACTGTATTACCTGTACACAGACACTGCATACTAAGTACAGATCTCCTGTGTATAATGGCACTTGTGGTGATAGTATTGTGTTTTTTTATTAATGATCAGTATTGTAGTATTCAGTCACAATGTGGTGGTAAAATGTGGTCTGGTCATGGTATGGTGGTATTTGTCCCTTGTATGTGCTATTATTCGGTCACTGTGGTGGTAATATGTGGTCTGGACATGGTGTGGCTATTTGTTCCTTGTATGTAGCATTATAGGTCACTATGTGGTGGTAATATTGTGTCTGGTCATGGTGCAGTGGTATTTGTCCCTTTGGATGTGATATAATAATTTTTAATAATAAATATATTATATATTAAATGAGTAAAAATATACCTAAATTGTATTGGATATTTTAACAAATTTTACATTTTTAATAGGTTAGAGTGGAGTAGAGCTCGGCCAGAGGAGTCTACCTTGTTGTGGTAGCAGATTAAAAAAATCTTTTGGCCAAAATCAGAGCTGCTGGCTATATGTGTGATCTGGTGATGGGAACTGTTAATGTATGATTAGTGAGATGTGGAGTTTTTACAAGGGAGAGCAGTGGGACTGTGGACAGAACGAGGGGTGCAGGTGGGGCTGGGGTGGAGCCTGGATAGAGCTTCAAGGGGGCACTAAAAATTTTGCCAGTATGGGGCCCCAAAATTCCTAGTGGCAGCCCTGAGTGTAACCCTCTATGTTTGTCATCCAGTCATGGCTTTTGTCCAGCCAGGTGTCCTTGATGCCCACCACATCATATTATGTGGCAGACATAACAGTCTCCAATTCATTCCTTTTGTTTGCAAGACTTCTTGCATTTGCCTGTAGACATTTAATACTATTAGCACATACTATTAGTACTCCTTCTCATCTTCCTATGTTCCTTGCATGTCCTAGCCCCTCTAAATCCTCAATGACCCCAACTCTATCTACTCTATCTAACCCCTTTTTAGCACTTCTTCCCACTCTCCCCCAAAATCCTAGATTAAAAGCTGCTGCATCCGTCTGACCATTTTTTTCCCAAGAACAGCTGCACCCACCCCATTGAGGTGCAACCCATCCCCACCGTAGAGCCTGTAGCCAACAGAGAAGTCAACCCAGTTCTCCATGAACCCAAACCATTCCTTCCTGCACCAATTTATAAGTCACTTATTTATATCCCTACGCTCCCACTGTCTTTCTAGTGACGCTTGTGGCACTTGCAGTATTTCAAAACACCACCCTGGAGGTCCTGGCCTTCAGATTCTCTCCTAGTTCACTGTAATAGTTTTTAAGGACCTTCCACCTCCCTCTAACTTTGTCATTGCTTCCGATGTTTATTATGACCACTAGGTTTCTACCAGCCACTCCCAGAAATCTGTCTATCCAATGTGCAATATGTTAAACCAGAGCACTCGAACACACTGTTCGACATTCATGGTCTTGGCAGCAGATGTCCCTGTCTGTCCACCTAATTATAGAGTCCCCTACCACTAACATGTGTCTGGCCTTTGCTGCACTCCTTTTTCTCTTCTTCCTACAGCAGTTGTTTTCCTGGTTGCTAGCAGCAACATCCTGCTGTAGTAATGCCAGGGCTTGCATTTTTAAAATCAACTAAACAGGCATATTTACTAGGCTGTGCCAGATCAGGAATGAGCTCCCTGACACTTTTCTCCCTACCCCTTCTTGTAACATATACCCAGCTAAGTACTTCTCTGTCCTGATCTTCCCCCACCTCCACCCTCTTCTATATCACTGGCTGCAGCCAGCACAAGCTCAGTGATCTCTAAACTCCTCTCCAGGTTTGCAATGCTCCTGAGTGTTGAAAATTGCAAATTTAGATCCATTACTTGGGCTTCCAAACATGTAACTCACTGACACCAAGTGCAGACTAGTGATGAGCGTATAATAATCAGCCCCCCAGTGCCGTCTCCCCTCACCCACCTCAGCACTCACAATACCCTTGTCTAAAATGCTCGTGTGCTAGTTGCTCGGGTCGAGCAAATTGGAATGCTCAAGTGCCAGTATCCTAGTTACCTGGGGGGTAGAGGGGACCTTCGCCCTGGGCCCCATCACATGAAGGGGCCCACTGGGAGCTGGGACTGCCACTTCAGTAATGAGGCACAATACAGCACAGGAGGAGAGCAGTAAAATGCCTGCTCCCCTGGCTGATGGATACTCAGCACGCTGGTAGCACAGTGGCCAGTGGCAGAATCTCCCTCCTGCATTTTTTTCTATTTCATAGTAACATAGTTATTAAGGTTGAAGGAAGACTTTAAGTCCATCTAGTTCAACCCATATCCTATCCTAACTTGCCCTAAAATGTTGATCCAGAGGAAGGCAAAAAAAACCCATGTGGCAAACAGTAAGTTTCACATTGGGGAAAACAGTAAGTTTCACTTTGGGGAAAAAAATTCCTTCCCTACTAGCTCCCTGGATCAACGTAATATTAAGGAAACTAGTGTATATGCCCTGTAATATTATACTTTTCAAGAAAGGCATCCAGTCCCTTCTTAGATTTTAGTAGGGAATCACTCATTACAACATCATATGGCAGAGAGTTCCAAAGTCTCACTGCTCTTACAGTAAAGAATCCGCGTCTGTGATTTTGCTTAAACCTTCTTTCATCCAGACATAGAGGATGCCCCCTTGTCCCCGTCACAGGTCTAAGAGTAAAAATATCATTAGAAAGGTCTTTGCACTGTCCCCGCATATATTTATACATTGTAATAAGATCACCCCTGGAGTGGCGCTTTAATATCAAGAGCGACTGTCTGATACACACCTTCCGGCATTTTCATCTATTTTCGCCAACGCACCGCACTGGGTCCATCTCCTGCAGTTTGTGACCTGTCCGCTGCCCCAGGGTTTCAAGGAGTGGCACAGAGGTCTCTAATCAATGTGAGTCTGTGAGGGCCTCTTTCTGGCCTCTTGGTCGCCTCTTTCTGGCCTTCATAGACTTACATTGAGAACTTGTGATGCAGCATCTAACTTCTGGCCAATCGGAAGCAGCGCTCACAAGATGGAGCCACGGGACTGGAGTGGTGCCAAAAAGCGGTGAATATGCCGGAGGATGAGTATATGACCGAGGCAGGGGACTTGCGCTTAAAGGGAACCTGTCACCTCCTCCAGGCGTTTTTAACTAAAAGAGCCACCTTGTGCAGCACTAATGCTGTATTCTGTCAAGGTGGCTCTTTTATTCGGCGTCCCTTCCACCGCAGAAAGAAGCGTTTTTAAAATTTGTCACTCATACCTGAAGTTTTCCAGGGGTCAGGTCTTTCCCTGCTGGGAGGGTTGATTTGGTCAGTGTTGCTCTGATGAGGAAACAGAGCAGGTGATCTGCAGAGCACGCCCTGTGTGAGTTAACACAGGGCCAGCGGAGCCAAAGGTACTGGCAACCCTCCTTGCATACCCGGCAGTACGTTGCTCACGGCAACTGCCCTGGACTGTCGTTTTGTTTACCCAGCAAGAGGCAGGATGGCCAGCCACCACATACCAATCGGAAGCCCGGTACAAGGTCCACTCAGCACTGAGAAAAATGGCGCCTGAAGACGACATGGAGGCTTTTCTCACCATCTTTGAACGCACTGCAGACCGGGAGAACTTGCCGGTGGCTCAGTGGGCTGAGGTGGTCTCTAACTTCTTGACGGGAGATGCACAAAAAGCCTACCTGGACCTCAGTCGGGACGATGCCCTGGACTATGGGAAGCTGAAAGGTGAGATCCTTGCTTGACTGTGGGTTAATACATATGTGCGGGCCCAACGGTGTTCCAGTGGTCCTTTTCTGAAACTCGCCCAGCCCGGTCTCAAGCTTATGACTTACTGCAACTGGTAAAAAAAATGCCTACAGCCTGAGACTTTAACCCCGATCCAGATGGTAGAGATGGTGGTGGTCGACCGACTGGTGAGGGCCCTGCCAGCCGCCATACAGTGTTGGGTGGGGCAAGGGGACCCGGGCACTCTGGACCAGGTGGTAGGACTGATGGAGCGGTATACAGCCACTCAAGACTTTATACGGGACACTGCCCCACTTCGGCTGTCACGTAAAAGACCCCGTCAGCTCAGGAGCCTGGGAAAAATCCACAACCCTCTAACAAGGCCCATATGGATCGTGCCCGAACTGAAGGGATATCTTTGAAGGAGAGTGTCAACCGCCCCGTGTCCCCTAACGTGGCCCCACGGTTCCCTTGTGCCCCAATTCTTAAGTGTTGGCGATGCCAAGATCCTGGACATTTGGTTGCTAATTGCCCCCTAACGACAGAACCCATGGACTGCGGGTATACCCGCCGGGTATCTATGTGTGCCCATCCAGTCTGCACTGCCTCTACAAACCCTGCTGGTACTGAACGTCATCTGTGCCAGGTACTCGTTAATGGGTACCAGATGGACGCTCTCTTGGACTTGGGGAGTTTGGTAACTATGGTGCATGGGTCCCTGGTTGCTGGGGATAGACCTAATGGACGGCAGGTGGGGGTAGTGTGCATACAAGGGGACCTCCATGAGTACCCGACTGATGAGGTCATGTTCTCCACCCCATATAGAGAGATAAAACATGTGGTGGGAGTGGTAAAGACTCTTCCGTGTGGGACTGTATTAGTAAGAGACTTTCCCCTGTTCTGGTTCCTATGGGAGACCAGGGTTAACCCTCTCAGGGTAAAAAGTATTCCAGGCACTGCACCTGAAGATCCCGAGTCAGGGATTCCTGCCGTAGGGGTCACCAATATAAGGACAGAGTGTAACCCCAATAGGTTTCCCCTAGAGGTGTTGGCAGGAGTAGTTGAGAAGAACTCACTGTTTCCTCAACTAAAGTTGCCCTTTGGTAAGTTCGTTGCAGCTCAGCTCCAGGATCCCACTTTGGAACCGGCACGGGAAAGAGTGATTGAGATAAATGGGGTGGCTCAGCAACCGGGTGCGGACATGAAGTTCCCACAGATGGTAATCAACCAGGAGCTACTGTACAGGGTGGATAAAATCAGGGGTGAGGTGGTAGAACAGCTGGTATTGCCCCAGCCCTACCGCCGGGTGGTGCTCGACATGGCTCACACTCATATGCTGTGAGGGCATTTGGGAGCCAAAAAGACTCAGGAGCGCATACTGCAGCGGTTCTTCTGGCCAGGTGTCTACGTTGAGGTCCAAAGGTATCGTGAGACGTGTCCGGAGTGCCAACTGACCTCACCCACCACGAACTACCGAAGCCCATTGGTGCCTCTGCCCGTTATAGAGGTACCTTTTGAGCGGATTGCAATGGATCTGGTAGGGCCAGTAGTAAAATCCACCCGGGGTCACCAGCACATATTGATAGTCGAAGACTATGCCACCCGATATCCAGAGGCGATACCACGCCACCACACCTCGGCTAAATTAATAGCCAGGGAACTGTTTGCCATGTTTTGTCGCCTTGGGCTACCCAAGGAGATCTTGATAGATCAGGGAACCCCTTTTATGTCTAAGGTGACCAAGGAGCTGTGCAAGTTGCTCCAAATTAAACAGCTACGTACATCGGTGTATCATCCACAAACCGACGGGTTGGTGGAGAGGTTTAATAAGACCCTCAAAGCCATGCTAAAAAAGGTGGTCGCCAAGGATGGAAGGGATTAGGGCAGTAACATGTCCCATCTCATGCTCGCCATCCGTGAGGTACCGCAGGCATCCACGAGGTTCTCCCCATTTGAGCTACTATATGGCAGGCACCTGAGGGGACTGCTGGATGTAGCCAAAGAGACGTGGCAACAGGAGCCCACTCCCATAAGAGTGTCATCCAGTATGTGGCAAAAATGCAGGATCGGATTGCGGTCGTGAGGCCCACAGTAAAGGAGCATCTGTTGGATGCGCAGGTCACTCAGAGCAGTACGTATAATAAAAGGGCCATGGTCAGGACCTTTAAAGAAGGGAACCGGGTGTTGGTACTAGTACCCATCCCAGAGAGTAAACTTGTCAGGAACACTGCACTGCACTTGCTCACTGGGCCAGTGCACGTGTCCTGAGTACAAAAACTGTGCACAAAGATACCTGTGGAGCAGGGCAGCAGTGGTGACGATGCATGCTCCAGACTAACAGGACTTGAAGCATGTGACTGCTGAGGGCGTGGTCTAAGCTCCACAGAGCTATGACCTGAGATAAACTCCTAAAAGGGTAACTATGGGACAATGTTACCAAGGGGCATAGACAGAGACGTAAACCAGATCAGGCCGGGGTCAAAGCACGAGATAGCACGACAGTACCAAAGGATTAGACATAACGGATAGTCAGGACGAAGCAATAGATCAGTAAACCAGAACGGGCAATAGACAGTACATTAGTGGCAAACTTTATCAGAGTAACGATAGCTAAGCCAGGAGGTCAGAACTGGAAAATACAATAGTACCAAAATGTGATACAGAGAGAGGGGACTGATCGGGTCATACACGGGAAGCAAACAAGCAATGCAGTATACAGGCACATCAGGCGTCAGACACACAGCCAGAACAACAGTATAGCTGACAGGGAATCCTAGTCTGGAGTGGGTATAAATACCCCTCCCAGATCCAAAGGGAGGCCAGCAAAAGTTAACCCTGCGAGAACAGGACATTTACCATGTCCTATATCATAACAGTACCTCCCCTTAATGGGGGGGCCACTGGACCCCCAGGCTTCTCAGGGTATCTGGCATGAAAAGCCCGCACCAGTCGATCTGCTTGCACCGAACTGGCTGAAACCCGTGACAGATCCTTAACGGAATATCCCTTCCAATGAATAAGGTACTGAAGTCTCCGACGCACTCACCGTGAATCAATAATGCGCCCTACTTTGCACTCCAGTTGACCCTCTACCAATACTGGTGGAACCACGAATGATGGATCTTCTCTAACTGTCCACACAGGTTTCAATAGGACCTGTGGAAGACGTTAGATATTTTGAAGGAGGTGGGCAACTGTAATCTGTAGGCCACTGGGTTGATAACCTCTACAATCTTGTATGGGACAATAAATTTAGGGCCCAACTTCATAGAGGGTATTTTAAGTTTGATGTTATAGGTGGACAACCAGACTTTTTCTCCCACTGTCAATGCAGGAACTACTCCCCTCCTCCTGTCCTCAAAATGTTTGAACTTCTTCTGGGCTTTGGAGATGTTCCCCTGCACCTCCCTCCAGAGGGTTTTTAACCGTTGTACCATCCCCTTGGCACCAGTGCAATCCAAATCCATACGGGAAAATTCCCCAAACTGCGGAACAAACCCATAATTGACCTGAAAGGGAGACTTTCCAGTAGACTGATTAATACGACAGTTGAATGCAAATTCTGCCATGGGTAATACCTCACACCAGTCTTCCTGTCTGGAGGAGGCCAGGCATCTCAGAATCTGCTCCAACGACTGGTTGGTGCGTTCAGTCTGTCCGATGGATTCCGGGTGATAGGCAGAGGAGAATGATAACATGACCCCCAACTTCTTACAAAATGCTCTCCAAAACCTGGCCACAAATTGCACACCCCTGTCCGATACCACATTCACAGGTACTCCATGCAACCGAACTTTGTGCTGTATAAACAAGAGGGCCAAGGTTTCAGCAGATGATAATGCAGGTAATGGCACAAAGTGGGCTTGCTTAGAAAATCTGTCAACTACTACCTATACCACTGAATTGCCCTTGAAAGGGGGAAGATTAGTGATAAAGTCCATGGACAGGTGTGTCCATGGTTTATCTGGAATTGGCAAAGGCACTAATTCGCGGCCGGCCGGACCTGAGAGCTTTTAGAGCGAGCACACACCCCACAAGTATTTACAAACCTTTTGATATCACTACTCATAGAGGGCCACCAAAAACACCTGGCCACTGCCCCTCGAGTAGCTGCAATACCAGGGTGTGCACTTAGCACAGAATCATGAAATTCTTGCAGGAGTGTGAGATGGAAATGTTCGGTACGAACAATTTCCCTGGGGGTTTATTCCTGGGAGTCTGTGCTTGTGCTTTCAGAATCTCTCTCTGTAACTCAGAGGAGACTTCAGCTACAACCACTCCCAGTTGAAGAATGGAGGAAGAAGGTTCTGGAGGGGACACAGAATTAAAACTTCGGGATAAGGCATCTGCCTTTACATTTTTAGACCCTGATCGGAATGTAATTATAAAATGAAATCGGGAAAAAAAAAGTGCTCACCGAGCCTGTCTGAGAGTCAATCTCTTAGCAGACTCAATATAGGCCAAATTTCTATGATTAGTGATGACTGTAATGGGATGAGCAGCCCCCTCCAAAAAATGCATCCATTCTTCGAAGGCGAATTTAACCGCTAATAATTCCCTATTGCCGACATCATAGTTTCTCTCGGCCAAAGAGAACTTTTTAGAAAAAAAGGCACAGGGTTTGAGGTTAGTCAGGGTAGAGGGGCCCTGGGACAACACTGCCCCCACCACCACCTCCGAAGCGTCGACCTCCACGATAAAAGGTGGAATCGGGTTGTACCAACACAGGGGCTGAAGTAAAGCATTTCTTTAATGTAAGGAAGGAATTTTTTGCGGTCACGGACTAACTTTTTACATCTGCCCCTTTAAGAGTGAGGTCTGTCAAGGGTTTCATCACTTGCGAGAACCCTTTAATGAACTTCCTATAATAGTTAGCGAAGCCCAGAAATCGCTGCAACCCCTTCAGATCATGAGGCTGCACCCAATCTGTAATGGCCTGAACCAACCCTGGATCCATGCGGAATCCCTCCCCAGATACAATTACATCCAAAAAAGACAGTTCTTGCATAAAAAATGAGCACTTCCCCAGATTAGTGTATAACTAGTTCTCTCGTAGTCTCATAAGAACAGTAAGAAGATAATGTAAGTGTGACTGACTGTCCTCAGAGTATAACAAGATGTCATCTAGGTAAATGACTACATAACGCCCAATAAGGTCAGAGAAAACAATATTAAAGAAGTTCTGAAAAACAGCAGTGGCGTTAGTGAGGCCGAATGGCATAACCAGGTTTTCAAACAGCCCCTCAGTCGTCAGGAATGCAGTTTTCTATTCGCCCCCCTACTAGATCCTTATAATGTTATAAGCCCCTCGTCGATCGAGCTTAGAAAACCATTTGGCCCCTGTGAGTTGGTTACATAAATCAGGAAGGGTACGTGTTCTTAACGGTAATTTTGTTCAGTTCCCGAAAGTTGAGGCATGGTCGCAACCCACCATCTTTTTTCTTTACAAAGAAAAACCCCGCTGCCACGGGTGAGACCGAGGGCCGAATATGTCCCTTGCGAAGGCTCTTTTTGATGTACTCTTTCATAGCTTGGTGCTCAGGCCCGGACAAATTAAACAAACGAGCCTTGGGTAATTTGGCTCCAGGTATTAAATCAATGGAACAATCATACGGTCTATGTGGTGGGAGCA
This sequence comes from Dendrobates tinctorius, assembly GCF_039654945.1. Taxonomy (NCBI): domain Eukaryota; kingdom Metazoa; phylum Chordata; class Amphibia; order Anura; family Dendrobatidae; genus Dendrobates; species Dendrobates tinctorius. The sequence continues at coordinate 1,738,425 of NW_027361768.1, forward strand.
CCTCAGCCTCGCTTTCGGAAAACACATCTTCAAAGTCTCTCATGTACTCCGGAATACCCTCTAGACTGACAGACAACACAGATTTTATCGTATTGACAAAAGGAATCCGGGTTCCAGTACCGTCAGCTGGTTCTCGGCAGTGCCTTTGGCCTAGGTGCCTCCTTCTCGGTATCCGAGTTCCAGCAACATCTGCTGGTCCTTGGTAGTGCTTTATATCACAGGTACCTCCTACTTAGTAACCGGGTTCCAGCACCATCAGCTGGTTCACGGTTGTGCCATTGGCTCTTGTTCCTTCTGCTGCCCATCCGGGTTCCAGTACCATCAGCTGGTTCTCGGCAGTTCCTCAGCCTTCTTGTACCTTCTGCTACTTTTCAAAGTTCACGCTTTTGGAAATGGTTTTTGGTTCTCACTCTGGATCTCCCTGACGACAACCCTGAAGACGACGACCCTGAAGACCACACCGAAGAAGGTCAAAAAGATGACCCTGAAGAAGATGACCAAGAGGACAAAGAACATGAAGACAACCACCAAGATGCAGAACAACAAGAGACAGAAGACCAAGATGCAGAAGAACAAAAAGCAGAAGGACCAAAAGCAGAAGAACATTAAGCATAAGACTAAAAATCTGAGCAAAAGATATTATCTAAATTATAAGCAGAAGAAGACTAAGCAGTGTATGGGGGTGAGTCCGTTCCTCCTCATGGTGCCCCTGGAAAATACCTGCTGCTGCAGGCCAAACTGAACGTGGACAAATCCTGTTGTAAATCTTTTGTGACAGGCAGAACGGAAGGTGTAATCTTCAAACTTTTATAGATAACAACTACAGGAATGCCTGTCACAAATAAGAATATGATGAAGAAGATGAATAGGAAGAAGATGAATAAGAAGAATATGAAGAATGTACAAAAAAAGAATAATAGGAAGAAGATGAAGAATGTAAAAAAAAAGAATAATAGGAACAAGGTGAAGAAGAAGAAGATGAATAAGGTGAAGAAGAAGTTGATGAAAAAGATGCTGCTGCTGAGGATGATGAAGGAGAAAGTGTTGGAGAAGTAAAAAAGAAGGTGAAAAGCATGGAAGTAGTGAAACATACATATCAAACAAAATATACAAAAGGTTAACATAGTCAATATCTTTGTAACTCAGAACATCTTTAAAAAAAAATTATTCCTGCTATTCCATTTGATTGGGCTAAACCTCTATGCCTTTAATGTCTCCTCCACCTCCCCAATACATTCTACATTATTCTTAGTTGTTTTTCTTCATGTAGAATTAAACTACAAGGAAAGAAAGGGTTTTTTTTAATTCCGATATTTCTGTTCCATTGACTTGAATGGGACTTCCGGGATCGGAATCGGCGATACCCGATACTTTTTTGATATTGGCCGTCCGATCCGATATTTTTCAATATGGGGTGGTATCGCTCAACACTATTCATGAATGATATTTTCCGGGACTTTGTGGATAAGTTTTGATCATCTATCTGGATGATATTTTGATCTTTTCCAGGGATTGGGATTCTCATGTGGAACATGTTCAGACTGTGTTCCGGATTTTGAGGGAGAATTCCTTGTATGTTAAAGGATCGAAGTGCCTTTTTGGTGTACAGAGAATTTCATTTTTGAGATTTATTTTGTCTCCGTCAACTATTGAAATGGACCCGGCCAAGGTACAGGCCATTTATGATTGGTTCAACCCACTTCTTTGAAGGCTCTCCAGAAGTTTTTGGGTTTTGCTAATTTTTATCGTAAATTTATAGCTAATTTTTCTGGTATTGCTAAACCACTGACTGATTTAACTAAGAAGGGTGCTGATGTGCTGAATTGGTCTTCAGAGGCTGTTTCGGCCTTTCAGGAGCTGAAGCGGAGGTTCACTTCTGCTCCAGTTTTGCGGCAGCCTGATGTCTCACTTCCTTTTCAGGTGGAGGTAGACGCTTCAGAGATTGGTGCAGGAGCAGTTTTGTCCCAAAAAGATGTGGTGACGTCTAAAATGAATCCCTGTGCCTTCTTTTCCCGAAAGTTCTCCCCATTTGAATGCAACTATGATGTGGGGAATCGGGAATTGTTAGCTATGAAATGGGCATTTGAGGAGTGGAGACAATAGTTGGAGGGAGCTAGACATCAAGTTGTGGTCCTCACTGACCACAAGAATTTGATTTACCTTGAGTCAGCCAAATGCTTGAATCCTAGACAGGCTAGGGGGGCCTTGTTTTTTACGCGTTTTGATTTTGTGGTCTCCTTTCTTCCAGGCACTAAGAATGTTAAGGCAGACGCCCTTTCTAGGAGTTTTTTTTGCTGATTCTCCTATTGTGACCAAGCCTACTACCATCCTAGGTGAGGGGGTAGTTCTTTCTGCCATCTCGCCCGATTTGAGACGTGCTCTTGAAGAATTCCAGGAAGACAAACCTGAGCGTTGTGCTATGGGAAAATTGTATGTTCCTGACCAGTGAAGAGAGTGATGTCTGAAGTTCATTGCTCCGCATTGGCTGGTCATCCAAGTATTTTTGGTACCAGAGATTTGGTGAGTCGGTCTTTTTGGTGGCCTGTCTTATCTCGTGATGTCAGGAATTTTGTGCAGTCCTGTGGGACTTGTCTAAACCCTGTTCTCGCTCTAGTGGGTTGTTGATGCCCTTGCCAGTGCTTAAGAGGCCATGGACCCATATTTCAATGGATTTTATTTCTGACCTTCCTGTCTCACAGAGAATGACTGTTATCTGGGTGATTTGTGATAGATTCTCTAAGATGGTCCATCTTGTACCACTCCCAAAGTTGTCATCTTCCTCAGAGTTGGTACCCTTGTTTTTACAACAGGTGTTTCAGTTGCATGGGATTCCTGAGAACATTGTATCGGACAGAAGAGTTCAGTTTGTTTCCAGATTCTGGAATGCCTTTTGTTCCAAGCTGGGAATTCAGTTGTCCTTCTCCTCTGCGTTTCACCCTCAGACCAGTGGGCAGACGGAGAGAACAAACCAGACTTTGGAGTCGTATTTGAGATGTTTTGTATCTGCTGATCAGGATGATTGGGCTTCATTTTTGCCCTTGGCCGAATTCGCTTTATATAATAGAGCTAGTTCTGCCACCTTGATGTCGCCCTTTTTCTGTAACTTTGGGTTTCATCCTCAACTTTCTTCAGGGCAAGTGGAATCTTCAGCCTGCCCAGATGTTGACAGTGTGGTAGAAAGAATGCAGCAGATTTGGGACCAAGTAGTGGATAAATTGTCTCTCTCCCAGGAAAAGGCCCAGCGGTTTTCTAACCGGCATAGGACCATTGGTCCCTGGTTTAAAGTGGGTGATATGGTTTGGTTGTCATCAAAGAATATCTCTATGAAGGTGGCTTCTCCAAAGTTCAAGCCAAGATTTATTGGACCTTACAAGATTTTGGAGATTCTTAATTCGGTATCTTTTCTATTGGCTCTTCCTGTTACGTTTAAGATCCATAACGTGTTTCATAAATCGCTGTTGAAGAGATATGTTGAGCCAGTAGTTCCTATGGCGGCACCTCCTGACCTTGTATTGGTTGAAGGTAATGTGTAATATGAGGTAGAGAAAATACTGGATTCTCGTCTGATAGATTGGTTCGTGCTTTTCATCGGGCCCATCCTGATTGGCCCGGTGGCGTGGATGAAGGTTCGGTGACCCCTCCTCAAGGGGAGGTACTGTTGTGAGCTCATTTTCGGGTTTGCCTCTGGCTTCTGGTGAGGGTTATGGAGCTGACTGTGCTGACAGAGGAGTAGTGAGTTCTCTATCTGGACTCCCTCTGTTGGTGAAGGGAGGTAATGAAGCTGATCTAAATGGCAGAGACCGGCCACCCGAGGAAGAGGACTGCGATTGGACATCAGGAGTTTCTGATTGGATTTAAGGCAGCCGACTCCCTAGTTTCTTGCTGGTGATTTTTCCTGACTGTGGCTTCTGGTTTCCAGTTTGGTTCCTGCCTTCTTAAAGCTAAGTTTTCTCTGCTATTGTTCATATGAGTTTTTGTCTGGTTTACTTAGTTTTTGTGTTCAGCCAGCCCTGGCTGGGACTGGGCTGAATTCCCATTTTTGTCTCTGATCAGTTGATCTCTTTTGCTCTGTCTTCAGAATATACCTGAGCGCTGATATAGTGATTTGAAGTCTAGCGACTTCAGGGCTTTTTTCTATCAGACGTGTTGGTCATTTTTTGGCAGGTTTTTTTTGCGTGATTGCAGACAGCAACTTTTCATACCTGTCCTTTCTAGTTAGTGAAGGCCCCATCGTTTGCTCAGTCTATCTTTCTATCTGTGTTTGTGTTTTCATCTTGTTTCACCATCAATACATGTTGGGGTGTTATGAATGAGTCGCCGAAGGAGGAAAAAACAAAAATACAAGCTAAGTCCAGAGAACCGGAGAGGTTCATAGCTATCGGATTGCAGACCCCTGATCCTATCCACAACAACTAACAGTAGCCGTGGGGGGTTCCTACGATGCCCTAGACCCCTCGATCACAGCCGGAAAACTAAATAGGCCTAAAGAAAGAAAGGGGAAAACTAAACTGCCCCAGAGCAGACCCCAAAGCAATAGGGAGCCCCTAAAATATAATGACGGTGAAGCAAGATGAAAACACTAACACAGATAGAAAGATAGGTTGAGCAAACGATGGGGCCCAAGCTAACTTAAAAGGACAGGATAGAAAAGCTGCTACCTGCAATCCGCAAAAAACTCTACCAAAAAATGTCCCAACCGTCTGATAGGAAAAACAGGCCCTGAAGTCGCTAGGACTTCAAAATGACTATATCAGCACTCAGGTAAATTCTGAAGACAGAGCAAAGAGACAAACTGATCAGAGACAAAAATGGAACTCAGCACACCCCCGACCGGGGATGGCTGAACTCAAAAAAACAAGGTAAACAAAACAAAACTAATAAGTTCAATAGCAGAGCAAAAACTTATCTTTGGGAAGCAGGAATCAGACTGGTCTCCAAGAATCCAGCAGAGAAATCACCAGCGACTCAGAAGGGCATCGGCTGCCTTATATCCAGTGAGCAGTTCCTGTTACCCAGTCATCATCTACCAGATCAGGTGTTTGGTAATCAGCCTCACTACCTTCCTTCACCAGAAGAGGGAGTTCATCAGACATCGACGGTGAAGGGGAAAATGAACTCACAACATTGGGGGCTGTCTATTGCTTTGGGGTCTGCTCTGAGGCAGTTTAGATTTTCCCTTTCTTTCTTTAGGCTTATTTAGTTCTCCGGCTGTGACGAGGTGTCTAGGACCACCGTAGGCACGCTCCACGGCTACTGCTAGTTGTTGTGGATAAGATCAGGGGTCTGCAATCCACTAGTTACCAACCTCTCCGGTTTTCTGGGCTTAGCTTGCTTTTTGTTTTTTCCTCCTCGGTGACTCATTCATAACACTAAAAGATAAGAAAAAGGAGTTAGATTATACTCACCAAGGGGCGGTCCAGGTCCGGTTCGAGTCTGGAGGGAGTCGTGGTCCGGTCCAGCACCTCCCATCTTGCAGCACATCCTCTTCATTCCTGCCCGTCGTGGCTCCAGCACAGGCGTACTGCTCTGCCCTGTTGAGGGCAGAGCAGATTACTGCAGTGCGCAGGCACCGGAAGAGGTCCAGCGCCTGCGCACTGCAGGACTCTGCTCTGCCCTCACCAGTGCATAGCAGTGTGCCCACACCACAGTCGCGACAGGCAGGAATGAAGAGGACGTCATCACTAGAAGATGGGAGGCGCAGGACCGCAACACCTATCGGACCAAGACTGGACCGCCTCTCGGTGAGTATAATATGACTCTTTTTTCTTATCTTTCATGGTACATTGTGGGCTTATCTAAAGCATTACAGAATGCTGTAGATAAGCCCCTGATGGCGGTGGCCGCAGCTGATAGGCAAAAAAATTGATGACAGATTCCCTTTAAATGATTCCTTGAATTTTGCACCTTTTCTGTGAGAAATTGAATGAAAATTTATAACTGAGTATCCCCTCTTTTTGTATCTTTTATCTGGATGTATGTTATTGTGTGTTTTTTTAATTTTTCATTTCTATTTGTACAGTTTATATATTTTGGTTAATTCCCCTGCTGTACCTGGACAATATCATATGTCTACATTCTCAGCTTCCATAACAAACTTTGAATGTTCGATGGGGACCTTCTGAGGAAACTGCCTACATGGGATCCTAATGAATATTAGAAGACAACTATATATTGGCAATGAATGTTTTAAATTGGGGACTTTACTGATTAATTTATTCCTATGTTGTCATTGTGCTCACAGGGGTCCTTCTCGTTATCCACAAAATGAATGTTTTCACTACTGGTGTGGGGTTTGTGGTACGCATGCACCGGCTTGCCGTCCGCTGCTGGCCTGCATCTTTTGGCATTTTGACATCTCTGGCACGCGACTGGGTGCCATGACAACCTCCTGGCTCCTGCTCACGTGCCTGGAGGCATCTGACCGAGTCATGTGGGTTTGATACGGGTGGCCATGTTGGCATGCGTCATTTATACACAACCCAGCTTTGGCTGGTCACGTGATACACACGTGGTCAGTTGCTATGGATATTTAAGGTCCTGCAGAAGACCTTCCACACAACTCCCCTTGAGAAAGCACAGCAAACAAGCAATGAAACACACGTAGGGGGCGTCCGGTGGGGCACCTCCGTACTGGGTAAGATTACCTCTTGCCATACTTTTTACTGGCCAATTAGATGGGCATATTTATGAAGTCAGTATTGTGTGGGATGAATTTACTATAATGACCTTCACCACACTATTTACAATGAATTTGGGACTTTAGCTTTATGTTTGACCGCTGTGAGCAAGCTAATTAATCCCTGGTGGTGTTTCTTGCCCATTAATGTTGTCTGTACTGACAGAGTCATTGCAATTGTACATTATACTGTGTATGGCCCCTTCTCTTCCTTTTTGCACATTTTTCTAATCTTGTTGATTTTAATTTGATTGTGTCAATAAAGATTTTTTATATATTCTTGAAGAAAAGCTCCTATTTTTCTCCTTTTTTGAGTATATCTATTAGGGAGTGGTATTTTAGTGGCTAAGTGAGTGCTTAGCACATTTAACCCCTTAGTTACAGAGCCATTTTGCAGCTTAATGACCAGGCCAATTTTTACAATTCTGTCCACTGTCACTTTATGGGGTTATAACTATGGAACACGTTAACAGATCCTGGTGATTCTGAGAATGTTTTTTCATGACATATTGTACTTCATGTTTGTGTAAAATTTCTTTGATATGACTTATGCTTTTTTATGAAAAAAATGGAAATATGGCGAAAATTTTTAAAATTTTGCAATTTTCAAACTTTAAATTTTTATGCCCATAAATCAGAGAGATATGTCACACAAATTTCTTATTAAATAGCATTTCCCACATGTCTACTTTACATCAGCACAATTTTGGAAACAATTTTTTTTTAGGAAGATATAAGGGTTAAAAGTTGACCAGTGATTTCTCATTTTTACAAAATTTACAAAACCATTTTTTTAGGGACCATCTCATATTTGAAGTCACTTTGAGGGGTGAACATGGCAGAAAATACCTAAAAGTGACACCAATCAAAAAACTGGACCCCTCAAGGTGCTCAAAACCACAGTCAAGAAGTTTATTAACCCTTTACGTGTTTCACAGGAACTGAAGCAATGTGGAAGGAAAAAAATAACATTTAACCTTTTTTGCAAAAAATGTATTCAGAACCAATTTTTTTTATTTTCACAAGTGTTAAAAGAGAAAATGAACCACAAAATTTGTTGTGCAATTTCTCCTGAATAAGCCGATATCCCACAGTGGGTAAACCACTTTTTCGGCGCATGACAGAGCTCGCAAGGGAAGAAGCGCCGTTTGACTTTTTCAACTCAGAATTGGCTGGAATTGAGATCGGACGCCATGTTGCGTTCGGAGAGCCCCTGATATGCCTAAACAGTAGCAAACCCCAACTAGTGACCCCATTTTGGAAACTAGAACCCTTAAGGAACTTACCTAGATGTGTGGTGAGCACTTTGAACCTCCAAGTGCTTCACAGAAGTTTATAACGCAGAGCCGTGAAAATAAAAAAGCATTTTTTTTCCACAAAAATGATATTTTCGCCCCCAAATTTTTATTTTTACAAATGTAAAAGGAGAAATTAGACCACCAAAGTTGTTGTGCAATTTGTCCTGAGTACGCCCATACCACATATGTGTGAGTAAACCACTGTTTGGGTGCACTACAGAGCTCAGAAGGGAAGGAGCACTGTTTGACTTTTTCAATGCAGAATTGGCTGGAATTGAGATTGGGCGCCGTGTCGTATTTGGAGAGCCCCTGATGTGCCTAAACAGTGAAAAAAACCACAAGTGACACCATTTTGGAAACTAGACCCCTTTAGGAACTTATCTAGATGTGTGGTGAGCACTTTGAATCCCCGAAGTGCTACACAGAAGTTTATAATGCAGAGCCATGGAAATAAAAAGTAATTTTTTTCCTCAAAAATGATTTTTAGCCCACTATTTTTATTTTCCCAAGGGTAACAGGAGAAATTGGACCCCCAAAATTGTTGTGCAATTTGTCCTGAGAACACCAAGATCCAATATGTGGGGGGTAACCACTGTTTGGGCACATGGGAGAGCTCGGAAGAGAAGGAGCACCATTTTGGAATGCAGACTTTGATGGAATGTTCTGCGAGTGTCATGTTGCGCTTGCAGAGCCCCTGATGTGCCTAAGCAGTGAAAAACCCCACATTTGACCACAGTTTGGAAACTAAACTTCCAAAAGAGCTAATATAGATGTGTGGTGAGCACTTTGAACCCCCAAGTGCTTCACATAAGTTTATAATGCAGAGCCATGAAAATAAAAAATCATTTTTTTTCCTCAAAAAAGATTTTTAAGCCCGCTATTTTTTATTTTTCCAAGGGTAACAGGAGAAATTGGATGACAAAAGATGTTTTACAATTTGTACTGAGTACGTTGATACCCCATATGTGGGGGGGAGCCACTGTTTGGGCACATGGGAGAGCTCGGAAGGGAGGAAACGCCATTTTGGAATGCAGACTTTGATGGAATGTTCTGCGGGCGTCATGTTGCGTTTGCAGAGCTCCAGATGTGCCTAAAGAGTAGAAACCACCCACAAATGACCCCATTTTAGAAACTAGACCCCCAAAGGAGCTTATTTAGATGTGTGGTGAGCACTTTGAACCCCCAAGTGCTTCATAGAATTTTATAATTAGTATTACTCTAGTAAGGGTAAAATGGAAATTCTTGATGCAATAACGCAACTGTCCCACAACAAAGGTGAACTGTAGTACAATGCTGGGAACAGGATTGATTGTCCAATGCCTGATGCCAGACTCCTTCAAACATCAACTACCTGCTGGTGATCAGTGCTAAACAAAACACAAGAAGCAAAATAAAGGGGTTTTTTAAGGAGTCTCTGGGCCCATATGTGACTTGGGAATCTCTCTTATTACAGTCTCCAATTTGTGTTGGTCTCATCAGAGCTTAATCTTAAATGCAGTTGGTTGGATGACTGCTGAGGGTTTAAAGAGTGCTTTTAAGAAAGTATCAGGATCAACTTCAGCTGGAGGATTTGAATCAACACTGGAGTAGAAGGAGGTTGTGTTTCTTCTAGATTCTCCTTCCTTATTTGATGGGGTGTCACTTAATCTTTTAAGGATGGGCATGTATGATGTTATCACACTACCATTCAAATGAAGCTTGCATTTCATTGGTTGTCCATCTAGTTATATTTTGTTGTATTTTTTGTAGGCACCAACTGCATCTTCCTTTCTTATAAATAAAACCTCTGCAACTCCGTAACTCATCAAGCGGGCGAGCTTCAAGGCACCGTATACACATAAAAGCTACACGATATCTTCCTTTGTGACTCTTGGATGCAAATTATTGATGGTCATATTTTTGCCTTCTAAAGGGCTCGTTTGAAGTCGGTCTTACTGCGGAACTGGCCTACTTTGTGATAAGTGTCCGTGAAACATTCATTACAGGCTTTTTGTGCAATAAAGGTGGCAAAGTTTCGTGCTGATTAGACATCGGAGCTGTGTGTGCATCATTCTGTACCACATTAGTAAGAGGTAAAGTTTGCCCAAGAGAAAATGAATTTCCAGACATTCCCATCCTATTTTGTACAGTGCTGGCAGCTGTGATTTTCATCTTCTTGGTGGGGATGTGGGAAAGTTCCAAGTCGTCATCAATGCCATCATTGTCCATATCTTGTAAAGAGGAAATCTGTGGTTTATCTGTTTCATTGTTAAGAATGTTTATTCGCATTCCTTTAACATTGTTCACCTGAAGAAATTGTTTTCGGCTGCAAAATTTGGATGGCCTTGGTAATATTCATGGGTGAAGATGAAGAACCTTGTGCCATGGGTGAGTTAATAGTTAAGGCAGGTGCACTATTCTTTAAACTTAGTTTTTCACAAGCATCCATCAGTTTGGTTGGTTGTCCAACACTGATCTGTTTCTTTCTAGAATTCATCATCTCACAAGCATCTTGCACTTTACCCTTTATACTGAAACGTGTGTCTTTGGCAGCCAATTTTTTACTGGCTTCTTTTATGCTTAGCTTGAGATGCACGTCTGTTACAGCTATCTTCTCAATGCATTCGGGTAATTGGTGGTGGGTAAACGACTAATCATTGTAGGCTGGATCCTGGATCTCATACCTCCCATAGCTCCCCTGTTATTAATCCTGTGTGTTCCCATTCCTGACGTCACCATGCCCCTTTTCCTGGTCACTTCATCCAACGACACATACGCCATATTTCTGCTACAAACCTGCACCTTCCCAGCAACAACTGTGTAGGAAACCATGTTATTGTTTTCAAGGGTGTTTATGATGCTCGTAAAAAAAATGTTGACACGGTATGTTAATGTGTACCCCCGAGGGGGAACTGTTTGTCAGCCCATATACTTAGTGTGGGCATTACACGTATAGGAGACCCTCTACTTTAAACTGGGAAAACATTTCTTCCTTGGGGGATTGGAGTGCGTGCAAATTTTGTGCAGGTACTTCATGGGCAAATTTTATGTCACTTAAAAAAATCATAATAATGGGAAGTTTGGTTTCATGTGGCCATCCACCATGTGGGTTCAAAGGCTTATTGGGGTGCATGTAAATTTGGTGCAGGGCAGGCCTTGCATTCAATGCATAAGCAAACAGCTTGAGAGTACGAAATAAATAATGGGAACTTTGTTTTCATGTGGCCATCCAGTACCTCGGCTCAAAGATTAATTGGGGTGCATGTAAATTTGGGGCATGGTAGGCCTTGCATTCAATATGTAAGCAAACAGTGTGGGAGTACTAAATGAATAATGTGAACTTGGTTTTCATGTGGCCATCCAGTATGTGGGTTCAAACTCTTATTGGGGTGTTTGTAACTTTGGTGCAGGGCAGGCCTTGCATTCAATGCATAAGTAAACAGTATGGGAGTACCAAATGAATAATGTGAACTTGCTTTTCATGTGGACATCCAGTACCTCGATTCAAAGGCTTTTTGGGGTGCATGTAACTTTGAAGAAGGGCAGGCCTTGCATTCAATGCATAAGCAAACAGTCCGGGAGTACCAAATGAATAATGTGAACTTGCTTTTCATGTGGCCATCCAATATGTGGGTTCAAAGGCTTACTGAAGTGCGTGTGACTTTGTGGCAGGGCAGGTCTTGCATTCAATGCATAAGCATGCAGAATGGAAGTACCAAATGAATAATGTGAACTTTTGAACTTTGTTTTCCTGTTGCCATCCAGTAAGTGGGTTCAAAAGCTTATTGGGGTGGGTGTAACTTTGGGGCAGGGCAGGCATTGCATTCAATGCATAAGCAAACAGTATGGGAGTACCAAATGAATAAAGGGAAATTTGTTTTCATGTGGCCATCCAGTACCTCGATTCAAAGGCTATTTGGGGTGCGTGTAACTTTGAAGAAGGGCAGGCCTTGCATTTAATGCATAAGCAAACAGTCTGGGAGTACTAAATGAATAATGTGAACTTGCTTTTCATGTGGTCATCCAATATATGGGTTCAAAGGCTTAGAATCATAGAATCATAGAATCGTAGAGTTGGAAGGGACCTCCTGGGCCATCTGGTCCAACCCCCTGCTCAAAGCAGGATTCGCTAAATCATCCCAGTCAGATGTCTGTCCAGCCTCTGTTTGAAGACTTCCATTGAAGGAGAACTCACCACTTCTCATGGCAGCCTGTTCCACTCATTGATCACTCTAACTGCCAAAAAGTTTTTTCTAATATCTAATCTGTGTTTCCTCCCATTCAGTTTCATCCTATTGCTTCTAGTCTTTCCTTGTGCAAATGAGAATAAAGTTGATCCTTCTACAATATGACAGCCCTTGAGATATTTGTAGACAGCTATTAAGTCTCCTCTCAGTCTTCTCTTTTGCAAACTAAACATTCCCAAATCCTGCAACCTTTCCTCATAAGGCAGGGTTTGCAGACCGGTCACCATTCTGGTCGCTCTTTTCTGAACTTGCTCCAGTTTGTTGATGTCTTTTTTAAAATGTGGTGCCCAAAACTGGACACAATATTCCAGATGAGGTCAGACCAAAGAGGAGTAGAGGGAAATAATGACTTCACGTGATCTAGACTGTATGCTTCTGTTAATACATCCTAGAATTGCATTTGCCTTTTTTGCTGCTGCATCACACTGTTGACTCATATTCAGTCTTTGATCTATTAGTATACCCAAGTCTTTTTCACATGTGCTGTTGCATAGCCCTATTCCTCCCATTCTGTATATGCTTTTTTCATTTTTATTGCCCAGATGTAGTACTTTGCATTTTTCCCTGTTAAAAACCATTCTGTTAGTTGCTGCCCACTTCTCCAGTTTATTTATATCTTTTTGAATCCTCTCTCTCTTCTCTAGTATTAGCTATCCCTCCTAGCTTTGTGTCATCAGTAAATTTAATTAGTTTACCTCCAATTCCTTCATCTAAATCATTGATAAAGATGTTGAACAATACAGGGCCCAGGACAGAGCCCTGTGGTACCCCACTTGAGACATTCTTCCAACTGGATGTGCAGCCATTTACGACCACTCTTTGGGTCCGATCACTAAACCAGTTATGAATCCACCCAACAGTTGCCTTGTCCATTCCATAGTTAGTCATTTTTTCAATAAGGATTGTATGAGATACTTTGTCAAATGCTTTGCTGAAGTCAAGATATATTATATCTACAGCATTTCCTTGATCCACCCAATCAATGATTCCGTCATAGAAGGAAATTAAGTTAGTCTGACATGACTTATTAGTTACAAACCCATGCTGACTCTGTTTTATCACTTCATTCTTATCCAGGTACTGACATACATGTTGTTTAATAATTTGTTCAAAGATCTTTCCTGGTATAGAAGTCAGACTCACAGGCCTATAGTTGCCTGGGTCCACCTTCTTCCCCTTTTTGAAGATAGGAACAACATTTGCTCTTCTCCAGTCTTCTGGGACTTCTCCTGTTCTCCAAGAATTTTCAAAGATTATGGAGAGGGGTTCAAAAATTTCTTCTGCTATCTCCTTCAGTACTCTGAGGTATAATTCATCTGGACCTGGAGACTTGAATTCATTTAGGTTAGCTAAGTGTTTCCTCACTATCTTTCTGTTTATAGATATCCTGGATTCTTCTATTCCCTTAATAGGACAGTGAATAACAGTTGATGTTACATTTCCTTTCTGAGAGAAAACAGATGCAAAATAGGAATTTAGAAGTTCAGCCTTCTCAACATCCTGTCTTACCATTTCATCATTTTCATCCTGTAAAAATCCTATAGCATCTTTGACTTTTCTTTTACTTTTGACATATCCCCAAAATCCTCTATTATTGCTTTTGACATCTCTTGCAAGCCTCAATTCATTTTCAGCTTTAGCTAATCTGATTTGTGCCCTGCAGGTTCTGCAGACAGCATTATATTCTTCTTTAGATATGCCTCCCTCTTTCCATTTTATAAACATTTTTTTCTTCCTTTTTAGCATGTGCTTAAGTTCTGTGTTCATCCATCCAGGTTTCCTTAAATGCTTCCTATTCTTCCCTCTTTTTGGAATTGTTAACATTTGTGCTTTGAGAATTTCATTTTTCAAGATTTCCCATCCTTCCTGGACATTTTTGTCTTTAAGGATATCCAGCCATTGGTCCCTCCAATTCTCTTTACTGGAGTGCGTGTGACTTTGGGGCAGGGCAGGTCTTGCATTCAATGCATAAGCATGCAGGATGGAAGTACCAAATGAATAATGTGAACTTTTGAACTTTGTCTTCCTGTGGCCATCCAGTACGTGGGTTTAAAGGCTTATTGGGGTGGGTGTAACTTTGGTGCAGGTCAGGCCTTGCATTCAATGCATAAGCAAATGTTATGGAAGTACGAAATGAATAATGTGAACTTGGTTTTCATGTGGCCATCCAGTATGTGAGTTCAAAGACTTATTGGAGTGCATGTAACTTTGGTGCAGAGCAAACCTTGCATTCAATACATAAGCAAGCAGTATGGGAGTACCAAATGAACAATGTGAACTTGGTTTTCCTATGGCCATCCAGTACGTGGGATTAAAGGCTTATTGGGGTGTTTGTAACTTTGGTGCAGGGCAGGCCTTGCATTCAATGCATAAGCATTCAATGCATAAGTAAACATTATGGGAGTACCAAATGAATAATGTGAACTTGGTTTTTATGTGGCCATCCAGTACCTCGGTTCAAAAGCTTATTGGGGTGCGTGTAACTTTTGAGGCAGGGCAGGCCTTGCATTCAATGCATAAGCAAACAGTATGGGAGTACTAAATGAATAATGTGAACTTGGTTTTCATGTGGCTATCCAGTATGTGGGTTGAAAAACTTATTGGGGTGCATGTAACTTTGGTGCAGGGCAGATCTTGCATTCACTGCATAAGCAAAGAGTATGGGAGTACCAAATAAATAATGTGAACATGGTTTTCCTATAGCCATCCAGTACGTGGGTTCAAAGGCTTATTGGAGTGTGTGTAACTTTGGTGCAGGATAGGCCTTGAATTCAATGCATAAGCAAACAGTATCGGAGTACCAAATGAATAATGTGAGCTTGGTTTTCATGTGGCCATCCAGCAGGTGGGTTCAAAGGCTTATTGGGGTGCGTGTAACTTTGGGGCAGGGCAGGCCTTGCATTCAATGCATAAGCAAATACTATGGGAGTACTGTTATGAATGAGTCACCGTAGGAGGCAAAAGCACTTATGCAAGCTAAGTCCAGAAAACCAGAGAAGTTGGCAACTATCAGATTGCAGACCCCTGAACCTATCAACACAACTAGCAGTAGCCGTGGGGGGTTCCTACGATGCCCTAGACCCCTCGATCACAGCCGGAGAAATACATAGGCCTAAAGAAAGAAAGGGGAAATCTAAACTGCCCCAGAGCAGACCCCAAAGCAATAGGCAGCCCCCAACATATAATGACGGTGAAGCAAGAAGAAAATACTAACACAGACAGAAAGATAGACTGAGCAAAGACGGGGCCCCAAAACTACCTAGATAGGAACGGACAGGAAGGCTGCTGTCTGCAATCTGCAAAAACCCTATCAAAGACATAAGCCAACCAGCTGATATGAAAAAGGCCCTGAAGCAGCTAGGCTTCAAAAACTGAATCAGCACTCAGGTATTTTCAGAAGACAGAGCTAAATGAATTCAGCACACCCCAGCAGGGAATGGCAGAAATCCAGAAAAACAAAGCAAAAACAAAGTCAAAGCACAAAAGCAAAAGGCCGAGCAGCAAACTTAGCTTTGGAGGAGCAGGAATTCAGACTAGTCTCCAAGGATCCCACAGAGAAATCACCCGCAGGGCAGAAGGGCGTCGGCAGCATTATGTCCAGTCCGTAACTCCACTCAGCCAGTCACAATCATCAGCCTCAGGTGTTTGACAATCAGGCTCACTACCTTTCTTTACCAGAAGAGGGAGTTCCTCGGGCCTCAGTAATGAAGGGGAAAATGAACTCACAACAGTACCTCCCCCTTGAGGAGGGGTCACCGAACCCTCAACTATGCCACCAGGGCGATCAGGGTGAGCCCGATGAAAGGCACGCACCAATCGTTTGGCATGAATATCAGAGGCGGAGACCCAGGAATTATCCTCCTGACCATAACCCTTCCACTTAACCAAATACTGGAGTCTCCGTCTAGCCAGACGGGAATCCAGTACTTTCTCTACCTCATACTCCATGTTACCTTCAACCAATACAGGGTCTGGAGGTGCCACCCCCGGAACAGCAGGTTCAACAAACCTCTTCAGCAAAGATTTATGGAACACATTATGGATTTTAAATGTGACAGGAAGAGCCAAACGAAAAGAGACCGGATTAATAATCTCCACAATCTTGTAAGGTCCAATAAATCTAGGCTTAAACTTAGGAGAAGCCACCTTCATAGCAATATTTTTTGATGATAACCACACCATATCACCAACCTTAAACTGGGGACCAATGGTCCTATGTCGGTTGGAAAACCGCTGAGCCTTCTCCTTGGAGAGAGATAACTTATCCACCACTTGGTCCCAGATCTGGTGCATTCTCTCCACCACAGTGTCAACACCTGGGCAGGCAGAGGGCTCCACCTGCCCTGAAGAAAATCGAGGATGAAACCCAAAGTTACAAAAAAAAGGTGACATCAAAGTGGCAGAACTAGCTCTATTATTCAAAGCAAATTCGGCCAAGGGCAAAAATGAAACCCAATCATCCTGATCAGCAGAAATAAAACATCTCAAATATGACTCCAAGGTCTGGTTTGTTCTCTCTGTCTGCCCATTGGTCTGAGGGTGAAAAGCAGAGGAGAAGGACAACTGAATTCCCAGCCTGGAACAGAAAGTTCTCCAAAATCTAGACACAAACTGCACTCCTCTGTCAGATACAATGTTCTCAGGAATCCCGTGCAAATGAACCACCTGTTGTAAAAACAGGGGCACCAACTCAGAGGAAGACGGCAACTTAGGGAGTGGTACAAGATGAACCATCTTAGAGAACCTATCACAAATCACCCAAATAACAGTCATCCTCTGAGAGACAGGCATATCAGAGATGAAATCCATTGAAATATGGGTCCATGGCCTCTTGGGGACAGGCAAAGGCATCAACAACCCACTAGAGCGAGAACACGATTTAGACCGGGAGCACGTCCCACAGGACTGCACAAAATTCCTGACATCACGAGACAAGGAGGGCCACCAAAAAAAACGACTCACCAGATCTCTAGTACCAAAAATACCTGGATGACCAGCCAAAGCAGAGCAATGAACTTCAGACATCACTCTCTTCTTCCACTGGTCAGGAACATACAACTTTCCACTGGGACAACGCTCAGGTTTGTCCTCCTGGAACTCTTCCAGAGCACGTCTCAAATCGGGCGAGATGGCAGAAAGAACTACCCCTTCGCCTAAGATGGTAGCAGGCTTGGTCACCACAGGAGAATCAGCAAGGAAGCTCCTAGAGAGGGCGTCTGCCTTGACATTCTTTGTTCCAGGAAGAAAAGAAACCACAAAATCAAAACGTGTAAAAAACAAGGCCCACCTAGCCTGTCTAGGGTTCCAGCGCTTAGCCGACTCTAGGTAAATCAAATTCTTGTGGTCAGTGAGGACCACGATTTGATGCTTAGCTCCCTCCAACCAATGTCTCCACTCCTCAAATGCCCATTTCATGGCCAACAGTTCCCTATTCCCCACATCATAGTTACGTTCAGATGGAGAGAACTTTCGGGAAAAGAAAGCACAGGGATTCATTTTAGATGTTACAGGATCCTTTTGGGACAAAACAGCTCCTGCACCAATCTCAGAAGCATCCACCTCTACCTGGAATGGAAGTGAGGCATGAGGTTGCTGCAAAACCGGGGCGGAGGTGAATCTTCGCTTCAACTCCTGAAAGGAAGAAACAGCCTCCGGAGACCAATTTAACACATCAGCACCCTTTTTAGTCAAATCAGTCAATGGCTTGGCAATACTAAAAAATTTTGCTAGAAATTTCCGATAAAAATTAGCAAAACCCAAAAACTTCTGGAGGGCCTTCAAAAAAGTGGGCTGAACCCAATCATGAATGGCCTGTACCTTGGCCGGGTCCATTTCAATAGTTGAAAGGGACAAAATAAATCCCAAAAAAGAAATCCTCTGTACTCCAAAAAGGCATTTAGATCCCTTGACATACAGGGAATTCTCCCTCAAGATCCGGAACACAATCCGAATATGTTCCACATGAGAATCCCAATCCTTGGAGAAGATCAAAATATCATCCAGATAGATAATCAAAAAATTATCGACAAAATCTCGGAAAATATCGTTCATGAAGCACTGGAAGACAGAAGGGGCATTAGTGAGCCCAAAAGGCATCACCAGGTACTCAAAATGTCCCTCTGGAGTATTAAACGCCGTCTTCCATTCATCCCCATGCTTAATGCGAGTAAGATTATACGCCCCCCTGAGGTCAAGCTTGGTAAACCAGCAAGCACCTTTAACTCTGGAGAATAGATCAGAAATCAGGGGTAACGGATACTGATATTTAACAGTAATTTTGTTGAGGGCACGATAATCAATGCAAGGTCTTAATGATCCATCCTTTTTGGCTACAAAAAAAAAACCAGCACCCAAGGGTGACGAGGATGGTCTAATATGACCCTTCTCCAACGCCTCCTTAATATAGGATCGCATAGCCTCGTGCTCGGGTACAGATAAATTGAAGAGCCGACCCTTAGGAAATTTACACCCCGGGCTCAGTTCAATTGCACAGTCATAACTCCTATGAGGAGGCAGAGATGCAGACTCATTCTCACTAAATACATCATAAAAGTCAGCCAAATAATCAGGAACATCATGCGACTGAGGAGAGGTGGAAAACACCGGAGCCTCCCTAAAGGCACACCGACAACCCCAACTCACCACAGACACAGATTTCCAATCAAAAACTGGATTATGAATCTGTAACCAGGGAAACCCCAGAACAACAGTATCATGCAGATTATGCAACACCAGAAATCTGCAATTTTCTTGATGGTCTGGGGCGACCCGCATTACCACCTGGGTCCAAAACTGGGGTTTATTTTTAGCCAAAGGAGTAGCATCAATTCCCCTCAAAGGGATAGGCGTCTGCAGAGGTGTCATCGGAAATCCACAACGTTTAGCAAAATCCAAGTCCATTAGGTTTAGGGCTGCTCCCGAATCCACAAACGCCTTGGCGGAAAATGTGGACAGGGAGCAGATCAGAGTAATAGCCAGAAGAAACTTAGGTTGAACACCCCCAACAGAAAACGTGTGTGCAAAGCGTTTCTCTCGCTTGGGACAGACAGAAATAATATGTGAGGCATCTCCACAGAAAAAACACAACTTATTACGCCTTCTGAACTCCTGACGCTGCTCTCTGGAAAAAACTCTATCACATTGCATAGGTTCAGACATTTGTTGAACAGGTGGCAACACCTCTCGTGCAGCTTTGCGTTCGCGCAAACGCCGATCAACCTGAATGGCAAGTGACATAGAATCGTCAAGACCAGAGGGAGCAGGAAATCCCACCATAGTATCTTTTACGGCTTCTGACAACCCCTTCCGAAAGAGAGCAGCAAAGGCATTATCATTCCAGGTAGTAAGTACTGCCCACTTTCGGAATTTTTGACAGTACAATTCTGCAGAATCACGACCCTGGCTCAATGCCAGCAGGGTCTTTTCAGCCTGATCAATGGCATTAGGTTCGTCATACAACAACCCCAAAGCTTGAAAGAATGTGTTCACATTAGTCAGAATAGGATCATCTGGTTTCAAAGAAAGCGCCCAATCCGGGGGATCGCCACGCAGCAAAGAGATGACAATTTTAACCTGCTGCGCGGAGCTCCCTGACGAGTTAGGCTTCAAGGCAAAAAATAATATACAATTATTTTTGAAATTCAAAAATTTAGACCGATCCCCAAAAAATACATCAGGTGTAGGAATCTTTGGTTCAGCAGCGTGTGAATGAGCAAGGTAGGCGGAAATTCCCTGCACTTCCGCAGCGAGCTGCTCCACACGATCAGACAATTGCTTTATCTCCATTGAGAGAAAAAAAAAAATTCCCCCTACGGCCTCAGAGATATAGAGGAAAAAATATACACACTTTTATTTTTTTTTTCTTTACAATTCTTTCCTGCTATTGAGTACCCTAGAATCTGCGGTATGGCGGGTGATTCTGTTATGAATGAGTCACCGTAGGAGGCAAAAGCACTTATGCAAGCTAAGTCCAGAAAACCAGAGAAGTTGGCAACTATCAGATTGCAGACCCCTGAACCTATCAACACAACTAGCAGTAGCCGTGGGGGGTTCCTACGATGCCCTAGACCCCTCGATCACAGCCGGAGAAATACATAGGCCTAAAGAAAGAAAGGGGAAATCTAAACTGCCCCAGAGCAGACCCCAAAGCAATAGGCAGCCCCCAACATATAATGACGGTGAAGCAAGAAGAAAATACTAACACAGACAGAAAGATAGACTGAGCAAAGACGGGGCCCCAAAACTACCTAGATAGGAACGGACAGGAAGGCTGCTGTCTGCAATCTGCAAAAACCCTATCAAAGACATAAGCCAACCAGCTGATATGAAAAAGGCCCTGAAGCAGCTAGGCTTCAAAAACTGAATCAGCACTCAGGTATTTTCAGAAGACAGAGCTAAATGAATTCAGCACACCCCAGCAGGGAATGGCAGAAATCCAGAAAAACAAAGCAAAAACAAAGTCAAAGCACAAAAGCAAAAGACCGAGCAGCAAACTTAGCTTTGGAGGAGCAGGAATTCAGACTGGTCTCCAAGGATCCCACAGAGAAATGACCCACAGGGCAGAAGGGCATCGGCAGCATTATATCCAGTCCGTAACTCCACTCAGCCAGTCACAATCATCAGCCTCAGGCAGGTGTTTGACAATCAGGCTCACTACCTTTCTTTACCAGAAGAGGGAGTTCCTCGGGCCTCAGTAATGAAGGGGAAAATGAACTCACAACAGAGTACCAAATGAATACTGGGAACTTTGGTTGCATGTGAACATCCATGACATCTGTTCAATGGGTTGGTGGGGTGCGTCCAGATTTTGGGCCGCCCTGCCACTCATTGCATACGCAAAATAGTATAAGGGACTGTCGTAGCTGTTTTCGTTCTGACACAGTCAGATATGCCAGATCACCAGTAAGGCCAAATTAGGAGTTTATTCTCTTAATTTACAAGCGCTTGGATACAAAGGAGACTGCCACACAGGTCGTGGGCAAATCACTTTATCTAACGTAATGAAACACAAGGCAATATTTTATACCATTTACAATAAATGTAACTCTATGTAGCTCAGGTAGCCCCCACTGCTTCCCCAGGGTCATACCTTGTTTACAATGTACCCAGAACATGTTGTTGCTGACTATTGAGAACATATATGATAACAGGTACAGTCTCCTTGAAGCGGAGACTAATAGTCTGCTGTGTCATGAGAATAAAAAAACATAGCGATGAAAAGCAAAAGGCAATTGAAGAATTAAAGGCAGTTAAAGGCATTTAAAGGCAAACCATTAACCCTTCAATATCAATTTCCCCTTTTGTGAATGGTATAACCTTTGCCACAGGGTCAGCTGATGTCCACAAAGGAGCTACTGTCTCATGGGTCTAGTACCCATAAAGGGGCTTCCTACCTACTTTGCCCATCCACCCTCAGTGTGGACACTCACTTTCCCAATCAGCAATGGCTATTTGGGGTCTATGATACACTACAGAAGGTTCAGCCTTAGATTCTTTTTTCACACATACATTATTCAGTAGCTTAAGTAATACATATATTAGTGCTTTTACTGCTACGTAAAACAATGAGCAAAACAACAAAATTTTCATACAATTCTGTAAAATGCCAAAAATCCATCCTGCTAGGCAATTAAACCAATTTGCTGGATTTAAAAAAATAGAATGTGTTACCCCACCAGGAGTCTCTGTTTGCACTGTGTTGTTTTAACCATTGGTCTCTAAGTTCACCTATTTTGTCTATACTGGCCCTGATCTGGAGACTGCCAGCAGGGTCGATATAATTGCAACAGGTGGGACCAATTATTTGACACATTCCTCCTTCTTTTGCTGTCAGATAATCTAGTACTATAGTATGTTGGTTAGTAACTATGATTAATTTTCTCTGTATTGTATTAGTTTCATTATGAACTTCAAGAATCTGGAAAATCTGATCATCCAGGTAGTCGGTAGCTTCCACTAATATATCCCATATTTGTGTTATGAAGGGGTATATTAGCATACTACTGAATATTTTGTTTGTTATCCCCATTTCTACTAGATGCAGCCTACCATTTGGACGGGGCTTATTGTCTGCAGCCCTTCTATACAAAGAATGAATTGGAACTGCTGCTGTGTCTATTTTACTATGAGGAACTATGAAAGTGGCTGGCGTAAGTTTGTAAAGAGTGAAAACTCCTCTTATGTCTGGGCTCACCCACCTGTAGGTACGATGTCCGCAAACCAAGAATACTCCTTCTGGGAGAACACAAACGTTACCAGGGGTCAGTATACATTGGTACAAACTCAAAAGTCCTGACATAGTTTTATGGGCACACCAAGTATTATTTATTTGTTTTCCACTTATACCAGATGTACATTTACCCCTTTCGTTCCTTATTATTTTACCCATCGATGATTTACAGCCTTCAACACCATCTTGGTACACCATAAATAAACTGGAGAAGTGGGCAGCAACTAACAGAATGGTTTTTAACAGGGAGAAATGCAAAGTACTACATCTGGGCAATAAAAATGAAAAAAGCATATATAGAATGGGAGGAATAGGGCTAAGTGACAGCACATGTGAAAAAGACTTGGGTATACTAATAGATCACAAACTGAATATGAGTCAACAGTGTGATGCAGCAGCAAAAAAGGCAAATGCAATTCTAGGATGTATTAACAGAAGCATACAGTCTAGATCACGTGAAGTCATTATTTCCCTCTACTCCTCTTTGGTCAGACCTCATCTGGAATATTGTGTCCAGTTTTGGGCACCACATTTTAAAAAAGACATCAACAAACTGGAGCAAGTTCAGAAAAGAGCGACCAGAATGGTGACCGGTCTGCAAACCCTGTCTTATGAGGAAAGGTTGCAGGATTTGGGAATGTTTAGTTTGCAAAAGAGAAGACTGAGAGGAGACTTAATAGCTGTCTACAAATATCTAAAGGGCTGTCACATTGTAGAAGGATCAACTTTATTCTCATTTGCACAAGGAAAGACTAGAAGCAATGGGATGAAACTGAATGGGAAGAGACACAGATTAGATATTAGAAAAAACTTTTTGACAGTTAGAGTGATCAATGAGTGGAACAGGCTGCCACGAGAAGTGGTGAGTTCTCCTTCAATGGAAGCCTTCAAACAGAGGCTGGACAGACATCTGACTGGGATGATTTAGCGAATCCTGCTTTGAGCAGGGGGTTGGACCAGATGGCCCAGGAGGTCCCTTCCAACTCTACGATTCTATGATTCTATGATTCTATGATTCCATCACATTAACCTGTGTTTGATCATGAGTGTATATACGGAAGCAATTATTGTCCTCACCACAGGTATTTGCTCCAGTGTGTTGAAGACTGAACCACAGTCCATCATTGGGAATGGGGTCTGAGTGAAAGATTTCAGTCCTCCTCCTGGTGACCATATTTCCGATGTCTGAATCATATTCCCGTCAGCACATTTGTACCTTAGGTCACATTATATTAAACTGAAACCAGGGATTAGCGGCCCATCCGATTATAGCCAATGAGGCAGATATATCACGGGGCACATCTTTTCCCCAAAACCTAGACTGAGTCCAAGTCTCATTGTGTATGCAGTGTGGGGTTAATACCTTCCATGGCTCCAGAGGTAAGGCTAAGTACAGCATAGTCCTTGCAGATACTGGGCTGTGTGTACAGATCCAACAGTCTTTTGGTCTCTGTCCTTCCATGTCCTTTATAAGAAGAGCATGATGTCAAATAAGTTTCTGGTCCCAGTCAGCATGTAAGAGTTTATCCTGTGTCTCTGTAGAGTGCAGTAATCCTGTCACTGCCAGCAAGGTGATTAGGAGAACAGTCATTCTGCTGGTGAAAGGACCTTCTTGCAGTGACTGGCGTGGATACATGTGGGCTTTCCCTCAACTTTTACGGAGGTGGATGTGGTCAGCTGGACTTGGAAGGGGCCTTCAAATTGTGGGTCTAGACTTATTCTCACGTGTCTGTGTATGACCTCCTAAACATCTGGATTCAGCTGGTGCACATCTGCACTTTCATTAGAATCTGGAATGGATGAAAACACATGTTTATGCACCACATTAAGTCTTTTCTGCAAGGCCTGGACATAGGTTGTCATTGCACCGTGTTGCATTTGTAGCACCTGTGGGATGTACAGACCAGTCTTTGGTGCACTACCAAATGGGACTTCAAAAGGAGACAAGCCTGTCTTTCTATTTGGAGTGTGTCTGACTGAAAAGAGTGCAAGAGGCAAGCACTCTACCCAGCTCTTTCCTGTGTCTGCCATGGCCTTTTGAATTTTCAGTTTAAGTGTCCCCTTTAGTCTTTCCAATTTCCCACTACTTTGTGGCCTATATGGTGTATGAAATGCTTGCTGTACACCCAAGGGTCTGCATGACTTCCCTCATTATTTCTCCCATGAAGTGAGAACCCCTATCACTTTCTATGGTTTCTGTGACACAGATGAGACATGATTGTACAAGTTTTGTGGCTGCGTAACTGAAACCAGGAGCGATCCAGAAGGCATCTACCATGGCACACATGTGACTTTTTGAGGCGTGAGTGGGGCCATGTGTTGCTTGTGCCATAATTAGAAACAGTGACTTCGGTAGACACAATTTATCCTTATTCTCCCATACTCCATTTGAGTTCAGCTCAGCTCCCAGTCTCCCCCAGTGTACCTTCTCTGTTTGGGCAGCCTGTTGCTGGAGGGATTTTAGGACATCTAGGCTCAGTGTGGCTGGAATACGCTGACTCCCCGCCTCTGTCCACTGCTCCCTAAGGCCGCCTTGCTGCTACTTTAGCAGCCTCGTCCGCCCTTCCGTTACTCTCTACCTCCACGGAGTCACCTTTTGTGTGCGCTTTTACCTTGACAATGCCAACCTGGACTGGTAACATCAACGCCTCCACCAATTGTTTCACCAGCTCTGTATTTTTAATGGGCTTACCGGTTGATGTAAGAAACGCTCTGCTTCTCCAGATAGGGCCATAATCATGGGCTATTCCCCATGCATAATTCGAATCTGCGTAAATATTAGCGACTTTACCTGCAGCGGCTCTACACGCCTCAGTGAGTGCCTTCAACTCTGCCTCCTGTCCTGACATGTGAGGAGGGAGTGGTTCAGCTCGGATTGCCTCATGTGAGGATACTACTGCATATCCAGTGTAGAATCGCCCATTCTGGTGGTATCTGGAGCCATCTACAAAAAACTCAAAATATGCATTAGGAACAGGTTTTTCATGAACTATTTTGCATCTGTTTTCTCTCAGAAAGGAAATGTGACATCAACTGTTCTTCACTGTCCTATTAAGGGTATAGAAGAATCCAGGATATCTATAAACAGAAAGATAGTGAGGAAACACTTAGCTAACCTAAATGAATTCAAGTCTCCAGGTCCAGATGAATTACACCCCAGAGTACTGAAGGAGATAGCAGAAGAAATTTTTGAACCCCTCTCCATAATATTTGAAAATTCTTGGAGAACAGGAGAAGTCCCAGAAGACTGGAGAAGAGCAAATGTTGTTCCTATCTTCAAAAAGGGGAAGAAGGTTGACCCAGGCAACTATAGGCCGGTGAGTCTGACTTCTATACCAGGAAAGATCTTTGAACAAATTATTAAACAACATGTATGTCAGTACCTGGATAAGAATGAAGTGATTAAACAGAGTCAGCATGGGTTTGTAACTAATAAGTCATGTCAGACTAACTTAATTTCCTTCTATGACGGAATCACTGATTGGGTGGATCAAGGAAATGCTGTAGATATAGTATATCTTGACTTCAGCAAAGCATTTGACAAAGTATCTCATACAATCCTTATTGAAAAAATGACTAAGTATGGAATGGACAAGGCAACTGTTAGGTGGATTCATAACTGGCTTAGTGATCGGATCCAAAGAGTGGTCGTAAATGGCTGCACATCCAGTTGGAAGAATGTCTCAAGTGGGGTACCACAGGGCTCTGTCCTGGGCCCTGTATTGTTCAACATCTTTATCAACGATTTAGATGAAGGAATTAAGGGTAAACTGATTAAATTCGCTGATGACACAAAGCTAGGAGGGATAGCTAATACTAGAGAAGAGAAAGAGAGGATTCAAAAAGATATAAATAAACTGGAGAACTGGGCAGCAACTAACAGAATGGTTTTTAACAGGGACAAATGCAAAGTACTACATCTGGGCAATAAAAATGAAAAAATGAAAAAAGCATATACAGAATGGGAGGAATAGGCCTAAGCAACAGCACATGTGAAAAAGACTTGGGTATACTAATAGATCACAAACTGAATATGAGTCAACAGTGTGATGCAGCAGCAAAAAAAGCAAATGCAATTCTAGGATGTATTAACAGAAGCATACAGTCTAGATCACGTGAAGTCATTATTTCCCTCTACTCCTCTTTGGTCAGACCTCATCTGGAATATTGTGTCCAGTTTTGGGCACCACATTTTAAAAAAGACATCAACAAACTGGAGCAAGTTCAGAAAAGAGCAACCAGAATGGTGACCGGTCTGCAAACCCTGTCTTATGAGGAAAGGTTGCAGGATTTGGGATTGTTTAGTTTGCAAAAGAGAAGACTGAGAGGAGACTTAATAGCTGTCTACAAATATCTCAAGGGCTGTCACATTGTAGAAGGATCATCTTTATTCTCATTTGCACAAGGAAAGACTAGAAGCAATGGGATGAAACTGAATGGGAGGAGACACAGATTAGATATTAGAAAAAACTTTTTGACAGTTAGAGTGATCAATGAGTGGAACAAGCTGCCACGAGAAGTGGTGAGTTCTCCTTCAATGGATGTCTTCAAACAGAGGCTGGACAGACATCTGACTGGGATGATTTAGCGAATCCTGCTTTGAGCAGGGGGTTGGACCAGATGGCCCAGGAGGTCCCTTCCAACTCTACGATTCTATGATTCTATGAACGTGGGCAAAACCCACTGTCTTCTGACTCATCAGCTCTATGCAGTCATGTTCATGCATCATGTCAAAGTATTCCTCCTCACTTGCTAATCTGTCACCAATTCCCCTTTTTCTGAATCCACAGGCAGGAGGGTGGCTGGATTCAGAACGTTATATCTTTTGAGGGTGGCATACTCCGGAATTAGTAGTGCACATTCAAGTCGGAGCTGTCTGGCCATAGACAGATGTTTTGGTTGAACTTGTACGAGTATGGAATGGATGTCATGTGGGAAATAAATTGTCAAAGGAAAAGTCAGCATGCCTTTCCTAGTAGTAGTGCAGCTGCTCCTACCGCACAGACACACGTAGAAGACACTCTGATCACTGGGTCTAATTGTGCTGAGTAGTAAGCTATTGGTCTCTGTTTCCCTCCATGTTGTTGTGTCAGTAATGCGGTAGCATGTCCTCCCTGCTCTGTGCAAAACAAGAAAAATGGCTGGTTATAGTTTGGAATGCCTAAGGCTGGGGCTGACACAATGAGCAGTTTGAGAGAATGGAAGGAATCAATTGCTTCTTGAGTGAGATCATAGGGGTCTGCTAACAAGCAGTCATAAAGTGGTTGCATCATTTGTGAAGCAGACCTTATCCAAGGCCTACAGTAGGTCGCCAAGCCTAGGAAAGTGTGTAGATGCTGATGTGACCTGGGTAGAGGGAGATTTTGAATTGCCTGTTTTCTGTCTTCAGTCAGGTGTCTTGTACCTTCGGCAATGCAATGTCCCAAAAATGTCACCTTTTGTTTGCCGTACTGTTATTTGTCACGTGAGAACTTGCAACCCTTTCCTGCTAAAAAGAATAGCAAGAAACCTATAGCTTCCCTGCAGGACATCTGGTCCGGGCAGAAGTACAATCTGCAGATGAGGTTATTGCTACTACCCAAGGATCCCTGCCATCGCTATTGAATAGATGGCAGGGGATTTCTTTCCCCCCCTTGTGGGAGGACTGTCCAACAATATTGTTTACCTTCATGAGTAAAAGAAAAAAGATACTGACAGTCAGGGTGCAGGGGTACAGAGAAAAATGCACCCGCTAAATTAGTGACTGTGAAACATGTTGATGTTGCTGGGATCTGTGACAGTAATGTGTGTGGATCAGGGACAATTGAGATCACACTCTCTCTAACATCTTTAATAGCCCTGAAGTCATGAACCATTCTGTGTCAGGGGAACCCTTGGGTCCTTTTTTCTTAATGGGATACAAAAGGGGTGTTGCAGGGGGAAGATCTTTGCACCAAACCCCTGTCTTAACATACTCTTTAATATCCCTGCTCAGGGTCAATGATTTGGCTAGGCTCAAGGGGTATTGCTTTAAACAAGGAGGAGTGGTTCCTTCTTTCAATTTAATCATGACAGTAAATTCATAGGGGTATTGTCACTAACAATAAGTTTTGTAAGCACCACAATTCCAGCACCTCACTGTTTCTAGGTCCCTTGGTCCCCTATTATGTCTCCACTGTTTTCCTTGTGCTCCAGCATACATGACAGGTTGTCTTATCATCCTTGTTTGCTCAACCACTTTAGCTACCTTAAGGAGGTCTTTCAGTTTCTACATGTCTCCATTCAGGTCTCGCTGTCTGTACTGCAAGTCTTTGTTCATACCGTCTTTGTTCAATAAGTCTTTGTAAGTCTTTGTTCTTACCGTCAATGAATGCATTCACCAGTATTTTAACATCAAGTGGGTTTATGCGAATGGGGAGTTGGAAGTTTCGCCCCCAGCAGTTCGCCCCCAGCATTTCGCCCCCAGCAGTTCGCCCCCAGCAGTTCGCCCCCAGGTTGATTCGCCCCCGCACATTTCGCCCCCGCACATTTCGCCCCCAGCAGTTCGCCCCTGGATGTTTCGCCCCCGGATGTTTCGCCCCCAGCAGTTCGCCCCCGGATGTTTCGCCCCCGGATGTTTCGCCCCCAGCAGTTCGCCCCTGGATGTTTCGCCCCCAGCAGTTCGCCCCCGGATGTTTCGCCTCCAGCAGTTTGCCCCCAGCAGTTCGCCCCCGGATGTTTTGCCCCCAGCAGTTTGCCCCCACATGTTTCGCCCCCAGCAGTTCGCCCCCGGATGTTTCGCCCCCAGCAGTTCGCCCCCGCATGTTTCGACCCCAGCAGGTCACCCCCGGATGTTTCGCCCCCGGATGTTTCGCCCCCAGCAGTTCACCCCCGGATATTTCGCTCCCAACAGTTCGCCCCCGGATGTTTCACCCCCAGCAGTTTGCCCCTGGATGTTTCGCCCCCAGCAGTTCGCCCCCACATGTTTCGCCCCCAGAAGTTCGCCCCCAGCAGTTCGCCCCCAGATGTTTCGCCCCGGATGTTTCGCCCCCAGCAGTTCGCCCCCAGATGTTTCGCCCCCAGCAGTTTGCCCCTGGATGTTTCGCCCCCGGATGTTTTGCCCCCAGCAGTTCGCCCCCAGCAGTTCGTCCCCGGATGTTTCGCCCCCAGCAGTTCACCCCCGGATGTTTCGCCCCTGGATGTTTTGCCCCCAGCAGTTCACCCCCGGATGTTCACCCCCGGATGTTTCGCCCCCAGCAGTTTGCCCCCGGATGTTTCGCCCCCAGCAGTTCGCCCCCGGATGTTTCACCCCCGGATGTTTCGCCCCCTGTCAGTTCACCCCCAGCAGTTCATCCCTGGATGTTTTGCCTCTAGCAATTTGCTCCTGGATCTTTCGCATCCGGGAAAAACCTGCCTGAACTGAACATTGGCAGGTTTGCTTATCACTAATAATACACCATATGAGTCTAAGATATACAATTCTGATCAAATTAGCTTTTTTTATTCTCAAACTTTGTTTTCTAGATGAGTAATTTTACAAACAGACAGGAAAATAGTAGGATTTCATTGGTTACTAAGGAGGTCGTGCCCCCTTGGGAGCAGAACGGGTCCTGGCTCCCTATGATACATTCAGGGCTGCTTGTTCACAGTCCTCTGCAAAGCTCCCCTTCACCCTCCGCTCATGTGCTCTGTCCTGGACAAGAGGAGGGCTCCCCCCTGCCTGTGTAAAGCCGTTACAGGATGGAACACATAGGGGGGGCTTTGCAGAGGGCTGTAAACCAGCAGCCCTTTATACATCATAGGGAATATATTGTTAGCTGCATGCTCCTGTGCAGCCACGCCCTCTAGAATCCATCCACAAGTACTGCTACTAAAGGGGGTTTTACACTAAGCGATATCGCTAGCAATATCGCTAAAACGTCACTGGTTTTGTGACGTTATAGCGATATTGCTAGCGATATCGCTATGTGTGATACTTACCAGCGACCGGCTCCCCCGCTGTCTATCGCTGATCGCGCGAGAATGTCCGGCTCCATTTCTCGTCGGGCGCTTCCTGCTGAGACTTCCTGCTGTGACGTCCAGCGACGCGTGGAGGCGGGCCGGAGGACGCAGGATCGCTGTGTGTGAATGGTAAGTATCGTGCGCTGCGTCGCTGCTGCATCGCTGTGAGATCTTTCTGTATGAAAGCTCACTAGCGATCATTTAGCGATGCACCAGCGATCCTGACCGGGTCGGATCGCTGGTTGGATCGCTGGTGCATCGCTAAATGTAAAAGGGCCTTAAGGAGAAACAACCTCCTTAGCAACCACTGAAATCCTGCAGCACATGGAGCTTTAACTTGGATGAGACTTTTCACACAGAAGTGAAGCTGCTGGAAGGTCTCCTTTGGAAATGAATATCATGGGCACAGGTACTATAACATAACATGTTTTTTGCAGAGTTATGTTTTAACTGTATATATCAAAACTGTTTTAACAAGAAACATAAAAAGGTATAGAGGGGAAGGATTAGAGAAAAAGAGAAAATACAAATTGCAGGTTATAATGCTTGAATTATTTTACAGCTAAAAACACTGCTCTCAAAACATACAATATGTGACCATGAACTAAAAATCAAAGCTGTAGGCAATGCCTCTCAGATAATCCATCAAGCTTCTATTATCGAAATCTTGCACGATACGTTTAACCCTTGCTGAAATTGCAGCATACTTTTTGTTTCTTGCAGCGATGGGATTTCCTGCTATTACCTGAATAATTTCAAAACTATGGAGCTCTTGCTGATGTTTCAGACAGTTAATGAACCGGTATATATTTTGGAAAAGAGTACCACATGTTTCTCGAAAGCTACGGTGCCATCCTTCGACATCATTATTTGTTCGCTGTTGATCATTCAATGTTCGTTCATACACATTCCTGAATTGAACTGGAAACAAAGGTGCTTGACGTCCTCTGCGATTCATTCGACCGATATAGCTGTCTTCAAAATAGTTGGCAATAGGTATTGCTTCTTGTGGAAAGTCAGGATCTTCCACCAATTCTTCAAATGATTGCACAACATTCTGTGGTGGTAGAAAGGCCAGGGCAGGTATCATGCGTATCCAACGGGCAAATTCATGGTCACCTTGGTATTGCATCTTGAGTCCTTCATTTTGAACTTTACGCCAAACCGACTGTGATAGGTGGAAAAAGCAACCAGTCTTCACAAGGTTGGGGAATTCACTTTCAAATGCCTGTATTGCAGCTAGTTCACAATCCAACATCAGGTTGTCTGGCTGCAGTCCAGGCTGCAAGTTCTTCAGCTCTTGCAGCAACCTCTGGTATGTAGAACGGCTCTTGTCTGTCAGCAAGGTGTACACTACAGGAACAACAAGGCCGCTGTGGACTACATGGATTGTGTAAGGTTGCTTAAACAAGGCTGGTGTAGTGAAAAACATGCCATCAGCAAACCACTCTTTACTTTGTGCCAGTAGATGGAGATTGTCTCTTGTTCCAAATATCAACATACGGCTGTGTCCATTTCCTAATTTAAAATGAAAGTATTAGTAGAGGAAATAACAGAAAAAGTGTAACAAGCAGCAGACAGAGTTTTGGGATAAATTCACCAAAAAAATATCCTAATCAGAAGACTGTTCATATCTCACATTAAATACTCACATTTTGCTCCAGATTTTCTGATTTCATAATAAAAAAACTGAAGCAAAATCTAGTGTGAAGGGGCCAACCAATAGTTTTTTACAACATATATTGTCCCAGTGGAAAATTATATATTTTTGTTTAAAATTAAAATTACTTCCAAACTTGAAATAGGTCACATTTTTAGGGTACCTTTAGACCCTTCAACTAGACGGCCGTTCAGCACGGCCGATCGCCACTATGCTGAAGGGCCGTCTAGTTGACAGCCGCATCCAGACGCGGCGTGCGGCTGGACGTCTGAATGAAGGACTGGGCAGTCCGCCCGCCTGAATGGGGCATTCCATTCAGGCGGATGGGCACGCTAGTCGTCGGGTGGGCAGCGCGGACGTTCGTGACGTCCGCGCTGCCTATGCTGTCTCATTGAGAGGATTGTGCAGGACGCAAAAAACGCCAGTAAAATCACCAGTGTGCTTTTGGCCTAAGGCATAACTGAATGGTCCATTAGGCTGGGGTCATATGCAGCATTAATGTGTAAATCCCATCCACATGCTGATGAAAAAATTTTGTTTACAATAAAAAAACATGCAGTGCAGCATGTCAATGTATGCTGCCATTATACAAACAAAATTCCAGCCATTCAGACAAGGGGCTGAAATCCTGCACTAAAACCTGCACCTAAATCCATATAGTTAAGTGAAGATTTTGATACAGAATTAGGGTACCACAATAGTGGCCACAATTGCAGGCACAAATAGATTCCTGTGGGATCTCCAATTGCTACCGCAATTACAGCCGCTGCGGAGATGCCGCTCCACAATCCCCTTCCGTCAGTGGGCACGAGGCCTCAGGCTTTATCCAGACAAGCTGAACTTACAGGCGTATTCCGTGCTGTGTTTCCTGCCTGAAACCCGCCCTTTCATGTCTATGGTGCGGGTTACGGGCGGATTCCGGCCGGGGCCGGAAAACGCCCCACCGGAAAATAGCTTCAAAGCTATTTTCCGGCGGATCCCGGAAGGAATGGGAATGGGCAAGAGGGAAACCTCCCGAAAAATGCCTGCAAGCCACGCCAAATACGCTCGGTTTAGGCCATAGCAGGGCATGGCCACGCCCATAGCAGAGCTTGGCCACGTCCCCTATTTGCAGAAGCGTTTTGCCAAAGCGCTTGCAAAGTGCTTAAAAAGTGCTTGGAAGCAGCAGGCAAAACGCATCTGCAAATCATGGCGTATCTCACCTGAGCTCCGGAGTTCAGCCCGACCTGTCCACGGATCTGCAGGACTGAACTACGAGAGCCGAGGAATCAGCCGGCGATGGCAGTTCAGTCCATGCATGCCGCAGACAGGCGAGGCTGAACTCCGGGGCAGCATCCAAGACAGGTATGGCCAGTACAATGCTGCATATTTGGAATTAGTGTTGGCCGGTCCGATCACTGAAGATCGTAATTTATTACGATTTTCAGGCTGATCGTTATTTTAAATTACGATCCGATTTGTAGCCAGATCATGATGATGATCTGAATTAGAAATCGGAATCCTCCGTAATCTGAAAACACTGTCCGGGCATACACTCCCGAACAGTGTGCGCATATATATATATACACACACACACACACACTATACAGGTGTACAGCGTGTGTGCATATTTAGCTTTAGTAAATGGCTCCAGGCTGCGCTGTTAAAAAAATAAACAAACTCAGTTACTCACCTCTTTCTCCAGTGTCCAGTACTGGCTCCGGCTCCTAGCCCAGCAGTGCAGGGAATCCCGAAATCCAGGCGGCGTATCGCCGCCCCTGTGCCTGCCGTACTATAACTACAGTGGAGAGTGATCCCAGGACCGCTCACTAGACGGTCCTGGGAAAGCACCACATCACGTCACAGAACAGCCCGGCACATGTGCAGAGGTGGTGATGCACAACCCAGAATGCATAGCATTGGGATTTCGGAATTCCCTGCACCGCCGGAGACAGCGCTGGACACCGGAGAGAGAGTTGAATAACTGGGTTTGTTTATTTTTTAACAGCGCAGCTTGGGGCCATTATATATATGCAAGAAAGCTGGAAGAAGAGTGGCTCAACTGAGATTGTTGCTGAGGACTCAATGTGCTGCTAGAGCAGGGGTTGGCTTCCGCCCGTACTTAACATGCATCCATGAAGAAAGACCTCCGCGCTCCTGAAGTCCTATACAAATCCTTTATTGCATTTCAAAGTTCCAAAAGTGCCAGACCACCATCACCCACCCACATATATGCATATATATACACACACACACTGTTTGGGCGTACAGTGTGCATATATATATATATCTACATCTAGCTCTGGAGATTGGATCTGAATTAATTCCAATCTTTCGGTATGATCAGCCCGATCTGATCCTATCTTTCCAGTGATCGGCCAACACTAGTTGGAATCAGTAGGCCTCACTACATTATATTACCCTCAAAGTTTCCCTTGAAG
Organism: Dendrobates tinctorius; assembly: GCF_039654945.1. NCBI lineage: Eukaryota > Metazoa > Chordata > Amphibia > Anura > Dendrobatidae > Dendrobates > Dendrobates tinctorius. The sequence continues at coordinate 1,772,892 of NW_027361768.1, forward strand.
GCAAAAATCACATAGTATTTTATATCAGCACCTTATAGTGTAGCATTTTTCACATTTGTGCAAAATAAACTTTGCAATAATTATGCATAATGGAATTGTTTTAATACAATGTTAAATGGATAAGTAGCTTACCAGAGTCATGCAGAAGGAACTGCTGCTGGACACCATCACTACTGATTTCCTGGAACTCGAGGGGGATAACAAGTTGATCAAGGGTTTGAGGTAACCTTGGGATATTGCCAAGTTGCCTTGCTAATCGTATTGTCCTCTTCAGTGATGCTTTCCTTGGGAGAAGTGCTGCAACATTAGAATGGGCTCCTGAAACGACGTCTGTGAGAATCTGTTGTGGTGTCTCCTGTGTTGTCCTTGCCCTGGTGAGTGCCTCATTGCCAAGTCGGATTGCTTCAGGTCTTGCAGCTTGTGCTGCGTGATTGTGAAGATTGACTACTTTCACAACTTCGCCAGATTCTTCATTGGTCCAAACACGTCCCTTGCAAGTCGACCGTTTTTCACATACCCAGATGGAATGAACATTGTCAGCGGTTCGTTTGGAAAATAAGTAAATGTGATTCTCATGGACCAACTTGCTCCTTCCACGTTTGGACAGAACTGAATTCATAGTTGTAGAAAGTGAATTGCTGTGGAAGCTGACTGATTTTTTGTGGCAGTACACTTCTCTCTTTGTGGAGATTTCAGACACTGCTATATTCTGATATACAGATGGAATAAAAGCTAGTCTAATGTAACTTGCAGGACATGTGACCATGCTACTTGTTACATCTGCAACAAAACTTGCAACAAAGCAGGTCAGTGCTGGGTCAGGTAAAAGTTCAAAATTGTTTAGATTTTAGGCCTCTTGCACACTGTAATTTTAGAGTGGTTTCACACTTGTGTTTGTGGCCGCCAGAGGTCGATCCGCTCTGGATCTGACATCCAGCTGACCCCAGGGCAATGCTGGCTGAATGCTGGCATTCCGCTTGCATTGCCCATAGAAGTGAACGGCTGGGTTCCGCGATCTGCAGATGCCCGTTCGCTTTCGTAATGCCGCATTCCGATATCAGTGTCAGAACAAAAAAGAACAACAAAGAAGAGCATTTTCTTCTTTTCGTTCCGCTGCAGGTTAGCGGAATGCGGCATTACAGAAGCGAACGGGCGGCCTGTAGTGCATATGTAGCGGAAGTGTGAAAGCACCCTTATGCTGCCACTGTTTTAGAACTCCAAAGCACGTGCTTTACTGGCATTTTTCAGAGCACTTTTGTGAGCGCTCTCGGTAATGACCCATAAGATACAGGCTATTGATGACCGCGACCGTGACCGCGACATCATCGCAGGTCCTACGCTCAGACCGGAAGCCACCGCCAGCACTGCAGAGAGGCGCGAGGACTTCAGGGCCCGTGGCTGAGGTGAGTATATCTTTATTATTTTTTTTAAACACGAATATAGTGCCCACATTCCTAGACTATGTGGACAGTGCAATATACTACGTGACCAGTGCAATATACTACGTTGGCTGGCCAATATACTATGTGCGCTGTGTAATTTACTATGTGCGCTGTGCAATTTACTATGTGGACTGTGCAATTTACTACGTGCGCTGTCCAAAATACTACGTCGGCTGTCCTATATACTACGTGGCCTGTACAATGTACTACGTGGACTATCCAATATACTACATAACCTGTGCAACATACCACGTGGCTGTGCCTTCTAGAATACCCTATACATTAGAATCGGGCCACCATGTAGTATATTCAAAATTGGCAATCTTCTTAGCGATTTTCCAGTGCTTAGCACTTGGGAAAGTGGCTACTGTGAAAGCGGTCTTAGGGCTAAAACACAAGGCCAAAATTCCCTGCCTAATTTGGGGCCGAAACATCTGGGGGCAAAAAGCAGGGGGCGAAACATCCGGGGGTGAAACATCCGGGGGCGAACTGCTGGGGGTGAAACATCCGGGGGCGAACTGCTGGGGGCGAACTGCTGGGGGCAAAACATCCGGGGGCGAACTGCTGGGGGCGAAACATCCGGGGGTGAACATCCGGGGGTGAACTGCTGGGGGCGAAACATCCAGGGGCGAAACATCCGGGGGCGAACAGCTGGGGGCGAAACATCCGGGGACGAACTGCTGGGGGCGAACTGCTGGGGGCAAAACATCCGGGGGCGAAACATCCGGGGACGAACTGCTGGGGGCGAACTGCTGGGGGCGAAACATGCGAGGGTGAAACATCCGGGGGCGAACTGCTGGGGGCGAACTGCTGGGGGCGAAACATGCGGGGGCGAAACATCTGGGGGCGAACTGCTGGGGGCGAACTTCTGGGGGCGAAACATGCGGGGGCGAAACATCTGGGGGCGAACTGCTGGGGGCGAACTTCTGGGGGCGAAACATGCGGGGGGGCGAACTGCTGGGGGCGAAACATTCGGGGGCAAACTGCTGGGGGTGAAACATCCGGGGGCGAAACATCCGGGGGTGACCTGCTGGGGGCGAACTGCTGGGGTCGAAACATGCGGGGGCGAACTGCTGGGGGCGAACTGCTGGGGGCAAAACATCCAGGGGTGAACTGCTGGGGGCGAAACATGCAGGGGCGAACTGCTGGGGGCGAAACATCCGGGGGCGAACTGCTGGGGGCAAACTGCTGGGGGCGAAACATGCGGGGCGAACTGCTGGGGGCGAAACATTCGGGGGCAAACTGCTGGGGGTGAAACATCCGGGGGCGAACTGTTGGGAGCGAAATATCCGGGGGTGAACTGCTGGGGGCGAAACATCCGGGGGCGAAACATCCGGGGGTGACCTGCTGGGGGCGAACTGCTGGGGTCGAAACATGCGGGGGCGAACTGCTGGGGGCGAACTGCTGGGGGCGAAACATCCGGGGGTGAACTGCTGGGGGCGAAACATGCAGGGGCGAACTGCTGGGGGCGAAACATCCGGGGGCGAACTGCTGGGGGCAAACTGCTGGGGGCGAAACATCCGGGGGCGAACTGCTGGGGGCGAAACATCCGGGGGCGAAACATCCGGGGGCGAAACATCCGGGGGCGAACTGCTGGGGGCGAAATTTGCGGGGGCGAAATGTGCAGGGGCGAAACAACCTGGGGGCGAAATGCTGGGGGCGAAATATTCGGGGGCGAAGTGTACCTGGGGGCGAACTGCTGGGGGCGAACTGCTGGGGGCGAAATGCTGGGGGCGAAACTTCCTAAAACCATGCGAATGTACCCCATGTCTTCCCTTTTCAGCTGTAACCATCCAAAGTACATCTCTACACTCTCTCCTTTTTGCTGTGTCACATTAGTCAGGAGTACAGACTGCTCTGATTGTTCCACTGTAGCCCACTGTTTTAGTGATTCACAGTACGTCTCCCCAGACCGTGCAGATTTATCATCCATGCCCCAAGCCTGATTCTTTGCCACATCTGTGTGTGTCTTAATTATATGTCCTAGTACGTCACCTGCCTTTAAACTCACCAACCTCTCTAGGTATGCCCAGGTACACTTACATGTTCGCTGTATTTCCTTTATGTGTCTGCAAAACGGGAGTGGTTTGTTTTCGGGGTCAGGCAGCTGCTTCAGCATAGCTAGCTGGTCAGAGGGGCTCCAGGGATAACACTCCTGCATCTTTCTTACTCTAGTCACCCTTCTAGGTCCTGATGTGGTTGGTCGTCTGGTGTCAGCTTACTCCTCAAACGTCAATGTCCCCTGTTATGAATGGGTCACCGAGGAGAAAAAACAAAACAAGCTAAGTCACAGAAAACCAGAGAGGTTGGTAACTATGCAGATTGCAGATCCCTGATCCTAACCACACAACTAGCAGCAGCAGTGGAGCGTACCTACGATGGTCCTAGACGCTTCGTCACAGCCAGAGGACTAAATAAGCCTGAAGCAAGAAAAGGGGAAAACTAACTGCCCCAGAGCAGACCCCAAAGGAAAGACAGCCCCCACACATGTATTGATGGTGAAACAAGATGAAAGCACAAACACAGGCAGGAAAATAGGCTGAGCAAATGATGGGGCCCAAACTAACTAGAAAGGATAGGAAAGGAAAGACACTGTTTGCAATCTGCAAAAAACCCTACAAAAATAAAGTCCAACACTTCTGATAGCAAAATTAACCCTGAAGTCACTAGACTTCTCCCACTATATCAGCACTCTGAAATATTCTGAGACAGAGCAAAAAGAGGCCAATCTCATAAGGGACAAAAAGCAAATTGGCAAATACAGATAAATAAGAGTGGAAATTTAGAGCAGCCCCAGCCGGGGCTGGCTAACCACACAAAAAACTGAATAGACCAACAAAATCAAGTGTGAACAGAAAAATGTAGCTTTTGATAACTGGAACAGAGCTGAAAAGCAAAACCTGACAAGCCAGAAGGAATCACCAGCACTAGACTAGGGCGTCGGCTATCTTAAATCCAGACTGAGATTCCTGAGGTCCAATCGTCATCCTCATTATCAGGTGGCAGATTTCTACTGATTAAATCAGCCTCACTACCTCCAGTTACCACCAGAGGAAGCCTGGAAGGACAATTCACAACTGGTGGACCGAAAAATGAACTCACAACAGTACCCCCCCTTGAGGAGGGGTTACCGAACCCTCATCCACGCAACCAGGCCGATCAGGATGGGCCCGGTGAAAGGCACGAACCAATCTATTGGCATGAATATCAGAGGCAGAGACCCAAGAATTATCCTCCTGGCCATAACCCTTCCATTTGACCAAATACTGGAGTCTCCGTCTAACCAAACGAGAATCCAAAATTTTCTCTACCTCATATTCCATATTGCCTTCAACCAACACAGGGTCAGGAGGTGCTGCCATAGGAACCACAGGCTCAACAAACCTCTTCAACAGAGACTTGTGAAATACGTTATGGATCTTGAACGAAACTGGAAGAGCCAATCGAAAAGAAACAGGACTAAGAATCTCCAAAATCTTATAAGGTCCAATAAATCTTGGCTTAAATTTTGGAGATGCAACCTTCATAGGAATATTCTTAGACGACAACCAAACCATATCACCCACTTTAAACCGGGGACCAATGGTCCTATGCCGGTTGGAAAATCGCTGGGCCTTTTCCTGAGAGAGTGACAACTTATCCACCACTTGGTCCCATATCTGCTGCATTCTCTCAACCACAGTGTCCACACCTGGGCAAGACGAAGATTCCACTTGCCCTGAAGAGAATCAAGGATGAAACCCAAAATTATAGAAAAAGGGTGACATCAAAGTGGCAGAACTAGCTCTATTTTTCAGTGCGAATTTGGCCAAGGGCAAAAATGAGACCCAATCATCCTGATCAGCAGATATAAAATATCTTAAATAAGACTCCAAGGTCTGGTTTGTTCTCTCAGTCTGTCCATTGGTCTGGGGATGAAACGCGGAGGAGAAGGATAACTGAATTCCCAGATTGGAACAAAAGGCTTTCCAGAATCTGGAAACAAACTGGACTCCTCTGTCGGTCACAATGTTCTCAGGAATCCCATGTAACTGAACCACCTGTTGTAACAACAAGGGCACCAAGTCAGCGGAAGATGGCAATTTTTGGAGTGGTACAAGATGGACCATCTTTGAAAATCCATCACAAATCACCCAGATAACAGTCATTCTCTGAGAGACTGGAAGATTGGAAATAAGATCCATTGAGATATGGGTCCATGGCCTCATGGGCAACGGCAGGGGCATCAGCAACCCACTAGAATGAGAACAGGGTTTAGACCGAGAACAAGTCCCACAGGACTGTACAAAATTCCTAACGTCATGAGATAAGGCAGGCCACCAAAAAGACCGACTCACCAAATCTCTGGTACCAAAAATGCCTGGATGACCAGCCAATGCGGAGCAATGAATTTCAGACATCACTCTCTTTCTCCACTGGTCAGAAATGTACAATTTTCCCATAGGGCAACGCTCAGGTTTATCCTCCTGAAATTCCTCCAGGGCGCGTCTCAAATCGGGCGAAATGGCAGAAAGAACTACCCCCTCACCTAGGATGGTTGTAGGCTTTGTCACATTAAGAGAATCGGCAAAGAAACTCCTAGAAAGGGTGTCTGCCTTAACATTCTTAGTGCCCGGAAGAAAAGAGACCACAAAATTAAAACGCGTGTAAAACAAGGCCCATCTAGCCTGCCTAGGATTCAAGTGTTTGGCCGACTCCAGATAAATCAAATTTTTGTGATCGGTGAGGACCACAACTTGATGTCTAGCTCCCTCCAACCAATGTCTCCACTCCTCAAATGCCCATTTCATGGCCAACAATTCCCGATTCCCCACATCATAGTTGCGTTCAGATGGGGAGAACTTTCGAGAAAAGAAGGCACAGGGATTCATCTTAGGCCTCTTTCACACATCAGTTTTTTGCCTTCAGGCGCGATCCGGCTTTTTTTTGTAAAACCGGATCCGGCAAAATGCAATGCCGGATCCGGTTTTTCCCCATTGACTTGCATTAGCGCCGGATCGTGCCGGATGGCATTGCGTTTCATCCGTTTTTTGCCGGATCCGGCAACTTGTCTCATTCCGGCGTCTGGAAAAAACGGCTACTGTAACGTTTTTTGTCTCCGGCGAAAAAGCCGGAAGCGCCGGATCCGGCGCTTCCAGCTTTTTGCTACAATGAAAGTCTATGGGCGCCGGAATGCGCCGGATCCAGAAAAAGATGGATCCAGCCACCGGATCCGGTTTTTTTAAGTCTGCGCATGCTCAGATCCAATTGGCCAGCCGCCAGGAAAAGAGACGGATCCAGCAAAAAACCGGATCCGTTTCTACAGTTCTCCAAAATTTATGCCGGATCCGTTTTTTCTAAAAAAAGCCGGATCCTGCCTGACGGCAAAAAACTGATGTGTGAAAGTAGCCTTAGAAGTCACAGGGTCTTTTTGAGACAAAACAGCTCCTGCACCAATCTCAGAAGCATCTACCTCCACCTGAAATGGAAGTCAGACATCAGGTTGCCGTAAAATTGGAGCTGAAGTAAATCTCCGTTTAAGCTCCTGAAATGCTGAGACAGCCTCAGGAGACCAATTCAGCACATCAGCGCCCTTCTTGGTCAGATCAGTCAGTGGTTTGACAATACCAGAAAAATTACCAATAAATTTACAATAGAAATTGGCAAAACCCAAAAACTTCTGGAGAGCCTTCAAAGAAGTAGGCTGAACCCAAACAAAAATGGCCTGTACCTTGGCCAGGTCCATTTCAATAGTCGATGGAGACAAGATAAATCCCAAAAATGAAATCCTCTGTACACCAAAGAGGCATTTCGATCCCTTAACAAACAGGCAATTCTCCCTCAAAATCTGGAACACAGTCCGGACGTGTTCCACATGAGAATCCCAATCACTAGAAAAGATCAAAATATCATCCAGATAGATGATCAAAAACTTATCCACAAAGTCACGGAAAATGTCATTCATAAAGGACTGGAAGACAGAAGGGTCATTAGTGAGCCCAAAAGGCATCACCAGGTACTCAAAATGTCCCTCCGGAGTATTAAACGCCATCTTCCATTCATCCCCGTGCTTGATGCGAATAAGATTATACGCCCCCTGAGGTCAAGCTTAGTAAACCAGCAGGCAGTCTTAACTCTGGAGAATAAATTAGACATCAGAGGTAATGGGTACTGTTGTGAGTTCATTTTCCCCTTCATTACTGAGGCCCGAGGAACTCCCTCTTCTGGTAAAGAAAGGTAGTGAGCCTGATTGTCAAACACCTGAGGCTGATGATTGTGACTGGCTGAGTGGAGTTACGGACTGGATATAATGCTGCCGACGCCCTTCTGCCCTGCGGGTGATTTCTCTGTGGGATCCTTGGAGACCAGTCTGAATTCCTGCTCCTCCAAAGCTAAGTTTTCTGCTCGGCCTTTTGCTTTTGTGCTTTGACTTTGTTTTTGCTTTGTTTTTCTGGATTTCTGCCATTCCCTGCTGGGGTGTGCTGAATTCATTTAGCTCTGTCTTCTGAAAATACCTGAGTGCTGATTCAGTTTTTGAAGCCTAGCTGCTTCAGGGCCTTTTTCATATCAGCTGGTTGGCTTATGTTTTTGATAGGGTTTTGGCAGATTGCAGACAGCAGCCTTCCTGTCCTTTCCTGTCTAGGTAGTTTTGTGGCCCCATCTTTGCTCAGTCTGTCTTTCTGTCTGTGTTAGTGTTTTCATCTTGCTTCACCGTCATTATATGTTGGGGGCTGCCTATTGCTTTGGGGTCTGCTCTGGGGCAGTTTAGATTTCCCTTTCTGTCTTTAGGCTATCTATTCCTCCGGCTGTGATTGAGGGGTCTAGGGCATCGTAGGACCCCCCCACGGCTACTGCTAGTTGTGTTGATAGGTTCAGGGGTCTGCAATCTGATAGTTGCCAACTTCTCTGGTTTTCTGGACTTAGCTTGTATTTCTGCTTTTACCTCCTACGGTGACTCATTCATAACAGGGTACTGATATTTAACAGTCATTTTGTTAAAGGAACGATAATCAATACACGGTCTTAATGAACCATCTTTCTTGGCCACAAAAAAAAAACCAGCACCTAAAGGTGACGAGGATGGTCTAATATGACCCTTCTCCAACGACTCCTTAATATAGGGCTGCATAGCATCATGCTCGGGTACTGATAAAGTTGAAAAGCCGACCCTTGGGAAATGTACACCCAGGCATCAACTCAATTGCACAGTCATAACTCCTATGAGGAGGCAAAGATGCAGAATTACTCTCACTAAATACATCAGAAAAATGGGCTAGATAATCAGGAATATCATGAGACTGAGGAGAGGTGGAGAAAACAGGAGCGTCCCTAAGAACACACTGACAACCCAAACTCACCACAGACCCAGACTTTCAATCCAAAACTGGATTATGAGTTTGCAACCAGGGAAAACCCAGAACAATAGTATCATGCATATTATGCAGCACCAAAAATTTACAATTTTCTTGGTGGTCTGGGGTAACTCGCATTATCACCTGGGTCCAAAACTGAGGTTTATTCTCCGCCAAAGGAGTAGCATCAATACCTCTCAAAGGAATATGCGTCTGCAGAGGCGTCATGGAAAAACCACAATGTTTAGCAAAGTCCAAATCCATCAGATTCAGCGCTGCTCCTGAATCCACGAAAGCCTTAGTAGAAAACGTGGATAAGGAGCAGATCAGAGTAATTGCCAAAAGGAACTTAGGTTGTACACTGCCCATAGCAAATGTGTGTGCAAAACGTTTCTCTCATTTAGGGCAGACAGAAATAGTATGAGAGGCGTCTCCACAGAAAAAACACAGCTTATTACGCCTTCTAAACTCCTGACGTTGCGCCCTAGACAAAACCCCATCACATTGCATAGGTTCAGACGTTTGTTCAAAAGGTGGCAGTGCCTCCCATGTAGTCTTACGTTCACGTAAACGCCAATCAACTTGAATTGCTAATGACATAGAATCATCCAGATCAGCGGTAACAGGAAATCCCACCATAACATCCTTTACGGTCTCTGATAAACCCTTCCAAAAGAGAGCCGCCAATGCACTATCATTCCATGTAGTAAGGACCGCCCACTTTCGGAATTTTTGACAGTATATCTCTGCAAAATCCTGACCCTAGTTTAATGCCAACAGGGTTCTCTTAGCTTGATCAACAGCATTAGGCTCATCATACAACAACCCCAAGGCCTGAAAAAATGCATCCACATTAGTCAGAACAGGATTTTCAGGTGTCAGAGAAAAAGCCCAATTCTGGGGATCGCCGTGCAGCAAGGAGATGACAATTTTAACCTGCTGCACAGAGCTCCCTGATGAATTAGGCTTCAAGGCAAGAAATAATTTACAATTATTCTTAAAATTCAGAAATTTAGACCGATCCCCAGAAAACACATCAGGAGTAGGGATCTTAGGTTCAGCAGCATGTGACTGAATGAGGTAGTGTCACGTCACCGTCAGACTCAGGGCCTGCTGTTCTGGCCTCGGCCATTAGGAGGCGCCGGACTGTCACTTCACCGTCAGACTCAGGGCCTGCTGTCCCGGCCTCGGCCATTAGGAGGCGCCGGACTGTCACATCACCATCAGACTCAGGGCCTGCTGTCCCGGCCTCGACCACTAGGAGGTGCCGGACTGTCCTATCACCATCTGACCCGTGGCCTGCAGTCCCGGCCTCGGTCTCTGGGAGGCGCTGTGCTTCAACCCCGAGTGATGGCGGCGATTGTTATGAGGCTCCTGCGCAGGCGTCCGCTGGACGCAGGCTTCGCTCCTCGGTCAGTCATGAAGGGGCTGGTGCATCACCATCCAGCCTGGTCCTGGGGGCGGTCCGGATGACATCATCAGCCCAGGAGCCTGTGAGGGATGACCTGATCCCTCAAATACCTTGGGACTGCTCTTGCAGGCCGCCGGATATATTCTTGGTTCCCCTGCATGTTACTGTGTGAATTACTGTTTGACTGAATCTGACTTTTGCCTGGACTTCTGACCCTGCTTCTGCCTAACGATTCTGTACCTCTGCGACTCTCCTGGTTTATGACTCTGACTTCGGCCTGGATTCTGACTCTGCTTCTGCCTAACGATTCTGTACCTCTGCGACTCTCCTGGTTTATGACTCTGACTTCAGCATGGTTTCTGACTCTGCATCTGCCTAACGATTCTGTACCTCTGCGACTCTCCTGGTTTATGACTCTGGCTTCGGCCTGGAATCTGACTTTGCTGCTGTCTACTGTTTTTATACCATTTCTGCCTGACTGGTTTAGTCTCAGATATCATTGCCTCTGTGTCCTGTATTGGAACACCTTTCTGGCGACCGTCCTGCTCTGGTCATTGCTCCTATTCAGACAGCACATCCTGGGCTCTGCTATAAATCCAGATCCCTGTATAGGGGTAAAGGGTATCAGTGTTTCTCGGGGTGTTGTCTGGCTGCAGCCCAGACCGCAGGCAGACGTCACAGTTAGGTGGAAATTCCCTGCACTTCAGCAGCATGTTGCTCCACACGACCAGAAAATTGCTTAATCTCCATTAGGAAAAAAAAAATCCTCCTACGGCACCAGAAAAAGAAAGAGGAAAAAATAAATAATAATAAAAAAAAAAATTCTGACACTTTTTTTTCCCTTTTTTATTTTTAACAACTTTTTCCTGATTTTGAGTACCCTAGAATCTGCAGTATGGCTGGTGATTATCTTATGAATGGGTCACCGAGGAGAAAAAAAACAAAACAAGCTAAGTCACAGAAAACCAGAGAGGTTGGTAACTATGCAGATTGCAGATCCCTGATCCTAACCACACAACTAGCAGCAACCGTTGAGCGTACCTACGATGGTCCTAGACGCTTCATCACAGCCGGAGGACTAAATAAGCCTGAAGCAAGAAAAGGGGAAAACTAACTGCCCCAGAGCAGACCCCAAAGGAAAGACAGCCCCCACACATGTATTGATGGTGAAACAAGATGAAAGCACAAACACAGGCAGGAAAATAGGCTGAGCAAACGATGGGGCCAAAACTAACTAGAAAGGATAGGAAAGGAAAGACACTGTTTGCAATCTGCAAAAAACCCTACAAAAATAAAGTCCAACACTTCTGATAGCAAAATTAACCCTGAAGTCACTAGAGTTTTCCCACTATATCAGCACTCTGAAATATTCTGAGACAGAGCAAAAAGAGGCCAATCTAATAAGGGACAAAAAGCAAATTGGCAAATACAGATAAATAAGAGTGGAAATTTAGCGCAGCCCCAGCCGGGGCTGGCTGACCACACAAAAACTGAATAGACCAACAAAATCAAGTGTCAACATTAGCAGAAAAAACTTAGCTTTAGATGACTGGAACAGAGCTGAAAACCAAGACCTGACAAGCCAGAAGGAATCACCAGCACCAGACTAGGGCGTCGGCTGTCTTAAATCCAGTCTGAGATTCCTGAGGTCCAATCGTCATCCTCATTATCAGGTGGCAGATTTCTACTGATTAAATCAGCCTCACTACCTCCAGTTACCACCAGTGGGAGCCTGGAAGGAGAACTCACAACTGGTGGACCGAAAAATGAACTCACAACAGTCCCCACTACCCACTAACCACACTATTATGTCAGCTTCTTATGTCACTACATATGATCTGGTGCGGACAGGATTTGGCAGAACTCGCTTAGGTCAGTAGCACAGGTCAAACAAGTAGCTATTCAGTCTGGGTTTGTCTGAGTCTAACCACAGTGTTTACAAGTCCATCTGTTTTGTTTGGGTCTCTGGTTAAATTTTGTCAATCAAAACATTCATAATACACCTTACTTCCGTACTGCTGCACATTCTCAAACATAATTTATTCACTTGCTATTTTATTCCCTTGTCTGTGCCTTTTTTTGTACATCCAAACATTCACACTCTGGCATTTTTGCTTTTTTCCATATGGGTCCCACCTGTTTTACTGCTTCCTTTCTTCTCTGTCTTTTACAATCTGCATAGCGGTGGAATTCCATTAAGAGGCCCTGACTGCACACACAGAATAAGTTGCCATGGCTTCAACTTACTCGTCAGACAGCTCACCGTTATTCTGAAATGTCCCTCTAGTGTGCCTGGACCTTGTCTTACAGGCCACATGTAGCAAGTCAGAGCCAGCCTGCCAAGGTGTAGCAGGAAGGGTCCTTGCCTCTCACCCGGTAGACCTACAGGATGTAACGAGAAGGCTCCTTGCCTCTCACCCGTTAGGTAGGAATAGGCCTTTTTCCTTTCAGCCCAGCTCCATGGAACATGGGAAGGCTGCTTCAACTTAGACAGCTCACCTTTATTCTGAAATTCCCTCTCTGTGTGCCTGGACCTTGTCTTACAGGCCACACATAGCAAGTCAGAATGAGCCTGCCAAGGTGTAGCCAGAAGGCTCCTTGCCTTCGCCTCTCACCCACAGCAAAAAACCCGCTGACTAAAGTAAGAAGGCCCCGATGTGATAGGCCTCTAACATACTTTATCAGCCGTGCAGTTGGCTACCTCCTTCTGCTGATCCTCAATTTTCTATAAATCAATCACACAACTAGAAGCAGGTTCAAACACATTAATGACCAAACAATCACTTACAATTTCCTTCTAAATTAGGCACCATATTTTACTTTCAACTTCCAACTTCAACTTACAAAATTTCATTCCACTTCAATTAAGTACTGTTGCTTTAAAATGCTCAAATCTCCTAGCGAGCATTACACCAAGGACAGAAACACAGAGAATCTTGAGCGGAGCTCCATGCCCCCTCCCATTAGCCACTCAGCGTAGATATCAGAGGAGAACCGTGCAGGGGCATCATTCCCCCCTCCCATCAGAATTTTAGAAATTTAGCGTCCTTCACACAGAAACAGAATGCAGCAGCTCTTAGACAAAATCAATTTCTACAAAACCCTCAAAACCACGGGATTTATTATAATAATAATAATATAAGAGCAGTAAGCACTGTAAGAGCAGATAACTGTATAATGTGAGTAACCGAGCCTTGCTCTTTTCTGGCCAAATGCATCCAGGAAACTTTACAATGTAATGCCACATATAACACGAGCTATATCATTACTCAATTCATTCAGTCTCAGATGTAGATTTGAAATATCTATAGCGCATCTGTCCAGGATCTTCCCACAAGAACTAGAAAGGTAACAATCTCTTGAAACAAAATGATGTGTGATGATTCATTCTTACGTGCTCATTCAGGGATTTTTTTTTCTTTCATTTTTCAGTGGTCATTTGATTTTACAAAAAGAGGAGAACAAAAATCCCTTATCGCAATCACTCCGCCTAATTCACCTCAAAGTGAGTTGAATAATGTCCTCTGTCACATACAGAGGACCACTTCTAACGGAACCCCTCATCAATCAGGGATTTATTTATATCCCTTATACTCAATTACTCATCTCTCATCTCATTCAGAGGTTCTCATAGACATACATACAAGGATTCACACAGCCTACCTATTTTGTACTTTGGAATTAACACCTAATACAGCAGTGTCCACTGACACTCTGAGAACACCAAAGCCAACTTCTTAAACAACAAGAATCAGCAAAAACCAAAAACCACAGCCCTATACAAAATACAGCCTCATATGATTTACTGCCAATCCAAAATGACCAAAATAACAACACTGCAACTGCACTGAGTATCCCAGCTCTGTACTACACAGTACACAACCAGTTAGTATATTGACAGAACAGATTGACAGATAATACAAATGACAATTATTATCTTATTACTCTATTATTCAACTCTCATACAGACATACTCACTACTCACTGGTGATGTAGGTTCTTTTGAACCGTGTTGTACAGCCTTACCCAGAGATATGTAGAGATCCAGAGAGAGATTGCAAATGCAAAATCAAAGTGTAAGAATACATTTTCACACCTGCTGCAGCTGGTTTTATCAGGGACCCACTGTAGGAAGGCCCTATAAAATTAGACTATGATTTTCAGAGTCTCCCCTTCAAATTAAACAGGATGTGTCTGATGATGTGTCACACACCACATGGCCAAATAAGGGTGTAAAATGTTAAAATGTTTAGCAATGCTAAAGTTGAAAAAAGCATCAAAATTGCATCATGTGAATGTGGCGCCCCTGAGAGTCCAGTCACCACAGAGGTACTACACTTCAGCCAGAGGTGTGGTACTCTGCTCTTGGGTAAGGAGGGGATACTACCAAGGACCCACACACTAGTACCCAACACTAGACCTCTCCAGGCCAGAAAAGGACTAGGTAGGTGTGGGTGGAGAAAGTGGAAAAGGGGAGTAGCTTAAGGAAGTGACAGTGAGAGCAGGGAGATAATTAGCGCTGGGAACTGGAGCAGTGAGGAGCTCATCACTAGACTAGACAGAGGGAGAAGAGAAAGAAGGAGTCCTAGGGGCATGGGAAGTGAGGAATCCACATGTGGCACTCGAATCCACACCGACTGTAGTCACAGTAGATCAGGTCACAGTAGGGGACCGGCCCAAAACTAGTGGAGAAACTGAGGACTCAGCTATAGAGTTGAGCGAAACGGGTAGGCCAAATTCAGAATCTGCTGACTTTTGCTAAAGTCGGGTTTCACCGATCGAAACCTGACCATAGCGTGAGGTCGGCCATGAGGTCGCTGACTTGAGCGGCAAAGTCACGTTTCCCACAATCCTTCCAGCACCTATTTTCAGCCAATCATGAAGGACGCACACTGTGGGCAATGCGATTACGTCAGCAGCGGCCCTCAACATGAAGGGCATGCAAGTGATTGGCTGGCTTTGTGTGGCGTCACAGTGCCTATAAAAGGCCGTGAACGCCGACCGCCATCTTACTTCTGCCGATCTTAGCATAGGGAGAGGTTGCTGCTGATTGTTCTCAATAGGGAGAGTGTTTAGGCAGGGAAAAAGTAAAAAAAATTGCTTGTGCTGATAGGGAATGTCACTGTAAAACACAACTGTATATTGTGCAGTGACAGGGGAGGCTATATTTGTGTGCAGCAGCTCTGTTGGTTATTAGGCTAACTTATAAGGCTCCCTGATAGCTGCATTGCTGTTTGCACACTGCTGTGCAGAGTGCTTTTTAAAAGCAAAAATTTGTTTTTCCTTTTCTCTGCACAGTTAGCAAGCGTTCATTTTTTCACACTTTTTTGTGCAGCAGCTCTGTTGGTGATTAGGCTGCCTTATAAGGCTCCCTGATAGCTGCATTGCTGTTTTCACACTGCTGTGCAGACTCCTTTTTTAAAAGCAAAAATCCTTTTATTCCTTTTTTTCTGCACAGTAGGTACTGAGCGTAATTTTTTTCACACACCGTATAGAGGTGTACGCTCCTCACACACTACCGTGTACCAGCTGGTATCACGGACAAATACATGCTATATGTGTGTGACTCCGTAAAAAAATACATGGAGATTAACATTTTTCCATACATACACCATATAGAGGTGTCCGATTCTCAAACAGTATCGGATATCTGGTGTTCTTAGTTATTATGGTCACATCTCCACAGAGTCAGCGTGCGTGTGTGACACTCCGTAAATACATATACGGACATTTCCATTTCTCCATACACCGTATTGACTGCTGTCCGATTCTCAGACAGTATCGGATATCTGGTGTTCTTAGTTATTACGGTCACATCTCCACAGAGTCAGCGTGTGTGTGTGACACTCCGTAAATACATATACAGACATTTCCATTTCTCCATACACCATATTGACTGCTGTCTGATTCAAAAAACAGTATCAGATATCTGGGGTTCTTAATTATTACGGTCACATCTCCACAGAGTCAGCGTGTGTGTGTGACACTCCGTAAATACATATACGGACATTTCCATTTCTCCATACACCGTATTGATTGCTGTCTGATTAAAAAAATTATCGGATATCTGGTGTTCTTAGTTATTACGGTCACATCTCCACATAGTCAGCGTGTGTGACACTCCGTGAATACATATACGGAAATTTCCATTTCTCCATACACCGTATTGACTGCTGTCCAATTGTCAAACAGTATCAGATATCTGGTGTTCTTGTTACGGTCAGTGCACATCTATACAGAGTCAGCATGTGTGTGTGACACTCCGTAAAGACATATACGGAGATTGACAATTTCACCAACGCTGTACACTTCTGTACACTTCTGATACAGTAGTGTATATCTGCTTGTTGGATTACGGTCAAATACATACTGGGTGAGTGTCTGTGACTCCCAAAATATATACGGAGATTTCACTTTTTACATACACCTTACACAGCTGCACGCTTCTCATACAGTACCATTTCTCTGCTGGTATTTTTGGTGCATTTTCCCAAACATGAGGAAGTCTGGTGGAAGAGGCCACGGACGTGGGCGGGGGGGCGCAGATGGTGGTGGTGGTGCATCTGCTGGTATTGCCAAAAGCACAATAGCAGCTAAGGCAGGAGGTGTTGAGCCTGCATCATCATCTGGCAAAAGAAAGTGTTTAAGGTTCCCTTTTCTGGGGATAGGTAAACCGCTTTTAAAGCCGGAGCATCAGGAACAGGTTTTGGCTTACATTGCCGAAACAGCCTCCAACTTATTGCCTCCTCTTCTGAAGTTACAAAAACTGCAAGCACAGAGTGGTCAGTGCAGGCCTTTTGTCAGGAACAACACCTTTCATTGTGTCCTTCAGCCACACCAAAAGTGAAGGATGCTGCAGCACACACTTCTAATTACTCCATGGAGCTCTTTTCACATACCATTCCTGGGTTAACAAGTCAAATCCTGAATTCCCCAGTCCAAGATGAATCTGACATGGAGTGCACTGATGCACAGCCACTGCTAGATGAATCTGCTTTTACATTCACCGACAGCACTACATTGCCCTCGCAGTCTACTGAGCCCGAATCAGACCCTGATGAAACTCAGGTGCCCCTTCCCGCATACTATACCACCTTACATGGTGACACAGAGGAAGGTAAAGAGGAAGGTGCAGATGACATTGAAGACGAGGTCATGGATGACCCAGTTGTTGACCCGGATTGGCATCCATTGGGGGAAGAGGGTGCTGGTGACAATAGGTCAGAACAGGTGAAGGATCCGCAGCAGGCTTTGACATCGCAGGAGCGGTTATCTGGCAGGCCCGTAGCTGTCAAAAAACTTGGCATGAAAAATAAAAGAGTTGCAGGACAGCTTGGCCAGAAGGTCAAATTAGCACAGCGTGCAAGCCCTGAAAATTTGTACCATAGTTGGAAGAGTGCAGTGTGGCATTTTTTTGAACAAAATCCTAGTGATGACGCAAATGTTATCTGTAAGAAGTGCCGAAGGACCTTTAACAGAGGGAAAAATCTAAGAAATTTGAATACCATTTGCATGCTTAGACATTTAACCAACATGCATTTGCAAGCGTGGATGGATTACAAAAGCTCAGGTAGCACATGTGCACCTGCTCCGACTGAAGTTAGCCGGCAGTGCTCCATCGCTTCCCACACTGTAAGGCCACCGCTAAGCACACGACCATCAAGAAATGATGTGGTGTCGTTGCTAGGCCAAACCAGTCAGTCAATCACAATATTTTTGTGAGGAAACATGGAATCTAGGCCATCAACACCCTCACCATCACCAACCCCTTCTCAGTCCGTCATGTCCAATGCTAGTTCCCCCATATGCAGCTCTCAAGTCCAGTTCACCCTACCAGACACTCTGAGTAGGGCAAGAAAGTACTCATCCTCTCATTTGCATACACTGGCTTTGAAAGCCTACATTGCCAAACTGATCTCATTAGAGATGATGCCCTTCCATTTGGTAGAAAGCGAAGCTTTCCGAGAGCTCATGGCCTACGCTGTCCCATGCTATGACCTACCCAGTCGGCACTTCTTTTCTCGAAAAGCCATCCCTTCCCTCCACCGGCATGTGAAAGACCTCATTGTCCATGCACTCAAACAATCAGTGAGTGGAAAGGTGCACCTCACAACAGATGCATGGACCAGTAGGCATGGCCAGGGCTGTTACGTGTCCATCACTTCGCACTGGGTTAATGTGGTGGATGCAGGCTCCACAGGGGACAGCAGCGGTGGAACAGTGCTGCCTAGCCCACGGTATAGGAAACAGTTGGCTGTAGGCATTCGACCCTCCTCCTCCTCCAGAAGCGAAAGCTCATCGACAGAGTACAGTCGCACGAGCACTCCATCCACATCTGTCAGTGTTGCACACAAAGTGTCCCAATATCGAACAGCTAGTGGTAAGCGGCAGCAGGCTGTTTTAAAAATGATGTCTTTGGGCGACAGTAGACACACCGCGGAGGTACTGGCCGACTACTTGCATCGACAAACTGAGTCATTTCTGGGCAGTCTACATCTTGAGACAGGCAAGGTAGTCAGTAATATTGGGCAGAATTTTGTGGCAGCCATAGCCCTTTCAAAACTCACACACATACCTTGCCTGGCTCACACCTTGAACCTGGTGGTGCAGTGCTTCCTAAATAATTATCCAAAGTTAACAGCCCTGCTCCATAAGGTGCGATGACTGTGCTCTCACATCTGTCGCTCAAACGTCCACTCCAGTCGTATGCTGAAGCTGCAGTGATCACTCAACCTCCCCAAGCACCGCCTAATCATAGACGCTGCTACAAGATGGAACTCCACCATGCACATGGTTGAGAGGCTATGCAAACAGATGCAGGCTGTAACGCATTTGTGGGAGGATACATGGGCAGGCAGTTTGAGGGCAGACATGGAATTGTCTGGTATGTAGTGGTCAAAGCTGAAAGACCTCTGTAAAGTCCAGTGTTTTGAGGAATGCACAATGCTGGTAAGCGCAGATGATGCCATCATAAGCATGAGCATACCAATTATGCGTCTGCTCATGCAAACTTTGACGCACATCAAGGATCAGGCATCTGCAGCTGAGGAGCAACAGGAGGTGGAGGAGGAAGAGGGAAGCCTTGATGACAGTCAGCCATTGTCTGGTCAGGGAACTGGAGTGGACGAGGTGGAGGAAGAAGAGGAACATGAGGAGGAGGATGATGGGATGATTATTTTGGGGAGGAGGATGCTTCTCAGGGAGCAAGAGAACATGAGGGCATACCAAGGTCAGGTACAGGGTTTGTGCGTGACTGGAGGGATGTGGATTTGCCAGAAAGTGCTCCTCCACCCACCACTGGCAGTGCAGCATTGACACCTGGCACATTGGCCCACATGTGTGACTATGCCTTGCAGATCCTAAAAAGGGACCCTCGCATTGCCAAAATGATGAGGGATGACGACTACTGGTTGGCCAGCATCCTTGATCCATGCTATAAAGGCAAATTACACAACATCATGCCACAGGAGAACCTAGAGCTAATATTGGCTAACAAACAAGCAACTCTGGTAAACAGGTTGTTTGAGGCATTCCCAGCACACAGCAGCGGAGCTGGTTCTCCCACGAGCCGTAGTGGGCAAAATGGAAGAGGTGTTCGTGGTGCACACAGCTGAAGTGTCGTTGGAGACAGGGGTTTCCTGACCATGTTGTGGTCTGATTTCTCAAGTCCCGCGCGCACGACAGCTAATACAGAATCGATTGCAAGTGACAGGAGACAGCAGTTTTCAACTATGGTTACAAACTACTCCCATATTAAGGTTCTCCCTCACAGGTCATTCCCCTTTGATTATTGGGCCTCAAAACTGGACACATGGCCTGAATTGGCACAATATGCCTTACAGGAGCTCGCTTGCCCTGCTGGTAGTGTGCTATCTGAAAGAGTCTTCAGTGCTGCTGGATCAATCCTGACAGAAAAAAGGACCCGTCCGTCGACCCAAAATGTTGATGATCTATCCTTCATTAAAATGAACCATGCATGGGTTTCAAAAGATTTTGTCCCAACCTTCCCTGATAACACATATGTTCCCAGAAAAAAGGCTCGCTTTTGTCCTCCTCTTCCTCTGACTTCTCCAATTCCTCCATTTGCAGCAGCTGAAAGTCCAGCCTACACATCAACATATGCCATTTTTTAAACCACCCGAAATGGGCTGCCCCCCCCCAGGTCCAGGGTCAACACCTGCCGCACCTGGGCAAGTGCTGTTGCCCTGAACAGGTGTGTTGCCCCTCCCTTTGGGCGACGGGACTGGCACAGGGCCTCTCATAGTACAATAAAGTGTCTCTGACGGTGGGGGGGCCCACTTGCCGTCAGACACACTGGCGTACTATGAGAGTGTCAGGAACACCGCACTGCACTTGCTCACTGATCCAGTGCGCTTGTCCTGAGTAAGACAACCTGTGCTCAGAGATACCTGTGGAGCGGGCAGCAGCAGAGAAGATGCGTGCTTCAGACCCACAGGACCTGAAGCATGTAACTGCTGGGGGGCGTGGCCTAAACTCCCGAGAGCTAGGAGCTGCAGGAAAACTCCTAGAATGGTTACTACGGAACAAAGTTACTAATTGGCATAGACAGGGAAATAAACCAGATCAGGCCGGGGTCAAAGCACGAGATAGCACGACAATTATCAAAGGGCAAGACGTAGCCAAGAAGTCAGAAACCAGAGAAGCAGATATACAGTACAGAATCGACAGGCAAACTCACAACGGGGGACAGAACCGGATCAGAACAATATAAGCAAGCTAAGACAACGAACAGGCACACAGGGGTCACAACACTCGGCAAAAGGCAAAAGTATAACTGACAGGGATTGGAGTATCTCAGGGCAATAAAAAGCTCTGCCTGAACCAAATAGAGGCCACAATAATTAACCCCAGGTGTGCAGGTCAAAGCCTGCACTGAGCTCAAGACATTAACCCCGACGTGCAGGTCCAGACCTGCACTGGGATAATGACAGAGGGCCCCTGTGCCATTATCGGTGCCCACGAGTGGGTACCCCCTGCTTGCTCAGGGACACAGCATTTGCCATACTTACCTCTCCATGCTCCACCGCTGTGTAGTCTGGCCAGTTAAATCCATCACAGGGACTGCCACTACAAATTTGGTGTACTGATCGATGATTGTTAAGATGTAGCTATGTCCTGTGCTGCTGGCCTCTACCTTCAGATTACCAATGGCTACCATTTGTAATGGACGTCAACTCCCAATCGGATGCAGTCGTGCTTTATGATCACCTGACACATTTTTCATAGTCACAGACATGTGACATTCCTGCCACCATTTCTCAATGTCTCCTCTCATGGCAATCCAATAGAATCCCCTACGGACTGTGGCTTGTGTGTTTTGCACTCCAAATTGACCAGACAGATCATGAAAGGCAGGGAGGACCATGTCTACAGCTCTCCCTGTGATCACAATTTGATGGAGATGAGTTACTGTGATGGGATCGACGCTACTGCGATACAGCAACCCTTTCTTCACTAATTTGCGTTTTAGCTGTATCCACAGTTAGTTATTGAGGGCCAGCATCGCCTCTGCGAATTTTCCCGGGAGGTTTTCCCGTGATTACTAATTCAAAAACATCTGAAATCACTCGACTTTACATCTGTACTTTTATCCATCTACCTTCCTCTAGCAAAGAGGCTGGACTGGCAGACTGACACTGAAATATAAATGAAGATTTCAAAGTACTCCTACACTGTATACTGGTGTATGTTTCGAATATATTTCCCTTTTTCTAATTTTTATATTCGGGTGTAATCCATACTGAGTCTGTGAGAGTTTGTGTCTTACTCTGGTAAAATATAAGGAGATTTAAAATGACATCAATACTGTATGCAGCTGAACGATTGTAAAACATTACCCTTTTTCAAGTTTTTATATTCTTGTGTAACCATACTGAGCCTGTGAGAGGCTGTGTGTTACTCTTGAAATATATATGTAGATCACCAAATGACCTCAACACTGTATATAGCAGTACGCTTGGGATCCATTATCTTTTACTGATTTTTATAATGTTGTGTAATACATACTGGGCCTCAGAGCATCTGTGTCTGCTCCTGAAATAAATACGGAGATTTTGAATGTTGAAACTATACTATATATACCTTGGATCTGGTGATACTGTTCCCTTTTTAGACTTTTTAGATTGATGTCGAATCCATACTGGCTATGACAGCGTCTGTGTCTGCCTCCTCAAATATATACGTAGATTTATAATGTTGAAACTATTCAATATATCCCTGTTATCTGGTGTTAAAATGAAACGCCACGCAGCGCTGGGGGTTACTCAGTGCCGGGCCTTTCAGGTCACGGTGGTGATTGGGACACGGTCCGTGGCCCTGGGTGTCCAATAAAGTAGATGACAGTTCAGATGAGGGGGAAGATGGTATGATAATTAATTTGGAAAAGGGGGATCGTGACCCCACCCGTGGTACTCGGCTAGGGTAGCCGACGCTGCAATGCAGATCCTCTGGGCCGGTGTTAAAGCAGCCAAGATTATGAAGCTCTCCATGGGCAGAGCTGTATCCCAGGGCAGTTGAGATGGTGTTTGTGAGCCATTGACGGTGATGGTGAGTGTAGCGTGTGTAGCAGGCGAGTTGTAAAAGCCACCAAGGACACAGTTGGGTGCAGTTTCTGAGTTTTTCCTCTAAAGTTTTGTGCACAAGATGACCCGATTGGTACTGTGTCATCCGAGGGAGGGGTCCGGCAAACTCCAAGGTAGATCAGGAACACCTGTTTAAGACTCCTCCTTGTGTATCCTTTCTAGGCCGTGTCTCTGCACTGATCTCTCCCTTCCTTCCTGCTGTGCGCCTTTGCAAACAGTGTCCCAAGCCAGCAGCCACGGATCACACTGGGTGACATGGGTCAGGCTCCGGGGTCCTTTATTCCAACTGCTGCCTTTTTGAGTATTGAATGCGGCTGCGACTGAGGCACTTAAAGTTACCTCAGCCTCCGTCTTTCTAGCTGAGCCCTGTATTTCTCCACTACCTTCAGGAGCCACCTTCCCCAACAAGGCCTGGTCCTTCCTTCTCCAGAAACGGGCTTCACAGGTGGCTTATTGCACTTCCCGTGCCCCAAGGACCCCTTCCTTCCAGTCTAGGAGCTTGGACAAGATTTTTCTCTCTTCTCTGACCCTCAGCCCTCTCACAGCAATCCTGCTCTTACTCTGTCCTGTCACCAACTGACAACTCTCTAGAAAGATCCATTTACCTCAGACTAGCTCCACCCATCAACTGTCAGCTTGCTCTATCTGATTGGATGCCCACAATCACTCCACTACCTAAGCTCCTCCCACTGTACCTATCTTCCACACTAACCCCCAACACCCTTTCCTAGTCAGTCTGGGATGAGGCCATCCTCCCTCCGGGTACATCCAGAAAGCACTGACTAGTGTGTGTGTTGAGTGCAGGGTTAGGAGTACTAAGTGGGGATCCCTCCTTACCTGAGGGTGGGATACCACATCTTTGGATGAGGTGCAGTACCTTTGTGGCGACCGTACCCTCTGGAGCGCCATAGTACCCTTTGTCAACTTTCGATATTGTTGTCAGATCCATACTGGGCCTGATAGCGTCTGTGTTTGCCTCCTGAAATGTATACGGAGATTCAGTATGTTTAAACTATACTATATATACCTTGCATCAAGTGATACTGTACCCTTTTGCAAATTTTTATATTATTGTTTAATCCATACTGAGCCTGTGACCATCTGTGTCTGACTCATGAAATATATATGGAGATTTGCAATTATCCCTAGACTGTATAGAGCTGTCCACTTCTGAAACAGTACCATATATCTGCTGGTATTTTTAGTCCATTTTAACAAAAATTATTACGTATGGTGGAAGAGGCCGTGGACGTGGGTGTGAGGGTGGCCAGCTGGTACTGATGGTGGCAGTGGTGCATCTGCTGGTATTGCCAAAAGCACAATAGAAGCTAAGGCAGGAGGTGTTGAGCCTGCGTCATCAGCTGGCACAAGAAGGCCTTTAAGGCTCCCTTTTCTGGGAGTAGGTTAACTGCTTTTAAAGCCGGAGCATCAGGAACAGGTTTTGGCTTACATTGCTGAAACAGCCTCCAGCTCTATTGTCTCCTCTTCTGAAGTTACAAAAACTGCAAGCACAGAGTCGTCAGTGCAGGCTTCTGTTCAGGAACCATCCCTTTCCTTGTCTCCTTCACGACCCACTAAAAGTGAAGGATGCAGCAGCACACACTTCAGATTACTCCATGGAGCTCTTTTCACAGGCCTTGCCTGTGTTATCAAGTTATCAAGTGAAATTCTGAATTCCCCAGTCCAACATGAATCGGAGATGGAGAGCACTGATGCACAGCCACTGCTAGATGATTCTGCTGGTACATTGACCCACAGCACTACATTCCCCTCGCAATCTACAGAGCCAGAATGTGACACTGATGAAACTCAGGTGCCCCTTCCCGCATACTATACCACCTTACATGGTGACACAGAGGAAGGTGCAGATGAAAGTGCCAGTTCCCTGAGCAGGTGGGCGCTCCTACTCGTGGGTGACGGCAGTGGCACAGGGCCCTTCATAGTTGTTCATAGTTGTGACCTGGGAGTCAGAAATACTTCCAGGGGTATTCCCCATGATGTTCCCATGTCATTTGAGTACTGTTCCCATTGATTTCAGGCACTTTTAGACCTTAAAAGGACCCCTGGGGGTGTCGATGCAAAAATGCTCGGTTTTCCCATAGACTTACATTGGGCTCGTTGCTTGGGTCGAGCACCCGATCATTCCAATTTGCTCAACCGAAGCAACGAGCACCCAAGCATTTTAGTGCTCACCCATCACTAGTGATCTTATTATGTATAAATATATGAGGGATCAATACTAAGACCTTTCGAATGATCTTTTCACTCTTAGACCTGTGACGGGGACAATGGGGCATCCTCTACGTCTGGACTAAAGAAGGTTTAATCATAATCACAGACACAGATTCTTTACTGTAAGAGCAGTGAGACTATGGAACTCTCTGCCGTATGAAGTTGTAATGAGTGATTCACTACTAAAATTTAAGAAGGGACTGGATGCCTTTCTTGTAAAGTATAATGTTACAGAGTATATATACTAGATTCCTTGATAGGGTGTTGATCCAGGGAACTAGTCTGATTGCAGTATGTGGAGTCGGGAAGGAATTTTTTTCCCCAATGTGGAGCTTAGTGTTTGCCGCATGGTTTATTTTTTGCCTTCCTCTGGATCAACATGTTAGGCTATGGGTTGAACTAGATGGACTTAAAGTCACCCTTCAACCTTAAATACTGTGTTACTATGCTGATACCCCAAATGTTGGGAGAAACCACTGTTTGGTCACACGGCAGAACGCCAATACAGAAGAAGCATTACAGTAAGCTCTGTTCCCTGGCGCCATGTGCTGAACACGGCTCTCATCATTTTCACCTGCACTGCTTGCAATCAGCACAAGCAGGGCAGAATGATGAGAGTTATATTTAAGTGATAAAAGAGACAGTCCCATCAGCTGCAGCCTGCTATTACTCTCATCAGCCTACCCCTGCTGCCACTAATAACAGCAGGGACAGCAGGAGCGGCCGATGGAGGTATTCATCAGCCGCTGCCTGCACTATAAATAAATAAAATTCCCCTGTATTTTCCACAACCAACCAGGCAAAACTCACAGCTGGGGTCTGCAGACATCAGCTGTCAGCTTCAGCAAGAATGGTTATCAAGAATAGAGATGAGCGACTTTGCCTTTTTTAGGGTCGAGTCGGGTTTCATGAAACCCGACTTTCGCAAAAGTCGGGTCGAACGAAATCAGCCGACTATAGCGAAAAGTCGAAGGCCGACTGAAACATGAAACCCAATGCAAGTCAATGGGGAAGCAAAGTGGGCATGGAGTGGAGAACAGTAAACACACCTACAATGCCCATTTCAATGCCAAAAACATCAATTCTTATTACTGAAGCTTGTCAACCTTAATTTACTTCATAATAATAGTTACGCATTGAAAACTGGGGGTTATTTGGCTAAAGTTGTGGGGGGGTAAGGCTGGCTCCAGGTTTTCGTGTGCCCTGGGCCAAACAGTGTCAGTGCGCCCCTTTAACACATACCACAACTCATGATGCTCCGATACGGCACAGAAATATAGGTATAGTACAATGAAAAATACTTCACTGCTTACATGACATGACTGATCTATTTTAAATTGTACAATAGCTCAAAAATAGGACAGTATATTACTCCATACAGTGTTATGGCCACCACATTGTGAGCCATACAGAATAATGAGCCCCATTTATTTCTCCATACAGAATAATTGGTCACATATAATGTTCCATACAGTATATGATGAGCTCCACATAATGCTGATGGTCCCTATGGACAATGCTCCAGTGTGTTATGGGCCCAAATAATGCTCCATATAAAATGGGCCCCATTTCTAATGCTCCAGTGTATAATGTGCCCCATAGTTGCTGATCCAGTGTCTGATATGCCCCATTTACAATGTTCCAGTATATGATGGGCCTCATGGATAATGCTCCAGTGTATGATGGGCCCAAATAATGCTTCATATATAATGGGCCCCATTTCTAATGCTCCAGTGTATAATGTGCCCCATAGATGCTGCCCCAGTGTCTGATCTGCCCCATTTACAATGCTCCAGTATATGATGGGCATCATGGATGATGCTCCAGTGTATGATGGGCCCTAATAATGCTCCATATATAATGGGCCCCATTTCTAATGCTCCAGTGTATAATGGGCCCCGTAAATGCGGCTTCAGTGTCTGATGTCCCCAATCTGGAATGCTCCAGTATATGATGGCCCTCATGGATGATGCTCCAGTGTATGATTGGCCCTAATAATGCTCCATATATAATGGGCTACATTTCTAATGCTCCAGTGTATAATGGGCCCGGTAAATGCTGCTCCAGTGTCTGATGTCCCCAATCTAGAATGCTCCAGTATATGATGGGCCTCATGGATGATGCTCCAGTGTATGATGGGCCCTAATAATGCTCCATATATAATTGGCCCCAATTCTAATGCTCCAGTGTATAATGGGCTCCTTAAATGCTGCTCCAGTGTCTGATGTCCCCCATTTGGAATGCTCCAGTATATGATGGTCCCCATTTTTAATTAACCCAGGCATGGTATTTGAAAAGATCTCCATGGAGTAATCTGAAGTGTGTGCTGCCGCATCCTTCACTTTTGGTGTGGGTGAAGGACACAATGAAAGGGGTTGTGTTATGAATAAGTCACCGTAGGAGGCAAAAACAGAAATACTAGCTAAGTCCAGAAAACCAGAGAAGTTGGCAGCTATCGGATTGCAGACCCCTGAACCTATCAACAACAAATAGCAGTAGCCGTGGGGGGTTCCTACGGTGCCCTAGACCCCTTGATCACAGCCGGAGAACTAAATAGCCAAAAGACAGAAAGGGAAATCTAAACTGCCCCAGAGCAGACCCCAAAGCAATAGGCAGCCCCCAACATATAATGATGGTGAAGCAAGATGAAAAAGCACTCACACAGATAGAAAGATAGGCTGAGCAAATGATGGGGCCCAAGCTAACTAAATAGGACAGGATAGAAAAGCTGCTGTCTGCAATCCGCCAAAACCCTATCGAAACAAGAGCCAACAGAGTGATAGGGAAAAAAGCCCTGAAAGACTATATCAGTACCCAGGTATTTTCTGAAGACAGAGCAAAAAGGAATTCAGCTCACCCCAGCAGAGAATGGCAGAAATCCAGCAAAACAAGGCAAAACAAAACCAAAACAAAAATGCAAAAAGCAGAGCAGAAAACTTAGCTTTTGAGGAGCAGGAATCAGACTGGTCTCAAAGAATCCCTCAGAGAAATCACCCGCAAGCCAGAAGGGCATCGGCTGCATTATATCCAGTCAGAAATTCCAGTCACCCAGTCATCATCATTCTGCTCAGCTGTTTGGTAATCAGCCTCACTACCTTCCTTCACCAGAAGAGGGAGTTCATCAGACCTCAATGGTGAAGGGGAAAATGAACTCACAACAGTACCTCCCCCTTGAGGAAGGGTCACCGAACCCTCATCCACGCCACCAGGGTGATCAGGGTGAGCCCGATGAAAGGCACGCACCAATCTTTTGGCATGAATATCAGAGGCAGAGACCCAGGAATTATCCTCCTGACCATAACCCTTCCACTTAACCAAATACTGGAGTCTCCGTCTAGCCAGACGGGAATCCAGTATCTTCTCTACCTCATATTCCATGTTACCTTCAATCAATACAGGGTCCGGAGGTGCGACCCCAGGAACAACTGGTTCAACAAACCTCTTCAACAAGGACTTATGAAACACATTATGGATTTTAAATGTGTCAGGAAGAGCCAAACGAAAAGAGACCGGATTAATAATCTCCAAAATCTTGTAAGGTCCAATAAATATAGGCTTAAACTTAGGAGAAGCCACCTTCATAGCGATATTTTTTGATGATAACCAAACCATATCACCAACCTTAAACTGGGGACCAATGGTCCTATGTCGATTGGAAAACCGCTGGGCCTTTTCCTGGGAGAGAGATAACTTATCCACCACTTGGTCCCAGATCTGGTGCATTCTCTCCACCACAGTGTCAACACCTGGGCAGGCAGAAGGCTCCACCTGCCCTGAAGAAAATCGAGGATGAAACCCAAAGTTACAAAAAAAAGGTGACATCAAAGTGTCAGAACTAGCTCTATTATTTAAAGCAAATTCGGCCAAGGGCAAAAATGAAACCCAATCATCCTGATCAGCGGAAATAAAACATCTCAAATACGACTCCAAGGTCTGGTTTGTTCTCTCCGTCTGCCCATTGGTCTGAGGGTGAAAAGCAGAGAAGGACAACTGAATTCCCAGCTTGGAACAGAAAGTCCTCCAAAATCTAGACACAAACTGAACTCTTCTGTCTGATACAATGTTCTCAGGAATCCCGTGCAAGCGAACCACCTGTTGCAAAAACAGGGGCACCAACTCAGAGGAAGATGGCAACTTAGGGAGTGGTACAAGATGAACCATCTTAGAGAACCTATCACAAATCACCCAAATAACAGTCATTCTCTGAGAGACAGGCATATCAGAGATGAAATCCATTGAAATATGGGTCCATGGCCTCCTGGGGACCGGCAAAGGCATCAACAACCCACTAGAGCGAGAACAAGGTTTAGACCGGGAGCAAGTCCCACAGGACTGCACAAAATTCCTGACATCACGAGACAAGGTGGGCCACCAAAAAGACCGACTCACCAGATCTCTAGTACCAAAAATACCTGGATGACCAGCCAATGCAGAGCAATGAACTTCAGACATCACTCTCTTCTTCCACTGGTCAGGAACATACAACTTTCCACTGGGACAACGCTCAGGTTTGTCCTCCTGGAACTCTTCCAGAGCACGTCTCAAATCGGGCGAGATGGCAGAAAGAACTACCCCTTCGCCTAAGATGGTAGCAGGCTTGGTCACCACAGGAGAATCAGCAAAGAAGCTCCTAGAGAGGGCATCTGCCTTGACATTCTTAGTGCCAGGAAGAAAAGAGACCACAAAATCAAAACGTGTAAAAAACAAGGCCCACCTAGCCTGTCTAGGGTTCAAGTGTTTGGCCGACTCCAGGTAAATCAAATTCTTGTGGTCAGTGAGGACCACAACTTGATGTTTAGCTCCCTCCAACCAATGTCTCCACTCCTCAAATGCCCATTTCATGGCTAACAGTTCCCAATTCCCCACATCATAGTTACGTTTAGATGGAGATAACTTTCGGGAAAAGAAAGCACAGGGATTCATTTTAGATGTTACAGGATCCTTTTGGGACAAAACAGCTCCTGCACCAATCTCAGAAGCGTCCACCTCTACCTGGAACGGGAGTGAGATATCAGGTTGCCGCAAAACCGGGGCAGAAGTGAATCTTCGCTTCAGCTCCTGAAAGGAAGAAACAGCCTCCGGAGACCAATTCATCACATCAGCACCCTTCTTAGTCAGATCAGTCAATGGCTTGGCAATACTAGAAAATTTTGCTATAAATTTCTGATAAAAATTAGCAAAACCCAAAAACTTCTGGAGGGCCTTCAAAGATCTGGGCTGAACCCAATCATAAATGGCCTGTACCTTGGCCGGGTCCATTTCAATAGTTGACGGAGACAAAATAAATCCCAAAAATGAAATCCTCTGTACTCCAAAAAGGCATTTCGATCCTTTGACATACAGGGAATTCTCCCTCAAGATCCGGAACACAGTCCGAACATGTTCCACATGAGAATCCCAATCCTTGGAGAAGATCAAAATATCATCCAGATAGATAATCAAAAATTTATCCACAAAGTCTCGGAAAATGCCGTTCATGAAGCACTGGAAGACAGAAGGGGCATTAGTGAGCCCAAAAGGCATCACCAGGTACTCAAAATGTCCCTCCGGAGTATTAAACGCCGTCTTCCATTCATCCCCATGCTTAATGCGGATATGATTATACGCCCCCCTGAGGTCAAGCTTGGTAAACCAGCAAGCACCTTTAACTCTGGAGAATAGATCCGAAATCAGGGGTAACGGATACTGATATTTAATAGTAATTTTGTTGAGGGCACGATAATCAATACAAGGCCTTAATGAACCATCCTTTTGGCCAACGAAAAAAAAAACAGCACCTAAGGGTGAAAAGGATGGTCTAATATGACCCTTCTCCAACGCCTCCTTAATATAGGATCGCATAGCCTCGTGCTCGGGTACAGATAAATTGAAGGGCCGACCCTTGGGAAATTTACACCCCGGGCTCAGTTCAATTGCACAGTCATAACTCCTATGAGGAGGCAAAGACGCAGACTCATTCTCACTAAATACATCATAAAAGTCCGCCAAATAGTCAGGAACATCATGCGACTGAGGAGAGGTGGAAAAAACCAGAGCCTCACTAAGGGCACACCGACAACCCCAGCTCACCACAGACACAGATTTCCAATCCAAAACTGGATTATGAATTTGCAACCAGGGAAACCCCAGAACAATGGAATCATGCAAATTATGCAACACCAAAAATCTGCAATTTTCTTGATGGTCTGGGGCGACCCGCATGACCACCTGGGTCCAAATCTGAGGTTTATTTTTCGACAAAGGAGTAGCATCAATCCCCCTCAAAGGGATAGGCGTCCGCAGAGGAGTCATCGGAAATGCACAACGTTTAGCAAAATCCAAGTCCATTAGGTTCAGGGCTGCTCCCGAATCCACAAAAGCCTTGGTGGAAAATGTGGACAGGGAGCAGATCAGAGTAATTGCCAGAAGAAACTTAGGTTGAACACCACCCACAGAAAACGTGTGTGCAAAACGTTTCTCTCGTTTAGGACAGACAGAAATAATATGCAAGGCATCTCCACAAAAAAAACACAGCTTATTACGCCTTCTGAACTCCTGACGTTGCTCCCTGGACAAAACTCTATCACGTTGCATAGGTTCAGACACTTGTTCAACAGGTGGCAACACCTCTCGTGCAGTCCTGCGTTCATGTAAACGCGGATCAACCTGAATGGCTAATGACATGGAATCGTCAAGACCAGAGGGAACAGGAAATCCCACCATAGTATCTTTTACGGCTTCTGACAAACCCTTCCGAAAGAGAGCTGCCAAGGCATTATCATTCCAGGTAGTAAGGACCGCCCACTTTTGGAATTTTTGACAGTACAATTCTGCAGAATCTCGACCCTGGCTCAATGCCAACAGGGTCTTTTCAGCCTGATCAATAGCATTAGGTTCGTCATACAACAACCCCAAGGCTTGAAAAAATGCATTCACATTAGTCAGAATAGGATCATCTGGTTTCAAAGAAAACGCCCAATCCTGGGGATCGCCACGCAGCAAAGAGATGACAATTTTAACCTGCTGCGCGTAGCTCCCTGACGAGTTAGGCTTCAAGGCAAAAAATAATTTACAATTATTTTTGAAATTCAAAAATTTAGACCGATCCCCAAAAAACACATCAGGAGTAGGGATCTTTGGTTCAGCAGCATGTGAATGAGCAAGGTAGGCGGAAATTCCCCGCACTTCCGCAGCGAGCTGCTCCACACGATCAGACAATTGCTTTATCTCCATTGAGTGAAAAAAAAAATTCCCCCTATGGCCTCAGAGATATAGAGGAAAAAATATACACACTTTTTTTTTTTTTTTTACAATTCTTTCCTGCTATTGAGTACCCTAGAATCTGCGGTAAGGCGAGTGATTCTGTTATGAATGAGTCACCGTAGAAGGCCAAAACAGAAATACTAGCTAAGTCCAGAAAACCAGAGAAGTTAGCAGCTATCGGATTGCAGACCCCTGAACCTATCAACAAAAACTAGCAGTAGCCGTGGGGGGTTCCTACGGTGCCCTAGACCCCTCGATCACAGCCGGAGAACTAAATAGCCTAAAGACAGAAAGGGAAATCTAAACTGCCCCAGAGCAGATCCCAAAGCAATAGGCAGCCCCCAACATATAATGACGGTGAAGCAACATGAAAAAACACTCACACAGATAGATGTTGTGAGTTCATTTTCCCCTTCTTCACTGAGGTCTGGTGAACTCCCTATTCTGGTGAAGGAAGGTAATGAGCCTGATTATCAGGCACCTGAGCCTGATGAGGATGACTGGCTGAGTGGAGTCACGGACTGGATATAAGGCTGCCGACGCCCTTCTGCCCTGCGGGTGATTTCTCTGTGGACTTCTAGGACACCAGTCTGATTCCTGCTCCTCTAAGCTAAGTTTTTCTGCTTTGCCTGTTTGCATTAGTGTTTAGTTTTTGTTTTCCTTGCTTTTCTGGATTCTGCCATTCCCTGCTGGGGTGAGCTGAATCTCCTTTTGCCTGTAGCTCTGTCTTCAGAATATTCCTGAGTACTGACATAGCTTTTTTGAAGCCTAGCGTCTTCAGGGCCTTTTTCACTGTCAGTCTGTTGGCTCTTATTTTCATAGGGTTTTTCACGGATTGCAGACAGCAGCCTTCCTGTCCTTTCCTATATAGGTAGTTTGGGCCCTGTCTTTGCTCAGTCTATCTTTCTGTCTGTGTTAGTGTTTTCATCTTGCTTCACCGTCATTATATGTTGGGGGCTGCCTATTGCTTTGGGGTCTGCTCTGGGGCAGTTTAGTTTTCCCCTTTCTTTCTTTAGGCCTAGTTGTTTCAAAAATAATTGTAAATTATTTTTTGCCTTGAATCCTAACTCGTCAGGGAGCTCCGCACAGCAGGTTAAAATTGTCATCTCTTTGCTGCGTGGCGATCCCCAGGATTGGGCGTTTTCTTTGAAACCAGATGATCCTATTCTGACTAATGTGAATGCATTCTTTCAAGCTTTGGGGTTCTTGTATGACGAACCTAATGCTATTGATCAGGCTGAAAAGACCCTGTTGGCATTGAACCAGGGTCGAGATTTTGCAGAGTTGTACTGTCAAAAGTTCCAAAAGTGGGCGGTCCTTACTACCTGGAATGATAATGCCTTGGCTGCTCTTTTTCGGAAGGGTTTGTCAGAAGCCGTAAAAGATACTATGGTGGGATTTCCTGTTCCCACTGGTCTGGACGATTCTATGTCATTAGCCATTCAGGTTGATCGGCGATTACGTGAACGCAGGATTGCACGAGAGGTGTTGCCACCGGTTGAACAGACGTCTGAACCTATGCAATGTGATAGAGTTTTTTCTAAGGCGCAACGTCAGGAGTTCAGAAGGCGTAATAAGCTGTGTTTTTTCTGTGGCGATGCCTCGCATATTATTTCTGTTTGTCCTAAACGAGAGAAACGCTTTGCACACGTTTTCTGTTGGTGGTGTTCAACCTAAGTTTCTTCTGGCAATTACTATGATCTGCTCCCTGTCCACATTTTCCACCAAGGCATTTGTGGATTCGGGAGCAGCGCTAAACCTAATGGACTTGGATTTTGCTAAACGTTGTGGATTTCCGATGACACCTCTGCAGACGCCTATCCCTTTGAGGGGGATTGATGCTACTCCTTTGGCTAAAAATAAACCTCAGTTTTGGACCCAGGTGGTCATGCGGGTCGCCCCAGACCATCAAGAAAATTGCAGATTTTTGGTGTTGCATGGTCTGCATGATGCCGTTGTGCTGGGATTTCCCTGGTTGAAAATTCATAATCCAGTTTTGGATTGGAAATCTGTGTCTGTGGTGAGTTGGGGTTGTCGGTGTACCTTTAGTGAGGCTCCGGTTTTTTCCACCTCTCCTCAGTCGCATGATGTTCCTGACTATTTGGCGGACTTTTATGATGTATTTAGTGAGAATGAGTCTGCGTCCTTGCCTCCTCATAGGAGTTATGACTGTGCAATTGAACTAAGCCCGGGGTGTAAATTTCCCAAGGGTCGGCTCTTCAATTTATCTGTACCCGAGCACGAGGCTATGCGGTCCTATATTAAGGAGGCGTTGGAGAAGGGTCATATTAGACCATCCTATTCACCATTAGGTGCCGGGTTTTTTTTGTGGCCAGAAAAGATGGTTCTTTAAGGCCTTGTATTGATTATCGTGCCCTCAATAAAATTACTATTAAATATCAGTATCCATTACC
The DNA here is from genome assembly GCF_039654945.1 of Dendrobates tinctorius. Taxonomy (NCBI): domain Eukaryota; kingdom Metazoa; phylum Chordata; class Amphibia; order Anura; family Dendrobatidae; genus Dendrobates; species Dendrobates tinctorius. The sequence continues at coordinate 1,807,566 of NW_027361768.1, forward strand.
CCTGATTTCGGATCTATTCTCTAGAGTTAGAGGTGCTTGCTGGTTTACCAAGCTTGACCTCAGGGGGGCGTATAATCTTATCCGCATTAAGCAGGGGGATGAATGGAAGACGGCGTTTAATACTCCTGAGGGACATTTTGAGTACCTAGTGATGCCTTTTGGGCTCACTAATGCCCCTTCTGTCTTCCAGTGCTTCATGAACGATATTTTTCGAGACTTTGTCGATAAGTTTTTGATTATCTATCTGGATGATATTTTGATCTTCTCCAAGGATTGGGATTCTCATGTGGAACATATTCGGACTGTGTTCCGGATCTTGAGGGAGAATTCCCTGTATGTCAAAGGATCGAAATGCCTTTTTGGAGTACAGAGGATTTCATTTTTGGGATTTATTTTGTCTCCGTCAACTATTGAAATGGACCCTGCCAAGGTACAGGCCATTTATGATTGGGTTCAGCCCACTTCTTTGAAGGCCCTCCAGAAGTTTTTGGGTTTTGCTAATTTTTATCGGAAATTTATAGCAAAATTTTCTAGTATTGCCAAGCCATTGACTGATCTGACTAAGAAGGGTGCTGATGTGTTGAATTGGTCTCCGGAGGCTGTTGCTTCCTTTCAGGAGCTGAAGCGAAGATTTACCTCCGCCTCGGTTTTGCGGCAACCTGATGTCTCACTCCCGTTCCAGGTAGAGGTGGATGCTTCTGAGATTGGTGCAGGAGCTGTTTTGTCCCAAAAGGATCCTGTAACAGCTAAAATGAATCCCTGTGCTTTATTTTCCCGTAAGTTCTCTCCATCTGAACGTAACTATGATGTGGGGAATCGGGAACTGTTGGCCATGAAATGGACCTTTGAGGAGTGGAGACATTGGTTGGAGGGAGCTAAACATCAAGTTGTGGTCCTCACTGACCACAAGAATTTGATTTACCTAGAGTCGGCTAAACGCTTGAACCCTAGACAGGCTAGGTGGGCCTTGTTTTTTACATGTTTTGATTTTGTAGTCTCTTTTCTTCCTGGAACTAAGAATGTTAAGGCAGACGCCCTCTCTAGGAGTTTCTTTGCTGATTCTCCTGTGGTGACCAAGCCTGCTACCATCTTAGGCGAAGGGTTAGTTCTTTCTGCCATCTCGCCAGATTTGAGACTTGCTCTGCAAGAGTTCCAGGAGGACAAACCTGAGCGTTGTCCCAGTGGAAAGTTGTATGTTCCTGACCAGTGGAAGAAGAGAGTGATATCTGAAGTTCATTGCTCTGCATTGGCTGGTCATCCAGGTATTTTTGGTACTAGAGATCTGGTGAGTCGCTCTTTTTGGTGGCCCACCTTGTCTCATGATGTCAGGAATTTTGTGCAGTCCTGTGGGACTTGCTCCCGGTCTAAATCTTGTTCTCGCTCTAGTGGGTTGTTGATGCCTTTGCCTGTCCCCAAGAGGCCATGGACCCATATTTCAATGGATTTCATCTCTGATATGCCGGTCTCTCAAAGAATGACTATTATTTGGGTGATTTGTGATAGGTTCTCTAAGATGGTTCATCTTGTACCACTCCCTAAGTTGCCATCTTCCTCTGAGTTGGTGCCCCTGTTTTTGCAACAGGTGGTTCGCTTACACGGGATTCCTGAGAACATTGTATCTGACAGAGGAGTTCAGTTTTTGTCTAGATTTTGGAGGACTTTCTGTTCCAAGCTGGGAATTCAGTTGTCCTTCTCCTCTGCTTTTCACCCTCAGACCAATGGGCAGACAGAGAGAACAAACCAGACCTTGGAGTCGTATTTGAGATGTTTTATTTCCGCTGATCAGGATGATTGGGTTTCATTTTTGCCCTTGGCCGAATTTGCTAATAGAGCTAGTTCTGCCACTTTGATGTCACCTTTTTTTTGTAACTTTGGGTTTCATCCTCAATTTTCTTCAGGGCAGGTGGAGCCTTCTGCCTGCCCAGGTGTTGACACTGTGGTGGAGAGAATGCACCAGATCTGGGACCAAGTGGTGGATAAGTTATCTCTCTCCCAGGAAAAGGCCCAGTGGTTTTCCAATCGACATAGGACCATTGGTCCCCAGTTTAAGATTGGTGATATGGTGTGGTTATCATCAAAAAATATTGCTATGAAGGTGGCTTCTCCTAAGTTTAAGCCTAGATTTATTGGACCTTACAAGATTTTGGAGATTATTAATCCGGTCTCTTTCCGTTTGGCTCTTCCTGTCACATTTAAAATCCATAATGTGGTCCATAAGTCCTTGTTGAAGAGGTTTGTTGAACCAGTTGTTCCGGGGGTGGCACCTCCAGACCCTGTATTGGTTGAAGGTAACATGGAATATGAGGTAGAGAAAATACTGGATTCCCGTCTGGCTAGACGGAGATTCCAGTATTTGGTTAAGTGGAAGGGTTATGGTCAGGAGGATAATTCCTGGGTCTCTGCCTGTGATATTCATGCCAAAAGATTGGTGCGTGCCTTTCATCAGGCTCACCTTGATCGCCCTGGTGGCGTGGTTGAGGGTTCGGTGACCCCACCTCAAGGGGGAGGTGATGTTGTGAGTTCATTTTCCCCTTCGTCACTGAGGTCTGGTGAACTCCCTATCAGAAACCAGAGTGAAGGACGGTAATGAGCCTGATTATCAGGCACCTGAGCCTGATGAGGATGACTGGCTGAGTGGAATCACGGACTGGATATAAGGCTGCCGACGCCCTTCTGCCCTGCGGGTGATTTCTCTGTGGACTTTTAGGACACCAGTCTGATTCCTGCTCCTCTAAGCTAAGTTTTTCTGCTTTGCCTGTTTGCATTAGTGTTTAGTTTTTGTTTTCCTTGCTTTCCTGGATTCTGCCATTCCCTGCTGGGGTGAGCTGAATCTCCTTTTGCCTGTAGCTCTGTCTTCAGAATATTCCTGAGTACTGACATAGCTTTTTTGAAGCCTAGCGTCTTCAGGGCCTTTTTCACTGTCAGTCTGTTGGCTCTTATTTTCATAGGGTTTTTCACGGATTGCAGACAGCAGCCTTCCTGTCCTTTCCTATGTAGGTAGTTTGGGCCCCGTCTTTGCTCAGTCTATCTATCTGTCTGTGTTAGTGTTTTCATCTTGCTTCACCGTCATTATATGTTGGGGGCTGCCTATTGCTTTGGGGTCTGCTCTGGGGCAGTTTAGTTTTCCCCTTTCTTTCTTTAGGCCTAGTTATTTCTCCGGCTGTGATCGAGGGGTCTAGGGCATCGTAGGAACCCCCACAGCTACTGCTAATTGTGATGATAGGTTCAGGGGTCTACAATCCGATAGCTACCAACTTCTCTGGTTTTCTGGACTTAGCTAGCAGTTCTGTTTTTGCCTCCTACGGTGACTCAATCATAACAGATAGAAAGATAGGCTGAGCAAATGATGGGGCCCAAGCTAACTAAATAGGACAGGATAGAAAAGCTGCTGTCTGCAATCCGCCAAAACCCTATCGAAACAAGAGCCAACAGACTGATAGGGAAAAAAGCCCTGAAGACGCTAAGCTTCAAAAAGACTATATCAGTACCCAGGTATTTTCTGAAGACAGAGCAAAAAGGAATTCACCTCACCCCAGCAGGGAATGGCAGAAATCCAGTAAAACAAGGCAAAACAATACCAAAACAAAAATGCAAAAAGCAGAGCAGAAAACTTAGCTTTTGAGGAGCAGGAATCAGACTGGTCTCAAAGAATCCCTCAGAGAAATCACCCGCAAGGCAGAAGAGCGTCGGCTGCCTTATATCCAGTCAGCAATTCCAGTCACCCAGTCATCATCATTCTGCTCAGCTGTTTGGTAATCAGCCACACTACCTTCCTTCACCAGAAGAGGGAGTTCATCAGACCTCAATGGTGAAGGGGAAAATGAACTCACAACAGGGTTGCTCCTGACCAGAAGCCTGCACTTACAACTCAGTGCTTGCATTTTTTTAAACTTCAGAAGAGGAGGCGATAGAGCTGGAGGCTGTTTTAGCAGTGTAAGCCAAAAACAGTTCCTGATGCTCCGGCTTTAAAAGCAGTGTACCTACTCCCAGAAAATGGAGCCTTACAAGCCTTCCAGAGCTACACCATGACGCAGGCTCAACACCTCCTCCCTTAGCTGCTATTGTATTTTTGGCACTACCAGCAGATGCACCACCACCACCATCAGTACCAGGTGACTGCCCATGTCCGCGTCCTCTTCCACAATACTTCCTCATGTTTTGGAAAATGGATGCAAAATACCAGCAGATATATGGTACTGTATCAGAAGAGTACAGCTCTATACAGTCTAGGAATAACAGTAAATCTCCATATATATTTCATGAGTCATACACAGAAGCTCACAGGCTCAGTATGGATTACCCAATAAAATAGAAAGTTGAAAAAGGGTACAGTATCACCAGATACAAGGTGTATATATAGTATAGTGTAAACATTGTGAATCTCCATATACAATTCAGGAGGCAGACACAAACGCTCTCAGGCCCAGTATGGATTACACAAGAATATGAAAAGCTGTAAAAGGGTAATGTAACACAAGCGTACAGCTCTATACAGTGTTGGGGCAGTCTTAAAGCTCCAAATAAATTGCCGGAGTAACAGACAGACGTTCACAGGCTCATTATGGATTACACCAGAATCTAAATAGCTAAAAAGGTTACTGCATCAGAAGCGTACAGCTGTATACAGTGTTGGCCAAATTTTAAATCTCGGTATATATTTCCGGAGTCACCCTCAGATGCTCACTCAGTCTGGGTTTGACCATAATAAAAAATGTTGTAAAAAAGGTACTGGATATCAAGATAGCAAGTATATATATTATTGTCACGGCCGCCGCCGGTGCCAATACTCACCTGCGTGATTCCGTGCGCACCTCCCGGCGCACACCCGCTCCATGGGCGTCCCCGCTCCAGACATCTGGCCTCTGCGACGTCGGTCCTACACTCCTACGGCCGGCGCTCTGACTGCATCAGATGACGCGGTGGCCCCGCCCACAACATGGCGGCGCCACCGCCTACTTCTTCCCAGCGTCTTCCCAGGTAAGACGCCTGTGTATCGCTCTCGTGTCGCTGTCCATTTGGCCAGCGCTCATTATGCTCCCAGGCCCTGTATCATCTTCTCCATTGCCCTGCTTGTGCCTTTGCTGATTGCTTCCTCGCTCGCTACCTCTGCCCCCCTGTCTCTGTGTCTCCTCTGGCGCCTTCCCTAGCCATTGTCTCTGCTATCCTGACCGTGTGCCTGCTGTCCTTGGTCTCCTTGTCCATTTTGGTTCTTACCTCTCCCTCTCTCTTGCAGCCTCCAGCTTCCACCAGTCCTGAACCCTCCACGTCTGTGTCTCCCTCTGGCTCTGTGTTCACTGTTATTCCGTGCTGCTGCTCCGCTGACTCTCCACCCTAGTCTCCCTGGTGCTCACCCAGTCGCCCCTTTGGCTCCGGTTGTCACTGTTCCATCCCTTGTGGGCCTGCCCCTAACACTCCCTGTATAAGGGGTGGCTCCACCTGGCCAGCTCCCCTGCAGGGGCTCTGGAGCCGTGACCCAGAGGATCCACTCCGGGTTATTATCACATTATCCGTCATATTAGTTCAATCCGTAACAATTATAGGGTACAATTGAAATCTCCATATACATAGTCCCGTAGTCACTCTCAGACGCTTACTCAGTATGGATTTGACCGTAATACTAAATCTCGAACAAAGGTAATGTATAACAAGATACAAGCTGTATCGAGTATAGGGTAAAAATTGGTATCTCCAATTCACCGTATATATAGAAGGCGTAAACCACACACGCTCACTCACTATGGATGATACCGTAATACAAAATTTTGAACAAAGGTACTGTATCAGCACATACCAGGTGTATCCAGTCTAGAGGTAATTGTTAATTTCCATCTATACTTCTGCAGTCAGACCCAGACACTCACAGGCTCACTATGTATTACACCAGAATTTAAAAAGTAGAAAAAGGGAAAGGTAGTCGAAGCGTAAAACAGTATACAGTGTTGTGGTACTTTCAAATCTTCGTATATATTTCAATCTCAGTAAGCCGGTCCAGACTCTCTCCGCTACTGGAAACTACATGTATACAAGTACAGATGGAAAGTCGAGTGTTAGCAGAAATTTGTGAATTACTCATCAAGGGAAAACCTCCCGGTCGATGTTGCAGAGGCGATGCAGACCCTCAATTACTGTGTCTGTGGAGACAGCGAAAACGTTTCTTTGTGAAGAAAGGATTGTTTTATCACAGTAGCGTGGATCACATCACCGTTACTCGTCTCCATCAAATTGTGATCACAGGGAGAGATGTAGACATGGTCCTCACTGCCTATCATGATGTGTCTCACCATTTTGGAGTGCAAAAGACAGAAGCCACAGGCCGTAGGCGATTCTGCCCAGACTACACAGCGGTGGAGCAGGGAGAGGTAAGTATTGCAACTTGCAAGTGCTGTTGCCATGATCAAGCAGGGGGGGCACACTCGTGGTCGACAGTACTGGCACAGGGCCCCTCATAGTACGCTGGTGTGTCTGACGGCGAGTGGGCCCCCCCACCGTCAGAGACACTGTATTGTACTATGAGGGGCCCTGTGCCAGTGCCGTCGGCCATCAGTGGGCCCATCCACCTGTTCAGAGCAACGGCACTTGCCCGGGTGCGCCAGGTGTTGACCCCAGCCCTTGGGGGGGTGGGCAGCCCAGTTAGGGAGGTTTAAAAAATGGCATATGTTGATGTGTTGGCTGGACATTCAGCTGCTGCAAATGGTGGAATTGGGCAAGTCTGAGGAAGAGGAGGGCAAAAGCAAGGCAGTTTTCTGGCAACCAATGTGTCATCAGGGGAAGGTGGGACAAAATCCTTTGAAACCCATGCATGGTTAATTTTAATGAAGGTTAGATCATCAACATTTTGGGTCGACAAACGGGTCTTTTTTTCTGTCAGGACTGATCCAGCAGCACTGAAGACTCGTTCAGATAACACACTAGCAGCAGGGCAAGCGAGCTCCTGTAAGGCATATTGTGCCAATTCAGGCCAGGTGTCCCGTTTTGAGGCCCAATAGTCAAAGGGGAATGACCTGTGAGGGAGAACATCGATATGGGAGGAGAAGTAGTTTGTAACCATAGTTGACAACTGCTGTCTCCTGTCACTTTTAATCGCTGCAGTATTAGCAGTCGTGTGAGCGGTGCTTGAGAAATCATTCCACAACATGGTCATTAAACCCCTGTCTCCAACGCCACTAACACCTCTTCCATTGTGCCCACTATGGCTCATGGGAGAACCAGCACCGCTTTTGTGTGCTGGGAAAGCCTCAAACAAACGGTTTACCAGAGTTGCTTGTTTGTTAGCTAATATTATCTCTAGGTTCTCCTGTGGCATGATGTTGTGTAATTTGCCTTTGTAACGTGGATCGAGGATGCTGGCCAGCCAGTAGTCGTCATGCCTCATCATTTTGGCAATGCGGGGGTCCCTTTTTAGGATCTGCAAGGCATAATCGCACATGTGGGCCAATGTTCGAGGTGTTAATGATGCACTGCCATTGCTGGGTGGAGGAGCACTTTCTGGCAAATCCACATCCCTACAGTCGCGCACAAACACTGTACCTGACCTTGGAATGCCAACATTTTCTCTTGCCCCCTGAGAAGCATCCTCCTGCCCAAAATAATCATCCCCTCATCTTCCTCCTCCTCTTCCTCTTCTTCTTCCACCTCGTCCAGGACAGTTCCCTGACCAGACAATGGCTGACTGTCATCAAGGCTTCCCTCCTCCTCCTCCTCCGCTGCAGACGCCTGATCCTTAATGTGCGTCAAACTTTGCATGAGCAGATGCATAAGTGGGATGCTCATGCTTATGATGGCGTCGTCTGCGCTTACCAGCCGTGTGCATTCCTCATAACACTGAAGGACTTTACAGAGGTCTTTCAGCTTTGACCACTGCACACCCAGACAATTCCATGTCTTCCCTCAAACTGCCTGCCTGTGTATCCTCCCACAAATGCATTACAGCCTGCTTCTGTTCTCACAGCCTCTTAACCATGTGCAGGGTGGAGTTCCACCTTGTTGCAACGTCTATGATTAGGCGGTGCTTGGGGAGGAGGAGCAATCGCTGCAGCTTCTGCATACGAGAGAAATGGACGTTTGAGCGATGGATGTGCGAGCACAGTCTTTGCACCTTATGTAGCAGGGATGTTAACTCTGGATAATTATTAAGGAAGCACTGCACCATCAGGTTCAAAGTGTGAGCCAGGCAAGGTATGTGTGTGAGTTTTTCACGGGCTATGGCTGCCACAAAATTACGGCCGTTATCACTGACTACCTTGCCTGTCTCAAGATGTAGACTGCCCAGCCATGACTCAGTTTGTCACTGCAAGTAGTCGGCCAGTACCTCCGCGGTGTGTCTATTGTCACCCAAAGACATAATCTTTAACACAGCCTGCTGACATTTACCACTAGCTGTTCAATAGTGGGACACCTCGTGTGCAACACTGCCAGCTGCGGATGGAGTGCTCATGCGACTGCACTCTGTGGACGAGCTTTCGCTGATGGACGAGGAGGAGGGTCGAAAGCCTACAGCCAACTGTTTCCTATACCGTGGGCTAGGCAGCACTGTTCCACTGCCGCTGTCCCCTGTGGAGCCTGCATCCACCACATTAACCCAGTGCGCAGTGATGGACACATAACGGCCCTGGCCATGCCTACTGGTCCATGCATCTGTTGTGAGGTGCACCTTTCCACTCACTGACTGTTTTAGTGCATGGACAATACGGTCTTTCACATGCCAGTGTAGGGCAGGGATGGCTTTTCGAGAAAAGAGTGCCCACTGGGTAGGTCATAGCGTGGGACAGCGTAGGCCATGAGCTCGCGGAAAGCTTCACTTTCAACCAAACGGTAGTGCATCATCTCTAATGAGATTAGTTTGGCAATGTAGGCATTCAAACACAGTGTACGCAGATGAGAGGATGAGTACTTTCTTGTACTACTCAGAGTGTCTGGTAGGGTGAGCTGGACTGGAGAGCTGCATATGGGGGAAGTAGAGGTGGACCGGACGGAGTGAGAGGGGGTTGGTGATGGTATTGGTGGTGATGGCCTAGATTCAGTGTTGTGTTGCAAAACCATTGTGATTCCCTGAGTGCTTTGGCCTTGCGACGACATCTCAACATTTAGTGCTGGTGGTGTGCTTAATGGTGGTGGTGGTCTTACAGTGGGGGAAGCGATGGAGCGTTGCTGGCTACCTTCAGTTGGAAAAGGTGCACATGTGCTACCTGAGGTTTTGTAGTCCGTCCACGCTTGCAAGTGCATGTTGATTAAATGTCTAAGCATGCAGCTGGTATTCAAATTTCTGAGTTGTTTACCTCGGCTAAAGGTCCTTCTGCACTTCTTACAGGTAACCTTTGCCTCATCAGTAGGATTTTGGACAAAGAAGTGCCACACTGCACTCTTCCTACTATGGTATACATTTTCTGGCCTTGCACGCTGTGCTAAGTTGACCATCTGGCCAAGCTGTCCTGCAACTCTTTTAGTTTTTGTTCCACGTTTTTGGACAGCTATGGGCCTGCCAGATAACTGCTGCTGCGATGTCAATGCCTGCTGGGGATCCTTCTCCTTATCTGAACTATTGCCAGTGCCACCCTCCACCCCCAATGGATGCCAATCCAGGTCAAGAACTGGGTCATCCATGACCTCCTCTTCAAATTCATCTGCACCTTCCTCTTTACCTTCCTCTGTGTCACCGTGTAAGGTGATATAGTATGCGGGAAGGGGCACCTGAGTTTCATCAGGGTCAGAGTCTGGCTCAGTAGACTGCGAGGGCAATGTAGTGCTCTGGGTCAATGTACCAGCAGATTCATCTAGCAGTGGCTGTGCATCAGTGCACTCCATATCAGATTCATCTTGCGCTGGGGAATTCAGGATTTGACTGGATAACCCAGGCATGGTAAATGAAAAGAGCTCCATAGAGTAATCTGAACTGTGGGCTGCCGCATCCTTAACTTTTGGTGGGGGTGAAGGACACAAGGAAAGGTGTTTTTCCTGACCAGAACCCTGCACTGACGACTCCGTGCTTGCAGGTTTCGAATGTTCAGAAGAGGAGGCAATAGAGCTGGTGGCTGTTTCGGCAATGTACGCCAAAACCTGCTCCTGATGCTCCAGCTTTATAAGCGGTTTTCCTACTCCAAGAAAAGGGAACCTTACAGGCCTTCTTGGGCCAGACAATGACGCAGGCTCAACACCTCCTGCCTTAGCTGATATTGTGCTTTTGCCAGAACCAGTCAATGCACCACCACCATCAGTACCAGCTGCGCCTCCGTGCCCACATCCGCGGCCTCTTCCACCATACTTCCTCATGTTTGGGAAAATGTACCAAAAATACCAGCAGAGAGATGATACTGTATGAGGAGCGTCCAGCTGTGTAAGGTGTATTAAAAAAATTAAATCTACGTATATATTTTGTTAGTCACAGACGCTCTCACAGTATGTATTTGATCGTAATCCAACAATCAGATATACGGAACTGTATCAGAAGTGTACAGCTGTATTCATTTTTTGTGTAACTAACAATCTCCGTATATGTATTTACGGAGTGTGACACACGCTGACTCTGTATAGATGTGACTGTAATGCGAATGGCAGATATACAATACTGTTTGAGAATCGGACAGCTCTACACGGTGTTTGTATGGAAAATTGTCAATCTCCATCTATTTTTATACGAAGTGACATACGCTGTCTGTCTATTTTTGACCATAATCAAACAGCAGATAAACGAAACTGTTTGAAAAACGGACAGGTGTAGGTTTTGAAAAATGGAAAATCTCTTCGGCTTGTTTTTCCAGAGTCACACACAGATAGCTTCTATTTGTCCGTGATACAAGGCGGTACACGGTAGTGTGTGAGGAGCGTACACCGCTAGATGGTGTCTGTATGGAAAATTTGTCAATCTCTGTCTATTTGTATATGGACTGACACATGCTGTCTCTGTCTAGTTTTGACCATAATCAAACAGCAGATATATGAAACTGAAAAGCGGACAGCTCTCTAAGATGTAGGCCTGGAAAGATGGAAAATCTCCTCGGCTTGTTTTTCCAGAGTCACACACAGATAGCTTCTATTTGTCCATGATACAAGGCGGTACACGGTAGTGTGTGAGGAGCGTACACCGCTATACGGTGTCTGTATGGAAATTTGTCAATCTCTGTCTATTTGTATACTGACTGACACACGCTATCTCTGTCTAGTTTTGACCATTATCAAACAGCAGATATACGAAACTGAAAAGCGGACAGCTCTATAAGGTGTAGGTCTGGAAAAATGGAAAATCTCCTCAGCTGGTTTTTCCAGAGTCACACCTAGATAGCTTCTATTTGTCCGTGATACCAGCCGGTACACGGTAGTGTGTGAGGAGCGTACACCGCTATACGGTGTGTGAAAAAATGAACGCTCGGTAACTCACCAGAACAAAATAATAAAAGTTGGAGTGCTTTGAAAAAAGCAGTTTGAACAGCAGTGTGCACACAGCAATGAAGCTAGCAGGTAGCCTTAAAAGGCAGCCTAATCACCACCAGCGCTGCTGCACACAGCAAAAATCCTCCCCTTTAACTGCACACTAACTGTACAGTGAAAAGCACTATCAGCAGATCACCGGCAGCACAGAGGTGAATCATGAGAGCCATGTTCAGCATCCGCTACCAGGGAACAGTGCTTAGTGTAACGCTTCTTCCTTGGCACCCGTCTGTGTGGTATTGATGCAGCACACGGATGTCACACGTGTGCCGCAAGTATTACACACACGGACACTGACATCTCTGGTACCATTTTTTCCAGTACCGGAAATATCAGGACATGTGAAAGAGGCCTTACAGTGGGTTTTTATGTCTGGCTGCTGTCACACAGTAAAATATGATTTTTATTGCAAAAAATAGTTTTTGCATCATCACATTTTGCGAGCTACAATTTTTCCATATTTTGGCCCACAGAGTCCTGTTATGGCTTGTTTTTTGTGGGACAAGTTGATGCTCATTTTCGGACACATTACTTTTATAATCGATTTCTATTACGATTTTTGGTAGGCAGAATAAACAAAAACTCAGGAATATCTTTTGGAGGAGGTTAGGTGTTTATGACATTCCATGTGTAGTAAAATTAATAAGGCAGTTTTATTTTTGGGTCAGTGCGATTGCAGCAATATCTTGTTTATATAGTTTTTTTATGTTTTGATGCTTTTAGGCTTTCACCTAGCGTATTTGCTCGCAGCGCACGGCGCCGCTAAGCCCCGCCCCTGCCGCGCCCCCTCTGGTCATCTCCTCCTATCGCACATCGCTGCATGCGATCTGCGCACCCTATCTTTAACACAAACAAAAAGCACAGAATGACAAATGTGCAAAAATACCTTGCAATAAGACATATAACAGTAATCAGCAAGTGCTGATAAAAGGTAATAACAAACACAGGGTATTTATTCGATATGTTTTTTTGCAAAAAAATGTATGCCAAGCTGCTTCACCAACATCAAGGTAACCCGTATTGAAGCAGTCCCTATCTAATGTATTTAAAACCTGAACATATGAACAGTGTCTAAATGAGCAGGATTAAGACGGGCGCTTTCTAGTATGGGCACGTGGTGCAAGACAGCTCCTTATGTGCATGTCACATAAGAGAGGGGTGGGGTCTCTCAAATCATGCATAAGCACAAAAAAACTGGATTAAAAACACGCATGTGACATGCACAATGTGAACAAGTCTGTTGGACCATGTTCACACCACCCTGACTGAAACACAAACAAAAAGCACAGAATGACAAATATGCAAAAATACCTTGCAATAAGACATATAACAGCAATCAGCAAGTGCTGATAAAAGGCAATAACAAACACAGGGTATTTAGTCGATACTTTTTTTGCAAAAAAATGTATGCCAAGCTGCTTCACCAACGTCAAGGTAACCCGTATTGAAGCAGTCCCTATCTAATGTATTTAAAACCTGAACATATGAACAGTGTCTAAATGAGCAGGGTTAAGACAGGCGCTTTCTAGTATGGGCACGTGGTGCAAGACAGCTCATTGCAAGGTATTTTTGCACTTTTGTCATTCTGCACCCTATCTTTAGCATAGTGTGCGCAGAGCGTGCGCTGGCCGTGCGCTAGTAGGATTTTGCGTGCGTGCAAGTTTTCTAGGTCTGGTCACCATGGCAATGATCCGGACCCCACGGCATGACGCGGCGTCTCCGATCTAAAGGCAGAGAAGCTGTCAGCTTTCTGCCGGCTTACGGAATACTGCAATTGTGTTTGGTCGCACCATTTCGGGGGTTTAAGAGCTGGGAGTAGTCTGTTACTGCTCTTGGAACTTAGTGTCAGCTGTCAGAATCAGATGACCCCCGTAGGCGTGGGCGATTGTGATAACGTAATGATCCTTTCCTGGTCAAATAAGCCCAGGGCACATGGATCGATCATTACGTCTAATGTCAAAAAGGGGTTAGCTATATATTTACCTGCAGCTCTATACTAAAATTCAGCCCTCTCCACTCATCATCCCTCGCTTGGAGCATATGATACTTACAGTCCTTCAAGCAGCAATCACAGCAGCAGCTAATACACGCTACTAGAAGCTTTAAATTCACAGTTAGCCACATGCACCGCTCACAAGATCCCTTTTTTCCCAAAAGGTAAAACCCACTCGCAAACACGGATAATTCCCCAAATGCAACTATTACACAGTTATCACAACTATGATGTTGTGTTTATCTATGAACTTACCTGCAGCCTCATACTTAAATACTGCCCTCTCTACTCAGCAGCCCTCACTTGGAGTATATGGTACTTATAGTCTTTCAAGCAGCAAGAACAGAGTAATCCACATTTTTCTTAATATGCAAATAAGCTTCTAAGATTTCTTGGCCAGACACAGATATCCCAGAAAATTTGCTTCCATAGGTTATTTTAAAGGAAAGGGGGCATTACCAGTGTGATACATATAGTGACTGACAGTCTGTTCTCCAGATCTCAATGCCCTCCCTATACACAGTGTGAACCCCACATAGCTTACCTATGAAAGATAGCAGTGACGAGCAGGAGGCAGAGCAAGAGTTAAAGGGTTTATTACAGGGAATACTCCACGCAGGGAGAGAATGGGTTATTATGGGAGTAAAATTGAGTATTATATCGGGGTAAGTTCATGAAACGGTTAAACTTATCAGTCTGTTGATTTCTGGTCTGTGAAGGCTTGAAATCCAAGAAGGTGAATGACGCGCACTCTGTAAAATGTACATGAGGTGCTGGCTGAACCTGGTCCAAGTCCAGAAGTAATCATAAAAGAAGAAAAAAATAGAAGAAAAACAGCCGCACTCAAAATCATAGTTATTTTGGATGCAAGTGAAAGAATAAGATTTATTGAATTCACCGCAGTAAGGAATAACAATGTGTCCAGTTAACGTTTCGACCCAACTAAGGGTCTTTATCACCATAGACGGAGCCAACTCTGCACAGCATTAAGCCCAGTTGGGACTTCTGTTCTTTTTTGTCTTGGCCTCTCTTTGGCTTACTTTAGCCATCCTTTCTGTTCAAATCAGGTTTGATAAAGATCCTTATTTGGTTCGGAACGTTATCTCAACACATTTTTTTTTCACTTGCATCCAAAAAAACTACAATTTTGAGTGTGGCTTTCTTCTTTTAAGGCTTGAAATCCCACAGTCGTGTCGCAAGTGATGCGGGAAGTCTCTGGCATGGTCCTGAAGAAAGTTGAGGAACTGTCTCCTGACGAAAGCGGCTTTTCCTGGCTCTCCTAGGCGAGGCCCTGCATTCCTGGGACAACATATGTGATGTGGTACAGTCTGTGGTACCGCTGGAGCATGACTCAGTTCAGCGGCAGAGGCGGGGGTGAACCTACCCGGCTCTGTATGATTCACCAGGTCAGTCTTAGGCTGCGCGCCCGTGGTAATCAGCGGAATGGTGCAAGACGGATTCTTGGTGACAGGGGGAGCTGGCACACATCTACTTGTTGCTCACAGTCAGTGTGCGCATAGGCTGGGGAACTACAGCGCAGGCCTGAACTATAGCGTTGCTCCAAGGAGAATGAACCAACCTTCTCCTGCTGCGCACTCTGTCTTTCTGCCAAGGTTCTCGCTTTCCCGAGCACTGTCCTGTTGTGAACTCCCTTGCTCGGATTTCTGAGCCGAAGCTCCCTCTGGTGGTTACTGAGAGTAGTGGAGCTGGCCAGGTGGATGGAGGTTCTCCACCTGACGATTTGGGAATCTGGCATTGCTGGCTGGGAGCATATAATGGAGCTGGCTGCTCTTGAAGGTTGCTGGTGAGTTTTTCCTCTGTGTGCATTTGGAGCTCCTTTGTCCCCTGCCTGATCTGCATGTTCAGCTAAGTGATTCTTTTGCTAATCCTTTGCATCTAATCTGGTTGTGTCTTTTTTTTGCTTTGCTGCTAGGGTTCAGCGTGCTCCCTGCTGGGGGCAGCTCTGGGCCCTGCTTCATATGTTGCAGCTTGTTCAGTCCCCTGTTATGTTAGTATTTTTTTGCTTGCTGCCAGTTTATACCAGAGTGCTGAACTAGCGTGGGTGAGATCGTGTGATCTCAGGTTTTTTTGTATATCAGAAGTGTTGGACTTTTTCAGGGTTTTGTGCGTGATTGCAGACCGTATCTTTTTCTGTCCTGTCCTGTCTAGACAGTTTGGGCCCCACCGTTTGCTCAGTCTGTTCTCTGCCTGTGTTTGTGTCTCATCTTGTGTCACCGACAATATATGTTTGGGGGCTGTCTATTCCTTTGGGGATCTGCTTCGGGGCAGTTTAGATTTCATCTTTCTGTCTTTAGGCTTAGTTAGTCCTCCGGCTGTGATGAAGCATCTAGAGCATCGTAGGAACGCTCCACGGCTAGTGCTAGTTGTGCGGATAGGATCAGGGGTCTGCAATCCGCTTAGTTACCAACCTATCTGGTCTTCTGGTTGCTTTGCCTGTTCCTGCCATTCTCCTCGGTGACCCATTCATAACACCGTCCCTTTTATCCCTTACATGCCCCTACTGTCGAGTGCAAAGTCCGGTCAGAAAACTTTCCCCCGGCAGATTCCAGAACTGACGCAAGAGAGGTACCACCGGCCTGGTCCATCTTCCTACACTCTTCCTCTCCTTTTGCTTGCTATTCCAGGGGCGAATGTTCTTGTAAAATGCATTGGGAGCCTTCTATTCCCTGGAGAAGTCATTGCCAAATAAATTGGTCCTGATTGTATCAGTATTCCATAATTCAGAAGGAGTAGCCAAGTCGCATTGATTGGTCGAGTCAGGTTGCATAGGTCAGGGCAGGAGCACATCTGTTTCCACTGGGGCAGACTCCTCGGGAACTTCAGGTACTTGTCCCTCCCGTAAAGCTTCAGATGGCTGTTCAGCGCTTTCTTCCTCTTCCCAATCTACGACAACTGACCGGGAACTTCAGGAGCATCCTGCACCTCTTCCACTTGATCAGGGTCTCTTGACAGACAGGGCCAAAGCATATTCTGGTGAACTATACAAGTGGCAGAGTTCTCTCTTCTTTCATGCTGAATTTCATAGACGGGCCCTTCGGAGTTGATTCGCCATTTCACCCGATATGGGTTTCTCTCCCACCTGTTCTCCAGTTTATCTCAAGGACATTTTTTCCATACTAGTACATGTTCCCCAGCTTGGAGATCTGTTCCCCACAGAGGAGTTCATTTTGCATGCTTCAATTCCTGAAATCTGGTCTGCACCAGGCGATGCAAAGTCTGTAGATAATGACGATGTTCTTGAACTCAGATGGACACCCCAGTCCATGGGTAGTCCTCCTCTAGATCCAGCTCCAGCTCTGTGATCTCTTTTCCTGAACGGCCAAATTGCAAAGTATACCGAATATAACCGGTGGTTCAATGTGTTCAGTTATTGAACACCCATACTAACTATGAACTATGGTCGTCTGGCCTTCCGGTCTTCTTCCAGTGTTCTCAGCATTTGAATTAGGGTGCGGTTGAACCGTTCACAGGCACAATTTCCCTGAGGATGATATGGTGTTGTGCGAGACTTCTCAATTTGGTACAGACGGTGTAACTCTTCCATCACTTTCCCTGGGAAACAGGCCCCCTGGTCGGAGTGATTTCGCTTTCGGCAGCCGTACACTTGAATGAAATTCTTACAAATGGCATGGCAGCAGATTCAGCAGTCTGATCACGTGTTTGGGGTCACGACTCACAACAGCAAAAATAGTAAAGTGGTCCATCATTAGCAGACAATGCTCGTACCCTTTATGAGCCGGCCCAATAGTCAGATAGTCTATCAATCAGCACATCCAGAGGAGCAGAAGTCACGATGGTTTGTGTGGGAGCTCTCTGCTCTGGTGGTTTCGCCAATCCACAACTTCTGCATAGCCTACAAGTCTCTTCCACTATGACCTTCAGCCAAGAATGATAAACTACTCTTTGTATCCACTGAAAGGTTTTCTCTTGGCCAAAGTGTGCTCCCCTTTCATGCGCCTCTATGTCTACCTTGGATAACAGCATCCCGGAATTACCACTTGCCAGTTGACACCCAGTTCCAGTTGAAGTTAGACCTTCTGACACAGCAGTCCACTTCTCATTTGGAGTCTTTCCCACTTTCGAAAAATCCGCAGAGTCTCCAGAGACAGGGCATCTCTCTCTCTGACTGAGAAGTTGCTTAGATGTTACCCACTGTCTCAGTTGAGCAAGTTCCCCATCTTACTTTTATAACCGAACCCACTCATCACGGGATCATCCCAAGACACCCTCTTGGGCCAACACTTCCACCTGTTCCGGTGTAGATGCCACAGTCCCAGAAGAATCTCGGAACTTGGAAATCTCCTCATCTTCTAATTCCTCACCTCGGCTGTGCTCAGGTTTCCCATGTTTCACTCTGGATAAGGCGTCAGCATGAGTGTTCTCAGCACCGCTCTTGTAGGCGATTTTATATAGAAACTTTGCCATCCTAGCCACCCATCGTTGCTCCAGAGCTCCTAGTTTCGCATTTTCCAGATGAGTCAATGGGTTATTATTGGTGCGCACCAGTACTTCAGACCCAGATAGGTATTCCGCGAACTTCTCCATCATAGCCCACACCAACGCCAACATTTCTAGCTTAAAGAAACTGTAATTGTTGGGATTTCGTTCTGAATCATGAAGGGACCGACTCGCATAAACGATCACCCTCTCTCTCCCATACTGCATCTGCAACAACACATCCACAAGTCCATGCAAACTTCCGTCAGTGTGGAGAATGAATAGTTAAGAGAAGTCCACATAAGCCAATACGGGTGCTTCAGTCAACGTCTTTTACAGAGCTTGAAACACCTTTCCTGGCGGTCTCCCCATTGGATTGTGTAGTACTTGGCACCTGAGGCACTCCCTTTAAAAGATCTAACATCGGGTTCACTATGCGGTAAAATTCTTCACGAAACTCAGCACCAAGAACGCTCGGACGTCTTTCAGCCGATCCTGCACCGCAGCAATTTTCTCTCAGGATGGTTACACCCCTTCAGCAGAGATGACATGACCCAGATACACAATGTCAGTGCGAAACAGATGACATTTCTAAGGTTTCACTTTTAAATTGTGTCTTTAAGGGCAGCTCAACACCTGTCCAAGTCTTTGTAGATGGTCCTCAAACGAAGCAGCATATACGATGATGTCATCTAAATCGATGAGCATGGCTTCAATGTTCAAGTCACCTAAACACCACTCCATCAACCAATGAAAAGTCCCAGGGGCTTTGGCAAAACTGAACGGCATCTGGTTGAATTCACATAGTCCCATGGGGAGTATGAAGGCTTTGCCCTATCCTGCTCAGACATTGGCACCTGCCAATAGCCGCTGGCTAGATCCAACGATGAAAAGAATTTGGCTTTTCCTAGTGCAGAAAAGGATTCTTCAATCTCGCACAGAATCTCGCATGATGCAGGCATTGAGTTTACGATAGTCTACACAAAAACATAGTGTACCATCCTTCTTTCATACTAACATGACTGGGGTGGCCCGTGGACTTTGACTCTCCCTTTTGATGCCTTTGTGCAGCATCTGAGTTAGCATACCTTTCATCTCTTGATATAGCTGCGGTGGAATTTGTTGGTACCGCTCTATTATGGGTGCAGAATTTCCAGTCGGAATCTCATGTGTGATTGCTGTAGTCCTCATAACGTGCGAACACATCCTGATATCGCCCCAGTAGAGCTTCCATCTGCTGAATCTGTAGCGGAGTAAGGTCTGTCAGCTCGGCCCGCATCTGTTCCAATATACAATATAATAAATTTTGGCACTCAACTTGTTGCAAAGTGAAGAATTTTATTTGCAGTCTCAATAATTTAGACGTTTCGGCTTGCACACATAAGCCTTCATCAGTATGCTGCAAATCGGATACAAATATATAATGTACAAGTCAAAGGCTACATTACGTACAAAACATCAAAAATAACATACAATGAATAATACAATATATTCATAGTCGTGCACTAGTGATAGACAGGACGGGTTGAGGTAAAGGGAGATATAAGGAAAAAAAAGAACATATTTAGAGAGAAAAAAAAAAATTGTAATGAAAGAGAGGAGGTTATAAAACCTACCCAGACTGCTTTCTCGAATAGGTCTGCAATGTGTCTAATGTGACAGAAAAAAGGAGGTGGGGGGAAAGGGAATATATATGTAATATATATAAAACCATAATTGTATTAGGTTAGTGACTAGAATCAATAGTCAGTGACTACTCACTTAATGGTGAGGTACCACTCTATCAGTGGTGTAAGTGGTCGGATTCGTATTGAGAATGATTCCCATTTATCTTAAAACAAAGAAATTTTTCGTCTGAGATAAAGAACTACAATGTAACTGTGACGTGTTTATACGTATAATGACAAATAATTTAATATAGATACCAACCGATGATAATTAGTGACAGAGATCTTCTATGAAGATACTGTATAGAATCATTTGTGGTGAGTCTGTAAATCATAAAAGGAAAAATTGTTTCACTCAATGTACTGAAGGATAAGGTTGGCGACGAGCCATAAATTGATTCACTCACTTAATGTGTGTGACATTAAGTGAGTGAATCAATTTATGGCTCGTCGCCAACCTTATCCTTCAGTACATTGAGTGAAACAATTTTTCCTTTTATGATTTACAGACTCACCACAAATGATTCTATACAGTATCTTCATAGAAGATCTCTGTCACTAATTATCATCGGTTGGTATCTATATTAAATTATTTGTCATTATACGTATAAACACGTCACAGTTACATTGTACTTCTTTATCTCAGACGAAAAATTTCTTTGTTTTAAGATAAATGGGAATCATTCTCAATACGAATCCGACCACTTACACCACTGATAGAGTGGTACCTCACCATTAAGTGAGTAGTCACTGACTATTGATTCCAGTCACTAACTTAATACAATTATGGTTTTATATATATTACATATATATTCCCTTTTTCCCCCCCTCCTTTTTTCTGTCACATTAGACACATTGCAGACCTATTCGAGAAAGCAGTCTGGGTAGGTTTTATAACCTCCTCTCTTTCATTACAATTTTTTTTTTTCTCTCTAAATATGTTCTTTTTTTTCCTTATATCTCCCTTTACCTCAACCCGTCCTGTCTATCACTAGTGCACGACTATGAATATATTGTATTATTCATTGTATGTTATTTTTGATGTTTTGTACGTAATGTAGCCTTTGACTTGTACATTATATATTTGTATCCGATTTGCAGCATACTGATGAAGGCTTATGTGTGCAAGCCGAAACGTCTAAATTATTGAGACTGCAAATAAAATTCTTCACTTTGCAACAAGTTGAGTGCCAAAATTTATTATATTATCTATACTGGTGTGGGAACCTTCTTTTGTGCACCAACGCAGTAGTGCCACGATATATTTGTTGTTCTGTTCCAATATACGACGCCCTTCTCGCATATGCTGGGGTTCTGGTGTTAGAGATGTATCTACCGCCAAGGTCCAAGGGTCTCCCTTTCTCACTGTCAATTGCAAGGCCTGTGGTGATATCAATTCTTCTGGAATGCCCAGAATCCGCGCCACTTCACTTCTGGGAGACAGCGTGATGTTACCTTCTCCCAAATTGACACAGCGTATTGGGACCATCCCATCATGTACAATGGCTAGCGTTCACCCCACAAGGAGCCCTGGGGGTAGTTGTTCATAGTAGCTGGCTTGATCTGTATCTCAACTAGTGTTGAGCGATACCATCCGATATCGTGAAATATCGGATTGGATTAGATCGGACCGATACCAAAAAAGTATCGGGTATCGCCGATTCCGATACCGGAAACCAATGCAAGTCAATGGGACAGAAATATCGGAATTAAAAAAACCCTTTCTTTCCTTGTAGGTTAATTCTACATGAAGAAAAACAACTAAGAATAATGTAGAATGTATTGGGGGAGGTGGAGGAGACATTAAAGGCATAGAGGTTTAGCCCAATCAAATGGAATAGCAGGAATAAATTTTTTTTTTAAAGACGTTCGGAGTTACAAAGATATTGACTATGTTAATCTTTTTTATATTTTGTCAGATATGTATGTTTCACTACTTCCATGCTCTTCACCTTCTTTTTTACTTCTCCCACACTTTCTCCTTCATGATCCTCAGCAGCAGCAGCATCTTTTTCATCAACTTCTTCTTCTCACCTTATTCATCTTCTTCTTCTTCACCTTCTTCCTATTATTCTTTTTTTTACATTCTTCATATTCTTCTTATTCAACAATTATTCTTGTTCATATTCTACTTCTTCATCTTCTTCCTATTCTTCTTCTTCATCATATTCTTATTTGTGACAGTCATTCCTGTAGTTGTTATCTATAAAAGTTTGAAGATTACACCTTCCGTTCTGCCTGTTACAAAAGATTTACAACAGGATTTGTCTGCGTTCAGTTTGGCCTGCAGCACCGCCATACACTGCTTAGTCTTCTTCTGCTTATAATTTAGATAATCTCAAATAAATACAAAAAAGGATCTAGAGTATTATCATAAATGTATATCCTCTAAAATTAGTACTTTATTAAAAAACCACTAGTGTGGTCATACACCAAAAAACGTGACGAATTCACAAGAAAAACGTGTTCAAATAAAAAAAACAATAATTGGGACAACTAGGAATCCCTTATGAATAACCTGAGCTTACACCTGCCTGGCCGCGGAGGTTGGCACCCTAGGGGGGAACGTTGTGGCGCCCCCGCTCAACGATGGCTATCCCTAGGGGCCCTGATGCACCCTGCAGCCACTAGTGATACCCTCTACCCAATAGCTAATACCAATTATTGTTTTTTTTGTTTGAACACGTTTTTCTTGTGAATTCGTCACGTTTTTTGGTGTATGACCACACTAGTGGTTTTTTAATAATAAAGTACCAATTTTAGAGGATATACATTTATGATAATATTATAATTTAGATAATATCTTTTGCTCTGATTTTTAGTCTTATTCTTAATGTTCTTCTGCTTTTTGTTCTTCTGCTTTTTGTTCTTCTGCTTCTTGGTATTCTGCTTCTTGGTCTTCTCTTGTTGTTCTGTATCTTGGTGGTTGTCTTCATGTTCTTTGGCCTCTTGATCATCTTCTTCAGAGTCA
This sequence comes from Dendrobates tinctorius, assembly GCF_039654945.1. Lineage (NCBI taxonomy): Eukaryota > Metazoa > Chordata > Amphibia > Anura > Dendrobatidae > Dendrobates > Dendrobates tinctorius. Next base: position 1,830,076 of record NW_027361768.1, read on the forward strand.
TCTTTTTGGTCTTCTTCGGGGTGGTCTTCCGGGTAGTCGTCTTCAGGGTCATCGTTTTCGTAGTCATCGTCTTCTTCAGGGTGGTCTTCAGGGTCGTCGTCTTCAGGGTCATCGTCAGGGAGATCCAGAGTGATAACCAAAAACCATTTCCAAACGCTTGAACTTGGAAATGTAGCAGAAGGTACAAGAAGGCTGAGGAACTGCCGAGAACCAGCTGACGGTGCTGGAACTCGGATGGGTAGCAGAAGCTGCAAGAGCCAATGAAACTAGCGAGGACCAGCTGACGGTACTGGAACCCGGAGGGGCAGCAGAAGGAACAAGAGCCAATGGCACTACCGAGGACCAGCTGACGGTGCAGGAACCTGGTTACTAAGCAGGAGGTACCTGTGCTAGAAAGCACTACCAAGGACCAGCAGACGTTGCTGGAACTCGGATACCGAGAAGTAGGCACCTAAGCCAAAGGCACTGCCGAGAACCAGCTGATGGTACTGGAACCCGAATGAGTAGCAGAAGGTACCCATGAAAAACAAAGTTGCAAGGCCGCGAGCCGGCTGCAGTTACCAAAACCCACAGTCCTACAGGGGGTGCTTGTCCTATTGGATCTACGGAACCAGTCTTTATTGCCAGATCCCGCAGCCCACATATGAAGCACCTAAATTGCAGGCACCATTGACTCGGCTAACCTGACCGCAACATGACAGGACAACGTATTGGTGGCAAAGTGACGTTGACACTACCCGGAAACAGCAGGCATGCTGGAACCAGGCTGGGCAGGAGGGAATACCCGTGACAAAGACACTGCCGAGAACCAGCTGACGGTGCTGGAACCCGGAGGGGCAGCAGAAGCTGCAAGAGCCAATGGAACTAGCGAGGACCAGCTGACGGTGCTGGAACCCGTAGGGGCAGCAGAAGGAACAAGAGCCAATGGCACTACCGAGGACCAGCTCACGGTGCTGGAACCTGGTTACTAAGCAGGAGGTACCTGTGCTAGAAAGCACTACCAAAGACCAGAGGACATTGCTGGAACTCGGATACCGAGAAGGAGGCACCTAAGCCAAAGGCACTGCCGAGAACCAGCTGACGGTGCTGGAACCCGGATGGGTAGCAGCCTACACCCTGATTGACCCTGGACTCCAACATCGCCAGTTGCTGCTCAGAAGTGCCATCTGCACAGTCAACATATGCTCCAGTGTTATTGGGGTTCAGAAATGTCATCTGATCCCCAGCTGTGTGTCCGGCACTTCTGAGCAGCAACTGGCGGTGTTGGAGGCCAGGGTAAATACTAGAGACAGAGTGGAGCCAGAGGCCTATTTGGAGCAAGTTTGAAATCCGTAGTAGTGTGAATGTGGAGGCAGCAGTAGACATTGCCAGACACACAGCAGGGGAGCAGCTGGCATTACTGAACCCCACTAACACTGGAGCATGTGTTTTTCTCTGTGCAGACGTCACTTCTGAGCAGCAACTGGCAGTGTTGGAGCCCAGGGTCAATCATGGAGTAGGCTGAGGCCTACTTGGAGAAAGTTTTATATCTGATGTAGTTTGAATGTGGAGGCAGCAAGAGACTTTGCCGGACACACAGCAGGGGAGCAGCTGTCATTACTGAACCCCACTAACACTGGAGCATGTGTTTTTCTCTGTGCAGATGGCACTTCTGAGCAGCAACTGGCAGTATTGGAGCCCAGGGTCTATCATGGAGTAGGCTGAGGCTTACTTGGAGCAAGTTTAAAATCTGATGTAGTGTGATTTTGGAGGGAGCAAGAGATATTGCCATACACACAGCAGGGGAGCAGCTGGCATTACTGAACCCCACTAACACAGGAGCTAGTGTTTTTTTCTGTGCAGACGGCACTTCTGAGCAACAACTGGTGGTGTTGGAGCCCAGGATCAATCATGGTGTAGGCTGAGGCCTACTTGGAGCAAGTTTTATATCTGATGTATGTTTGAATGTGGAGGCAGCAGGACACTTTGCCGGACACACAGCAGGGGAGCAACTGGCATTACTGAACCCCACTAACACAGGAGCTAGTGTTTTTCTCTGTGCAGACGGCACTCCTGAGCAACAACTGGCGATGTTGGAGCCCAAGATCAATCATGGTGTAGGCTGAGGCCTACTAGGAGCAAGGGTAAAATGTGATGTAGTTTGAATGTGGAGGGAGCAGGAGATATTGCCTGACACACAGCAGGGGAGCAGCTGACATTACTGAACCCCACTAACACAGGAGCTAGTGTTTTTTTCTGTGCAGATGGCGCTTCTGAGCAACAACTGGCGATGTTGGAGCCCAGGATCAATCATGGTGTAGGTTGAGGCCTACTAGGAGCAAGTGTAAAATGTGATGTAGTTTGAATGTGGAGGGAGCAGGAGATATTGCCGGACACACAGCAGGGGAGCAGCTGGCGTTACTGAACCCCACTAACACAGGAGCTAGTGTTTTTCTCTGTGCAGACGGCACTTCTGAGCAACAACTGGCGGTGTTGGAGCCCAGGGTCAATCAAGGAGTAGGCTGAGGCCCACTTGGAGCAAGTGTAAAATGTGATGTAGTTTGAATGTGGAGGGAGCAGGAGATATTGCCGGACACACAGCAGGGGAGCAGCTGGCGTTACTGAACCCCACTAACACAGGAGCTAGTGTTTTTTCTGTGCAGACGGCACTTCTGAGCAACAACTGGCGGTGTTGGAGCCCAGGATCAATCATGGTGTAGGCTGAGGCCTACTTGGAGTAAGTTTTATATCTGATGTATGTTTGAATGTGGAGGCAGCAGGAGACTTTGCCGGACACACAGCAGGGGAGCAGCTGGCATTACTGAACCCCACTAACACAGGAGCTAGTGTTTTTTTCTGTGCAGACGGCACTTCTGAGCAACAACTGGCGATGTTGGAGCCCAGGATCAATCATGGTGTAGGCTGAGGCCTACTTGGAGCAAGTGTAAAATGTGATGTAGTTTGAATGTGGAGGGAGCAGGAGATATTGCCGGACACACTGCAGGGGAGCAGCTGGCGTTACTGAACCCCACTAACACAGGAGCTAGTGTTTTTCTCTGTGCAGTTGGCACTTCTGAGCAACAACTGGCGGTGTTGGAGCCCAGGGATTACAGTTCAGGTGGTAGAAACATGAACACACCAGGAGACCTGGATACTGTTGCCAACTAATTATTTATTCTGGAAGAGGACTGGCAAATTCCGGCGAAATCCAGGCCTTGTTCATTTTCAGAAAAGTAAGAAGGTCAACGTTATCGGAGGATAGTCGCGTGCGACGGTCTGTTAGTACACCACCTGCGGCACTAAAGATGCGTTCCGATAGTACACTAGCAGCAGGGCAAGCCAGCACCTCCAATGCATACTGGCTAAGCTCTGGCCATGTATCCAGCTTAGAGACCCAAAACTTGAAGGGGAGAGAGCTGTCTGGGAGTACACTGACAGGGCAAGACATGCAGTCTGTCACCATCTGACGGAAACGTTGCCTCCTGCTGACTGGAGCCGTCTGTGATGGTGTAGACATTTGTGGCGGGCACAGAAAACTTTGCCACATTTGGGCCATACTGGTCTTGCCTTGTGCTGAGGCGCTGACTCTGCTCCCTCTTTGTGCAGAGCTTCCTCCACTGCCTCGACGCACAGAGCTGCTTTGTAAAGCAAGGGAAGGGAGAACATGATGGAATGCACCAGTGTGTCTTGGTACTCTCGCATTTTACGCTCCCGGTTCAACGGTGTTATGAGGCTTTGTAAGTTGTCCCGGTAGCGAGGATCTAGGAGGGTGCACACCCAATAATCAGCCGTGTTGAGAATGTGGGCGATGCGACGGTCGTTTCTCAGGCACAGCAGCATGAAATCAACCATGTGCTGCAGACTCCCAACTGCCAAAGAAATGCTGTCCCCTGCTTGAGGCGTCATCTCTGCCTGCTCTGCATCACCCCACCCTCGCTGTAAATACTGACTACTAGAGCATTGTGTACCTCCCTCCTCTGGAGAGATGTCTTCCTCCTCCATTGACTCCTCCTCATCCTCCTCACAAAGTGTCCCCTGCCTAGGCCTTTGTGAGGAACCATGTTGCGCAGACTGTCCAGAAGCAGATGGCATTTGTGACTCCTCATCCTCCACCTCTTCCAAAACCTCCTCCCTTAGTGCTTGCAGTGTTTTTTGAAGCAGGCAGATAAGGGGGACAGTCATGCTGACTAGTGCATCATCTGCACTCGACATCTGCGTGGAATCATCGAATGCACGCAAAACGAGGAAGATGTCCTTCATAGAGGCCCACTCAGTGGTGCTGAAGTGTGACTGGCACACAGTGCGACTTGTTTGTGCCTGATGCAGCTGGTAATCCATTACTGCTGCCTGCTGCTCACACAACCGCTCCAACATATGTAACATTGAATTCCACCTGGTGGGTAGGTCACATATGATGCGATGTTCCGGAAGGCGAAATCGGCGCTGCAGAGCTGCAATGCTCGATCTTGCCATGCTGGAACGCCGCAAGTGAGCGCACTCTATGCGGACCTTGTGCAGCAGTGCATCAAGATCCGGATAGTCCCTCAGAAAGCTCTGCACGACCAAGTTGAGCACATGTGCCAGACATGGGATGTGAGGTTGCCTAGGCCCAGAGCTGCCACCAGATTTCGGCCATTGTCACACACTACCAAGCCTGGTTGGAGATTCGCTGGCACAAACCACACGTTGCTCTCCTGCTTGATTGCATTCCAGAGCTCCTGCGCTGTTTGGCTTCAATTCCCCAAAGAAATTAATTTCAGTACGGCCTGTTGACGTTTGGCCACGGCTGTGCTCATATCGGTCGTAACAGGCCCCTGCAGCGCTGATTCTGAGAGCATATCCTGGCTCTCCTAGGCGAGTCCCTGCATTCCCAACATGATGTACATGATGTGGCACAGTCTATGGTACCGCCGGAGCGTGACTCAGTTCAACGGCGGAGGCGGGGGTGAACCTATCCGACTCTGTACGATTCACCAGGTCAGTCTTAGGCCGCGCGCCTGCGGCAATCAGTAGAATGGTGCGAGATGGATTCTCAGTGACAGGTGTGAGTGGGCACACAACTTCTTGTTGCTCACAGTCAGTGTGCGCATAGGCTGGGGAACTTCAGCGCGGGCCTGAGCTATAGTGTCAATCCAAGGAGAGTGAACCAACCTTCTCCTGCTGCACACTCATACTTTCTGCCAAGTGTCTCGCTTTCCCGCGCACCATCTCTTTTATCCCTGACAATCTCCCTACTGTCAAGTGCAAAGGTCTGTCCGGGTCAAAAAGCTTTCCCCCCGGCAACAATGGTGACTGCCCCAACAGTTCCGTAACAGACGCAAGAGAGGTACCATCGACCCGGTTCATCTTCCTACGCCTATATACAGTGTGAGCCCCCATAGCCTACCTATATACAATTTCAGCCCCACATAGCCTCCCTACATACAGCATGAACCACACATAGCCTCTCTATATACAGTGTGAGCCCCACATAACTTCCTAAAAAGAAAAAATTGGTTACAAAATTGTGCTTATGTAAAGTAGACTTGTGTGAAATCAAACGCAAGTCATATCAAAGAAATTTTACCACTATCATGAAGTACCATATGTCATGAGAAAACATTCCCAGTCACAGAATCACCAGGATCAATGGAAGCATTCCAAAGTTATTACGTCATAAAGGGACAGTAGTCAGAATTGTAAAACTTGGCTTGGACATTAACATGCAAACCACCCTTGGGGGTAAATGGGTTAAGTGCTCAATTAATGGCTAAGTTAAATTTTTTAGGGGTCTAGATCAGACCTGGGCAAACCATGGCCCATGGGCCACATCTCGCCCTCTGGTTGTTCCAGTCCTGCCCAAGGACCAAGACATTCGAAGGGCTGAAACAGTGGCCCACAGGCTGCATCATTGCCTCCCCTGCCCACCATCCATCCACTGCTGCTTCCTGTTGTCACCGCTATATGCATTCTTGAATGCAAACAGGGGTGAATACATTGATAGAGGACAGGGCCACCAACTCCATCTTCCACCAATCAGCATGTGAGACAGCAGATACAATGACAACATTTCATCTCACTGCTGCTTAGACTCAGTGCACAGGAGCAGAGAGCTGGGGAAACGGGAGCGAGGTGAACATGTGCTGTTGCTTTTTTCATGTATATTGGATATTTGTATGTATATAGGAGGCTGTTTGGGTCTCACACTGTATATATGGAGGCTTTGTGGGGCTCACACTGTATATAGGGATATACAGTGTGAGCCCCACAAAGCCTCCATATATACAGTGTGAGACCCAAACAGCCTCCTATATACATACAAATATCCAATATACATGAAAAAAGCAACAGCACATGTTCACCTCGCTCCCGTTTCCCCAGCTCTCTGCTCCTGTGCACTGAGTCTAAGCAGCAGTGAGATGAAATGTTGTCATTGTATCTGCTGTCTCACATGCTGATTGGTGGAAGATGGAGTTGGTGGCCCTGTCCTCTATCAATGTATTCACCCCTGTTTGCATTCAAGAATGCATATAGCGGTGACAACAGGAAGCAGCAGTGGATGGATGGTGGGCAGGGGAGGCAATGATGCAGCCTGTGGGCCACTGTTTCAGCCCTTCGAATGTCTTGGTCCTTGGGCAGGACTGGAACAACCAGAGGGCGAGATGTGGCCCATGGGCCATGGTTTGCCCAGGTCTGATCTAGACCCCTAAAAAATTTAACTTAGCCATTAATTGAGCACTTAACCCATTTACCCCCAAGGGTGGTTTGCATGTTAATGTCCAAGCCAAGTTTTACAATTCTGACTACTGTCCCTTTATGACGTAATAACTTTGGAATGCTTCCATTGATCCTGGTGATTCTGTGACTGGGAATGTTTTCTCATGACATATGGTACTTCATGATAGTGGTAAAATTTCTTTGATATGACTTGCGTTTGATTTCACACAAGTCTACTTTACATAAGCACAATTTTGTAACCAATTTTTTCTTTTTAGGAAGTTATAAGGGTTAAAAGTTAAACAGCGATTTCTCATTTATACAACTCCATTTGTTTTAGGGACCACATCACATTTGAAGTTACTTTGAGGGGTGTATATGATAGAAAATACCCAAAAGTGACACTATTCTAATAACTGCACCACTGAAGGTACTCAAAACCACATTCAAGAAGTTTGTTAACCATTAAGGTGCTTCACAGGAATTTTTGGAATGTTTAAAAAAATGAACATTTAACTTTTTTCACAAAAAATTTATTTCAGATCAAATTTGTTTTATTTTACCAAGGGTAACAGGGAAATTGGACCCCAAAATTTGTTGTACAATTTGTCCTGAGTGCGCTGATACCCCATATATGCAGGTAAACCACTGTTTGGGCACATGGCAGAGCTCGGAAGGGAAGGAGCACCATTTGACTTTTTCAATGCAAAATTGGCTGGAATTGAAATCAGACACCATGTTGCGTTTGGAGAGAAACCCCCCAATTCTAACTCCAACCCTAACCCCAGCACTCCCATAACCCTAATCCCAACTCTAACCATAACCCTAACCACAAACCTAACCCTATCACACACCTAACTCTATTCCCAATCCTAACCCTAATCCCAACCCTAATCCCAACCCTAACCCTAATCACAACCCTAACCCTAATCACAACCCTAGCCCTAAACCCAACCCTAACTTTAGCCCCAACCCTAAACCTAACCCCAGCCCCAACCCTAACCCTAACCCTATCCCTAACCTTAACCCTAAAGTAAAAATGCAAATAAATACATTTTTTATTTTACTATTTGTCCCTAACTAAAGGGGTTATAAAGGGGGGTTGGATTTATTATTTATAGCTGGTTTTTAAAGCGGGTTTGTATGACTGGCAGCTGTCACACACTAAAAGACGCTTTTTATTGCAAAAAATAGTTTGTGCATCACCACATTTTGAGAGCTATAATTTTCCTAATTTTGGCTCTCAGAGTCATGTGAGGTCTTTTTTTTGAGGGACGAGTTGACGTTTTTATTGGTACCATTTTTGGGCACATGACATTTTTTTTTTGCTTTTTATTCAAATTTTTATTAGGGGTAGTAGTCCGGTGGCTCTGGCTGATGGGATGATGTGGGATATTAGGTGTAGTAGTCCAGTGGCTCTGGCTGATGGGATGATGTGGGATATTAGAAGTAGTAGTCCGGTGGCTCTGGCTGACAGGATGATATGGGATATTGAGGGTAGTAGTCCGGCGGCTGTGACGGGATGATGTGGGATATTAGTGGTAGTTGTCCAGTGGCTCTGGCTCACAGGATGATGTTGGGTATTAGGGGTAGTAGTCCGGTGGCTTTGACAGGATGATGTGGGATATTAGGGGTAGTAGTCCTGTGGCTCTGGCTGATGGGATGATGTGGGATGTTAGGGGTAGTAGTCCGGTGGCTTTGACGAAATGATGTGGGATATTAGTAGTCCAGTGACTCTTGCTGATGGGACGATGTGGGATATTTGGGGTAGTAGTCCGGTAGCTCTGACTGATGGGATGATGTGGGATATTATAATGAATGTGGCTATGCGGAGTTGGCGGGGCTCTACACTCAGCTTTATATATATAGATATAATCATTATAATTTGTTATAACTAACCATAGTTAGTTACTATGCCCGTGCAGCGCCGGGCTCTTCAGCTAGTTTATTAATAAATTTGAAATTTGATTACTTATTTTTGGTTCTCTTCGTTTTGTCCGCTGCTTAATTTTAGTTTTGACGTTTGGGTTTATTATTATACTACATGGGCTGTAGGACTGGTCTGTGCATTATACTGTGCTACATGTACTGTATGTCTATGGGCAGTGCATTACACTATATGGATTGACTATGGGGTGCATTATATTACGTAAATGACTATGACATGATATATGACATATGTCCCTGCCTTTGATGTGGGCTCACGTACTGCGTTACACCTTTCCCCACACATAATGGTTGATGGCTGTGGGTGAAATGGAGAGCTGACCATGTAAGTAGAAGAGGATCAAGTGGGCACCATCACAAAAATATTAAATAAAATATATAATCACTGGGGGATCACTCAAATGCATGACATATGAAGAAATCCAGTACAAGAGAAGAGGCCATGCAACAAATTAGGATCACCACACAGGATACCAATAAGTACAAAAAATATATAAATTTTATTGTCAACAAACCCAGTAATCAGCACACATTTAAAAACACAACATGAATGCTCCAACAAATGACAAAGTAGCATATTTAGTATTTAATAATATAGCACCTGACCGCTAATAATTAGTATTGCACAAGAAGGATATCACAAAATCATGCTGCCAGCATAATACCATCAATAGGCGACAGTAGGAAAATACACCCCCTAATTAACAGAGATATATGCACAAAAAATAAAGCCTAGCAAACACCATGTGTGGTGCACATTAAGCCCAAAGGGCAAAGTAACAGCTATGCATAATAAAGGGACAATAATCCTGAATGGGGTTTTAGCAATATGAATACATCACCCTACAAAGGTCAAGACAAAAAAGCAGGTCAGGATAGCTGACCATGACTGCAAACCTTGTTAATCCCACTGTCAGTCTTTGACAGTGGGAATTAACACAATCAGACGGCGATTAGTGTCATGTTCCCATCGGAACACCTGTCACATGATCGAGGGGCTTCAATGGATTTTCTTTACAGAGGGGGTCCATTAATGATCCTCCTGTGACACCTAGCCTTTGTCTGGCGTTCATAGCAGACCATGATTTTAGCTATACATGTATATAGCAGTGTTCATGCACAGTAATGTACATTTGTGCTCAAAAATTTACATACCCAGGCAGAATTTTTGCTTTCTTGGTCTTTTTTCAGAGAATATGAATGATAGCACCAAAACGTTTTCTTCACTCATAGCTAGTGGTTGGGTGAAGCCATTTATTGTCAAACTACTGTGTTTTTTCTTTATAAATCATAATGACAACACAAATCATCCAAATGACCCTGATAAAAAGTTCACATACGATGGTGATTTTGGCCTTATAACATGCACAGAAGTTGACACAAATGGTTTTGAATGGCTACTAAAGGTAACATCCTCACCTGTGACATGTTTGCTTGTAATCAATGTGTATGCTGAGTGAGTTTCTGTGATCCAGACAGACTTTTGCATCTTTCATCCAGCCACTGACGTTTCTGGATTGTGAGTCATGGGAAAAGCAAAAGAATTCTCAGCGGATCTACGGGAAAAGGTAGTTGAACTGTATAAAACAGGAAAGGGTTAAGAAAAGATATCCTGATAGGTATCGGGTTCCTGTCGCTGCACAGCGGGAATCCCGAGCCTCGCTTCCGGCGGTCTCCCATTCCTCTTCAGCCGCAAAGCAGGCTGCTCAGCAGACTTGTCGGTCCCGGCGCTCTGCTCTGACCAGCTCTGTGGGTTTGGTTGCTGCTGCCACCTCTAGTCCAGCTATAGCAACGCATGCTGGTCAGCAGTGAGCTACTCCAGGGACTAAGTCCTCCTTTCGGTCCACTGAGCATGCCCGTGGGACGATCTCTCATTGGAGATTGGAGGTCACATGCTCAGGTCCTTCTCCAGCTCGGATTGGACCATCAGGAAGGTCAGGAAGGTCCCGGAAGAATGCTGTTATAAAAGGTTCACATGGCCGCTCGGCCATGCGCTAGAATAGACTGCATTACCAGACTATGAGGAGTGAGTGTTGTATGCATGTATGAATGTCTCTGGTGAATGACTCATTAAGAAACCCCTACCCTTGGTACGCATGTGTTGTGCAGCCTATCCTGTTAAGCGCCCAGGCTTAGGTGTAGGTAAAGGCAGAGTCTGAGACTGGCATCAGTGTCCACCGGTGGCTCTGCACGCCACGGTGCACGTGCTCGACCCTGCACCATAGTCAACGCCTATAATGGCGTCCGCAGGTGCGACGCCACGCGCTCAGAAGGTCTAGAGGGACTCTGATCCCGTGTCCTTGGGGCAGAGTTCTATGACCGCATTCTGTGCGCTCTGTTGCCGATGTCATGATACCAGTGCTGGTGGACCGGCACTTCTGGAGTTAATGTTTTGATCTCAGTGCAGACTCTTACCTGCTCACCTGGGACCTATTATGGTTGCCTCTCATTGATTCTGGAAGCTCCCATCCCCCGTCAGTTATACTCTTGCCCTTGGCATAGTGTGGTGACCCCTGAGATTGTTTGTGCTGTGTTCTGGTTGCTTGATAATCTGTGTATGTCTCGGTCTGTTCTCTGGATATTGCTTTGAATTCTGCTTGGTACCTTCTATGTCTGTTTGGTTTAGACTTCTGCTTGGCCCTGACTATCCGCTCTGTCTCATCTTTGGTACGTTACTGTTATCTCTGTGTATGAACCCCGTTTTGCCTGACTCTGAGTAATTCTGTATAGTGTCTTGCCATCTCACTAAGCAGGACGTTAAGCCCCGACCCCTTGTAGTCACATGACCGTAGGTCCTGTGTCTGCTTGCCAAACTTCAGGATCCACAGGTCCTGTGTATTGGTACTTTCTGGATGTACCTGACCCCGGTACCCCTACAGTGCGGGTGAGTCCCTGCTCAGCGGAGGCTGCACGCCGGCGCTGACAGGATCCTGACATTATAACTGACCGTAAAGTTTTTGTGGTTTTTATGTGCAGAGAGTTATGGATCCCATACAGTCTCTGGCTGACCAGATGAAAGATCTAAGTCAGATGTTTCAGGGATTATCTCTGGAGCAGCAAGCTCTGGCTCGTTCTCAGCAGCAGGTTTCTGAGACAGTGCGAGGGGCTTTATATATTTGGTCCCCGGGGGCTGGGGCAAGGGATGTTGTTCTGGTGTCCCCAGAACCACCTGTTAAACTGCCTGACTTTTTTTCTGGGAACAAAAAGGAGTTCAGGGTCTTCATGGAGGGGTGCAAACTTTTTTTAGTTTGAGACCACGTTCCTCTGGGGACGAAAACCAGAAGGTAGGGGTCATTATGTTTTTATTAAGAGGGTCCCCACAAGCTTGGGCTTTCTCCCTTCCTCCCATTGCCCCTGAGAGAGTGTCGGTGAATGCATTCTTTGAGGCCCTCGGGCAAATTTATGATGAGCCTGACCGAGTGCGATTGGCAGAGGACATGGTGATGAGTGTCTGTCAGGGGAAACACTCGGCTGAGTGGTTTTGTTCTGAATTCCACCACTGGGCCGCAGAGATTTCTTGGGACGCCGCCGCACTCAGAGGACTCTTTCACAGAGGCTTGTCCGAGCGGCTGCAGGATGCCTTGGCGTTACATCCCTCACCTAACTCTCTCGAGGATGCCATGACCAAGGCCGTCCGTATGGTCCGCTGGCTGCGGGCCAGAGGGGTAATGCAGGTGGAGATTCCATTGTTCCCCAGTGGAAAAGAGACTGACCCTGAGCTTATGGATGTGGGCGCCCTCTCCCTGAAGGATACGGAGAGGAAACGCCGGAAGGACAAGCAGTTATGCTTTTACTGCGGTAAAATAGGACATTGGAAAAGGGAGTGCCCTGATTGCCCGTCTTCGACCCGGTCGGCGGGAAGCGACTAGGTCTGGGTAGTCAGCGGGGAGACTACTCAGATCCTCAGGTACCCTTTTCCTCGTTTTCTAAAGTGTTACTTCATTGTTTGTGGACGGTTGTTCTTTTCCCTCTACAGCCTTTGTGTACTCCGGATCATCGATTAATCTCATTGACTCCCAATTGGTCACACGCTGCAAGATAGGGACAGTTAGGCTCAAGGTTCCGATCAAGGTGGTGGCCATTGACTTCTCCCCCCTCACTAAGGAGGGAATTCTCTTTATGTCTGACTCGTTTTCGCTCAGAGTGGGCGCTACTCATGTGGAAAACCTAAGTTGTTTGGTTCTGGACAAACTACCTGCAGGGTAGGTGTTGGGCATGCCCTGGTTACAACGCCATAACCCAGTTATTAACTGGAAAACGGGGAGATTGTGCAATGGGGGTTTAATGATTCGATGTTATGTGATAAATCCGCACTGCTGGTTGAACCTGTTAAATCTGTGTCTGTATCATCTGTCGAGCTGGAAGGTATTCCGGAATGCCTGAAGGACTTCGAAGATGTATTCTCTGAAAGCGAGGCCGAGACGTTACCGCCACATAGACCCTTTGACTGCGCTATCGAGCTGGTCCCCGGGGCTAAATTACCGAAAGCCCATCTGTTTAATTTATCCGACCCTGAGCGCTTGGCCATGAAGGAGTACGTTGCTGAAAGTCTGCGCAAGGGACACAAACGGCCTTCAGTCTCACCTGTGGCGGCAGGTTTCTTTTTTGTAAAGAAAAAAGATGGCGGGTTACGTCCCTGTCTCGATTTTTGGGAGCTTAATCAGATTACTGTACGGAATACGTACCCCCTTCCATTGATTCCCGATTTGTGTAACCAACTATCAGGGGCAAAGTGGTTTTCTAAACTGGATCTTCGGGGGGCATATAATTTGATATGGGTCCGAGAGGGGGATGAATGGAAAACTGTGTTCCTCATGTCCGAGGGACTGTTTGAAAATTTAGTCATGCCATTTGGTCTTACCAATGCCCCCGCCATATTTTAAAATTTCATCAACGTGGTATTCTCGGATCTCATTGGTCGTTTTGTCGTTATCTACTTAGATGATATTTTGATATACTCCTCCGACAGGCATTCTCATCTGGAACATGTACGAACTGTTCTCCAAAGACTGAGAGAAAATCATCGGTATGCCAAATTGGAGAAATGTGTATTTTGTGTTCAAGAATTATCTTTTTTGGGATTAATTGTATCCTGTGAGGGTTTTTGCATGGACCCCAAGAAGGTGCAGGCCATTGCGGATTGGGTGCAACCCCGAGATCTTAAGGGTCTTCAGCGCTTCTTGGGGTTCGCCAATTATTACCGCAAATTTATCCGGGGGTTTTCGCAGGTGGTCAAACCTCTCACGGATCTAACATGCAAAGGTGCGGATGTGAGATGGTCCTCGCTCACAAAAGAGGCCTTTGCGACTCTGAAAAAATGTTTTATGTCTGCTCCTGTGTTGGTACAGCCAGATCCGTCCAAACCATTTGTGGTGGAGGTGGATGCCTCCGAGGTGGGGGTGGGGGCAGTGTTGTCCCAAGGGCCTGCCACTCTTACTAACCTCAGGCCATGTGCTTTCTTTTCCAGGAAGTTCTCTGCTGCTGAAAGAAATTATGATGTAGGCAATAGAGAGCTTCTTGCAGTCAAGTTGGCATTTGAGGAGTGGAGGCACTTTTTGGAGGGGGCCAGTCACCCGGTTACTGTGATCACTGATCACAAAAATTTGCCATATATTGAGTCTGCTAAAAGATTAACGCCCAGACAGGCCCGTTGGTTGCTTTTTTTTCTCGTTTCCAGTTTACTATTACATTCCATCCAGGGTCAAAGAATGTCAAGGCTGACGCCTTATCTCATAGTTTTCACCCTGTGTCGGCCCCTGAGTCACCGTCCTCCATTCTGCACCCTGGGGTGGTATTAGCAGGGATCTCGTCTGAATTGGAAAGGGAAATTGAGGGGGCCCAGTCGCTGGCTCCTGCGGCCACACCAGGGGGCAAGTTGTTTGTCCCAGAGCAACTTCGCCTTAAACTCTTGCAAGAGTTCCACGAATCCAAGCTGTGTGCTCACCCTGGTATATCAGCCACGCGACTGGCGGTGGCTAGGATCTTCTGGTGGCATACCCTTGGTTCTGATATAAAGAAATTCATTGCTGGGTGTGGGGTCTGCGCTCATTCTAAAAGCTCTCATAGCCGGCCGGTGGGGGAGCTGATGCCCTTGGCAGTTCCCGAAAGACCATGGACCCACCTGTCCATGGATTTTATTACCAATCTTCCCTCTTCCAGGGGTAATACGATGGTATGGGTAGTGGTGGACAGATTTTCAAAGCAGGCTCATTTTGTACCCCTGTCCGCATTACCTTCTGCTGAGACCTTATCCAGATTGTTTGTGCAGCATGTGGTCCGCTTGCATGGGGTACCCCTGAATGTGGTGTCTGATCATGGTGTGCAGTTTGTGGCTAAGTTTTGGCGTGCTTTCTGCAAAAAATTAGGGATATCTCTGTCCTTTTCGTCTGCATACCATCCGGAGAGTAATGGTCAGATGGAACGCACTAATCAGACTCTGGAACAGATCCTCAGCTGTCTGACTTCTGCTAGACAGAATGACTGGTGTGATATACTGCCGGTGGCTGAATTTGCCTTCAATAGTCGGGAGAGTCAATCCACTGGTATGTCCCCTTTCTTGGTCAACTATGGGTTCAGTCCTCATTTTGGAAAAATATTCAGAATTGAGAGTCCTCAGTGGTTGATACCTTTTAATGGCTAACTGTAAAGATGGTAACACACTGCAAGCTTTCGAGACTATTCAGGTCTCTTCATCAGGCATAGACTAATAAAATCTGAAGGGTCACATATTTATGCACAATACAGCACAGAAAAAATGCGATAGATGAGACAAGTGACATGCAGCAGAATTATGATTATGGGAGAGGGAGAAACATAAATATTGCTCCAGTTCATAGATAATGAGTCCGGATGTTTTATTGTCCTCTGATTGGGGTCTCCTAATGTGTTGTGATGCCCCCACAAGGTCTTAGGAGCAAATTCCTTAATTGATGTAAAAAGACATAAATCCATGCAACACATTCATTCCAGCATTGAGAGTGTCAAAGGTCATCATAAATGTATTCTCACAGACTATTCCCTCTCTCTGAGATGTGAAGTTACCTTTCAGTACCAGTAATTTTATATCCCTGGTGTTGTGGTCCTTCATACAAAAATGTTTTGCCACAGGTAGATCCATTCTTTTTTCTCTTATTGTGTGACGATGAACTTTCATCCTTGTTCTAAGCTTTTGCCCTGTCTCCCCCACATACAGACCCCCAGTTGGACATTTAGTACAAATAATTAAGTACACCACATTAGATGTAATGCAGCTGAAAGTAGCTGGGATCTTGTAGTCCTGATGTGAATTGGGGATCTTTATCTTGTCCGTGGTCATTATAGATGGACAGGTTTTAAATTTTTTCTGGTTGCAAGGAAAGGTTCCTCCAGCTGTTGGAGAGGACAGGGAGCTTCTGACAATGATGCTTCTTAGATTTTGGGGCTGCCTAAAGCACAGTAGTGGTCTGGAAAAATGGATTGTAATCGGGCATCTTTTTGTAGTAAAGGTTGTAATTTCCGTGCAGCTCCCCTTAGCACTTCCATATTTGGGTTGTAGGTGACTACTAGAGGCACCCGGTTATTTTCTTCTTTAGCTTTGTAATGTATCAGGTGATTCCTTGACATTCTGGTGGCTCTTGTAATTTGGTTTTCAATTGTTCTTGGATGGTAGCCCTGATTCAAAAAGGTCTTTTGAGGCGACCAAGGTGTTTGTCTCTATCCATGGGGTTGGAACATATACGATTGTACCTGATGGCTTGGCTATAGATAATAGAGTTCTTTATGTGTTTTGGATGGAAACTGTCCCATTTAAGGTATGTTAGACGGTCGATTGGCTTCTAATACAGGGATGTCTCTATTTCATTGTTTTTTAACTTAATGATGGTGTCCAAAAAGTTAATCTCAGTGCTGGAGTAGTTGAGGGTTAAATTGATGGTGGGATGAAATTGATTAAATTGTTCGTGGAACGTCTTTAGCTGTTGCTCAGACTCTGTCCAGATGATTAAAATATCATCAATGAAGCGGTAGTAGGCCAGGGGCCTGATGGGGCTGGAGGACAAAAAGTCGCTTTCAAGCTTGGCCATGAAAAGATTTGCATACTGTGGAGCCATTTTACTTCCCATAGCTGTGCCAGTCTCCTGTAGATAGATCTTGTTGTCAAATTCAAAGTAATTGTGGGTGAGGATGAATTTTATAAGTTTCACCACAGCATCAGCATCAGTCCCTGTGTTTTCCATGAAGAATTTGCAGGCATTTAATCCATCTTGGTGTGGGATATTAGAGTACAAAGATTCCACATCCATGGTGGCCAGGATGGTTCCTTCTGGTAGAGGACCTATTGCTGCTAGTTTATTCAATAGGTCAGTTGTGTCCTGAATGTAGCTAGGTGTATCCTTTACCAGTGGTTTAAGAATACCCTCTACCCATCCAGATACCTGCTCAGTGAGGGTGCCCACACATGAAATAATTGGTCTTCCTGGATTTCCAGATTTGTGGATTTTGGGAAGCATGTAGAATGTCCCTATTCTTGGACTCTCTGGTATCAGGTCATCAACGGCTCTTATGGACTGGTCAGGCAGACAAGATACCAACTTGTTTAGTTCCTTGTAATAGTACTGTGTAGGATCCGACTCCAATTTTCTATAGTAGTGGGTGTCCATAAGTTGCCTGTTTGCTTCCTTCATGTAGTCTGACATATTCATCATGACTATTGCACCTCCCTTGTCAGGAGGTTTAATGATGATTTCTTTGTTGGTTTTTAAAGACCGTATTGCCTTTCTCTCCTGGGCACTGATGTTGGATGCTTGTCTCCTGTTAGTGTCTATGATTTTGGATTTTATCAAATGTCTGAAGGAGTCTATATATTTATCCAAATGAGGGTTGCATCCAGGTGGAGGTGTCCAGTCTGACCTTTTCCTAGTTGTTAGGATCCCTTTTCCTTCGGTCTGAGTGTTTTCTGAATCTTCTGTATCATTGAAATATTCCCTCAGGCGCAGTCTCCTGAAATAATGTTCCATATCACTGCAGAGTTCAGTTTTATCAAGGGCCTAAGTGGGACAAAATGAGAGTCCTCTAGAAAGCACGGCCAGTTCCTCTTTGTTGGGTTTATAATCTGAGAGACTGATGACACAGTTAGATGTTTTTGTGTCTGGAATGGAGTGGTTGTCCAAGTTGTCAGGTTTTGTATTTGTTTTGTATCTGTTTGTATAGAGTCCTGAATTGACGTGCAATCTGTGTAGTTTCTTTTCCTTGTTATTAACCAGAAATGTCCGTAGTTTGTTGCAGTATTGTTGTAATTTTTGCTCTGTGCTTTCTATAAGTGTTTTTCTCAGAGTTTCAAATTGCCCCTGGACTTTACTCCTTATGCTGTAGCAGACATGTAAAAGGTGGTTCCTTAGTCTCTCAGAAGTCCTGTGACAAAGGTTTTGTGCATAATGGATATTGTAGGTATGAAGAATTGGGTTTGTAATCCAGAGTCCTTTGGGATTTAGATTCTCCTTTTTGCATTTAGATAAGAAAAAAATGTCGCTGTCCATTTGTGCACGTTTCTTCAGAAGTGATTTTAGTTCCATAAAGATGCGGTACATTCTGATATCCTCCATTTTGATACAGGAAAGATGTATATCTTTGTACCGTGTTAGCCAGTAGATAGAAAAATATTCAGAATTGAGAGTCCTCAGTGGTTGATACCTTTTAATGGCTAACTGAAAAGATGGTAACACATTGCAAGCTTTCGAGACTACTCAGGTATCTTCATCAGGCATAGACTAATACAAAATCTGAAGGGTCACATATTTATGCACAATACAGCACAGAAAAAATGCGATAGATGAGACAAGTGACGTGAAGCAGAATTATGATTATGGGAGAGGGAGAAACATAAATATTACTCCAGTTCATAGATAAGGAGTCTGGATGTTTTATTGTCCTCTGATTGGGGTCTCCTAATGTGTTGTGATGCCCCCACAAGGTCTCAGGAGCAAATTCCTTAATTGATGTAAAAAGACAATAAATCCATGCAACACATTTATTCCAGCATTGAGAGTGTCAAAGGTCATCATAAATTTATAGTCACAGACTATTCTCTCTCTCTGAGATGTGAAGTTACCTTTCAATACCAGTAATTTCATATCCCTGGTGTTGTAGTCCATTATACAAAAATGTTTTGCCACAGGTAGATCCATTCTTTTTTCTCTTATTGTGTGACGATGAGCATTCATCCTTGTTCTAAGCTTTTGCCCTGTCTCCCCCACATACAGACCCCCAGTTGGACATTTAGTACAAATAATTAAGTACACCACATTAGATGTAATGCAGCTGAAAGTACCTGGGATCTT
Organism: Dendrobates tinctorius; assembly: GCF_039654945.1. Lineage (NCBI taxonomy): Eukaryota > Metazoa > Chordata > Amphibia > Anura > Dendrobatidae > Dendrobates > Dendrobates tinctorius. Next base: position 1,849,011 of record NW_027361768.1, read on the forward strand.
GTAGTCCTGATGTGAATTGGGGATCTTTATCTTGTCCGTGGTCATTATAGATGGACAGGTTTTAAATTTTTTCTGGTTGCAAGGAAAGGTTCCTCCAGCTGTTGGAGAGGACATGGAGCTTCTGACAATGATGCTTCTTAGATTTGGGGGCTGCCTAATGCACAGTAGTGGGTGGTCTGGAAAAATGGATTGTAATCGGGCATCTTTTTGTAGTAAAGGTTGTAATTTCCGTGCACCTCCCCTTAGCACTTCCAGATTTGGGTTGTAGGTGATTACTAGAGGCAACCGGTTATTTTCTTTTTTAGCTTTGTAATGTATCAGGTGATTCCTTGACATTCCGGTGGCTCTTGTTATTTGGTTTTCAATTGTTCTTGGATGGTAGCCCTGATTCAAAAAGGTGTTTTTGAGGCGACCAAGGTGTTTGTCTCTATCCATGGGGTTGGAACATATACGATTACATACATATACAAAGATATACATCTTTCCTGAACTCTGCAGTGATATGGAGCATTATTTCAGGAGACTGCACCTGAGGGAATATTTAAATGATACAGAAGATTCAGAAAACACTCAGACTGAAGGAAAAGGGATCCTAACAACTAGGAAAAGGTCAGACTGGACACCTCCACCTGGACGCAACCCTCATTTGGATAAATATATAGACTCCTTCAGACATTTGATAAAATGCAAAATCATAGACACTAACAGGAGACAAGCATCCAACATCAGTGCCCAGGAGAGAAAGGCCATACGGTCTTTAAAAACCAACAAAGAAATCATCATTAAACCTGCTGACAAGGGAGGTGCAATAGTCATGATGAATACGTCAGACTACATGAAGGAAGCAAACAGGCAACTTATGGACACACACTACTATAGAAAATTGGAGTCGGATCCTACACAGTACTATTACAAGGAACTAAACAAGTTGGTATCTTGTCTGCCTGACCAGTCCATAAGAGCCGTTGATGACCTGATACCAGAGAGTCCAAGAATAGGGACATTCTACATGCTTCCCAAAATCCACAAATCTGGAAATCCAGGAAGACCAATTATTTCATGTGTGGGCACCCTCACTGAGCAGGTATCTGGATGGGTAGAGGGTATTCTTAAACCACTGGTGAAGGATACACCTAGCTACAATCAGGACACAACTGACCTACTGAATAAACTAGCAGCAATAGGTCCTCTACCAGAAGGAACCATCCTGGCCACCATGGATGTGGAATCTTTGTACTCTAATATCCCACACCAAGATGGATTAAATGCCTGCAAATTCTTCATGGAAAACACAGGGACTGATGCTGATGCTGTGGTGAAACTTATAAAATTCATCCTCACCCACAATTACTTTGAATTTGACAACATGATCTATCTATAGGAGACTGGCACAGCTATGGGAAGTAAAATGGCTCCACAGTATGCAAATCTTTTCATGGCCAAGCTTGAAAGCGACTTTTTGTCCTCCAGCCCCATCAGGCCCCTGGCCAACTACCGCTTCATTGATGATATTTTAATCATCTGGACGGAGTCTGAGCAACAGCTAAAGATGTTCCACGAACAGTTTAATCAATTTCATCCCACCATCAATTTAACACTCAACTACTCCAGCACTGAGATCAACTTTTTGGACACCATCATTAAGCTAAAAAACAGTGAAATAGAGACATCCCATATGAAATTACTGGTATTGAAAGGTAACTTCACATCTCAGAGAGAGAGAAGAGTCTGTGAGTATAAATTTATGACGACCTTTGACACTCTCAATGCTGGAATGAATGTGTCGCATGGATTTATGTCTTTTTACATCAATTAAGAAATATGCTCCTAAGACCTTGTGGGGGCATCACAACACATTAGGAAACCCCAATCAGAGGACAATAAAACTCCTTATCTATGAACTGGAGCAATATTTATGTTTCTCCCTCTCCCATAATCATATTTCTGCTTCACATCACTTGTCTCATCTATTGCATTTTTTATGTGCTGTATTGTGCATAAATATGTGACACTTCAGATTTTGTATTAGTCTATGCCTGATGAAGAGACCTGAGTAGTCTCGAAAGCTTGCAGTGTGTTACCATCTTTTCAGTTAGCCATTAAAAGGTATCAACCACTGAGGACTCTCAATTCTGAATATTTTTCAATCTACTGGCTAACACGGTACAAAGATATACATCTTTCCTGTCCTCATTTTGGTGAGTTTTCTCGTCTGGATTCGGCGTGCCCCAAGGCTGAGAACTCTGTTCAGCGGTTAAAAGATACATGGGCAGAAGTCCAGCAGCGTATATCTAGGTCTCAAGGCAGGTATAAGTTTTTCGCAGACAGGAAGCGAACACCTGGTCCCATGTTTCAGGTTGGAGAGAAAGTTTGGCTCTCTACGTGAAACATTAAGTTAAAGATTCCATCAGCCAAGTTGGGCCCCAAATTCATTGGCCCATACAAGATTGTGGAAAAAATCAACCCAGTGGCGTACAGGCTGTGCCTTCCACCCTCTTTCAAGATCCCTAACGTATTCCATAGATCTTTACTGAAGCCTTTTGAAGCAGTCCAGGGAGAATCTGAGTCCGCTGCTCCTCCAGTTTTGGTTGAGGGACATGTGGAATATGAGATTGGTCACATCGTAGATTCCAGGTTGGTACGGCGGTCAGTACAGTATCTAGTGCATTGGAAGGGTATGGCCCGGAGGACAGGTCCTGGGTGCCGGCCCGGTTGATGCATGCGGATCGCCTGGTTCGGGCTTTCCATACTAGGTACCCGGGCAAGCCTGGGGGTCCAGAGGCCCCCCGTTGAGAGGGGGTACTGTCATGATACCAGTGCTGGTGGACCGGCACTTCTGGAGTTAATGTTTTGATCTCAGTGCAGACTCTTACCTGCTCACCTGGAACCTATTATGGCTGCCTCTCATTGATTCTGGTCAAGCTTCTTATTGCTGCAGGAAGCTCCCATCCACCGTCAGTTATACTCTTGCCCTTGGCATAGTGTGGTGACCCCTGAGTGTGTTTATGCTGTGTTCTGGTTGCTTGATAATCTGTGTATGTCTCGGTCTGTTCTCTGGATATTGCTTTGGATTCTACTTGGTACCTTCTATGTCTGTTTGGTTTTAACTTCTGCTTGGCCCTGACTATCCGTTCTGTCTCATCCTTGGTACGTTACTTCTATCTCTGTGTATGAACCCCGTTTTGCCTGACTCTGAGTAATTCTGTATAGTGTCTTGCCATCTCACTAAGCAGGACGCTAAGCCCCGCCCCCTTGCAGTCACAGGACCATAGGTCCTATGTCTGCTTGCTAAACTTCAGCGTCCTCAGGTCCTATGTATCGGTACTTTCTGGCTGTACCCGACCCCGGTACCCCTACAGTGCGGGTGAGTCCCTGATCAGGAGGCTGCACGCCGGCGCTGACAGGATCCTGACAGCCGAGCTCTGTGAGCTGAACAGGCTCCGGCATTTATTTTCTGTGGTAGTGAGGTAACAGAGTTCGCCCTGTTCACACTGGGTGACGTTAACCCATGTGTGACCTTTTGTATATCGCTTTATACTTCCGCCATTACTAAGCAGCAGTTTACCACCCCTGCACGAAGGACCCCGGGCTGAGAACACACCTTACTATTATTTTATTATTTGCTGCATTCCGCCAGCCCTAACAGATCCAAGGAACTGATAACGCCAGTCAGCAGCATTCAAACTGTGATTAACAAATAGAAAGTTAGGGGCTCTGTAAAAACGAAACCACAGTCAGGTAGTGTCATGATATGTATTTTTCCCCAATACTTTGCAATGTCTTGTGTGTACCTGTAACAATATGTTTCCTTCCCCCATTGCCTGTGTCTCTGGGACTATAATGTAATTATGTAAGTAACCTGTCTCCTTTCCACAAGACTTGTGTATCTAGACCATAATTGAATTCAGGCTTGGGTTAACACAGCTAGGGGAATCACCATTGTTCTCTTCAGCAGGGGGAGGACTCACACTACACATCTCGGAGCCGTGCGATGGACCAAACCATTGACTAGGAGGTGGGAACCTCTACTCCCCTACACTTGGGCTGATCCCAGGAGGCCAAGACAATGGACTTATGTGTGACCCAGCAGATGTGAGTTGGATGCTGAAAGAGAAGGATGAGGCTGTCTGAGGAAGCCTTGGCCTCTGTGTGATCGTGGTGGATTTCTGGGACTCTTAAAGGACTATGGCTTTGTGATCTGGCACAAGGATTGTCGGGAGGTGCCCCCAAATCAGTTTCCTGTGGACTTATTTTGGGACTCTGCAAATTACCTTCGTGTTGTTCCTGTTTTCTGGTCAATAAATCTGTTGGATCGTTCCCAGGCCTGTTGTCCCTCCTTGCTCTGGAGAATACTCCCATCACAAACTGGTGGCAGCAGTGGGATCAGAGCAGAAGAAATGGAGGACAACGGCCCATCAACTTCTGGAACCAGAGCCTCAGAGTACAAGAACTGGACTGCGAAGAACCTACAAACAAAGGCCCGTGAACTGGGAGTCAGCTACAAGGGACTCTCCAAGGAGCAGCTGATTGAGGATTTGGAAGCAGTTCGCCTGCAAGACGATGCTGAGGAAGGATCCTCACAGCAAGGAGAGGAAAGACGGCAGCCGGAGGTAAATGCCCAAAAAAGTCAGTGGGTTGTGTGGTACGAGGAGGAGATGGCCTTGCTGGGAGAAGAGGTCTCCATAGAATATAAGATGGAGGTCATGCGCAGAGCCGAGGAGAGGCAGCACAGGATGGAGGAGAGGGCATTGCTGGAGGGGCAGAGGGCAATGCTGGAGAGGGAGATCGCTTTGGAGGCAGCGAGAAGCTCCAGACAGACTGTACCCACAGCATCCCCCATGGGGGAACTCCCCAGAGTGTCCCGCAAAGACTTCAAGCCGTTTAATGAGGCTTCCGGTGACATTGAGGGCTTCTTCCAGGACTTTGAGCATCAGTGTCGATTAATGGAAGTCCCGGAAAGGGAGCGCGTCCGACATCTGGTGGGGCTCTTAGAGGGTGGAGCTGCCGCAGCCTATAGAGCTATGGACCCTCGGTGGAACTGTGAGTATGCAGAGATTAAACGGACTGTTCTAGAACATTATGCTGTGACCCCAGACACTTACAGGACACAGTTTCGTACTTTGGCCTGTAATGAGGAGGTGTCTTTCAAGATGTATGCCCACAAACTCAAACAAATATGTAATCGCTGGCTGGAGGCAGAGGAGGCCTTAACCTGGAACACCTGTCTCCAGGTTATCCTAAAAGAACAATTTTTTGCCCAGTGCCCCGCTGAGATCAGGGAATGGGTGCGTGAGAGGAAACCTGCTACAGTGGAAGAAGCTGCATCTCTCGCTGATGAGGCTCTCACCATCAAGCCTCGGTGGAGAGTTCTGTTGGAGGATGGAGAGAGGCCTACCAGCTCCACAACACCGGTGGCCCCCAGTTCTTCTGTCCCCATTGTTCCCCGTTCCTCTGAGCCACCACCTCGTGTTGATACCTGTGTTAATGTGCCTCCTGTTGCTTCCACTGCATTTTCTGGAATACGACGAGGAGAGGAAGTAGCAGAGCGCAGGTGTTATTGTTGTGGGCATCCGGGGCATCTGCAGGCCTCATGTCCAGCCAGCCCACGGAGGAGTTGTCCTCAAACCCCTACAGCACCTTCAGGTGGGAGCCGACCGGCAGGTTCCCTTACTCCTCACCCAAGAGGACGCATTGGATGGAGTGAGACACAGCACAGATGCTATCGATGTGGGCAGCCGGGGCATCTGCAAGCCTCCTGCCCAGCTGTTCAAATGAGGATTGATCCTGTACCCAATCATATTATTAATTATGTACAGCCAAGTGCCATGGAGGAAGACGTGTCACCCCTACGTGAGGACTGGCCTAGTGCCTCACCCACCCATGTTGCACCACTAGGAGTTTATGGTGTGCGACCCACAGCTATGACGACTTCAGTTCATCGAGGTAAGCACTTGCAGGAGGTCGTGCTGGATGGACAAAGACTTGTTGGATTTTGTGACTCAGGGGCTTTCCTCACGCTGGCTGATCCCCGAGTGGTTCGGCCTGAGGCAATCCATAGAGGACCTGGGATTGTCATTGAACTGGCTGGTGGACAATGGAGGACTATTCTCACAGCCACTGTGGATCTGAACTTTGGTTTTGGGGTCAGGCGATGTGTTGTTGGGGTGATGGGTGGTCTGCCTGCAGCTGTTCTCCTGGGCAATGATGTGGGAAAGCTACGATGCCAATTCATGGCTGCATGAAGCCACATGTAAGTTACGCCATGCCTGTGTGTACTTAACAAGTGACCTGTAGAGGTCCCTAGTATGTACACAAATTAGGAGGGGAAGGGATTGTCATGATATGTATTTTTCCCCAATACTTTGCAATGTCTTGTGTGTATCTGTAACAATATGTTTCCTTCCCCCATTGCCTGTGTCTCTGGGACTATAATGTAATTATGTAAGTAACCTGTCTCCTTTCCACAAGACTTGTGTATCTAACCATAATTGAATTCAGGCTTGGGTCAACACAGCTAGGGGAATCACCATTGTTCTCCTCAGCAGGGGGAGGACTCACAATACACATCCTCGTAGACACCTCGGAGCCGTGCGATGGACCAAACCATTGACTAGGAGGTGGGAACCTCTACTCCCCTACACTTGGGCTGATCCCAGGAGCCCAAGACAATGGACTTATGTGTGACCCAGCAGATGTGAGTTGGATGCTGAAAGAGAAGGACGAGGCTGTCTCAGGAAGCCTTGGCCTCTGTGTGATCGTGGTGGATTTCTGGGACTCTTAAAGGACTATGGTTTTGTGATCTGGCACAAGGATTGTCGGGAGGTGCCCCCGAATCAGTTTCCTGTGGACTTATTTTGGGACTCTGCAAATTACCTTCGTGTTGTTCCTGTTTTCTGGTCAATAAATCTGTTGGATCGTTCCCAGGCCTGTTGTCCCTCCTTGCTCTGGAGAATACTCCCGTCACAGGTAGACCAACAAACATTTGCCCAGAACAACCAGGAATATTATTTGGGATTCAAAGAAAAGCTCACAAACAACATCAGCGCAAATACTGGACTCTCTGAAAACTAACGGTGTGGCTATTTCAAGATGCACAATAAGGAGGCACTAGAAGAAAAATGGGCTGCATTGTCGAGTCACCAGAAGAAAGCTATCACTGCGCAAATGCCATAAAGTATCTCACCTACAATACACAAAACAGCACAGAGACAAGCTTCAAAACTTCAGGAACAAGGTAATTTGTAGTGATGATACCAAAATTGAACTTTTTGGCCACAACCATAAACGTTACATTTGGGGAGAGGTCAGCAAGGACTATGATGAAAGGAACACATTTCCTACTGTAAAGCATGGAGGTGGATCGCTGATTTTTTGGGGATGTGTGAGCTACAAAAGCACTGGAAATGTGGTCAAAGTTGAAGGAAAGATGAATGCAGCATGTTATCAGCATATTCTGGAGGCATATTTGCAATCATCAGCCTGGATGCTGCACATGGGACATACTTGGACGTTCCAACATGGCAATGATCCAAAACACAAGGCCAAGACAACCTGTCATTGGCTACAGCAGAACAAAGTGTCATTGAGCCACTCTGTTGAGGATCAAGAAAAGCACTTCTGAGCAACCGCGCTGCTACAGTGACACGAATTCTTCAGAAATCCATATAAATCTTTCAAGTTCTTTATTGAATGTACTACAAAAACTACGCGTTTCGAGGAGACAAACGGCACCTCTTCTTCAGGTTACAGTACAGAGTTGTAATCAGTCTATACAAGTGATAGCTTTATATGCTGCGTGGACATGGCCCCCCGTCGTAATAAAAGGGCGTCAACCCACACATGTTGCACATAAAGATATTTGAGAAGAAAAACAAAAACAGACAAAATAACATATATATCAAAAAACATATATTCCAGATAGTGATAGTATTGTGTATCCCATTCAGACAATCAATATGATAACATAGACTTCTATCATTAAATAAAAAGAAATCTAAGAAATATATAAAACAAAAAAAAAGAAAAGAAAGAAAAGAACCAATTTCAGTTTAAGACAAATGTCTGACGATTTTACCACTGAGCCATCATAAGTGATCATTTACCAGTGGTGACAAGTAATAAAGAGTAATTACTCATTTGATATAACTAGTGTAAAAAGAAAGTAAATTTCTGAAAATAAAAAACCCTAAAAATGTTGTGAGTGGTTGTGTCTGAACACAACCCATAAAGGGTGAGTACTTCAGAGTACTTTTTTCATTTTCATTGATTTATACCAGGTGAATCCCTATGTCTGCGCCCCCTCCCTTGTTTTTTCCATTGAGCCACTCTGGGGAGAGCTCTAGCATGCAGTTCATGCTAGACAGCCCAGGAATTTACAGGAACTGGAGGCTTTTTGCCTAGAAGATAAGGCAGTTTTAATATCTGAGAAAATAAAGAACCTAGCCCACAATTACCACAAAAGACTTCAAGCTGTCATATTAGAGGGGGCAATATATGGTATTAAGAAATGGGGTATGTGAACTTTTGATCAAGGTCATTTGGATGTTTTGGGTTGTCATTATGATTTAAAAGAGAAAACACAATAGTTTGACAATAAATGGCTTCATCCAACCACTAACCGTGAGTGGAGAAAAAGTTTTGGTGTTATCATTCTTATTCTCTGAAAAAAGGCCAAGAAAACAAAAATTCTGTTGGGGTATGTAAACTTTTGAGCACAACTGTATAGCAAAAGCGATCAAGTGATCACAGCTTCAAGACCCCTAAAGAGACAAATAAATAGAGTAAAATGTAAAAAAATATTTAAAAAAAAAACAAAAAATCATATGTCGTGGCTGCTTTTTGTTCTGACCAAGCGTCAGGTATGCCAGATCACCAGTGAGTCCGGATTGTGAGGTTTTCCACCCTTCTGTTGCAAGCGCTTGGAGACAAAGGGACTCAACACACAAGCCGTGGTCAAATCACTTTATCTGACACAATGAAATACAAGGAAACTTTTATACCATTTACAACAATATGTGACTCTATGGAGCTCATTTGGCCCCCACCATCACCTCAGGGTCGTACCTTGTTTACAATGTACCCAGAACACGTTGTTGAGAACACATATGATAACAAGTATAGTTTCCTTGAACAGAGAGACTAGTGGTCTACATAAGAATAGTTGTAGCAATATTAGGCAAAAGGCAATTGAAGTCTTAAAGGTAATTAAAGGGATATAAAAGCAAACCATTAACTCTTCTATATCAATTTCCCCCTTTTATAAATGGTATAACCTTTGCCACAGGGTCAGCTGATGTCCACAAAGGAGCTACTGTCTCATGGGTCTAGTACCCATAAGGGGGCATCCTACCTGCTTCGCCCATCCACTCTCAGTGTGGACACTCACTTTCCCCATCAGCAATGGCTACCTGGGGTCTATGATACACTACAGAAGGTTCATCCTTAGATTCTTTTTTTATGCAGCATACTTTATTCAGTAGCTTAAGTAATACATATATTAGCGCTTTTACGGCTACATAAAACAATAAGCAAAACTACAAAATTTGCATACAAGTCTGTACAATACCAAAAATCCATCCTGCAAGGCCATTAAACCAATTTGCTGGATTTAGAAAAGAGAAGTGTTACCCCACCAGGAGTCTCTGTTTGCACTGTGTTGTTTTAACCATTGGTCTCTAAGTTCACCTATTTTGTCTATACTGGCCCTGATCTGGAGATTGCCAGCAGGGTGGATATAATTTCAACAGGTGGGACCAATTATCTGACACATTCCTCCTTCTTTTGCTGTCAGGTAATCTAGTACTACGATTAATTGTCTCTGTATTAGTTTCATTAAGAACTTCAAGAATCTGGAAAATCTGATTGTCCAGGTAGTCTGTAGCATCCACTAATTTATCCCACATTTGTGTTATGAAGGGGTATATTAGCATACTACTGAATATTTTTTTTGTTTTCCCCATTTCTACTAGATGCGGCCTACCATTTGGCCGGGGCTTATTGTCTGCAGCCCTTCTATACAAAGTATGAATTGGGACTGTTGCTGTGTCTATTTTACTATGAGGAACTATGAAAGTGGCTGGTGTCAGTTTAGCAAGAGTGCAAACCCCTCTTATGTCTGGGCTCACCCACCTGTAGGCACGATGTCCGCAAACCTAGAATACTCCTTCTGGGAGAACACAAACGTGACCAGGGGTTTGTATATATTGGTATAAACTCAAAAGTCCTGACATAGGCTTATGGGCACACCAAGTATTATTCATTTGTTTTCCACTCTTACCAGATGTACATTTACCCCTTTCTTTCCTTATTATTTTACCCGTAGATGCTTTACAGCCTTCAACACCATCCTGGTACACCGTCTCATTAACCTGTGTCTGATCATGCGTGTATATGCGGAAGCAATTATTGTCCTCACCACAGGTGTTTACTTCATTGTGTTGAAGACTGAACCACAGTCCATCATTGGGAATGAGGTCTGAGTGAGGGATTTCAGTCCGCCTCCTGGCAACCATATTTCCGACATCTGAATCATATTCCCGCCACTACATTTGTACCTTAGGCCGCGTTATATTAAACTGAAACCAGGGATTAGCGGCCCATCCGATTATAGCCAATGAAGCAGATATATCACAAGGCACATCTTTTCCCCAAAACCTAGATTGAGTCCAAGTCTCATTGTGTATGCAGTGTGGGGTTAATACTTCTCATGGCTCCAGAGGTAAGGCCAAGTGCGGCATATGAATAATACTTGGTGTAATACTTGAATAATACAAATGAATAATACTTGGTGTGCCCATAAGCCTATGTCAGGACTTTTGAGATTATACCAATGTATACAAACCCCTGGTCACGTTTGTGTTCTCCCAGAAGGAGTATTCTAGGTTTGCGGACATCGTGCCTACAGGTGGGTGAGCCCAGACATAAGAGGGGTTTGCACTCTTGCTAAACTGACTCGCAGATATTGGGCTGTGTGTACAGATCCAACAGTCTTTCGGTTTCTGTCCTTCCATGTCCTTTATAAGAAGAGCATGATGCCAAATAAGTTTGTTGTCCCAGTCAGCATTTAAGAGTTTGTCCTGTGTCTCTGTAGAGTGCAGTAATCCTGTCACTGCCAGCAAGGTGATGAGGAGAACAGTCATTCTGCTGTTGACAGGACCTTCTTGCAGTGACTGGCGTGGATCCAGGTGGGTTTTCCCTCAAGATTTACTGAGGTGGATGTGGTCAGCTGGACTTGGAAGGGGCCGTCAAATCGTGGGTCCAGGCTCCTTCCCACGTGTCTGCGTATAACCACCAAATCACCTGGATTCAGCTGATGCACATCTGCACTGGCATTAGGATCTGGAATGGCTGAGAACACATGTTTATGCACCACATTAAGGTTTTCCTGCAAGGCCTGGACGTAGGCTGTCATAGAGACGTGTTGCATTTGTAGCACCTGTGGGAAGTACAGACCAGTCTTTGGTGTACTACCAAACAGGACTTCAAAGGGAGACAAGCCTGTGTTTCTATTTGGAATGTGTCTGACTGAAAAGAGTGCAAGAGGCAAGCACTCTACCCAGCTCTTTCCTGTGTCTGCCATGGCCTTTTGAATTTTCAGTTTTAAGTGTCCCATTTAGTCTTTGCACTTTCCCACTACTTTGTGGCCTATATGGTGTATGAAATGCTTGCTGTACACCCAGAACCTGCATGACTTCCCTCATTATTTCTCCCATGAAGTGTGTACCCCTATCTGTTTCTGTGGTTTCTGGGACACCATACCTGCAGATCAGCTCTTTCACCAGTTTGTCTGCAGTCGTTTTAGCATTTGCACATTTTACCGGATAGACTTCTGCCCAACCAGAGAAGAGATCTACACATACTAGGATATTTGCATACACTCCTACCTTGGTAGCTGTATGTAGTCAATCTGCAGTCTCTGAAACGGGTAGAGAGGCCTAGGTGTTGCTTTCTTAGGGACTTTTACTGTTTTACCTGGGTTGTGCTGTGTACAGATGAGGCATGATTGTACAAGTTTCGTGGCTGCGTAACTGAAACCAGGAGCGATCCAGAAGGCATCTACCATGGCACACATGTGACTTTTTGAGGTGTGAGTGGGGCCACGTGCTGCTTGCACCATGATTGGGAACAGGGATTTTGGTGGGCACAATTTATCCTTATTCTCCCATACTCCATTTGAGTTCAGCTCAGCTCCCAGTCTGCCCCGGTGTACCTTCTCTGTTTGTGCAGCCTTTTGCCGGAGGGATTTCAGGACATCTAGGTTCAATGTGGCTGGAATACGCTGACTCCCCGCCACCATCCACTGCTCTCTCTCTAGGCCGCCTTGCTACTACTTTAGCAGCCTCATCTGCCCTTCTGTTGCCCTCTACCTCCACGGAGTCACCTTTTTTGTGTGTGCTTTTACCTTAACAATGCCAACCTGGACTGGTGAAATCAATGCCTCCAACAATTGTTTCACCCGCTCTGCATTTTTAATGGGCTTACCGGCTGATGTAAGGAACGCTCTGCTTCTCCAGATAGGGCCATAATCATGGGCTATTCCCCATGCATAATTCGAGTCAGTGTAAATATTAGCGACTTTACCTACAGTGGCTCTACACGCTTCAGTGAGTGCCTTCAACTCTGCCTTCTGCGCCGACATGTGAGGAGAGAGTGGTTCCGCTCGGATTACCTCATGTAAGGATACTACTGCATATCCAGTGTAGAATCGTCCATTCTGGTGGTATCTGGAGCCATCTACAAAAAAAAAAACTCAGTCTGCATTAGGAACAGGTTTTTCATGAACGTGTGCAAAACCAACTGTCTCCTGACTCATCAGTTCTATGCAGTCATGTTCATGCATCATGTCAAAGTATTCTTCCTCATTCGCTAATACCAATTCCCCCTTTTCTGAATCCACAGGCAGGAGTGGCTGGATTCAGAACGTTACATCTTTTGAGGGTAACATACTCAGGAATTAGTAGAGCACACTCAAGTCGGAACTGTCTGGCCATAGACAGATGTTTTGGTTGAACCTGTACGAGTATGGCATGGATGTCATGCGGGGAATAGATTGTCAAAAGAAACGTCAGTGTGATCTCAAATGCCTTTCCTAGTAGTAGTAGTGCAGCTGCTCCTACCGCACAGACACACGTAGGTGACCCTCTGATCACTGGGTCTAATTGTGCTGAGTAGTAAGCTATTGGTCTCTGTTTCCCTCCATGTTGTTCTGTCAGTACTGCGATAGCATGTTCTCCCTGCTCTGTGCAAAACAAGAAAAATGGCTGGTCATAATTTGGAATGCCTAAGGCCGGGGCTGACACAATGAGCAGTTTGAAAGAATGGAAGGAATCAATTGCATTTTGTGTGAGGTCATATAGGTCTGATGCAAAGCAGTCATAAAGTGGTTGCAACATTTGTGAAGCAGGCCTTATCCAAGGCCTACTGTAGGTCACTAAACCTAGGAAAGGTGCACAGATGCTGATGTGACCTGGGTAGAGGGAAAATTTTGAACTGCCTGTTTCCTGTCAGGTGTCTGGTACCTTCGGCAATACAATGTCCCAAAAATGTCACCTTTTGTTTGTAATACTGTAATTTGTCACTTGAGACCTTGCAACCCTTTCCTGATAAAAAAAAACATAGCAAGGAAACTGTAGCTTCCCTGCAGGACCTCTGGTCCAGGCAGAACAGCAAAAGGTCATCCACGTACTGTAATAGTACAATCAGCAGATGAGGTGATTGCCACTACTCAAGGATCCCTGCCATTGCTGCTGAGTAGATGGCAGGGGAGTTCTTTCACCCTTTGTGGGAAGTCTGTCCAACAATATTGTTCACCTTTTTGAGTAAAGGAAAAAGATACTGACAGTCATGGTGCAGGGGTACAGAGAAAAATGCACCTGTTAAATCAATGACTGTGAAACATTTTGACATCACTGGGATCTGTGACAGACGTGTGTGTGTTAGGGACGATTGAGGTCACACTCACTGTATCATCATTAATAGCCCTTAAGTCATAAACCTTTCTGTAAGGGTCAGCAAACCCTTGAGTCCTTGAGGGGGAATTGTCACTAACAATAAGTTTTGTAAGTACCACAATTCCAGCACCTCACTTTTTCTAGGTCCCTTGGTACCTTACTACATCTCCACTGTTTTCCTTGTGCTCCAGCATACATGACAGGTCGTCTTACCGTCCTTGTTTGCTCAACTTTTTTTGCTACCTTAAGGAGGTCTTTCGGATCTACATATCTCCATTCAGGTCTGGTTGTCTGTACTGCATCTCGTAAGTCTTTGTTCATACCGTCAATGAATGCATTCACCAGTATTCTAACATCAAGAGGGTTTATGCAAATGACCCCATGCCTGCCCATTTCAGCTGTAACTGTCCAAAGTACAACTCTACACTCTCTCCTCTTTGCTGTGTCACATTAGTCAGGAGTACAGACTGCTCTGATTGTTCCACTGTAGCCCATTGTCTTAGTGACTCACAGTACATCTCCCCAGACCGTGCAGATTTACTGCCCCAAGCCTGATTCTTTGCCACTTCTGTATGTGTCTCAATTATATGTCCTAGTGCATCACGTGCCCTCAAACTCATCAACCTCTCTAGGTCTGCCCAGGTACACCTATATGTCTGCTGTATTTCCTCTATGTGTCTGTAAAACGGGAATGGTTGGTCTTCAGGATCAGGCAACTGCTTCAACAAGGCTAGCTGGTCAGAGGGGCTCCAGGGATAATACACCTGCATCTTTCTTATTCTAGTCGCCCTTCTAGGTCCTGACGTGGTTGGTCATCTGATGTCTACTGTCAGCTTACTCCTCAAAGGTCAATGTCCCCACTACCCACTAACCACACTATTATGTCAACTTCTTATGATCTTGTCTGGATAGGATTTAGTGCAATTTGCTTAGGTCAGTAGCACAGGTCACACAAGTAGCTATTCAGTCAGGGTTTGTCTGAGTCTGATCACAGTGTTTACAAGTCCATCTGTTTTGTCTGGGTCTCTGGTTAACCTTTGTCAATCAAAACATTCATAATACACCTTTCATACTGCTGTACATTCTCAAGCATCATTTATTCACTTGCTATTTTCTTCCCTTGTCTGTGCCTTTTTGTACATCCAAACATTCACACTCTGGTATTTTTGCCTTTTTCAATATTTGTCCCACTTGGTTCACTGCTTCCTTTCACCTCTTTTTTACAATTTGCATAGCCGTCTTGGATCCCATTGGGGCACCGACTGTACACAGAAAAAGTTGCCATGGTTTCAACCTTTTTCTGCCGACAGCTCACCTTTCTTCTGAAATGCCCTCCCAGTGTGCCTGGACCTCTGTCTTACAGGCCACACTTAGCAAGTCAGAGAGAGCCTGCAAAGGTGTAGCGGGAAGGCTCCTTGCCTCTCACCCGGTAGACCTACAGGATGTAACGAGAAGGCTCTCGGCCTCTCACCCATTAGATCAGCTTCTAGAATAGGAATAGGCCTTTTTCCTTCCAGCCCAGCTCCATGGATTGTTGTGGGAAAGCTACTTCAACTTAGCTCATCTTGCTTCTGAAATGCCCTTCTGTGTGTCTGGACCTCTGTCTTACAGCCCACACATAGCAAGTCAGAGTGAGCCTGCCAAGGTATATCCAGAGGGCTCCTTGCCCTCGCCTCTCACCCACAACAAAAAAACCCGCTGACTAAAGTAAGAAGGCCCAGGTGTGATAGGCCTCTGACCTACTTTATCAGCCATACAGTCGGCTACCTCCTTTGTTGATCCACAATTTGCTATACAAATCAATCACACAACTAGAAGCTGGTTCAAAACACATTAATGACCAAACAATCACTTACAATGACCAAACAATCACTTACAATTTCCTTCTAAATTAGGCACCATATTTTACTTTCAACTTCAACTTACAAAATTTCATTCCACTTCAATTAAGTACTGTTGCTTTAAAAATGCACAAATCTTATAGCGAGCATTTCAGAACCACAGAGAATCTGAGCGCAGCTCTGTGAATCCTCTTATTAGACACTCAGCAGAGATAAGACGAGGGGAGCGAGAGAAGGGGAGAAAAGAAACCACGCAGCGCCATCCTTCCCCCTCCCATCAGAATGTAGTGTCCTTTATGGAATTCCGTAGTTCTTTAGACTTATCAATTTCTACAAAGAAACTCAAAATCACGGGATTTCACTGTAAGAGCAGATAACTGTATAATGAGATTAAGTGAGTCTTTTTCTGGCCAAATGCATTCAGGAAACTTTACAATGTAATGTCACATATAACACGAGCTATATTATTACTCAATTCATTCAGTCTCAGATGTAGATTTGAAATATCGCATCTGTCCAGGATTCCCCCACAACTAGAAAGGTAACAAATCTCTTGACACAAAAATGATGTGTGATGATTCATTCATACGTGCTCATTCAGGGATTTTTTTCTTTCGCTTTTCAGTGGTCATTTGATTTTACAAAGAGAAGATAACAAAAATCCCTTATCTCAATCACCTCGCCTAATTCAGCTCAAAGTGAGTCGAATAATGTCCTCTGTCACATACAGAGGACTACTTCTAATGGAACACCTCATCAATCAGGGATTTATTTATACTCAATTACTCATCTCTCAACTCATTCAGAGATTCTCATAGACATACATACAAGGATTCACACAGCCTGCCTATCTTGGACTTTGGATTTGACACCTTAACTTACAGCAGTGTCCACTCACACTCTGAGAACACCAAAGCCAACTTTTTAAACAAGAATCAATGAAAACCAAACCAACGTCAGAAGGTCCAAAACAACCAAAAACCACAGCCCTATACAAAATACAGCCTCACATAATTTACTGCCAATCCAAAATAACCACTGCACAGAGTCTATCCCAGGCTTTGTGCTACACAGTACACCAGTACACAACCAGTTAGTATATAAGTATATTACCAGAACAGATTAACAGATAATACATATGACAATTACTATCTTATTACTCTATTATTCAACTCTCATACAGACATACTCACCACTAACTGGTGATGTGGGTTCTTTTGAACCGTGTTGTACAGTCTTACCCAGAGATATGTAGAGATCCTTAGAGAAGCTGTAGATGCAGAATCAATGTAAGAATAAATGTTCTCACCTGCTGCAGCCTGGATTCTGCATATTCAACCTCCCAGGAAGCTCCCACATACGGATTCCGAATAGGCTGGTTTCCACGGTCCCCGTTGGGCATCAAAAACTGTCATAGCTGCTTTTTGTTCTGACCAAGCGTCAGGTATGCCAGATCACCAGTGAGTCCGGAGTCCAGCTTCAAGACTCCTAAAGAGACAAATAAATACAGTAAAATGTGAAAATATTTAAAAAAAAAAAAAAAAAAAATCATAAAAGGTCAAATTATTACTAGTGATGAGCAAGCACTAAAATGCTCGCGTGCTCGTTGCTCGAGTGGACCAAATTGGAATACTCGGGTACTCGACCCGAGCAACGAGCCCAATGTTAGTCTATGGAAAATCCAAGCTTTTTTGCTGCGACTTCTCCCCAAGGGTCTTTCTAGGGTATCAAAACCTCGGAACTGTAAGGGGACAGTGCACAAATGACATGGGAACATGGGGATCGTCCCTGGGAGGATTTCTGACTCCTAGGTCACTGCTGTGACCAATGTTGTCAGAGTGTGACGCCACTTTTACAGGAGCACACAAAAACGTAACCAAAATGGATTTTACAGGGAAATATGTTAAGGGATATCCTTTCCAGGGTAATAATTTGTATGTAAGGCAAAAGAAATAGCCCCCCAAAATATTCTCCACCACTTTGGCTATGTTCACATGTAGCATTTTTGATGCGTTTTTCAACGTTACCACTGCTTTCATCCAATACTAATGCATTTACTGGGAAATGTAGCATTTAACCCCTTTCTGACCACTGACAGAATAGTACGTCAGCCGTCAGACTCCACTGCTTTGAGGTGGGCTCCACGCCTATGAACTAGATATATCCCACTGTCAAGCGCTGACAGCGGGCATTTAACTATCGCTTCCGGCTGCGGGGCCGGAAGTGAGTTCATCGCCGACACCAGTCACGTGATCGGGGGTCAGCGACACTTTGCCCTGACCACCAGAGGTCTCATAGAGTCCTCTATGGTTATTGCAGACAGATTGCTTTGAGCGCCGACCAGTGGCCGGCGCTAAAAGCAGTGCAGTAAATCTGCTACATATGGGCGATCTGCTCATTGCCCATATGTAGCTGAGCCGATCAAGTGGTGCATGCTTCTAGCTTCCTATGGAGCCTATTGAAGCATGCCAAAAGTAAAAAAACGATGCGTAGCGAGAAAAAAACGCCAGAATTACATTTTTTTTGGTCGCCACGACATTGCATTAAAATGCAATAACTGGAGATCAAAAGAACGTTTCTGCACAAAAGTGGTATCATTAAAAACAGCACTTTGACCTGCAAAAAATAAGCCCTCATCGACCCCAGATCATGAAAAATGAAGATGCCACGGGTCTTGGAAAATTGTGCATTTTTTAAATTATTTTTTTGGCAAACTTTGGAATTTTTTTTCACCACTTACTGTAGATAAAAGAACATAGACATGTTTAGAATCATAGAATCATAGAATCGTAGAGTTGGAAGGGACCTCTTGGGCCATCTGGTCCAACCCCCTGCTCAAAGCAGGATTCGCTAAATCATCCCAGTCAGATGTCTGTCCAGCCTCTGTTTGAAGACTTCCATTGAAGGAGAACCCACCACTTCTCGTGGCAGCTTGTTCCACTCATTGATCACTCTAACTGTCAAAAAGTTTTTCTAAGGCTGGTTTCACATTAGCGTTTTTGTGAGCAGCGCATCGTGCACACCCGTGCGCATACGCACTGCGCACCTATGTTTAACATGACGTGCGCATAGTCTTGCGCACACTTGCGTTTTCGTGCGCATGTGTTTTTTTGTCTTTTGCGCCAGGCGCGCCAGACGCAACATGTTGCATTTTTTGGTCCGCCCTGTCTCGTCAAAAAACGCATGCGCACGCTTGCGCACGGAATGCGCAAAAACAACACATTGAAGTCTATGGGAACGCATGCGTGCGCATGGTCTTGCGCACGATTGCGTTTTTTTGTGCATGCGTTTTTGAGGTAAACTAGTCTAGAATGTTCTCTAGGCAATGGAAAAAAATGTCACACCTAAAAACGCATGTGCATAAAAAACGCAAACGCATGCAAAAACGCATGTAAAACGCAAGCAACGCTGCGTTTTTTTGACGCATCAGCGTGCGCATGACGTTAAAAAACCGCGCGTTTGTTTTGCGTTTTTCTTTGAGTTTTTTATGCGCCCGATGCGCTGCGCAAAAAAACGCTAATGTGAAACTAGCCTAATATCTAATCTGTGTCTCCTCCCATTCAGTTTCATCCCATTGCTTCTAGTCTTTCCTTGTGCAAATGAGAATAAAGTTGATCCTTCTACAATGTGACAGCCCTTTAGATATTTGTAGACAGCTATTAAGTCTACAAATTAAGGGATGAAACTGAATGGGAGGAGACACAGATTAGATATTAGAAAAAACTTTTTGACAGTTAGAGTGATTAATGAGTGGAACAGGCTGCCACGAGAAGTGGTGAGTTCTCCTTCAATGGAAGTCTTCAAACAGAGACTGGACAGACATCTGACTGGGATGATTTAGCGAATCCTGCTTTGAGCAGGGGGTTGGACAAGATAGCCCAGGAGGTGCCTTCCAACTCTACGATTCTATGATTCTATGATTCTCCTCTCAGTCTTCTCTTTTGCAAACTAAACATTCCCAAATCCTGCAACCTTTCCTCATAAGACAGGGTTTGCAGACCGGTCACCATTCTGGTCGCTCTTTTCTGATCTTGCTCCAGTTTGTTGATGTCTTTTTTAAAATGTGGTGCCCAAAACTGGACACAATATTCCAGATGAGGTCTGACCAAAGAGGAGTAGAGGGAAATAATGACTTCACGTGATCTAGACTGTATGCTTCTGTTAATATATCCTAGAATTGCATTTGCCTTTTTTACTGCTGCATCACACTGCTGACTCATATTCAGTCTGTGATCTATTAGTATACCCATGTCTTTTTCACATGTGCTGTTGCTTAGCCCTATTCCTCCCATTCTGTATATGCTTTTTTCATTTTTATTGCCCAGATGTAGTACTTTGCATTTTTCCCTGTTAAAAACCATTCTGTTAGTTGCTGCCCACTTCCCCAGTTTATTTATATATTTTTGAATCCTCTCTCTCTCTTCTCTAGTATTAGCTATCCCTCCTAGCTTTGTGTCATCAGCAAATTTAATCAGTTTACCCTCAATTCCTTCATCTAAATTGTTAATAAAGATGTTGAACAATACAGGGCCCAGGACAGAGCCCTGTAGTACCTCACTTGAGACATTCTTCCAACTGGATGTGCAGCCATTTATGACCACTCTTTGGGTCCGATCACTAAGCCAGTTATGAATCCACCTAACAGTTGCCTTGTCCATTCCATACTTAGTCATTTTTTCAATAAGGATTGTGTGAGATACTTTGTCAAATGCTTTGCTGAAGTCAAGATATACTATATCTACAGCATTGTCTTGATCCACCCAATCAGTGATTCCGTCATAGAAGGAAATTAAGTTAGTCTGACATGACTTATTAGTTACAAACCCATGCTGACTCTGTTTAATCACTTCATTCTTATCCAGGTACTGACATACATGTTGTTTAATAATTTGTTCAAAGATCTTTCCTGGTATAGAAGTCAGACTCACCGGCCTATAGTTGCCTGGGTCCACCTTTTTCCCCTTTTTGAAGATAGGAACAACATTTGCTTTTCTCCAGTCTTCTGGGACTTCTCCTGTTCTCCAAGAATTTTCAAAGATTATGGAGAGGGGTTCAAAAATTTCTTCTGCTATCTCCTTCAGTACTCTCTGGTGTAATTCATCTGGA
The DNA here is from genome assembly GCF_039654945.1 of Dendrobates tinctorius. Taxonomy (NCBI): domain Eukaryota; kingdom Metazoa; phylum Chordata; class Amphibia; order Anura; family Dendrobatidae; genus Dendrobates; species Dendrobates tinctorius. The sequence goes on from NW_027361768.1 coordinate 1,869,907, forward strand.
CCTGGATGATTTGGTGTCTATGAACTCATAATGACCTGGAAAATCATTAATGGTAGGTCAGTTTTAGCATGTAGTGAACCTAGCAAAAAGGTCAAGCAAAAAGCAAGTGTGGTATTGCACTTTTTTGCAATTTCACTGCACTTGGAATTTTTTGTCCCGTTTTCGAGTACACGACATGCTAAAACCAATGATGTCGTTCAAAAATACAACTCGTCCTGCAAAAAATAAGCCTTCATTTGACCATAATAATGGAAAAATAAAAAAGTTATTGCTCTGGAAAGAAGGGGAGTGAAAAACGAAAATGAAAAATTGAAAATATCTCCGGTCATGAAGGGGCTAACAACCTTAGCTGGTCATGTAGTGTTTGACACATCATCAGACACATCTTGCTTCATTTATGAAGGATTGACTCTTAAAGTCACAAAGCATATTTTTTATATGGGCATCAGTCGGCATTACAATTCTTAAAGGGGCATAACAAAACAGTGGGTCTCTGTCATGATCCCAGTGCAGGTTTTGACCTGCACGTCAGGGGTTAATGACTTGAGCCGAGTGCAGGCTTTGACCTGCATTCCTGGAGTTAATTATTGTGGCCTCTTTTTGGTTCAGAGAGAGCTTCTTATAGCCTTGGGAAACTCCAATCCCCGTCAGTTATACTTATTGCCTTTGGCCGAGTGTGTTGACCCCTGTGTGCCTGTGCCTTTTCGTTGTCTTCTAGCTTGCTTATATGGTTCTGACCCGGTTCTGTCCCCCGTTGTGAGTTTGCCTGTTGATTTTGTACTGTATATCTGTTTATCTGGTTTCTGACTTCTTGGCTACGTCCTGACTATCCGTTCTGTCTAATCCTTTGGTATTGTCATGCTATATTGTGCTTTGACCCCGGCCTGATCTGTTTACATCCCTGTCTATGCCCCTTGGTAACTTTGTCCAGTAGTTACCCTGCTAGGAGTATTCCTTCAGCTCCTAGCTCTCTGGAGTTTAGGCCATGCCCCCAGCAGTCACGTGCTTCAGGTCCTGCTGGTCTGAAGCAAGCATTTTCTCTGCTGCTGCCCGCTCCACAGGTATCAGAGCACAGTTTGTCTTACTCAGGACAAGTGCACTGGCTCAGTGAGCAAGTGCAGTGCGGTGTTCCTGACAGTCTCATTGAGTGGATGGGCTGCCAAAAATTAAGATCCACCCCAATGCCCCTTTCACGAGATGCACAGGAGGGCCTTCTGAAAAAATGTTCCCATTATAAGAAAGTGGATCTCCCACAGTTTTTGCCTATGTATTGAATGCAAGAGCTGCCTCTCCCCAAAGTTACACGCACCCCAATAACCCTTAGAACAGACATCCTGGATGGCCACATGAAACAAAAGTTCCCATTATTTTTTATTTGCCACTGCCATACTGTTAGCCTATGCATCGAATGCAAGGCCTGCCCTGCCCCAAAGTTACATGCACCCCAATAAGCCTTTGAATCCACATACTGGATGTCCACAGGAAATCCAAGTTCACATTATTCATTTTGCAGTCCCATACTGTTTGCTTATGCATTGAAGGCAAGGTCTGGCCTGCACCAAAGAAACACGCACCACAATAAGCCTTTCAACAGAAGTATTTGAGGGCCTCATGACACAAATGTTCCCATTAGAAGAAAGTGTGTCTCCCATAGTGTTTGCCTATGCACTGAATGCAAGGCCTGCCCTGCACCAAAGTTACATGCATCACAATAACCCTTTGAACAAATGTAGAGGTTGGCCTCCTGAAAACAATGCTCCCACTAGTGGGTCTCCCTTAGTGTTTGCTGATGCATTGAATTGAAGGCCTGCCAAAAATTAGGAGGGACATGTACCAAGGCCTCAAATTCTTTTCCAATTATAAAGGAGCGGGTCTCCTTTACTTGTAATGCCCATAAACTAAGTGTATGGGCTGACAAATAGTTCCCCCTGTGGGGTACATATTTTTTTACATTTTTTGACAGGCATCTTAAAGACCCTTTCAACTAACTAGAGTGGCTGTAGCAGCACTGAACACGGTCACCCTCGTGTTCTAGTGGTGGTGGTCTTTTGGATGATGAGGAAGAAGAGAAGGAGGAAGATGACATCAAATAGCCAAAATCAATAAGCGTATACCCATGTGTGTCTGTGAAAAGGTGCATGGGAATACACCTCCCAAAAAAAGACACTGTATTGGATGTTATTTTTCTCTGTTATCATTCGGTGGTGTAAAGAGGTCTGGCCCAATCTAACCCTTGTTCATTTTTATAAGAGTCAGCCTGTCTGCATTTTCAGTTGACAGGCAGTTATAATTCCACCAGCGGCACTAAAAACATGCTCTGACAAAACGTTAGCGGCAGGGCAGGCCAGGACCTCCAAAGTGTATAGAGCCAGTTCATGCCACATTTCCAGTTTGGATACCCGATAATTAAAAGGCACAGAGGAATCACAGAGGATGCTGGTCAGCAAGGTGTCAGGAACACCACACTGCACTTGCTCACTGAGCCAGTGCGCGTGTCCTGAGTACAAAAACTGTGCACAAAGATACCTGTGGAGCGTGGCAGCAGTGGTGATGATGCATGCTGCAGGCACACAGGACCTGAAGCATGTGACTGCTGAGGACGTGGTCTAAACTCCAGAGAGCTAGGAGCTGAGGAAAACTCCTAAAAGGGTAACTACAGGACAATGTTACCAAGGGGCATAGACAGAGACAGAAACCAGATCAAGCCGAGGTCAAAGCACGAGATGGGACAACAGTACCAAAGGGTTAGACAGAATGGATAGTCAGGACGTAGCAATAGATCAGAAAACCAGAACGGGCAATAGACGGTACTATACGGACAAACTGTAACGGAGTAACAATAGCCAAGCCAGGAGGTCAGAACCAGAGAAGACAATAGTACCAAAACGAGAGACAGAGTTCAGAGTGAGGGGACAGACCCGGGTCATACACGGGAAATAAACAAGCAACGCAGAATGCGCGCACACCAGGGGGGTCAGACACACAGCCAGAACAACAGTATAGCTGACAGATAACCCTGGTAAAGAGTGAGTATACATACCCCTCCCAGATCCAGAAAGAGGCCACGTACACTTAACCCTGTGAGTGCAGGGCAAGAACCCTGTTCAAACCATGACACAAGGTACTCCCTCAGCATCTTCCAAAACATTCCATTCCTTGTGACATTACCCAGCGCCTCTGATCCAGGGCGATAGGAGGGTCTGAGAAAACTCTCACAGAACTTGGCCATTGTTCCCCTGCCTCTGCTGGATTGGAGTTGTCTCTCTCGCCTGTACTCCTTAGTTGTCCAACGAACTGTGATGTCTTCTGCCAGCGTTTTCAGATGGGAATTTTTTTTTATAATTCCACAAGGGCACTCTGGTACTTAACCATTTTAATACACGTCTGCCTCTGGAAGAAGAGATTGAAAGTTCTCCTTGTAGCATGGGTCTAGAAGTGTCACCATCACCAACCAATAATGAGTGTCAACGTAAATTTTCATAATTCGAGAGTCATAGGAAAGGCAGCACAACATAAAGTCAGCCATCCATGCCAGACTGGTAACAGGCAAGACTTCTGTGTCCTCACCAACAGGATGACAGACCATGGTGTCCTCCTCCTCCTCCCTGTCCTTAGGCCATCCACGCTGAACAGATGGTATGACAGTTGTGCTTGCAGTACCGTCTTTAGCACAAGAAGCTCTTGTTCTTCCTCCTCCTCCTCTTCCTCATTTTTAACCAATCCACGTTGGGATGACATGAGGCTGGGCTGTGTGTAATTACCCTGTATGCTTCCTTGCTCCATGTCCTTGTGCTCTGCTAGCAATGCATCCTCTTTCACTGTGAGCAGAGAACTTTTCAGAATGCAGAAAAGCGTGAAGGTGACACTAATTATGGCATCATCGCTGCTCACCATCTTGGTGGAATCCTCAAACTTTTGAAGCATGGTACATATGTCTGACATCCATGTCCTCTCCTGAGGTCTTATGTGTGGAGTCTGACCTGAATACTGAAGGCCTTGTTGATGCTGGTAGTCAATAACTGCCCTCTTCTGTTCACAAATCCTTTCCAACATATGCATTGTAGAGTTCCAATGTGTGGGGACATCACACACCAGTCGGTGAGCCGGAAGCTGCAAACGCTGCTGAAGCACGGCAGAGCGGCAGAAGCTGGAGTTGAGTTTCAAAAATGGGCACAAAGGCAGCGTACTTTCACAAGCAGATCTGGCAGCTCTGGGTAGCTTTTGAGAAAACATTGAACAGCTAGGTTAAGCACATGGGCCAGGCATGGTACCTGTGTGAACTCGCCTCACCATAGAGCCACCACCAGGTTCCGGCCATTGTCACTCGCGACCAGGCCTGCTGTAGGTTCAGGGGTGTCAGCCACACATCTGTCATGATCCATGCTGGATCATGACAGATAAAAAGCACTAGTAACCTTTTTTTTCCTTAAGCTTGTGTTTAATGATAGTTTTGCCCCCGGTGGCTGTCAGGGTCATTGCACTTGATGTTTTCTTTGCTTTGCCTTTTGCCCCCGGTAGTCAGTGGGGTTATAGCAGATTTTGGCCCCTGATCATTTGACCATTCCCTTTTCCTATATAGGGTCACATGGTCTATGAGCAGGTGTTGGTGATAGCGTCTTTTTGGGATTCCAACCACTGTGAAGGAAGCAGCTGGCTGAGGTGTGAAGCCACTGCAGAAGGCTGGTGAAGTTAGCAGCTTGCTTGAAGGTTGGAGCCACTGCTGAAACTGGTGTGGAACTCTGTCTGCCCAGTGTCTGCAGCAGAGTGAGATGTTGAAGGTGTAAGCTGACTCTGAGGTGTCGAGCCACTGCGAAAAATTAATCCGGTGATGTACTCTGCTGCCTGGTGCTGCAGCAGAGCAAGATAAGTCTTTTGGTGTTTCCCCATTTGTATTTTTCCCTGGTGTGTATTAGTACAGCGGTGGGGCCAGTGCCTGCACCACCCAGCTCCCTAGCAAGGGATAGGTGTAGGGTTTGCTAGGGTGACAGTTATCCTGATCGGCGCCCGGTGCGGAACCGGCCAAGGGAACGTTAGGAGTGTGAGGGATACTGACTCAGGGGAGTGCAGGAGGTCTCCACGTCCCTGTTCCCTATCGCAGGGCCCACCGTTGTAACTGTTTCCCTTTCCCCGTGTCTTGTTTTAGTTACCGGCCTGCGGGTTGTGTCACACAGGACAGTTACACGTGCCGTGTCTTGTTGTTTTAGTTACCGGCCTGCGTGTCGTGTAACACAGGACGGGTCCACGTGACAACATCTTCCTGCTCTTTCAGAGCTGTCCACAACTCTTCAGGATTGTGCGGTTTGTCACCTAAGCATATTAGCTTCAGTACAGCCTGTTGACGCTTATCTGAAGCAGTGCTGCAATGCTTCCAGCCTGTGAGTGATGCGCTCATTTCGGATATGGAGGCTGAAGAGGAGGATGAGGAGGAGGATGAGTGCAGGAGCTGTAGACTATGGAGGCAACCCTGATTGACGTAGGGCCCGCAATCTTCGGCGTCAGGAGGACGTGTTCCATTCCAAGGTCCGTTTGGGTCCCGGCTTTCACTATGTTAACCCAGTGTGCCATCAGCGAGATGTAGCATCCCTGCCCACAAGCACTTGTCCACATGTCCATGGTTAGGTGGACTTTCCTAATAACAGCATTGTTCAGGGCACGGGTAATGTTGACGGACACATGCTTGTGTAATGCTGGGATGGCACACCGGGAGAAATAGTGGCGGCTGGGGACAGAGTACCTTGGGACGGAAGCTGCCATCAGGTTGCGGAAAGCATCCATCTCCACAAGCCTAAATGGCAACATTTTGACTGCAAGCAGGCAAGAAATGTGTGAATTTAGTACTGTGGCCTATGGGACGTTGGCTACATATTTCTGCTTGCGTTCCAATGACTGGGGTATGGACAACTGAAAGCTGCACTGGGACAAGGACATGGACATGCTTGATGAAGGTGGTAGTTGAGTGTGGGCAACGACAGGTGCAGGGCAGGAGGCATCTTTTCATGTACCATGGACAGAGGATTGGCTTGCATGCACAAGAGTGGAAGAAGCAGTGTTTTCATCCACAGACACTGTTCCTGGAGCCTGTGATTTGGCCCACAAAGTCGGGTGCTTTGCTGCCATGTGCCTGATCATGCTGATGGTCATCAGGCTGTTAGTTTTGCTACCCCTGCTGGTTGTGAAAATGGCCTATTTGGGGTTATCGGCAGAGGCTTTAAAAAACATCCAGACTTGGGAAGACCTAACAGTTGTACTGCCAACTTCCGTCTTGCTGGTGTTACGAGGAATGGTTGCCTGCCTACTGTCTGCGGCCAACACACTGCTTCTTCCTGCCTGTTGGGGTGCTATGCCTCCCTCCCCCTGTGTACTGCTGTCCTCGCTCTGCATGTCCTCCTGCCAGGTTGGGTCAGTTATTATATCATCCACCACCTCGGATTCCTCTTCCGCACCCTGGTCCTCCTCCTCCTGACATTCTGGCAATTGTGTCTCATCATCGTCCACCTCTTGTGTCACTTTCCCACTGTCGCCTTGTTGTGTCTGTGGCTGCTTATATGTTTGGGCATAGCTACTGTGATGGTGTGATATGTTATGTGGGTATCATTTTGTGTATATTTATATTTTATGTATTTCCATAGTGTTCTCTTGTTGCCCTGTATCATTCTGTGTATTCCCCATATTGTCTAGAGTCTCATTTACCTTCCAAAAGTCTACCCCTGGATGTAAGGATGGGGCTGGGGATGACAGGAGCTGTGCAAGTCAGACCCTGTGTGATGATGATCATCATGTGAAGACGGCACATCAGAGAGAAGGGGAAGCATATGGACCCATTTTATCCTCTGTCTGCTGGATTATTGGACTCTCATCTCCTTGGACATTCATTCTGTTACTGAACTGCATCCGTGTTCTGGACTATTGTATCTTCAGTGTGGTGGATTGTTTATGGACCTTTTAGTTTTGCCTATAATAAAGGTCTTGGGATTGTTCACACTTCCCTCGCTCTGTTGATTGTGTGATTTCGGAGAAGGACCACGTGACAGCTACATGCGATGTCATCTTGCCCCACTTCAAGTGGACCAGCCGAGAGGCCCGAATCCATAAATGGAAAAGTGAACAGATCTTCGGAGTGTCCAAGTGTGGGATTAGTTGCCTCCGGGCATTTGGCATGGTGGGAGGAAGTTGGATCAGGGTGAGGAATATGCAGTCCAGACTCACAGCTACTCAGACTTGACCATGTGGAAGACAGGGTAGTATTGGAAAATTGACCGAAAGAATGACTGGAAGCATGATCCGCTAACCAACTGTTAGGCTTCGGGTTCCTGCCACTGCACAGCAGGAATCCAGAGCCTTGCACCCAGCGGTCTCCCATTCTTCTTCGGCCGCAGTGGAGCCTGCTCAGCAGATTCGTCGGTCCTGGCGCTCTGCCCAGGCCAACTCCGTGGGTTTACTTGCTGCTGCCATCTCTGGCACAGCTATGACAATGCATGCTGCTCAGCAGCGAGATTCTCCAGGGACTAAGTCCTCATGTTGGGCCACTGAGCATGCCCGTGGAGTGATCTCCCATTGTAGATCGAGGGCCACGTGCTCAGGTCCTGCTCGTGTTCGGATTGGCCCATCCGAGAAGCCAGGAAGATCCCGGATGCCCGTGGCTATAAAAGGTTCGCATGGCCACTCACCCATACGCTAGTATACACTGAAATAGTTTGGAGTGTATGATGATGGATGCATGTATCTGGTGACTGACTCATTATGAAGCCCCTTCCCTCTGATAATACAAATGTGGTTGGGGTTTAGAGTCCGAGTCAGCGCCTGTCAGTGGCTAGTCTATAGGCCACAGTGCATACCAGCCATCTGCACACTAGCGTCCGATGGTGTCGCCCACTGCAGGGCACTATCGAACCGCGGCAAGTGACGGCCTAGCCGCTGCAACGCCTTGCGCAATCTGTGCGCTTACCTGGCCCAACCCAGGGCGATTAGTGGTGTCCACCTGAGCGGCACTATGCACACTTGCACACATAATTTAATCCTTGCTGGCATCGCAGTCGCGGTGCCGAGCGATAGTGGTCTAGAGGGACTTCAGTCCTGCGGTCTAAGGGCTGAGTTCTGTGACTATACGCTAGCACTCACACTGCCGAGCTCTGTGAGCAATAAAAGGCTACGGCATTTATTATTTGGTGGTTGTGCGGCTCTGAGAGATAAGAGTCCGTCTCTGTATGCATTGGGTGAGGTTAACCCCGTGTGTCCTGTATAATGACTAATATATAATATATATATATATATATATATATATAATAATACCACCATATCGCGTCTGCCATTACCGAGCAGCAGTTAACACCTCTGCATGGTGGACCCCGGGCTGCGAACACACCAAAATACCATCTTTATTATTTGGTGTGTTCCGCCAGCCCATAACATTATACTAGCGCCAGGGTCTGGCTAGTAATGGTGGATGAACAGCGACTGCTGAAGTACATCCGGCAGCTGCAGGGCAGGTTGGCGGCTCTTGAGCGTTCAGCCTCAGCTGCGGATGAAACTGTGGTTGCTGTTCAGGCAGCCACAGAGGATGTCTCCCGTGTGACCACAGCCATCCCTGCCCTGACTTTGTCCCGCCTCCCGCTGCCCGAGAAGTTTTCGGGTGATAGTGCTTCTTGTAGGGGTTTCGTAAGCCAGTGCTCTATACAGCTGGAGCTGCTGGCCGCATGATTCTCCTCTGAGCGGGCTAAAGTGGGATTTATTTCCCTCTTGTCAGGCAGGGCTTTGGAGTGGGCCACACCGCTGTGGGAGCATGGTGATCATGTGGTGCAGAGTGTCTCGCGGTTCTTGGACACTCTGAAGCAGGTCTTCCTGGGACCACGAGTCACCCATGACACCGCACTCCGGTTGCTGGCATTGTCACAGGGCTCGTCCATGGTCAGCCACTTTGCCATCCAGTTCCGAACGCTGGCCTCAGAGTTAGAGTGGCCAGATAAGGTCCTCTTTCCGGCATTCTGGAGAGGTTTGGATGGCCATGTGAACGACGCTCTGGCCACCAGGGAGATTCCCGCTACACTGGAGGAGCTTATCACTGTCTCTACCCGTATTGATCTTCGCTTTGCCAAGCAAAGGTAGGAGCGGGCCCAGTGTAGGCAGAGGTTTAGGTTGGCACCTAGTTAGGCTAAACCTCTGGAATCTTCCGATTGGGCGTCCGAGCATCAGCATCAGGGGGCTTCCCGTGAGGGATCCAGGCCTTGGTCCGCTCGAGCTCCTGTGAGCTGTCATGTTTGCCGGCAGTCTGGTCACCTTGCCAACCGGTGCCCACAGCAGCTGGGAGAATGCTCGTGCCTAGTGGCCGTAGGAGGCGGCGCACTAGAATCAGTGGCGTTTTCCTCCAACCTGTCCTTTAAAGGGACATTTGAGTTTGATTCTTCCACTCTGGCGGTGGAGGTTTGCGTGGATTCCGGGGCAGAGGGCAATTTTATGTCGTCAGCCTTCGCTCAACGGCACGCTATACCCCTGGTTACGCTGTCTACACCAGTCACCGTCAGAGTAGTGAATGGCGCCACTCTACCCTCACAGATAACCCACCAGACCGCCCCCTTATTACTCTTAGTGGCTCCATCTCAGGAGATGATATCCCTCCTCGTCATGCCCGAAGGTATTGACCAGGTACTTTTAGGGGTCCCCTGGTTGCGGTACTACTCCCCCCTTATAGAGTGGTCCTCAGGGAGGATTATTGGGTGGAGTAAATCATGTGAGGGTAGATGTCTGAGGGAGTGCGTTCAGGTTGCCTCCACTGAGGTTTCCGCAGATCTCTCCTCACTCCCCAAACACTATCAACAATATGCGGACGTGTTCTCCAAAAAGGCAGCGGAGACCCTTCCACCGCATCACCCCTATGACTGTCCTATTGACCTCTTGCCTGGTGCTGAGCCTCTCCCGGGTCGAGTCTATCCCCTATCTCTCCCTGAGACAGAGGCCATGTCTCAATACATCAGGGAGAATCTGGCAAGAGGATTCATTAGGAAGTCAGTGTCATCAGCGGGGTCGGGATTCTTCTTCGCCCAGAGTGGGGAACTACGTCCTTGCATTGATCTTAATGCCATCACCGTTAAGAATAAGTATCCTCTGCCCCTGATATCAGAGCTGTTTGATAGGCTACGGGGAGCGAGGGTGTTTTCCAAGCTTGATCTGCGGGGGGCTTACAACCTGATTCGCATCTGTGATGGGGACGAATGGACGACGGCATTTAACACCAGGGATGGGCACTATGAATACCTGGTGATGCCCTTCATGCTCTGTAATGCCCCGGCCGTCTTCCAAGACTTTGTGAACGATATCTTCTGGGATACGCTTACCACCTCGGTTGTAGTCTATCTGGATGATATTCTCATCTACTCTCCAGATATTGACTCTCACCGGAGAGATGTTTGCAAAGTTTTCAATCGCTTGCAGGCAAACTCCCTCTATGCCAAGTTGGAGAAGTGTGTGTTTGAGCAGGAGTCCTTGCCTTTCCTGGGCTATATCATCTCCCCCCGGGGATTGGCCATGGATCCTGCCAAGCTACAGGTGGTGATGGATTGGCAGGAACCTCATTCTCTCAAAGCGGTGCAGTGCTTTATGGGGTTCATAAATTACTATCGCCAATTCATCCCCCACTTCTCGCCTTTGGTAGCACCCTTGGTAGCCCTCATCAAGAAGGGTGCAAATCTCAAGTTGTGGTCGGAACCAGTCTCCAAGGCCTTCTCCTCCATTAAGTCCCATTTTGCTAGCGCTCCCATTCTACATCGCCCCGATGTAGATAAGCCCTTCATTATCGAAGTGGATGCCTTTTCCGTCGGTGCTGGAGCGGTCCTGTTTCAGAAGGACACGCAAGGTCGGAAGCACCCATGCTTCGTTTTCTCCTAGACCTTCACACCGGCGGAGAGGAATTATGCCATCAGGGACAGGAAGTTGCTAGCGATAAGGTTGGCCTTCTCGGAGTGGAGACACCTCCTGGAGGGGGCTCTCCACCCTTTCCAGGTGTTCACCGACCACAAAACTTGGTGTATTTGCAGACAGCCCAGCGGCTAAATTCTCGCCAGGCAAGATGGTCTTTGTTCTTTTCCCGGTTCCACTTCACCCTCCATTTTCTCTCCGGGGAGAAGAATGTCCGGGCCGATGCTCTCTCCTGCACCGTGGTGTCATCGGAGGAAGAGGAGGAGGAGCCTCGGCTTTTCGTCCCATTCGAGAGCCTGAGGACTGTGGCTCCTGTTGTCCTTGAGTCAGTACCTCCGGGCAAGACATTTGTCCCTGCCCATCTGTGACCGGAGGTTCTCTCTTGGGCTCATTCGTCCAGGGTGGGTGGACATTTCGGGACAAAATGGACCTCTGAGCTTCTGGCGAGGACGTACTGGTGGCCGCATATGTCCCGTGACGTCAGGGACTAAATTCAGGCGTACATCTCTTGCGCCCAGAATAGGTCCTCTCGGCAGCGGCCCGCTGGGCTTCTTTATCCTCTGCCAGTAGCGGACAGGCCATGGGAGATTGTCGGTATGGACTTTGTGGTAGGGCTACCCAAGTCCAGTGGCAGCACGGTCATTTGGGTTGTCACCGACCATTTCTCTAAGATGGTGCACCTGGTACCTCTCTCCCGGTTACCTTCTGCATGGGGCCTGGCAGTTTTGTTCATTAAGCACGTTTTCCGCCTGCATGGCATGCCGGACAAGATTGTCAGTGACCAGGGTCCTCAGTTTGCATCCCGGTTTTGGAGAGAGCTTTGTTCCATGCTCGGCATTGAGCTAAATCTCTCCTCGGCCTATCATCCCAAGATGAACGGGTTGGTAGAGAGAGCCAACCAGACCCTGATCACATATCTTTGACATTTTGTCTCGGCCAGGCAGGACGACTGGGCATCCTTGCTGCCATGGGCAGAGTTCGCTTTGAACAATGCTGTGGCCGACTCCACCGGTCAGACCTCCTAAATTACAGCCAACATCCGCGCGTCCCTGTGCCCATGCCCGTGTCATCCACCAACTCCAGGGTGGCAGATTGGGTGGTGGAGGCATGCGACATTTGGGATCGCACCCAGGATGCTATCTGGGCTTCCAAGGAGAGAATGAGGACCTCCGCTGATGCACACCAGCGCCCTGCTCCGACTTTTGCCCCTGGCGACTTGGTGTGGCTCTCCGCCCGAAACATCAGGCTGCGGGTAGAGTCCGCTAAGTTCGCACTGCGCTACATTGGCCCCTTCAAGGTCCTCGAGCAGATCAGCTCTGTGGTCTACCATCTGGCCCTTCCACCACACTTGGCTATCTCTGATACATTCCACGTGTCCCTCTTAAGCCTGTTCACTTGTCCCGGTTCTCCGAGTCATCTGCCGGGACATCAGACTTGTCTTCGGACGAGTTTGAGGTCAATGCCATCGTAGAATGCAAGGTGATGCAGGGTAAAAAGTTTTATTTGTTGGATTGGATGGGTCGTGGTCCAGAGGCTCGGACCTGGGAGCCAGTGGAGAACATCCATGCTCCGCTCCTCATTGCGGCGTTTGAGCGTAGCGAGGTTCAGAGGGGAGGGGGCCCTATGAGGGGGGTTATGTTAGGCGTCGGGCTCCTGCCACTGCACAGCAGGAATCCAGAGCCTTGCACCCAGCGGTCTCCCATTCTTCTTCGGCCGCAGTGGAGTCTGCTCAGCAGATTCGTCGGCCCGGCGCTCTGCCCAGGCCAACTCCGTGGGTTTGCTTGCTCCTGCCACCTCTGGCACAGCTATGACAATGCATGCTGCTCAGCAGCGAGATTCTCCAGGGACTAAGTCCTCATGTCGGGCCACTGAGCATGCCCGTGGAGTGATCTCCCATTGAAGATCGAGGGTCACGTGCTCAGGTCCTGCTCGTGTTCGGATTGGCCCATCCGAGAAGCCAGGAAGGTCCCGGACATCCGTGGCTATAAAAGGTTCACATGGCCGCTCGCCAGTGTTGAGCGATACCACCCGATACTGAAAAATATCGTATCGGAATGGATCGGCCGGTCAAAAAAAAGTATCGGGTATCGCTGATTCCGATCGCGGAAGTCCCATTCAAGTCAATGGAACAGAAATATCGGAATTAAAAAAAAAACCTTTTTTTCCCTGTAGGTTAATTCTACATGAAGAAAAACAACTAATAATAATGTAGAATGTATTGTGGGAGGTGTAGGAGACATTAAAGCCATAGAGGTTTAGCCCAATCAAATGGAATAGCAGTAATTTGTTTTTTTTTAAAGACTTTCGTAGTTACAAAGATATTGACTATGTTAAAGTCTTTAATATTTTGTCAGATATGTATGTTTCACTACTTCCATGCTCTTCAACTTCTTTTTTACTTCTCCCACACTTTCTCCATCATCCTCAGCAGCAGCATCTTTTTCATCAACTTCTTCACCTTATTCATCTTCTTCACCTTATTCTTCTTCTTCTTCTTCTTCTTCTTCTTCTTCTTCTTCTTCTTCTTCTTCTTCTTCTTCTTCTTCTTCTTCTTCTTCTTCTTCTTCTTCTTCTCCTTCTTCCTACTTTTTTTTTTTTACATTCTTCATATTCTTCTTATTCAACTATTCTTCTTCTTCATATTCTACTTCTTCATCTTCTTCCTATTCTTCTTCTTCATCATATTCTTATTTGTGTCAGGCATTCCTGTAGTTGTATTCTATAAAAGTTAGAAGATTACACCTTCCGTTCAGCCTGTCACAAAAGATTTACAACAGGATTTGTCCGCGTTCAGTTTGGCCTGCAGCAGCAGGCCTTTTCCAGGGGCACCACGAGGAGGAACGGACTCACCCCCATACACTGCTTAGTCCTCTTCTGCTTATAAATTAGATAATATCATTTGCTCAGATTTTTAGTCTTATGCTTAATGTTGTTCTGCTTTTGGTTTTTATGCTTCTTGTTCTTCTGTCTCTTGTTGTTCTGCATCTTGGTGGTTGTCTTCATGTTCTTTGTCCTCTTGGTCATCTTCTTCAGGGTCATCTTTTAGGTATTCTTCTGTGTGGTCTTCAGGGTTGTCGTCTTCAGGGTCATTGTCAGGGAGATCCAGAGTGAGAATCAAAACCCATTTCCACAAGCTTGAACTTGGAAAAGTAGCAGAAGGTACAAGAAGGCTGAGTAACTGCCGAGAACCAGCTGACGGTACTGGAACCCGGATGGGTAGCAGAAGGAACAATAGCAAATGGAACTAGCGAGGACCAGCTGACAGTGCTGGAACCTGGAGGGGCAGCAGAAGGAACAAGAGCCAATGGAACAACCGTGGACCAGCTGACGGTGCTGGAAAACAGTTACTAAGCAGGAGGTACCTGTGCTACAAAGCACTACCAAGGACCAGCAGACGTTGCTGGAACTCGGATACCAAGAAGGAGGCACCTAGGCCAAAGGCTCTGCCGAGAACCTGCTGATGGTGCTGGAACCCGGATGGGTAGCAGAAGGAACAATAGCAAATGGAACTAGCGAGGACCAACTGACGGTGCTGGAACCCGGAGGGGCAGCAGAAGGAACAAGAGCCAATGGCACAACCGTGGACCAGCTGACAGTGCTGGAAAACGGTTACTAAGCAGGAGGTACCTGTGCTACAAAGCACTACCAAGGACCAGCAGACGTTGCTGGAACTCGGATACCGAGAAGGAGGCACCTAGGTCAAAGGCTCTGCCGAGAACCAGCTGATGGTGCTGGAACCCGGATGAGTAGCAGAAGCTGCAAGAGTAAATGAAAGTAGCGAGGACCAGCTGACAGTGCTGGAACCCGGAGGGGCAGCAGAAGGAACAAGAGCCAATGGCACAACCGTGGACCAGCTGACAGTGCTGGAACACGGTTACTAAGAAGGAGGTACCTGTGCTGCTAAGCACTACCAAGGACCAGCAGACGCTGCTGGAACTCGGATACCAAGAAGGAGGCACCTAGGCCAAAGGCACTGCCGAGAACCAGCTGACGGTGCTGCAACCCGGATGGGTAGCAGAAGCTGCAAGAGCAAATGAAAGTAGCGAGGACCAGCTGACGGTGCTGGAACCCGGAGGGGAGGCAGAAGGAACAAGAGCCAATGGCACAACCGTGGACCAGCTGATGGTGCTGGAAGATGGTTACTAAGCAGGAGGTACCTGTGCTGCTAAGCACTACCAAGGACCAGCAGACGTTGCTGGAACTCGGATACCGAGAAGGAGGCACCTAGGCCAAAGGCACTGCCGAGAACCAGCTGATGGTGCTGGAACCTGGATGGGTAGCGGAATGTACCCATGAAAGAAACAAAGTTGCAAGGCCGTGAGCCAGCCGCTGTTACCGAAACCCACAGTCCTACAGGGGGGTGCTTGTCCTATTGGCACTATGGGACCAGCCTTTATTACCAGAACCCGCAGCTCACATAGGAAGCACCAAAAAACTGCAGGCACCATAGACTCGGCTAACCCGACCGCAACACGACAGGACAACGTATTGGTGGCAAAGTGACGTTGACACTACCCGGAAACAGTGGACGTGCTGGAACCAGGCTGGGCAGGAGGGAGTTCCCGTGCCAAAGACACTTCCGAGAACCAGCTGACGATGCTGGAACCCAGATGGGTAGCATTAGCTACAAGAGTCAATGGAACTACCGAGAACCAGCTGACGGTGCTGGAACCCAGAGTGGCAGCAGAAGGAAAAGAGCCAATGGCACAACCGTGGACCAGCTGATGGTGCTGGAACACGGTTACTAAGCAGGAGGTACCTGTGCTACAAAGCACTACCAAGGACCAGCATACGTTGCTGGAACTCGGATACCGAGAAGGAGGCACCTAGGCCAAAGGCACTGCCGAGAACCAGCTGACGGTGCTGGAACCCGGATGGGTAGCGGAAAGTACCCTTCAAAAAAATTACGTTGCAAGGCCGTGAGCCGGCCGCTGTTACCGAAACCCAGGCGCTTGTCCTATTGGCACTATGGAACCAGCCTTTATTACCAGAGCCCACATAGGAAGCACCGAAACTGCAGGCACCATAGACTCGGCTAACCCGACCGCAACACAACAGGACAACATATTGGTGGCAAAGTGACGTTGACACTACCCGGAAACAGCCGGCGTGCTGGAACCAGGCTGGGCAGGAGGGAGTGCCCGTGCCAAAGACACTTCAGAGAACCAGCTGACGGTGCTGGAACCCGGATGGGCAGCATTAGCTACAAGAGTCAATGGAACTACCGAGAACCAGCTGACGGTGCTGGAACCCAGAGTGGCAGCAGAAGGAACAAGAGCCAATGGCACAACTGTGGACCAGCTGACGGTGCTAAAACACAGTTACTAAGCAGGAGGTACTTGTGCTACAAAGCACTACCAAGGACCAGCAGACGTTGCTGGAACTCGGATACCGAGAAGGAGGCACTTAGGCCAAAGGCACTGCCGAGAACCAGCTGACGGTGCTGGAACCCGGATGGGTAGCGGAAGGTAACTGTAGTGTCGTGATGTCGGCGATAAAGAATTCAGAGACGTACACGGATGTGCTCGTGCTTGGCTGCCAGGCCGTGCTCTTCCTTTTTTATTTCTTACTTCCTCCTTCCTCTCTACGTCCCTCCCCTGACTCCTCCTCTCCCCTACATCACTGTTACTAGGCAAAGAATGCAAACAAGGGCAACAGCCCACAAACAACAGGAGATGTGACAACATCACACCTCTTCTTTTCTCACAACAAAAAAAACTGAAACATTTGAAGAATATTGTCATTCAAACATTAAGTCTCACTGCAGAACATAGTCTGTAAGGTGGGCAGGTGGTCTTCGATAGGTCCTAGTCGGATAGCGGTGAGACAGCCCATCACCAGATGAGCCCTGAGTATCCCCGGAGACATCCCCTGTTAGGCTTACGGCATCTCCAGTCTCTGGCAGGGAGTTGTCGCTCTCCGCTTCCTCAGTAGGCGTGGTTTTTGGGACGTGGCCCCGGAGTTTTTTAAAGTGGGACACATTCCGTGTGACCTGACGACTTTGATTCCGGGCAGTAACCATGGTGCCCTTAACGTCTATAACTTGAAAGGGTTCCGGATAGTACGGTGACACAAACTTGCTAGTCGCTTTTAACCTTTGTGCCAGGACCCAATCGCCCACCTGTATTGCCGTCTGTCTGCCTTGATGGTTGCGCTTATCTGCATACCGTTTCATCTTTTCCTTTGATATGGAGTCATTAATAGAAATCAGGGTCTGGACAGAGATTGCTGGAATGCTTGGAAGTTTGACCCGTAAGGGCCTGTTGAACAGTGCCGTTGCAGGTGGTATTCCCGTTGTAGAGTGGGGTGTAGCCCTGTACTGTCTGAGGAATGCGTTCAACTCTTGCTGTAAGTACTTGTGCTCCATGGTAGCAATCCTTAGGGTCTTGTTGAGCGATTGCATGAATCGTTCGACTTCACCATTGGCCTGAGGCCAGCAAGGAGTTATTTTCCGGTGTGTGAAACCCAGGTAGGTTGCGAAGGACTGAAAGTCTGTGCTATTAAAAGGCGGTCCATTGTCAGATTTCACTTTCTCAGGTATGCCATATGCCGAGAAGATCTTGTCTAATTTTGGCAAAACAGCCTTGGCCGAGGTTGTAGAAACATGTTCAATGACTGGAAACCTTGAAAAGTCATCCATGATCACCAGCAGATAGGAGCTATCTGGTAGACTGCAGAAATCGATGCTAACAGCTATCCATGGGCCGGCTGGCAGGGGTGTCATTTGCAATGGTGCACGTCTATGGGCAACTGTAGTGGCTTGGCACGGTATGCATGTTTCAACGAGTGCCTCTACTTTTTTGTCAAGTCCGGGAAACCACACTTTCTCCCGAAGTAGCTGCTTCGTTTTCACGACCCCTTGATGAGCTTCATGCGCCAGATCCAGTACCCTGCTCTGAAGTTTCTGAGGTATCACCAGGCGATTATCTCTTAAGAGCATATTTGAGTCTGATACTGATAGTGAATGTCTCGCGTTAAAGAAAACCTCCAGGTACCCAGCCTGATCAGGAGGGTGAAGGCGGGCCTCAGCGAGAAAACTGCTCCAGTTCTTGGACCGAACCGTCTCTATCACAAATTGAAGTTGGTGATCGGCATCCAGCGCTTGCTTAATTTCCTGTATAGTCATAGCTTTCGGTACCGAATGGGCGACGACAAAGTTGACATGCTCCTCCGCCAGAATCGTCGCGGGGATGTCGTCTGTGGTGGGCTGTGGTGCTGGGTGTCTCGAGAAATAGTCTGCGGGATTTCCAGCTCCCGCCTTGTATCTCAACTGGAGATGATAGTTCTGTAAGCGGAGCAACCAGCGTTCAAGACGCGGGGGAGGCTTTGACGAGGGCTTATTGAATATTGGAACGAGTGGCTTGTGGTCAGTGATCACTGTGAATTGATGTCCAAAAAGGTATAAATGGAAATGAAGGCACCCCCACACAACTGCCAGGGCTTCTCTCTCAGTTTGTGAATATCGCTGCTCTGTATCCGTTAGTGTCTTGCTGGCATATGAGATTGTGGATATGTCGCCTGCGCTAGACACTTGTGTGAGAATTGCCCCTAGGCCTACTGGACTAGCATCCACCAGTAGCTGTGTGGGTTTTGACGGGTCAAAATAGGCCATGACAGTGTCGCTGGTTAGGTTGGTTTTCAATGCGTCAAAAGCTGCTTGCTGCTCAGTACCCCATGTCCACGGAGAGTCTTTCTTTGTGAGCTTTCGCAGAGGTTCAGAAACAGTGGCTAGGTCAGGTATAAATCGCCCACAGTATGTGACCAGTCCTAGGAAGCTGCGAACATCTGACACATTTTGCGGTGGGCTAGCCGATTTTATGGCAGCCACTTTCTGTGGGTCAGCTGAAACTCCTTGTTCAGAAAAGATGTATCCAAAAAAAGTTAATGATTTTTGGTTAAATTCACATTTTGACGGATTGACAGTGAGATTGCAAGCTTGGAGTCTTTGAAACACTTGTTCTAGGCGATTGTCATGTTCCTCTTGGGTTGTGCCATAAATGAGAATGTCATCACTGACGTTGAGGACTCCTGCAATGCCAGACAGAACCTGGCTGACGATATTCTGAAAAATTTCTGCGGCCGATGAGATGCCAAAGTTCAATCTCTTAAATCTGCGCAGGCCCACATGCGTGCTAAAAGTTGTAATGTACCTGGAGTCTGGATGCAATTCAAGTTGATGATAGCCTGAGTTTAGGTCAATTTTTGAAAATACCTTCGCCCCATTCAGGTCTGCGAGAATCAATAGTGGGCGTGATGTGCCTTTCTCTTTGGATCGCCCGATTGGCGTGGCGCATATCCACACATAGTCGGATTTTACCTGGCTGCTTCGGTTTAGGTGCAACAACGATTGGTGAAACCCAGGGGGTCGGGCCTTCAACGCGTTCGACGACATCGGACGCCTCCAGGTCTTGCAGTTCTTGCTCCACAAGCTTGCGGACATGGAATGGAATGCGCCTGTGGGGCTGAATAGAGGGCTGTACTGACGGATCTATATGCAATTTTATTTGAACATCCTTTAGCTTACCTAGGCCTTTAAAGAGATTTGGGTACTTCTGCATAATGTGGTGGGCCGAAGGACCTGTAATGCTGTTGACAAGGTTCACAAGGCCCAGAGATATTGCAATGGTACAGCTGAGAAGTGTGTTCGCAGAGCATTCTACCACATAAAAGGTGTCAGTGATGGACTTTCCTTCAGCCGCAACTTCTGACTGAAATTTTCCGCACAGGGGCAGTGCAGCTGCTGAGCCATAAGGAAAAATCTTTATATTAGTACTTTGTAGAGTAGGTTTGTTTAGGAGCTGGTTGTAGACTGTATGACTGATGACATTGACTGATGCCCCCGTGTCCACCAGGGCTTCTATTGGATTGACATTAACTAGGATTACTCGTTTTGGATTAGTAACTGCGTGCACAGTATTAGATCCCTCTTCCGTCACGGAGAATAAATAGGTGCTGTGGGACTCGTCATTAATCTGCAGTGTTTGGATCTTCGGTGGCCTAGGTTGTGCGGTGGTATGAGGAGATTGTGGCTTGGATCTACACACCTTTGCAAAATGATTTTGCTTTCCGCAATTATGACAAGTTCCTCCCTTTGCTGGGCAGACATTCTGGTGAGGATACGATCCACCGCAGTTGTAACATGTGGCTGCCTGCGTGCGAGGCACATTTGGTTTCTGTGTAAGCTTTGCTATAGAAGATGTCGCGTCTGGCTCATGCTCGATGTTCTCTATCAGTTTAGCTTGTTTGTCTGCAGCATCATTTATACGCGCTGTATCTAGCAACTTCGCTAACGTCATGGTGGGGTCTCTGAGTGCTTGTCTCCTTAACTTGGAGGAAATACATCCTTGTACGATCTGCATTTGGATTTCTTTGTCTACTTCTGCAAATTCACAGTGCGCTGCAAGGTGTCGTAGCCGGACATGATACTCAGCCATGCTTTCTGTTGGCGACTGCTTTGACTGCCTGAACTTAAAAATTTCAAATGCCGGATTTCTGTGAGGGGAGAAGTGCTTGCTTAACGCAGCTTTGCTGAGCTCATAGTCCTTGTCCTCCCCTGTATTCGGCAGAGTAGTGAATATATCGTGAACCTGCTCCCCTGCGTAGTGTAGCAGCATGGCTTTTTTCCGGGTATCATCAGAGACATTCATGGCTTGCAGAAATATCTCGAATCGCTTTAGCCATTTATCCCAAGATACTGCCAGGTTTGCTTGGGACTGATGCACATCAAAAGCAGGAAATGCGGGTAGACAAGCCATAGTGAGTGCTGATAGCCTCGTAAGACTGTTCATGGGACTGAAATACCTGTGGCTGATGAATGAACGCTTCCTCGTCGCCAGTTGTAGTGTCGTGATGTCGGCGATAAAGAATTCAGAGACGTACACGGATGTGCTCGTGGTTGGCTGCCAGGCCGTGCTCTTCCTTTTTTATTTCTTACTTCCTCCTTCCTCTCTACGTCCCTCCCCCGACTCCTCCTCTCCCCTACATCACTGTTACTAGGCAAAGAATGCAAACAAGAGCAACAGCCCACAAACAACAGGAGATGTGACAACATCACACCAACCATGAAAAAAACAAAGTTGCAAGGCCGTGAGCCGGCCGCAGTTACCGAAACCCACAGTCCTACAGGGGGTGCTTGTCCTATTGGCACTACGGAACCAGCCTTTATTACCAAAACCCGCAGCCCACATAGGAAGCACCGAAACTGCAGGCACCATAGACTTGGCTAACCCGACCGCAACACGACAGGACAATCTATTGGTGGCAAAGTGACGTTGACACTACCCGGAAAAAGCAGGAGCGCTGGAACCAGGCTGGGCAGGAGGGAGTACTCGTGCCAAAGACACTTCTGAGCAGCAACTGGCGATGTTGGAGCCCAGGATCAATCACGGAGCAGGCTGAGGCCTACTTGGACAAGTTAAGATCGGTTGTACACTACAACTGATTGTAACCGTGCTCCACTTAGGCCTCTGGCTCCACTGTCTCAAGTATTTCAGCAGGACACTTTGCCGTCCACACAGCAGGAGAGCAGCTGGCGTTACTGAACCCCACTAACACAGGAGCTAGTGTGTTTTTCTCTGTG
The DNA here is from genome assembly GCF_039654945.1 of Dendrobates tinctorius. Classification (NCBI taxonomy): domain Eukaryota; kingdom Metazoa; phylum Chordata; class Amphibia; order Anura; family Dendrobatidae; genus Dendrobates; species Dendrobates tinctorius. The sequence continues at coordinate 1,891,394 of NW_027361768.1, forward strand.
CAGATGACACATCTGAGCGACAACTGGCTGTGTTGAAGCCCAGGGATTATAGTTCAGGTGGTAGAAACATGAACACAACAGGAGACCTGGATACAGTTGCCAAGCAATTATTTAGTCGGGAAGAGGACTGGCAAATTCTGGAGAGATCCAGGCCTTGTTCATTTTCAGAAAAGTAAGCCGGTCTGTTAGTACACCACCTGCGGCACTAAAGACGCGTTCCGATAATACACTGGCAGCAGGGCAAACCAGCACCTCCAATGCATACTGGCTAAGCTCTGGCCATGTATCCAGCTTAGAGACCCAAAACTTGAAGGGGGAAGAGCCATCTGGGAGTACACTGACAGGGCAAGACATCACCATCTGACGGAAACGTTGCCTCCTGCTGACTTGAACCGTCTGTGATGGTGTAGACAATTGTGGCGGACACACAAAACTTTGCCACATTTGGGCCATACTGGTCTTGCCTTGTGCTAAGGCGCTGCCGCTGCTGCCTCTTTGTGCCGAGTTTCCTCCACTGCCTCGACGCACAGAGCTGCTTTGTAAAGCACTAGCACCACTGCTGTCGGGTGGAATGGAAAACATGATGGACTGCACCAGTGTGTCTTGGTACTCCTGCAGTTTATGCTCCCATTTCAACGTAGGTATGAGACTTTGTAAGTTGTACCAGTAGCGAGGATCTAGGAGGGTGTACACCCAATAATCAGCCGTGTAGAGAATGTGGGCGATGCGGCGGTCGTTTCTCAGGCACTGCAGCATGAAATCAACCATGTGCGGCAGACTCCCAACTGCCAAAGAACCGCTGTCCCCTGCTTGAGGCGTGATCTCTGCCTGCTCTGCATCACCCCACCCTCGCTGTACATACTGACTAGAGCTTTGTGTACCTCCCTCCTCTGGAGAGATGTCTTCCTCCTCCATCGACTCCTCCTCATCCTTCTCACAAAGTGTCTCCTGCCTAGGCCTTTGTGAGGAACCACGTAGCGCAGACTGTCCAGAAGCAGATGGCATTTGGGACTCCTCATCCTCCACCTCTTCCAAAACTTCATCCCTTCGTGCTTGCAGTGTTTTTTGAAGCAGGCAAATAAGGGGGACAGTCATGCTAACTAGTGCATCATCTGCACTCGCCATCTGCGTGGAATCATCGAAGGCACGCAAAACGAGGAAGATGTCCTTCATAGAGGCCCACTCAGTGGTGCTAAAGTGTGACTGGCGCACAGTGTGACTTTTTTGCGCCTGATGCAGCTGGTACTCCATTACTGCTGCCTGCTGCTCACACAACCGCTCCAACATATGTAACGTTGAATTCCACCTGGTGGGTAGGTCACATCTGATGCGATATTCCGGAAGGCGTAATCGGCGCTGCAGAGCAGCAAGGCACGATCTTGCCGTGCTGGAACGCCGCAAGTGAGCGCACTCTATGCGGACCTTGTGCAGCAGTGCATCAAGATCCGGATAGTCCCTCAGAAAGCTCTGCATGACCAAGTTCAGCACATGTGCCAGACATGGGATGTGAGTGAGGTTGCCTATGCCAAGAGCTGCCACCAGATTTCGGCCATTGTCACACACTACCAAGCCCGGCTGGAGATTCGCTGGCACAAATCACACGTCGCTCTCCTGCTTGATGGCATTCCAGAGTTGCTGCGCTGTGTGGCTTCGATTCCCCAAAGAAATTAATTTGAGTACGGCCTGTTGACGTTTGGCCACGGCTGTGCTCATATCGGTCATAACAGGCTCCTGCTGCGCTGTTTCTGAGGAACTTGAGTAGGAGGAGGAGTCTATGTGTAGAGACTGGATTCCTGCAATCCGTGGAGTTGGCAGAACACGTACAGTGCCACTCTCCAGATCTGTACCAGGCTCCACAACATTGACCCAATGGGCAGTGAGGGAATGGTATCGTCCCTGTCCATGGTTACTGGTCCATGCATCGGTAGTCAGGTGGACCTTGCTACTAACGGCGTTTAGTAGCGCATATTTTATTTTTCCCTCCACATGTTTATGCAGGGCAGGGACGGCTCGCCGGCTGAGATGGCTGTCGAGTGGCCTGGGAGTGTGAGGATGACTGGGAACGTGGTGCTGTGGGTGGAATGTCACAGGGTCTCCGGACAACAGTGCCAGAGGTTCTTCCTTGGCAATCCTGTGAGGAAGCCGAACCAGCTGTGTGTGAGCTGGAGGAAGAGGCCTCAACACGAGCTGAAGAGGTGGTAGGTGGTGCTGTACGTTGACCTACGTCTTCAGTGTGTCTGTGTAACTCCACCTCGTGCTTGGTCCGCACATGATTCCACATATTAGTGGTATTGAGGTTGCTGACATTTTTCCCTCTTTTGACTCTCTGATGACATTGCTTGCATTTGACAAAGCAAATGTCATCTGCAACTGTGTCAAAAAAGGACCATGCACTGCAAGTCTTGGGAGCGCCCGTTTTACCTTTTGAAAGAGGAATGCTCCTACCGGGTGCCGAAGTGGAGGCTACAGGCAACCAAGTCTGCCCCCTCCCTCTCCCTCCTGTTTTGGCCGTTTGGGGAATCTCTTCCTCAGAGCTGCTCCCACCACCTTCCTGTTCCTCACGCCATGATGGGTCAAGGATCTCATCATCTTCACTCCCCCTCCTTAAACACCTGCTTCTCCTGGGTTGTCTCGCCAGCACCGTACGCACCAGAAAGTGGTAACTGAGTCTCGTCATCATCTGATGCGTACTGAGGTGTGCTGACCATAGGCACTGGCCCACCCGCCTCTTCAGATTCAGAGGGACAAAGAAGTTGTGCATCACTGCATACTCCCTCTTCTTCACATTCTGGAATGTTGCTTGGCTGGCCCCCTCTTTCCAAGCCAACAGATTCAGAGAACAGAAGTAGAGACTGTGATGGCTGCTGTCCAGGGCTCTCTGACTGCCTGGGCACTTTGGCAGGTGGTGAAGAGACAGATGGTTGCTTTTCGGTGCTCTGGCCCTGAGAGGATGTGGAAGTCATTGAAGTCGATGCGTTAGCTGCCATCCATCCGACAACAGCTTCAATTTGTTCCTCCCGCAGCAGTGGGGTACGGCGAGGTCCTACAAAGCTGCGCATAAAGGACTGTGGCCTGCTAAAACTGGGGGCTGCTGACTCACCGGTGCCCGCAGCAGGCACAGAATCCCCACGTCCTCTCCCTGCAGAATCCCCACGTCCTCTCCCTGCTGAAACTCCACCCCCATGCCCACGTGCCTTACTCCCTGCCTTCTTCATCTTGCTAGACTGATAAAGATAGGCAGAAAAGTACAAAGGGGAGGCTTAGTGTGCTTATTCCTGAACAGCAGGTTACAGGTAGAAGAAACACTAATTTTATGTCTAGCCTGATGAAGAGACCTGAGTAGTCTCGAAAGCTTGCAATGTGTTACCATCTTTTCAGTTAGCTATTAAAAGGTATCAACTACTGAGGACTCTCAATCCTGAATATTTTTAATTTTATGAAGTGTGTGTGGACTACACTTTAATAGGAGATAATGTGGCCTACACAACTTTCAAATGTAGTGTTTGGTGAACTTTATTGTTTTTTTTTGTGAAAAAAAACTAAAAGGATGTGACCAAAGATTTGAAAGTGATAGTATCACCAACTTTTTGGAGCTATTACAATGCAGGCAGGTAACCTACAATGCAAAAGATGGGGCTCCAAAAAAATTGGGTAATACTAATCTGGCTGCAGATGAAGGGCACAAGCCAGAAAAAAGGCTCCTCTATCTACTCCTATATAGTGTTTGCAACCAACCAATGTAGATGGATAGGGATGGATGCACACTAATAGAAGAAAAAATGAGCTGCAATTAAAGAAAAATATGTGTGAGGCAGTGACGCACGCTGAGTGCCCTACAACCAGACGTAGCTGCAGGACACACTACTCAGCGTGAGCTGCACTCACACACAGTCAGAGACCTCTCAGACAGCCGTGAACAGTGCAGCTAAGTGGGTACTAGCACTGAAAGGCTGCAGAAAGGCTCCGCTGTCTACTTCTAGAGTGTTTGCAACCACCGTATATGGATACGGATGGATGCACCCTAATGGGAGAAAAAATGAGCTGCAATAAAATAAAAATGTGTGAGGCAGTGACACTGAGCGGCCTACAACCAGACGTAGCTGCAGGACACACTACTCAGCGTGAGCTGCACTCACACACAGTCAGAGACCTCTCAGACAGCCGTGAACAGTGCAGCTAAGTGGGTACTAGCACTGAAAGGCTGCAGAAAGGCTCCGCTGTCTACTTCTAGAGTGTTTGCAACCACCATATATGGATACGGATGGATGCACCCTAATGGGAGAAAAAATGAGCTGCAATAAAATAAAAATGTGTGAGGCAGTGACACTGAGCGGCCTACAACCAGACGTAGCTGCAGGACACACTACTCAGCGTGAGCTGCACTCACACAGTCAGAGACCTCTCAGACAGCTGTGAACAGTGCAGCTAAGTGGGCACTAGCACTGAAAGGCTGCAGAAAGGCTCCGCTGTCTACTACTAGTGTTTGCAACCAACGTATATGGATACGGATGGAAACACACTAGATATAATTTTTGAAAAATAAGCAGCTCAAAAAGAAAAATATGTATGAGGCAGCAGTGAGGCACGCTGGGCGGCCTACAACCAGACGTGACTGCAGGACCCACTCCACAGCGTGAGCTGCACTCACACAGCCCTTGCAGACAGCTGTGAACACTGCTGCTAGGGAAAAGAAAGCTACAGTGGTGGTTTATGTAGCCTGGTTAAAGCACAATATGTTTGGTAGAATCGCTATTTCTAACTGTCCCTCACAGTCTTCAACAGCAGCCTGTCCCTAACTAAATTCACAGCAGAGTGACCAGAAATGGCGGCTTTTATAGTGCATCATGACATCATTTCAGCAGCCAATCACAGCCATGCCAATAGTTAACATGCCTACATGCCTAACAGGATGTGCCCACACTTCTGAGGATTCCCATTGGCTGAATCAAAGCGAGCGGGCTCATAGCATTATGGGAACTTCCGATTCCGGTATCCGATATGACAAAAGCATCGGAAGTCAGTATCGGAATTCCGATACAGCTAATATCGGCCGATACCCGATACTTGCGGTATCGGAATGCTAAACACTACTGCTCGCCCATGCGCTAGTATAGACTGAAATAGTTTGGAGTGTATGATGATGGATGCATGTATCTGGTGACTGACTAATTATGAAGCCCCTTCCCTCTGATAATACGAATGTGGTTAGGGTTTAGAGTCCGAGTCAGCACCTGTCAGTGGCTAGTCTATAGGCCACAGTGCATACCAGCCATCTGCACACTAGCGTCCGATGGTGTCGCCCACTGCAGGGCACTATCGAACCGCGGCAAGTGACGGCCATGCCAATGCAATGTCTTGCGCAATCTGTGCGCATACCTGGCCCAACCCAGGTTAGTGGTGTCCACCTGAGCGGCACTGTGCACATTTGCACACATAATTTAACCCTTGCTGGCATTGCAGTTGCGGTGCCGAGCGCTAGCGGTCTAGAGGGACTTCAGTCCTGCGATCTAAGGGCTGAGTTCTGTGACTATACGCTAGCACTCACACTGCCGAGCTCTGTGAGCAATAACAGGCTACAGCATTTATTATTTGGTGGTTGTGCGGCTCTGAGAGATAAGAGTCCGTCTCTGTACACATTGGTTGAGGTTAACCCCGTGTGTCCCGTTATTATACCGCCATATCGCGTCCGCCATTAACGAGCAGCAGTTAACACCTCTGCACGATGGACCCGGGGCTGCAAACGCACCTAAATACCATCTTTATTATTTGGTGCGTTCCGCCAGCCCTTAACACCAACCAGCAACCATTTCACACTTCTCTGGTTTCAACAGTGAAAAAACTGAAATGGTCAGCTATAATGTCAGGAGCCCCGCACTGCACTTGTTCACTGAGCCAGTGCGGGTGTCCTGAGTACAAAAACAGTGCTCAAAGATACCTGTGGAGCAGGGCAGCAGCGGTGACGATGCGTGCTTCAGAGTATCAGGACCTGAAGCACATGACTGCTGGGGGCGTGGCCTAAGCTCCACAGATCTAGGAGCTGCAGGGAAACTCCTAGAAAGGTAACTATAGGACAATGTTACCAAGGGGCATAGACAGAGACAGAAACGAGATGAAGCCAGGGTCAAAGCACAAGATAGCAAAACAGTACCAAAGGGTTAGACAGAATGGATAGTCAGGACGTAGCAATAGGTCAGAAAACCAGAACGGGCAATAGACGGTACAATAGGGACAAACTAACGGAGTAACGATAGCCAAGCCAGGAGGTCAGAACCGGAGAAGACAATAGTACCCAAGCGAGAGACGGAGTAGAGTGAGGGGACAGGCCGGGTCATACATGGGAAGCAAACAAGCAACACAGAATACACGCATACCAGGGGTCAGACACACCAGAACAACAGTATAGCTGACAGAGAACCCTGGTAAAGAGTGAGTATAAATACCCCTCCCAGATCCAGAAAGAGGCCACGAACACTTAACCCTGTGAGTGCAGGGCAAGAACCCTGTTCAAACCATGACAGTACCCCCATCTTAACGGGGGGCCACTGAACCCCCAGGCTTGTCTTGGTATCTGGCATGGAAAGCCCGCACCAGACGATCGGCATGCACCGAACTGGCCGGAACCCATGACCGATCCTCCAGAGAGTACCCTTTCCAGTGTATCAGATACTGGAGTCTCCGGCGCACCCACCGGGAGTCAACAATGCGCACTACTTCATACTCCAGCTGCCCCTCTACCAGCACTGGCGGAGCATTTGATGAGGGATCCTCTCTCACAGTCCCCACAGGCTTTAACAGGGACCTGTGGAAGACATCAGAAATTTTAAAGGAGGTGGGCAGCTGCAGTCGGTAGGCTACTGGATTAACAACCTCCACAACTTTGTATGGGCCAATAAACTTGGGGCCCAGCTTTATAGATGGTATCTTAAGCTTGATATTGGGGGTGGATAGCCACACCTTCTCCCCTACTGCAAATGCTGACCTGGCCCCCTCCTCCTGTCAGCAAACCGCTTATAGTTTTCCTGGGCCTTGGAAATATTCCTCTGAACCTCCCTCCAAAGTATTCTAAGACATTGTGTCGCACCCTCAGCTCCAGGACAACCTGAATCCATGTGGGAAAACTCTCCAAAATGTGGCTTAAACCCATAGTTGACCTGAAAGGGAGACTTCCCAGTAGATTGACTCACATGACTGTTGAATGCAAACTCTGCCATGGGCAATACCTCCCACCAGTCCTCCTGCCTGGAAGAGGCCAAGCATCTCAGAATCTGCTCCAAAGATTGGTTTGTGCGCTCCGTCTGTCCATTAGACTCTGGGTGGTAGGCAGAGGAGAAGGACAACGAAATCCCCAGCTTTTTGCAAAAAGCCCTCCAGAACCTGGCTACAAACTGTACCCCTCTGCCTGACACCACATTCATAGGCACTCCATGCAACCTAATTATATGCTGCATAAATAAGCGGGCCAGGGTTTAGCAGATGGTAACGCGGGGAGAGGTACAAAGTGAGCTTGTCTTGAAAACCTATCCACCACCACCCATATCACCGAGTTGCCCCTGGAAGGAGGAAGATTTGTGATAAAATCTATGGACAAATGTGTCCATGGTCTATCCGGAATTGGCAAAGGAACCAATTCCCCTGCCGGACGGACCTGAGAACTTTTAGAACGAGCGCACACCCCACATGTAGTCACAAACTTTTTAATATCTGTTACCATAGAGGGCCGCCAGAAATCCCTCGCAATTGCCCCCCAGGTAGCTGCAATCCCAGGATGAGCACTCAACACAGAATCATGAAATTCCTGCATAAGTCCGAGACGGAAACGTTCCGGTACAAACAATTTACCCGGGGGGTTACCACCAGGAGCCCGAGCCTGGGCCTCCAAAATCCCTCTCTGTAACTCAAATGAGATTTCGGCCACCACTACTCTGGCTGAAGAATGGAGGAGGGAGATTCTGGAGGGGACACCGAATCAAAGCTTCGGGATAAGGCATCAGCCTTGATGTTTTTAGATCACGGGCGGAATGTGATGGTAAACTGAAATCGAGAAAAAAAGCGCCCATCGAGCCTGTCTGGGGGTCAATCTCTTGGCAGACTCAATATAGGCCAAATTTTTGTGATCAGTGATGACTGTAATGGGATGAACAGCCCCCTCCAGGAAATGCCTCCATTGTTCAAAAGCCAACTTTACCGCCAACAACTCTCTATTGCCGACATCGTAATTTCTCTTGGAAGAGGAAAATTTTTTAGAGAAGAAGGTGCAAGGCCTCAGATTAGTAAGGGTAGGAGGGCCCTGAGACAAAACTGCCCCCACCCCTACTTCCGAGGCATCAACCTCCACGACAAAAGGTCTTGACGGGTCGGGTTGTACCAATACAGGGGCTGAAGAAAAGCACTTTTTTAATGTCATGAAAGAATTTTTTGCAGCTACAGACCAATTTTTTGCATCAGGTCCCTTGAGAGTGAGGTCTGTTAGAGGCTTTACCACCTGCGAGAAGCCCTTAATAAATTTCCTATAAAAGTTGGCAAAACCCAAAAATCGCTGCAACCCATTCAAGTCATGAGGCTGCACCCACTCCGTAACAGCCTGGACCTTCTTAGAATCCATGCGGAACCCCTCCCCTGACACAATCAACCCCAGAAAGGATACTTCTTGCATGAAAAATGAGCATTTTTCCAACTTGGCATACAAATGATTCTCCCTCAGTCTCATAAGAACCATCCGCAAATGGTGCAAGTGAGATTGACTGTCCACCGAGTACACAAGAATATCATCCAAATAGATAACCACAAAATGACCAATTAAATCAGAGAAAATTGCATTAATAAAATTGTGAGAAACAGCAGGAGCGTTGGTGAGACCAAAGGGCATAACCAATTTTTCGAACAGCCCTTCAGTCGTCAGGAATGCTGTTTTCCATTCGTCCCCTTCCCGGACTCTTATAAGGTAATATGCCCCACGTAAATCCAGTTTAGAGAACCACTTGGCCCCGGTGAGTTGGTTACATAGATCAGGAATTAGGGGGAAAGGGTATGTATTTTTCACAGTAATTTTATTTAATTCCCAAAAGTCAAGGCACGGCCGCAAACCACCATCTTTTTTTCTTTTTTCTTAACAAAAAAGAAGCCCGCTGCCACAGGTGAAACAGAAGACCTAATATGCCCTTTGCGGAGACTCTCGGTAATGTACTCCTTCATGGCTAGACGTTCGGGCCCGGACAAATTGAACAGGCGAGCCTTGGGTAACTTGGCTCAAGGGACTAGATTAATGGCACAATCAAAGGGTGTATGTGGTGGTAGCGCCTCAGCCTCACTTTCAGAAAATACGTCTTCAAAATCTTTCAGGTACTCCGGAATACCTTCCAGATCGACAGACGACACTGACACAGATTTTACTGGGGTGACAAGAGTTGTCAAGTTACAACATAGACGGTTAGTCATACAACCCCACTGAATGATCTCCCCTGTGACCCAGTCAATAGTAGGATTGTGACGTTCAAGCCAAGGCATACCCAGTACCAGTCCAGCCGGCAGATTATTTATAACAAAACACCTTAATTTTTCCACGTGAGTGGAACCCACTTTCAGAGAAAAGGTATCAGTCATGAAACAAATTCCCTCCTGGGTGATAGGAGAAGAATCAATTGCCATGATTTTAACAGGATCTTTTAACCTGACTGTCCCTATCTTATGAAAAGTCACAACTTTGGCATCGATCAGATTAATAGAAGACCCACAGTCAACAAAGGCGGTAGTCCCAACTGGACCACCTGTAAGTTCCAGTTCCACCGGAAGCACAATTTTAGTAAGTGAGGAAAAGGGTACCTGGGAGTCTGGGCAACCTCCTCAATTGTTACCCAGACTCAGTCGTTTTCCTGACGGCTTCACTGAAGAAGGGCAAGAAGGACAGTTCCTTCTCCAATGTCCATCGGATCCACAGTAAAAGCACAATTGGTTGTTTCTTCGGTGTCTCCTCTCTTTTTGCTCCAATGACTTGGCACCAACCTCCATGGGCTCAGGACTAGATGCAGAGTCTCTCAGATAGGAGAATAAAGGGGTCTCCTGCAGCATGACCCCTCTTGCCCGCAGCCTACGGTCCATGCGGACAGCCAGGATCATAGTGTCCTCCAAAGAATCTGGTGGAGGATGAAGGGCTAGGGCATCTTTCAAAAGTTCGGACAGGCCTCTACAGAACAAACCCCGGAGGGCAGCATCATCCCAGGAGACCTCCGCTGCTAAGCGTCTGAACTCAGAGCAGAACCATTCAGCAGAGTTCCTCCCCTGTGTCACACTCATCACCACATCCTCTGCCAGACGCACTCTATGAGGCTCATCATAAATGTGCTCCAGAGCCTCAAAGAACAGATTCACAGACATACGTTCAGGAGCAGAGGAAGAGAGAGAGAAAGCCCATGCCTGTGGAGCCCCCCGAAGTAGGGAAATGACAACCCCCACCCTCTGGAACTCATCCCCGGAGGAGCGGGGCCTCAGAGAAAAAAAAAGCTTGCATCCTTCTCTGAAAGACCTGAACTCCTTTTTATCCCCTGAGAAAAGGTCTGGCAATTTGACTGGAGATTCGGGGAATGCCAATGACACATCTCTATCCCCAGCACTAGGAGCCCCTGCAGCGACTGCCCCCTGCACAGTATCCACCAACTATTGCTGGGTCTGGGCCATTGTGCGCTGTTCCACATTAGGTTTGTGGAACATTTGGGTCAGGTGCTTGACCTGATCAGCCAAAGCTTGTATGGGATCTATGAGGATAACACTTTTTTTTTCTCCAGAGGTAAAAAAACTGAAATGGTCAGCTATAATGTCAGGAGCCCCGCACTGCACTTGTTCACTGAGCCAGTGCGGGTGTCCTGAGTACAAAAACAGTGCTCAAAGATACCTGTGGAGTAGGGCAGCAGCGGTGACGATGCGTGCTTCAGAGTATCAGGACCTGAAGCACATGACTGCTGGGGGCGTGGCCTAAGCTTCACAGATCTAGGAGCTGCAGGGAAACTCCTAGAAAGGTAACTACAGGACAATGTTACCAAGGGGCATAGACAGAGACAGAAACCAGATGAAGCCAGGGTCAAAGCACAAGATAGCAATACAGTACCAAAGGGTTAGACAGAATGGATAGTCAGGACGTAGCAATAGGTCAGAAAACCTGAACGGGCAATAGACGGTACAATAGGGACAAACTGTAACGAAGTAACGATAGCCAAGCCAGGATGTCAGAACCGGAGAAGACAATAGTACCAAAGCGAGAGACGGAGTACAGAGTGAGGGGACAGGCCGGGTCATACACGGGAAGCAAACAAGCAGCACAGAATACACGCACACCAGGGGTCAGACACACCAGAACAACAGTATAGCTGGCAGAGAACCCTGGTAAAGAGTGAGTATAAATACTCCTCCCAGATCCAGAAAGATGTCACGGACACTTAACCCTTTGAGTGCAGGGCAAGAACCCTGTTCAAACCATGACAATTGGGACATGAAGCGCAGGCGAGAAGATGTGGGTTTTTGTTTTGGCACAGTTTCAGCTTGGCCTCGGCATGCACCATCTCGTCCACTTCCCCATCGCTTGCCACGCGACTTGCCCATTTTAAATGGATTACAATATTTTTCACGTTCACTACAAATGGCTGAATCGGTAGCAAACTTGTATGTGATCCGTATGCAGGAAAACCACACTTTAAAATATCTGTACTGTAAAAATTTATTTTTGGTTATCAAACTGGTGTCAATAACTAGAGTAAGACACAGCAAAAACAGTATGCCTGAAATGCCACAATTTGTAGACCACAGATAGATCTGTCATTTCACTGAGATGCCACACTCCTCAATATGTGGACTGTATTTTTACATTTTGTACCATGTAATAGTGTATAGAAATAGGGTCACAGACAGCAAACACAGTGGAATGTAGCCCTGAAATGGCACAATTTATAGGCCACAGATAGATCTGCCATTTGACTGAGATACCAAACTCTTCAATATGTGGCCTGTATTTTTAAATTTTTGTACCACGTAAGTGTGTATAGAAATAGCGTCACAGACAGCAAATACAGTGTAATGTAGCCCTGAACTGGCATAATATGTAGGCCACAGATAGATCTGGCATTTGATATAGATACCAGACTGTTCAATATGTGCCCTGCACTTTTAAAATTTGTACCCCAAAATAGTGTATAGAAATAGGGTTACAGACAGCAAATACAATATAAACACCTCATGAAATACATCACACCAAAATTGTATGAGTATAAATGGTGTGGTTCAATAATGAAAAGGACATTACCCCGGAAAAATCGCATACAAACACATCAAGAACGAGAAAAATTGCGATCAAAGAATCTTTATTGAATAAATAGGTACTAGGAGGGGAAGAGGTCCACCAAACAGCACATGTTAAAGAAGGGCATAGACCGCCCCTTGAGAAAGGCACAGGCTGCCGAAACGTGCGTTGGGGGTGGACGCTCCAGGTCGTGCCCCCATCTATTGATCTGGTAATGTCACAATTATATGATTAATCATTAATAATGTGGGTAGCACAAGCTTTGCTATGTCATTTATGTCCTTCTAGGCTGTGTGGGGAATGTGCAATAATATTATTTGATTAATAGTTTTTTGATATGTATTCCCATATGTGCTTCCAATGAGCAGACATACTTTGATTGCTATGATGTTCCTGTGAGCGCCCTTCTGTAACATGTGCTGTTTGATGGACCTCTTCCCCTCCTAGTACCTATTTATTCAATAAAGATTCTTGATTTTTGCATATACCTATGTATTATTGGAAATTTTAAAGCAATTTTTCTCGTTCTTGAGACAGCAAATACAGTGGAATGTAGCCCTGAAATGCCACAATTTATAGGCCACAGATAGATCAGGCGTCTGACGGAGATAGCACACTGTTAAATATGTGGCCTGGGGTTTTTTTGGCCACCAAAATTGTGTCAATAAGTAGGCTATGACAGTACAAAAAAATTCTTTGTAAGACTAAAATTGTAAAATATTTAGCTCAATGATATACGCTGCGTATGGCGGACAAAACAGTGTTATATGGATGAACTGTAGCTAAATAGTTTTGGCAGATAAATATTTTTTTTGCAAGCTAAATTTTTTTGGCAGCTAAATATTTTTTGAGCAGATAAATATTTTTTGGCAAGATAAAAAAAAATTTGGCAGCTAAATATTTTTTGGCAGCAAAATGGTGTCAAAAATTTTTATAAGATACTCCAAAAAATGCTACAGCACAACAAAAAAATGGCAGAATTTTCTGCACCCTCAGATGTGATGCCTGGTATGGGAAAAGTCGTTAAAATTGCTGGATTTTCAAGCTGTAATTTTAAAAGGTTCTGGCAGTAGTCTGCAGTGTCAACAAGCAAATGGAGAAAAAAAAGAGCTCTGTATTGCTTTGAATAAAATAATCAGGATTGAGGTGCAAGAAAAAAAAAATATTCCTAGTCACTGATACCTGGAGCAAGGTATATATGTAATAGGCAGAAGCAGCAGACATTAATGGACCCTTTTGATGTATGCAATGATAGCTATATATCCACATACAGTGCCTGCATGCCTTGCACTGATGTGTATATATGTACATGCACTCCCCTGCCTACCTAGCACTGCAATCTATATACCCCATAATTAGTCATTAGAAGGACTGTTGCTTTAGCTGGATTTGTGGATTCTATGATGGTATGCCCACACTAACTAATAAAAGCACAAAACATAATTACATAATTATGTGGTAAAATGCAATAAGAGGTGATCAAAATATTTTATATACCCCAAAATGGTATTGGTAAAAACATCACATATCTTCATATCTCGAAAAATGAAAATGTTTCAAGTTTCAAAAAATGGTGAGAAGAGCAAATTTCTTTTTTTTTTTACAAATTTCCAAATTTGTTTTTCACAATTTAAATAGAAAAATTACACATTTTTGGTATGTGTATGTCATAGTCTTCAGTTGTACCATATAGTGAACATGGTAAATTAAAAAAAAAAGAAACAATTGTGGAATTGTACTTTTTTCAATTTTAATGCACTTGGATTTTTTCTCGCATTGCAGTGCATCACATGATAAAATGAATGATGTCATTCCAAATTACAACTTGTCCTGCAAAAAAAACAAGTCGTCACACAGTTATGTGGATATAACATAAAAAAGTTATGGCTCTTGGAAGAAGGGTAGGAAAAAACAAAAAAAAAACATAAAAAAAAGGAAAATGGCCAGGGACGAATGGTTAACCATTTCTACAGCCAGAAATAGACAATGCAATACACAGGCAGTAGAAGGCAAACTGTAACAAATGTTTCATGGATCTCAATTGTAAAATTGATTTTTAGCACAGATTCTATGTATTTCAGTATTAAATATACTTGTTGCCACAGGTGAATACCCCCTTTAGTCACACTAATTTTATATTACATTTTATATTACATTTGCAGAGAGTTTGGATGGAGAGATCCAGAACTTCCAGAAGTGATACAAATGTTGCAACACCAGTTCCCTTCTGTGCAATCTAATGCAGCTGCTTATCTGCAGCACTTGTGTTTTGGAGATAATAAAATAAAAGCAGAGGTAAGCAACATACTCAAAGTATTCAAAAAATGTTAAACCATCTGATGGAAACGCAACCATAGTGCTACATAGTAACATCACTTGCCTAAATGCTACAGCAATAGATACTGTAATTACATCTGAAGGGGTTTTTTTGACAGGTACTGTAAATGCATATGAAAGCGTTTGCTATTGCAGCAGTACTGTCAATGCACATGAAGGTTGTTATAATTTACTACAGCAACGACTGTAACTGTGTGTTACTGCAGCAGGTACTGTAATTATAGTGGTTTGAAAAAACCACTATATTGTAATCCGAACGCTGCTAACTTATTATAGTGGTTTGAAAAAACCACTATATTGTAATCCGAACACTGCTAACTTATTCTTCTTCTTCTTATTATTATTATTATTATTATAGTGGTTTGAAAAAACCACTATATTGTAATCCGAACGCTGATAACTCATTCTTCTTCTTCTTATTATTAAGTTGATTTCTGCAATTAATGCGGCCCGAACCGCTACACGCACAGAAGGTTGAGGTGTCGTTTCGAAGCCAGCGTCCACGAGAGGTGTGCTAAGTATTTTACGTGTCGATCGGATTTGTAGTTTTTGCGCAATTTGCGTTTGAAATTTTTTTTTCCCGTCATTGGAATGCACTGTCTCCAATGCTTTTCAATGGGAAATGGCAAAACGTGCCCTGAGGCGATTGAAATAGCAGTTAAGCTCATTGATATGCGCAGGCAGACCCAGTTACTATGCCAACGCCTACGAATGTCACATGACGCCCCAAGGACAGAGCTTCTGCCACATAATATCAGCTCTTAAACAAAACCCACAGCACTAATGCAAATCTAGCTTCATCACATGACACATGCCCCTGAGAGACAATGTACGCCAAAGTGGATTTAGAAGAAGCCCTCCGAGCCAAACTAGCTCTTAAAAGGCCGATGCGCCAAAGTGATTGTTAAAGGGCCGGCGCACCGAAATGAGTCTTAAAGGGCCGACAAGCCAAATCGAAAGCTGTGTGACCCCAGGCTCCAAATCGGAAGCTGAGCCACCCCGGCCTCCAAATCGGAGGCTGATCGACCCCGGCCTCCAAATCGAAGGCTGATCGACCCCGGCCTCCAAATCGGAGGCTGAGCCACCCCGGCCTCCAGATCGGAGGCTGATTGACCCCTGCCACAAAATCAGACCCTGAGGGGCCCCAACAAAATCGGACCCTGAGGGGCCTCGGCCACAAAATCGGACGCTGATAGGCCCTAACCACAAAATCGGACCCTGAGGGGCCCAACCCACAAAATCGGACCCTGAGGGGCCCCGGCCAGAAAATCGGACCCTCAGGGGCCCCGCCCACCAAATTGGACCCTGAGGGACGCTGCCCACCAAATTGGACCCTGAGGGGCCCCGCCCACCAAATCGGACCCTGAGGGGCCCCGCCCACCAAATCGGACCCTGAGGGGCCCCGCCCACCAAATCGGACCCTGAGGGGACCCGCCCTCCAAATCGGACCCTGAGGGGCCCCGCCCACCAAATCGGACCCTGAGGGGCCCCACCCACCAAATTGGACCCTGAGGGGCCCCGCCCACCAAATCGGACCCTGAGTAGCCCCACCCAAAAAACGGGACCCTGAGGGGCCCCGGCCACAAAATCAGACCCTGAGGGGCCCCGGCCACAAAATCGGACCCTGAGGGGCCCCAACCACAAAATCAGACCCTGAGAGGTCCCAACCACAAAATCGGACCCTGAGAGGCCCCGGACACAAAATCGGACCCTGTGGGGCCCAACCCACAAAATTGGACCCTGAGGGGCCCAACCCACAAAAACAGACCCTGAGGGGCCCCAACCCACAAAAACAGACCCTGAGGGGCCCCAACCGCAAAATCAGACCCTGAGGGGCCTCGGCCACAAAATCGGACCCTGAGGGGCCTCGGCCACAAAATCGGACCCTGATAGGCCCCAACCACAAAATCGGACCCTGAGGGGCCCAACCCACAAAATCGGACCCTGAGGGGCCCCGGCCAGAAAATCGGACCCTGAGGGGCCCCGCCCACCAAATTGGACCCTGAGGGGCCCCGCCCACCAAATCGGACCCTGAGGAGCCCCGCCCACCAAATCGGACCCTGAGGGGACCTGCCCACCAAATCGGACCCTGAGGGGACCCGCCCTCCAAATCGGACCCTGAGGGGCCCCGCCCACCAAATCGGACCCTGAGGGGCCCCACCCACCAAATTGGACCCTGAGGGGTCCCGCCCACCAAATCGGACCCTGAGTAGCCCCACCCAAAAAATGGGACCCTGAGGGGCGCCAGCCACAAAATCAGACCCTGAGGGGCCCCGGCCACAAAATCGGACCCTGAGGGGCCCCAACCACAAAATCAGACCCTGAGAGGTCCCAACCACAAAATCGGACCCTGAGAGGCCCCGGACACAAAATCGGACCCTGTGGGGCCCAACCCACAAAATCGGACCCTGAGGGGCCCAACCCACAAAAACGGACCCTGAGGGGCTCCAACCCACAAAAACGGACCCTGAGGGGCCCCAACCGCAAAATCGGACCCTGAGGGGCCCCACTCACAATATCGGACCCTGAGGGTCCCCACTCACAAAATCGGACCCTGAGGGGCCCCACCCACAAAATCGGACCCTGAGGGGCCACACCCACAAAATCGGACCCTGAGGGGGGCCCCACCCACAAAATCGGACCCTGAGGGGCCACACCCACAAAATCGGACCCTGAGGGGCCACACCCACAAAATAGGAGCCTGAGGGATCCCGGCCAACAATTCAAGCCCTGAGGAGCCCAGGCCAAGGAATCAGATCCTGAGGAGCCCCACCCACCAAATCAGACCCTGAGGCCAAAGTGGTCCCTGAGAGGCACTCACAGTTAAAACGGATCCTGAGTTGAAAGTCTTGCAGGGGCAGCAGGCAAGTCTCTCTTAAAGGGGCAGCCGGGTACGATTTCAAACCACTATCTGTATTTCCTTCAGGAAATACACATCTAGTTATAGTGGCTTGAAAAAACCACTATATTGTAATCCGAACGCTGCTAACTTATTCTTCTTCTTCTTATTATTATTATTAGGCCGGAGTCACACTGGCGAGGAATATGGGAGAGTGAGAGGCGCTAAAAGCACGCATTAGACACGGACAAATGATTCTCTATGGGGTCACTCGCACCAGGCGTATATTTCTCCTCCGTATCCTACGCTCCGTGCCACTCGCAGCATGCTGCGATTGTCAGCGTACTACGCCCGTAGTACGCCAATGCAAGTCTATGGGTGCGCAAAAAATACGCATTACACACGGAACACACGTGTGACCTGCGAGCAATACGCAGGTCTTTTGGCTGGTGAACAGGAAATGGGCCAATCCATCATCAGGAAGCGTAGACATGCAAATGAGCTCAAAAAGCGCTCCAGACATCCAGGAAGTACGCCTCCACGGAGTACAGCAGCAGCATGGCGTCCACATATATTAATGTAGAGATGCTAATTGTGCTGGTGCAGGAGCGTCCAGAAATATGGGACCCACGCGACGCAAACTATGCGAACCGCACAAGAAAGGAGGCGTCATGGAGGCGCATCTGTCGCCAGATGTACCATGACTTTGGTGACAGACCACGTGATGAGCAGCATAAAATTCGTAAGTGCAACCATAAAAATATAATTAACGTTAGCGCACGCTATAAAATGAATCTACAATCAGCCCCCCCTTCCTGTGCATGTACTTTTCTTAGCCTCATGAGGCCGTTACATTAGGATGTGACACGTGGCTTCACACAGCCATAATTAGGGGTTACTCCACAAGCTCCTCATCCTCCTAGCCCCTAAAATTTGTTTCAGGGGAGCTAATGAGACCCTGGGTATCGGCACAATTACATATGCCACCATGGGTAGAACGCACACCCCATAAGGCCCCATGCCTAGACTACTGTTTGAAAATGTGACCTCTCAAATATCTGATTTGGACAATCTTTCCTGTCACATTGCAGTGGAAGATGTGATGAAACGGTGGAGAAGCATCCGGGACCAGTACCGCCGGGAACGCCAGCAGCGGTCCAGGAGTGGGGATGCTGGCCATGTCAAGTGCAAATATATCTACTATGACCGGCTGAACTTCCTCGCCCCAATTCTGGCTCTGAGACCGTAAGTACATACCTCACACCACATGACACAAAAACAATACACAAATACTTTACAGGGACAAAAATATTGATGTATTTTTGCCTCTGTTCTATTTCATAACAGAACTCAATCCAACCTTATGGATCGAGGAACGGCCTCAGAGGCAGAGCCCATTATAGATCCTGTAGGGGATGAGGTGGCTGGCCCATCTTCTCCCCCTACAAGAAGGATGGCTGAAGAGGAGGCATCACCAGAACACACAATGGCTGCCCTACACAACACACCACCAGGACGGTCTGCAGCTGCAACCTCACCCATCCTGGAAGAGATGGGCAACTTGAGCAGCAGCCCAACTGCCCAGATGAGGCCCTCCCCACAGGCTGCTCTAGCATCACGGCGAATAAGAAGAAGGCGCCAGGTCACCATTCAAGAGAGCAGGACCAATGTGGACACTGGGGTGCTGAATTACTTGTCCAGAGTCACTACAGATGATGGTGAGGAGGCCTATGCACGTAGCCTCACCCTTTATCTCCGTGCCCTTACCCGTGAGGTCAGGCTCCGTATTAGGGGGTGTATTCAGATCCTGCTTGATGCCAGCACCCCCCCAATACCCCATATGAGGTGTTTGAATTTCTGGAGAGGTGGCAGCTCTCACCAAGAAATTTAATGCGCATGAGACCATCCACACAGATGCTTGCTCAAGCAGGGTCTGAACAGCCCCTAATACGTGGGCCAACACCTCAACCCCTTCCTCCCCCTACCCATCCTTCTATTCCGCAGCCCCAAATGTCTTCATCAAGCCAACCCCACCAATATGGCCACTTGTACCCACCCAGTGTTGGAGGCTGGTCCCAACCTGGTTGGGGACGATCTGGCTATCTTGGTGGGTATGAGCCACGGGCCTACCAGAGCCAACAAGAAGCCCCTCACCATCATCATTATTACTCTGGCCAGTATCACCAACAGGCCCAGGAGGCTGGACAACAACAGCATCATGGGCAACAGTATGGCCCCACACAGGGCAATGTTGGCCACAATGTCCAGCAGCACCCACAGGCTGTTCCTCCCCGTTCCCCTTCCCCTACATACGAGGATTTATGAATCAAAAGTTTGGAGATGTCCAGTAACAGGTAACTGGTGCTTCTAATCTAGACAAAAAACAGGTGTTCTCCTTCACCAACATTTAGAACATAATTTAACACTCACATTTTTCAACAATGTTTTCCAAACATATGAAACAATCCATCATGACAGGCAACGCTACCTCACGCCTTTCACACAGATATTACATGTGTGTATAAAAGAGAATATTTAAATGCGCTATACTGTTACCTGAAAGGATGAAAATACACTAATCACTTGCTAATGCATAGGAAAGGCGTGCTTGCCTTTAGTTAAGTAGTCAACTTTGTTATTAGCATTCTCTAGTAAACCAATTTGAGGCGACCAGCATTCACAATATCACGCTCTCTCTATGTCTTAACAAGTGAGTTTTGTATTTTCATCCTTTCCAGTATAGCATGCTTAAATATTGTCTGTTCTACAGACAGGTAATATCTGTGTGAAAGATGTGAGGTAGCCTTGCCTGTCATGGTGGAATCTTTCAATGTTGGAAAACATTATGAGGAAATGTGAGTGTTATCTTATTGACTTTATTTAGGTGATGGAGCTCACCCTTTGTTGCCTAATCAAGGTTAATGTAGGCATGCAGCAATGTTGTTATTGCATAATGTTTGTTGCAGTTTTTTTCTGTAATGTTAATGTTACACCAAGTTAAAGAAGGCCCAAAGGGTCATTTTGGCCATTGCCAAATTTGTGTTATGGCAAAATTATGTTTGCCTTTAAGCAAAACCAAAAAAAAAAAGGCAAAACTAAAAATTTGGCTACTCTAGTTAACGTCTCTGTGTGATTTCTCACTATCCCTCACAACATACTAACAGACACCAACCAATGCAAAGACACACTCATAGAATCATAAAAAGGCTTGAGTAATATATATTTAGACACACTTTGCAAAAAAAAAATTATAACATAGACACAGCATTCTCTTGCCAAGAAGTTGCCCCCTCAGGTGAGATAAAGTAATTCGTGAATATATCACGCACTTTGAGGCCAGAGAGCGGTCTACGTTGAGGGATGATAGGTGGTCTCACCCTGCGCACATTGTCCGGCCTACATACAACACCATCAGAGGAGGAACAATCATGTATCCTGGTGAAGTTATGCAGAACAACACAGGCTTTGACAACTTCATTCACATTTTGCTCACTCAACTGAATGGCAGACTGGAGTATCCGCCATTTGGCACAAAGAATCCCAAAGGAACACTCCACCAGTCGCCTAGCACGTGATAGGCGCAAGTTAAAAATTCTGCGCCTGTGGTCAAGGTTGCGCCGGGGATATGGCCTCATGACATTACGTGATAACTGAAAGGCCTCATCTGCCACAAGGACATAAGGGACTGATTGTTCGGGGGAGCCTGGTAGCTGGCGTGGTGGTGGTAGATCCAACTGGTTGGTGCGTAGCCGCCGACCCATTATGGACGTATTGAAGACTCTAGAGTCTCCCGTCCTTCCATAGGCCCCAATGTCAACAATTATAAACTTGTATTGAGGGTCTACCAGAGCCAACAATACAACAGAAAAGTATTGCTTATAATTGAAGAATTGGGAGCCTGAGTTCGGCGGCTTACGCACCCTGATATGTTTGCCATCCAGGGCCCCAATACAATTTGGAAACTGGCAGTCCTCCTCAAAGTCCCTTGAAATCCTTAACCAGTCTTCCATCCTGGGCTCGGGTAGGACCACCTGATGGAGTCTTGTCCAGATTTCTGCACATGTAGACCTCACTATGCCTGAAATGGTTGACTTTCCAATGAGAAACTCATGGTGGAGGGCGGCATAAGACAGGCCAGTGGACAGGAAGCTGTAGAACAACAGAAATAGTACAGGTTAGAATGGGTAAAGTAAAAAAAAATCAGTTACATGCCGACCAAACTTGGTAGGGAATGAGAGAGAACAACACACACATATTTGGTGGCAAAATGACTAAGTTATATGCAGTACATATTAGATGTAACATTCTGCTGTGTCAGGTGAAACATATTTTGAGTAAGATGAGCGTATTAAACTTTGTCCAAGAAGGCCAAAAAACATAAATTAACACACACATTATGAACATAGAGAATATGGTCGTGGAGTACATACCGTATTGTGAGTAGAAGTCGCTCCTCTGCAGATATGGCTTTGCGCATCCTAGTGTCCTGAAAGGTGATCCCAGGGCGCACTGTCTCCAAGAGGCGATCAAATGTGGAAATGCTCATTCGACAGTACTGGTAAAATTTGTCCGGATGCTCCCGCAGAGACGAATAGAGGCGGTGAAAATGACCTCTTGTGAGTCGTTGCCTCAAAAGTGGATGTACCCACATGCGTCTCCTCCTCCGCGGATCGACTATCACAGGATATGGTTGGCCAAAGCACCGTGACAAAAGCCAGGTAAAGAGAACCTGCTCGGTTGTATTGAATGTCAGACCCTCGGCCATGCTGCACAAAGAACACCAACACACCTCGTGAAAGCAAGGTGAGAAATGTACAGAATGTAGGCAGCCACCTATTTCTGAGTGTCTAAATAGGGTGCAGGCTAATGATTTAAATTGTTTGCAGGCCTCAAAACCGTTAAATGTCCATTTTGCAAGGCTGCGAGAAAATCTCGCCATACGGATTGATTACGGATTACATACGGATACACACATGCGCAAAATACGCGACCTCACCTTGCTTACGGATGACCTACGGACCACTATTTAGTGGTCATTGATCCGTATTACGCATGTAAAATACTGACCGTATTTTGCGCAGGTTAGTGTGACTCCAGCCTCAAGTTGATTTCCGCAATTAATGCGGCCCGAACCGCTACATGCACAGACGCCGTTGAGGTGTCGTTTTGAAGCCAGCGTCCACGAGAGGTGTGCTAAGTATTTTTCGTGTCGATCGGATTTGTAGTTTTTGCGCAATTTGCGTTTGAAATTTTTTTTTCCCGTCATTGGAATGCACTGTCTCCAATGCTTTTCAATGGGTAATGGCAAAAAGTGCCCTGCAGGCAGACCCAGTTACTATGCCAACGCCTACGAACGTCACATGACATCCCAAGGACAGAGCTTCTGCCACATAATATCAGCTCTTAAAGTGAAACCCACAGCACAAATGCAAATCTAGCTTCATCACATGACACATACCCCTGAGATAGAATGTGCGACAAAGTGGATTTAGAAGCCCAGTGAGCCACCCTGGCTCTTAAAGGGCCGACGTGCCACAGTGATTCTTAAAGGGCCAGCGCACCGAAATGAGTCTTAAAGGGCCGGCGCGCCAAATCGAAAGCTGAGTGACCCCGGCCTCCAAATCGGAGGCTGAGCCACCCCGGCCTCCAAATCGGAGGCTGAACCACCCCGGCCTCCAAATCGGAGGCTGAGCCACCCTGGCCTCCAAATCGTACCCAGTGTGGCCCCGCTCAAAAAATCAGACCCAGAGTAGCACAGCCCACCAAATCGGATCCTGAGGGGCCCCGCCCACCAAATCAGACTCCGAGTGGCCCCACCCACCAAATCGGACCCTGAGGAGCCCCGCCCACCAAATCAGACCATGAGAAGCCCTGCCCACCAAATCGGACCCAGAGTGACCCCGCCCACCAAATCGGACCCTGAAGGGCCCTGCCCATCAAATCGGACCCAGAGTGGCCCCGCCCACCAAATCGGAACCTGAGGAGCCCCGCCCACCAAATCGGACCCAGAATGACCCCGCCCACCAAATCGGACCCAGAGGAGCCCCGCCCACCAAATCGGACCCAGATTGACCCCGCCCACCAAATCGGACCCTGAAGGGCCCCGCCCACCAAATCGGACCCAGAGGTGCCCCGCCCACCAAATCGGACCCAGAAGGGCCCCGCCCACCAAATCGGACCCAGAGGGGCCCCGCCCACCAAATCGGACCCAGAGGGGCCCCGCCCACCAAATCGGACCATGAGGTGCCCCGCCCACCAAATCAGACCATGAAGGGCCCCGCCCACCAAATCGGACCCAGAGGGGCCCCGCCCACCAAATCAGACCCAGGGGGCCCCGCGCACCAAATCGGACCATGAGGGGCCCCGTCCACCAAATCGGACCATGAGGGGCACAGCCCACTAAATCGGACCCAGAGTGGCCCTGCCCACCAAAATGGACCCAGGGGGCTCCACCCACAAAATCAGACCCTAAGGGGCCCCACCCACAAAATCGGACCCTGAGTGGGCCCGGCCACAAAATTAGACCCTGAGGGGCCCCAACCACAAAATCGGACCCTGAGAGACCCCGGCCACAAAATAGAACCTAGAGGGGCCCCAGTCACAAAATAGGACCCTCAGGGGCCCCAACCACAAAATCAGACCCTGAGGTGCCCCGGTCACAAAATCGGACCCTGAGGGGCCCCACCCACAAAATCAGACCCTGAGGGGCCCCACCCACAAAACCAGACCCTGAGGGGACCCAGTCGCAAAATAAGACCCTGAAGGGCCCCACCCACAAAATCGGACCCTGAGAGACCCCGGCCACAAAATCGAACCCAGAGGGGACCCAGTCACAAAATCAGACCCTAAGGGGCCCAGGTCACGAAATCGGACCCTGAGGGGCCCCACCCACAAAATCAGACCCTGAGGGGCCCCGCCCACCAAATTAGACCCTGAGGGGCCCCACCCTCAAAATCGAACCCTGAGGGGCCCCAGCCACAAAATCAGACCCTGAGGGGACCCGGCCACAAAATCGGACCCTGAATGACCCCGGCCACAAAATCGGACCCTGAGGGGCCCCAACCACAAAATCAGACCCTGAGGGGCCCGAGTCACAAAATCGGACCCTGAGGGGCCCCAGCCACAAAATCAGAACCTGAGGGGCCCCAACCACAAAATCAGAACCTGAGGGGCCCTACCCACAAAATCAGACCATGAGGGACCCCGCCCACCAAATCGGACCTTGAAGGGCCCCGCCCACCAAATCGGACCCAGAGGTGCCCCGCCCACCAAATCAGACCTTGAAGGGCCCCGCCCACCAAATCGGACCCAGAGGGGCCCCGCCCACCAAATCGGACCCAGGGGGCCCCGCCCACCAAATCGGACCATGAGGGGCCCCGCCCACCAAATCGGACCCTGAGTGGGCCCGGCCACAAAATCAGACCCTGAGGGGCCCCAACCACAAAATCGGACCCTGAGAGACCCCGGCCACAAAATCGAACCTAGAGGGGCCCCAGTCACAAAATAGGACCCTCAGGGGCCCCAACCACAAAATCAGACCCTGAGGTGCCCCGGTCACAAAATCGGACCCTGAGGGGCCCCACCCACAAAATCAGACCCTGAGGGGCCCCACCCACAAAACCAGACCCTGAGGGGACCCAGTCGCAAAATATGACCCTGAGGGGCCCCACCCACAAAATCGGACCCTGAGAGACCCTGGCCACAAAATCGAACCCAGAGGGGACCCAGTCACAAAATCAGACCCTAAGGGGCCCAGGTCACGAAATCGGACCCTGAGGGGCCCCACCCACAAAATCAGACCCTGAGGGGCCCCGCCCACCAAATTAGACCCTGAGGGGCCCCACCCTCAAATTCGGACCCTGAGGGGCCCCAGCCACAAAATCAGACCCTGAGGGGACCCGGCCACAAAATCGGACCCTGAATGACCCCGGCCACAAAATCGGACCCTGAGGGGCCCCAACCACAAAATCAGACCCTGAGGGGCCCCAGTCACAAAATCGGACCCTGAGGGGCCCCAGCCACAAAATCAGAACCTGAGGGGCCCCAACCACAAAATCAGAACCTGAGGGGCCCCACCCACAAAATCAGACCATGAGGGACCCCACCCACAAAATCGGACCCTGAGGGGCCCCGCTCACCAAATTTGACCCTGAGGGGCCCCACCCTCAAAATCGGTCGCTGAGGGGCCCCACCCACAGAATCGGACCCTGAGAGACCCCGGCTACAAAATCGAACCCAGAGGGGCCTCAGTCACAAAATCAGACCCTAAGGGGCCCCGGCCACAAAATCGGACCTTGAGGGGCCCCACCCACAAAATCAGACCCTGAGGGACCCCAGCCACAAAATCGGACCCTGAGGGGCCCCACCCACAAAATCAGACCCTGAGGGACCCCAGCCACAAAATCGGACCCTGAGGGGCCCCACCCACAGAATCGGACCCTGATGGGCCCCACCCACAAAATCAGACCCTGAGGGGCCCCAGCCACAAAATCGGACCCTGAGGGGCCCCAGCCACAAAATCGGACCCTGAGGGGCCCCGCCCAC
Source organism: Dendrobates tinctorius (assembly GCF_039654945.1). Taxonomy (NCBI): domain Eukaryota; kingdom Metazoa; phylum Chordata; class Amphibia; order Anura; family Dendrobatidae; genus Dendrobates; species Dendrobates tinctorius. The sequence continues at coordinate 1,917,397 of NW_027361768.1, forward strand.
CAAATTAGACCCTGAGTGGCCCCACCCTCAAAATCAGACCCTGAGGGGCCACAGCCACAAAATCAGACCATGAGGGGCCCCAGCCACAAAATCGGACCCTGAGGGGCCCCACCCACAAAATCAGACCCTGATGGGCCCCACCCTCAAAATCGGTCCTTGAGGGGCTCCGGCCACAAAATCGGACCCTGAGGGGCCCCGGCCACCAAATCGGACCCAGAGTGGCCCCGCCCACCAAATCAGACCCAGAGTGGCACCGCCCACCAAATTGTACCCTAAGGGGCCCCACCCATAAAATCGGACCCTGAGGGGTCCCACCCACAAAATCGGACCCTGAGGGGCCCCGGCCACAAAATTGGACCCTGAGGGGCCCCACCCACAAAATCGGACCCTGAGGGGATCCGGCCACAACATCGGACCCTGAGTGGCCCCACTCACAAAATCAGACCCTGAGGGGCCCTACCCACAAAATCGGACCCTGAGGGGCCCCAACCACAAAATCGGACCGACGGGCCCCGGCCACAAAATCGGACCCTGACGTGCCCCGGCCACAAAATAGGACCCTGAGGGGCCACGGCCACAAAATCGGACCCTGAGGGGCCCCACCTACAAAATTGAACCCTGAGGGGCCCGACCTACAAAATTGAACCCTGAGGGGCCCCAACCACAAAATCGGATCCTGAGGGGCCCCACCCACAAAATCGGACCCTGAGGGGCCCCACCCACAAAATTGCACCCTCAGGGGCCCCGGCCACAAAATCGGACCCTGAGGGACCCCGGCCACAAAATCAGATCTTGAGGGGCCCCAACCACAAAATCGGACCCTAAGTGGCTCCGGCCGGAAAATCGGACCCTGAAGGGCCCCAACCACAAAATCGGACCCTGAGAGGCACCGGCCACAAAATCGGACCCTGAGGGGCCCCAGACACAAAATCGGACCCTGAGGGTCCCCGGCCACAAAATCGGACCCTGAGGGGCCCAACCCACAAAATCAGACCCTGAGGGGCCCCGCCCACCAAATTAGACCCTGAGGGGCCCCACCCTCAAAATCGGACCCTGAGGGGCCCCAGCCACAAAATCAGACCCTGAGGGGCTCCAGCAACAAAATCAGACTCTGAGGGGCCCCACCCACAAAATCGGAACCTGAGGGGCCCCACCCACAAATCCAGACCCTGAGGGGAACCGGCCACAAAATCGGACCCTGAGGGGCCCCGCCCACCAAATCGGACCCTGAGGGGCCCTGCCCACTAAATCGGATTCTGAAAGGCCCCAACCACAAAATCGGAAACTGAGGGGCCCCGCTGACCAAATTGAACTCTGAAGGGCCCCGCCCACCAAATCGGACCCAGAGTGGCCCGCCTACCAAATCAGACCTAGAGTGGCCCCGCTCACCAAATCGGACCCCGAGGGGCCCCACCCACCAAATCGGACCCCGAGGGTCCCCGCCCACCAAATCGGACCCCGAGGGGCCCCGCCCACCAAATCGGACCCCGAGGGATCCCACCCACCAAATCAGACCCTGAGGGTCCCCGCCCACCAAATTGGACCCTCAGGGGCCCCGCCCACCAAATCGGACTCTGATAGATCCCGCCCACCAAATCAGACCCTGAGGGGCCCCGCTCACCAAATCGGACCCTGAGGGGCCCCGCTCACCAAATCGGACCCTGAGGGGCCCCACCCACAAAATAGGGCCCTGAGGGCCCCACCCACAAAATCGGACCCTGAGGCCAAAGTGGCCCCTGAGAGGCACCCACAGTTAAAACGGATCCTGAGTTGAAAGTCTTGCAGGTGCAGCAGGCAAGTCTCTCTTAAAGGGGCAGCCTGGGCATCATTTCAAACCACTATCTGTAGTTCCTTCAGGAAATACACATCTAGTTATTATTATTAAGTTGATTTCCGCAATTAATACAGCACGAACCGCTACACGCACAGACGCCATTGAGGTGTCGTTTCGAAGCCAGCATCCACGAGAGGTGTGCTAAGTATTTTTCGTGTCGATCGGATTTGTAGTTTTTGCGCAATTTGCGTTTGAAATTTTTTTTTCCCGTCATTGGAATGCACTGTCTCCAATGCTTTTCAATGGGAAATGGCAAAACGTGCCCTGAGGAGATTGAAATGGCAGTTGAGCTCATTGATATGCGCAGGCAGACCCAGTTACTATGCCAACGCCTGCGAACATCACATGACGCCCCCAGGACAGAGCTTCCGCCACATAATATCAGCTCTTAAAGCGAAACCCACAGCACTAATGCAAATCTAGCTTCATCACATGACACATGCCCCTGAGAGAGAATGTCCGCCAAAGTGGATTTAGAAGAAGGCCAGTGAGCCAAACTAGCTCTTAAAGGGCCGACGCGCCAAAGTGATTGTTAAAGGGCCGGCGTACCGAAATGAGTCTTAAAGGGCAGGCACGCCAAATCGAAAGCTGAGTGAGCCCAGGCTCCAAATCAGAGGCTGAGCCACCCTGGCCTCCAAATCGGAGGCTGATCGACCCCAGCCTCCAAATCGAAGGTTGATCGATCCCAGCCTCCAAATTGGAGGCTGAGCCACCCCGGCCTCCAGATCGGAGGCCGATTGACCCCTGCCACAAAATCAGACCCTGAGGGGCCCCAACAAAATCGTACCCCGAGGGGCCTCGGCCACCAAATCGGACCCTGAGGGGCCCCGCCCACCAAATTGGACCCTGAGTAGCCCCGCCCAAAAAACGGACCCAGATTGGCTCCACCCACCAAATCGGACCCTGAGTGGACCCACCCACAAAATCGGACCCTGAGGGGCCCCGGCCACAAAATCGGACCCTGAGGGGCCCCAACCACAAAATCAGACCCTGAGAGGTTCCAACCAAAAAAAATCGGACCCTGAGGGGCCCCACTCATAATATCGGACCCTGAGGGGCCCCACCCACAAAATCGGACCCTGAGGGGCCACACCCACAAAATCTGACCCTGAGGGGCCACACCCACAAAATCGGACCCTGAGGGGCCACACCCACAAAATCGGACCCTGAGGGGCCACACCCACAAAATAGGAGCCTGAGGGATCCCGGCCAACAATTCAAGCCCTGAGGAGCCCAGGCCAAGGAATCAGATCCTGAGGAGCCCCACCCACCAAATCAGACCCTGAGGCCAAAGTGGCCCCTGAGACGCACCCACAGTTAAAACGGATCCTGAGTTGAAAGTCTTGCAGGGGCAGCAGGCAAGTCTCTCTTAAAGGGGCAGCCGGGTACGATTTCAAACCACTATCTGTACTTCCTTCAGGAAATACACATCTAGTTATAGTGGTTTGAAAAAACCAATATATTGTAATCCGAACGCTCCTAACTTCTTCTTCTTCTTATTATTATTATAGTGGTTTGAAAAAACCACTATCTTGTAATCCGAACGCTGCTAACTTATTCTTCTTATTTTCCAGATGATTTCCGCAATTAATGCGGCCCGAACCGCTACACGCACAGACGCCGTTGAGGTGTCGTTTCGAAGCCAGCATCCAAGAGAGGTGTGCTAAGTAGTTTTCGTGTCGATCGGACTTGTAGTTTTTGCACAATTTGCATTTGAAAATTTTTTTTCCCGTCATTGGAATGCACTGTCTCCAATGCTTTTCAATGGGAAATGACAAAACGTGCCCTGAGGCGATTGAAATGGCAGTTAAGCTCATTGATATGCGCAGGCACACCCAGTTACTATGCCAACGCCTACGAACGTCACATGACGCCCCAAGGACAGAGCTTCTGACACATAATATCAGCTCTTAAAGCGAAACCCACAGCACAAATGCAAATCTAGCTTCATCACATGACACATGCCCCTGAGAGAGAATGTCCGCCAAAGTGGATTTAGAAGAAGCCCAGTTAGCCAAACTAGCTCTTAAAGGGCCGACATGCCAAACCGGAGGCTGAGCCACACCGGCCTCCAAATCGGAGGCTGAGCCACCCCGGCCTCCAAATCGGAGGCTGAGCGATCCGACCTACAAATCGGAGGCTGAGCGACCCCGGCTTCCAAATCGGAGGCTGAGCCACTCAGGCCTCCAAATCGGAGGCTGAGCCACTCCGGCCTCCAAATCGGAGAGTGTCCCCACCCACCAAATCAAACCCAGAGAGGCCCTGCCCACCAAACCGGACCCTGAGGGGCCCCGCCCACCAAATTGGACCCCTGTGGGGCCCTGCCCAATAAATCTGACCCAGAGTGGCCCCGCCCAATAAATCGGACCCTGAGAGGTACCGCCCACCAAATCGGACCCAGAGTTGTCCCGCCCACCAAATCATACCCTAAGGGGCCCCGCCCAACAAAATGGACCCAGAATGGCACCACCCACCAAATCGGACCCAGAGTGGCCCCACCCACAAAATCGGATCCAGAGTGGCCCCACCCACAAAATTGGACCCTGAGGGGCCCTGGCCACAAAATCGGACCCTGAGGGGCCCCACCCACAAAATCGGACCCTGAGGGGATCCGGCCACAAAATCGGACCCTGAGGGGCCCCACCCACAAATTCGGACCCTGAGGGGCCCCACCCACAAAATCGGACCCTGAGGGGCCCCACCCACAAAATCGGAGCCTGAGGGATCCCCGCCAACAATTCAAGCCCTGAGGAGCCCAGGCCAAGGAATCAGATCCTGAGGCGCCCCACCCACCAAATCAGACCCTGAGGCCAAAGTGGCCCCTGAGAGGCACTCACAGTTAAAACGGATCCTGAGTTGAAAGTCTTGCAGAGGCAGCAGGCAAGTCTCTCTTAAAGGGGCAGCCCGGGCACCATTTCAAACCACTATCTGTACTTCCTTCAGGAAATACACATCTAGTTATTATTATTATTATTAAGTTGATTTCCGCAATTAATACAGCCCGAACCGCTACAAGCACAGACTCCGTTGAGGTGTCGTTTCGAAGCCAGCGTCCACGAGAGGTGTGCTAAGTATTTTTCGTGTCGATCGGATTTGTAGTTTTTGCGCAATTTGCGTTTGAAATTTTTTTTCCCATTATTGGAATGCACTGTCTCCAATGGTTTTCAATGGGAAATGGCAAAACGTGCCCTGAGGCGATTGAAATGGCAGTTAAGTTCATTGATATGCGCAGGCACACCCAGTTACTATGCCAACGCCTACGAACGTCACATGACGCCCCAACGACAGAGCTTCTGCCACATGATATCAGCTCTTAAAGCGAAACCCACAGCACTAATGCAAATCTAGCTTCATCACATGACACATGCCCCTGAGAGAGAATGTCCGCCAAAGTTGATTTAGAAGAAGCCCAGTGAGCCAAACTAGCTCTTAAAGGGCCGACGCGCCAAAGTGATTGTTAAAGGGCCGGCGCACCGAAATGAGTCTTAAAGGGCCGACACGCCAAATCGAAAGCTGAGCGACCCCAGGCTCCATATCGGAGGCTGAGCCACCCCGGCCTCCAAATCGGAGGCTGATCGACCTCGGCCTCCAAATCGGAGCCTGAGCGACCCCGGCCTCCAAATCGGAGGCTGAGCCACCCCTGCCTCCAAATCGGAGGCTGAGCCACCCCTGCCTCCAAATCGGAGGCTGAGCCACCCCTGCCTCCAAATCGGAGGCTGAGCCACCCCTGCCTCCAAATCGGAGGCTGAGCCACCCCGGCCTCCAAATCGGAGGCTGATCGACCCCGGCCTCCAAATCGGAGGTTGAGCCACCCCGGCCTCCATATCGGAGGCTGAGCCACCCCGGCCTCCATATCGGAGGCTGAGCCACCCCGGCCTCCATATCGGAGGCTGAGCCACGCCGGCCTCCATATCGGAGGCTGAGCCACGCCGGCCTCCAAATCGGAGACTGAGCCACCCCGGCCTCCAAATCGGAGGCTGAGCCACCCCGGCCTCCATATCGGAGGCTGAGCCACCCCGGCCTCCAAATCGGAGGCTGATCGACCCCGGCCTCCAAATCGGAGGCTGATCGACCCCGGCCTCCAAATCGGAGGCTGATCGACCCCGGCCTCCAGATCGGAGGCTGATTGACCCCTGCCACAAAATCAGACCCTGAGGGGCCCCAACAAAATCGGACCCTGAGGGGCCTCGGCCACAAAATCGGACCCTGAGGGGCCCCGGCCACAAAATCGGACCCTGAGGGGCCCCGACCACAAAATCGGACCCTGTGGGCCCCGGACACAAAATCAGGCCCTGAGGGACCCCGGCAACAAAATCGGACACTGAGGGGCCCCGGACACAAAATCAGGCCCTGAGGGGCACCACCCACAAAATCGGACCCTGAGGGGCCCAACCACAAAATCGGACCCTGAGGCGCCCCGGCCACAAAATCGGACCCTGAGGGGCCCCAACCTACAAAATCGGACCCTGAGGGGCCCAACCCACAAAAAAAGACCCTGAGGGGCCCCACCAACAAAATCGGACCCTGAGGGTCCCCACTCACAATATCTTTCCCTGAGGGGCCCCACTCACAAAATCTGACCCTGAGTGGCCACACCCACAAAATCTGACCCTGAGGGGCCTCACCCTCAAAATCGGACCCTGAGGGGCCGCACCCACAAATTAGGAGCCTGAGGGATCCCCTCCAACAATTCAAGCCCTGAGGAGCCCAGGCCAAGGAATCAGATCCTGAGGAGCCCCACCCACCAAATCAGACCCTGAGGCCAAAGTGGCCCCTGAGAGGCACTCACAGTTAAATCGGATCCTGAGTTGAAAGTCTTGCAGGGGCAGCAGGCAAGTCTCTCTTAAAGGGGCAGCCCGGGCACCATTTCAAATCACTATCTGTACTTCCTTCAGGAAATACACATCTAGTATTATTATTACTATTCAGTTGATTTCCGCAATTAATGAGACCCGAACCGCTACACACACAGACGCCGTTGAGGTGTCGTTTCGAAGCCAGCGTCCACGAGAGGTGTGCTAAGTATTTTTCGTGTCGATCTGATTTGTAGTTTTTGCGCAATTTGCGTTTGAAAAAACATTTTCCTGTCATTGGAATGCACTGTCTCAATGCATTTTAATGGGAAAATTTTGCCATAGGGAAAACATGGGGCTGTCATGAGGTGGCAGTTAAGCTCATTGATATGCGCAGGCCAGGGCCGGCGTCAGCACCCGGGCAAGTGCCGGGGCCCTGGCGAGATCGGAGGGCCCACTCACGCTGTCTGGGATACCCGCCGGCCGCCGCCATACCGCCCATGTACTGACCCCATCCTGCGCCCTCCGCGAGGGACCCACGCAGTGACGCAGACCCTTAGGCTTTTTAGCCCTGTGGATTTTTCCGCTCCGAATGGAAGAAATCCGCAGGTCAAATGACCTGCATTTTTCCTGCGGATTTCTTCCATTTTTCCTGCGGTTTTCCACTGCGGTTTTCCCCCTGCGGATTTGGTGACAGGGGAGATGGGAAACCGCACGAAAGTAACATGCTGCGGATTTTGTACCGCAGGAAAACCGCACGGAAAAATCCGCAGCGTCTGCACAGCAGTTTTTTTTCTCATTGATTTTAAGGCTACTGTACATCACAATGCGGATATGCAACGTTTCTGCGCGGTAAAATCTGCTACAAATCTGCATCGTGTGCACACAGCCTTACTGCCAGCAATGATCATCGCTTCCTTCGGCTGTAATGTGCGTGGTGCCGGGACAGGACCTGTGATGAGGTCACAGGAGGGGAGGAGTCGGGTCACATGATCAGGGCGGCTGCAGGACTCTGCTGTGCTGTGCTGGTCGCTTTTCATTATGGTGCTGGTCTGGATGGATGAGGTAATGTTTATGTGTGGGGCAGTGGGGTCAGGGAGGGGTTTAACAAGGTGGATGTAGCAGAGCCGTGTGTGTACTTGTGTGGGGTCAGGGAGGGGTTTAACAAGGTGGATGTAGCAGAGCCGTGTGTGTACTTTGTGGGTTCAGGAGGGGTTTTCAAGGTGGATGTAGCAGAGCCATCCGTGTACTTGTGTGGGGTTAGGAGGGGTTTAACAAGGTGGATGTAGCAGAGCCGTGTGTGTACTTGTGTGGGGTCAGGAGGGGTTTTACATGGTGGATGTAGCAGAGCCGTGTGTGTACTTGTGTGGGGTCAGGAGGGGTTTTACAAGGTGGATGTAGCTGAGCCGTGTGTACTTGTGTGGGTCAGGAGGGGTTTTACAAGGTGGATGTAGCAGTGCCGTGTGTGTACTTGTGTGGGGTCAGGAGGAGTTTACAAGGTGGATGTAGCAGAGCCGTGTGTGTACTTGTGTGGGGTCAGGAGGGGTTTACAAGGTGGATGTAGCAGAGCCGTGTGTGTACTTGTGTGGGATCAGGAGGGGTTTACAAGGTGGATGTAGCAGAGCCGTGTGTGTACTTGTGTGGGGTCAGGAGGGGTTTTACAAGGTGGATGTAGCAGAGCCGTGTGTGTACTTGTGTGGGGTCAGGAGGAGGGGTTTTACAAGGTGGATGTAGCAGAGCCGTGTGTGTACTTGTGTGGGTCAGGAGGGGTTTACAAGGTGGCTGTAGCAGAGCCGTGTGTGTACTTATGTGTGGGGTCAGGAGGGGTTTAACAAGGTGTATGTAGCAGAGCCGTGTGTGTACTTGTGTGGGGTCAGGAGGGGTTTTACAAGGTGGATGTAGCAGAGCCGTGTGTGTACTTCTGTGGGGTCAGGAGGGGTTTACAAGGTGGATGTAGCAGAGCCGTGTGTGTACTTTTGTGGGGTCAGGAGGGGTTTTACAAGGTATATGGAGCAGAGCCGTGTGTGTACGAGGTGTACGGAGCAGAGCCGTGTGTGTACGAGGTGTACGGAGCAGAGCCATGTGTGTACGAGGTTTATGGAGCAGAGCCGTGTGTGTACGAGGTGTACGGAGTGAAGCCGTGTGTGTACGAGGTGTATGGAACGGAGCCCTGTGTGTGCGGAGCTGAGCCGTGTGTTTATGAAGCGGAGCCGTGTGTGTACGAGGTGTATGGTGGGGAGACGTGTGTGGACGAGGTGTACGGAGTGAAGCCGTGTGTGTACGAGGTGTATGGAGCAGAGCCGTGTGTGTACGAGATGTACGGAACGGAGCCCTGTGTGTACGGAGCTGAGCCGTGTGTTTATGAAGCGGAGCCGTGTGTATACCAGGTGTATGGTGGGGAGCATTTATACCTCCCGAGTCCCAACCGTCCTGGATCCAGCGAGACAGTCCCGGTTTTGAGAGAGATACTTTCCCCGCGGGACACAGGAGTACACAGCGGAGCCCCAAGGAGCAATTTAAAACTTGCACGTAACGTTCTACCGGAAGTGACGTGCTGGAAGCTGACCAAAAATTAGGTAATTTCTGTAGGAGATTGTGACGGAACCATGGAGGCACTTCAGGGAATGCTTCAGATCCATCACCGTGTCCTCTGACAGAGCGGACAGCGGGATCGCCTTGGAATCGGGGATGTCGGCCATGTGAGCGGATCATGATATGTCCTGCACCAGGAGGCTCAGGTGGGCACTACAATGGGAGCCGGGCTGCTATGGTATCTTTATAGAATTTTTCTTTCTCTGTTTCTTTCTCTCTCTGTTCTTTCTCTCTAATGTTTTTTTTCTCTCTCTCTGTTCTTTATCTCTCTCTGTTCTCTTTCTTTCTGTCTCTGTTCTTTCTCTCTCTCTGTTCTCTCTTTCCTCTCTTTCTTTCTCTCTCTGTTCTTTCTTTCCCCTCTTTCTTTCTCTGTGTTTTTTTCTCTCTACCTCTCTGTTCTTTCTTTCTTTCCCCTCCTTTTTCTCTCTCTCCGTGTTCTTTTTTTCTGTCGACTCTTTTTCTCTCTGTTCTTTCTCTCTCCGTTCTTTCTTTCCCCTCTTTTATCTCTCCCTCTGTTCTTTTTTCCCCTCTTTCTTTCTTTCTTTCTTTCTTTCTCTCTGTTCTTTTTTTCTGTCCACTCTTTCTTTCTCTTTGTTCTTTTTCTTTCTTTTTTCTTTCTCTCTCTTCTTTCTTTCTTTACCCTCTTTCTTTCTCTTTCTCACTGTTCTTTTCTTTCTCTTTCTCTCTCTGTTCTTCCTTTCTCTCTGTTCTTTATTTTCTTTCTTTCCTTCTTTCTCTCTCTGTTCGTTATTTCTATCTTCATTCTTTCTTTCACTCTCTCTGTATCTTTCTCTCTCTGTTCTTCCTTCCATTCTTTCTCTCTTTCTTTCTCTGTTCTTTCTTTCTGTTCTCTCTCTGTTCTTTCTCTCTCTTCTTTCTTTCATGCGTACACTACTAATCAGTAGCCTCCTTCACATGAACGTGTTTTGCCACAGAGCGAGTGTCCGTGTGGATCACATGCGTGTCCGTGTGATCCACACGGAGACAAGTCCGTTTTTGGCCGTCACCACGGATGTCACACTGCATGAGTCGTGGTATGTGTTAAGGGGGGCCCACTGAGACTTTTTCGCCCGGGGCCCTCAAAAACCTGGAGCCGGCCCTGGCGCAGGCACACCCAGTTACTATGCCGAACTTTACATGACCCCAGCAGGACACAGTTTCTGCCAGATAATATCAGCTCTTAAAGCGAAACCCAAAGCTCAAATGCAAATCTAGCTTCATCACATGACGCATGCCCCTGAAAGATAACGAGCACCAAAGTGGATTTAGAAGCCCAGTGCGCCAAACTGGCTCTTAAAGGGCCGACGCGCCTAAGGGATTCTTAAAGGGCCGGCGCACCGAAATGAGTCTTAAAGGGCCAGCGCGCCAAATCGAAAGCTGAGTGACCCCAGGCTCCAAATCGGAGGCTGATCGACCCTGGCCTACAAATCGGAGGCTGAGCCACCTTGGCCCTCCAAATCGGACCCAGAGTGGCCCCGCCCTCCAAATCGGACCCAGAGTGGCCCCGCCCTCCAAATCGGACCCAGAGTGGCCCCGCCCTCCAAATCGGACCCAGAATGGCTCCGCCCACCAAATCGGACCCAGAGTGGCCCCGCCCACCAAATCGGATCCTGAGGGGCCCCACCCACCAAATCAGAGCCTGAGGGGCCCCACAGGCCAAAGTGGCCCCTGAGAGGCACCCACAGTTAAAACGGATCCTGAGTTGAAAGTCTTGCAGGGGCAGTGGGCAAGTCTCTCTTAAAGGGGCAGCCCGGGCACCATTTCAAACCACTATCTGTACTTCCTTCAGGAAATACACATCTAGTTATAGTGGTTTGAAAAAACCACTATATTGTAATCCGAACGCTGCTAACTTCTTCTTCTTATTATTATTATTATAGTGGTTTGAAAAAACCACTATATTGTAATCCGAACGCTGCTAACTTATTCTTCTTCTTATTATTATTATTATTAAGTTGATTTCCGCAATTAATGCGGCCCGAACCGCTACATGCACAGACTCCGTTGAGGTGTCGTTTCGAAGCCAGCGTCCACGAGAGGTGTGCTAAGTATTTTTCGTGTCGATCGGATTTGTAGTTTTTGCGCAATTTGCGCTTGAAAATTTTTTTTCCCGTCATTGGAATGCACTGTCTCCAATGCTTTTCAATAGGAAATGGCAAAACATGCCCTGAGGCGATTGAAATGGCAGTTGAGCTCATTGATATGCGCAGGCAGACCCAGTTACTATGCCAACGCCTACGAATGTCACATGACATCTCCAGAACAGAGATTCTGCCACATAATATCAGCTCTTAAAGTGAAACACACAGCACAAATGCAAATCTAGCTTCATCACATGACACATGCCCCTGACAGAGAATGTGTGCGCCAAAGTGGATTTAAAAGAAGCCCAGTGAGCCAAACTAGCTCTTAAAGTGCCAACGCGCCAAAGTGATTGTTAAAGGGCCAGCGCACCCAAATGAGTCTTAAAGGGCCGACACACCAAATCGGAGACTGAGCCACCCTGGCCTCCAAATCGGAGGCTGAGCCACCCCGGCCTCCAATTCGGAGGCTGATCCACCCCGGCCTCCAAATCGGAGGCTGATCCACCCCGGCCTCCAAATCGGAGGCTGATCCACCCCGGCCTCCAATTCGGAGGCTGATCCACCCCGGCCTCCAATTCGGAGGCTGATCCACCCCGGCCTCCAATTCGGAGGCTGATCGACCCCGGCCTCCAATTCGGAGGCTGATCGACCCCGGCCTCCAAATCGGAGGCTGATCGACCCCGGCCTCCAAATCGGAGGCTGATCGACCCCGGCCTCCAAATCGGAGGCTGAGCCACCCCGGCCTCCAAATCGGAGGCTGAGCCACCCCGGCCTCCAAATCGGAGGCTGAGCCACCCCGGCCTCCAAATCGGAGGCTGATCGACCCCCGGCCTCCAAATCGGAGGCTGAGCCACCCCGGCCTCCAAATCGGAGGCTGATCCACCCCGGCCTCCAAATCGGAGGCTGATCCACCCCGGCCTCCAAATCGGAGGCTGAGCCACCCCGGCCTCCAAATCGGAGGCTGAGCCACCCCGGCCTCCAAATCGGAGACTGAGCCACCCCGGCCTCCAAATCGGAGGCTGAGCCACCCCGGCCTCCAAATCGGAGGCTGAGCCACCCCGGCCTCCAAATCGGAGGCTGAGCCACCCCGGCCTCCAAATCGGAGGCTGAGCCACCCCGGCCTCCAAATCGGAGGCTCATCGACCCCGGCCTCCAAATCGGAAGCTCATCGACCCCTGCCTCCAAATCGGAGGCTCTTTGACCTCGGCCTCCAAATCGGAAGCTCAACGACCCCGGCCTACAAATTGGAGGCTGAGCGACCCCAGCCTCCAAATCTTACCCAGAGTGGCCCCACCCACCAAATCGGACCCAGAGAGGCCCTGCCCACCAAATCGGACCCTGAGGGGCCCCGCCCACCAAATCGGACCCTGTGGGGCCCCTCCCACCAAATCGGACCCTGAGAGGCCCCGCCCACCAAATCGGACCCAGTGGGGCTCCGCCCACAAAATCAGACCCAGAGGGGCCCCTGCCACAAAATCAGACCCTGAGGGGCCGCGGCTACAAAATCGGACCCTGATGGGCCCCAGTCTCAAAATTGGACCCTGATAGGCCCCGGCCACAAAATCGAACCCTGAAGGGCCCCGCCGATCAAATCGGACGCAGAGTGGCCCCACCTACCAAATCGGACCCAGAGGGGCCCCGCCCATCAAATCGGACCCTGAGGGGCCCCGCCCACCAAATCGGAACCTGAGGGGCCCCGCCCACCAAATCGGAACCTGAGGAGCCCCACCCACCAAATCGGACCCAGATTGACCCCTCCCACCAAATCGGACCCCGAGGAGCCCCACCCACCAAATCGGACCCCGAGGAGCCCCGCCCACCAAATCGGACCCAGATTGACCCCGCCCACCAAATCAGACCCTGAAGGGCCCCGCCCACCAAATCGGACCCAGAGGTGCCCCGCCCACCAAATCGGACCCTGAAGGGCCCCGCCCACCAAATCGGACCCAGAGGGGCCCCGCCCACCAAATCGGTCCCAGGGGGCCCCGCCCACCAAATTGGACCATGAGGGGCCCCGCCCACCAAATCAGACCATGAGGGGCACCGCCCACTAAATCGGACCATGAGGGGCACCACCCACCAAAATGGACCCAGGGGGCTCAACCCACAAAATCAGATCCTAAGGGGCCCCACCCACAAAATCGGACCCTGAGTGGGCCCGGCCACAAAATTAGACCCTGAGGGGCCCCAACCACAAAATCGGACCCTGAGAGACCCCGGCCACAAAATCGAACCTAGAGGGGCCCCAGTCACAAAATCAGACCCTAAGGGGCCCAGGTCACGAAATCGGACCCTGAGGGGCCCCACCCACAAAATCAGACCCTGAGGGGCCCCGCCCACCAAATTAGACCCTGAGGGGCCCCACCCTTAAAATCAGACCCTGAGGGGCCCCAGCCACAAAATCAGACCCTGAGGGGCCCCAGCCACAAAATCGGACTCTGAGGGGCCCCACCCACAAAATCAGACCCTGAGGGGCCCCACCCACAAATCCAGACCCTGAGGGGCCCCGCCCACCAAATTAGACCCTGAGGGGCCCCACCCTCAAAATCGGTCGCTGAGGGGCCCCACCCACAAAATCGGACCTTGAGAGACCCCGGCCACAAAATCGAACCCAGAGGGGCCTCAGTCACAAAATCAGACCCTAAGGGGCCCCGGCCACAAAATTGGACCCTGAGGGGCCTCACCCACAAAATCAGACCCTGAGGGACCCCAGCCACAAAATCGGACCCTGAGGGGCCCCACCCACAAAATCAGACCCTGTGGGGCCCCAGTCACAAAATCGGACCCTGATGGGCCCCAGCCACAAAATCAGACCCTGAGGGGCCCCAGCCACAAAATCGGACCCTGAGGGGCCCCACCCACAAAATCAGACCCTGAGGGGCCCCACCCACAAAATCGGACCCTGAGGGGCCCCGCCCACCAAATTAGACCCTGAGGGGCCCCACCCTCAAAATCAGACCCTGAGGGGCCACAGCCACAAAATCAGACCATGAGGGGCCCCAGCCACAAAATCGGGCCCTGAGGGGCCCCACCCACAAAATCTGACCCAGATGGGCCCCACCCACAAATCCAGACCCTGAGGGGCCCCAGCCACAAAATCGGACCCTGAGAGACCCCGGCCACAAAATCGCACCCTGAGGGGCCCCAACCACAAAATCAGACCCAGAGGGGCCCCGGTCACAAAATCGGACCCTGAGGGGCCCCACAAACAAAATCAGACCCTGAGGGACCCCAGCCACAAAATCAGACCCTGAGGGGCCCCAGCCACAAAATCGGACCCTGAGGGGCCCCAGCCACAAAATCGGACCCTGAGGGGCCCCACCCACAAAATCGGACCCTGAAGGGCCAAGCCCACCAAATTAGACCCTGAGGGGCCCCACCCTCAAAATCGGTCCCTGAGGGGCCCCACCCACAAAATCGGACCCTGAGGGGCCACGCCCACCAAATTAGACCCTGAGGGGCCCCACCCTCAAAATCGGTCCCTGAGGGGCCCCGGCCAAAAATCGGACCCTAAGGGGCCCCACCCGCAAAATCGGACCCTAAGGGGCCCCGGCCACAAAATCGGACCCTGAGGGGCCCCATCCGCAAAATCGGACCCTGAGGGGCCCCACCCGCAAAATCGGACCCTGAGGGGCCCCACCCGCAAAATCGGACCCTGAGGGGATCCACCCGCAAAATCGGACCCTGAGGGGCCCCGGCCCCAAAAATCGGACCCTGAGGGGCCCCAACCGCAAAATCGGACTCTGAGAGGCACCGGCTACAAAATCGGACCCTGAGGGGCCCCGGACACAAAATCGGACCCTGAGGGGCCCCGGACACAAAGTCGGACCCTGAGGGGCCCCGGCCACAAAATCGGACCCTGAGGGGCCCAACCCACAAAATCAGACTCAGTGTCCCCGCCCACCAAATTGGACCCTGAAGGGCCCCATCCCCCAAATCGGACCCAAAGTGGCACCGCCCACCAAATCAGACCCAGAGTGGCCCCGCCCGCCAAATTGGACCCTGAGGGGCCCCGCCCACCAAATTGGACCCTGAGGGGCCCCGCCCACCAAATTGGACCCGGAGGGGCCCCGCCCACCAAATTGGACCCTGAGGGGCCCCGTCCACCAAATTGGACCCTGAGGGGCCCCGCCCACCAAATCGAACCCCGAGGGATCCCGCCCACCAAATCGAACCCCGAGGGATCCCGCCCACCAAATCGGACCCCGAGGGTCCCCGCCAACCAAATCGGACCCTGAGGGGCCCCGCCCACCAAATCGGACTCTGATAGATCCCGCCCACCAAATCAGACCCTGAGGGGCCCAGCTCACCAAATCGGACCCAGAGTGGCCCCGCCCACCAAATTGGACCCTGAGGGGCCCAACCCACAAAATCGGACCCTAAGGGGCCCCATCCACAAATTGGACCCTGAGGGGCCCCGACCACAAAATTGGACCCTGAGGGGCCCCACCCACAAAATCGGACCCTGAGGGGCCCCACCCACAAAATCGGACCCTGAGGGGATCCGGCCACAACATCGGACCCTGAGTGGCCCCACTCACAAAATCGGACCCTGAGGGGCCCTACCCACAAAATCGGACCCTCAGGGGCCCCAACCACAAAATCGGACCCTGACGGGCCCCGGCCGCAAAATCGGACCATGACGGGCCGGCCACAAAATCGGACCCTGAGGGACCCCACCTACAAAATCGAACCCTGAGGGGCCCCAACCACAAAATCGGATATTGAGGGGCCCCACCCACAAAATCGGACCCTGAGGGGCCCCACCCACAAAATCGGACCCTCAGGGGCCCCGGCCACAAAATCGGACCCTGAGGGACCCCGGCCACAAAATCAGATCCTGAGGGGCCCCAACCACAAAATCGGACCCTGAGAGGCTCCGGCTGCAAAATCGGACCCTGAGGGGCCCCATCCACAAAATCGGACCCTGAGAGGCACCGGCCACAAAATCGGACCCTGAGGGGCCCCGGACACAAAATCGGACCCTGAGGGGCCCCGGCCACAAAATCGGACCCTGAGGGGCCCAACCCACAAAATCAGACCCAGAGGGGCCCAACCCACAAAATCAGACCCAGAGGGGCCCCGCCCACCAAATTAGACCCTGAGTGGCCCCACCCACAAATTCAGACCCTGAGGGGCCCCAGCCACAAAATCAGACCCTGAGGGGCCCCAACCACCAAATCAGACCCTGAGGGGCCCCGTCCACCAAATCGGACCCTGAGGAGCCCCACCCACCAAATCAGACCCTGAGAAGCCCCGCCCACCAAATCGGACCCAGAGTGACCCCTCCCACCAAATCGGACCCTGAAGGGCCCCGCCCATCAAATCGGACCCAAAGTGGCCCCGCCCATCAAATCGGACCCTGAGGGGCCCCGCCCACCAAATCGGAACCTGAGGAGCCCCGCCCACCAAATCGGACCCAGATTGACCCCGCCCACCAAATCGGACCCTGAAGGGCCCCGCCCACCAAATCGGACCCAGAGGGTCCCCGCTCACCAAATCGGACCCTGAAGGGCCCCGCCCACCAAATCGGACCCAGAGGGGCCGCGCCCACCAAATCGGACCCAGGGGGCCCCGCCCACCAAAATGGACCCAGGGGGCCCCACTCACAAAATCGGACCATGAGGGGCCCCGCCCACCAAATCGAACCATGAGGGGCACCGCCCACTAAATCGGACCCAGAGTGGCCCCGCCCACCAAAATGGACCCAGGGGGCTCCACTCACAAAATCGGACCCTGAGGGGCCCTACCCACAAAATCGGACCCTGAGGGGCCCCAACCACAAAATCGGACCCTAATGGGCCCCGGCCACAAAATCGGACCCTGAGGGGCCCCAGCCACAAAATCGGACCCTGAGGGACCCCACCTACAAAATTGAACCCTGAGGGGCCCCAACCACAAAATCGGATCCTGAGGGGCCCCACCCACAAAATCGGACCCTGAGGGGCCCCACCCACAAAATTGGACCCTCAGGGCCCCGGCCACAAAATCGGACCCTGAGGGACCCCGGCCACAAAATCAGATACTGAGGGGCCCCACCCACAAAATCGGACTCTGAGGGGCCCCACCCACAAAATCGGACCCTGAGGGGCCCCACCCACAAATCCAGACCCTGAGGGGACCCGGCCACAAAATCGGACCCTGAGGGGCCCTGCCCACCAAATCGGACCCTGAGGGGCCCCGCCCACTAAATCGGATTCTGAAATGCCCCAACCACAAAATCGGACCATGAGGGGCCCCGTTGACCAAATTGAACTCTGAGGGGCCCCACCCACCAAATCGGACCCAGAGTGGCCCGCCTACCAAATCAGACCTAGAGTGGCCCCGCTCACCAAATAGGACCCGGAGGGGCCCCACCTACCAAATCGGACTCTGAGGGGCCCCACCCACCAAATCAGACCCTGAGGGGCCCCGCTCACTAAATCGGACCCTGAGGGGCCCCACCCACCAAATCGGACCCTGAGGGGCCCCGGCCACAAGATTGGACCCTGAGGGGCCCCACCCACCAAATCGGACCCTGAGGGGCCCCACCAACAAAATCGGGCCCCGAGGGCCCCACCCACAAAATCGGACCCTGAGGCCAAAGTGGCCCCTGAGAGGCACCCACAGTTAAAACGGATCCTGAGTTGAAAGTCTTGCAGGTGCAGCAGGCAAGTCTCTCTTAAAGGGGCAGCCTGGGCAGCATTTCAAACCACTATCTGTACTTCCTTCAGGAAATACACATCTAGTTATAGTGGTTTGAAAAAAACACTATATTGTAATCCGAACGCTGCTAACTTATTCTTCTTCTTCTTCTTCTTCTTCTTCTTCTTCTTCTTCTTCTTATTATTATTATTATTAAGTTGATTTCCGCAATTAATGCAGCCCGAACCGCTACACGCACAGACTCCGTTGAGGTGTCGTTTCGAAGCCAGCGTCCATGAGAGGTGTGCTAAGTATTTTTCGTGTCGATCGGATTTGTATTTTTTGCGCAATTTGCGTTTGAAAATTTTTTCTCCGTCATTGGAATGCACTGTCTCAATGCATTTGAATGGGGAAATGTTGCTATAGACAAAACATGCCCTGAGGCGATTGAAATGGCAGTTGAGCTCATTGATATGCGCAGGCAGACCCAGTTACTATGCCAACGCCGACGAACGTCACATGACCTCTCCAAGACAGAGCTTCTGCCATATAATATCAGCTCTTAAAGCAAAACCCACAGAACAAATGCAAATCTAGCTTCATCACATGACGTATGCCCCTGAGAGAGAATGTGCGCCAAAGTGTATTTAGAAGCCCAGTGAGTCACCCTGGCTCTTAAAAGGCCGACGCGCCAAAGTGATTCTTAAAGAGCCGGCGCACTAAAATGAGTCTTAAAGGGCCGGCGCGCCAAATCGAAAGCTGAGTGACCCAAGGCTCCAAATCGGAGGCTGATAGACCCTGGCCTACAAAAAGGAGACTGAGCCACCCTGGCATCCAAATTGGACCCAGGGTGGCCCCGCCCACCAAATCGGACCCAGAGTGGCCCAGCCCACCAAATCAGACCCAGAGTGGCCCCACCCACCAAATTGGACCCTGAGGGGCCGCACCCACAAAATCGGACCCTGAGGGGCCCCACCCACAAAATCGGACCCTTAGGGGCCCAGCCAACAAATTGGACCCTGAGGGGCCCAGCCACCAAATCGGACCCTGAAGGGCCCCGCCCACCAAATCGGACCCTGAGGGGCCTCGGCCACCAAATCAGACCCTGAGGGGCCCCGCCCACCAAATCGGACCCTGAGGGGCCCACCCACCAAATCGGACCCTGAGGGGCCCCGCCACCAAATCGGACCCTGAAGGGCCCCGCCCACCAAATCATACCCAGAGAGGCCCCGCTCATAAAATTGGACCCTGAGAGGCCCCACTCACAAAATTGGACCCTGAGGGGCCCCTGCCACAAAATCGGACCCTGAGGGGCCCCGGCCACAAAATCGGACCCTGAGAGGCCCCGGCCACAAAATCGGAACATGAGGGGCCCCACCCACAAAATCGGACCCTGAGGGGCCCCACCCACAAAATCGGACCCTGAGGGGCCTCGGCCACAAAATCGGACCCTGAGGGGCCCCGCCCACCAAATCGGACCCTGAAGGGCCCCGCCCACCAAATCAGACCCAGAGAGGCCCCACTCACAAAATTGGACCCTGAGAGGCCCTGCTCACAAAATTGGACCCTGAGGGGCCCCTGCCACAAAATTGGACCCTGAGGGGCCCAGGCCAAAAAATCGGACCCTGAGGGGCCCCACCCACAAAATCGGACCCTGAGGGGCCCCACCCACAAAATCGGACCCTGAGGGGCCCCACCCAGCAAATCAGACCCTGAGGGGCCCCAACCACAAAATCGGACCCTGAGGGTCCCCTGACACAAAATCGGACCCTGAGGGGCCCCTGACACAAAATCAGACCCTGAGGGGCTCAACCCACAAAATCGGACCCTGAGGGGCCGAACCCACAAAATCAGACCCTGAGGGGCCCCTGACACAAAATCGGACCCTGTGGGGCCCCGTCCAGTATATAAAACCCTGAGGGCCCCGCCCACAAAATTGGACACTGAGGGGCCCCGCCCACCAAATCGGACCCTGATTAGCCCCGCCCAGCAAAACGAACCCAGAGTGGCCCCACCCAACAAATTGGACCCAGAGTGACCCCACCCACCAAATCGGACCCAGAGTGGCACCACCCACAAAATCCGGCCCTGAGGGGCCCCAACCACGAAATCGGACCCTGATGAGCCCCGGCTACAAAATCGGGCCCTGAAGGGCCCCACCCACAAAATTAGACCCTGAGGGGCCCCGACCACAAAATCGGACCCTGAGAGGCACCACCCACAAAATCGGACCCTGAGGGGCCCCACCCACCAAATCAGACCCTGAGGGGCCCCGCCCACCAAATCGGACCCTGAGGGGCACCTCTCACCAAATCGGACCCTGAGGGGCCCCGCCCACCAAATCAGATTCTGAGTGGCCCCGCCCACCAAATCAGACCCTGAGGGGCCCTGCCCACCAAATTGGACCCTGAGTGGCCCCGCCCACCAAATCGGACCCTGAGGGACCCCGCCCACTAAATCGGATTCTGAAGGGCCCCAACCACAAAATCGGACCCTGAGGGGTCCCGGACACAAAATCGGACCATGAGGGGCCCCACCCACAAAATCAGACCCTGAGGGGCCCCACCCACCAAATCGGACCCTGAAGGGCCTCACCCACAAAATCGGACCCTGAGGGGTTCCGGCCACAAAATCTGACCCTGAGGGTCCCCGGCCACAAAATCGGACCCTGAGGGGCCCCGGCCACCAAATCGGACCCTGAGGGGCCCCAGCCACCAAATCGGACCCTGAGGGGCCCCACCCACCAAATCGGACCCTGAGGGGCCCCACCCACCAAATCGGACCCAGAGGTCAAAGTGGCCCCTGAGAGGCACCCACAGTTAAAACAGATCCTGAGTTGAAAGTCTTGCAGGGGCAGCAGGAAAGTCTCTCTTAAAGGGGCAGCCCGGGCACCATTTCAAACCACTATCTGTACTTCCTTCAGGAAATACACATCTAGTATTAATGTTGTAATCCGAACGCTGCTAACTTATTCTTATTTTTCAGTTGATTTCCGCAATTAATGCGGCCCAAACCGCTACACGCACAGACTCCGTTGAGGTGTCGTTTCAAAGCCAGTATCCACGAGAGGTGTGCTAAGTATTTTTCGTGTCGATCGGATTTGTAGTTTTTGCTCAATTTGCGTTTGAAAATTTTTTTTACTGTCATTGGAATGCACTGTCTCAATGCATTTGAATGGGAAACTTAAAACGTGCCCTGAGGCGATTGAAATGACAGTAAAGCTCATTGATATGCGCAGGCACACCCAGTTAATATGCCAACGCCTACGAACGTCACATGACGCCCCCAGGACAGAGCTTCTGCCACATAATATCAGCTCTTAAAGCGAAACCCACAGCACAAATGCAAATCTAGCTTCATCACATGACGCATGCCCCTGAGAGAGAATGTGCGCCAAAGTGGGCCCCCGCCCACCAAATCGGACCCTGAGCGGCCCTGCCCACCAAATCGGACCCTAAGCGGCCCTGCCCACCAAATCGGATTCTGAAAGGCCCCAACCACAAAATCGGACCCTGAGGGGGCCCACCCACAAAATCGGACCCTGAGGGGCTCCAACCACAAAATCGAACCCACAGTGGCCCAGCCCACCAAATCAGACCCTGAGGGGCCCCACCCACAAAAACGGACCCTGAGGGGCCCCACCCACAAAATCGGACCAAGAGGGGCCCCGGCCACAAAGTCGTTCCCTGAGGGGCCCCGGCCACAAAATCAGACCCAGAATGGCCGCCGCCTAGCAAATCGGACCCTGAGGGGCCCCACCCACCAAATCAGACCCTGAGGGGCCCCGCCCACCAAATCAGACCCTGAGGGGACCCGCTCACCAAATCGGACCCTGAGGGGCCCCGCCCACCAAATCAGATTCTGAGTGTCCCCGCCCACCAAATAGGACCCTGAGGGGCCCCGCCCACCAAATAGGACCCTGAGGGGCCCCGCCCACCAAATCGGACCCTGAGGGGCACTGCCCACCAAATCAGACCCAGGGGGCCCCACCCACAAAATCGGACCCTGAGTGGCCCCGGCCACCAAATCGGACCCTGAGGGGCCCCGACCACAAAATTGGACCCTGAGGAGCTCCGGCCACAAAATCGGACCCTTAGGGGCCCCACCCACAAAATCGGACCCTGAGGGGCCCCGGCCACAAAATCGGACCCTGAGGGGCCCCACCCACCAAATCGGACTCTGAGAGATCCCGCCCACCAAATCGGACCCTGAGGGGCCCCGCCCACCAAATCGGACCCTGAGGGGCCCCACCCACAAAATCGGACCCTGAGGCCAAAGTGGCCCCTGAGAGGCACCCACAGTTAAAACGGATCCTGAGTTGAAAGTCTTGCAGGGGCAGCAGGCAAGTCTCTCTTAAAGGGGCAGCCCGGGCACCATTTCAAACCACTATCTGTAATTCCTTCAGGAAATACACATCTAGTTATAGTGGTTTGAAAAAACCACTATATTGTAATCCGAACGCTGCTAACTTATTCTTCTTCTTATTATTATTAAGTTGATTTCCGCAATTAATGCGGCCCGAACCGCTACACGCACAGACTCCGTTGAGGTGTCGTTTCGAAGCCAGCGTCCATGAGAGGTGTGCTAAGTATTTTTCGTGTCGATCGGATTTGTAGTTTTTGCGCAATTTGCGTTTGAAAATTTTTTTTCCGTCATTGGAATGCACTGTCTCCAATGCTTTTCAATAGGAAATGGCAAAACGTGCCCTGAGGCGATTGAAATGACAGTTGAGCTAATTGATATGTGCAGGCAGACCCAGTTACTATGCCAACGCCTACGAACTTCATTTGAACCCCAGCACAGAGCCTCTACCACATAATATCAGCTCTTAAAGCGAAACCCACAGCACAAATGCAAATCTAGCTTCATCACTAGAGTTGAGCGATACCGTCCGATACTTCAAAGTATCGTATCGGATGGTATCGGCCGATCTTTAAAAAAAGTATCGGTATCGCCGATTCCGATACCGGAAGTCCCATTCAAGTCTATGGGACTTCCGGTATCGGAATAAGAAAAACCCTTTCCTGCCCTTGTACAGCCTCTCTGGGGTCTGTACGGGCCTTTCGGGGGGCTGTGCCGGCCTGCCAGGGGGTCTGTGCAGGCTCCGGTGGTCTGTGCCGGCCTGCCGTTGGTCTGTGCAGGCTCCGGGGGGCTGTGCCGGCCTGCCGGGGGGCTGTGCCGGCCTGCCGGGGGGCTGTGCCGGCCTGCCGGTGGTCTGTGCAGGCTCCGGGGGTCTGTACAGGCATCGTCCGATGGGACTACAAGTCCCATCGGGCGATGCCTGCTACCATGACAGTGATTGACACATTAGCCAATGATGGGACAGTAGTAGTCCCATCATCCGGCTAATGTGTTAAATGTAAAAAAAAAAAAAAAAAAAAATAATTACATGCTACATACATACAACATGCATACTACATACATGCTACATTCATACTACATACTACATACATGCTACATTCATACTACATAAATACTACATGCAACATACATACTACATATATACTACATGCATGCTACATACATACTGCATGCTACATACATACCACATATATACTACATACATACTACATGCATGCTACATGCATGCTACATGCTACATACATAACACATATATACTACATGCATGCTACATACATACTACATGCTACATACTACATATATACTACATGCATGCTACATACTACATGCTACATACATACTACATATATACTACATGCATGCTACATACATACTGCATGCTACATGCATGCTACATACATACTACATACATACTACATGCTACATATATACTACATACATACTACATACATACTACATGCATGCTACATGCATGCTACATACATACCACATACATAACATATATACTACATGCATGCTACATACATACTACATGCTACATACATACCATATACATACTACATGCATGCTACATACATACTACATGCATGCTACATACATACTACATGCTACATACATACTACATATATACTACATGCATGCTACATACATACTACATGCTACATACATACTACATATATACTACATGCATGCTACATACATACTACATGCTACATACATACTACATATATACTACATGCATGCTACATACATACTGCATGCTACATGCATGCTACATACATACTACATACATACTACATGCTACATACATACCACATATATACTACATACATACAATACATTCATACAATACATACATAGACATACAGTACATATAACATAGAGTAACATACTTACCAATACTTGTCACATTGTTCCCCGAAGCCATTGTCTTTCCGGAATAAATATTAACATAACAAACCACAAAAATACTCACCCACGATCCGAAGCAGTCCACGAGTGTGTCCCACGATGATCTTGGGTAGAGAATGGCAGCATCAGATGATGCTGCCGTTCTCTACGGGCTGCAGGAATCCAATGACGGAAGGTAGGTATCCTTCCGCACTGTATTCCTCCGCCACTTAAAAAAAAAAAAAGTCCCTAGTCTCACTTTATGCCATTGCTGTGTGGGAAATTCCCACGCAGCAATGGCATAAAGTGAGACTAGGGACTTTTTTTTTTTTTAAGTGGCGGAGGAATACAGTGCGGAAGGATACCTACCTTCCGTCATTGGATTCCTGCAGCCCGTAGAGAACGGCAGCATCATCTGATGCTGCAGTTCTCTACCCAAGATCGTCGTGGGACACACTCGTGGACTGCTTCGGATCGTGGGTGAGTATTTTTGTGGTTTGTTATGTTAATATTTATTCCGGAAAGACAATGGCTTCGGGGAACAATGTGACAAGTATTGGTAAGTATGTTACTCTATGTTATATGTACTGTATGTCTATGTATGTATTGTATGAATGTATTGTATGTATGTAGTATATATGTGGTATGTATGTAGCATGTAGTATGTATGTAGTATGTATGTAGCATGCATGTAGCATGTAGTATGTATGTAGCATGCATGTAGTATATATGTAGTATGTATGTAGCATGCATGTAGTATATATGTAGCATGTATGTAGTATGTATGTGGTATGTATGTAGCATGTAGTATGTATGTAGCATGCATGTAGTATATATGTAGTATGTATGTAGCATGTAGTATGTATGTAGTATGTATGTGGTATGTATGTAGCATGTAGTATGTATGTAGCATGCATGTAGTATATATGTAGTATGTATGTAGCATGTAGTATGTATGTAGTATGTATGTAGTATGTATGTGGTATGTATGTAGCATGTAGTATGTATGTAGCATGCATGTAGTATATATGTAGTATGTAGTATGTATGTAGTATGTATGTGGTATGTATGTAGCATGTAGTATGTATGTAGCATGCATGTAGTATATATGTAGTATGTAGTATGTATGTAGTATGTATGTGGTATGTATGTAGCATGTAGTATGTATGTAGCATGCATGTAGCATGCATGTAGTATGTATGTAGCATGCATGTAGTATGTATGTAGCATGCATGTAGTATGTATGTAGTATGTATGTAGTATGTATGTAGCATGCAGTATGTATGTATGTAGTATATATGTAGTATGTATGTAGCATGTAGTATGTATGTAGCATGCATGTAGTATATATGTAGTATGTATGTAGCATGCATGTGGTATGTATGTAGTATGTATGTAGTATGTATGTAGCATGCAGTATGTATGTAGCATGTATGTAGTATGTATGTAGTATATATGTAGTATGTATGTAGCATGCATGTAGTATGTATGTAGCATGCATGTAGTATGTATGTAGCATGTATGTAGTATGTATGTAGTATATATGTAGTATGTATGTAGCATGTAGCATGTATGTAGCATGCATGTAGTATGTATGTAGTATTTTTTTTTTTTTTTTTTTAACATTTAACACATTAGCCGGATGATGGGACTACTACTGTCCCATCATTGGCTAATGTGTCAATCACTGTCATGGTAGCAGGCATCGCCCGATGGGACTTGTAGTCCCATCGGACGATGCTTGCACAGACCCCCGGACATCAGCACAGCCCCCCGGCAGGCCGGCACAGCCCCCCGGCAGGCCGGTACAGACCCCCACAGGGTGCACAGACCACCGGCAGGCCGGCACAGCCCCCCGGCAGGCCGGCAGAGACCCCGGGCAGTCCACACAGCCCCCCGGCAGGCCGGCACAGCCCCCCGGCAGGCCGGCAGAGACCCCCGGAAGGCCCGAAATGACGGCGCATCATGATGCGCACACACCGCGCATCATGATGACGTCAGGCCGTCAATCAACTGAACTTCCGATTCCGATGCCGAATTCCGATATTGAAAAAATATCGGAAGTCGGTATCGGAATTCCGATACAGCAAGTATCGGCCGATACCCGATACTTGCGGTATCGGAATGCTCAACACTATTCATCACATAACACATGCCCCTGAGAGAGAATGTGTGCGCCAAAGTGGATTTAAAAGAAGCCCAGTGAGCCAAACTAGCTCTTAAAGGGCCAACGCGCCAAAGTGATTGTTAAAGGGCCAGCGCACTCAAATGAGTCTTAAAGGGCCGACACACCAAATCGTAGACTGAGCCACCCCGGCCTCCAAATGGGAGGCTGAGCCACCCCGGCCTCCAAATCGGACGCTGAGCCACCCCGGCCTCCAAATCGGAGGCTGATCCACCCCGGCCTCCAAATCGGCGGCTGATCCACCCCGGCCTCCAAATCGGAGGCTGATCCACCCCGGCCTCCAAATCGGAGGCTGATCCACCCCGGCCTCCAAATCGGAGGCTGATCCACCCCGGCCTCCAAATCGGAGGCTGATCCACCCCGGCCTCCAAATCGGAGGCTGATCGACCCAGGCCTCCAAATCAGAGGCTGAGCCACCCCGGCCTCCAAATAGGAGGCTGAGCCACCCCGGCCTCCAAATCGGAGGCTGAGCCACCCCGGCCTCCAAATAGGAGGCTGAGCCACCTCGGCCTCCAAATTGGAGGCTGATCGACCCCGGCCTCCAAATCCGAGGCTGAGCCACCCCGGCCTGCAAATCGGAGGCTGAGCCACCCCGGCCTCCAAATCGGAGGCTGATCCACCCCGGCCTCCAAATCGGAGGCTGATCCACCCCGGCCTCCAAATCGGAGGGTGAGCCACCCCGGCCTCCAAATCGGAGGGTGAGCCACCCCGGCCTCCAAATCGGAGGCTGAGTGACCCCGGCCTCCAAATCGGAGGCTGAGCGACCCCGGCCTCCAAATCGGAGGCTGAGCCACCCCGGCCTCCAAATCGGAGGCTGAGCCACCCCGGCCTCCAAATCGGAGGCTGAGCCACCCCGGCCTCCAAATCGGAGGCTGAGCCACCCCGGCCTCCAAATCGGAGGCTGAGCCACCCCGGCCTCCAAATCGGAGGCTGAGCCACCCCGGCCTCCAAATCGGAGGCTGAGCCACCCCGGCCTCCAAATCGGAGGCTGAGCCACCCCGGCCTCCAAATCGGAGGCTGAGCCACCCCGGCCTCCAAATCGGAGGCTCATCGACCCCGGCCTCCAAATCGGAAGCTCATCGACCCCGGCCTCCAAATCGGAGGCTCTTTGACCTCGGCCTCCAAATCGGAAGCTCAACGACCCCGGCCTCCAAATTGGAGGCTCAACGACCCCAGCCTCCAAATCTTACCCAGAGTGGCCCCACCCACCAAATCAGACCTAGAGAGGCCACACCCACAAAATAGGAGCCTGAGAGATCCCGGCCAACAATTCAAGCCCTGAGGGGCCCCACCCTCAAAATCGGACCCTGAGGGGCCCAATCAACAAAATCGGACCCTGAGGGGCCCCAGCCACAAAATCGGACCCTGAGGGGCCCCACCCACAAAATCGGACCCTGAGGGGCCCCACCCGCAAAATCAGACCCTGAGGGGCCCCGGCCATAAAATCAGACCCTGAGGGGCCCCGGCCATAAAATCGGACCCTAAGGGGCCCCGGACACAAAATCATACCCTGAGGGGCCCCACCCACAAAATCAGACCATGAGGGGCCCCACCCACAAAATCGGACCCTGAGGGTCCCCACCCATAAAATCGGACCCTGAGGGGGCCCACCCACAAAATCGGACCCTGAGGGGCAAACACCCACAAAATCCGACCCTGAGGGGCCACACCCACAAAATTGGACCCTGAGGAATCCCGGCAACTAATTCAAATCCTGAGGAGCCCAGGCCACCGAATCGGATCCTGAGGGGCCCCATCCACCAAATCAGACCCTGAGGCCAAAGTGGCCCCTGAGAGGCACCCACATTTAAAACGGATCCTGAGTTGAAAGTCTTGCAGGGGCAGCAGCCAAGTCTCTCTTAAAGGGGCAGCCCAGGCACCATTTCAAACCACTATCTGTACTTCCTTCAGGAAATACACATCTAGTTATAGTGGTTTGAAAAAACCACTATATTGTAATCCGAACGCTGCTAACTTATTCTTCTTATTATTATTAAGTTGATTTCCGCAATTAATGCGGCCCGAACCGCTACACGCACAGACTCCGTTGAGGTGTCGTTTCGAAGCCAGCGTCCATGAGAGGTGTGCTAAGTATTTTTCGTGTCGATCGGATTTGTAGTTTCTGCGCAATTTGCGTTTGAAAATTTTTTTTCCCGTCATTGGAATGCACTGTCTCCAATGCTTTTCAATAGGAAATGGCAAAACGTGCCCTGAGGCGATTAAAATGACAGTTGAGCTCATTGATATGCGCAGGCAGACCCAGTTACTATGCCAACGCCTACGAACTTCACTTGAACCCCAGCACAGAGCCTCTGCCACATAATATCAGCTCTTAAAGCGAAACCCACAGCACAAATGCAAATCTAGCTTCATCACATGACACATGCCCCTGAGAGAGAATGTGTGCGCCAAAGTGGATTTAAAAGAAGCCCAGTCAGCCAAACTAGCTCTTAAAGGGCCAACGCGCCTAAGTGATTGTTAAAGGGCCAGCGCACCCAAATGAGTCTTAAATTGCCGACACACCAAATCGGAGACTGAGCCACCCCGGCCTCCAAATGGGAGGCTGAGCCACCCCGGCCTCCAAATCGGACAATGAGCCACCCCGGCCTCCAAATGGGAGGCTGATCCACCCCGGCCTCCAAATCGGAGGCTGATCCACCCCGGCCTCCAAATCGGAGGCTGATCCACCCCGGCCTCCAAATCGGAGGCTGATCCACCCCGGCCTCCAAATCGGAGGCTGAGCCACCCCGGCCTCCAAATCGGAGGCTGAGCCACCCCGGCCTCCAAATCGGAGGCTGAGCCACCCCGGCCTCCAAATCGGAGGCTGAGCCAAGCTGGCCTAAAAATCGGAGGCTGAGCCACCCCGGCCTCCAAATCGGAGGCTGAGCCACCCCGGCCTCCAAATCGGAGGCTGATCCACCCCGGCCTCCAAATCGGAGGCTGATCCACCCCGGCCTCCAAATCGGAGGCTGATCCACCCCGGCCTCCAAATCGGAGGCTGAGCCACCCCGGCCTCCAAATCGGAGGCTGAGCCACCCCGGCCTCCAAATCGGAGGCTGAGCCACCCCGGCCTCCAAATCGGAGGCTGAGCCACCCCGGCCTCCAAATCGGAGGCTGAGCCACCCCGGCCTCCAAATCGGAGGCTGAGCCACCCCGGCCTCCAAATCGGAGGCTGAGCCACCCCGGCCTCCAAATCGGAGCCTGATCCACCCCGGCCTCCAAATCGGAGGCTGAGCCACCCCGGCCTCCAAATCGGAGGCTGAGCCACCCCGGCCTCCAAATCGGAGGCTGAGCCACCCCGGCCTCCAAATCGGAGGCTGAGCCACCCCGGCCTCCAAATCGGAGGCTGAGCCACCCCGGCCTCCAAATCGGAGGCTGAGCCACCCCGGCCTCCAAATCGGAGGCTGAGCCACCCCGGCCTCCAAATCGGAGGCTGAGCCACCCCGGCCTCCAAATCGGAGGCTGAGCCACCCCGGCCTCCAAATCGGAGGCTGAGCCACCCCGGCCTCCATATCGGAGGCTGAGCCACCCCGGCCTCCAAATCGGAGGCTGAGCCACCCCGGCCTCCAAATCGGAGGCTGAGCCACCCCGGCCTCCAAATCGGAGGCTGAGCCACCCCGGCCTCCAAATCGGAGGCTGAGCCACCCCGGCCTCCAAATCGGAGGCTGAGCCACCCCGGCCTCCAAATCGGAGGCTGAGCCACCCCGGCCTCCAAATCGGAGACTGAGCCACCCCAGCCTCCAAATCGGAGTCTCATCGACCCCGGCCTCCAAATCAGAGGCTTTTTGACCTCGGCCTCCAAATCGGAAGCTCAACGACCCCGGCCTCCAAATTGGAGGCTGAGCGACCCCAGCCTCCAAATCTTACCCAGAGTGGCCCCACCCACCAAATCGGACCCTGTGGGGCCCCGGCCACCAAATCGGACCCTGAGTGGCCCCGGCCACAAAATCGGACCCTGAGAGGCCCCACCCAAAAAAATCGGACCCTGAGGGGCCCCGCCCACAAAATCAGGCCCTGAGGGGTCCCACCCACAAAATCAGACCATGAGGCCAAAGTGGCCCCTGAGAGGCACCCACAGTTAAATCGTATCCTGAGTTGAAAGTCTTGCAGGGGCAGCAGGCAAGTCTCTCTTAAAGGGGCAGCCCGGGCACCATTTCAAACCACTATCTGTACTTCCTTCAGGAAATACACATCTAGTTATAGTGGTTTGAAAAAACCACTATATTGTAATCCGAACGCTGCTAACTTATTCTTCTTCTTCTTATTATTATTATTATTAAGTTGATTTCTGCAATTAATGCGGCCCGAACCGCTACACGCACAGACTCCGTTGAGGTGTCGTTTCGAAGCCAGCGTCCATGAGAGGTGTGCTAAGTATTTTTCGTGTCGATCGGATTTGTAGTTTTTGCGCAATTTGCGTTTGAAAATTTTTTTTCCCGTCATTGGAATGCACTGTGTCAATGCTTTTCAATGGGAAGCTTAAAACGTGCCCTGAGGCGATTGAAATGGCAGTTGAGCTCATTGATATGCGCAGGCAGACCCAGTTACTATGCCAACGCCTACGAACGTCACATGACATCTCCAGAACAGAGCTTTTGCCACATAATATCAACTCTTAAAGCTAAACCCACAGCACAAATGCAAATCTAGCTTCATCACATGACACATGCCCCTGAGAGAGAATGTGTGCGCCAAAGTGGATTTAGAAGCCCAGTGAGCCACCCTGGCTCTTAAAGGGCTGACGCGCCAAAGTGATTCTTAAAGACCTGGCGCACCAAAATGAGTCTTAAAGGGCCGGCGCACCAAATCGAAAGCTGAGTGACCCAAGGCTCCAAATCGGAGGCTGATAGACCCTGGCCTACAAAAAGGAGGCTGAGCAACCCTGGCATCCAAATCGGACCCAGAGTGGCCCCGCCCACGAAATCGGACCCAGAGTGGCCCCGCCGACCAAATCGGACCCTGAGGGGCCCCGCCCACCAAATTGGACCCTGAGGGGCCCCACCCACAAAATCGGACCCTGAGGGGCCCCACCCACAAAATCGAACCCTGAGGGGCCCCAACCACAAAATCGGACCCTGAGGGGCCCCAACCACAAAATCGGACCCAGAGTGGACCTGCCCACCAAAATGGACCCAGGGGGCTCCACCCACAAAATCAGACCCTAAGGGGCCCCACCCACAAAATCGGACCCTGAGTAGACCCGGCCACAAAATCGGACCCTGAGGGGCCCCAACCACAAAATCGGACCCTGAGGGGCCCCGGCCACAAAATCGGACCCTGAGGGGCCCCACCCACAAAATCGGACCCTGAGGGGCCCCACCCACAAAATCGGACCCTGAGGGGCCCCACCCACAAAATCGGACACTGAGGGGCACCGGCCACAAAATCGGACACTGATGGGCCCCGGCCACGAAATCGGACCCTGAGGGACCCTGGCCACGAAATCGGACACTGAGGGGCGCTGGCCACAAAATCGGACCCTGAGGGGCCCCAACCACGAAATCAGACCCTGAGGGGCCCCAGCCACAAAATCGGACCCTGAGGGGCCCCACCCACAAAATCGGACCCTGAGGGGCCCCGGCCACAAAATCGGACCTTGAGGGGCCCGGCCACAAAATCGGACCCTGAGGGGCCCCGGCCACGAAATCGGACCCTGAGGGGCCTCGGCCACGAAATCGGACCCTGAGGGGTGCCGGCCACAAAATCGGACCCTGAGGGGCCCCACCCACAAAATCGGACCCTGAGGGGCCCCAACCACCAAATCAGACCCTGAGGGGCCCCGGCCACAAAATTGGACCCTGAGGGGCCCCACCCACCAAATCAGCCCCTGAGGGGACCCGGCCACCAAATCAGATCCTGAGGGGCCCCACCCACCAAATCGGACCCTGAGGTGCCCCGGCCACCAAATCGGACCCTGAGGGGCCTCACCCACCAAATCGGACCCTGAGGGGCCCCACCCACCAAATCGGACCCTGAGGGGCCCCAGCCACCAAATCGGACCCTGAGGGGCCCCACCCACAAAATCGGACCCTGAGGGGCCCCAACCACCAAATCAGACCCTGAGGGGCCCCGGCCACAAAATCGGACCCTGAGGGGCCCCACCCACCTAATCGGACCCTGAGGGGCCCCGGCCACAAAATCGGACCCTGAGGGGCCCCACCCACAAAATCGGACCCTGAGGGGCCCCAACCACCAAATCAGACCCTGAGGGGCCCCCGGCCACAAAATTGTACCCTGAGGGGCCCCACCCACCAAATCAGCCCCTGAGGGGACCCGGCCACCAAATCAGACCCTGAGGGGCCCCACCCACCAAATCGGACCCTGAGGTGCCCCGGCCACAAAATCGGACCCTGAGGGGCCCCACCCACAAAATCGGGCCCTGAGGGCCCCACCCACAAAATCGGACCCTGAGGCCAAAGTGGCCCCTGAGAGGCACCCACAGTTAAAACAGATCCTGAGTTGAAAGTCTTGCAGGTGCAGCAGGCAAGTCTCTCTTAAAGGGGCAGCCCGGGCAGCATTTCAAACCACTATCTGTACTTCCTTCAGGAAATACACATCTAGTATTATTATTACTATTCAGTTGATTTCCGCAAGTAATGCGGCCCGAACCGCTACACGCAAAGACTCCGTTGAGGCCACGCTTCGAAGCCAGCGTCCACGAGTGGTGTGCTAAGTATTTTTCATGTAGATCGGATTTGGAGTTTTTGCGCAATTTGCGTTTGAAAAAACATTTTCCTCAATGCATTTCAATGGGAAAATGTTGCCATAGGGAAAACATGGGACAGTCGTGAGGTGGCAGTTAAGCTCATTGATATGCGCAGACTCACCCAGTTACTATGCCAACGCCTACGAACGTCACATGACCTCTCTACGACAGCGTTTCTGGCAGATAATTTCAGCTCTTAAAGCGAAACCAACAGCATAAATGCAAATCTAGCTTCATCACATGACGCATGCTCCTGAGAGAGAATGTGCGCCAAAGTGGATTTAGAAGCCCAGTGAGCCAAACTGGCTCTTAAAGGGCCGACGCACCAAAGTGATTCTTAAAGGGCCAGCTCACCGAAATGAGTCTTAAAGGGCCGGCACGTCAAATCGAAAGCTGAGTGACCCCAGGCTCCAAATCGAAGGCTGAGCCACCACGACCTCCAAATCGGAGGCTGATCCACCCTGGCCTCCAAATCGGACCCAGCGTGGCCCCGCTAAAAAAATCAGACCCTGAGTGGCCCCGCCCACCAAAACGGACCCAGAGTGGCCCCGCCCACCAAATCGGACCCTGAGGAGCACCGCCCACCCAATCGGACCCAGAGTGACCCCGCCCACCAAATCGGACCCTGAGAGGCCCCGCACACCAACTCGGACCCTGAGGGGCCACACCCACCAAATCGGACCCAGAGTGGCCCCACCTACCAAATCGGACCCTGAGGGGCTCAACCCACAAAATCGGACCATGAGGAAAAAGTGGCCACTGAGAGGCACCCAGTTAAAACGGATTCTGATTTGAATGTCTTGCAGGGGCAGCAGGCAAGTCTCTCTTAAAGGGGCAGCCCGGGCACCATTTCAAACCACTATCTGTACTTCCTTCAGGAAATACACATCTAGTTCTTCTTATTATTATTATTATTAAGTTGATTTCTGCAATTAATGCGGCCCGAACCGCTACACGCACAGACTCCGTTGAGGTGTCGTTTCGAAGCCAGCGTCCATGAGAGGTGTGCTAAGTATTTTTCGAGTCAGATTTATAGTTTTTGTGCAATTTGCGTTTGAAAAAACATTTTCCTGTCATTGGAATGCACTGTCTCAATGCATTTCAAATGGAAAATTTTGCCATAGGGAAAACATGGGGCAGTCGTGAGGCGATTCAAATAGCAGTTAAGCTCATTGATATGCGCAGGCACACCCAGTTACTATGCCAACGCCTACAAACTTTTCATGACTTCAAGAGTTTCTGGCAGATAATATCAGCTCTTAAAGCGAAACCCAGAGCACAAATGCAAATCTAGCTTCATCACATGACGCATGCCCCTGAGAGAGAATGTGCGCCAAAGTGGATTTAGAAGCCCAGTGCGCCAAACTAGATCTTAAAGGGCCGATGCGCCTAAGTGATTCTTAAAGGGCCGGCGCACCAAAATGAGTCTTAAAGGGCCGGCGCACCAAATCGAAAGCTGAGTGACCCCAGGCTCCAAATCGGAGGCTGATTGACCCTGGCCTACAAATCGGAGGCTGATCGACCCTGGCCTACAAAACGGAGACTGAGCCAACCTGGCCTCCAAATCGGACCCAGAGTGGCCCCGCCCACCAAATCGGACCCAGAGTGGCCCCGCCCACCAAATAGGACCCTGAGGTGCCCCGCCCACCAAATCGGACCCCGAGGTGCCCCGCCCACCAAATCGGACCCTGAGGTGCCCCGCCCACCAAATCGGACCCAGAGTGGCCCCGCCCACCAAATCGGACCCAAAGTGGCCCCGCCCACCAAATCGGACCCTGAGGTGCCCCGCCCACTAAATCGGACCCTGAGGGGCCCTACCCACCAAATCAGACCCAGAGTGGCCCCGCCCACCAAACCGGACCCTGAGGGGCTCCGCCCACCAAATCGGACTCAGAGCGGCCCCGCCCACCAAATCAGACCCAGTGTGGCCCTACCCACCAAATCAGACCCAGTGTGGCCCCGCCCACCAAATCAGACCCAGAGGGGCCCCACCCACCAATTCAGACCCTGAGGGGTCCAGGCCACAAAATTGGACCCTGAGGGGCCCCGGTCACAAAAACGGACCTTGAGGGGCTCCGGCCACAAAATCGGACCCTGAGGGGCCCCACCCACAAAATCAGACACTGAGGGGCCACACCCACAAAATCAGACCCTGAGGGGCCACACCCACAAAATCGGACCCTTAGCGATCCCGGCCACCAATTCAAGCCCTGAGGAGCCCAGGCCACCGAATCGAATCCTGAGGGGCCTCACCCACCAAATCAGACCCTGAGGCCAAAGTGGCCCCTGAGAGGCACCCACAATTAAAACGGATCCTGACTTGAAAGTCTTGCAGGGGCAGCATGCAAGTCTATCTTAAAGGGGCAGCCCGGGCACCATTTCAAACCACTATCTGTACTTCCTTCAGGAAATACACATCTAGTATTATTATTATTATTATTATTCAGTTGATTTTCCGCAATTAATGCTGCCCGAACCACTACACGCACAGACTCCGCTGAGGTGTCGTTTCGAAGCCAGCATCCACGAGTGGTGTGCTAAGTATTTTTCGTGTCGATCGCATTTGTAGTTTTTGCGCAATTTGCGTTTGAAAATTTTTTTCCCCATCATTGGAATGCATTGTCTCAATGTATTTCAATAGGAAAATTTTGCCATTGGAAGACATGGTGCAGCTTCATCACATGACACATGCCCCTGAGAGAGAATGTGCACCAAAGTGGATTTAGAAGCCCAGTGCGCCAAATTGGCTCTTAAAGGGCCGACGCGCCAAAGGGATTCTTAAAGGGCCGGCGCACCAAATCGAAAGCTGAGTGAACCCAGGCTCCAAATCGGAGGCTGGTCGAACCCGGCCTCCAAATCAGAGGCTGGTCGAACCCGGCCTCCAAATCAGAGGCTGAGCCACCCCGGCCTCCAAATCGGAGGCTGAGCCACCCCGGCCTCCAAATCGGAGGCTGAGCCACCCCGGCCTCCAAATCGGAGGCTGAGCCACCCCGGCCTCCAAATCGGAGGCTGAGCCACCCCGGCCTCCAAATCGGAGGCTGAGCCACCCCGGCCTCCAAATCGGAGGCTGAGCCACCCCGGCCTCCAAATCGGAGGCTGAGCCACCCCGGCCTCCAAATCGGAGGCTGAGCCACCCCGGCCTCCAAATCGGAGGCTGAGCCACCCCGGCCTCCAAATCGGAGGCTGAGCCACCCCGGCCTCCAAATCGGAGGCTGAGCCACCCCGGCCTCCAAATCGGAGGCTGAGCCACCCCGGCCTCCAAATCGGAGGCTGAGCCACCCCGGCCTCCAAATCGGAGGCTGAGCCACCCCGGCCTCCAAATCGGAGGCTGAGCCAATCTGTCCTCCAAATCGGAGGCTGATCGACCCCGGCCTCCAAATCGGAGGCTGAGCCACCAAGGCCTCCAAATCTTACCCAGAGTGCCCCGCCCACCAAATCGGACCCAGAGTGGCCCCGCCCACCAAACCGGACTCTGTGGGGCCCCGCCCACCAAATCGGACCCTGAGGGGCCCCAACCACAAAATCGGACCCTGAGGGGCCCCTGACACAGAATCGGACCCTGAGGGGCTCAACCCACAAAATCGGACCGAGGGGCTCAACCCACAAAATCGGACCCTTAGGGTCCCAACCACAAAATCGGACCCTGAGGGGCCCCTGACACAAAATCAGACCCTGAGGGGCCCTGGCCAGTATATCAGACCCTGAGGGGCCCTGCCCACCAAATCGGACCCAGAGTGGCCCCGCCCAACAAAACGGACCCAGAGTGGCCCCGCCCACCAAATTGGACCCAGAGTGGCCCCACCCACCAAATTGGACCCAGAGTGACCCCACCCACCAAATCGGACCCAGAGTGACCCCACCCACCAAATCGGACCCAGAGTGGCCCCACCCACAAAATTGGGCCCTGAGGGGCCCCAACCACGAAATCGGACCCTGATGAGCCCCGGCTACAAAATCGGGCCCTGAAGGGCCCCACCCACAAAATTGGACCCTGAGGGGCCCCGGCCACAAAATCGGACCCTGAGAGGCCCCACCCACAAAATCAGACCCTGAGGCCAAAGTGGCCCCGAAGAGGCACTCACAGTTAAAACAGATCCTGAGTTGAAAGTCTTGCAGGGGCAGCAGGCAAGTCTCTCTTAAAAGGGCAGCCCGGGGACCATTTCAAACCACTATCTGTACTTCCTTCAGGAAATACACGTCTAGTATTAATGTTGTAATCCGAACGCTGCTAACTTATTCTTATTTTTCAGTTGATTTCCGCAATTAATGCGGCCCGAACCGCTACACGCACAGACTCCGTTGAGGTATAGTTTCAAAGCCAGCGTCCACGAGAGGTGTGCTAAGTATTTTTCGTGTCGATCGGATTTGTAGTTTTTGCGCAATTTGCATTTGAAAATTGTTTTTCCTGTCATTGGAATGCACTGTCTCAATGCATTTGAATGGGAAACTTAAAACGTGCCCTGAGTCGATTGAAATGGCAGTAAAGCTCATTGATATGCACAGGCACACCCAGTTACTATGCCAATGCCTACGAACGTCACATGAGGGCTCCAGGACAGAGCTTCTGCCACATAATATCAGCTCTTAAAGCGAAACCCACAGCACAAATGCAAATCTAGCATGCCCCTGAGAGAGAATGTGTGCCAAAGTGCGCCCCCGCCCACCGAATCGGACCCTGAGCGGCCCCGCTCACCAAATCGGACCCTGAGCGGCCCCAACAACAAAATCGGACCCTGAAGGGCCCCACCCACAAAATCGAACCCAGAGTGGCCCAGCCCACCATCTCGGACCCTGAGGGGCCCCAACCACAAAATCGAACCCAGAGTGGCCCAGCCCACCATCTCGGACCCTGAGGGGCCCCACCCTCAAAATCTGACCCTGAGGGGCCCCACCCACAAAATCGGACCAAGAGGGTCCCCGGCCACAAAATCGTTCCCTGAGGGGCCCCGGCCACAAAATCAGACCCTGAGGGGCCCCACCCACAAAATCGGACCATGAGGGGCCCCGCCCACCAAATCAGACCCAGAATGGCCCCTGCCCAGCAAATCGGACCCTGAGGGGCCCCACCCACTAAATCGGACCCTGAGGGGCACCGCTCACCAAATCGGACCCTGAGGGGCCCCGCTCACCAAATTGAACTCTGAGAGGCCCCACTCACCAAATCGGACCCTGAGGAGCCCCGCCCACCAAATCAGATTCTGAGTGGCCCCGCCCACCAAATCGGACCCTGAGAGGCCCCGCCCACCAAATCAGACCGAGGGGCCCCGCCCACCAAATTGGACCCTGAGGGGCCCCGCCCACCAAATTGGACCCTGATGGGCCCCGCCCACCAAAATGGTCCCTGAGGCGCCCCGCCCACCAAATCGAACCCTGAGGGGCCCCACCCACAAAATCGGACCCTGAGGGGCCCCGCCCACCAAATCAGACCCAGAATGGCCCCCCGTCCACCAAATCGGATCCTGAGGGGCCCCGGACACAAACAAATTGGACCCTTAGGGGCCCCACCCACCAAATCGGACCCTGAGGGGCCCCGCCCACCAAATCGGACCCTGAAGGGCCCCGACAACCAAATCGGATTCTGAAGGGACCCAACCGCCAAATCGGATTCTGAAGGGCCCCGCCCACCAAATCGGACCCTGATGGGCCCGCCCACCAAATCGGACCCTGAGGGGCCCCGCCCACCAAATCGGATCCTGAGGGGCCCTGCCCACAAAATGAGACCCTGAGGGGCCCCAACCACATATTCGGACCCTGAGGAGCCCCACCCACCAAATCGGACCCTGAGGGGCCCCGCCCACCAAATCGGACCCTGAGGGGCCCCGCCTACCAACAAAATCGGACCCTGAGGGGCACCGGCCACAAAATCAGACCCTGAGGGGCCCCACCCACCAAATCGGACCCTGAGGGGCCCCACCCACAAAATCGGACCCTGAGCGGCCCCAAGCACAAAATCGGACCCTGAGGAGTTCCGGCCACAAAATCGGACCCTGACGGGCCCCGGCCACCAAATTGGACCCTGAGGGGCCCCACCCTCAAAATCGGACCCTGAGGGGCCCCGGCCACAAAATCGGACCCTAAGGGGACTCACCCACCAAATCAGACCCTGAGGGGCCCCGGCCACCAAATCGGATCCTGAGGGGCCCCACCCACCAAATCGGACCCTGAGGGGCCCCAGCCACAAAATCGGAACCCTGAAGGGCCCCACCCACAAAATCGGGCTCTATGGGGCCCCACCCACAAAATCGGACCCTGAGGTCAAAGTGGCCCCTGAAAGGCACCCACAGTTAAAACGGATCCTGAGTTGAAAGTCTTGCAGGGGCAGCAGGCAAGTCTCTCTTAAAGGGGCAGCCCGGGCACCATTTCAAACCACTATCTGTACTTCCTTCAGGAAATACACATCTAGTTATAGTGGTTTGAAAAAACCACTATATTGTAATCCGAACGCTGCTAACTTATTCTTCTTCTTATTATTAAGTTGATTTCCGCAATTAATACAGCCCGAACCGCTACACGCACAGACTCCGTTGAGGTGTCGTTTCGAAGCCAGCGTCCATGAGAGGTGTGCTAAGTATTTTTCATGTCGATCGGATTTGTAGTTTTTGCGCAATTTGCGTTTGAAAATTTTTTTTCCCGTCATTGGAATGCACTGTCTCAATGCATTTGAATGGGGAAATGTTGCTATAGACAAAACATGCCCTGAGGCGATTGAAATGGCAGTTGAGCTCATTGATATGCGCAGGCAGACCCAGTTACTATGCCAACGCCGACGAACGTCACATGACCTCTCCAAGACAGAGCTTCTGCCATATAATATCAGCTCTTAAAGCAAAACCCACAGAACAAATGCAAATCTAGCTTCATCACATGACGTATGCCCCTGAGAGAGAATGTGCGCCAAAGTGTATTTAGAAGCCCAGTGAGTCACCCTGGCTCTTAAAAGGCCGACGCGCCAAAGTGATTCTTAAAGAGCCGGCGCACTAAAATGAGTCTTAAAGGGCCGGCGCGCCAAATCGAAAGCTGAGTGACCCAAGGCTCCAAATCGGAGGCTGATAGACCCTGGCCTACAAAAAGGAGACTGAGCCACCCTGGCATCCAAATTGGACCCAGGGTGGCCCCGCCCACCAAATCGGACCCAGAGTGGCCCAGCCCACCAAATCAGACCCAGAGTGGCCCCACCCACCAAATTGGACCCTGAGGGGCCGCACCCACAAAATCGGACCCTGAGGGGCCCCACCCACAAAATCGGACCCTTAGGGGCCCAGCCAACAAATTGGACCCTGAGGGGCCCAGCCACCAAATCGGACCCTGAAGGGCCCCGCCCACCAAATCGGACCCTGAGGGGCCTCGGCCACCAAATCAGACCCTGAGGGGCCCCGCCCACCAAATCGGACCCTGAGGGGCCCACCCACCAAATCGGACCCTGAGGGGCCCCGCCCACCAAATCGGACCCTGAAGGGCCCCGCCCACCAAATCATACCCAGAGAGGCCCCGCTCATAAAATTGGACCCCGAGAGGCCCCACTCACAAAATTGGACCCTGAGGGGCCCCTGCCACAAAATCGGACCCTGAGGGGCCCCGGCCACAAAATCGGACCCTGAGAGGCCCCGGCCACAAAATCGGAACATGAGGGGCCCCACCCACAAAATCGGACCCTGAGGGGCCCCACCCACAAAATCGGACCCTGAGGGGCCTCGGCCACAAAATCGGACCCTGAGGGGCCCCGCCCACCAAATCGGACCCTGAAGGGCCCCGCCCACCAAATCAGACCCAGAGAGGCCCCACTCACAAAATTGGACCCTGAGAGGCCCTGCTCACAAAATTGGACCCTGAGGGGCCCCTGCCACAAAATTGGACCCTGAGGGGCCCAGGCCAAAAAATCGGACCCTGAGGGGCCCCACCCACAAAATCGGACCCTGAGGGGCCCCACCCAGCAAATCAGACCCTGAGGGGCCCCAACCACAAAATCGGACCCTGAGGGTCCCCTGACACAAAATCGGACCCTGAGGGGCCCCTGACACAAAATCAGACCCTGAGGGGCCCTTGACACAAAATCGGACCCCGAGGGGCTCAACCCACAAAATCGGACCCTGAGGGGCCGAACCCACAAAATCAGACCCTGAGGGGCCCCTGACACAAAATCGGACCCTGTGGGGCCCTGTCCAGTATATAAAACCCTGAGGGCCCCGCCCACAAAATTGGACACTGAGGGGCCCCGCCCACCAAATCGGACCCTGATTAGCCCCGCCCAGCAAAACGAACCCAGAGTGGCCCCACCCAACAAATTGGACCCAGAGTGACCCCACCCACCAAATCGGACCCAGAGTGGCACCACCCACAAAATCCGGCCCTGAGGGGCCCCAACCACGAAATCGGACCCTGATGAGCCCCGGCTACAAAATCGGGCCCTGAAGGGCCCCACCCACAAAATTAGACCCTGAGGGGCCCCGACCACAAAATCGGACCCTGAGAGGCACCACCCACAAAATCAGACCCTGAGGGGATCCGGCCACAAAATCAGACCCTGAGGAGCCCCGGCCACAAAATCAGACCCTGAGGGGCCCCACTCACAAAATCGGACCCTGAGGGGCCCCACCCACAAAATCGGACCCTGAGGGGCCACACCCACAAAATCGGACCCTGAGGGGCCACACCCACAAAATCGGAGCCTGAGGGATCCCCGCCAACAATTCAAGCCCTGAGGAGCCCAGGCCAAGGAGTCAGATCCTGAGGGGCCCCACCCACCAAATCAGACCCTGAGGCCAAAGTGGCCCCTGAGAGGCACTCACAGTTAAAACGGATCCTGAGTTGAAAGTGTTGCAGGGGCAGCAGGCAAGTCTCTCTTAAAGGGGCAGCCCAGGCACCATTTCAAACCACTATCTGTACTTCCTTCAGGAAATACACATCTAATATTAATGTTGTAATCCGAACGCTGCTAACTTATTCTTATTTTTCAGTTGACTTCCGCAATTAATGCGGCCCGAACCGCTACACGCACAGACTCCGTTGAGGTGTCGTTTCAAAGCCAGCGTCCACGAGAGGTGTGCTAAGTATTTTTCGTGTCGATCGGATTTGTAGTTTTTGCGCAATTTGCGTTTGAAATTTTTTTTTCCTGTCATTGGAATGCACTGTCTCAATGCATTTGAATGGGAAATTTAAAACGTGCCCTGAGGCGATTGAAATGTCAGTAAAGCTCATTGATATGCGCAGGCACACACTGTTACTAAGGCAACGCCTACGAACGTCACATGACGCCCCCAGTACAGAGCTTCTGCCACATAATATCAGCTCTTAAAGCGAAACCTACAGCACAAATGCAAATCTAGCTTCATCACATGACACATGCCCCTGAGAATGTGCGCCAAAGTGCGCCCCCGCCCACCAAATTGGACCCTGAGCGACCCCGCCCACCAAATCGGATGCTGAGCGGCCCCGCCCACCAAATCGGATTCTGAAAGGCCCCACCCACAAAATCGGACCCTGAGGGGCCCCACCCACAAAATCGGACCCTGAGGGGCCCCAAACACAAAATCGAACCCAGAGTGGTCCAGCCCACCAAATCGGACCCTGAGGGGCCCCACCCACAAAATCGGATCCTGAGGGGCCCCACCCACAAAATCGGACCCTGAGGGGCCCCACCCACAAAATCGGACCAGGAGGGGCCCCACCCACAAAATCGTTCCCTGAGGGGCCCCGGCCACAAAATCAGACCCTGAGGGGCCCCACCCACAAAATCGGACCCTGAGGGGCCCCACCCACCAAATCAGACCCTGAGGGGCCCCGCCCACCAAATCGGACCCTGAGGGGCACCTCTCACCAAATCGGACCCTGAGGGGCCCCGCCCACCAAATCAGATTCTGAGTGGCCCCGCCCACCAAATCAGACCCTGAGGGGCCCTGCCCACCAAATTGGACCCTGAGTGGCCCCGCCCACCAAATCGGACCCTGAGGGACCCCGCCCACCAAATCGGATTCTGAAGGGCCCCAACCACAAAATCGGACCCTGAGGGGTCCCGGACACAAAATCGGACCATGAGGGGCCCCACCCACAAAATCAGACCCTGAGGGGCCCCACCCACCAAATCGGACCCTGAAGGGCCTCACCCACAAAATCGGACCCTGAGGGGTTCCGGCCACAAAATCTGACCCTGAGGGTCCCCGGCCACAAAATCGGACCCTGAGGGGCCCCGGCCACCAAATCGGACCCTGAGGGGCCCCGGCCACCAAATCGGACCCTGAGGGGCCCCACCCACCAAATCGGACCCAGAGGTCAAAGTGGCCCCTGAGAGGCACCCACAGTTAAAACAGATCCTGAGTTGAAAGTCTTGCAGGGGCAGCAGGAAAGTCTCTCTTAAAGGGGCAGCCCGGGCACCATTTCAAACCACTATCTGTACTTCCTTCAGGAAATACACATCTAGTATTAATGTTGTAATCCGAACGCTGCTAACTTATTCTTATTTTTCAGTTGATTTCCGCAATTAATGCGGCCCAAACCGCTACACGCACAGACTCCGTTGAGGTGTCGTTTCAAAGCCAGTATCCACGAGAGGTGTGCTAAGTATTTTTCGTGTCGATCGGATTTGTAGTTTTTGCTCAATTTGCGTTTGAAAATTTTTTTTACTGTCATTGGAATGCACTGTCTCAATGCATTTGAATGGGAAACTTAAAACGTGCCCTGAGGCGATTGAAATGACAGTAAAGCTCATTGATATGCGCAGGCACACCCAGTTAATATGCCAACGCCTACGAACGTCACATGACGCCCCCAGGACAGAGCTTCTGCCACATAATATCAGCTCTTAAAGCGAAACCCACAGCACAAATGCAAATCTAGCTTCATCACATGACGCATGCCC
The DNA here is from genome assembly GCF_039654945.1 of Dendrobates tinctorius. Lineage (NCBI taxonomy): Eukaryota > Metazoa > Chordata > Amphibia > Anura > Dendrobatidae > Dendrobates > Dendrobates tinctorius. The sequence continues at coordinate 1,961,319 of NW_027361768.1, forward strand.
CTGAGAGAGAATGTGCGCCAAAGTGGGCCCCCGCCCACCAAATCGGACCCTGAGCGGCCCTGCCCACCAAATCGGACCCTGAGCGGCCCTGCCCACCAAATCGGATTCTGAAAGGCCCCAACCACAAAATCGGACCCTGAGGGGGCCCACCCACAAAATCGGACCCTGAGGGGCTCCAACCACAAAATCGAACCCACAGTGGCCCAGCCCACCAAATCAGACCCTGAGGGGCCCCACCCACAAAAACGGACCCTGAGGGGCCCCACCCACAAAATCGGACCAAGAGGGGCCCCGGCCACAAAGTCGTTCCCTGAGGGGCCCCGGCCACAAAATCAGGCCCAGAATGGCCGCCGCCTAGCAAATCGGACCCTGAGGGGCCCCACCCACCAAATCAGACCCTGAGGGGCCCCGCCCACCAAATCAGACCCTGAGGGGACCCGCTCACCAAATCGGACCCTGAGGGGCCCCGCCCACCAAATCAGATTCTGAGTGTCCCCACCCACCAAATAGGACCCTGAGGGGCCCCGCCCACCAAATAGGACCCTGAGGGGCCCCGCCCACCAAATCGGACCCTGAGGGGCACCGCCCACCAAATCAGACCCAGGGGGCCCCACCCACAAAATCGGACCCTGAGTGGCCCCGGCCACCAAATCGGACCCTGAGGGGCCCCGACCACAAAATTGGACCCTGAGGAGCTCCGGCCACAAAATCGGACCCTTAGGGGCCCCCACCCACAAAATCGGACCCTGAGGGGCCCCGGCCACAAAATCGGACCCTGAGGGGCCCCACCCACCAAATCGGACTCTGAGAGATCCCGCCCACCAAATCGGACCCTGAGGGGCCCCACCCACAAAATCGGACCCTGAGGCCAAAGTGGCCCCTGAGAGGCACCCACAGTTAAAACGGATCCTGAGTTGAAAGTCTTGCAGGGGCAGCAGGCAAGTCTCTCTTAAAGGGGCAGCCCGGGCACCATTTCAAACCACTATCTGTAATTCCTTCAGGAAATACACATCTAGTTATAGTGGTTTGAAAAAACCACTATATTGTAATCCGAACGCTGCTAACTTATTCTTCTTCTTATTATTATTAAGTTGATTTCCGCAATTAATGCGGCCCGAACCGCTACACGCACAGACTCCGTTGAGGTGTCGTTTCGAAGCCAGCGTCCATGAGAGGTGTGCTAAGTATTTTTCGTGTCGATCGGATTTGTAGTTTTTGCGCAATTTGCGTTTGAAAATTTTTTTTCCGTCATTGGAATGCACTGTCTCCAATGCTTTTCAATAGGAAATGGCAAAACGTGCCCTGAGGCGATTGAAATGACAGTTGAGCTAATTGATATGTGCAGGCAGACCCAGTTACTATGCCAACGCCTACGAACTTCATTTGAACCCCAGCACAGAGCCTCTACCACATAATATCAGCTCTTAAAGCGAAACCCACAGCACAAATGCAAATCTAGCTTCATCACTAGAGTTGAGCGATACCGTCCGATACTTCAAAGTATCGTATCGGATGGTATCGGCCGATCTTTAAAAAAAGTATCGGTATCGCCGATTCCGATACCGGAAGTCCCATTCAAGTCTATGGGACTTCCGGTATCGGAATAAGAAAAACCCTTTCCTGCCCTTGTACAGCCTCTCTGGGGTCTGTACGGGCCTTTCGGGGGGCTGTGCCGGCCTGCCAGGGGGTCTGTGCAGGCTCCGGTGGTCTGTGCCGGCCTGCCGTTGGTCTGTGCAGGCTCCGGGGGGCTGTGCCGGCCTGCCGGGGGGCTGTGCCGGCCTGCCGGGGGGCTGTGCCGGCCTGCCGGTGGTCTGTGCAGGCTCCGGGGGTCTGTGCAGGCATCGTCCGATGGGACTACAAGTCCCATCGGGCGATGCCTGCTACCATGACAGTGATTGACACATTAGCCAATGATGGGACAGTAGTAGTCCCATCATCCGGCTAATGTGTTAAATGTAAAAAAAAAAAAAAAAAAAATAATTACATGCTACATACATACAACATGCATACTACATACATGCTACATTCATACTACATACTACATACATGCTACATTCATACTACATAAATACTACATGCAACATACATACTACATATATACTACATGCATGCTACATACATACTGCATGCTACATACATACCACATATATACTACATACATACTACATGCATGCTACATGCATGCTACATGCTACATACATAACACATATATACTACATGCATGCTACATACATACTACATGCTACATACTACATATATACTACATGCATGCTACATACTACATGCTACATACATACTACATATATACTACATGCATGCTACATACATACTGCATGCTACATGCATGCTACATACTACATACATACTACATGCTACATACATACTACATATATACTACATACATACTACATACATACTACATGCATGCTACATGCATGCTACATACATACCACATACATAACATATATACTACATGCATGCTACATACATACTACATGCTACATACATACCATATACATACTACATGCATGCTACATACATACTACATGCATGCTACATACATACTACATGCTACATACATACTACATATATACTACATGCATGCTACATACATACTACATGCTACATACATACTACATGCTACATACATACTACATATATACTACATGCATGCTACATACATACTACATGCTACATACATACTACATATATACTACATGCATGCTACATACATACTGCATGCTACATGCATGTTACATACATACTACATACATACTACATGTTACATACATACCACATATATACTACATACATACAATACATTCATACAATACATACATAGACATACAGTACATATAACATAGAGTAACATACTTACCAATACTTGTCACATTGTTCCCCGAAGCCATTGTCTTTCCGGAATAAATATTAACATAACAAACCACAAAAATACTCACCCACGATCCGAAGCAGTCCACGAGTGTGTCCCACGACGATCTTGGGTAGAGAATGGCAGCATCAGATGATGCTGCCGTTCTCTACGGGCTGCAGGAATCCAATGACGGAAGGTAGGTATCCTTCCGCACTGTATTCCTCCGCCACTTAAAAAAAAAAAAAGTCCCTAGTCTCACTTTATGCCATTGCGGTGTGGGAAATTCCCACGCAGCAATGGCATAAAGTGAGACTAGGGACTTTTTTTTTTTTTAAGTGGCGGAGGAATACAGTGCGGAAGGATACCTACCTTCCGTCATTGGATTCCTGCAGCCCGTAGAGAACGGCAGCATCATCTGATGCTGCAGTTCTCTACCCAAGATCGTCGTGGGACACACTCGTGGACTGCTTCGGATCGTGGGTGAGTATTTTTGTGGTTTGTTATGTTAATATTTATTCCGGAAAGACAATGGCTTCGGGGAACAATGTGACAAGTATTGGTAAGTATGTTACTCTATGTTATATGTACTGTATGTCTATGTATGTATTGTATGAATGTATTGTATGTATGTAGTATATATGTGGTATGTATGTAGCATGTAGTATGTATGTAGTATGTATGTAGCATGCATGTAGCATGTAGTATGTATGTAGCATGCATGTAGTATATATGTAGTATGTATGTAGCATGCATGTAGTATATATGTAGCATGTATGTAGTATGTATGTGGTATGTATGTAGCATGTAGTATGTATGTAGCATGCATGTAGTATATATGTAGCATGTAGTATGTATGTAGTATGTATGTGGTATGTATGTAGCATGTAGTATGTATGTAGCATGCATGTAGTATATATGTAGTATGTATGTAGCATGTAGTATGTATGTAGTATGTATGTAGTATGTATGTGGTATGTATGTAGCATGTAGTATGTATGTAGCATGCATGTAGTATATATGTAGTATGTAGTATGTATGTAGTATGTATGTGGTATGTATGTAGCATGTAGTATGTATGTAGCATGCATGTAGTATATATGTAGTATGTATGTAGTATGTATGTGGTATGTATGTAGCATGTAGTATGTATGTAGCATGCATGTAGCATGCATGTAGTATGTATGTAGCATGCATGTAGTATGTATGTAGCATGCATGTAGTATGTATGTAGTATGTATGTAGTATGTATGTAGCATGCAGTATGTATGTAGCATGTATGTAGTATGTATGTAGTATATATGTAGTATGTATGTAGCATGTAGTATGTATGTAGCATGCATGTAGTATATATGTAGTATGTATGTAGCATGCATGTGGTATGTATGTAGTATGTATGTAGTATGTATGTAGCATGCAGTATGTATGTAGCATGTATGTAGTATGTATGTAGTATATATGTAGTATGTATGTAGCATGCATGTAGTATGTATGTAGCATGCATGTAGTATGTATGTAGCATGTATGTAGTATGTATGTAGTATATATGTAGTATGTATGTAGCATGTAGCATGTATGTAGCATGCATGTAGTATGTATGTAGTATTTTTTTTTTTTTTTAACATTTAACACATTAGCCGGATGATGGGACTACTACTGTCCCATCATTGGCTAATGTGTCAATCACTGTCATGGTAGCAGGCATCGCCCGATGGGACTTGTAGTCCCATCGGACGATGCTTGCACAGACCCCCGGACATCAGCACAGCCCCCCGGCAGGCCGGCACAGCCCCCCGGCAGGCCGGTACAGACCCCCACAGGGTGCACAGACCACCGGCAGGCCGGCACAGCCCCCCGGCAGGCCGGCAGAGACCCCGGGCAGTCCACACAGCCCCCCGGCAGGCCGGCACAGCCCCCCGGCAGGCCGGCAGAGACCCCCGGAAGGCCCGAAATGACGGCGCATCATGATGCGCACACACCGCGCATCATGATGACGTCAGGCCGTCAATCAACTGAACTTCCGATTCCGATGCCGAATTCCGATATTGAAAAAATATCGGAAGTCGGTATCGGAATTCCGATACAGCAAGTATCGGCCGATACCCGATACTTGCGGTATCGGAATGCTCAACACTATTCATCACATAACACATGCCCCTGAGAGAGAATGTGTGCGCCAAAGTGGATTTAAAAGAAGCCCAGTGAGCCAAACTAGCTCTTAAAGGGCCAACGCGCCAAAGTGATTGTTAAAGGGCCAGCGCACTCAAATGAGTCTTAAAGGGCCGACACACCAAATCGTAGACTGAGCCACCCCGGCCTCCAAATGGGAGGCTGAGCCACCCCGGCCTCCAAATCGGACGCTGATCCACCCCGGCCTCCAAATCGGAGGCTGATCCACCCCGGCCTCCAAATCGGAGGCTGATCCACCCCGGCCTCCAAATCGGAGGCTGATCCACCCCGGCCTCCAAATCGGAGGCTGATCCACCCCGGCCTCCAAATCGGAGGCTGATCGACCCAGGCCTCCAAATCAGAGGCTGAGCCACCCCGGCCTCCAAATAGGAGGCTGAGCCACCCCGGCCTCCAAATCGGAGGCTGAGCCACCCCGGCCTGCAAATCGGAGGCTGAGCCACCCCGGCCTCCAAATCGGAGGCTGATCCACCCCGGCCTCCAAATCGGAGGCTGATCCACCCCGGCCTCCAAATCGGAGGGTGAGCCACCCCGGCCTCCAAATCGGAGGCTGAGCCACCCCGGCCTCCAAATCGGAGGCTGAGCGACCCCGGCCTCCAAATCGGAGGCTGAGCCACCCCGGCCTCCAAATCGGAGGCTGAGCCACCCCGGCCTCCAAATCGGAGGCTGAGCCACCCCGGCCTCCAAATCGGAGGCTGAGCCACCCCGGCCTCCAAATCGGAGGCTGAGCCACCCCGGCCTCCAAATCGGAGGCTGAGCCACCCCGGCCTCCAAATCGGAGGCTGAGCCACCCCGGCCTCCAAATCGGAGGCTCATCGACCCCGGCCTCCAAATCGGAAGCTCATCGACCCCGGCCTCCAAATCGGAGGCTCTTTGACCTCGGCCTCCAAATCGGAAGCTCAACGACCCCGGCCTCCAAATTGGAGGCTCAACGACCCCAGCCTCCAAATCTTACCCAGAGTGGCCCCACCCACCAAATCAGACCTAGAGAGGCCACACCCACAAAATAGGAGCCTGAGAGATCCCGGCCAACAATTCAAGCCCTGAGGGGCCCCACCCTCAAAATCGGACCCTGAGGGGCCCAATCAACAAAATCGGACCCTGAGGGGCCCCAGCCACAAAATCGGACCCTGAGGGGCCCCACCCACAAAATCGGACCCTGAGGGGCCCCACCCGCAAAATCAGACCCTGAGGGGCCCCGGCCATAAAATCAGACCCTGAGGGGCCCCGGCCATAAAATCGGACCCTAAGGGGCCCCGGACACAAAATCATACCCTGAGGGGCCCCGCCCACAAAATCAGACCATGAGGGGCCCCACCCACAAAATCGGACCCTGAGGGTCCCCACCCATAAAATCGGACCCTGAGGGGGCCCACCCACAAAATCGGACCCTGAGGAGCAAACACCCACAAAATCCGACCCTGAGGGGCCACACCCACAAAATTGGACCCTGAGGAATCCCGGCAACTAATTCAAATCCTGAGGAGCCCAGGCCACCGAATCGGATCCTGAGGGGCCCCGTCCACCAAATCAGACCCTGAGGCCAAAGTGGCCCCTGAGAGGCACCCACATTTAAAACGGATCCTGAGTTGAAAGTCTTGCAGGGGCAGCAGCCAAGTCTCTCTTAAAGGGGCAGCCCAGGCACCATTTCAAACCACTATCTGTACTTCCTTCAGGAAATACACATCTAGTTATAGTGGTTTGAAAAAACCACTATATTGTAATCCGAACGCTGCTAACTTATTCTTCTTCTTATTATTAAGTTGATTTCCGCAATTAATGCGGCCCGAACCGCTACACGCACAGACTCCGTTGAGGTGTCATTTCGAAGCCAGCGTCCATGAAAGGTGTGCTAAGTATTTTTCGTGTCGATCGGATTTGTAGTTTCTGCGCAATTTGCGTTTGAAAATTTTTTTTCCCGTCATTGGAATGCACTGTCTCCAATGCTTTTCAATAGGAAATGGCAAAACGTGCCCTGAGGCGATTGAAATGACAGTTGAGCTCATTGATATGCGCAGGCAGACCCAGTTACTATGCCAAAGCCTACGAACTTCACTTGAACCCCAGCACAGAGCCTCTGCCACATAATATCAGCTCTTAAAGCGAAACCCACAGCACAAATGCAAATCTAGCTTCATCACATGACACATGCCCCTGAGAGAGAATGTGTGCGCCAAAGTGGATTTAAAAGAAGCCCAGTCAGCCAAACTAGCTCTTAAAGGGCCAGCGCACCCAAATGAGTCTTAAATTGCCGACACACCAAATCGGAGACTGAGCCACCCCGGCCTCCAAATGGGAGGCTGAGCCACCCCGGCCTCCAAATCGGACAATGAGCCACCCCGGCCTCCAAATGGGAGGCTGATCCACCCCGGCCTCCAAATCGGAGCCTGATCCACCCCGGCCTCCAAATCGGAGGCTGATCGACCCAGGCCTCCAAATAGGAGGCTGAGCCACCCCGGCCTCCAAATAGGAGGCTGATCGACCCCGGCCTCCAAATCGGAGGCTGATCGACCCCGGCCTCCAAATCGGAGGCTGATCCACCCCGGCCTCCAAATCGGAGGCTGAGCCACCCCGGCCTCCAAATCGGAGGCTGAGCCACCCCGGCCTCCAAATCGGAGGCTGATCCACCCCGGCCTCCAAATCGGAGGCTGATCCACCCCGGCCTCCAAATCGGAGGCTGATCCACCCCGGCCTCCAAATCGGAGGCTGATCCACCCCGGCCTCCAAATCGGAGGCTGATCCACCCCGGCCTCCAAATCGGAAGCTGATCCACCCCGGCCTCCAAATCGGAGGCTGAGCCACCCCGGCCTCCAAATCGGAGGCTGAGCCACCCCGGCCTCCAAATCGGAGGCTGAGCCACCCCGGCCTCCAAATCGGAGGCTGATCCACCCCGGCCTCCAAATCGGAGCCTGATCCACCCCGGCCTCCAAATCGGAGGCTGATCGACCCAGGCCTCCAAATCGGAGGCTGATCCACCCCGGCCTCCAAATCGGAGGCTGATCCACCCCGGCCTCCAAATCGGAGGCTGATCCACCCCGGCCTCCAAATCGGAAGCTGATCCACCCCGGCCTCCAAATCGGAGGCTGAGCCACCCCGGCCTCCAAATCGGAGGCTGAGCCACCCCGGCCTCCAAATCGGAGGCTGAGCCACCCCGGCCTCCAAATCGGAGGCTGATCCACCCCGGCCTCCAAATCGGAGCCTGATCCACCCCGGCCTCCAAATCGGAGGCTGATCGACCCAGGCCTCCAAATCGGAGGCTGAGCCACCCCGGCCTCCAAATCGGAGGCTGATCCACCCCGGCCTCCAAATCGGAGGCTGATCCACCCCGGCCTCCAAATCGGAGGCTGAGCCACCCCGGCCTCCAAATCGGAGGCTGAGCCACCCCGGCCTCCAAATCGGAGGCTGAGCCACCCCGGCCTCCAAATCGGAGGCTGAGCCACCCCGGCCTCCAAATCGGAGGCTGAGCCACCCCGGCCTCCAAATCGGAGGCTGAGCCACCCCGGCCTCCAAATCGGAGGCTGATCCACCCCGGCCTCCAAATCGGAGGCTGAGCCACCCCGGCCTCCAAATCGGAGGCTGAGCCACCCCGGCCTCCAAATCGGAGGCTGAGCCACCCCGGCCTCCAAATCGGAGGCTGAGCCACCCCGGCCTCCAAATCGGAGGCTGAGCCACCCCGGCCTCCAAATCGGAGGCTGAGCCACCCCGGCCTCCAAATCGGAGGCTGAGCCACCCCGGCCTCCAAATCGGAGGCTGAGCCACCCCGGCCTCCAAATCGGAGGCTGAGCCACCCCGGCCTCCAAATCGGAGTCTCATCGACCCCGGCCTCCAAATCAGAGGCTTTTTGACCTCGGCCTCCAAATCGGAAGCTCAACGACCCCAGCCTCCAAATTGGAGGCTGAGCGACCCCAGCCTCCAAATCTTACCCAGAGTGGCCCCGCCCACCAAATCGGACCCTGTGGGGCCCCGGCCACCAAATCGGACCCTGAGTGGCCCCGGCCACAAAATCGGACCCTGAGAGGCCCCACCCAAAAAAATCGGACCCTGAGGGGCCCCGCCCACAAAATCAGGCCCTGAGGGGCCCCACCCACAAAATCAGACCATGAGGCCAAAGTGGCCCCTGAGAGGCACCCACAGTTAAATCGTATCCTGAGTTGAAAGTCTTGCAGGGGCAGCAGGCAAGTCTCTCTTAAAGGGGCAGCCCGGGCACCATTTCAAACCACTATCTGTACTTCCTTCAGGAAATACACATCTAGTATTAATGTTGTAATCCGAACGCTGCTAACTTATTCTTATTTTTCAGTTGATTTCCGCAATTAATGCGGCCCGAACCGCTACACGCACAGACTCCGTTGAGGTATAGTTTCAAAGCCAGCGTCCACGAGAGGTGTGCTAAGTATTTTTCGTGTCGATCGGATTTGTAGTTTTTGCGCAATTTGCATTTGAAAATTGTTTTTCCTGTCATTGGAATGCACTGTCTCAATGCATTTGAATGGGAAACTTAAAACGTGCCCTGAGGTGATTGAAATGGCAGTAAAGCTCATTGATATGCACAGGCACACCCAGTTACTATGCCAATGCCTACGAACGTCACATGAGGGCTCCAGGACAGAGCTTCTGCCACATAATATCAGCTCTTAAAGCGAAACCCACAGCACAAATGCAAATCTAGCATGCCCCTGAGAGAGAATGTGTGCCAAAGTGCGCCCCCGCCCACCGAATCGGACCCTGAGCGGCCCCGCTCACCAAATCGGACCCTGAGCGGCCCCAACAACAAAATCGGACCCTGAAGGGCCCCACCCACAAAATCGAACCCAGAGTGGCCCAGCCCACCATCTCGGACCCTGAGGGGCCCCAACCACAAAATCGAACCCAGAGTGGCCCAGCCCACCATCTCGGACCCTGAGGGGCCCCACCCTCAAAATCTGACCCTGAGGGGCCCCACCCACAAAATCGGACCAAGAGGGTCCCCGGCCACAAAATCGTTCCCTGAGGGGCCCCGGCCACAAAATCAGACCCTGAGGGGCCCCACCCACAAAATCGGACCATGAGGGGCCCCGCCCACCAAATCAGACCCAGAATGGCCCCTGCCCAGCAAATCGGACCCTGAGGGGCCCCACCCACTAAATCGGACCCTGAGGGGCACCGCTCACCAAATCGGACCCTGAGGGGCCCCGCTCACCAAATTGAACTCTGAGAGGCCCCACTCACCAAATCGGACCCTGAGGAGCCCCGCCCACCAAATCAGATTCTGAGTGGCCCCGCCCACCAAATCGGACCCTGAGAGGCCCCGCCCACCAAATCAGACCGAGGGGCCCCGCCCACCAAATTGGACCCTGAGGGGCCCCGCCCACCAAATTGGACCCTGATGGGCCCCGCCCGCCAAAATGGTCCCTGAGGCGCCCCGCCCACCAAATCGAACCCTGAGGGGCCCCACCCACAAAATCGGACCCTGAGGGGCCCCGCCCACCAAATCAGACCCAGAATGGCCCCCCGTCCACCAAATCGGATCCTGAGGGGCCCCGGACACAAACAAATTGGACCCTTAGGGGCCCCACCCACCAAATCGGACCCTGAGGGGCCCCGCCCACCAAATCGGACCCTGAAGGGCCCCGACAACCAAATCGGATTCTGAAGGGCCCCGCCCACCAAATCGGACCCTGATGGGCCCGCCCACCAAATCGGACCCTGAGGGGCCCCGCCCACCAAATCGGATCCTGAGGGGCCCTGCCCACAAAATGAGACCCTGAGGGGCCCCAACCACATATTCGGACCCTGAGGAGCCCCACCCACCAAATCGGACCCTGAGGGGCCCCGCCCACCAAATCGGACCCTGAGGGGCCCCGCCTACCAACAAAATCGGACCCTGAGGGGCACCGGCCACAAAATCAGACCCTGAGGGGCCCCACCCACCAAATCGGACCCTGAGGGGCCCCACCCACAAAATCGGACCCTGAGCGGCCCCAAGCACAAAATCGGACCCTGAGGAGTTCCGGCCACAAAATCGGACCCTGACGGGCCCCGGCCACCAAATTGGACCCTGAGGGGCCCCACCCTCAAAATCGGACCCTGAGGGGCCCCGGCCACAAAATCGGACCCTAAGTGGACTCACCCACCAAATCAGACCCTGAGGGGCCCCGGCCACCAAATCGGATCCTGAGGGGCCCCACCCACCAAATCGGACCCTGAGGGGCCCCAGCCACAAAATCGGAACCCTGAAGGGCCCCACCCACAAAATCGGGCTCTATGGGGCCCCACCCACAAAATCGGACCCTGAGGTCAAAGTGGCCCCTGAAAGGCACCCACAGTTAAAACGGATCCTGAGTTGAAAGTCTTGCAGGGGCAGCAGGCAAGTCTCTCTTAAAGGGGCAGCCCGGGCACCATTTCAAACCACTATCTGTACTTCCTTCAGGAAATACACATCTAGTTATAGTGGTTTGAAAAAACCACTATATTGTAATCCGAACGCTGCTAACTTATTCTTCTTCTTATTATTAAGTTGATTTCCGCAATTAATACAGCCCGAACCGCTACACGCACAGACTCCGTTGAGGTGTCGTTTCGAAGCCAGCGTCCATGAGAGGTGTGCTAAGTATTTTTCATGTCGATCGGATTTGTAGTTTTTGCGCAATTTGCGTTTGAAAATTTTTTTTCCCGTCATTGGAATGCACTGTCTCAATGCATTTGAATGGGGAAATGTTGCTATAGACAAAACATGCCCTGAGGCGATTGAAATGGCAGTTGAGCTCATTGATATGCGCAGGCAGACCCAGTTACTATGCCAACGCCGACGAACGTCACATGACCTCTCCAAGACAGAGCTTCTGCCATATAATATCAGCTCTTAAAGCAAAACCCACAGAACAAATGCAAATCTAGCTTCATCACATGACGTATGCCCCTGAGAGAGAATGTGCGCCAAAGTGTATTTAGAAGCCCAGTGAGTCACCCTGGCTCTTAAAAGGCCGACGCGCCAAAGTGATTCTTAAAGAGCCGGCGCACTAAAATGAGTCTTAAAGGGCCGGCGCGCCAAATCGAAAGCTGAGTGACCCAAGGCTCCAAATCGGAGGCTGATAGACCCTGGCCTACAAAAAGGAGACTGAGCCACCCTGGCATCCAAATTGGACCCAGGGTGGCCCCGCCCACCAAATCGGACCCAGAGTGGCCCAGCCCACCAAATCAGACCCAGAGTGGCCCCACCCACCAAATTGGACCCTGAGGGGCCGCACCCACAAAATCGGACCCTGAGGGGCCCCGGCCACAAAATCAGACCCTGAGGGGCCCCACCCACAAAATCGGACCATGAGGGGCCCCGCCCACCAAATCAGACCCAGAATGGCCCCTGCCCAGCAAATCGGACCCTGAGGGGCCCCAGCCACAAAATCGGACACTGAAAGACCCCGGCCACAAAATCGGACCCTGAGGGTCCCCAACCACAAAATCGAACCCTGAGGGGCCCCACCCACAAAATCAGACCCTGAGGGACCCCAGCCACAAAATCAGACCCTGAGGGGCCCCAGCCACAAAATCGGACCCTGAGGGGCCCCACCCACAAAATCGGACCCTGAGGGGCCCCGCCCACCAAATTAGACCCTGAGGGGCCCCACCCTCAAAATCGGTCCCTGAGGGGCCCCGGCCACAAAATCGGACCCTGAGGGGCCCCGGCCATAAAATCAGACCCTGAGGGGCCCCGGCCATAAAATCGGACCCTGAGGGGCCCCACCCACAAAATCAGCCATGAGGGGCCCCACCCACAAAATCGGACCCTGAGGAGCCCCACCCACAAAATCGGACCCTGAGGGGACCCACCCACAAAATCGGACCCTGAGGGGCCCCACCCACAAAATTGGACCCTGAGGAATCCCGGCCACTAATTCAAATCCTTATTAGCCCAGGCCACCGAATCGGATCCTGAGGGGCCCCACCCACCAAATCAGACCCTGAGGCCAAAGTGGCCCCTGAGAGGCACCCACATTTAAAACAGATCCTGAGTTGAAAGTCTTGCAGGGGCAGCAGGCAAGTCTCTCTTAAAGGGGCAGCCCAGGCACCATTTCAAACCACTATCTGTACTTCCTTCAGGAAATACACATCTAGTATTAATGTTGTAATCCGAACGCTGCTAACTTTTTCTTTTTATTCAGTTGATTTCCGCAATTAATGCGGCCCGAACCGCTACACGCACAGACTCCGTTGAGGTGTTGTTTCGAAGCCAGCGTCCACAAGAGGTGTGCTAAGTATTTTTCGTGTCGATCGGATTTGTAGTTTTTGCACAATTTGCGTTTGAAAAATTTTTTTCCCGTCATTTTAATGCATGTCTCAATGCTTTTCAATGGGCAACTTAACACGTGCCCTGAGGCAATTCAAATGGCAGTAAAGCTCATTGATATGCGCAGGCACACCCATTTACTATGCCAACGCGTACGAACATCACATGACGCCCCCAGGACAGAGCTTCTGCCACATAATATCAGATCTTAAAATGAAACCCACAGCACAAATGCAAATCTAGCCTCATCACATGAAGCATGCCCCTGAGAGAGAATGTGCGCCAAAGTGCATTTAGAAGCCCAGTGAGCCACCCTGTCTCTAAAACGGCCGACGCGCCAAAGTGATATTTAAAGGGCCAGCGCGCCAAATCGAAAACTGAGTGACCCCAGGCTCCAAATCGGAGGCTTAGCCACCCCGGCCTCCAAATTGGAGGCTGATCGACCCTGGCCTCCAAATTGGACCCAGCGTGGCCCCGCTCAAGAAATCGGACCCAGAGGGACTCCGCTCACCAAATCAGACCCAGAGGGGCTCCGCTCACCAAATCGGACCCAGAGTAGCCCCGCCCACCAAATCGGCCCCCCGAGTGGCCCCGCCCACCAAATCGGCCCCCGAGTGGCCCCGCCCACCAAACTGGCCCCCCGAGTGGACCCGTCCACCAAATCGGCCCCCGAGTGGCCCCGCCCACCAAATCGGCCCCCGATTGGCCCCGCCCAACAAACCGCCCGAGTGGCCCCGCCCACCAAATCGGCCGAGTGGCCCCGCCCACCATATCGGGCCCCGAGTGGCCCCACCCACCATATCGGGCCCCGAGTGGCCCCACCCACCAAATCGACCCCCGAGTGGCCCCACCCACCAAATCGACCCCCGAGTGGCCCCACCCACTAAATAGACCCCCGAGTGGCCCCGCCCACCAAATCGGTCCCAGAGTGTTCACGCCCACCAAATTGGACCCAGAGGGGCTCCGCCCACAAAATCAGACCCTATGGGGCCCCACCCACAAAATCAGACCCTGAGGGGCCCCGGCCACAAAATCAGACCCTGAGGGGCCCCGGCCACAAAATCAGACCCTGAGGGGACCCGGTCACAAAATCGGACCCTGATGGGCCCCAGTCACAAAATCGGACCCTGATGGGCCCCAGTCACAAAATCGGACCCTGAGGGGCCCCAACCACAAAATTGTACCCTGAGGGGCCCCGGCCACAAAATCGGACCATGAGGGGCCACACCCACAAAATCAGACCCTGAGGGGATCTGGCCACAAAATCAGACCCTGAGGGGCCCTGGCCACAAAATCAGACCCTGAGGGCCCCACCCACAAAATCGGACCCTGAGGGGCCACACCCACAAAATCGGAGCTTGAGGGATCCCTGCCAACAATTCAAACCCTGAGGAGCCCAGGCCAAGGAATCAGATCATAAGGGGCCCCACCCACCAAATCAGACCCTGAGGCCAAAGTGGCACCTGAGAGGCACTCACAGTTAAAACGGATCCTGAGTTGAAAGTCTTGCAGGGGCAGCAGGCAAGTCTCTCTTAAAGGGGCAGCCCGGGCACCATTTCAAACCACTATCTGTACTTCCTTCAGGAAATACACATCTAGTATTAATGTTGTAATCCGACCGCTGCTAACTCATTCTTATTATTCAGTTGATTTCCGCAATTAATGCGGCCCGAACCGCTACACGCACAGACTCCCTTGAGGTGTCATTTCGAAGCCAGCGTCCACGAGAGGTGTGCTAAGTAATTTTCGTGTCGATTGGATTTGTAGTTTTTGCGCAATTTGCATTAGAAAATTTTTTTCCCCGTCTTTTGAATGTATTGTCTCAATGCTTTTCCATGGGGAAATTTTGCCTTAGAGAAAATATGCCCTGAGGCGATTCAAATGGCAGTTTAGCTCATTGATATGCGCAGGCAGACCCAGTTACTATGCCAACGCTAAAGAACTTCACATGACCCCCTCAGGACACAGTTTCTGGCGATAATATCAGCTCTTAAAGCGAAACCCACAGCACAAATGCAAATCTAGCTTCATCACATGACGCGTGCCCCTGAGAGAGAATGTACGCCAAAGTGAATTTAGAAGCCCAGTGCGCCAAACTAGCTCTTAAACAGCCAACGCGCCTAAGTGAATCTTAAAGGGCTGGCGCTCCAGAATGAGCCTTAAAGGGCCGGCGCGCCAAATCGAATGCTGAGTGACCCCAGGCTCCAAATCGGAGGCTGATCAACCCTGGCCTACAAATCGGAGGCCGAGCTACCCAGGCCAACAAATCGGCCCCGGAGTGGCCCCGCCCACCAAATCGGACCCAGAGAGGCAACGCCCACCAAATTGGACCTGAGGGGCCCCGCTCACCAAATCAGACCCAGAGTGGCCCCGCCTACCAAATTGTACCCTGAAGGGCCCCGCCCATCAAATTGGACCCAGAGTGGCCCCGCCCACCACATCAGACCCTGAGGGGTCCCACCCACCAAATCTGACCCCAAGGGGCCCCGCCCACCTAATCAGACCCAGAGTGGCCCCGCCCACCAAATCAGGCCATGAGGGGCGCCGCCCACCAAATCAGACCCTCATGGGCCCCGCCTGCCAAATCATACCCTGAAGAGTCCCGCTCACCAAATCGGACCCTGAGAGGCCCCATCTACCAAATCGGAACCAGAGGAGCCCCGCCCACGAAATTGGACATGTGGGGCCCCACTCACCAAATCGGACCCTGTGGGGCCCCGCCCACCAAATTGGACCCAGAGTGGCCCCTCCCACCAAATCAGACCCTGTGAGGCCCCGCCCATCAAATCGGACCCTGAGGAGCCCCGGCCACAAAATCGGACCCTGAGGGGCTCCGGCCACAAAATCGGACCCTGAGGGGCCCCACCCGCAAAATCGGACCCTGAGGGGCCCCACCCGCAAAATCGGACCCTGAGGGGCCCCACCCACAAAATCGGACCCTGAGGGGCCCCACCTGCAAAATCGGACCCTGAGGGGCCCCGGCCGCAAAATCGGACCCTGAGGGGCCCCGGCCGCAAAATCGGACCCTGAGGGGCCCCGGCCACAAAATCGGACCCTGAGGGGCCCCACCCACAAAATCGGACCATAAGGGGCCCCACCCACAAAATCGGACCCTGAGGGGCCCCACCCACAAAATCGGACCCTGAGGGGCCCCACCCACAAAATCAGACCCTGAGAGATCTCGGCCAGCAATTCAAGCCCTGAGGAGCCCAGGCCACCGAAACGGATCCTGAGGGGCCCCACCCACCAAATCAGACCCTGAGGCCAAAGTGGCCCCTGAGAGGCACCCACAGTTAAAATGGATCCTGAATTGAAAGTCTTGCAGGGGCAGCAGGCAAGTCTCTCTTAAAGGGGCAGCCCGGGCACCATTTCAAACCACTATCTGTACTTCCTTCAGGAAATACACATCTAGTGTTAATTTTGTTATCTTTATTCAGTTGATTTCCGCAATTAATGCCGCCCGAACTGCTACGCGCACAGACTCCGTTGAGGCGTCGTTTCGAAGCCACCGCCCGCTAGAGGTGTGCTAAGTATTTTTCGTGTCAATCGGATTTGTAGCTTTTGAGCAATTTGCATTTGAAACATTTTTTTCTCGTCATTGGAATGCATTGTCTCAATGCATTTCAATGGGAAAATTTTGCCATATTAAGACATGGGGCAGCTTCATCACATGACGCATGCCCCTGAGAGAGAATGTGCACCAAAGTGGATTTAGAAGCCCAGTGAGCCAAACTGGCTCTTAAAGGGCCGACGCGCCAAAGTGATTCTTAAAGGGCCGGCGCGCCAAATCGAAAGCTGAGTGACCCCAGGCTCCAAATCGGAGGCTGATTGAAGCCGGCATCAAAATCCGAGGCTGATCGACCCCGGCCTCCAAATCGGAGGCTGAGCCACCCCGGCCTCCAAATCGGAGGCTGAGCCACCCCGGCCTCCAAATCGGAGGCTGAGCCACCCCGGCCTCCAAATTGGAGGCTGATCGACCCCGGCCTCCAAATTGGAGGCTGAGCCAAACCGTCCTCCAAATCGGAGGCTGATCGACCCCGGCCTCCAAATCGGAGGCTGAGCCACCCCGGCCTCCAAATCGGAGGCTGAGCCACCCCGGCCTCCAAATCGGAGGCTGAGCCACCCCGGCCTCCAAATCGGAGGCTGAGCCACCCCGGCCTCCAAATCGGAGGCTGAGCCACCCCGGCCTCCAAATCGGAGGCTGAGCCACCCCGGCCTCCAAATCGGAGGCTGAGCCACCCCGGCCTCCAAATCGGAGGCTGAGCCACCCCGGCCTCCAATTCGGAGGCTGAGCCACCCCGGCCTCCAAATCGGAGGCTGAGCCACCCCGGCCTCCAAATCGGAGGCTGAGCCACCCCGACCTCCAAATCGGAGGCTGAGCCACCCCGACCTCCAAATCGGAGGCTGAGCCACCCCGACCTCCAAATCGGAGGCTGAGCCACCCCGACCTCCAAATCGGAGGCTGAGCCACCCCGGGCTCCAAATCGGACCCTGAGGGGCCCCACCCACAAAATCAGACCCTGAGGGGCCCCACCCACAAAATCGGACCCTGAGGGTCCCCACCCACCAAATTGAACCCTGAGGGGCCCCGCCCACCAAATCAGACCCTGAGGGACCCCGCCCACCAAATCGAACCCTGAGGGGCCCCGCTCACCAAATCGGACCCTGAGGGGCCCTGCTCACCAAATTGAACTCAGAGGCCCCGCTCACCAAATCGGACCTTGAGGGGCCCCGCCCACCAAATCAGATTCTGAAGGGCCCAAGCACAAAATCGGACCCTGATAGGCCCCAGCCACAAAATCGGACCCTGAGGGGCCCCGGCCACAAAATCGGACTCGGATAGGCCCCAGCCACAAAATCGGACCCTGAGGGGCCCCGGCCACAAAATCGGACCCTGAGGGGCCCCAACCACAAAATAGGACCCTGACGGGCCTCAACCACAAAATCAGACCCTGAGGGGTCTCAACCACAAAATCGGACCCTGGGGGCCCCGGACACAAAATAAGACCCTGAGGGGCCCCGGCCAGAAAATCGGACCCTGAGGGGCCCAACCCACAAAATCGGACCCTAAGGGGCCCCGGCCAGAACATCGGACCCTGAGGGACCCCGCCCACCAAATTGGACCCTGAGGGGCCCCGCCCACCAAATTGGACCCTGAGGAGCCCTGCCCACCAAATTGGACCCTGAGGGGCACCGCCCACCAAATCGGACCCTGAGGGGACCCGCCCACCAAATCGGACCCTGAGGGGCCCCGCCCACCAAATCAGACCCTGAGGAGCCCCACCCACCAAATCGGACCCTTAGTAGCCCCGCCCAAGAAACGGACCCAGAGTGGCTCCACCCACCAAATCGGACCCTGAGTGGCCCCACCCACAAAATCGGACCCTGAGGGGCCCCGGACACAAAATCGGACCCTGAGGGGCCCCACCCACAAAATCGGACCCTGAGTGGACCCGGCCACAAAATCGGACCCTGAGGGGCCCCAACCACAAAATCGGACCCTGAGGGGCCCCGGCCACAAGATCGGACCCTGAGGGGCCCCGGCCACAAAATCGGAACCTGAGGGGCCCAACCACAAAATCGGACCCTGATGGGCCCCGGCCACAAAATCGGACCCTGAGGGGCCCCGGCCACGAAATTGGACCCTGAGGGGCACCGGCCACAAAATCGGACCCTGAGGGGGCCCCAACCACAAAATCGGACCCTGAGGGGCCCCGGCCACAAAATCGGACCCTGAGGGCCCCCAACCACAAAGACGGACCCTGAGGAGCCCCAACCACAAAATCGGATCCTGAGGGGCCCCAACCACAAAATCGAACCCAGAGGGTCCCCACCCACCAAATCGGACCCTGAGGGGCCCCACCCACCAAATCGGACACTGAGGGGCCCCACCCACAAAATTGGACCCTGAGGGGCCCCACCCACCAAATCGGACCCTGAGGAGTCCGCCCACCAAATCGGACCCTGAGGAGCCCGCCCACCAAATCGGACCCAGAGTGACCCCGCCCACCAAATTGGACCCTGAGGGTCCCCGCCCACCAAATCGGACCCTGAGGGGCCCCGCCCACAAAATCGTACCCCGAGAGGCCCCGGCCACAAAATCGGAATCTGAGGGGCCCCGGCCACAAAATCGGAATCTGAGGGGCCCCGGTCACAAAATCGGACCCTGAGCGGCGCCAACCACAAAATCGGACCCTGAGGGGCCCCGGCCACAAAATCGAACCCTGAGGGGCCCCGGCCACAAAATCAGACCCTGAGGGGCCCCACCCACAAAATCGGACCCTGAGGGGCCCCACCCACAAAATCGGACCCTGAGGGGCCCCGCGCACCAAATCAGACCCTGAGGGGCCCGCCCATCAAATCGGACCCTGAGGGGCCCCGCCCACCAAATTGGACCCTGAGGGGCCTTGCCCACAAAATCAGACCCTGAGGGGCCCCGCCCACAAAATCGGACCCTGAGGGGCCCCGGTCACAAAATCGGACCCTGAGGGGCCCCGGCCACAAAATCGAACCCTGAGGGGCCCCAGCCACAAAATCAGACCCTGAGGGGCCCCATCCACAAAATCGGACCCTGAGTGGACCCGGCCACAAAATCAGACCCTATGGGGCCCCAACCACAAAATCGGACTCTGAGGGGCCCCGGCCACAAAATCGGACCCTGTGGGGCCCCACACACAAGATCGGACCCTGAGGGGCCCGGGCCACAAAATCGGAACTTGAGGGGCCCCGGCCACAAAATCGGACCCTGAGCGGCCCAACCACAAAATCGGACCCTGAGGGGCCCCGGCCACAAAATTGGACCCTGAGGAAACCCGGCCACTAATTCAAATCCTGATGATCCCAGGCCACCGAATCGGATCCTGAGGGGCCCCACCCACCAAATCAGACCCTGAGGCCAAAGTGACCTCTGAGAGGCACCCACATTTAAAACGGATCCTGAGTTGAAAGTCTTGCAGGGGCAGCAGGCAAGTCTCTCTTAAAGGGGCAGCCCAGGCACCATTTCAAACCACTATCTGTACTTCCTTCAGGAAATACACATCTAGTATTATTATTACTATTCAGTTGATTTCCGCAATTAATGCGGCTCGAACCGCTACACGCACAGACTCCGTTGAGGTGTCGTTTCGAAGCCAGCGCCCACTAGTGGTGTGCTAAGTATTTTTTGTGTCGATTGGATTTGTAGTTTTTGCACAATTTACATTTGAAAATGCATTTTCCTGTCATTGGAATGCATTGTCTCAATGCATTTTAATGGGAACATGTTGCCATAAGGAAAACATGGTGCAGTTGTGAGGTGGCAGTTAAGCTCATTGATATGCGCAGGCACACCTAGTTACTATGCCAACGCCTACAAACTTTACATGACCCCAGCAGGACACAGTTTCTGCCAGATATCAGCTCTTACAGCGAAACCCAAAGCACAAATGCAAATCTAGCTTCATCACATGACACATGCCCCTGAGAGAGAATATGTGCCTAAGTGGATTTACAGTAGAAGCCCAGTGAGCCAAACTGGCTCTTAAAAGGCCGACGCGCCTAAGTGATTCTTAAAGGGTCGGCGCACCAAAATGAGTCTTAAAGGGCCGGCGCGCCAAATCAAAAGCTGAGTGACCCCAGGCTCCAAATCGGAGGCTGAGCCATCCCGGCCCCCAAATCGGAGGCTGATCGACCCTGGCCTACAAATCGAAGGCTGAGGGCCCCGCCCACCAAATCGGACCCCGAAGGGCCCCGCCCACGAAATTAGACCCAGAGTGGCCCCGCCCACCAAATCGGACCCTGAGGGGCCCGCTCACCACATCGGACCCAGAGTGACCCCGCCCACCAAATCGGACCCTAAGGGGCCCCACCCAACAAATGAGACCCTGAGGGGCCCCACCGACAAAATCGGACCCTGATGGGCCCCGCCCACCAAATCAGACCTAGAGTGGCCCCACCCACCAAATCAGATTCTGAGGGACCCCGTCCACCAAATCGGACCCTGAGGTGCCCCGCCCACCAAATCAGACCTATAGTGGCCCCGCCCACCAAATTGGACCCTGAAAAACCCCGCCCACCAAATCAGACCCTGAGGGGCCCCGCCCACCAAATCAGACCCTGAGGGGCCCAGCTCACCAAATCGGACCCTGGGGGGCCATGCCCACCAAATCGGACCCTGAGGAGCCCCACCCACCAAATTGGACCCTGAGGGGCCCCCTCCCACCAAATCAGACCCTGAGGGGCCCCGCCCACCAAATCAGACTCTGAGGGGCCCAGCTCACCAAATCGGACAGTGAGGGGCCCCGCCTACCAAATCGGACCCTGAGGGGCCCCGCCCACCAAATTGGACCCTGAGGGGCCCCGCCCACCAAATCGGACCCTGAGGGGCCCCAAAGGCCAAAGTGGCCCGAGAGTCACCCACAGGTAAAACAGATCCTGATTTGAAAGTCTTGCAGGGGCAGCAGGCAAGTCTCTCTTAAAGGGGCAGCCCGGGCACCATTTCAAACCACTATCTGTACTTCCTTCAGGAAATGCACATCTAGTATTAATGTTGTAATCCGAACGCTGCTAACTTTTTCTTTTTATTCAGTTGATTTCCGCAATTAATGCGGCCCGAACCGCTACACGCAGACTCCGTTGAGGTGTTGTTTCGAAGCCAGCGTCCATGAGAGGTGTGCTAAGTATTTTTCGTGTCGATCGGATTTGTAGTTTTTGCGCAATTTGCGTTTGAAATTTTTTTTTCCCGTCATTGGAATGCATGTCTCAATGCTTTTCAATGGGCAACTTAAAACGTGCTCTGAGGCAATTCAAATGGCAATAAAGCTCATTGATATGCGCAGGCACACCCATTTACTATGCCAACGCGTACGAACATCACATGACGCCCCCAGGACAGAGCTTCTGCCACATAATATCAGCTCTTAAAGCGAAACCCACAGCACAAATGCAAATCTAGCCTCATCACATGAAGCATACCCCTGAGAGAGCATGTGCGCCAAAGTGGATTTAGAAGCCCAGTGAGCCACCCTGTCTCTAAAACGGCCGACACGCCAAAGTGATTCTTAAAGGGCCAGCGCACCAAATCGAAAACTGAGTGACCCCAGGCTCCAAATCGGAGGCTTAGCCAACCCGGCCTCCAAATTGGAGGCTGATCAACCCTGGCCTCCAAATCGGACCCAGCGCGGCCCCCGCTCAAGAAATCGGACCCAGAGGGGCTCCGCTCACCAAATCAGACCCAGAGTGGCCCCGCCCAGCAAATCGGAACCAGAGTAGCCCCGCCCACCAAATTGGCCCCCGAGTGGCCCCGCCCACCAAATCGGCCCTCGAGAGGCCCCGCCCACCAAATTGGCCCCCGAGTGGCCCCGCCCACCAAATTGCCCCGAGTGGCCCCGCCCACCAAATCGGCCCCCGAGTGGCCCCGCCCACCATATCGGGCCCCGAGTGGCCCCACCCACAATATCGGGCCCCGAGTGGCCCCGGCCACCAAATCGGCTTCCGAGTGGCCCCGCCCACCAAATCGACCCCCGAGTGGCCCCGCCCACCAATTCGACCGCCGACTGGCCCCACCCACCAAATCGGCCCCCGAGTGGCCCACCCACCAAATTGGACCCAGAGTGGTCCCGCCCACCAAAACGGACCCAGAGTGGTCACGCCCACCAAATTGTGCCCAGAGGGGCTCCTCCCACAAAATCAGACCCTTAGGGGCCCCACCCACAAAATTGGACCCTGAGGGGCCCGGCCACAAAATCGGACCCTGAGGGGCCCCAACAAAATCAGACCCTGAGGGGCCCCAACAAAATCAGACCCTGAGGGGCATCGGCCACAAAATCGGACCCTGATGGGCCCCAGTCACAAAATTGGACCCTGAGGGGCCCCGGTCACAAAATCGGACCCTGAGTGGCCCCAACCACAAAATCGGACCCTGAGGGGTCCCAACCACAAAATCGGACCCTGAGGGCCCCACCCACAAAATCGGACCCTGAGGGGACCCGTCCAGAAAATCAGACCCTGAGGGGCCCCGGCCACAAAATCAGACCCTGAGGGGCCCAACCCACAAAATCAGACCCAGAGGAGCCCCGCCCACCAAATTAGACCCTGAGGGGCCCCACCCTCAAAATCGGACCCTGAGGGGCCCCAGCCACAAAATCGGACTCTGAGGGGCCCCACCCACAAAATCGGACCCTGAGAGGCCCCACCCACAAATCCAGACCCTGTGGGGACACGGCCACAAAATCGGACCCTGAGGGGCCCTGCCCACCAAATCGGACCCTGAGGGGCCCCGCCCACTAAATCGGATTCTGAAAGGCCCCAACCACAAAATCGGACCCTGAGGGGCCCCGCTGACCAAATTGAACTCTGAGGGGCCCCGCCCACCAAATCGGACCCAGAGTGGCCCGCCTACCAAATCAGACCTAGAGTGGCCCCGCTCACCAAATCGGACCCCGAGGGGCCCCACCCACAAAATCGGACCCAGAGGGTCCCCGCCCACCAAATCGGACCCCGAGGGGCCCCGCCCACCAAATCGGACCCCGAGGGTCCCCGCCCACCAAATTGGACTCTGAGGGGCCCCGCCCACCAAATCGGACTCTGATAGATTCCGCCCACCAAATCGGACCCTGAGGGGCCCCGCTCACCAAATCGGACCCTGAGGGGCCCCACCCACCAAATCGGACCCTGAGGGGCCCCGGCCACAAAATCGGACCCTGAGGGGCCCCACCCACAAAATTGGACCCTGAGGGGCCCCGGCCACAAGATTAGACCCTGAGGGGCCCCAACCACCAAATCAGACCCTGAGGGGCCCCGGCCACAAAATCGGACCCTTAGGGGCCCCACCCACCAAATCAGCCCCTGAGGGGACCCGGCCACCAAATCGGACCCAGAGGGGCCCCACCCGCCAAATCTGACCCTGAGGTGCCCCACCCACAAAATCGGGCCCTGAGGGCCCCACCCACAAAATCGGATCCTGAGGCCAAAGTGGCCCCTGAGAGGCACCCACAGTTAAAACGGATCCTGAGTTGAAAATCTTGCAGGTGCAGCAGGCAAGTCTCTCTTAAAGGGGCAGCCTGGGCAGCATTTCAAACCACTATCTGTACTTCCTTCAGGAAATACACATCTAGTATTAATGTTGTAATCCGAACGCTGCTAACTTTTTCTTTTTATTCAGTTAATTTCCGCAATTAATGCGGCTCGAACCGCTACACGCACAGACTCCGTTGAGGTGTCGTTTCGAAGCCAGCATCCACGAGAGGTGTGCTAATCCACCCCGGCCTCCAAATCGCAGGCTGATCGACCCAGGCCTCCAAATCGGAGGCTGAGCCACCCCAGCCTCCAAATAGGAGGCTGAGCCACCCCGGCCTCCAAATCGGAGGCTGAGCCACCCCGGCCTCCAAATCGGAGGCTGAGCCACCCCGGCCTCCAAATCGCAGGCTGATCGACCCAGGCCTCCAAATCGGAGGCTGAGCCACCCCAGCCTCCAAATAGGAGGCTGAGCCACCCCGGCCTCCAAATCGGAGGCTGAGCCACCCCGGCCTCCAAATCGGAGGCTGAGCCACCCCGGCCTCCAAATCGGAGGCTGAGCCACCCCGGCCTCCAAATCGGAGGCTGAGCCACCCCGGCCTCCAAATCGGAGGCTGAGCCACCCCGGCCTCCAAATCGGAGGCTGAGCCACCCCGGCCTCCAAATCGGAGGCTGAGCCACCCCGGCCTCCAAATCGGAGGCTGAGCCACCCCGGCCTCCAAATCGGAGGCTGAGCCACCCCGGCCTCCAAATCGGAGGCTGAGCCACCCCGGCCTCCAAATCGGAGGCTGAGCCACCCCGGCATCCAAATCGGAGACTGAGCCACCCCGGCCTCCAAATCGGAGTCTCATCGACCCCGGCCTCCAAATCAGAGGCTTTTTGACCTCGGCCTCCAAATCGGAAGCTCAACGACCCTGGCCTCCAAATTGGAGGCTGAGCGACCCCAGCCTCCAAATCTTACCCAGAGTGGCCCCGCCCACCAAATCGGACCCTGAGAGGCCCTGCCCACCAAATCAGACCGAGGGGCCCCGCCCACCAAATTGGACCCTGAGGGGCCCCGCCCACCAAATTGGACCCTGATGGGCCCCGCCCGCCAAAATGGTCCCTGAGGCGCCCCGCCCACCAAATCGAACCCTGAGGGGCCCCACCCACAAAATCGGACCCTGAGGGGCCCCGCCCACCAAATCAGACCCAGAATGGCCCCCCGTCCACCAAATCGGATCCTGAGGGGCCCCGGACACAAACAAATTGGACCCTTAGGGGCCCCACCCACCAAATCGGACCCTGAGGGGCCCCGCCCACCAAATCGGATTCTGAACCAACCGCCAAATCGGATTCTGAAGGGCCCCGCCCACCAAATCGGACCCTGATGGGCCCGCCCACCAAATCGGACCCTGAGGGGCCACGCCCACCAAATCGGATCCTGAGGGGCCCTGCCCACAAAATGAGACCCTGAGGGGCCCCAACCACATATTCGGACCCTGAGGAGCCCCACCCACCAAATCGGACCCTGAGGGGCCCCTCCCACCAAATCGGACCCTCAGGGGCCCCGCCTACCAACAAAATCGGACCCTGAGGGGCACCGGCCACAAAATCAGACCCTGAGGGGCCCCACCCACCAAATCGGACCCTGAGGGGCCCCACCCACCAAATCGGACCCTGAGCGGCCCCAAGCACAAAATCGGACCCTGAGGAGTTCCGGCCACAAAATCGGACCCTGACGGGCCCCGGCCACCAAATTGGACCCTGAGGGGCCCCACCCTCAAAATCGGACCCTGAGGGGCCCCGGCCACAAAATCGGACCCTAAGGGGACTCACCCACCAAATCAGACCCTGAGGGGCCCCGGCCACCAAATCGGATCCTATGGGGCCCCACCCACCAAATCGGACCCTGAGGGGCCCCAGCCACAAAATCGGAACCCTGAAGGGCCCCACCCACAAAATCGGGCTCTATGGGGCCCCACCCACAAAATCGGACCCTGAGGTCAAAGTGGCCCCTGAAAGGCACCCACAGTTAAAACGGATCCTGAGTTGAAAGTCTTGCAGGGGCAGCAGGCAAGTCTCTCTTAAAGGGGCAGCCCGGGCACCATTTCAAACCACTATCTGTACTTCCTTCAGGAATTACACATCTAGTATTAATGTTGTAATCCGAACGCTGCTAACTTTTTCTTTTTATTCAGTTGATTTCCGCAATTAATGCGGCCCGAACCGCTACACGCACAGACTCCGTTGAGGTGTTGTTTCGAAGCCAGCGTCCATGAGAGGTGTGCTAAGTATTTTTCGTGTCGATCGGATTTGTAGTTTTTGCGCAATTTGCGTTTGAAAATTTTTTTTCCCGTCATTGGAATGCATGTCTCAATGCTTTTCAATGGGCAACTTAAAACGTGCTCTGAGGCAATTCAAATGGCAATAAAGCTCATTGATATGCGCAGGCACACCCATTTACTATGCCAACGCGTACGAACATCACATGACGCCCCCAGGACAGAGCTTCTGCCACATAATATCAGCTCTTAAAGCGAAACCCACAGCACAAATGCAAATCTAGCCTCATCACATGAAGCATACCCCTGAGAGAGCATGTGCGCCAAAGTGGATTTAGAAGCCCAGTGAGCCACCCTGTCTCTAAAACGGCCGACACGCCAAAGTGATTCTTAAAGGGCCAGCGCACCAAATCGAAAACTGAGTGACCCCAGGCTCCAAATCGGAGGCTTAGCCAACCCGGCCTCCAAATTGGAGGCTGATCAACCCTGGCCTCCAAATCGGACCCAGCGCGGCCCCGCTCAAGAAATCGGACCCAGAGGGGCTCCGCTCACCAAATCAGACCCAGAGTGGCCCCGCCCAGCAAATCGGAACCAGAGTAGCCCCGCCCACCAAATTGGCCCCCGAGTGGCCCCGCCCACCAAATCGGCCCTCGAGAGGCCCCACCCACCAAATCGGCCCCCGCCCACCAAATTGGTCCCCGAGTGGCCCCGCCCACCAAATTGCCCCGAGTGGCCCCGCCCACCAAATCGGGCCCCGAGTGGCCCCACCCACAATATCGGGCCCCGAGTGGCCCCGGCCACCAAATCGGCTTCCGAGTGGCCCCGCCCACCAAATCGACCCCCGAGTGGCCCCGCCCACTAATTCGACCGCCGACTGGCCCCACCCACCAAATCGGCCCCCGAGTGGCCCACCCACCAAATTGGACCCAGAGTGGTCCCGCCCACCAAAACGGACCCAGAGTGGTCACGCCCACCAAATTGGGCCCAGAGGGGCTCCTCCCACAAAATCAGACCCTTAGGGGCCCCACCCACAAAATTGGACCCTGAGGGGCCCGGCCACGAAATCGGACCCTGAGGGGCCCCAACAAAATCAGACCCTGAGGGGCCCCAACAAAATCAGACCCTGAGGGGCATCGGCCACAAAATCGGACCCTGATGGGCCCCAGTCACAAAATCGGACCTTGAGGGGCCCCGGTCACAAAATCGGACCCTGAGTGGCCCCAACCACAAAATCGGACCCTGAGGGGTCCCAACCACAAAATCGGACCCTGAGGGCCCCACCCACAAAATCGGACCCTGAGGGGACCCGGCCAGAAAATCAGACCCTGAGGGGCCCCGGCCACAAAATCAGACCCTGAGGGGCCCATCCCACAAAATCAGACCCTGAGGGGCCCCGCCCACCAAATTAGACCCTGAGGGGCCCCACCCTCAAAATCGGACCCTGAGGGGCCCCACCCACAAATCCAGACCCTGAGGGGACCCGGCCACAAAATCGGACCCTGAGGGGCCCTGCCCACCAAATCGGACCCTGAGGGGCCCCGCCCACTAAATCGGATTCTGAAAGGCCCCAACCACAAAATCGCACCCTGAGGGGCCCCGCTGACCAAATTGAACTCTGAGGGGCCCCGCCCACCAAATCGGACCCAGAGTGGCCCGCCTACCAAATCAGACCTAGAGTGGCCCCGCTCACCAAATCGGACCCCGAGGGGCCCCACCCACAAAATCGGACCCAGAGGGTCCCCGCCCACCAAATCGGACCCCGAGGGGCCCCGCCCACCAAATCGGACCCCGAGGGATCCTGCCCACCAAATCAGACCCCGAGGGTCCCCGCCCACCAAATTGGACCCTAAGGGGCCCCGCCCACCAAATCGGACTCTGATAGATCCCGCCCACCAAATCGGACCCCGAGGGGCCCCGCTCACCA
This sequence comes from Dendrobates tinctorius, assembly GCF_039654945.1. Classification (NCBI taxonomy): domain Eukaryota; kingdom Metazoa; phylum Chordata; class Amphibia; order Anura; family Dendrobatidae; genus Dendrobates; species Dendrobates tinctorius. The sequence continues at coordinate 1,989,818 of NW_027361768.1, forward strand.
AATCGGACCCTGAGGGGCCCCACCCACCAAATCGGACCCTGAGGGGCCCCGGCCACAAAATCGGACCCTGAGGGGCCCCACCCACAAAATTGGACCCTGAGGGGCCCCGGCTACAAGATTGGACCCTGAGGGGCCCCACCCACCAAATCAGACCCTGAGGGGCCCCGGCCACCAAATCGGACCCAGAGGGGCCCCACCCGCCAAATCTGACCCTGAGGTGCCCCACCCACAAAATCGGGCCCTGAGGGCCCCACCCACAAAATCGGATCCTGAGGCCAAAGTGGCCCCTGAGAGGCACCCACAGTTAAAACGGATCCTGAGTTGAAAATCTTGCAGGTGCAGCAGGCAAGTCTCTCTTAAAGGGGCAGCCTGGGCAGCATTTCAAACCACTATCTGTACTTCCTTCAGGAAATACACATCTAGTATTAATGTTGTAATCCGAACGCTGCTAACTTTTTCTTTTTATTCAGTTAATTTCCGCAATTAATGCGGCTCGAACCGCTACACGCACAGACTCCGTTGAGGTGTCGTTTCGAAGCCAGCATCCACGAGAGGTGTGCTAAGTATTTTTCGTGTCGATCGGATTTGTAGTTTTTACGCAATTTGCGTTTGAAATTTTTTTTTTCCCGTCATTGGAATGCACTGTCTCAATGCTTTTCAATGGGCAACTTAAAACGTGCCCTGAGGCAATTCAAATGGCAGTAAAGCTCATTGATATGCGCAGGCACACCCATTTACTATGCCAACACCTACGAACATCACATGACGCCCCCAGGACAGAGCTTCTGCCACATAATATCAGCTCTTAAAGCGAAACCAACAGCACAAATGCAAATCTAGCCTCATCACATGAAGCATGCCCATGAGAGAGAATGTCCGACAAAGTGGATTTAGAAGCCCAGTGAGCCACCCTGTCTCTAAAATGGCCGACGCGCCAAAGTGATTCTTAAAGGGCCAGCGCGCCAAATCGAAAACTGAGTGACCCCAGGCTCCAAATCGGAGGCTTAGCCACCCCGGCCTCCAAATTGGAGGCTGATCGACCCTGGCCTCCTGGCCCCGCTCAAGAAATCGGACCCAGAGGGGCTCCGCTCACCAAATCAGACCCAGAGTGGCCACCGCCCAGCAAATCGGACCCAGAATAGCCCCGCCCATCAAATCAGACCCTGAGGGGCCCCGCCCACCAAATCGGCCCCCGAGTGGCCACGTCCACCAAATTGGCCCCAGGTGGCCACCCTCACCAAATCGGCCCCTGAGTGCCCCCCCACCATATTGGGCCCCGAGTGGCCCCACCCACCAAATTGGCCCCCGAGTTGCCCCGCCCACCAAATCGGCCCCCGAGTGGCCCCGCCCACCAAATTAGACCCTGAGGGGCCCCACCCTCAAAATCAGACCCTGAGGGGCCCCAGCCACAAAATCGGACTCTGAGGGGCCCCACCCACAAAATCGGACCCTGAGGGGCCCCACCCACAAATCCAGACCCTGAGGGGACCCGGCCACAAAATCGGACCCTGAGGGGCCCTGCCCACCAAATCGGACCCTGAGGGGCCCCGCCCACTAAATCGGATTCTGAAAGGCCCCAACCACAAAATCGGACCCTGAGGGGCCCCGCTGACCAAATTGAACTCTGAGGGGCCCCGCCCACCAAATCGGACCCAGAGTGGCCCGCCTACCAAATCAGACCTAGAGTGGCCCCGCTCACCAAATCGGACCCCGAGGGGCCCCACCCACAAAATCGGACCCAGAGGGTCCCCGCCCACCAAATCGGACCCCGAGGGGCCCCGCCCACCAAATCGGACCCCGAGGGATCCTGCCCACCAAATCAGACCCCGAGGGTCCCCGCCCACCAAATTGGACCCTAAGGGGCCCCGCCCACCAAATCGGACTCTGATAGATCCCGCCCACCAAATCGGACCCTGAGGGGCCCCGCTCACCAAATCGGACCCTGAGGGGCCCCACCCACCAAATCGGACCCTGAGGGGCCCCGGCCACAAAATCGGACCCTGAGGGGCCCCACCCACAAAATTGGACCCTGAGGGGCCCCGGCCACAAGATTGGACCCTGAGGGGCCCCAACCACCAAATCAGACCCTGAGGGGCCCCGGCCACAAAATCGGACCCTTAGGGGCCCCACCCACCAAATCAGCCCCTGAGGGGACCCGGCCACCAAATCGGACCCAGAGGGGCCCCACCCGCCAAATCTGACCCTGAGGTGCCCCACCCACAAAATCGGGCCCTGAGGGCCCCACCCACAAAATCGGATCCTGAGGCCAAAGTGGCCCCTGAGAGGCACCCACAGTTAAAACGGATCCTGAGTTGAAAATCTTGCAGGTGCAGCAGGCAAGTCTCTCTTAAAGGGGCAGCCTGGGCAGCATTTCAAACCACTATCTGTACTTCCTTCAGGAAATACACATCTAGTATTAATGTTGTAATCCGAACGCTGCTAACTTTTTCTTTTTATTCAGTTAATTTCCGCAATTAATGCGGCTCGAACCGCTACATGCACAGACTCCGTTGAGGTGTCGTTTCGAAGCCAGCATCCACGAGAGGTGTGCTAAGTATTTTTCGTGTCGATCGGATTTGTAGTTTTTACGCAATTTGCATTTGAAATTTTTTTTTCCCGTCATTGGAATGCACTGTCTCAATGCTTTTCAATGGGCAACTTAAAACGTGCCCTGAGGCAATTCAAATGGCAGTAAAGCTCATTGATATGTGCAGGCACTCCCATTTACTATGCCAACACCTACGAACATCACATGACGCCCCCAGGACAGAGCTTCTGCCACATAATATCAGCTCTTAAAGCGAAACCAACAGCACAAATGCAAATCTAGCCTCATCACATGAAGCATGCCCATGAGAGAGAATGTCCGACAAAGTGGATTTAGAAGCCCAGTGAGCCACCCTGTCTCTAAAATGGCCGACGCGCCAAAGTGATTCTTAAAGGGACAGCGCGCCAAATCGAAAACTGAGTGACCCCAGGCTCCAAATCGGAGGCTTAGCCACCCCGGCCTCCAAATTGGAGGCTGATCGACCCTGGCCTCCAAATCGGACCCAGCGTGGCCCCGCTCAAGAAATCGGACCCAGAGGGGCTCCGCTCACCAAATCAGACCCAGAGTGGCCACCGCCCAGCAAATCGGACCCAGAATAGCCCCGCCCATCAAATCAGACCCTGAGGGGCCCCGCCCACCAAATCGGCCCCAAAGTGGCCACGCCCACCAAATCGGCCCCCGAGTGGCCACGTCCACCAAATCGGCCCCAGGTGGCCACCCTCACCAAATCGGCCCCTGAGTGCCCCCCCACCATATCGGGCCCCGAGTGGCCCCACCCACCAAATTGGCCCCCGAGTTGCCCCGCCCACCAAATCGGCCCCCGAGTGGCCCCGCCCACCAAATCGCCACCCCGAGTGGCCCCGCCCACCAAATTAGACCGCGAGTGGTCCCGCCCACCAAAACGGACCCAGAGTGGTCCCGCCAACCAAATTGGACCCAGAGGGGCTCCGCCCACAAAATCAGACCCTAAGGGGCCCCACCCACAAAATTGGACCCTGAGGGGCCCCGGCCACAAAATCAGACCCTGAGGGGCCCCAACAAAATCAGACCCTGAGGGGCCTCGGCGACAAAATCGGACCCTGATGGGCTCCAGTCACAAAATCGGACCCTGAGGGGCCCAACCCACAAAATCGGACCTTGAGGGGCCCCAGCCAGAAAATCGGACCCTGAGGGGCCCCGCCCACCAAATCAGACCCAGAGTGGCCCCACCCACAAAATCGGAACCTGAGGGGCCCCAACCACAAAATCGGACCCTGAGGAGCCCCGGCCACAAAATCGGACCCTGAGAGGATCCGGCCACAAAATCAGACCCTGAGGGGCCCCGGCCACAAAATCGGACCCTGAGGGGCCACACCCACAAAATCAGACCCTGAGGGGCCACACCCACAAAATCGGACCCTAAGGGGCCACACCCACAAAATAGGAGCCTGAGGGATCCCGACCAACAATTCAAGCCCTGAGGAGCCCAGGCCAAGGAATCAGATCCTGAGGAGCCCCACCCACCAAATCAGACCCTGAGGCCAAAGTGGCCCCTGAGAGGCACATACAGTTAAAACGGATCCTGAGTTGAAAGTCTTACAGGGGCAGCAGGCAAGTCTCTCTTAAAGGGGCAGCCCGGGCACCATTTCAAACCACTATCTGTACTTCCTTCAGGAAATACACATCTAGTATTAATGTTGTAATCCGAACGCTGCTAACTTATTCTTATTTTTCAGTTGATTTCCACAATTAATGCGGCCCGAACCGCTACATGCACAGACTCCGTTGAGGTGTCGTTTCAAAGCCAGTGTCCACGATAGGTGTGCTAAGTATTTTTCGTGTCGATCGGATTTGTAGTTTTTGCGCAATTTGCATTTGAAATTTTTTTTTCCTGTCATTGGTATGCACTGTCTCAATGCATTTGAATGGGAAACTTAAAACGTGCCCTGAGGCGATTGAAATGGCAGTAAAGCTCATTGATATGCGCAGGCACACCCAGTTACTATGCCAACGCCTACGAACATCACATGACGCCCCCAGGACAGAGCTTCTGACACTTAATATCAGCTCTTAAAGCGAAACCCACAGCACAAATGCAAATCTAGCTTCATCACATGACGCATGCCCCTGAGAGAGAATGTACGCCAAAGTGCGCCCCCGCCCACCAAATCGGACCCTGAGCGGCCCCACCCACCAAATCGGACCCTGAGCGGCCCCACCCACAAAATCGGACCCTTAGGGGCCCCAACCACAAAATTGAACCCAAAGTGGCCCAGCCCACCAAATCGGACCCTGAGGGGCCCCACCCACAATATCGGACCCTGAGGGGCCCCAGCCACAAAATCGGACCCTGAGGAGTTCCGGCCACAAAATGGGACCCTGATGGGCCCCGGCCACAAAATCGGACCCTGAGGGGCCCCAACCACCAAATCGGACCCTGAGGGGCCCCGGCCACAAAATCGGACCCTGAGGGGCCCCAACCACCAAATCGGACCCTGAGGGGCCCAGGAAACAAAATCGGACCCTGAGGGGACCCACCCACCAAATCAGACCCTGAGAGGCCCCGGCCACCAAATCGGACCCTGAGAGGACCCGCCCACAAAATCGGACCCTGAGGGGCCCCACCCACAAAATCGGACCCTGAGGGGCCCCACCCACAAAATCGGACCCTGAGGGGACCCACCCACAAAATCGGACCCTGAGGGGCCATACCCACAAAATCGGACCCTGAGGGGCCACACCCACAAAATCAGACCCTGAGGGGCCACACCCACAAAATTGGACCCTGAGGGATCCCGGCCACCAATTCAAACACTGAGGAGCCCAGGCCACCGAATCGGATCCTGAGGGGCCCCACCCACCAAATTAGACCCTGAGGCCAAAGTGGCCCCTGAGAGGCACCCACACTTAAAACGGATCCTGAGTTGAAAGTCTTGCAGGGGCAGCAGGCAAGTCTCTCTTAAAGGGGCAGCCCGGGCACCATTTCAAACCACTATCTGTACTTCCTTCAGGAAATACACATCTAGTATTAATGTTGTAATCCGAACGCTGCTAACTTTTTCTTTTTATTCAGTTGATTTCCGCAATTAATGCGGCCCGAACCGCTACTCGCACAGACTCCGTTGAGGTGTTGTTTCGAAGCCAGCGTCCACGAGAGGTGTGCTAAGTATTTTTCGTGTCGATCGGATTTGTAGTTTTTGCGCAATTTGCGGCTGAAAATTTTTTTTCCCGTCATTGGAATGCATGTCTCAATGCTTTTCGATGGGCAACTTAAAACGTGCCCTGAGGCAATTCAAATGGCAGTAAAGCTCATTGATATGCGCAGGCACACCCATTTACTATGCGAACGCCTACGAACGTCACATGACGCCCCCAGGACAGAGCTTTTGGCACATAATATCAGCTCTTAAAGCGAAACCCACAGCACAAATGCAAATCTAGCCTCATCACATGAAGCATGCCCCTGAGAGAGAATGTACGCCAAAGTGCGCCCCCGCCCACCAAATCGGACCCTGAGCGGCCCCACCCACCAAATCGGACCCTGAGCGGCCCCACCCACAAAATCGGACCCTGAGGGGCCCCAGCCACAAAATCGGACCCTGAGGAGTTCCGGCCACAAAATGGGACCCTAATGGGCCCCGGCCACAAAATCGGACCCTGAGGGGCCCCAACCACCAAATCGGACCCTGAGGGGCCCCGGCCACAAAATCGGACCCTGAGGGGCCCCAACCACCAAATCGGACCCTGAGGGGCCCAGGAAACAAAATCGGACCCTGAGGGGACCCACCCACCAAATCAGACCCTGAGAGGCCCTGGCCACCAAATTGGCCCCCGAGTGGCCCCGCCCACCAAATCGACCCCCGAGTGGCCCCGCCCACCAAATCGGCCCCCGAGTGGCCCCGCCCACCAAATCGGCCCCCGAGTGGCCCCGCCCACCAAATTGGACCCAGAGTGGTCCCACCCACCAAATCGGACCCAGATGAGCTCCGCCCACAAAATCAGACCCTATGGGGCCCCACCCACAAAATCGGACCCTTAGGGTCCCCGGCCACAAAATCAGACCCTGAGGGGCCCCAACAAAATCAGACCCTGAGGGGCCTCGGCCACAAAATCGGACCCTGATGGGCCCCAGTCACAAAATCGGACCCTGAGGGGCCCCGGCCACAAAATCGGACCCTGAGGGGCCCCGGCCACAAAATCGGACCCTGAGGGGCCCAACCCACAAAATCGGACCCTGAGGGGCCCCACTCACAAAATCGGACCCTGAGGGGCCCCACTCACAAAATCGGACCTTGAGGGGCCCACCAACAAAATCGGACCCTGAGGGGCCACACCCACAAAATCGGACCCTGAGGGGCCACACCCACAAAATCGGACCCTGAGGGGCCACACCCACAAAATCGGACCCTGAGGGGCCACACCCACAAAATAGGAGCCTGAGGGATCCCGGCCAACAATTCAAGCCCTGAGGAGTCCAGGCCAAGGAATCAGATCCTGAGGGGCCCCACCAACCAAATCAGACCCTGAGGCCAAAGTGGCCCCTGAGAGGCACATTCAGTTAAAATGGATCCTGAGTTGAAAGTCTGGCAGGGGCAGCAGGCAAGTCTCTCTTAAAGGGGCAGCCCGGGCACCATTTCAAACCACTATCTGTACTTCCTTCAGGAAATACACATCTAGTTATTATTATTATTAAGTTGATTTCCGCAATTAATGCGGCCCGAACCGCTACACGCACAGACTCCGTTGAGGTGTCGTTTCGAAGCCAGCGTCCACGAGCGGTGTGCTAAGTATTTTTTGTGTCGATTGGATTTGTAGTTTTTGAGCAATTTGCGTTTGAAAATTTTTTTTCCCGTCATTGGAATGCACTGGCTCCAATGCTTTTCAATGGGAAATGGCAAAACGTGCCCTGAGGCGATTCAAATAGCAGTTTAGCTCATTGATATGCGCAGGCACACCCAGTTACTATGCCAACGCCTACGAACGTCACATGACCTCTCCAAGACAGAGCTTCTGCCACATAATATCTGCTCTTAAAGCGAAACCCACAGCACTAATGCAAATTTAGCTTCATCACATGACACATGCCCCTGAGAGAGAATGTGCGCCAAAGTGGATTTAGAAGAAGCCCAGTGAGCCAAACTAGCTCTTAAAGGGCCGACGCGCCAAAGTGATTGTTAAAGGGCCGACGCGCCAAAGTGATTGTTAAAGGGCCGGCGCACCGAAATGAGTCTTAAAGGGCCGACACGCCAAATCGAAAGCTGATGACCACAGGCTTCAAATTGGAGGCTGATCAACCCCCCCGGCCTCCAAAACGGAGGCTGATCGACCCCGGCCACCAAATCGGAGGCTGAGCCACCCCGGCCTCCAAATCGGAGGCTGAGCGACCCCGGCCTCCAAATCGGAGGCTGAGCGACCCCGGCCTCCAAATCGGAGGCTGAGCGACCCCGGCCTCCAAATCGGAGGCTGAGCGACCCCGGCCTCCAAATCGGAGGCTGAGCGACCCCGGCCTCCAAATCGGAGGCTGATCGACCCTGGCCTCCAAATCGGAGGCTGAGCCACCCCGGCCTCCAAATCGGAGGCTGAGCCACCCCGACCTCCAAATCGGATGCTCTTTGACCCCGGCCTCCCAAATCGGAGGCTGAGCCACCCCGGCCTCCCAAATCGGAGGCTGAGCCACCCCGGCCTCCCAAATCGGAGGCTGAGCCACCCCGGCCTCCCAAATCGGAGGCTGAGCCACCCCGGCCTCCAAATCGGAGGCTGAGTCACCCCGGCCTTCAAATCGGAGGCTGAGTCACCCCGGCCTCCAAATCGGAGGCTGAGCCACCCTGGCCTCCAAATCGGAGGCTGAGCCACCCCGGCCTCCAAATCGGAGGCTGAGCCACCCCGGCCTCCAAATCGGAGGCTGAGCCACCCCGGCCTCCAAATCGGAGGCTGAGCCACCCCGGCCTCCAAATCGGAGGCTGAGCCACCCCGGCCTCCAAATCGGAGGCTCTTTGACCCCGGCCTCCAAATCGGAAGCTCATCGACCCCGGCCTCCAAATCGGAGGCTGAGCGACCCCAGCCTCCAAATCTTACCCAGAGTGGCCCTGCCCACCAAATCGAACCCAGAGAGGCCCTGCCCACCAAACCGGACCCTGAGGGGCCCCACCCACTAAATCGGACCCAAAGTGGTCCCGCCAACCAAATCGGACCCAGAGTGGCCCCGCCCACCAAATCGGACCCAGAGTGGTCCCGCCCACCAAATAGGACCCAGAGGGTCTCCGCCCACAAAATCAGACCCTAATGGGCCCCACCCACAAAATCTGACCCTGAGGGGCCCCAACCACAAAATCGGACTCTGATTGGTCCCAACCACAAAATCGGACCCTGAGGGGCCCCGGACACAAAATCGGACCTTGAGGGGCCCCAGACACAAAATCGGACCCTGAGGGGCCCCGGCCACAAAATCGGACCCTGAGGGGCCCAACCCACATAATCGGACCCTGAGGGGCCACGGCCAGAAAATCGGACCCTGAGGGGATCCGGCCACAAAATCAGACCCTGAGGGGCCCCAGCCACAAAATCGGACCCTGAGGGGCCCCACTCACAAAATCGGAACCTGAGGGGCCCCACCAACAAAATCGAACCCTGAGGGGCCACACCCACAAAATCGAAGCCTGAGAGATCCCCGCCAACAATTCAAGCCCTGAGGCCAAAGTGGCCTCTGAGAGGCACTCACAGTTAAAACGGATCCTGAGTTGAAAGTCTTGCAGGGGCAGCAGGCAAGTCTCTCTTAAAGGGGCAGCCCAGGCACCATTTCAAACCACTATCTGTACTTCCTTCAGGAAATACACATCTAGTTCTTCTTCTTATTATGGTGGTTTGAAAAAACCACTATATTGTAATCCGAACGCTGCTAACTTATTCTTCTTATTATTATTATTAAGTTGATTTCCGCAATTAAAGCGGCCCGAACCGCTACACGCACAGACTCCGTTGAGGTGTCGTTTCGAAGCCAGCGTCCATGAGAGGTGTGCTAAGTATTTTTCGTGTCGATCGGATTTGTAGTTTTTGCGCAATTTGCGTTTGAAATTTTTTTTTCCCGTCATTGGAATGCACTGTCTCCAATGCTTTTCAAAAGGAAATGGCAAAACGTGCCCTGAGGCGATTGAAATGACAGTTGAGCTCATTGATATGCGCAGGCAGACCCAGTTACTATGCCAACGCCTACGAACTTCACTTGAACCCCAGCACAGAGCCTCTGCCACATAATATCAGCTCTTAAAGCGAAACTCACAGCACAAATGCAAATCTAGCTTCATCACATGACACATGCCCCTGAGAGAGAATGTGTGCGCCAAAGTGGATTTAAAAGAAGCCCAGTGAGCCAAACTAGCTCTTAAAGGGCCAACGCGCCAAAGTGATTGTTAAAGGGCCAGCGCACCCAAATGAGTCTTAAAGGGCCGACACACCAAATCGGAGGCTGAGCCACCCCGGCCTCCAAATCGGAGGCTGAGCCACCCCGGCCTCCAAATCGGAGGCTGAGCCACCCCGGCCTCCAAATCGGAGGCTGAGCCACCCCGGCCTCCAAATCGGAGGCTGAGGGTCCCTGCCCACAAAATCGGACCCTGAGGGGCCCCGCCCTCAAAATCGGACCCTGAGGGGCCCCGCCCACCAAATCGGACCCTGAGGGTCCCCGCCAACCAAATCGAACTCTGAGGGGCCCCACCCACAAAATCGGATCGAGGGGCCCCACCCTCAAAATCGGACCTTGAGGGGCCCCAGCCACAAAATCGGGCCCTTAGGGGCCCTGGCCACAAAATCGGACCCTGAGGGGCCCCGCCCACCAAATCGGACCCTCAGGGGCTCACCCACAAAATCGGACCCTGAGGGGCCCCGTCCTCAAAATCGGACCCTGAGAGGCCCCGCCCACCAAATCGGACCCTGAGGGGCCCCGCCAACCAAATCGGACTCTGAGGGGCCCCACCCCCAAAATCGGACCCCGAGGGCCCCAACCACAAAATCGGACCCTGAGGGGCCCCGGCCACAAAATCGCACCCAGAGAGACCCCGGCCACAAAATCGAACCCAGAGGGGCCCCACCCACAAAATTGGACCCTGGGGGCCCCGCCCACCAAATCGGACCCTGAGGGTCCTTGCCCACAAAATCGGACCCTGAGGGGCCCCGCCCTCAAAATCAAACCCTGAGGGGCCCCAGCCACAAAATCGGACCCTGAGGGACCCCAGCCACAAAATCGGACCCTGAGGGGCCCCAGCCACAAAATCGGACCCTGAGGGACCCCAGCCACAAAATCGGACCCTGAGGGGCCCCAGCCACAAAATCGGACCCTGAGGGGCCCCAGCCACAAAATCGGACCCTGAGGGGCCCCAGCCACAAAATCGGACCCTGAGGGGCCCCGCCCACAAAATCGGACCCTGAGGGTCCCCGCTGACCAAATTGAACTCTGAGGGGCCCCGCCCACCAAATCGGACCCAGAGTGGCCCACCCACCAAATCAGACCTAGAGTGGCCCCGCTCACCAAATCGGACCCCGAGGGGCCCCACCCACCAAATCGGACCCCGAGGGGCCCCGCCCACCAAATCGGACCCCGAGGGGCCCCGCCCATGAAATCGGACCCCGAGGGATCCCGCCCACCAAATCAGACCCTGAGGGGCCCAGCTCACCAAATCGGACGCAGAGTGGCCCCGCCCACCAAATCAGACCCAGAGTGGCCCCGCCCACCAAATCAGACCCAGAGTGGCCCTGCCCACCAAATTGTACCCTGAGGGGCCCCACCCACAAAATCGGACCCTAAGGGGCCCCACCCACAAAATTGGACCCTGAGGGGCCCCGGCCACAAAATTGGACCCTGAGGGGCCCCACCCACAAAATCGAACCCTGAGGGGATCCGGCCACAAAATTGGACCCTGAGGGGCCCCACCCACAAAATCGAAACCTGAGGGGATCCGGCCACAACATCAGACCGAATGGCCCCACTCATAAAATCGGACCCTGAGGGGCCCTACGCACAAAATCGGACCCTGACGGGCCCCGGCCACAAAATCGGACCCTGACGGGCCCCGGCCACAAAATCGGACCCTGACGGGCCCCGGCCACAAAATCGGACCCTGAGAGGCCCCGCCCACCAAATCGGACCCTTAGGGGCCCCGACCACAAAATCTGACCCTGAGGGACCCCACCTACAAAATTGAACCCTGAGGGGCCTCAACCACAAAATCGGATCCTGAGGGGCCCCACCCACAAAATCGGACCCTGAGGGGCCCCGGTCACAAAATCGGACCCTGAGGGGCCCCAACCACAAAATCGGACCCTGAGAGGCACCGGCCACAAAATCGAACCCTGAGGGGCCCCACCCACAAAATCGAACCCTGAGGGGATCTGGCCACAACATCGGACCGAGTGGCCCCACTCACAAAATCGGACCCTGAGGGGCCCTACCCACAAAATCGGACCCTGACGGGCCCCGGCCACAAAATCGGACCCTGACGGGCCCTGGTCACAAAATCGGACCCTAACGGGCCCCGGCCACAAAATCGGACCCTTACGGGCCCCGGCCACAAAATCGGACCCTGAGGGGCCCCGTCCACAAAATCGGACCCTGAGGGACCCCACCTACAAAATTGAACCCTGAGGGGCCTCAACCACAAAATCGGATCCTGAGGGGACCCACCCACAAAATCGGACCCTGAGGGGCCCCACCCACAAAATTGGACCCTCAGGGGCCCCGGCCACCAAATCGGACCCTGAGGGACCCCGACCACAAAATCAGACCCTGAGAGGCTCCGGCTGCAAAATCAGACCCTGAGGGGCCCCAACAACAAAATCGGACGCTGAGAGGCACCGGCCACAAAATCGGACCCTGAGGGGCCCCAGACACAAAATCGGACCCTGAGGGGCCCCGGCCACAAAATCAGACCCTGAGGGGCCCAACCCACAAAATCAGACCCTGAGGGGCCCCGCCCACAAAATCAGACCCTGAGGGGCCCCACCCTCAAAATTGGACCCTGAGGGGCCCCAGCCACAAAATCAGACCCTGAGGGGCCCCAGCCACAAAATCAGACTATGAGGGGCTCCACCCACAAAATCGGACCTGAGGGGCCCCACCCACAAATCCAGACCCTGAGGGGACCCGGCCACAAAATCGGACCCTGAGGGGCCCCGCCCACTAAATCGGATTCTGAAAGGCCCCAACCACAAAATCGGACCCTGAGGGGCCCCGCTGACCAAATTGAACTCTGAGGGGCCCCGCCCACCAAATCGGACCGAGAGTGGCCCGCCTACCAAATCAGACTTAGAGTGGCCCCACCCACCAAATCGAACCCCGAGGGTCCCCGCCCACCAAATCGGACCCCGAGGGGCCCCGCCCACCAAATCGGACCCCGAGGGATCCCGCCCACCAAATCGGACCCTGAGGGGCCCCGCTCACCAAATCGGACCCTGAGGGGCCCCGCCCACTAAATCGGACCCTAAGGGGCCCCACCCACAAAATCGGACCCTGAGGGGCCCCGGCCACAAGATTGGACCCTGAGGGGCCCCAACCACCAAATCAGACCCTGAGGGGCCCCGGCCACAAAATCGGACCCTTAGGGGCCCCACCCACAAAATCAGCCCCTGAGGGGACCCGGCCATCAAATCGGACCCTGAGGGGCCCCACCCACAAAATCGGACCCTGAGGTGCCCCACCCACAAAATCGGACCCTGAGGCCAAAGTGGCCCCTGAGAGGCACCCACAGTTAAAACGGATCCTGAGTTGAAAGTCTTGCAGGTGCAGCAGGCAAGTCTCTCTTAGGCTGGTTTCACATTAGCGCATTTTCAGCGCGCGCACGGCCGGGGGTAGCTCCGCCCCCGAGCCGGCTCTCTGCCCGGCGTGCCCGCCCTTTCCTTGTAGCGCCGCCTCCTAGCGGACAGCGGCGCCTGCGATCGGCGCACCCTATCTTTAGCATAGGGTGCGCCGATCGTGCGCAGGCCGTGCGCTAGTTGCGCTTTGACCTGCGCTGCGCACTTTTGACGGTGCGCCGTGCGCGCCAAAATCCGAAAAGTTTGATTTTGGCGCGCATGGCGCACCGTCAAAAGTGCGCAGCGCAGGTCAAAGCGCAACTAGCGCACGGCCTACGCACGATCGGCGCACCCTATGCTAAAGATAGGGTGCGCCGATCGCAGGCACCGCTGTCCGCTAGGAGGCGGCGCTACAAGGAAGGGGCGGGCACGCCGGGCAGAGAGCCGGCTCGGGGGCGGAGCTACCCCCGGCCGTGCGCGTGCTGAATATGCGCTAATGTGAAACCAGCCTTAAAGGGGCAGCCTGGGCAGCATTTCAAACCACTATTTGTACTTCCTTCAGGAAATACACATCTAGTATTACAATTATAATGTGCCAATCACAAGTTATTCAGTTGATTTCCGCAATTAATGCGGCCCAAAACGCTACACGCACAGACTCCGTTAAGGCGTTGTTTCGAAGCTAGCGTCCACGAGTGGTGTGCTAAGTATTTTTCGTGTCGATCGGATTTGTAGTTTTTGTGCAATTTGCGTTTGAAAATTTTTTTTCCCGTCATTGGAATGCACTGTCTCAATGCATTTGAATGGGAAACTTAAAACGTGCCCTGAGGCGATTGAAATGGCAGTAAAGCTCATTGATATGCGCAGGCACACCCAGTTACTATGAGAACACCTACAAATGTCACATGACGCCCCAAGGACAGAGCTTCTGCCACATAATATCAGCTCTTAAAGCGAAACCCACAGCACAAATGCAAATCTAGCTTCATCACATGACGCATGCCCCTGAGAGAGAATGTGCGCCAAAGTGCGTCCCTGCCCACCAAATCGGACCCTGAGGGGCCCCGCCCACCAAATCGGATTCTGAAGGCCCCACCCACCAAATCGGACCCTGAGGGGCCCCGCCCACAAAATCGGATTCTGAAAGGCTCCACCCACCAAATCGGATCCTGAGGGGTCCCACCCACCAAATCAGACCGAGAGGCTTCCCCCACCAAATCGGACCCTAATTGGCACCGCCCACCAAATCGGACCCTGAGGGGCTCCGCCCACCAAATCGAACCCTGAGGGGCCCCGCCCACCAAATTGGACCCTGAGGGGCCCCGCTCACCAAATCGGACCCAGAGTGGCCCTATCCACCCAATTGGACTCTGAGGGGCCCTGCCCACCAAATCTGACCCTGAGGGGCTCTGGCCACAAGATCGAACCCTGAGGAGCCCCACCCACAAAATCTGACCCTGAGGGGCCCCACCCACAAAATCGGACCCTGAGGGATCCCGGCCACCAATTCAAGCCCTGAGGAACCCAGGCCACCGAATAGGAACCTGAGGGGCCCCACCCAACTAATCAGACCCTGAGGCCAAAGTGGCCCCTGAGAGGCACCCACAGTTAAAACGGATCCATAGTTGAAAGTCTTGCAGGGGCAGCAGGCAAGTCTCTCTTAAAGGGGCAGCCCGGGCACCATTTCAAACCACTATCTGTACTTCCTTCAGGAAATACACATCTAGTTATTCAGTTGATTTTCCGCAATTAATGCGGCCCGAACCGCTACACGCACAGACTCCGCTGAGGTGTAGTTTCGAAGCCAGCGTCCATGAGCGGTGTGCTAAGTAATTTTCGTGTCATTCGGATTTGTAGTTTTTGCGCAATTTGCGTTTGAAAAAAGATTTTCCTCAGTGCATTTCAATGGGAAAATGTTGCCACAGTCAAAACATGCCCTGAGGCGGTTCAAATGGCAGTTAAGCTCATTGCTATGCGCAGGCACATCCAGTTAGTATGCCAATACCTACGAACTTCACATGATTCCCCCAGGACACAGATTCTGGCAGATAATATCAGCTCTTAAAGCGAAATCCACAGCACAAATGCAAATCTAGCTTCATCACATGATGCATGCCCCTGAGAGAGAATGTGCACCAAATTGGATTTAGAAGCCCAGTGAGCCAAACTGGCTCTTAAAGGGCCGACGCGCCAAAGTGATTCTTAAACGTCCGGCGCACCGAAATGAGTCTTAAAGGGCCGGTGCGCCAAATCGAAAGCTGAGTGACCCCAGGCTCCAAATTGGAGGCTGATCGACCCTGGCCTACAAATCGGAGGCTGAGCCACCCTGGCCTCCAAATCGGACCCAGAGTGGCCCCGCCCACCAAATTGGTCCCTGAGGGGCCCCGCCCACCAAATCAGACCGTGAGGGGCCCCGCCCACCAAATCGGACCCTGAGGGGCCCCGCCCACCAAATCGGACCCCGAGGGGCCCCATCCACCAAATCGGACCCAGAGTGGCCCCGTCCACCAAATCGGACCCAGAGTGGCCCCACCCACCAAATCGGACTCTGTGGGGCCGCGCCCACCAAATCGGACCCACATTGGCCCCGCCCACCAAATCAGACTCTGAGGTGCCCTGCCTTCCAAACCGGACCCTGAGGGTCCCCGCCCACCAAATTGGACCCAGAGGGGCTCCGCCAAAAAAATCAGACCCTAAGGGGCCCCACCCACAAAATCAGACCCTGAGGGGCCCCGGCCACAAAATCTGACCCTGAGGGATCCCATCCACCAATTCAAGCCCTGAGGAGCCCAAGCCACCAAATCGGATGCTGAGGGGCCCCACCCACCAAATCAGACCCTGAGGGGCCCCACAGGCCAAAGTGGCCCCTGAGGTTCACCCACAGTTAAAACGGATCCTGAGTTGAAAGTCTTGCAGGGGCAGCAGGCAAGTCTCTCTTAAAGGGGCAGCCCGGGCACCATTTCAAAGCCCTATCTGTACTTCCTTCAGGAAATACACATCTAGTTCTTCTACTTCTTATTATTTTAGTGGTTTGAAAAAACCACTTTATTGTAATCCGAACGCTGCTAACTTATTCTTCTTATTATTATTATTCAGTTGATTTCCGCAATTAATGTGGCCCGAACTGCTACACGCACAGACTCCGTTGAGGTGTTGTTTCGAAGGCAGCGTCCACAAGTGATGTGCTAAGTATTTTTCGTGTCAATCGGATTTGTAGTTTTTGCGCAATTTGCATTTGAAAAAACATTTTCCCGTCATTGGAATGAATTGTCTCAATGCTTTGCAATGGGGAAATTTTGCCACAGGGAAAACATGGCCTGATGCGATTGAAATGGCAGTTAAGCTCATTGATATGCGCAGGCACACCCAGTTAGTATGCCAACGCCTACAACCTTTACATGACGCCCCCAGGACACAGATTCTGCCAGATAATATCAACTCTTAAAGCGAAACCCAAAGCACAAATGCAAATCTAGCTTCATCACATGACGTTTGCCTCTGAGAGAGAATGTGTGCCAAAGTGGAATTAGAAGCCCAGTGAGCCAAACTGGCTCTTAAAGGGCCGATGCACCAAAATGAGACTTAAAGGGCCGGCACGCCAAATAGAAAGCTGAGTGACCCCAGGCTCCAAATCTGAGGCTGATTGACCCCGGCCTACAAATCGGACCTAGAGTGGCCCCGCCCACCAAATTGGACACTGTGGGGCCCCGCCCACCAAATTGGACTCTGTGGGGCCTCGCCCACCAAATCGGACCCAGAGTGGCCCCGCCCACCAAATCGGACCCAGAGTGAAAATTCATTTGAAAATTTTTTTTCCCGTCATTGGAATGCACTGTCTCAATGCATTTGAATGGGAAACTTAAAACGTGCCCTGAAGCGATTGAAATGGCAGTAAAGCTCATTGATATGCGCATGCACACCCAGTTACTATGCCAACGCGTACAAACGTCACATGACGCCCCAAGGACAGAGCTTCTGCCACATAATATCAGCTCTTAAAGCGAAACCCACAGCACAAATGCAAATCTAGCTTCATCACATGACGCATGCCCCTGAGAGAGAATGTGCGCCAAAGTGCGTCCCTGCCCACCAAATCGGACCCTAAGGGTCCCCGCCCACCAAATCGGACTCTGAGAGGCCCCGCCCACCAAATCGGATTCTGAAAGGCCCCGCCCACCAAATCGGACCCTGAGGGGCCCAGCCCACAAAATCAGATTCTGAAAGGCCCCACCCACCAAATCGGACCCTGAGGGGTCCCACCCACCAAATCAGACCGAGAGGCTTCCCCCACTAAATCGAACCCAGAGTGGCCCTACCCACCCAATTGGACTCTGAGGGGCCCTGCCCACCAAATCTGACCCTGAGGGGCTCTGGCCACAAGATCGAACCCTGAGGAGCCCCACCCACAAAATCTGACCCTGAGGGGCCCCACCCACAAAATCAGACCCTGAGGGATCCCGGCCACCAATTCAAGCCCTGAGGAACCTAGGCCACCGAATAGGAACCTGAGGGGCCCCACCCAACTAATCAGACCCTGAGGCCAAAGTGGCCCCTGAGAGACACCCACAGTTAAAATGGATCCATAGTTGAAAGTCTTGCAGGGGCAGCAGGCAAGTCTATCTTAAAGGGGCAGCCCGGGCACCATTTCAATCCACTATCTGTACTTCCTTCAGGAAATACACATCTAGTTATTCAGTTGATTTCCGCAATTAATGTGGCCCGAACTGCTACACGCACAGACTCCGTTGAGGTGTTGTTTCGAAGGCAGCGTCCACAAGTGATGTGCTAAGTATTTTTCGTGTCAATCGGATTTGTAGTTTTTGCGCAATTTGCATTTGAAAAAACATTTTCCCGTCATTGGAATGAATTGTCTCAATGCTTTGCAATGGGGAAATTTTGCCACAGGGAAAACATGGCCTGATGCGATTGAAATGGCAGTTAAGCTCATTGATATGCGCAGGCACACCCAGTTAGTATGCCAATGCCTACAACCTTTACATGACGCCCCCAGGACACAGATTTTGCCAGATAATATCAACTCTTAAAGCGAAACCCAAAGCACAAATGCAAATCTAGCTTCATCACATGACGTTTGCCTCTGAGAGAGAATGTGTGCCAAAGTGGAATTAGAAGCCCAGTGAGCCAAACTGGCTCTTAAAGGGCCGACGCACCAAAATGAGACTTAAAGGGCCGCTGCGCCAAATGGAAAGCTGAGTGACCCCAGGCTCCAAATCGGAGGCTGATTGACCCCGGCCTACAAATCGGACCCAGAGTGGCCCCCGCCCACCAAATCGGACCCTGAGGGGCCCCGCCCACCAAATCAGACCCAGAGTGGCCCCCGCCCACCATATCGGACCGTGAGGGGCCCCGCCCACCAAATCTAGGACACATTTTCTGCCACATAATATCAGCTCTTAAAGCGAAACCCACAGCACAAATGCAAATCTAACTACATCACATGATGCATGCCCCTGAGAGAGAATGTGCGCCAATGTGGATTTCGAAGCCTAGTGCGCCAAACTGGCTCTTAAAGGGGCGACGCGCCAAAGTGATTCTTAAAGGGCCGACGCACCAAAATGAGTCTTAAAGGGCCGGCACGCCAAATAGAAAGCTGAGTGACCCCAGGCTCCAAATCTGAGGCTGATTGACCCCGGCCTACAAATCGGACCGAGAGTGGCCCCGCCCACCAAATAGGACACTGTGGGGCCCCGCCCACCAATTTGGACTCTGTGGGGCCCCGCCCACCAAATCGGACCCAGAGTGGCCCCGCCCACCAAATCGGACCCAGAGTGGCCCCGCCCACCAAATCAGACTCTGAGGGGCCCCACCACCAAATCGGACCCTGAGGGGTCTCGTCCACCAAATCGGACCCAGAGTGGCCCCGCCCACCAAATCGGACCCTGAGGAACCCCGCCCACCAAATCGGACTATGAGGGGCCCCGCCGACCAAATCGGACCCAGAGTTGCCCCGCCCACCAAATCAGACCCTGAGGGGCCCCGCCGACCAAATCGGACCCAGAGTGACCCCGCCCACCAAATCAGACCCAGAGTGGCCCCGCCCACCAAATCGGACCCCGAGGGGCCCCACCCACCAAATCGGACCCTGAGGCGCCCCGCCCACGAAATCGGACCCAGAGGCGCCCCGCCCACCAAATCGGACCCTGAGGGGCCCCGCCCACCAAATCGGACCCAGAGGGGCCCCGCCCACCAAATCGGACCCTGAGGGGCCTAGTCCACCAAATCGGACCCAGAGTGGCCCGGCCCACCAAATCGGACCCTGAGGGGCCCGGCCCACCAAAATCTGCCTCTGAGGGGCCCCGCCCACCAAATCGGACCCAGAGTGGCCCCACCCACCAAATCGGGCTCTGAGCTGCCCCGGTCACCAAATCGGACTCTCAGGAGCCCCGCCCACCAAATCGGACCCAGAGTGGCCCCGCCCACCGAATCGGACTCTGAGGGGACCCGCCGACCAAATCGGACCCAGAGTTGCCCCGCCCACCAAATTAGACCCTGAGGGGCCCCGCCGACCAAATCGGACCCAGAGTGACCCAGCCCACCAAATCAGACCCAGAGTGGCCCCGCCCACCAAATCGGACCCTGAGGGGCCCCACCCACCAAATCGGACCCTGAGGGGCCCCGCCCACCAAATCGGACCCAGAGTGACCCCACCCACCAAATCAGACCCAGAATGGCCCCACCCACCAAATCAGACCCTGAGGTGCCCCACCCACCAAATCGGACCCTGAGGGGCCCTGGCCACAAAATCGGCCCCAGAGTTGCCCCGCCCACAAAATCGGATCCAGAGTGGCCCGCCCACAAAATCGGACCCAGAGGGGCCCTGCCCAGAAAATCGGACCTTGAGGGGCCCCACCCATAAAATCAGACCCTGAGGGGCCCTGCCCAGAAAATCGGACCCTGAGGGGCCCCGCCTACAAAATCAGACCCTGAGGGGCCCCACCCACAATATCAGACCCTGAGCGGCCCTGCCCACCATATCGGACCCTGATGGGGCCCCGCCCACCAATTCAAGCCCTGAGGAGCCCAGGCCTCCGAATCGGATCCTGAGGGGCTCCACAGGCCAAAGTGGCCCCTGAAAGGCACCCACTGTTAAAACGGATCCTGAGTTGAAAGTCTTGCAGGGGCAGCAGGCAAGTCTCTCTGAAAGGGGCAGCCCGGGCACAATTTCAATGCACTATCTGTACTTCCTTCAGGAAATACACATCTAGTTATAGTGGTTTGAAAAAACCACTATATTGTAATCCGAACACTGCTAACTTATTCTTCTTATTATTAAGTTGATTTCCGCAATTAATGCAACCCGAACCGCTACACGCACAAACTCCGTTGAGGTGTCGTTTCGAAGCCAGCGTCCATGAGAGGTGTGCTAAGTATTTTTCGTGTCGATCGGATTTGTAGTTTATGCGCAATTTGCGTTTGAAAATGTTTTTTCCCGTCATTGGAATGCAATGTCTCCAATGCTTTTCAATGGGAAATGGCAAAACGTGCCCTGAGGCGATTGAAATGGCAGTTAAGCTCATTGATATGCGCAGGCACACCCATTTACTATGCCAACGCCTACGAACTTCACTTGAACCCCAGCACAGAGCTTCTGCCACATAATATCAGCTCTTAAAGCGAAATGCAAATCTAGCTTCATCACATGACACATGCCCCTGAGAGAGAATGTCCGCCAAAGTGGATTTAGAAGAAGCCCAGTGAGCCAAACTAGCTCTTAAAGGGCCAACGCGCCAAAGTGATTGTTAAAGGGCCAGCGCACCGAAATGAGTCTTAAAGGGCCGACACACCAAATCGAAAGCTGAGTGACCCCAGGCTCCAAATCGGAGACTGAGCCACCCCGGCCTCCAGATCGGAGGCTGAGCCACCCCGGCCTCCAAATCGGAGCCTGAGTCACCCCGGCCTCCAAATCGGAGCCTGAGTCACCCCGGCCTCCAAATCGGAGCCTGAGTCACCCCGGCCTCCAAATCGGAGCCTGAGTCACCCCGGCCTCCAAATCGGAGCCTGAGTCACCCCGGCCTCCAAATCGGAGACTGAGTCACCCCGGCCTCCAAATCGGAGACTGAGTCACCCCGGCCTCCAAATCGGAGACTGAGTCACCCCGGCCTCCAAATCGGAGACTGAGTCACCCCGGCCTCCAAATCGGAGACTGAGTCACCCCGGCCTCCAAATCGGAGACTGAGTCACCCCGGCCTCCAAATCGGAGACTGAGTCACCCCGGCCTCCAAATCGGAGACTGAGTCACCCCGGCCTCCAAATCGGAGACTGAGTCACCCCGGCCTCCAAATCGGAGGCTGAGCCACCCCGGCCTCCAAATCGGAGCCTGAGTCACCCCGGCCTCCAAATCGGAGACTGAGTCACCCCGGCCTCCAAATCGGAGACTGAGTCACCCCGGCCTCCAAATCGGAGACTGAGTCACCCCGGCCTCCAAATCAGAGGCTGATCCACCCCGGCCTCCAAATCGGAGGCTGATCCACCCCGGCCTCCAAATCGGAGGCTGATCCACCCCGGCCTCCAAATCGGAGGCTGATCCACCCCGGCCTCCTAATCGGAGGCTGATCCACCCAGGCCTCCTAATCGGAGGCTGATCCACCCAGGCCTCCAAATCGGAGGCTGAGCCATCCCGGCCTCCAAATAGGAGGCTGAGCCACCCCTGCCTCCAAATCGGAGGCTGAGCCACCCCTGCCTCCAAATCGGAGGCTGAGACACTCCGGCCTCCAAATCGGAGGCTGAGACACTCCGGCCTCCAAATCGGAGGCTGAGCCACCCTGGGCTCCAAATCGGAGGCTGAGCCACCCTGGGCTCCAAATCGGAGGCTGAGCCACTCTGGCCTCCAAATAGGAGGCTGAGCCACCCCGGCCTCCAAATCGGAGGCTGAGCCACCCTGGGCCCCAAATCGGAGGCTGAGCCACCCCGACCTCCAAATCGGAGGCTGAGCGACCCCGACCTCCAAATCGGAGGCTGAGCGACCCCGACCTCCAAATCGGAGGCTGAGCAACCCCGACCTCCAAATCGGAGGCTGAGCAACCCCGACCTCCAAATCGGAGGCTGAGCGACCCCGACCTCCAAATCGGAGGCTGAGCGACCCGGCCTCCAAATCGGAGGCTGAGTGACCCCAGCCTCCAAATCGGAGGCGGAGCCACCCCGGCCACCAAATCGGAGGCTCATCGACTCCGGCCTCCAAATCGGAGGCTCTTTGACCTCGGCCTCCAAATCGGAAGTTCAACGACCCCGGCCTCCAAATCTTACCCAGAGTGGCCCCACCCACCAAATCAGACCCAGAGAGGCCCTGCCCACCAAACCGGACCCTGAGGGGCCCCGCCCATCAAATCGGACCCTGTGGGCCCCCGCCCACTAAATCGGACCCAGAGTGGCCTCGCCCACCAAATCGTACCCTCAGAGGCCCCGCCCACCAAATTGGACCCAGAGGGGCTCCGCCCACAAAATCAGACCCAGAGGGGCCCCTGCCACAAAATCAGACCCTGAGGGGCAGCGGCCACAAAATCAGACCCTGAGGGGCCGCTGCCACAAAATCGGACCCTGATGGGCCCCAGTCACAAAATCGGACCCTGATGGGCCCCGGCCACAAAATCGGACCCTGAGAGGCCCCAACCACAAAATCAGACCCTGAGGGGCCCCAGCCACAAAATCGAACCCTGAGGGGCCCTAGCCACAAAATCGGACCCTGAGCGGCCCCGCCCACAAAATCGGACCCTGAGGGGCCCCGCCCACAAAATTAGGCCCTGAGGGGCCCCCACCCTCAAAATCGGACCCTGAGGGACCCCAGCCACAAAATCAGACCCTGAGGCACCCCAGCCTCAAAATCGGACCCTGATGGGCCCCACCAACAAAATCAGACCCTGAGGGGCCCCAGACACAAAATCGGACCCTGAGGGGCCCCACCCACCAAATCGGACCCTGAGGGACCCTGGCCACAAAATCGGACCCTGAGGGGACCCCGGCCACAAAATCGGACCCTGAGGGGCCCCAGCCACAAAATCGGACCCTGAGGGGCCCCAGCCACAAAATCGGACCCTGAGGTGCCCCGGCCACAAAATCGGACCTTGAGGGGCCCCGGCCACAAAATCGGACCATAAGGGGCACCACCCACAAAATCGGACCCTGAGGGGCCCCACCCACAAAATCAGACCATGAGGGGCCCCACCCACAAAACTGGACCCTGAGGCATCCCGTCCACCAATAAAAACCTGAGGAGCCCAGGCCACCGAATCTGATCCTGAGGGGCCCCACCCACCAAATCAGACCCTGAGGCCAAAGTGGCCCCTGAGAGGCACCCACACTTAAAACGGATCCTGAGTTGAAAGTCTTGCAGGGGCAGCAGGCAAGTCTCTCTTAAAGGGGCAGCCCGGGCACCATTTCAAACCACTATCTGTACTTCCTTTAGGAAATACACATCTAGTATTATTATTACTATTCAGTTGA
Organism: Dendrobates tinctorius; assembly: GCF_039654945.1. Classification (NCBI taxonomy): domain Eukaryota; kingdom Metazoa; phylum Chordata; class Amphibia; order Anura; family Dendrobatidae; genus Dendrobates; species Dendrobates tinctorius. The sequence continues at coordinate 2,013,579 of NW_027361768.1, forward strand.
TTTCCGCAATTAATGCGGCCCGAACCGCTACACGCACAGACTCCATTGAGGTGTCATTTCGAAGCCAGCGTCGACGAGAGGTGTGCAAAGTATTTTTCGTGTCGATCGGATTTGTAGTTTTTGCGCAATTTGCGTTTGAAAATACATTTTCCTGTCATTGGAATGCATTGTCTCAATGCATTTTAACGGGAAAATGTTGCCATAGGGAAAACATGGGGCAGTCGTGAGGTGGCAGTTATGCTCATTGATATTCGTAGGCCAGGGCCGGGTCAGCAACCGGCGCACCCGGGCAATTGCCGGGGCCCTGGCGAGATGGGAGGTCCCACTCACGCTGTTTGGGATACCCGCCGGCCGCCACCACGCCCCCCATGTACTGACCCCATCCTGCGCCCTCCGCGAGGGACCCACGCAGTGATTCAGCCCCTTAGGCTGAGTGCAGATGACTTTTTAGCCCTGCGGATTTCTTCCATTTTTCCTGCGGTTTTATTGCGGTTTTTGTGCGGTTTTCCCCCTGCGGATTTGGAGACAGGGGAGATGGAAAACCGCACAAAAGAAGTAACATGCCACGGATTTTGTACCGCAGGAAAACCGCGCCGAAAAATCCGCAGCGTCTGCACAGGGTTTTTTTTTTTTACATTGATTTTAAGGCTACTGTATATCACAATGCGGATATGTAACATTTCTGCGCGGTAAAATCTGCTGCGGATCCGCTGCAAATCTGCATCGTGTGCACACAGCCTTAGGGCCAGCAATGATCATCACTTCCTTCGTCTGTAATCTTGTGTGCGGTGTTGACACAGGACCTGTGATGAGGTCACAGGAGGGAAGGAGTCAGGGGTCACATGATCAGGGCGGCTGCAGGACTCTGCTGTGCTGGTCGCTTGTCATTATGGTGCTAGTCTGGATGGATGAGGTAACGTTTATGTGTGGGACAGTGGGGTCAGGAGGGGATTACAAGGTGGATGCAGCAGAGCTGTGTGTGTACTTTGTGTGGGGTTAGGAGAGGTTTACAAGGTGGATGTAGCAGAGCCGTGTGTGTACTTGTGTGGGGTTAGGAGGGGTTTACAAGGTGGATGTAGCAGAGCCGTGTGTGTACTTGTGTGGGGTCAGGGAGATGTTTAAGGTGGATGTAGCAGTGCCATGTGTGTACTTTGTGTGGGGTTAGGAGGGGTTTACAAGGTGGATGTAGCAGAGCCGTGTGTACTTGTGTGGGGTCAGGGAGGTGTTTTGCAAGGTGGATGTAGCAGAGCCGTGTGTGTACTTTGTGTGGGGTTAGGAGGGGTTTACAAGGTGGATGTAGCAGAGCCGTGCTTGTGTGGGGTCAGGAGGGGTTTTTCAAGGTGGATGTAGCAGAGCCGTGTGTGTACTTGTGTGGGGTCAGGAGGGGTTTAACAAGGTGGATGTAGCAGAGCCGTGTGTACTTGTGTGGGGTCAGGAGGGGTTTTACATGGTGGATGTAGCAGAGCCATGTGTGTACTTGTGTGGGTCAGGAGGGGTTTTACAAGGTGAATGTAGCAGAGCCGTGTGTGTACTTGTGTGGGGTCAGGAGGGGTTTACAAGGTAGATGTAGCAGAGCCATGTGTGTACTTTGTGTGGGGTCAGGGGGTGTTTTACAAGGTGGATGTAGCAGAGCCGTGTGTGTTCTTTGTGTGGGGTCAGGAGGGGTTTACAAAGTGGATGTAGGAGAGCCGTGTGTGTACTTGTGTGGGGTCAGGAGGGGTTTTTCAAGGTGGATGTAGCAGTGCCGTGTGTGTACTTGTGTGGGGTCAGGAGGGGTTTTACAAGGTGGATGTAGCAGAGCCTTGTGTGTACTTGTGTGGGGTTAGGAGGGGTTTACAAGGTGGATGTAGCAGAGCCGTGTGTGTACTTGTGTGGTCAGGAGGTGTTTTACAAGGTGGATGTAGCAAAGCCATGTGTGTACTTGTGTGGGGTCAGGAGGGGTTTACAAGGTGGATGTAGCAGAGCCGTGTGTGTACTTGTGTGGGGTCAGGAGGGGTTTACAAGGTGGATGTAGCAGAGCCGTGTGTGTACTTGTGTGGGGTCAAGAGTGGTTTTACAAGGTGGATGTAGCAGAGCCATGTGTGTACTTGTGTGGGGTTAGGAGGGGTTTTACAAGGTACATGTAGCAGAGCCGTGTGTGTACTTGTGTGGGGTCAGGAGGTGTTTTACAAGGTGGATGTAGCAGAGCCGTGTGTGTACTTGTGTGGGGTCAGGAGGGGTTTTACAAGGTGGATGTAGCAGAGCCGTGTGTGTTCTTGGGTGGGGTCAGAAGGGGTTTACAAGGTGTACGGAGCAGAGCCGTGTGTGTACGAGGTGTACAGAGTGGAGCCGTGTGTTTATGTAGCAGACCTGTGTGTTTATGGAGCGGAGCAGAGCCGGGGGTGTACGGAGTGAAGCTGCGTGTGTACAAGGTGTACGAAGCGGAGCTGTGTGTGTACGAGGTGTATGGTGGGGAGCATTTATACCTCCCAAGTCCCAACCGTCCTGGATCCAGCGAGACAGTCCCGATTTTGAGAGAGAGACTGCCCCAGCCGGGAGTATACTTTCCCCGTGGAACACGGAGTACACAGCGGATCCCCAAGGAGCAATTTAAAACTTGCACGTAACGTTCTGCCGGAATTGACGTGCTGGAAGCTGACCAGAAATTAGGTAATTTCAGTAGGAGATTGTGACGGAACCATGGAGGCACTTCAGGGAATGCTTCAGATCCATTACCGTGTCCTCCAACAGCACGGATAGCGGGATCGCCTTGGAATCGGGGATGTCGGCCATGTGAGCGGATCATGATATGTCCTGCACCAGGAGGCTCAGGTGGACGCTACAATGGGAGCTGGGGTGCTATAGTATCTTTATAGAATCTTTCTGTCTCTGTTCTCTCTATCTTTCTCTGGCCCCGCCCACCAAATCGGCCCCCGAGTGGCCCCCACAGTTAAAGTGGATCCAGAGTTGAAAGTCTTGCAGGGGCAGCAGGCAAGTCTCTCTTAAAGGGGCAGCCCGGGCACCATTTCAAACCACTATCTGTACTTCATTCAGGAAATACACATCTAGTTACATCTGAAATTTTATGTTTGGCTTCTAAAAGTTTTCACACATACAGTACCACTGATAAGTGAGCTGCTGCGAATGGTGAGAATGGTGATCTGTGGTGAAGTCTGAAGACTTTCTCATGTTGCTGAGGTCATTGCACTTCAGCCCGGCTGGGAATGCAGCCTCAGTGACCTGCAGTAACCTTGATGATGTCACTGAGGCTTCACTGCAGCCGCTCATTTATAAGTGGTTCTCAGCCTGGATGGTCGCATCTTGGCACCGTCCAGGTTGAAAACTATTTATCCCCAGACATGGATTACAGTGTGGGACAGAATGACAGACTGAAAAGCAATATGGTTGTTTTTGTATTTTTGTGTTTTTACAGGAGACGAGGAATTCAATGGAATGGGTGTTGAGTGAGTATAACTGTGTTTGCTATTTTATAAAATAAAAATGAAAAGGTGTGTTTCGGTTTTATTTCAAATAAAAGACTATACTTCTTGTGTGTTTATTTACCATAAAACTATAGGATTAGTACTGGAGAGGCATATTGTGGATGCCTCTCCATTGCTAATCCATGGGCTTGATGTTACCAGACAATAAAAAGGTGAGATCAACCCCATAAATATTACCCTACTTGTCACCACCACAGGGCAAGTGGAAAGAGACAGGCAAAGCACCAGAATTGGCAAATCTAATAGATGTGCCTTTTCTGGGCGGCTGCTGCTATTTTTAGGCTGTGGGGACAATATCCATGTCCCTTTATAAGGTTGAGAATACCAGTCCCCAGCTGTCTGCTTTAACTTAGCTAGTTATCAAAAAATACAGGGGACTTCATGCCTTTCTTTAATTTATTTATAGCGCAGGCAGTAGCTGATGATTACTCTCATCAGCCGCTCCCTGCTCTCGATGTTATCAGCTGAATACAACTCTCAACATTGTCCACATCAGCAAGGGACAGTGATACCAGCTGTCTTCAGCACCCGGCGCCGGGGTGCAATGCTAAAGGGTCTGTCACACTAAGTGATATCGCTAGCAATATCGCTATAACGTCACTGGTTTTTGTGACGTTATAGCGATATTGCTAGCGATATCACTATGTCTGATACTTACCTCCGACCGGCCCCCCACACTGGTTATCGCTGATCGCGCGAGAACGTCCTGGACTGTTTCTCGTCGTCAGCTTCCTGCTGTACTTCCTGTGGCGCCGACGAGCGACGCGTGGACGCGGGCGGGAGGATGTCAGGATCGCCTCGTCTGACAGGTAAGTAATGACCCCCAACCCCTGTGATGTCGCTGGTGAGATCTGCCTGTGCGTCATATCGCTGGTCGGGATCGCTGGTGCATCGCGAAGTGTGACAGTACCTTAACAGTACCACTGCCTCCCAGGTGCCTGACATATGGAACTGATGTGGCACATGGGCAGCACACGGTTGCCACACGTATGCCACAAGTATGACACACACATACATACGGACTGTGATATCTCTTCCTCTGTTTTTTCCCGGTACGGAAGATATCAGGACGTCTGAAAACGGCCTTATGTTGGCAAGTACTGTAAATGTACATACAGGTTTTTGCTACTGCAGATGTGCTATAAATACACATTGAAAAGTTTTCTTTTTTTCAGAAGCAGGTACTGTACATACAGGTACTTTAAATAAAATGAAGGTTTGTGTTATTTCAGCAGTACTGTAAAAGAACATGGCTATTTTTTACTTTGTCACACTGGCGTAACTACGGAGGTAGCAGCCGAAGCGGTTGCTTTGAGGCCTGGCCTATATAGGGGCCCGTGTCCCCGGCTCTGATCGGCACTACCCGGGTAGTGCAATTAAGTACATACTCACCTCTCCTGCATGTCTCTTGCAGCCCCCCCTGCTTATTCCATCTTCTCAGAACTGTTCGTCCTGCTTTTAGCAGCCGCTCATTACATATGCGCATATGTAATGAGTGGCACCACGTGGACGCTGAGATGGAATAAGCACGGAGGGAGGCTGCAAGAGACATGCAGGAGAGGTGAGTATAACGGAGGGAGCCATATTCACCTGTCCCCCGTTCCACCGCTGCGCATTGCTCTGCTGTCTTGCTTCCTCTGGCAGTGACGTTCAGGTCAGAGGGCGCCATGACGTAGTCAGCAGGCGCCCTCTGCCTGAACAGTCACTGTGCAGGGCCGGCAACGCTGAGGAGCAGCAGCTGCAGCAGCAGAGACGAGGTGAGTATATAGGTTTCTTTTTTCTTTAATCGAGACAGCGGCAGCAGCATTGTAAGGGGCCACTAATGACCGTGCAGCATTACAAGGGGCCAGTAATCACTGTACAGCATTACAAGGGGCCACTAATCACTGTGCAGCATTATAAGGGGTCACTAATCACTGTGCAGCATTACAAGGGGCCACTAATCACTGTGCAGCATTACAAGGGGCCACTAATCACGGTGCAGCATTATAAGGGGCCACTAATCACTGCAGCATTACAAGGGGCCAATAATCACTGTGCAGCATTACAAGGGGCCACTAATCACTGCAGCATTACAAGGGGCCACTAATCACTGCAGCATTACAAGTGGCCAGTAATCACTGTGCAGCATTACAAGGGGCCACTAATCACTGCAGCATTACAAGGGGCCACAAATCACTGTGCAGCATCACAAGGGGCCACCAATCACTGTGCAGCTTTATAAGGGCCCACCAATCACTGCAGCATTATATGGGGCATATGTTATTATGGAGCATGTTATAGGGCCACCATTATTCACTGTGCAGCATTATTAGGCATATTTTTGTATGGAGCATCTTATGAAACCCATCATGAACTTTATGAAGCATATTATGGGGCCCATTTTATTTTTGAAATTTACCAGTAGCTTCAGCATTTTCCACCCTAGGCTTATACATGATTCAGTAAGTTTTCCCAGTTTTTTGTGACAAAATTAGGGGGTCGGCTATATACACGGGTCGGCTTATACACGAGTATATACGGTACCTTACTGCGGCGCTCCAGCGGGTGCTGTGGCCAACGCTGTCTTGGGGGCCCGCCGGCCCAGTGTGCGTAGTGTAGGGTATCCTGGGCCCCGGTGGAAAAAAATGTACATTATGATTTTGCAGCCTACGCTGCATTTCTGTGCCTGCTGTGCGGAGCGAAGCACATATTGGGCCCGCCTCCCTGCCTACAGCCAGTGTATTGCTTCAGACTAGTTCAGTCCCACCCCTTCCCTGAGCCCTCGCTGTCTATTAGCTCTTTGCAGAGCTGCTTGCCGCATGGACCTCTGAGAAATGTAGTTCCTGGAGGTCGGTTTGCGCGGAGGAAGGCAGGCAGCCCTCACTGTCTCAGCTTAATTAATGCCAGGCCAGCCACTCAGCCAACTCTAGTATGCATCATCAGTAAGAGGGTGCGTCTTGAAGGGGGTGAGTCTTGAAGGGGGTGTGTCTTGAAGGGTGTGTGTCTTTGAGGGGGTGTGTCTTTGAGGGGGCCCCATTTAAAAGTTTGCTATGGGGCCCAATCAGTTCTAGTTACGCCCCTGCTTTGTCAGTACTGTAAATACACATGAATCTTTTTTTACTGCAGCAAGTACTGTAAATGCAAATTAAAGTTTTTAATATTGCAGCAGATGCTATGAATGCACATGAATTTTTTGCTACTGTGGCAATACTATAAATGCACATTAGAGTTTTTGTTACTGTTGCGGGTACTGTAAGTAAACATGAGTGTTTTTGATACTGCAGATAGTCACTTGTGATTGTCCCTCCATGGGTCCCTCCATGAGCAAGTTTTGTAAAATCAGAGAATTCCCTATTGTGGTATTGTTTATACTACTAAGCTTCCTGAATTGATTTATTGTCAGTTGGACCAAGATGCTCTAGGGCTTCTTTTCTCTTATTGGTTTCATCCCCAGCTAAAAGACCATACCGTGAGTGAATAAAATGTGGCTCTGACATTTGGAGTCCACAGTTTTGAGATAAGCAACAGCAGCAACTGCTTTGATAGAAGCATCTGCAAATACGTACAGTCTTTGGGTTTGTATTTCTGTAGACGGCACAGGGGTGTATGGTCTTGGCACATTCAGGTAGGAGAGGGCTGCTAAAGAGTTCTTCCATACTTCCCACTGGATTCTCTTATCAAGTGGCAGATGTGCATCCCAGTCAGATGTTTCCTTAGTTAAGTCTCTTAAGCTGGTTTCACACTTGCGTTTTTTGCGCTGTTTTTTAGTGCAAAAAAACGCATGCATTTTTTTTCCTTATCTTTTACATGTGTGCGCATAGGTGCGCATGCACATGCGTTTGTACGCGTTTGTATGTGCATGCATTTTTTTGAAGTGTGCGCTCGGGCGCACAAAATGCATCCTGCTGCATTTTTTGTGCGTCCGACTTGCCCAAAAAAAAGCATGTGCGCGCAATGCTTTTTTTTACAGTCAAACACCCATTATAGTCTATGGGTGCGCATACGTGTGCATAGTAATGCGCACGTATACGCAAAAAAACGCACCCAAACCCGCAAAAAACGCACACAAACGCATGATGCGTTTTTTATGTGCGTTTGCACTGCGCACAGTGCACAGCGCAAAAAAGCGCAAGTGTGAAAGTAGCCTTATTAAGGCTCTGTCTTGTATAGTAACAAGAGCTGCGAAACCCAATGGATTGCACAGGTTGTTGATGGTAGACAGAACACCTCTGCGTGTTACAGGTTTTTCTTCCTGGCTGACATAAAAGGTGAAAGTGTCTGACTGTAGATTCCAGAGAAGCCCGAGGCTGCGTTGCATTGTTGTGGGGTCTGACCCCAGGTCCAGGTCCAAGTCTTGTGAAGGGAATGCTTTCATTAGTTCTTGATAAATCCAAAGGGAGTTCGTAGCTATATTCCGCGCTGCCGCTTTAGACAAATTCCAGGAGAGTGCTGTATGATTGCAGTAGTTTTATTCTACGCGTTTCAGGGGTCTCATGCCCCCTTCATCACGAAATGGTATTTCCTGATGAAAGGGGCATGAGACCCCTGAAACGCGTAGAATAAAACCACTGCAATCATACAGCACTCTCCTGGAATTTGTCTAAAGCGGCAGCGCGGAATATAGCTGCGAACTCCCTTTGGATTTATCATTTCTTCTGGTCACTGAAGACCTGTGGATCTGCAGCAGCCGCTACCTACACGCCTTTATCTCATCCTAACCAGGTGAGCATATTTCAAGATATACTGTCCTTTGTAACGTGGATAAGACCCTATTGCGCTTTTTGTCTCCCCCCCTTTTTTTCATTAGTTCTTGGCTGTTTGAGGCTATTTTGTGAAGCCTGAGGTTAGAGCAAGCAAGAATCTCTTGGGCTCTCCTGAGAAGACTAATGGCAGTCTCATTTTGAAGGCATGGCTTTCAGACAGTCATCAACATAAAAGTCTTTTTCTATGAATTGTCTGACACCTGATCCGTATTCTGTTTCTCCTTCTTGAGCCAACCTTTTGTGTCCATAAATGGTGACTGCAGGTGAAGGACTATTGCCAAAGATGTGCACTCTCATGCGATACTCCGTGACCTCTTTAGTAGGATCATTGTCTCTGTACAAGAAGTATCTTAGGAAGTTGCTGTCTCTCTCTCTCTCTCACAAGGAAACAATGGAACATTTGCTGGATGTCAGCGATGAAGGCAATGAAATCCTTACGGAAACGCATAAGTACTCCCAGCAATTTGTTGTTGAGACATAACAAAGGCAAATAGGCAAAAAATAGATGAATCAATAAAACCAATCATTTATTAATAAATTTCATAAAATTATTTTTCACAAGGAAATTTCTAAAAAAGGGAGTACAAATGTAATGATAGATGCTCACAGAATTAAGCTTTATGCAACATAATCACAGAATGTTTTTTTCTTTTCTTTTTTTAATTTTTTACATACAAATAATCTCCAAATAGTGTTTATTTCTTAAGCATAAATTCATAAGCTATATTTATATAAACTTCTGTCTAAATATTTTTTTAGGGAAAGGCCCAGTAGTTCTAAAAGCAGAAGAAACACATCTTTGATTAAATAGTGTGAAATACACACTGCTGAAGGTGAATAACAATTGGGTTTAACTCCCTATACTATGTGTATACCATGATAATCATAGACAAGGCTAACTAATCCTTAATGGAGTCATCACAATGCATAAATGCTCAGATAGTAGCGACTTTTGTTCTCAATGTTTCTCTGATTAATTACAAATACTTATAAACAAAATTGCATAAGCTTACTTGATTGTGTAAATATGTATCTAATTGTTGTAACAAAGGAACAACCTAACTGTGTGTGCAGCAAAGAATATTTCTCCTTAATATGAATATATCCAATGCCTAGTGCAGAGAACTACAGGTTAATCATGTGTCCTGCTTAATATGCCAGCTATACTGATTCAATTTGAAATAAGCTATTCCTGCATGATGTAACAATGCAATCCTGTTTGCAATTATACAACAACTTACATGTATAAAACTTCTGCGGTAGTTCTCTGCACTAGGCATTGGATATATTCATATTAAGTCGCTACTATCTGAGCATTTATGCATTGTGATTACTCCATTAAGGATTAGTTAGCCTTGTCTTTGATTATCATGGTATACACATAGTATAGGGAGTTAAACCCAATTGTTATTTACCTTCAGCAGTGTGTATTTCACATTATTTAATCAAAGATGTGTTTCTTCTGCTTTTAGAACTACTGGGCCTTTCCCTAAAAAATATTTAGACAGAAGTTTATATAAATATAGCTTATGAATTTATGCTTAAGAAATAAACACTATTTGGAGATTATTTGTATGTAAAAAATTAAAAAAAGAAAAGAAAAAAACATTCTGTGATTATGTTGCTGTCATGTCGGACGCTGTTCACACCACAGCGTCCGGCAGGCAGCGGTAGTACCATCTCCGTCCACTATAGCCTCAGTGGCGCCGGCTTGATTTTACTCAGGTTATCTGGGGTTAATCTAGCTGGAAATCAGGTGGGATGTTTGGTCACGCCCACGGTCTTTAAATAGTCGTGCTGGCCTGTGGGCGTCGCCGATTATAGCTTGTGTTTTGTGCCAAGTGGTTCCGGTCTGGAGTGGAGGTGTTGGAGAGAGAAATTCATAGCTGGTGTCGTATGATCCGTTGTTACCTTTTCGTCTTCCTATATTTGTGCTTTGTTTTGCCCTGTTCACATTATAGTATTGTCCTGTGTGGTTGCGGCGCGGTGTGGTTTGAGTTCTCCCTGTCTGTCATTACTGTGTGGGTTTTGGTGGTTTGACAACTCACTGGGTGGAGGGTGGAGGGTTCAGCTTAGGGCTGAGCAGGAGATAAGGAGAGGCTGGAGGCTCAGGCATTTGCACCTTTAGCAAAAACCCTGGGATGAGGGTCAGACAGGGTTTTCCCTAGTTTGAGGGACTCCGCAGGGGCCCGGGTTTTGTCAGCCTCCTTCGACCTAAGCCTCGCATAACATTATAATCGGCCCAACATTTTTCCATGGATTCCATGACTTCCATAAACCGCCAGTTGGCGGCGCTGTCCTTACAGGTCACTGAGTTGAAGGGGGCAGTTCAGCAGCAGGGCCTGGTTGTAGCTAATGTACAAGCGGCTTCTGCAGGTGCAGGTGCAGAGCCTAAGATTCCGCTGCCTGAACGATTTTCTGGGGAACGCAGCAAATTTGTTATCTTTCGGGAGGCCTGCAAGTTATACTTTCGCATGCGCCCGGTCTCCTCAGGTAATGAGGCTCAGCGGGTGGGTCTGGTGTTATCATTACTGAGTGGGGACCCCCAAGCATGGGCGTTTTCCTTACCAGCCGACTCTGCTACATTTCATTTGGTTGAGAATGTTTTTTTCAGCACTCGGGCTCATTTATGATGACCCCGACAGATTGGCTTTAGCAGAATCTAAGATCCGCGCCCTCCGTCAGGGGGAACGTATGGCGGAAGACTATTGTTCAGAATTTCGCCGTTGGGCAGTACTGATACAGGGGAACGACCCAGCGCTGCGGAGTCAGTTTATTCATGGGGTCTCAGAAAGAGTTAAACTGGCCCTCCTGATGTATGAGACTCCTGCATTGTTAGAATCTGCCATGAGTTTGGTTATCCGTATTGATCGCCGTTTGCGTCAAGGGGCGCAGGAGACGCTGCCTCTGGGGGAAAGCAGGGGTGCCAGTGTGGTTGCTGCAGATGAGCCCACGGAACCTATGCAAATCGCTGGGGTATCACATGTGCAGCGTCGCGTTCCTGGGTTCAGGAAGCATGGAGCATGTTTTTACTGTGGTAAAAGAGATCATTATGTAAATGCTTGTCCTGTGCTACCAAAGAAAGTCGCATGGAGGAGGCCCAACTGAGCGTATGCATATCCTCCATGATGGTATCTCAATGTATGCTCCCTGCCAGGGTTATTATTGCGGGCAGAGAGCTACCAATATCAGTGTTTGTGGATAGCGGTTCAGCCACCAATCTCATGGATGAGGAGTTTGCACGCATGGCAGGTTTCAAGATTGAAAAACTCCCTCATCCTATTCGCGTGGTTACCATTAATGCCGCTCCCCTCCCACAGGGGGAGATTACTGAGTTTGTAGCTGAGGTTAAACTCCACATTGTAGAGTTGAGCGACTTTTGTTTTTTTAGGGTCGCGTTTCGTTTCGTGAAACCCGACTTTTCCAAAAGTCGGGTCGAGCAAGATCGTCCGATTATAGGGAAAAGTCGGGGTCGTCCCGAAACACGAAACCCAATGTAAGTCAATGGGGAATAAAAGTCGGCAGTGAGAGGAGGACAGGAAACACACCTACAGTGCCCATTTGAATGCCAAAAGCATCAATTCTTCTTACTTAAGATTGTCAACCTTAATTAACTTCATAATACAAGTTACGCACTGAAAAATGGGGGTTATTTGGCTAAAGTTGTGGGGGGGGAGGGCTGGCTGCAGGTTTTCATGTGCCCTGGGCGAAAGAGTGCCCCTTTAACACATACCACAACTCATCATGCTCCGATACGGCAGATAAATAGCGGTATAGTACAATGAAAAATACCTCTCTTTTTACATCTCATGACGAGGCCCATCTATTTCTCCATACAGAATCATTGGTCCCATATAATGTTTGAAACAGTATATGATGGGCTCCACATAATGCTACAGTATATGTTGGTCCCCATGGATGAAGCTCCACTGTCTTATGAGCCCAAATAATGCTCCAAACATAATGGGCCCCATTTCTAATGCTCTAGTGTATAATGGGCCCTGTAAATGCTGCTCCAGTGTCTGATGTCCACCTTTGGAATGTTCCAGTGTATGGTGGGCCCCATCTATCATTCTCCAGAGTATAGTGCTCCCCAAAAATTGCTGTCCCAACATTGAAAACAATCAAATAAGTCTCCTCGCTAGGGAATCCCTGTACTTGTCTGGACAGATGCTGTAGCTTGCTTAACAGCTCGCCAGCCGTTCTCACGCCCAGTATGGATTGCACGTCATTGCACAAAGGTTAGAAAGGGTACCGTATCCCTGGATAACATGTATGGATAGCGTACACATTCCAAATATATGTCTCAGGAGGCAGGCTCAGACGGTGTCAGGCCCAGTATGGATTGCACGTGATTGCACAAAGGTTAGAAAGGGTACCGTATCCCTGGATAACATGTATGGATAGCGTACACATTCAAAATATATGTCTCAGGAGGCAGGCTCAGACGGTGTCAGGCCCAGTATGGATTGCACGTGATTGCACAAAGGTTAGAAAGGGTACCGTATCCCTGGATAACATGTATGGATAGCGTACACATTCCAAATATATGTCTCAGGAGGCAGGCTCAGACGGTGTCAGGCACAGTATGGATTGCACGTGATTGCACAAAGGTTAGAATGGGTACCGTATCCCCGGATAACATGTATGGATAGCGTACACATTCAAAATATGTCTCCGGAGGCAGGCTCAGACGGTGTTAGGCCCAGTATGGATTGCACGTGATTGCACAAAGGTTAGAAAGGATACCGTATCCCCGGATAACATGTATGGATAGCGTACACATTCAAAATATATGTCTCAGGAGGCAGGCTCAGACAGTGTCAGGCCCAGTATGGATTGCACGTGATTGCACAAAGGTTAGAAAGGGTACCGTATCCCTGGATAACATGTATGGATAGCGTACACATTCAAAATATATGTCTCAGGAGGCAGGCTCAGACGGTGTCAGGCACAGTATGGATTTGACGGCCCAGATTACACAGCGGAGCAGCAGGGAGAGGTAAAGATTGCAAATGCTGGGGCCCTGCCCAAGCAAGGGGGGCCCACTCGTGGGCGTCGGTACTGGCACTGGGCCCCTCATAGTACTGCGGTGTGTCTGACGGCGGGTGTGCACCACCACCATCAGAGACACTTGATTGCACTATGAGGGACCCTGTGCCAGTGCCCGCGCCCAAGAGTCGGCCTACCCACCTGTCCAGGGCAACGGCACTCGCACGGTGTCGTGCGGTAGGTGGTGACCCCGGCCATGGGGGGGGAGGCAGCACAGTTAGGGAGTTTTAGAAAGTGGCATATGTTGATGTTGGACATTCAGCTGATGCAAAAGGCGAAATAGGTGAAGTACCAGGAAGAGGTGGACCAAAGCAAGCCATTTTTCTGTCACCCTATGTGTCATCAGGGGAAGGTGGGACAAAATCCTTGGAAACCCATGCGTGGTTCATTTTAATGAAGGTTAGATCATCCACATTTTGGGTTGACAGACGGGTCCTTTTTTCTGTCATGATTGATCCAGCTGCACTGAAGACTCTTACCGATAGCACACTCGCAGCTGGGCAAGCGAGCTCCTGTAAGGCATATTGGGCCAATTCAGGCCAGGTGTCCAGTTTAGCGGCCCAATAGTCAAAAGGGAATGACCTGTGTGGGAGAACATCGATATGGGAGGAAAAGTAGTTTGTTACCATAGTTGACAACTGCTGTCTCCTGTCACTTTCCATCAATGCAGTATTACCAGTTGTGTGAGCGGTACTTGAAAAATCAGTCCACAACATTGTCATGAAACCCCTGTCTACAACGCCACTTCTGCTGTGTGCACCACGAACACCTCTGCCAAGCTGCCCCCGGCCCGTACGGCTCGTGTGAGAACCATCACCGCTGCTGTGTGCTGGGAATGCCTCAAGCAACCGATTTACCAGAGTTGCTTATTTATTAGCCAATATTAGGTCAAGGTTCTCCTGTTGCATGATGTTTTGTAATTTGCCTTTATAGCGTGGATCCAGGATGCTGGCCAACCAGTAGTCGTCATCGTTCATCATTTTGGCAATGCGTGGGTCCCTTTTTAGGATCCGTAAGGCATAATCTGACAGGTGGGCCAATGTTCCCGGTGTCAATGATGCACTGCGAGTGCTGGGTGGAGGAGCACTTTCTGGCAAATCCACATCCCTCCAGTCACGCACAAACCCTGTACCAGACCTTGCCACGCCAACATTTTCACTTGCCCCACGAGATGCATCCTCCTCCCCTAAGTAATCATCCCCATCATCCTCCTCCTCCTCCTCTTCTTCCTCCACCTCGTCCAGGAGAGGTCCCTGAGCAGACAATGGCTGAATGTCATCAAGGATTCCCTCCTCCTCTTCCTCCTCATCAACATTGGCTGCAGACGCCTGCTCCTTAAGGTGAGTCAAAGTTTGCATGAGCAGACGCATAAGTGGGATGCTCATGCTTAGGATGGCGTCGTCTGCGCTTACCAGCCGTGTGCATTCCTCAAAACACTGAAGGACTTTACAAAGGTCTTTCAGCTTCGACCACTGCATGCCTGTCAACTCCATGTCTGCTCTCAAAGTGCCTGGCCGTGTATCCTCCCACAAATGCATTATGGCCTGCCTCTGCTCGCACAGCCGCTCCACCATGTGCAGGGTGGAGATCCACCTTGTTGCAATGTTGATAATGAGGCGGTGGTTGGGAAGGTGGAGCAATCGCTGCAGCTTCTGCATACGAACGGAGTGTACAGGCGACCGGCGGATGTGCGCGCACAGTCTTCGCACCTTCTGGAGCAGGGCTGTTAACTCCGGATAATTTTTGAGGAAGCACTGCACCCCCAGGTTCAAGGTGTGAGCCAAGCAAGGTATGTGGCTGAGTTTTGAAAGGGCTATGGCTGCCACAAAATTACGGTCGTTATCACTAACTACCTTGCCTGCCTCAAGATGTACACTGCCCAGCCATGACTCAGTTTGTCGCTTCAAGTACTCGGCCAGCACCTCGGCAGTGTGTCTGTCGCCCAAACACATCATCTGCAACACAGCCTGCTGACGCTTTCCACTAGCTGCTCGATAGGGGGACACATCGTGTGCAACAGTGGCAGCTGCAGATGGAGTGCTCGTACGACTGCGCTCTGTGGACGAGCTTTCGCTTCTGGAGGAGGAGGGTCGAACGCCTACAGCCAACTGTTTCCTATACCGTGGGCTAGGCAGCACTGTCCCACCACCGCTGTCCCCTGTGGACCCTGCATCCACCACATTAACCCAGTGCGCAGTGATGGACACGTAACGGCCCTGGCCATGCCGACTGGACCATGCATCAGTTGTGAGGTGCACCTTTCTGCTCACTGACTGCTTGAGTGCATGGACAATGCGGTCTTTCACATGATGGTGGAGGGCTGGGATGGCTTTGCGAGAGAAGTGGCGACTGGGTAGGTCATAGCGTGGTACTGCATAGGCTATGAGTTCGCGGAAAGCTGTGCTTTCCACCAACCGAAAGGGCATCATCTCAAACGAGATTAGTTTGGCAATGTGGGCGTTCAAACCCAGTGTACGCGGATGAGAGACTGAGTACTTTCTTGACCTACTCATAGTGTCTGGGAGGGTGAGCTGGACTTGAGAGCTGCATATGGTGGAAGTAGCGGTGGACAGGGCGGACTGAGAGGGGGTTGATGATGGTGATGGAGTTGGTGTTCTTTCTGATGGCCTAGAATCAGTCTTTCGTTGATATAACAGTGGGATTCCCTGACTGCTGTGGTCTTGCAACGACACCTCAACATTTGCTGCTGTGCTAACCGGTGGGCTTACAGTGGGGGAAACAATGTAGCGTTGCTGACTACCTTCGTTGTGATCGGTTGCACATGTGGCACTTGAGGTTTGGTGTTGTGTCCACGCTTGCAAATGCATGCTGGTTAAATGTCTAAGCATGCAACTGGTATTCAAATTTTTCAGATTTTTCCCTCGGCTAAAGGTCTTTGCGCACTTCTTACAGATAACCTTGGCCTGATCATGAGGATTTTGTTCAAAAAAGTGCCACACTGCACTCTTCCTACTTTGGCAGACATTTTGCGGCCTAGCACGCTGTGATCTTTTGACCCTCTGGACAAGCTGTCCAGCAACTCTTTTGATGTTTGGAACCTGTCTTTGGAGTGCTCCGGGCCTGCCAGATAACAGCTGTTGCGATGTCGATGTCTGCTGTGGATGCTCCTCATCTGAGCTATTGGAAGCAGCACCCTCTTCCCCCAATGATGGATGCCAATCTGGGTCAACAACTGGGTCATCCATCACCTCCTCTTCTATGTCATGTGCACCTTTCTCTGTGTCACCGTGTATGGTGGTATAGTGTGCGGGAAGGGGCACCTGAGTCTCATCAGGGTCAAAATCTGGCTCTGTACACTGCGAGGACAATGTAGTGCTCTGAGTAAATGTACCAGCAGAATCATCCATCAGCGGCTGTGCATCAGTGCACTCCATGTCAGATTCATCTTGGCCTGGGTAATTCACCATTTCACTTGATAATCCAGGCATGGTATGTGAAAACAGCTTCATGCAGTAATCAGTAGTATGGCCTGCGTCATCCTTCAGTCTTGGTTGGGGTGAAGGACACAAGGAAAGGTGTGGTTCATGAACATGAGCCTCCAATGACGACTCAGTGCTTTTACTTTTTACAACTGAAGAAGAGGAGGCGATAGAGCTGGAGGCTGAGTCGGCAATGTAAGACAAAACTTTTTCCTGATGCTCTGCCTTTAAAAGCGGTTTACCAACTCCTAGAAAACTAAGCGTTCGAGGCCTTATGTAGCCAGACGATGACGCAGGGTCAGCACCTCCTGCATTCGGTCCTATTTTGCTCTTGCCACTACCATCAGATCCACCACCAACACCATCATTACCAGCTGCCAACCCCCGCCCAATTCCACGGCCTCTTCCACCAGCCTTCCTCATTTTTGGTAGAAATGTAGACAAAATCCAACAAACTATATAGTAATGTAAAACAAGGTACAAGGTGTCTATAGGACAGGGGAGATTTAGAATTTCTGCACACACTTGTGGACAGTGGACACTTTTGGATTGTGTGAGGCCCACTGATATCTGAGCGCTATGTGACAGGCTCGATGGCACAGCTGCCTGTGACCAAAGTGACGAGAGGATAATGGAGATTTTGAATCTCTGCGCACACTTTTGGACACTGGACACTTGTGGATTGTGTGAGGCCCACTGATATCTATGTGACAGGCTCGATGGCACAGCTGTGACAAAAGTGACTAGAGGATAAGGGAGATTGGATTGCTTTTAAAAAAGCAGTTTGCGGAGCAGTGGGTAAACAGCAATGCCAGCGTGTCAGGAAGCCTTAAAAGGCAGCCCAACAACCAACACCACTGATACACCACAATATAGCCTCCCCTTGCACTGCACACACAGTGACTTGTGTGTTGTGCAGGCCAAATCGCTAGCAGCAGAAGCAGTTTTTTTGTCTTCTTCCCTGCCTAACGCTCTCCCTACAGAATCAGCAGCAACCTCTCCCTATACTAAGATCGGCAGAAGTAAGATGGCGGTCGGCGTGCACGCCCTTTTATACCCCCTGTGACGCCCACCAAAGCAAGCCAATCACTTGCATGCCCTTCTGAAAGATGGTGGTGACCCGTGCCTAGGTCATCACGTTGCCCACAGTGTCCGTGGATCCTGATTGGCTGAAAAAGAGCGTAAAACAAACTTTTGAAACGCGACTTTGGCGCGTAAGTCGCCGACCTCGTGGCCGACCTAATCCTAGGGTCGGGTTTCGTTTCATGAAACCCGACTTTGCCAAAAGTCGGCGACTTTTGAATTTTTTCGACCCGTTTCACTCAACTCTACCACATTGGGGTCCTACATTCTGAGTGGGTTACATGTAAGGTACTCAATAATCTCCCAGCACAAATAGTCCTGGGTTTCCCATGGTTGTCTAAGCACAACCCGGTGATTGACTGGAGAACCCAGGACATAGTCCAGTGGAGCAGTTTCTGCCAGGAAAATTGCTTGGCCACATGTGTGTCCGCCGTGAAGTCCAGCCTTCCGGAGGCATTGCTGGATTTTGCGGACGTATTCTCTGAGAGGGGTTGCTCAGAACTACCTCCACATCGAGCCTATGACTGTCAAATTAGGTTAAAACCCGGGGCTAAATTGCCAAAGGCGAGGATGTTTAGTATTTCTGGTCCGGAGAGACAAGCTCTTAAGGACTACATTGCGGAGAGTTTAAGTAAAGGGCACACCCGGCCTTCATCCTCACCTGTAGCAGCGGGGTTTTTCTTTATTAAGAAGAAAGATGGGGGGTTACGCCCGTGTCTGGATTTCCGAGAGTTAAACCAGATTATGGTCCGTGATCCCTACCCGATGCCTGTGATCCCTACCCGATGCCTCTGATCCCTGATTTGTTCAACCAGGTGGCTGGTGCGAAGTGGTTTTCCAAACTTGACCTCAGGGGGGCATATAACCTCATAAGGGTCTGTCAGGGGGATGAGTGGAAGACGGCATTCAATACCCCTGAGGGTCATTTTGAAAGCCTAGTTATGCCATTTGGGTTGACAACCGCGCCTGCTGTGTTCCAACATTTCATAAATGATGTATTTGCTCATGTGCTGGGGAAATTTGTGATTGTGTACCTGGATGATATCCTTATTTATTCGAGAGACCAGGACACTCATTTAGAGCATGTCAGGCAGGTGTTACAGCTGCTCCGTGAGAATAAGCTCTATGCTAAGCTTGAAAAATGCGTGTTTTTTGTTCAAGAGTTGCCTTTTTTGGGATATATTGTCCGCCGTAAGGTTTAAAATGGATGCCACGAAGGTGCAAGCGGTGCTGCGATGGGAATGGCCTGGTAATCTAAAGGCGCTCCAGCGGTTCCTTGGGTTTGCCAACTATTATAGGAAGTTTATTAAGAATTTCTCTACTATAGCCAAACCGCTCACGGACATGACGAAAAAAGGTACCAATCTCGCTATCTGGTCTGAGGATGCGGTGCGTGCATTTGAGCTTCTGAAGAACCGTTTTGCTTCAGCCCCCATTCTGGTGCAACCGGACGTATCTAAACCTTTTACGGTGGAGGTCGATGCGTCTGAGGTGGGAGTGGGGGCAGTACTGTCACAGGGCTCGTCCTTGAGCAATTTGCGTCCATGCGCCTACTTCTCCAAGAAGCTGTCGCCGGCCGAACGGAATTACGACATCGGCAACAGGGAGTTGTTGGCCATCAAATTGGCTTTTGAGGAATGGCGACACTTCTTGGAGGGGGCGGCCCACCAGGTCACAGTCATCACCGACCATAAAAACCTGCTCTATCTGGAGTCGGCCAAGCGTCTGTCTCCCAGGCATGCTCGCTGGGCATTGTTTTTTACACGTTTTAACTTTCTGGTGACTTACCGTCCTGGGGCGAAAAACACCAAGGCGGATGCCTTGTCCAGGTGTTTTCCGGGGGGAGAACCTCGGGAAGAGCCGGTACCCATCCTCCAGGAAGGTGTAGTGGTTTCGGCTCTCACGACTGAGGTAGAGGCGGAGATTGCCGAGGCCCAGGAGGAGGTACCACCAGGACTTCCCGCTAATAAGTCGTTCGTACCCCTTCATCTTCGTCTTAAAGTGTTGGGGGAACACCACGACTCGGTCCTGGCCGGTCATCCAGGGGTTAGGGGCACCTTGGAACTGGTATCGCGCCGCTTCTGGTGGCCAAAAATCCGGCAGGATGTGGTTTCCTACGTGACAGCTTGCATCACGTGCGCCAGGGCCAAGTCGCCCAGAACCCATCCTGCTGGCACTCTACAGCCTCTGGGGATACCTAGTAGGCCATGGACAGAAATCTCCATGGACTTTATCACAGACTTGCCTGCCTCGGCGGGGAACACGGTCATCCTGGTGGTGGTTGATCGATTTTCGAAGATGGCGCATTTTGTGTCGTTGCCTTCCTTGCCCAACGCGAAGACGTTGGCTCAGGTCTTTGTGCAGGAGGTGGTCAGACTGCACGGAGTTCCGTCGGACATAGTGTCTGATAGGGGTACCCAGTTTGTGGCGAAGTTTTGGAAAGCTTTTTGCTCACGATTGGGGATCAAGTTGTCTCATTCGTCGGCGTTTCATCCGCAGTCAAATGGTCAAAATGAGCGCATGAACCAAAATCTGGAGCAGTATTTGTGATGTTTTGTGTCTGACAACCAAGAGGAGTGGTCGACGTTCCTTCCCTTGGCCGAGTTCGCATTAAATAATCACCGCCAAGAATCATCGGGAGAGTCTCCGTTCTTTTGTGTTTATGGGCACCATCCTCAATTTTGTACCTTGCACCAGGGGGGCTCTGGGGGCGTCCCAGAGGAGGACCGGTTAGGAGTTCAACTATCATCGGTCTGGAGGAGTGTGAAACAGCGATTGCTGAGCATGAGTGCAAGATACAAACGTGTGGCTGACTCTAGACGCGTGCCAGGTCCGGACCTGTGTGTGGGTGATTGGGTGTGGTTAGCTACTAAAAACATAAAACTCAAAATTCCATCATTGAAATTGGGTCCAAGGTTTATTGGCCCTTTTAAGATTGCTGCCATCATAAACCCGGTTGCTTTTCGGTTGGAGCTTCCTGCGGTATACAAGATACACAACGTGTTTCACAGGTCTTTATTGAAAAAGGTGGTAGGCTCTGTGGACACGACGCCGATGCCACCTCCAGTCATGGTGGATGGCGATTTAGAGTTTGAAGTCTCCAAAGTGGTGGACTCTCGAGTACTGCACCGTACTCTTCAGTATTTGGTGCACGGGTGGGGGTATGGTCCGGAGGAGAGGTCTTGGGTTCCAGCCTCAGACATACATGCGGATCGGCTGGTCAGTTCCTTTCACCGCCGTCATCCGGACAAGCCGGGTCCTAGGAGTCTTGAGGGCCCTGGGGTCCCTCATAGAAGACGGGGTACTGTCATGTCGGACGCTGTTCACACCACAGCATCCGGCAGGCAGCGGTAGTTCCATCTCCGTCCACTATAGCCTCAGTGGCGCCGGCTTGATTTTACTCAGGTTATCTGGGGTTAATCTAGCTGGAAATCTGGTGGGATGTTTGGTCACGCCCACGGTCTTTAAATAGTCGTGCTGGCCTGTGGGCGTCGCCGATTATAGCTTGTGTTTTGTGCCAAGTGGTTCCGGTCTGGAGTGGAGGTGTTGCAGAGAGAAATTCATAGCTGGTGTCGTATGATCCGTTGTTACCTTTTCGTCTTCCTATATTTGTGCTTTGTTTTGCCCTGTTCACATTATAGTATTGTCCTGTGTGGTTGCGGCGCGGTGTGGTTTGAGTTCTCCCTGTCTGTCATTACTGTGTGGGTTTTGGTGGTTTGACAACTCACTGGGTGGAGGGTGGAGGGTTCAGCTTAGGGCTGAGCAGGAGATAAGGAGAGGCTGGAGGCTCAGGCATTTGCACCTTTAGCAAAAACCCTGGGTTGAGGGTCAGACAGGGTTTTCCCTAGTTTGAGGGACTCCGCAGGGGCCCGGGTTTTGTCAGCCTCCTTCGACTTAAGCCTCGCATAACAGTTGCATAAAGCTTAATTCTGTGAGCATCTATCATTACATTTGTACTCCCTTTTTTAGAAATTTCCTTGTAAAAAAAGAATTTTATGAAATTTATTAATAAATGATTGGTTTTATTGATTCATCTATTTTTTGCCTATTTGCCTTTGTTATGTCTGCACAAATTTGTGGCAGAAATTGAGATATAATATGCTGAATTGAGGTGGCTATTAGTTTTGGACTATTTTGTTATGTATAAGTTTGTTGTTGAGGCCTGGTCCTATCAGTAGAACATCATTCAGAGAGATATCATCAAACTTGGCACTGGAATCAAACACCACTTTAATCTGGCCTGGTTTATTAGGGTGGTATACTCCAAACATGAGTAGGAACCAGCATTCTTCAGAGTTTTTAAGAGTGGGAGCTAGCTTTGCGTGGCAGTTTTCAAAAATCTTTGACATGAAGGAGAAAAAGTGGTCTTTCATCTTTGGTTTCTTTTGTAGATTATGTTTGAGAGAGGAGAAACGATTTAATGCATGATTTCTGTTGTTTGGTAGACGTGGTCTGTGGGTTCTGAAGGGAAGAGGTGCGACCCAGCTGTTGGTCTCATCTTTAACAAGTCCCTTGTCCATTACCTCTAAGAACAACTATCATCTACCGATATTGCCACTTGGTTGTCTTGCTTAGTTCTCTGGAAGACTGTGCACCCTAACTGATCTTCATAGCTTCCTGACACTATACTGCTGTCATGAGTAAGGTCTATTAGATTATTGGGCAGTTGGATGCTATGTGGTAGTTCTCTGACATGGAACTCATTGTTGCAAGGTTGAAACAAAGATGGGCGTCCTTTCTCCAATGTATTTGTGAGCATGCTTGTCGCAGAAGATGGTGCGTGCATGCATCCCAAGTATAAGTTTCCTATTATGACCCATTCTAGGTCAAGCTTTTGGGCATAGAGAGCATTGTGGAGTCCAATAATATGACTTCTCACCTTATGAACATGTAGGATATCTCTTCCCAACAGCAGTATTATCTGGGCCTGAAGGTCGAGTTCCAGTATAAGATGTGCTATGCATTTTAAGTGAGCGTGATGGATTGCCACATCTGGCGTAGGAATTTCAGATCTGTTGTCTGTGATCTAGTTACATTCGATGATTGTAGGTAGTAGTAGGCAGAATTGTCCATCTAAGGACTCAATTTGTTAGTCATTAGCTTTCCTGCCTGCTGTTATCACAGTACCTGCACACGTCTTTAATGAGTAGGGAGTGCTTGGCCCTTTGATGTTGAATAGGCCAAAGATTATTGATCTAGCCAAGGATCGATTACTTTGATCATCCAAGATAGCATACAGTCTTACATTTTTTTCTCTATGACCCTTTGAGTACTCTCTGGAGAGGCATATATTTTAACAGGATCTACTGTCTATTGTCCCTTTACAGACCTCAGTACATTGTGAAGTGATCTCTGGCATAGCTGCATCAGTGTTCCTTTCCTTCCTGCCATGCTCACTGTCAACTGGCTTTTTTGTGCACTCCATGAAGCTGGGCCAGGGTGTAGAGCAGTGCTATGATCTGTGATACCACAGTCTGTGCATTTTACACCTACTTTACAATCCTTGGCGAGATGAGTTGTGGAAGAGCAGCACTTGTAGCAGATACCATTCTCTTTCAGGAAGCTTCTGCGATCTGGCATAGATATTCTTCCTAAGGCTCTGCATTTCAGGAGAGGATGAGGCTTCTGATGGAGCGGGCACTGCTTGTCAGGTTCTTGCACCTTTGTCTCTGATTGGGAGCAGCCAGCAGACCTGTAAGTGGAACTTGGAGAAGAAACATAGGTCTTGTGCACTGCCACAGATGTTCTGCATGGATTTGCAGCTGGTGACAGTGTGGCATATGACATTGCAAAATCAAAGCTGGGATCGTTTCCGATTGTCGCTTGTTGGTGTATAAAGTCTACTAAAATGGAGAAGGGATGGAAAGGAACACTGTGTTTGTATTCGTACGTGGAACCATGTATGAGCCACCTCTCCTGTAGATTGTAGAGCAACTTTTGAACTATGGGGTTAACACCCTTGGCTGTTTCAAGGAATGCATTTTTGTTGTAGGTCACCTTCGCATTTGGCAACCTGGACCTCTTTTAGCAGGTCACATAGTTCTCTAAGTTTCTTGAGACCTTTGTTAGATATTTTAGGAAAGTAATCGATTCTTTTGAAGAAGGCTATCTCTATTACCTCTGCTGAGCCGTAGCACTCATCTAGCCTCTTCCAGATCTCTTTAAGGCCGGTCTCAGGGTGATATATATTAATGACTCTGATCCTTACTGCGTGTTCGACTGACTTTTCTCTTAGGTATTTGACTAAGAGGTCTATCTCTTCCCTGCGTTGCAGCCCCAAGTCTCTAGTGACATTTTGGAAGGAAACTTTCCAAGCTCTGTAACCTTCAACTTTGTCAGTGAATTTCATGAGTCCCTTGTCAACCATTTCACGTTGTGTGAAGAACTTGGCCAATTCTGTTGCAAACCTGTTCTCAGCAGAGTATGCTGGTGATGGGTCACCCTGATAGTGATGTAAGGCGCGTTCATACCTGTTAGTATCCTCAGGGTGGCGCCAATATTGCTTCAGTCTGACGTGCGGTGTGTCAGCAAGGTGATTCACATTGGTTACCTGGCGAGGGGCAAGGTAGTCATTAGCAGAGTTGTTTTGCTTCACGTTTCCCTGGAGCTGAGCCTCACGATGACTCTCATTCACTTCACTGGAGGTGTTGTGTTCTTGGTTATAGTTTGGATCAGGAAGTTCATTATCATACTGAGATGTGCGTTGTGGTGAATCTTGCAGTGGCAACTTCAGACTTGACGTACTGCTTCAGCTATGCAGCTCAGGCTTTTGCGCTGCTTCAAGTGACTCTGCCTCAGCAAGGGCTGCGGCAGCTTCTCTTTTTCCTGCTAGGCTCTAAGACGGCATCCACGCGTGCCTTCTTTAACTGCATCTTCCTCTCTTGCTCATCTCATTCTAAGCGTAACCTTCTCTCTTAATCCTCTCTATGCGTCACCTTCTCTCTTGGTCTTCTAGGCGTGCTTTCTCTAATTTAAGTTCCATCTCTTCTACAGCAAAGCTTGCTCGCATTTTGGCGGCTTCAGCATTTGCGCGGGCAATGGCGACCATGCTGAAGATTGACATGGTCTTTGAGGAGATGGAAGTAATAGATTTTGTCCTGTGTGATTTGTGGGACATGGTGTCTTGGAGGAATGCTGGGCTGATTTCTGTAGGTGTATTAAGTCTGAGTAGCCAGTGACTTGAATCTCACTAGGTGGATTTCTGCAGTTTCACTAGTTCCTGCAGGCTGGATGGAAGACTGTCTTTTTCCCTGAGTTCCCACTAACTGGATGTCCACTGTTTCACTGGCCCCTGCAGGATGGAAGACTGTCTTCTCTCTGAATTCCCAGTAGCTGGATGGCCGCTGTTTCACTGTTCTGTCCTCACTGAATAAGGCAGACTTTCATTTGCAGTTATACAGATCAGCTAAACCGCTGTACCAGGGTCCAATAAGGAGACTGTAGGTTGAGTCTGTGCTTCTATTGAACTTGATATATTGGTGCGGTGAAACTACAATACAAACACATATGCATACAATCAATACTGGGTTCAGCAGGAATTCATATATACATAATACATTATAATTCAACATCTGCACTAATAGCTAACCAGGGAAAGGACTAAGTAACCAGGCTAATATGGGACAGGAATTAGGTGCAGGAAGCATAAGTACGTACCAGTGATACGCTCACAAGGGGAGAAGAGAAATGAGATGCTTCTTGAATGCAGGCTGAAGGAAAATGGAGAACTGGAGGGAAGTACCATTATCCTTTGCAAAAGGCTACCAGGATGCATTGCAAGCTTACCATAATGCACTGCAAAGCTTACCAGAACGCATTGCAAAGGAGGGAAAAATACAGGCATCAAAGTGAAAGTAAAACACAATAAGACTGCAGTTATGACTCTGGACACTAGAGGGAGCCAAAAAACACTGAAAACATTAACAAGCAGATAATCAAAGATTATAATTTAGATGTCGGAAACAGAACAGGGATTATTTAACTGATCTGCATAAACAGACCAAAATTCATTGAGATTTTCTTGGATCAAGCAAATGGGTTCATTAAGAAAATTGGATGGATATCTCCAATGACTTGTATGGGTTAGTGAGATGCCAGTTTTTAAAATGGACAATAAAAAAACTGCATAGTATTAACTGCATAGTATTACTTACATGAAAATAAATTAGAAACCCATCTACCTGCACTGACTGCATCCATTATAAACCTTCATGTGTAGAAGTGGCAAAACATTCAAAAATTAGATAAATATAGTAATGCTGTAATTGTACTGACCCAAAAAATAAAGCTGTCTTATCATTTTTATCTCATCAAAACCCTGTCATGGGCAGCCCATTCTCCAGAGCTAAACCCCATTGAAAACCTCTGGAATGTAATCATTTGCTGTGTGTCTTCAGCAATATGGCGCCGAACAGCATGGTATGGGCATGTACATACTCAGGCCACACTCCTACCCCGGCCTCCGGCAGAATGGGACAGCGCTGGAACACAGGGAAGAAAGGTGAGTATAATTTTTTTATGTTTACAGCTTAATAGATGTGAGGGGGACCATGCTATATATATATATATATATATATATATATATATATATATATATATATATATATATATATATATATTATATGCTACATACAGTCATGGCCAAAAGTTTTGAGAATGACACAAATATTATATTTTCACATGATCTGCTGGCCTCTGGTTTTTATGTGTGTTTGTCAGATGTTTTTATCACATACAGAAATATAATTGCAATCATATTATGAGTAGCAAAAGGTTATATTGACAGTTAGAATGAGTTAATGCAGCAAGTCAATATTTGCAGTGTTGACCCTTCTTCTTCAGGACCTCAGCAATTCTCCCTGGCATGCTCTCAATCAACTTCTGGATCAAATCCTGACTGATAGCAGTCCATTCTTGCAAAATCAATGCTTTTATTTTGTCTGAATTTGAAGGTTTTTGTTTGTCCACCCGTCTCTTGATGATTGACCACAAGTTCTCAATGGGATTAAGATCTGGCGAGTTTCCAGGCCATGGTCCCAAAATCTCTGTTTTGTTCCCTGAGCCATTTAGTTATCACCTTTGCTTTATGGCAAGGTGCTCCATCATGTTGAAAAAGGCATTGTTGATCGCCAAACCTGCTCTTGGACGGTTGGGAGAAGTTGCTCTTGGAGGACATTCTGGTACCATTCTTTATTCATGGCTGTGTTTTTAGGCAAGACTGAGAGAGAGCCCATTCCCTTGGCTGAGAAGCAACCCCCCACATGAATGGTTTCAGGATGCTTGACAGTTAGCATGAGACAAGACTGGTGATAGCGCTCACCTGGTCTTCTCCGAATAAGCCGTTTTCCAGATGTCCCAAACAATCGAAAAGGGGATTCATCAGAGAAAATGACTTTACCCCAGTCCTCAGCAGTCCACTCCCTGTATCTCTTGCAGAATATCAGTCTGTCCATGATGTTTTTTCTGGAGAGAAGTGGCTTCTTTGCTTCCCTCCTTGAGACCAGGCCTTGCTCCAAGAGTCTCCACCTCACAGTGCGTGCAGATGCACTCACACCTGCCTGCTGCCATTCCTGAGCAAGCTCTGCACTGCTGGTAGCCCGATCCCGCAGCTGAAACACTTTTAAGAGACGGTCCTGGTGCTTGCTGGTCTTTCTTGGGTGCCCTGGAGCCTTTTTGACAACAAGGGAACCTCTCTCCTCGAAGTTCTTGATGATGCGATAGATTGTTGACTGAGGTGCAATCTTTCTAACTGCGATACTCTTCCCTGTTAGGCCATTTTTGTGCAGTGCAATGATGACTGCACGTGTTTCTTTAGAGATAACCATGGTTAACAGAAGAGAAACAATGATGCCAAGCACCAGCCTCCTTTTAAAGTGTCCAGTGGTGTCATTCTTACTTAATCATGACAGATTGATCTCCAGCCCTGTCCTCATCAACACCCACACCTGTGTTAATGGAGCAATCACTGAAACAATGTTAGCTGGTCCTTTTAAGGCAGGGCTGCAATGATGTTGAAATGTGTTTTGGGGGATAAAGTTCATTTTCTAGGCAAATATTGACTTTGCAAGTAATTGCTGTTAAGCTGATCACTCTTTATAACATTCTGGAGTATATGCAAATTGCCATTAGAAAAAATGAAGCAGTAGACTTTGTAAAAATTAATATTTGTGTCATTCTCAAAACTTTTGGCCATGACTGTACATACTACATACATGATACATGCTACATACATACTACATGCATGTAACATACATACATACTACATATATACCACATGCATGCAACATACATACAACATATATACTACATGCATGCAACATGCATACTACATATATACTACATGCATGCAACATACATATCTACTACATGCAACATGCATACTACATATATACTACATGCATGCAACATACATATATACTACATGCAACATGCATACTACATATATACTATATGCATGCAACATACATACATACTACATATATGCAACATGCATACTACATATATACCACATATATACTACATGCATACTACATATACACAACATATATACTACATACATGCAACATACATATATACTACATGCAACATACATACTACATATATACTACATTCATGCAACATACATACTACATATATACCACATGCATGCAACATGCATACTACATATATGCCACATATATACTACATGCATGCAACATACATATATACTACATACAATACATTCATACAATACATACATATAGACATACAGTACATATAACATAGAGTAAATACTCACCATCACTTGTCACTTTGATCCCCGAAGCCATTGTCATATGTGGAATAAATATTAAGATAACAAACCACCAATATACTTACCCCTGATCCGCAGAAGTTCACGAGTGTCCCACGACGATCTTGCATGGAGAACAGCAGCATCAGCTGATGCTACTGTTCTCTACGGGCTCCAGGAAACCAGTGTCAGGAGGTAGGCATCCTTCCGCACTGTATTCCTCTGCCACTGTAAAAAAAAAAAGTCCCTAGTCTCACTTTATGGCAAAAGCTGCGTGGGAAATTTCAGGGCGGAAGGATACCTACCTCCCGACACTGGTTTCCTGGAGCCCGTAGAGAACGGTAGCATCAGCTGATGC
The DNA here is from genome assembly GCF_039654945.1 of Dendrobates tinctorius. Classification (NCBI taxonomy): domain Eukaryota; kingdom Metazoa; phylum Chordata; class Amphibia; order Anura; family Dendrobatidae; genus Dendrobates; species Dendrobates tinctorius. Next base: position 2,042,510 of record NW_027361768.1, read on the forward strand.
TGCTGTTCTCCACGCAAGATCGTCGTGGGACACTCGTGGACTTCTGCCGATCAGGGGTAAGTATATTGGTGGTTTGTTATTTTAATATTTATTCCATAGATGACAATGGCTTTGGGATCAAAGTGACAAGTGATGGTGAGTATGTACTCTGCTATATGTACTGTATGTCTATATGTATGTATTGTATGAATGTATTGTATGTAGTACATATGTATGTTGCATGCATGTAGTATATATGTAGTATGCATGTTGCATGCATGTGGTATATATGTAGTATGCATGTATGTTGCATGCATGTAGTATATATGTATGTTGCATGCATGTAGTATGCATGTTGCATGCATGTGGTATATATGTAGTATGTATGTAGTATGTATGTTGCTTGTAGTATATATGTATGTTGCATGCATGTAGTATATATGTGGTATATATGTAGTATATATGTATGTTGCATGCATGTAGTATATATGTGGTATAAATGTAGTATGCATGTTGCATGCATGTAGTATATATGTTGTATATATGTATGTTGCACGCATGTGGTATATATGTAGTATGCATGTAGTATATATGTGGTATATATGTAGTATGTATGCATGTTGCATGCATGTAGTATGCATGTTGCATGCATGTAGTATATATGTAGTATATATGTAGTATGTATGTCGCATGTGGTATATATGTAGTATATATGTATGTTGCATGCATGTAGTATATATGTAGCATGCATGTTGCATGCATGTAGTATATATGTTGTATATATGTATGTTGCATGCATGTGGTATATATGTTGCATGTATGAAGTATGTATGTTGCATGTAATATATATGTATGTTGCATGCATGTAGTATATATGTAGTATGCATGTCGCATGTAGTATATATGTTGTATATATGTATGTTGCATGTAGTATATATGTTGTATGTATGTTGCATGCATGTAGTATATATGTGGTATATATGTAGTATGCATGTTGCATGCATGTGATATATATATAGTATGTATGTTGCATGCATGTAGTATATATGTAGTATGCATGTTGCATGTAGTATATATGTATGTTGCATGTAGTATATATGTGTATATGTAGTATGCATGTTGCATGCATGTAGTATATATGTTGTATGTATGTTGCAGGCATGTAGTATATATGTGGTATATGTAGTATGCATGTGGTATATACTGTATGTAGTATGTATGTTGCATACATGTAGTATGTATGTTGCATGCATGTAGTATATATGTGGTATATATGTAGTCTGCATGCATGTGGTATATATGTAGTATGCATGTAGTGTATATGTGGTATATATGTAGTATGCATGTTGCATGCATGTAGAATATATGTAGTATGTATGTTGCATGCATGTAGTATATATGCAGGATGTATGTTGCATGCATGTAGTATATATGTTGTATATATGTAGTATGTATGTTGCATGCATGTAGTATATATGTGGTATATATGTAGTATGCATGTTGCATGCATGTGGTATATATGCAGTATGTCTGTAGGTTGCATGCATGTAGTATATATGTAGTTTTTATGTTGCATGTAGTATATATGTATGTTGCATGCATGTAGTATATATGTGGTATATATGTAGTATGCATGTTGCATGCATGTGGTATATATGTAGTATGCATGTAGTATATATGTAGTATGTATGTTGCATGCATGTGGTATATATGTTGTATATATGTAGTATGCATGTTGCATGCATGTAGTATATATGTAGTATATATGTATGTTGCATGCATGTAGCATATGTGGTATATATGTAGTATGCATGTTGCATGCATGTGGTATATACAGTGGGGAAAAAAAGTATTTAGTCAGTCAGCAATAGTGCAAGTTCCACCACTTAAAAAGATGAGAGGCGTCTGTAATTTACATCATAGGTAAACCTCAACTATGGGAGACAAACTGAGGAAAAAAAAATCCAGAAAATCACATTGTCTGTTATTTTTTCATTTTATTTGCATATTATGGTGGAAAATAAGTATTTGGTCAGAAACAAAATTTCATCTCAATACTTTGTTATATATCCTTTTTTGGCAATGACAGAGGTCAAACGTTTTCTGTAAGTCTTCACAAGGTTGCCACACACTGTTGTTGGTATGTTGGCCCATTCCTCCATGCAGATCTCCTCTAGAGCAGTGATGTTTTTGGCTTTTCGCTTGGCAACATGGACTTTCAACTCCCTCCAAAGGTTTTCTATAGGGTTGAGATCTGGAGACTGGCTAGGCCACTCCAGGACCTTGAAATGCTTCTTACGAAGCCACTCCTTCGTTGCCCTGGCGGTGTGCTTTGGATCATTGTCATGTTGAAAGACCCAGCCACGTTTCATCTTCAATGCCCTTGCTGATGGAAGGAGGTTTGCACTCAAAATCTCACGATACATGGCCCCATTCATTCTTTCATGTACCCGGATCAGTCGTCCTGGCCCCTTTGCAGAGAAACAGCCCCAAAGCATGATGTTTCCACCACCATGCTTTACAGTAGGTATGGTGTTTGATGGATGCAACTCAGTATTCTTTTTCCTCCAAACACGACAAGTTGTGTTTCTACCAAACAGTTCCAGTTTGGTTTCATCAGACCATAGGACTTTCTCCCAAAACTCCTCTGGATCATCCAAATGCTCTCTAGCAAACTTCAGACGGGCCCGGACATGTACAGGCTTAAGCAGTGGGACACGTCTGGCACTGCAGGTTCTGAGTCCATGGTGGTGTAGTGTTACTTATGGTAGGCCTTGTTACATTGGTCCCAGCTCTCTGCAGTCCATTCACTAGGTCCCCCCGCGTGGTTCTGGGATTTTTGCTCACCGTTCTTGTGATCATTCTGACCCCACGGGGTGGGATTTTGCGTGGAGCACCAGATCGAGGGAGATTATCAGTGGTCTTGTATGTCTTCCATTTTCTAATTATTGCTCCCACAGTTGATTTCTTCACTCCAAGCTGGTTTGCTATTGCAGATTCAGTCTTCCCAGCCTGGTGCAGGGCTACAATTTTGTTTCTGGTGTCCTTTGACAGCTCTTTGGTCTTCACCATAGTGGAGTTTGGAGTCAGACTGTTTGAGGGTGTGCACAGGTGTCTTTTTATACTGATAACAAGTTTAAACAGGTGCCATTACTACAGGTAATGAGTGGAGGAAAGAGGAGACTCTTAAAGAAGAAGTTACAGGTCTGTGAGAGCCAGAAATCTTGATTGCTTGTTTCTGACCAAATACTTATTTTCCACCATAATATGCAAATAAAATGAAACAAAAACAGACAATGTGATTTTCTGGATTTTTTTTTTCTCAGTTTGTCTCCCATAGTTGAGGTCTACTATGATGTAAATTACAGACGCCTCTCATCTTTTTAAGTGGTGGAACTTGCACTATTGCTGACTGACTAAATACTTTTTTTCCCCACTGTATGTAGTATGTATGTATGTTGCATGCATGTTGTATATATGTAGTATGTATGTTGCATGTAGTATATAAGTATGTTGCATGCATGTAGTATATATGTGGTATATATGTTGTATGCATGTTGCATGCATGTGGTATATGTAGTATGTATGTTGCATGCATGTGGTATATATGTAGTATGCATGTAGTATATATGTTGTATATATGTAGTATGCATGTTGCATGCATGTAGTATATATGTGGTATATATGTAGTATGCATGTTGCATGCATGTGGTATATATGTTATATATATGTATGTTGCATGCATGTGTTATATATGTAGTATTCATGTAGTATGTATGTAGTATATATGTAGTATGTATGTTGCATGTAGTATATATGTTGTATATATGCATGTTGCATGCATGTAGTATATATGTTGTATGTATGTTACATGCTTGTAGTATATATGTAGTATGCATGTTGCATGCATGTGGTATATATGTAGTAAGTATGTATGTTGTATGTATGTTGCATGCATGTAGAATATATGTAGTATGTATGTAGCATGTATGTAGTATGTATGTTGCATGTATGCAGCATGTAGTATGTATGTAGGTTGTGTGCAGCCTGTACAGACCACCGGCAGGCCGGCACACCCCCCCCCCGGCAGGCCGGTACCGACCCCCGGACAGTCGGCACAGCCCCCCGTAGCCTGCACAGACCCCCGGACAGTCAGTACAGACCACCGGCAGGCCGGCACAGCCCCCCGGCAGGCCAGTACAGACCCCCGGCAGTCCGCACAGACCCCTGGAAGGTCCGTACACCCCCCGAGAGGCTGTACAAGGACAGAAAAGGGTTTTTCTTATTCCGATACCGGAAGTCCCATAGACTTGAATGGGACTTCCGGTATCGGAATCGGCGATACCCGATACTTTTTTCGTATCGGGCCGATACCATCCGATCCGATATTTTAGGGTATCGGATGGTATCGCTCAACACTAATAGTGAGTTAATACTTATTGTAACACATATTAGAATGTTAAGAATTATACATAATAGATTTTATTTGTTAGTGTAAATCATCTAAAGTCAATAATGCATATAAATCTTCATTGTTGTAGTTCTCTGTAGAGTCTTTGCCTTTGTTCAGACCAGTGGTTTTCCCCAATGCATACAATCAGCTAGGTCTACTGAAGTTTGCTTGTTGCAGAATATACATTCACGCTGAACCGTGGTTATGAAGATAGTCATCACATCATGTTTGCTTGATCTCCGAATCAGTATCAATTTTAACTTTACGTTTACCTGGAAAACATTTAGAATCAGAACTGAGAATTTTCTTTATGAGTAAAACAAACAATCTTATCATCACTGCAATAACCAATATTACAAAGACTGCTTGAATTAGGAAATGGATTATTCCTGATATCCATCCACCTATTCCTTTAAACAAATTCAGAGGATTTAACCATGCGAGCCACTCAGGGAGGGGCAGGTCATCAAGTGAATGAACTTTCCGTATTCCTTCCTTTATCAGCCTAGCTTTTTCTATGTCATGAGTGACTCTCATCAGTTCGGGTGGATCTATATAATGACAGCTTATGGGTCCTACTACCTGACAGAATCCCCCTTGAGATGCTGTGAGATAGTCAAGCACCATAGAATGCTGGTTAGTTATGATAATGAGCTGTCTCATATAAGCATTCTACATTAATGGCATCAAATAGGTACTCAGTCACATTATCAAAGATATTGCCCAATTCCTCTATCATCTGAGCATTTCTTAGAGTCCTGAACATAACTCCCAGAAGACCAGTGAGGGCCATTCCGGTTTTAAGATACCATGGAGTGTGCATTAGATGCTTGGGTGGCACTATGTTGTGCTATCATGTGGCTAGGGACATTTTTATAAGGAAAGTCACTTTCATCCCATACCCAGGTGGCTGGCTCTAATCTAGCCAGTGTACATGCACCTTCAGCTCTTTTAGGAATCCACCTATATGCATTGCTCCTGCATACTATATAAACCCCCTTTTATAATTCAAACTGATATTCATTAAAAAAGCTATTGCTATATAAAAACCAACCGGGTGGTGGCAGTGTAAAGACAGTGTAAAGACACCAAGAGTCTTCTAAATCTGTAGTGACTGCCCTATAATATCATAATGGCTGGCACTGTGGGTCATTGTTTATACTTATGGACATCTCAGTAGCTTCATCTCCATACTGACCTTCTCTGGTCTCTTCATCTACATGAACTGCCTATCTTTCTATGCACTGTGCTGTATTACCATCAATGAAAAAGTGATTTCTGGACCAATTAGAATCATGTAGCGTTCGTTCTAACCACACCTGGTCACTGCAGATGTGCTTGCCTCCTAGAGAAAAAGGGGTCTTAACTGCAAAACTAAGCTTTAGCTCTTGATCTGGCACTTTCCCTATATAATTTTTATCAGTTGCCTTATTTCCCCAGTTTCCATCATATTCCTTAAACTCAAACAAATTAATTGGCCATTTATTTACCTGCCGCCTGCACCTCAGCTTTCACAGCATTATTAAATGCATCCGGAGGTATATTCACCATAACAGGAGTTGGCTTCTGCTGCTTCTTTCCTTTCCTATTGTTAATCGTCTTTTTCGGCTTGTATTTCATACACCGGCCCATCGGGGCTTACTCGGCGCAACACTCGATATGGAGTCTCTTCCCAGCGGGGTTCCAGCGTGTTTTGAGTGCGCTGATCTCGTATGAGCACCCGATCCCCGGCCTGGAGGTTGGTGGATTGAGGGAGAGTCCCCCCTGGATGTTCCAGGTCCTGGAGTTTTGTGTGGACAATTCGGTGCAAGGTTTGTAGCCAATGCCGGTGGTTCCGGACCCACGAGGAGACCCCTGTCCATGGTTGTTACTCTTCCGGATTTAATTCCACTTCTGTGATTCCCTTGCCTTCCCAGCGAAATAGTAGCGAGTAAAGAGTGTATCCAGTGACTGTGTACCCGGTTGTTATAAACCACACCAGCTCAGGGATGTAATCAGGCCAGCGGGCTTTCCGGTTGCTCTCCAGGTTGCGTACCATTTGGATCAATGTGCGATTGAATGGTTCGCAGGCCCCATTCCCTTGTGGGTGGTACGGAGTGATTCGGGATTTATCGATACCATATAGATGGTGTAGTTCTTCCATGACTTTTCCCAGGAAGCACGCACCCTGATCTGAATGTATCCGTTGGGGGCAGCCGTACACTTGGATAAAGTTTTTGCAAATCTCGTAGGTGGCCGAATCCGCAGTTTGATCTCGAGTGGGAGTTACCACGGCGAATTTGGTGAAATGGTCCACCATGATGAGACAAACAATGTTCATACCGTTGGTGCGCGGGGCCAATGGTCAAATAATCAATCATCAAGAGTTTGAGGGGTGCTGATGTTACTATTGTCTGTACTGGGGCCCTTTTGTGTGGGTGGTTTAGTTAGCTCGCATAGGCGGCACACACGGCAAGCTTCTTCCACTGCGGTCTGCAAGCGAGGATAGTAAGCTATTTGTTGTAACCACTGAAAAGCCTTTTGAGCCCCAAAAATGAGCCCCTTTTTCATGGGTCTCTCAAGCTAGTTCACTAAGTTGGGGTCCTGGTATGACTACTTGCCAAGCTATTGCTGATGTCGTCCACGATACCGCCTTGCGGTACAATAGTCCTCCTTTGATTACCAATTTCTCCCATTGGCGTAGCATTAACAAAGTTTCCTGAGTCAATGTCTGTCTCTGAATGTCATTAGGTATTTCGTAGGTGGCCACCCATTGGCACAGGGCCCCAATCACTCCATCTTCTTGTTGCTGCTGGATCCATTTTTCACGGAATTGTTCTAGCATGCCTCTAGTGAGTCCTATGTGGGATTGTTCTCGGGTCATGGCATTGAGTCCGGCGGGGGTCAGAGTGAAAGGCGTCTCCTCTCCTTCCAGTTCATCATCTCGACTGCCCCGGGGCTGTACGTCGAATCCTGGAGAGGGCGACAGCATGTACATTCTCTGCTCCCTTTTATAGATGATCTTGAACTTGGCCTTCCGGGCCACCCATCGTTGCTCCAGGGCCCTAATTTGGTGTTTTCGAGGTGGGCCAGCGGATTGCTGTCAGTTTGTACCACCACCTCGGAGCCCGCCAGGTACTCTGCGAACCGCTCCATCATGGCCCACACTACTGCGAGGAGCTCGAGCTTAAAGGAGCTGTAATTGTCGGAATTACGCTCGGAGTCGTGGAGTGATCGACTATTGTAAGCGATCACTCTTTCCCGGCCGTCTTGGACTTGCGACAATAAAGTTCCTAGCCTGTGTAGGCTCCTGTCAGTGTTCAGTATGAATGGCTGTGAGAAATCTGCATAAGCTAACAAAGGGGTGTCCGAGAGTGCGGAAGTAGAGATGAGCAACTTTGCCTTTTTTAGGGTCGTGTCGCGTTTCATGAAACCCAACTTTCTCAAAAGTCAAGTCGAACGAAATCGGCCAACTATAGGGAAAAGTCGGGGTCCGACTGAAACATGAAACCCAATGCAAGTCAATGGGGAAGACAGTCGGCAGGGAGTGGAGGACAGTAAACACACCTACAGTGCCCATTTCAATGCCAACAACATCAATTCTTATTACTTAAGCTTGTCAGCCTTAATTTACTTAACAATAATAGTTACGCATTGAAAACTGGGAGTTTTTTGGCTAAAGTTGTGGGGGGGGAAGGGCTGGCTCCAGGTTTTCGTGTGCCCTGGGCCAAAGAGTGTCAGTGCGCCCCTTTAACACATACCACAATTCATGATGCTACGATACAGCACAGAAATATAGGTATAGTACAATGAAAAATACTTCACTTCTTACAAGACATGACTGATATCTATTTTAAATTCTACAATAGCTCAAAAAACACAGTATATAACTCCATACAGTATTATGGCCACCACATGGTGCGCCATACAGAAAAATGAGCCCCATATATTTCTCCATACAGAATAATTGGTGCCATATAATGTTCCATACAGTACATGATGAGCTCCACATAATGCTACAGTATATGATGGTCTCCATGAATGATGCTCCAGTGGGTTATGGGCCCAAATAATGCTCAATGTATAATGGGCCCCATTTCTAATGCTCCAGTGTATAATGGGCCCCATAGATGCTGCTCCAGTGTCTGATCTGCCCCATTTAGAACACTCCAGTATATGATGGGCCCCATGGATGTTGCTCAGGGGCTTATGGGCCCAAATAATGCTCCATATATAATGAGCCCCATTTCTAATGCTCCAGTGTTTAATGGGCCCCGTAAATGCTGCTCCAGTGTCTGATGTCCCCCATTTGGGATGCTCCAGTATATGATGGGCCTCATGGATGATGCTCCAGTGTCTTATGGGCCCAAATAATGCTCCATATATTATGTGCCCCATTAAGAATAAACCCAGGCATGGTATGTGAAAAGAGCTCCATGGAGTAATCTGAAGTGTGGGATGCCGCATTCTTCACTTTTGGTGTGGGTGAAGGACCCAAGGAGATGGGTTGCTCCTGACCAGAAGCCTGCACTGACGACTCAGTGCTTGCATTGTTTGAAACTTCAGAAGAGGAGGCGATAGAACTGGAGGCTGTTTCAACAATGTAAAGCAAAACCAGTTCCTGATGCTCTGGCTTTAAAAGCAGTTTACCTACTCCCAGAAAATAGAGCCTTACAGGCCTTCCGGAGCCAGACCATGACGCAGGCTCAAACTCCTGCCTTAGCTGCTATTGTGCTTTTGGCACTACCAGCAGATGCACCACCACCACCATCAGCACCAGCTGGCCCCCCACGCCCATGTCGGCGGCCTCTTCCACCATACTTACTAACTTTTGTGAAAATATACCCAAAATACTAGCAGATATATGGTACTGTATCAGAAGCGTACAGCTCTATACAGTCTAGGGATAATTGTAAATCTCCGTATATATTTCGTTAATCATACACAGACGCTCACAGTCTCAGTATGGATTACACAATAATATAAACAGTTGAAAAAGGGTACAGTATCACCAGATACAAGATATATAGTATAGTTTAAACATTCTGAATCTCCATATATATTTCAGGAGGCAGACACAAATGCTCTCAGGCCCAGTATGGATTAGACAATAATATAAAAAGCAGTAAATGGGTAATGGATCACAAGCGTACAGCTGTATACAGTGTTGGTGTAATCTTAAATCACCAAATATATTTCCGGAGTAACAGACAGACTTTCACAGGCTCATTATGGATTACACCAGAATCAAAATGGCAAAAAAGGGTACTGTATCAGAAGCGTAGAGCTGTATACAGTGTTGGGAAAATTCGAAATCTCGGTATATATTTCCGGAGTCACCCACAGATGCTCACTCAGTCTGGATTTGACCATAATACAAAATGTTGAAAAAAAGGTACTGGATAACAAGATAGCAAGTATATCTATTATAGGGTACAATTTAAATCTCCATATAGATATTCCCATAGTCACCCTCAGACGCTCACTCAGTATGGATTTGACCGTAATACTAAATGTCGAACAAACGTACTGTATAACAAGATAGAAGCTGTACATAGTATAGGGTAAAATTTTTATCTCTGTATATATAGAAGGAGGAAACCACACCCTCTCACTCAGTATGGATTATACCGTAATAAAAAATTTAGAACAAAAGTACTGTATCAGCAGATACCAGGTGTATCCAGTCTAGGGGTAATTGTAAATTTCTGTCTATATTTCCAGAGTCAGACACAGACACTCACAGGCTCAGTATGGATTACACCAGAACATAAAAAGTAGGAAAAGGGAAATGTATTCGAAACGTACACCAGTATACATTGTTGGGGTACTTTTAACTCTTCGTATATATGTCAGTCTCAGTAAGCCAGTCCAGACTCCCCGCTACAGGAAACTAGATGGATACAAGTACAGATGGAAAGTCGAGTGTTTGCAGAAATTTGGAAGTTACTAATCACGGGAAAACCTCCAGGTAGATGTCGCAAAGGCGATGCTGACCCTCAATTACATTGTCTGTGGAGACAGTGAAAACGGTAATTTGTGAAGAAAGGATTGCTGTATTGCAGTAGCGTGGATCCCATCACCATTACTCGTCTCCATCAAATTGTGATCACAGGGAGAGATGTAGACATGGTCCTCACTGCCTATCATGATGTGTCTGGTCACTTTGGAGTGCAAAAAACAGAAGCCACAGGCTGTAGGCGATTCTATTGGATTAGCATGAGAGGAAACATTGAAAAATGGTGGCAGGAATGTCACATGTCTGTGACTGGGAAAACTGTGAAAGCTGATCATAAAGCACCACTGCATCCGATTGTGAGTTGACGTCCATTACAAATGGTAGCCATTGATCATCTGAAGGTAGAGGCCAGCAGGACAGGCCATAGCTACATCTTAACCATCATCGATCAGTTCACCAAATTTGTAGTGGCCATCCCTGTGAAGGATTTAACTGCCCTGACTACACAGCGGTGAAGCAGGGAAAGGTAAATATTGCAACTTGCAAGTGCTGTGGCAATGAGCAAGCAAGGGGGGCCCACTCATCGGCGACAGTACTGGCACAGGGCCGCTCATAGTACGCCGGTGTGTCTAACGGCGAGTGGGCCCCCCCACCTTCAGAGACATTATATTGTACTAAGAGGGGCCCTATGCCAGTGCCGTCGGCCAAGAGTGTGCATATTGTGCCAGTTCAGGCCAGGTGTCCAGTTTACAGGCCCAGTAGTCAAAGGAGAATGACTTGTGAGAGAGAACATCAGTATAGGTGAAGAAGTAGTTTGTAACCATAGTTGACAACTGCTGTCTCCTGTCACTTGCAATTGATGCAGTATTACCAGTCGTGTGAGCGGTACTTGAGAAATCAGTCCACAACATGGTCATGAAACCCCTGTCTCCAATGCCACTTCGGCTGTGTGCACCAAGAACACCTCTTACATTTTGCCCACTTCGGCCCCGTCGGAGAACCAGCACCGCTGCGGTGTGCTGGGAATGCCTCAAACAAACTGTTTACCAGAGTTTCTTGTTTGTTAGCCAATATTATCTCTAGGTTCTCCTGTGGCATGATGTTGTGTAATTTGCCTTTATTGCATGGATCGAGGATGCTGGCCAACCAGTAGCCGTCATCCTTCATCATTTTGGCAATGCGGGGGTCCCTTTTTAGGATCCGCAAGGCATAATCACACATGTGGGCCAATGTTCCATGTGTCAATGATGCACTGCCACTGCTTGGTGGAGGAGCACTTTTCTGCAAATCCACATCCCTCCTGTCACGCTCAAACCCTGTACCTGATCTTGCCACGCCAACATTTTCTCTTGCCCCCAGAGAAGCATCCTCCTCCCCAAAATAATCATCCCCCTCATCCTCCTCCTCCACTTCCTCTTCTTCCTCCACCTCGTTTAGGACAGTTCCCTGACCAGACAATGGCTGACTGTCATCAAGGCTTCCTCCTCCTCCTCCTGTTCCTCCTCCGCTGCAGACGCCTGATCCTTAATGTGCGTCAAACTTTGCATGAGCAGACGCATATTTGGGATGCTCATGCTTATGATGGCGTCGTCTACGCTTACAAGCCGTGTGCATTCCTCAAAACACTAAAAGACTTTACAGAGGTCTTTCAGCTTTGACCACTGCACACCCGACAACTCCATGTCTGCCCTCAAACTGCCTGCCTGTGTATCCTCCCACAAATGCATTACAGCCTGCCTCTGTTCGCACAGCCTCTCAACCATGTGCATGGTGGAGTTCCACCTTGTTGCAACATCTATGATTAGGCGGTGCATGAGGAGGTGGAGCAATCACTGCAGCTTCTGCATATGACTGGAGTGTACGGGTGAGCGACGGATGTGCGAGCACAGTCTTCACAACTTTTGGAGCAGTTCTGTTAACTCTGGATAATTATTTAGGAAGCACTGCACCACAAGGTTCAAAGTGTGAGCCAGGCAAGGTATGTGTGTGTTTTGCAAGGGCTATGGCTGCCACAAAATTCCGGCTGTTATCACTGACTACCTTGCTTGGCTAAAGATGTAGACTGCCCAGCCTTGACTCAGTTTGTCGCTGCAAGTAGTCGGCCACTATCTCCGTGGTGTGTCTGTTGACGCCCAAAGACATCATCTTTAAAACAGCGTGCTGCCACTTACCACTAGCTGTTCGATAGTGGGACACCCCACTATCAACACGTTCAGCACTGGCAGCTGCGGATGGAGTGCTCGTGTGACTGTGCTCTGTCGACGAGCTTTCCCTTCTGGAGGAGGAGGGTCGAATGCCTATAGCCAGCTGTTTCCTATACCGTGGGCTAGGCAGCACTGTTCCACCGCCGCTGTCCCCTGTGGAGCCTGCATCCACCACATTAACCCAGTGTGCAGTGATGGACATGTAACGGCCCTGGCCATGCCTACTGGACCATGCATCTGTTGTGAGGTGCACCTTTCCACTCACTGATTGTTTGAGTGCATGGACAATGTAGTCTTTCACATGTAGGTGGAGGGCAGGGATGGATTTTTGAGAAAAGTGCCAACTGGGTAGGTCATAGCGTGGGACAGCATAGGCCATGAGCTCTCAGAAAGCTTCACTTTCAACCGAATGGAAGGGCATCATCTCTAATGAGATCAGTTTGGCAATGTAGGTGTTCAAAGCCAGTGTACGTGGATGAGAGGATGAGTACTTTCTTGTCCTCCTCAGAGTGTCTGTTAGGGTGAGCTGGACTTGAGAGCTGTATATGGGGGAACTAGCGGTGGACCGGACGGATTGAGAGGGGGTTGGTGATGTTGGTGGTGATGGCCTAGATTCAGTGTTTTGTTGCAAAACCATTGTGATTCCCTGACTGCTTTGGTCTTGCGATGACACCTCAACATTTATTGCTGGTGGTGTGCTTACCGGTGGCGGTGGTCTTACAGTGGGGGAAGCGATGGAGCATTGCTGGCTACCTTCAGTCGGAGCAGGTGCACATGTGATACCTTAGGTTTTGTAGTCCGTCCACACTTGCAAGTGCATGATGTTTAAATGTCTAAGCATGCAACTGGTATTCAATTTTCTGAGATTTTTCCCTAGGCTATAGGTCCTTCCGCACTTCTTACAGATAACCTTTGCCTCATCAGTAGGATTTTGGACAAAAGTGCCACATTGCACTCTTCCTACTATGGTATTAATTTTCAGAGCTTGCACACTGTGCTAATTTGACCATGTGGCCAAGCGGTCCTGCACCTCTTTTGGTTTTTGTTCCACGTTTTTGGACAGCTACGGGCCTGCCAGATAACCGCTGCTGCGATGTCAATGCCTGCTGCGGATCATTCTCCTCATCTGAGCTATTGCCAGCGGCACCCTCTTCCCCCAATGGATGCCAATCTGGGTGGACAACTGGGTCATCCATCACCTCCTCTTCAATTTCATCTTCACCTTCCTCTGTGTCACCGTGTATGGTGGTATAGTATGCGGGAAGGGGCACCTGAGTTTCATCAGGGTCAGATTCTGGCTCAGTAGACTGCGAGGGCAATGTAGTGCTGTGGGTCAATGTAACAGCAGAATCATCTAGCAGTGGCTGTGCATCAGTGCACTCCATGTCAGATTCATCTTGGACTGGGGAATTCAGGATTTGACTGGATAACCCAGGCATGGTATGTGAAAAGAGCTCCATGGAGTAATCTGAAGTGTGGCCTGCCGCATCCTTCACTTTTCGTGGGGGTGAAGGATACAAAGAAAGGTGTTTTTCCTGACCAGAAGCCTGCACTGACGACTCAGGGCTTGCACGATTTGAAAGTTCAGAAGAGGAGGCATTAGAGCTGGTGGCTGTTTCGGCAATGTAAGCCAAAACCTGTTCCTGATGCTCTGGCTTTAAAAGCAGTTTTCCTACTCCCAGAAAAAGGAACCTTACAGGCCTTCTTGTGCCAGACGATGACGCAGGCTCAACACCTCCTGCCTTAGCTGCTATTGTGCTTTTGGCATAACCAGCAGATGCACCACCATCACCATCAGTACCAGCTGCCCCCGCCCACATTTGCGGCCTCTTCCACCATACTTTCTCATGTTTGTGAAAATGTAACAAAAATACCATCAGATATATGGTACTGTATGAGGAGCGTACAGCTGTATAAGGTGTAGGTAAAAATTTAAATCTTCGTATATATTTCCTTAGTCACAGACGCTCTCCCAGTATGTATTTGACCGTAATCCAACCAGCAGATATACGGTGCTGTATTAGAAGCGAACAGCTCTATACAGTGTATGTATGGAAAAATGAAAATCTCCATCTATTTTTTTACAGAGTCACACCCAGATAGCATGTATTTGTCCGTGATACCAGCCGGTACACGTTAGTGTGTGAGGAGCATACAGCTCTATACGGTGTATGTAGGGAAAATTTTAAATCTCATTCTTTTTTTTTATGGAGTCACATGCACGCGCTGTTTCTGTATAGATTTGACCGTAAGACAAACGCCAGATATATGATACTGTTTGAGAAGCGGAAAGCTCTATACGATGTATGTATGGAAAATTTTAAATCTCCGTCTACTTTTTGACGGAGTCAACAGCAGATATACGATACGGTTAGAGAAACGGACAGCTCTATATGGTGTATGGAAAAATGGAACTGTCCGTCTATGTATTTACAGACTCACACACACGCGCTCTCTCTGTATAGATTGGACCATAATCCAAACAGCAGATATACGATACTGTTTGAGAAGCGGACAGCTGTATATGGTGTATGTATGGAAAATTTTAAATCTCCGTCTATCTTTTTACGGAGTCACACACAGCATGTATTTGTCCATGATACCAGCCGATACACGGTAATGTGTGAGGAGCGTACAGCTACCATATAGACGTGTACACTCCTCACACACTACCGTGTACCAGCTGATATCTCAAACATATACATGTGTGTGACTCCGTAAAAAAAATCACAAAACAATCACTGACCTTAGGGAGACCAGTCATTGAAAATACTGTGGCAGCCGGCAAAGGCGTTCAATCAGTGAAATCCTAGGCGCATATCCATAAAAAAATAGACAGAGATTTTACATTTTCCATACATGCACTGTATAGAGCTGTCCGCTTTTCAAACAGTATTGTATATCTGCTGTTTGTAATGTGGTCAAATCTATACAGAGAAAGTGTATGTGTGTGAGACTCCGTAAATACATATACGGACATTTCAGTTTTTCCATACACCATATAGAGCTGTCTGCTTCTCAAACAGTATCGTATATCTGCTGTTTGATTACGGTCAAATCTATACAGAGACAGCATGTGTGTGAAGAACTGTCTGAGGACTTGAGAAACCAAATTGTGAGGAAGCATGAGCAATCTCAAGGCTACAAGTCCATCTCCAAATACCTGAATGTTCCTGTGTCTACCGTGCACAGTGTCATCAAGATGTTTAAAGCCCATGGCACTATGGCTAACATCCCTAGATGTGGATGGAAAAGAAAAATTGACAAGAGATTTCAACGCAAGATTGTGCGGATGTTGGATAAAGAACCTTGACTAACATCCAAACAAGTTCAAGCTGCCCTGCAGTCCGAGGGTACAACAGTGTCAACCCGTACTATCTGTCGGCGTCTGAATGAAAAGGGACTGTATGGTAGGAGACCCAGGAAGACCCCACTTCTTACCCCGAGACATAAAAAAGCCAGGCTGGAGTTTGCCAAAACTTACCTGAAAAAGCCTAAAACGTTTTGGAAGAATGCTCTCTAGTCAGATGAGACAAAAGTAGAGCTTTTTGGGCAAAGGCATCAACATAGAGTTTACAGGAGAAAAAAAGAGGCATTCAAAGAAAAAGAACACGGTCCCTACAGTCAAACATGGAGGAGGTTCCCAGATGTTTTGGGGTTGCTTTGCTGCCTCTGGCACTGGACTGCTTGACCGTGTGCATAGCATTATGAAGTCTGAAGACTACCAACAAATTTTGCAGCATAATGGAGGGCCCAGTGTGAGAAAGCTGTCTCCCTCAGAGGTCATGGGTCTTCCAGCAGGACAATGACCCAAAACACACTTCAAAAAGCACTAGAAAATGGTTTGAGAGAAAGCACTGGAGACTTCTAAGGTGGCCAGCAATGAGTCCAGACCTGAATCCCATAGAACACCTGTGAAGAGATCTAAAAATGGCAGTTTGGAGAAGGCAACGTTCAAATATCAGGCACCTGGAGCAGTTTGCCAAAGAAGAATGGTCTAAAATTCCAGCAGAGCATTGTAAGAAACTCATTGATGGTTACCGGAAGCGGTTGGTCGCAGTTATTTTGGCTAAAGGTTGTGCAACAAAGTATTAGGCTGAGGGTGCCAATACTTTTGTCTGGCCCATTTTTGGAGTTTTGTGTGAAATGATCAATGTTTTGCTTCATTCTCTTTTGTGTTTTTTCATTTAAGACAAATTAAATGAAGATAATACCAAAGAATTTGTGTTTGCAATCATTTTCAGGAAGAAACTGAGTATTATCTGACAGAATTGCAGGGGTGGCATCAATAAAAACATCAGCTAGGCACACAAAAAATAAGCCCTCACCCAGCACCACAACATGAAAAATGGAGACACAACAGATCTCGAAAAATGGCGTATTTTTTTTGAAACTTTGGATTTTTTTTACCACTTAAGTAAAAAAGAAACTATACATGTTTGGTATCTAGGGGGTGCTGTATGTTCTCCTTCAGATATGCAAGGAGGTTTATTGAGGCCATGGGAATGTGTGGCAGTCGCTGGAGTAACTGCTGGTGAGACAGTGACTGGCGTTATTGTGAATGGCTGGTACGTGTCGCAGAGATGGAGGATGTCCTCTGCGCTGTAAACCCGAAATGTTGTTGTTCTGGGACCCATAGCCCCATAAGTGTTTGTTTAGTTTTAAGGGGGGTTTACAGCGTTAGTCGTGAGCTGGGTGGGACTGGCAAACCACACACACCTCCCACCTATGGGGGTGGTTACAGATACATAATGTGACCATGGTTTGGGTCACATGGTAAATGTGTAAGGCGCTGGATGGCCTGTGTGTTGGAAGGTCCTGGGAGTAGAACTGGATTCCTGAATAGCATATGGAAAGTCCATGGATCTGAAGGCCTGTGTGATGGAAGGTCCTAGGTGTGTACAGACTTCCTGAAGAGCACATGGAAGAGGTCGTGCATGTGAAGAGTCTGGAACGGCACTGAATTGGGGAAACTACCGTCCTTCTCCTCAGAAGAAGAAACTTTCGGGTGGCCGTTTGAGCAAGGCACTGTCCAGACGGTGATACCAGTTATGCAACTTCCCTGGGAACCAGGACTGATGAGGAGTCAGCGTGTGGAGCAGGAGCTCCTGTAAGGTAACTTCAGACAAGGGCGTTATGGGCAGACAAGTAACTGCCATTGGAACAGACTGTTGGTGCTTGTTATGTTCCATGGATGCTAATGAACTGTGTGGTCACCCAAGGTAACTGGACGAAGTGAGGTCCAGCATGTTTAGTGACTGCGAATTAAAGCCATGTACTAAGAAGTGTTATGGACTATTTGTTAAACCTCGGATATATAACATAGCCTCAAGTGGTTTATGATGTCTAAATAAACCAAATAGACTGTTTTTTGTGGGAAAAACGTGCCTGTGTGCCTTCATCCCGTTGCCAAGCGCTTGTCCCCCAAAACATGCAGTCAGCGCTGTCTTACACTATGAACTCTTAATGTTGTTGAGAATTATAACGGCAGGTCAGTTTTAGCATTTGGTCAACACAGTAAAAAAAAAAAAACAATTGTGGAATTGCACTTTTTTTTGCAATTTCACCGCATATTGAATTTTTTCCTGTTTTCCAGTACTTTATATGGTAAAACTAATGGTGTCATTCAAAAGTACAACAGGTCTCACAAAAATTAAGCCCTCACATTGCCATATTGATGAAAAAATATAAAGGTTATGGTTCTGGGAAAAGAGGAGCAAAAAACGGAAACTCAAAAACAGAAAAACCCAAGGTGGTGATGTGGTTAAAAAGGCTTTTTTCCTTTCTTCATTGATTCTATTTATTTGTATTCTGATGTTTTCAAGATGCTTTTTAGCATTTAGAAATTGGGTGAAGGTAGAAGTTTTCCATTTAGAGGATCAATGTGCTGTATGTTTTGTAGATTCAATGGTCGCAATTGATAAAGGTACAATTATAGTGGGTTTGGCTTGTTCAATTACAGTTGTGCGCAAAAGTTTACATACCCCATCAGAAATTTTGCTTTCTTGGCCTTTTTTTCAGAGAATATGAATGATAACACCAAAACTTTTTCTCCACTCATGGTTAGTGGTTGGGTTAAGCCATTTCTTGTCAAACTACTGTGTTTTCTCTTTTTAAATCATAATGACTACCTGTGGAGAAACAAGGTTTGTGGGTGCTGGCCCGGCTGCCTTTAGCAATACTGCATGGACCAGGGCTTATACCACTGAACGCCTGTTCTCTCTCCCCACGAGCAGAACACTACACAGACAACGCATGGATAGGTTAAAACAGTGTGGCAATACTTTATTGAATCACAAAACCCATTAGCTATCAGAACAATCCCAGCAATTACCCCATGATGGTGCACATTATAGGGTCTCTCCCTTCCACTGACTCGCCGGGATAATGGTAGATGTTACATCTGATATCCCACGGTCGCTACTCCACCTGTGATACGCACGCAGAGAGGAGGTAATGACAAGCATAGGGAGATAACCAAGAATAGTCCTGTGCTTTTTCAGCCGGGTCCGATATACCCTCAGCTGAGATCCTGAACAGTGACCCCCACCAGAAGAAAGAAGAAAAAAAGTCTCTTATACTCGAGGCAAGTGATCTATTTTTAAATTTACCCAGTGTTCTTCAGTCTACCCTCACAGCCTTTCCCTATTTACTTTCAAAGTCAACAAACTGGTTCCAAAATACAATGCACAATTAGCATATCAGCAGGTATCAATAGTCAAAGATAAACGCACACTATGGTTGGCATATCTGCTTGCAAGTCAATTATTCTTGGTTTGCAAAAACATGGTTGTCTGGGAAATTAAATACAATCTGGTTTCTTCACATAACCAAAACATTCAAATGATCCTGATCAATAGTTTACATACCCTGATGATTTTAGCCTGATAACATGCACAGAAGTTGACACAAATGGGTTTGAATGGCTACTAAAAGTAACGTCTTCACCTGTGACCTGTTTGCTTGTAATCAGTTTGTGCATAAAAGCTGAATGAGTTTCTGGAATCCAGACAGACTCTTGCATCCCATCCAGCCACTGCGGTTTCTGGATTGTGAGTCATGGGGAAAGCAAAAGAATTGTCAATGGATCTATGGGAAAAGGTAGTTGAACTGTATGAAACAGGAAAAGGATGCACAAAGATATCCAAGGAATTGATAATGCCTGTCAGCAGCATTCAAACTGTGATTAGCAAATGGAAAATCAGGGACTTTGTAAAAACAAAACCACAGTCAGGTAGGTGAACAAACATTTTTCCCACAACTGTCAGGAAAATTGTTCAGGATGCAAAGAAAAAGCCACAAATAACATCAGCTGAAATATTGGACTCTCTGAAAATGCTCTGTTTTCAACATGCAAACAAGCACAATAAGGAGGCACTTGAAGGAAAATTGGCCGTATGGTCGAATCACCAGAAGAAAGCCATACTGCGCAAATGCCACAAAGTATCTCACTTACAATACACAAAACAGCACAGAGACCAGCCTCAAAACTTCCAGAACAAGGTAATTTGTAATGATGAGACCAAAATTGATCTTTTTGGCCACAACCATAAACGTTACATTTGGAGAGAGTTCAACAAGGCCTATGATGAAAGAACACCATTCCTACAGGAAAGCACAGAGGTAGATCACTGATGTTTTGGGGATGAGTGAGCTACAAAGGCACAGTAAACTTAGTCAATTTTGAAGGAAAGATGAATGCAGCACGTTATCAGCAAATACTGGAGGCAAATTTGCAATCAGCCGGAAGCTGCTCATGGGATGAATTTGGACATTCCAACATGCCAATGATCCAAAACACAAGGCTAAGTCGACCTGTCATTGACTACAGCAGAACAAAGTGAAGATTCTGGAGTGGCTATCTTAGTCTCCTGACCTCAATATCATTGAGCCACTCTGGGTAGATCTCAAGTGCTCTGTTCAAGCTAGACAGCCAAGGAATTTGCAGGAACTGGAGGCGATTTGTCAATAAGAATGGGGAGCTTTACCATCTGAGAAAGTAAAGAACCTCATCCACAACAACCACAATAGACTTCAAGCTGTCACTGATGTTAGAGAGGGCAATACACAGTATTAAGAAATGTGGTATGCAAACTTTTGATCAAGGTCACTTGGATGTTTTGGGTTGTCATTGCCATTTAAAAACAGAAGACACAGTAGTTTGACAATGGCTTAACCCAACCACTACCCATGAGTGGAGAAAAAGTTTTGGTATTATCATTCATATTTTCATATTCTCTGAAAAAAAGGCCAAGAAAGCAAAAATTCTGCCAGGGTACTTAAACTTTTGAGCACAACTGTATTTTATTATTTATTATCTTGAGTTTGATCTTGTTGTTTCCATTTTTTAATTACTTTTTTTATCAGTATCAATACTTTTATTAGCCTTAACTTTAATTTGTATAGGTGCAACAATTTTATTTATTTGCTTTCTCTCGGGGCATATTCTGTGTTACATTCTTTTTCATAATATGATATTCATCCCTATCTCATTGCATCTTTTTTATTTTTTTTTCATTATTGTTTCGTGTTCCAATTGTAGTATGGATACAATGATGTTGGAGTTGATTTTTTAATATTCTGGGTGAGTTTCAAATATTAATAGATCCTTCGCTAAAATTAGTTCATTTTCAGTTGTATTTTCAGACAATTGTATTCATTTTTGTGTTTATATGTTAACATATTGTGCATGTAGTTATTCAAATTAGAGTCCCATTCAAGTGTAAAGATATTGTCATTAGGAAATGGAGGACCCTTGGACATATTTTTTCTTTCATATAAAATGGATAGGAAATGGGCATCCAGACCGAAATGGAGTTCCTCTTTCAGTGCGTCTTTGAAGTTGTATAAGGTTTCTTTTTAAGACTTTCATGTAATTCTCGCTGAATAAGTCTATGGAATTGTCTGTGTCCATGATGGAGCCTCCTGTTTGACCGATAGTTTGCAGAATGAGGCGTTCTCATAATGATAGTCAATTGCAAAAGTATTCCATGGTGTAGAAATGTTGATGATTCTCTCTGCAGCTGAGCTCTCCTTGGACGACAGTCCAAGTTTTCTAAAAATCACCATCTCTATATGTGTGACAGCCATTCCATTCCAGTGTCAGTTGAATTCCAGCCAAAGTACACCTCATTCTTCTAAATGTGCTTCTGATTAGGTGATCACCTGAACCAAATCTTATTTAACGAGGGAATGCATAAAATACACTGATGTGGTCTTCACAATCCTCTTGCAATAAAACAAGCTGGATGGCCAAACAAGTGCTAGGAATAGCCCCAAATTAATTTGAATTAAAAAATAACTTTTAACCATGTCAAAGGAGTTGAAAAAAAGGTCTTGAGTGAGAAAAAGAAGGGCTCAATTCTGGCTTTACTAGCAGAGGTATACAGTGAGTGTCATGATGCCTCCATCCTTAAAATTTTGAAAACGGTGTCCATTACAACAAGGTCAATCAGCAGACATTGTGGACAACAAAGCTACAGGCTGGCAGTGTGGCGAAAGTGACTGTCCATTGACCAGGATGACCATCATCTTATTCGAATGTCACTCAGCAACCACAGGACGGCATCAAGTGACCTACAAAAGGAATGGCAAATGGCAGATGGTGTGAAGTTCAGGGTAAGAACAGTTCATAACAGGCTCCTAGAGGCAGGCCTCAAGTCATGTAAATCTAGAAAAAAGCCTTTCATCAATGAGAAGTAAAGTGTCATGGTTTGGACAGGGTTCTTGCCTTGCACTCACAGGGGTTAAGTGTGTGGCCACTTTCTGGATCTGGGAGGGGTATTTTACTCACTCTTTACCAGGGTTCTCTGTCAGCTGTATTTTTGCCCTTGGCTTAGTTTAAGTGACCACTGTGCGTTTGTGCCTTGTGCAGTCTGCATGCTTCTGTGTTTGATATCTTGGCTTCTGACCCAGTCTGTCCCTGTTGTGTGCTTGCCTGCCATTTCTGTACCATTTATTGCCTGTTCTGGTTTACTGATCTCTTGCTATGTCCTGACTATCCATTTGGCTAATCCTTTGGTACTGTCGTGCTATTTTGTGCTTTGACCCAGGCCTGATCTGACTAACATCTGTCTATGCCCCTTGGTAATCTTGTCCCGTTGTTACCCTTCTAGGAGTTTTCCTCCAGCTCCTAGGTCTCTGGAGCTTAGGCCAGGCCCCCAGCAGTCAGGTGCTTTGGGTCCTTTGTGGCCAGAAGCAATCTCTCTGCTCCTGCTTCCTCTGGGAGACCTTTGGGAGGCCCCGCCCCCTGGTAGTCACGTAGTTTAGGTCCTGTTATACACAGCCTCTGGGATGTGCTCCTCTCCCCAGGGACCCCGATAAGCCCCTGCAGCAGCGAGGGTTTCTCAGTCCAGACACTGGCTGGATGTCAGTTCTGGATATCCTGACATTATGGCTGACCCAAACATTTAAATGAGGTTTTGCACTTTTTTTCCTTTGGTCATGGATCAGCTGCATGCTCACTCTGAGCAAGTGAATAGCCTCACTCAAATGATGCAAAAACTGTCTGTGGAGCAGCGAACCTTGTCTAAGTCGCAGCAACAGGTTCATAGAGAGGTTGCTGATGCCATGCAGGGTTCTTTTCCTTCTGGCGCCTGGGGTGAGGGTACCACAGATGTTTCCTTAATCTCCCCTGAGCCACCTGTTAAAATGCCTGACTTTTTCTCTGGGGATAAAAAAACATTTAAGGTTTTTAAGGAGGGGTGCAAACTCTTCTGTTTGTTAAGGCCACGCTCCCCTGGGGATTGGAGTCAGAGGGTTGGGGTCATTATGTCTTTGTTAAGGGTCTCCCCTCAGGCTTGGGCTTTTTCCCTTCCCCCTATCGCCCCTGAGAGAATGTCAGTGAATGCATTCTTCGAGGCCCTCAGGCACATCTATGATGAACCCGATTGTGTGAGTCTAGCCAAGGATATGGTGATGAGTGTGTGCCAGGGGAACACTCTGCCGAGTGGTTCTGCTCTGAGTTCATACGCTGGGCAGTGGAGTTCTGGGATGATGCCACCCTTTGTTCTGTAGATGCCTGTCTGAACATTTGAAAGATTCCCTGGCCCTTCATCCTCCACCAGACTCTTTGGAGGACGCTATGATCCAGGCTGTCTGTATGCACCGAAGGCTGTGGGTGAGAGGGGTCATGCTGCAGGAGATCCCTTTATTCTCCAACCTGAGAGACTCTGCATCTAGTCCTGAGCCCATGGAGGTTAGTGCCACCTCGTTGAAAGAAAAAGAGAGGAGATGCCGTAGAATCAACCAATTGTGCTTTTATTATGAAGCCTCTGGACATTGGAGAGGAGACTATCCTTCTTGCCCTTTTTCAGTGAAGCTGTCAGGAAAATGACTCAGTCTGGGTAACAATCAAGGAGGTTGCCCAGACTCCCAGGTACCTTTTTCCTCACTTACTAAAATTCTGCCTCAGGTGCAACTGGAACTTACATGCGGGCTGGTTGTGACTACCGCCTTTGTTGACTGTGGTTCTTCTATTAATCTGGTTGATGCCCAAGCTGTGACTTTTAATAAGATAGGTTTTAATAAGATAGCTTTTAATAAGACTTTTAATAAGACTTTTAATAAGACTTTTAATAAGACTTTTAATAAGACTTTTAATAAGACTTTTAATAAGACTTTTAATAAGACTTTTAATAAGACTTTTAATAAGACTTTTAATAAGACTTTTAATAAGACTTTTAATAAGACTTTTAATAAGATCAGGTTAAAAGATCCTGCTAAAATTGTGGCAATTGATTCCTCTCCTCTCACCCAGGAGGGAATTTGTTTCATGACTGATACCTTTTCTCTGAAAGTGGGTTCCACTCACGTGGAAAAATTGAGGTGTTTGTTCTAAATAATTTGCCAGCTGGACTGGTACTGGATATGTCTTGGCTTCAACGCCACAATCCTACCAATGACTGGGTCACAGGGGAGATCATTCAGTGGAGTTGTAAGGCTAATGGTCTATGTTGTTACTTGACAACTCATGTAACCCCTGTAAAATCTGTGTCAATGTTGTCTGTTGGTCTGGAAGGTATTCTGAAGTACCTGAAAGACTTTGAAGACTTTTTTTACGAAAGTGAGGCTGAGGCGCTAACACCACTTAGACCCTTTGATTGTGCTATTGATCTAGTCCCTGGAGCCAAGTTACCCAAGGCTCGCCTGTTCAATTTGTTCGGGCCCGAACATCTAGCCATGAAGGAATACATCACCGAGAGTCTCCGCAAAGGGAATATTAGTCCTTCTGTTTCACATATGGTGGCAAGCTTCTTTTTTGTTAAGAAAAAAGATGGTGGTTTGCGGTCATGCCTGGACTTTCAGGAATTAAACAAAATTACTGTTAAAAATATATACCCTCTCCCCTTAATTCCTGATCTATGTAACCAACTCACCAAATAGTTCTCTAAACGGCATTTACGTGGGGCATATAACCTTATAAAAGTCCGGGAAGGGGATGAATGGAAAACAGCATTCATGATGACTGAAGGGCTGTTCGAAAACTTGGTTAAGCCATTTGGTCTCACCAATACTCCTGCTGTTTTTCAGAATTTTATTAATGTAATTTTCTCTGATTTAATTGGTCATTTTGTAGTTATCTATTTGGATGACATTTTGGTGTACTTGGCGGACAGTCAGTCTCAGGCTAGTTTTACACTAGCATTCTTGGGCGCAGCGCAGGGCCGCCGCTAAGCCCTGCCCCTGGCCGCACCCTCTCCGGTCAGTTCCTCCTCTGATCACATGACGCTGCATGCGAACAGCGGATCCTATATTTAGCGTTGGATACGCTGATCGTGCGCTGACCGTGCGCTGGTATGATTTTCCTGGCGCTGCGCCCTTTTGGCGCTGCGCACAGAGCACAAAAATGCAACACAGCGCGTTTTTGTGTGCTGGGCGCAGTGCCAAAAGGGTGCAGCACCAGCAAAATCAGACCAATGCAAGGTCAGAGCACGATCAGCATATCCAACGCTAAATATAGGATACGCTGATCACATGCACCATCATGCGATCAGAGGAGGAACTGACCAGAAGGGGAGCAGCCGGGGGTGGGGCTTAGTGGTGGCCCTGCGCCCATGAAAGCTAGTGTGAAAATAGCCTCACTTGCATCATTTGCTGATGGTTCTCATGAGACTGAGGGAGAATTATTTGTATGCCAAGTTGAAAAAATGCTCATTCTTCGTGCAAGAATTATACTTTCTGGGTTTGATTGCGTCGGGGGAGGGGTTCTGCATGGATCCTAAGAAGGTCGAGGCTGTTACGGATTGGGTGCAGCCTCATGACTTAAAAGGGTTGCAGCGATTTTTGGGCTTTGTTAACTTCTATTGGAAGTTTATTATGGGCTTCTCGCAGGTGGTAAAGCCTCTAATGGACCTCACTCTCAAGGGAGCTGATGTAAAAAATTGGTCTGTAGCTGCAAAAAATTATTTCATGACGTTAAAAAATGCTTTTCTTCAGCCCCTGTATTGGTACAACCTGACCCGTTAAGACCTTTTGTCGTGGAGGTTGAAGCCTCAGAAGTAGGTGGGGACAGTTTTGTCTCATGGCCCTTTTAACTTTACTAATCTGAAGCCTTGCACTTTCTTCTCTAAAAAATTTTCCTCTGCCGAGAGAAATGATGATGTCAGAAATAGGGACTTGTTGGCGGTAAAGTTGGCTTTTTAAGAATGGAGGCATTTCCTGGAGGGGGCCATTCATCCCATTACAGTCATCACTGATCACAAAAATTAGGCCTATATCGAGTCTGCCAAGAGATTGACCCATAGAGGGGCTCGGTGGGCACTTTTTTTTCTCTCAATTTCAGTTTACCATCACATTCCGCCCGGGATCTAAAAACATCAACGCTGATGCCTTATCCCGAAGCTTTAATTTTGTGTCCCTTCCAGAACCTCCCTCCTCCATTCTTCAGTCAGGAGTAGTGGTGGCTGAAATATCATCTGAGTTACAGACAGGGATTTTGGAGGCCCAGGCTCGGGCTCCTGATGGTAAACCCCCGGGTAAATTGTTTGCACTGAAACGTTTCCCTCTCAGACTTATGTGGGAAATTCATGATTCTATGTTGAATGCTCATCCTGGGATTGCAGCTTCCCAGGGGGGGCAATTGCGAGGTGTTTTGTGACGACTCCTGGAGTGGACCCTCTGGGTCGTGACACCAACCCTCCCAGGGCGAGCTGACCTAGTGAAGACCACCCCCTATACAGGGAGTGTCAGGGGCAAGCCCCAGGGGGTGAGGCACCACGACTGCTGGCACCAGGCGGCCGGCTCACAGGAGACACGAGTGGGTGAGTGTGTCTGCAGGAACGTGTAAAGCGTGGACACGGCAACACGTGGTATACAGAGACTACATTCGTCCGGGTGTGAGTGAAGCAGGATTTGTGCAAGGCGCACGTCAGAGCACTGAGTCAGGCAGCAGGTGTGCCAGGAGGTGTAACAGAGTACAGGAGCAGGGTGTGTGCCAGAGGGCACAACAGAGCATAAGACAGAGCGCAGGATTGGTACATGTGCCAGGAGGCACAACAGAGTAAGAGACTGAGTACAGGATCAGGGCATGTGCCCGGAGGCACAACTGAGTATAAGACAGAGCACGGAATCAGAGTGTGTCAGGAGGCACACCTGAGTATAAGACAGAGCACGGAATCAGAGTGTGTGCCAGGAGGCACAACTGAGGATGAGACCGAGTACAGGGTAAGAGCGTGTGCCAGGAGGCACAACCGAGTATGAGACAGAGTACAGGGTCAGAGCATGTGCCAGGAGGCACAACCAAGTACGAGACAGAGCACAGGGTCAGAGCGTGTGCCAGGAGGCACAACCAAGTACAAGGCAGAGGACCTGAATACAGTGCACAGCCAGGCAGGGACACGGCAGACCAAGCCAGGAAGCACAACAATAATCAGGCACCTCCCCTAGGGGGAGGTCGTCTGATATAGCACATGACTACTACTGGTTCCGGGTCAGGACCTAGCCAGAAAGCACATGACCACTACAGGTTCCAGGTCAGGTCCTCCATTACCATAGAGAGGACCGAGCCCTATACAGCACTGACAGGAGCACGCAAGCACAAACGTGACATGTAGGAGGAGACCCGGGGACGAGAGCTGCGCGTGCGCACCCAACGGGACCCCCGGAGTGACCGCGACTCCGGAAGAGATGACGTCGGGACCGAGGTCCCGCCCCCAGGTGAGCATGGCGTGACATTACCCCCACCTTTACGCCCCCTCTTTCTAAAACTGGAGAGGAACTTAGACAAAATCTGGGGTGCGTGGATATTCTCCCTGGGTTCCCATGACCTCTCCTCGGGGCCAAAACCCTTCCAATCGACCAAGAACATGGTTCTCCCTCTTACCTTCTTCATGGCCAAAATGTCATTCACCTCAAACTCATCCCCCAAGCCAACAGGCTGGGGTGTGTGGCCTGGAGAAAGATGAAATCGGTTAAGAACCACAGGTTTTAGGAGAGATACATGGAAAGAATTGGGAATACGGAGTGAAGGAGGCAGCTTCAATTTGTAAGCAACATCATTAATCCGCCTGAGGACCTCAAAAGGACCAATGTAACGGGGACCCAGTTTGTAAGATGGTACCTTAAGGCGGACGTATTTGGTGGAGAGCCACACCTTGTCACCAGGGAGAAATGGAGGAATGTCCAGACACCTCTTGTCAGCGTGTAATTTCATTCTGTCCCGCGCTTTCTCGAGAGCGGTTTTGGTCTCCTGCCATACCCTGGAGAACTCCACAGACAGAGAATCGGCAGCAGGTACCCCCGAGACAGGAAGTACCGGTAGAGGCACATTGGGATGCTGTCCAAAGACGATGAAGAAAGGAGACTTGGTAGACGATTCACTGGAGTGATTATTATAGGCGAACTCAGCCCAAGGAAGACCGACCCAGTCATTCTGATGAGCATTAGTAAAATGCCGGAGGTAGGATGTAAGGATCTGGTTGGTACGTTCTACCTGTCCATTGGTTTGGGGGTGATAGGCGGAAGAGAAATCCAATGACACTTTCACGAGTCCGCATAGAGCTCTCCAGAATCGGTAGGTGAATTGGACCCCTCTGTCAGACACGATGTGCTGGGGGAAGCCGTGAATCCTGAAGATATGGGAAATGAAGATCTTCGCCAAGTCAGGAGCAGAGGGTAGTCCGGGAAGAGGAATGAAGTGGGCCATCTTTGAAAATCGGTCTACAACCACCAAGACCAAAGAACAAGGCAGATCAGTAATGAAATCCATGGCTATGTGCTGCCATGGAGCCGACGGAACGGGAAGCGGGAACAGAAGACCGGAGGGTGGTTGTCTGGGTATCTTGTTCTGGGCACAGGACTGGCAAGATGCCACAAAGTCTTTAACATCCTGGGAGAGTGAAGGCCACCAATAATGGCGAGAGATTAAGTCCAAAGTCTTTTTGACACCAATGTGGCCGGCAATCTTGGACGAATGTCCCCAATTTAGCACTCGTTTTCGGTTATTCTCAGCCACAAAGGTTCTTCCCGGTGGTAACATGGTTAACTTGACAGGGGCCACAGTAATCACTTTGGATATATCAATGATATGAGAGGGTTCTTCCTCTGCATCAGACGACAGGAATGAACTTGACAACGCATCCGCTCTAACGTTCTTATCGCCGGGCCGAAAATGTAGCTCAAAGTCAAAGCGGGCGAAGAATAGGGACCACCTGGCTTGCCGAGGATTGAACCTCTGTGCGGACTGGATGTACACCAGGTTCTTATGGTCTGTGAAGATCTTGAATGGATGTATGGCACCTTCCAGTAAGTACCTCCACTCCTCCAAGGCCAACTTAATGGCCAATAGCTCTTTGTCGCCAATGGAGTAGTTCTGCTCAGTGGAGGAAAATACTTTAGAAAAGAAGCCACAGGTGACAAAACGTCCAGAAGAGGATTTCTGCAGAAGGACTGCGCCAGCCCCAGTAGAGGATGCGTCCACCTCGAGAGTGAAAGGTCTACTAACCTCAGGTCGGTGAAGCGCCAGAGCAGAGGCGAAGGCTTGTTTCATCGACTGAATGCCTCTCCAGCCTCAGAGGGCCAAGCCTTTGGGTTAGCTCCCTTGCAGATAAGGGACGAGATGGGGCGAACCAACGAGGAGAAATGAGGAACAAACTGTCGGTAGTAGTTTGCAAACCCAAGGAAGCGTTGGATTGCCTTCACCCCATGGGGCCGTGGCCAATCGAGGACGGCGGACACCTTTGCCGGATCCATGTGTAGACCTGATTTTGAGATAATGTGCCTTCGAGCAAACGTCCCTGCCATTCTTGGGGTACATTTCTCTAGCTTGGCATAAAGGCGGTTCTCCCTCAGGCGCTGGAGGACTTGACGCACGTTCTTTCTGTGGGCGGAGAGGTCTGGAGAAAAAACGAGGATGTCATCCAGATAGACTACCACGCAGGAGTACAGCATATCCCGGAAGACGTTATTCACGAACTCCTGGAACACCGCTGGGGCATTGCAGAGGCCGAAGGGCATGACCAAGTACTCATAGTGACCGTCTCTGGTGTTAAAGGCGGTCTTCCACTCATCCCCAGAACGAATGCGGATCAAGTTGTAGGCCCCACGAAGATCCAGTTTGGTGAAAATTCGAGTTCCTCTAAGTCGGTCAAAGAGCTCCGGGATCAATGGCAATGGGTACTTGTTCTTGACCGTGATATCGTTCAGGCCTCGGTAGTCTATGCAAGGATGGAGGGAGCCGTCCTTCTTTTTTACAAAGAAAAATCCCGCTCCCGCGGGCGAGGAGGACTTATGGATAAAACCTCTCGCAAGGTTCTCCTGGATATAGTCAGACATAGCTTGGGTCTCAGCAGGGGATAGCGGGTATATCCTACCCCTGGGTGGTGTAGAACCAGGAATGAGGTCAATCAGACAGTCATATGGCCGATGGAGGGGCAGAGTCTCGGCCTCCTTCTTGTCGAAGACATCTGCAAAGGACCAGTAAGCCGACGGCAGACCTGTAGGTGCCGGGGATGGACCGGCAGAGTTCATCGGACGGACGGGCAACAGGCACTTCTCCTGTCAGAACGGTCCCCACCAGAGTATCTCGCCCGACCGCCAGTCCAGGGTTGGCTCATGAGTTCGTAGCCAAGGGAGGCCTAGAAGAAGTGTGTAAGACATGGTAGACAAGACGAGGAAGGAGATCTTCTCCTGGTGCAGGGCTCCAATCTGCAGCTCGATCTCTTCGGTGGCCTGGGTAACGGTCTCCTGCACGGACGTACCATTGACCAAAATAATCGACCGAGGAGTCTCCAGGGATCTGACAGGAATCCGGTGTTTTTTAACCGCCTCGAGTGTGATAAAAGAAAAGCCTCCTCAGAATAACGCTTGGCACCGAGATTCAATAATACGGACACGAACAGGGGAGGAGAGGAATCACGTACACCTAGGTAGGCCTCTCCTATCAACCCTAAGCGGAGAAGGTTCCCGGCTTCTCGGAGCAGGAACGGAGGAGGTGAGAGGAGCTCCTCTCTCTGGCTAATTCACGGGCGCGTTCCTGAAACCGCAGGTCAATGCGTGTCGCCAGAGAGATCAGATCCTCTAAAGAGGTGGGGATATCCTGACCTGCCAGTACGTCTTTGATCCGACCGGACAGGCCACGAGGCCTCGTTGTTCCAACTGAGTTCGGAGGCCAAGGTACGAAAACGGATGGCATACTGTCCCACCGGTAGCGTACCCTGATGGAGGTTAAAGAGGGACTCGGTGATAGAGGCCAGCCGACCCGGCTCGTCGAACACCTTGCGGAAGGTGTCCAAAAAGGTGGAAAGCTGAGAGACGAGTGGGTCATTGCGCTCCCAGAGGGGGTTCACCCATGCTAACGCCTCCCCCTCTAAGTGTGAAACAATAAAGGCAATTTGGGTGCGCTCAGTGGGATAGTGCTGCGGCAAAAGCTCCAAATGTAACCGGCATTGGTTCAGAAATCCTCGACAAAACTTGGGGTCCCCGCTATATTGGGGTGGCTTGCCGAGGCGCGGCATCGGGTGCGGGGCCGAGGACTGGGCAGAAACGGATTGTATGGCTGACAAACGGGACTCCATGGATTTCAAAAGGGCCATAATCCTGGTCTGACTCTCCTGTAGGAACACCAGTTCCTTTTGGATGGAGGTGGTGGTACCAGCGGGGTCCATGGCCTGATTATACTGTGACGACTCCTGGAGTGGACCCTCTGGGTCGTGACACCAACCCTCCCAGGGCGAGCTGACCTAGTGAAGACCACCCCTATACAGGGAGTGTCAGGGGCAAGCCCCAGGGGGTGAGGCACCACAACTGCTGGCACCAGGCGGCCGGCTCACAGGAGACACGAGTGGGTGAGTGTGTCTGCAGGAACGTGTAAAGCGTGGACACGGCAACACGTGGTATACAGAGACTACATTCATCCAGGTGTGAGTGAAGCAGGATTTGTGCAAGGCGCACGTAAGAGCACTGAGTCAGGCAGCAGGTGTGCCAGGAGGTGTAACAGAGTACAGGAGCAGGGTGTGTGCCAGAGGGCACAACAGAGCATAAGACAGAGCGCAGGATTGGTACATGTGCCAGGAGGCACAACAGAGTAAGAGACTGAGTACAGGATCAGGGCATGTGCCCGGAGGCACAACTGAGTATAAGACAGAGCACGGAATCAGTGTGTGTGTCAGGAGGCACACCTGAGTATAAGACAGAGCACGGAATCAGAGTGTGTTCCAGGAGGCACAACTGAGTATAAGACAGAGCACAGAATCAGAGTGTGTGCCAGGAGGCACAACTGAGGATGAGACCGAGTACAGGGTAAGAGCGTGTGCCAGGAGGCACAACCGAGTATGAGACAGAGTACAGGGTCAGAGCATGTGCCAGGAGGCACAACCAAGTACGAGACAGAGCACAGGGTCAGAGCGTGTGCCAGGAGGCACAACCAAGTACAAAGCAGAGGACCTGAATACAGTGCACAGCCAGGCAGGGACACGGCAGACCAAGCCAGGAAGCACAACAATAATCAGGCACCTCCCCTAGGGGGAGGTCGTCTGATATAGCACATGACTACTACTGGTTCCGGGTCAGGACCTAGCCAGAAAGCACATGACCACTACAGGTTCCGGGTCAGGTCCTCCATTACCATAGAGAGGACCGAGCCCTATACAGCACTGACAGGAGCGCGCAAGCGCAAACGTGACATGTAGGAGGAGACCCGTGGACGAGAGCTGCCGTGCGCACCCGACGGGACCCCCGGAGTGACCGCGGCCCCGGAAGAGATGATGTCGGGACCGAGGTCCCGCCCCCAGGTGAGCATGGCGTGACAGGTTTCTCACGGCCCTCTTTGGTAACGGACATTCAAAAGTTTGTGACTGCATGTGAGGTGTGCGTTCATTCTAAAAGTTCTCAGGTCCAGCCGGCCGGGGAGTTGGTGCCTTTGCCATTTCCGGATAGGCCATGGGCACATTTGTCCATGGATTTTATCACAAATCTTCCTCCTTCCAGGGGCAACTTGGTGATATGGATGGTGGTGGATAGGTTTTCAAAACAAGCCAACTTTGTACCTCTCCCCGCGTTACCATCTGCTGAAACCCTGGCCCGCTAATTTATTCAGCATGTAATTTGGTTGCATGGCATGCCTGTGAATGTGGTGTCAGACAAAGGGGTACAGTTTGTGGCCAGGTTCTGAAGGGCTTTTTGCAAAAAGCTGGGGATTTCATTGTCCTTCTCCTCTGCCTATCACCCGGAGTCTAATGGACAAACTGAGCGCACAAACCAATTATTGGAGCAGATTCTGAGATGCTTGGCCTCTTCCAGACAGAAGGACTGGTGTGAGATATTGCCCATGGCAGAGTTTGCGTTCAACGGTCGTGTGAGTCGGTCTACTGGGAAGTCTCCCTTTCAGGTCAACTATGGGTTTTACCCACATTTTGGAGAGTTTTCCCGCACAGATTCAGGTTGTTCTGGAGCTGAGGGTGCGATACAGTGTCTTAGAATTCTTTGGAGGGAGGTTCAGAGGAATATTTCCAAGGCCCAGGAAAACTATGAGCGGTTTGCTGACAGGAGGTGGGGGCCAGCTCCAGCATTTGTAGTAGAAGAGAGAAGGTGTGGTGTTGTGAACTCATTTTATGGTTTACCTCTGGCTTCTGGTGAGGGTGGTGGAGCTGGATGTGTTGACAGAGGAGTTGTCAGTTCTCCATCCGGG
The DNA here is from genome assembly GCF_039654945.1 of Dendrobates tinctorius. Taxonomy (NCBI): domain Eukaryota; kingdom Metazoa; phylum Chordata; class Amphibia; order Anura; family Dendrobatidae; genus Dendrobates; species Dendrobates tinctorius. The sequence continues at coordinate 2,076,208 of NW_027361768.1, forward strand.
CTCCCTATAGTGGTAACAGTAGGTAATGAAGCTGATCTAATTGGCAGAGACCTGCCACCTGAGGAGGAGGACTGTGATTGGAGTCTCTGACTGGATTTAAGACAGCCGACTCCCTAATTTTGTGCTGGTGATTTTCCTACCTTGAGATTCTGGTTTCCAGTTCTGTTCCTGCCTTCTCAAGCTAAGTGTGCTCTGCTATTTTTTCACTTGAGACTTGGTCTGATTTACTCAGTTTTTGTGGTCAGCCAGCCCCTGCTAGGGCTGTGCTGAATTTCCATTCTTATGTCTCTGTTTATGCCAGTTTGCTTTTTGTCCCTGATCAGATTGGTCTCTTTTTGCTCTGTCTTCAGAATATACCAGAGTACTGATATAGGGAATTGAAGTCTAGTGACTTCAGGGTTTTTTGTTATCAGAAAGTGTTGGACATTTTTTGGCAGGGTTTTGTGCGTGATTGCATACAGCACCTTTCCTTTCCTGTCCTTTCTATGTAGTGTGGGCCCCATCGTTTGCTCAGCCTATTTTTCTATCTGTGTTTGTGTTTTCATCTTGTCTCACCGACAATACATGTTTGGGGGCTGTCTTTTGCTTTGGGGTCTGCTCTGGGGCAGTTTAGATTTCCCCTTTTCTTCTTTAGGTTTATTTAGTTTTCTGGCTGTGACGAGGCATCTAGGATCATTGTAGGTACGCTCCACGGCTACTGCTAGTTGTGTGGATAGGATCAGGGGTCTGCAAACTGGTTAGTTACCAACCTCTCTGGTTTTCTGTGGCTTAGCTTGTTTTTGTTTTTCCTCCTCGGTGACTCATTCATAACAGAATCACCAGCCAAACTGCAGATTCTAGGGTACTCAAAAGCAGGAAAAAAAGTGTCAGAATTTTTTTTTTATATGCATTTTTTTCCTCTTTTTCTGAGGCCATAGGAGGATTTTTTCCTTAATGGAGATTAAGCAATTGTCTGATCGTGTGGAGTAGTTCGCTGCTGAAGTGCGGGGAATTTCCACCTATCTCGCTCAATCACATGCTGTTGAACCCAAAATCCCTACTCCTGATGTGTTTTCTGGGGATCGGTCTAAATTTTAGAATTTTAAGAATTCTAAATTATTTCTTGCCTTGAAGCCTAACTCATTGGGGAGCTCTGCGCAGCAGGTTAAAATTGTCATCTCCTTGCTGCACGGCGATCCCCAGGATTGGGCATTTTCTTTGACACCTGAAAATCCTATTCTGACTAATGTGGATGGATTTTTTCAGGCCTTAGGGTTGTTGTATGATGAACCTAATGCTAGTGATCAAGCTAAGAAAGCCCTATTGGCATTGAACCAGGGTAAGGATTCTGCAGAGTTATACTGTCAAAAATTCCGAAAGTGGGCGGTCCTTACTACATGGAATGATGGTGCCTTGGCAGCTCTTTTTCGCAAGGGTTTATCAGAAACCGTAAAAGATATTATGGAGGGATTTCCTGTTCCCTCTGGTCTTGACGATTCTATGTCATTAGCCAATCAAGTTGATCGGCGTTTACGTGAACATAAAACTACACGAGAGGTGTTGCCACCTTTTGAACAAATGTCTGAACCTATGCAATGTGATAGTTTTGTCTAGGGTGCAACGTCAGGAGTATAGAAGGCGTAATCTGTGTTTTTTCTGTGGAGATGCCTCTCATATTATTTCTGTCTGCCCTAAATGAGAGAAACGTTTTGCATACACATTTGCTGTGGGCAGTGCATAGCCTAAGTTTCTTTTGGCAATTACTCTGATCTGCTCCTTATCCACATTTTCCACCAAGGCATTTGTGGATTCAGGAGCGGCTTTGAATCTGATGGATTTGGATTTTGCTAAATGTTGTGGTTTTCCCATGATACCCCTGCGGACTCCTATCCCTTTGAGGGGTATTGATGCTACTCCTTTGGCGGAGAATAAACCTCAGTTTTGGACCCAGGTGATATTGCGGGTCGCCCCTGACCACCAAGAAAATTGTAGATTTTTGGTACTGCATAATTTGCATGATACTATTGTTCTTGGTTTTCCCTGGTTGCAAATCCATAATCCAGTTTTGGATTGGAAATCTTTGTCTGTGGTGAGTTGGGGCTGTCGGTGTGCTCTTGGTGAAACACCTGTTTTCTCCACCACTCCCCAGTCTCATGATGTTCCTGACTATTTGGCTGATTTTTATGATGTATTTAGTGAGAGTAAGTCTGCGTCCCTGCTCCTCATAGGAGTTATGACTGTGCAATTGAGTTGAGGCCTGGGTGTAAATTTCCCAAGGGTCGGCTTTTCAACTTATCTGTACCTGAACACGAGGCTATGCGATCTTATATTAAGGAGACGTTGGAGAAGGGTCATATTAGACCATCCTCTTCGCCCTTAGGTGCTGGGGTTTTTTTCGTGGCGAAGAAAGATGGTTCAGCCTTGTATTGACTATCGATCCCTTAACAAGATTACGGTTAAATATCAGTATCCGTTACCCCTGATTTCGGATTTATTCTCCAGAGTTAAAGGTGCCTGCTGGTTTACTAAGCTTGACCTCAGGGGGCGTATAATCTTATTCGCATCAAGCATGGGAATGAATGGAAGATGGCGTTTAATACTTCGGAGGGACATTTTGAGTACCTGGTAATGACTTTTGGGCTCACTAATGCCTCTTCTGTCTTCCAATCCTTCATGAATGATATTTTCAGGGACTTTGTGAATAAGTTTTTGATCATCTATTTGGATGACATTCTGATCTTTTCCAGTGATTGGGATTCTCATGTGGAACATGTTCGGACTGTGTTCCGGATTTTGAGGGAGAATTCCCTGTATGTTAAGGGATCGAAATGCCTTTTTGGTGTGCAGAGGATTTCATTTTTGGGATTTATTTTGTCTGTCAACTATTGAAATGGACGCGGCCAAGGTACAGGCCATTTATGATTGGGTTCAGCCAACTTCTTTGAAGGCTCTCCAGAAGTTTTTGGGTTTTGCTAATTTTTATCGTAAATTTATAGCTAATTTTTCCGGTATTGCCAAACCTCTGACTGATCTGACCAAGAAGGGTGCTGATGTGCTGAATTGGTCTCCAGAGGCTGTTTTGGCATTTCAGTAGCTGAAGCGGAGGTTCACTTCTGCTCCGGTTTTACGGCAACCTGATGTCTCACTTCCATTTCAGGTAGAGGTAGATGCTTCAGAGATTGGTACAGGAGCTGTTTTGTCCCAAAAAGATCCGGTCACTTCTAAAATGAATCCCTGTGCCTTCTTTTCCTGAAAGTTCTCCCCATCTGAATGCAACTATGATGTGGGAATCGGGAATTGTTGGCCATGAAGTGGGCATTCGAGGAGTGGAGACATTGGTTGGAGGGAGCTAGACATCAAGTTGTGGTCCTTACTGACCACAAGAATTTGATTTACCTGGAGTCGGCCAAACGCTTGAATCCTAGACAGGCTAGGTGGGCCTTGTTTTTCACGCGTTTTGATTTTGTGGTCTCCTTTCTTCCGGGCACTAAGAATGTTAAGGCATTTACCCTTTCTAGGAGTTTCTTTGATGATTCTCCTATTGTGACCGAACCTACTACCATCCTTGGTGAGGGGGTAGTTCTTTCTGCCATCTCGCCCGATTTGAGACGTGCCCTGGAAGAATTTCAGGAGGACAAACCTGAGCATTGTCCTATGGGAAAATTGTATGTTCCTGACCAATGGAGGAAGTGAGTGATGTCTGAAGTTCATTGCTCCGCGTTGGCTGGTCATCCAGGTATTTTTGGTACCAGAGATAGGGTGAGTCAGTCTTTTTGGTGGCCCGCCTTATCTCATGATGTCAGGAATTTTGTGCAGTCTTGGGGACGTGTTCCCGGTCTAAATCCTGTTCTAGTGGGTTGTTGATGCCTTTGCCGGTGCCCAAAAGGCCATGGACCCATATCTCAATGGATTTTATTTCTGATCTTCCTGTCTCTCAGAGAATGACTGTTATCTGGTTGATTTGTGATAGATTTTCTAAGATGGTCCATCTTGTACCACTCCCAAAGCTGCCATCTTCCTCAGAGTTGGTGCCCTCGTTTTTACAACAGGTGGTTCGGTTGCATGGGATTCCTGAGAACATTGTGTCGGACAGAGGAGTCCAGTTTGTCTCCAGATTTTGGAAAGCCTTTTGTTCCAAGCTGGGAATTCAGTTATCCTTCTCCTCTGCGTTTCACCCACAGACCAATGGGCAGACTGAGAGAACAAACCAGACTTTGGAGTCTTATTTGAGATGTTTTATATATGCTGATCAGGATGATTGGATCTCATTTTTGCCCTTGGCCGAATTCGCCCTAAATAATAGAGCTAGTTCTGCCACATTGATGTCGTCCTTATTCTGTAACTTTGGGTTTCATCCTCGATTTTCTTCAGGGCAAGTGGAATCTTCAGCCTGCCCAGGTGTTGACACTGTGGTAGAGAGAATGCAGCAGATTTGGGACCAAGTGGTGGATAAGTTGTCCCTCTCTCAAGAAAAGGCCCAGCGGTTTTCCAACCGGCATAGGACCATTGGTCCCCGGTTTAAAGTGGGTTATATGGTTTGGTTGTGGTCAAAAATATCTCTATGAAGGTTGCGTCTCCAAAGTTCAAGCCAAGATTTATTGGACCTTATAGGATTTTGGGTTTCTTTTCGATTGGCTCTTCCAGCTACGTTTAAGATCATAACGTGTTTCATAAGTCTCTGTTGAAGATGTTTGTTGAGCCAGTGGTTCCTATGGTGGCACCTCCTGACCCTGTGTTGGTTGAAGGTAATGTGAAATATGAGGTAGAGAAAATACTGGATTTTCATCTGGCTAGACTGAGACTCCAGTATTTGGTCAAGTGGAAGGGTTATGGCCCGGAGGACAATTCTTGGGTCCCTGCCTCTGACATTCATGCCGATAGATTGGTTTGTGCTTTTCACCGGGCCCATCCTGATCGGCCTGGTGGCGTGGATGAGGGTTCAGTGACCCCTCCTCAAGGGGGGGGTACTGTTGTGAACTCATTTTCTGGTTTACCTCTGGCTTCTGGTGAGGGTGGTGGAGCTGGATGTGTTGACAAAGGAGTCATGTGTTCTCCATCTGGGCTCCCTCTAGTGGTAACAGTAGGTAATGAAGCTGCTCTAAATGGCAGAGACCTGCCACCTCAGGAGGAGGACTGTGATTGGACATCAGGAGTCTCTGACTGGATTTAAGACAGCCGACTCCCTAATTATGTGCTGGTGATTTTCCTGCTTTGAGGTTCTGGTTTCCAGTTCTGTTCCTGCCTTCTCAAGCTAAGTGTGCTCTGCTATTTTTTCACTTGAGATTTGGTCTGATTTGCTCAGTTTTTGTGGTCAGCCAGCCCCTGCTGGGGCTGTGATGCTTAGTTACCAACCTCTCTGGTTTTCTGTGGCTTAGCTTGTTTTTGTTTGTCCTCCTCGGTGACTCATTCATAACAGTGTGGCTATCCACCCACAATATCTGGCTTAAGATACTATCTATGAAGCTGGGCCCCAAGTTTATTGGCCCATACAAAGCTGTGTAGGTTGTTAACCCAGTAGCCTACCGACTGCAGCTGCCCGCCTCCTTTAAAATTTCTGATGTCTTCCACAGGTCCCTGTTAAAGCCTGTGGGGGAAGGTGAGAGGGGATTCCTCATCCAATGCTCCACCAGGGCTGGTAGAGGGGCAGCTGGAATATGAAGTAGGGTACATTATTGACTCCTGGTGGGTGTGCCGAATACTCCAGTATCTGATACACTGAAAAGGGTACTATCTGGAGGATCGGTCATGGGTTCCGGCCAGTTCAGTGCATGAAGATCGTCTGGTGCGGGCCTTCCATGCCAGATAACCAGACAAGCCTGGGGGTCCAGTGGCCCTCCGTTAACAGGGGGCTACTGTCATGGTTTGTATAGGGTTCTTGCCCTGCCCTCGCAGGGTTAAGTGTATGTGGCCTTTTTCTGGATCTGGGAGGGGTATTTATACTCTTTACCAGGGTTCTCTGTCAGCTATACTTTTGCCCTTGGCTTAGTTTAAGTGACCCCTGTGCGTTTGTGCTTTGTGTACTGTGCATGCCTCTGTGTTTGATATCTTGGCTTCTGACTCGATCTGTCCCTGTTGTGCACTTGCCTGCCGTTTCTGTACCGTCTGTTGCCCATTCTGGTTTACTGATCTTACTACATCCTGAATATCCGTTTTGTCTAATCGTTTGGTACTATCGTGTGCTTTGACACAAACATGATCGCAGTGTACTGGGGGCTAGGGAAGAAACGCGCAGGGAGGGGGCTCCCTGCGTTCTTCCCTGTGACCCTCGGAGCGATGTGATGTGCTGCTTCGCTCCAAGGGTCTCCTCTCTGCAGGCCCCCGGATCCAATATGGCCGCGGGGGCCTTCAGCAGCCTGCAGAGAGGTGGCTTCCTCAGTGCCTGCTGAGAGCAGGCACTTAGGAAGTCTATTCAGCACCTGTCAGATCGCTGATCTGACAGAGTGCTGTCCAAACTGTCAGATCAGCGATCTGACACCTTATAGTGATGTCCCCCCCCCCAGGACAAAAAAAAGTGTAAAAATAATTTATAAAGAATCCCTAAATAAATTAAAAAAAATAATAATCCCTACTAAATTCATTTTTTGGAAATAAAAAAAAATAATAAAAGTACACATATTTAGTATTGCCGCTTCCGTAACGACATGCCCTATAAAACTTTCCCACTAGTTAACCCCTATAGTGAGCCCCTAAAAAAATAAAAATAAAAAACAAAGCAAAAAACAATGCTTTATCGTCAAACTGCCAAACAAAAAGTGCAATAACACGCGATCAAAAAAAATCTCTAAATAACCATTGTACCGCTGAAAACTTCATCTTGTCCCACAAAAAACGAGCTGCCATACAGTGTCATCAGCAAAAAAATAAAAGTTATAGCTTGCAGAATAAAGCCATGCAAAAATAATTTTTATATAAAATTGTTTTTATGGCTTATGCAAAAACATAAAAAAAATTACATAAATGAGGTATCGCTGCAATCGTACTGACCCGAAGAATAAAACTGCTTTATCAATTTTACCACACACGGAACGGTGTAGACGCACCCCCGAGAAGAAATTCATGAAATACTGGTTTTTGTTCATTCTGCGTTCCAAAAACTGGAATAAAAAGCGATCAAAAAGTGTCACATGTCCGAAAATGGTACCAATAAAAACGTCAACTCGTCCCACAAAAATTAAAACCCCACATGACTCGGTGGGTAAAAATATGGAAAAATTATAGCTCTCAAAATGTGGTGATGCAAAAACTATTTTTACAATAAAAAGCATCTTTTAGCATGCGACAGCTGCCAAGCATACACTGTGTTCCAAATTATTATGCAAAAAATATTTCCTCATATTTTCTCTAAATTACCTACATGAATTGCAGTCATTGTTATTTTCCAGTCATCTACTATTCTAGTACAATTGCAATGTTTTTGAACAAACTGCCTATGAAAACAGTATATTTTTAAAAATAATAAACACTCAAAATGAATGTTCCAAATTATTATGCACAGCAGAGTTTTCAACCTTTTTATTTTTATTTTGAACAAAAAAATGGTCAATTGTGAAATTATAAGCATTATAAACTTTATTCTAGGTGATGTTACATTTGCACATAGAACCCCTTGTTTGAAAGAAGCTTCTGAACTCTCTCGTCCATTGAATTTGCCAGTTTTTAGATGGTTTGTGCTTCAATTGTTTTGCACGTGGACAGAATACCCTCCCAGAGCTGTTGCTTAGATGTGAACTGCCTCCCGCCATCATAGACACACCTTTTGATGATACTCCAGAGGTTCTCAATGGGGTTGAGGTCATGGGAAGATGGTGGCCACACCATAAGTTTGTCCTCCCATAGCAGCCAGAGATGCAGATGTGTTATTTGCAGCATGAGACGGTGCATTATCATGCATGAAAATGATCTTGCTGCGGAAAGCACGGTTCTTCCTCTTGAACCATGGCAGGAAGTGCTGTTTTAGAAACTCCACATAGATTATGGAGTTCATCTTTACCCTTCAGGGATCCTAAAGGGGCCGACAATCTCTCTCCCCATGATTCCAGCCCAAAATATTACTCCACCTCCTCCTCGTTGGCCCCTTAGCCGTGTTTTCATGGGGTGTCCATCAACCAGCCATCCTCCACTCCATCCATCTGGACCATCGAGCATTGCACGGCACTCATCGGTGAACAAAACAGTTCTGAAGTCAGTCTTCATATATCGTTTGGCCCACTGGAGCAGTTTCTGCTTGTGTGCAGTGGATAGAGGTGGTTGACAGGATGGCTTGCACACAGCTGCAAACCTCTGAAGGACCCTGCATCTTGTTGTTCGGGGGACGTTGGAGGCACCAGCAGCTTCAAAAGCTTGTCTGCTGCTATGACAAGGCATTTTTGCAGCTGCTCTTTTAACCTGACGCAATTGCCTGTTGGAAAGAGTCCTCAATTTTTCCTTATCAGCATGCACACGTGTGTGCTGGGAATCAGCTAAATACTTCTTGTGCGATGATCACGATGAAGTGTCTTGGCAATGTTGATTGTAGTCATGCCTTGACCTAAATACTCCACAATTTGTTGCTTCTCAGCAGCCGACACATCCTTTTTCTTTCCCATTTTGGCAAAAAATGTAGGCTGCTTAATAATGTGGAACAACCTTCTTAAGTAGTCTTGCCTTTATTTGGACACACCTGCCAAACTAATTTGCACAGGTATGTGCAATTGCTTTCAGTGATATAAAGAGCCCTGACACACATCACCATCAATGAGTTTAAATGACAAACAAAAAAATTCTAACCTTATCACTCTTAAACTCTTTTTGCATAATAATTTGGAACACAGTTAAAAAACCCCCCATAAATAGTAAATGAAACCCCCTTTTATCACCCCCTAGTTTAGGGAAAAATAATATAATTAAAAAAATGTATTTATTTCCATTTTCCCGTTAGGGCTAGGGTTAGGGCTGAGATTAGGGTTAGGGTGTGTGCGTACGATGCAGATTCTGCTGTGGATTTTTCAGTGCAGATTTGGCTAAATCCACAGGTAAATCCACAGGTCAAATGACCTGCGTTTTACCTGTGGATTTAATGCAGATTAGCCTGCAGTTTAACCCTGCATTTTGACTTCTGGTAATGGAGCAGATGTCAAACCGCTGCAAATTCTGCACAAAGAAGTGACATGCAGTGGATTTAAAACTGCAGCAAATCCACGCGGAAAAATCTGCAGCATGTGCACTGTGTTTTTCATTTGCCATTGTACAACGCAGCAGAAACCAAATCCGCTGCGGATTCGCAGCAAAATCCGCAACGTGTGCACACACCCTTAGGGTTGTGTTGGAGTTAGGGTTGGAGTTAGAATTGGGGGGTTTCCACTGTTTAGGCACATCAGGGGCTCTCCAAGCGCAGCATGGCGTCTGATCTCAATTCCAGCCAATTTTGTGATTAAAAAGTCAAACAGTGCTCCTTCCATTCCAAGCTCTGCCATGTGCCCAAACAGTGGTTTACCCCCTCATATAGGGTATCAGCCTACTCAGGACAAATTGCACAACAACTTTTGGGGTCCAATTTCACCTGTTACCTTTGGGAAAATAAAAAAATTGGGGACGAAAAGATCATGTTTGAGGAAAAAATATGATTTTTTTTATTTTCACGTCCGCACGTTATAAACTTCTGTGAAGCACTTGGGGGTTCAAATTGCTCACTACACATCTAGATAAGTTCCTTGGGGGGCTAGTTTCCAGAATGGGGTCACTTGTGGGGGGTGTCCACAGTTTAAGCACATCAGGGGCTCTCCAAAGGCAACAACATGACACCCACAGACCATTCCATCAAAGTCTGATTTCCAAAACGTCACTACTTCTCTTCTGAGCCCCTACGTGTGCCCATACAGTAGTTTTCTCCCAGAGGAGAGCTTTAAACTAGAACAATATGGGAAGTGAAGCAAAAGGCCAGAAAAAGCCATATACCTGGCAAATGCTATTGAGAACTCTGCTATTAGAAGTGGAAAGGAAGAACAAAGACAAAAGAATCTAAATAATAAAAATATTGGCGAAAGAGAAACCAATCACAAACTAAAATGTTTCTATACTAATGCACAAAGCATGGGCAACAAACAAGGAGAACTGGAACTACTAACACAGGAAAAGAAATGATGTCATTGTAACCACTGAAACTTGGTGGGACGATACACATGATTGGAATACAAGGCTAGAAGGATACAACTTATTTGCAAGAAACAGACTTGATAAACGAGGAGAAGGTGTGGCATTGTATGTTGAAACGTGTGTATCTGCACAGAGATTGAAGCTTCAGAGACGGGGAGTTCTGTGGAAACTGTTTGGTTTAGAATACAAGGACAGAACAATGGAAAGGACACCATTGTAGGCATTTACTACAGGCCGCCTGTGCAAGCTGAAGATATGGATGAACTCTTTATGCATCAAATGGCCAAGTTCTCCAAAAAATATGACATAGTTGTCATGGTTGTTAGGAACGACGGAACACACTAAATAAAAATAAATAATAAAGTGCGTTCGCCGCTCGGGGTCCACCGTGCAGAAGGTGTAAACACTGCTGCTAGGTAATGACAGGTGAGCAATATGGCGGAAATGCGCACGGGGGGGGCACAGAGGTGCCAGCAGAGACAAACGCAATAAGGCTGAGCCTGTTAGAGTCACAGAACTCAGAGTAAATGCACACACGGTATCTGGTCACAGGAGCAGAGCCCAAGACAGAGGAACTGCGTCCGACTAGACCTAACGTGCGTGCGGCGTCGCTACTGCGGACGCCAAAGAGGGCTGAAACTGCAGCCCGGCATAGAAAACTGCCGCTCGACGACAAAGCAAGTACGCAAGCACAGTGTCGGACACTAGAACTGTGGATAATGGAGCAGTGCCTTGAGGCTTGCCACACGCAGTCGCTGACTCTAAGCTAAGTCACTGTACACATTCGTAATATCAAAGGAAGGGGAATCATAATGAGTCAGTCACCATAATCATACATCCATCATCATTCACACAGTAGCAACTTGAGAGTATACTAGCACACGGCAGAACGGCCATGCGCGTCTTTTATAGCATCCGGGACCTTCCCGAAGCTTCCAGATCTCCAAGATGGACCAATGAGACCTGGAGCAGGACCTGAGCACATGACTCCCGATCTCCAATGGGAGATTGTCTCGTGAGCATACTCAGTAGGAGGACAGAAGGACTTTGCCTTGCAGCAATTCTCTCCAGAGGCTATCTCCTCTGCAATCTCCTCAGTGGTAGATAAACAGCAGGAGACCGCAGAATGTGAGGGTCTGGATTCCTGCAGAGCAAACGCAGAAACCTGACCCCTAACAATGGGAAAATGATGAAATGCAAAGACAGGATGTTGAGAAGGCCGAACTTTTAAATTCCTATTTTGCATCTGTTTTCTCTCAGAAAGGAAATGTAACATCAACTGTTCTTCACTGTCCTATTAAGGGAATAGAAGAATCCAGGATATCTATAAACAGAAGGATAGTGAGAAAACAGTTAGTTAACGTAAATGAATTCAAGTCTCCAGGTCCAGATGAATTACACCCCAGAGTACTGAAGGAGATAGCAGAAGAAATTTTTGAACCCCTCTCCATAATCTTTGAAAATTCTTGGAGAACAGGACAAGTGCCAGAAGACTGGAGAAGAGCAAATGTTGTTCCTATCTTCAAAAATGGGAAGAAGGTGGACCCAGGCAACTATGGGCTGGTGAGTCTGACTTCTATAATAGGAAAGATCTTTGAACAAATTATTAAACAACATGTATGTCAGTACCTGGATAAGAATGAAGTGATTAAACAGAGTCAGCATGGGTTTTTAACTTATAAGTCATGTCAGACTAAATTTCCTTATATGATGGAATCACTGACTGGGTGGATCAGGGAAATGCTGTAGATATAGTATATCTTGACTTCAGCAAAGCATTTTACAAAGTATTTCATACAATCCTTATAGAAAAAATGGCTAAGTATGGAATGGACAAGGCAACTGTTAGGTGGATTCATAACTGGCTTAGTGATCGGATCCAAAGAGTGGTCGTAAATGGCTGCACATCCAGTTGGAAGAATGTCTCAAGTGGGGTACCACAGAGCTCTGTCCTGGGCCCTGTATTGTTCAACATCTGTATCAACAATTTAGATAAAGGAATTGAGGGTAAACTGATTAAATTTGCTGATGACACAATGCTAGGAGGGATAGCTAATACTAGAGAAGAGAGAGAGAGAGGATTCAAAAAGATATAAATAGTTGCTGCCCACTGCTCCAGTATAACAGGGAAAAATGCAAAGTACTACATCTGGGCATTAAAAATGAAAAAAATCATATACAGAATGCGAGGAATAGGACTAAGCAACAACACATGTGAAAAAGACTTGGGTATACTGTTGAATATGAGTCAACAGTGTGATGCAGCAGTAAAAAAGGCAAATGCAATTCTAGGATGTATTAAGAGAAGCATACAGTCTAGATCACGTGAAGTCATTATTGCCCTCTACTCCTCTTTGGTCAGACCTCACCTAAAATACTGTGTCCAGTTCTGGGCACCACATTTTAAAAAAGACATCAACAAACTGGAGCAAGTTTAGAAAAGAGCGACTAGAATGGTGACTGGTCTGCAAACCCTGTCTTATGAGGAAAGGTTGCATGATTTGGGAATGCTTAGCTTGCAAAAGAGAAGACTGAGAGGAGATATAATAGCTGTCTACAAATATCTCAAGGGCTGTCACATTGTAGAAGGATCATCTTTATTCTCATTTGCACAAGGAAAGACTAGAAGCAATGGGATGAAACTGAATGGGAGGAGACACAGATTAGATATTAGAAAACTTTTTTGACAGTTAGAGTGATCAATGAGTGGAACAGGCTGCCACGAGAAGTGGTGAGTTCTACTTCAATGGAAGTCTTCAAACAGAGGCTGGACAGACATCTGTCTGGGATGATTTAGCGAATCCGGCTTTGAGCAGGGGGTTCGATCAGTTTGCCCAGGAGGTCCCTTTCAACTCTACGATTCTATGATTCAATGATATGGAATATCAGCGTACTCAGGACAAATTGGACAACAACTTTTGGGGTCCAATTTCTCGTATTACCTTTGGGAAAATAAAAAAATTGGGGACTAAAAGATCATGTTTGAGGAAAAAATATGAATTTTTTATTTTCACGCCCGGGCGTTATAAACTTCTGTGAAGCACTTGGAGGTTCAAAGTGCTCATCACACATCTAGATAAGTTCCTTGGGGGTCTAGTTTCCAAAATGGGGTCACTTGTGGGGGGTTTCCACTGTTTAGGTACATCAGGGGCTCTCCAAAGGCAACATGACACCCGCAGACCATTCAATCAAAGTCTGCATTCCAAAACGTCACTACTTCCCTTGGGTTTAGAGTTAGGGTTGCGATTAGGGTTAGGGTTGCGATTAGGGTTAGGGTTGGAATTAGGGTTGGGATTAGAGTTAGGGCTGGCAATAGGGTTAGGGGTGTGATAGGGTTAGGATTGTGATTAGGGTTATGGTTATAGTTGGGATTAGGGTTACGGGAGTGCTGGGGTTAGAGTTGGAGTTAGGCTAGTTTCACACTTGCTTTTTTTTGCAGCACGTTTTTCCCGCAAAAAAACGCATTGAAAAAACGCATACAAAAGCATACAACTGCTGCGTTTTTTTCAAGCATTTTTATGAGCATGCATGAAAAAAACGCAGCGTTTTTATGCATTTGTATGCGTTTTTAGTGCGTTTTTACCGCGTTTGCGTTTTTTTCCAACATAAGGGTGGCCCCTCACACTAACCCAAACCATGACTTTACTAACCCTAACCCTAACCCTGACCCTAACCCTTAACCAAATCATACTTAACCCTAACCCTGACCCTGACCCTAACCCTGACCCTAACCCTTAACAAAACCATACTTAACCCTAACCCTAACCCTGACCCTGACCCTAACCCTGACCCTAACCCTAACCCTTACCCTTAACCAAACCATACTTAACCCTAATCCTGACCCTAACCCTTAACAAAACCATACTTAACCCTAATCCTGACCCTAACCCTGACCCTAACCCTTAACAAAACCATACTTAACCCTAATCCTGACCCTAACCCTGACCCTAACCCTTAACAAAACCATACTTAACCCTAACCCTGACCCTAACCCTAACCCTAACCCTGACCCTAACCCTTAACCAAACCATACTTAACCCTAACCCTAAACCCCCTTAACTAACCCTAACTCTAACCCAAACCCCTAAATTCCATGGTTAAAAAAAAAAAAACGCATATGCAAAAAAACGCATACATGAGCATGCCAGTGCGCACATATGCGCATCCATAGGCTATAATGGCCATTTTTAGCGCAAAACGTGCGCATGCGCTTTTTTGCAGGGCCAAAAAATGCAACATGCTGCGTCTGGAAAATCCAAACGCACACCCCAAAAAAACGCAGCGCATGAAAATCGCATACATGCGCTTACAAGCGCGCAGGTATGCGCACCCATGTTAAATATAGGGGAAAAAACGCATGCGCACATATGCGTTTTTTTCCAGCGCTAAAAAACGCAAATGTGAAACCAGCCTTAGAATTGAGGGGTTTCCACTGTTTAAACCCATCAGAGGCTCTCCAAACGCGACATGGCATCTGATCTCAATTACAGACAATTTTGCGTTGAAAAAGTCAAATGGCGCTGCTTCCCTTCCATGCTCTGCCATGCGCCCAAATAGTGGCTTACCCCCACATATTGGATATCAGCGTACTCAGGACAAATTGCACAATAACTTTTTCAGTCCCTTTTCACCCTTGAAAAAATAAAAATTGGGGTTGAAAAGATCATTTTTGTGGAAAAAATATGATTTTTAATTGTATGGCTGTACGTTATAAACTTCTGTGAAGCCCTTGGGGGTTCAAAGTTCTCACCACATATCTAGATAAGTTCCCTAAGGGGTCTAGTTTCCAAAATGGGGTTACATGTGGGGGGTTTCCCCTGTTTAGGCACATCAGGGGCTCTCCAAATGTGACATGGCGTCTGATCTCAATTCCAGCCAATTTTGCATTGAAAAAGTCAAACGGCGCTACTTCCCTTCCGAGCTCTGCCATGGGCCGATACAGTGGTTCCCCCACATATCATTTCTAAGCATACTCAGAAAAAATTGTACAATAACTTTTTCAGTCCAATTTCTCCTGTTACCCTTGGTAAAATAAAAAAAATTGGACCTGAAGTAATTTTTTTGTGAAAAAAAGTTAAATGTTAATTTTTTTTTAAACTTTCAAAAAATTCCTGTAAAGCTCCTGAAAGGTTAATATACTTCTTGAATGTGGTTTTGAGCACATTGAGGGGTGCAGTTTTTAGAAAGGTGTCACTTTTGGGTTTTTTCTATCATATAGACCCCTCAAAGTCACTTCAAATGTGATGTGGTCGATAAAAAAATGGTGTTGTAAAAAATGAGAAACCGCTGGTTAACTTTTAACCCTTATAACTTCCTAAAAAAAAAATTTTGTTCCAAAATTGTGCTGATGTAAAGTAAACAAGTGGGAATTGTTGCTTATTAAGTTTTTTTGTGCCATATCTCTGTGATTTAATGGCATAAAAATTCAAAGTTGGAAAATTGCGAAATTTTCAAAATTTTCACCAAATTTCAGTTTTTTTCACAAATAAACGCAAGTTATATGAAGGAAATTTTACCTCGAACATAAAGTACAATATGTCACGAGAAAAACAATGTCAGAATCACCAGGATGCACAGAAGCGTTCCAGAGTAATGACCTCATAAAGGGACAGTGGTCAGACTTGTAAAAATTGGCCCTATCATTAACGTGCAAGCTACCATTGGGGGTAAAGGAGTTAAGTAGTGTATACTAATGTTCTTTAAATGTCCAATACCATTTATTTGAACAGAATCACGGGACATTAGAATCTCCAGAGATAGCTGCCTCTCTTTAACCTATTGTAACCTATTTTATGCCAGAAACACAAGCCACTACCTTTTTACACTGCTAGAGATTCATTGTAGAAAATCTGGGACTCTTCTTGTGTTCCTTTGTCTTCAAACTACTCACAGTCTTTTACAATGTGCTTTAGTGCTTGTTAGCAAATAGAAATAGCTGTCTAATCTGATTCTCACAGGACCTCACTGCTGAACTGTCTCAACCCTCAGTAGAGAAAATCCTTTTGAGCACATAGACATAATAATAATAACAATAACATCAATAATTTTATTTTGATAGCGCCAACATCTTCCACAGCACTTTACATTTTAGAGGGGACTAATACAGACAATAAAAGACATTACAGAATAACAATAATCACATAAATCAACAGATACCATGAGGAGTGATGGCCCAGCTGTACATGACAGGTGGATGGGAACATTTGCTTTCATTGTATGGTCCAGCCATCAATGTAATAGTGTTCATGTAATGCTGCATGAACTGGTAACCAACCAGTATGTGTAAGAGTACAGACATAGAGGGCTATTAAATGCATAAAGGGTGTGAGAACAGATGATACAAGGGTTCTGGTTATGAAGAAAATATTCAAAAAGGCAACACAAGAATAGATAGATAAATATGTTGAGGTGGTAGGTCAGTCTGACGAAATGCGTTTTTAGGGCATGCTTAAAACTGAGTATTGGAGATTAATCAAATTGTCCTGAGTAGTGCATTCCAAAGAATTGAAGCAGCATGCAAAAAGATAAGTGCATATTGAACTCTGGAGTGGCTTTGTAACCAGTGGAATGACTGGCACAGGGTAGAGGCATCGGTGTAACGATTAGTGAGGAATACGATCCTGGCTGCAGCATTCAAGACAGATTGAATAAGGGAGAGCTTAGTAAGAGGGAGATCGATTAGTAGAGAGTTACAATAGTCCAGATGAGAATGAATAAGAGCTACAGTAAGAGTTTTTGCAGAGTCAAATGTAAGAAAAGGTCGAATTCTAGAAATGGTTTTGAGGTGTAGAAGATAAGAGCGAACCAGTGATCACATGTGTGGAGTGAATGAAAGATTTGAATCAAGTATGACCCCAAAACAGTGGGCATGTTGCTGGGTAGTAATGGTAGAAAAACACATGGACATAGCATGACAGCCTCAAACAGAGGCTGGACAGATATCTGTCTGGGATGATTTAGCGAATCCTGCTTTGAGCAGGGGGTTGGACCAGATGGCCCAGGAGGTCCCTTCCAACTTTACAATTCTATGAATGTCGGGCATAGGTAGGTTAGTGGAGGCAGAAAACACAATTAGTTTTTTGCAGGTTCAGTTTTAGATAGAGGGAGGATATGATGTTTTAGACAGCTGTAAGACAATCACTGGTGTTTTGCAATAGTGCAGGTATGATGTGAGGAGTAGATGTTTTTAATTAGGTGTTATCATCATAAAGATGGTATTGGAAACCAAAGCTACTGATTGTTCAATAGGGTAAGTATTCAAGGAGAGGAGGAGGGGGCCTACCACTGATCTTTGATGAACCCTCAACATTAAGGGGGAAAGGAGAGGAGGAGGAGCCAGCAAAAGATACAGTGAAGAAGAGGTTAGAGAGGTATGAGGAGAACCAGGAGGGAATGGTGTCCTTTAGGCTGATGGAGCGGAGTATAGTGAGGAGGAGCTGATGATCCACGGTGTCGAATGCTGCAGAGAGATTCAGGAGAATTAGCACAGAGTAGTTGCCATTAGATTTAGCTGTCAGTAGATCATTAGAGACTTTAGTGAGGTCAGTTTCAGTAGAGTGTAAAGAGCACAAACCGGATTGTAGAGGGCAAAGAAGAGAGTGACCAGAGAGATAGCAGATTAGACAGGAGTAGACAAAGCAGTCCAGGAGTTCATAGATGAAGTGAAGATTAGAGAACGATCTATAGTTGGCAGCACAGTTTTGGTTGTAGTACTGTATGTTTTTAAAGTAATGGATATATGCTGGCGTGTTTAAATGAGGGAAAGATACCAGAAGAGAGAGAAAGGTTGAATATTTTTGTTAGGTGAGTGGTGACAGCTGGGGAAATAGACTGGAGGAGATGTGAGGGAATAGGATCACTAGTGCAAGTAGTAGGGCGAGAAGATGCAAGGAGCCTGATCACTTCTTCCATGACTGGTTCAAAGACAAAGAGTGAGCTAGACGAAATAGAGGAGGTAGGACAGTGCATGGTATGAGGGGATTTTGAGAGAATTTCTTTTTAGATAAGGTCAGTTTTTTCTTTGAAACAATTGCCCAGATTGTCAGCTTAGAGATCCATGGTTGGGTCCTGCACTTTTGGATTGAGAAGGAAATGAAAAGTGTCGAAGAGATGTTTAGGATTGTTGGATAGTGAGGTGATGAGGTGTTGAAGTATTTTGTTTGGATAGGTGAAAGGCATAGTTGTATGTTTTAAGCATGAACTTATAGTGGATGAAATTTTCTGCCAGATTGGATTTTCTCCACAGACGGTCAGCGTACCTGGAGCACCGCTGTAGGAAACAAGTTTGCATCATGTGCCAGGTTTGTCACTGTCTGTGCAGAGTTGTTCTATGTATAGGAGATGCAGATTGATCCAGAGCACACACAGACTGTATACGCTGTATGCACCACACACACACTGAATACACTGTACGCACCACACACACACTGTATACGCTGTACGCCCCACACACTCGGTATACGCCGTACGCACTACACACACTATATATGCTGTACACACCAATCATACACTGTATACACTGTATGTCCCTCACACACACTGTATACACCGTACACACCACACACAAGCACACACTGTATACGCCATACGCACCACACAGATGGTATACGCTGTACGCACCACACACAGTATATGCCATATGGACGTCACACACTGTATACACCGTACACATCACACACTGTATACGTCGTACGCACCACACACACTTCATATGCCATACGCAACACACACACACTGTATATGCCATACGCACCACACACACTGTATACGCCTTACGCACCACACACACTGTATATGCCATACGCACCACACACACTGTATACGCCGTACGCACCTCACACACACTGTATACGCCGTACGCACCTCACACACACTGTATACGCCGTAAGCACCAAACACACTGTATATGCCGTACGCACTACACACACACTGTATACATCGTACGCACCACACACACTGTATATGCTGTATGTACCACACACAAACACACACTGTATATGCTGTATGCACCACACAGTATACGCCATACACACACTGTTTACGCCGTACGCACCACACACATTGCATACGCTGTACGTACCACACACTGTATATGCCGTACGCTCCACACACACTGTATACACCGTATGCACCACACACTGTATATGCAATATGCACCACACACACTGTATACACTGTCTGCACCACACACTCTATACGCCATACGCACCACCACACACATTGTATAATCTGTACACACCACACACTGTATATGCTGTACGCACTACACACACTGTATACACCGTACGCACTATACACATACACTGTATACATCATACACACCACACACACTGTATACGCTGTACGCAACACACATACATGCACTGTATACGCCGTACACACCACACACACACTGTGCATGTTGTACACACCACACACACTGTATACGCTGCATACACCACACACACTGTAATTGTGCACCACACACAAACTGCATACGCTGTACGCACCACACACACTGTATATGCCGTACACACCACACTCAAACACACACTGTATACGCCATACACACCACACACACTGTATATACCGTACGCACCACGCACACACTGTATATGCTGTACGCACCACACACTGTATATGCTGTGTGCTACACACACTGTATACGCTGTATGCACCACACACTGTATACGCAATATGCACCACACACACTGTGTACACTGTCCGCACCACACACACACTGTATACGCCATACGCACTACACACATGGTATATGCTGTATGCACTTCACACACTGTACACACCACACACATACACTGTATACATCATACACACACTGTATACACTGTACGCACCACACACATATGCTCTGTGTACGCCATACGCACCACACACACACTGTATATTGTACACACCACACACTGTATACACTGTATGCACCGCACACACACTGTATATGCTGTACGCACCACATACACACGGTATACACCGTACCCACCACACACTGTAAATGCGCACCACACACACTGTATACGCCATACGCACCACACACACACTGTATATGCCATACACACATACTGTATATGCCATACACACCACACAGACACTGTCTTTGCCGCACACACCACATACACACTGTATACGCTGTACTCACCACACGCACAAACTGTATATGCTGTACGCACCACACACCCTGTATATGAATGTAAACATCACACACCGTATATGCCGTACTCACCACACACACACTGTATACGCAATACGCACCACACACACTGTATACGCCATAAGCACCTCACGCACTGTATGCTGTACGCACCACACACACTGTGTACACCATATGCACCACACACACCCACATTGTATACACCATACGCACCACACACTGTATACGCACCACACACACTGTATACGCTGTACGCAAGACATACACTGTATATGCACAAAACACACACTGTATACGCATACCTCCCAACTTTTGAAGAAGGGAAAGAGGGACAAAGGCTAGATCATGCACAGTGGCAAATTTTAGGACATGCCCCGACCACACCCATTTCACAACTAGTCACACCCATGTCCACACCCAATCGCACCCTTTTAGAACTGCTGATCACACTGACTGGTACTGAGGGCACAGTGGCTGGCATTGTTGTCAGGGATTTTTTATGTTGCAATTAGAAATCGTCCAGACCTGAATAAATAAGATGCTTCTTTATTGGACATGCCGGCATGGAGCGAGAATGACGACCACACAAGATGTGAGGAGTCCTCTGTCTAACTCAATACATATTCATAGAGTTTAAATAGCAGAGCCGAAAGGGTGTTCTAACTACTGCGTTTGCAACAATAGCACATACAATATGCCTAGCTGTTGTAATCCTTATCTATGTTACCAGAGAAGTAAAGGTATGACTTTTATTTTTGTACGTTAGATAAGGTTTGCAACCTAAGCATTACACCCATGTATTACATCAGCTGAAAAGAGTTTCAGTCTAAGGCCGGGGTCACACTAACCGACGCAAAATACGGTCAGTATTTTACATGCGTAATACGGATGAATGGCCCCTAAACAGTGCTCTGTATGTCATCCGTAATCAAGGTGTGGTCGCGTATTTTGTGCATGTAAGCATCCGTATGGCATCCGTATGGCGAGATTTTCTCGCAGGCTTGCAAAATGGACATATAATGGAGCCCTATGACAGGGTTTCTAACAGAAACCAAAGAATAGATATAGACACATAGAATGCATTTATATATATATATGTGTGTATTCTATGTGTTTATATCTATTCTTTCGTTTCTTTATTAAACCTGTCAGTGTGAGTTTACTGTATAGCGCACTGAATTGCCGGCTTTTCTAAAAGACACCGGGTGTGTATTTCTCGCAAGTCACATGTGTGGTCCGTGTGTAATCCGTATTTTTTGCGCACCCATAGACTTGCATTGGCGTATTACGGGCGTAGTACTCTGACAATCGCAGCATGCTGCGAATGGCACGGAGCGTAGAATACGGATGAGAAATATACGGCTGGTGCGAGGGACCCCATAGATAATCATTGGTCCGTGTCTAATGCGTGCTTTTAGCGCCTCTCACTCGGCCGTATTCCTCGCCAGTGTGACCCCGGCCTAAGCATAATAAATGGAATATGCAATCGTGTGTGTGTGTGTGTGTGTGTGTGTGTGTGTGTGTGTGTGTGTGTGTATATATGTGTGTATGTGTGTGTATATATATATATATATATATATATATATATATATATATATATATATATATATATATATATATATATATATATATATATATACCCACACACATATGTATATAGATACATACATACACACATATATACACACGCACATAAAAGAATGGACTTTATTACAATTATTATAACATTCCCTCATCTTGTAATAAAATCATTTATCTGTACACATTGGGGACAGATTTCTTTTTGTCAGATTTCACAGAAGATCTTCATATAATATAGAGGGAGATTAATATGTTCAGTATATTTATTAAGTCCAAAAATTTTCATTCTTTCGTTGGATTCCAAGGTCTCCATTCCTTGATGCATAGTTTTTGTTATGGCAGAGTCAATCAGTCTTTGAACAAGTCCTCTAGTGCATAGAATAGCACAGCATCCACAAACAATCAGCACTCCGGCCAGAGATGTCAATGCGGAAGTGAATAATCCGGACCATTTCCCAAACCATCCTTCAGTCCAGGAATATGTCGTCATATCCAGAGTTCTCTGCTAATTCATTAGACAGGGCAGTCAGTCCATCAAGAGCTTTGGAGATACTCCCATCAGGATCTGTATTAGGGATAAAGGGTGCAACAAAATCCTCCAAACATTTTATATACACCTCCCTTTTCTGATAAGAACTTGTCTAATGCCATCCTATTCTGTCAAGCCATGAGAGGAGTTGGTCCTAATTGCTCAGCTATCCCTTTAACTGCATCTCGGGTATAATTAACAAATCTCTGCTGGTTATAGTATAAGTAGTTTATCCAATCTACTTTCATTTTTATAATCACCCACCAAATTATGGATTCCCACCCGGCTGCCACCTGGTTCCTAGCCTTGTACTCGTCAGTCACTCCCCTGGGAACGCCAATGTCATCTCTGTAAATACTAGAATGGAAGGATCCTTGTGGAGTTTCACGCTTCTGTCTGTTCCACTACGTACCTTTGGCCATATCCCTGTTGACAACAGGTGGAATGGCATGATTAGCTGGACCACCGCACAATCCCCTCGGGAACCATGTGGTAGTCTGGTTCTTATCTTTTTATCACCGCATATCCGCCATATATCCGCTCTCAGGGTAGTGTGGTCTGACCATATGGCTGAGTACTTGGCCCTGTGGGAGACAATGATCCATTCTCTAGAAGTGTCGCCTTGGAGCTCTCCGAAGTCGTGCCAATGACTAAAACAAGTATGGTTACCAGGATTAGCAATCACCTGTGGTGGGATATCCGGTTTCTCAAGTGGAGGATATAAAAATGATAACATTTTACATTTTCCTTCCCTTTCTGAGGAGACATAAGTTTTACTATATAACTTAATTTTTTAAACCTTTTTGCAATGTATTTAAGCCATTCTAACCATTCATTCTTCTCACAGCCTCTCTCTAGAGCTAGTTTTTCTTCATAAGTTAGGTTAGACAATCTAACTATGAGCCCTATCGACTCTGTTATGGATTCTCTCTGGCATACCTTCCTTGGGTCTATGTATGTTATTATTCTGAACTTCTATGTAGAAATGTCCTATTGGGTCTGTTCCTGACATATCAGCTCCTATAACCTTTGATCCCTCATCTTAGGGTTTTTTAAAAGTTCTCAGTAGCTGATTACAATTATTCTTATTTGTGTAAGGGGTAGTGTTGAGCATTCCGATACCGCAAGTATCGGGTATCGGCCGATATTAGCGGTATCGGAATTCCGATACTTAGTTCCGATACTTTTGTCATATCGGATTCCGGGATCGGAATCGGAATAGGAAGTTCCCATCATGCTATGAGCCTGCTTGCTTTGATTAAGCCAATGGGAATCCTCCAAAGTGTGGGCACATCCTGTTAGGCATGTAGGCATGTTAACTATTGGCATGGCTGTGATTGGCTGCCGAAATGATGTCATGATGCACTATAAAAGCCACCGCAGCCGCCATTTCTGGTCACTCTGCTGTGAATTCAGTTAGGGACAGGCTGCTGTAGAAGACTGTGAGGGACAGTTAGAAATAGCGATTCCACCAAACATCTAGTGCTTTACCCAGGCTACATAAACCACCACTGTAGCCTTCTTTGCCCTAGCAGCAGTGTTCACAGCTGTCTGCAAGGGCTGTGTGAGTGCAGCTCACGCTGTGGAGTGGGTCCTGCAGCCACGTCAGGCTGTAGGCCACCCAGTGTGATCACTGCTGCCTCATACATCTTTTATTTTTTGAGCTGCATTTTTTACATAATTTCAATCTAGTGTGCTTCCATCCGTATCCATATACGTTGGTTGCAAACACTAGTAGTAGACAGCGGAGCCTTTCTGCAGCCTTTCAGTGCTAGTGTCCACTTTGCTGCACTGTTCACGGCTGTCTGAGAGGTCTCTGACTGTGTGTGAGTGCAGCTCACGCTGAGTAGTGTGTCCTGCAGCTACGTCTGGCTGTAGGACGCTCAGCGTGCGTCAGTGCCTCACACATATTTTTATTTGAGTGCAGCTCATTTTTTCTTCTATTAGTGTGCATCCATCCGTCTCCATCTACAGTGGTTGCAAACACTATATAGGAGTACACAGCGGAGCCTTTCTGCAGCCTGTCAGTGCCAGTGCCCACTTAGCTGCACTGTTGACGGCTGTCTGAGAGGTCTCTGACTGTGTGTGAGTGCAGCTCACGCTGAGTAGAGTGTCCTGCAGCTACGTCTGGTTGTAGGATGCTCAACGTGCGTCACTGCCTCACACATATTTGTCTTTGAGTGCAGCTCATTTTTTCTTCTCCTATTAGTGTGCATCCATCCGTATCCATCAACATTGGTTGGTTGCAAACACTATATAGGAGTAGATAGAGGAGCCTTTTTTTCTGGCTTGTGCCCTGCCAGCGCAGCCAGATTAGTATTACCCAATTTTTTTGGAGCCTCATCTTTTGCATTGTAGGTTACCTGCCTGCATTGTAATAGCTCCAAAAAGTTGGTGATACTATCAGTTTCAATTCTTTGTTCACATACTTTGAGTTTGTTTCCAACAAAGAAACCACAAAAAAAGTTCACCAAACACTACATTTGGAACTTGTGTAGGCCACATCAGCTCCTATTAAAGTCTAGTCCACACACACACACTTCATAAAATTAGTGTTTCTTGTACCTGTAACCAGCTGTTCAGGAATAAGCACACTAAGGCCCCCCTTTGTACTTTTTTGCCTATCTTAAGCAGTCTTGCAAGATGAAGAAGGCAGGGAGTAAGGCGCGGGGGCGTGGGCGTGGAGTTTCAGCAGGGAGAGGACGTGGGGATTCTGCAGGGAGAGGACGTGGGGATTCTACAGGTAGAGGACGTGGGGATTCTGGGCCTGCTGCGGGCACCAGTGGATCAGCATCCCCCAGTTTTAGCAGGCAACAGTCCTTTATGCGCAGCTTTGTAGGACCTCAACGTACCCCACTGCTGCGGGAGGAACAAATTGAAGCCGTTGTCGGATGGATGGCAGCTAACGCATCGACTTCAATTACTTCCGCATCCTCTCAGGGTCAGAGCACCGAAGAGCAACCATCTGTCTCTTCACCACCTGCCAAAGTGCCCAGGCAGTCAGAGAGACATGGACAGGAGCCATCACAGTCTCTACTTCTGTTCTCGGAATCTGTTGGCTTGGAAAGAGGGGGCCAGCCAAGCAGCATTCCTGAATGTGAAGAAGGGAGTATGCAGTGATGCGCAACTTCTTTGTCCCTCTGAATCTGAAGAGGCGAGTGGGCCAGTGCCTATGGTCAGCACACCTCAGTACGCATCAGATGATGACGAGACTCAGTTGCCACTTTCTGGTGCGTACGGTGCTGGCGAGACAACCCCGGAGAAGCAGCTGTTTGAAGAGGGGAGGGAAGATGATGAGGTCCTTGACCCATCATGGCGTGAGCAACAGGAAGGTGGTGGGAGCAGCTCGGAGGAAGAGATTCCCCTACCGGCCAAAACAGGAGGCAGAGGGAGGGGGAAGACTTGGTTGCCTGTACCCTCCACTTCGGCACCCGTTAGGAGCATTCCTCCTTCCAAAGGCAAACCGGGCGCTCACAAGAGTTGCAGTGCGTGGTCCTTTTTTGACACAGTTGCAGATGACATTTGCTTTGTCAAATGCAAGCTGTGTCATCAGAGAGTCAAAAGAGGGAGAAATGTCAGCAACCTCAATACCACAAATATGTGGAAACATGTGCGCACCAAGCACGAGTCGGAGTTGCAGAGACACCCTGAAGACGTAGGCCAACGTACAGCACCACCTACCACCTCTTCAGTTCGTGTTGGGCCCTCTTCCTCCAGCTCACACACTGCTGGTTCGGCTTCCTCACAGGATCGCCAAGGAAGAACCTCTGCCACTGTTGTCCGGAGACCCTGTCAGATTACACCCATAGCAGCACGTTCCCATCCATCACAGCCATCGGTAGCACAGGCATGGGATAAAAGGCGCCCTTACTCAGCAAACCATCCCCGAGCACAGTCTCTGAATGCTGGCATTGCCAAACTTCTGGCAGTTGAAATGCTGTCATTCAGGCTGGTGGACACTGACACCTTCCGGGACTTAATGGCATTGGCAGTCCCCCAATACAACGTGCCCAGCCGCTTTTATTTCAGCAGGCGAGCCGTCCCTGCCCTGCAGAAACATGTTGAGGGCAAAATAAAACATGCGCTACTAAACGCCGTTAGTAGCAAGGTCCACCTGACCACCGATGCGTGGACCAGTAACCATGGACAGGGACGATACCTTTCCCTCACTGCCCACTGGGTCAATGTTGTGGAGCCGGGTACGGATCTGGAGAGTGGCGCTGTACGTGTTCTTCCAACGCCACGGATTGCAGGACTCCAGTCTGTACACATAGACTCCTCCTCCTACTCAAGTTCCTCAGAAACAGCAGAGCAGGAGCCTGTTACGACCGATATGAGCACAGCCGTGGCCAAACGTCAACAGGCTGTACTCAAATTAATTTCTTTGGGGAATCGAAGCCACACAGCGCAGGAGCTCTGGAATGCTATCAAGCTGGAGAGCGATGTGTGGTTTGGGCCAGCGAATCTCCAGCCGGGCTTGGTAGTGTGTGACAATGGCCGAAATCTGGTGGCAGCTCTTGGCCTAGGCAACCTCACACACATCCCATGTCTGGCACATGTTCTTAACTTGGTCGTGCAGAGCTTTCTGAGGGACTATCCGGATCTTGCTGCACTGTTGCACAAGGTCCGCATAGAGTGCGCTCACTTGCGACGTTCCAGCACGGCAAGATCGCGCCTCGCTGCTCTGCAGCGACGATTTGGCCTTCCGGAACATCGCATCATATGTGACCTACCCACCCGGTGGAATTCAACGTTACATATGTTGGAGCGGTTGTGTGAGCAGCAGGCAGCAGTCATGGAGTACCAGCTGCATCAGGCGCAAACAAGTCGCACTGTGCGCCGTTCACACTTCAGCACCATTGAGTGGGCCTCTATGAAGGACATCTGCCTCGTTTTGCGTGCCTTCGATGAATCCACGCGGATGGCGAGTGCAGATGATGCACTAGTCAGCATGACTGTCCCCCTTATCTGCCTGCTTCAACAAACACTGCAAGCACTAAGGGATGAGGTTTCAGAAGAGGTGGAGGATGAGGAGTCCCAAATGCCATCTGCTTCTGGACAGTCTGCGCTACGTGTTTCCTCACAAAGGCCTAGGCAGGGGACACTTTGTGAGGAGGATGAGGAGGAGTCGATGGAGGAGGAAGACATCTCTCCAGAGGAGGGAGGTACACAAACCTCTACTCAGTATGTACAGCGAGGGTGGGGTGATGCAGAGCAGGCCGAGGTCACGCCTCAAACAGGGGACAGCGGTTCTTTGGCAGTTGGGAGTCTGCAGCACATGGTTGATTTCATGCTGCAGTGCCTGAGAAACGACCGCCGCATCGCCCACATTCTCGTCTCGGCTGATTATTGGGTGTACACCCTCCTAGATCCTCGCTACCGGGACAGCGTACAAAGGCTCATACCAACGTTGAACCGGGAGCGTAAAATGCGGGAGTACGAAGAGTCACTGGTGCAGTCCATAATGTTTTCCATTCCACCCGACAGCATTGTTGCTAGTGCTTTACAAAGCAGCTCTGTGCGTCGAGGCAGTGGAGGAAACTCTGCACAAAGAGGGACCAGAGGCAGTGCCGCAGCACAAGGCAAGACCACTATGGCCCAAATGTGGCAAAGTTTTGTGTGTCCACCACAATTGTCTACACCATCAGCGACGCCTCGAGTCAGCAGGAGGCAACGCTTCCGTCAGATGGTGTCAGACTACATGTCTTGCCCTGTCGCTGTACTCCCAGATGGCTCTTCCCCCTTCAAGTTTTGGGTCTCTAAGCTGGATACATGGCCAGAGCTTAGCCAGTATGCATTGGAGGTGCTGGCTTGCCCTGCTGCCAGTGTATTATCGGAACGTGTCTTTAGTGCCGCAGGTGGTGTACTAACAGACCGTCGCACGCGACTATCTTCCGATAATGTTGACCGGCTGACTTTTCTGAAAATGAACAAGGCCTGGATCTCCAAAGACTTTGCCATTCCTCTTACAGACTAAATTAGTGGTTGGCAACTGTATCCAGGTCTGCTGGTGTGTTCATTTTTCTACCACCTGAACTATAATCCCTGTGCTTCAACACAGCCAGTTGTCGCTCAGATGTGTCGTCTGCACAGAGAAACACACTAGCTCCTGTGTTAGTGGGGTTCAGTAATGCCAGCTGATCCCCTGCTGTGTGGACGGCAGAGTCACCAGCTCCATCAACATTCAAACCACTACTGATTTTTAACCGTGCCCAACTTAGGTCTCTGGCTCCACTGTCTCTACTATTTCCCCTGACCTCCAACCCCGCCATCTACATCTCTGAAGTGGCGTCAGCACAATCTACACTTGTTCCTGTGTTCCTGTGGCTCAGTCCCATCAGTTTATCCCCTGATGTGTGTCCGGCAAGGTCTCCTGCTCTGTCCACATTCCCATAACCAGTAGTGGGAATGAGGACAGAGCTGGTGAACTTGCCGGACAAACATCAGGGGATCAACTGACGGGACTGAGCACCAGTAACACAGGAACAAGTGTAGATTGTGCTGACGCCACTTCAGAGATGTAGCTGGCGGGGTTGGAGGCCAGGGTAAATAGTAGAGACAGTGGAGCCAGAGGCCTAAGTGGAGCATGGTTAGAATCAGTAGTAGTCCACAACCTCCATAAAAACCGCTGCCCATTGGCCTCTGCATGCGGCATGCGTAATCCTGGGCTCCAACAGCGTCAGTTGGTGTTCAGAAGTGTCGTCTCCACAGAGCCAAACACATTCGTTCAAGTGTTAGTGGGGTTCAGCACTGCCAGCTGTTCCCCTGCTGTGGAGATGGCAAGTCTCCTGCTGCCTTCACCTGCCAAAATCCAGTAGGCCCCAGCCTGCTCCTCGCCTAATCCTGGGCTCCAACAGCGTCAGTTGGTGTTCAGAAGTGTCGTCTCCACAGAGCCAAACACATTCGTTCAAGTGTTAGTGGGGTTCAGCACTGCCAGCTGTTCCCCTGCTGTGGAGATGGCAAGTCTCCTGCTGCCTTCACCTGCCAAAATCCAGTAGGCCCCAGCCTGCTCCTCGCCTAATCCTGGGCTCCAACAGCGTCAGTTGGTGTTCAGAAGTGTCGTCTCCACAGAGCCAAACACATTCGTTCAAGTGTTAGTGGGTTTCAGCACTGCCAGCTGTTCCCCTGCTGTGGAGATGGCAAGTCTCCTGCTGCCTTCACCTGCCAAAATCCAGTAGGCCCCAGCCTGCTCCTCGCCTAATCCTGGGCTCCAACAGCGTCAGTTGGTGTTCAGAAGTGTCGTCTCCACAGAGCCAAACACATTCGTTCAAGTGTTAGTGGGTTTCAGCACTGCCAGCTGTTCCCCTGCTGTGGAGATGGCAAGTCTCCTGCTGCCTTCACCTGCCAAAATCCAGTAGGCCCCAGCCTGCTCCTCGCCTAATCCTGGGCTCCAACAGCGTCAGTTGGTGTTCAGAAGTGTCGTCTCCACAGAGCCAAACACATTCGTTCAAGTGTTAGTGGGGTTCAGCACTGCCAGCTGTTCCCCTGCTGTGGAGATGGCAAGTCTCCTGCTGCCTTCACCTGCCAAAATCCAGTAGGCCCCAGCCTGCTCCTCGCCTAATCCTGGGCTCCAACAGCGTCAGTTGGTGTTCAGAAGTGTCGTCTCCACAGAGCCAAACACATTCGTTCAAGTGTTAGTGGGGTTCAGCACTGCCAGCTGTTCCCCTGCTGTGGAGATGGCAAGTCTCCTGCTGCCTTCACCTGCCAAAATCCAGTAGGCCCCAGCCTGCTCCTCGCCTAATCCTGGGCTCCAACAGCGTCAGTTGGTGTTCAGAAGTGTCGTCTCCACAGAGCCAAACACATTCGTTCAAGTGTTAGTGGGTTTCAGCACTGCCAGCTATTCCCCTGCTGTGGAGATGGCAAGTCTCCTGCTGCCTTCACCTGCCAAAATCCAGTAGGCCCCAGCCTGCTCCTCGCCTAATCCTGGGCTCCAACAGCGTCAGTTGGTGTTCAGAAGTGTCGTCTCCACAGAGCCAAACACATTCGTTCAAGTGTTAGTGGGGTTCAGCACTGCCAGCTGTTCCCCTGCTGTGGAGATGGCAAGTCTCCTGCTGCCTTCACCTGCCAAAATCCAGTAGGCCCCAGCCTGCTCCTCGCCTAATCCTGGGCTCCAACAGCGTCAGTTGGTGTTCAGAAGTGTCGTCTCCACAGAGCCAAACACATTCGTTCAAGTGTTAGTGGGTTTCAGCACTGCCAGCTATTCCCCTGCTGTGGAGATGGCAAGTCTCCTGCTGCCTTCACCTGCCAAAATCCAGTAGGCCCCAGCCTGCTCCTCGCCTAATCCTGGGCTCCAACAGCGTCAGTTGGTGTTCAGAAGTGTCGTCTCCACAGAGCCAAACACATTCGTTCAAGTGTTAGTGGGGTTCAGCACTGCCAGCTGTTCCCCTGCTGTGGAGATGGCAAGTCTCCTGCTGCCTTCACCTGCCAAAATCCAGTAGGCCCCAGCCTGCTCCTCGCCTAATCCTGGGCTCCAACAGCGTCAGTTGGTGTTCAGAAGTGTCGTCTCCACAGAGCCAAACACATTCGTTCAAGTGTTAGTGGGTTTCAGCACTGCCAGCTATTCCCCTGCTGTGGAGATGGCAAGTCTCCTGCTGCCTTCACCTGCCAAAATCCAGTAGGCCCCAGCCTGCTCCTCGCCTAATCCTGGGCTCCAACAGCGTCAGTTGGTGTTCAGAAGTGTCGTCTCCACAGAGCCAAACACATTCGTTCAAGTGTTAGTGGGGTTCAGCACTGCCAGCTGTTCCCCTGCTGTGGAGATGGCAAGTCTCCTGCTGCCTTCACCTGCCAAAATCCAGTAGGCCCCAGCCTGCTCCTCGCCTAATCCTGGGCTCCAACAGCGTCAGTTGGTGTTCAGAAGTGTCGTCTCCACAGAGCCAAACACATTCGTTCAAGTGTTAGTGGGGTTCAGCACTGCCAGCTGTTCCCCTGCTGTGGAGATGGCAAGTCTCCTGCTGCCTTCACCTGCCAAAATCCAGTAGGCCCCAGCCTGCTCCTCGCCTAATCCTGGGCTCCAACAGCTTCAGTTGGTGTTCAGAAGTGTCGTCTCCACAGAGCCAAACACATTCGTTCAAGTGTTAGTGGGGTTCAGCACTGCCAGCTGTTCCCCTGCTGTTGAGATGGCAAGTCTCCTGCTGCCTTCACCTGCCAAAATCCAGTAGGCCCCAGCCTGCTCCTCGCCTAATCCTGGGCTCCAACAGCGTCAGTTGGTGTTCAGAAGTGTCGTCTCCACAGAGCCAAACACATTCGTTCAAGTGTTAGTGGGGTTCATCATTGCCAGCTGATCCCCTGCTGTGGAGATGGCCGTCTCTCCTGCTGTCTCCGCATTACAAAGACAGTAGGCCTCTGCCTACACCCTCCTATTTCCTGGGCTTCAACACAGCCAGTTGTAGTTCGGAAGTGCCGTCCACACGGAAAGAGATACTTGCTCCCGTGTCTCAGTGGGGTTCAGTAATGTCAGCTGATCCCCTGCTGTGTGGATGGCAGTCTCTCCTGCTGTCACCTCATTCAAAATACAGTAGGCCTCTGCCTACACCCTCCTATTTCCTGGGCTTCAACACAGCCAGTTGTAGCTCGGAAGTGCCGTCCACACGGAAAGAGACACTTGCTCCCGTGTCTCAGTGGGGTTCAGTAACGTCAGCTGATCCCCTGCTTTGTGGATGGCAGTCTCTCCTGCTGTCTCCGCATTACAAAGACAGTAGGCCTCTGCCTACACCCTCCTATTTCCTGGGCTTCAACACAGCCACTTGTAGTTCGGAAGTGCCGTCCACACGGAAAGAGACACTTGCTCCCGTGTCTCAGTGGGGTTCAGTAACGTCAGATGATCCCCTGCTTTGTGGATGGCAGTCTCTCCTGCTGTCTCCGCATTACAAAGACAGTAGGCCTCTGCCTACACCCTCCTATTTCCTGGGCTTCAACACAGCCAGTTGTAGTTCGGAAGTGCCGTCCACACGGAAAGAGATACTTGCTCCCGTGTCTCAGTGGGGTTCAGTAATGTCAGCTGATCCCCTGCTGTGTGGATGGCAGTCTCTCCTGCTGTCACCTCATTCAAAATACAGTAGGCCTCTGCCTACACCCTCCTATTTCCTGGGCTTCAACACAGCCAGTTGTAGCTCGGAAGTGCCGTCCACACGGAAAGAGACACTTGCTCCCGTGTCTCAGTGGGGTTCAGTAACGTCAGCTGATCCCCTGCTTTGTGGATGGCTGTCTCTCCTGCTGTCACCTCATTCAAAATACAGTAGGCCTCTGCCTACACCCTCCTATTTCCTGGGCTTCAACACAGCCAGTTGTAGCTCGGAAGTGCCGTCCACACGGAAAGAGACACTTGCTCCCGTGTCTCAGTGGGGTTCAGTAACGTCAGCTGATCCCCTGCTTTGTGGATGGCAGTCTCTCCTGCTGTCACCTCATTCAAAATACAGTAGGCCTCTGCCTACACCCTCCTATTTCCTGGGCTTCAACACAGCCAGTTGTAGTTCGGAAGTGCCATCCACACTGAAAGAGACACTTGCTCCCGTGTCTCAGTGGGGTTCAGTAACGTCAGCTGATCCCCTGCTTTGTGGATGGCAGTCTCTCCTGCTGTCACCTCATTCAAAATACAGTAGGCCTCTGCCTACACCCTCCTATTTCCTGGGCTTCAACACAGCCAGTTGTAGTTCGGAAGTGCCGTCCACACGGAAAGAGACACTTGCTCCCGTGTCTCAGTGGGGTTCAGTAATGTCAGCTGATCCCCTGCTGTGTGGATGGCAGTCTCTCCTGCTGTCACCTCATTCAAAATACAGTAGGCCTCTGCCTACACCCTCCTATTTCCTGGGCTTCAACACAGCCATTTGTAGCTCGGAAGTGCCGTCCACACGGAAAGAGACACTTGCTCCCGTGTCTCAGTGGGGTTCAATAACGTCAGCTGATCCCCTGCTGTGTAGATGGCAAAGTCTCCTGCTGCCTACACAGTCGTACCACTACTGATTTTTAACCGTGCTCCAATTAGGCCTGTGGCTCCACTGTCTCTCGTATTTCCCCTGTCCTCCAACCCTGCCAGTTACAGCTCCGAAGTGGCGTCTGCACAATCCACACTTGTTCCTGTGTTACAGGTGTTCAGTCCGGTCAGTTAATCCCCTGATGTGTGTCCGGCAATGTCGCCTGCTCTGTACACATTCCCATTATGGGAATGTGGACAGAGCAGGCGACATTGCCGGACACACATCAGGGGATTAACTGCCCGGACTGAACACCTGTAACACAGGAACAAGTGTGGATTGTGCAGACGCCACTTCGGAGCTGTAACTGGCGGGGTTGGAGGACAGGGGAAATACGAAAATCAGTGAAGCCACAGGCCTAAGTGGAGCTTGGTTCAAATTAGTAGTCTACAACCGATCTTAAAATTTCTTCAATGCATCCTCAGCCTGCTCCGTGCTTGTCCCTGGGCTTCAACACAGCCAGTTGTTGCTCGGAAGTGCCGTCTTCACAGAGTAAAACACTAGCTCCTGTGTTTGTGGGGTTCAGTAATGTCAGCTGTTCCCCTGCTGTTTTGATGGCAATCTGTCCTGCTGCCTCCCAATTGACAGCACATCAGGCCTCAGCCTGCTAAGTGCTTGTCCTGGGCTACAACATCGCCAGTTGCTGCTCATAACTGACTTTGGCTCGGGTACTCCCTCCTGCCCAGCTTGGTTCCAGCCCTGCCTGCTGTTTCCGGGAAGTGTCAATGTCAGTTTGCCACCCCAAGTTGCCATGTCGTGTTGCGGTTGGGTTAGCCGAGGCTAGGGTGCCAGCAGTTTAGGTGCTTCCTATGTGGACTGTGGGTTCTGGTAAGAAAGGCTTGTTCCATAGTGCCAGTAGGACAAGCACCCCCTGTAGGACTGTGTGATTCGGTAACTGCGGCCAGCTTGCGGCATGCCAACTTTGCTTTTCAGGGGTAACTTCTGATACCCCTCCGGGTTCCAGCACCGTCAGCTGGTTCTCGTCAGAGCCTTTGGCCTAGGTGCCTCCATCTCGGTATCAGAGTTCCGGCAATGTCTGCTGGTCCTTGGTAGTGCTTTGTAGCACAGGTACCTCCTGCTTTGTAACCGGGTTCCAGCACCGTCAGCTGGTCCTCGGTTGTGCCATTGGCTCTTATTCCTTCTGCTGCCCCTCCGGGTGCCAGCACTGTCAGCTGGTCCTCGCTATTTCCATTTGCTCTTGCAGCTTATGCTACCCCTCCGGGTTCCAGCACCGTCAGCTGGTTCTCGTCAGAGCCTTTGGCCTAGGTGCCTCCATCTCGGTATCCGAGTTCCGGCAACGTCTGCTGGTCCTTGGTAGTGCTTTGTAGCACAGGTACCTCCTGCTTAGTAACCGGGTTCCAGCACCGTCAGCTGGTCCTCGGTAGTGCCATTGGCTCTTGTTCCTTCTGCTGCCCCTCCGGGTGCCAGTACCGTCAGCTGGTTCAAGAGGACAAAGAACAGGAAGACAACCACCAAGATGCAGAACAACAAGAGAGAGAAGACAAAGAAGCATAAAAAAAACAAAGCAGAAGAACATTAAGCATAAGACTAATACTCTGAGCAAATGATATTATCTTATTTATAAGCAGAAGAAGACTAAGCAGTGTATGGGGGTGAGTCCGTTCCTCCTCGTGGTGCCCCTGGAAAAGGCCTGCTGCTGCAGGCCAAACTGAACGCGGACAAATCCTGTTGTAAATCTTTTGTGACAGGCAGAACGGAAGGTGTAAACTTCTAACTTTTCTAGATAACAACTACAGGAATGCCTGACACAAACAAGAATATGATGAAGAAGAATAGGAAGAAGATGAAGAAGTTGAATATGTAGAATAATAATTGTTGAATAAGAAGAATATGAAGAATGTAAGAAAAGGAAGAAGAAGAAGAATGTAAAAAAAGGAAGTAGAAGAATTTAAAAAAGGAAGAAGAAGAAGAAGAATGTAAAAAAAGGAATAAGAAGAAGAATGTAAAAAAAGCAATAAGAAGAATGTAAAAAAAGGAAGAAGAAGAAGAAGAAGAAGAATGTAAAAAAAGGAATAAGAAGAAGAAGGTAAAAAAAAGGAAGAAGAATAAGAAAGAAGAAGAAAGAAGAAGAAGACATACATGTCTGGCAAAATATAAATGAGGCTAACATAGTCAATATCTTTGTAACTCCTAACATCTTTAAAAAAAAAAGTTTAATTCCTCATATTCCATTTGATTGGGCTAAACCTCTATGGCTTTAATGTCTCCTCCACCTCCCACAATACATTCTACATTATTCTTAGTTGTTTTTCTTCATGTAGAATTAACCTACAAGGAAAGAAAGGGTTTTTTTTAATTCCGATATTTTGGCCCCATTGACTTGCGTTGGTTCCCGGTATCGGAATCGGCGATACCGATACTTTTTTTTAAGATCGGCCGATCCATTCCGATCCGATATTTTCAAGTATCGGCTGGTATCGCTCAACTCTAGTAAGGGGACCTCCTTTTTCCTAATGGAGAATCAGGCTTTAAATCTATGTAACCGTAAGGCTTATACCTATAGTCTCGGGCTACAATTGTTCATGCTGCTTTACTCCAGTCACACACATACATCCCCTCTGCTATTAGAGCTCATAACACAAACATACTTATCAGACTCGGCTAGTTTCACAGCTTGTTCCCTATCTCTGTATCATTTAAACCAGGGTTTCCCAACTCCAGTCCTCAAGGCACACCAACAGATCATGTTTTCAGGATTTCCTTTGTATTGCACAGGTGAAGCAATTATCACCTGAGCAATACTAAGGAAATCCTGAAAACATGATCTGTTGGTGTGCCTCGAGGACTGGAGTTGGGAAACCCTGATTTAAACAACAGACAGAAATCCACTAACATGGCAGCCTCCTGCCCGATTTCAAAAGTAAGATTTAAAGTCTTAAATCTGAAACCATTCTACCACCCTGGACTTTCCTCTCCTGCTGGGTCTATTACTCTCCAATCTCCCATCACTATGGTCACGAAGAATATACATGTAACTAACCCTGATGTACACATCCTAGATCTGACCGTCTTGTCCGGGTAGGGAGATGAATGGGAGACTTCACCAGTTTGAGACAAGCTTTCCCTTATGGAAAACCTCCTTTTGTAGCTGGACTTTGACAAGCAAGTCAGATCCTTCTCTGTCCCTACCTGTCTGACAAGTTTACAGTAAGAGAGATGGATCCAGGAGCTGCGCTCAGCAATCTTGACCACAGTAGAAGTCCACAGGACTTGGTAAGGACCTTCCCACTTAGTATGGTGCTGGTGTCTCTTCTTTATCACTTTCACAATGACCCAGTCTGCAGGTTTCACGATCTCAGGTTTTGTTAGTGGGTTTCCTGGAACAAAACTACGAGTAGAAACTTCTTTGTGAGTTAATATCTTAGCCATATATTCTGCTAATGTACAATCAACTTCCCCATCTATCCTTTTAAAGGATTTTAGCTGAGGTAACAGAAAAGGTCTCCCGTATATGACTTCAAAGGCTGTCAGCACTACCGATGTCGGTGTGACATTCTTATTTAGTACAACCAATAGGAAACAGTACAACCAATTTTTCCTGTCTCCTGCATGGTCTTTGTCAACCTATTTTTCAAGATCCCATTGTGTCTCTCAACCAGTCTGGCTGACTGAGGATGACAGGCACAGTGGTTTCCCAACTCAATTGACAATGTTTTAGGTAATAATAACATTACTTAGTTTACTATATATTTTCTGGAACCCCAAATCTGGGTATGATTTCCTTTAGAAGGGCCTTCGGTACCATTACGGACAGCTTCAATCCACCTGCTGAAAGCATCCATAATAACAAGGCCGGACTTTTTCCCTCACACTTGCTCAATAAAATCCATACAAATGTGTTGGAATAAGTATTCAGGGTGAGGACATTGTCCTCTCTTTGGTCTCAGATTCCCTAAGGAATTATTTTTTGCACAAGTAATGCAGATTAAAAAATTTTTTTAATTGTAAAGCCATAAATCATAAATACGTAATATATGACCTCTACCATCCCTCCTGTTGAGACATAGCTTATGCCATGGCTCAATACTGTGACATATCTTAGGAGGTTACTGGGCAGTTTATTCAAATAGGTCATCTTTAAAGATAACCCCTTTTGTTACCAATTTTTTTTTTTTTTTGTAATGACAATAGCATGTCATCCACATATTAGAGTATCTGGCTATGTTCTGGTGACTCACATTGAGCTAGGTTAGCCGATTTTACCTGGAAAACAATAGTAGGTGATTCACAGTACCCTTGTAGGATTCTGGTGAATGTATGCCTGCTCCCCTTATATGTGAATACAAACCAAACCTGGCTATCTGGATGTACCAGGATGCTGAAGAAGACATTACTGACATCACTGTAAAGACCTTATGTTCCAGCCTCCAGTCATTCAGAGAATGGGGGTCTGGCACTGGGGGCTCTTGTTATCACAGCCTCGTTTACAGATGGGGGCGCCCTCCCTACTGGAAACAAGGTTGTGTTACAAGGTGAGCTGGGACAGGATATAATCACCCTTATTATCAATCCCACATCTGCAGGTTATGAGGACCACAAAGATTCTGGGTATGTGGTCAGTTCTTCCTTTAATTCTAGGAAAGGATCAGCATTTCTCACTCGTTCCTCCGCCTCGCTGCAGGTGGACACTGGGTTTAGAAATGGTGTCCTACTTTAGTACTTGTGAATATGTCTGCAGTCTGGCATTGTAAAATGAGCCATCACCCAAATCCTCCCATTGTTACTTTCCTTACACTCCAACAAAATCACCAAGGAATTTCCATGATCTACCTTTACATCTGGAGAGGGAAACATGTGTCACGGTGCCTCTAAAAAGCAAAAACAATTTAATTTGTTCTGACCGTTTACAACTGATGACACAGTTCCCTTTATAATACTAGTTTATGGTGTGCAAAGAACAATCTAGAGCATGAAAATTCTCATATTTTACATCAGGACCCCTAACATACCTGTAGTACATGGTGCAGTGTAGTTCTTCAATTGTGTGAAAATCTACGTTTGTATACCTTTATCTATTGCTTCCTTGATGAAGGACTCAGTAATAAAGGATGGTCCTGCAGTTATTAGATCTAGACTGTAATAGTATCTAGATTCCCCTTACCCCTGGAGCACCATTGTCTCAGCCATGGATTTCACCTATAGTCCTGCAGCAGTAGGAAGTATTCCCAGGCTCAGGGCTGCATCATATCCCTCCCACACAGTTGATAATATAATTTGTATAATTACACTTTTACCTGTGCTGAGGGTCCGGTGTCTCCACAGGCGTAGACAATGGTTCTCTGTGTCTTACCACTTGCTCCTTTTACCACTATGCAGGCAGCAGACAGTCCAAGAGTTGGTATCTCTTCTGGATGTACTAAGGTTCTAGTGGCTCCTGAATCAACAAGAAAAGTGACCTCATGGCTTCCCACAAGGAGAGTTACTTCTGGAAATACAGTGTTTTATAAATGTATTTCTACTTTAGCCAAATTAAATATTTCCTCTCATTACACCTTTCTTGTTCCAAATTTTCACATTTTATGATACTAAGTTTATCATAAAATACAACCCATCTGTCAGGGGACACATTCAGGGTCTCCTAGTGGCCCCTTCTTATCTCAAAACCACAAACACATTCCACAACAATCCTCATGTTCACAGCTTATCTCCCCACCTCAGGACTGTTTGCTCTGGGTGGTGCCTACTCCTAGTTTTTTTCAAGACTAAAAAGACAATGTCAGGGATATAGAATTTTTACTCTCTATTTGTTATAATATGTAAGAGTTAGGCCTATAAGTTGCCAATAGGGACACATTGCACATTTGATCTGAAGACTGTTATCTCGGGGTACCTGATGAGAAAGAACCATATCCAGTCTCATTCCAGGGATACCTTCTTGGTACAATCTTAATAACTTTCCAGCCATCAGATGAAATGGTCAATAACAATTCTGCCTTACAATGAGGATAAGGTCTTAAATTATATTTATCTATGGGATAAAGTCCCATAATGTTACATAAAATTCTTAAACACAAAAAGACAAGATGAGAACTATACAATATAAATCCTGGAGCACTATGGATTTCTACCCACTTGCAAAAAGTTTGACAAATATCAGTGAAATTCATATGTCAACAAGAAGATAAAATAGCAACAATACAATTACTGTTACTAATAATCCAGGATCTAAATAATCCTCACTGATTACACTATGTCCTAGGTATCCCAGCTTGTATCTCTATATCGTGCCACCTCTGTCCAATGAAGGCCTGTAAGGACCTAATAATGCAACACAGTGTAACAAACGTGAAAGGTCCCCAAGGAATGGGGTCACGATGATGAATGTGGTCACTGATATGAGCGAGATAAATATGCTCACATGGACTTCTAACTAACGTCACAGTGCAAACACACAAGGTACAACAATCTTCACAGTTAGGGACTGGACAGACACACGTACACAGACATAGGACAAGAGATTATTAAAGTTCCCTCGTACTCCTATTCCTGAAGTGCTGAGATAAAGTCCAATGACACCGCCTCTTTATATCCAGAGACGTTCCCGTTCTTAAAATCAGGTATTCAGAGCACCACAGGTGCAGACTCTCCTCAGTGATAATTATAAGATCTTAATCTGACTTTGTCCACTTTTTAAACGAGGAGGGTTCAGTCACTGTGTTATTAAAAGAAAAACATATAACAAAACAACATAGAATATTCTCTATGGGAATCAGGTGTCATGTACCGAGGTGATTTATACCACTATAATAACATATGATTTGTCTCCAGTCCACACATGACTGTTGACCACGCCTACTGGGCTCCCTTATACAGTCAGGATTTTATTTCAACCCTCATACATTCACTCAAGATAACATTCAAGGAG
Source organism: Dendrobates tinctorius (assembly GCF_039654945.1). Lineage (NCBI taxonomy): Eukaryota > Metazoa > Chordata > Amphibia > Anura > Dendrobatidae > Dendrobates > Dendrobates tinctorius. The sequence continues at coordinate 2,116,428 of NW_027361768.1, forward strand.
TCTCATGTGTAACATAAAACATATTTATGGCGTTTTAGTTCTATGCAATTTTAAAAGACAGACAAAACAGCACACTTAACAGAAAACAACATTCAACAAAGTACAGAAGACAAGACAGGATACCGTCAAAAAATAATCTTATACTGGGTTCTATTTTAGGTTAGTCCAGCGGATTCCTTAATCCGACAAGAATCTCCCTTGATTCTCCCATCTAGATCAATTTAACGTGCACATGGAGTTTTTTATTCCACAGTAGCCTTCTCACACTGGCTTTATACCCATTCAAAAAAAATAAAATAAATAAAGATTATTGTTATTCAGAGGAATATCTTAAAAGAACAAACAAACCCCAAATCTATGGAGCTTCGCAACTTACAGGAGTTATTATAACTCCAATTGCATGTAAACCTCCAACTTACAGGAGCCTCTCACAAACCCCAATTGGAAAAGTCTACCAGTTCCCTATTCAATTCCTAAAATAACATTCATCCCATTCAAAAATAAAAATAAAAAAAATAAAGATTACTATTATTCTTCGGAATATTTTACAAGAACAACAAACCCCATTCCTATGGAGCTTAGCAACTTACAGGAGTTCTTATAACTCCAATTGCATATAAACTTCCAACTTACAGGAGCCTCTCACAAACTCCAGTTGGAAAAGTCTACCATCACAGTCCCCATTCAATTTCAAGAATAACAGTCATAAAATAAAATTAAATTAAAAATTAAAAGCATAAAGATTATTATTCTACGGAATATCTTACAAGAACAAACAAACCCCATACACTATGGAGCTTAGCAACTTACAGGAGTTCTTATAACTCCAATTGCATGTAAACTTCCAACTTACAGGAGCCTCTCACAAACCCCAATTGGAAAAGTCCACAATCACAGTTCCCATTCAATTCCAAGAATAACATTCATACTGGATTAACAAGGTTACCGAATATAATGAAAATTATTAAATGTTCTTACCTGTATTCAGATACAAACGATTCCCAGAGATCCTTAGACTGTACGAAATCCACCACTTTCCCTCAGACCGGGATAACTGGTAATGCCGCTGTTGATGCCTAATGTCAAGGCGGAGGACATACTTAAGGAGTTCCAGACTCCCCTGTGCACGGTTTACAGTACTCACCGGTGAGGGAAAGGTGTTGGATTCCCGGTCAACGCACCAAAATGTCAGGGATTTTTTATGTTCCAATTAGAAATCGTCCAGACCTGAATAAGTAAGATGCTTCTTTATTGGACATGCAGGCATGGAGAGAGATTGACGACCACACAAGATGTGAGGAGTCCTCTGTCTAACTCAATACATATTCTTAGAGTTTAAATAGCAGAGCCGAAAGGGTGTTCTAACTACTGCGTTTGCAGAAATAGCACATACAATATGCCTAGCTGTTGTAATCCTTATCTAAGTTACCAGAGAAGTAAAGGTATGACTTTTATTTTTGTACGTTAGATAAGGTTTGCAACCTAAGCATTACACCCATGTATTACATCAGCTGAAAAGAGTTTCAGTCTAAGCATAATAAATGGCATATGCAATGGCATATGCAATGGTGACCGGTCTGCAAACCCTGTCTTATGAGGAAAGGTTGCAGGATTTGGGAATGTTTAGTTTGCAAAAGAGAAGACTGAGAGGAGACTTAATAGCTGTCTACAAATATCTAAAGGGCTGTCACATTGTAGAAGGATCAACTTTATTCTCATTTGCACAAGGAAAGACTAGAAGCAATGGGATGAAGCTGAATGGGAGGAGACACAGATTAGATATTAGAAAAAACTTTTTGACAGAGTGATCAATGAGTGGAACAGGCTGCCACGAGAAGTGGTGAGTTCTCCTTCAATGGAAGTCTTCAAACAGAGGCTGGACAGACATCTAACTGGGATGATTTAGCGAATCCTGCTTTGAGCAGGGGGTTGGACCAGATGGCCCAGGAGGTCCCTTCCAACTCTACGATTCTACGATTCTATGATTCTATGTGTATACATATATATACTGTATATATACATACATACCCACACACATACACACATATATATATATATATATAGATACATACATACACACATATATACACACGCACATAAAAGAAAGGACTTTATTACAATTATAACAATTGTGGGCACAGTGGCTGGTACTGTGAGCACACTGACTGGTACTGGGGAAAAGGAAGAAAGGTACGAGAGAGAATAAAGAAAACAGAGACAGAAAAAGTAAGGAGAGCAAGAAAGAAAGAATAGAGAGAAAGGAAGAAAGAACAGAGAGAAAAAGGGGAAAGAACAGAGAAAAAGAGAGAACAGAGAGAGAAAGAACAGAAAGAGAGAGAGCAAGGAAGGACAGAGAAAGAAAGAACAGAGAGCGAAAGAAAGAGGGGACAGAAAAAAGAATAGAAAAAGAAAGAACAGATAGAACAGAGAGAAAAAGATGAAAGAACAGAGAAAAAGATGAAAGAACAGGGCGAAAGAAAGGGGAAAGAAAGAACAGAGAAAACAGATAGAAAGGAAGAACAGAGAGAGAAAGAAAGAGGGGAAGGAAAGAAAGAACAGAGAAAAAGAAAAAGAAAGAGAGAAAGAGGGGCTGGCAAAAAGAACAGAGAAAGAAAGAACAGAGAAAGAGGCTAAAGAAAGAAAGAACAGAGAGAACATATATAAAAAAAAACAGAGAGAAAGAAAGAACAGAGAGAGAAAGAACGAAGAGAAAGAAAGAACAGAGAGAGAAAGAAAGGGGAAAGAAAGAACAGAGAAATAAAGAGGGGAAAGAAAAAGAGAACAGAGAGAGAGAACAGAGAGAGAAAGAAAGAGGGGAGAGAAACAACAGAGAGAGAAAGTGGGGACAGAAAAAAAAAAGAGGGAAAGAAAGAACATAGAGAGAAAGAAAGAGGGGAAAGAAAGAACAGAGAGAAAAAAAAGGAAAGAACAGAGAAAGAAAGAAACAGTGAGAGAAAGAACAGAGGAAGAAACAAAGAGAGAAAGATTATATAAAGTTAGTATAGCAGCCCGGCTCCCATTGTAATGCCCACCTGAGCACCCCGGTGCAGGACATATCATGAGCCGCTCGCATGGCCTGTATCTCTGATTCCAAGGCAATCACGCTTTCTGCGCTGTCAGAGGAGGACATGGTGATGGATCTGAAGCATACCCTGAAGTGCATCCATGGTTCCGTCACAATCTCCTCATGAAATTACCTAATTTCCGGTCAGCTTCCAGCACAACACTTTCGGTGGACCATCATGTGCGAGTTTTAAAGTGCTCCTTCGGGCTCCGCCGTGTACTCCTGTGTCCGCAGGATAAGTAAGCTCCCAGCCGGAACAGTGGGGCAGTCTCTCATATTTGGGACTGTCCCGCTGGATCCGGGACGGTTAGGAGATATGAATGCTCCCCACCATACACCTTGTACACGCACGGCTCCGCACAACTCATACACACATGGTTCCGCTCTGTATGCCTCGTACACTCTTGGCTCCACTCCGTACATCCTGTACACACACGGCTCCGCTCCATACACTCCATACACACACGGCTCCGCTCGGCGTACCCCATACACACATGGCTCCGCTTCGTATACCCTATACACATGCGGATCTGCTCCGCACACCTCGTACACACGCGGCTCCACTCCGCACACCTGGTACACATGCGGCTTCTCTCTGTACACCTCGTACACACACGGCTCTGCTCCGTACATCTCGTACACACACGGCTCTGCTCCGTACACCTCGTACACACACGTCTCCGCTCTGTACACCTTGTGCACACACGGCTCTGCTACATCCACCCTGTAAACCCCTCCTAACCTTCACCTCAACTAGCACTATGACAACCAGCACAGCAGAGTCCTGTAGACATGGAGGCCCCTGATCATGTGACCCCTGACTCCTCCCCTCCTGTGAGCTCATCACAGGTCCTGTGCGCACAGCCAAAGAACAGCCTAGCGATGTCATGGCAGGCTGTGGGGGGTCTGTTGTGAATTCTCTCTCTGGCTTCCCTCTGGTGATTACTGAAGGTATAACATGGGGATGTGGAGACCACAAAAAAAAAATATACGACCAATAGATCCAAGTGACAAACAATATATATGTATTTTATTGGGGAAATTACACAGAACGGGAAAAATGGGGAACATGTGCAAAGGAAAGCAACAGCCCTCGGATGACGAAGGAGAACCTCTCCGAAACGCACGTCGGGGTGACGGGTTGACTGCCTGACCATCCACAATTCCTTCCTTTGAGGTAATGTCCTGCTCCGGTACCGTTCACTCCTATGTGGGTGGGTGGATTATGTGCTATGTCTAGTGGTGGATAGTATGCCTCGGTCTCTCGGACATCACATTGCCTGTATATTTATACTTATATCCATAATTATAATTGTGATTTGTCACATTGTAAAAATCTGTAAATTGGCATGGATGTACACTGGCAGCAGGGGGGGTTTCTGTCTCCTTTGCATATCCGAGGGCTGTTAGGCTATGTAGGCCCTCAGTGAAGGTGTGTTTACCTTTATTTATTTGAATACTTTTGTATATGTAAACATGGTCAGGGCTATGTCACGTGTCCTCTTGCACTGCAGCACTTTGCTCTCCTTTGCACATGTTCCCCATTTTTCCCGATCTGTGTAATTTCCCCAATAAAATACATATATTTTTTGTCACTTGGATCTATTGGTCGTTTTTTTGTGGTCTCCACATCCCCATATTATGCGTTGTGAGCGACTGATCCTCCAATTATCCAATACTTTCGGCATCTAATATTGGTAGTCTACACGATGCTGTTTTATACCTTTGCTTGTCTGCTATATGATTACTGAAGGTAGTGGAGCTGGTCAGATTGACAGAGGGGTCGCGAGTTCTCTTTCTGGGCTCCCTCTGGTCATTATTGGAGGTAGTGGAGCTGATCTGATTGACAGAGGCTTGCCACCTGATAATGAGGAAGACGATTGGAGATCTGGGGTTTCTGATTGGGATTTAAGACAGCTGACTCCCTCTATCCCTGCTGGTGATTTTCTTCCTACTCCTTCTGAGGTCTGATGTCTCCTGCTCTGTCCCTGCATGGTTCAGCTAAGTGGTTTATTTGCTATTCTGTTTGCATTTAATCTGGTTTTGTCTATCTCTGCTTTGTGCGGGTCAGCCAGCTTCGGCTGGGGCTGTGCTGAATCACCGCACATATGTTACTGCTTGTGCCAGTTTGTTTTGTCCCCTGTTGTATTGGTCTCTTTTTGCTTTGCTTTCAGAATATACCAGAATGCTGATATAGTGGGGGCGAAGTCGTGCAACTTCAGTGTTTTTTTGTGCATCAGACGTGTTGGACTTTTTGCAGGGTTTTTTGCATCATTGCAGACAGTGTCTTTCCTTTCCTGTCCTGTCTAGTCAGTGTGGGCCCCATCATTTGCTCAGTCCATTTCCTGCCTGCGTTTGTGTTTTCATCTTGTCTCACCGACAATATATGTTTGGGGGCTATCTATTCCTTTGGGGTCTTCTCCAGGGTGGTTAAGATTTCTCCTTTCTTGCTTTAGGTTTAGTTAGCTCTCTGGCTGAGCCAAGGCATCTAGGATCATCGTAGGTACCCTCCATGGCTACTGCTAGTTGTGTGGATAGGATCAGAGGTCTGCAATCCCCTTAGTTTACAACCTCCCTGGTTTTCTGTGGCTTAGCCTGGGCCTGCTATCCTCCTCGGCGACCCATTCATTACAGGGGTCTCTCTGGGAGGGTGAGGATGGGGTCAGTGCATGGGGAGGGTGTGGCGGCTCAGTGCAGTGCAGGAAAAATAGAGTCCTGGGCTGGACGTGGGTGGTGGGGGTCAAAAGTGGTTCTGTCCTGAGAGAATCGGGACGATTGGGAAGTATGGTATGGTATACGCCATATGTACGCACCACACACACTGTATACGCCATATGCACCACACATGCACCACACACACACACTGTATATGCCGTATGCACCACACACAATGTATAAACCGTACGCACCACACACGCATTGTTTACGCCGTACGCACCACACACACATGCACATTGTATACGCACCACACACACTGTATACACAGTACACACCACACACACTGTATATGCCGTACGCACCACACACATTGTATACATCGTACACACCACACACACTGTATATGCCATACGCACCACGCACACACATTGTATACACCGTATATACCACACACACTGTATATGCCGTACGCACCACACACATTGTATACATCGTACACACCACACACACTGTATATGCCATACGCACCACGCACACACATTGTATACACCGTATATACCACACACACTGTATATGCCGTACGCACCACACACACTCTGTATACAGTATGCCATATGCACCACCACACACTTTATTAGCTGTATGCACCACACACACAATTTATACGCTGTACGCACCACACACATAGTATACGCAGTACGTACTGCATACACACTGTAGAGATTGTACTCGCTCAGGTGCAACGGGAGTCAATCAGGTGGCACGTTTGTTTCCTAGGGAAGTTCATAGGGTTTATTGCGGCATAACCCATAAAGCAGCACAAAACAAAGAAGTAGCCTTTAGCTCAGGCAAAAGAAAGCACAAATGTCCATTACTTCAAGCTCAGTCCTGGAGCCCCAGCATACACAGGAGGCTTGTCCCTCCTCACATACAGCTCTTTGCTTCAGGAGTAGTCTACATTATAAAGGTATAGCCACACCCACGAACCCAGCAGCTGACTAGTAATGTGATTGTGACCTCACCACAGGTCCTTGCAAAACATTAGAAATATGATATCCATTATGGCTTATGTGTACTAAAGAAACACTCTGGGCTTACATTACAGAGATAAGCCATCTCTGAGACACATACCTCCCATCGACTATATGACCCTTAGCCATGCCACATACCTCCCCACTCTGCCTAAAGTCGTGGGGCTTGGCACTTTCCCCTACTAGACAAGCGATTCTTGATTGCATTGGCATTACCATGTAGCTTCCCGACCCTATGATCTACATGGAAGCTGAAGTCTTGCAAGGCTAAGAACCAGCGGGTGACCCTAGCATTCTTACCCTTTGTTTCCCTCATCCATCTGAGTGGGGCAAGGTCGGATATTAATCTAAACTTACGTCCCACCAGATAGTACCATAACGTATCCACTGCTCACTTTATGGCCAAACACTCCTTCTCTATGACAGAGTAATTCTTTTCGCATGAAAATAGCTTCCTAATCAGGTAGAGGACAGGATGCTCATCGCCATGTATCTCCTGGGAGAGGACTGCACCTACCCTGACAACTGAGGCATCTGTCTGAAGGATGAACTCTTTTTTAAAGTCTGGGGCCACCAGAAAGGGTTGCTTACATAGAGCCCCTTTCATTTCTTGGAAGGCTGACACTGCCTCTTCGCACCATCTGACCATTACGGATTTTGTCCCCTTAAGCAGATCAGTTAGAGGCGCAGCCATCATGGCGAAGTTTGGGATGAACCTCAAGTAATATCCCACAATCCCCAGGAGGGCTCGAACCTGCTTTTTGGACAGAGGTCTTGGCCATGTTTGAATTGCCTCCACTTTATTGATTTGGGGTTTGATCTTGCCACGCCACACTACATATCCCAGGTACTTGGCTTCTTCTTTACCCAAGGCACACTTCTTTGGGTTTATCATAAACCTTGCCTCCCTTAGAGCATCAAACACTGCTTGGACCTTTTTCAGGTGAGTCTCCCAGTCCGGGGTAAAGATGACGATATCATCCAGGAACGTGGCAGCGTATAGCTTATGAGGCGCAAGGATTCTATCCACAGCCCTCTGGAAGGTCACCAGAGTTCCCTACAGGCCAAACGGCATATGGACATACTGGAAGCACATGCCTGGTGTAGAAAATGCAGTCTTCTCCTTGGCCTCCCGTGCCATGGGGATCTGCCAATATCCCTTTGTCAAATCCAAGGTGGTTATGTACCTGGCAGCTCCAAGTCTCTCGATGAGCTCATCAACGCGTGGCATGGGATATGCGTCAAACTTGGAGACCTCATTCAGCTTCAGGTAGTCATTGCAGAACCTCCATTCACCATCAGGTTTTGGGACCAAGACAATCGGGCTCGACCAGCCGCTCTTGGACTCCTCAATAACCCTGAGGTTCAACATACGCTGCACCTCCTTGGAGATTACTTATCGACGGGCCTCGGGAATTCGATAAGGCTTCATTTTCACTCACACGTGGCTCGGTCAGAACTTCGTGCACCCCGGCAACTCTGAAAACAGGTCCCTGTTTTTCTGGAGTAACTCCCGGCACTGCTGTTTCTGGGCCTTCGATAGTGTCTCTGCTATGGTAACCTCTCCAACCTCACCTTCTAGGTTGCCCAGCAAGCACGGAGTTACCGCTGGCTCTCTATCTTGCCACGGTTTGATGAGGTTGACAAGGTAAACCTGGTATGGTTTCCGTCTTCCGAGTTGGTGAATTTTATAATTTACGTCACCAAGCTTCTCCACCACCTCATATGGCCCTTGCCACTTGGCCAAGAACTTACTCTCCACTGTCGGTATTAGCACGAGAACTCGGTCTCCTGGATTCAACTGCCTCACTCTTGCTGACCGGTTGTAGACCCTGGCCTGAGCCTCTTGTGCCTGGCGGAGATGTTCTTTAACAATGGGCATCATCTTCGCAACCTCTGCTGCATCAGTGTCACATGCTCAATAACACTTGGATGGCCATGGAACAAGGAGGTGGAATAAGATTCTGCAGGTGAACAACTGGCTACGTCGATGGTGCCGTCAGCAACGATTTGGATTTCTGGATCACGGAGTGAACTACTTATACGATGGACTACTTGCTAGAGATGGGGTGCACCTTACGAAGACTGGAAAGCATGTATTTGGAAGTCGCCTTGCTACACTTGTAAGGAGAGCTTTAAACTAGAACAACATGGGAAGGGAAGCAAAAGACCAGAAAAAGCCATACACCTGACAAATGCTATTGAGAACTCTGCTATTAGAAGTGGAAAGGAAGAACAAAGACGAAAGAATCTAATTAATAAAAATATTGGAGAAAGAGAAACCAATCACAAACTAAAATGTTTCTATACTAATGCACAAAGCATGGGCAACAAACAAGGAGAATTGGAACTACTAACACAGGAAAAGAAATATGATGTCATTGGAATCACTGAAACTTGGTGGGACAATACACATGATTGGAATACAAGACTAGAAGGATACAACTTATTTGCAAGAAACAGACTTGATAAACGAGGAGGGGGTGTCGCATTGTATGTTAGAAACGCGTATATCTGCACAGAGATTGAAGCTTCAGAGACTGGGAGTTCTGTGGAAACTGTTTGGGTAAGAATACAAGGACAGAACAATGGAAAGGACACCATTGTAGGCATTTACTACAGGCCGCCTGTGCAAGCTGAAGATATGGATGAACTCTTTATGCATCAAATGGCCAAGTTCTCCAAAAAATATGACATAGTTGTCATGGGAGATTTCAACTATCCAGACATTTGTTGGGAATCTCTCTCAGGCAAAACTAAGAGGTCAAGGAAATTCTTATCCTCTCTTGCTGACAACTTTATCTTCCAAAAGGTAAGGGAGAAAACAAGGGGAACTGCTACCTTGGATTTAATCCTTATAAACAGGGAGGAAATGATTGAGGAGGTAAAAGTGGCTGGGACCCTAGGAGGTAGCGACCATGCTATTTTAGAATTTTGGATAACTAGAGGCGGAAGACCTGTAAAGACTCAGACGTCAAGGTTAGATTTCAGAAAGGCAGATTTTAAGGGATTCAGAAAGAGAATTGGAGGGATCCAATGGCTGGATATCCTTAAAGACAAAAATGTCCAGGAAGGATGGGAAATCTTGAAAAATGAAATTCTCAAAGCACAGTTATCAATTCCAAAAAGAGGGAAGAATAGGAAGCATTTAAGGAAACCAGGATGGATGAACACAGAACTTAAGCACATGCTAAAAAGGAAGAAAAAATTGTTTATAAAATGGAAAGAGGGAGGCATATCTAAAGAAGAATATAATGCTGTCTGCAGAACCTGCAGGGCACAAATCGGATTATCTAAAGCTGAAAATGAATTGAGGCTTGCAAGAGATGTCAAAAGCAATAATAAAGGATTTTGGGGATATGTCAAAAGTAAAAGAAAAGTCAAAGATGCTATAGGATTTTTACAGGATGAAAATGATGAAATGGTAAGACAGGATGTTGAGAAGGCTGAACTTTTAAATTCCTATTTTGCATCTGTTTTCTCTCAGAAAGGAAATGTAACATCAACTGTTATTCACTGTCCTATTAAGGGAATAGAAGAATCCTGGATATCTATAAACAGAAAGATAGTGAGGAAACACTTAGCTAACCTAAATGAATTCAAGTCTCCAGGTCCAGATGAATTACACCCCAGAGTACTGAAGGAGATAGCAGAAGAAATTTTTGAACCCCTCTCCATAATCTTTGAAAATTCTTGGAGAACAGGAGAAGTGCCAGAAGACTGGAGAAGAGCAAATGTTGTTCCTATCTTCAAAAAGGGGAAGAAGGTGGACCCAGGCAACTATAGGCCGGTGAGTCTGACTTCTATACCAGGAAAGATCTTTGAACAAATTATTAAACAACATGTATGTCAATACCTGGATAAGAATGAAGTGATTAAACAGAGTCAGCATGGGTTTGTAACTAATAAGTCATGTCAGACTAATTTAATTTCCTTCTATGATGGTATTACTGATTGGGTGGATCAAGGAAATGCTGTAGATATAGTATATCTTGACTTCAGCAAAGCATTTGACAAAGTCTCTCATACAATCCTTATTGAAAAAATGACTAAGTATGGAATGGACAAGGCAACTGTTAGGTGGATTCATAACTGGCTTAGTGATCGGACCCAAAGAGTGGTCGTAAATGGCTGCACATCCAGTTGAAAGAATGTCTCAAGTGGGGTACCACAGGGCTCTGTCCTGGGCCCTGTATTGTTCAACATCTTTATCAACGATTTAGATGAAGGAATTGAGGGTAAACTGATTAAATTTGCTGATGACACAAAGCTAGGAGGGATAGCTAATACTAGAGAAGAGAGAGGATTCAAAACGATTTAAATAAACTGGAGAAGTGGGCAGCAACTAACAGAATGGTTTTTATCGGGGAGAAATGCAAAGTACTACATCTGGGCAATAAAAATGAAAAAAGCATATATAGAATGGGAGGAATAGGGCTAAGTGTCAGCACATGTGAAAAAGACTTGGGTATACTAATAGATCACAGACTGAAAAAGAGAAGTTTGCAAAAGAGAAGACTGAGAGGAGACTTAATAGCTGTCTACAAATATCTAAAGGGCTGTCACATTGTAGAAGGATCAACTTTATTCTCATTTGCACAAGGAAAGACTAGAAGCAATGGGATGAAACTGAATGGGAGGAGACACAGATTAGATATTAGAAAAAACTTTTTGACAGTTAGAGTGATCAATGAGTGGAACAGGCTGCCACGAGAAGTGGTGAGTTCTCCTTCAATGGAAGTCTTCAAACAGAGGCTGGACAGACATCTGACTGGGATGATTTAGCGAATCCTGCTTTGAGCAGGGGGTTGGACCAGATGGCCCAGGAGGTCCCTTCCAACTCTACGATTCTATGATTCTATGACTTCTGTGGGGCGTGACTTCTGCTTCCCAGGTTTCCTTGGCTATATCTAGGAGACCTCGCGGATGTCGGCCGTACAGAAGCTCGAAGGGCGAGAACCCCGTGGAGGCCTGGGGAACTTCACGGATAGAAAACAGCTGATATGGTTAGAGTCCCAGTCTCTACCGTCTTTCTCCATAGCTTTTCTTAGCATGCTCTTCAGTGTCTTATTAAACCTCTCAACAATACCATCTGACTGCAGATGGTACAGTGAAGTCCTCAACTGGGAGATTTGCGGAACCTTGCACAACTCCCTCATCACCTTGCTCATAAAAGGTGTCCCCTGGTCAGTCAGGATCTCCTTCGGCAAACCCGTCCGGGAAAACACATGGACCAACTTGCGGGCTATACTCTTCGCGGAGGAATTTCTCAGGGGAGTTGCCTCACGATAGCTTGTGGCATAGTCCAGGATGACTAATATATACTAATGGCCTCGGGCTGATTTAACTAAGGGACCGACCAAGTCCATGGCAGTTCTCTCAAATGGCACCTCAATAATGGGAAATGGCACAAGGGGGTTCTGGAAATGAGATGTGGGGGCAGTTAACTGACATGCAGGGCAGAACCTGCAATAGTTTACTATTTCCCGGTGTCACCCAGACCAATAGAACCTCTGCACAACCCGTTCCTGTGTTTTTTTCACCCCCAGGTGTCCCACCAAGATGTGTGAATGGGCCATGTCCAACACTTTCCGTCTATAGGGGCCTGGTACTATTAACTGCTCTACCAACTCCTCCCTTATTTTTGTGACCTGGTATAACAACTCCCCACTCATCATAAAATAGGGAAGCCTTGTGTCTGCTCCCGGCTCTTGTGCAACCCCATTAATGATGGTGACATTGTTGAAGGCTAGGGTCCCTATGTTGGGCAGTCCCAAAATTCTCATCAGCCACCCCCAACTCCGGAATGTCAGATACAGGGGACACTTCCTCCTCATCCCTCACAAGGACACAAAAAGAGAACCCGTCTGCCTCTGGTGGGGGTGATACCTTATTAGGGTTCATTGTTTCCCTGCTCCTGCAAGCTATCTCTGAACCCTTACCCCACAGCTCCCAAAACAGACAGAAATCCAGGCCTATAATTAAAGGATGCAACAAGTCCTGAACGACGCCAACTTCATGGGACTCGGTGCCATGCGCCGATTCAATGTTCACCCTGACCATAGGGTAGTCTTTTGCATTGCCATGTATGCACAGAATGCCGACCTTTTTACCCGGCAGTAGGTTGAGAGGAAAAGTGGCCTGTACAAGGGTCACCAAGCTACCGGAGTCTAGCAGCGCCATTACTGCTCAACCGATCACCTTCACGGGACACGCTTGTGGCCCCTCGTTAGGTGGAGAGTTCACACTGCAGGCTGGATATGCATAGTATGAACTATGGCATCCCATGCTGCAGTCCATCTGCTCGGTGGTCTGGGGACAACGGTCAGCTATTTGTCCAGGCCCGTGGCACTTCCAACAAATAATATCACCTGTGGGGACCTTGGGCACTGCCTCCCCTGCCCCTTTTGACCTTGGATGCCCCACCCCTTTCTGGGACTCCGCCCCCTGCTGGAACCCCCAATACAGAATGGGCTGCTACCCCTAGGAGCCTTCCACCCCCTGGTATCTAGACCAGTCCAACCAGTTCATCTGAATTCTGGGGATCTGGGTCTTGGCAGGGAATGCACAAACCAATCCATCAACACTCGCTCTACCATCTATGCAGGAGTAGAAGACTCTGGCTGCAGCCATTTCTGGACCAGGTGCAACAAGTCGAACATTTGGGAGCGAGGCGGTTTGTCCTGGTGATAGGCCCAGCGGTGAACTCGCTGAGCCCTGACAGTCATTGTCACCCCCAAACATGCAAGAATCTCGGCTTTTAGTTTGGGATACTCCTTGGCGGCTTGCAAAGTTAAGTCATAGTATGCCTTCTGGGGCTCCCCCGTCAGGTATGGGGCCAATACCTCTGCCCACTGCTCTCGCTGAAGTTTTTCCCTCTCAGCCACCCTCTCAAACACTGTCAGGAAGGCCTCAACGTCATCCTCAGGGGTCATTTTCTGTAATGCGAGTCTTACCGCCTTCCTGACGTGGGTGTCATCAGCCAGACCTGGGGTTGGGGCGCTCGTCATGTCCTGGATGGCGGTTGTCAGACACTGCATCTGCTGCCGTTGTTCCTGCTGGCTCTGTTGGATCTGCTGTAACAACAGCCTGTTGGTCTCCTGTTGCTGTGACTGTGCCTGGATCAGGTGTTTCAGCAGGTCCTCCATTTTTCCAGGCAATGCTTGCTGGCTTGCTGCAAACTTGACCCAGGACATGCAGTAACAGTCTCACGGCTCTGCTGGGAACGCTGCCCGCACATCTAGCACCAATTTTAGGGATTGTACTCACTAAGGTGCAATGGGTGTCAATCAGGAGGCACGTTTCTTTTAAAGTTCATAGGGTTTATTGCGGCATAACCCATAAAGCAGCACAAAACAAAAGAAATAGCCTTTAGCTCAGGCAAAAGAAACCACAAATGTCCATTACTTCAAGCTCATACCTGGAGCCCCAGCATACACAGGAGGCTTGTCCCTCCTCACATACAGCTCTCTGTTTCAGGAGTAGTCTACACTATAAAGGTATAGCCACAACCACGAACCCAGCAGCTGACTAGTCATGTGATTATGACCTCACCACAGGTCCTTGCAAAACATTAGAAATAAAACTAGATGTGTATTTCCTGAAGGAAGTACAGATAGTGGTTTGAAATGGTGCCCGGGCTGCCCCTTTAAGAGAGACTTGCCTGCTGCCCCTGCAAGACTTTCAACTCGGGATTCGTTTTAACTGTGGGTGCCTCTCAGAGGCCACGTTGGCCTGTGGGGCCCCTCTGGGTCTGATTTCGTGGGTGGGGCCCCTCAGGATCCGATTCGGTGGCGGGGGCTCCTCAGGGCTTGAAATGGTGGACGGGATCCCTCAGGGTCAGATTTTGTGGCCAGGGCCTCTTGGTCCGATTTTGTGGGTGGGGCCCCTTAGGGTCTGATTTGGTGGGTGGGGCCCCTCTGGGTCCAATTTGGTGGGTGGGGCCCCTCTGGGTCCGATTTGGTGGGCGGGGCCACTCTGGGTCTGGTTTGGTGGGCGGAGCCACTCTGGGTAAGATTTGGAGGCCGGGGTCGCTCAGCCTCCGATTTGGAGGCCGGGGTCGCTCAGCCTCCGATTTGGAGGCCGGGGTCGCTCAGCCTCCGATTTGGAGGCCGGGGTCGCTCAGCCTCCGATTTGGAGGCCGGGGTCGCTCAGCCTCCGATTTGGAGGCCGGGGTCGCTCAGCCTCCGATTTGGCGTGCCGGCTCTTTAACACTAGGACTACTGGTATAGTCATTTTGACTACTTGCACTTTTTATTTCTCTTCTGTGACTACATTTTTTGGAATTCCGGCATGAGACTCGGTGACTTTTCCTCAAATAGGATGTGAAAAAAGATTTTGTGACAAAAAAATAATTTTGGTGAAAAAATTGCGCGTTTTTTTTCAAAATATACCTTTAACTACTAAAGGTAGTCATTTTGACTACCTACTATATTTTGCTGTCCTTTTGTCACTAAATGTTGCTGTAAAGTTTTGTGCATAATTTTTTCACTGTATCTTATTTACCCTGATGTTCATATAGATGTAGTTCAATTCAGATGTCAACTTTTCACATTTTCCTTGTGTTACCTGGTTCTATTACTGTGTAATGCTGAACTGAAAAGAGCTTGTTTGTAATACTGTAGGCTCTTATCTTATGCTAAAGAAGGGTGTTGTTTTTCTCTGGTCCTAGCAGTAGACAGTAGTCTGGATAGTAAAGGTACTGTCACACTTAGCGATGTACCAGCGATATGACGCGGTCAGGATCGCTGGTACATCGCTAAGTGGTCGCAAGTGAGCTGCCACACAGGCAGATCTCACCAGCGACATCGCTGGGGACGGGGGTCGCTACTTACCTGTCTCACTAGGCGATCCTGCGTCCTCCCGCCCGGCTCCACTCTCATCGCTCGTCTCTCCACAGGAAGCGCCGCAGGAAGCTGACAGCGAGAAACGGTCCAGGACGTTCTCACGCGATCAGCGATAACCAGCGGGGGAGCGGGTCGTAGGTAAGTATCAGACACAGCGATATCGCTAGCAATATCACTATAACGTCACAAGTTATAGCGATATTGCTAGCGATATCGCTTAGGCCCTTAAGTTTACTTTCAGTTCAGCTGAAGAGACAAAGAGAACACATGCAGACATAAGAGCTCAAAAAACTCAGATATATAGCAGATACAACATTTTATTGTCATATTATTTGATTTTGTACTGTATAGTGTGAAGCAGCAATTTTTTGGGGGGAAAACTATATTTGCATACAAATGTTACTAATACTATGTTATTAGTTATAGTTTACAGCTAGAAAGAATATTTGTTTATCTGCAAAAGGGCAATATGCATGAATATAGCAATAATGCAATGTAATGGTTTATGACGCGAAAACGATAAAAATTACGTGGTTTTTTCATTTTTCTTTTGTTTATGATCAACCATGTTCACATGCAGTATAATTCTGCGAAAAAATTTATAAATTAGCTAAAACATCAAGACTTTTATAGGTCCAGTCAACAATGAACGAACATTATATTTGTATAGTGGTAGCGAACAGAACAGCAGGGATATGTTACTGGTGATTCTCATTGTATGCTGTGTTATATGAATATATACTGTATATATGTCCAGGACTACATCTTCAGATGTGATGTTTCAAAAAAAATTTTGCCACATAAAAGAAAAATGCAAAAATAATAGATCTGTTGGCTATTGTATGACTTGCCGTAAGTCTTTGTGTGGGCAATGTACCGCCGTAAATGAAAGACGATGCCTGAAATACGAATCAACAAATGTTTAGAAGGTCAATTATGCCGTACTTTTTAGGAGGAGAAGGAAAACGTAGAATTGG
Source organism: Dendrobates tinctorius (assembly GCF_039654945.1). Classification (NCBI taxonomy): domain Eukaryota; kingdom Metazoa; phylum Chordata; class Amphibia; order Anura; family Dendrobatidae; genus Dendrobates; species Dendrobates tinctorius. The sequence goes on from NW_027361768.1 coordinate 2,133,004, forward strand.
AGCTGAATCTCAATAAAAAGTTATTATGAAGTACAACCGGTATCGACCCAACGGCCTTCCTCAGGTACTGAGGAGAAGGAGCACTGACTGACCTAGTAGTCATTTTCTCTGCTTGTTCTTGAGTTGTTGTTTATATGTGTGCACTTTAATAATAAATGATTGTAAAACGTCTATTATTGTTTTACTTAGTTTACTTTTGTTATTTCCTGTACAAAAATATGAAAAATCAGAAAGAAAACATTCCAAAGCATTACTGTTGGATCTCACAATAGTAATACATTAAAAAAAATATAATTATTAATAACCATAAATGAAACTCTAAAAATAAACGAAAACAAGTCAGTAGTCAGAATGACTACATTCAGTAGTTCTAGTCGGGGTCACGAGTCCAGTAGTCCTAGTGTTAAGAATCACTTTGGCACATCGACCTTCTAAGAGCTAGTTTGGCGCACTGGGCTTCTAAATCCACTTTGGCGCACATTCTCTCTCAGGGGCATGCGTCATGTGATGAAGCTAGATTTGCATTTGTGCTGTTGGTTTCGCTTTAAGAGCTGAAATTATCTGGCAGAAACTGTGTCCTGGGGGTCATGTAAAGGTCGCAGGCGGTGGCATAGTAACTGGATCTGCCTGTGCATATCAATGAGCTTAACTGCCATTTCAATCGCCTCAGGGCATGTTTTGACTGTGGCAACATTTTCCCATTGAAAAGCATTGAGGAAAATATTTTTTCAAACGCAAATTGTGCAAAAACTACAAATCCGATCGACACGAAAGGTACTTGGCACACCACTCGTGGACGCTGGCTACGAAACGACACCTCAATGGAGTCTGTGCGTGCAGCGGTTCGGGCCGCATTAATTGCGGAAAATTAACTGAATAATAATAATGATAAGACTAGATGTGTATTTCCTGAAGGAAGTACAGATAGTGGTTTGAAATGGTGCCTGGGCTGCCCCTTTAAGAGAGACTTGCCTGCTGCCCCTGCAAGACTTTCAACTCAGGATCCGTTATAACTGTGGGTGCCTCTCAGGGGCAACTTTGGTCTCAGGGTCTGATTTTGTGGGTGGAGCCCCTCAGGGTCTGATTTTGTGGGTGGGGCCCCTCAGGGTCCGATTTGGTGGCCAGGGCCACTCAGGGTCCGAGTTGGTGGGTGGGGCCCCTCGGTTCGATTTTGTGGCCGGAGCCCCTCAGGGTCCGATTTGGTGGGTGGGGCCCCTCAGGGTCCGATTTTGTGGCTGGGGCCCCTCAGGGTCTGATTTTGTGGCCGGGGCCCCTCAGGGTTCGATTTTGTGGCCGGGGCCCCTCAGGGTCCGATTTGGTTGGTGGGGCCCATCAGGGTCCGATTGTGTGGCCGGGGCCCCTCAGGGTCCGATTTGGTGAGCGGGGCCCCTCAGAATAAAATTTGGTGAGCGGGGCACCTCAGGGTCCGATTTGGTGGGCGGGACCCTTCAGGGTCGGCTTTGGTGGGCGGGGCCCCTCAGGGTCCGATTTGGTGAGTAGGGCCCCTCAGAGTTCAATTTGGTGAGCAGGGCCCCTCAGGACCCGATTTGGTGGGCGGGATCTCTGAGTCCAATTTGGTGGGTGGGGCCCATCAGGGTAAGTTTGGTGAGCGGGGCCCCTCAGAGTTCAATTTGGTGAGCAGGGCCCCTCAGGGTCCGATTTGGTGGGTGGGGCCCCCTCAGGGTCCAATTTGGTGGGTGGGCCCCTCAGGGTCCGATTTTGTGGCCGGGGCCCCTCAGGGTCCGATTTGGTGGGTGGGACCCCTTAGGGTCTGATTTTGTGGTTGGGGCCCCTCAGGGTCTGATTTGGTGGCCGGGACCCTTCAGGGTCTGATTTTGTGGGTGGGGCCCCCTTGGTAAAATTTGATGGGCGGGGCCACTCTGGGTTAAATTTGGTGGGGTACCCCTCAGGGTCTGATTAGGTGGGCGGGGTCCCTCAGGGTCCAATTTGGTGGGCGGGGCCCCTCAGGGTCCTATTTGGTGGGCGGGGCCCCTCAGGGTCCTATTTGGTGGGCGGGGCCCCTCAGGGTCCTATTTGGTGGGCGGGGCCCCTCAGGGTCCGATTTGGTGGGCGGGGCCCATCAGGATCCGATTTGGTGGGCGGGGCCCCTCATGGTCCGATTTGGTGGGCGGAGCACCTCAGGGTCTGATTTGCTGGGTGGGGCCTCTCAGGGTCTGATTTGCTGGGTGGGGCCTCTCAGGGTCCTATTTGGTGGGCGGGGCCCCTCAGGGTCCGATATGGTGGGCGGAGCCCATCAGGGTCCGATTTGGTGGTCTGATTTGGTGGGCGGTGCACCTCAGGGTCCGATTTGGTGGTTGGGTCCCTCAGGGTCTGATTTGGTGGGCGGGTCCCCTCAGGGTCTGATTTGCTGGGTGGGGCCCCTCAGGATCCTATTTGGTGGGCGGGGCCCCTCAGGGTCGGATTTGGTGGACAGGGCCCGATTTGGTGGGCGGGACCCCTCAGGGTCCGATTTGGTGGTTGGGGTCTTTCAGAATCCGATTTGGTGAGCAGGGCCCCTCAGAGTTCAATTTGGGGAGCAGGGCCCCTCAGGGTCCGATTTGTTGAGCGGGGACCCTCAAGGTCCGATATGGTGGGCGGGATCTCTCAGAGTCCGATTTTGGTGGGCGGGGCCCCTCAAGGTCAGATTTGGTGGGCTTGGCCCCTCAGGGTCTGATTTTGTAGTTGGGGCCCCTCAGGCTCCGATTTGGTGGCTGGGGCCCCTCAGGGTCCGATTTTGTGGGTGGGGCCCCCTGGGTAAAATTTGGTGGGCGGGGCCACTCTGGGTTAAATTTGGTGGGGTGCCCCTCAGGGTCTGATTAGGTGGGTGGAGCCCCTCGGGGTCCGCTTTGGTGGGCGGGACCCCTCAGGATCTGATTTGGTGGGAGGTGCTTCTCAGGGTCCGGTTTGGTCGGCGGGGCCACTCTCAGTCCAATTTAGTTGGCAGTGCCCCTCAGGGTCCGATTTGGTGGGCGGAGCCCCTCAGGGTCCGATTTGGTGGCCGGGGCCCCTCAGGGTCCGATTTGGTGAGCGGGGCCCCTCAGGGTCCGATTTGGTGAGCGGGGCCCCTCAGGGTCCGATTTGGTGAGCGGGGCCCCTCAGGGTCCGATTTGGTGAGCGGGGCCCCTCAGGGTCCGATTTGGTGAGCGGGGCCCCTCAGGGTCCGATTTGGTGAGCGGGGCCCCTCAGGGTCCGATTTGGTGGGCGGGGCCCCTCAGGGTCCGATTTGGTGGGCGGGGCCCCTCAGGGTCTGATTTGGTGGGCGGGGCCCCTCAGGGTCCGATTTGGTGGGCGGGGCCCCTAAGGGTCCGATTTGGTGGGCGGGGGGCCCTCAGGGTCCGATTTGGTGGGCGGGGCCCGATTTGGTGGGCAGGACCCCTCTGGGTCCGATTTTGTGGGTGGGGCCCCTCAGGGTCCGATTTTGTGGGTGGGGCCTTTCAGAATCCGATTTAGTGGGTGGGGCCCCTCAGGGTCCGATTTGGTGGGCGGGGCCCCTCAGGGTCCGATTTGGTGGGCGGGGCCCCTCAGGTTCTGATTTTGTGGTTGGGGCCCCTCGGGGTCCGATTTTGTGGCCAGGGTCTCTCAGGGTCGGATTTTGTGGCCGGGGTCTCTCAGGGTCCGATTTTGTGGCCGGGGTCTCTCAGGGTCCGATTTTGTGGCTGGGGCCCCTCAGGGTCTGATTTTGTGGCTGGGGCCTCTCAGGGTCTGATTTTGTGGGTGGGGCCCCTCAGGGTCCGATTTTGTGATCGGGGCCCCTCAGGTTCTGATTTTGTGGTTGGGGCCCCTCAGGGTCCGATTTTGTGGCCGGGGTCTCTCAGGGTCCGATTTTGTGGCTGTGGCCCCTCATGGTCTGATTTTGTGGCTGTGGCCATTCAGGGTCTGATTTTGAGGGTGGGGCCCCTCAGGGTCTAATTTGGTGGGTGGGGCCCCTCCGGGTCCGATTTTGTGGGTGGGGCCCCTCCGGGTCCGATTTTGTGGCTGGGGACCCTCCGGGTCCGATTTTGTGGCTGGGGACCCTCAGGGTCCGATTTTGTGGCTGGGGACCCTCAGGGTCTGATTTTGTGGGTGGGGCCCATCAGGGTCCCATTCTGTTGGTGGGGCCCCTCAGGGTCCGATTTTGTGACCGGGGACCCTCAGGGTCCGATTTTGAGGCTGGGGCCCCTCAGGGTCTGATTTTGTGGGTGGGGCCCCTCAGGGTCTGATTTTGTGGACGGGCCCACTCAGGGTCTGATTATGTGGGTGGGGCCCCTTAGGGTCTGATTTTGTGGGTGGAGCCCCCTGGGTCCATTTTAGTGGGCGGGGCCACTCTGGGTCCGATTTGGTGGGCGGGGCCCCTCTGGGTCCGATTTGGTGGGCGGGGCCCTTCAGGGCCCGATTTGGTGGTCGGGGCACCTCTGGGTCCGATTTGGTGGTCGGGGCACCTCTGGGTCCGATTTGGTGGGCGGGGCACCTCTGGGTCCGATTTGGTGGTCGGGGCACCTCTGGGTCCGATTTGGTGGGCGGGGCACCTCTGGGTCCGATTTGGTGGGCGGGGCACCTCTGGGTCCGATTTGGTGGGCAGGGTCAATCTGGGTCCGATTTGGTGGGCGGGGCACCTCTGGGTCCGATTTGGTGGGCGGGGCACCTCTGGGTCCGATTTGGTGGGCGGGGCACCTCTGGGTCCGATTTGGTGGGCGGGGCCCTTCAGGGTCCGATTTGGTGGGCGGGGCCCTTCAGGGTCCGATTTGGTGGGCGGGGCCCTTCAGGGTCCGATTTGGTGGGCGGGGCCCTTCAGGGTCTTATTTGGTGGTCGGGGTTTCTCAGGGTCCGATTTGGTGGGCGGGACTCCATGGGGTCCGATTTGGTGGACGGGGCCCTTCAGGGTCCGATTTGGTGGGCGGGGCCACTCGGAGTCTGATTTGGTGGGCGGGGCCCCTCAGGATCCGATTTGGTGGGTTGTGCTACTCTGGGTCTGATTTTTTGAGTGGGGCCACAGTGGGTCCGATTTGGAGGCCAGGGTGTCTCAGCCTCCGATTTGGAGGCCGGGGTGGTTCAGCCTACGATTTGGAGGCTGGGGTGGCTCAGCCTCCGATTTGGAGGCCGGGGTCACTCGGCTTTCGATTTGGCGCGCCGGCCCTTTAAGAATCACTGTGGCACGTCGGCCCTTTAAGAGCCAGGGTGGCTCACTGGGCTTCTAAATCCACTTTGTCGCACATTCTCTCTCAGGGGCATGTGTTATGTGATGAAGCTAGATTTGCATTTGTGCTGTGGGTTTCACTTTAAGAGCTGATATTATGTGGCAGAAGCTCTGTCCTTGGGATGTCATGTGACGTTCGTAGGCGTTGGCATAGTAACTGGGTCTGCCTGTGCATATCAATGAGCTCAACTGCCATTTCAATCGCCTCAGGGCACGTTTTGCCATTACCCATTGAAAAGCATTGGAGACAGTGCATTCCAATGACGGGGAAAAAAAAATTTCAAACGCAAATTGCGCAAAAACTACAAATCCGATCGACACGAAAAATACTTAGCACACCTCTCATGGACGCTGGCTTCGAAACAACACCTTAACGGCGTTTGTGCGTGTAGCGGTTCGGGCCGCATTAATTGCGGAAATCAACTTAATAATAATAACTAGATGTGTATTTCCTGAAGGAAGTACAGATAGTGGTTTGAAATGGTGCCCAGGCTGCCCCTTTAAGAGAGACTTGCCTGCTGCCCCTGCAAGACTTTCAACTCAGGATCCGTTTTAACTGTGGGTGCCTCTCAGGGGCCACTTTGGCCCCAGGGTGCGATTTTGTGGGTGGGGCCCCTCAGGGTCCGATTTGGTGGCCGGGGCCCCTCAGGGCCCGATTTGGTGGGTGGGGCCCCTCAGGGTCCGATTTTGTGGCCGGGGCCCCTCAGGGTCCGATTTGGTGGGTGGGGCCCCTCAGGGTCCGATTTTGTGGCCGGAACCCCTCAGTCTGATTTTGTGGGTGGGCCCCTCAGGGTCCAATTTTGTGGCCAGGGTCCGATTTGGTGGGTGGGGCCCCTCAGGGTCCGATTTTGTGGCCGGGGCCCCTCAGGGTCTGATTTTGTGGCCGTGGCCCCTCAGGGTCTGATTTGGTGGGTGGGGCCTCTTAGGATCCGATGTGGTGGGCGGGGCCCCTCAGGGTCCGATTTTGTGGCCGGGGCCCCTCAGGGTCCAATTTTGTATTCGGGGCCCCTCAGGGTCCGATTTTGTGGCCGGAACCACTCGGGGTCCGATTTGGTGGGTGGGGCCCCTCAGGGTCCGATTTGGTGGGTGGAGCTCCTCAGGGTCCGATTTGGTGGGTGGAGCTCCTCAGGGTCTGATTTGGTGGTTGGGTCCCCTCAGGGTCTGATTTGGTGGGCGGGGCCCCACATGGTCCGAATTGGTGGGTGGGGCCCCTCAGGGTCCGATTTTGTGAGCGGGGCCCCTCAGGGTCCGATTTTGTGGCCGGTGCCTCTCAGGGTCCGATTTTGTGGTTGGGGCCCCTCAGGGTCCGATTTTGTGGCCGGAGCCTCTCAGGGTCCGATTTTGTGGTTGGGGGCCTCAGGATTTGATTTTGTGACCGGGGTCCCTGAGGGTACAATTTTGTGGGTGGGGCCCCTGAGGGTCCGATTTTGTGGTTGGGGCCCCTCAGGGTCCGATTTTGTGGCCGGGGCCCCTGAGGGTACAATTTTGTGGGCGAGGCCCCTCAGGGTCCTATTTCGTGGGCGGGGCCCCTCAGGGTTGGATTTTGTGGGCGAGGCCCCTCATGGTTCGATTTTTTTTGGCCGGGGCCCCTCAGGGTCCGATTTTGTGGGTGGAGCCCCTCAGGGTCCGATTTTGTGGGTTGGGGCTCAGGGTCCGATTTTGTGACTGGGGTCCCTCTGGGTTAGATTTTGTGGCCGGGGTCTCTCAGGGTCCGATTTTGTGGTCGGGGCCCCTCAGGGTCCGATTTTGCGGCCGGAGCCTCTCAGGGTCCGATTTTGTGGTTGGGGGCCCTCAGGGTCCGATTTTGTGGCCGGGGCCCCTGAGGGTACAATTTTGTGGGTGGGGCCCTTGAGGGTCCGATTTCTTGGGGCGGGGCCCCTGAGGGTCCGATTTTGTGGTTGGGGCCCCTCAGGATCCGATTTTGTGGTTGGGGACCCTCAGGGTCCGATTTTGTGGTTGGGGACCCTCAGGGTCCAATTTTGTGGGTGGGGCCCCTTAGGGTCCGATTTTGTGGGTGGGGCCCCTCAGGGTCCGATTTTGTGGGTGGGGCCCCTCAGGGTCCGATTTTGTGGCTGGGGCCCCTCAGGGTCTGATTTTGTGGCCGGGCCCACTCAGGGTCCGATTTTGTGGGTGGGGCCTCTTAGGGTCTGATTTTGTGGGTGGAGCCCCCTGGGTCCATTTTGGTGGGCGGGGCCACTCTGGGTCCGATTTGGTGGGCGGTGCTGCTCATGGTCCGATTTGGTGGGCGGGGCCTCTCATGGTCCGATTTGGTGGGCGGGGCCCCCCTGGGTCCAATTTGGTGGGAGGGACCACTCTGGGTCCAATTTGGTGGGCGGGGCCTCTCAGGGTCCGATTTGGTGGGCGGGGCCCCACAGGGTCCGATTTGGTGGGCGGGGCCACTCTGGGTAAGATTTGGAGGCTGGGGTCGCTCAGCCTCCAATTTGGAGGCCGGGGTCGTTGAGCTTCCGATTTTGAGGCCGAGGTTAAAAAACCTCTGATTTGGAGGCCGGGGCCGATGAGCCTCCGATTTGGAGGCCGGGGCCGATGAGCCTCCGATTTGGAGGCCGGGGTCGATGAGCCTCCGATTTGGAGGCCGGGGTCGATGAGCCTCCGATTTGGAGGCCGGGGTCGATGAGCCTCCGATTTGGAGGCCGGGGTCGATGAGCCTCCGATTTGGAGGCCGGGGTCGATGAGCCTCCGATTTGGAGGCCGGGGTCGATGAGCCTCCGATTTGGTGTGTCTGCCCTTTAAGAGCTAGTTTGGCTGACTGGGCTTCTTTTAAATCCACTTTGGCGCACACATTCTCTCTCAGGGGCATGTGTCATGTGATGAAGCTAGATTTGCATTTGTGCTGTGGGTTTCGCTTTAAGAGCTGATATTATGTGGCAGAAGTCCTTGGGACGTCATGTGACGTTCGTAGGCGTTGGCATAGTAACTGGGTCTGCCTGCGCATATCAATGAGCTCAACTGCCATTTCAATTGCCTCAGGGCACGTTTTGCCATTACCCATTGAAAAGCATTGGAGACAGTGCATTCCAATGACGTGAAAAAAAAATTTCAAACGCAAATTGCGCAAAAACTACAAATCCGATCGACACGAAAAATACTTAGCACTAGAGTTGAGCGAAACGGGTCGAAAAAATTCAAAAGTCGCCGACTTTTGGCAAAGTCGGGTTTCATGAAACGAAACCCGACCCTAGGATGAGGTCGGCCACGAGGTCGGCGACTTAAGCGCCAAAGTCGCGTTTCAAAAGTTTGTTTTGCGCTCTTTTTCAGCCAATCAGGATCCAAGGACACTGTGGGCAACGTGATGACCTAGGCACGGGTCACCACCATCTTTCAGAAGGGCATGCAAGTGATTGGCTTGCTTTGGTGGGCATCACAGGGGGTATAAAAGGGCGTGCACGCCGACCGCCATCTTACTTCTGCCGATCTTAGTATAGGGAGAGGTTGCTGCTGATTCTGTAGGGAGAGCGTTAGGCAGGGAAGAAGACAAAAAAACTGCTTCTGCTGCTAGCGATTTGGCCTGCACAACACACAAGTCACTGTGTGTGCAGTGCAAGGGGAGGCTATATTGTGGTGTATCAGTGGTGTTGGTTGTTGGGCTGCCTTCTAAGGCTTCCTGACACGCTGGCATTGCTGTTTACCCACTGCTCCGCAAACTGCTTTTTTAAAAGCAATCCAATGTCCCTTATCCTCTCGTCACTTTGGTCACAGGCAGCTGTGCCATCGAGCGTGTCACATAGCACTCAGATATCAGTGGGCCGCACACATTCCACAAGTGTCCACTGTCCACAAGTGTACGCAGAGATTCAAAATCTCCATTATCCTCTCGTCACTTTGGTCACAGGCAGCTGTGCCATCGAGCGTGTCACATAGCGCTCAGATATCAGTGGGCCGCACACAATCCACAAGTGTCCACTGTCCACAAGTCTACGCAGAGATTCAAAATCTCCATTATCCTCTCGTCACTTTGGTCACAGGCAGCTGTGCCATCGAGCGTGTCACATAGCGCTCAGATATCAGTGGGCCGCACACAATCCACAAGTGTCCACTGTCAGCAAGTGTACGCAGAGATTCAAAATCTCCATTATCCTCTCGTCACTTTGGTCACAGGCAGCTGTGCCATCGAGCGTGTCACATAGCGCTCAGATATCAGTGGGCCGCACACAATCCACAAGTGTCCACTGTCCACAAGTGTACGCAGAGATTCAAAATCTCCATTATCCTCTCGTCACTTTGGTCACAGGCAGCTGTGCCATCGAGCGTGTCACATAGCGCTCAGATATCAGTGGGCCGCACACAATCCACAAGTGTCCACTGTCCACAAGTGTACGCAGAGATTCAAAATCTCCATTATCCTCTCGTCACTTTGGTTACAGGCAGCTGTGCCATCGAGCGTGTCACATAGCGCTCAGATATCAGTGGGCCGCACACAATCCACAAGTGTCCAGTGTCCAAAAGTGTACGCAGAGATTCAAAATCTCCATTATCCTCTCGTCACTTTGGTCACAGGCAGCTGTGCCATCGAGCGTGTCACATAGCGCTCAGATATCAGTGGGCCGCACACAATCCACAAGTGTCCACTGTCCACAAGTGTGTGCAGAAATTCTAAAACTCCCCTGTCCTATAGACACCTTGTACCTTGTTTTACATTACTATATAGTTTGTTGGATTTTGTCTACATTTCTACCAAAAATGAGGAAGGCTGGTGGAAGAGGCCGTGGAATTGGGCGGGGGTTGGCAGCTGGTAATGATGGTGTTGGTGGTGGATCTGATGGTAGTGGCAAGAGCAAAATAGGACCAAATGCAGGAGGTGCTGACCCTTCGTCATCGTCTGTCTACATAAGGCCTCGAACGCTTAGTTTTCTAGGAGTTGGCAAACCGCTTTTAAAGGCAGAGCATCAGGAAAAAGTTTTGTCTTACATTGCTGACTCAGCCTCCAGCTCTATCGCCTCCTCTTCTTCAGTTGTAAAAAGTAAAAGCACTGAGTCGTCATTGGAGGCTCATGTTCATGAACCACACCTTTCCTTGTGTCCTTCACCCCAACCAAGATTGAAGGATGACGCAGGCCATAATACTGATTACTCCATGGAGCTGTTTTCACATACCATGCCTGGATTATCAAGTCAAATGGTGAATTACCCAGGCCAAGATGAATCTGACATGGAGTGCACTGATGCACAGCCGCTGATGGATGATTCTGCTGGTACATTCACTCAGAGTACTACATTGTCCTCGCAGTGTACAGAGCCAGATTTTGACCCTGATGAGACTCAGGTGCCCCTTCCCGCACACTATACCACCATACACGGTGACACAGAGAAAGGTGCACATGACATAGAAGAGGAGGTGATGGATGACCCAGTTGTTGACCCAGATTGGCATCCATTGGGGGAAGAGGGTGCTGCTTCCAATAGCTCAGATAAGGAATGCACAGCAGACATCGACATCGCAACAGCTGTTATCTGGCAGGCCCGGAGCACTCCAAAGACAGGTTCCAAACATCAAAAGAGTTGCTGGACAGCTTGTCCAGAGGGTCAAAAGATCACAGCGTGCTAGGCCGCAAAATGTCTGCCAAAGTAGGAAGAGTGCAGTGTGGCAGTTTTTTGAACAAAATCCTCATGATCAGGCCAAGGTTATCTGTAAGAAGTGCGCAAAGACCTTTAGCCGAGGGAAAAATCTGAAAAATTTGAATACCAGTTGCATGCTTAGACATTTAACCAGCATGCACTTGCAAGCGTGGACACAACACCAAACCTCAAGTGCCACATGTGCAACTGATCACAACGAAGGTAGTCAGCAACGCTACATTGTTTCCCCCACTGTAAGCCCACCGGTTAGCACAGCAGCAAATGTTGAGGTGTCGTTGCAAGGCCACAGCAGTCAGGGAATCCCACTGTTATATCAACGAAAGACTGATTCTAGGCCATCAGAAAGAACACCAACTCCATCACCATCATCAACCCTCTCTCAGTCCGCCCTGTCCACCGCTACTTCCACCATATGCAGCTCTCAAGTCCAGCTCACCCTCCCAGACACTATGAGTAGGTCAAGAAAGTACTCAGTCTCTCATCCGCGTACACTGGGTTTGAACGCCCACATTGCCAAACTAATCTCGTTTGAGATGATGCCCTTTCGGTTGGTGGAAAGCACAGCTTTCCGCGAACTCATGGCCTATGCAGTACCACGCTATGACCTACCCAGTCGCACTTCTTCTCTCGCAAAGCCATCCCAGCCCTCCACCATCATGTGAAAGACCGCATTGTCCATGCACTCAAGCAGTCAGTGAGCGGAAAGGTGCACCTCACAACTGATGCATGGTCCAGTCGGCATGGCCAGGGCCGTTAGGTGTCCATCACTGCGCACTGGGTTAATGTGGTGGATGCAGGGTCCACAGGGGAAAGCGGTGGTGGGAAAGTGCTGCCTAGCCCACGGTCTAGGAAACAGTTGGCTGTAGGCGTTCGACCCTCCTCCTCCTCCTCCTCCTCCAGAAGCGACAGCTCGTCCACAGAGCGCAGTCGTACGAGCACTCCATCTGCAGCTGCCACTGTTGCAAACGATGTGTCCCCCTATCGAGCAGCTAGTGGAAAGCGTCAGCAGGCTGTGTTGCAGATGATGTGTTTGGGCGACAGACACGCCGCCGAGGTGCTGGCCGAGTACTTGAAGCGACAAACTGAGTCATGGCTGGGCAGTGAACATCTTGAGGCAGGCAAGGTAGTTAGTGATAACGGCGGTAATTTTGTGGCAGCCATAGCCCTTTCAAAACTCAGCCACATACCTTGCTTGGCTCACACCTTGAACCTGGTGGTGCAGTGCTTCCTCAAAAATTATCCGGAGTTAACAGCCCTGCTCCAGAAGGTGCGAAGACTGTGCGCGCACATCCGCCGGTCGCCTGTACACTCCGTTCATATGCAGAAGCTGCAGCGATTGCTCCACCTTCCCAACCACCACCTCATTATCGACATTGCAACAAGGTGGAACTCCACCCTGCACATGGTGGAGCGGCTGTGCGAGCAGAGGCAGGCCATAATGCATTTGTGGGAGGATACACGGCCAGGCACTTTGAGAGCAGACATGGAGTTGACAGGCGTGCAGTGGTCGAAGCTGAAAGACCTTTGTAAAGTCCTTCAGTGTTTTGAGGAATGCACACGGCTGGTAAGCGCAGACGACTCCATCCTAAGCATGAGCATCCCACTTATGCGTCTGCTCATGCAAACTTTGACGCACCTTAAGGAGCAGGCGTCTGCAGCCAATGTTGATGAGGAGGAAGAGGAGGAGGGAATCCTTGATGACATTCAGCCATTGTCTGCTCAGGGACCTCTCCTGGACGAGGTGGAGGAAGAAGAGGAGGAGGATGATGGGGATGATTACTTAGGGGAGGAGGATGCATCTCGTGGGGCAAGTGAGAATGTTGGCGTGGCAAGGTCTGGTACAGGGTTTGTGCGTGACTGGAGGGATGTGGATTTGCCAGAAAGTGCTCCTCCACCCAGCACTTGCAGTGCATCATTGACACCGGGAACATTGGCCCACATGTCAGATTATGCCTTGCGGATCCTAAAAAGGGACCCCCGCATTGCCAAAATGATGAACGATGACGACTACTGGTTGGCCAGCATCCTGGATCCACGCTATAAAGGCAAATTACAAAACATCATGCCACAGGAGAACCTTGACCTAATATTGGCTAATAAACAAGCAACTCTGGTAAATCGGTTGCTTGAGGCATTCCCAGCACACAGCAGCGGTGATGGTTCTCACACGAGCCGTACGGGCCGGGGGCAGCTTGGCAGAGGTGTTCGTGGTGCACAGAGCAGACATGGCGTTGGAGACAGGGGTTTCATGACAATGTTGTGGACTGATTTTTCAAATACCGCTCACACAACTGGTAATACTGCATCGATGGAAAGTGACAGGAGACAGCAGTTGTCAACTATGGTTACAATCTACTTTTCCTCCCATATCGATGTTCTCCCACACAGGTCATTCCCCTTTGACTATTGGGCCGCTAAACTGGACACCTGGCCTGAATTGGCCCAATATGCCTTACAGGAGCTCGCTTGCCCAGCTGCAAGTGTGCTATCGGAAAGAGTCTTCAGTGCAGCTGGATCAATCCTGACAGAAAAAAGGACCCGTCTGTCAACCCAAAATGTGGATGATCTAACCTTCATTAAAATGAACCACGCATGGGTTTCCAAGGATTTTGTCCCACCTTCCCCTGATGACACATAGGGTGACAAAAAATGGCTTGCTTTGGTCCACCTCTTCCTGGTACTTCACCTATTTCGCCTTTTGCATCAGTTGAATGTCCAACATCAACATATGCCACTTTCTAAAACTCCCTAACTGTGCTGCCTCCCCCCCCATGGCCGGGGTCACCACCTAGCGCACGACACCGTGCGAGTGCCGTTGCCCTGGACAGGTGGGTAGGCCGACTCTTGGGCGCGGGCACTGGCACAGGGTCCCTCATAGTGCAATCAAGTGTCTTTGACGGTGGTGGTGCACACCCGCCGTCAGACACACCGCTGTACTATGAGGGGCCCAGTGCCAGTACCGACGCCCACGAGTGGGCCCCCCTTGCTTGGCCAGGGCCCCAGCATTTGCAATCTTTACCTCTCCCTGCTCCTCCGCTGTGTAATCTGGGCCGTCAAATCCATACTGGGCCTAAAACCGTCTGAGCCTGCCTCATGCTGTATAGACATATATTTTGAATGTGTACGCTATCCATACATGTTATCCGGGGATACGGTACCACTTCTAACCTTTGTGCAATGATGTGCAATCCATACTGGGCCTAACACCGTCTGAACCTGCCTCATGCTGTATAGACATATATTTTGAATGTGTACGCTATCCATACATGTTATCCGGGGATACGGTACCCCTTCTAACCTTTGTGCAATGACGTGCAATCCATACTGGGCCTAACACCGTCTGAACCTGCCTCATGCTGTATAGACATATATTTTGAATGTGTACGCTATCCATACATGTTATCCGGGGATACGGTACCCCTTCTAACCTTTGTGCAATGACGTGCAATCCATACTGGGCCTAACACCGTCTGAGCCTGCCTCATGCTGTATAGACATATATTTTGAATGTGTACGCTATCCATACATGTTATCCAGGGATACGGTACCCTTTCTAACCTTTGTGCAATGACGTGCAATCCATACTGGGCCTAACACCGTCTGAGCCTGCCTCATGCTGTATAGACATATATTTTGAATGTGTACGCTATCCATACATGTTATCCAGGGATACGGTACCCTTTCTAACCTTTGTGCAATGACGTGCAATCCATACTGGGCCTAACACCGTCTGAGCCTGCCTCATGCTGTATAGACATATATTTTGAATGTGTACGCTATCCATACATGTTATCCAGGGATACGGTACCCTTTCTAACCTTTGTGCAATGACGTGCAATCCATACTGGGCCTAACACCGTCTGAGCCTGCCTCATGCTGTATAGACATATATTTTGAATGTGTACGCTATCCATACATGTTATCCGGGGATACGGTACCCCTTCTAACCTTTGTGCAATGACGTGCAATCCATACTGGGCCTAACACCGTCTGAGCCTGCCTCATGCTGTATAGACATATATTTTGAATGTGTACGCTATCCATACATGTTATCCAGGGATACGGTACCCCTTCTAAGGCTAGTTTCACACTTGCTTTTTTTTGCAGCGCGTTTTTCCCGCAAAAAAACGCATTAAAAAAACGCATACAAATGCATACAAACGCTGCGTTTTTTTCCAGCATTTTAATGCGCATTTAGGAAAAAAATGCAGCGTTTTTGCGCGTTTGTATGCGTTTTTTGTGCGTTTGCGTTTTTTTACAGATTTTGGAAAAACCCCACAAAAAAGAAAAAACAACCTTTCAACAACACACAAGACCAATGGGACTTCATTGTGGGTGTGGTATGTTAATATATATAGACCCTGTCTACAGTATTCTTTACATTTGCTTGATTCTTCTCGTGACCATGGATCTGCGCTGGAAGAGTTTTCACTTCAACTTGGATTTGGACATCGCGATGGCTCAGGCGTATGCAGTTGCTTGCCATGAACAAAGGAAGAGAGAGAGGCAGCGAAGACGGCGGCGTATGTGGATACATCCGATTGTTGAACTCCGGGAGAGCCGTGGGGCATACCACACCCTCTACAGCGAGCTACGTGCAAACCCGGAGAAATTTACTGATTATATCCGGATGTCCCACGAAAGTTTCATGGATTTGCTTGCTCGTGTCCAACAATCCATCCGGAGACAGGACACACAGCTCCGTCGTGCGATTCCTCCTGAGGAACGGCTACTGGTGACATTACGGTATGTTTTAAAAACAAAGGGGTGTGGTCTGATGTTTTTTTTTGTAAATTTAGTATTCAAAACCTTGGGTAATTAGTTTTCGTGAATGTACTAATATTTTTTTTTATAGTTTTTAAAAATAATATACATAAATATTAATTTTACTTCTTTGTCTGTTCACAGATTCCTGGCGACTGGAGAAACCCTATCCTCACTACACTTCCAGTACCGTATTGGAATCTCTACCTTGTCTGGAATTGTTGCTGACACCTGCCGGGCTCTCTGGAATGTTCTTTGCCCAGAATTTATGCCCCTGCCCACCGCTGAAAAGTGGATGGAAATTGCTGACAAATTCTGGACAGTATGCAATTTTCCCAACTGTTTGGGAGCTGTTGATGGGAAACACATACGGATCATCAAACCCCAAAGAACGGGATCTGAGTACTATAATTACAAAAAGTACTTTTCAATAGTACTCATTGCAATTGCGGATGCCGGATGTATGTTTGTAGCAGTGGACATTGGAGCATTTGGCCGTGGTAATGACTCGCAGGCTTTTAAAAACTCAGACATGGGCCGGAGGTTGTATGGCAACCAATTTAATTTCCCTATGCCACGGCCTCTTCCTCACACCGAAGCTCCGCCACTGCCCTTTGTAATGGTTGGCGATGAGGCTTTTCAAATGTGCGGAAACTTACTGAAACCCTACTCCAGCCGGGACTTGGACCACACCAAAAAAATTTTTAATTACAGGCTGACCAGGGCCAGAAGAACTGTCGAGTGTGCTTTTGGGATTCTTGTTTCCAGATGGCGAATTCTGGGCACGGCCATTAATCTTAAACTTGAAACAGTCGATGAGGTGGTGAAGGCCTGTGTGGTTCTACATAACTTTGTGATGGCTAAAGAGCACCCGACCTTTGAACTGGACGATGATGCTCCTAACCCATTGCCTGAATTCACTCAGCACACTCTCAGGTCATCCGTTGAAGTTGGCCAAATGAGGGACAAATTTGCGGCCTACTTTATTTCTGATGTAGGACGGGTGCACTGGCAAGATGAAATGGTGTAATGTTGTTGTTTATGGTAATAAAAATCCTTATTTGATACCATTACTGAGTGCACTATATTTTTTAAACTCCAATTAATTAAAAAACTTCCCATGTATAACTGAATTTTGTTATGTTCACACACCTGGGCAGGTAAATACACATACGAGTTAAAATGCAGCATTGCTAGTCTGCGTGAAATATATTGGAATGAGCAAAGCTGCAGGCCATGAATCAGGAAACCTTTTTTTTTCAAGAGAAAATTGTGCAACTAGTTTAAAACAAAGTATGTGATTTTCTCAAAACACAACCCTCAAAACCCAACCCCAATGAAAGTCCATGGGGAATACAAGTCAGCATTGAGTGGATGAATGTAATCTGCTCCATTACAAGTTATTACACTAGGCCTTGGAATGACTATACTAGGCCGTGGTATTTCAAATATGAGTATAGTAGGCCTTGGGGCTAGTAGTATAGTAATATGTGAAATACCACGGCCTAGTATAGTCATAACAAGGCCTACTTGATTTTGGCCAACTAGTATCTTGTTTCACAAAAAACAAACGGGTGAAACTAGAAAGAAACATTTTTTAGACAAGTTTCAACAGTTTGTTTTTCATGAAACCAGATTCTATTTGGTAAAACTAGAGTTATTACACTAGGCCTTGGAATGACTATACTAGGCCGTGGTATTTCAAATATGAGTATAGTAGGCCTTGGGGCTAGTAGTATAGTAATATGTGAAATACCACAGCCTAGTATAGTCATACCAAGGCCTACTGTAATAACTCGATTTTTAACAACTAGCATCTTGTTTCACAAAAAACAAACTGGTGAAACTAGAAAGAAACTTATTTTTTAGACAAGTTTCAACAGTTTGTTTTTCATGAAACCAGATTCTATTTGGTAAAACTAGAGTTATTACACTAGGCCTTGGAATGACTATACTAGTCCATGTTATTTCACATATGACTATACTAGCCCTTGGGTTGGTTTTTAACATGTATTTACCCATCAGTGTGTGTGAGCGGCGCAAACAACATTAATGAAACTTATTAATGGTGAACCACAAATGTAAATTTATTTTTTATCACAAAAAAAAAACTAAAAATTATTTTTTACGGCGTTTGGGGGCAGATGGTTTCAATTTGGGGGTGTGCAGGGAATATGCAACACTTGCAGTTGAAGACGGTGTTTGAGGGGAAGGGGCAACAAAACTTGTGGGGGAAGGTAGTCCAGTTAAGGGAATTAAACTTGGAACACTTGTAGGAGAGGAAATCTGTTCAGGTACATTAGTTGTAATGGCATGTCGCCGTAGGCTTGTGTGCCTGGACCGACTTTGGCCCAATGCCCGCCTTGATTGATTTCGCCTTGAAGTAGGGGCAAATATGGAATGTAGGTCCCCCGTCTGCTGGTATGGCAGCTGCTGCTGAGGTGGCGGCGGCTGCTGCAGAGGTGGCGGCTGCTGCTGAGGTGGCGGCTGCTGCTGAGGTGGCTGCTGCTGCTGAGGTGGTTGCTGCTGCTGCTGAGGTGGCGGCTGCTGCTGAGGTGGCGGCTGCTGCTGAGGTGGCGGCTGCTGCTGAGGTGGCTGCTGCTGCTGAGGTGGCTGCTGCTGCTGAGGTGGCTGCTGCTGCTCTTCGTTGTCATTGCTCGTCCTTGCAGGAGGACTGGTGGCGGCAGTGATGGCCCAGGTTTGCAGAGTGGTGGTGGCATGGCTACTACATGTTGTTGTAGCGGCAGGGCTGTTCCATGTTTGCCTAGTGGTGGCTGAGCTCCACGCATGCATGGGATTGGCGGTGGTGCTCCAGACAGGAGCAGCGCTTGCCATGGTGGTGTCGGTGAAGTGACCAGCTGCACTCAGACTTGTGGTGGTGTAACGGTGGGTGTCCTGGCTTTGAATAGAGGTGTCCGTGCAGTGGTATGCAGCACAAGTCGGTAGTGAGGTGAAGCGAGTCAATGGTGGCACAGGTGGAAAGGACACCACTGACTGCTGACCGTACCGATTATGCTGCATAGCCTGCAAGAAAGCATTGTTGCAGGCCTGCAGCACATTCAGCTGTTGATCAGGACTAAGGTGTTCCGCCATGCCCTTTTCAATCTTACTAAAAAAATGGTGTGCTGGTCTGTTGAGGTCGGCCTCCAGACGGTCAAGGCGCTGTTCTACAGAATTGAAGCGGTGTTCAAAGTGGTTAAAACCACGTTCCATGAGTGCAAAACCGCTTTCAACTCTGTCGGACAGTGACTTGAGGCTGGAATTAAATGTCTCGCTCAAATGCATAAACTCGGGCAAGACATTCCTGTCCAAGGCCCTCTGCCGCTGGCGGGTAGTGCCCGCATAACCAGTGGCAGAGACCTGGGACAGGGGAACACCTGATGGCCCAG
Organism: Dendrobates tinctorius; assembly: GCF_039654945.1. Classification (NCBI taxonomy): domain Eukaryota; kingdom Metazoa; phylum Chordata; class Amphibia; order Anura; family Dendrobatidae; genus Dendrobates; species Dendrobates tinctorius. The sequence goes on from NW_027361768.1 coordinate 2,151,924, forward strand.
CTTCCTGGTCACCAGCTGTGTGTGTGGTTGACCTGCAAGGTGCTTCCTGGCTGTCGGATGGCTGGGACGGGTCAGAGGACGTCCGAGGAAGGACAGCTCCAGGGCCAGGTTGCAGGGTGCTGCTCCAGGTGCTGTGGAAGAAAGGAAAATCATTACTACCATGCCTTTACAAGAAGCATCAGCTGTGGATTAGAAAAACACAGATTAATAAAAATAAAAACCCAAAATGTATAATACTTACGATCTTGTGGCAAGGACCGGTCTTAGGAACTGCAACGCGTGATAGTGATGGTATCTAGTTCTGGTCCTTGACGCAGATCCACTGCGAACCTGGCCCTCAGCACGAACATCACTGTTGAAGCGGTCCTTGATCGAACGCCAACGTGTTCGGACTTTGTCCACTGTTGATAAAAAAAAACAGTGCCGTCAAGGACAACAGTCACTGCGGCACAATGTAGCAATACAATACTCAAAGCAGTCACTGTAGACCCCGATGACACTGTTGGGTTTCCTGCTAGAATACGCCTAGCACGAAACCCAACAGTGCCGTCAAGGACAACAGTCACTGCGGCACAATGTAGCAATACAATACTCAAAGCAGTCACTGTAGACCCCGATGACACTGTTGGGTTTCCTGCTAGAATACGCCTAGCATGAAACCCAACAGTGCCGTCAAGGACAACAGTCACTGCGGCACAATGTAGCAATACAATACTCAAAGCAGTCACTGTAGACCGCGATGACACTGTTGGGTTTCCTGCTAGAATACGCCTAGCACGAAACCCAACAGTGCCGTCAAGGACAACAGTCACTGCGGCACAATGTAGCAATACAATACTCAAAGCAGTCACTGTAGACCCCGATGACACTGTTGGGTTTCCTGCTAGAATACGCCTAGCACGAAACCCAACAGTGCCGTCAAGGACAACAGTCACTGCGGCACAATGTAGCAATACAATACTCAAAGCAGTCACTGTAGACCCCGATGACACTGTTGGGTTTCCTGCTAGAATACGCCTAGCACGAAACCCAACAGTGCCGTCAAGGACAACAGTCACTGCGGCACAATACAGAGCAATACAATACTCAAAGCAGTCACTGTAGACCCCGATGAAACTGTTGGGTTTCCTGCTAGAATACGCCTAGCACGAAACCCAACAGTGCCGTCAAGGACAACAGTCACTGCGGCACAATACAGAGCAATACAATACTCAAAGCAGTCACTGTAGACCCCGATGAAACTGTTGGGTTTCCTGCTAGAATACGCCTAGCACGAAACCCAACAGTGCCGTCAAGGACAACAGTCACTGCGGCACAATACAGAGCAATACAATACTCAAAGCAGTCACTGTAGACCCCGATGACACTATTGGGTTTCCTGCTAGAATACGCCTAGCACGAAACCCAACAGTGCCGTCAAGGACAACAGTCACTGCGGCACAATGTAGCAATACAATACTCAAAGCAGTCACTGTAGACCCCGATGACACTGTTGGGTTTCCTGCTAGAATACGCCTAGCACGAAACCCAACAGTGCCGTCAAGGACAACAGTCACTGCGGCACAATGTAGCAATACAATACTCAAAGCAGTCACTGTAGACCCCGATGACACTGTTGGGTTTCCTGCTAGAATACGCCTAGCACGAAACCCAACAGTGCCGTCAAGGACAACAGTCACTGCGGCACAATACAGAGCAGGGAAATACTCACTAAACGTCTTTTTGGAGGATGCTGTGGCGCTGTCCCAGCCATCCATCAACGCTGCGGCCACCTCATTCCATAGCCGCCGGGTCACCACATTGTCCTTGTACAGCCGGTCACGGCTGTCCCACAACGGCGAACGCTCCTGGACCAGGCTGATGAGCTGCTCATTATCCAGGTAGACGTCTTCATCCCGTTGTGGAACCTAGACAAAACACATTCATTAGAATAATCAAATTTAAATTGAATAAAAAGTTACAAAAAAAGAAACAAAAAAAAGAGTAAAAATAGAAGATAAAAAATAAAGAACATTACAAATCATTTGATACTTACATTCCGTATCACCACCGGGACTTGGCTTCGCTGCTCCTGCTCTTCGCCCTCACTAGTGCCGTCCGCAGATGATGATGACGATGTCTTAAGAAAGTTGAAAAAAACGTAAGAGATTTGGAGAAGCAGCAGATATACTTACCAGATGCATGAAAATAATCACCTCACGGTCTGCTTGCGCCAATTCCTGCCGCGATGGGGAATACTCTGATTCTGAAGACATACTGCATGTAAAAATAATAAAAATCATTAGTACATACATAATTTAAAAGGACAGGCATATAATGTAATATACTCACATTCTTCGCTGATATAATGGGTTCTTGGTTGACTGTCTGCTCTTCAATCTGTCAGTGTAGTAGTGGCAGAGTTTTGGCAGGCACCTCCTTTATATAGACTTTTTTTTTTTGACTTTAGAAGATTCAAACTAGGATAAAAAGTGGACACCACCCAAAAAACGCAGCGCTAAAAAATCGCATACCTGCGCATGCCAGTGCGCACGTATGCGCATCCATAGGCTATAATGGCCATTTTTAGCGCAAAACGTGCGCATACGTGCGCATGCGCTTTTTTCCAGGGCCAAAAAATGCAACATGCAGCGTCTGGAAAATACCAACGCACACCCCAAAAAAAGCAGCGCATGAAAATCGCATACATGCGCTTACAAGCGCGCATGTATGCGCACCCATGTTAAATATAGGGGAAAAATCGCATGCGCACGTAAGCGTTTTTTTCCAGCGCTAAAAAACGCAAATGTGAAACCAGCCTAACCTTTGTGCAATGACGTGCAATCCATACTGGGCCTAACACCGTCTGAGCCTGCCTCATGCTGTATAGACATATATTTTGAATGTGTACGCTATCCATACATGTTATCCGGGGATACGGTACCCTTTCTAACCTTTGTGCAATGACGTGCAATCCATACTGGGCCTAACACCGTCTGAGCCTGCCTCATGCTGTATAGACATATATTTTGAATGTGTACTCTATCCATACATGTTATCCGGGGATACGGTAACCTTTCTAACCTTTGTGCAATGACGTGCAATCCATACTGGGCCTAACACCGTCTGAGCCTGCCTCATGCTGTATAGACATATATTTTGAATGTGTACGCTATCCATACATGTTATCCAGGGATACGGTACCCTTTCTAACCTTTGTGCAATGACGTGCAATCCATACTGGGCCTAACACCGTCTGAGCCTGCCTCATGCTGTATAGACATATATTTTGAATGTGTACGCTATCCATACATGTTATCCGGGGATACGGTACCCCTTCTAACCTTTGTGCAATGACGTGCAATCCATACTGGGCCTAACACCGTCTGAGCCTGCCTCATGCTGTATAGACATATATTTTGAATGTGTACGCTATCCATACATGTTATCCGGGGATACGGTACCCCTTCTAACCTTTGTGCAATGACGTGCAATCCATACTGGGCCTAACACCGTCTGAGCCTGCCACATGCTGTATAGACATATATTTTGAATGTGTACGCTATCCATACATGTTATCCGGGGATACGGTACCCTTTCTAACCTTTGTGCAATGACGTGCAATCCATACTGGGCCTAACACCGTCTGAGCCTGCCTCATGCTGTATAGACATATATTTTGAATGTGTACGCTATCCATACATGTTATCCAGGGATACGGTACCCTTTCTAACCTTTGTGCAATGACGTGCAATCCATACTGGGCCTAACACCGTCTGAGCCTGCCTCATGCTGTATAGACATATATTTTGAATGTGTACGCTATCCATACATGTTATCCAGGGATACGGTACCCTTTCTAACCTTTGTGCAATGACGTGCAATCCATACTGGGCCTAACACCGTCTGAGCCTGCCTCATGCTGTATAGACATATATTTTGAATGTGTACGCTATCCATACATGTTATCCAGGGATACGGTACCCTTTCTAACCTTTGTGCAATGACGTGCAATCCATACTGGGCCTAACACCGTCTGAGCCTGCCTCATGCTGTATAGACATATATTTTGAATGTGTACGCTATCCATACATGTTATCCAGGGATACGGTACCCTTTCTAACCTTTGTGCAATGACGTGCAATCCATACTGGGCCTAACACCGTCTGAGCCTGCCTCATGCTGTATAGACATATATTTTGAATGTGTACGCTATCCATACATGTTATCCGGGGATACGGTACCCCTTCTAACCTTTGTGCAATGACGTGCAATCCATACTGGGCCTAACACCGTCTGAGCCTGCCTCATGCTGTATAGACATATATTTTGAATGTGTACGCTATCCATACATGTTATCCAGGGATACGGTACCCTCTCTAACCTTTGTGCAATCCATACTGGGCGTGAGAACGGCTGGCGAGCTGTTAAGCAAGCTAGAGCACCTGTCCAGACAAGTACAGGGATTCCCTAGTGAGGAGACTTATTTGATTGTTTTCTATGTTGGGACAGCAATTTTTGGGGAGCACTATACTCTGGAGAATGATAGATGGGGCCCACCATACACTGGAACATTCCAAAGGTGGACATCAGACACTGGAGCAGCATTTACAGGGCCCATTATACACTAGAGCATTAGAAATGGGGCCCATTATGTTTGGAGCATTATTTGGGCCCATAAGACAGTGGAGCTTCATCCATGGGGACCAACATATACTGTAGCATTATGTGGAGCTCATCATATACTGTTTCAAACATTATATGGGACCAATGATTTTGTATGGAGAAATAGATGAGCCTCGTCATGAGATGTAAAAAGTGAGGTATTTTTCATTGTACTATACCGCTATTTCTCTGCCGTATCGGAGCATGAGTTGTGGTATGTGTTAAAGGGGCGCTCTTTCGCCCAGGGCACATGAAAACCTGCAGTCAGCCCTCCCCCCCACAAATTTAGCCAAATAACCCCCATTTTTCAGTGCGTAACTTGTATTATGAAGTTAATTAAGGTTGACAAGCTTAAGTAAGAAGAATTGATGCTTTTGGCATTCAAATGGGCACTGTAGGTGTGTTTCCTGTCCTCCTCTCACTGCCGACTTTTATTCCCCATTGACTGACTTACATTGGGTTTCGTGTTTCGGGACGACCCCGACTTTTCCCTATAATCGGACGATCTTGCTCGACCCGACTTTTGGAAAAGTCGGGTTTCACGAAACGAAAAGCGACCCTAAAAAAGCAAAAGTCGCTCAACTCTACTTAGCACACCTCTCGTGGACGCTGGCTTCGAAACGACACCTCAACGGCGTCTGTGCGTTTAGCGGTTCGGGCTGTATTAATTGCGGAAATTAACTTAATAATAATAATAATAAGAAGAAGAAGAAGAAGAAGAAGTTAGCAGCGTTCAGATTACAATATAGTGGTTTTTTCAAACCACTATAACTAGATGTGTATTTCCTGAAGGAAGTACAGATAGTGGTTTGAAATGGTGCCCGGGCTGCCCTTTTAAGAGAGACTTGCCTGCTGCCCCTGCAAGTCTTTCAACTCAGGATCCATTTTAACTGTATGTGCCTCTCAGGGGCCACTTTGGCCTCAAGGTCTGATTTGGTGGGTGGGGACCCTCAGCATCTGATTCCTTGGCCTGGGCTCCGCAGGGCTTGAATTATTGGCCGGAATCCCTCAGGCTCCTATTTTGTGGGTGTGGCCCCTCAGGGTCCGATTTTGTGGGTGTGGCCCCTCAGGGTCCGACTTTGTGGGTGTGGCCCCTCAGGGTCCGATTTTGTGGGTGTGGCCCCTCAGGGTCTGATTTTGTGGGTGTGGCCCCTCAGGGTCCGACTTTGTGGGTGTGTCCCCTCAGGGTCCGATTTTGTGGGTGTGGCCCCTCAGGGTCTGATTTTGTGGGTGTGGCCCCTCTGGGTCCGATTTTGTGGGTGGGCCCCTCAGGGTCTGATTGTGGGTGGGGCCCCTCAGGGACCGACTTTTTGGCCGGGGCCCCTCAGGGTCCGATTTTGTGGCCGATGCCCCTCAGGGTCCGATTTGGTGGGTGGGGCCCCTTAGGGTCCAATTTTGTGGTTTGGGCCTTTCAGAATCCGATTTGGTGGGCGGGGCCCCTCAGGGTCCGATTTGGTGAGCGGGGCCTCTCAGAGTTCAATTTGGTGAGCGGGCCCTTCAGGGTCCGATTTGGTGAGCGGGGCCCCTCAGGGTCCAATTTGGAGGGCGGGGGTCATTCTAGGTCTGGTTTGGTGGGCGGGGCCCCTCAGGGTCCGATTTTGTGGGTGGGGCCCCTCAGGGTCCGATTTTGTGGCCGATTCCCCTCAGGGTCCAATTTTGTGGGTGGGGCTCCTCAGGGTCCAATTTTGTGGTTTGGGCCTTTCAGAATCCGATTTGGTGGGCGGGGTCCCTCAGGGTCCGATTTGGTGAGCGGGGCCTCTCAGAGTTCAATTTGGTGAGCGGGGCCCTCAGGGTCTGATTTGGTGAGCGGGGCCCCTCAGGGTCAGATTTGGTGGGCTGGGCCACTCTGGGTTCGATTTTGTGATTGGGGCCCCTCAGGTTCTGATTTTGTGGGTGGGGCCCTTCAGGTTCTGATTTTGTGGGTGGGGCCCCTTAGGGTCCGATTTTGTGTCTGGGGCCCCTCAGTGTCCGATTTTGTGGTTGGGGCCTTTCAGAATCCGATTTGGTGGGTGGGGCCCCTCAGGGTCCGATTTGGTGAGCTGGGCCTCTCAGAGTTCAATTTGGTGAGCGGGGCCCTCAGGGTCAGATTTGGTGGGCGGGGCCCCTCAGGGTCCGATTTGGAGGGCGTGGGTCATTCTGAGTCTGATTTGGTGGGCGGGGCCCCTCAGGCTAGTTTCACACTTGCTTTTTTTTGCAGCGCGTTTTTCCCGCAAAAAAACGCATTAAAAAAACGCATACAAATGCATACAAACGCTGCGTTTTTTTCCAGCATTTTAATGCGCATGCAGGGAAAAAAACGCAGCGTTTTTGCGCGTTTGTATGCGTTTTTTGTGCGTTTGCGTTTTTTTACAGAATTTGGAAAAACCCCACAAAAAAGAAAATACAACCATTCAACAACACACAAGACCAATGGGACTTCATTGTGGGTGTGGTATGTTAATATATATAGACCTTGTCTACAGTATTCTTCACATTTGCTTGATTCTTCTCGTGACCATGGATCTGCGCTGGAAGAGTTTTCACTTCAACTTGGATTTGGACATCGCGATGGCTCAGGCGTATGCAGTTGCTTGCCATGAACAAAGGAAGAGAGAGAGGCAGCGAAGACGGCGGCGTATGTGGATACATCCGATTGTTGAACTCCGGGAGAGCCGTGGGGCATACCACACCCTCTACAGCGAGCTACGTGCAAACCCGGAGAAATTTAATGATTATATCCGGATGTCCCACGAAAGTTTCATGGATTTGCTTGCTCGTGTCCAACAATCCATCCGGAGACAGGACACACAGCTCCGTCGTGCGATTCCTCCTGAGGAACGGCTACTGGTGACATTACGGTATGTTTTAAAAACAAAGGGGTGTGGTCTGATGTTTTTTTATGGAAATTTAGTATTCAAAACCTTGGGTAATTAGTTTTCGTGAATGTACTAATATCTTATTTTATAGTTTTTAAAAATAATATACATAAATATTAATTTTACTTCTTTGTCTGTTCACAGATTCCTGGCGACTGGAGAAACCCTATCCTCACTACACTTCCAGTACCGTATTGGAATCTCTACCTTGTCTGGAATTGTTGCTGACACCTGCCGGGCTCTCTGGAATGTTCTTTGCCCAGAATTTATGCCCCTGCCCACCGCTGAAAAGTGGATGGAAATTGCTGACAAATTCTGGACAGTATGCAATTTTCCCAACTGTTTGGGAGCTGTTGATGGGAAACACATACGGATCATCAAACCCCAAAGAACGGGATCTGAGTACTATAATTACAAAAAGTACTTTTCAATAGTACTCATTGCAATTGCGGATGCCGGATGTATGTTTGTAGCAGTGGACATTGGAGCATTTGGCCGTGGTAATGACTCGCAGGCTTTTAAAAACTCAGACATGGGCCGGAGGTTGTATGGCAACCAATTTAATTTCCCTATGCCACGGCCTCTTCCTCACACCGAAGCTCCGCCACTGCCCTTTGTAATGGTTGGCGATGAGGCTTTTCAAATGTGCGGAAACTTACTGAAACCCTACTCCAGCCGGGACTTGGACCACACCAAAAAAATATTTAATTACAGGCTGACCAGGGCCAGAAGAACTGTCGAGTGTGCTTTTGGGATTCTTGTTTCCAGATGGCGAATTCTGGGCACGGCCATTAATCTTAAACTTGAAACAGTCGATGAGGTGGTGAAGGCCTGTGTGGTTCTACATAACTTTGTGATGGCTAAAGAGCACCCGACCTTTGAACTGGACGATGATGCTCCTAACCCATTGCCTGAATTCACTCAGCACACTCTCAGGTCATCCGTTGAAGTTGGCCAAATGAGGGACAAATTTGCGGCCTACTTTATTTCTGATGTAGGACGGGTGCACTGGCAAGATGAAATGGTGTAATGTTGTTGTTTATGGTAATAAAAATCCTTATTTGATACCATTACTGAGTGCACTATATTTTTTAAACTCCAATTAATTAAAAAACTTCCCATGTATAACTGAATTTTTTTATGTTCACACACCTGGGCAGGTAAATACACATATGAGTTAAAATTCAGCATTGCTAGTCTGCGTGAAATATATTGGAATGAGCAAAGCTGCAGGCCATGAATCATGAAACAATTTTTTTTTCAATCGAAAATTGTGCAACTAGTTTAAAACAAAGTATGTGATTTTCTCAAAACACAACCCTCAAAACCCAACCCAAATGAAAGTCCATGGGGAATACAAGTAAGTTACACTAGGCCTTGGAATTACTATACTAGGCCGTGGTATTTCAAATATGAGTATATTAGGCCTTGTGCCTACTAGTATATTCATATGTGAAATACCACGGCCTAGTATAGTCATAACAAGGCCACAAGGCCTACTCGATTTTGGCAAACTAGTATCTTGTTTCACAAAACTTGACAAGTTTCAACAGTTTGGTAAAACTAGAGTTATTACACTAGGCCTTGTAATGACTATACTAGGCCGTGGTATTTCAAATATGAGTATAGTAGGCCTTGGGGCTAGTAGTATAGTAATATGTGAAATACCACGGCCTAGTATAGTCATACCAAGGCCTACTGTAATAACTCGATTTTTAACAACTAGCATCTTGTTTCACAAAAAACAAACTGTTGAAACTAGAAAGAAACTTATTTTTTAGACAAGTTTCAACAGTTTGTTTTTCATGAAACCAGATTCTATTTGGTAAAAATAGAGTTATTACACTAGGCCTTGGAATGACTATACTAGTCCGTGGTATTTCAAATATGAGTATAGTAGGCCTTGGTGCTAGTAGTATAGTAATATGTGAAATACCACGGCCTAGTATAGTCATACCAAGGCCTACTGTAATAACTCGATTTTAAACAACTAGCATCTTTTTTCACAAAAAACAAACTGGTGAAACTAGAAATAAACTTATTTTTTAGACAAGTTTCAACAGTTTGTTTTTCATGAAACCAGATTATATTTGGTAAAACTAGAGTTATTACACTAGGCCTTGTAATGACTATACTAGGCCGTGGTATTTCAAATATGAGTATAGTAGGCCTTAGTAGTATAGTAATATGTGAAATACCACGGCCTAGTATAGTCATACCAAGGCCTACTGTAATAACTCGATTTTTAACAACTAGCATCTTGTTTCACAAAAAACAAACTGGTGAAACTAGAAAGAAACTTATTTTTTAGACAAGTTTCAACAGTTTGTTTTTCATGAAACCAGATTCTATTTGGTAAAAATAGAGTTATTACACTAGGCCTTGGAATGACTATACTAGTCCATGTTATTTCACATATGACTATACTAGCCCTTGGGTTTGTTTTTAACATGTATTTACCCATCAGTGTGTGTGAGCGGCGCAAACAACATTAATGAAACTTATTAATGGTGAACCACAAATGTAAATTTATTTTTTATCACAAAAATAAAACTAAAAATTATTTTTTACGGCGTTTGGGGGCAGATGGTTTCAATTTGGGGGTGTGCAGGGAATATGCAACACTTGCAGTTGAAGACGGTGTTTGAGGGGAAGGGGCAACAAAACTTGTGGGGGAAGGTAGTCCAGTTAAGGGAATTAAACTTGGAACACTTGTAGGAGAGGAAATCTGTTCAGGTACATTAGTTGTAATGGCATGTCGCCGTAGGCTTGTGTGCCTGGACCGACTTTGGCCCAATGCCCGCCTTGATTGATTTCGCCTAGAACTAGGGGCAAATATGGAATGCAGGTCCCCCGTCTGCTGGTATGGCTGCTGCTGCTGAGGTGGCGGCTGCTGCTGAGGTGGCGGCTGCTGCTGAGGTGGCTGCTGCTGCTGAGGTGGCGGCTGCTGCTGAGGTGGCTGCTGCTGCTGAGGTTGCGGCTGCTGCTGAGGTGGCTGCTGCTGAGGTGGTTGCTGCTGAGGTGGCGGCTGCTGCTGAGGTGGCTGCTGCTGAGGTGGCTGCTGCTGCTGAGGTGGCTGCTGCTGCTCTTCGTTGTCAGTGCTCGTCCTTGCAGGAGGACTGGTGGCGGCAGTGATGGTCCAGGTTTGCAGAGTGGTGGTGGCAGGGCTACTACATGTTGTTGTAGCGGCAGGGCTGTTCCATGTTTGCCTAGTGGTGGCTGACCTCCACGCATGCATGGGATTGGCGGTGGTGCTCCAGACAGGAGCAGCGCTTGCCATGGTGGTGTCGGTGAAGTGACCAGCTGCACTCAGACTTGTGGTGGTGTAACGGTGGGTGTCCTGGCTTTGAAGAGAGGTGTCCGTGCAGTGGTATGCAGCACAAGTCGGTAGTGAGGTGAAGCGAGTCAATGGTGGCACAGGTGGAAAGGACACCACTGCCTGCTGACCGTACCGATTATGCTGCATAGCCTGCAAGAAAGCATTGTTGCAGGCCTGCAGCACATTCAGCTGTTGATCAGGACTAAGGTGTTCCGCCATGCCCTTTTCAATCTTACTAAAAAAATGGTGTGCTGGTCTGTTGAGGTCGGCCTCCAGACGGTCAAGGCGCTGTTCTACAGAATTGAAGCGGTGTTCAAAGTGGTTAAAACCACGTTCCATGAGTGCAAAACCGCTTTCAACTCTGTCGGACAGTGACTTGAGGCTGGAATTAAATGTCTCGCTCAAATGCATAAACTCGGGCAAGACATTCCTGTCCAAGGCCCTCTGCCGCTGGCGGGTAGTGCCCGCATAACCAGTGGCAGAGACCTGGGACAGGGGAACACCTGATGGCCCAGCTTCCTGGTCACCAGCTGTGTGTGTGTGGGACCTGCAAGGTGCTTCCTGGCTGTCGGATGGCTGGGACGGGTCAGAGGACGTCCGAGGAAGGACCGCTCCAGGGCCAGGTTGCAGGGTGCTGCTCCAGGTGCTGTGGAAGAAAGGAAAATCATTACTACCATGCCTTTACAAGAAGCATCAGCTGTGGTTTAGAAAAACACAGATTAATAAAAATAAAAACCCAAAATGTATAATACTTACGATCTTGTGGCAAGGACCGGTCTTAGGAACTGCAACGCGTGATAGTGACGGTATCTAGTTCTGGTCCTTGACGCAGATCCACTGCGAACCTGGCCCTCAGCACGAACATCACTGTTGAAGCGGTCCTTGATCGAACGCCAACGTGTTCGGACTTTGTCCACTGTTGATAAAAAAAAAAAACAGTGCCGTCAAGGACAACAGTCACTGCGGCACAATGTAGCAATACAATACTCAAAGCAGTCACTGTAGACCCCGACGACACTGTTGGGTTTCCTGCTAGAATACGCCTAGCACGAAACCCAACAGTGCCGTCAAGGACAACAGTCACTGCGGCACAATGTAGCAATACAATACTCAAAGCAGTCACTGTAGACCCCGATGACACTGTTGGGTTTCCTGCTAGAATACGCCTAGCACGAAACCCAACAGTGCCGTCAAGGACAACAGTCACTGCGGCACAATGTAGCAATACAATACTCAAAGCAGTCACTGTAGACCCCGACGACACTGTTGGGTTTCCTGATAGAATACGCCTAGCACGAAACCCAACAGTGCCGTCAAGGACAACAGTCACTGCGGCACAATGTAGCAATACAATACTCAAAGCAGTCACTGTAGACCCCGATGACACTGTTGGGTTTCCTGCTAGAATACGCCTAGCACGAAACCCAACAGTGCCGTCAAGGACAACAGTCACTGCGGCACAATGTAGCAATACAATACTCAAAGCAGTCACTGTAGACCCCGATGACACTGTTGGGTTTCCTGCTAGAATACGCCTAGCACGAAACCCAACAGTGCCGTCAAGGACAACAGTCACTGCGGCACAATGTAGCAATACAATACTCAAAGCAGTCACTGTAGACCCCGATGACACTGTTGGGTTTCCTGCTAGAATACGCCTAGCACGAAACCCAACAGTGCCGTCAAGGACAACAGTCACTGCGGCACAATGTAGCAATACAATACTCAAAGCAGTCACTGTAGACCCCGATGACACTGTTGGGTTTCCTGCTAGAATACGCCTAGCACGAAACCCAACAGTGCCGTCAAGGACAACAGTCACTTCGTCACAATGTAGCAATACAACACTCAAAGCAGTCACTGTAGACCACGATGACACTGTTGGGTTTCCTGCTAGAATACGCCTAGCACGAAACCCAACAGTGCCGTCAAGGACAACAGTCACTGCGGCACAATACAGAGCAGGGAAATACTCACTAAACGCCTTTTTGGCGGATGCTGTGGCGCTGTCCCAGCCATCCATCAACGCTGCGGCCACCTCATTCCATAGCCGCCGGGTCACCACATTGTCCTTGTACAGCCGGTCACGGCTGTCCCACAACGGCGAACGCTCCTGGACCAGGCTGATGAGCTGCTCATTATCCAGGTAGACGTCTTCATCCCGTTGTGGAACCTAGACAAAACACATTCATTAGAATAATCAAATTTAAATTGACTAAAAAGTTACAAAAAAAGAAACAAAAAAAAGAGTAAAAATAGAAGATAAAAAAAAAAAAAAGAACATTACAAATCATTTGATACTTACATTCCGTATCACCACCGGGACTTGGCTTCGCTGCTCCTGCTCTTCGCCCTCACTATTCCCGTCCACAGATGATGATGACGATGTCTGAAAGTTGAAAAAAACGTAAGAGATTTGGAGAAGCAGCAGATATACTTACCAGATGCACGAAAATAATCACCTCACGGTCTGCTTGCGCCAATTCCTGCCGCGATGGGGAATACTCAGATTCTGAAGACATACTGCATGTAAAAATAATAAAAATCATTAGTACATACATAATTTAAAAGGACAGGCATATAATGTAATATACTCACATTCTTCGCTGATATAATGGGTTCTTGGTTGAATGTCTGCTCTTCAATCTGTCTAGTGTAGTAGTGGCAGAGTTTTGGCAGGCACCTCCTTTATATAGACTTTTTTTTTTTACTTTAGAAGATTCTAACTAGGATAAAAAGTGGACACCACCCAAAAAACGCAGCGCTAAAAAATCGCATACCTGCGCATGCCAGTGCGCACGTATGCGCATCCATAGGCTATAATGGCCATTTTTAGCGCAAAACGTGCGCATACGTGCGCATGCGATTTTTTCAAGGACCAAAAAATGCAACATGCAGCGTCTGGAAAATACCAACGCACACCCCAAAAAAACGCAGCGCATGAAAATCGCATACATGCGCTTACAAGCGCGCAGGTATGCGCACCCATGTTAAATATAGGGGAAAAATCGCATGCGCACGTATGCGTTTTTTTCCAGCGCTAAAAAACGCAAATGTGAAACCAGCCTCAGGGTCCGATTTTGTGGCCGGGGCCCCTCAGGGTCCAATTTTGTGGTCGGGGCCCCTCAGGGTCCACTTTTGTGGGTGGGGCACCTCAGGGTCCGATTTGGTGGGCTGGGCCACTCTGGGTTCGATTTTGTGATTGGGTCCCCTCAGGTTCTGATTTTGTGGGTGGGGCCCCTCAGGGCCCGATTTTGTGTCCGGGTCCCCTCAGGGTCTGATTTTGTGGTTGGGGCCTTTGAGAATCCGATTTGGTGGGCGGTGCCGCTCAGAGTTCAATTTGGTGAGCAGGGCCCCTCAGGGTCTGATTTGGTGAGTGGGGCCCCTCAGGGTCCGATTTGGTGGGCGGGATCTCTGAGTCCGATTTGGTGGGCGGGGACCCTCAGGGTCCGATTTGGCGGGCGGGTCCCCTCAGGGTCCAATTTGGTGGGCAGGACCCCTCAGGGTCCAATTTGATGGGCGGGGCCCCTCAGGGACCAATTTGGTGGGCGGGGCCCCTCAGGGTTCGATTTGGTGGGCGGGGCCCCTCAAGGTCTGATTTGTTGGGCGGGGCCCCTCAGGGTCTGATTTGGTGGGCGAGGCCCAACAGGCTCCGATTTGGTGGGTGGGGCCCCTCAGAATTCAATTTGGTGAGCGGGGCCCCTCAGGGTCCGATTTGGTGAGGGGGGCCCTTCAGGGTCCGATTTGGTGGGCGGGGGTGCACTTGGCGCACATTCTCTCTCAAGGGCATGCGTCATGTGATGAAGCTAGATTTGCATTTGTGCTGTGGGTTTCGCTTTAAGAGCTGACATTATGTGGCACAAGCTCTGTCCTGGGGGCGTCATGTGACGTTCGTAGGCGTTGGCATAGTAACTGGGTGTGCCTGCGCATATCAATGAGCTTTACTGTCATTTCAATCGCCTCAGGGCACGTTTTAAGTTTCCCATTCAAATGCATTGAGACAGTGCATTCCAATGACGGGAAAAAAAATGTTCAAACGCAAATTGCGCAAAAACTACAAATCCGATCGACACAAAAAATACTTGGCACACCTCTCGTGGGCGCTGGCTTCAAAACGACACCTCAACGGAGTCTGTGCGTGTCGCGGTTCGGGCCACATTAATTGCGGAAATCATCTGAATAGTAATAATAATACTAGATGTGTATTTCCTGAAGGAAGTACAGATAGTGGTTTGAAATGGTGCCCGGGCTGCCCCTTTAAGAGAGACTTGCCTGCTGCCCCTGCAAGACTTTCAACTCAGGATCCATTTTAACTGTATGTGCCTCTCAGGGGCCACTTTGGCCTCAGGGTCTGATTTGGAGGGTGGGGCCCCTCAGCATCTGATTCCTTGGCCTGGGCTCCGCAGGGCTTGAATTGTTGGCCGGGATCCCTCAGGCTCCTATTTTGTGGGTGTGGCCCCTCAGGGTCTGATTTTGTGGGTGTGGCCCCTCAGGGTCCGATTTTGTGGGTGTGGCCCCTCAGGGTCCGATTTTGTGGGTGTGGCCCCTCAGGGTCCGATTTTGTGGGTGTGGCCCCTCTGGGTCCGATTTTGTGGCCGGGGCCCCTCAGGGTCCGATTTTGTGGGTGTGGCCCCTCAGGGTCTGATTTTGTGGGTGTGGCCCCTCAGGGTCCGATTTTGTGGGTGTGGCCCCTCAGGGTCCGATTTTGTGGGTGTGGCCCCTCAGGGTCCGATTTTGTGGGTGTGGCCCCTCAGGGTCCGATTTTGTGGGTGTGGCCCCTCTGGGTCCGATTTTGTGGCCGGGGCCCCTCAGGGTCCGATTTTGTGGGTGGGGCCCATCAGGGTCCCATTCTGTTGGTGGGGCCCCTCAGGGTCCGATTTTGTGACTGGGGACCCTCAGGGTCTGATTTTGTGGGTGGGGCCCCTCAGGGTCTGATTTTGTGGCTGGGGCCCCTCAGGGTCTGATTTTGTGGGAGGGGCCCCTCAGGGTCTGATTTTGTGGCCGGGCCCACTCAGGGTCTGATTTTGTGGGTGGAGCCCCCTGGGTCCATTTTGGTGGCCGGGGCCACTCTGGGTCCGATTTAGTGGGCGGTGCCCCTCATGGTCCGATTTGGTGGGCGGGGCCCCTCTGGGTACGATTTGGTGGGCGGGGCCCTTCAGGGTCAGATTTGGTGGGCGGGGCCCTTCAGGGTCAGATTTGGTGGGCGGGGCACCTCTGGGTCCGATTTGGTGGGCGGGGCACCTCTGGGTCCGATTTGGTGGGCGGGGCCCTTCAGGGTCCGATTTGGTGGGTGGGGCCCTTCAGGGTCCGATTTGGTGGGCGGGGCCCTTCAGGGTCCGATTTGGTGGGCGGGGCCCTTCAGGGTCCGATTTGGTGGGCGGGGCCCTTCAGGGTCCGATTTGGTGGGTAGGTTCTCAGGGTCTGATTTGGTGGGCGGGACTCCATGGGGTCCGATTTGGTGGACGGGGCCCTTCAGGGTCCGATTTGGTGGGCTGGGCCACTCGGAGTCTGATTTGGTGGGCGGGGCCCCTCTGGATCCGATTTGGTGGGTTGTGCTACTCTGGGTCCGATTTGGTGGGCGGGGCCCTTCAGGGTCCGATTTGGTGGGCGGGGCACCTCTGGGCCGATTTGGTGGGCGGGGCCCTTCAGGGTCCGATTTGGTGGGCGGGGTCAATCTGGGTCCGATTTGGTGGGCGGGGCTCCTCAGGTTCCGATTTGGTGGGCGGGGCCCCTCTGGGTCCGATCTGGTGGGCGGGGCCCCTCTGGGTCCGATTTGGTGGGCGGGGTCAATCTGGGTCCGATTTGGTGGGCGGGGCTCCTCAGGTTCCGATTTGGTGGGCGGGGCCCCTCAGGGTCCGATTTGATGGGCGGGGCCCCTCTGGGTCCGATTTGGTGGGCGGGGCCACTTTGGGTCCGATTTGATGGGCGGGGCCCTTCAGGGTCCGATTTGGTGGGCGGGGTCACTCTGGGTCCTATTTGGTGGGCGGGGTTTCTCAGGGTCTGATTTGGTGGGCGGGACTCCATGGGGTCCGATTTGGTGGACGGTGCCCTTCAGGGTCCGATTTGGTGGGCGGGGCCACTCGGAGTCTGATTTGGTGGGCGGGGCCCCTCAGGATCCGATTTGGTGGGTTGTGCTACTCTGGGTCTGATTTTTTGAGCGGGGCCACACTGGGTCCGATTTGGAGGCCAGGGTGGCTCAGCCTCCGATTTGGAGGCCGGGGTGGTTCAGCCTACGATTTGGAGGCCGGGGTGGCTCAGCCTCCGATTTGGAGGCCGGGGTCACTCAGCTTTCGATTTGGCGCGCCGGGCCTTTAAGACTCATTTCGGTGCGCTGGCCCTTTAAGAATCACTGTGGCACGTCGGCCCTTTAAGAGCCAGGGTGGCTCACTGGGCTTCTAAATCCACTTTGTCGCACATTCTCTCTCAGGGGCATGTGTTATGTGATGAAGCTAGATTTGCATTTGTGCTGTGGGTTTCACTTTAAGAGCTGATATGTGGCAGAAGCTCTGTCCTTGGGATGTCATGTGACGTTCGTAGGCGTTGGCATAGTAACTGGGTCTGCCTGCGCATATCAATGAGCTCAACTGCCATTTCAATTGCCTCAGGGCACGTTTTGCCATTACCCATTGAAAAGCATTGGAGACAGTGCATTCCAATGACGGGAAAAAAAAATTTCAAACGCAAATTGCGCAAAAACTACAAATCCGATCGACACGAAAAATACTTAGCACACCTCTCGTGGACGCTGGCTTCGAAACGACACCTCAACGGCGTCTGTGCGTTTAGCGGTTCGGGCTGTATTAATTGCGGAAATCAACTTAATAATAATAATAACTAGATGTGTATTTCCTGAAGGAAGTACAGAGAGTGGTTTGAAATGGTGCCCGGGCTGCCCCTTTAAGAGAAACTTGCCTGCTGCCCCTGCAAGTCTTTCAACTCAGGATCTGTTTTAACTGTGGGTGCCTCTCAGGGGCCACTTTGGCCTGTGAGGCCCCTCAGGGTCTGATTTTGTGGGTGGGGCCCCTCAGGGTCCGATTTTGTGGCTGGGGCCCCTCAGGGTCCGATTTTGTTGGTTGGGCCCCTCAGGATCCGATTTTGAGGGTGGGGCCCCTCAGAGTCTGATTTTGTGGTTGGGGCCCCTCAGGGTCCGATTTTGAGGGCGGGCCCCTTAGGGTCCTATTTTGTGGTTGGGGCCCTCAGGGTCCGATTTTGTGGGTGGGGCCTCTCAGGGTCTGATTTTGAGGGCGGTGCCCCTCAGGGTCTGATTTTGTGGGCGGGGCCCCTGAGGGTCCGATTTTGTGGGCGGGGCCCCTGAGGGTCCGATTTGGTGGGCGGGGCCCCTCTGGGTCTGATTTTGAGGGCAGGGCCCCTCAGGGTCCAATTTTGTGGGTGGGGCCCCTCTGGGTTCGATTTTGTGGGTGGGGACCCTCTGGGTTCGATTTTGTGGCCGGGGTCTCTCAGGGTCTGGTTTTGTGGCCGGGGCCCCTCAGGGTCCGATTTTGTGGTTGGGGCCCCTCAGGGTCCGATTTTGTGGGTGGGGCCCCTAAGGGTCCGGTTTTGTGGTTGGGGCCCCTCAGGGTCCGATTTTGTGGCCGGCGTCCCTCAGGGTCCGATTTCGTGGCCGGGGCCTCTCAGGGTCCGATTTTGAGGGCGGTGCCCCTCAGGGTCTGATTTTGTGGGCGGGGCCCCTGAGGGTCCGATTTGGTGGGCAGGGCCCCTCTGGGTTCGATTTTGTGGCCGGGGTCTCTCAGGGTCCGATTTTGTGGCCGGGGCCCCTTGGGGTCCGATTTTGTGGTTGGGGGCCCTCAGGGTCCGATTTTGTGGGTGGGGCCCCTCAGAGTCCGATTTGGTTGGCGGGGCCCCTCAGGGTCTGATTTGGTGGGGGGGGCTCTCAGGGTCCGATTTGGTGGTCGGGGCCTCTCAGGGTCCGATTTTGTGGCTGATTCCCCTCAGGGTCCGATTTTTGTGGGTGGGGCTCCTCAGGGTCCAGTTTTGTGGTTTGGGCCTTTCAGAATCCGATTTGGTGGGCGGGGCCTCTCAGAGTTCAATTTGGTGAGCGGGGCCTCTCAGAGTTCAATTTGGTGAGCGGGGCCCTCAGGGTCTGATTTGGTGAGCGGGGCCCCTCAGGGTCAGATTTGGTGGGCTGGGCCACTCTGGGTTCGATTTTGTGATTGGGGCCCCTCAGGTTCTGATTTTGTGGGTGGGGCCCCTCAGGGTCCGATTTTGTGTCCGGGGCCCCTCAGTGTCCGATTTTGTGGTTGGGGCCTTTCAGAATCCGATTTGGTGGGCGGGGCCCCTCAGGGTCCGATTTGGTGAGCGGGGCCTCTCAGAGTTCAATTTGGTGAGTGGGGCCCTCAGGGTCAGATTTGGTGGGCGGGGCCCCTCAGGGTCCGATTTGGAGGGCGTATGTCATTCTGAGTCTGATTTGGTGGGCGGGGCCCCTCAGGGTCCGATTTTGTGGCCGGGGTCCCTCAGGGTCCAATTTTGTGGTCGGGGCCCCTCAGGGTCCACTTTTGTGGGTGGGGCACCTCAGGGTCCGATTTGGTGGGCTGGGCAACTCTGGGTTCGATTTTGTGATTGGGTCCCCTCAGGTTCTGATTTTGTGGGTGGGGCCCCTCAGGGCCCGATTTTGTGTCCGGGTCCCCTCAGGGTCTGATTTTGTGGTTGGGGCCTTTGAGAATCCGATTTGGTGGGCGGTGCCGCTCAGAGTTCAATTTGGTGAGCAGGGCCCCTCAGGGTCTGATTTGGTGAGCGGGGCCCCTCAGGGTCCGATTTGGTGAGCGGGGCCCCTCAGGGTCCGATTTGGTGGGCGGGATCTCTGAGTCCGATTTGGCGGGCGGGGCCCCTCAGGGTCCGATTTGGCGGGCAGGGCCCCTCAGGGTCCAATTTGGTGGGCGGGACCCCTCAGGGTCCAATTTGATGGGCGGGGCCCCTCAGGGACCAATTTGGTGGGCGGGGCCCCTCAGGGTTCGATTTGGTGGGCGGGGCCCCTCAAGGTCTGATTTGTTGGGCGGGGCCCCTCAGGGTCTGATTTGGTGGGCGAGGCCCAACAGGCTCCGATTTGGTGGGTGGGGCCCCTCAGAATTCAATTTGGTGAGCGGGGCCCCTCAGGGTCCGATTTGGTGAGGGGGGCCCTTCAGGGTCCGATTTGGTGGGCGGGGGCGCACTTGGCGCACATTCTCTCTCAAGGGCATGCGTCATGTGATGAAGCTAGATTTGCATTTGTGCTGTGGGTTTCGCTTTAAGAGCTGACATTATGTGGCACAAGCTCTGTCCTGGGGGCGTCATGTGACGTTCGTAGGCGTTGGCATAGTAACTGGGTGTGCCTGCGCATATCAATGAGCTTTACTGTCATTTCAATCGCCTCAGGGCACGTTTTAAGTTTCCCATTCAAATGCATTGAGACAGTGCATTCCAATGACGGGAAAAAAAATTTTCAAACGCAAATTGCGCAAAAACTACAAATCCGATCGACACAAAAAATACTTAGCACACCTCTCGTGGGCGCTGGCTTCAAAACGACACCTCAACGGAGTCTGTGCGTGTAGCGGTTCGGGCCACATTAATTGCGGAAATCATCTGAATAGTAATAATAATACTAGATGTGTATTTCCTGAAGGAAGTACAGATAGTGGTTTGAAATGGTGCCCGGGCTGCCCCTTTAAGAGAGACTTGCCTGCTGCCCCTGCAAGACTTTCAACTCAGGATCCATTTTAACTGTATGTGCCTCTCAGGGGCCACTTTGGCCTCAGGGTCTGATTTGGTGGGTGGGGCCCCTCAGCATCTGATTCCTTGGCCTGGGCTCCGCAGGGCTTGAATTGTTGGCCGGGATCCCTCAGGCTCCTATTTTGTGGGTGTGGCCCCTCAGGGTCTGATTTTGTGGGTGTGGCCCCTCAGGGTCCGATTTTGTGGGTGTGGCCCCTCAGGGTCCGATTTTGTGGGTGTGGCCCCTCAGGGTCCGATTTTGTGGGTGTGGCCCCTCTGGGTCCGATTTTGTGGCCAGGGCCCCTCAGGGTCCGATTTTGTGGCCGGGGCCCCTCAGGGTCCGATTTTGTGGCTGGGGACCCTCAGGGTCCGATTTTGTGGCTGGGGACCCTCAGGGTCTGATTTTGTGGGTGGGGCCCATCAGGGTCCCATTCTGTTGGTGGGGCCCCTCAGGGTCCGATTTTGTGACTGGGGACCCTCAGGGTCTGATTTTGTGGGTGGGGCCCCTCAGGGTCTGATTTTGTGGCTGGGGCCCCTCAGGGTCTGATTTTGTGGGAGGGGCCCCTCAGGGTCTGATTTTGTGGCCGGGCCCACTCAGGGTCTGATTTTGTGGGTGGAGCCCCCTGAGTCTATTTTGGTGGGCGGGGCCACTCTGGGTCCGATTTAGTGGGTGGTGCCCCTCATGGTCCGATTTGGTGGGCGGGGCCCCTCTGGGTCCGATTTGGTGGGCGGGGCCCTTCAGGGTCCGATTTGGTGGGCGGGGCTCCTCAGGTTCCGATTTGGTGGGCGGGCCCCCTCAGGTTCCGATTTGGTGGGCGGGCCCCCTCAGGGTCCGATTTGATGGGCGGGCCCCCTCAGGGTCCGATTTGATGGGCGGGGCCCCTCTGGGTCCGATTTGGTGGGCGGGGCCCTTCAGGGTCCGATTTGGTGGGCGGGGCACCTCTGGGTCCGATTTGGTGGGCGGGGCCCTTCAGGGTCTGATTTGGTGGGCGGGCCCCCTCAGGGTCCGATTTGATGGGCGGGGCCCCTCTGGGTCCGATTTGGTGGGCGAGGCCCTTCAGGGTCCGATTTGGTGGGAGGGGCACCTCTGGGTCCGACTTGGTGGGCGGGGCACCTCTGGGTCCGACTTGGTGGGCGGGGCACCTCTGGGTCCGACTTGGTGGGCGGGGCACCTCTGGGTCCGACTTGGTGGGCGGGGCACCTCTGGGTCCAATTTGGTGGGCGGGGCACCTCTGGGTCCAATTTGGTGGGCGGGGCACCTCTGGGTCCGATTTGGTGGGCGGGGTCACTCTGGGTCCTATTTGGTGGGCGGGGTTTCTCAGGGTCTGATTTGGTGGGCGGGACTCCATGGGGTCCGATTTGGTGGACGGTGCCCTTCAGGGTCCGATTTGGTGGGCGGGGCCACTCAGAGTCTGATTTGGTGGGCGGGGCCCCTCAGGATCCGATTTGGTGGGTTGTGCTACTCTGGGTCTGATTTTTTGAGCGGGGCCACACTGGGTCCGATTTGGAGGCCAGGGTGGCTCAGCCTCCGATTTGGAGGCCGGGGTGGTTCAGCCTACGATTTGGAGGCCGGGGTGGCTCAGCCTCCGATTTGGAGGGCGGGGTCACTCAGCTTTCGATTTGGCGCGCCGGCCCTTTAAAAGACTCATTTCGGTGCGCTGGCCCTTTAAGAATCACTGTGGCACGTCGGCCCTTTAAGAGCCAGGGTGGCTCACTGGGCTTCTAAATCCACTTTGTCGCACATTCTCTCTCAGGGGCATGTGTTATGTGATGAAGCTAGATTTGCATTTGTGCTGTGGGTTTCACTTTAAGAGCTGATATGTGGCAGAAGCTCTGTCCTTGGGATGTCATGTGACGTTCGTAGGCGTTGGCATAGTAACTGGGTCTGCCTGCGCATATCAATGAGCTCAACTGCCATTTCAATTGCCTCAGGGCACGTTTTGCCATTACCCATTGAAAAGCATTGGAGACAGTGCATTCCAATGACGGGAAAAAAAAATTTCAAACGCAAATTGCGCAAAAACTACAAATCCGATCGACACGAAAAATACTTGGCACACCTCTCGTGGACGCTGGCTTCGAAACGACACCTCAACGGCGTCTGTGCGTTTAGCGGTTCGGGCTGTATTAATTGCGGAAATCAACTTAATAATAATAACTAGATGTGTATTTCCTGAAAGAAGTACAGAGAGTGGTTTGAAATGGTGCCCGGGCTGCCCCTTTAAGAGAAACTTGCCTGCTGCCCCTGCAAGTCTTTCAACTCAGGATCTGTTTTAACTGTGGGTGCCTCTCAGGGGCCACTTTGGCCTGTGAGGCCCCTCAGGGTCTGATTTGGTGGGTGGGGCACCTCAGTATCCGATTTGGTGGGCGGGGCCACTCTACGTCCGATTTTGTGGGTGGGGCCCCTCAGGGTCCGATTTTGTGGCTGGGGCCCCTCAGGGTCCGATTTTGTTGGTTGGGCCCCTCAGGATCCGATTTTGAGGGTGGGGCCCCTCAGAGTCTGATTTTGTGGCCGGGGCCCCTCAGGGTCCGATTTTGTGGTTGGGGCCCCTCAGGGTCCGATTTTGAGGGCGGGCCCCTTAGGGTCCTATTTTGTGGTTGGGGCCCTCAGGGTCCGATTTTGTGGGTGGGGCCTCTCGGTCCGATTTTGAGGGCGGTGCTCCTCAGGGTCTGATTTTGTGGGGGGGCCCCTGAGGGTCCGATTTGGTGGGCGGGGCCCCTCTGGGTTCGATTTTGGGCCGGGGTCTCTCAGGGTCCGATTTTGTGGTTGGGGGCCGTCAGGGTCCGATTTTGTGAGTGGGGCCCCTCAGAGTCCGATTTGGTTGGCGGGGCCCCTCAGGGTCTGATTCGGTGGGGGGGCCTCTCAGGGTCCGATTTGGTGGGCGGGGCCTCTCAGGGTCCGATTTTGAGGACAGGGCCCCTCAGGGTCCAATTTTGTGGGTGGGGCCCCTCAGGGTCCGATTTTGTGGTTGGGGCCCCTCAGGGTCTGATTTTGTGGCCGGTTCTACTCAGGGTCTGATTTTGACGGCGGGGCCCCTCAGGGTCCGATTTTGTGGGCGGGGCCCCTCAGGGTCCGATTTGGTGGGCGGGGCCCCATGGTCCAATTTTGTGGGTGGGGCCCCTCTGGGTTCGATTTTGTGGCCGGGGTCTCTCAGGGTCCGATTTTTGTGGCCGGGGCCCCTCAGGGTCCGATTTTGTGATTGGGGGCCCTCAGGGTCCGATTTTGTGGGTGGGGCCTCTCAGACTCCGATTTGGTTGGCGGGGCCCCTCAGGGTCCGATTTGGTGGGTGGGGGCTCTCAGGGTCCGATTTTGAGGGCGGGGCCCCTCAGGGTCCGATTTTGTGGTTGGGGCCCCTCAGGTTCTGATTTTGTGGCCGGGTCTACTCATTGTCCGATTTTGTGGGTGGGGCCCCTTAGGGTCTGATTTTGTGGGTGGAGCCCCCTGGGTCCATTTTGGTGGGCGGGGCCACTCTTGGTCCGATTTGGTGGGCGGGGCCCCTCAGGGTCCGATTTGGTGGGCGTGGCGTCTCTCGGTCCGATTTAGTGGGCAGTGCCCCTCAGTTTCCGATTTGGTGGGCGGGGCCCCTCAGGGTCCGATTTGGTGGGCGGGGCCCCTCTGCTTCCGATTTGGTGGGCGGGGCCCTTCAGGGTCCAATTTGGTGGGCAGGGCCCCTCTGGGTCCGATTTGGTGGGCGGGGCCCTTCAGGGTCCGATTTGGTGGGCGGGGCCCTTCAGGGTCCGATTTGGTGGGCGGGGCCCTTCAGGGTCCGATTTGGTGGGCGGGGCCCTTCAGGGTCCGATTTGGTGGGCTGTGCCACTCTGGGTCCGTTTTTGGTGGGCGGGGCCACTCTGGGTCCGTTTTGGAGGCCAGGATGGCTCAGCCTCCGATTTTCAGGCCGCTGTGGCTCAGCCTCCGATTTGGAGCCTGGGGTCACTCAGCTTTCGATTTGGCGCGTCGGCCCTTTAAGACTCATTTCGGTGCGGCGGTCCTTTAAGAATCACTTTGGCGCTTCGGCCCTTTAAGAGCCATTTTGGCTCACTGGGCTTCTAAATACACTTTGGCGCACATTCTCTCTCAGGGGCATGTGTCATGTGATGAAGCTAGATTTGCATTTGTGCTGTGGGTTTCGCTTTAAGAGCTGATATTATGTGGCAGAAGCCCTGTTCTGGAGATGTCATGTGACGTTCGTAGGCGTTGGCATAGTAACTGGTTTTGCCTGCGCATATCAATGAGCTCAACTGCCATTTCAATCGCCTCAGGGCACGTTTTGCCATTTCCCCATTCAAATGCATTGAATACAATGCATTCCAATGACGGGAAAAAAAATTTTCTAACGCAAATTGCACAAAAACTACAAATCTGATCGACGTGAAAAATACTTAGCACACCTCTCATGGACGCTGGCTTCGAAACGACACCTCAACGCAGTCTGTGCGTGTAGCGGTTCGGGCTGTAATAATTGCGGAAATCAACTTAATAATAATAAGAAGAAGAATAAGTTAGCAGCGTTCGGATTACAATATAGTGGTTTTTTCAAACCACTATAATAAGTTAGCAGCGTTCAGATTACAATATAGTAGTTTTTTCAAACCACTATAATAATACTAGATGTGTATTTCCTGAAGGAAGTACAGATAGTGGTTTGAAATGGTGCCCGGGCTGCCCCTTTTGAGAGAGACTTGCCCCTGCAAGACTCAACTCAGGATCCATTTTAAGTGTGGGTGCCTCTCAGGGGGCACTTTGGCCTCAGGGTCTGATTTGGTGGTTGGGGCCGCTTAGGATCCAATTCGGTGGCCTGGGCTCCTGGGGGTTTGAATTGTTGGCCGGGATCCCTCAGGGTCCAATTTTGTCGGTGGGGCCCCTCGGGGTCCGATTTTGTGGCTGGGGCCCCTCAGGGTTCGATTTTGTGGGTAGAGCCCCTCAGGATCCAATTTTGTGGGTGGAGCCCCTCAGGGTCCGATTTTGTGGGTGGGGCCCCTCAGGGTCCGATTTTGTGGCCGGGGCCTTTCAGGGTCCGATTTTGTGGTTGGGGCCTTTCAGGGTACAATTTTGTGGTTGGGGCCCCTCAGGGTCCTTCAGGGTCTGATTTGGTGGGCTGGGCAACTCTTAATCTGATTTGGTAGGCGGGGCCCCTCAGGGTCCGATTTAGTGAGTGGGGCCCCTCCGAGTTCAATTTGGTGAGCGGGGCCCCTCAGGGTCAGATTTGGTTAGTGGGGCCCCTCAGTGTCCGATTTGGTCAGCGGGGCTCCTCAGGGTCCGACCTTGTGGTTGGGGCCCCTCAGGGTCTGCTTTTGTGGCCGGTGCCCCTCAGGGTCCGATTTTGTGGGTGGGGCCCCTCGGGGTCCGATTTTGTGGGTGGGGCCCCTCAGGGTCTGATTTGGTGGGTCGACCCCTCAGGTTCCAATTTAGTGAGCGGGGCCCCTCAGGGTCAGATTTGGTCAGTGGGGCCCCTCTGGGTCCGATTTGGTCAGCGGGGATCCTCAGGGTCCAATTTTGTGGTTGGGGCCCCTCAGGGTCTGATTTTGTGGGTGGAGCCCCTCAGGGTCCCATTTTGTGGCAGGGGACCTCAGGGTCCGATTTTGTGGGTGGGGCACCTCAGGGTCCAACTTTGTGGCCAGGGCCCCTCAGGGTCCGATTTTGTGGCCGGGGCCCCTTAGGGTCTGATTTTGTGGCCGGGGCACCTCAGGGTCCGATTTTGTGGCCGGGGCCCCTTAGGGTCCGATTTTGTGGCCAAGGCACCTCAGGGTCCAACTTTGTGGCCAGGGCCCCTCAGGGTCCGATTTTGTGATTGGGGCCCCTCAGGGTCCGACTTGGTGGGCGGGGCCACTCTCGGTCCGATTTTGTGGGTGATTTTGTGGCCGGGCCCCTCAGGGTCCGATTTTGTGGCCGGGGCCCCTTGGGGTCCGATTTTGTGGCCGGGGCACCTCAGGGTCCAACTTTGTGGTTGGGGCCCCTCAGGGTCCGACTTGGTGGGCGGGGCCACTCTCGGTCTGATTTGGTGGGCAGGGCCCCTCTGGGTTCGACTTGGTGGGCGGGGCCCCTCAGGGTCTGACTTGGTGGGCGGGGCCCCTCAGGGTCCGATTTGGTGTGCGGGGCCACTCTGGGTCTGATTTGGTAAGCTGTGCTCCTCAGGGTCCGATTTGGTGGGCGGGGACCTTCAGTGTCCGATTTGGTGGGCTGTGCCATGCTGGGTCCGATTTGGTGGGCAGGGCAACGCTGGGTCAGATTTGGAGGCTAGGGTGGCTCAGCCTCCGATTTGGAGGCCGGGGTGGCTCAGCCTTCGATTTGGAGCCTGGGGTCACTAAGCTTTCGATTTGGCGCGCCGGCCCTTTAAGACTCATTTCGGTGCGCTGCCCTTTAAGAATCACTTTCGCGCGTTGGCCCTTTAAGAGCCAGTTTGGCTCACTTGGCTTCTAAATCCACTTTGGCGCACATTCTCTCTCAGGGATATGCGTCATGTGATGAAGCTAGATTTGCATTAGTGCTGTGTGTTTCGCTTTAAGAGCTGATATTATGTGGCAGAAGCTCTGTCCTTGGGGCGTCATGTGATGTTCGTAGGCGTTGGCATAGTAAATGGGTGTGTCTGCGCATATCAATGAGCTTAACTGCCATTTCAGTCGCCTCAGGGCATGTTTTGTCTATAGCAAAATTTCCCCATTCAAATGCATTGAGACAATGCATTCCAATGACGGGAAAAAAAAATTTCAAACGCAAATTGCGCAAAAACTACAAATCCGATCGACACGAAAAATACTTAGCACACATCTTGTGGACGCTGGCTTCAAAACGACAAATCAACGGAGTCTGTGCGTGTAGCGGTTCGGGCCGCATTAATTGCGGAAATCAACTGAATAAAAAGAAAAAGTTAGCAGCGTTCGGATTACAACATTAATACTAGATGTGTATTTCCTGAAGGAAGTACAGATAGTGGTTTGAAATGGTGCCCGGGCTGCCCCTTTAAGAGAGACTTGCCTCCTGCCCCTGCAAGACTTTCAACTCAGGATTCGTTTTAACTGTATGTGCCTCTCAGGGGCCACTTTGGCCTCAGGGTCTGATTTTGTGGCCGGATCCACTCAGGGTCCGATTTTGTGGGTGGGGCCCCTCAGGGTCCGATTTTGTGACCGGGGCCCCTCAGGGTCCAATTTTGTGGGTGGGGCCCTTCAGGGCCCGATTTTGTGGCCGGGGCTCCTCAGGGTCTGATTTTGTGGTTGGGGCCCCTCAGGTTCCGATTTTGTGGGTGGGGCCACTCTGGGTCTGATTTGGTATACGGGGCCCCTCAGGGTCTGATTTTCTGGCCGGGGCCCCTCAGGGTTCGATTTTGTGGTTGGGGCCCCTCAGGGTCCGATTTTGTGGTTGGGGCCCCTCAGGGTCCGATTTTGTGGCCGGGGCCCCTCAGGGTCCGATTTTGTGGTTGGGGCCCCTCAGGGTCCGATTTTGTGGCTGGGGCCCCTCAGTGTCCGATTTTGTGGTCGGGGCCCCTCAGGGTCTAATTTTGTGACTGGGGCCCATCAGCGTCCGATTTTGTGGCCGAGGCCCCTCAGGGTCAGATTTTGTTGGGGCCCCTCAGGGTCTGATTTTGTGGCCGGGGCCCCTCAGGGTCTGATTTTGTGGGTGGGGCCCCTTAGGGTCTGATTTTGTTTGCGGAGCCCCTCTGGGTCCAATTTGGTGGGCGTGACCACTCTGGGTCCGTTTTGGTGGGTGGGACCACTCTGGGTCCAATTTGGTGGGCGGGGCCACTCGGGGGCCGATTTGGTGGGCGGGGCCACTCGGGGCCCGATTTGGTGGGCGGGGCCACTTGGGGCCCGATTTGGTGGGCGGGGCCACTCGGGGGCCGATTTGGTGGGCTGGGCCACTCTGGGGCAGATTTGGTGGGCGGGGCCCCTCAGGGTCCGATTTGGTGGGCGGGGCTACTCTGGGTCCGATTTGCTGGGCGGGGCCCCTCTGGGTCCGATTTCTTCAGCGGGGGCCACGCTGGGTCCGATTTGAAGGTCAAGGTCGATCAGCCTCCAATTTGGAGGCCGGGGTGGCTAAGCCTCCGATTTGGAGGCCGGGGTGGATCAGCCTCCGATTTGGAGGCCCGGGTGGATCAGCCTCCGATTTGGAGGCCGGGGTGGATCAGCCTCCGATTTGGAGGCCGGGGTGGATCAGCCTCCGATTTGGAGGCCGGGGTGGATCAGCCTCCGATTTGGAGGCCGGGGTGGATCAGCCTCCGATTTGGAGGCCGGGGTGGATCAGCCTCCGATTTGGAGGCCGGGGTGGATCAGCCTCCGATTTGGAGGCCGGGGTGGATCAGCCTCCGATTTGGAGGCCGGGGTGGCTTAGCCTCCGATTTGGAGGCTGGGGTGGCTCAGCCTCTGATTTGGAGGCCTGGGTCGATCAGCCTCCGATTTGGAGGCCGGGGTGGATCAGGCTCCGATTTGGAGGACGGGGTGGCTCAGGCTCCGATTTGGAGGCCGGGGTGGATCAGCCTCCCATTTGGAGGCCGGGGTGGCTCATTGTCCGATTTGGAGGCCGGGGTGGCTCAGCCTCCGATTTGGAGGCCGGGGTGGATCAACCTCCGATTTGGAGGCCGGGGTGGATCAGCCTCCGATTTGGAGGCCGGGGTGGATCAGCCTCCGATTTGAAGGTCAAGGTCGATCAGCCTCCGATTTGGAGGCCGGGGTGGATCAGCCTCCGATTTGGAGGCCGGGGTGGATCAGCCTCCGATTTGGAGGCCGGGGTGGATCAGCCTCCGATTTGGAGGCCGGGGTGGATCAGCCTCCGATTTGGAGGCCGGGGTGGATCAGCCTCCGATTTGGAGGCCGGGGTGGATCAGCCTCCGATTTGGAGGCCGGGGTGGCTCAGCCTCCGATTTGGAGGCCGGGGTGGCTCAGCCTCCGATTTGGAGGCCGGGGTGGCTCAGCCTCCGATTTGGAGGCCGGGGTGGCTCAGCCTCCGATTTGGAGGCCGGGGTGGCTCAGCCTCCGATTTGGAGGCCGGGGTGGCTCAGCCTCCGATTTGGAGGCCGGGGTGGCTCAGCCTCCGATTTGGAGGCCGGGGTGGCTCAGCCTCCGATTTGGAGGCCGGGGTGGCTCAGCCTCCGATTTGGAGGCCGGGGTGGCTCAGCCTCCGATTTGGAGGCCGGGGTGGCTCAGCCTCCGATTTGGAGGCCGGGGTGGCTCAGCCTCCGATTTGGAGGCCGGGGTGGCTCAGCCTCCGATTTGGAGGCCTGGGTCGATCAGCCTCTGATTTGGAGGCCTGGGTCGATCAGCCTCCGATTTGGAGGCCGGGGTGGATCAGGCTCCGATTTGGAGGACGGGGTGGCTCAGGCTCCGATTTGGAGGCCGGGGTGGATCAGCCTCCCATTTGGAGGCCGGGGTGGCTCATTGTCCGATTTGGAGGCCGGGGTGGCTCAGCCTCCGATTTGGAGGCCGGGGTGGCTCAGCCTCCGATTTGGAGGCCGGGGTGGCTCAGTCTCCGATTTGGTGTGTCGGCCCTTTAAGACTCATTTGGGTGCGCTGGCCCTTTAACAATCACTTTGGCGTGTTGGCCCTTTAAGAGCTAGTTTGGCTGACTGGGCTTCTTTTAAATCCACTTTGGCGCACACATTCTCTCTCAGGGGCATGTGTCATGTGATGAAGCTAGATTTGCATTTGTGCTGTGGGTTTCGCTTTAAGAGCTGATATTATGTGCCAGAAGCTCTGTCCTGGGGGAGTCATGTGATGTTCGTAGGTGTTGGCATAGTAAATGGGTGTGCCTGCGCATATCAATGAGCTTTACTGCCATTTGAATTGCCTCAGGGCACGTTTTAAGTTGCCCATTGAAAAGATTTGAGACATGCATTCCAATGACGGGAAAAAAAAATTTCTAACGCACATTGCGCAAAAACTACAAATCCGATCGACACGAAATATACTTAGCACACCTCTCGTGGATGCTGGCTTCGAAACAAAACCTCAACGGAGTCTGTGCGTGTAGCGGTTCGGGCCGCATTAATTGCGGAAATCAACTGAATAAAAAGAAAAAGTTAGCAGCGTTCGGATTACAACATTAATACTAGATGTGTATTTCCTGAAGGAAGTACAGATAGTGGTTTGAAATGGTGGCCGGGCTGCCCCTTTAAGAGAGACTTGCCTGCTGCCCCTGCAAGACTTTCAACTCAGGATACAATTTAACTGTGGGTGCCTCTCAGGGGCCACTTTGGCCTCATGGTCTGATTTTGTGGGTGGGGCCCCTCAGGGCCTGATTTTGTGGGTGGGGCCCCTCAGGGTCTGATTTTTTTGGGTGGGGCCTGTCAGGGTCCGATTTTGTGGCCGGGGCCACTCAGGGTCCGATTTGGTGGCCGGGGCCCCTCAGGGTCCGATTTGGTGGCCGGGGCCCCTCAGGGTCTGATTTGGTGGGTGGGGCCCCTCAAGGTCCGATTTTGTGGCTGGGGCCCCTCAGGGTCCGATTTTGTGGCCGGGGCCAATCAGGATCCGATTTTTGTGGCCGGAACCCCTCAGGGTCCAATTTTGCAGGTGGGGCCCCTCAGGGTCCGATTTTGTGGCCGGGGCCCGTCAGGGTCCGATTTTGTGGGTGGGACCTCTCAGGGTCCGATTTGGTGGGCGGGGCCCCTCAGGGTCCAATTTGGTGGGCAGGTCCCCTCAGGGTCCGATTTGTGGGTTGGGCCCCTCAGGGTCCGATTTTGTGGCCGGGGTCCCTCAGGGTCCGATTTTGTGTCAGGGGTCCCTCAGGGTCCGATTTGTGGGTTGGGTCCCCTCCGGGTCCGATTTTGTGGTTGGGGCCCCTCAGGGTCCGATTTTGTGGTTGGGGCCCCTCAGGGTCCGATTTTGTGGCCGCGGCCCCTCAGGGTCCGATTTTGTGGCCGCGGCCCCTCAGGGTCCGATTTTGTGGCCGCGGCCCCTCAGGGTCCGATTTTGTGGCAGGGGCCCCTCTGGGTCCGATTTTGTGGGTAGGGCCCCTCTGGGTCCAATTTGGTGGGCGGATCCACTCTGGGTCCAATTTGGTGGGCGGGGCCTCTCAGGGTCTGATTTTGTGGTTGGGTCCCCTCAGGGTCCGATTTTGTGGTTGGGGCCCCTCAGGGTCCGATTTTGTGGCCGGGGCCTATCAGGGTCCAATTTTGTGATGGGCCCATCAGGGTCCGATTTTGTGTCCGCGGCCCCTCTGGGTCTGATTTTGTGGCAGGGGCCCCTCTGGGTCTGATTTTGTGGGCGGATCCCCTCTGGGTCCAATTTGGTGGGCGGGACCACTCTGGGTCCAATTTGGTGGGCGGGACCACTCTGGGTCCAATTTGGTGGGCGGGACCACTCTGGGTCCGATTTGGTGGGCGGGGCCTCTCAGGGTCCGATTTGGTGGGCGGGGCCCCACAGGGTCCGATTTGGTGGGCGGGGCCACTCTGGGTAAGATTTGGAGGCTGGGGTCCCTCAGCCTCCAATTTGGAGGCCGAGGTCAAAAAGCCTCTGATTTGGAGGCCGGGGTCGATGAGACTCCGATTTGGAGGCCGGGGTGGCTCAGCCTCCGATTTGGAGGCCGGGGTGGCTCAGCCTCCGATTTGGAGGCCGGGGTGGCTCAGCCTCCGATTTGGAGGCCGGGGTGGCTCAGCCTCCGATTTGGAGGCCGGGGTGGCTCAGCCTCCGATTTGGAGGCCGGGGTGGCTCAGCCTCCGATTTGGAGGCCGGGGTGGCTCAGCCTCCGATTTGGAGGCCGGGGTGGCTCAGCCTCCGATTTGGAGGACGGGGTGGCTCAGGCTCCGATTTGGAGGCCGGGGTGGATCAGCCTCCGATTTGGAGGCCGAGGTGGCTCAGCCTCCCATTTGGAGGCCGGGGTGGCTCAGCCTCCCATTTGGAGGCCGGGGTGGCTCAGCCTCCGATTTGGAGGCCGGGGTGGCTCAGCCTCCGATTTGGAGGCCGGGGTGGCTCAGTCTCCGATTTGGTGTGTCGGCCCTTTAAGACTCATTTGGGTGCGCTGGCCCTTTAACAATCACTTTGGCGTGTTGGCCCTTTAAGAGCTAGTTTGGCTGACTGGGCTTCTTTTAAATCCACTTTGGCGCACACATTCTCTCTCAGGGGCATGTGTCATGTGATGAAGCTAGATTTGCATTTGTGCTGTGGGTTTCGCTTTAAGAGCTGATATTATGTGGCAGAGGCTCTGTGCTGGGGTTCAAGTGAAGTTCGTAGGCGTTGGCATAGTAACTGGGTCTGCCTGCGCATATCAATGAGCTCAACTGTCATTTCAATCGCCTCAGGGCACGTTTTGCCATTTCCTATTGAAAAGCATTGGAGACAGTGCATTCTAATGACGGGAAAAAAAATTTTCAAACGCAAATTGCGCAAAAACTACAAATCCGATCGACACGAAAAATACTTAGCACACCTCTCATGGACGCTGGCTTCGAAACGACACCTCAACAGAGTCTGTGCGTGTAGCGGTTCGGGCCGCATTAATTGCGGAAATCAACTTAATAATAAGAAGAAGAATAAGTTAGCAGCGTTCGGATTACAATATAGTGGTTTTTTCAAACCACTATAACTAGATGTGTATTTCCTGAAGGAAGTACAGATAGTGGTTTGAAATGGTGCCTGGGCTGCCCCTTTAAGAGAGACTTGCCTGCTGCCCCTGCAAGACTTTCAACTCAGGATCTGTTTTAACTGTGGGTGCCTTTCAGGGGCCACTTTGGCCTGTGGGGCCCTTAAAGGTCTGATTTTGTGGCAAGGGACCCTCAGGCTGTGTGCACACGCTGCGGAAAAGGTGCGGATTCATCCGCGTGGATTTTGTACAATCCGCAGGTGAAACCGCAGGTCAAAAGACCTGCGGTTTTACCTGCGGATTGCTCTGCGGTTTTGCCCTGCGGTTTTTCATCTCCTCAATGGAGGAGATGGCAAACCACAGGAGAATCCGCAGAAAGAATTGACATGTCAATTCTTTCTGCGGATTGAAAACCGCAGATAATCCGCGCAGAAAATTCCGCACCGTCTGCACTGCGGTTTTTGATTCCCATAGGGAATCATTGTACTGTACACCGCAGCAGAAACTGCTGCGGGTCCGCAGCGGCCAAAACCGCTGCGGAACCGCAGCAAAATCCGCAGCGTGTGCACACAGCCTCAGGGTCTGATTTGGTGGGCGGGGCCCCTCTGGGTCCGATATGGTGGGCGGGGCCAGTCAGAGTCCGATTTGGTGAGCGGGGCCAGTCACGATCTGTTTTGGTGGGCGGGGCCACTCTGGGTCTGATTTGGTGGGCGGGGCCCCTCAGGGTCTGATTTTGTGGATGGGACCCCTTAAGGGTCTGATTTTGTGGGCGGAGCCCCTCTGGGTCCAGTTTGGTGGGCGGGGCCCCTCTGGGTCCGATATGGTGGGTGGGGCCAGTCAGAGTCCGATTTGGTGAGCGGGGACAGTTACGATCTGTTTTGGTGGGCGGGGCCAATCAAGTTTTTGCATAAAAACTACAAATCCGATTGACACGAAAAATACTTAGCACACCACTTGTGGACGCTGTCTTCGAAACGACACCTCAACGGAGTCTGTGCGTGTAGCGGTTCTGGCCGCATTAATTGTGGAAATCAACTGAATAATAATAATAATACTAGATGTGTATTTCCTGAAGGAAGTACAGATAGTGGTTTGAAATGGTGCCCGGGCTGCCCCTTTAAGAGAGACTTGCCTGCTGCCCCTGCAAGACTTTCAACTCAGGATCCGTTTTAACTGTGAGTGCCTCTCAGAGGCCACTTTGGCCTCAGGGTCTGATTTGGTGGGTGGGGCCCCTCAGGATCCGATTCCTTGGCCTGGGCTCCTCAGGGCTTGAATTGTTGGCGGGGATCTCTCAGGCTCCGATTTTGTGGGTGTGGCCCCTCAGGGTCCGATTTTGTGGGTGGGGCCCCTCAGGTTCCGATTTTGTGAGTGGGGCCCCTCAGGGTCCGATTCTGTGGCCGGGGCCCCTCAGGGTCTGATTTTGTGGCCGGATCCCCTCAGGGTCCGATTTTCTGGCCGTGGCCCCTCAGGGTCCGATTATGTGGGTTGGGCCCCTCAGTGTCCGATTTTCTGGCCAGGGCCCCTCAGGGTCCGATTTTGTAGCCGAGGCCCCTCAGGGTCCGATTTTGTGGCCAGGGCCCCTCAGGGTCTGATTTTGTGGTTGGGATCAATCAGGGTCCAATTTTGTGGTTGGGGCCCCTCAGGGTCAGATTTGGTGGGTTGGGCCCCTTAGGGTCTGATTTTGTGGGCGGAGACCCTCTGGGTCCGATTTGGTCGGCGGGGCCACTCTGGGTCCGATTTGGTTGGCGGGACCACTCTGGGTCCGATTTAGTGGGCGGGGCCCCACAGGGTCCGATTTGGTGGGCGGGGCCCCTCAGGGTCTGGTTTGGTGGGCAGGGCCTCTCTGGGTCCGATTTGGTGGGCGGGGCCACTCGGTAAGATTTGGTGGGCGGGGCCACTCTGGGTAAGATTTGGAGGCCGGGGTCGATGAGCTTCCGATTTGGAGGCCGGGGTCGATCAGCCTCCCATTTGGAGGCCGGGGTGGCTCAGCCTTCCATTTGGAGGCCGGGGTGGCTCAGCCTTCCATTTGGAGGCCGGGGTGGCTCAGCCTCCCATTTGGAGGCCGGGGTGGCTCAGCCTCCCATTTGGAGGCCGGGGTGGCTCAGCCTCCCATTTGGAGGCCGGGGTGGCTCAGCCTCCCATTTGGAGGCCGGGTTGCTCAGCCTCCGATTTGGAGGCCGGGGTGGCTCAGCCTCCGATTTGGAGGCCGGGGTGGCTCAGCCTCCGATTTGGAGGCCGGGGTGGCTCAGCCTCCGATTTGGAGGCCGGGGTGGCTCAGCCTCCGATTTGGAGGCCGGGGTGGCTCAGCCTCCGATTTGGAGGCCGGGGTGGCTCAGCCTCCGATTTGGAGGCCGGGGTGGCTCAGCCTCCGATTTGGAGGCCGGGGTGGCTCAGCCTCCGATTTGGAGGCCGGGGTGGCTCAGCCTCCGATTTGGAGGCTGCGGGGTCGATCAGCCTCCCATTTGGAGCCTGTGGTCACTCAGCTTTCGATTTGGCGTGTTGTCCCTTTAAGACTCATTTCGGTGCGCCGGCCCTTTAACAGTCACTTTTGCACTTCGGCCCTTTAAGAGCCAGTTTGGCTCACTGGGCTTCTAAATACACTTTGGCGCACATTCTCTCTCAGGGGCATGTGTCATGTGATGAAGCTAGATTTGCATTTGTAATGTGGGTTTCGCTTTAAGAGCTGATATTATGTGGCAGAAGCCCTGTTCTGGAGATGTCATGTGACGTTCGTAGGCGTTGGCATAGTAACTGGTTCTGCCTGCGCATATCAATGAGCTCAACTGCCATTTCAATCGCCTCAGGGCACGTTTTGCCATTTCCTATTGAAAAGCATTGGAGACAGTGCATTCCAATGACGGGAAAAAAAAATTTCGAACGCAAATTGCGCAAAAACTACAAATCTGATCGACACGAAAAATACTTAGCACACCTCTCATGGGCGCTGGCTTCGAAACGACACCTCAACGGAGTCTGTGCGTGTAGCGGTTCGGGCTGTATTAATTGCGGAAATCAACTTAATAATAATAAGAAGAATAAGTTAGCAGCGTTCGGATTACAATATAGTGGTTTTTTCAAACCACTATAACTAGATGTGTATTTCCTGAAGGAAGTACAGATAGTGGTTTGAAATGGTGCCCGGGCTGCCCCTTTAAGAGAGACTTGCCTGCTGCCCCTGCAAGACTTTCAACTCAGGATCCGTTTTAACTGTGGGTGCCTCTCAGGGGCCACTTTGGCCTGTGGGGCCCCTCAGGGTCTGATTTGGTGGGTGGGGCCCCTCAGGATCCGATTTGGTGGGTGGGGCCACTCTGGGTCCGATTTGGAGGCCAGGGTGGCTCAGCCTCCGATTTGTAGGCCAGGTTCGATCAGCCTCCGATTTGGAGCGTGGGGTCGCTCAGCTTTCGATTTGGCGCGCCGGCCCTTTAAGACTCATTTCGGTGCGTCAGCCCTTTAAGAATCACTTAGGCGCGTCGGCCCTTTAAAAGCTAGTTTGGCGCACTGGGCTTCTAAATCCACTTTGGCGGACATTCTCTCTCAGGGGCATGCATCATGTGATGAAGCTAGATTTGCATTTGTGCTTTGGGTTTCGCTTTAAGAGCTGATATTGTCTGGCAGAAACTGTGTCCTGCTGGGGTCATGTAAAGTTCGTAATCGTTGGCATAGTAACTGGGTGTGCCTGCGCCAGGGCCGACTCCAGGTTTTTGAGGGCCCCGGGCGAAAAAGTCTCAGTGGGCCCCCCCTTAACACATACCACGACTCATGCCGTGTGACATCCGTGGTGACCGCCAAAAACGGACTTGTCTCCGCGTGGATCACACGGACACGCATGTGATACACACAGACACTCGCTCTGTGGCAAAACACGTTCATGTGAAGGAGGCTACTGATTAGTAGTGTACGCATGAAAGAAAGAAGAGAGCGAGAGAAAGAACAGAGAGAGAACAGAAAGAAAGAAAGAGGGGAAATAAAGAACAGAGAAAGAAAGAGAGAAAGAATGGAAGGAAGAACAGAGAGAGAAAGATACAGAGAGCGAGAGAAAGAAAGAAAGAACATAGAAAGAACGAACAGAGAAAGAAAGAGAAAGAAAATAAAGAACAAAGAGAAAGGAAGAACAGAGAGAGAAAGAGAAAGAAAAGAACAGAGAGAAAGAAAGAGGGTAAAGAAAGAAAGAACAGATAGAGAAAGAGTGGAAAGAAAGAACAGAGAGAAGGAAAAAAGAAAGAAAAAGAACAAAGAGAAAGAAAGAGTGGACAGAAAAAAAGAACAGAGAGAGAAAGAAAGAGGGGAAAAAAGAACAGAGGGAGAGAGTAAAAAAGAGGGGAAGAAAGAACGGAGAGAGAAAGAACACAGAGAAAAAGCATCAACAGAAAAAAAGAACAGGGAGAGAGAGAAAGAAGGAGGGGAAAGAAAGAAAGAACAGAGATGTAGAGAGAAAAAGAAAGAGGGGAAAGAACAGATAGAAAGAAAGAGGGGAAGAAAGATCAGAGAGAGAGAGAAAGAGGAAAGAGAGAACAGAGAGAGAGAGAGAAAGAACAGAGAGAAAGAAAGAAAGAAAGAAAGAAAGAGAACAGAGAGAGAGAAAAAAAGATTAGAGAGAAAGAACAGAGAGAGAAAGAAACAGAGAAAGAAAAATTCTATAAAGATACTATAGCAGCCCAGCTCCCATTGTAGTGCCCACCTGAGCCTCCTGGTGCAGGACATATCATGATCCGCTCACATGCCCGACATCCCCGATTCCAAGGCGATCCCGCTATCCGCTCTGTCAGAGGAGGACACGGTGATGGATCTGAAGCATTCCCTGAAGTGCCTCTATGGTTCCGTCACAATCTCCTACTGAAATGACCTAATTTCTGGTCAGCTTCCAGCACGTCACTTCCGGCAGAGCGTTACGTGCAAGTTTTAAATTGCTCCTTGGGGCTCCACTGTGTACTCCTGTGTCCCGCGGGGAAAGTATGCTCCCGGCTGGGGCAGTCTCTCTCTCAAAATCAGGACTGTCTCGCTGGATCCGGGACGGTTGGGACTCGGGAGGTATAAATGCTCCCCACCATACACCTCGTACACACACGGCTCCGCTCCGTACACCCCCGGCTCTGCTCCGCTCCATAAACACACGGCTCAGCTCCGTACACACAGGGCTCCGTTCCGTACATCTCGTACACACACGGCTTCGCTCCGTACACATCGTACACACACGGCTCTGCTCCGTACACCTCGTACACACACGGCTCTGCTCCGTACACCTTGTAAACCCCTCCTGACCCCACCAAACAACACACACGGCTCTGCTACATCCACCTTGTAAAACCTCTCCTGACCCCACACAAGTACACACACGGCGCTGCTACATCTACCTTGCAAAACCCCTCCTGACCCCAAACAAGTACACACACGGCTCTGCTACATCCACCTTGTAAAACACCTCCTGACCCCACACAAAGTACACACATGGCTCTGCTACATCCACCTTGTAAACCCCTCCTGACCCCACACAAGTACAAACACAGCTCTGCTACATCCACCTTGTAAAACCCCTCCTGACCCCACACAAGTACACACACGGTTCTGCTACATCCACCTTGTAAACCCCTCCTGACCCCACACAAGTACACACAAGGCTCTGCTACATCCACCTTGTAAAACACCTCCTGACCCCACACAAAGTACACACATGGCTCTGCTACATCCACCTTGTAAACCCCTCCTGACCCCACACAAGTACAAACACGGCTCTGCTACATCCACCTTGTAAAACCCCTCCTGACCCCACACAAAGTACACACACGGCTCTGCTACATCCACCTTGTAAAACCCCTCCTGACCCCACACAAGTACACACACGGCTCTGCTACATCCATCTTGTAAACCCCTCCTGACCCTACACAAGTACACACACGGCACTGCTACATCCACCTTGTAAAACACCTCCTGACCCCACACAAGTACACACACGCCTCTGCTACATCCACCTTGTAAACCCCACCTGACCTAACACAAGTACACACACGGCTCTGCTACATCCACCTTGTAAACCCCTCCTGACACCACACAAGTACACACACGGCACTGCTACATCCACCTTGTAAACCCCTCCTGACCCCACACAAGTACACACACGGCTCTGCTACATCCACCTTGTAAACCCCTACTGACCCCACACAAAGTACACACATGGCTCTGCTACATCCACCTTGAAAAACACCTCCTGACCCCACACAAGTACACACACGGCACTGCTATATCCACCTTGTAAAACACCTCCTGACCCCACACAAAGTACACAAACAGCTCTGCTACATCACCTTGTAAACCGCTCCTGACCCCACACAAGTACACAAACGGCACTGCTACATCCACCTTGTAAACCCCTCCTGACCCCACACAAGTACACACACGGCACTGCACCATCCACCATGTAAAACCCCTCATGACCCCACACTAGTACACACACGGCTCTGCTACATCACCTTGTAAACCCCTCCTGACCCCACACAAGTACACACATGGCTCTGCTACATCCACCTTGTAAAACACCTCCTGACCCCACACAAATTACACACACGGCTCTGCTACATCCACCTTGTAAAACACCTCCTGACCCCACACAAAGTACACAAACAGCTCTGCTACATCACCTTGTAAACCCCTCCTGACCCCACACAAGTACACAAACGGCACTGCTACATCCACCATGGAAAACCCCTCCTGACCCCACACAAGTACACACATGGCACTGCTACATCCACCTTGTAAAACACCTCCTGACCCCACACAAAGTACACACATGGCTCTGCTACATCACCTTGTAAACCCCTTCTGACCCCACACAAGTACACACACGGCTCTGCTACATCCACCTTGTAAACCCCTCCTGACCCCACACAAGTACACACACGGCTCTGCTACATCCACCTTGTAAACCCCTCCTGACCCCACACAAGTACACACACGGCTCTGCTACATCCACCATGTAAAACCCCTCCTGACCCCACACAAGTACACACATGGCACTGCTACATCCACCTTGTAAAACCCTTCCCTGACCCCACACAAGTACACACACGGCTCTGCTACATCACCTTGTAAAACACCTCCTGACCCCACACAAGTACACACACGGCTCTGCTACATCCACCTTGTAAACCCCTCCTGACCCCACACAAGTACACACACGGCTCTGCTACATCCACCATGTAAAACCCCTCCTGACCCCACACAAGTACACACACGGCACTGCTACATCCACCTTGTAAAACCCCTCCCTGACCCCACACAAGTACACACACGGCTCTGCTACATCCACCATGTAAAACCCCTCCTGACCCCACACAAGTACACACACGGCACTGCTACATCCACCTTGTAAAACCCCTCCCTGACCCCACACAAGTACACACACGGCACTGCTACATCCACCTTGTAAACCCCTTCTGACCCCACACAAGTACACAAACAGCTCTGCTACATCCACCTTGTTAAACCCCTCCCTGAGCCCACCGTCCCACACATAAACGTTACCTCATCCATCCAGACCAGCACCATAATGACAAGCGACCAGCACAACAGAGTGCTGCAGCCACCCTGATCATGTGACCCCTGACTCCTCCCCTCCTGTGACCTCATCACAGGTCCTGTGTCAACACCGCACACAAGATTACAGCCGAAGGAAGCGATGATCATTGCTGGCAGTAAGGCTGTGTGCACACGATGCAGATATCCAGTGGATCCGCAGCTGATTTTACCGCGCAGAAACGTTGCATATCCGCATTGTGATGTACAGTAGCCTTAAAATCAATGAAAAAAAAAACGCTGTGCAGACGCTGCGGATTTTTCCGCGCGGTTTTCCTGCGGTTCAAAATCCGCAGCATGTTACTTCTTTTGTGTGGTTTTCCATCTCCCCTGTCTCCAAATCCGCAGGGGGAAAACCGTACAAAAACCACAATAAAACCGCAGGAAAAATGGAAGAAATCCGCAGGAAAAATGCAGGTCATTTGACCAGTGGATTTATTCCATTCTGAGCGGAAAAATCCGCAGGGCCAAAAAGTCGTCTGCACTCAGCCTAAGGGGCTGCGTCACTGCGTGGGTCCCTCGCGGAGGGCGCAGGTTGGGGTCAGTACATGGGGGCATGGCGGCGGCCGGCGGGTATCCCAGACAGCGTGAGTGGGCCCTCCCATTTCATCAGGGCCCTGGCATTTGCCCGGGTGCTGACGCCGGCCCTGGCCTACGCATATCAATGAGCATAACTGCCACCTCACGACTGCACCGTGTTTTCACTATGGCAACATTTTCCTGTTAAAATGCATTGGAGACAGTGCATTCCAATGACAGGAAAATGTTTTTTAAAACGCAAATTGCGCAAAAACTACAAATCTGATCGACACGAAAAATACTTAGCACACCACTCGTGGACGCTGGCTTCGAAACAACACCTCAACGGAGTCTGTGCGTGTAGCGGTTCGGGTCGCATTAATTGCGGAAATCAACTGAATAGTAATAATAATACTAGATGTGTATTTCCTGAAGGAAGTACAGATAGTGGTTTGAAATGGTGCCCGGGCTGCCCCTTTAAGAGAGACTTGCCTGCTGCCCCTGCAAGACTTTCTTCTCAGGATCCGTTTTAACTGTGAGTGCCTCTCAGGGGCCACTTTGGCCTCATGGTCTGATTTGGTGGGTGGGACGCCTCAGGATCTGATGACTTGGCCTGGGCTCCTCAGGGCTTGAATTGCTGGCTGGGATCCCTCAGGCTCCGATTTTGTGGGTGTGGCCCCTCAGGGTCCAATTTTGTGGGTGGGGCCCCTCAGGGTCCGATTTTGTGGGTGGGGCCCCTCAGGGTCTGATTTTGTGGGTGGGGCCCCTCAGGGTCTAATTTTGTGGCCAGATCCCCTCAGGGTCCGATTTTGTGGGTGGGGCCCCTCAGGGTCCGATTTTGTGGCCGGGGCCCCTTAGGGTCCGATTTTGTGGCCGGGGCCCCTCAGGGTCCGATTTTGTGGGTGGGGCCCCTCAGGGTCCAATTTTGTGGGTGGGGCCACTCTGGATCCGATTTTGTGGGTGGGGCCGCTCTGGGTCCGATTTGGAGGGTGGGGCCACTCTGGGTCCATTTTGTTGGGCGGGGCTACTCAGGGTCCGATTTGGTGGGCAGGTCCCCTCAGGGTCCGATTTTGTGGGTGGGGCCCCTCAGGGTCCGATTTTGTGACCGGAGCCCCTCAGGGTCCGATTTTGTGGTTGGGGCCCCTCAAAGTCCGATTTGGTGAGCTGGGCCCCTCAGGGTCCGATGTGGTGGACGGAGCCCCTCTGGGTCCGATTTGGTGGGCGGGACAAATCTGGGTCTGATTTGGTGGGCGGGGCCACTCTGGGCCTGATTTGGTGGGCGGGACCGCTCTGAGTCCAATTTTGTGGGCGGAGCCCCTCAGGGTCCGATTTGGTGGGTGGGGCCACTCTGGGTCTGATTTGGTGGGCGGGGCCACTCTGGGCCTGATTTGGTGGGCAGGACCGCTCTGAGTCCAATTTTGTGGGCGGAGCCCCTCAGGGTCCGATTTTGTGGGTGGGGCCCCTCAGGGTCCGATTTTGTGACCGGAGCCCCTCAGGGTCCGATTTTGTGGTTGGGGCCCCTCAAAGTCCGATTTGGTGAGCTGGGCCCCTCAGGGTCCGATGTGGTGGACGGAGCCCCTCTGGATCCGATTTGGTGGGCGGGACAAATCTGGGTCTGATTTGGTGGGCGGGGCCACTCTGGGCCTGATTTGGTGGGCGGGACCGCTCTGAGTCCAATTTTGTGGGCGGAGCCCCTCAGGGTCCGATTTGGTGGGCGGGGCCACTCTGGGTCTGATTTGGTGGGTGGGGCCCCTCAGGGTCCGATTTGGTGGGCGGGGCACCTCAGGGTCCGATTTGATGGGCGGGGCCACTCTGGGTCCTTTTTTGTGGGTGGGGCCCCTCAGGGTCCAATTTGTGGGTGGGGCCCCTCAGGGTCTGATTTTGTGGCCGGATCCCCTCAGGGTCCGATTTTGGGGGTGTGGCCCCTCAGGGTCCGATTTTGTGGCTGGGGCCCCTCAGGGTCCAATTTTGTGGGTGGGGCCCCTCAGGGTCCAATTTTGTGGGTGGGGCCACTCTGGATCCGATTTTGTGGGCGGGGCCACTCTGGGTCCGTTTTGTTGGGCGGGGCTACTCAGGGTCCGAATTGGTGGGTGGGGCCCCTCAGGGTCCAATTTGGCGGGCGGGTCCCCTCAGGTCTGATTTTGTGGGTGGGGCCTCTCAGGGTCCGATTTTGTGACCGGGGCCCCTCAGGGTCCGATTTTGTGGTTGGGGCCCTGCAGGGTCCGATTTGGTGGGCGGGGCCCCTCAGGGTCCGATGTGGTGGACGGAGCCCCTCTAGGTCCGATTTGGTGGGCGGGACCACTCTGGGTCCAATTTGGTGGGCGGGACCACTCTGGGTCCAATTTGGTGGGCGGGGCCACTCTGGGTCCGATTTGGTGGGCGGGGCCACTCTGGGTCTGATTTGGTGGGTGGGGCCCCTCAGGGTCCGATTTGGTGGGTGGGGCCACTCTGGGTCCGATTTGGTGGGCGGGGCCACTCTGGGTCCGATTTGGAGGCCAGGGTGGCTCAGTCTCCGTTTTGTAGGCCAGGGCCGATCAGCCTCCGATTTGTAGGCCAGGGTCAATCAGCCTCCGATTTGGAGCCTGGGGTCACTCAGCTTTCAATTTGGCACGCCGGCCCTTTAAGACTCATTTTGGTGCATGGGCCCTTTAAGAATCACTTAGGCGCGTCGGCCGTTTAAGAGCCAGTTTGGCGCACTGGGCTTCTAAATCCACTTTGGCGCACATTCTCTCTCAGGGGCATGCGTCATGTGATGAAGCTAGATTTGCATTTGTGCTCTGGGATTTGCTTTAAGAGCTGATATTATCTGCCAGAAACTCTGTCTTGGAGGGGTCATGAAAAGTTTGTAGGCATTGGCATAGTAACTGGGTGTGCCTACGCATATCAATGAGCTTAACTACTATTTGAATCGCCTCACGACTGCCCCATGTTTTCCCTATGGCAAAATTGTCCATTTGAAATGCATTGAGACAATGCATTCCAATGACAGGAAAATGTTTTTTCAAACACAAATTGCGCAAAAATTATAAATCTGATCGACATGAAAAATACTTAGCACACCTCTCGTGAATGCTGGCTTCGAAACGACACCTCAACGGAGTCTGTGCGTGTAGCGGTTTGGGCCGCATTAATTGCGGAAATCAACTGAATAGTAATAATAATACTAGATGTGTATTT
Organism: Dendrobates tinctorius; assembly: GCF_039654945.1. NCBI lineage: Eukaryota > Metazoa > Chordata > Amphibia > Anura > Dendrobatidae > Dendrobates > Dendrobates tinctorius. The sequence goes on from NW_027361768.1 coordinate 2,196,214, forward strand.
CCTGAAGGAAGTACAGATAGTGGTTTGAAAGGGTGCCCGGGCTGCCCCTTTAAGAGAGACTTGCCTGCTGCCCCTGCAAGACTTTCAACTCAGGATACGATTTAACTGTGGGTGCCTCTAAGAGGCCACTTTGGCTTCAGGGTCTGATTTTGTGGGTGGGGCCACTCAGGGTCTGATTTGGTGGCTGGGGCCACTCAGGGTCCGATTTGGTGGCCGGGGCCCCTCAGGGTCCGATTTGGAGGCCGGGGCCCCTCAGGGTCTGATTTGGTGGGTGGGGCCCCTCAAGGTCCGATTTTTTGGCTGGGGCCCCTCAGTGTCTGATTTTGTGGCCGGGCCACTCAGGATCCGATTTTTGTGGCCGGAACCCCTCAGGGTCCAATTTTGTGGGTGGGGCCCCTCAGGGTCCGATTTTGTGGCTGGGGCCCGTCAGGGTCCGATTTTGTGGGTGGGGCCCCTCAGGGTCCGATTTGGTGGGCGGGGCCCCTCAGGGTCCGATTTTTGTGGATTGGGCCCCTCAGGGTCCGATTTTGTGGCCGGGTCCCCTCAGGGTCCGATTTTGTGGCCGGGGCCCCTCAGGGTCCGATTTTGTGTCAGGGGCCCCTCAGGGTCCGATTTTGTGGTTGGGTCCCCTCAGGGTCCGATTTTGTGGTTGGGGCCCCTCAGGGTCCGATTTGGTGAGGGGGGCCCCACAGGGTCCGATTTGGTGGGTGGGGCCACTCTGGGTAAGATTTGGAGGCCGGGGTCGCTCAGCCTCCAATTTGGAGGCCGAGGTCAAAGAGCCTCCGATTTGGAGGCCGAGGTCAAAGAGCCTCCGATTTGCAGGCCGAGGTCAAATAGCCTCCGATTTGGAGGCCGAGGTCAAAGAGCCTCCGATTTGCAGGCCAGGGTGGATGAGCTTCCGATTTGGAGCCCGGGGTGGCTCAGCCTCCGATTTGGAGGCCGGGGTGCCTCAGCCTCCGATTTGGAGGCCGGGGTGGCTCAGCCTCCGATTTGGAGGCCGGGGTGGCTCAGCCTCCGATTTGGAGGCCGGGGTGGCTCAGCCTCCGATTTGGAGGCCGGGGTGGCTCAGCCTCCGATTTGGAGGCCGGGGTGGCTCAGCCTCCGATTTGGAGGCCGGGGTGGCTCAGCCTCCGATTTGGAGGCCGGGGTGGCTCAGCCTCCGATTTGGAGGCCGGGGTGGCTCAGCCTCCGATTTGGAGGCCGGGGTGGCTCAGCCTCCGATTTGGAGGCCGGGGTGGCTCAGCCTCCGATTTGGAGGCCGGGGTGGCTCAGCCTCCGATTTGGAGGCCGGGGTGGCTCAGCCTCCGATTTGGAGGCCGGGGTGGCTCAGCCTCCGATTTGGCGGCCGGGGTGGATCAGCCTCCGATTTGGCGGCCGGGGTGGATCAGCCTCCGATTTGGCGGCCGGGGTGGATCAGCCTCCGATTTGGCGGCCGGGGTGGATCAGCGTCCGATTTGGAGGCCGGGGAGGCTCAGCGTCCGATTTGGAGGCCGGGGTGGCTCCGCGTCCGATTTGGAGGCCGGGGTGGCTCAGTCTCCGATTTGGTGTGTCGGCCCTTTAAGACTCATTTGGGTGCGCTGGCCCTTTAACAATCACTTTGGCGCGTTGGCCCTTTAAGAGCTAGTTTGGCTCACTGGGCTTCTTTTAAATCCACTTTGGCGCACACATTCTCTCTCAGGGGCATGTGTCATGTGATGAAGCTAGATTTGCATTTGTGCTGTGAGTTTCGCTTTAAGAGCTGATATTATGTGGCAGAGGCTCTGTGCTGGGGTTCAAGTTAAGTTCGTAGGCATTGGCATAGTAACTGGGTCTGCCTGCGCATATCAATGAGCTCAACTGTCATTTCAATCGTCTCAGGGCACGTTTTGCCATTTCCCATTGAAAAGCATTGGAGACAGTGCATTCCAATGACGGGAAAAAAAATTTTCAAACGCAAATTGCGCAAAAACTACAAATCCGATCGACACGAAAAATACTTAGCACACCTCTCATGGACGCTGGCTTCGAAACGACACCTCAATGGAGTCTGTGCGTGTAGCGGTTCGGGCCGCATTAATTGCGGAAATCAACTTAATAATAATGATAAGAAGAATAAGTTAGCAGCGTTCGGATTACAATATAGTGGTTTTTTCAAACCACTATAACTAGATGTGTATTTCCTGAAGGAAGTACAGATAGTGGTTTGAAATCGTACCCGGCTGCCCCTTTAAGAGAGACTTGCCTGCTGCCCCTGCAAGACTTTCAACTCAGGATCCGTTTTAACTGTGAGTGCCTCTCAGGGGCCAATTTGGCCTCAGGGTCTGATTTGGTGGGTGGGGCTCCTCAGGATCTGATTCCTTGGCCTGGGCTCCTCAGGGCTTGAATTGTTGGCCGGGATCCCTCAGGCTCCCTATTTTGTGGGTGTGGCCCCTCAGGGTCCGATTTTGTGGGTGGGGCCCCTCAGGGTCAGATTTTGTGGGTGTGGCCCCTCAGGGTATAATTTTGTGGGTGGGGCCCCTCAGGGTCCGATTTTGTGGGTGGGGCCCCTCAGGGTCCGATTTTTTGAGTGGGGCCCCTCAGGGTCCGATATTGTGGGTGGGGCCCCTCAGGGTCTGATTTGGTGGTTGGGGCCCCTCAGGGTCCGATCTTGTGGCCGGGGCCCCTCAGGGTCCAATTTTGTGGGTGGGGCCCCTCAGGGTCCGATTTTGTGGCCGGGGCCCCTCAGCGTCCGATTTGGTGGGTGGGGCCCTTCAGGGTCCGATTTGGTGAGCGGGGCCCCTCAGGGTCTGATTTGGTGAGCGGGGCCCCTCAGGGTCTGGTTTGGTGGGCGGGATCTATCAGAGTCCGATTTGGTGGGTGGGGCCCCTCAGGGTCCAATTTGGTGGGCGGGGACCCTCTGGGTCCGATTTGGTGGGTGGGATCCCTCGGGGTCCGATTTGGTGGGCGGGGCCCCTCGGGGTCCGATTTGGTGGGCGGGGACCCTCGGGGTCCGATTTGGTGGGTGGGGCCCCTCGGGGTCCGATTTGGTGAGCGGGGCCACTCTAGGTCTGATTTGGTAGGCGGGCCACTCTAGGTCCGATTTGGTGGGCGGGGCCCCTCAGAGTTCAATTTGGTCAGCGGGGCCCCTCAGGGTCCGATTTTGTGGTTGGGCCTTTCAGAATCCAATTTAGTGGGCGGGGCCCCTCAGGGTCCGATTTTGTGTCCGGGTCCCCTCAGGGTCTGGATTTGTGGGTGGGGCCCCTCAGGGTCCGATTTTGTGGGTGGGGCCCCTCAGGGTCTGATTTTGTGGCTGGGGCCCCTCAGGGTCCGATTTTGAAGGTGGGGCCCCTCAGGGTCTAATTTGGTGGGCAGGGCCCCTCAGGGTCTGATTTTGTGGGTTGGGCCCCTCAGGGTCTGATTTTGTGGCCGGGGCCCCTCAGGGTCCGATTTTGTGTCCGGGGCCCCTCAGGGTCCGAATTTGTGGCCGGTGCCTCTCAGGGTCCGATTTTGTGGTTGGGGCCCCTCAGGGTCCGATTTTCCGTCCGGAGCTTCTCAGGGTCCGATTTTGTGGTTGGGGCCCCTCAGGATATGATTTTGTGGCCGGGGTCCCTCAGGGTCCGATTTTGTGGCCGGGGCCCCTGAGGGTCCAATTTTGTGGGTGGGGCCCCTCAGGGTCCGATTTTGTGGGTGGGGCCACTCAGGATCCGATTTTGTGGTTGGGGCCCCTCAGGGTTCAATTCCGTAGGTGGGGTCCCTCAGGGTCCGATTTTGTGGCCGGGGCCCCTCAGGGTCCGATTTTGTGGCCGGGGCCCGTCAGGGTCCGATTTTGTGGTTGGGGCCCCTCAGGGTCCGATTTTGTGGGTAGGGCCCCTCAGGGTCCGATTTTGTGAGTGGGGCCACTCAGGGTCCGATGTTGTGGCCGGATCCCCTCAGGGTCCGATTTTGTGGGTTGGGCCCCTCAGGGTCCAATTTTGTGGCCGGGGCCCCTCAGGGTACAATTTGGTGGGCTCTGGGTCTGATTTGGTGGGCGGGGCCACTCTGGGTCCGATTTGGTGGGCGGGGCCACTCTGGGTCCGATTTGGTGAGCTGGGCCCCTAAGGGTCTGATTTGGTGGGCGGGATCTATCAGAGTCCGATTTGGTGGGTGGGGCCCATCAGGGTCCAATTTGGTTGGCGGGGACCTCCGGGGTCCGATTTGGTGGGCGGGATCCCTCGGGGTCCGATTTGGTGGGCGGGGCCCCTCGGGGTCCGATTTGGTGGGCGGGGCCCCTCGGGGTCCGATTTGGTGGGTGGGGCCCCTCGGGGTCCGATTTGGTGAGCCGGGCCACTCTAGGTCTGATTTGGTGGGCGGGCCACTCTGGGTCCGATTTGGTGGGCGGGGCCCCTCAGAGTTCAATTTGGTCAGCGGGGACCCTCAGGATCCGATTTTGTGGGTGGGGCCCCTCAGGGTCCGATTTTGTGGTTGGGGCCTTTCAGAATCCGATTTAGTGGGCGGGGCCCCTCAGGGTCCGATTTGGTGGGCGGGGCCCCTCAGGGTCACATTTGGTGGGCGGGGCCCCCAGGGTCACATTTGGTGTGCGGGGCCCCTCAGGGTCCGATTTGGTGGGCGGGGCCACTCTGGGTCTGATTTGGTGGGCGGGGCCACTTTGGGTCCGATTTGGTGGACGGGGCCCTTCAGGGTCCAATTTGGTGGGCAGGACACTGAGTCTGATTTTGTGGATTGGGCCCCTCAGGGTCCGATTTTGTGGCCGGTGCCTCTCAGGGTCCGATTTTGTGGTTAGGTCCCCTCAGGGTCCGATTTTTGGGGCCAGGGCCCCTCAGGGTCCGATTTTGCGGGTGGAGCCCCTCAGGGTCCGATTTTGCGGGTGGGGCCCCTTAGGGTCCGATTTTGCGGGTGGGGCCCCTCAGGGTCCGATTTTGTGGCCGGGGCCCCTTAGGGTCCGATTTTGCGGGTGGGGCCCCTCAGGGTCCGATTTTGTGGCCGGGGCCCCTCAGGGTCTGATTTTGTGGCCGGGGCCCCTCAGGGTCTGATTTTGTGGCCGGGGCACCTCAGGGTCCGATTTTGTGGCCTGGGCCCCTCAGGGTCCGATTTTGTGGCCGGGGCCCCTCAGGGACCGATTTTGAGGGTGGGGCCTTTCAGGGTCTAATTTGGTGGGCGGGGCCCCTCAGGGTCCGATTTTGTGGGTGGGGCCCCTCAGGGTCCGATTTTGTGGGTGGGGCCCCTCAGGGTCCGATTTTGTGGGTGGTGCCCCTCAGGGTCCGATTTTGTGGCTGGGGCCCCTCAGGGTCTGATTTTGTGGCTGGGGTCCCTCAGGGTCTGATTTTGTGGGTGGGGCCCCTCAGGGTCCGATTTTGTGATCGGGGCCCCTCAGGGTCTGATTTTGAGGGTGGGGCCCCTCAGGGTCTAATTTGGTGGGCGGGGCCCCTCAGGGTCCGATTTTGTGGGTGGGGCCCCTCAGGGTCCGATTTTGTGGGTGGGGCCCCTCAGGGTCCGATTTTGTGGGTGGGGCCCCTCAGGGTCCGAATTTGTGACTGGGGCCCCTCAGGGTCTGATTTTGTGGGTGGGTCCCATCAGGGTCCGATTCTGTTGGTGGGGCCCCTCAGGGTCCGATTTTGTGACTGGGGACCCTCAGGGTCTGATTTTGTGGGTGGGGCCCCTCAAGGTCCGATTTTGTGGCTGGGGTCCCTCAGGGTCTGATTTTGTGGGTGGGGCCCCTCAGGGTCTGATTTTGTGGCCGGGGCCCCTTAGGGTCTGATTTTGTGACTGAGGCCCCTCTGAGTTCGATTTTGTGGCCGGGGTCTCTCAGGGTCCGATTTTGTGGGTGAGGCCCCTCAGCGACCGATTTTGAGGGTGGGGCCCCTCAGGGTCTAATTTGGTGGGCGGGGCCCCTCAGGGTCAGATTTTGTGGGTGGGGTCCCTCATGGTCTGATTTTGTGGGTGGGTCCCCTCAGGTTTTGATTTTGTGGTTGGGGTCCCTCAGGTTCTGATTTTGTGGCTGGGGTCCCTCAGGGTCTGATTTTGTGGGTGGGGCCCCTCAGGGTCCGATTTTGTGACTGGGGCCCCTCAGGTTCTGATTTTGTGGTTGGGGCCCCTCAGGGTCCGATTTTGTGGCCGGGTCCCCTCAGGGTCTGGATTTGTGGGTGGGGCCCCTCAGGGTCCGATTTTGTGGGTGGGGCCCCTCAGAGTCCGATTTTGTGGCTGGGGCCCCTCAGGGTCTGATTTTGTGCCTGGGGCCCCTCAGGGTCTGATTTTGAGAGTGGGGCCCCTCAGGGTCTAATTTGGTGGGCGGGGCCCCTCAAGGTCTGATTTTGTGGGTGGGGCCCCTCAGGGTCCGATTTCGTGACCTGGGCCCCCTAGGGTCTGATTTTGTGACTGGGGCCCCTCTGGGTTCGATTTTGTGGCCGGGGTGTCTCAGGGTCCGATTTTGTGGGTGGGGCCCCTCAGGGTCTTATTTTGCGGCTGGGGCCCCTCAGGGTCTGGTTTTGTGGGTGGGGCCCCTCAGGGTCTGATTTTGTGGGTGGGGCCCCTCAGGGTCCGATTTTGTGACCGGGGCACCTCAGGGTCTGATTTTGTGGTTGGGGCCCCTGAGGGTCCTATTTTGTGACTTGGGCCCCTCTAGGTTCGATTTTGTGGCCGGGGTCTCTCAGGGTCCGATTTTGTGGTTGGGGCCCCTCAGGGTCTGATTTTGTGGCCGGGCCCACTCAGGGTCCGATTTTGTGGGTGGGGTCCCTTAGGGTCTGATTTTGTGGGTGGAGCCCCCTGGGTCCATTTTGGTGGGTGGGGCCACTCTGGGTCCGATTTAGTGGGCAGTGCCCCTCATGGTCCGATTTGGTGGGCGGGGCCCCTCATGGTCCGATTTGGTGGGCGGGGCCCCTTAGGGTCTGATTTTGTGGGTGGAGCCCCTGGGTCCATTTTGGTGGGTGGGGCCACTCTGGGTCCGATTTAGTGGGCAGTGCCCCTCATGGTCCGATTTGGTGGGCGGGGCCCCTCATGGTCCGATTTGGTGGGCGGGGCACCTCTGGGTCCGATTTGGTGGGCGGGGCCCTTCAGGGTCCGATTTGGTGGGCGGGGTCAATCTGGGTCCGATTTGGTGGGCGGGGCTCCTCAGGTTCCGATTTGGTGGGCGGGGCCCCTCATGGTCCGATTTGGTGGGCGGGGCCCCTCTGGGTCCGATTTGATGGGCGGGGTCACTCTGGGTCCGATTTGGTGGGCGGGGCTTCTCAGGGTCTGATTTGGTGGGCGGGGCTCCTCAGGGTCCGATTTGGTGGACGGGGCCCTTCAGGGTCCGATTTGGTGGGTGGGGCCACTCGGAGTCTGATTTGGTGGGCGGGGCCCCTCAGGATCCGATTTGGTGGGCTGTGCTATTCTGGGTCTGATTTTTTGAGCGGGGCCACACTGGGTCCGATTTGGAGGCCAGGGTGGCTCAGCCTCCAATTTGGAGGCCGGGGTGGTTCAGCCTACGATTTGGAGGCCGGGGTGGCTCAGCCTCCGATTTGGAGGCCGGGGTCACTCAGCTATCAATTTGGCGCGCCGGCCCTTTAAGACTCATTTCGGTGCGCTGGCCCTTTAAGAATCACAGTGGCACGTCGGCCCTTTAAGAGCCAGGGTGGCTCACTGGGCTTCTAAATCCACTTTGTCGCACATTCTATCTCAGGGGCATGTGTTATGTGATGAAGCTAGATTTGCATTTGTGCTGTGGGTTTCACTTTAAGAGCTGATATTATGTGGCAGAAGCTCTGTCCTTGGGATGTCATGTGACGTTCGTAGGCGTTGGCATAGTAACTGGGTCTGCCTGCGCATATCAATGAGCTCAACTGCCATTTCAATCGCCTCAGGGCACGTTTTGCCATTACCCATTGAAAAGCATTGGAGACAGTGCATTCCAATGATGGGAAAAAAAAATTTCAAACGCAAATTGCGCAAAAACTTCAAATCCGATCGACACGAAAAATACTTAGCACACCTCTCGTGGACGCTGGCTTCGAAACAACACCTTAATGGCGTCTGTGCGTGTAGCGGTTCGGGCTGTATTAATTGCGGAAATCAACTTAATAATAATAATAATAATAATAAGAAGAAGTTAGCAGCGTTCGGATTACAATATAGTGGTTTTTTCAAACCACTATAACTAGATGTGTATTTCCTGAAGGAATTACAGATAGTGGTTTGAAATGGTGCCCGGGCTGCCCCTTTAAGAGAGACTTGCCTGCTGCCCCTGCAAGACTTACAACTCAGGATCCGTTTTAACTGTGGGTGCCTCTCAGGGGCCACTTTGGCCTCAGGGTCCGATTTTGTGGCCGGGGCCCCTCAGGGTCTGATTTGGTGGGTGGGGCCCCTCAGGGTCCGATTTGGTGGCTGGGGCCCCTCAGGGTCCGATTTGGTGGCTGGGGCCCCTCAGGGTCCGATTTGGTGGCTGGGGCCCCTCATGGTCCGATTTGGTGGCTGGGGCCCCTCAGGGTCCGATTTGGTGGTTGGGGCCTCTCAGGGTCCGATTTTGCAGCCGGAACCCCTCAGGGTCCGATTTTGTGGGTGGGGCCCCTCAGGGTCCGATTTTGGTTCGATTTTGTGGCAGGGGACCCTCAGGGTCTGATTTTGTGGGTGGGGCCCCTCAGGGTCCGATTTGGTTTGTGGGGCCCCTCAGGGTCCGATTTTGTGGCCGGGGCCCCTCGGTCCGATTTGGTGGGCTGGGCCACTCTGGGTCCAATTTGGTGGGTGGGGCTCCTCAGGGTCCGAATTTTTGGTTGGGGCCCCTCAGGGTCCGATTTTGTGGGTGGGGCCCCTCAGGGTCCGATTTTTTGTTCGGGGTCCCTCAGGGTCCGATTTTGTGGTCGGGGCCCCTCAGGGTCCGATTTTGTGGTCGGGGCCCCTCAGGGTCCGATTTGGTGGTCGGGGCCCCTCAGGGTCCGATTTGGTGGTCGGGGCCCCTCAGGGTCCGATTTGGTGGTCGGGGCCCCTCAGGGTGCGATTTGGTGGTCGGGGCCCCTCAGGGTCCGATTTGGTGGTCGGGGCCCCTCAGGGTCCGATTTGGAGGCCGGGGCGGCTCAGCCTCCGATTTGGAGGCCGGGGCGGCTCAGCCTCCGATTTGGAGGCCGGGGCGGCTCAGCCTCCGATTTGGAGGCCGGGGCGGCTCAGCCTCCGATTTGGAGGCCGGGGCGGCTCAGCCTCCGATTTGGAGGCCGGGGCGGCTCAGCCTCCGATTTGGAGGCCGGGGCGGCTCAGCCTCCGATTTGGAGGCTGGGGCGGCTCACCCCCCGATTTGGAGCCTGGGATCACTCAGCTTTCGATTTGGCATGTCGGCCCTTTAAGCCTCATTTCGGTGCGCCGGCACTTTAACAATCACTTTGGCGCGTCAGCCCTTTAAGAGCTAGTTTGGCTCACTGGGCTTCTTCTAAATCCACTTTGGCAGACATTCTCTCTCAGGGGCATGTGTCATGTGATGAAGCTAGATTTGCATTTGTGCTGTAGGTTTCGCTTTAAGAGCTGATATTATGTGGCAGAAGCTCTGTCTTGGGGGCGTCATGTGACGTTCGTAGGCGTTGGCATAGTAACTGGTTCTGCCTGCGCATATCAATGAGCTCAACTGCCATTTCAATCGCCTCAGGGCACCTTTTGCCATTTCCCATTGAAAAGCATTGGAGACAGTGCATTCCAATGACGGGAAAAAAAAATTTCAAATGCAAATTGCGCAAAAACTACAAATCCGATCGACACGAAAAATACTTAGCACACCTCTCGTTGACGTTGGCTTCGAAACGACACCTCAACGGAGTCTGTGCGTGTAGCGGTTCGGGCTGTATTAATTGCGGAAATCAACTGAATAATAATAATAATAAGAAGAATAAGTTAGCAGCGTTCGGATTACAATATAGTGGTTTTTTCAAACCACTATAACTAGATGTGTATTTCCTGAAGGAAGTACAGATAGTGGTTTGAAATGGTGCCCGGGCTGCCCTTTTAAGAGAGACTTGCCTGCTGCCCCTGCAAGTCTTTCAACTCAGGATCCATTTTAACTGTATGTGCCTCTCAGGGGCCACTTTGGCCTCAAGGTCTGATTTGGTGGGTGGGGCCCCTCAGCATCTGATTCCTTGGCCTGGGCTCCGCAGGGCTTGAATTGTTGGCCGGAATCCCTCAGGCTCCTATTTTGTGGGTGTGGCCCCTCAGGGTCCGATTTTGTGGGTGTGGCCCCTCAGGGTCTGATTTTGTGGGTGTGTCCCCTCTGGGTCCGATTTTGTGGGTGGGCCCCTCAGGGTCTGATTTTGTGGGTGGGCCCCTCAGGGTCTGATTTTGTGGGTGGGGCCCCTCAGGGTCCGATTTTGTGGCCGGGGCCCCTCAGGGTCCGATTTTGTGGCCGATGCCCCTCAGGGTCCGATTTGGTGGGTGGGGCCCCTCAGGGTCCAATTTTGTGGTTTGGGCCTTTCAGAATCCGATTTGGTGGGCGGGGCCCCTCAGGGTCCGATTTGGTGAGCGGGGCCTCTCAGAGTTCAATTTGGTGAGCGGGGCCCTCAGGGTCCGATTTGGTGAGCGGGGCCCCTCAGGGTCTGATTTGGTGGGTGGGGCCCCTCAGGGTCCAATTTGGAGGGCGGGGGTCATTCTAGATCTGGTTTGGTGGGCGGGGCCCCTCAGGGTCCGATTTTGTGGGTGGGGCCCCTCAGGGTCCGATTTTGTGGCCGATTCCCCTCAGGGTCCGATTTTGTGGGTGGGGCTCCTCAGGGTCCAATTTTGTGGTTTGGGCCTTTCAGAATCCGATTTGGTGGGCGGGGCCCCTCAGGGTCCGATTTGGTGAGCGGGGCCTCTCAGAGTTCAATTTGGTGAGCGGGGCCCTCAGGGTCTGATTTGGTGAGCAGGGCCCCTCAGTGTCAGATTTGGTGGGCTGGGCCACTCTGGGTTCGATTTTGTGATTGGGGCCCCTCAGGTTCTGATTTTGTGGGTGGGGCCCCTCAGGGTCCGATTTTGTGTCCGGGGCCCCTCGGGGTCCGATTTGGTGAGCGGGGCCTCTCAGAGTTCAATTTGGTGAGCGGGGCCCTCAGGGTCCGATTTGGTGAGCGGGGCCCCTCAGGGTCTGATTTGGTGGGTGGGGCCCCTCAGGGTCCAATTTGGAGGGCGGGGGTCATTCTAGATCTGGTTTGGTGGGCGGGGCCCCTCAGGGTCCGATTTTGTGGGTGGGGCCCCTCAGGGTCCGATTTTGTGGCCGATTCCCCTCAGGGTCCGATTTTGTGGGTGGGGCTCCTCAGGGTCCAATTTTGTGGTTTGGGCCTTTCAGAATCCGATTTGGTGGGCGGGGCCCCTCAGGGTCCGATTTGGTGAGCGGGGCCCTCAGGGTCTGATTTGGTGAGCGGGGCCCCTCAGGGTCAGATTTGGTGGGCTGGGCCACTCTGGGTTCGATTTTGTGATTGGGGCCCCTCAGGTTCTGATATTGTGGGTGGGGCCCCTCAGGGTCCGATTTTGTGTCCGGGGCCCCTCAGGGTCCGATTTGGTGAGCGGGGCCTCTCAGAGTTCAACTTGGTGAGCGGGACCCTCAGGGTCCGATTTAGTGAGTGGGGCCCCTCAGGGTCAGATTTGGTGGGTGGGGCCCCTCAGGGTCCGATTTGGAGGGCGTGGGTCATTCTGAGTCTGATTTGGTGGGTGGGGCCCCTCAGGGTCCGATTTTGTGGGTGGGGCCCCTCAGGGTCCGATTTTGTGGCCGGGGCCCCTCAGGGTCCAATTTTGTGGTCGGGGCCCCTCAGGGTCCACTTTTGTGGGTGGGGCACCTCAGGTTCCGATTTGGTGGGCTGGGCCACTCTGGGTTCGATTTTGTGATTGGGGCCCCTCAGGTTCTGATTTTGTGGGTGGGGCCCCTCAGGGCCCGATTTTGTGTCCGGGGCCCCTCAGGGTCCGATTTTGTGGTTGGGGCCTTTGAGAATCCGATTTGGTGGGCGGTGCCGCTCAGAGTTCAATTTGGTGAGCAGGGCCACTCAGGGTCTGATTTGGTGAGCGGGGCCCCTCAGGGTCCAATTCGGTGAGCGGGGCCCCTCAGGGTCCGATTTGGTGGGCGGGATCTCTGAGTCCGATTTGGTGGACGGGGACCCTCAGGGTCCGATTTGGCAGGCGGGGCCCCTCAGGGTCCAATTTGGTGGGCGGGACCCCTCAGGGTCCAATTTGATGGGCGGGGCCCCTCAGGGACCAATTTGGTGGGCGGGGCCCCTCAGGGTTCGATTTGGTGGGCGGGGCCCCTCAAGGTCTGATTTGTTGGGCGGGGCCCCTCAGGGTCTGATTTGGTGGGCGAGGCCCAACAGGCTCCGATTTGGTGGGTGGGGCCCCTCAGAATTCAATTTGGTGAGCGGGGCCCCTCAGGGTCCGATTTGGTGAGGGGGGCCCTTTAGGGTCCGATTTGGTGGGCGGGGGCGCACTTGGCGCACATTCTCTCTCAAGGGCATGCGTCATGTGATGAAACCCAAAGCGAAACGCTTTAAGAGCTGACATTATGTGGCACAAGCTCTGTCCTGGGGGCGTCATGTGACGTTCGTAGGCATTGGCATAGTAACTGGGTGTGCCTGCGCATATCAATGAGCTTTACTGTCATTTCAATCGCCTCAGGGCACGTTTTAAGTTTCCCATTCAAATGCATTGAGACAGTGCATTCCAATGACGGGAAAAAAAATTTTCAAACGCAAATTGCGCAAAAACTACAAATCCGATCGACACAAAAAATACTTAGCACACCTCTCGTGGGCGCTGGCTTCAAAACGACACCTCAACGGAGTCTGTGCGTGTAGCGGTTCGGGCCACATTAATTGCAGAAATCATCTGAATAGTAATAATAATACTAGATGTGTATTTCCTGAAGGAAGTACAGATAGTGGTTTGAAATGGTGCCCGGGCTGCCCCTTTCAGAGAGACTTGCCTGCTGCCCCTGCAAGACTTTCAACTCAGGATCCATTTTAACTGTATGTGCCTCTCAGGGGCCACTTTGGCCTCAGGGTCTGATTTGGTGGGTGGGGCCCCTCAGCATCTGATTCCTTGGCCTGGGCTCCGCAGGGCTTGAATTGTTGGCCGGGATCCCTCAGGCTCCTATTTTGTGGGTGTGGCCCCTCAGGGTCCGATTTTGTGGGTGTGGCCCCTCAGGGTCCGATTTTGTGGGTGTGGCCCCTCAGGGTCCGATTTTGTGGGTGTGGCCCCTCAGGGTCCGATTTTGTGGGTGTGGCCCCTCTGGGTCCGATTTTGTGGGTGGGCCCCTCAGGGTCCGATTTTGTGGCCGGGGCCCCTCAGGGTCCGATTTGGTGGGCGTCGCCCCCAGGGTCCAATTTTGTGGGTGGGGCCCCTCTGGGTTTGATTTTGTGGCCGGGGTCTCTCAGGGTCCGATTTTGTGGCCGGGGCCCCTCAGGGTCCGATTTTGTGGTTGGGGCCCCTCAGGGCCCGATTTTGTGATTGGGGGCCCTCAGGTTCTCATTTTTTGGGTGGGGCCCCTCAGGGTCCGATTTTGTGTCCGGGGCTCCTCAGTGTCTGATTTTGTGGTTGGGGCCTTTCAGAATCCGATTTGGTGGGCGGGGTCCCTCAGGGTCTGATTTGGTGAGCGGGGCCCCTCAGGGTCAGATTTGGTGGGCGGGGCCCCTCAGGGTCCGATTTGGTGGGTGGGGCCCCTCAGGGTCCGATTTTGAGGGCGGGGCCCCTCAGGGTTCGATTTTGTGGCCGGGGTCTCTCAGGGTCCGATTTTGTGGTCGGGGCCACTCAGGGTCCGATTTTGTGGTTGGGGCCCCTTAGGGTCCGATTTTGTGGTTGGGGGCCCTCAGGGTCCGATTTTGTTGGTGGGGCCCCTTAGGGTCCGATTTTGAGGGTGGGGCCCCTCAGGGTCCGATTTCGTGGCTGGGTCCCCTCAGGGTCCGATTTTGTGGTTGGGGGCCCTCAGGGTCTGATTTTGTGGTCGGGGCCCCTCAGGGTCTGATTTTGTGGTTGGGGCCCCTCAGGGTCCGATTTCGTGGCCGGGGCCCCTCAGGGTCCGATTTTGTGGTTGGGGGCCCTCAGGGTCCGATTTTGTGGTTGGGGCCCCTCAGGGTCTGATTTTGTGGTTGGGGCCCCTCAGGGTCCGATTTCGTGGCCGGCCCCCCTCAGGGTCCGATTTCGTGGCCGGGGCCCCTCAGGGTCCGATTTTGTGGCTGGGGCCCCTCATGGTCCGATTTTGTGGCCGGGGCCCCTTAGGGTTCGATTTTGTGGTTGGGGGCCCTCAGGGTCCGATTTTGTGGGTGGGGCCCCTCAGGGTCCGATTTTGTGGGTGGGGCCCCTCAGGGTCTGATTTTGTGGTTGGGGCCCCTCGGGGTCCGATTTTGTGGTTGGGGCCCCTCAGGGTCCGATTTCGTGGCTGGGGCCCCTCAGGGTCCGATTTTGTGGCTGGGGCCCCTCAGGGTCCGATTTTGTGGCCGGGGCCCCTTAGGGTTCGATTTTGTGGTTGGGGGCCCTCAGGGTCCGATTTTGTGGGTGGGGCCCCTCAGAGTCCGATTTTGTGGCCGGGGCCCCTCAGGGTCCGATTTTGTGGTTGGGGCCCCTCAGGGTCCGATTTTGTGGTTGGGGCCCCTCAGGGTCCGATTTTGTGGTTGGGGCCCCTCGGGGTCTGATTTGGTGGGCGGGGCCCCTCTGGGTCCTATTTGGTGGGCAGGGCCCGTCAGGGTCCGATTTGGTGGTTGGGGCCTTTCAGAATCCGATTTGGTGGGCGGAGCCCCTCAGGGTCCGATTTGGTGGGCGGGGGCGCACTTTGGCGCACATTCTCTCTCGGGCATGCGTCATGTGATTAAGCTAGATTTGCATTTGTGCTGTAGGTTTCGCTTTAAGAGCTGATATTTGTCAGAAGCTCTGTCCTGGGGGCGTCATGTGATGTTCTTAGGCGTTGGCATAGTTTCTGGGTGTGCCTGCGCATATCAATGAGCTTAACTGCCATTTCAATCGCCTCAGGGCACTTTTTAAGTTTCCAATTCAGCATTGAGACAGTGCATTCCAATGACGGGGAAAAAAAATTTCAAACGCAAATTGCGCAAAAACTACAAATCCGATCGACACGAAAAATACTTAGCACACCACTCGTGGACGCTGGCTTCGAAAACGACACCTCAACGGAGTCTGTGCGTGTAGCAGTTCGGGCCGCATTAATTGCGGAAATCAACTGAATAATAATAATAAGAAAAAGCATAAGTTAGCAGTAGTGTTGAGCGATACCATCCGATACCCTAAAATATCGGATCGGATGGTATCGGCCCGATATGAAAAAAGTATCGGTTATCGCCGATTCTGATACCGGAAGTCCCATTCAAGTCTTTTCTGTCCTTGTACAGCCTCTCGGGGGGTGTACGGACCATCCGGGGGTCTTTGCCAACTGCCCGGTGGTCTGTGCGGACTGCCGGGGGTCTGTGCCGGCCTGCCGGTGGTCTGTACCGACTGTCCGGGGGTCTGTGCAGGCTGCGGGGGTCTGTACCGGCCTGCCGGGGGGGCTGTGCCGGCCTGCCATTGGTCTGTACCGACTTTCCGGGGGTCTGTGCAGGCTGCGGGAGTCTGTACCGGCCTGCCGGGGGGGCTGTGCCGGCCTTCCGGTGGTCTATACCGAGTGTCCGGGGGTCTGTGCAGGCTGCGGAGGTCTGTGCAGGATCGTCCGATGGGACTGCAAGTCCCATCGGGCTATGCCTGCTACCATGACGGTGATTGACACATTAGCCAATGATGGGACAGTAGTAGTCCCATCATCCGGCTAATGTGTTGAATGTACAAAAAAAAAAATACATACTACATACATGCTACAAGTTGCAACATGCATACTACATATATACATACTACATGCATACTACACACATACATACTACAAACATGCATACTACATATATACTACATGCATGCAACATACATACATACATACTACATATATACCACATGCATGCAACATGCATACTACATATATACTACATGCATGTAACATACATATATACTACATATATACTACATGCATACTACATATATACTACATGCATATTACATATATACCACATGCATGCAACATACATATATACAACATATATACCACATGCATGCATACTACATATATACCACATATATACTACATGCATGCAACATACATATATACTACAGGCATACTACATATAAACCACATGCATGCAACATACATACATACAACATATATACCACATGCATACTACATATATACCACATATATACTACATGCATGCAACATACATACAACATATATACCACATGCATGCAACATAACACAACAGCAACGGTATAGTATTGCATCCTGTATGTCATAAATTGACACACAGGTGCAGCAGAGACCGACCATCAAGGATCAATTGCTAAAAACTTACAATGTGAGGAATGTGGAGAACCACAGAAAAATGCGACTATAGATCCATAGTATTAAAGTATTAAACATCTTTATTAGACAAAGGACAAAAGAGGACAACTGGAGGACATATGCAAATAGCAACCAAAGTGCAAATAGTGCAAATCAAGCAGTCTAGCCACAGTCAAACCCAGTTCCAGAATAAACCATTACTTATATTCATAATTTACAGAGAATAAGGAGGTAAATAGAGCGCCTAAAAGGACTTATCAATAAGGGGTAAGAGAGGCTGTTCCTATATATAGGGAAACAAAGGGGAAATTCCCAACACTGTCAGACATACACACAGCCAACCCTGAAAGGGTTACTTCCCAACATAACATTACCTCACTGAAAGATTCAGGATGACTGGGCGGACAGCTCGTCTCCCCAATGTCTGATAGTGTTGGGAATTTCCCCTTTGTTTCCCTATATATAGGAACAGCCTCTCTTACCCCTTATTGATAAGTCCTTTTAGGCGCTCTATTTACCTCCTTATTCTCTGTAAATTATGAATATAAGTAATGGTTTATTCTGGAACTGGGTTTGACTGTGGCTAGACTGCTTGATTTGCACTTTGCACTATTTGCACTTTGGTTGCTATTTGCATATGTCCTCCAGTTGTCCTCTTTTGTCCTTTGTCTAATGCATGCAACATGCATACTACATATATACTACATGCAACATGCATACTACATATATACTACATGCATGCAACATGCATACTACATATATACCACATATATACTACATGCATGCAACATATATACAACATATATACTACATGCAACATGCATACTATATACACTCACTGGCCACTTTATTAGGTACACCTGTCCAACTGTGTGTTAAGACTTAATTTCTAATCAGCCAATCACATGGCGGCAACTCAGTGCATTTAGGCATGTAGACATGGTCAAGACAATCTCCTGCAGTTCAAACCGAGCATCAGTATGGGGAAGAAAGGTGATTTGAGTGCCTTTGAACGTGGCATGATTGTTGGTGCCAGAAGGGCTGGTCTGAGAATTTCAGAAACTGCTGATCTACTGGGATTTTCACGCACAACCATCTCTAGGGTTTACAGAGAATGGTCCGAAAAAGAAAAAAAATCCAGTGAGCAGCAGTTCTGTGGCCGGAAATGCCATGTTGATGCCAGAGGTCAGAGGAGAATGGGCAGACTGGTTCGAGCTGATAGAAAGGCAACAGTGACTCAAATTGCCACCCGTTACAACCAAGGTAGGCAGAAGAGCATCTCTGAACGCACAGTGCGTCGAACTTTGAGGCAGATGGGCTACAGCAGCAGAAGACCACACTGGGTACCACTCCTCTCAGCTAAGAACAGGAAACTGAGGCTACAATTTGCACAAGCTCATCGAAATTGGACAGTAGAAGATTGGAAAAACGTTGCCTGGTCTGATGAGTCTCGATTTCTGCTGCGACATTCGGATGGTAGGGTCAGAATTTGGCGTAAACAACATGAAAGCATGGATCCATCCTGCCTTGTATCAACGGTTCAGGCTGGTGGTGGTGGTGTCATGGTGTGGGGAATTTTTTCTGGGCACTCTTTGGGCCCCTTGGTACCAATTGAGCATCGTTGCAACGCCACAGCCTACCTGAGTATTGTTGCTGACCATGTCCATCCCTTTATGACCACAATGTACCCAACATCTGATGGCTACTTTCAGCAGGATAATGCGCCATGTCATAAAGCTCGAATCATCTCAGATTGGTTTCTTGAACATGACAATGAGTTTACTGTACTCAAATGGCCTCCTCAGTCACCAGATCTCAATCCAATAGAGCATCTTTGGGATGTGGTGGAACGGGAGATTCGCATCAGGGATGTGCAGCCGACAAATCTGCGCCAACTGTGTGATGCCATCATGTCAATATGGTCCAAAATCTCTGAGGAATGCTTCCAGCACCTTGTTGAATCTCTGCCACGAAGAATTGAGGCAGTTCTGAAGGCAAAAGGGGGTCCAACCCCTTACTAGCATGGTGTACCTAATAAAGTGGCCAGTGAGTGTATATACTACATGCATGCAACATACATACTACATATATACCACATGCATACTACATATATACCACATATATACTACATGCATGCAACATACATATATACTACATGAATGCAACATGCATACTACATATATACCACATATATACTACATCCATGCAACATACATATATACCACATGCATGCAACATTCATACTACATATATACCACTTATATACTACATGCATGCAACATACATATATACTACATGCAACATACATACTACATATATACTACATATACACTTGTAAGGAGAGCTTTAAACTAGAACAACATGGGAAGGGAAGCAAAAGACCAGAAAAAGCCATACACCTGACAAATGCTACTGAGAACTCTGCTATTAGAAGTGGAAAGGAAGAACAAAGACGAAAGAATCTAATTAAAAAAAATATTGGAGAAAGAGAAACCAATCACAAACTAAAATGTTTCTATACTAATGCACAAAGCATGGGCAACAAACAAGGAGAATTGGAACTACTAACACAGGAAAAGAAATATGATGTCATTGGAATCACTGAAACTTGGTGGGACAATACACATGATTGGAATACAAGACTAGAAGGATACAACTTATTTGCAAGAAACAGACTTGATAAACGAGGAGGGGGTGTCGCATTGTATGTTAGAAATGCGTATATCTGCACAGAGATTGAAGCTTCAGAGACTGGGAGTTCTGTGGAAACTGTTTGGGTAAGAATACAAGGACAGAACAATGGAAAGGACACCATTGTAGGCATTTACTACAGGCCGCCTGTGCAAGCTGAAGATATGGATGAACTCTTTATGCATCAAATGGCCAAGTTCTCCAAAAAATATGACATAGTTGTCATGGGAGATTTCAACTATCCAGACATTTGTTGGGAATCTCTCTCAGGCAAAACTAACAGGTCAAGGAAATTCTTATCCTCTCTTGCTGACAACTTTATCTTCCAAAAGGTAAAGGAGAAAACAAGGGGAACTGCTACCTTGGATCTAATCCTTATAAACAGGGAGGAAATGGTTGAGGAGGTAAAAGTGGCTGGGACCCTAGGAGGTAGCGACCATGCTATTTTAGAATTTTGGATAACTAGAGGCGGAAGACCTGTGAAGACTCAGACGTCAAGGTTAGATTTCAGAAAGGCAGATTTTAAGGGATTCAGAAAGAGAATTGGAGGGATCCAATGGCTGGATATCCTTAAAGACAAAAATGTCCAGGAAGGATGGGAAATCTTGAAAAATGAAATTCTCAAAGCACAGTTGTTAACAATTCCGAAAAGAGGGAAGAATAGGAAGCATTTAAGGAAACCAGGATGGATGAACACAGAACTTAAGCACATGCTAAAAAGGAAGCAAAAAATGTTTATAAAATGGAAAGAAGGAGGCATATCTAAAGAAGAATATAATGCTGTCTGCAGAACCTGCAAGGCACAAATCAGATTATCTAAAGCTGAAAATGAATTGAGGCTTGCAAGAGATGTCAAAAGCAATAATAAAGGATTTTGGGGATATGTCAAAAGTAAAAGAAAAGTCAAAGATGCTATAGGATTTTTACAGGATGAAAATGATGAAATGGTAAGACAGGATGTTGAGAAGGCTGAACTTTTAAATTCCTATTTTGCATCTGTTTTCTCTCAGAAAGGAAATGTAACATCAACTGTTATTCACTGTCCTATTAAGGGAATAGAAGAATCCAGGATATCTATAAACAGAAAGATAGTGAGGAAACACTTAGCTAACCTAAATGAATTCAAGTCTCCAGGTCCAGATGAATTACACCCCAGAGTACTGAAGGAGATAGCAGAAGAAATTTTTGAACCCCTCTCCATAATCTTTGAAAATTCTTGGAGAACAGGAGAAGTGCCAGAAGACTGGAGAAGAGCAAATGTTGTTCCTATCTTCAAAAAGGGGAAGAAGGTGGACCCAGGCAACTATAGGCCGGTGAGTCTGACTTCTATACCAGGAAAGATCTTTGAACAAATTATTAAACAACATGTATGTCAATACCTGGATAAGAATGAAGTGATTAAACAGAGTCAGCATGGGTTTGTAACTAATAAGTCATGTCAGACTAATTTAATTTCCTTCTATGATGGTATTACTGATTGGGTGGATCAAGGAAATGCTGTAGATATAGTATATCTTGACTTCAGCAAAGCATTTGACAAAGTCTCTCATACAATCCTTATTGAAAAAATGACTAAGTATGGAATGGACAAGGCAACTGTTAGGTGGATTCATAACTGGCTTAGTGATCGGACCCAAAGAGTGGTCGTAAATGGCTGCACATCCAGTTGGAAGAATGTCTCAAGTGGGGTACCACAGGGCTCTGTCCTGGGCCCTGTATTGTTCAACATCTTTATCAACGATTTAGATGAAGGAATTGAGGGTAAACTGATTAAATTTGCTGATGACACAAAGCTAGGAGGGATAGCTAATACTAGAGAAGAGAGAGAGAGGATTCAAAAAGATTTAAATAAACTGGAGAAGTGGGCAGCAACTAACAGAATGGTTTTTAACAGGGAGAAATGCAAAGTACTACATCTGGGCAATAAAAATGAAAAAAGCATATATAGAATGGGAGGAATAGGGCTGAGTGACAGCACATGTGAAAAAGACTTGGGTATACTAATAGATCACAGACTGAATATGAGTCAACAGTGTGATGCAGCAGCAAAAAAGGCAAATGCAATTCTAGGATGTATTGACAGAAGCATACAGTCTAGATCACGTGAAGTAATTATTTCCCTCTACTCCTCTTTGGTCAGACCTCATCTGGAATATTGTGTCCAATTTTGGGCACCACATTTTAAAAAAGACATCAACAAACTGGAGCAAGTTCAGAAAAGAGCGACCAGAATGGTGACCGGTCTGCAAACCCTGTCTTATGAGGAAAGGTTGCAGGATTTGGGAATGTTTAGTTTGCAAAAGAGAAGACTGAGAGGAGACTTAATAGCTGTCTACAAATATCTAAAGGGCTGTCACATTGTAGAAGGATCAACTTTATTCTCATTTGCACAAGGAAAGACTAGAAGCAATGGGATGAAGCTGAATGGGAGGAGACACAGATTAGATATTAGAAAAAACTTTTTGACAGTTAGAGTGATCAATGAGTGGAACAGGCTGCCACGAGAAGTGGTGAGTTCTCCTTCAATGGAAGTCTTCAAACAGAGGCTGGACAGACATCTAACTGGGATGATTTAGCGAATCCTGCTTTGAGCAGGGGGTTGGACCAGATGGCCCAGGAGGTCCCTTCCAACTCTACGATTCTATGATTCTATGATTCTACATGCATGCAACATACATACATGCTACATATATACCACATGCATACTACATATATACTACATGCATGCAAAACACATACATACTACATATATACCACATGAATACAACATATATACTACATGCAACATACATAAACTGGAGAAGTGGGCAGCAACTGACAGAATGGTTTTTAACAGGGAAAAATTCAAAGTGCTACATCTGGGCAATAAAAATGAAAAGAGCATATACAGAATGGGAGGAATAGGCCTAAGCAACAGCACATGTGAAAAAGACTTGGGTATACTAATAGATCACAGACTGAATATGAGTCAACAGTGTGATGCAGCAGCAAAAAAGGCAAATGCAATTCTAGGATGTATTAACAGAAGCATACAGTCTAGATCACGTGAAGTCATTATTTTCCTCTACTCCTCTTTGGTCAGACCTCATCTGGAATATTGTGTCCAGTTTTGGGCACCACATTTTAAAAAAGACATCAACAAACTGGAGCAAGTTCAGAAAAGGGCAACCAGAATGGTGACCGGTCTGCAAACCCTGTCATATGAGGAAAGGTTGCAGGATTTGGGATTGTTTAGTTTGCAAAAGAGAAGACTGAGAGGAGACTTAATAGCTGTCTACAAATATCTAAAGGGCTGTCACATTGTAGAAGGATCAACTTTATTCTCATTTGCACAAGGAAAGACTAGAAGCAATGGGATGAAACTGAATGGGAGGAGACACAGATTAGATATTAGAAAAAACTTTTTGCAACATACATATTACATCTATACCACATGCATGCAACATGCATACTACATATATACCACATATATACTACATGCATGCAACATACATACAACATATATACTACATGCATGCAACATACATACTACATATATACTACATGCATACTACATACATATATACTACATGCAACATGCATACTACATGCATGCAACATACATACTACATATATACTACATATATACAACATATATACTACATGCATACAACATGCATACTACATATATACAACATATATACTACATGCAACATACATATATACTACATACAATACATTCATACAAAACATACATGTAGACATACAGTACATATAACAGAGTACATACTCACCATCACTTGTCACTTTGATCCCCGAAGCCATTGTCATATGTGGAATAAATATTAAAATAATAAACCACCAATATACTTACCCCTGATCTGCAGAAGTCCACGAGTGTCCCACGACGATCTTGCGTGGAGAACAGCAGCATCAGCTGATGCTACCGTTCTCTACGGGCTCCAGGAAACCAGTGTCGGGAGGTAGGTATCCTTCCGCACTGTATTCCTCCGCCACTGTGGGGTCTCTCAAATCACGCATAAGCACGAAAAAAAACTGGATTTAAAACACACATGTGACATGCACAATGTGAACAAGTCTGTTGGACTATGTTCACACCACCCTGACTGAAACACAAACAAAAAGCACAGAATCACAAATGTGCAAAAATACCTTGCAATAAGACAAAAAACAGTAGTCAGCAAGTGCTGATAAAAGGTAATAACAAACACAGGGTATTTAGTCGATACTTTTTTTGCAAAAAAACGTATACCAAGCTGCCTCACCAACGTCAAGGTAACCCGTATTGAAGCAGTCCCTATCTAATGTATTTAAAACCTGAACATATGAACAGTGTCTAAATGAGCAGGATTAAGACAGGCGCTTTCTGGTATGGGCACGTGATGCAAGACAGCTCCTTATGTGCATGTCACACAAGAGAGGGGTGGGGTCTCTCAAATCATGCAAAAGCACGAAAAAAACTGGATTAAAAACACATATGTGACATGCACAATGTGAACAAGTCTGTTGGACCATGTTCACACCACCCTGACTGAAACACAAACAAAAAGCACAGAATGACAAATGTGCAAAAATACCTTGCAATAAGACAAAAAACAGTAGTCAGCAAGTGCTGATAAAAGGTAATAACAAACACAGGGTATTTAGTCGATATGTTTTTTTTGCAAAAAAATGTATACCAAGCTGCCTCACCAACGTCAAGGTAACCCGTATTGAAGCACTGCTGTTTTTTCTGTGCTTTTTGTTTGTGTTTCAGTCAGGGTGGTGTGAACATGGTCCAACAGACTTGTTCACATTGTGCATGTCACATGTGTGTTTTTAATGTAGTATATATGTAGTATGCATGTTGCATGCATGTAGTATATATGTTGTATGTATGTATGTTGCATGCATGTAGTTTATATGTGGAATATATGTAGTATGCATGTTGCATGCATGTGGTATATATGTAGTATGTATGTTGCATGCATGTAGTATATATGTAGTATGCATGTTGCATGTAGTATATATGTATGTTGCATGCATGTAGTATATATGTGGTATATATGTAGTATGCATGTTGCATGCATGTAGTATATATGTTGTATGTATGTTGCATGCATGTGGTATATATGTAGTATGTATGTTGCATGCATGTGGTATATATGTAGTATGCATGTTGCATGCATGTAGTATATATGTTGTATGTATGTATGTTGCATGCATGTAGTATATATGTGGTATATATGTAGTATGCATGTAGTATACAGTCATGGCCAAAAGTTTTGAGAATGACACAAATATTATATTTTCACATGATCTGCTGCCCTCTGGTTTTTATGTGTGTTTGTCAGATGTTTTTATCACATACAGAAATATACAGTAATTGCAATCATATTATGAGTAGCAAAAGGTTATATTGACAGTTACAATGAGTTAATGCAGCAAGTCAATATTTGCAGTGTTGACCCTTCTTCTTCAGGACCTCAGCAATTCTCCCTGGCATGCTCTCAATCAACTTCTGGATCAAATCCTGACTGATAGCAGTCCATTCTTGCAAAATCAATGCTTTTATTTTGTCTGAATTTGAAGGTTTTTGTTTGTCCACCTGTCTCTTGATGATTGACCACAAGTTCTCAATGGGATTAAGATCTGGGGAGTTTCCAGGCCATGGTCCCAAAATCTCTATGTTTTGTTCCCTGAGCAATTTAGTTATCACATTTGCTTTATGGCAAGGTGCTCCATCATGTTGAAAAAGGCATTGTTGATCGCCAAACTGCTCTTGGACGGTTGGGAGAAGTTGCTCTTGGAGGACATTCTGGTACCATTCTTTATTCATGGCTGTGTTTTTAGGCAAGACTGAGAGAGAGCCCATTCCCTTGGCTGAGAAGCAACCCCACACATGAATGGTTTCAGGATGCTTGACAGTTGGCATGAGACAAGACTGGTGGTAGCGCTCACCTGGTCTTCTCCGAATAAGCCGTTTTCCAGATGTCCCAAACAATCGAAAAGGGGATTCATCAGAGAAAATGACTTTACCCCAGTCCTCAGCAGTCCACTCCCTGTACCTCTTGCAGAATATCAGTCTGTCCATGATGTTTTTCCTGGATAGAAGTGGCTTCTTTGCTGCCCTCCTTGAGACCAGGCCTTGCTCCAAGAGTCTCCGCCTCACAGTGCGTGCAGATGCACTCACACCTGCCTGCTGCCATTCCTGAGCAAGCTCTGCACTGCTGGTAGCCCGATCCCGCAGCTAAAACACTTTTAAGAGGTGGTCCTGGCGCTTGATGGTCTTTCTTGGGTGCCCTGGAGCCTTTTTGGCAACAAGGGAACCTCTCTCCTTGAAGTTCTTGATGATGCGATAGATTGTTGACTGAGGTGCAATCTTTCTAGCTGCGATACTCTTCCCTGTTAGGCCATTTTTGTGCAGTGCAATGATGACTGCACGTGTTTCTTTAGAGATGACCATGGTTAACAGAAGAGAAACAATGATGCCAAGCACCAGCCTCCTTTTAAAGTGTCCAGTGGTGTCATTCTTACTTAATCATGACAGATTGATCTCCAGCCCTGTCCTCATCAACACCCACACCTGTGTTAATGGAGCAATCACTGAAACGATGTTAGCTGGTCCTTTTAAGGCAGGGCTGCAAGGATGTTGAAATGTGTTTTGGGGAATAAAGTTCATTTTCTAGGCAAATATTGACTTTGCAAGTAATTGCTGTTAGGCTGATCACTCTTTATAACATTCTGGAGTATATGCAAATTGCCATTAGAAAAAATGAAGCAGTAGACTTTGTAAAAATTAATATTTGTGTCATTCTCAAAACTTTTGTCCATGACTATATATGTAGTATGCATGTTGCATGTAGTATATATGTATGTTGCATGCATGTAGTATGCATGTTGCATGCATGTAGTATATGTTGTATGTATGTATGTTGCATGCATGAAGTATATATGTAGTATGTATGTTGCATGCAGTATATATGTATGTTGCATGTATGTGGTATATATGTAGTATGCATGTAGTATATATGTGATATATATGTCGTTTGCATGTTGCATGCATGTGGTATATGTAGTATGTATGTTGCATGCATGTAGTATGCATGTAGTATATATGTATGTTGCATGTTGCATGCATGTAGTATATATGTTGTATGTATGTTGCATGCATGTGGTATATATGTAGTATGTATGTACTATGCATGTTGCATGCATGTAGTATATATGTAGTATGTATGTTGCATGTAGTATATATGTGGTATATATGTAGTATGCATGTGGTATATATGTAGTATGTATGTTGCATGCATGTGGTATATATGTAGTATGTATGTTGCATGCATGTAGTATATATGTAGTATGCATGTTGCATGTAGTATATATGTAGTATATATGTATGTTGCATGCATGTAGTATATATGTGGTATATATGTAGTATGCATGTTGCATGCATGTAGTGTGTATATATATATGTGTTGTATGTATGTTGCATGCATGTAGTATATATGTGGTATTTATGTAGTGTGCATGTTGCATGCATGTAGAATATATATTGCATATATGTATGTTGTATGCATGTAGTATATATGTAGTATGTATGTTGCATGCATGTAGTATATATGTATGCATGTTGCATGTAGTATATACGTAGTATATATGTATGTTGCATGCATGTAGTATATATGTAGTATGTATGTATGTTGCATGCATGTAGTATATATGTAGTATGCATGTTGCATGTAGTATAGATGTATGTTGCATGCATGTAGTATATATGTTTTATGCATGTATTATATATGTTGCATGCATGTATTATATATGTGGTATATATGTAGTATGCATGTTGCATGCATGTGGTATATATGTAGTATGTATGTTGCATGCATGTAGTGTATATGTAGTATGTATGTTGCATGTAATATATATGTAGTATATTTGTATGTTGCATGCATGTAGTATATATGTGGTATATATGTATGTTGCATGCATGTGGTATATATGTAGCATGCATGTAGTATATATGTGGTATATATGTAGCTTGCATGTTGCATGCATGTGGTATATATGTAGTATGTATGTTGCATGCATGTAGTATATATGTAGTATGTATGTTGCATGTAGCATATATGTAGTATATTTGTATGTTGCATGCATGTAGTATATATGTGGTATATATGTAGTATGCATGTTGCATGCGTGTGGTATATATGTAGTATGTATGTTGCATGCATGTAGTATATATGTAGTATATGTATGTTGCATGCATGTAGTATATATGTTGTATATATGTATGTTGCATGCATGTGGTATATATGTAGTATGCATGTAGTATATATGTGGTATATATGTAGTTTGCATGTTGCATGTATGTGGTATATATGTAGTATGTATGTATGTTGCATGCATGTAGTATGTATGTTGCATGCATGTAGTATATATGTAGTATGCATGTTGCATGTAGTATATATGTATGTTGCATGCATGTAGTATATATGTAGTATGCATGTTTCATTCATGTAGTATATGTTGTATGCATGTTGCATGCATGTATTATGCATGTTGCATGCATGTGGTATATATGTAGTATGTATGTTGCATGTAGTATATATGTATGTTGCGTGCATGTACTATATATGTGGTATATATGTAGTATGCATGTTGCATGTAGTATATATGTATGTTGCATGCATGTGGTATATATGTAGTATGTATGTTGCATGTAGTATATATGTAGTATATATTTATGTTGCATGCATGTAGTATTTATGTGGTATAAATGTAGTATGCATGTTGCATGCATGTGGTATATATGTAGTATGTATGTTGCATGCATGTATTATATATGTTGCATGTAGTATATATGTATGTTGCATGCATGTAGTATATATGTAGTATGCATGCATGTAGTATATATATTGTATGTATGTATGTTGCATGCAGGTAGTATATATGTAGTATGTATGTTGCATGTAGTATATATGTTGTATATATGTATGTTGCATGCATGTAGTATATATGTGGTATATATGTAGTATGCATGTAGTATATGTGTGGTATATATGTAGTTTGCATGTTGCATGCATGTGGTATATATGTAGTATGTGTGTTGCATGCATGTAGTATATATGTAGTATATATGTAGTATGTATGTTGCATGTGGTATATATGTAGTATGTATGTTGCATGCATGCAGTATATATGTAGTATGCATGTAGTATATATGTATGTTGCATGCATGTAGTATATATGTAGTATGCATGTTGCATGTAGTATATATGTATGTTTCATGCATGTAGTATATATGTAGTATGCATGTTGCATGTAGTCTATATGTATGTTGCATGCATGTAGTATATATGTTGTATGTATGTTGCATGCATGTGGTATATATGTATGTATGTATGTTGCATGCATGTAGTATGTATGTAGCATGTAGCTTGTAAGTAGTATGTATGTAGCATGTATGTAGTATGTTTTTTTTTACATTCAACACATAGGCTGGATGATGGGACTACTACTGTCCCATCATTGGCTAATGTGTCAATCACCATCATGGTAGCAGGCATCGCCCGATGGGACTTGTAGTCCCATCGGACAGTGCCTGCACTGACCCCCGCAGCCTGCAGAGACCCCCGGACAGTCGGCACAGACCACCAGCAGGCCGGCACAACCCCCTGGCAGGCCGGTACATACTCCCGGCAGTCGGCACAGACCCCCGGGCAGTAGGCACAGACCCCTGGGCAGGCCGGTACAGACCCCCGGGCAGGCCGGTACAGACCCCCGGGCAGGCCGGTACAGACCCCCGGGCAGGCCGGTACAGACCCCCGGGCAGGCCGGTACAGACCCCCGGGCAGGCCGGCACAGACACCCGGGCAGGCCGGTACAGAACCCCCAGAATGCCCGAACTGACGGCGCATCATGATGCGCAAAGAACGCTCATCATGATGACGTCATTTCGGCAGCCAATCAGAGCCACAGCAGTGGCTCTTTGCATTATGGGAACTTCCGATTCCGATATCCGATATTGAAAAATTATCGGTACTCGGTATCGGAATTCCGATACAGCGAATATCGGCCGATACCCGATATTTGTAGTATCGGATTGCAATATAGTGGCTTTTTCAAAGCACTATAATAAGTTAGCAGCGTTCAGATTACAATATAGTGGTTTTTTCAAACCACTATAATAAGTTTGCAGCATTCGGATTACAATATAGTGTTTTTTTCAAACCACTATAATGATATCCATTAGGGCTTATGTGTACTAAAGAAACATTCTGGGCTTACATTACAGAGACAAGCCATCTCTGAGACACATTTTTTCCCATCAACTATAGGACCCTTAGCCACGCAACAACACACATACACTGTGTACGCCATACAAACCACACACACTCTGTATATGCCGTATGTACCACACACACACTGTATATGCCATACACACCACACACACACACTGTATATACCGTACACACCACATACACACTGTATACGCCATACACACCACACACTCACTGTATACGCCGTATGCACCACAAACACACTGTATATGCCGCACATACACACTGTATATACCGTACGTACCACACACACTGAATATGACGTACACACCACACACACTGTATTCGCCGTACACACCACACACACACTGTATATGCCGTACAAACACACTGTATATGCTGTACACACCACACACACTGTATAAGCCGTACACACCACACACACACTGTGTACGCCGTACGCAACACACACACACACACACTGCAAAGCTTGCCCCCATCGCGACATTACTGCCCTCCCGATGCAATAGCATCAGGCCTCTATCTAGTATAAATACCCCACTTTCTAATATTTATTACTATACTAAGAAGGGAATATCAATTTTAGATATCCAAATAGGATCTTTAAAATACATTTTATTATGAATTAAATTGCTCCCTGTGTTTCTATTCTTTTCAGCATATATGCATAATATTCTTTAATTCTATATGCCATAGCCCAGTTCATTACAAAAATGAATATAAGCTTTACATATTCTTAGATGTGAATCTATATAAGTACATTTCTATTGGGTCTCCTTGTGATGTAAAATACTTCTGACAATATGTATTACAGATCCGAAGACAAGGTGGAATCCAGTTATTAGTAGATCTCCTGGACAATCGGATGACAGATGTTCATCGAAGTGCGTGTGGAGCACTGAGGAATTTAGTTTATGGAAAAACAAATGATGATAACAAAATTGCACTGAAGAATTGTGGTGGTATTCCAGCCTTAGTACGACTGCTTCGAAAGACCACCGATTTGGAAATCAGAGAACTAGTAACAGGTATGAAAAGTTATTTAAGGAGATTGGCTTCGCTAAGCTATCAGTAATGTGAGTAACAATGCGTGTTTCTTTATGATTTAATTGTGACTCTTTTCACCTACAATGCAGAGAATATAGGGTGCACCAAATGACAATATCTAAATATACGGGTGCAAAAAACCTTGCATGGAATGATGCAGGAAACCAGAAAAAAGAGAAAAGACCATGCAAAACACTGGTATGCACACCAATTCAATACCTGAAAAGTCAGTATACGAATAATGTTTTTATTGAGAAAAAATAGAATTAGTCTTACCGGTAATTTGGTTT
The DNA here is from genome assembly GCF_039654945.1 of Dendrobates tinctorius. Taxonomy (NCBI): domain Eukaryota; kingdom Metazoa; phylum Chordata; class Amphibia; order Anura; family Dendrobatidae; genus Dendrobates; species Dendrobates tinctorius. The sequence continues at coordinate 2,226,810 of NW_027361768.1, forward strand.
CTAGGAACCTTCCACGACAGCCATATCGGAGGATGTCTCGCCGCCCTAATGGGGGACAGGAAATGCACAATAGGTTAAATAACCCTCCCCTTCCTGCTACTACCAGTGTTTTTTCTGGGCACACTAGCATGTATAGTTACCACCAAAGTGCAGGAATCATCCAATAAGAGTATCAGATAAGGAAGGAAATTAGTGCTGTCGTGGAAAGTTCCTAGAAACCGAATTACTGGTAAGACTAATTCTATTTTCTCTAGTCACCTTCCACGACAGCCATATCGGAGAAATACCAACAGCTAATTTCTTAGGGAGGGACAACAGCCTGCAGAACACGTCTGCCAAACGTTAAATCCCTGTTGAAATTTAGTCTATAATGTCTGGTGAATGTATGGACAAACGACCAGGTGGCGGCTCTGCATATCTGCTCTGAAGATGCGTTCCTTATTTCTGCCCATGATGTTGATGCTGAACGGGTTGAGTGGGCTTTCAGAGATGTAGGAGGAGGAATGTTCTGTGACGAGAAGGTGAGGTTGATCGATTGCCTGATCCAATTCGCGATTGTATTTTTTGCCGTCTTTTTACCTTTATTCCGACCAGAAATTTGAATGAATAAATTCTGGTCAATCCTTCAATTCTGTCTGCTGGTGGTAGAAGAGAACTACTCTACGGACGTCAAGGGTGTGAAAGACTTCTTCTTTTGTGTTGGAGGGGTTTGTACAGAAGGAAGGCAGTACAATGTCCTGAAACCTATGAAAGTTTGAGACTACCTTAGGTATAAAGGAGGGATCTAATCTTAGGATGATGCTATCCTCCATGATGGTCAACAATGGCTCCTGCATTTAAAGGGCCTGTAATTCTCCTATGCGCCTTGCGGTGGTGATTGCTACCAAAAACAGTTTTTAGTATTACGTTTTCTAGTTGCTGAGGTCATGAATCGCTTGACCCATCGTTGGCTTGCAAGATCTTGATTGTAAAATGAATTAAGAACTGACACCTGAACCTTTAGTGTACTAGGAGTGAGCCCTAGAACTAAGCCGTCTTGAAGAAACTCTAAGATCTGTGCGATATTAGGATGGAAGGGGTCTGGGGCACTTGGGGAACACCAAGATGAGAACTTCTTCCAGGCCTTCCCATAAATGGCGTTAATCCGCTCAGCTTAGAATGGCTGGTGGCCTTGTAGAGTTTGGATCACATTCTCGGATAGGCCTTCAGCCTTTAGAATTTCAGCTTCAGTAGCCAGGCCGCAAGGTTCATTCTGTGCGGGTCTGGGTGCAGTAGAGGGTCACAAGGGGCAGAAGTATTGGGCCTTCCTGAGCCATGTTCCCTAGGGCTCCATACCAGCTTCTCCCTGGCCACAAGGAAGCCACTAGGATTGTAGCAACTTGTTCTGCCTGTATCTTCTGCAGTGTTCTCGCTATCATGGGAGTCGGAGGGAAGGCATAAGCCAGATCGAACTGCCACCGATGGGAGAAGGCATCTACTCCCCATCCTCCGTCGGTGGAACTGAGGGAAAAAAAATGTTTCCACCTTTGCGTTTTGACCGCTGGCAAAAAGGTCCACATCAGGATTTCCCCACCTGACACCAGAGACAAAAATACTGTATGGTCTAGGCTCCATTCTCCGGAATGAACGTCCCTGCTGATATGGACAACAGACGTTTCTCTGCCCAAGAAAAAATTCTTGCAGCCACCAATTTTTTGGTTGAAGAATTTCGTGCCTCCTTGGTGTCGGATGTAGGACACTGTAGCCGCATTGTCCACGTACATGATGATTTGGACAAGGGTTGACGCTGCTTTCAACGCTTCCTCTACAGCTTTCAGTTCTCTCACATTTGAGGAGCTGGCTCTGATGCCTGGGGGCCATACCCCCTGGAAGTGTGATTTCTCCACTATAGTACCCCATACTCTCTGGGGGAGGACTCTCGAACCTCAATCTCAGTCCATCGCAAATGGTGCGAATAACCCTTTGATTTGAGGTTATGGATTGCAACGATATATGAAATTCGAGAGTCGGCCCCTGACCGGAGAACCTTCATTGCTTGCTGTTGTTGGGGCAAGAATATTCTGCCCTTACCTCCTTTAGGATAAGGCCACTGGCCCGTTTTGCCCTTCCCCCTGAATTCTCTCTGGAAGGACTGGTCACGGGAAGGGGGACGAAAAGATCGTTCCCTAAGCCTGTGTAATTGCCCGCTGGTCTCCCATTCTGGTCCGGGCCCGGCTTCAAGCTGCTTAACGGCTGTTCCGGAGGTGACTTCTTTTTATCAGTGGCTTTCTCTAGGATATCATCAAGAGCTGAGCCAAATAATAATTTCCCTGAAAGGGAATCGTAAAGACTCATCCCCAAGATTTCAGCCACAGCTGGCTGAGATGGAGAGGACCGCAGATTTTGCTGCTACCCGGACGGACTTAGCGGAAGTATCCGCTCGGAACTCTGTCGCTTTGTAATAGGGAAAGAGAGTCAAGGGTTTCTCCCTGGAAGTCCCCTGAGTGAGGTGATCCTCCAGCGTATGCAACCAGCGGAACAGGGAGGCTATATTTGCCTTAAGCAGGGTTGTGGAGGCGTCCCAGAGGCACTCTTTTAGTTACCCTGGATACTTGTGCGTCCACTTTAGGAACTTCCCATAAGGAGCAATTTCCGTCCAAGGGAAACCTATTCCTCAATTCTGAGGTGACACTAAGCCTCTCTTGGGAAGGGCCCATTCCTCCAGATTCTGGATATATCCGTGAATGGGAAACCCCTTTGGATTTTAGGCTTCAACCTCCCCCAAACATCTCATCCTGTATAGAGAATTCCACTTCCTCCTCACCATACTAACATCAGAAGAGAAATAGTATTTTCAGATCTGGGGGTGGAAGTGGAACCCTCATTTTCCCAAGCCTCCTGTGAGTTAGAGGTATCAATTTTGCCCGAGTCAGTCAGATTCCACAGGTGCCGATTTCCTTCTAGCAGGAGGGGGCTGTGGTGTCGGGTCTGAGAAAATGTCGCTATAGAAGATTGGACTTCTGTGATGAGAGTTTTTATACTGTCCAGTAGGGAGGGCTGCTCTGTATGTAATACATCATCTGTGCAGGGCTATTAAAGCTTCCTATATGAAGAGGGAAGCCTGAAACCACACACGCACACACCTTTTTAGGGTCAGAGGCCTTGTCTCCCTATAAGAGAGAGAGAAGGCATACTAAGTAACCTCAAAGACTACCCTGGACAGAAAAAGGGGGGACCCACCCTGCTACTTATAGTAGGAGGGTGAACGCTGGGCTCCGAAGAAGCAGGCAGTAAGGGTTTGTTGCCATCCATGGTCAGTCTGTCATAGTGTACGGATAATGCCTTACCTGGACGCACCCAGACCAGGATTAGAATAACCGAGGTCCATCCAGCATGTTGTGTGCTCCTCCTCCCCTCGGTCCACAGGTGGGGGGCGTCATTCCAATCACCCCTTCTCCACAGCTAATTCTCCAGCTGCTCAGCGGTTGCCCTGCACACTCACCCCGTCGGGTAACTCCCTGTGGGGGTCGGCGATGCCCCATTTTGGTCCCGGCCCGCCTCAAGCTGCTTAGCGGCTGCCTGACGAGAGCAGTCACACTCAGCCCTGAAGAGCCGGTGACTGGGGCCCCGGACCGCGCCTGCAGTCCAGTGACTGCAGGCCACGCGTGCGTTCCAACCTGGTACACAGGTGGAAGGCAAACCAGAAGTTCGGCGCCGGTCCCGATGCCACTTTTGGTGTGCACATGCGCGCCCGGATCACATGCCGCATGGGGAGGAGGACACCGGGGAGCTCCAGGAGGACCCCGGCCGCACAACACTGCCCCGCTTTACCCCGCTGAGGGAGCGTAGGAGGGGCGGGCAAGGGTCCCAAGTACCACTGAAGTGGAGACGGGAGCAGCCTTCCCACGGAGGAGAGCAGAGCCCCCCGACCGTTGGCGGTTACAGGTATTCTGATGTTGTAGTGCCTCCGGTTGCCGGCCACGGCAGCACTATCAGGACCTCTTCAGGCCCCATAGGGGACAGGAAAAACACTGGTGGTAGCAGGAAGGGGAGGGTTATTTAACCTCTTGTGCATTTTCTGTCCTCCATTAGGGCGGGGAGACATCCTCCAATATGGCTGTCGTGGAAGGTGACGAAAGAAACAAGACACACAATTAAAAACAATTAAAACAAGACCACAAATGTCACAATATCACACCCCTGAGCCCAGATGTAGCATGCAACCATGAATATTATAATGGTCCTCCTATGTAAATGCCAAAACCACTGCAAAAACCTGAAACCTGTCAAGATGTACTGTGGGAAAAAGAATAAGTAATCCTAAATAGGAAACCCACAGGTACAGTCATATGTTAAAGTTTGAGCACCCCTATTAATGTTAACCTTTTTTCTTTATAACAATTTTGGTTTTTGCAACAGCTATTTCAGTTTCATATATCTAATAACCTATGGACTCAGTTATATTTCTGGATTCAAATGAGGTTTATTGTACTAACAGAAAATGTGCAATCTGCATTTAAACAAAATTTGACCAGTGCAAAAGTATGGGCACCTCAACATAAAAGTGACATTAATATTTCGTAGATCCTCCTTTTACAAAAGTAACAGCCTCTAGTCGCTTCCTGTAGCTATTAATGAGTTCCTGGATCCTGGATGAAGGTATTTGTGACCATTCCTGTTTACAAAACAATTCCAGTTCAGTTAAGTTTGATGGTCGCTAAGCATGGGCAGCCCGCTTCAAATCATCCCACAGATGTTCAATGATATTCAGGTCTGGGGACTGGGATGGCCATTCCAGAACATTGTAATTGTTCCTCTGCATGAATGCCTGAGTAGATTAGGAGCGGTGTTTTGGATCATTGTCTTGCTGAAATATCCATCCCCTGCGTAACTTCAACTTCGTCACTGATTCTTGCACATTATTGTCAAGAATCTGCTGATACTGAGTTGAATCCATGCGACCCTCAACTTTAACAAGATTCCTGGTGCCGGCATTGGCCACACAGCCCCAAAGCATGATGGAACCTCCATCAAATTTTACTGTGGGTAGCAAGTGTTTTTCTTGGAATGCTGTGTTTTTTAGCCTCCATGCATAACGCCTTTTTGTATGACCAAACAACTCAGTCTTTGTTTCATTAGTCCACAGGACCTTCTTCCAAAATGTAACTGGCTTGTCCAAATGTGCTTTTGCATACCTCAGGCGACTCTGTTTGTGGCGTGCTTGCAGAAACGGCTTCTTTCGCATCACTCTCCCATACAGCTTCTCCTTGTGCAAAGTGCGCTGTATTGTTGACCGATGCACAGTGACACCATCTGCAGCAAGATGATGCTGCAGGTCTTTGGAGGTGGTCTGTGGATTGTCCTTGACTGTTTTCACCATTCTTCTTCTCTGCGTTTCTGATATTTTTCTTGGCCTGCCACTTCTGGGCTTAACAAGAACTGTACCTGTGTTGTTCCATTTCCTTACTATGTTCCTCACAGTGGAAACTGACAGGTTAAATCTCTGAGACAACATTTTGTATCCTTCCCCTGAAAAGCTATGTTGAATAATCTTTGTTTTCAGATAATTTGAGAGTTGTTTTGAGGAGCCCATGATGCCACTCTTCATAGGAGAATCAAATAGGAGAACTACTTGCAAGTGGCCACCTTAACCCCTTCACCACCAAGGGTGGTTTGCACGTTCATGAGCGGGCCAATTTTTACAATTCTGACCACTGTCCCTTTATGAGGTCATAACTCTGGAACGCTTCCATGGATCCCGGTGATTCTGACATTGTTTTCTCGTGACATATTGTACTTCATGATCGTGGTAAAATTTCATTCAAATAACTTGCGTTTATTTGTGAGAAAAGCGGAAATTTGGCGAAAATTTTGAAAATTTCGCATTTTTCCAAATTTGAATTTTTATGCCCTTAAATCACAGAGATACAGCACACAAAAAACTTGATAGCTAACATTTCCCACATGTTTACTTTACACCAGCACAATTTTGGGACCAAATTTTTTTTTTGTTAGGAAGTTATAAGAGTTAAAAATTGACCAGCGATTTCTCATTTTTGCAACGCCATTATATTTTTATGGACCACATCACATTTGAAGCCACTTTGAGGGGTCTATATGATAGAAAATACCCAAAAGTGACACCATTCTAAAAACTGCACCCCTTAAGGTACTCAAAACCACATTCAAGGAGTTTATTAACCCTTTAGGTGCATCACAGGAATTTTTTTGAATATTTAAAAAAAAATGAACATCTAATTTTTTTTCACAAAAAAAATACTTCAGGTTCATTTTTTTTTATTTTACCAAGGGTAACAGGAGAAATTGGACTGCAAAAGTTATTGTGCAATTTGTCCTAAGTATGCTGATACCTGATATGTGGGGAGGAATGACTGTTTCGGCGCATGGCAGAGCTCAGAATGGAAGGAGCGCCGTTTGACTTTTTCAATGCAAAATTGGCTGGAATTCAGATCGGATGCCATGTCACGTTTGGAGAGTCCCTGATGTACCTAAACAGTGGAACCCCCCCAAGTGACCCCATTTTGGAAACTAGACCCCCAAGGAACTTATCTAGATGTGTGGTGAGCACTTTGTTTACCCCCCAGTGCTTCACAGAAGTTTATAACGCCCGGGCGTGAAAATAAAAAATTCGTATTTTTTCCACAAACCTGATCTTTTAGTCACCATTTTTTTTATTTTCCCAAGGGTACCAGGAGAAATTGGACCCCAAAAGTTGTTGTCCAATTTGTCCTGAGTATGCTGATACCCCATATGTGGGAGAAAACTACTGTATGGGCACACGTCGGGGCTCGGAAGGGAAGTAGTGATGTTTTGGAATGCAGACTTTGATGGAATGGTCTGCGGGTGTCATGTTGCCTTTGGAGAGCCCCTAATGTACCTAAACAGTGGAAACCCCCACAAATGACCCCATTTTGGAAACTAGACCCCCTAAGGAACTTATCTAGATGTGTGGTGAGCACTTTGAACCCCCAAGTGCTTCACAGAAGTTTATAACGCTCGGACGTGATGAAAATAAAAAAATCATTTTTTCCCACCAAAATGATATTTTTGCCCCCAATTTTTTATTTTCCTAAGGGTAACAGGAGAAATTGGACCCCAAAAGTTGTTTTGCAATTTGTCCTGAGTAGGCTGATACCCTACATGTGGGGGTAAAACACTGTTTGGGAACATGGCAGAGCTTGGAAGGGAAGGAACACTATTTGACTTTTTCAACTCAGAATTGGCTGGAATTGAGATCAGACGCCATGTTGCATTTGGAGAGCCCCTGATGTGCCCAAACAGTGGAAACCCCCAATTCTAACTCCAACCCGAACGCCAACACACCCCTAACCCTAATCTCAGCCCTAACCCTAGCCCTAACCCTAACCCTAGCCCTGGACCTAACCCTAGCCCTAACCCTAACCCTAATGGGAAAATGGAAATACATACATTTTTTTAATTTTATTATTTTTCCCCAACTAAGGGGGTGATAACGGGAGGTTTGATTTACTATTTATGGCGGTTTTTATGTTTGGCAGCTGTCGCACGTTAAAAGACGCTTTTTATTGGAAAAATAGTTTTTGCATCACCACATATTGAGAGCAATAATTTTTCCATATTTTGACCCATCGAGTCATGTGAGATCTTATTTTTTGCAGGACGAGTTGACGTTTTTATTGTTACCATTTTCGGGCACGTGACATTTTTTGATCGCTTTTTATTCCGATTTTTGGGACGCAGAATGAACAAAAACCAGCGCTTCATGAATTTCTTTTGGGGGGGTGCGTTTACACTGTTCCGCGTGCGGTAAAATTGATAAAGTGGTTGTAATCTTCGGGTCAGTACGGTTACAGCAATACCTCGTTTAGGTCTTTTTTTATGTTTTGGTGGTTTTATGTAATGAAAACTATTTTATATAAAAAAATAATTATTTTTGCATCGCTTTATTCTGCGAGCTATAACTTTTTTATTTTTTCACTGATGATGCTGTATTGCAGCTCATTTTTTGCGGGACAAGATGACGTTTTCAGCGGTACCATGGATATTTATATGCGTCTTTTTGATCGCGCGTTATTACACTTTTAGCTTGGTGGTATGATAATAAATCATTATTTTTTGCTTCGTTTTTTATTTTTATTTTTTAAGTGGTTCGCTAAAGGGGTTAACTAATTGGACAGTTTTGTAGGGCGGGTCGTTATGGATGCGGCGATACCTAATATGTGTACTTTTATTGTTTTGTTTTTTTTTTTATTTCCAAAAAATGGATTTATTGGGGGAATATTTTTTTTTTTCTAATTTATTTGGCGATTTTTTTAAAATTATTTTAACACTTTTCTTATTATTTTTTCTTTACTTTGTTACATAGTCCCAGGTGGGACATCACTGTCCTGTGACAGATCGCTAATCTGTCACATCACAGATCACTGTGACAGATCAGCGATCTGTCGCAGGCACTACTGCAGACTTCCTCATGCCTGCGCTTTGCAGGCACTGAGGAAGCCAGCTCCCTGCAGGCCCCCGAAGGCCCCTGCCGCCATCTTGGATTCGGGGGCCTGCAGGGAAAGAGCCCCCCGCAGCAGCGCTGCACATTGCGCTGATGTGGGGGGCTCAGGGAAGCACGAAGGGAGCTCCCTCCCTGCCGATGCTTTCCTTTAACCCCCGGCACACCGCGATCATGTTTGATCACGGTGTGCAAGGGGTTAACGTGTCTGGGGCGGTCCGTGACCGCCCCTGACACATAGTGCCTGGTGTCAGCTGTGATAATCAGCTGACACCCAGCCGCGATCAGCGGCGCTCACCACGTGGGTGCCGCTGATCACGCTAGACGTACTATCCCGTCCATGGGCATAGGGGCCCGGGTCCCATGGACGGGATAGTACGTCTGATGTCAGAAAGGGGTTAAATACCTTTTCTCATGATTTGATACACCTGGCTATGAAGTCCAAAGCTCAATGAGATTACAAAACCAATTTAGCGCTTCAGAAAGTCAGTAAAAAGTAGTTAGGAGTGTTCAAATAAAGAAAATGATAAGGGTGCCCATACTTTTGCACCGGTCAAATTTTGTTTACATGCAGATTGAACATTTTCTGTTAGTACAATAAACCTCATTTGAATCCAGAAATATAACTGAGTCCATCAGTTATTAGATATATGAAACTGAAATAGCTGTTGCAAAAAACAAAATTGTTATAAAGAAAAAAGGTTAACATTAATAAGGGTGCTCAAACTTTTACATATGACTGTATCTCTGGTATGAATAGGTGTAGAATAAAAATGTTTGCGTTCTTGTATTCATTTCCTCAAGCCTGATAAGGACCCAATAAGGTGAATTTGAAGTCCTACTAGTTGAAGAGATAATTCAAACATTTTTGTTGTGTGTTCAAGTTGCTTGCAAATGATTGGAAAAAAACAGTATTGAGAGATCACTCATATTCTGGTTTGAATAGGTGTTAGAATGAAAATGTTTGCATTTTTTGTACTCATCTAATCAAGCCTGATAAGAAACTTAGATTGTAGATCTACTAATTCAATAGATAATTTCAAAGTTTTGTGATGTGCTATCAATTTGCTTGCAAATGAATGGAAAACATAGTATCGAGAGGTCGATCATATGTCTAATTTCAATGGGATTCTGTAACTTTTGGAGTTTTCATGAAAATTTGCTCAGCCAGATATGTGGAGCTGGGGAGGAACGGAGGCCCGATGGGCCACAGCTTAATTCTTAATGAACTGTTGCATTTCCTACGCTAGTTCCTGATGGGGAATACTATCTGTGGTAGGTGCAGGAACACTTCATTTGTCAGATGCTCTGATTTATAATAAAAAACTCCCATCTAATTTTTGTTCATTAAATTTGTGTGTAAGTGCATGTAATGTAGTGTATATGATTTAATATACCTACCTACTGCTGCTCTATCTGGTCTCCTGAGTCGATCTTGTTTTCTGAATGAGATCACAACTCTGTAGAGTCTCCGGGTCATGCTGTTGTAGGGGAGTGGGTCCCGGAAAGTGGGACAATAGCGTGTCTAGGCCGGAACTATGAGGGTTGTCACCAATGTTCCCAGGGGGTACGATTTAAGGCTAAGGCCGACTGGTAACCAGGTAACGAGAAGGCGGGTCGACTATGTCTAGGAGACGAGGAGCACCTGAAAACAAGGGATACTTGGTAGGAGGAGAGTCTGCACATAGGTGGCAGGAGCGAAGCAGACCTCCGCCTGCAGCAGTGAGTCAGCACGTTCATCAGAAGAGCAAGAGCAGCCGACCTGACAGGACGCCCGGCCGACCCAGCGTGACCAGAGCAGAGACCACCCCGAGACCAACTGATGAACGTGGCCCCTGACGCACCTCCCAGACTGGCACCTCCAGTGAGCGATTCAGCGCTCCTCCATGGCCATCCTGCCCAGCAGCACTGGGCACACCTGTGCCGCTCCTCACCATGGCTGCGGCTCTCTCCCCGGGACCCACAGACTCTTCCATGCCGCTACTCCCTGAGGCTGTGGCTCCCTCCCCAGGATCCGCGGGCCCACCTCCGCTGCGACTCTTCTCCTGGGGTCTGCGGCCTCAGCCGCGCCACTCTCCACCGTGGCGGTGGCTTCGTCCCAGGGGACCGCGGGCTCCCCCACACAGACTCCACTCCCAGGGGAGCTATTCTGGGGCAGTATACGCCCCGCATCTCCGGTGGGTAAGGACTTCCAGACCCTCCGGCAATGGCTCCTCGGCTGGACACGCCAACTACAACACTGCCAGAACAGCTCGCGCGCACCACCTCTGCAGGACGTCAGAGACCGATAAGTGACTTCCTATTGTTCTTGCTCGTATATCAGTGGCCGCATAACGGTCACCTTCTGCCAGTGATAGTTATCCTGTTTGAAACGTGTATTTTGTGTTCTACGTCCCTGCGTGGAGTATTCGTTGTCAGCTTTCCTTTATATATAAATTCATATAAACCTTGACTTAAACCCTTGCTCTGACTCCTGCTCATTGCTGCATCCCGCATACCTGCTAGATGCCACACTGTGCTCTGCATGACCTGGTAGTGACTTTTACAATGTAAGCCTATGGAGAGTCAGAATGAGGCTCTATATAGGCTTTGATTGTAAAGGAAACTTCCAGCTCACACAGAGTGTGGCGGGAGCAGGCTAGTGGCAGAACAGGATTAGAATGTCACCTGACACGGGACAGAGCAGTGGTAGATGAGTATATTGATATAAACACACTATGCTACATGCATATATACACACATTTAATAAGACAAAAATAGATGGGAGTGCTTCTGTCATAGGCATTCATCTCTTAATGAATCAAAAGCACGTGTCTCAAACATGTTCCCTCATAATTCGAACGTCTTTATGTATCGAGGCCCAATCGTTTTTATTCAGCAGCCACTGAAGCAAATGACAGCTCTCTGCTGAAGTTGCAGGGGTTACATTCCCACTGATCAGATATTGGTGACTTATCCTTTGGATAGGTTAGCAATATGTTGTGGCTGGACAACCCCTTTATCAATGTTTATCATGTGAATGATATAAAAAAAATGATAAAGTTAAGACTTCATGATCAGTTTTTCTTGTCTTAGGCCCCATTCACAGGTCAGTGTCTCCAGTATGTGTGGTGACAGTTTTCACATGTACTGAAGACACAAACACATGTAGATCATTTAACCCTCCGTCAGGCGCAATATAGATTCTCCTCAGTTCATGCGCAATGTGCCTGACAAGCACAGGTCAGAAAACCACCTATAGTAGCTACATATTTCAATTTCAGGACTATAGAAGTAGTCAGTAACCTTCATAGGAATGTATTAAAAGAGATTACACCAAATCATATGCAAAAAAAAACATTTATTAACCATAAACTTATTAAAACTAAAAGTACCACTTTTCGGTAGTACCGCCAAATAGGCTCCAGTTATCTTTACTTAACTATTGCTTAAATATAAAATTATGGAAAAAAACTTAAAGGATATTGCACTTAGATGTTACTTAAATCCATGCAGCTGCACAAAATTCTGTGTGTTCACACAAACACTGTGTGTTCATGTGACCCACACATAGTAGCATAGTTATTAAGGTTGAAGGGAGACTTTAAGTCCGTCTAGTTCAACCCATATCCTATCCTAACTTGCCCTAACATGTTGATCCAGAGGAAGGCAAAAAAAAACCCATGTGGCAAAAAGTAAGCTTCACATTGGGGAAAAAAATTCCTTCCCGACTCCACATACGGCAATCAGACTAGCTCCCTGGATCAACGCAATATTAAGGAAACTAGTGTGTATACCCTGTAATATTATACTTTTCAAGATAGGCATCCAGTCCCTTCTTAAATATTAGTAGGGAATCACTCATTACAACATCATATGGCAGAGAGTTCCATAGTCTCACTGCTCTTACATTAAAGAATCCGTGTCTGTGAGTATGCTTAAACCTTCTTTCCTCCAGACGTAGAGGATGCCCCCTTGTCCCCATCACAGGTCTAAGAGTAAAAAGATCATTAGAAAGGTTTTGGTATTGTCCCCGTATATATTTATACATTGTAATAAGATCACCCCTAAGCCTTCGATTCTCCAAACTAAATAACCCCAAGTGTAATAACCTGTCTTGGTATTGCAGACCCCCTAGTTCCCTAATAACCTTGGTCGCTCTTCTCTGCACCCGCTCCAGTTCAGCTATGTCTTTCTTATACACCGGAGACCACAACTGTACACAGTATTCTAGGTGTGGTCGCACTAGTGACTTATATAGAGGTAAAATTATGTTCTCCTCATGAGCATCTATGCCTCTTTTAATGCATCCCACTATTTTATTTGCCTTTGCAGCAGCTGCCTGACACTGGCCACTAAATGTGAGTTTGTCATACACCCAGGTCTTTTTCAGTGACAATTTTGCCCAGTGTTTTACAATTAAGCACATAATTATACATCTTGTTCGTTCTACCCTAGTGCATGACCTTACATTTATCCCCATTAAAGCTCATTTGCCATTTATCAGCCCAAGCTTCTAGTTTACATAAATCCTCCTGTAATATAAAATTGTCCTCCTCTGTATTGATTACCCTGCAGAGTTTAGTGTCATCTGCAAATATTGAAATTCTACTCTCTATGCCCCCTACAAGGTCATTAATAAATATGTTAAAAAGAAGCGGGCCCAAAACTGAACCCTGTGGTACCCCACTGCTAACCGTGACCCAGTCCGAGTGTGCTCCATTAATAACCACCCTTTGTTTCCTATCCCTGAGCCAGCTCTTAACCCACCTACACATATTTTCCCCTATCCCCATTGTTCTCATTTTATGTATCAACCTTTTGTGTGGCACCGTATCAAAAGCTTTTGAAAAATCCATGTACACCACGTCAACTGCATTCCCTTGGTCCAGTCCGGAACTTACCTCTTCATAAAAGCTTATCAGATTAGTCTGACAGGAACGGTCCCTTGTAAACCCATGTTGATATTGGGTCATGAGGTTATTCTTCTTCAGATACTCCAGTATAGTATCTCTTAGAAAACCCTCCAGGATTTTACCCACAGTTGAGGTTAAACTTACTGGCCTATAATTTCCAAGTTCAGTTTTTGTCCCCTTTTTGAATATTGGCACCACATTTGCTATACGCCAGTCCTGTGGTACAGACCCTGTTATTATGGACATGTCCGTTTTTCTGTGGCAGCTCAGACGTCAATACTTCCCACACATGTGCACACGGATGACATAGTGTCATTCATGTGCCGTCTGTGTGACACATACCAGATATGAATGCAGAATAAAAATGACAAATGTTTAGTGTCATGAACCGGGGGTGTTTGATGTCCCCCAGTTCATCAGGGAATTTATTATATCCCACTTTCCAGTTCCGGTTTGGAACTTGCAGCTCTCTGCCACCCCACTTACCCTCAGATCAGTCAGGGAACTACACCTAGGATAAGTAGTCACAAGAAGGGGCCGCCTTGCTGTGTACTGGCTATTGGGCATGCTGTACTGAGGGTGGTATGAATATTCCCAGTCTCAGGTGGGAAATACCCATGTAAACCTTGGTTCTGTCACTGCCAGAGTCTACCAAATACCCTAGAACACGTTTAGCTGCCACCAGCTCCTAGTTCTGATATTAATATCAATATTGGGTCAGGAGCCAACCCATCAGTAGCTTAATTTTAGCATGGAGGTTGTGGAGGGTACATTTAGAGCAAAGTTAATAAAGTTTTATAGATTTTACTCCAAAAAGAATAGGCAGTGTTTACAAAAGTACAAAAGATGTCATAAACGATACAATTACTGTATGTGCAGGCAATTATCAAATAGAGATGGATTAAAAGAAGAGCTTACATGTTTCAGTCAATGGTACGCCATGTGGAGTTGGGGGGGAGGGGTTCCGAAAGGCCAAGATTCCGTCCACAGCATGGATGGTAATTAGCTGTCCTCCTCCAAGTACTGAACCAGCTGCAAAATGGCTGTTCCTGTTTTATAGTTGGCCCAGAAACTAAGGAACTTCCCTCTGTGCTGACCTCACTGGGTGGCTGGACACACCCCCCTTGAAAAGTTATGAAAAACCTTCTATTATTCATAACTCTTGGGAGAAGCTCGTAGGGGGACGACAGAAGTATTATATGTCTTCTCACGAAATTAGCTTACATTTAAGTCTAAATATGGGGTGGCTGTATGACCCGGTTGGGTAGAAATCCATTTCTCGGATTCTGCTGCTTGCCGGGGCTAACAAATTCACTGGTTGGTGGTTCTACCGATATAAATGCCAGAAATGTATTTACCCTGCTTCTATCAATAATCGGTACTCTAATATTTGAGTTTGCATGAACAAAGAGCCAGTGGTTTGCCATGTGCTTCTAACCTGTTACCTCCGGCTCGACCGTCAATACCTTGGTTTCACGTTACAGCAGCATGTGTAGCTTGACAGAGGGGAAGGAGGGGGGATTCCAGCAGCAAGGAAGAGGGGGCTTGAAGCTATGTGCCTGCAAGGGGCTTTGTGTGTGTACTGTAGACACCTAATGGGGGGAAGGGCAGCGTGTGTATCCCAGTAAATGCAGAGGAAAGTTCTGGAAGTGTACTTAGGATATGCGCAGATCCATATTATCATGACAGGTCTTATACAGTATGTGCAAAGATAGATAGATATGGCATAAATAGTTATAAAGATGTCAGTGAGATACATAACTAGTGCTGTGCATGTGTACTGTCGTTTTCCACACATGTATTTAGCTATCTAATAAATAAATGAGAAAAATGGCATGGGGTCCCCATTATTTTTAATATTCAGCTTAGGGAAAACAGACAGCTGTGAGATGGTCTTATTAGCCTGGTAAGGGCCCAATAATCATTGAGTTCCCAGTCTATTTATATCAGCTGCAAGAGGGCCTCCCGACAAGTCCTTGAAGGGAGATATGTGTCATCATGGCTGTTAGCTGTAGTGATGTGAGCTCAGAAGTATGCTCCAGCACCTATAGTGCTGGGAGAGTTATTTGGGCTATTCCAGTGCCTGGTTTTACGAGCGGTCATAAGAGATGAGTGGGAATGACAGCTCACATATCCCAACCCCTTGCTTTGCTTCCCGGAGCTGTTTATGAAGTGAAATAAACTTGCCTGGGCTATTGCATGAAAACCACCTCCTGTGCCTACATCAACAGCAGCTGAGTAAGTACGGGTCCCTACATTTCGTGCTAGAAGCATGAGCCCGAGTCCCAAGGGGCAGTGTGACTACCGCATAGATATCGCATGTCCTGGGTGAAAGCAGCGGCAAAAGCAAAATCTGATAGCATGGACGAATTGGTAAATCAACTCATGGAGGCTAATCTCCAGTAGTAACAGATGTGACAGCAACAACACCAGCAACATAGAGAGCAGCAGGAGACCCAGAACAGTAGTATCATGAGCAGTAGTAGATAAAGCTGGAGACAAATAATCTCCTGATGCAACAAATTCAACAGCAGCAGAGGCAGATCAAACTTCTGACGGGAGACGTCCACAGCAGAGAGACCGCCCCAATCCTAAATCGAGGTGATGACTCTCACGTGAGGAAGGCGGTAAGGAGAGCCTTACAAAAGATGACCCCAGGTGATGACGTTGAGATGTTCCTGGCAGTGTTTGAGAAGGTTGCGGAGCAGAAGAAATTGCCTCCAGAGCAGTGGGTGGAGGTTCTGGAGCCATATCTAACAGGTAAACTGCAGAAAGCTTACTATGGTTTGGTGTTGCAGAATGCAAAAGAGTATGTCAAGTTAAAGGCAGAGATCTTGGCACGCTTAGGAGTGACTCTGACTATCAGAGCACAATGGGTGCACGAGTGGGGGTATTATAGTGACAGGTCCCAAATGTTCGATCTCCTACACCTGGTCCAAAAATGGTTGCAACCTGAATCCTCCTCCCCAGCACAGATGGTGAAGGTTGTCATGGCCAGGTTAATACACTCCCTACCAAGGCCGGTGCAATCCTGGGTTGCCCAGGGACATCCCCATAATGCCGATGATCTAGTGAGCTTTGTGGAGAGAAAACAGGCAGTCGAGAGTTCCTTGGGCAAGCAAGGGGTTCCCAAAGCAAGGTTGACACCTAAAAGAGAGGAGCTAGAGCCACACCTGGCAGGCATGTCCAAAAGCACTGGATTTACTATCCAAGGTCCCTTCCCATAGTGTAATTTGTTGGACGTGTCATACCCCTGGCCACATAGCTGCCCATTGTCCCATGACCACTGAGCCAATAGACTTCAGCACAGGACGGCGCTGCTCATATTTTGCATATCCGGCCTGCAGTACTGTGCCCCAAATGGGAGAGAGGTCGCAGGCATGCCCCGTGACAGTAAACGGGGTGCAAGTGACTGGTCTGCTGGACTCAGGAAGTTTGGTAACCCTAGTGAGAGCCACAATTCCACATCGACTGATTCCTGAAAGAGGGAAAGAGGGTGGGCGTCCTCTGTATCCATGGGGATGCAAAGGACTACCCTGTGGCCCAGGTGGTCATAAACACAAACTGTGGCACCAAGTCCCATGATGGGGGCATGGTCAAGGACCTATTGCATCCTCTTTTTAATAGGGCAGCACTTTGTTTTATTTTAGGACTTGTAGGGAAAAGGGATTATGTCTAGTTCCCCGGATGACAGCAGAGTTAGAGTTGCTCCCGAAGAAGCCTTGTCGCAGGCTGCAGATGTCATTTTTCCCTTTTGTGTGCTTGTTGTCGATGAGGATGAGGCAGCATCCACTGAGGCCAGCGTCCATGAGCTACAGGTGTCCGGGGGGAAACTTTGGAAAACTCCAACTCAGGGATTTAACTCTAAAAGGGGCATTAATGATGTAACGGTACTTAATGGTGTAGCAAAAGAGCCGGGGGAAGACACTCGATACCCCCATTTTACCATGAATGGGGAGGTAATATATCGCGTCATCAAGCTGAGAAGGGAGGTAGGGAGGTAATTGAGCAGTTACTGGTGCTAGGGCCGTACAGACGCAGAGTGTTAGACATGACCCATACACATGTGTTAGGTGGCCACCTGGTCTTAGAGAAAACCCAGGAACGGATCTACCAGAGGCTCTATTGGCCCGGTTGTCACCGTGATATTGTGAACTTCTGTAGGTCCTATCCCACCTACCAGCTAACTTCCCCAGTGGCCCATTTTCAAAGCAGCTTGATGCTGTTGCCCATTATTGAGGTTCGGTTTGATCGCATAGACATGGATCTAGTGGACCCCCTGGTCAAGTCCACCAGAGAACGTCAGTATATCCTGGTGATACTGGACTATGCTACGTGATACCCCAAGGCTATTCCACTAAGTAACTACTCCACCAAGTGTATCGCCTGAGAATTGGTCCAGGTCTTCTCTAGAATAGGGTTGACAAAAGAGATCCTGACGGGTCAAGGGACCCTGTTTATGTCAAAGGTGATGAAGGAGTTGTGCAAAACCCTGCAAATCACAGAACTCCTGACCTCAGTCTATCATCCACAAATGGATGGCTTGGTAGAAAGGTTCAACAAAACTTTGAAGGCCATGTTGAAGAAGGTCGGAGAGAAAGAAGGCCGGGACTGGGACTATTTACTACGATACCTTCAATTCTTCATCAGAGAAGTCCTTTATGCCTCAACGAGGTTCTCCCCATTTTAACTGTTGTATGGCCGACACCCACATGGACTCATTGACATAGCAAAAGAGACATGGGAGACGGAGCCTACACCCTACTGGAGTGTTATTTAGCATGTGGCCCAGATGTAAGAGAGGATTGCTAAGGTGATGCTCCTATTGAGAGAACACCTCCACAAAGCACAAGGCGCAGTCAAGGATCTACAATAAGTTGGCAATGGTGAGACAGTTCAACCCAGGGGATCGAGTGCTGGTGATCATGGTAGAGAGCAAATTCCTGGCCAAGTGGCAGGGTCCCTATGAGGTAGTGGAGAAAGTTGGAGGTCAAGAAGAAAATCCACCAACCGGGAAAGCGGAGGCCCTACCAGGTGTACCACGTGAACCTAATCAAACCATGGCAGGACAGAGAACCTGGGAAAACCCCTTGTCTGCTGGTCAAGCCCAAGGTCAGTACAGAGGATGTCAAGGTGGCAGACACCTTATCCTGCTCGCAGAAGCAGCAGTGCCAGGAGTTACTGCAGCAGAACAAATAGATCTATCCATCTATCTTTCCATCCAATAGCTGTCTATCCCATAGCTATCTATCTAGAAAAAATAAAGACAAAAAGCAGCATAAAAAGATTATAGTGTGCAAAAGCCTCCCAGGCATGTACCAAACCTTGTAAATAAATCCAGAAAAATGAAGACAGCACACCAGTATGTAAAGATTCACGTGCAGCTTAATGGCCTATATGCGACGTTTCGGTCCAAGATGTGGACCTTGAAAAATAAATATCAGGATGTGTGAAAAAAAGGTTTTTGCATTGTGATCTGTTCATTACAAAGTAGGTAATAGAAAAGGTGGTCTACCCTACAAGTCAGGTAAAAATGGAAAACTCAGTATTAGTGTAGCAATATGAGTTAATAAACTCCTGTCAGGGATGATGTTCCTAGGAGGAAGCACGCAGTGTGGGGTGCAGACGCAGTGTGGGGTGCAGCACGTGGGCATCCCATAGGCAAGGCATCGCAGAGGCTAGGCATCAGGCAAAACGGCAGTTATCCATGGCAAGGAATTGACATTCATCTTCTCTCTTCGCACAGGTAATCAAATCATTCAACTTCTGAACTGATCCACCCTGCATGTATTCACTCCATTCACTGTTATAGCAAGCAGCCTGAATGGTACAACTCCCCACCTCTGCTGGCTGTCATTTCTGCTGCAATATATCCAAATGGTAATCAAATCATTCAACTTCTGAACTGATCCACCCTGCGCAAATTCACTCCAGTCACTGTTATAGCAAGCAGCCTGAATGGTACAACTCCTCACCTCTGCTGGCTGTCATTTCTGCTGCAATATATCCAAATGGTACAAGTCAATACTTCTGCTTGCTGTCTGTCTTCTGCTGCTTTACCATTTTGCGACATATTTTAATGTGCCTGCTAAAGCTTTGTCATAATTCATTTGTTGCACTGTATTTAATACTTACTGCTTTATGTCCATGACTGGGGCCTCTCTAGACCTTATCAGGTGGAAGGTGCTATAGCAAATAGATGCAGACTGGTCTCGTGCCTTTGATCATCTAACTTCCCTCTGGTGTGCTGGCCCCAGCTGCCAAATTATCCCAAAGTAGCTCCCACAAACCCTCTCTCCTGACCCTGTAGTGTGGCCTACATATTTAGTAGCTCCTAAGGGGAAGCACGTGGGGTGGGGAGCAGCACGCAAGCATCCCATAAGCAAAGCATCACAGAAGCTAAGCATCAAGCAAAACGGCAGTTATCCAGGGCAGGAATCAGGTAACCCACACTTTCTTTCCCCTTTAACCATGTGCTTTATTTCTATCCTCCTGTGCTCCCTTGCCATCCACATTCACCACCCCATCCCTCCTCCATCAAGACTCATACATATCAGCCCCTCTATACTTCTCTTTCCCATGTACAGCTCTCATGCACTCCTCACCTTCCTGAAAAACCTCAGCCCATCTTGCCCAAACACATCGCAGAAAAAACTACTTACAATTCCAACAACTATTTGCTCTTTATCTTCCTACTCCTACTGATTTCAGGTGACATCTCTCCCAACCCTGGTCCACTATCCCCCAACCTCAACCCCTACCCTACCTCATATCGAAACCATAATAATCTTATTAATATTACTTGCACAACTACTTTGTGAACAACTCTCTTAATCTGTTGGCCCTCCCTGAAACCTGGATTCAAGATTCTGACACTGTCTCTCCTGCTGCCATTTCCTATGGTGGCTTAAAATTCTCTCATTCCCCGAGACCCACAAACAGACATGGTGGCAGAGTCGGCATAATCCTGTCCCCACAATCCACTTTCCAGGTCATCCCCCCAGTTCCATCACTCTCATTCCCTTCTTTTGAGGTCTACACCATCAGGCTCTTCCGTCCACTCTCCCTCAGAGTAGCGGTCATATACCGGCCCCCAGGCTCAGCCACCCACTTCCCTGACCACTTTTCAGCCTGGCTGCCATTAGAGTTGAGCGAAACGGGTCGAAAAAATTCAAAAGTCGCCGACTTTTGGCAAAGTCGGGTTTCATGAAACGAAACCCGACCCTAGGATGAGGTCGGCCACGAGGTCGGCGACTTACGCGCCAAAGTCGCGTTTCAAAAGTTTGTTTTGCGCTCTTTTTCAGCCAATCAGGATCCACGGACACTGTGGGCAACGTGATGACATAGGCACGGGTCACCACCATCTTTCAGAAGGGCATGCAAGTGATTGGCTTGCTTTGGTGGGCGTCACAGGGGGTATAAAAGGGCGTGCACGCCGACCGCCATCTTACTTCTGCCGATCTTAGCATAGGGAGAGGTTGCTGCTGATTCTGTAGGGAGAGCGTTAGGCAGGGAAGAAGACAAAAAAACTGCTTCTGCTGCTAGCGATTTGGCCTGCACAACACACCAGTCACTGTGTGTGCAGTGCAAGGGGAGGCTATATAGTGGTGTATCAGTGGTGTTGGTTGTTGGGCTGCCTTCTAAGGCTTCCTGACAGGCTGGCATTGCTGTTTACCCACTGCTCCGCAAACTGCTTTTTTAAAAGCAATCCAATCTCCCTTATCCTCTAGTCACTTTGGTCACAGCTGCGCCATCGAGCCTGTCACATAGCGCTCAGATATTCATTGGGCCTCAAACTGCTTAAGCAATCCCAATTTTTTTTTTTGTCCTGCTGAGAAGAAAAAAAAACTGCTTCTGCTGCTGATAGCAATTTGGCCTGCACAACACACCAGTCACTGTGTGTGCAGTGCAAGGGGAGGCTATATAGTGGTGTATCAGTGGTGTTGGTTGTTGGGCTGCCTTTTAAGGCTTCCTGACAGGCTGGCATTGCTGTTTACCCACTGCTGCACAAACTGCTTTTTTAAAAGCAATCCAATCTCCCTTATCCTCTAGTCACTTTGGTCACAGCTGTGCCATCGAGCCTGTCACATAGCGCTCAGATATTCATTGGGCCTCACACAATCAAAAAGTGTCCAGTGTCCAAAAGTGTGTGCAGATATTCAAAATCTCCCTTATCCTCTAGTCACTTTTGTCACAGCAGTGCCATCGAGCCTGTCACATAGCGCTGAGATATCAGTGGGCCTCACACAATCCAAAAGTGTCCAGTGTCCAAAAGTATGTGCAGATATTCAAAATCTCCCTTATCCTCTAGTCACTTAGGTCACAGCAGTGCCATCGAGCCTGTCACATAGCGCTGAGATAACAGTGGGCCTCACACAATCCAAAAGTGTCCACTGTCCAAAAGTGTGTGCAGATATTCAAAATCTCCCTTATCCTCTAGTCACTTAGGTCACAGCAGTGCCATCGAGCCTGTCACATAGCGCTGAGATAACAGTGGGCCTCACACAATCCAAAAGTGTCCAGTGTCCAAAAGTGTGTGCAGATATTCAAAATCTCCCTTATCCTCTAGTCACTTTTGTCACAGCAGTGCCATCGAGCCTGTCACATAGTGCTGAGATATCAGTGGGCCTCACACAATCCAAAAGTGTCCAGTGTCCAAAAGTGTGTGCAGATATTCAAAATCTCCCTTATCCTCTAGTCACTTAGGTCACAGCAGTGCCATCGAGCCTGTCACATAGCGCTGAGATAACAGTGGGCCTCACACAATCCAAAAGTGTCCAGTGTCCAAAAGTGTGTGCAGATATTCAAAATCTCCCTTATCCTCTAGTCACTTAGGTCACAGCAGTGCCATCGAGCCTGTCACATAGCGCTGAGATAACAGTGGGCCTCACACAATCCAAAAGTGTCCACTGTCCAAAAGTGTGTGCAGATATTCAAAATCTCCCTTATCCTCTAGTCACTTTTGTCACAGCAGTGCCATCGAGCCTGTCACATAGCGCTGAGATATCAGTGGGCCTCACACAATCCAAAAGTGTCCAATGTCCAAAAGTGTGTGCAGATATTCAAAATCTCCCTTATCCTCTAGTCACTTTTGTCACAGCAGTGCCATCGAGCCTGTCACATAGCGCTGAGATATCAGTGGGCCTCACACAATCCAAAAGTGTCCAGTGTCCAAAAGTGTGTGCAGATATTCAAAATCTCCCCTGTCCTATAGACACCTTGTACCTTGTTTTACATTACTATATAGTTTGTTGGATTTCGTCTACATTTCTACCAAAAATGAGGAAGGCTGGTGGAAGAGGCCGTGGAATTGGGTGGGGGTTGGCAGCTGGTAATGATGGTGTTGGTGGTGGATCTGATGGTAGTGGCAAGAGCAAAATAGGACCGAATGCAGGAGGTGCTGACCCTGCGTCATCGTCTGGCTACATAAGGCCTCGAACGCTTAGTTTTCTAGGAGTTGGCAAACCGCTTTTAAAGCCAGAGCATCAGGAAAAAGTTTTCTTACATTGCTGACTCAGCCTCCAGCTCTATCGCCTCCTCTTCTTCAGTTGTAAAAAGTAAAAGCACTGAGTCGTCATTGGAGGCTCATGTTCATGAACCGCACCTTTCCTTGTGTCCTTCACCCCAACCAAGATTGAAGGATGACGCAGGCCATACTACTGATTACTCCATGGAGCTGTTTTCACATACCATGCCTGGATTATCAAGTGAAATGGTGAATTACCCAGGCCAAGATGAATCTGACATGGAGTGCACTGATGCACAGCCGCTGATGGATGATTCTGCTGGTACATTCACTCAGAGCACTACATTGTCCTCGCAGTGTACAGAGCCAGATTCTTACCCTGTTGAGACTCAGGTGCCCCTTCCCGCACACTATACCACCATACACGGTGACACAGAGGAAGGTGCACATGACATAGAAGAGGAGGTGATGGATGACCCAGTTGTTGACCCAGATTGGCATCCATTGGGGGAAGAGGGTGCTGCTTCCAATAGCTCAGATGAGGAGCATCCACAGCAGACATCGACATCGCAACAGCTGTTATCTGGCAGGCCCGGAGCACTCCAAAGACAGGTTCCAAACATCAAAAGAGTTGCTGGACAGCTTGTCCAGAGGGTCAAAAGATCACAGCGTGCTAGGCCGCAAAATGTCTGCCAAAGTAGGAAGAGTGCAGTGTGGCACTTTTTTTAACAAAATCCTCATGATCAGGCCAAGGTTATCTGTAAGAAGTGCGCAAAGACCTTTAGCTGAGGGAAAAATCTGAATAATTTGAATACCAGTTGCATGCTTAGACATTTAACCAGCATGCACTTGCAAGCGTGGACACAACACCAAACCTCAAGTGCCACATGTGCAACTGATCACAACGAAGGTAGTCAGCAACGCTACATTGTTTCCCCCACTGTAAGCCCACCGGTTAGCACAGCAGCAAATGTTGAGGTGTCGTTGCAAGACCACAGCAGTCAGGGAATCCCACTGTTATATCAACGAAAGACTGATTCTAGGCCATCAGAAAGAACACCAACTCCATCACCATCATCAACCCTCTCTCAGTCCGCCCTGTCCACCGCTACTTCCACCATATGCAGCTCTCAAGTCCAGCTCACCCTCCCAGACACTATGAGTAGGTCAAGAAAGTACTCAGTCTCTCATCCGCGTACACTGGGTTTGAACGCCCACATTGCCAAACTAATCTCGTTTGAGATGATGCCCTTTCGGTTGGTGGAAAGCACAGCTTTCCGCGAACTCATGGCCTATGCAGTACCACGCTATGACCTACCCAGTCGCCACTTCTTCTCTTGCAAAGCCATCCCAGCCCTCCACCATCATGTGAAAGACCGCATTGTCCATGCACTCAAGCAGTCAGTGAGCGGAAAGGTGCACCTCACAACTGATGCATGGTCCAGTCGGCATGGCCAGGGCCGTTACGTGTCCATCACTGCGCACTGGGTTAATGTGGTGGATGCAGGGTCCACAGGGGACAGCGGTGGTGGGACAGTGCTGCCTAGCCCACGGTCTAGGAAACAGTTGGCTGTAGGCGTTCGACCCTCCTCCTCCTCCTCCTCCTCCAGAAGCGAAAGCTCGTCCACAGAGCGCAGTCGTACGAGCACTCCATCTGCAGCTGCCACTGTTGCACACGATGTGTCCCCCTATCGAGCAGATAGTGGAAAGCGTCAGCAGGCTGTGTTGCAGATGATGTGTTTGGGCGACAGACACACCGCCGAGGTGCTGGCCGAGTACTTGAAGCGACAAACTGAGTCATGGCTGGGCAGTGTACATCTTGAGGCAGGCAAGGTAGTTAGTGATAACGGCTGTAATTTTGTGGCAGCCATAGCCCTTTCAAAACTCAGCCACATACCTTGCTTGGCTCACACCTTGAACCTGGTGGTGCAGTGCTTCCACAAAAATTATCCGGAGTTAACAGCCCTGCTCCATAAGGTGCGAAGACTGTGCGCGCACATCCGCCGGTCGCCTGTACACTCCATTTGTATGCAGAAGCTGCAGCGATTGCTCCACCTTCCCAACCACCGCCTCATTATCGACATTGCAACAAGGTGGAACTCCACCCTGCACATGGTGGAGCGGCTGTGCGAGCAGAGGCAGGCCATAATGCATTTGTGGGAGGATACACGGCCAGGCACTTTGAGAGCAGACATGGAGTTGACAGGTGTGCAGTGGTCGAAGCTGAAAGACCTTTGTAAAGTCCTTCAGTGTTTTGAGGAATGCACACGGCTGGTAAGCGCAGATGATGCCATCCTAAGCATGAGCATCCCACTTATGCGTCTGCTCATGCAAACTTTGACGCACCTTAAGGAGCAGGCGTCTGCAGCCAATGTTGATGAGGAGGAAGAGGAGGAGGGAATCCTTGATGACATTCAGCCATTGTCTGCTCAGGGACCTCTCCTGGACGAGGTGGAGGAAGAAGAGGAGGAGGAGGATGATGATGGGGATGATTACTTAGGGGAGGAGGATGCATCTCGTGGGGCAAGTGAAAATGTTGGCGTGGCAAGGTCTGGTACAGGGTTTGTGCGTGACTGGAGGGATGTGGATTTGCCAGAAAGTGCTCCTCCACCCAGCACTCGCAGTGCATTATTGACACCGGGAACATTGGCCCACATGTCAGATTATGCCTTGCGGATCCTAAAAAGGGACCCCCCGCATTGCCAAAATGATGAACGATGACGACTACTGGTTGGCCAGCATCCTGGATCCACACTATAAAGGCAAATTACAAAACATCATGCCACAGGAGAACCTTGACCTAATATTGGCTAATAAACAAGCAACTCTGGTAAATCGGTTGCTTGAGGCATTCCCAGCACACAGCAGCGGTGATGGTTCTCACACGAGCCGTACGGGCCGGGGGCAGCTTGGCAGAGGTGTTCGTGGTGCACACAGCAGGTGGCGTTGGAGACAGGGGTTTCATGACAATGTTGTGGACTGATTTTTCAAATACCGCTCACACAACTGGTAATACTGCATAGATGGAAAGTGACAGGAGACAGCAGTTGTCAACTATGGTTACAAACTACTTTTCCTCCCATATCGATGTTCTCCCACACAGGTCATTCCCCTTTGACTATTGGGCCGCTAAACTGGACACCTGGCCTGAATTGGCCCAATATGCCTTACAGGAGCTCGCTTGCCCAGCTGCAAGTGTGCTATCGGAAAGAGTCTTCAGTGCAGCTGGATCAATCCTGACAGAAAAAAGGACCCGTCTGTCAACCCAAAATGTGGATGATCTAACCTTCATTAAAATGAACCATGCATGGGTTTCCAAGGATTTTGTCCCACCTTCCCCTGATGACACATAGGGTGACAGAAAAATGGCTTGCTTTGGTCCACCTCTTCCTGGTACTTCACCTATTTCGCCTTTTGCATCAGCTGAATGTCCAACATCAACATATGCCACTTTCTAAAACTCCTTAACTGTGCTGCCTCCCCCCCCATGGCCGGGGTAACCACCTAGCGCACGACACCGTGCGAGTGCCGTTGCCCTGGACAGGTGGGTAGGCCGACTCTTGGGCGCGGGCACTGGCACAGGGTCCCTCATAGTGCAATCAAGTGTCTCTGACGGTGGTGGTGCACACCCGCCGTCAGACACACCGCTGTACTATGAGGGGACCAGTGCCAGTACCGACGTCCACGAGTGGGCCCCCCTTGCTTGGGCAGGGCCCCAGCATTTGCAATCTTTACCTCTCCCTGCTCCTCCGCTGTGTAATCTGGGCCGTCAAATCCATACTGTGCCTGACACCGTCTGAGCCTGCCTCCTGATGTATAGACATATATTTTGAATGTGTACGCTATCCATACATGTTATCCGGGGATACGGTACCCTTTCTAACCTTTGTGCAATCACGTGCAATCCATACTGGGCCTAACACCGTCTGAGCCTGCCTCATGCTGTATAGACATATATTTTGAATGTGTACGCTATCCATACATGTTATCCGGGGATACGGTACCCTTTCTAACCTTTGTGCAATCACGTGCAATCCATACTGGGCCTAACACCGTCTGAGCCTGCCTCCTGAGACATATATTTTGAATGTGTACGCTATCCATACATGTTATCCAGGGATACGGTACCCTTTCTAACCTTTGTGCAATCACGTGCAATCCAAACTGGACCTAACACCGTCTGAGCCTGCCTCATGCTGTATAGACATATATTTTGAATGTGTACGCTATCCATACATGTTATCCGGGGATACGGTACCCTTTCTAACCTTTGTGCAATCACGTGCAATCCATACTGGGCCTAACACCGTCTGAGCCTGCCTCATGCTGTATAGACATATATTTTGAATGTGTACGCTATCCATACATGTTATCCGGTGATACGGTACCCTTTCGAACCTTTGTGCAATCACGTGCAATCCATACTGGGCCTAACACCGTCTGAGCCTGCCTCCTGAGACATATATTTTGAATGTGTACGCTATCCATACATGTTATCTGGGGATACGGTACCCTTTCTCACCTTTGTGCAATCACGTGTAATCCATACTGGGCGTGAGAACGGCTGGCGAGCTGTTAAGCAAGCTACAGCACCTGTCCAGACAAGTACAGGGATTCCCTAGCGAGGAGACTTATTTGATTGTTTTCAATGTTGGGACAGCAATTTTTGGGGAGCACTATACTCTGGAGAATGATAGATGGGGCCCACCATACACTGGAACATTCCAAAGGTGGACATCAGACACTGGAGCAGCATTTGCAGGGCCCATTATACACTAGAGCATTAGAAATGGGGCCCATTATGTTTGGAGCATTATATGGGCCCATAAGACAGTGGAGCTTCATCCATGGGGACCAACATATACTGTAGCATTATGTGGAGCTCATCATATACTGTTTCAAACATTATATGGGACCAATGATTCTGTATGGAGAAATAGATGGGCCTCGTCATGAGATGTAAAAAGTGAGGTATTTTTTATTGGACTATACCGCTATTTCTCTGCCGTATCGGAGCATGATGAGTTGTGGTATGTGTTAAAGGGGCGCTCTTTCGCCCAGGGCACATGAAAACCTGGAGCCAGCCCTCCCCCCCCACAGTTTGTAGCCAAATAACCCCCATTTTTCAGTGCGTAACTTGTATTATGAAGTTAATTAAGGTTGACAAGCTTAAGAAAGAAGAATTGATGCTTTTGGCATTCAAATGGGCACTGTAGGTGTGTTTCCTGTCCTCCTCTCACTGCCGACTTTTATTCCCCATTGACTTACATTGGGTTTCGTGTTTCGGGACGACCCCGACTTTTCCCTATAATCGGACGATCTTGCTCGACCCGACTTTTGGAAAAGTCGGGTTTCACGAAACGAAACGCGACCCTAAAAAACCAAAAGTCGCTCAACTCTAGCTGCCATACTTCATGTCCTCAGAACTACCAACTATTATCCTCGGAGACTTCTTCATCCCCATTAACAGCCCTATTTCCACATCTGCATCCCAGCTTCTATCACTAACCACCTCTATAGGCCTCTCACAGCTTTCAACCTCTGAGACACACAAGGACGGTAACACAATTGATCTGGTCTTTGTCCGGCTCTGTTCAATCTCCCACCAAAATAACTCACCGCTTCCACTTTCTGACCACAACATTATCTCCTTCACACTCACAAATCCTCGCCCACCCCAGCTCACTCCTACCTACCACACATTCAGAAATCTACAAGCCATTACCCCTCAGACACTTTCAGACACCCTACACTCATCACTGTCCCCAATCTCCTCTTTTTCCTTTCCTGATCTGGCTGTTCATCACTACAATGACACTCTTAGAAGCACCCTTGACCAAGTAGCTCCCCTTACCCACAGAACCTCCAAGCACAGAGTAAAACAGCCCTGGCTCACATCACAAACTCAACTTCTCCAGCGATGCTCTAGGAGTGCTTAACGCCTTTGGAGAAAAACCTGCACACCAGAAGACTTCATCCACTTCAAATTTATGTTAAGAACCTATAAGACTGCCCTTCACCTCGCCAAACAGACCTATTTCACCACCCTGATCTCCTCACTAGCCAACAACCCCAAGAATCTTGACACTTTTCACTCCCTCCTCAGGCCAAAAGCACAAGCCCCCTATCACAGACATTTGTGCTGATGACCTAGCCTCCCACTTTGCAGAAAAAATAGATAATATCCATCAGGAAATCTTCTCCCAACCACCAAGTGCTGTGACTCCCATCCCTTCCTGCATCTCCCCTGGCTCACTTTTCACATTTGATCCCATCACAGAAGAAGAAGTCTCCAGACTCCTCTCTTCCTCTTGTCTAACCACATGCACTACCGACCCCATTCCCTCTCATCTCCTCCAGTCTCTCTCCAGTCGTCACAACTCACCTAACTGCAATCTTTAATCTCTCCCTTTCCTTGGGCATTTTCCCATCTTCCTTCAAACACGCCATTGTTACTCCATTACTAAAGAAACCCGCTCTCGGCCCATCCTGCACAAACAACTACAGACCAGTCTCCAATCTCCCCTTCATCTCTGAACTTTTGGAGCATCTAATTTACTCCCGCCTTACCCATTACCTCTTCACTCACTCCCTCCTAAACCCTTCATAGTCCGACTTCCGCCCCCTACATTTGACTGAAACTGCACTCAAAGTGACAAATGACCTTCTGACAGCAAAACGTAATGGTAACCACTCTCTGCTCATTCTTCTCGACCTTTCTGCAGCTTTCGACACTGTTGACCACCATCTTCTACTCTCTAGGCTCCAGTCACTAGGCATTAAGGACACTGTTCTCTCCTGGTTCTCTTCCTATCTTTCTGACTGCTCCTTCAGTGTTTTGTTCTCTGGCTCCACATCATCGCCTCTTCCTCTCACTGTCGGGGTACCTCAGGGCTCAGTCCTTGGCCCCCTTCTCTTCTCTCTCTACACAGCCCCAATTGGACAGACCATCAGCAGATTTGGCTTTCAGTACCATCTTTATGCTGATGACACACAACTATATATGTCATTCCCCGACCTTACCCCAGCTGTACCAAAGGACGCCAGTGACCGTCTGTCCGCAGTCTCCAACATCATGTCCACTATCTGAAACTCAACCTCTCTAAAACTGAACTACTTCTGCTCCCGCTATCTACTAACCTCCCTAAATCTGACATTTCCCTCTCCGTGGGTGGCACCACAATCACACCCCGGCAGCAGGCGCGCTGTCTGGGTGTTATGTTTGACACCAATCTCTCCTTCACATCCCATATACAATCTCTGGCCTGCTCTTGCCGCTTACACCTAAAGAACATGTCACGTGACCTGTCCTGTGTGATGCGACCAGCAGGCCGGTAACTAGAACAACAGGATGCGGCACGTGATACTGTCCTGTGTGACACAAAGCAAACAACAAGACAAAGGGAAAGGTAACGGTTACAACGGTGGGCCCTGCGATAGGGAAAGGGGACATGGAGACCTCCTGCACTCCCCTGAGTCAGTGTCCCTAACGCTCCTAACATTCCCTATGCTGTCCGCACCGGGCGCCGATCAGGAACCTGTCGCCCTAGCATACCCTACACCTATCCCTTGCTAGGGAACTGGGTGGTGCAGGCGCTGGCCCCACCGCTGTACTAATACACACTAAGGGAAAAGACAAAACAGGGAGACACCACTTAGCTTTACTCTGTTGCACTTGCTCCTGGCAACAGACTCCACACCAGCATGCAGCTCTCCTCCTGAAACCCTGCCGCCAAGCTCTGTCAGAGATACAAGGAAATCCCATATGACTCCTTTCACACCAGGCTAAGAGAGTGCTGCAAGGAACGCTCTCCAGCGCCTTCCTCCACCAAGGATGGTTGAAATGAACACTGTGACTCTTTTATAGCAGAGCCAGCAATCACACCTGAATAATAAACATGTGCACTTAACTAAAGAAACTAAAGTGCAATGATGCTCACCACCACCGGGGGCAAATTTAGAACAAACAATGCCACAGTGCAATAATCCTAATGGCCACCGGGGCAAAAACCAAACTTTAGCACAAGCTAAAGGAAAAAAAGTTACTTGTGCATTTTATCTGTCCTGATCCAACCTGGATCATTACAGTACCCTCCCCTTAGTGAGGGGCCTCTGGACCCTCAAAACCGCTCCCCATCCGGGAACCACCTACAGTGGGGACGCCCAGACCCAGAGTTCACCCCCGCAACTCCCTGCATGTCAGGTTGATGAGAAACGAGCCCGCTGGTATTGGCAACGTATGTTCTAGAGGCAACACACATCTCCGAAGCTCTGACCTGGGGAATGGGTTGTGTATGTGAATGTTTGGTATGAGCTGGTAAGACTCCACAACACACTTCCACTGGATGTTTTTTGGTGGCCACCCATACATGCTCGTTCACACCCAGGTCCGGACCTGAACGTTTATTGCCACTTGTTCGTTTGTCACCACAAGGAGAACTCTTTCTGGGCTTGACAACAGAGGCATCCCCATGTGTCACCACACTTACACCCCCGTACCTCACCATGGGGTACACCACCCTCCAACCCTTTCCACCCACGAGGTCTACATCTCCCAGGGTTGGCCAATGGCGAGGGTTGAGACTTGCCCCCACTCTCCTGCAGCACATTTGCTGCCCTCACCGGAGAGGAAGGGGTCCGTTGAAGAGAGACGGCAGAGACAGTAATTCCTAGGCAGCAGTCCTGACACGAGTGCCCCCAGCTGATTACTTCCCTCGCCCACCAATGTATTACCGGGTTGTGTCTCTTCAGCCAAGGGAAGCCTAAAACAATAGGTACTGGCAATCCCTCCAAGACGTAGCATGACAAGGACTCCTCATGATGTCCTATACGCAGATGGATATTCTCTACGACCTTGGTCAAGCTCCCCTTGCACAGTGGAACAGAGTTTATGGCCCGGACGCTTACAGGCTGAGCTAGCGACCTACACCTCAGGCCATGAGTCTGGACAAAGCGAGCATCCACCAGACTGACTCCTGCTCCGCTGTTCACAAACACCGGTATCACCTCCGGTACCCCGCCAGCCAAGACCTCTGATGACATGGTACCTTGGGAGGGCAAAATGGAGGAAATGTATACTCCCTGGTCGCCACCCTCCGAGCAACCAGGGGAATGCGGCTTCTCGAATGGCACAGATAATTTGGTGAGCAATGGGCAAGCCTTCAGGACATTGGGTATACTAATAGATCACAGACTGAATATGAGTCAACAGTGTGATGCAGCAGCAAAAAAGTCAAATGCAATTCTAGGATGTATTAACAGAAGCATACAGTCTAGATCACGTGAAGTCTTTATTGCCCTCTACTCCTCTTTGGTCAGACCTCATCTGGAATATTGTGTCCAGTTTTGGGCACCACATTTTAAAAAAGACATCAACAAACTGGAGCAAGTTCAGAAAACAGCAACCAGAATGGTGACCGGTCTGCAAACCCTGTCTTATGAGGAAAGGTTGCAGGATTTGGGAATGCTTAGTTTGCAAAAGAGAAGACTGAGAGGAGACTTAATAGCTGTCTACAAAAATCTAAAGGGCTGTCACATTGTAGAAGGATCATCTTTATTCTCATTTGCACAAAGAAAGACTAGAAGCAATGGGATGCAACTGAATGGGAGGAGACACAGATTAGATATTAGAGAAAACTTTTTGACAGTTAGAGTGATCAATGAGTGGAACAGGCTGCCACGAGAAGTGGTGAGATCTCCTTCAATGGAAGTCTTCAAACAGAGGCTGGACAGACATCTGACTGGGATGATTTAGCAAATCCTGCTTTGAGCAGGGAGTTGGACCAGATGGCCCAGGAGGTCCCTTCCAACTCTACGATTCTATGACCAGTCTGCCCACAGTACAAACATACCAACACCACTCCCCGAACCGTAGGCAGCTCCGTACACAAACTAGCTCCTCCTACTTGCATAGGTTTGCGTGGAGACTTGGCATGAACTGGGCAGGCTCTCATAAAATGGCCCAGCTTCCCACAGGAAAAGCATACCCCCCACCATGACGAGCTGCAGACACCCCCTTTTTTGTATCAACAACACAGGGCTGTCTGGGTTCCTCCGTCCGCACTGGTGGGTCTTCCTCCCTAGCGAGGACATCAGGGGGCACCTTTTGTATATGTCTTTCCCTAAGGCATCTATCCACCTGGATGGCAAGGGACACGGTGGCCTCCAGCGACCTGGGGGCGGCGTACTGCACCAGAGTATCCTGCAACTTTGGAAACAGACCCTGCACAAATTGACTCCTAAGTGCAGGGTCATTCCACTGAGTGTTAGTGGCCCACCTCCTAATCTCTGAGCAGTACTCCTCAGCAACCTGGGTTCCCTGTTTACACCTACGGAGTCAGGATTCCGCCAGGGCGACGCCATCAGCATCCCCATACACAAGCACCAAAGCCGCAAATAACTCGTCCACGGACTCTAATGATGGTGAATCATCCGGCAGGGAGAAGGCCCAGGATTGGGGATCCCCTTAAGTAGGGACATAATGATTCCCATCCGTTGCTCTTCACTCCCTGATGAACGAGGGCGCAGCCTGAAATACAATTTACAGGCTTGTTGAAACACCAAGAATTGATCTCTCCCTCCAGAAAACCTGTCAGAGAGGGATATCTTGGGTTCTGGCTGAGCCTGTTCCTGAACCAAGCCCCCAAAGCCCACCAACAGTCGCAGCTGCCGCACCAACCCTCCGCGCAGCCCCCTAATCTCATCATTAAGGGTCTGCAGCATTTGGGCAAAGGGCTGCATTGGGTCCATGGCTCAGCCGAAAAAAAACATTAAGGTTGGTGATGATGTCACGTGGCCCGTCCTGTGTGACGCGACCAGCAGGCCGGTAACTAGAACAACAGGATGCGGCACGTGATACTGTCCTGTGCGACACGGCTAGCAGGCCTGTAACTAAAACAATAAGACAAAGGGAAGGGAAACGGTTACAACTGTGGGCCCTGCGATAGGGAAAGGGGATGTGGAGACCTCCTGCACTCCCCTGAGTCAGAGTCCCTAACGCTCCTAACGTTCCCTATGCCGGTTCCGCTCCGGGAGCCGATCAGGAACCTGTCACCCTAGCACACCATACACCTCTCCCTTGCTAGGGAACTGGGTGGCACAGGCACTGGCCCCACCTCTGTACTAATGCACACTAAGGGAAAAGACAAAACAGGGAGACACCACTTAGCTTTACTCTGTTGCACTTGCTCCTGGCATCAGAGTCCTCACCAGCATACAGCTCTCCTCCTGAAACGTTGCCACCAAGCTCTGTCAGAGCTACAAGGAAATCCCATATGACTCCTTTCACACCAGGCTAAGAGAGTGCTGCAAGGAACCCTCTCCAGTTCCTTCCTCCACCAAGGATGGTTGAAATGAACACTATCGCCAACACTGATTGCAACACCTGTGACTCTTTTATAGCAGAGCCAGCAATCACACCTGAATAATAAACATGTGCACTTAACAAAAGAAACTAGAGTGCAATGATGCTCACCACCACCGGGGGCAAATTTAGAACAAACAACACCACAGTGCAATAATCCTAATGGCCACCGGGGGGCAAAAACCAAACTTTAGCACAAGCTAAAGGAAAAAAGTTTCTTGTGCATTTTATCTGTCCTGATCCAACCTGGATCATGACAAAACATCTCTAGAATCCACCCATTTCTCACCATGGAAACAGCAAAAACCCTCACTGTAGCATTGATCCACTCCCACCTGGATTACTGCAACGCTCTATTAATTGGCCTCCCCGTTACTCGACTATCCCCTCTCCAGTCCATACTTAATGCAGCGGCCAGGATCGTCCATCTGGCTAATCAGTACTTCAACACGTCCGCTCTTTGCCAGTCCTTACATTGGCTGCCCATTCATTATAGGATCCGATTGAAAGTACTTGTTCTCACCCACAAAGCTCTCCACAGTGCAGCACCCCCCTACATCTCCTCCCTCATTTCTGTCTATCGGCCTAACCGACCACTGCGCCCTGCAAACGACTTTCGACTAACCTCAGCACTAATCCGTACCTCCCACTCCCAACTCCAAGACTTCTCCCGTGCTGCGCCAATCTTCTGGAATGCTCTACCCCAAGAAATTAGGACTATCCACAATTTGCATAGTTTCAGGCGCTCCCTCAAAACACATTTGTTCAGAGCGGCCTATCAGTTCACTAATCACAGTCATTCTATGTAAGTGTGCATGTGTAGCCCATTCACTATCTCCATCCATCCCTCACTCCCTCAAGATGGCTGGACCATCATTGTAAATACATCATTGTAAATACACACCTGTACTTTGTATCTCCCCCATCTCATTGCAGATTGTAAGCTCTCACAAGCAGGGTCGTCTTATTTTGCTTTAATTATAGTATTTTTAACGTTGTTACTTATGGCTTATGTTTGGAACTGTTAAACTGCAAAGCGCTGCAGAATATGTTGGCGCTATATAAATAAAGATTATTATTATTATGAAAGAAACCTTTCAGCAGTCAGTCCTGGGCCATGTATGAGGTATCAGGGTCTGGGTAAGCATTTACTGCTTTTAATTTAAGTTTAAATTAAGACAGGGTGGGTGAGGGACAGGTGTAGGCCTGCTGTGCTGGGAGCCCTGATATTTCATTCAACAGCTCAAACTGCTGTTCTGCTCAGCCACACTGAGGTGGCACAAATATCAGCTTTGTCAACTATAATTGTTAGAAATGTTTAAGGAGAGTAACATAGGTAGTTAACTGAAAGTAAGTGTAGGCCTGCTGGTCTGGGATCCCTACTGCTACAGACAACAGACATGAAGGAGACCCAATTTGGAGTTCAAACATTTCCCATAATTAGTGCCATACCACTAAAGTGTCATCAATTTTCCCTAGAGAAGAAATAGCATAATCGAATAGCTTTTTGACTACGTCTGTTACTAGACAGGCTACTCGACTCTTTCTTTGGCAGCCGCACATCGGTATTATTAAAATGATAATTTATTGTTATGGCACTATTTATTGGCACTTTACATGTGAAAACGGTGTACATAATAAAAACAAGTACAATAATCTTAAACAGTGCAAGTCACCGACTGGTACTGGAGGAGAGAGGACCCTGTACGTGAGGGCTCACATTCTACCAGAAATGGGTGAGAATACAATTTGTGAGGGTAGAGCTGCTTATGCAGCGGTATGGTAGAGCGATGGTTAATAATAATAATAATAATAATAATTTTTATTTATATAGCGCCAACATATTCCGCAGCACTTTACAATTAAGCGGGGACATGTACAGACAATAAATTCAATACAAGTTAAGACAATTCAAACAGTGACATTAGGAGTGAGGTCCCTGCTCGCAAGCTTACAATCTACAAGGAAATGGGGGGACACAGTAGGTGAAAAATGCTTGTTAATTCAGGTCTGGCAATTATAATAGGGATTTTCATATAAAGCTGCATGATCCGGTCATCAGCCCGTGTGTTTAAGTGCAATAGACAAGTATCAAG
Organism: Dendrobates tinctorius; assembly: GCF_039654945.1. Lineage (NCBI taxonomy): Eukaryota > Metazoa > Chordata > Amphibia > Anura > Dendrobatidae > Dendrobates > Dendrobates tinctorius. Next base: position 2,263,108 of record NW_027361768.1, read on the forward strand.
TGCAGTTATCATGTGCATGAAGGGTGTGGAGACAGATGAATAGTAGGGTGCAGATTCAGAATAATATTTGGAAGGAGGGAACAGGGCAAAGTTAGCTTGCTGGGTAGTTGATGTGGTAGGCTTGTTTGAAGAGATGGGTTTTCAAAGCGCGCTTGAATAGGTCAGGGCTAGGTATCAGTCTGATCGCCTGGGGAAGTGCATTCCAGAGAGCTGGAGCAGCACGAGAGAAGTCTTGGAGGCGGAGGTGCGAGGTTCGGATTACGGGGGATGTTAGTCTTAGGTCATTTGCAGAACGGAGGGCACGTGTAGGGCGATAGACAGAGATGAGAGAGGAGATATAAGGCGGTGCAGAACAGTGGAGAGCTTTGTGGGTGAGAGAGATGAGTTTATACTGGACCCTGTAGCGAATAGGTAGCCAGTGTAATGACTGGCACAAGATGGAGGCATCGGTGAAGCGGATGGACAGAAATATGACCCTGGCTGCCGCATTCAAGATGGATTGGAGAGGAGAAAGTTTGGTAAGAGGGAGACCGATCAGAAGAGAGTTGCAGTAGTCCAGTACAGATGGTTACTGTAGGTTGTAGGCTTGTTGGAAGAGGTGGTCCTTTTGAAGGTTCACATGTTAGGTGAGAGTATGACATGTTGGGGTAGAGAGTTCCAGATTAGTGTGGATGTACAGAAGAAATCTAGTATGCGATTAAAGGAAGAGGAGATAAGATGAGAGTAGAGACGGAGATCTTGTGAGGATCGCAGGTTGCATGCAGCTAAGTACTGGGAGACTAGATCACAGATGTATGAAGGAGACTTGTTGTGGATGGCTTTGTATGCCATGGTTAGGGTTTTGAATTTGGGTTTCTGGGTAATGGGTAGCCTGTGAAGGGATTGACAGAGAGGAGAGGCCGGGGAATAGTGGGGGGATAGGTGGATTAGTCGGGCAGCAGAGTTTAGGATACATTGAGGGGGGTGTGAGACTGTTAGGGAAGGCACAAAGCAGGATCTTGTAGTAGTCGAGGAGGGAGATAATGAGTGCATGGACTAGGATTTTTGCAGATTGTTGATTAAGTAATGTTCAAATCAGGGAAATATTTTTGAGTTGTAGTCAGCAGGAAGTCAAAATAGCATGGATACTGTATATGTTTTAAAGGAGAGATCAGATTCCAGGGTAACCCCGAGGTAGGGAGCTTGCTGGACGCCCTCATCTACACCTTGTAGATGAGGGGCAGAAAGAGCATGTGCTCCAGGTAATGGCAAGTGCTGCATCAAATGGTGTGTCCTCCTATTCCTCCACCTTAATGTCACACACAGTACAGTCCTCACAGGTGGCACCCAAATTACCCTACTTTCCTCACAACTCTCCAACAGCCCTACTAACAATGGGGAAACACAAATGGGTGAGTCTGCAGAGCTGTTTACACATTCTATTCCATAGTCATCAGTGGTCTGCTCCAAAGATTCACAGACTCTAAAGGAGAAAAGCATGTACACCGATGTCCAAAATTGTTTTCAGTTGGATCTCGAGCCGGACGAAGCATGGTCCAAGAAGAATCCAAACCCTTGTCACCAGACGTTAGCCCCTGGAGTGTAGGTGATCCTGGTGAGTCAGATACCCGAGGTGAACATGGACTGTACTGTGCTGTCATGGCAAGAAGAGGAGGAGGGTAACTCTCAGGATGAGGAGTGGTAGGATAGAGAGGATGACAATGAGGTAGTAGTAGATACCACTTTTTGGGAACCCAGAGGCATGCAGCTTAGTTGCTCAGTAGAGTTGGAGGAGGTTGAGGAAGATGAGGACATTGCAGCTTCTTGCACAGATATGGGGGAATGCTACCAATACAAGCACTGCATCCTCAGCCGCGTCTCTGGCTGAGGCTAGCAGTGGTCACAGGTTTGCAGTTTTCATGGACGGTAAGGATTACCTAACCTGGTTCTTTTTTAAGACCAAAAATGATGACTCAGCTCATCTTATCTACCAACTTTGTAAAAAAAAGACCCAGTAGAGGCAAAGATTCCAATAATTTGACTTCTAGATGCATGAACATATGTTAGTGTGGGAATGTCACTGTGCTAAAATGCAGCCTAGCAAGCCTTGCCAACCACTGCCCCATCAGCCGCATCTGCTGCTTTTTCTCCTATGTCACCATGGCAAGTGTTCTCACACAGGTCTCCGGCTGCAGAACTCACTTGTATGCCCTCTACAGTCGGGGGAATGAGAGCCCATCAGCTGTTTCAGAAGTGTACATGCCTGCTATTGTTTACAGATCTAAGACACCAAGCACACCACATCTTTCTCAATCCACCACATCTCCACCTGCACCTAATTCACAGTACAGCAGTTTTTTGTGTTCACCCTACTCCTCCTCTCAGCATAGCAGTCAGCCCTCAGTCCCATAGTTGTGGTCATGTAAAAGATTGTTTTGCATGGCAAAGAAAAGAGATTGAACTTCACGATCTCCATTTTGTTGGTTACAGAAATGCTGCTTTTCCGCCTGATGAATACACACACTTTCTGAAAGCTGATACCCATCGCCATCCCCCAGTACCAGTTGCCCAGTTGCCATTACTTATCTAAGAAAGCAGGAGCTACACTACACCAGCATGTCACAGACAACATCAGCCGTTCCTTGAAAAAATGAGTGTCTACCAAGGGGTACATTTCACCACTGACACTTAGAGGTGCAAACATGACTAGGGGCATTACATCTCAGTGACTATGCACTAGGTGACTCTAGTGGCTCTGGGGGAAGTCACACAAGGGGCTTCTCCACATGTATTTTAATCCCCAAGACTTGCAGGATGCTTGGGGATGGAGAACTAAACCTCTACACAGTAGAGGATTGAGAACCTAAAGTACTAGACAACAGGGGTTGGAGATCTAAACAACTAAACACTTAGGGTTGGATAACTAAATCACTGCACACCAGAAGATGGAGAACTAAACTACTTAGACAACAGGAGTTGGAGAACTACACTAATAAACACCTAGGATTGGATAAATAAACTACTACAAACCAGAAGATGGAGAACAAACTACAAGACAACTAGGGTTGGAGAACTAAACTAATAAACAACTAGGGTTGGAGAACTAAACCACTAGATGGATGCAGGGAAGGGTGTGTGCGATAACAGTGCAAACCTGGTGACTGCCCTTCTCTGGGGCAACTTCACACATGAGCCATGCAAGACTGCATGGCACAAGTCCTTAACCTGGTGATACAGCAATTTTTCTGTCATTAACCTGACCTGGATGCACTGCTGCAGAAAGCACAGTTGCTGTGTTCTCACTTCTGCCATTCAAACACCGAGGGTCATTGACTTGCATCACTACAGAGGTCTTTTGGGCTCCTGGTTAACCACTTGATATTTGATGTGCTGACACAATGGAATTTTAATCTGCACATGTTGCAGTGACTGTGGCAACAGTGACAATCCCTGGTGCAGTATGTCCTTTTGCATAGCTTGAGACAACTCAGTATGGACATGGTGCAAATCAAGCTTGTGTAGTGGGCACAGATGAAGGACCTCTGTACACTTCTGCACAGTTTTGAAATGGCTACTAAGATGTTTAGCACTCACAATGCCGTCATTAGCATCACTATTCTGGCTATCCACATGCTGAAGCATACTTTGAATAGTCTGCAGGAGGAGGTGGTGGTCTCAGCAGAATAGAAGGAAGCAGAGGAGGATGTGAAAGGGATAATAATATCTCTAAGTTCTGGACTGTCATCGCACATGCGGGTGCCATCATTACAGTGATTGAGAGGGTTCATGGCAGCAGACAAACTGTAATTGAAAATGCAGGACTCGAGGAACAAATGGAGGAGAACAAGAAGGAAGCGGTGATGGGTCCACAAAAGTCAGGAGATGAAGAGGATAATGATCTCCTATCTGTTGTCTTTGGTTGGTGGGAGGAGTTGGAGGAAGCAAACTGGACTGTTAGTCCATCACCAACACACCATGGACTTGGATTTTGTGGAAGCACCCAACACATGAGTGCCTTCTTGCTGCACTATCTGATGCCCATATTGTTAGGATTAGAAATGGTTCTGACTACTTGGTTGCAACTCTGTTACATCCATGGTACAAGAGTAAATTTTGACAAAAGATTCCCCCCTGTAAAGGAATGCAAGCATGCTTGAGTATCAAAACACACTTGTAGACAATCTTAAGAGTGGCTTTTCCAAAAACAGCAGTGAGGCACACACTGTGCATAGCCGCTCTAGACTTCCAACCCTGGGAACGTCAAGGCGTTATCGGTAAAACATTAGCAGCAACAGCAGTGTAAGTGGCATAAGCAACTTCTCAGTCATTTCTCACCATTTTTAGACCAGCCCGTGCACCAGCATACAAGTCTTACACATAGTGAATGACTGGTGGGAATGATGCAGGAGTATCTCAAGCTCAATATCAATGGTATCAGGGGGAATTTGGACCTTTTTGCGTTTTAGTCTTTAAAAATGGAAAAGTGACATGAGCTCACCTTTGACGGCTTAGAGGTTTTGCCATACCGGCAGCCAGTGTTCTCTCAGAACGCATGTTCAGTAGTGTTGAGCGATACTTTCCGATATAGAGAAATATCAGATCAGATTGGATTGGACCGATACCCAAAAAGTATCGGGTATCGCCAATTCCGATACTGGAAGTCCTATTCAAGTCAATGGGACAGAAATATCGGAATTAAAAAAACCTTTCTTTCCTTGCACATCCAGTTCGGGAGGGGGGAAGGGTGTGGGCGGTGCGTGGTCGGACACTGTGCATGTCTGTGTGTGCGGGCGGGGTCTGTGCGGGCCTGCTGGGGTTCTGTATGGGCCTGCCGGGGGCCTGTGGCGGCTGCTGTGGGTCTGTACGGGCCTGCCGGGGGCCTGTGCCGGCAGTCGGGGGTCTGTGCCGGCTGCCGGGGGTCTGTGCCGACTGCAGGGGTCTGTACGGGCCTGCCGGGGGCCTGTGCCGGCCGCCGGGGGTCTGTACGGGCCTGCCGGGGGCCTGTACCGGCTGTCGGGGGTCAGTATGGGCCTGCCGGGGGCCTGTGCTGGCTGCCGGGGGTCTGTACAGGCCTGCCGGGGGCCTGTGCCGGCTGCCAGGGGTCTGTGCGGGCCTGCTGGGGGTCTTGTGTGTGTGCAGGCATTGTCCGATGGGACTACAAGTCCCATCGGGCGATGCCTTCTACAATGACAGTGATTGACACATTAGCCAATGATGGGACAGTAGTAGTCCCATCATCTGGCTAATGTGTCGAATGTAAAAAAAAAGACATACATACTACATACTACATACATGCTACATACATACTACATATATACAACATTCATACAACATACATACATACTACATACTTCATATATACTACATTCATACAACATACATACATACTACATACATGCTTCATATATACTACATTCATACAACATACATACATACTACATATATACATTCATACAACATACATACATACTACATATATACAACATGCATATATACTACATTCATACAGCATATGTACATGTGTACTACATATATACTACATTCATACAGCATACATACATATATACTACATACATACAAAATTCATACAACATACATACATACTACATACATACTTCATATAAAGTACATTCATACAACATACATACATACTACATACATACTTCATATATACTACATTCATACAACATACATACTACATATATACTACATTCATACAGCATTCATACATACAATACATACTACATACATACTACATATATACAAAATTCATACAACATACGTACATACTACATACATACTTCATATATACTACATTCATACAACACATACATACTGCATATATGCTACATTCATACAGCATACATACATACTACATACATACTACATATATACAAAATTCATACTACATACATACTACATACTACATACATACTACATATATACTACATTCATACAACATGCATACATACTACATATATACTACATTCATACAGAATACATACTACATAATACATACATACTACATATATGCAAAATTCATACAACATACATACTACATACTACATGCATACTTCATATATACTACATTCATACAACATACATACTACATATATATACTACATTCATACAACATACATACATGCATACTACATACTACATACATACTACATACATACAACATACATACAACATACATACAACATGCTACAGACATACAACATACATACAACATAAATACTACATACATACTACATACAATACATTCATACATTCATACAATACATACATATAGACATACAGTACATATAACATAGAGTGCATACTCACCATTACTTGTCACTTTGCTCCCCGAAGCCAGTGTCATCTGTGAAAAAATATGAAAATAATAAACAACCGATATACTCCCTGATCCGCAGAAATCCACGAGTGTCCCATGCCGATCTCCCGTGGAGAACAGCAGCATCAGCTGATGCGACCGCTCTCTAGGGGGCTCCAGGAATACAATGACGGGAGATAGGTATCCTTCCGCACTGTATTCCTCTGCCACTGTAAAAAAATAGTCACTAGTCTCACTTTTGGCATTGCTGTGTGAGAAAGTTCCCACGCAGCTTTTACCATAAAGTGAGACCAGTGAACGATAGTAACCTCTCAGTGATGCAGTGCAGGAGATCGTCGTGGCTCGTGGGACACTCGTGGATTTCTGCGGATCAGGGAGTATATCGGTTGTTTGTTATTTTCATATTTTTTCACAGATAACACTGGCTTCGGGGAACAAAGTGACAAGTAATGGTGAGTATGTACTCTATGTTATATGTACTGTATGTCTATATGTATGTATTGTATGAATGTATGAATGTATTGTATGTAGTATGTATGTAGTATGCATGTAGTATGTATGTTGTATGTCTGTAGCTTGTTGTATGTATGTAGTATGTATGTAGTATGTACTATGTATATATGATGTATGAATGTAGTGTATATGTAGTATGTATGTATTGTATGAATGTATTAATGTATTGAATGTAGTATGTACGCATTGAAAACTGAGGGTTATTTGGCTAAAGTTGTGGGGGGGTAGGGCTGGCTCCAGGCTTTCGTGTGGCCCGGGCCAAAGAGTGTCAGTGGGCCTCTTTAACACATACCACAATTCATGATGCTCCGATATGGCAGAGAAATAATGGTATAGTACAATGTAAAATACTTCACATGACATTACTTTACATGACATGACTGACATGACTGGCTGATATCTACTTTAAATTCTCCAATAGCTCAAAAAATCAACAGTATATTACTCCATACAGTATTATGGCCACCATATAGTGCGCCATACAGAATAATGAGCCCCATATATTCTTCCATACAGAATAATTGGTCCCATATAATGTTCCATACAGTATATGATGAGCTCCACATAATGCTACAGTATATGTTGGTCCCCATGGATGATGCTCCACTGTCTTATAGGCCCAAATAATGATCCATATATAATGGGCCCCATTTCTAATGCTCCAGTGTATAATTGGCCCCGTAAATGCTGCTCCAGTGTAAGATGTCCCCCATTTGGAATGCTCCAGTATATGCCAAATGGATGATGCTCCAGTGTATGATGTGCCCCGTATCTCATTCTCCAGTGTATAGTGCTCCCCAAAAATTGCTCCCAACCTTTAAAAAAGTTAAATACCTCTCCTTGCTGGGCAGTGGTCTACTCTGGACTCCTCAGCGTTAACATCTTCCAGCTCTCTGCACTTGGACTATTTAGGCAGAGGGCATACAGACGTGATGTCATCGCGCTCTCTGACCTGAATGTCACTGTCAGGAAATGCAGAAGACGTCAAGGCGGTGGAGCAGGGAGAGGTAAGTATTGCAAGTGCTGTGGCCATGAGCAAGCAGGTGGGCCACTCGTGGGCGACGGCACTGGCACAGGGCCCCTCATAGTACGCCGGTGTGTCTGATGGCAAGTGGGGCCCCCCCACCGGCAGAGACACTTTTGCGTACTATGAGGGGCCCTGTGTCAGTGCCGTCGCCCACGAGTATGCCCCTCCACCTGCTCAGGGAACTGACACTTTCATCTGCACCTTCCTCTGTGTCACTGTGTAAGGTGGTATAGTATGCGGGAAGGGGTACCTGAGTTTCATCAGAGTCAGATTCTGGCTCTGTAGAGTGCGAGGGGCATGTAGTGCTGTGGGTGAATGTACCAGCATAATCATCTAGCAGTGGCTGTGCATCAGTGCACTCCATGTCAGATTCATGTTGGACTGGGGAATTCAGGATTTGACTTGATAACCCAGGCATGGTATGTGAAAAGAGATCCATGGAGTAATCTCAAGTGTGGGCTGCTGCATCCTTCTCTTTTGGTAGGCTTGAAGGACACAAGGAAAGGGGTTGTTCCTGACCAGAAGCCTGCACTGACGAATCAGTGCTAGCATTTTTTTAAACTTCAGAAGAGGAGGTGATAGAACTGGAGGCTGTTTTGACAATGTAAGCCAAAACCAGTTCATGATGCTCAGGCTTTAAAAGCGGTTTACCTACTCCCAGAAAAGGGAGCCTTCCAGGCCTTCCAGGGCCAGACCATGCTGCAGTCTCAACACCTCCTGCCTTAGCTGGTATTGTACTTTGGGCACTACCAGCAGATGCACCACCACCACCATCAGTACCAGCTAGCCATCCACACCCACGTCCACGGCCTCTTAAAGCATACGTTGTAATTTTTGTGAAAATGTACCCAAAATACCAGCAGATATGTGGTACTGTATCAGAAGCATACAGCTTAATACAGGGTTCATTATAAATCTCAGTCTATATTTCATGAGTCAGATACAGACGCTCACAGGCTCAGTATGAATTGGACAATACTATAAAAAGTTGACAAAGGGTACAGTAACACCAGATACCAGGTATATATAGTCTAGTTTAAACATTCTAAATCTCCGTATCTATTTCAGGAGGCAGACACAGACGCTCTCAGGCCCAGTATGGATTCAATAAGAATATAGAAAGTTGAAGAAGGGTACAAATCCAAAGAAAAGAGGGAGTCTCCAGCACCAAAATTAGTGAAAAAAGATAAAACTCAAATTTATTGGGAAGGTTTTAAAATCATATTAATAAGCCACCATGACAGGCAAGGCTACCTTACGCGTTTCAGACAGATATTACATGTCCTTAGTCATGACACGGACGCGTGTTTCACGTATGTTCACGTCCTCCCTTGAACCGACATCTACCCACCTCCCGTTGCCCGATAAACTTTCTGGCGATGGCACCTCCTGTAGGGGTTTCATCAGCCAGTGCTCTATCCAGCTGGAGCTACTGGCTGCACGATTCCCTAAGGAACGGGCCAAGGTGGGGTTTATTGTATCCCTTCTGTCGGGCAAGGCGTTGGAGTGGGCTATGCCACTATGGGAGAGTGGTGACCCAGAGGTTCGGACTGATGCTCAGTTTTTAACAGCTATTAAGCAGGTCTTCCTCGGTCCATGGGTCACGCACGACACCTCTCTTCAGCTTCTCACTTTGACCCATGGTTCCCTCTCGGTTAGTCAGTATGCAGTCCATTTTCGGACACTGGCTACCGAGCTGGAGTGGTCTGACAAAGCCCTCATCTCTGTGTTTTGGAGATGTTTGGCGGAGCATGTTAAAGATGCTCTCTCTACCAGAGAGATTCCTGCAAGTTTGGAAGAGGTGATTGCCATTTCCACCCGCATTGACCTCCGTTTTTCGGAGCGCGGTATGGAGCGTGCTTAATCCAAGCGCAAGGTTACCTCAGCTCCCAATTGTTTTGAGCCTCTGGAACCACCCAAGCCAGAGGTTCCACTCCCAAAGCCCATGGAGGTGTCTCATTCCATTCTCGAGGCGCATCCAGCACAAAACTCCAATTGCGGTTATTATTGTCAACACGCTCTGTCTCAGGACAACAGTGCCCCGCAATGGCCAAATTCTGTGCTGCTGGGCAAGACCTTTGCTCCTTCCCGCCTTTGGCCGAGGGTTCTTGCGTGGGCTCACGCGTCCAGGAGGGGTGGTCACTGTGGCTATATGCAGACCACAAAACTCCTGGCAGGGTCTTACTGGTGGCCGCACAGGGCTCGGGATGTTAAAAAATATATTCAGGCCTGCGCCTTTTGTGCTCGGAATAGCCTCTTTAAGCGAAGGGTGGTGGAGACGCCTGCCGACACACGGTGGCGTTCCACTTTAACTTCCGCTCCCGTTGTCTCCCATGGGTCCCTTCTCAAACCTGGCGATCTTGCCGCCCCTGATGCCTTCCACTTGTCCCGGGTCTCTGTCACCTACCGGGACATCAGACTTGCCTTCAGACGAGTCTGAGGCCCATACCTCTGACGGGCACAAGTTGGTGGATCGAAAGGCTCAGGGAGGGAGGGGTAATGTCAGGCGTCGGATTTCTGCGTTTGTTCTGCAGGGACCAGACCCTCACATTCTGCACTCTGCTGCTGTTTATATACTGCAGAGGAGATTGCAGAGGAGATAGCCCCAGGAGAGATTTGCTGCAAGGCAAAGTCCTTCTGTCCTCCTACTGAGCATGCTCATGGGATGATCTCCTATTGGAGATCGGGAGTCATGTGCTCAGGTCCACAGCTGCTAGTGTCCGACAGCTTTGTCGTTTAGCAGCAGTATCTACGCTGCGCTGCAGTAGCAGCCCTCTTTAGCGTCCGCAGGCGAGACGCCGCACACACGGTAGGTCTAGACGGAATTAGTTCTGCTATCCCAGGCTACCCCTGTGACCTGATACCGTGTGTGCATTTATACTGTGTACTGTGACTTCAACAGGCTCAGTCTTTTTGTATTTGTATTTGTTTTGCATCTCTGTGACTTAACAGATTGCTTTTGTGCACCTGGGTGACCTTTAACCCTGTGCGCATTTCCGCCATTTTGCTCCTGCCACCACTTAGCAGCGGTTATATCACCTACTGCACGGTGGACCCCGAGCGGCGAACGCACTTTATTATTATTTTTATTTAGTGCGTTCCGCCGTTCCTAACATACAGGAGATGAGGAAACCTCCGGAATTACCTACTGAACTAAACAATCTGCAGGTATTCCCAGATCCATCAGCAGCAACCTTGGCTAAAAGGCGGGAATACGCTCATATATGTAAGACCCTCAGAGATGGCAGCATTAAGTATAAATGGGGATTTAATCCTGTAAAATTGATCATCATGCATGGAGGTCACACGGTGACATTTTCATCTCCTAAACAAGCAGAAGATAAGCTGACAAGTTTGAAGATTCCACTGCCACCTAGACAGCCATCTGCAGGGGAGAAAAGAATTGTTCTAGACTGAACTCTGGCTTCAAATGAGGGAAGTGTTGTGGTTGGGATGACTGGAGCTCGCTGACGGGTCCTTTCTCTGTTTGGACTCCTGGACTGTGACTGTTTCACCTTGCCCTTTGCAGATTTTGATTCTGCGCCACATCCGACCTATGTCAATCATTACCCGGTGTCCGCCAGGATTCCGGTTCATGTTTATGTGTTACAATTTTTTCAATTTTTCCCTTTTTATTTGTCTATGTTTTTTTTGGTTTTTCAGGTGCGTCTACTTTGGTAGCTTAAGTGTGATGGAATATATGCTTATAGGATATAATTATGTGACAGCCAGTATATACCCCTCTGAGGGAAAATTAATATATACATTTATGCAAAATTATTTCACCCACGTTTACAATCATGGGTGTGCAGCTCTTATCGTTAAATGTGAAAGGATTAAACGCCCCTGGTAAACGATCCATGTTGTGGAGGAAAGTAAGGAAATCTCGGGCTGACATCGATTGTCTGCAGAGACACATTTGCTAGAGAAGGGTAATTGTAGGGTTCACCATCCTCATTTCCCACATATTTTTTTCGCCAATAACTCTAAAATGAAGGTGGGGGTGTGTATTATGGTGAAGCATACAGTGGCCTTTAAATGCATGCAGAGATATGCAGACCCAGCGGGTAGATTTCTGATTCTTGTATGCACCCTTAATGGTGAACCCCACACTATAACGGCTGTTTATGCTCCTAATGAGGGACAAAATTCTTTTCTGAGGAAAGTTTTCAAAAAATTTTCCGATTTGGAACAAGCGGGGAAAATAGTATGTGGGGATTTTCATCTCTGTATGGATAGAAATTTGAATTGTTCACAAGGAAAAAGGTGAAGTCGGAGGGAGCTGAGATTGCTAGCACATGAATTTCACTATCACGATTTCTGGAGATACTCCCATGCGAGTCAAAGGGACTATACATTCAATTCCTTCCGACATCGTACATACAGCAGGATAGATCATTTCTTGATAGACAGTGCTGTCCTCCGGAGGTGTATATCTGCGGACATAGGCCTATTCACATGGTCTGACCACGCGCCAATTTCTCTACAACTAGCACTCTCTCATCAGGTTAGCTCAGCCTTCAGGTGGCGATTGAATGAGTCGTTATTACTGAATGATGGGGTCATTACAAAGGTTAAATCTGAACTGAAGCACTATTTCCAGACAAATGACTCCAAAGTGATCACTGATGAGACTCTATGGGCCACTCACAAACCGGTGATTAGGGGAATTATACTACAACAGGCGTCCTTTTTAAAACGTAAAAGGGAAAAAAGCATAAATGACCTTACACCATTTAGAGTACACAAATAAGTCTAATCCTTCTCTTGCTGTTTCAAAAGAAATTTTCCAGATTAGATTTAAACTAAGTGAAACTTTCCTGTCTATATATGCCCATAATCTAAAGAAATTTAGAAATAAATTATATGCTACAGGTGATAGGGCGGGTGCCCTGCTAGCTCGTAGAGTTCGCCATAGGGAAGTGAAATCTAGAGTGGAATATTTAGTGGATTCTGATGGACGGCTTGTTAGAAATCAGATTGAAATTGTAGAAGTATTTTCCAAATACTATACCCATCTTTATAATGTAAAAGACGATACATCAACTCCGCAACCTGATCAACAAGAAGTAGACAAATATCTTCAATCAATCAATCTGCCTCATATTTCCCCTGATCAATTAACGCTTTTGAATTCCCCTTTCACTGAGGAAGAAGTTCAATTCGCTATAAACCATACTAAACGATATGGGGCCCCTGGTCCGGATGGATTCCGAAATGTCTATTACCGATGTTTTCAACAAAATTTGATTCCCTTTCTATTACGTCTATTAACAGCGTGAAGAGAAACGGGCAAAGTGTCTACAGCCGGGTTGGAGGCTACGATCACTACCCTCCCTAAATCGGGGAAGTCCCCCACGGTCCCAGGCAATTTTAGACCTATTGCACTTTTGAACTATGATGTCAAGCTATTCACAAAGATTCTGGCGTCACGTTTGAAATTGATTATTCCCTCACTGATCTCTCCGGACCAGGTAGGGTTCGTGGCTGGACGCGAAGCAAAAGATGGTTCAAGGAGAATGCTGCATTTGATAGGGGTAGAGGAGCTTTCTGGTGTCCCCAATGCATTCCTGTCACTGGATGCTGAAAAAGCATTTGACAGGGTGCACTGGGGATATTTACGGGCTGTCTTGACAAAATTTGGCTTTGTGTGTCCCATCTTTTCAGCAATTAGTTCAATGTATTCGACTCCCTGTGCTAGGGTGCTGTCGTCGGGTTTCTTGGCTGGAATTTTCCAAATAACAAACGTAACACGACAAGGCTGCCCCCTAACCCCATTATATTTGCACTATGTATGGAACCATTGGCTGAGCGCATAAGATTAGATTCCAATATCTCAGGGATCAAAGTGGGCCCGGTAACACATAAAGTGGGACTTTATGCAGACGATGTCATAATCTCGTGTGTGAATATTGGGCCATCGTTCTCAGCTGTCATGTCTGTGCTGGAGGAATTTGGTAAAATATCATATTACAAACTAAACCCTACGAAATCCTTCATATATCCAGTTGCAGTCCCAGATGCACTGCGCAGATCTTTTGAGAATAGATTCCCCTTTAAGTGGATGCCAGACAGTATCCTATACTTAGGAATTACACTAACAAGCTCCCAAAATGTAGTGGATAATTACTTCTCTAAACTAGCTAAAACTATTAAATCAGAGTTAGATAAACTTCATAATTAGTGTTGAGCGATACCGTTCGATACCCCAAAATATCGTATCGGATGGTATCGCCCGATACGAAAAAAATATCGGGTATCGCCGATTCCGATACCGGAAGTCCCATTCAAGTCAATGGGACTTCCGGTATCGGAATTTAAAAAAGCACTTTATTTCCTTGTTGGCTAATTCTACATAATTGAAAACAAATAAGAATCATGTAGAATGTATTGTGGGAGGTGGAGGAGACATTAAAGGCATAGTGGTTTATTCAAATCACATGGCATAGCATTAATTCCAATTTTTTTTTTCAAGACGTTCGGAGTTAAAAAGATATTGACTATGTTAACCTTTTTTATATTTTGTCAGATATGTATGCTTCACAACTTCCATGCTCTTCACCTTCTTTTGTACTTCTCCCACACTTTCTCCTTCATGATCCGCAGCAGTAGCATTTTTTTCATCAACTTTTTCTTCACCTTATTCATCTTCTTCTTCTTCATCTTCTTCCCATTAATTTTTTTTTCCATTCTTCATATTCTTCTTATTAAGCTATTATTAATATTCATATGTTATTTCTTCATCTTCTTCCTATTCTTCTTTTTCTTCATTTTCTTAAGGTGACAGGCATTCCTGTAGTACTTATCTATAAAAGTTATAAGATTACACCTTACGTTCTGCCTGTCACAAAAGATTTACAACAGGATTTGTCCGTGTTCAGTTTGGCATGCAGCAGCAGGCATTTTCCAGGGGCACCACGAGGAGGAATGGACTCACCCCCATTTACTGCTTAGTCTTCTTCTGCTTATAATTTTGATTTCTTCTATGATGATTTTTAGTCTTATGCTTAATGTTCTTCTACTTTCTGTTCTTCTGCTTTTGCTTCTTCTGCTTCTTGTTCTTCTGTCTTTTGTTCTGTATCTTGGTGGTTGTCTTCATGTTCTTTGTCCTCTTGGTCATATTATTTAAGGTCATAATTCTGGTCTTCTTTGGTGTAGTCTTCAGGGTCGTCGTCATGGAGATCAATACGGATTACCAAAGACAATTTCAAAAAGCTTGATCTTGGAAATGTAGCAGAAGGCACAAGAAGGCTGAGAAACTGACGAGAACCAGCTGACAGTACTGGAACCCGTAGTGGCAGCAGAAGGAACAAGAGCCAATCGCACTACTGAGGAACAGCTGACGGTGCTGGAACCCAGATGGGTAGCAAAAGCTACAAGAGCCAATGGCACTACCGAGGACCAACTGACGGTGCTGGACCACGGTTACTAAGCAGATGGTACCTGTGCTAAAAAGCACTACCAAGGACCAGCTGACGTTGCTGGACCTCGGATATCGAGATGGAGGCACCTAGGCCAAAGGCTCTGGCGAGAACCCGCTGACAGTGCTGGAACCCGGATGGGTAGCAGAAGGAGCAAGAGCCAATGGCACTACCGAGGACCAACTGACAGTGCTGGACCACGGTTACTAAGCAGAAGGTACCTGTGCTAAAAAGCACTACCAAGGACCAGCTGACGGTGCTGGACCTTCGGATACCGAGATGGAGGCACCTAGGCCAAAGGCTCTGGCGAGAACCAGCTGACAGGGCTGGAACCCGGGTGGGTAGCAGAAGGTATCCATCCTAAGCAAAGTAGACAGGCCGCATGTCCCATTGGCACTACGGATCCAGCCTTCAGTGCCAGTTCCCGCAGCCCACATAGGAGTCACCTAAATTGCAGGCACCGTAGAGTCGGCTAACCCGGCCGCAAGACGACAGGACAATGGATTGTTGGCATAGTGACCTTGACACTACCCGAAAACAGCTGGTGTGCTGGAACCAGGCTGGGCAACAGGGAGTACCCGTGCCAAAGACACTGCCGAGAACCAGCTGACGGTGCTGGAACCCAGATGGGTAGTAAAAGCTACAAGAGCCAATGACACTACCGAGGAACAGCTGACTGTGCTGGACCACGGTTACTAGGCAGGAGGTACCTGTGCTAGAAAGCACTATCAAGGACCAGCTGACGGTGCTGGACCTTCGAATACCGAGATGGAGGCACCTAGGCCAAAGGCTCTGGCGAGAACCAGCTGACAGTGCTGGAACCCGGGTGGGTAGCAGAAGGTACCCATCCAAATCAAAGTAGCCAGGCCGCAAGCCGGCCGCAGTTACCGAAACCCACAGTCCTACAGGGGGTCCATGTCCCATTGGCACTACGGATCCAGCCTTCAGTGCCAGTTCCCGCAGCCCACATAGGAGTCACCTAAACTGCAGGCATCGTAGAGTCGGCTAACCCGGCCGCAAGACGACAGGACAACGGATTGTTGGCATAGTGACCTTGACACTACCCGGAAACAGCTGGCGTGCTGGAACCAGGCTGGGCAACAGGGAGTACCCGTGCCAAAGACACTGCTGAGAACCAGCTGACGGTGCTGGAACCCAGATGGGTAGCAAAAGCTACAAGAGCCAATGGCACTACCGAGGAACAGCTGACGGTGCTGGACCACGGTTACTAGGCAGGAGGTACCTGTGCTAGAAAGCACTTCCAAGGACCAGCTGACGGTGCTGGACCTTCGGATACCGAGATGGAGGCACCTAGGCCAAAGGCTCTGGCGAGAACCAGCTGACAGTGCTGGAACCCGGGTGGGTAGCCGAAGGTACCCATCCAAAGCAAAGTAGCCAGGCCGCAAGCCGGCCGCAGTTACCGAAACCCACAGTCCTACAGGGGGTCCATGTCCCATTGGCACTACGGATCCAGCCTTCAGTGCCAGTTCCCGCAGCCCACATAGGAGTCACCTAAATTGCAGGCACCGTAGAGTCGGCTAACCCGGCCGCAAGACGACAGGGCAACGGATTGTTGGTATAGTGACCTTGACACTACCCGGAAACAGCTGGTGTGCTGGAACCAGGCTGGGCAACAGGGAGTACCCGTGCCAAAGACACTGCTGAGCACCAACTGGCGTTGTTGGAACCCAGGGACAATCATGGTGAAGGCCGAGGCCTACTTGGTGGTAGTTTTAGATTGTTTGTAGGCTACAACAGACTGTCAACGTGCTCCAATTAGGCATCTGTCTCCACTCTGTTTCCAGGATTTCACATGACCACCAACACCGCCAGTTTATGCGTAAAGTAGCCTTCTTCCCAATCCACACGTGTTCCTGTGTTACTGGGGTTCTGTAATGTCAGCAGATCCCCTGATGTGTGTCTGCCACTGTCTCCTGCTCTTTCCACATTCCCACCGCTTGCAGTGGGAAGGTGGACAGCGCAGGAGACAGTGCCGGACACACATTGGGGGATCTGCTCACGTAACAGAACACCAGGAACACAGGAACAAGTGTGGAATGCGTGGACGGCAACTGTGAGCAGGAACTGGCGGTGTTGGAGGTCAGGGGAAATACTAGAGACAGAGTGGAGACAGAGGCCAAATCAGAGAATGTTTAAATCTG
Organism: Dendrobates tinctorius; assembly: GCF_039654945.1. Lineage (NCBI taxonomy): Eukaryota > Metazoa > Chordata > Amphibia > Anura > Dendrobatidae > Dendrobates > Dendrobates tinctorius. The sequence goes on from NW_027361768.1 coordinate 2,280,550, forward strand.
AAGTAGTTACAATTTGGAGGCAGCAGCAGTTTGCCCTCCACACAGCAGGGGATCAGCTGACGTTACCGAACCCCACTTTCACATGAACAAGTGTTTGTTTATGTGTGGACAGCACTTTCAAGCACCAACTGACGATGTTGGAGCCCAGGGATAGTCATTTTGTAGGCTGAGGCCTACTAGGAGGCAGTTTAAGATAAGACGTTGTTTGAATTTGGAGGCAGCAGGAGAGTTTGCCGTACACACAGCAGGGGATCAGCTGATGTTACTGAACCCCACTTACACATGAGCTAGTGTTTTGTCTGTGCGGACAGCACTTCTGAGCACCAACTGGCATTGTCAGAGCCTAGGGAAAATCAGGTAGTAGGCCGAGGCCTACTTGGAGCCAGGTGTAAATCTGAGGTTGTTTGACTGTGGAGGGAGCAGGACACTTTGCTATACACACAGCAGGGGATCAGCTGACGTTACCGAACCCCACTTACACATGAGCGAGTGTTTTGTCTGTGTGGACAGCACTTCTGAGCAACAATGGGTGTTGCTGTAGCCCAGGAAATAAAGTTCAGGTCATAGAAACATGAACACAACAGGAGACCTGGATCCTGTTGCCAGCCAATTATTTATTCTGGAAGAGGACTGGCAAATTCAGATGAGATCCAGGCCTTATTCATTTTCAGAAAAGTAAGCCGGTCAACATTATCGGCGGATAGTCGCGTGCGACGGTCTGTTACCACACCACCTGCAGCACTAAAGACACGTTCCGATAATACACTGGCAGCAGGGCAAGCCAGCACCTCCAATGCATACTGGCTAAGCTCCGGCCATGTATCCAGCTTAGAGACCCAATACTTGAACGGGGAAAAGCTGTCTGGGAGTACACTAACAGGGCAAGACAAGTAGTCTGTCACCATCTGACGGAAACGTTGCCTCCTGCTGACTGGAGCCGTCTGTGATGGTGTAGCCGTTTGTGGCGGTCCCACAAAACTTTTCCACATTTGGGCCATATTAGCCTTGCCTTGTCCTGCGGCACTGCCTCTGCTACCTCTTTGTGCAGAGCTTCCTCCACTGCCTCTACCCACATGGCTGCTTTGAAAAGCACTACCAGCAACTTTAAGGGGTAATGGAGAACATGATGGCCTGCACAAGTGTTTCTTGGTACTCCCGCATTTTACGCTCTCAGTTCAACTGTGGTATGAGGCTTTGTAAGTTGTCCCGGTAGCGAGGATCTAGGAGGGTGTACACCCAATAATCAGCCGTGTGGAGAATGTTGGCGATGCGGCGGTCATTTAACAAGCACTGCAGCATGAAATCATGAGCTGCAGACTGCCAACTGGACCGGAAACGCCATCCCCAGCTTGAGGCAGCATCTCAGCCTGCTCAGCATCACCCCACCCTCGCTGTACACACTGACTACTAGAGCCTTGTGTACCTCCCTCCTCTGGAGAGATGTGTTCCTCCTCCTCCATTGATTCCTCGTCATCCTCCTCACTAAGTGTCCCCTGCCTGGGCCTTTGTGTGGAAGCACGTTGCGCAGACTTGCCAGAATCAGATGGCATTTCTGACTCCTCATCCTCGACCTCTTCAAAAACCTCCTCACTTAGTGCTTGTAAGGTTTTTTGAAGCAGACAGATAAGGGGGACAGTCATGCTGACTAGTGCATCATCTGCACTGGCCATCCGCGTGGAGTCATCGAAGGCACGCAAAACTTGGCAGATGTCCCTCATAGTGGCCCACTCAGTGGTGGTGAAGTGTGTCCGGCGCACAGTGCGACTTGTTTGCGCCTGATGCAGCTTGTACTCCATTACTGCTGCCTGCTGCTCACACAACCGCTCCAACATATGTAACGTTGAATTCCACCCGGTGGGGAGGTCACATATGATGCGATGTTCTGGCAGGCGGAATCGGCGTTTCAGAGATGCAATGCGCGATCTTGCCATGCTGGAACGCCGCAAGTGAGCACACTCTAGGCGAACCTTGTGCAGCAGTGCATCAAGATCCGGATAGTCCCTCAGAAAGCTCTGCACGACCAAATTGAGCACGTGTGCTAGACATGGTATGTGAGTGAGGTTGCCTAGGCCCAGAGCTGCCACTAGATTTCGGCCATTGTCACTCACTACCAAACCTGGCTGGAGATTCGCTGGCACAAACCACACATCGCTCTCCTGCTTGATGACATTCCAGAGCTCCTGTGCTGTGTTGCTCCGATTCCCCAAAGAAATTAATTTAAGGACGGCCTGTTGACGTTTGGCCACACCTGTGCTCATATCTGGCCTAACAGGCTCATGCAGTGCTGATTCGGAGGAACTAGAGTAGGAGGAGGACTCAATATGTACAGACTGCATTCCTGCAATCCTTGGAGTTGGCAGAATACGTACAGAGCCACTCTCCAGATCTGTACCTGGCTCCACAACATTGACCCAATGGGCAGTGAGGGAAAGGTATCTTCCCTGTCCATGGCTACTGGTCCACGCATCGGTGGTCAGGTGGACCTTGCTACTGACGGCGTTTAGTAGCGCATTTTGAATTTTTCCCTCCACATGCGTTTGCAGGGCAAGGACGGCTTGCCTGCTGAAATAAGAGCGGCTGGGCACATTGTATTGTAGAACTGCCAATGACATCAAGTTCCGGAAGGTGTCAGTCTCCACCAGCCTGAATGACAGCATCTCAAGGGCCAGTAGTTTGGCAATGCCGGCAATCAGAGCCAGTGCTCGGGGATGGTTTGCCGAGTATGGCCGCTTTTTCTCCCATGCCTGTGCTACCGATTGCTGGTGAGTGGCCTGGGAGTGTGCTGATGACTGAGAACGTGGTTCAGTGGGTGGAATTTAACTGGGTCTCTGGACAACAGTGGCAGTGGTTCTTCCATGGCGTTCCAGTGAGGAAGCCGAACCAGTTGTGTGTGAACTGGAGGAAGAGGCCCCAACACGAGCTGAAGAGGTGGTAGGTGCTGCTGAAGGTTGGTCTACATCTTCAGTGTGTCTGTGTAACTCCACCTCGTGCTTGGTACGCACATGTTTCCACATATTTGTGGTATTGAGGTTGCTCACATTTTTCCCTCGTTTAACTTTCTGATGACACAGCTTGCATTTGACAAAGCAAATGTCATCTGCCACTGTGTCAAAAAAAGACCACGCACTGCAAGTCCTGGGAGCGCCCGTTTTGTGTTTTGGAAGAGGATTGCTCCTCACGGGTGCCAAAGTGGAGGCTACAGGCAACCAAGTCTGCCCCCGCCCTCTCCCTCCTCTTTTGGCCGTTCGGGGAATCTCTTCCTCAGAGCTGCTCCCACCACCTTCCTGTGGCTGACGCCATGATGGGTCAAGGACCTCATCATCTCCACTCCCCTCTTCAAGCACCGGCTGGTCCTGGGTTGTCTCGCCAGCACCGTACGCACCAGAAATTGGCAACTGAGTCTCATCATCATCAGATGAGTACTGAGGTGTGCTGACAATAGGCACTGGCCCACCCGCCTCTTCAGATTCAGAGGGACAAAGCAGTTGTGCATCACTGCATACTCCCTCTTCTTCACGCTCTAGAATGCTGCTTGGCTGGCCACCTCTTTCCAAGCCAACAGATTCTGAGAACAGAAGTAAAGATTGAGATGGCTCCTGTCCAGGGCTCTCAGACTGCCTGGGCAATTTGGCAGGTGGTGAAGAGACAGATGGTTGCTCTTCAGTGCTCTGGCCTTGGGAGGATGCGGAAGTCATTGAAGTGGATGCGTTAGCTGCCATCCATCCGACAACGGCTTCAATTTGTTCGTCACGCAGCAGTGGGGTACGGTGAGGTCCTACAAAGCTGCGCATGAAGGACTGTTGCCTGGTAAAAGTGGGGGATGCCGGCTCACTGGTGGCCGCAGCAGACACCGAATCCCCACGTCCTCTCCCTGCTGAATCCCCCCGTCCTCTCCCTGCTGAAACTCCACGGCCACGACCACGTGCCTTACTCCCTGCCTTCTTCATCTTGGTAGACTGATAAAGATAGGCAGAAAAGTAAAAAAGTGGTGGCTTAGTGTTCTTATTCCTGAACACCTGCTAACCAGTATAAGAAATACTAATTTGGCTAAGAGTGTGTGTACTACACTTTAATATGATGTAATGTGGCCTACACAACTCTAAAGTGGAGTGTTTGGTGAACTTTATTTCCTTTTTTTTGGGGGGGGGGAAAGAAAAGGATGTGACCAAAGTTTGAAAGCTATAGTATCACAAACTTTTTGGAGCGATTACAACGCAGGAAGCTAACCTACAATGCAATTGATGAGGCTCCAAAAAATAGGGTGATACTAGTCTGGCTGGCCCTGAAGGGCACAAGCCAGCAAAAATGCTCCTCTATCTAATCCTGTATAGTGTTTGCAACCAATGACAATGGATGCGGATGGAAGCACACTAATATAGGAGCAAAAATCTGGACAAATTAGCTGCAAAAAAAGGACTATGTATGAGGCAGTGACGCACGCTGAGCAGACTACAACCAGTGGTGGCTGTAGAACACACTGCAACGTGAGCTGCACTCACACAAAGAGAGACCTATCAGACAGCCAAAAACAGTGCAGAGAAATGGGCTATAGCACTGAAAGGCTGCTGAAAGGCTCCGCTGTCCACTCCTTTAGTGTTTGCAACCAACGTATATGGATAAGTATGGAAGCACACTATACAGGAGAAAAAAAAAGCAGCAATAAAAGAAAAATGTGTATGAGGCAGAGACACACGCTGGGTGGCCTACAAGCAGACGTGCCTGCAGGACACACTACACAGCATGGGTCTGCACTCACACAGCCCTTGCAGACAGCTATTAAAACACCGCTGCTGGGCTAAAAAAATGCTACAATGGTAGATTATGTAGCCTGGGTAGAGCAATAGATATGTTTGATGATTGCTATTTCTAACTGTCCCTCACAGTCTTCAACAGCAGTCTGTCCCTAACTGAATTCACAGCAGAGTGAACCCGAAATGGCAGCTGCTGCGGTTTTTATAGTGCATCATGACATCATTTCAGCAGCCAATCACAGCCATGCCAGTAGTTAACATGCCTACATGCCTAACAGGATGTGCCCACACTTCTGAGGATCCCCATTGGCTGAATCAAATCGAGCGGGCTCCTAGCATTATGGGAACTTCCGATTCCGGTATTCGATATGAAAAAAGTATCGGAACTAAGTATCGGAATTCCGATACAGCGAATATCGGCCTATACCCGATACTTGTGGTATCGGAATGCTCAACACTATTCATAATATTATGACACCATGGATAGCAAGAATCAATATTTTTAAAATGATAATACTTCCCAAAATTATCTATTTCTTTAGGTGCATCTCTTTTAAAATCCCTAATAGGAATATCCTGTTATTTCAACGAATGGCCAATCGTTATATCTGGGCACATAAACAGCCAAGGATAGCGAGTAACCTGTTATATTATCCATATGATCTTGGAGGGATGGGCATGCCGAACCTCTTGGCATATTACAGAGCGTCTCTTCTAACTGGACTCAGGGACTGGTGGCAAATGGACAGGGACCACAGATGGCTTCAACTTGAAATATTCCATGCTTCCTAGTTTTGGAAGCTGAAGCTATTAAGTTTAGCTAGTATACACCAGGTTTGCCAACAATGGTAGCTGCATTACAGTATTGGAGGAAATTAGCCCTGTCCCTAATTAAAATCCCCCTAAGTATTGTGTCTCTGAGAGCTCTTGAGGCACATATTCCATATATAGACCTACAAGTCTGGATAATGGTGGTGATTAGGAACCTTCCAGACTTGATGGGGAGCTCAGGGATTCTGCCCTTTGATCACTTAGCATCCAACCACCCAGGTATACGCAGACATTTGTATCAATAATTACAGATACGCCATCTTTAGTCAACTTCACCGGAATCACCCTTTTTTAACTCCAAAATTGATCGCAGAGCTAATGGATATTTCTTAATACCATAATCCGGCCCCAAAGGAGTTTCCATCCTATACAAGGCTCTGAATGATCCAGATGTGGATATAAAACTTCCTTATATGTCTCTCTGGGATCGTTCACTGGGTATATCCCTGGAGCCGGGGGCTTGGAGAGATGCTCTGGGAGAGGTGTTAGGGGTCTCATCATGTCTTAAGCATCTTGAACAATTGAAAAAAATTCACCTTCGTTGGTATAGGTTTCCTGTACAAGTGGCTCACTTTGGCCCGGATCAATACCCACACACTAGACACTAGAACACATGTGGTGGGACTGTCCAGCTCTGAATAATCTATGGAAGGACATTGCCAGATAAATACTAGAAGTCCTTGGGGTAGGCCTGAGGCTGTTTCCTAGCCTGGTAATTTTACATATTGGAACAGAGGAGTTTCCGCATATGATTTGGGGGGCCTTATCTCACATACTGATAGCAGTTAGATTGCTAGTGGTGGCTAAATTGAAATGTGCTATAGTTCCGATCATTACAGAAGTAGTTGAAAAAATTAACTTTCATTGTGAGCTAGAGTTGAGCGACTTTTGTTTTTTTAGGGTCGCGTTTCGTTTCGTGAAACCCGACTTTTCCAAAAGTCGGGTCGAGCAAGATCGTCCGATTATAGGGAAAAGTCGGGGTCGTCCCGAAACACGAAACCCAATGTAAGTCAATGGGGAATAAAAGTTGGCAGTGAGAGGACAGGAAACACACCTACAGTGCCCATTTGAATGCCAAAAGCATCAATTCTTCTTACTTAAGCTTGTCAACCTTAATTAACTTAATAATACAAGTTACGCTCTGAAAAATGGGGGTTATTTGGCTAAAGTCGTGGGGGGGTAGGGCTGGCTCCAGGTTTTCATGTGCCCTGGGCGAAAGAGCGCCCCTTTAACACATACCACAACTCATCATGCTCCGATACGGCAGAGAAATAGCGGTATAGTACAATGAAAAATACTTCACTTTTTACATCTCATGACGAGGCCCATCTATTTCTCCATACAGAATCATTGGTCCCATATAATGTTTGAAACAGTATATGATGAGCTCCACATAATGCTACAGTATATGTTGGTCCCCATGGATGAAGCTCCACTGTCTTATGGGCCCAAATAATGCTCCAAACATAATGGGCCCCATTTCTAATGCTCTAGTGTATAATGGGCCCTGTAAATGCTGCTCCAGTGTCTGATGTCCACCTTTGGAATGTTCCAGTGTATGGTGGGCACCATCTATCATTCTCCAGAGTATAGTGCTCCCCAAAAATTGCTGTCCCAACATTGAAAACAATCAAATAAGTCTCCTCGCTAGGGAATCCCTGTACTTGTCTGGACTCCTCGTCGTCCCCATCTTCCATCTCACTGGACAGTATTTCAACTTTGCAAGTGCTGTGATCCTGAGCAAGCGGGGGGGGCCCACTCGTTGGCGACGGCACTGGCACAGGGCCCCTGATAGTACGGTGGTGTATCTGATGGCGGGTGGGCCGAACCTGCACTTTCATCTGCAGCTTCCTCTTTGTCACCGTGTAAGATGGAACTGTATATGGGAAGGGTAACCTGAATTTCATCAGGGTCAGATTCAGGCCATGTAGCATGCGAGGGGAATGTAGTGGTCTGGGTCAATGTGCCAGCAGATTCATCGAGCAGTGGCTGGGCATCAGTGCACTTGTGTCGCCCCCAGGAGTACGGTCGCCACCGTGGCATTACCTTCTTCCTAGGGAGTGTGATGTCATGCTTGGGAGCAACGAACAATCTCTCTAGCAGGTTAACTGATTGGGCGGCGTTATTCCCACGAGTCATGACCCTCCAAACAGCGTTCATGAAGGCAAAGTGTTTGTTTTACGTGGGCAGTATGGTTGCAAAGCTGAACCTTAAAGGAATGTCCAGAAGGGCACCACCAGGAGTGGAGCCTACGGTTAAATTCGACTCCACCTGGGAAACCTCAACCATGCCAGCTACAGAACAGATGCACACATTGCAAGCTTAATTCCGTTAACGAACGAGACTCCGTCATGCCCCGCGGTCCGAGTCCGGCTTACTAGAGGGACACGTGAGGCTCTGGCACATGAGATTGGCCAATAACTGGTGTGTCATGCCATTACACGTCCGTGGCTGCATGTGCGCTACACTGAAAAGGCCAGCGTTTGTCGCTTACAGGTGCAGATAACCCGCTCAACAACGTTAGTGATGGGGATCACTGATTACAATTATTACCCGCTAACAATGATTTCCCAGTAAGTGCAGGTCAACCGCAGTTCCGGAATTAGGCCTAACCGTCATTCCTGAAAAAATGAAAAAATTACGTGTGCAAACCACAGGTGCTGTAGCTTGCTTAACAGCTCACCAGCCGTTCTCACGCCCAGTATGGATTGCACGTGATTGCACAAAGGTTAGAAAGGGTACCGTATCCCTGGATAACATGTATGGATAGCGTACACATTCAAAATATATGTCTATACATCAGGAGGCAGGCTCAGATGGTGTTAGGCCCAGTATGGATTGCACGTGATTGCACAAAGGTTAGAAAGGGTACCGTATCCCCGGATAACATGTATGGATAGCGTACACATTCAAAATATATGTCTATACATCAGGAGGCAGGCTCAGACGGTGTTAGGCCCAGTATGGATTGCACGTGATTGCACAAAGGTTAGAAAGGGTACCGTATCCCCGGATAACATGTATGGATAGCGTACACATTCAAAATATATGTCTGTACATCAGGAGGCAGGCTCAGACGGTGTCAGGCACAGTATGGATTTGACGGCCCAGATTACTCAGCGGAGGAGCAGGGAGAGGTAAAGATTGCAAATGCTGGGGCCCTGCCCAAGCAAGGGGGGCCCACTCGTGGGCGTCGGTACTGGCACTGGGCCCCTCATAGTACAGCGGTGTGTCTGACGGCGGGTGTGCACCACCACCGTCAGAGACACTTGATTGCACTATGAGGGACCCTGTGCCAGTGCCCGCACCCAAGAGTCGGCCTACTCACCTGTCCAGGGCAACGGCACTCGCACGGTGTCGTGCGCTAGGTGGTGACCCCGGCCATGGGGGGGGGAGGCAGCACAGTTAGGGAGTTTTAGAAAGTGGCATATGTTGATGTTGGACATTCAGCTGATGCAAAAGGCGAAATAGGTGAAGTCCCAGGAAGAGGTGGACCAAAGCAAGCCATTTTTCTGTCACCCTATGTGTCATCAGGGGAAGGTGGGACAAAATCCTTGGAAACCCATGCATGGTTCATTTTAATGAAGGTTAGATCATCCACATTTTGGGTTGACAGACGGGTCCTTTTTTCTGTCAGGATTGATCCAGCTGCACTGAAGACTCTTTCCGATAGCACACTTGCAGCTGGGCAAGCGAGCTCCTGTAAGGCATATTGGGCCAATTCAGGCCAGGTGTCCAGTTTAGCGGCCCAATAGTCAAAGGGGAATGACCTGTGTGGGAGAACATCGATATGGGAGGAAAAGTAGTTTGTAACCATAGTTGACAACTGCTGTCACCTGTCACTTTCCATCGATGCAGTATTACCAGTTGTGTGAGCGGTATTTGAAAAATCAGTCCACAACATTGTCATGAAACCCCTGTCTCCAACGCCACTTCTGCTGTGTGCACCACGAACACCTCTGCCAAGCTGCCCCCGGCCCTTACGGCTCGTGTGAGAACCATCACCGCTGCTGTGTGCTGGGAATGCCTCAAGCAACCGATTTACCAGAGTTGCTTGTTTATTAGCCAATATTAGGTCAAGGTTCTCCTGTGGCATGATGTTTTGTAATTTGCCTTTATAGCGTGGATCCAGGATGCTGGCCAACCAGTAGTCGTCATCGTTCATCATTTTGGCAATGCGTGGGTCCCTTTTTAGGATCTGCAAGGCATAATCTGACATGTGGGCCAATGTTCCCGGTGTCAATGATGCACTGCGAGTGCTGGTTGGAGGAGCACTTTCTGGCAAATCCACATCCCTCCTGTCACGCACAAACCCTGTACCAGACCTTGCCACGCCAACATTTTCACTTGCCCCACGAGATGCATCCTCCTCCCCTAAGTAATCATCCCCATCCTCCTCCTCCTCCTCCTCTTCTTCCTCCACCTCGTCCAGGAGAGGTCCCTGAGCAGACAATGGCTGAATGTCATCAAGGATTCCCTCCTCCTCTTCCTCCTCATCAACATTGGCTGCAGACGCCTGCTCCTTAAGGTGCGTCAAAGTTTGCATGAGCAGATGCATAAGTGGGATGCTCATGCTTATGATGGCGTCGTCTGCGCTTACCAGCCGTGTGCATTCCTCAAAACACTGAAGGACTTTACAGAGGTCTTTCAGCTTCGACCACTGCACACCTGTCAACTCCATGTCTGCTCTCAAAGTGCCTGGCCGTGTATCCTCCCACAAATGCATTATGGCCTGCCTCTGCTCGCACAGCTGCTCCACCATGTGCAGGGTGGAGTTCCACCTTGTTACAATGTCGATAATGAGGCTGTGGTTGGGAAGGTGGAGCAATCGCTACAGCTTCTGCATACGAACGGAGAGTACAGGCGACCGGCGGATGTGCGTGCACAGTCTTCGCACCTTCTGGAGCAGGGCTGTTAACTCCGGATAATTTTTGAGGAAGCACTGCACCACCAGGTTCAAGGTGTGAGCCAAGCAAGGTATATGGCTGAGTTTTGAAAGGGCTATGGCTGCCACAAAATTACGGCCGTTATCACTAACTACCTTGCCTGCCTCAAGATGTACACTGCCCAGCCATGACTCAGTTTGTCGCTTCAAGTACTCGGCCAGCACCTCGGCGGTGTGTCTGTTGCCCAAACACATCATCTGCAACACAGCCTGCTGACGCTTTCCACTAGCTGCTCGATAGGGGGACACATCGTGTGCAACAGTGGCAGCTGCAGATGCAGTGCTCGTATGACTGCGCTCTGTGGACGAGCTTTCGCTTCTGGAGGAGGAGGAGGAGGAGGAGAGTCGAACGCCTACAGCCAACTGTTTCCTATACCGTGGGCTAGGCAGCACTGTCCCACCACCACTGTCCCCTGTGGACCCTGCATCCACCACATTAACCCAGTGCGCAGTGATGGACACGTAACGGCCCTGGCCATGCCCACTGGACCATGCATCAGTTGTGAGGTGCACCTTTCCGCTCACTGACTGCTTGAGTGCATGGACAATGCGGTCTTTCACATGATGGTGGAGGGCTGGGGTGGCTTTGTGAGAGAAGAAGTGGCGACTGGGTAGGTCATAGCGTGGTACTGCATAGGCCATGAGTTCGCGGAAAGCTGTGCTTTCCACCAACCGAAAGGGCATCATCTCAAACGAGATTAGTTTGGCAATGTGGGCGTTCAAACCCAGTGTACGCGGATGAGAGACTGAGTACTTTCTTGACCTACTCATAGTGTCTGGGAGGGTGAGCTGGACTTGAGAGCTGCATATGGTGGAAGTAGCGGTGGACAGGGCGGACTGAGAGAGGGTTGATGATGGTGATGGAGTTGGTGTTCTTTCTGATGGCCTAGAATCAGTCTTTCGTTGATATAACAGTGGGATTCCCTGACTGCTGTGGCCTTGCAACGACACCTCAACATTTGCTGCTGTGCTAACCGGTGGGCTTACAGTGGGGGAAACAATGTAGCGTTGCTGACTACCTTCGTTGTGATCAGTTGCACATGTGGCACTTGAGGTTTGGTGTTGTGTCCACGCTTGCAAGTGCATGCTGGTTAAATGTCTAAGCATGCAACTGGTATTCAAATTTTTCAGATTTTTCCCTCGGCTAAAGGTCTTTGCGCACTTCTTACAGATAACCTTGGCCTGATCATGAGGATTTTGTTCAAAAAAGTGCCACACTGCACTCTTCCTACTTTGGCAGACATTTTGCGGCCTAGCACGCTGTGATCTTTTGACCCTCTGGACAAGCTGTCCAGCAACTCTTTTGATGTTTGGAACCTGTCTTTGGAGTGCTCCGTGCCTGCCAGATAACAGCTGTTGCGATGTCGATGTCTGCTGTGGATGCTCCTCATCTGAGCTATTGGAAGCAGCACCCTCTTCCCCCAATGGATGCCAATCTGGGTCAACAACTGGGTCATCCATCACCTCCTCTTCTCTGTCATGTGCACCTTCCTCTGTGTCACCGTGTATGGTGGTATAGTGTGCGGGAAGGGGCACCTGAGTCTCATCAGGGTCAGAATCTGGCTCTGTACACTGCGAGGACAATGTAGTGGTCTGAGTGAATGTACCAGCAGAATCATCCATCAGCGGCTGTGCATCAGTGCACTCCATGTCAGATTCATCTTGGCCTGGGTAATTCACCATTTGACTTGATAATCCAGGCATGGTATGTGAAAACAGCTCCATGGAGTAATCAGTTGTATGGCCTGCGTCATCCTTCAATCTTGGTTGGGGTGAAGGACACAAGGAAAGGTGTGGTTCATGAACATGAGCCTCCAATGACGACTCAGTGCTTTTACTTTTTACAACTGAAGAAGAGGAGGCGATAGAGCTGGAGGCTGAGTCAGCAATGTAAGACAAAACTTTTTCCTGATGCTCTGGCTTTAAAAGCGGTTTGCCAGCTCCTAGAAAACTAAGCGTTCGAGGCCTTATGTAGCCAGACGATGACGCAGGCTCAACACCTCCTGCATTCGGTCCTATTTTCCTCTTGCCACTACCATCAGATCCACCACCAACACCATCATTACCAGCTGCCAACCCCCGCCCAATTCCACGGCCTCTTCCACCAGCCTTCCTCATTTTTGGTAGAAATGTAGACAAAATCCAACAAACTATATAGTAATGTAAAACAAGGTACAAGGTGTCTATAGGACAGGGGAGATTTTGAATTTCTGCAGACACTTGTGGACACTGGACACTTTTGGATTGTGTGAGGGCCACTGATATCTGAGCGCTATGTCACAGGCTCGATGGCACAGCTGTGACAAAAGTGACGAGAGGATAAGGGAGATTTTGAATTTCTGCACACACTTGTGGACACTGGACACTTTTGGATTGTGTGAGGCCCAATGAATATCTGAGCGCTATGTGACAGGCTCAATGGCACAGCTGTGACCAAAGTGACTAGAGGATATGGGAGATTTTGAATTTCTGCACACACTTGTGGACACTGGACACTTTTGGATTGTGTGAGGCCCAATGAATATCTGAGCGCTATGTGACAGGCTCGATGGCACAGCTGTGACCAAAGTGACTAGAGGATAAGGGAGATTTTGAATTTCTGCACACACTTGTGGACACTGGACACTTTTGGATTGTGTGAGGCCCAATGAATATCTGAGCGCTATGTGACAGGCTCGATGGCACAGCTGTGACCAAAGTGACTAGAGGATAAGGGAGATTTTGAATTTCTGCACACACTTGTGGACACTGGACACTTTTGGGTTGTGTGAGGCCCAATGAATATCTGAGCGCTATGTGACAGGCTCGATGGCACAGCTGTGACCAAAGTGACTAGAGGATAAGGGAGATTTTGAATTTCTGCACACACTTGTGGACACTGGACACTTTTGGATTGTGTGAGGGCCACTGATATCTGAACGCTATGTCACAGGCTCGATGGCACAGTTGTGACAAAAGTGACGAGAGGATAAGGGAGATTTTGAATTTCTGCACACACTTGTGGACACTGGACACTTTTGGATTGTGTGAGGCCCAATGAATATCTGAGCGCTATGTGACAGGCTCGATGGCACAGCTGTGACCAAAGTGACTAGAGGATAAGGGAGATTTTGAATTTCTGCAGACACTTGTGGACACTGGACACTTTTGGATTGTGTGAGGCCCAATGAATATCTGAGCGCTATGTGACAGGCTCGATGGCACAGCTGTGACCAAAGTGACTAGAGGATAAGGGAGATTTTGAATTTCTGCAGACACTTGTGGACACTGGACACTTTTGGATTGTGTGAGGCCCACTGATATCTGAGCGCTATGTCACAGGCTCGATGGCACTGCTGTGACAAAAGTGACTAGAGGATAAGGGAGATTGGATTGCTTTTAAAAAAGCAGTTTGCAGAGCAGTGGGTAAACAGCAATGCCAGCCTGTCAGGAAGCCTTAAAAGGCAGCCCAACAACCAACACCACTGATACACCACAATATAGCCTCCCCTTGCACTGCACACACAGTGACTGGTGTGTTGTGCAGGCCAAATCGCTAGCAGCAGAAGCAGTTTTTTTGTCTTCTTCCCTGCCTAACGCTCTCCCTACAGAATCAGCAGCAACCTCTCCCTATACTGAGATCAGCAGAAGTAAGATGGCGGTCGGCATGCACGCCCTTTTATACCCCCTGTGACGCCCACCAAAGCAAGCCAATCACTTGCATGCCCTTCTGAAAGATGGTGGTGACCCGTGCCTATGTCATCACGTTGCCCACAGTGTCCGTGGATCCTGATTGGCTGAAAAAGAGCGCAAAACAAACTTTTGAAACGCGACTTTGGCGCGTAAGTTGCCGACCTCGTGGCCGACCTCATCCTAGGGTCGGGTTTCGTTTCATGAAACCCGACTTTGCCAAAAGTCGGGGACTTTTGAAATTTTTCGACCCGTTTCGCTCAACTCTACTGTGAGCATGAATTAGCCCTTACACAAACAGCCTCTGCAAAAAAAGAAGACTCGGCATATATGGGATCACTGGCTGCAAAGCCAGTATTCAAATGTGTCGAGGTCATGTGATGTATAACATACGTTTGAAAACTGGTTCTACTGTTTTATTGTGTGGGGTTTGGGTCCTACCTTTGAAATACATCTGATGGCAAGAGACTTATTACACTATCATTCCGGGAGATAAGACTGATTTTTTTTTTCTTTTTTTTTCCTGTTTTAATTTTAAGGGAAGACATTTACTGTATGTTAATGCTTATGTCTTCTTGTTTCATTTTTTGTGCTAATGTTGTAGCACTGATGTTTTTTATGTCACTTTTTGTTTGTCATGTTGAAACACCAATAAATAAGACTGGTTCAAAAAGAAAATGCTGTCTTTCACATGCAGGTGGAGGGCAGAGATGGTTTTTCGATAAAAGAAGTGCCGACTGGGTAGGTCATAACGTGGAACAGCGTATGCCATGAGCTCTCGGAACGCTTCGCTTTCAACCAAACGTAAGGGCATCATCTCTAATGAGATCAGTTTGGCAATGTAGCCTGTTATGATTGAGTCACCGTAGGAGGCAAAAACAGAACTGCTAGCTAAGTCCAGAAAACCAGAGAAGTTGGCAGCTATCGGATTGCAGACCCCTGAACCTATCAACACAACTAGCAGTAGCCGTGGGGGATTCCTACGATGCCCTAGACCCCTCGATCACAGCCGGAGAAATAACTAGGCCTGAAGAAAGAAAGGGGAAAACTAAACTGCCCCAGAGCAGACCCCAAAGCAATAGGCAGCCCCCAACAGATAATGACGGTGAAGCAAGATGAAAACACTAACACAGACAGAAAGATAGACTGAGCAAAGACGGGGCCCAAACTACCTAGATACGAAAGGACAGGAAGGCTGCTGTCTGCAATCTGTGAAAAACCCTATGAAAATAAGAGCCAACAGACTGACAGTGAAAAAGGC
Source organism: Dendrobates tinctorius (assembly GCF_039654945.1). NCBI lineage: Eukaryota > Metazoa > Chordata > Amphibia > Anura > Dendrobatidae > Dendrobates > Dendrobates tinctorius. The sequence continues at coordinate 2,296,007 of NW_027361768.1, forward strand.
CCTGAAGACGCTAGGCTTCAAAAAAGCTATGTCAGTACTCAGGAATATTCTGAAGACAGAGCTACAGGCAAAAGGAGATTCAGCTCACCCCAGCAGGGAATGGCAGAATCCAGAAAAGCAAGGAAAACAAAAACTAAACACAAATGCAAACAGGCAAAGCAGAAAAACTTAGCTTAGAGGAGCAGGAATCAGACTGGTGTCCTAGAAGTCCACAGAGAAATCACCCGCAGGGCAGGAGGGCGTCGGCAGCCTTATATCCAGTCTGTGACTCCACTCAGCCAGTCATCCTCATCAGGCTCAGGTGTCTGATAATCAGGCTCATTACCTTCCTTCACCAGAATAGGGAGTTCACCAGACCTCAGTGACGAAGGGGAAAATGAACTCACAACAGTACCTCCCCCTTGAGGAGGGGTCACCGAACCCTCAACCACGCCACCAGGGCGATCAGGGTGAGCCCGATGAAAGGCACTCACCAATCTTTTGGCATGAATATCAGAGGCAGAGACCCAGGAATTATCCTCCTGACCATAACCCTTCCACTTAACCAAATACTGGAGTCTCCGTCTAGCCAGACGGGAATCCAGTATTTTCTCTACCTCATATTCCATGTTACCTTCAACCAATACAGGGTCTGGAGGTGCCACCCCAGGAACAACTGGTTCAACAAACCTCTTCAACAAGGACTTATGGAACACATTATGGATTTTAAATGTGACAGGAAGAGCCAAACGGAAAGAGACCGGATTAATAATCTCCAAAATCTTGTAAGGTCCAATAAATCTAGGCTTAAACTTAGGAGAAGCCACCTTCATAGCAATATTTTTTGATGATAACCACACCATATCACCAATCTTAAACTGGGGACCAATGGTCCTATGTCGATTGGAAAACCGCTGGGCCTTTTCCTGGGAGAGAGATAACTTATCCACCACTTGGTCCCAGATCTGGTGCATTCTCTCCACCACAGTGTCAACACCTGGGCAGGCAGAAGGCTCCACCTGCCCTGAAGAAAATCGAGGATGAAACCCAAAGTTACAAAAAAAAGGTGACATCAAAGTGGCAGAACTACCTCTATTATTTAAAGCAAATTCGGCCAAGGGCAAAAATGAAATCCAATCATCCTGATCAGCGGAAATAAAACATCTCAAATACGACTCCAAGGTCTGGTTTGTTCTCTCTGTCTGCCCATTGGACTGAGGGTGAAAAGCAGAGGAGAAGGACAACTGAATTCCCAGCTTGGAACAGAAAGTCCTCCAAAATCTAGACACAAACTGATCTCCTCTGTCAGATACAATGTTCTCAGGAATCCCGTGTAAGCGAACCACCTGTTGCAAAAACAGGGGCACCAACTCAGAGGAAGATGGCAACTTAGGGAGTGGTACAAGATGAACCATCTTAGAGAACCTATCACAAATCACCCAAATAACAGTCATTCTTTGAGAGACCGGCATATCAGAGATGAAATCCATTGAAATATGGGTCCATGGCCTCTTGGGGACAGGCAAAGGCATCAACAACCCACTAGAGCGAGATCAAGATTTAGACCGGGAGCAAGTCCCACAGGACTGCACAAAATTCCTGACATCATGAGACAAGGTGGGCCACCAAAAAGTGCGACTCACCAGATCTCTAGTACCAAAAATACCTGGATGACCAGCCAATGCAGAGCAATGAACTTCAGACATCACTCTCTTCTTCCACTGGTCAGGAACATACAACTTTCCACTGGGACAACGCTCAGGTTTGTCCTCCTGGAACTCTTGCAGAGCAAGTCTCAAATTGGGCGAGATGGCAGAAAGAACTACCCCTTCGCCTAAGATGGTAGCAGGCTTGGTCACCCCAGGAGAATCAGCAAAGAAACTCCTAGAGAGGGCGTCTGCCTTGACATTCTTAGTTCCAGGAAGAAAAGAGACCACAAAATCAAAACGTGTAAAAAACAAGGCCCACCTAGCCTGTCTAGGGTTCAAGCGTTTAGCCGACTCTAGGTAAATCAAATTCTTGTGGTCAGTGAGGACCACAACTTGATGTTTAGCTCCCTCCAACCAATGTCTCCACTCCTCAAAGGCCCATTTCTTGGCCAACAGTTCCCGATTCCCCACATCATAGTTACGTTCAGATGGAGAGAACTTTCGGGAAAAGAAAGCACAGGGATTCATTTTAGCTGTTACAGGATCCTTTTGGGACAGAACAGCTCCTGCACCAATCTCAGAAGCATCCACCTCTACCTGGAACGGGAGTGAGACATCAGGTTGCCGCAAAACCGGGGCGGAGGTAAATCTTCGCTTCAGCTCCTGAAAGGAAGCAACAGCCTCCGGAGACCAATTCAACACATCAGCACCCTTCTTAGTCAGATCAGTCAATGACTTGGCAATATTAGAAAATTTTGCTATAAATTTCCGATAAAAATTAGCAAAACCCAAAAACTTCTGGAGTGCCTTCAAAGAAGTGGGCTGAACCCAATCATAAATGGCCTGTACCTTGGCAGGGTCCATTTCAATAGTTGACGGACACAAAATAAATCCCAAAAATGAAATCCTCTGTACTCCAAAAAGGCATTTTGATCCTTTGACATACAGGGAATTCTCCCTCAAGATCCGGAACACAGTCTGAATATGTTCCACATGAGAATCCCAATCCTTGGAGAAGATCAAAATATCATCCAGATAGATAATTAAAAATTTATCGACAAAGTCTCGAAAAATATCGTTCATGAAGCACTGGAAGACAGAAGGGGCATTAGTGAGCCCAAAAGGCATCACCAGGTACTCAAAATGTCCCTCCGGAGTATTAAACGCCGTCTTCCATTCATCCCCCTGCTTAATGCGGATAAGATTATATGCCCCCTGAGGTCTAGCTTGGTAAACCAGCAAGCACCTCTAACTCTAGAGAATAGATCTGAAATCAGGGGTAACAGATTCTGATATTTAATAGTAATTTTATTGAGGGCACGATAATCAATACAAGGCCTTAAAGAACCATCCTTTTTGGCCACAAAAAAAAACCGGCACCTAAGGGTGAAGAGGATGGTCTAATATGACCCTTCTCCAATGCCTCCTTAATATAGGACCGCATAGCCTCGTGCTCGGGTACAGATAAATTGAAGAGCCGACCCTTGGGAAATTTACACCCCGGGCTTAGTTCAATTGCACAGTCATAACTCCTATGAGGAGGCAAGGACGCAGACTCATTCTCACTAAATACATCATAAAAGTCCGCCAAATAGTCAGGAACATCATGCGACTGAGGAGAGGTGGAAAAAAACGGATCCTCACTAAAGGTACACCGACAACCCCAACTCACCACAGACACAGATTTCCAATCCAAAACTGGATTATGAATTTGCAACCAGGGAAACCCCAGAACGGCATCATGCAGACCATGCAACACCAAAAATCTGCAATTTTCTTGATGGTCTGGGGCGACCCGCATGACCACCTGGGTCCAAAACTGAGGTTTATTTTTAGCCAAAGGAGTAGCATCAATCCCCCTCAAAGGGATAGGCGTCTGCAGAGGTGTCATCGGAAATCCACAACGTTTAGCAAAATCCAAGTCCATTAGGTTTAGCGCTGCTCCCGAATCCACAAAAGCCTTGGCGGAAAATGTGGACAGGGAGCAGATCAGAGTAATTGCCAGAAGAAATTTAGGTTGAACACCACCAACAGAAAACGTGTGTGCAAAGCGTTTCTCTCGTTTAGGACAAACAGAAATAATATGCGAGGCATCTCCACAGAAAAAACACAGCTTATTACGCCTTCTGAACTCCTGACGTTGCGCCTTAGACAAAACTCTATCACATTGCATAGGTTCAGACGTCTGTTCAACCGGTGGCAACACCTCTCGTGCAATCCTGCGTTCACGTAAACGCCGATCAACCTGAATGGCTAATGACATAGAATCGTCCAGACGAGAGGGAACAGGAAATCCCACCATAGTATCTTTTACGGCTTCTGACAAACCTTTCCGAAAGAGAGCAGCCAAGGCATTATCATTCCAGGTAGTAAGGACCGCCCACTTTCGGAACTTTTGACAGTACAACTCTGCAAAATCTCGACCCTGGTTCAATGCCAACAGGGTGTTTTCAGCCTGATCAATAGCATTAGGTTCGTCATACAACAACCCCAAAGCTTGAAAGAATGCGTTCACATTAGTCAGAATAGGATCATCTGGTTTCAAAGAAAATGCCCAATCCTGGGGATCGCCACGCAGCAAAGAGATGACAATTTTAACCTGCTGCGCGGAGCTCCCTGACGAGTTAGGCTTCAAGGCAAAAAATAATTTACAATTATTTTTGAAACTCAAAAATTTAGATCGATCCCCAAAAAATACATCAGGTGTAGGGATCTTTGGTTCAACAGCATGCGAACGAGCAAGGTAGGCGGAAATTCCCCGCACTTCCGCAGCGAGCTGCTCCACACGATCAGACAATTGCTTTATCTCCATTGAGAGAAAAAAAATTCCCCCTACGGCCTCAGAGATATAGAGGAAAGAATATACAAACACCTTTTTTTTTTTTTTTAAACACAATTCTTTCCTGCTATTGAGTACCCTAGGATCTGCGGTATGGCGGGTGATTCTGTTATGATTGAGTCACCGTAGGAGGCAAAAACAGAACTGCTAGCTAAGTCCAGAAAACCAGAGAAGTTGGCAGCTATCGGATTGCAGACCCCTGAACCTATCAACACAACTAGCAGTAGCCTAGGGGGGTTCCTACGATGCCCTAGACCCCTCGATCACAGCCGGAGAAATAACTAGGCCTGAAGAAAGAAAGGGGAAAACTAAACTGCCCCAGAGCAGACCCCAAAGCAATAGGCAGCCCCCAACAGATAATGACGATGAAGCAAGATGAAAACACTAACACAGACAGAAAGATAGACTGAGCAAAGACGGGGCCCAAACTACCTACATAGGAAAGGACAGGAAGGCTGCTGTCTGCAATCCTTGAAAAACCCTATGAAAATAAGAGCCAACAGACTGACAGTGAAAAAGGCCCTGAAGACGCTAGGCTTCAAAAAAGCTATGTCAGTACTCAGGAATATTCTGAAGACAGAGCTACAGGCAAAAGGAGATTCAGCTCACCCCAGCAGGGAATGGCAGAATCCAGAAAAGCAAGGAAAACAAAAACTAAACACAAATGCAAACAGGCAAAGCAGAAAAACTTAGCTTAGAGGAGCAGGAATCAGATTGGTGTTCTAGAAGTCCACAGAGAAATCACCCGCAGGGCAGGAGGGTGTCGGCAGCCTTATATCCAGTCTGTGACTCCACTCAGCCAGTCATCCTCATCAGGCTCAGGTGTCTGATAATCAGGCTCATTACCTTCCTTCACCAGAATAGGGAGTTCACCAGACCTCAGTGACGAAGGGGAAAATGAACTCACAACATTAGCCATTCAAAGACAGTGTACGCGGATGAGAGGATGAGCAATTTCTTGTCCTACTCAGAATATCTGCTAGTGTGAGCTGAACTTGAGAGCTGCATATGGTGGACCTAGCGGTGTACCTGAGGGACTGAGAGGGGGTTTGTGCTGGTGGTGGTGGCCTAGATTCAGTCTTTCGTAGCCAAAACATAGTGATTCCCTGACTGCTCTGCCATTGCGACGAAACCTAATCATTTCTTGCTGGTGGTGTGCTTACCAGTGGGCTTTCAGTGGGGGAAGCGATGGAGCATTGCTGGATACTTTCAGACGGAGCAGGAGCACATGTGCCACCTGAGGTGTTGTAGTCCGTCCATGCTTGCAAGTGCATAGTAGTTAAATGTGTAAGCTTGCAACTGGTATTCAAATTTCTGAGATTTTTACCTCAGCTAAAGGTCCTTCCACACTTCTTACAGATAACCTTTGCCTCATCAATAGGATTTTGTTTAAAAAAGTGCCACACTGCACTCTTCGTACTATGGTATAAAGTTGCAGGCCTTGCATGCTGTGCTAATTTGACCGTCTGGACAAGTTGTCCTGCAACTCCTTTTTTTTTTAAACAAGTTTTTGTACAGCTACGGTCCTGACAGATAACCGCTGCTGCGTTGTCGATGCCTGCTGCGGATCCTTCTCCTCTTATGAGCTATTGCCAGCGCTACCCTCTTCCCCCAATGGATGCCAATCCGGGTCAACAACTGGGTCATCCATCACCTCCTCTTCCATTTCATCTGCACCTTCCTCTGTGTCACAGTGTAAGGTGGTATAGTATGTGGGAAGGGGCACCTGAGTTTCATCAGGGTCTGATTCAGGCTCACTAGACTTCGAGGGAAATGTATTGCTCTGGGTCAATGGACCAGCAGAATAATCTAGCAGTGGCTGTGCATCAGTGCACTCCATGTCAGATTCATGTTGGACTGGGGAATTCAGGATTTGACTTGATAACCCAGGCATGGTATGTGAAACGAACTCCATGGAGTTTTCTGAAGTGTGGCCTGCCGCATCCTTGACATTTGGTGGGGGTGAAGGACACAAGGAAAGGGGTTGTTCCTGACCAGAAGCCTGCACTGACGAATCAGTGCTAGCATTTTTTTAAACTTCAGAAGAGGAGGTGATAGAACTGGAGGATGTTTTGACAATGTAAGCCAAAACCAGTTCATGATGCTCAGGCTTTAAAAGCGGTTTACCTACTCCCAGAAAAGGGAGCCTTCCAGGCCTTCCAGGGCCAGACCTTGCTGCAGGCCACATCAAATGTGCCGGAGGAGACACGCTGTCATCAGCGTCGGGAGACCGTGGGAAGGCGCGACTCAGGAAGACCGCCGGTTAAAGCTGTAAAGTCATTGTTGTCGGGGCTGGTCCTGAGTGGCGTTAAGCCTGCTGCTGGGCAGGACACAGGGAGCCGGAGGTCAGGAGGAGCGGTGTTATCTGCAGCGGCGGGGAAGGAAGCAGGCGGTAGCCAGGGAAGGCGGAGGTATACACTTCAAAGCCAAAGCCAGTGACAGAGGGTGCAGGCGTGAACCTGGGAGACGTAGCGGTGAACTCTTCAGAGGATGCAGGAACAGCCAGGATCCCAGGAGAGGCGGCGGTAAATTCATCAGAGGTGCATGAATAATCGTTGACAGCTGAATGGAGAGGCTTCAGGTTTGCGGTGGAGATGGGGAGTGAAGGCAGCACGTAGCAGCAGAGGAGACAAGGTGGCGGAGACGCTGTGGATCAGAAGAGGGAGAAACTGCATTCTTCATACTGGGCAAGATTTGGTGGCTTAGGGGAGAATTGTCACATATTGGACTTAGCAGTGCTAATAGAGGAAAATCATTATGATCGTAACGCAATTTCTGTATGACAAAACCCTGGCAGATTCCTTTCACCCAAATTGATTGCTGGTGGCAGGCTCATGAACAATGCGCCGGTGTTTCTCCCGGGGAGGAATGGGGAGAATGATAATAGGATATGGGAAGGGGAGAAAGTAGAAGCCTGTAATCTTCAACTTCTAAAAGGGCGTAAAAACAAAGATAATTTATCAGACCACTCATATAACTCATATAAGTCCTACAATTCACTTGAAGATTTGCATACTGTACATTCGGCGGAAGCTATGGAGGATATGGGGTCACCTGAATCGGAGGGAAGTGACATATCTGCTGACACGGATTATGAGTAATCTAATTCCTCAGGCTCAGTCTGTGATGATATTGTCAAACATGACAACTGTAACTGTGATTATGAGTCCCGAGAAAACTATACCACCCAAATCGATATAGATTATTGGGATCATGAAAAGCCATATGGAAGGCATAATACTTCAAAGACATAATTTAATTGATGAAATATCAGCTTCAGATAAATGAATACCCTACAGAGGGGTTTAGGGCTAGAATGCTCAAAGCTTTGTTAAAATCCATGTTTTTTTGTTTTGAAAAAAACCATTTCAGATAATGTTTCCGAAACACTGATTGATTTAAAAGCAAAAAACACAGGCTCTAAGCAAGCTAAGGCCTCCGAAGCTTTAATAAAAAAGCTATTCCAAAAGACACTATTACTATTTTTAGAAGATTTTCATTTGAATGCTATCGAAATGTCACACAGTCCTTCTAATGACAACAATAGGGTTAAATCTCCTTATTCAGAATATGTGTCTCTATGTCCTGGGGTAATTACGATTTTAGCTACAGTTACAGAATCTGTGTTGAAAATTCAAAAGGACATAGATTCCTTTACAAACAGTTTGGCCGCATATGAAGCTTTCAAAAGGAGAAACAATATCAAGATTATGGATGGTCCCTGAAAAAGTCCCGTCCTTCCACTTGAAAAGCTCCATTTTTTCTATGATTCACCTAACTATTCCAAACATTGAAGAGAGAAATCTAATCGAGAAAGCTTTTAGAATTCGTAGACACCCTTGTCTTCCATCTGATGTAGGCATGGACGTTAGCATCTCATTCCACCCCAACTGGGTCAGGAACACGCTTCTAAAAATCTCCAAGGAACCAACATTTCTTTCATCTCCATATAGCCACGTATCCTTTTACAAATACCTTTCGCAAGACACTTGGATAAAAAGGAAATAATTTCAAACTACAACAAAAGAACGGTTCCATGACAATTGTGTACAAGATAATTGTGTACGGACAATTGTGTACAGAAAATTGTGTACAGGCCAATTGTGTCCAAGGACAATTGTGTACAAGGACAATTGTGTACAGGGCAATTGTGTACAAGGACAATTGTGTACAGACAATTGTGTACAGGGCAATTGTGTACAAGGACAATTGTGTACAAGGACAATTGTGTACAGGGCAATTGTGTCCAAGGACAATTGTGTACGGACAATTGTGTACAGGGCAATTGTGTACAAGGACAATTGTGTACAGACAATTGTGTACAGGGCAATTGTGTACAAGGACAATTGTGTACAAGGACAATTGTGTACGGACAATTGTGTACGGACGATTATTTACAGACAAGTATAGGGAAAACAAAAAATTAAACGTCCAAAAAAAGAAAATACTATATTCATCATTGATTTTAACGTAAGATTGCTTATTGAATAACAGTTTCAAAGCTTCTTCTATTCTTATTCTACAAATATTGCTGGTCTTGTCTATCGTGCCTGCATGTTGCTGATCGCTCGTAGATACCGCAGCTTGTCTCCTTGATTGTGATAATCAGCCACTTTCACACGCAGTCGTTCAGCTAGCTGGACATACTTGCTTCGTGGATGCTCAACATTCAGTACCTCAGCATTCTGGGCTGTAAGTCTATGAATTGCCATGTCACTAATGAGTCCGTTGAACAGTTTCCACACGGTAGGATGAGCACAAAGAAAGAGTGCTTGTAAGGCGTTATGAAACCCCTCGCAGCAATTCGTGGTCTTGGGGGCAGAGGCCAAAGCGTCAGCATAATGATTCCAGACCTCTGGAGTAAACCTTGCGTTTCGAAAGCGTCCATCTACTCCTGGCCCCCTAACGTAGGTATGCTCAAAGTAGGAGAGGAGCTGATTGGTAGCATCATCATCAGGGAAGATTTGGGCTAGTTCGTCATACCTTGCACTTACTTCGGCTGGTGGGACAAACGCCAAGGAGGCCAAAGATTTTACCTTGAGATTGAACTCTCCATCCTCAGCCTCAAATTCAGCCTTTAGGCCCAGCTCATTGACCTTTCGAATAATGGACTGGCTCAGATGAAAGAAGCAGCCAGAAATCGCTGCAGCTGGAAACTCATCTTGGAAAGCTGACATTGCTGCCATCTCAAAGTCAAGAAGAATTTTCTGGGGATTTGCACCTGGCATCAACCCTTTGAGCGCCGTGATCATTCGACGATAGGTTGGACCAGTCTTGTTTGGCAGCAGGCAGTAGATCAGGGGAGGATAGGAGTTGCCGACTTTTGCATGGAGAGAATACAGCTGAAAGAACATGGTTGGCACCACCTTGAACGTTCCATCGCCAAACCATGTGTCTCCTCTTTCGAAATAAGGCAACAGTTCATTGCTACCAATGACAAGAATCCTTTGGGGGTCATCTCTTGCAGAGTCATATAAAATGATGTCGCTGTATTCCTGGGGGATAGCAAAATTGATGCTTTGAGGTGGAGCCAGCATGGTGTTTGCTCGCTGCCTGACCCGACGTGTATTTCGCTCAACGTCACTTCGCTTGGGCATTCGAGACAACACGTCATCAGACCTGTCTCGAAGAACCTGTCCAACAATGCTTCTAGTAGATGCTTGAGAGCTGATTGCTTCTTGCCTCAGAGCAGCCATTGTAGCTCTGGCTTCAGCTTGAACTGGATCTGCAGAGTGACTGTGCTCAGTCGGCTGTTTAACAATCGCGGCTCCAGATGTGTGCATGCGTGCGGGACACTTGAATTTGTTGACTTGCCTGCACCGCCATTCTTTGATGCTGTCATCACGTGTCCTGTGCAGGATATACTCGTGTCCCCCAAGCCTAAGGACATCTTTGTCTTTTTCAGACTTGCTCATAGTAAAAGTCATGGTGAAAGTTGCAAGGGGTGAGTAATGAAACCGAAAGTAAGCGTCAGTGTGAAAGTGGCCTGTACAATTATCTTTGTCTTTTTCAGACTTGCTCATAGTAAAAGTCATGGTGAAAGTTGCAAGGGGTGAGTAATGAAAGTGAAAGTAAGCGTCATTGTGAAAGTGGCCTGTACAAGTGGCCTGTACACAACAAGTAAAAGTCATGGTGAAAGTTGCAAGGGGTGAGTACTGAAACCGAAAGTAAGCGTCAGTGTGAAAGTGGCCTGTACAAGTGGCCTCTTGTACACGGTTCCATGACCTTGTACACAATTGCCCGTACACAATTGCCTTGTACACAATTGCCTTGTACACAATTGTCCGTACACAATTGCCTTGTACACAATTGTCCGTACACAATTGCCCGTACACAATTGCCTTGTACACAATTGTCCGTACACAATTGCCTTGTACACAATTGCCTTGTACACAATCGCCTTGTACACAATTGCCTTGTACACAATTGTCATTGTACACAATTGGCCTGTACACAATTGTCTGTACACAATAGTCCGTACACAATTATCTTGTACACAATTGTCCTGTCACCCAAAAGAACGCCGTTGTGCAGGCATTCCCTACAATTGGACTCGACGCTCTATTCTGCAGGTCCAATTTGCATAAAAAATGACTGGTATATCCTCACCAGATGAGGGTGCTGAGTTCTTGCAAAACACAGGAATATTATCTTCTATAGCTTCTCCTGTACTCTCTAGACTATTTCAATCGGATCAACACCCTAATTGAAATCACTTGAATATTGTAAGGATTCTGACATTAATGGCGGCTTTATTTCCTTTTCTTTCTTCAGGAGTTAATTATTTTTGCTTAAACTATATAATTCACTTGATTAGTATTATATTTATGAAGAGTCAAAGAAGATTATTTCACTTTTGTAGTGTTTGAATGCACAATTCTTTCTTTTGCCTCCACATCGGTCCAAGAACCACCATCGGTTTTCTCGGACGGGACGGGGATTCATACATTTTTTGGGAATTTTTTTTTGTTTTGTTTTGTTTTTGGACAGGTAATGAATACGTGCGCTATGTCACAATTTTTTATATTACAGCGCTTTCTAAGGTCCTATATACAATATAAGGCTTAGGTGACAGTTTGTTTCTTTATAGCTGATGGTTTTAAGAGGCAGAAATGTTATGCTTTGTGATCTTTGTATTCGGATGTCAAACACGCTCATGAGACAGGTTGTTTATTTATAGAAGATGGTACTAAGCAGTGGACAAAAACAATCTTAGGGAACTTAATGTACTGAATTTAAAAAGTGTAACATTATCGTATATGTAATTATGTCATTCCTTTGTATGTCTACCTGTCTATCCACCATCTGGGGGGCTCCCTGTCTTCACAGGGGGTTTTCATTCCTAATCCTAACCCTACCCTTTATTTCCTTAAATTTCCTCTTAAATTTTTAAATGTTATACAAAATTTTGGAAATAAAAGCAGTTTGCACAATCCATGAAAAGGTAGCCTTCCAGGCCTTCCTGAGCCAGACCATGGCGCAGTCTCAACACCTCCTGCCTTAGCTGCTATTGTGATTTTGGCCATACCAGCAGATGCACCACCACCACCACCAGTACCTGTTGGCCCCCCACGCCCACGTCCGTTGCTTCTTCCACCATAGTTCCAAATTTTTGTTTAAAAAAAACCCCAAAATACCACCACATATATGGTACTGTATGAGTTGCGTACAGCAGTATACAGTCTAGGGATAATTGTAAATCTACGTATATATTACTGGAGTCAGACACAGATGCTCACAGCCTCATTATGGATTACACAGTAATATAAATAGTTGAGAAAGGGTACAGTAACGCCAGACACCAGGTATGTATATGGTATAGTTTAAACATTGTAAATGTACGTCTATATTTCAGGAGGCCGACATAGACACTCTTTGGCTCATTAACGATTACACCACAATGTAAAAAGCAATAAAAGGGTAATGGATTTGAAGCGAACAGCTGTAGACAGTATAGGGGTCATTGTAAATCTCTGTATATATTTCCATAGTCAGAAACAGACTCTCACTGGCTCTGTATGCATTAGACTGGAATATAAACTGCAGTAAATAGGTAATGTATCACAAGCTTAAAGCTGTATGCAGTGTTGGGATAATTTTTAAATCTACATAAATATTTCAGGAGTAACACACAGACTCTCACACACTCAGTATGGATAACCCCATAATATAAAAAGAAGATCCGCAAAAAATAATCACACATGTGGGCCAATGTTCATGTTGTCAATGAGACACTTAAACTGGTGGGTGGAGGAAGACTTTCTGGCACAAAGGGTATGGTATCAACAGATAGCAGGTATATATAGTATAGTTAAAATAGAAAAAATTTCAGAATGTCTTTCACGAGGCAGACACAGAGGCTGTCAGGCTCAGTGTTATGAATGAGTCACCGGAGGAGGAGAAAACAAAAATACATGCTAAGTCCAGAAAACCGGAGAGGTTGGTAGCTATCAGATTGCAGACCCCTGATCCTATACACCACAACTAACAGTAGCCATGGGGGGGTGACCCCAAAGCAATAGACAGCCCCCAACATGTATTGTCGGTGAAAAACAGACAAAAACACAAACACAGACAGAAATACAGGCTGAGCAAACGATGGGGCCCAACTAACTAGATAGGACAGGACAGAAAAGATGCTGGCTGCAATCCGCAAAAAACCCTACCAAAAATGTCCCAACCGTCTGATAGAGAAAAAGGCCCTGAAGTCGCTAGACTTCAAAAATCACTATATCAGCACTCAGATATATTCTGAAAAGAGAGCAAAGAGATAAACTGATCAGAGACAAAAATGGAATTCAGCCAGTCCCAACCAGGACTGGCTGAATACAAACATTAAGGAAACCAGACAAAATCTCATGGAATAATAACAGGGCAAAAACTTAGCTTTTATTAGACAGTAACTAAGCTGGATGCAAGAGCTCAGAGCAGAAAGGATCACCAGCAGCCCTGCAGGGCGTCGGCTGCCTTATATCCACTCAGGAATTCCAGGTGTCCAATCACACTCCGCCTGTTCAGATGACAGGTTCTTCCCATCCGAATCAATTTCACTACCACTCTTCACCAGCAGAGGGAGTTCATCAGACATCAAAGGTGAAGGGGAGAATGAACTCACAACAGCTCAGTATGGATTAGGCAATAATATACAAAGTTGAAAAAGGGCACAATATAAACATGTCCCAAGTATATATAGTACAGTTTAAACATTCTAAATCTCTGTATACATTTCAGGAGGCAGAGACAGACGCTCTCAGGCCCAGTATGTATTCGACAAGAATATAGAAAGTTGAGAAATGGTACAGTAACAACAGATATCAGGTATATATATGGTATAGCTTTAATTAACATTCTAAATCTATGTATACATTTCAGGAGTCAGACACAGATGCTCTCAAGCTCATTATGGCATACACTACAACAATTTAAAAGCAATAAAAGGGTAATGGGTCAGAAGCGTAAAGCTGTATACAGTGTAGTGGTCATTGTAAATCTCCATATATATTTCCATAGTCAGATACAGACTCTCACTGGCTCTATATGCATTAGATCGGAATATAAACAGCAGTAAATGGGTAATGTATCACAAGCTTACAGCTGGATAAAGTGTGTTAATCGTAAATCTACAAAGATATTTACGGAGTAATAGACAGACAATCACAGGAAGAGTATGGATTACAACAGAATGTTAATTGCAAAAAAGGGTACTGTATCAAAAGCGTACAGCTGGATACAGTGTTTAGCTAAATGTAAATCTCTGTATATATTTCCGGAGTCACCCTCAGATGCTCACTCAGTCTGGATTAAACCATAATAGAAAATGTTTAAAAAAGGTACTGGATAACATGATAGCAAGTATATGTATTGTAGGGTACAATTTAAATCTCCGTATATATTTCCGTAGTCACCCTCAGTCAGTCACCCAGTATGGATTTCACCGTAATACAAAATGTCAAACAAAGGTACTGTATCAGAAGATAGGAGGTGTATAGAGTATAGGGTAAAATGTTTTTCTCCGTATATATTGAATGAGTAAACCATGCGCGCTCACTCAGTATATATTATACCGTAAACAAAAATTAAGAACAAAGGTACTGTATCATCAAATACCAGATGTATATAGTATAATAGAAAATGATAATCTCCCTATATAATTCCGTAGTCTCATATAGATAGTCAGCATGTATTTATACGTGATACCAGCAGGTACACTGTAGTGTGTGAGAAGCGTACAGCTCTATATGGTGTGTGAAATAATGAATGTTCGTTCACTGCAGGAAAACAGTAAAAGTAGGAGTGCTGTGTAAAAAGCAGTCTGGACAGCAGTGTCCACACAGCAATACTACAATAAGGCAGTCTAATAATCAGCGCTGCTGCACACAAGAAAATGGTCCCTGTCACTGGCAGGCAGCCTAATGCCTAGCGCTGCTGCACACCAGAAATCCTCCCCTGTCACTGCACACAAACAGAACACAACAATTGCGTTCAGCGCAAGCACATAACAACTTCTGTTTACAGGCCTAAGTGTCTCCCAAATCATAAACAGCGTCAGCAACCTCTCCCTACTGTAAAGATGGGCAGAAGAAAAAAGGCGGTCGGCAGTGTGGGCTTTTATACACACTCCGTATATAAAGGGGTTGGATCAAGTAATGCAACCAAACACCTAACGTATTGTCATCATAATCTTCAAACATATTATAAACATGCAAACCGTGCCATATGTTAATGTTTTATAGTTGATTATTTGTGTCATGTGATATGTGTATGTAAATTAAATGTTTGTTTTGCATAATTCCAAGAACATTGAGGAAAAACTTATACAAATTGCAGACCTCTCTGATTTTCAAAGAGCTGAAATTGTTGATGCTGGTATGGCAGGCGCTAGTGTAATAGAAAGTGACCGTATGCTTGGCGTGTCAAGTGGTACTGTCTCCAAATTAATAAGTGCGGTTGAAAGAGAAGGAAAAATGTCCGTAGCAAAGCACAGGTCCGGGCCGAAAGTCGAAGTAGACAGAGAGTTACTGTCAGACTGTAAAGCAAATTTGGATAGAGGATCACAAGACCACTGCTCGGAAAAAAATGCAGAGCTCAAGGAACACCTACAGAACACAGTTTCCACGAAAATAGTTTGTCGCGAGCTGCACTAATCAGGATTCCAAGTAATCGCTGCAATTGTAAAAACGCTTCTCTCAATGACAAATGTTTTCATGCATTTAGAGTGGTGTAGAAACCTACAGAAAATGACTTGAGCTGTGAAAACATTTCATATTCTCAGAGGAATCATCGTTTACCCTATTTACGACCTCCGGCCAAGTGTACGTTTGTAGATAGCCTAAAGAAACATTCAATCCAGACTGCCTTCTCGCAACCATTAAACATGGCAGATGTTCTGTGATGATCTGGGGTGATATTTAGTGGACATACACCGGGCCAATGATATCCCTTAATTATAGAAGTAATAGCCACCATTATGTAGGCATTTTGGGCAACCAAGTGCATCCTGTGGATCAAGCACTGTTCCCGGAGAGGGCCGCCATCTTTCAGGATGATAATGCACCAATTCATACAGCTCGAATCCTTAAAGCATGGCACGAGTAACACTGTAATGAAGTTGAGCATTTCATATGTCCCCCACAATCCCCAGACCTCCACATTATTGATCATTTATGGCAGATTGTTTAGATTCAAGTTAACGTCGATTTACGCCACCATTGTCGCTCAAAGAACTGTTTGGTGTTTTAACTGAAGAATGGGCTACAATTCCTTTGTAAACAATTCACACCTTGTATGAATCCATACCTTGGAGAATCAAGGCTGTAATTGCCGCAAAAGGTGGACCTACACCATATTAACCTAAATTTCGTTGATGTTTAGATGTGTTTCCTTTCTTTTTTCCAACCAAAGGACTTCATGAGTCAACCACACCCGCTCATTCAGTCAGTATGGATTTAAACGTACTCAAACAAGTTGAAAAAAGGTACTGTATCAGCAGATACAAGGTGTATCCAGTCCAGGGGTAATTGGAAATATCCGTCTATATTTCCGTAGTCCGAAAAATACACTCCCAGGCTCCGTATGAATTAGACAAGAATATAATATGTCCAAAAAGGGTAATATATTACAAGGTTACAGCTGCATACAGTGTTGGTAATCTCCTTATAGTTTTGCAGAGTCTGACACAAACTGTCACAGACTCAGTACGGATTACAGCAGAATCTGAAAATTAGAAAAAGGGAAATGTATTCAAAGCGTACAACAGTATACAGTGTTGTGGTACTTTTAAATATTCGTATATATTTCAGTGTCAGTAAGCCAGTCCAGACACTCCGCTACAGGAAACTAGATGGATAAAAGTCCAGAAGCAAAGTCAAGTGATTGCAAAAACGGTTCTTTGTGAATAAAGGGTTGCTGTATCGCAGTAGCATGGATCCCATCAATGTTACTCATCTCCATCAAATTGTGATGACAGCGAGAGATGTACACATGGTCCAAACTGCCTATCATGATGTGTCTGGTCACTTTGGAGTGCAAAAGACAGAAGCCACAGGCCGTTGGTGATTCTATTGGATTGCCATGAGAGGAGACATTGAAAAATGGTGGCAGGAATGTCACACGTCTGTGACTAGGAAAACTGTGAAAGCAGATCATAAAGCACCCCTGCATCCAATTGGGAGTCGACGTCCATTACAAATGTTAGCCATTGATCTTATGAAGGTAGAGCCCAGCAGGACTGGCCATAGATACGTTTTAACCATCATCGATCAATTCAGCAACGTTGCAGTGCCCGTCCCTCAGATGGATTTAACTGGCCAGACAACACAGCGGTGGAGCAGGGAGAGGTAAGTCTTGCAAGTGCTTGGGCCCTGAGCTAGCAGGGGCGGTACACTCATGGGCGGTGGCACTGGCACAGGGCCCCTCATAGTACGCCGGTGTGTCTGATGGTGAGTGGGCCCCGCCACCATCAGAGACACTTTATTGTACTACGAGGGACCCTGTGCCAGAGCCGTCACCCAAGAGTGGGCCCACCCACCTGTTCAGGGCAATGGCACTTGCCCGGGTGCGCCAGGGGGTGACCACGGCCATGGGGGGTGGGTCAGCCCAGTTATGGCGGTTGAAAAAATGGCATATGTTGATGTGTAGGCTGTAAATTCAGTCACTGCAAATGGAGGAAGAGGAGAAGTACAAGGAAGAGGAGGACAAAAGCGAGACATTTTTATTGCCACCTATGTGTCATCAGGGGAAGGTGGGACAAAATCTTTTGAAACCCATGCATGGTTCATTTTTATGAAGGTTAGATCATCAACATTTTGGGTCAACAGATGGGTCCTTTTTTCTGTGAGGATTGATCCAGCAGCACTGAAGACTCTTTCAGATAACACACTAGCAGCAGGGCAAGCGAGCTCCTGTAAGGCATATTGTGCCAATTCAGGCCTGGTGTCCACTTTACATGCCCAATAGTCAAATGGGAATGACCTGTGAGGGAGAACATCGATATGGGAGGAGAAGTAGTTTGTAACCATAGTTGACAACTGCTGTCGAAGTCACTTGCAATCGATTCTGTATTAGCAGTCATGTGAGCGGTACTTGAAAAATCAGTCCACAACATGGTCATGAAATCCCTGTCTCCAACGCCACTTCGGCTGTGTGCACCACGAACACCTCTTCCATTTTGACCTCTACGGCTCGTGGGAGAACCAGAACCGCTGCTGTGTGTTGGGAATGCCTCCAACAAATGCTTTACCAGAGTTGCTTGTTTGTTAGCCAGTATTATCTTTAGGTTCTCCTGTGGCATGATGTTCTGTAATTTGCCTTTATAGCGTGGGTCCAGGATGCTGGCCAACCAGTAGTCATCATCCTTTATCATTTTGGCAATGCGGGGGTCCCTTTTTAGGATCCGCAAGGCATAATCACACATGTGGGCCAATGTTCCAGGTGTCAATGATGCACTGCCAGTGGTGGGTGGAGGAGCACTTTCTTGGAAATCCACCGCCACATCCCTCCAGTCATGCACAAACACTGGACCTGACCTTGGCATGCTAACATTATCTCTTGCCCCCTGAGAAGCATCCCCCTCCCCAAAAAAATCATCCCCCTCATCTCCTCCTTTTCCTCTTCTTCCTCCATCTCCTCCAGATCATTTACCCTGGCTGACAATGGCTGACTGTCATCAAGGCTTCCCTCCTCCTCTTCCTCCTCCTCTGCTGCAGACGCATGATCCTTAATGTGCATCAAAGTTTGCATGAGCAGACGCATAAGTAGTATGCTCATGCTTATGATGGCGCCGTCTGCGCTTACCAGCCGTGTGCGTTCCTCAAAACACTGAAGGACTTTAAAGAGGTCTTTCAGCTTTGACCACTGCACACCCGACAATTCCATGTCTTTCCGCAAACTGCCTGCCCATGTGTCCTCCCACAAATACATTACAGCCTGCCTCTGTTCACACAGCCTCTCAACCATGTGCATGGTGGAGCTCCACCTTGTTGCAATGTCTATGATTAGGTGGTGCTTGGGGAGGTGGAGCAACTGTTTCCTATACCGTGGGCTAGGCAGCACTGCTCCACCGCTGCTGTCCCCTGTGGACCCTGCATCCACCACATTAACCCAGTGTGCAGCGATGGACATGTAACGGCCCTGGCCATGCCTACTGGCCCATGCATCTGTTGTGAGGTGCACCTTTCCACTCATTGATTGTTTGAATGCATGGACAATGCAGTCTTTCACATGCAGGTGGAGGACAGGGATGGCTTTTCGAGAAAAGAAGTGCCGACTGGGTAGGTCATAGCGTGGGGCAGCGTAGGCCATGAGCTCTTGGAAAGCTTCATTTTCTACCAAACGGAAGGGCATCATCTCTAATGAGATCAGTTTGGCTATGTAGCCGTTAAAAGCTAGTGTACGCGGATGAGAGGATAAGTAATTTCTTGTCTTACTCAGAGTGTCTGGTAGGGTGAGCTGGACTTTAGAGCTGCATAGGGGTGAACTAGTGGTGGACATTAAGGACTGAGGGGGTTGATGATGGTGATGGTGGTGAGGGTGAGGGCCTAGATTCAGTGTTTTTTTGCAAAAACATTGTGATTCCCTGACTGCTTTGGCCTTGCGATGACACCTCAATATTTCTTGCTGGTGGGGTGCTTAGCGGTGGCCTTTCAGTGGGTGAAGCAATGGAGCGTGGCTGGCTACCTTCGGTTGGAGCAGGTGCACATGTGCTACCTGAGGTTTTGTAGTCCGTCTATGCTTGCAAGTGCATGGTGGTTAAATGTCTAAGCATGCAACTGGTGTTTAAATTTTGGAGATTTTTACCTCGGCTGAAGGTCCTTCCGCACTTCTTACAGATAACCTTTGCGTCATCAAATGGATTTTGGTCAAAAAAGCGCCACACTTCCTACTATGGTATAAATTTTCAGGGCTTGCAGGGTGTGCAAATTTGACTGTCTGGCCAAGCTAGCCTGCAACTCTTTTGGCTTTTTAACTAGTTTTGGTACAGCTACGGCCCTGCCAGATAACCGCTGCTGCGATGTCGATGCCTGCTGTGGATCCTTCTCCTCTTCTGAGCTATTGCCAGCGGCACCCTCTTCCCCCAATGGATGCCAATCCAGGTCAACAACTGAGTCATCCATCACCTCCTCTTCAATTTCATCTGCACCTTCCTCTGTGTCACCATGTAAGGTGGTATATAGTATGCGGGAAGGGGCACCTGAGTTTCATCAGAGTCAGATTCTGGCTTTGCAGAGTGCAAAGGGAATATAGTGCTGTGGGTGAATGTACCAGCAGAATCATGTAGCAGTGGCTGTGCATCAGTGCACTCCATGTCAGATTCATCTTGGACTGGGGAATTCAGGATTTGACTTGATAACCCTGGCATGGTATGTGAAATGAGCACCATGGAGTAATCTGAAGTGTGTGCTGCGGCATCCTTCACTTTTGACTTTTGGTGTGGGTGAAGGACACAAGGAAAGGTGTTCCTGACCAGAAGCCTGCGCTGATGACTCTGTGCTTGCGGTATTTGTAACTTCAGAAGAGGAGGCAATAGAGCTGGAGGCTGTTACAGCAATGTAAGCCAATACCTGTTCCTGATGCTCTGGCTTTAAAAGCGGCTTACCTACTCCCAGAAAAGGGAACCTTAAGGGCCTTCTTGTGCCAGACGATGACGCAGGCTCAACACCTCCTGCCTTAGCTGCTTTTGTGCTTTTGCCATAACCAGCAGATGTACCAGCTGCGCCCCCACACCAATGTACGTGGCCTCTTCCACCATACCTTCTCATGTTTGTGAAAATGTACCAAAAATACCAGCAGAGATATGGTACTGTATGAGGAGCGTACAGCTTTGCAAGCTGTATGTAAAAATTTAAATCTCTGTGTCTATTTCGTTACTCACAGACGCTCTCCCAGTATGTATTTGACCTTAATCCAACCAGCAGATATACAGTACTGTGTGAGAAGAGGACAGCTCTATACGGTGTATGGAAAAATGGAAATGTCCGTATACAGTATGTATTTCTGGAGTCTCACACACACACGCTGTGTCTGTATAGATGTGACCGTAATGCGAACAGCAGATATCCGATACTGTTTGAGAAGCAGACAGCTGAATACGGTGTATGGAGAAATGGAGATGTCCGTATATGTATTTACGGAGTCTCACACACACACGATGACTCTGTATAGATGTGACCGCAAAGCGAACAGCAGATATACAATACTGTTACAGAAGCGGACGGACAGCTCTATACGATGTATGCAAAAATGGAAATGTCTGTCTATGTATTTCCGGACTCTCACACACACACACGCGCTGTCTCTGTACAGATTGGACCGTAATCCAAACAGCAGATATACAATATTGTTTGAGAAGCGGACAGCTGTATATGGTGTATGTATGGATAATTTTAAATCTCCATCTATTTTTTTACGGAGTCAAACACAGATATCATGTATTTGCCCATGATACCAGCTGGTACACGGTAGTGTGTGAGGAGCGTAGAGTGTTATGATTGGGTCACCGAGGAGGAGAGCAAGCCCAAGCTAAGCCACAGAAAACCAGAGAGGTTGCTAACTAAGGCGGATTGCAGACCCCTGATCCTATTTACACAACTAGCAGTAGCCATGGAGCATGCCTACAATGATCCTAGATGCCTCGGCACAGCTGGAGAGCTAACTAAGCCTAAAGCAAGAAAGGGGAAATCTAAACTTCCCCAGTGCAGACCCCAAAGGAATAGATAGCCCCAAACATATATTGTCGGTGAGACAAGATGAAAACACTAACGCAGGTAGGAAAATATACTGAGCAAACGATGGGGCCCACACTGACTAGACAGGACAGGAAAGGAAAGACACTGTCTGCAATCACGCAAAAAACCCTGCAAAAAGGTCCAACACGTCTGATGCAAAAATACTGAAGTCGCATGACTTTGCCCACTATATCAGCACTCTGGTATATTCTGAAAGCAGAGCAAAAACAGGCCAATCTAATAAGGGACAAAAACAAACTGGCACAAGCAGTAACATATGGATGGTGATTCAGCGCAGCCCCAGCCGGAGCTGGCTAACCCACACAAAACTGAAATAGACAAAACCAGATCAAATGTGAACAGAATAGCAAAAGAACACTTAGCTGAGCATGCAGGGACTGAGCTGGAAACTAAGACCTCAGAAGGCAGGAAAAAATCACCAGCAGGGATAAAGGGAGTCGGCTGTCTTAAATCCAGTCTGAAACCCCAGATCTCCAATCATCGTCCTCATTGTCAGGTGGCAAGCCTCTGTTAATCAGATCAGCTCCATTACCTCCAGTAACCACCAGAGGGAGCCCAGAAAGAGAACTTGCAACCCCTCCGTCAACCTGACCAGCTCCACCACCTTCAGCAGTAACCAGAAGTAGGCCAGAAAGCAAATTCACAACATTACCCCCCTTTGAGGAGGGGTCACCGAACCCTCATCCAGGCCGATCAGGATGGGCCCGTGTTATGAATGAGTCACCGTAGGAGGCAAAAGCAGAAATACAAGCTAAGTCCAGAAAACCAGAGAAGTTGGCAACTATCAGATTGCAGACCCCTGAACCTATCAACACACCTAGCAGTAGCCGTGGGGGGTTCCTACGATGCCCTAGACCCCTCGATCACAGCCGGAGAAATACATAGGCCTAAAGAAAGAAAGGGGAAATCTAAACTGCCCCAGAGCAGACCCCAAAGCAATAGACAGCCCCCAACATATAATGACGGTGAAGCAAGATGAAAATACTAACACAGACAGAAAGATAGACTGAGCAAAGACGGGGCCTAGATAGTAAAGGACAGGAAGGCTGCTGTCTGCAATCTGCCAAAACCCTATCAAAGACATAAGCCAACCAGCTGATAAGAAAAAGGCCCTGAAGCAGCTAGGCTTCAAAAACTGAATCAGCACTCAGGTATTTTCAGAAGACAGAGCTAAATGAATTCAGCACACCCCAGCAGGGAATGGCAGAAATCCAGAAAAACAAAGCAAAAACAAAGTCAAAGCACAAAAGCAAAAGGCCGAGCAGAAAACTTAGCTTTAGAGGAGCAGGAATTCAGACTGGTCTCCAAGGATCCCACAGAGAAATCACCCGCAGGGCAGAAGGGCGTCGGCAGCATTATATCCAGTCCGTAACTCCACTCAGCCAGTCACAATCATCAGCCTCAGGTGTTTGACAATCAGGCTCACTACCTTTCTTTACCAGAAGAGGGAGTTCCTCAGGCCTCAGTAATGAAGGGGAAAATGAACTCACAACAGGCCCGGTGAAAAGCACGAACCAATCTATCGGCATGAATGTCAGAAGCAGAGACCCAAGAATTATCCTCCTATCCATAACCCTTCCATTTGACTAAGTACTGGGGTCTCCGTCTAGCTAAACAAGAATCCAATATTTTCTCTACCTCATATTCCACATTGCCTTTAACCAATACAGGGTCAGGAGGCGCCGCCATAGGAACTACCGGCTCCACAAACCTCTTCAACAGAGATTTATGAATCACGTTATGGATCTTAAACGTAGCTGGAAGAGCCAATCGAAAAGAAACAGGATTGAGTATCTCCAAAATCTTATAAGGTCCAATGAATCTTGGCTTGAATTTTGGAGACGCAACCTTCATAGGAATATTCTTTGACGACAACCAAACCATATCACCCACTTTAAACCGGGGACCAATGGTTGGTATACTGGTTGGAAAACCGTTCGGCTTTTTCCTGAGAGAGGGACAACTTATCCACCACTTGGTCCCAAATCTGCTGCATTCTCTCTACCACAGTGTCCACACTTGGGCAGGTCAAAGATTCCACTTGCCCTGAAGAAAATTGAGGATAAAACCCAAAGTTACAGAAAAAGGGCGACATCAAAGTGGCAGAACTAGCTCTATTATTTAGCTCGAATTCAGCCAAGGACAAAAATGAGACCCAGTCATCCTGATCAGCAGATATAAAACATCTCAAATAGGACTCCAAAGTCTGGTTTGTTCTCTTAGTATAACAAAAAGACACGTCACTCCGATAATTCGATAAGGGGTGCTCAGAACAGGATACCGGTCCCAATAAATCATATAAGAAAAAAATCCGGCACTCCCAAATGCAAAAAGAAGTCCTTTTTATTTTTCACAGCTTAATAATCCACATGATGTACATTCAATAACGTTTCGGTCTCTACAATGGACCTTCTTCAGACATGTGGGGCTGTGAGAATCGTCATGTGCAGAAAAACATGCGCTGTCAGTTGTATGCTGCCATTAGAAAAAATAAGCGCTGGTTTGTTCTCTTAGTCTGCCCATTGGTCTGAGGATGAAATGCAGAGGAGAAAGGTAACTGAATTCCCAGTTTGGAACAAAAAGCTTTCCAAAATCTGGAAACAAACTGGACTCCTTTGTCCAACACAATGTTCTCAGGAATCCCATGCAACCAAACCACCTGTTGTAAAAACAAGGGCACCAACTCAGAAGAAGATGGCAACTTTGGGAGTGGTACAAGATGGATCATCTTAGAAAATCTATCACAAATCACCCAGATAACAGTCATTCTCTGAGAGACAGGAAGATCGGAAATGAAATCCATTGAGATATGGGTCCATGGCCTCTTGGGCACTGGCAGGGGCATCATCAACCCACTAGAATGAGAACAGGGTTTGGACCGAGAACAAGTCCCACAGTACGGCACAAAATTCCTGATATCACGAGATAAGGCAGGCCACCAAAAAGACCTACTCACCAAATCTCTGGTACCAAAAATACCTGGATGACCAGCCAATGTGGAGCAATGAATTTCAAACATTACTCTCTTCCTCCACTGGTCAGGGATATACAATTTTCCCATAGGGCAATGTTCAGGTTTATCTTCCTGAAATTCCTCCAGGGCACGTCTCAAATCGGGTGAGATGGCGGAAAGAACTACACCCTCATTTAGAATGGTAGTAGGCTCTGTCACAATAAGAGAGTCCACAAAGTAACTCCTAGAAAGGGTGTCCGCCTTAACATTCTTAGTGCCCGGAAGAAAAGAGACCACAAAATTAAAACGCGTGAAAAACAAGGCCCACCTAGCCTGTCTAGGATTCAAGCGTTTGGCTGATTCAAATCAAATTCTTGTGGTCAGTGAGGACCACAACTTGATGTCTAGCTCTCTCCCACCAATGTCTCCACTCCTCAAATGCCCATTTTATGGCCAACAATTCCCAATTCCCCACGTCATAGTTACATTCAGATGGGGAGAATTTTCGAGAAAAGAAGGCACAGGGATTCATTTTAGAAGTCGCCGGATCTTTTTGGGACAAAACGGCTCCTGCACCAATCTCAGAAGCATTTACCTCCACCTGAAATGGGAGTGAGACATCGGGTTGCTGTAGAATCGGAGCAGAAGTGAATCTGCGCTTAAGCTCCTGAAATGCCGAGAATGTCTCTGGAGATCAATTCACCACATCAGTGCCCTTTTTGGTCAGATCAGTCAGTGGTTTGACAATACCAGAAAAATTACTTATAAATTTACGGTAGAAATTAGCAAAACCCAAAAACTTCTGGGGAGCCTTCAAAGAAGTGGGCTGAACCCAATCATAAATGGCCTGTACCTTGGCTGGGTCCATTTCAATAGCCGACGGGGACAGAATGAATCCCAAAAATGAAATCCTCTGTACACCAAAGAGGCATTTCGATCCCTTAACATACAGGGAATTTTCCCTCAAAATCCGGAACACAGTGCGGACATGTTCCACATGAGAATCCCAATCACTGGAAAAGATCAAAATATCATCCAGATAAATGATCAAAAACCTATCCACAAAGTCCCGCAAAATATCATTCATAAAAGATTGGAAGACAGAAGGGGCATTAGTGAGCCCAAAAGGCATCACCAAGTACTCAAAATGTCCCTCCGAGTATTAACCCCTTCACCCCCAAGGGTGGTTTGCACGTTCATGACCGGGCCAATTTTTACAATTCTGACCACTGTACCTTTATGAGGTCATAACTCTCGAACGCTTCCATGGATCCCGGTGATTCTGACATTGTTTTCTCGTGACATATTGTACTTCATGTTAGTGGTAAAATTTCATTCAAATAACTTGCGTTTATTTGTGAGAAAAACGGAAATTTGGCGAAAATTTTGAAAATTTCGCAATTTTCCAACTTTGAATTTTTATGCCCTTAAATCACAGAGATAAGGCACACAAAAAACTTGATAACTAACATTTCCCACATGTTTACTTTACATCAGCACAATTTTGGAACCAAAATTTTTTTTTGTTAGGAAGTTATAAGGGTTAAAAGTTGACCAGCGATTTCTCATTTTTACAACACCATTTTATTTTTAGGACCACATCACATTTGAAGCCACTTTGAGGGGTCTATATGATAGAAAATACCCAAAAGTGACACCATTCTAAAAACTGCACCCCTTAAGGTGCTCAAAACCACATTCAAGAAGTTTATTAACCCTTTAGGTGCGTCACAGGAATTTTTTTGAATATTTAAAAAAAAATGAACATCTAACTTTTTTTCATAAAAAAAATACTTCAGGTTCAATTTTTTTTATTTTACCAAGGGTAACAGGAGAAATTGAACTGCAAAAGTTATTGTGCAATTTGTCCTGAGTACGCAGATACCTGATATGTGGGGGGGAACGACTGTTTCGGCGCATGGCAGAGCTCAGAATGGAAGGAGCGCCGTTTGACTTTTTCAATGCAAAATTGTCTGGAATTCAGATTGGACGCCATGTCACGTTTGGAGAGTCCCTGATGTACCTAAACAGTGGAAACCCCCTACAAGTGACCCCATTTTGGAAACTAGACCCCCCAAGGAACTTATCTAGATATGTGGTGAGAACTTTGAACCCACAAGGGCTTTACAGAAGTTTATAACGTACAGCGGTACAATTAAAAAAATCATATTTTTTCCACAAAAATGATCTTTTCACCCCAATTTTTATTTTCCCAAGGGTAACAGGACCCTAAAAGTTATTGTGCAATTTGTCCTGAGTACGCTGATACCCCACATGTGGGGGTAAACCACTATTTGGGCGCATGGCAGAGCTCGGAAGGGAAGCAGCGCCATTTGACGTTTTTGGCTGGAATTGAGATCGGACACCATGTCGCGTTTGGAAAACCCCTGATGTACCAAAACAGTGGAAACCCCCCACAAATGACACCATTTTGGAAACTAGACCCCCTAAGGAACTTATCTAGATGTGTGGTGAGAACTTTGAACCCCCATGGGCTTCACAGAAGTTTATAACATAAAGCCATACAATTAAAAAATCATATTTTTTAAACAAAAATGATCTTTTCACCCTCAATTCTTATTTTTCCAAGGGTAACAGGACCCTAAAAGTTATTGTGCAATTTGTCCTGAGTACGCTGATACCCCACATGTGGGGGTAAACCACTATTTGGGCGCATGGCAGAGCTCGGAAGGGAAGCAGCGCCATTTGACGTTTTTGGCTGGAATTGAGATCGGACACCATGTCGCGTTTGGAAAACCCCTGATGTACCAAAACAGTGGAAACCCCCCACAAATGACACCATTTTGGAAACTAGACACCCTAAGGAACTTATCTAGATGTGTGGTGAGAACTTTGAACCCCCATGGGCTTCACAGAAGTTTATAACATAAAGCCATACAATTAAAAAATCATATTTTTTCCACAAAAATGATCTTTTCACCCTCAATTCTTATTTTTCCAAGGGTAACAGGACCCTAAAAGTTATTGTGCAATTTGTCCTGAGTACGCTGATACCCCACATGTGGGGGTAAACCACTATTTGGGGGCATGGCAGAGCTCGGAAGGGAAGCAGCGCCATTTGACGTTTTTGGCTGGAATTGAGATCGGACACCATGTCGCGTTTGGAAAAATCCTGATGTACCAAAACAGTGGAACCCCCCACAAATGACACCATTTTGGAAACTAGACCCCCTAAGGAACTTATCTAGATGTGTGGTGAGCACTTTGACCCCCCCAGTGCTTCACAGAAGTTTACAACGCCCGGGCGTGAAAATAAAAAATTCGTATTTTTTCCACAAACATGATCTTTTAGTCACCATTTTTTTATTTTCCCAAGGGTACCAGGAGAAATTGGACCCCAAAAGTTGTTGTCCAATTTGTCCTGAGTATGCTGATACCCCATATGTGGGAGAAAACTACTGTATGGGCACACGTCGGGGCTCGGAAGGGAAGTAGTGACGTTTTGGAATGCAGACTTTGATGGAATGGTCTGCGGGTGTGATATTGCCTTTGGAGAGCCCCTAATGTACCTAAACAGTGGAAACCCCCCACAAATGACACCATTTTGTAAACTAGACCCCCCAAGGAACTTATCTAGATGTGTGGTGAGCACTTTGACCCCCCCAGTGCTTCACAGAAGTTTACAACGCCCGGGCGTGAAAATAAAAAATTCGTATTTTTTCCACAAACATGATCTTTTAGTCACCATTTTTTTATTTTCCCAAGGGTACCAGGAGAAATTGGACCCCAAAAGTTGTTTTCCAATTTGTCCTGAGTACGCTGCTACCCCATATGTGGGAGAAAACTACTGTATGGGCACACGTCAGGGCTCGGAAGGGAAGTAGTGACGTTTTGGAATGCAGACTTTGATGGAATGGTCTGCGGGTGTCATGTTGCCTTTGGAGAGCCCCTAATGTACCTAAACAGTGGAAACCCCCCACAAATGACACCATTTTGTAAACTAGACCCCCCAAGGAACTTATCTAGATGTGTGGTGAGCACTTTGACCCCCCCAGTGCTTCACAGAAGTTTACAACGCCCGGGCGTGAAAATAAAAAATTCGTATTTTTTCCACAAACATGATCTTTTAGTCACCATTTTTTTTATTTTCCCAAGGGTACCAGGAGAAATTGGACCCCAAAAGTTGTTTTCCAATTTGTCCTGAGTACGCTGCTACCCCATATGTGGGAGAAAACTACTGTATGGGCACACGTCAGGGCTCGGAAGGGAAGTAGTGACGTTTTGGAATGCAGACTTTGATGGAATGGTCTGCGGGTGTCATGTTGCCTTTGGAGAGCCCCTAATGTACCTAAACAGTGGAAACCCCCCACAAATGACACCATTTTGTAAACTAGACCCCCCAAGGAACTTATCTAGATGTGTGGTGAGCACTTTGACCCCCCCAGTGCTTCACAGAAGTTTACAACGCCCGGGCGTGAAAATAAAAAATTCGTATTTTTTCCACAAACATGATCTTTTAGTCACCATTTTTTTTATTTTCCCAAGGGTACCAGGAGAAATTGGACCCCAAAAGTTGTTGTCCAATTTGTCCTGAGTACGCTGACACCCCATATGTGGGAGAAAACTACTGTATGGACACACGTCGGGGCTCGGAAGGGAAGCAGTGACGTTTTGGAACGCAGACTTTGATGGAATGGTCTGCGGTTGTCATGTGCGTTTGGAGAGCCCCTGATGTACCTAAACTATTGAAACTCCCCACAAGTGACCCCATTTTGGACACTAGACCCCCCACGGAACTTATCTAGATGTGTGGTGAGCACTTTGAACCCCCAAGTGCTTCACAGAAGTTTATAACACTCGGACGTGAAAATAAAAAAAATCATTTTTTTTCCACAAAAATGATATTTTTGCCCCCAATTTTTTATTTTCCTAAGGGTAACAGGAGAAATTGGACCCCAAAAATTGTTTTGCAATTTGTCCTGAGTAGGCTGATACCCTACATGAGGGGGTAAAACACTGTTTGGGCGCATAGCAGAGCTTGGAAGGGAAGGAGCACCATTTGACTTTTTCAACTCAGAATTGGCTGGAATTGAGATCAGACGCCATGTTGCATTTGGAGAGCCCCTGATGTGCCCAAACAGTGGAAACCCCCAATTCTAACTCCAACCCGAACCCCAACACGCCCCTAACCCTAGCCCTAACCCTAGCCCTAACCCTAGCCCTAACCCTAGCCCTAGCCCTAGCCCTAACCCTAACCCTAGCCCTAACCCTAACCCTAGCCCTAACCCTAACCTAACCCTACCCCAACACACCCCTAGCCCTAACCCTAGCCCTAACCCTAATGGAAAAATGGAAATAAATACATTTTTTTTATTTTATTATTTTTCCCTAACTAAAGGGGTGATAACGGGGGGTTTGATTTACTATTTATGGCGGTTTTTATGTTTGGCGGCTGTCGCACGCTAAAAGACGCTTTTTATTGTAAAAATAGTTTTTGCATCACCACATATTGAGAGCTATAATTTTTCCGTATTTTGACCCACCGAGTCATGTGAGGTCTTATTTTTTGCGGGACGAGTTGACGTTTTTATTGGTACCATTTTCGGGCACGTGAAATTTTTTGATCGCTTTTTATTCCGATTTTTGGGACGCAGAATGAACAAAAACCAGCGTTTCATGAATTTCTTTTGGGGGGGGTGCGTTTACACCGTTCCGCGTGCGGTAAAATTGATAAAGCGCTTTTATTCTTCGGGTCAGTACGGTTACAGCGATACCTCATTTAGGTCGTTTTTTTATGTTTTTGTCGGTTTTATGCAATGAAAACTATTTTATATAAAAAATAATTATTTTTGCATCGCTTTATTCTGCGAGTTATAACTTTTTTATTTTTTTGCTGATGATGCTGTGTGGCGGCTTGTTTTTTGCGGGACAAGATGACGTTTTCAGCGGTACCATGGATATTTATATGCGTCTTTTTGATCTCGCGTTATTGCACTTTTTGTTTGGCGGTATGATAATAAATCATTATTTTTTGCTTCGTTTTTTATTTTTATTTTTTAAGGGTTTCGCTAAAGGGGTTAACTAATGGGACAGTTTTATAGGGCGGGTCGTTACGGACGCGGCGATACCTAATATGTGTACATTTATTGTTTTTTTTTTTTATTATTTTAAAAAAATGAATTTATTGGGGAATATTTTTTTTTTTTTTTACTAATTTATTTGGCGATTTTTTTAAATTTATTTTTACACTTTTTTTTAAATTTTTTTTTACTTTATTACATAGTCCCAGGTGGGACATCACTGTCCTGTGACAGATCGCTGATCTGTCACATCACAGATCACTGTGACAGATCAGCAATCTGTCACAGGCAGTGCACAAGGCTTCCTCATGCCTGCGCTTTGCAGGCACTGAGGAAGCCAGCTTCCCCAGGCCCCCGAAGGCCCCCGTCGCCATCTTGGATTCGGGGGCCTGGAGGATAGGAGTCCCCCGCAGCAGCGCTGCACATTGCGCTGCCGTGGGGGGCTCAGGGAAGCACGGAGGGAGCCCCCTCCCTGCCGATGCTTCCCTTTAACTCCCGGTACACCGCGATCGCGTTTGATCGCGGTGTGCAAGGGGTTAATGTGTCGGGGGCGGTCCGTGACCGCCCCTGACACATTGTGCCGGGTGTCAGCTGTGATAATCAGCTGACACCCGGCCGCGATCAGCGGCGCTCACCACGTGGGCGCCGCTGATCGCGGTAGACGTACTATCCCGTCCCCGGTCATACGGGCCCGGGTACCGTGGACGGGATAGTACGTCTCATGTCAGGAAGGGGTTAAACGCCATCTTCCATTCATCCCCGCGCTTGATGCAAATAAGATTATATGTCCCCTGAGGTCAAGCTTGGTAAACGAACAAGCACTTTTAACTCTGGAAAATAAATCAGAAATCAGGGGTAACGGGTACAGATATTTAACTGTGATTTTGTTAAGAGAACGATAGTCAATACAAGGCCTTATTGAGCCATCTTTCTTGGCCACAAAAAAACCCAGCACCTAAGAGTGAAGAGGATGGTATAATATGACCCTTCTCCAACGACTACTTGATATAATATCGCATAGCATCATGTTCCGGTACCGATAAGTTGAAAAGCCAACCCTTGGGAAATTTATACCTGGGCATTAACTCAATTGCACAGTCATAACTCCTATGAGGAGGCAAAGATGCAGACTTACTCTCACTAAATACATCAGAAAAATCAGCCAAATAATCAGGAATATCATGAGACTGAAGAGAGGTGGAGAAAATGGGAGTGTCACTAAGAACACACTGACAACCCCAACTCTCCACAGACACAGATTTCCAATCCAAAACAGGATTATGAGTTTGCAACCAGGGAAAACCCAGAACAATAGTATCATGCAAATTGTGCAACACCAAAAATTTACAATTCTCTTGGTGGTCCAGGGCGACCCGCATTATCACCTGGGTCCAAAACTGGGGTTTATTCTCCGCCAAAGGAGTAGCATCAATACCCCTCAAAGGTATAGGAGTCTGCAGGAGTATCATGGGAAAACCACAACATTTAGCAAAGTCTAAATCCATCAGATTCAAAGCTGCTCCTGAATCTACAAAAGCCTTAGCGGAAAATGTAGACAAGGAGCAGATCAGAGTAATTGCCAAAAGGAACTTAGGCTGTACACTGCCCACGGCAAATGTGTGAGCAAAATGTTTTTCTCATTTAGGGCAGACAGAAATAGTATGAGAGGCGTCCCCACAGAAAAAAACACAGCTTATTACGCCTTCTAAACTCCTGACGTTGCGCCCTAGACAAAACTCTATCACATTGCATGGGTTCAGACGTTCGTTCAAAAGGCGGCAACGCCTCTCGTGTAGTTTTAAGTTCACGTAAACGCCGATCAACTTGAATGGCCAATGACATAGAATCGTCAAGACCAGAGGGAACAGGAAATCCCACCATAACATCTTTTACGGTTTCTGCCAAACCCTTCTGAAGGAGAGCTGCTAGGGCATCGTCATTCCATTTAGTAAGGTCCGCCCACTTTCGGAATTTTTGACAATATAACTCTGCAGAATCCTGACCCTGGTTCAATGCCAATAAGGTTTTCTCAGCTTGATCAATAGCATTAGCTTCATCATACAACAACCCCAAGGCTTGAAAAAATGCATCCACATTAGTCAGAATATGATCTCCAGGTGTCAGAGAAAGAGCCCAATCCTGGGGATCGCCGCGCAGCAAGGAGATGACAATTTTAACCTGCTGCACAGAGCTCCCTGATGAGTTAGGCTTCAAGGCAAGAAATAGTTTACAATTATTCCTAAAATTCAAAAATTTAGACCGATCCCTAGAAAACACATCAGGAGTATGGATTTTCGGTTCAATAGCAGATGATTGAGCGAGATAGGCAGAAATTCCCTGCACTTCAGCAGCGAGCTGCTCAACACGATCAGACAATTGCTTAATCTCCATTAAAGAAAAAAAATCCTCCTACGGCCCCAGAGAAAAAGAGGAAAAAATATATAAAAAAATTCTGACACCTTTTTTTACAATTCTTTCCTTCTTTTGAGTACCCTAGAGTCTGCGGTTTGCTGGTGATTGGGATATGATTGAGTCACCGAGGAGGAGAGCAAGCCCAAGCTAAGCCACAGAAAACCAGAGTGGTTGGTAACTCAGTGGATTGCAGACCCCTGATCTTATTCACAAAACTAGCCGTAGCCATGGAGCGTGCCTACGATGATCCTAGACGCCTCAGCACAGAGAGAGCTAACTAAGCCTAAAGCAAGAAAGGGGAACTCTAAACTGCCCCAGAGCAGACCCCATTGGAATAGATAGCCCCAAACATATATTGTCGGTGAGACAAGATGAAAACACTAACGCAGGTAGGAAAATAGATTGAGCAAACGATGGGGCCCACACTGACAAGACAGGATAGGAAAGGAAAGACACTGTCTGCAATCACGCAAAAAACCCTGCAAAAAGGTCCAACACGTCTGATGCAAAAATACTGAAGTCGCACGATTTCGACCACTATATCAGCACTCTGGTATATTCTGAAAGCAGAGCAAAAAGAGGCCAATCTAATTAGGGACAAAAACAAACTGGCACAAGCAGTAACATATGGATGGTGAGTTAGCACAGCCCCAGCCGGAGCTGGCTGACCCACACAAAACTGAAATAGACAAAACCAGATCAAATGTGAACAGAATAGCAAAAGAACACTTAGCTGAGCATGCAGGGACTGAGCTGGAAACTAAGGCCTCAGGAGGCAGGAAAAATCACAAGCAGGGATAGAGGGAGTCGGCTGTCTTAAATCCAGTCTGAAACCCCAGATCTCCAATCGTCATCCTCACTATCAGGTGGCAAGCCTCTGTTAATCAGATCAGCTCCATTACCTCCAGTAACCACCAGAGGGAGCCCAGAAAGAGAACTCGCAACCCCTCCGACAACCTGACGAGCTCCACCTCCTTCAGCAGTAACCAGAGGTAAGCCAGAAAGCGAATTCACATCAGTACAGCTCTATACGGTGTAGGTATGGAAAAATGAAAATCTACGTCTATTTTTTTCCATAGTCACACACAGATGCTGTCTGCGTATATGTTTGACCGTAATCAAACTGCAGATATAGGATACTGTTTGACAAGCGGACAGCTCGATACGGTGTAGTTATGGAAAATTTTAATTCTCTGTCGATCTTTTTTTAGCATGTATTTGTCCGTGATAAATCAGGATACAAATCCAGCTCACCAGACATAGCATTCCAACATCGGAGCACGAGACCGCTGTGTCAAAGCGCACAATCCAAGGCAATGAGAAAAAACTTTGTCCAGCTCCACGATGTAGTGAAAAATATTCTTTATTCACTCAGTAGAAATGAGGTTTAAAAGCCAGCATGAGTTACAAGGCATGCGATCGATCTACGCGTTTCGAGTGGCTAGGCACTCTTAATCATGATACGCAGCTTTGTCCATGGGTAGATCTTATATACTCTATCTGGTCTACACACCGGTTAAATAATTAATTAAAACAAATATAAAACAAATAGAGAAAAAACTAACAATCACAATTAAATATAACAATTTGATTCATTAAGATACAATATTATCGCCTTCAGTAGTATTTTATCTTTTTTTATTTCTTAATTTTTATTCATTATTCTCTTGTTATTATTCATGAAAAAAATGAAGCAAACTTCTGAAATAGAAGAGAAACATAACAGATCTCAATGTTGCAACCATTCACAACAGTAAAATTCACATAGATACAATTTTTTCAAAATGCATGCGGTTTTCAATTACATGTCAAATTTTTATTTCTTTTTTGTGCAATGTTAATTTTAGCACAACAAACCATTTTTTAGTATGCACATGTATACAAAGAAAAAAAAAATTCAAGATTGGAAAGATTTTTTCAGGGACTATTTCAATTAGCGCACCAAATGTGCACACAGTCATAATATATTCGTTTAAAGAGGAGATAGAAAACTCCAATTTGCACTGTTCTAAAGAATTTTTTTCAGTGTATGTGATTTTTTATTTATATACACAGTCAAAAAAACATCTATTTCTTTTATTCCCCATCATACACCAATCATAAAAAATCCGTTCTGATACTCATGCTGGCTTTTAACCCCTTCCTGACATGAGACGTACTATCCCGTCCACGGTACCCGGGCCCGTATGACCGGGGACGGGATAGTACGTCTACCGCGATCAGCGGCGCCCACGTGGTGAGCGCCGCTGATCGCGGCCGGGTGTCAGCTGATTATCACAGCTGACACCCGGCACTACGTGTCAGGGGCGGTCACGGACCGCCCCCGACACGTTAAACCCCTTGCACACCGCGATCAAACATGATCGCGGTGTACCGGGGGTTAAAGGGAAGCATCGGCAGGGAGGGGGCTCCCTCCGT
Source organism: Dendrobates tinctorius (assembly GCF_039654945.1). Taxonomy (NCBI): domain Eukaryota; kingdom Metazoa; phylum Chordata; class Amphibia; order Anura; family Dendrobatidae; genus Dendrobates; species Dendrobates tinctorius. The sequence continues at coordinate 2,331,541 of NW_027361768.1, forward strand.
GCTTCCCTGAGCCCCCCACGGCAGCGCAATGTGCAGCGCTGCTGCGGGGGGCTCCTTTCCTCCAGGCCCCCGAATCCAAGATGGCGACGGGGGCCTTCGGGGGCCTGGGGAAGCTGGCTTCCTCAGTGCCTGCAAAGCGCAGGCATGAGGAAGCCTTGTGCACTGCCTGTGACAGATTGCTGATCTGTCACAGTGATCTGTGATGTGACAGATCAGCGATCTGTCACAGGACAGTGATGTCCCACCTGGGACTATGTAATAAAGTAAAAAAAAAATTAAAAAAAGTGTAAAAATAAATTTAAAAAAATCGCCAAATAAATTAGTAAAAAAAAAAAAAAAATATTCCCCAATAAATTCATTTTTTGAAAATAATAAAAAAAAAAAACAATAAAAGTACACATATTAGGTATCGCCGCGTCCGTTACGACCTGCCCTATAAACCTGTCCCATTAGTTAACCCCTTTAGCGAACCCCTTAAAAAATAAAAATAAAAAACGAAGCAAAAAATAATGATTTATTATCATACCGCCAAACAAAAAGTGCAATAACGCGCGATCAAAAAGACGCATATAAATATCCATGGTACCGCTGAAAACGTCATCTTGTCCCGCAAAAAACAAGCCGCCACACAGCATCATCAGCGAAAAAATAAAAAAGTTATAACTCGCAGAATAAAGCGATGCAAAAATAATTATTTTTTATATAAAATAGTTTTCATTGCATAAAACCGACAAAAACATAAAAAAACGACCTAAATGAGGTATCGCTGTAACCGTACTGACCCGAAGAATAAAACCGCTTTATCAATTTTACCGCACGCGGAACGGTGTAAACGCACCCCCCCAAAAGAAATTCATGAAACGCTGGTTTTTGTTCATTCTGCGTCCCAAAAATCGGAATAAAAAGCGATCAAAAAATTTCACGTGCCCGAAAATGGTACCAATAAAAACGTCAACTTGTCCCGCAAAAAATAAGACCTCACATGACTCGGTGGGTCAAAATAAGGAAAAATTATAGCTCTCAATATGTGGTGATGCAAAAACTATTTTTACAATAAAAAGCGTCTTTTAGCGTGCGACAGCCGCCAAACATAAAAACCGCCATAAATAGTAAATCAAACCCCCCGTTATCACCCCCTTAGTTAGGGAAAAATAATAAAATAAAAAAATGTATTTATTTCCATTTTTCCATTAGGGTTAGGGCTAGGGTTAGGGCTAGGGGTGTGTTGGGGTAGGGTTGGGGTAGGGTTAGGGTTAGGGCTAGGGTTAGGGCTAGGGTTAGGGCTAGGGTTAGGGCTAGGGCTAGGGCTAGGGTTAGGGGCGTGTTGGGGTTCGGGTTGGAGTTAGAATTGGGGGTTTCCACTGTTTGGGCACATCAGGGGCTCTCCAAATGCAACATGGCGTCTGATCTCAATTCCAGCCAATTCTGAGTTGAAAAAGTCAAATGGTGCTCCTTCCCTTCCAAGCTCTGCTATGCGCCCAAACAGTGTTTTACCCCCACATGTAGGGTAGCAGCCTACTCAGGACAAATTGCAAAACAATTTTTGGGGTCCAATTTCTCCTGTTACCCTTAGGAAAATAAAAAATTGGGGGCAAAAATATCATTTTTGTGGAAAAAAATGATTTTTTTATTTTCACATCCGAGTGTTATAAACTTCTGTGAAGCACTTGGGGGTTCAAAGTGCTCACCACACATCTAGATAAGTTCCGTGGGGGGTCTAGTGTCCAAAATGGGGTCACTTGTGGGGAGTTTCAATAGTTTAGGTACATCAGGGGCTCTCCAAACGCACATGACACCCGCAGACCATTCCATCAAAGTCTGCATTCCAAAACGTCACTGCTTCCCTTCCGAGCCCCGACGTGTGTCCATACAGTAGTTTTCTCCCACATATGGGGTGTCAGCGTACTCAGGACAAATTGGACAACAACTTTTGGGGTCCAATTTCTCCTGGTACCCTTGGGAAAATAAAAAAATGGTGACTAAAAGATCATGTTTGTGGAAAAAATACAAATTTTTTATTTTCACGCCCGGGCGTTGTAAACTTCTGTGAAGCACTGGGGGGGTCAAAGTGCTCACCACACATCTAGATAAGTTCCTTGGGGGGTCTAGTTTACAAAATGGTGTCATTTGTGGGGGGTTTCCACTGTTTAGGTACATTAGGGGCTCTCCAAAGGCAACATGACACCCGCAGACCATTCCATCAAAGTCTGCATTCCAAAACGTCACTACTTCCCTTCCGAGCCCCGACGTGTGCCCATACAGTAGTTTTCTCCCACATATGGGGTGTCAGCGTACTCAGGACAAATTGGACAACAACTTTTGGGGTCCAATTTCTCCTGGTACCCTTGGGAAAATAAAAAAATGGTGACTAAAAGATCATGTTTGTGGAAAAAATACGATTTTTTTTATCTTCACGCCCGGGCGTTGTAAACTTCTGTGAAGCACTGGGGGGGTCAAAGTGCTCACCACACATCTAGATAAGTTCCTTGGGGGGTCTAGTTTACAAAATGGTGTCATTTGTGGGGGGTTTCCACTGTTTAGGTACATTAGGGGCTCTACAAAGGCAACATGACACCCGCAGACCATTCCATCAAAGTCTGCATTCCAAAACGTCACTACTTCCCTTCCGAGCCCCGACGTGTGCCCATACAGTAGTTTTCTCCCACATATGGGGTATCAGCATACTCAGGACAAATTGGACAACAACTTTTGGTGTCCAATTTCTCCTGGTACCCTTGGGAAAATAAAAAAATGGTGACTAAAAGATCATGTTTGTGGAAAAAATACGAATTTTTTATTTTCACGCCCGGGCGTTGTAAACTTCTGTGACGCACGGGGGGGGGTCAAAGTGCTAACCACACATCTAGATAAGTTCCTTAGGGGGTCTAGTTTCCAAAATGGTGTCATTTGTGGGGGGGTTCCACTGTTTTGGTACATCAGGAGTTTTCCAAACGCGACATGGTGTCCGATCTCAATTCCAGCCAAAAACGTCAAATGGCGCTGCTTCCCTTCCGAGCTCTGCCATGCGCCCAAATAGTGGTTTACCCCCACATGTGGGGTATCAGCGTACTCAGGACAAATTGCACAATAACTTTTAGGGTCCTGTTACCCTTGGAAAAATAAGAATTGGGGGTGAAAAGATCATTTTTGTGGAAAAAATATGATTTTTTAATTGTATGGCTTTATGTTATAAACTTCTGTGAAGCCCATGGGGGTTCAAAGTTCTCACCACACATCTAGATAAGTTCCTTAGGGGGTCTAGTTTCCAAAATGGTGTCATTTGTGGGGGGTTTCCACTGTTTTGGTACATCAGGGGTTTTCCAAACGCGACATGGTGTCCAATCTCAATTCCAGCCAAAAACGTCAAATGGCGCTGCTTCCCTTCCAAGCTCTGCCATGCGCCCAAATAGTGGTTTACCCCCACATGTGGGGTATCAGCGTACTCAGGACAAATTGCACAATAACTTTTAGGGTCCTGTTACCCTTGGAAAAATAAGAATTGAGGGTGAAAAGATCATTTTTGTTGAAAAAATATGATTTTTTAATTGTATGGCTTTATGTTATAAACTTCTGTGAAGCCCATGGGGGTTCAAAGTCCTCACCACACATCTAGATAAGTTCCTTAGGGGGTCTATTTTCCAAAATGGTGTCATTTGTGGGGGGTTTCCACTGTTTTGGTACATCAGGGGTTTTCCAAACGCGACATGGTGTCCGATCTCAATTCCAGCCAAAAACGTCAAATGGCGCTGCTTCCCTTCCGAGCTCTGCCATGCGCCCAAATAGTGGTTTACCCCCACATGTTGGGTATCAGCGTACTCAGGACAAATTGCACAATAACTTTTAGGGTCCTGCTACCCTTGGGAAAATAAAAATTGGGGTGAAAAGATCATTTTTGTGGAAAAAATATGATTTTTTAATTGTACCGCTGTACATTATAAACTTCTGTAAAGCCCTTGTGGGTTCAAAGTTCTCACCACATATCTAGATCAAGTTCCTTGGGGGGTCTAGTTTCTAAAATGGGGTCACTTGTAGGGGGTTTCCACTGTTTAGGTACATCAGGGACTCTCCAAACGTGACATGGCGTCCAATCTGAATTCCAGCCAATTTTGCATTGAAGAAGTCAAACGGCGCTCCTTCCATTCTGAGCTCTGCCATGCGCCGAAACAGTCGTTCCCCCCATATATCAGGTATCTGCGTACTCAGGACAAATTGCACAATAACTTTTGCAGTTCAATTTCTCCTGTTACCCTTGGTAAAATAAAAAAAATTGAACCTGAAATATTTTTTTTATGAAAAAAAGTTAGATGTTCATTTTTTTTTAAATATTCAAAAAAATTCCTGTGACGCACCTAAAGGGTTAATAAACTTCTTGAATGTGGTTTTGAGCACCTTAAGGGGTGCAGTTTTTAGAATGGTGTCACTTTTGGGTATTTTCTATCATATAGACCCCTCAAAGTGGCTTCAAATGTGATGTGGTCCTAAAAATAAAATGGTGTAAAAATGAGAAATCGCTGGTCAACTTTTAACCCTTATAACTTCCTAACAAAAAAAAATTTTGGTTCCAAAATTGTGCTGATGTAAAGTAAACATGTGGGAAATGTTAGTTATCAAGTTTTTTGTGTGCCGTATCTCTGTGATTTAAGGGCATAAAAATTCAAAGTTGGAAAATTGCGAAATTTTCAAAATTTTCGCCAAATTTCCGTTTTTCTCACAAATAAACGCAAGTTATTTGAATGAAATTTTACCACTATCATGAAGTACAATATGTCACGAGAAAACAATGTCAGATTCACCGGGATCCATGGAAGCGTTCGAGAGTTATGACCTCATAAAGGTACAGTGGTCAGAATTGTAAAAATTGGCCCGGTCATGAACGTGCAAACCACCCTTAGGGGTGAAGGGGTTAAACCTCATTTCTACTGAGTGAATAAAGAATATTTTTCACTACATCGTGGAGCTGGACAAAGTTTTTTCTCATTGCCTTGGATTGTGCGCTTTGACACAGCGGTCTCGTGCTCCGATGTTGGAATGCTATGTCTGGTGAGCTGGATTTGTATCCTGATTTATTGCTTCAAGTGTCTCCGTGCACCCAGAGGCTTCCCTTCTCTATTTCACAAGAGGTTTTAAAGTAAGTGCTGGCATTATAAAAGACTTTCTTATTTGGCTATTTGACCATGGAAAATGAAGCTAGACAGAATAAAGGTGCCAAACTGTTTGCTGGGTTTACCGCTGAATCTGCACATGTTTCAACAAGCTCGAATGTGGAGCTAGAGGATTTGTTAGCACTTATGCTAAAGGAAAATCGGATATGGTGGAATGTGAGTTCGTTAAGAAATTATAGAGATAAAAACATTATTCCAAGAGGACTTAGAGTTAAAAAAGTCCCTAGTACAGTGTACTCAGATGGATTTGTACAAGAATGGAATAATATATTATCGGACTGCTCCTTGAAATTGATTTCCCTAATCATAAGAAATGAAGAAATTCTCTTGCAAGATTTACAAAAACAAATTGATATCTTGAAATCAAATGCGCAAGATAAATTATCGAAAGAAGTTTATGAGGAATTTTTGCATAATACTGCGATCAAGATTAATAAAACTGAGGAAAAGATTATGGATACTAAAAAACGTAAACTGGAGCGTAATTTATCTGATTATTCCAAAGAGCAGGTGTACGAATGGGGGAGATGGGAAAATGCTAACAAGTCTCCCAGGTCTATACTACGAAGACCTAAACGACACACCAGTGCTAATCAAACTCCCCGACAAGTGACTTTCAGTTCATCTGATGCTGAAACTTCGTATGGAGCTACATCAGACTCTGACATGGATGTGACAAGGCAGTCAAAAAACTCATATTACAAGAGAAACAGATCCAGAAAAAAAGGAGAAAGGGAAGGAAGCATAGGAACATCAAGAATAACGCAAAGATATCATCTGAGGAATCCACGTTAGGTGACTTTGATGTTATTAATTTTTCATCATTGAATCTAACTGCTGATCAACGTGAGTTACTTTCATTTGGACTTTCTTTTGTTCCTAGTTGTAATTTTAATCTTTTTTCCACAATATGTGATGTTAATAGATTTATTAGGAATATTACTTTGAAATTGCATTTTGAAGATAACCCAGATATTATTGTGGAAAATGATGTGAATTTTGAAAATACTTATAGTAATTGTTCCTTTCCAGAACAAATGTCTATTATCAATTTGCAGGCTTTACAAAACGAAAGCGTGCCAAATGTTGATATTGCTGCTTCTTCAGCAAAAAGCATGAGTATTCCTAATCCAAACTATTATCCGGTTAAAGCAAGGAGACCTGTGATGGATAGGTTTCACAGTGCTGTTGAAAATGATCTTAGACTATTATCTGAAAAAACGCATGGTGTGAATTGTGCCTGCAGTAACTTGAGGTCGTCCCTGAAAAAAGCATTGTTAGAACTGAAGGCAAATGAAAATATTATAATAAAGAATTCAGATAAGGGTGGATCGATTGTCCTTATGAATAGGGATGATTATGTGAACTGGGTTGAAAATATGCTTAATGACCCCATGATTTATAAACGTATTTTAGAGAATCCTTCTCTTAATATCAAAGAGCGTATTTTTCAGATTATTGATGAAGGCTTTTGTATGGGTTTTATTACTATGAGAGAGGGATTATCTAAAGGTGTTAAATCCAGTTACACCAACGCTTTATGCGTTACCAAAAACCCATAAAAAAAGCTTTCCTCCACCCATGAGACCGATTTTTATCAGGGATAGGATCTTTGAGTGAGAAACTAGGGGAATGGTTAGATTTGCTTCTACAACCCTTGGCTCAGAGGGTCCCTGGTTTTATTAGAGACAGTACAGAAGTATTAAACTAAATGGATGGTTTAATCTGGGATTCCAAATTCTCATGGATAACTACTGATGTTGTTTCTCTCTACACATCGATTCCACACACAGTAGCAATTAACGCATTAAAATTTCATCTACAAAAATATAGTAATTTCTTGTGTGACTTCCAAGATTTCATCTTGGACGTCACTTTTTTGTTGATTTCCAACAATTATTTTATATTCAATGGAAAAATATTCAGGATTGAGAGTCCTCAGTAGTTGATACCTTTTAATGGCTAACTGAAAAGATGGTAATACATTGCAAGCTTTCGAGACTACTCAGGTCTCTTCATCAGGCTAGACTAATACAAAATCTGAAGTCATTCTCATTTATATTCAATGAGAATTACTATATACAAGTAAATGGCGTATCCATGGGAGCTAAATATTCCCCTTCCCTAGCAAATCTCGTTATGAGTTGGTGGGAAGAAATGTATAGCTACAATCTTGATAATCCTTACACTGATTGTATACAGTTTTACGGTAGATACATTGATGATATTGTCATTATTTGGAAATCAGATATAATAACAGTACAGAAGTTTGATGCATATATCAATTGCAACTCTCTGAATCTAAGATTTCTAACACGACATGAAAAGTCTACTATTGATTTTTGGATTTAAATCTGACTGGCATACCTAACAAATCCGTTATTACTCGTACATATCGCAAGGAGACAGCTGGGAACACAATTCTCCATGCAAAAAGTAATCACCCCAAGCACACAATTAAGGGTATTCCTGTGGGTGAAATGACGTGTGCTAAGAGAAATTGTAGTTGTCCCTCTGATTATAAAAAAGAAGTTACTGACATTAGACAACGTTTGGGTAGGAGAGGTTATGATCGATGGAATCTAGACAGGGCTGAAAAGATAGTTTCAAAAAAATCTCATTTTAAAGACTCGCATAAACTGTCCAAAAATTCTGCTAATGCTATAACAATGGTGTTACAGTTTAGTAATCAGTTTTCCAATATTAAAAAAATAGTTGAGGATAACCTGGCAATTTTAAAAGAAGATCCAGATATTGAAAAAATAATAAAAAAAGGACTAAGGATAGTTTCCAGAAAAGCACCATCCTTAAAAAATAGTTTATCACCAAGTTTTCTTTGTACTCGGCAAGAACATACGGGCAATTGGTTGAAAATGAGAGGTTTTTTTAAATGTGGTGCCAGTCAGTGCAAGATGTGTACCTATACCAAAAGGTGTGATAAATTTGGAGATTTTGATGACAGTAATCTATTTGACATCAAAGATTTCATAAACTGCAACACCAAAAATGTAGTTTATATCATGGAATGTGCTTCATGCCGACTTAAATATGTGGGTAGCACAAAACGCACATTAAAAACTAGGATTAGAGAGCACATTCTCGATGTAGAGAATGCTAATATGAATAGAAACATATCGCAGCTCTCCCGACACTTTATTGAGACTCAGTAAAAAACTGGACTCATTAAAAGTATATGGGATTGAGAAAGTCCACAATCGGATTAGAGGTGGGGACTTAGAACCTGTGCTGAGGAATAGGGAGGCGTGGTGGATATTCAAATTAAACACCAGTATGCCACGAGGCTTGAATAAAAGAAAAGACACCATGCTCTTTTATTAGACTAGCACTTATCAACCCTTTCCTCTTTGAAATATCTATCTTATTACATTTATAATGAATCCTCATGTTCTGATTAAATATATATTAAAATATGTGGGAATATGGTAGTTTTTTGCAAGGTTTTTCATAGGGTATTTTTTGTGCATAGAACTGTATTTTCATGCCGTTTTTCGAATCTGCATGTTTAAAATATAAAAACTAAAATATTGAACATAATTTTGTGTTGATCAGTTATTTAGGAAATATTTCATTTATTTGGGAAAGTCTATGCTAATCTTTCTATATATGCATTAGAACGGTTTTTTTCAGTGCATGAAGGGGAACTATAATAACCGAATGCTCCCCCCCCCCTTTTTTTGGGTTGCAGATATAAACTAAAAATTAAATATAACGAAAAAAAAATTTTTTGTGCAAATTGAAGTTTTCCATCTTTCTGTCTTGAGAAAGTTTATGATAACGACTTTTCAATAAATGTATCAGAACGGATTTTTTATGATTGGTGTATGATGGGGAATAAAAGAATTAGATGTTTTTTTGGCTGTGTATATAAATAAAAAATCACATACACTGAAAAAAATTCTTTAGAACAGTGCAATTTGGAGTTTTCTATCTCCTCTTTAAACTAATATATTATGGCTGTGTGCACATTTGGTGCGCTAATTGAAATAGTCCCTGAAAAAATCTTTCCAATCTTGAATTTTTTTTTTCTTTGTATACATGTGCATACTAAAAAATGGTTTGTTGTGCTAAAATTAACATTGCACAAAAAAGAAATAAAAATTTGACATGTAATTGAAAACCGCATGCATTTTGAAAAAATTGTATCTATGTGAATTTTACTGTTGTGAATGGTTGCAACATTGAGATCTGTTATGTTTCTCTTCTATTTCAGAAGTTTGCTTCATTTTTTTCATGGATAATAACAAGAGAATAATGAATAAAAATTAAGAAATAAAAAAAAGATAAAATACTACTTAAGGCGATAATATTGTATCTTAATGAATCAAATTGTTATATTTAATTGTGATCGTTAGTTTTTTCTCTTTGTTTTATATTTGTTTTAATTAATTATTTAACCGGTGTGTAGACCGGATAGAGTATATAAGATCTACCCATGGATAAAGCTGCGTATCATGATTAAGAGTGCCTAGCCACTCGAAACGCGTAGATCGATCGCATGCCTTGTAACTCATGCTGGCTTTTAAACCTCATTTCTACTGAGTGAATAAAGAATATTTTTCACTACATCGTGGAGCTGGAGAAAGTTTTTTCTCATTGCCTTGATTTGTCCGTGATACCAGCCGCTACACGGTACTGTGTGAGGAGCGTACAGCTCTATCCGGTGTAGGTATGGAAAAATGAAAATCTACATCTATTTTTTTACGTAGTCACACACAGATGCTGTCTCTGTATAGATTTGACCCTAATCAAACTGCAGATAAAGGATACTGTTTGACAAGCGGACAGCTCAATATGGTGTATGTATGGAAAATTTTAATTCTCCATCTATTTTTTAATGGAGTCACACACACACGCTGTCTGTGTATATATTTGACTGTAATCAAGCAGCAGATAAACAATATTGTTTGACAAGCGGACAGCTCTATACGGTGTATGTATGGGAAAATGAAATTCTCCGTCTATCTTTTAAGGAGTCACACACAGATAGCATGTATTTGTCCGTGATACCAGCCGGTACACGGAGGTGTGTGAGGAGCATACAGCTCTATACGGTGTAGGTATGGAAAAATGAAAATCTACATCTTTTTTTTACGCAGTCACACACAGATGCTGTCTCTGTATAGATTTGACCGTAATCAAACAGCAGATATAGGATACTGTTTGACAAGCGGACAGCTCGATACAGTATATGTATGGAAAATTTTAATTCTCCGTCTATTTTTTAACAGAGGCGCACACACACGCTGTCTCTGTATAGATTTCACCATAATCAAACAACAGATATACGATATTGTTTGACAAGCGGACAGCTCTATACGGTGTATGTATGGGAAAATGAAATTCTCCATCTATCTTTTTACGGAGTCACACACAGCATGTATTTGTCTGTGATACCAGCCAGTACATGGTAGTGTGTGAGGAGCGTACAGCTCTATTCGGTGTATGTATGGACAAAATTTTAATTCTCTGTCTATTTTTTAACAGAGTCACACACACACGCTGTCTCTGTATAGATTTGACCATAATCAAACAGCAGATATAGGATACTGTTTGACAAGCGGACAGCTCTATACGTTGTATGTAAAAATTGAATTTTCCGTATATGTATTTACGGAGTCTCACACACACGCTGTCTCTGTATAGATTTGACCGCAATACAAATAGCAGATATACGATACTGTTTGATAAGAGGACAGCTCTATATGGTGTATATATGGAAAAATGAAAATCTCCGTCTATCTTTTTAAGGAGTCACACACAGATAGCATGTATTTGTCCGTGATACCAGCCGGTACGCGGTAGTGTGTGAGGAGCGTACACCTCTATACGGTGTGTTAAAAAATGAACGCTCACTGACTGTGCAGACAAAAGGAATACAAGTTTTTTTGCTTTGAAAAAAGCAGTCTGCACAGCAGTGTGCGCACAGTTGTGCAGCTATCAGGTAGCCTTATAAGGCAGCCTAATAACCACCAGAGCTTCTGCACACAAAAATATCCTCCCCTGTCACTGCACACTAAGTGTTGTGTTGTACAGTGCAAATCGCTATCAGCAGAAACTCAGTTTTTTTTTCCTGCCTAAACACTCTCTCTATTGAGAACGAGCAGCAGCAACCTCTCCCTATGCTAAGATTGGCAGAGGTAAGATGGCGGTCGGCGTTCAGGGCTTTTATAGCCACTGTGACGCCACACAAACCAGCCAATCACTGCAATGCCCTTCTCTAAGATGGTGGTGGCCGCTCCCTATGTCATCGCGTTGCTCATAGTGTGCGACCTTGATCATTGGTGGGGAAAAGCGCTGGAAGCATTATTTGAAACGTGACTTTGGCGCTCGAGTCAGCGACCTCATGGCCAACCTCATGCTATGGTTGGGTTTCGATCGGTGAAACTCGACTTTAGTGAAAGTCGGCGACTTTTGAATTTGACCGACCCGTTTCGCTCAACTCTACCTACACCTTATACAGTTGTACGCTCCTCATACAGTACCATATAGCTGCTGGTATTTTTGTTACATTTTCACAAACATAAGGAAGTATGGTGGAAGAGGCCACGAATGTGGGCAGGGGGCAGCTGGTACTGATGATGGTGGTGGTGCTGCATGTGCTGGTTATGCCAAAAGCACAATAGCAGCTAAGGCAGGAGGTGTTGAGCCTGCGTCTGGCACAAGAAGGCCTGTAAGGTTCCCTTTTCTGGGAGTAGGAAAACTGCTTTTAAAGCCAGAACATCAGGAACAGGATTTGGATTACCTTGCCGAAACAGTCACCAGCTCTATTGCCTCCTCTTCTGAACTTTCAAAACCTGCAAGCACTGAGTCATCAGTGCAGGGTTGTGGTCAGGAAAAACACCTTTCCTTGTGTCCTTCACCCCCACCAAAAGTGAAGGATGCGGCAGGCCACACTTCAGATTACTCCATGGAGCTCTTTTGACATACCATGCCTGGGTTATCCAGTCAAATCCTGAATTCCCCAGTCCAAGATGAATCTGACATGGAGTGCACTCATGCACAGCCACTGCTAGATGATTCTGCTGGTACATTGACCCACAGCACTACATTGCCCTCGCAGTCTACTGAGCCAGAATCTGACCCTGATGAAGTGCTGAAGGACCTTTAGCCGAGGGAAAAATCTCAGAAATTTGAATACCAGCTGCATGCTTAGGCATTTAACCACTATGCACTTGCAAGCGTGGACGGACTACAAAACCTCAGGTACCACATGTGTACCTGCTCCGACTGAAGGTAGCCAGCAACGCTCCATCGCTTCCCCCACTGTAAGACCACCGCCACCAGTAAGCACACCACCAGCAATAAATGTTGAGGTGTCATCGCAAGGCCAAAGCAGTCAGGAAATCACAATGGTTTTGCAGCAAAACACTGAATCTAGGCCATCACCACCAACACCATCACCATCACCAACCGGTACACCGCTAGTTCCTCCATATGCAGCTCTCAAGTCCAGCTCACCCTAGCTGACACTCTGAGTAGGACAAGAAAGTACTCATCCTCTCATCCGCATACACTGGCTTTGAATGCCTACATTGCCAAACCTATCTCATTAGAGATGATGCCCTTCCGTTTGGTAGAAAGCGAAGCTTTCTGAGAGCTCATGGCCTACGCTGTCCCACGCTATGACCTACCCAGTCGGCACTTCTTTTCTCGACAAGCCATCCCTGCCCTTCACCAGCATGTGAAAGACCGCATTGTCCGTGCACTCAAACAATCAGTGAGTGGAAAGGTGCACCTCACAAGTAGAGTTGAGGGAAACAGGTAGGCCAAATTCAGAATCCGCCGACTTTTGCTAAAGTCGGGTTTCGCCGATCGAAACCCGACTATAGCGTGAGGTCGGCCATGAGGTCGCCGACTTGAGCGCCAAAGTCGTGTTTCCCACAATCCTTCCAGCGCCTATTTTCAGCCAATCATGAAGGATGCACACTGTGGGCAACGCGATTACGTCGACAGCGGCCCCCACCATGTTAGAGAAGGGCATGCAAGTGATTGGCTGGCTTTGTGTGGCATCACAATGCCTATAAAAGGTCATGACCGCCGACCGCCATCTTACTTCTGCCGATCGTAGCTTAGGGAGAGGTTGCTGCTGATCGTTCTCAATAGGGAGAGTGTTTAGGCAGGGAAAAAGAAAAAAAAATTGCTTGTGCTGATAGCGAATGTCACTGTAAAACTCAACTGTATAGTGTGCAGTGAAAGGGGAGAATATATTTGCGTGCAGCAGCTCTGTTGGTTATTAGGCTGCCTTATAAGGCTCCCTGAGAGCTGCTTTGCTGTTTGCACACTGCTGTGCAGAGTGCTTTTTTAAAAGCAAAAATATTTTTATTCCTTTTTTCTGCACAGTTACCAATCCTTCATTTTTTCACACTTTTTTGTGCAGCAGCTCTGTTGGTTATTAGGCTGCCTTATAAGGCTCCCTGATAGCTGCATTGGTGTTGGCACACTACTGTGCAGAGTGCTTTTTTAACCCCTTAAGCCCCAAGGGTGGTTTGCACGTTCATGACCGGGCCAATTTTTACAATTCTGACCATTGTCCCTTTATGAGGTAATAACTCTGAAACGCTTCCATGGATCCCGGTGATTCTGACAATGTTTTCTCGTGACATATTGTACTTCATGTTAGTGGTAAAATTTCATTCAAATAACTAGCGTTTATTTGTGAAAAAAATGGAAATTTGTCGAAAATTTTGAGAATTTCACAATTTTCCAACTTTGAATTTTTATGCCCTTAAATCACAGAGATACGGCACACAAAAAACTTGATAAGTAACATTTCCCACATGTTTACTTTACATCAGCACAATTTTGGAACCAAAATTTTTTTTTGTTAGGAAGTTATAAGGGTTAAAAATTGACCAGCGATTTCTCATTTTTGCAACACCATTTTATTTTTACGGACCACATCACATTTGAAGTCACTTAGCGGGGTCTATATGATAGAAAATACTGAAAAGTGACACCATTCTAAAAACTTCACCCCTTAAGGTGCTCAAAACCACATTCAAGAAGTTTATTAACCCTTTAGGTGCGTCACAGGAATTTTTTTGAATATTTAAAAAAAATGAACATTTAACTTTTTTTCACAAAAAAATAATTCAGGTTCAATTTTTTTTATTTTACCAAGGGTAACAGGAGATATTGGACTGCAAAAGTTATTGTGCAATTTGACCTGAGTATGCTGATACCTGATATATGGGGGGAACCACTGTTTCGGCGCATGGCAGAGCTCAGAAGGGAAGGAGCGTCGTTTGAGTTTTTCAATGCAAAATTGGCTGGAATTCAGATCGGACGCCATGTCCTGTTTGGAGAGCCCCTGATGTACCTAAACAGTGGAAACCCCCCACAAGTGACCACATTTTGGAAACTAGACCTCTCAAGGAACTTATCTAGATATGTGGTGAGAACTTTGAACCCACAAGGGCTTCACAGACGTTTATAACGTACAGTGGTGTAATTAAAAAATCATATTTTTTCCATAAAAATGATCTTTTCACCCCCAATTTTTATTTTCCCAAGGGTAACAGGACCCTAAAAGTTATTGTGCAATTTGTCCTGAGTACACTGATACCCCACATGTGGGGGTAAACCACTATTTGGGCGCATGGCAGAGCTCGAAAGGGAAGCAGCGTCATTTGACGTTTTTGGCTGGAATTAAGATCGGACACCATGTCGCGATAGGAAAACCCCTGATGTACCAAAACAGTGGAAAACCCCCACAAATGCAACCATTTTGGAAACTAGACCCCCCCAAGGAACTTATCTAGATGTGTGGTGAGAACTTTGAACCCCCCAGTGCTTCACAGAAGTTTATAATGCTTGGGCGTGAAAATAAAAAAATCGTATTTTTTTTACAAACATGATCATTTAGTCACCAATTTTTTTATTTTCCCAAAGGTACCAGGAGAAATTGAACCCCAAAATGTGTTGTCCAATTTGTCCTGAGTACGCTGATACCCCATATGTGGGAGAAAACTACTGTATGGGCACACGTCGGGGCTCGGAAGGGAAGTAGTGACGTTTTGGAATGCAGACTTTGATGGAATGGTCTGCGGGTGTCATGTTGCTTTTGGAGAGCCCCTGATGTACCTAAACAGTGTAAACCCCCCACAAATGACACCATTTTGGAAACTAGACCCCCTAAGGAACTTATCTAGATGTGTGGTGAGTAGAGTTGAGCGAAACGGGTCGAAAAAATTCAAAAGTCGCCGACTTTTGGCAAAGTCGGGTTTCATGAAACGAAACCTGACCCTAGGATGAGGTCGGCCACGAGGTCGGCGACTTACGCGCCAAAGTCGCGTTTCAAAAGTTTGTTTTGCGCTCTTTTTCAGCCAATCAGGATCCACGGACACTGTGGGCAACGTGATGACATAGGCACGGGTCACCACCATCTTTCAGAAGGGCATGCAAGTGATTGGCTTGCTTTGGTGGGCGTCACAGGGGGTATAAAAGGGCGTGCACGCCGACCGCCATCTTACTTCTGCCGATCTTAGTATAGGGAGAGGTTGCTGCTGATTCTGTAGGGAGAGCGTTAGGCAGGGAAGAAGACAAAAAAACTGCTTCTGCTGCTAGCGATTTGGCCTGCACAACACACAAGTCACTGTGTGTGCAGTGCAAGGGGAGGCTATATAGTGGTGTATCAGTGGTGTTGGTTGTTGGGCTGCCTTCTAAGGCTTCCTGACATTCCTGCATTGCTGTTTACCCACTGCTCCGCAAACTGCTTTTTTAAAAGCAATCCAATCTCCCTTATCCTCTAGTCACTTTTGTCACAGCTGTGCCATCGAGCCTGGCTGTCACATAGCGCTCAGATATTCATTGGGCCTCACACAATCCAAAAGTGTCCAGTGTCCACAAGTGTGTGCAGAAATTCAAAATCTCCCTTATCCTCTAGTCACTTTTGTCATAGCTGTGCCATCGAGCCTGTCACATAGCGCTCAGATATTCATTGGGCCTCACACAATCCAAAAGTGTCCAGTGTCCAAAAGTGTGTGCAGAGATTCAAAATCTCCCTTATCCTCTAGTCACTTTTGTCACAGCTGTGCCATCGAGCCTGTCACATAGCGCTCAGATATCAGTGGGCCTCACACAATCCAAAAGTGTCCAGTGTCCAAAAGTGTGTGCAGAAATTCAAAATCTCCCTTATCCTCTAGTCACTTTTGTCACAGCTGTGCCATCGAGCCTGTCACATAGCGCTCAGATAGCAGTGGGCCTCACACAATCCAAAAGTGTCCACTGTCCACAAGTGTGTGCAGAAATTCAAAATCTCCCTTATCCTCTAGTCACTTTTGTCACAGCTGTGCCATCGAGCCTGTCACATAGCGCTCTGATATCAGTGGGCCTCACACAATCCAAAAGTGTCCATTGTCCAAAAGTGTGTGCAGAAATTCAAAATCTCCCTTATCCTCTAGTCACTTTTGTCACAGTTGTGCCATCGAGCCTGTCACATAGCGCTCAGATATCAGTGGGCCTCACACAATCCAAAAGTGTCCAGTGTCCAAAAGTGTGTGCAGAGATTCAAAATCTCCCTTATCCTCTAGTCACTTTTGTCACAGCTGTGCCATCGAGCCTGTCACATAGCGCTCAGATATCAGTGGGCCTCACACAATCCAAAAGTGTCCACTGTCCACAAGTGTGTGCAGAAATTCAAAATCTCCCTTATCCTCTAGTCACTTTTGTCACAGCTGTGCCATCGAGCCTGTCACATAGCGCTCAGATATCAGTGGGCCTCACACAATCCAAAAGTGTCCACTGTCCACAAGTGTGTGCAGAAATTCAAAATCTCCCTTATCCTCTAGTCACTTTTGTCACAGCTGTGCCATCGAGCCTGTCACATAGCGCTCAGATATCAGTGGGCCTCACACAATCCAAAAGTGTCCAGTGTCCAAAAGTGTGTGCAGAAATTCAAAATCTCCCCTGTCCTATAGACACCTTGTACCTTGTTTTACATTACTATATAGTTTGTTGGATTTTGTCTACATTTCTACCAAAAATGAGGAAGGCTGGTGGAAGAGGCCGTGGAATTGGGCGGGGGTTGGCAGCTGGTAATGATGGTGTTGGTGGTGGATCTGATGGTAGTGGCAAGAGCAAAATAGGACCGAATGCAGGAGGTGCTGACCCTGCGTCATTGTCTGGCTACATAAGGCCTCGAACGCTTAGTTTTCTAGGAGTTGGCAAACCGCTTTTAAAGCCAGAGCATCAGGAAAAAGTTTTGTCTTACATTGCTGACTCAGCCTCCAGCTCTATCGCCTCCTCTTCTTCAGTTGTAAAAAGTAAAAGCACTGAGTCGTCATTGGAGGCTCATGTTCATGAACCACACCTTTCCTTGTGTCCTTCACCCCAACCAAGATTGAAGGATGACGCAGGCCATACTACTGATTACTCCATGGAGCTGTTTTCACATACCATGCCTGGATTATCAAGTGAAATGGTGAATTACCCAGGCCAAGATGAATCTGACATGGAGTGCACTGATGCACAGCCGCTGATGGATGATTCTGCTGGTACATTCACTCAGAGCACTACATTGTCCTCGCAGTGTACAGAGCCAGATTCTGACCCTGATGAGACTCAGGTGCCCCTTCCCGCACACTATACCACCATACACGGTGACACAGAGGAAGGTGTACATGACATAGAAGAGGAGGTGATGGATGACCCAGTTGTTGACCCAGATTGGCATCCATTGGGGGAAGAGGGTGCTGCTTCCAATAGCTCAGATGAGGAGCATCCACAGCAGACATCGACATCACAACAGCTGTTATCTGGCAGGCCCGGAGCACTCCAAAGACAGGTTCCAAACATCAAAAGAGTTGCTGGACAGCTTGTCCAGAGGGTCAAAAGATCACAGCATACTAGGCCGCAAAATGTCTGCCAAAGTAGGAAGAGTGCAGTGTGGCACTTTTTGAACAAAATCCTCATGATCAGGCCAAGGTTATCTGTAAGAAGTGCGCAAAGACCTTTAGCCGAGGGAAAAATCAGAAAAATTTGAATACCAGTTGCATGCTTAGACATTTAACCAGCATGCACTTGCAAGCATGGACACAACACCAAACCTCAAGTGCCACATGTGCAACTGATCACAACGAAGGTAGTCAGCAATGCTACATTGTTTCCCCCACTGTAAGCCCACCGGTTAGCACAGCAGCAAATTTTGAGGTGTCGTTGCAAGACCACAGCAGTCAGGGAATCCCACTGTTATATCAACGAAAGACTGATTCTAGGCCATCAGAAAGAACACCAACTCCATCACCATCATCAACCCTCTCTCAGTCCGCCCTGTCCACCGCTACTTCCACCATATGCAGCTCTCAAGTCCAGCTCACCCTCCCAGACACTATGAGTAGGTCAAGAAAGTACTCAGTCTCTCATCCGCGTACACTGGGTTTGAACGCCCACATTGCCAAACTAATCTCGTTTGAGATGATGCCCTTTCGGTTGGTGGAAAGCACAGCTTTCCGCGAACTCATGACCTATGCAGTACCACGCTATGACCTACCCAGTCGCCACTTCTTCTCTCGCAAAGCCATCCCAGCCCTCCACCATCATGTGAAAGACCGCATTGTCCATGCACTCAAGCAGTCAGTGAGCGGAAAGGTGCACCTCACAACTGATGCATGGTCCAGTCGGCGTGGCCAGGGCCGTTACGTGTCCATCACTGCGCACTGGGTTAATGTGGTGGATGCAGGGTCCACAGGGGACAGCGGTGGTGGGACAGTGCTGCCTAGCCCACGGTATAGGAAACAGTTGGCTGTAGGCGTTCGACCCTCCTCCTCCTCCTCCTCCAGAAGCGAAAGCTCGTCCACAGAGCGCAGTCGTACGAGCACTCCATCTGCAGCTGCCACTATTGCACACGATGTGTCCCCCTATCGAGCAGCTAGTGGAAAGCGTCAGCAGGCTGTGTTGCAGATGATGTGTTTGGGCGACAGACACACCGCCGAGGTGCTGGCCGAGTACTTGAAGCGACAAACTGAGTCATGGCTGGGCAGTGTACATCTTGAGGCAGGCAAGGTAGTTAGTGATAACGGCCGTAATTTTGTGGCAGCCATAGCCCTTTCAAAACTCAGCCACATACCTTGTTTGGCTCACACCTTGAACCTGGTGGTGCAGTGCTTCCTCAAAAATTATCCGGAGTTAACAGCCCTGCTCCAGAAGGTGCGAAGACTGTGCGCGCACATCCGCCGGTCGCCTGTACACTCCGTTCATATGCAGAAGCTGCAGCAATTGCTCCACCTTCCCAACCACCGCCTCATTATCGACATTGCAACAAGGTGGAACTCCACCCTGCACATGGTGAAGCGGCTGTGCGAGCAGAGGCAGGCCATAATGCATTTGTGGGAGGATACACGGCCAGGCACTTTGAGAGCAGACATGGAGTTGACAGGTGTGCAGTGGTCGAAGCTGAAAGACCTTTGAAAAGTCCTTCAGTGTTTTGAGGAATGCACACGGCTGGTAAGCGCAGACGACGCCATCCTAAGCATGAGCATCCCACTTATGCGTCTGCTCATGCAAACTTTGACGCACCTTAAGGAGCAGGCGTCTGCAGCCAATGTTGATGAGGAGGAAGAGGAGGAGGGAATCCTTGATGACATTCAGCCATTGTCTGCTCAGGGACCTCTCCTGGACGAGGTGGAGGAAGAAGAGGAGGAGGAGGAGGATGATGATGGGGATGATTACTTAGGGGAGGAGGATGCATCTCGTGGGGCAAGTGAAAATGTTGGCGTGGCAAGGTCTGGTACAGGGTTTGTGCGTGACTGGAGGGATGTGGATTTGCCAGAAAGTGCTCCTCCAACCAGCACTCGCAGTGCATCATTGACACCGGGAACATTGGCCCACATGTCAGATTATGCCTTGCGGATCCTAAAAAGGGACCCCCGCATTGCCAAAATGATGAACGATGACGACTACTGGTTGGCCAGCATCCTGGATCCACGCTATAAAGGCAAATTACAAAACATCATGCCACAGGAGAACCTTGACCTAATATTGGCTAATAAACAAGCAACTCTGGTAAATCGGTTGCTTGAGGCATTCCCAGCACACAGCAGCGGTGATGGTTCTCACACGAGCCGTACGGGCCGGGGGCAGCTTGGCAGAGGTGTTCGTGGTGCACACAGCAGAAGTGGCGTTGGAGACAGGGGTTTCATGACAATGTTGTGGACTGATTTTTCAAATACCGCTCACACAACTGGTAATACTGCATCGATGGAAAGTGACAGGAGACAGCAGTTGTCAACTATGGTTACAAACTACTTTTCCTCCCATATCGATGTTCTCCCACACAGGTCATTCCCCTTTGACTATTGGGCCGCTAAACTGGACACCTGGCCTGAATTGGCACAATATGCCTTACAGGAGCTCGCTTGCCCAGCTGCAAGTGTGCTATCGGAAAGAGTCTTCAGTGCAGCTGGATCAATCCTGACAGAAAAAAGGACCCGTCTGTCAACCCAAAATGTGGATGATCTAACCTTCATTAAAATGAACCACGCATGGGTTTCCAAGGATTTTGTCCCACCTTCCCCTGATGACACATAGGATGACAGAAAAATGGCTTGCTTTGGTCCACCTCTTCCTGGTACTTCACCTATTTCGCCTTTTGCATCAGCTGAATGTCCAACATCAACATATGCCACTTTCTAAAACTCCCTAACTGTGCTGCCTCCCCCCCATGGCCGGGGTCACCACCTACCGCACGACACCGTGCGAGTGCCGTTGCCCTGGACAGGTGGGTAGGCCGACTCTTGGGCGCGGGCACTGGCACAGGGTCCCTCATAGTGCAATCAAGTGTCTCTGACGGTGGTGGTGCACACCCGCCGTCAGACACACCGCTGTACTATGAGGGGCCCAGTGCCAGTACCGACGCCCACGAGTGGGCCCCCCTTGCTTGGGCAGGGCCCCAGCATTTGCAATCTTTACCTCTCCCTGCTCCTCCGCTGTGTAATCTGGGCCGTCAAATCCATACTGTGCCTGACACCGTCTGAGCCTGCCTCCTGAGACATATATTTTGAATGTGTACGCTATCCATACATGTTATCCAGGGATACGGTACCCTTTCTAACTTTTGTGCAATCACGTGCAATCCATACTGGGCCTAACACCGTCTGAGCCTGCCTCATGCTGTATAGACATATATTTTGAATGTGTACGCTATCCATACATGTTATCCAGGGATACGGTACCCTTTCTAACCTTTGTGCAATCACGTGCAATCCATACTGGGCCTAACACCGTCTGAGCCTGCCTCCTGAGACATATATTTTGAATGTGTATGCTATCCATACATGTTATCTGGGGATACGGTACCCTTTCTCACCTTTGTGCAATCACGTGTAATCCATACTGGGCGTGAGAACGGCTGGCGAGCTGTTAAGCAAGCTACAGCACCTGTCCAGACAAGTACAGGGATTCCCTAGCGAGGAGACTTATTTGATTGTTTTCAATGTTGGGACAGCAATTTTTGGGGAGCACTATACTCTGGAGAATGATAGATGGGGCCCACCATACACTGGAACATTCCAAAGGTGGACATCAGACACTGGAGCAGCATTTACAGGGCCCATTATACACTAGAGCATTAGAAATGGGGCCCATTATGTTTGGAGCATTATTTGGGCCCATAAGACAGTGGAGCTTCATCCATGGGAACCAACATATACTGTAGCATTATGTGGAGCTCATCATATACTGTTTCAAACATTATATGGGACCAATGATTCTGTATGGAGAAATAGATGGGCCTCATCATGAGATGTAAAAAGTGAGGTATTTTTCATTGTACTATACCGCTATTTCTCTGCCGTATCGGAGCATGATGAGTTGTGGTATGTGTTAAAGGGGCGCTCTTTCGCCCAGGGCACATGAAAACCTGCAGCCAGCCCTCCCCCCCCACAACTTTAGCCAAATAACCCCCATTTTTCAGTGCGTAACTTGTATTATGAAGTTAATTAAGGTTGACAAGCTTAAGAAAGAAGAATTGATGCTTTTGGCATTCAAATGGGCACTGTAGGTGTGTTTCCTGTCCTCCTCTCACTGCCGACTTTTATTCCCCATTGACTTACATTGGGTTTCGTGTTTCGGGACGACCCCGACTTTTCCCTATAATCGGACGATCTTGCTCGACCCGACTTTTGGAAAAGTCGGGTTTCACGAAACGAAACGCGACCCTAAAAAACCAAAAGTCGCTCAACTCTAGTGGTGAGCACTTTGAACCCCCAAGTGATTCACAGAAGTTTATAACGCCAGGGCGTGAAAATAAAAAAAACATTTTTTTCCACAAAAATAATATTTTTGGCCCCAATTTTTTTTATTTTCCTAAGGGTAACAGGAGAAATTGGACCCTAAAAGTTGTTTTGCAATTTGTCCTGAGTAGGCTGATACCCTATATGTGGGGATAAAACACTGTTTGGGCGCTTGGCAGAGCTTGGAAGGGAAGGAGCACCATTTGACTTTTTCAATGCAGAATTGGCTGGAATTGAGAACCGACGCCATGTTGCATTTGGAGAGCACCTGATGTGCCCAAACAGTGGAAACCCCCAATTCTAACTCCAACCCTAACCCCAACACACCCCTAACCCTAATCTCAGCCCTAACCCTAGCCCTAACCCTAGCCCTAGCCCTAACCCTAGCCCTATCCCTAACCCTAATGGGAAAATGGAAATAAATACATTTTCTTTTAATTTTATTATTTTTCCCTTTCTAAGGGGGTGATAACGGGGGGGGTTTGATTTACTATTTATAGCGGGTTTTTATGTTTGACAGCTGTAAAACGCTAAAAGACGCTTTTTATTGTAAAAATAGTTTTTGCATCACCACATATTGAGAGCTATAATTTTTCTATATTTTGACTCACTGAGACATGTGAGGTCTTATTTTTTGCGGGACGAGTTGACGTTTTTACTGGTACCATTTTCGGGCACGTGACATTTTTTGATCGCTTTTTATTCCGATTTTTGGAATGCAGAATGAACAAAAACCAGCGTTTCATGAATTTCTGTTGGGGGGTGCTACACCGTTCCGTGTGTGGTAAAATTGATAAAGCACTTTTATTCTTTGGGTCAGTATGGTTACAGCGATACCTTATTTATGTCATTTTTTTATGTTTAGGCAGTTTTATGCAATGAAATCTATTTTATATAAAAAATAATTATTTTTGCATCGCTTTATTCTGCGAGCTATAATCTTTTATTTTTTCACTGATGACGCTCTATTGTGGCTCATATTTTGCGGGACAAGATGACGTTTTCAGCGGTACCATGGATATTTATATGCGTCTTTTTGATTGCGCGTTATTGCACCTTTTGTTCGGCGGTATGATAATAAATCATTGTTTTTTGCTTGGTTTTTTATTTTTATTTTTTAAGGGGTTCGCTAAAGGGGTTAAATAATGGGACAGTTTTATAGGGCAGGTCGTTACGGGCGCGGCGATACCAAATATGTGTACTTTTATTGTTTTTTTCTTTTTTTATTTCCAAAAAATGAATTTATTGGGGAATATTTTTATTTCTAATTTATTTAGCGATTTTTTTAAAAATTATTTTTACACTTTTTTTTTAACTTTATTAGGTTGTCCCAGGGGGGACATCACTGTCCTGTGACAGATTGCTGATCTGTCACAGGCATAGACGCAGACTTCCTCATGCCTGTGCTTTGCAGGCACTGAGGAAGTCAGCTCCCTACAGGCCCCGGAAGGTCCCCGTCGCCATCTTGGATCCGGGGACCTGTAGGGAAAGAGACCCCAGCAGCAGCGCTGCATATTGCGCTGCTGTGGGGGGCTCAGGGAAGCACGGAGGGAGCCCCCTCCCTGTCGATGCTTCCCTTTAACCCCCGGTACACAGCGATCGTGTTTGATCGTGGTGTGCAAGGGGTTAACGTGTCAGGGGCAGTCCGTGACTGCCCCTGACACATTGTCAGGTGTCAGCTGTGATAATTAGCTGACACCCGGCCGCGATCAGCGGCGCTAACCACGTGGGAGCCGCTGATCGCTGTGACGTACTATCCCGTCCCTGGGAATTAAGTCCCAGGGCACATGGACGGGATAGTACGTCACATGGGATTAAGGGGTTAAAAGCAAAAATATTTTTATTCCATTTTTCTGCACAGTTACCAATCCTTCATTTTTTCACCCTTTTTGTGCAGCAGCTCTGTTGGTGATTAGGCTGCCTTATAGGCTCCCTGATAGCTGCATTTCTGTCTGCACACTGCTGCGCAGACTGCTTTTTTTAAAAGCAAAAATCCTTTTATTCCTTTTTTCTGCACAGTAGATACTGAGCGTACATTTTTTCACACACCGTATAGAGGTGTACGCTCCTCACACACTGCAGTGTACCGGCTGGTATCACGGACAAATACATGCTATATGTGTGTGACTCCATACATACACCGTACAGTGGTGTCCGATTATCAAACAGTACGGATATCTGGTGTTCTTAATACTGTCACATCTACACAGAGTCAGCGTGTGTGTGACACTCCATAAATACATATATAGACATTTCCATTTCTCTATACACCGTATTGAGCAGTCTGATTGTCAAACAGTATCGGATATCTGGCGTTCTTATTACGGTCACATCAACACAGAGTCAGCATGTGTGTGCGACATTCCGTAAATACATATACGGAGATTGACAGTTTCACCAACAATGTATACAGCTGTACACCTCTGATACAGTACCGTATATCTGCTTGTTGGATTACGGTAAAATACATACTGGGTGAGCGTCTGTCACTCACAAAATATATACGGAGACTTCACTTCTTACATACACCTTACACAGCTGTACGCTACTCATACAGTACCATTTCTCTGCTGGTATTTTTGGTACATTTTCCCAAACATGAGGAAGTCTGGTGGAAGAGGCCGTGGACGTGAGCGGGGGGCGCAGCTGGTACTGATGGTGGTGGTGGTGGTGGTGGTGCATCGCCTGGCTCTGGCAAAAGCACATTAGCAGCTAAGGCAGGAGGTGTTGAGCCTGTGTCATTGTCTGGCACAAGAAGGCCTTTAGGGTTCCCTTTTTTGGGAGTAGGTAAACCGCTTTTAAAGCCAGAGCATCAGGAACAGGTTTTGGCTTACATTGCCGAAACAGCCTCCAGCTCTATTGCCTCCTCTTCTGAAGTTACAAAAACTGCAAGCACAGAGTCATCAGTGCAGGCCTCTGCACTTTCCTTGTGTCCATCACCCACACCAAAAGTGAAGGATACCACAGCACACACTTCAGATTACTCCATGGAGCTCATTTCACATACCATTCCTGGGTTATCAAGTCAAATCCTGAATTCTCCAGTCCAAGATGAATCTGACATGGAGTGCACTGATGCACAGCCACTGCTAGACGAATCTGCTGGTACATTCACCCACAGCACTACATTGCCCTCGCAGTCTACTAAGCCCAAATCAGACCCTGATGAAACTCAGGTGCCCCTTCCCGCATACTATACCACCTTACACGATGACACAGAGGAACGTGCAGATGACATTGAAGACGAGGTCATGGATTACCCAGTTGTTGACCCGGATTGGAATCCATTGGGGGAAGAGGATGCTGGTGACAAAAGGTCAGAACAGGAGAAGGATCCACAGCAGGCATCGTCATCGCAGCAGCGGTTATCCGGCATGCCCGTAGCTGTCAAAAAACTTGGCAAGAAAACTAAAAGAGTTGCAGGACAGCTTGGCCAGATGGTAAAATTAGCACAGCGTGCAAGCCCTGAAAATTTGTACCATAGTAGGAAGAGTGCAGTGTGGCACTTTTTTGAACAAAATCCTACTGATGATGCAAAGGTTATCTGTAAGAAGTGCCGAAGGACCTTTAGCAGAGAGAAAAATCTAAGAAATTTGAATACCAGTTGCATGCTTAGACATTTAACCAACATGCACTTGCAAGCGTGGATGGACTACAAAAGCTCAGGTAGCACATGTGCACTGCTCCGACTCAAGTTAGCCGGCAATGCTTCATCGCTCCCCCCACTGTAAGGCCACCACTAAGCACACCACCATCAAGAAATGTTGAGGTGTCATCGCTAGGCCAAACCAGTCATGCAAACACAATATTTTCGCGAGGAAACACTGAATCTAGGCCATCAACACCCTCACCATCACCAACCCCTTCTCAGTCCATCATGTCCAATGCTAGTTCCCCCATATGCAGCTCTCAAGTCCAGCTCACCCTACGAAACACTCTGAGGAATTTTTGTGGCAGCCATAGCCCTTTCAAAACTCACACCCATACCTTGCCTGGCTCACACCTTGAGCCTGGTGGTGCAGTGCTTCCTAAATAGTTATCCGGAGTTAACAGCCGTGCTCCATAAGGTGCGAAGACTGTGCTCGCACATCCGTCGCTCAAACATCCACTCCAGTCGTATGCAGAAGCTGCAGCAATCACTCAACCTCCCCAAGCACTGCCTAATCATAGACGTTGCTACAAGATGGAACTCCACCATGCACATGGTTGAGAGGCTGTGCGAACAGAGGCAGGCTGTAATGCATTTGTGAGAGGATACACGAGCAGGTAGCTTGAGGGCAGACATGGAATTGTCGGGTGTGCAGTGGTCAAAGCTGAATGACCTCTGTAAAGTCCTTCAGGGTTTTGAGGAATGCACACGGCTGGTAAGCGCAGATGACGCCATCATAAGCATGAGCATACCACTTATGCATCTGCTCATGCAAACTTTGACGCACATCAAGGATCAGATGTCTGCAGCTGAGGAGCAACAGGAGGAGGGAAGCCTTGATGACAGTCAGCCATTGTCTGGTCAGGGAACTTTCGTGGACAAGGTGGAGGAAGATGAGGAGAAGGATGAGGGGAGGAGGATGCATCTCAGGGGCAAGAGAACATGTGGGCATGCCAAGGTCTGGTACAGGGTTTGTGAGTGACTGGAGGGGATGTGGATTTGCCAGAAAGTGCTACCCACCACTGGCAGTGCAGCATTGACATCTGGAACATTGGCCCACATGTGTGACTATGCCTTGCGGATCCTAAAAAGGGACCCTCGCATTGCCAAAATGATGAGGGATGACGACTACTGGTTGGCCAGCATCCTCGATCCAGGCTATAAAGGCAAATTACACAACATCATGCCACAGGAGAACCTAGAGCTAATATTGTCTAACAAACAAGCAACTCTGGTAAACCGTTTGTTTGAGGCATTCCTAGCACACAGCAGCAGAGCTGGTTCTCCCCCGAGCCATAGTGGGCAAAATGGAAGAGGTGTTCCTTGTGCACACAGTCGAAGTGGCGTTGGAGACAGAGGTTTCCTGACCTTGTTGTGGTCTGATTTCTCAAGTCCCGTGCACACGACAGCTAACACAGAATCAAGTGACAGGAGACAGCAGTTGTCAACTATGGTTACAAACTACTTCTCCTCCCATATCGAGGTTCTCCCTCACAGGTCATTCCTCTTTGATTATTTGGCCTCAAAACTGGACACATGGCCTGAATTGGCATAATATGCCCTTCAGGAGCTCGCTTGCCCTGCTGCTAGTGTGCTATCTGAAATAGTCTTCAGTGCTGCTGGATCAATCCTGACATTAAAAAGTACCAGTCTGTCGACTCAAAAGGTTGACGATCTAACCTTCATTAAAATGAACCATGCATGGGTTTCAAAAGATTTTGTCCTATCCTTCCCTGATAACATATAGGTTGCCAGAAAAAAGGCTCGCTTTTGTCCTCCTCTTCCTCTGACTTCTCCAATTCCTCCATTTGCAGCAGCTGAAAGTCCAGCCTACACATCAACATATGCATTTTTTAAACCACGCAAAATGGGCTGCCCCCCAACCCTGGGGTCAACACCTGCCGCACCTGGGCAAGTGCTGTTGCCCTGAACAGGTGTGTGGCCCAACCCTTGGGCGACGGCACTGGAACAGGGCCTCTCATAGTACAATAAAGTGTCTCTGACGGTGGGGGGGCCCACTCGCCGTCAGACACATTGGCGTAATATGAGGGGCCCTGTTCCAGTAACGGCGCCCACGAGTGGGTCCCCCCTGCTTGCTCAGGGACACAGCACTTGCAATACTTACCTCTCCCTGCTCCACCGCTGTGTAGTCTGGCCAGTTAAATCCGTCACATGGACAGCCACTACAAATTTGGTGTACTGATCGATGATGGTTAAGATGTAGCTATGTCCTGTCCTGCTGGCCTCTACCTTCAGATTTCCAATGGCTACCATTTGTAATGGATGTCAACTCCCAATCAGATACAATGGTGCTTTTTGATCATCTTTCACATTTTTCATATTCACAGACGTGTGACATTCCTTCCACCATTTTTCAATGTGTCCTGTCATGGCAATCCAATAGAATCCCCTACGGCCTGTGGCTTGTGTGTTTTGCACTCCAAAGTGACTAGACAGATCATGATAGGCAGTAAGGACCATGTCTACAGCTCTCCCTGTGATCACAATTTGACGGAGACAAGTTACGGTGATGGCATCGACGCAACTGCGATACAGCAACCCTTTATTCACTAATTTTAGCTGTATCCACAGTTAAAGTTATTGAGGGTCAGCATCGCCTCTGCGAATTCTCCCGGGAGTTTTTCCCGTGATTACAAATTCAAAAATATCCAAAATCACTCGACTTTACATCTGTGCATTTATCCATCTACCTTCCTCTAGCGGAGAGTCTGGACTGGCAGACTGACACTGAAATATAAACGAAGATTTCAAAGTACTCCAACACTGTACACTGGTGTACGTTTCAAATACATTTCCCTTTTTCTCATTTTTATATTCGGGTGTAATGCATCCTGAGCATGTGAGAGTTTGTGTCTTACTCTGGTAAAATATAAGGAGATTTAAAATGACACCAACAGTATATGCAGCTGACCGATTGTAAAACATTACCCTTTTTCAAGTTTTTATATTCTTGTGTAATCCAAACTGAGCCTGTGAACGTCTGTTTGTTACTCCAGAAATATATTTGTAGATTTAAGATTAACCCAACATTGTATACAGCTGTACGTTTGTGATACCTTACCCATTTACTGCTTTTTATATAGTGGTCTAATCCATACTGGGCCAGTGAGAGTCTGTTTCTGACTCTGGAAATATCTACTGAAATTTACAATTACCCCAACACTGTATGCAGCTGTACACTTTTGATCCATTACCCTTTTACTCCTTTTTATATTGTGTAATCCATACTGACCCTGAGAGCGTCTGTGTCTGCCTCCTGAAAAAAATAAGGAGATTTATAATGTTATCTGGTAATACAGTAACCTTTTTATACTTTTTATATTGGCTAATGCATACTGTGATTGAGAGCGCCTGTGTCTGCCTCATGAAATGTTTACAGAGATTTAGAATGTTTAAACTATACTATATAAACCTTGCATCTGGTCATATTGTACCCTTTTTCAACTTGTCACATTATTGTGAAATCCATACTGAGCGTGTGAGCATATGTGTCTGCCTCCTGAAATACAAACGGAAATTTTTTTGTATTTTAAGTATACTATATATACCTTGCATCTGTTGATCCAGTACCCTTTGTGCCCGAAATTCATCCTCCACCCACCACTCAAAGTGCATCATTGACACCTGGAACATTGGCACACATGTGTGATTATTTCTTGCGGATCTTCTTTTTATTGTGACGAGGTCAGCTTACGCTGAGTCGACTTTTTCTTTAGATTGGACCCTCTGTGTCATGGCACCCACCCACCTAGAGTGAGCTGACCTTGTGAGGAACCACCCCCTATACAGGGAGTGTCAGGGGCAAGACCAAGGGGGTGAGCCACCACGACTGCTGGCACCAGACGGCCGGCTCAAGTAGACACTAGGCACGCATGTCTGACGACAAGGATGGGCAGGAAGCAAGACAAGACGTATGTTCAAGGTAACTTCATTAAGACAACTTCAGGATAGCATTCAGTGCAAAAACGTGATAACAAGCAAACACGGCAAGGTGCGTGCATGGCACGCCAAGGTCCATGGAATAGTACGTGCAAGAAGGCAAGCCCGGTTACCGGCAAGGACACGATGGCATCGGACTCCGAAAAGCTGGCAAGGATCAGGGCAGCTGGCTGCAGACTTCATGCTTATGATCTCTGGCAGGAATGGCAGGCTCCGAGAATCCAGCAGGTAAACCAGGGTACAGGCAAGGAGGCACGACAGATCTCCAGGCATGGTGCGTGTTAGGTAACACGCCGAGGTCCAAGGCAAGATTCCAAGCAGGGTGCGTGCTAAGGGCACACCAGAGTCCAGGGCAAGGTGGAAGGCAAGGTGTGTGTGTGTAGGGGACACACCAGGTTCAAAGTGCGAAACACTGTGCGTGTGTAGGGGACACGCCAGGCTTCAAAGTTCAACATGCAAGACAGGGTGCGTGTGTAGAGACACGCCAAGGCTCAAGGGGCAAAGCAGAGTCCTGCGTGTGCAGAGGGCACGCCAGGGTCATAGTTCAAGGCAGAGTGCTGCGCATGCAGAGAGACACACCAGGGTTCAAGGCAGAGCCCTGTGCGTGCAGAGAGACAGACACGCCAGGGTCAGGATTCAAGACAGAGTACTGTGCATGCAGAGGGCACGCCAGGGTCATAGTTCAAGGCAGAGTCCTGCACGTGCAGAGAGTCACGCCAGGGTTCAAGACAGAGTCCTGCGCGTGCAGAGGGCACGCCAGTGTCAGGGTTAAAAGCAGAGTCCTGCGCGTGCATAGGGCACGCCAGGGACAGAGTACAGGCTAGGACCTGTGCGTGCGAGAGGGCACGACAGGGTACATGACAAGACCTGCGCGTACTTTTACAGAAGCACGGGGAGGTATGCCACGGGGCAGGCGAGGGCCTGCGCGTGCTAAAAGTTGAGCATGCAAAGCACATTGCAGAGACAGCGTGGGTGCAAGGAAGCACAAAGAGCACGGCTGGGGCACTGGCTAGCTGGACGGGCAGCAGCACGAACAGGCTGGTAAGACTCCAGCGAACCCGGCTGGGGCATAGCAGGCGACACAGCTGTCACTGACCGACAAGCACGGCTGAGGCACAAGCAGGCGGGCATGGCTAGGGCAGGCACGGCTGAGGAACAAGCAGGAGGCTAGGAAGGTGAGACGCATGCAAAGGGTACACGAAGAAACAAGGCAAGGCAAAGCAAGAAACAAGGCGAAGCTAGGCGAGAAACCAGGCAAGACAAAGTACAGAACATGGAGCGGAACGTAGGCAGAAACACAGAGCCAGGTCAGAGCAGGACAGAGCTAGCAGCGGAGCGTAGGCTGAAGCCCAGAGCCGGGTCAAGGAAGAACCTTGAGACTAGCGAGGAAATGTGCAAGAGAGCACCAGAGGCAAGAGAGGAGGAATGGTGCATGTGCCAGGAGGCACAGCAGAGCACCATAGGTAAGAGCAAGGAAGATCAAGCAAAGACAGCAAACATAGGAAGGACCACAAGCAAAGCATAGCAAAGGCAAGACATAGCAAAACAAGCAAGGCAGATAACTCCGGAAGGACTACAAGTCCAAGCATGACACGGACAAAACATGGCACGAGAGACAACACAAGACAAGGTACGAGACGAGAGGCAGAGGACAAGCACAGAGCGTGTGCAGAGACGCACTACAGAGCAGAATGCAGGGGCACAGAATACAGGGAGCGACCGAGCAGACCAAGCAGCCATGCCGGGAAGCAACATGATACTCAGACCCCGACCATAGGAAGGGGCGGTCTGATATAGCACCATAGCACCTGCACTTCCAGGTGAGGATCAGGGAAGGACTTCCAGTTCAGATCCTCCAGGATCATAGAGAGCATTGCTAGATCAGCCTGGGCTGAACCATAGAGAAAGTCACATGATCAGGGGCTCCAGGAATACATAGAGGATTGCAGAAGGGGGAGGGGGAGGCGTGTGTTTATATGTAAAATCATCCTTAAAACCCATCCTTCGTGATAATATATATATGTAGAGTCCCTGTGGGTAGAGGGGGGAAAAATAATAAATTACTGATAGGGGTTTGTTATAAGTCTCCAAAAATAATGGAAGCAACAGAGCATATCCTCATAAAGCGAATAGATGAAGCAGCGACTCAAGGAGAAGTCATTATTATGGGGGACTTCAACTACCCTGAAATACATTGGGGTACCGAAACCTGCAGTTCCAGCAAAGGTAATAGGTTTTTGACAACTATGAGAGACAATTACCTTTCACAACTGGTTCAGGACCCAACAAAAGGGGGGGCACTGCTAGACCTAATAATATAACTGAGTCCATCAGTTATTAGATATATGAAACTGAAATAGCTGTTGCAAAAACCAAAATTGTTATAAAGAAAAAAGGTTAACATTAATAGGGGTGCCCAAACTTTAACATATGACTGTACCGTATGGGAATAAACATGCGAGAAATAGGGGGAAACCACTATGGCTAAATAGAGCTGTAAGGGGTGCAATAAGAGATAAAGATAAAGCATTTAGAGAATTAAAGCAAGTAGGTAGTGATGAGGCATTAACTAAATACAGAAGATTAAATAAATTCTGTAAAAAGCAAATCAAGACAGCAAAGATTGAGACAGAGAGACTCATTGCCAGAGAGAGTGAAAATGGTCCCAAAATGTTCTTTAAGTACATAAATAGATACAAAATGATATTGTTGGTCCCCTTAAAAATAGTCTGGGTGAAATGGTGGATGAGCATGAGGAAAAAGCCAATATGCTAAATGACTTTTTTTCAACAGTATTTACACAAGAAAATCCCATGACGGATAACATGATCAGGAATAAAAAAATTCTCCATTAAATGTCACCTGCTTAACCCAGCAGGAAGTATGGCGGCGTCTAAAAATCACTAAAATTGACAAATCCCTGGGCCCGGATGGGATACACCCCCAAGTACTGCAGGAATTAAACACAGTCATAGATAGACCATTATATTTAATCTTTAAAGATTCCATAATAACAGGGTCTGTACCACAGGACTGGCGTATAGCAAATGTGGTACCAATATTCAAAAAGGGGACAAAAACTGAACTCGGAAATTATAGGCCAGTGAGTTTAACCTCAACTGTGGGTAAAATCCTGGAGGGTTTTCTAAGAGATACTATACTGGAGTATCTGGAGAAGAATAATCTCATGACCCAATATCAACATGGGTTTACAAGGGACCGTTCCTGTCAGACTAATCTGATAAGCTTTTATGTAGAGGTAAGTTCTGGACTGGACCAAGGGAATGCAGTTGACGTGGTGTACATGGACTTTTCAAAAGCTTTTGATACGGTGCCACACAAAAGGTTGATACATAAAATGAGAACAATGGGGATAGGGGAAAATATGTGTAGGTGGTTTAAGAGCTGGCTCAGGGATAGGAAATAAAGGGTGGTTATTAATGGAGCACACTCGGACTGGGTCACGGTTAGCAGTGGGGTACCACAGGGGTCAGTTTTGGGCCCGCTTCTTTTTAACATATTTATTAATGACCTTGTAGGGGGCATAGAGAGTAGAATTTCAATATTTGCAGATGACACAAAACTCTGCAGGGTAATCAATACAGAGGAGGACAATTTTATATTACAGGAGGATTTATGTAAACTAGAAGCTTGGGCTGATAAATGGCAAATGAGCTTTAATGGGGATAAATGTAAGGTCAAGCACTTGGGTAGAACGAATAAGATGTATAATTATGTGTTTAATTGTAAAACACTGGGCAAAACTGTCACTGAGAAAGACCTGGGTGTATGGGTGGATGACAAACTCACATTTAGTGGCCAGTGTCAGGCAGCTGCTGCAAAGGCAAGTCAAATAATGGGATGCATTAAAAAAGGCATAGATGCTCATGAGGAGAACATAATTTTACCTCTATATAAGTCACTAGTGCGACCACACTTAGAATACTGTGTACAGTTCTGGTCTCCGGTGTATAAGAAAGACATAGCTGAACTGGAGCGGGTGCAGAGAAGAGCGACCAAGGTTATTAGGCAATACCAAGACAGGTTATTACACTTGGGGTTATTTAGTTTGGAGAATCGAAGGCTTAGGGGTGATCTTATTACAATGTATAAATATATGCGGGGACAGTACAAAGACCTTTCTAATGATCTTTTTACTCTTAGACCTGTGACGGGGACAAGGGGGCATCCTCTATTTCTGGAGGAAAGAAGGTTTAAGCATACTCACAGATGCGGATTCTTTACTGTAAGAGCAGTGAGACTATGGAACTCTCTGCCATATGATGTTGTAGTGAGTGATTCCCTACTAAAATTTAAGAAGGGCCTGGATGCCTTTCTTGAAAAGTATAATATTACAGGGTATATACACTAGTTTCCTTAATATTGCGTTGATCCAGGGAGCTAGTCTGATTGCCGTATGTGGAGTCGGGAAGGAATTTTTTCCCCCAATGTGAAGCCTACTGTTTGCCACATGGGTTTTTTTTACCTTCCTCTGGATCAACATGTTAGGGCAGGTTAGGACAGGATATGGGTTGAACTAGATGGACTTAAGGGTCTCCCTTCAACCTTAATAACTATGTTACTATGTTACTATGTTAGAATCAGACAGTGCTGGAACATATGAAAGGTCACATGATCAGGGGCTCCAGGAATACATAGAGGATTGCAGAATCAGAGCAGAGACGGATGGTTACCTAGCAACGGCGTGCAGCCATGAGGTAAGGCGCGCGTGCACATCGATCCAGGCATCTTGCAGCACGAGACATAACGGGCATGAGAATTCAGTACACGTGCACACCACTCCAAGAGTCATGCGGCATACCAGACATGGCGGACATGATAGTTCGGTGCACGTGCACACTGCTCCAGGGGTCATGCGGCATAAGAGACATGGCAGACATGACAAGCATAACGGATAAGGCGGGCATGACAGCGGGCATGACATTCATATTATGGTGTGATCAATATTGAGCCTGTGAGAGGCTGTGTGTTACTCTTGAAATATATATGTAGATCGCCAAATGACCCCAACACTGTATACAGCTGTACGCTTGGGATCCATTCCCTTTTACTGCTTTTTATATTGTTGTGTAATCCATACTGGGCCTCAGAGCGTCTGTGTCTGCCTCCTGAAATAAATACGGAGATTTTGAATGTTGAAACTATACTATACATACCTTGGATCTGATGATACTGTACCCTTTTTCTACTTTTTAGTTTGTTGTCGAATCCATACTTGCCTTGACAGCGTCTGTGTCTGCCTCCTCAAATACATACGTAGATTTATAGTGTTGAATCTATACAATATATCCCTGATATCTGTTGTTAAAATGAAACACCACGCAGGGCCGGGGGTTACTCAGTACCAGGCCTTTCAGGCTCTTTTAAGGGGGAAGTATGTCACGGTAGTGATTGGGACCCGGTCCATGGCCCTGGGTGTCCAATAAAGAAGATGACAGTTCAGATGAGGGGTAAGATGGTATGATAATTAATTTGGAAAAGGGGGATCGTGACGCCACCTGTGGTACTTGGCTAGAGTAGCCGACACTGCAATTCAGATCCTCTGTGACGGTGTTAAAGCAGACAAGATGATGAAGCTCTCCACGGGCAGAGCTGTATCCCAGGGCAGTTGAGATGGTGTTTGTGAGCCGTTGACGGTGATGGTGAGTATAGCGTGTGTAGCAGGCGAGTTGTAAAAGCCACCAAGGACGCAGTTAGGTGCAGTTTCTGAGTTTTTCCTCAAAAGTTTTGTGCACAAGATGACCCGATTGGTACAGTGTCATCCGAGGGAGGGGTCCGGCAAACTCAAAGGTAGATCAGGAACACCTGTTCAAGACTCCTCCTTATGTATCCTTTCTAGGCCGTGTCTCTGCGCTGATCTCTCCCTTCCTTCCTGCTGTGGGCCTTCGCAAACAGTGTCCCAAGCCGGCAGCCACGGATCACACCGGGCAAAGTGGGTCATGCTGAGGGGTCCCTTATTCCAACTGCTGCCTTTTTGAGTATTGAATGCGGCTGCGACTGAGGCACTCAAAGTTACCTCAGCCTCTGTCTTTCTAGCTGAGCCCTGTATTTCTCCACTACCTTCAGGAGCCACCTTCCCCAACGAGGCCTGGTCCTTCCTTCTCCAGAAACGGGCTTCACAGGTGGCTTATTGCACTTCCCGTGCCCAAAGGACCCCTTCCTTCCAGTTTAGGAGCTTGAACAAGATTTTTCTCTTTTCTCTGACCCACAGCCCTCTCACAGCAATCCTGCTCTTACTCTGTCCTGCCACCGACTGACAACTCTCTAGAAAGATCCATTTACCTCAGAGTAGCTCCACCCATCACTGTCAGCTTGCTCTCTCTGATTGGATGCCCACAATCACTCCACTACCTAAGCTCCTCCCACTGTAGCTACCTACCACACTAACCCACAACACCCTTTCTTAGTCAGTCTGGGATGAGGCCATCCTCCCGCCGGGTATACCCAGAAAGCACTGTCTAATAAGTGTGTGTGTTGAGTGCAGAGTTCTGAGTCCTGAGTGGTGATCCCTCCTTACCTGAGGGTGGGAAACCACACCTTTGGATGAGGTGCAGTACCTCTTTGGCGACCATACCCTCAGGGGTGCCATAGTACCTTTTCTCAACTTTCTAGTGTTGTCAGATCCATACTGGGCCTGAGAGCGTCTGTGTTTGCCTCCTGAAATGTATACAGAGATTTACAATTATCCCTAGACTGTATAGAGCTGTCCGCTTCTGAAACAGTACCATATATCTGCTGGTATTTTTAGTCCATTTTCACAAAAATTATTACGCATGGTGGAAGGGGCCGCGGACGTGGGTGTGGGGGGGGCCAGCTGGTACTGATGGTGGTGGTGGTGCATCTGCTAGTATTGCCAAAAGCACAATAGCAGCTAAGGCAGGAGGTGTTGAGCCTGCGTCATCAGCTGGCACAAGAAGGTCTTTAAGGCTCCCTTTTCTGGGAGTAGGTAAACTGCTTTTAAAGCCGGAGCATCAGGAACTGATTTTGCCTTACATTGCCGAAAAAGCCTCCAGCTCTATAGCCTCCTCTTCTGAAGTTTAAAAAAATGCAAGCACTGAGTCGTCAGTGCAGGCATCTGGTCAGGAACCACCCCTTTTGTTGTCTCCTTCACCCCCACTAAAAGTGAAGGATGCGGCAGCCCACACTTCAGATTACTCCATGGAGCTCTTTTCACAGACTATGCCTGTGTTATCAAGTGAAAATCTGAATTCCCCAGTCCAACATGAATTAGAGATGGAGTGCACTGATGCACAGCCACTGCTAGATGATTCTGCTGGTACATTGACCCACAGCACTACATTCCCCTCGCACTCTACAGAGCCAGAATGTGACACTGATGAAACTCAGGTGCCCCTTCCCACATACTATACCACCTTACACGGTGACACAGAGGAAGGTGCAGACGAAAGTGCCGGTTCCCTGAGCAGGTGGGGGGTTCTTCTCATGGGCGAGGCAGTGGCACAGGGCCCCTCATAGTACGCAAAAGTGTCTCTGCCGGTGAGAGGGCCCACTCACCGTCAGACATACCGTCGTACTATGAGGAGCCCTGTGCCAGTGCCATCACCCACAAGTGCTTGCTCAAGGCCACAGCACTTGCAATACTTACCTCTCCCTGCTCCACCGCCGTGACGTCTTCCGCCTTTCCTGACAGTGTCATTCAGGTTACAGAGCGCGATGACATCACGTCTGTATCCCCTCTACTGAAACAGTACAAGTGCAGAGAGATTTAAAATGGCAATGCTGAGGAGTTCTGAGTAGAGCAGTGCCCAGCGATGAGAGGTATTTATTTTTTTTAAATGTTTGAAGCATTTTTTGGGGAGCAATATACAATGGAGAATGATATATGAGGCCCATCATACACTGGAGCATCATCCATTTGGCCCATCATATACTGGAGCATTCCAAATGGGGGACATCAGACACTGGAGCAGCATTTATGGGGCCCATTACACTGGAGCATTAGATATAGGGCCCATTATTTATGGAGCATTATTTGGGCCCATAACACACTGGAGCATCGTCCATGGGGACCAACATATACTGTAGCATTATGTGGAGCTCATCATATACTGTATGGAACATTATATGGGACCAATTATTCTGTATGGAGAAATATATGGGGCTCATTATTCTGTATGGCACACCATGTGGTGGCCATAATACTGTATGGAGTAATATACTGTCCGTTTTTGAGCTATTGTAGAATTTAAAATAGATATCAGTCATGTCATGTAAGCAGTGAAATATTTTTCATTGTACTATACCTATATTTCTGTGCCGTATCAGAGCATTATGAATTGTGGTATGTGTTAAAAAGCGCACTGACACTCTTTGGCCCAGGGCACACTAAAACCTGGCGCCAGCCCTACCCCCCCCCACAACTTTAGCCAAATAACCCCCAGTTTTCAATGCATAACTATTATTTTAAAGAAAATTAAGATTGCCAAGCTTAAGTAATAAGAATTGATGTTGTTGGCATTGAAATGGGCACTGTAGGTGTGCTTACTGTCCTCCACTCCCTGCCAACTTGCATTGGGTTTTGTGTCAGTCGGTCCCTGACTTTTCCCTATAGTCGGCCGATTTCGTTCGACCCGACTTTTTAGAAAGTCGGGTTTCATGAAACCCGACTCGACCCGAAAAAAGGAAAAGTCGCTCATCTCTACTCACAAGAGATGCATGGTCCAGTAGACATGGCCAGGGCCGTTACATGTCCGTCACTGCGCACTGGGTTAATGTGATGGATGCAGGCTCCACAGGGGACATTGGCGGTGGAACAGTGCTGCCTAGCCCATGGTATAGGAAACAGTTGGCTGTAGGCGTTCGACCCTCCTCCTCCTCCAGAAGCGAAAGCTTGTTGACAGAGTGCAGTCACACGAGCACTCCATCCGCAGCTGCCAGTGTTGCACACGAGGTGTCTCACTATCGAACAGCTAGGTGGTAAGCGGCAGCAGGCTGTTTTAAAGATGATGTCTTTGAGCGACAACAGACACACCGCGGAGGTACTGGCCGACTACTTGCAGCGACATACTGAGTCATGGCTGGTCCCAGCAAAGAGCAAACAGATGAACGGCATACTAGGGCACACAAATCACCACATTACCAGACGGAGCTATTTATCTGAAGTATTGCGGCATATAATTCAGTCAAAAAATGGAGGTGCTTGCATGAAAAAACATGAATATTTCAATGTGAAGCGAAAAAAGAAGAAATATGCAGCACTCACCCATATAGCTGAAAAACTGTGCGTCTTTATTTCACATCAATTCTATCAATAGATGTGTGGACATGCAGGACGTTAGAGGAATGCTAAGGGAGGGAGGTGCCGGACAACGGCCGTTTCGTGATTACTCGCTTCTACGGGTCCAGGTGAGGGGATTAGCTAAAGGTCATTCCCTTTATAGGATCACAGACCTTACTAATTAACATACATAACAAGTTGTGAAACAAACATTTACAAAAAAAATATATAGCTATACAATATACAGAGTGCAAGATATTAGTAAAGAATAAATCTTTCCATATCGATTTACAAGATAATCTATATTTTTACAATATCATAGGAAGATTATAATCTAAATAACTTTACATACAATTTTTTATATAACATTTTTTATAAAAATACTGATAGATCGATCCGGTCATTTAGTCCCAAAGGACCTTGTGTGTTCGCTTTCAGGATCCATTTTGCTTCTTGTTGCAATAAAGCTTTGTCATGGTTGCCTCCTTGAGGTGGAAAATTGACCTTTTCAATCCCTGCAAAACTCAAAATTTCTGGGTTAGCTTTATGCACATCTTGAACATGCTTAATTAATCACAGTGAGCCCTTTCCTGATGTAATAGATATATAGTGTTCACCAAAACGTATCGTAAGTGGTCTTATAGTTTTTCCAATATAAAAATAACCACACGGACAAAAAATAATATAAACCATGAATTTAGTTTGACAAGAAATGTAGTTTTGTACCTTATGTTCAATAGAGCCAAAATGTATAGAATTCCCTGTCAGATGAAGATGACAGTATTTGCAGTGACCACATTTATAATTTCCTTTTATTGATAAATCTCGTAGCCAATTTTTTTTGAGGAGGACGAAGTCTATGATGTACTAATAAATCACCTATATTATGTGCCCTTTTGTATGCAAATTGAGGAACTAATTTACCAACTGTATGTAAGGTTTTTTCTGCATCAATGAGATGCCAGTCTTTTCTCACTGCTGCATATATTGCTCTATCCATTGCACTATGTTTGAAACAAAAATTAAATTTTTTTGTAGGTTTGACGACACTATTTAATTTTTTAGTCCTTTCCTTTAATAAATCCATTTGAGAAAATTTTTTTACCCTTTCATATGCTTCATTTAATAAAGTCATAGGATATCCCCTTTGCAAAAAACGTTGTTTCAGCTCAGAAATTTGTTCATTAAAAATGGTTTCATCATTATTCAGTTTTCTTACTCTTAGCATTTGACTATATGGAAGTCCCTTTTTAGTGTGTAATGGATGAGCGCTCTTATAATGTAAGTAATTATTTGTTGCGGTTTCTTTTCTAAACACTTCTGTTTTTAAAGAGCCATTTTTTATTTTAAATTTGACATCGAGAAAATCTATTGTGTTTCCCCCAAATGAAAATGTGAAGCGCATGTTGTCACTGTTCACATTGTTCAGGTATTTTACAAAATCTGCAAATTCTCCCTGAGAACCCTCCCAGATAATAAAAATATCATCCACAAAGCGAAAATATGCTTGTAAATGTTTTAAGTATGGATTTAGGGCTGTTTTTATATAAAACTCTTCAAATCGTGCTAGAAATAAATTTGCATAAACACAAGAGACTGGCGTACCCATTGCTGTGCCCACTCTTTGTATATACCACTTATCCAGAAATTTAAAGGCATTATGTGTCAAAACATAATCGAGTGACTCGATAATAAAGGAAATAAAATCCTGTGATTTGTTTGTGTTATGTAAAATCTCCTTTATTGCTGCTATGCCTTTATCATGGGGGATGCGGGTATATAGACTCTCAACATCAATAGATGCAAGGGAGAAAAGTGGTTGCCAATGAAAATCTTTAAATTTTTTCAATAAATCTCCTGAGTCTTTTACAAAGGATGGCACTGCTTTTAGTAAAGGTTTTAGTAGCCAGTCTAAGTATTGTGAAAGTGGTTCAGTCAAAGAGTTTTTCCCTGAAATTATACGGCGAACCGGAGGCTCTTTTAAAGACTTGTGCACTTTTGGCAAAATATACCAATAGGAAATTTCTGGGTATTCTGGAAAGAGTTTTTCTGCTCTCTTTTTTGATAATATCCCCAATTGAACATACTTTCTTAAAAGAGATCTTAATTTGTCCTTATATTTATGCAAAGGGTTGTCATTTAGCATACTGTAGGTATTACTATCATTCAAGTGATTTAGGGCATCTTATATATAGTATGTCTTATCCAAAAGAACCAAATTTCCTCCTTTATCAGATCTCCTGAAAACAGTATCACTCCATCCCTTCATTTCTCAGATGCGTTCAAATTTTTTTCTGACATGGGATAGAGTAAAGCTTCGACATCCTTGATGACCATATCATGGAAAACATCGATACTGTTCCCAGGAGATATAGGAGGCATGAAATTTGATTTTATTCCTCCTTTAAAAGGTATTGGTATTTCTTCGTTGGAATTAACTGATTTCAGGGAGAAATCTGGTTCAGTTATACTTATTAACATTTCAACATCACTTAAAAATCGTCTGGGATAGATATCTGAATTTAACATAAAGCCTAAAGGACCAATAGTTGGAGGTTTCTCACCATCATGTATAGGAACAGAAACTGCAGCTGAAACACTGGAAAAATATTTTTTTAAGGTGTAGCTTTCTTATACTTTTAAACAATTCAATCCTAAAATCGACATAATCAAATTTTTCTGGAATACAAAAATGTAAGCCTTTAGATAGAACTTCAGTATGTTCACTGGATAATTGGCGCTTTGAAAGATTTATTATACGTAGATTGTCCATTGGAGGTGTTATGATATCATGATACTTGCTTGCGTTTCTTTCCTTGATTTTGTAATTTTCCGACCTCGTCTTGTTTTTTTCCCAAAGGGGGCGTATTATTAGAGATAGAAGGAAAAGTAAGCATGCTTGAGCCATGTTGTATCTCCGTTTTTTAGAAAAAGAGGAGCGATTTTTATTCCAGGAAAAAATCATGTTATTTACAAAAAATTGGATAAAAAATTTGTATTACAACAAATCGATATTAAACAGAAGAAAAAAGAAAAGTTTTTGAGAGATATAAATGACTATGAAAATAACATGATTTTTTCCTGGAATAAAAATCGTTCCTCTTTTTCTAAAAACAGGAGATACAACATGGCTCATAAAAAGAAAAATAACTATGAAGGATGGACCACGGATTCGGACTCAAGTGTTGCAGAAGATCGAGAGGACTCAAGCATGCTTACTTTTCCTTCTACCTCTAATCAAACAAATCACAGGATTTTATTTCCTTTATTATCGAGTCACTCGATTATGTATTGACACATAATGCCTTTAAATTTCTGGATAAGTGGTATATAAAAAGAGTGGGCACAGCAATGGGTACGCCAGTCTCTTGTGTTTATGCCAATTTTTTTCTAGCACGATTTGAAGAGTTTTATATAAAAACAGCCCTAAATCCATACTTAAAACATTTGCAAGCATATTTTCGCTTTGTGGATGATATTTTTATTATCTGGGAGGGTTCTCAGGGAGGATTTGCAGATTTTGTAAAATACCTGAACAATGTGAACAGTGACAACATGCGCTTCACATTTTCATTTGGGGGAAACACAATAGATTTTCTCGATGTCAAATTTAAAATAAAAAATGGCTCTTTAAAAACAGAAGTGTTTAGAAAAGAAACCGCAACAAATAATTACTTACATTATAAGAGCGTTCATCCATTACACACTAAAAAGGGACTTCCATATAGTCAAATGCTAAGAGTAAGAAAACTGAATAATGATGAAACCATTTTTAATGAACAAATTTCTGAGCTGAAACAACGTTTTTTGCAAAGGGGATATCCTATGACTTTATTAAATGAAGCATATGAAAGGGTAAAAAAATTTTCTCAGATGGATTTATTAAAGGAAAGGACTAAAAAATTAAATAGTGTCGTCAAACCTACAAAAAAATTTAATTTTTGTTTCAAACATAGTGCAATGGATATAGTAATATATGCAGCAGTGAGAAAACACTGGCATCTCATTGATGCAGAAAAAACCTTACATACAGTTGGTAAATTAGTTCCTCAATTTGCATACAAAAGGGGGCATAATATAGGTGATTTATTAGTACATCATAGACTTCGTCCTCCTCAAAAAAATTGGCTATGAGATTTATCA
Organism: Dendrobates tinctorius; assembly: GCF_039654945.1. Lineage (NCBI taxonomy): Eukaryota > Metazoa > Chordata > Amphibia > Anura > Dendrobatidae > Dendrobates > Dendrobates tinctorius. The sequence goes on from NW_027361768.1 coordinate 2,374,963, forward strand.
ATAAAAGGAAATTATAAATGTGGTCACTGCAAATACTGTCATCTTCATCTGACAGGGAATTCTATACATTTTGGCTCTATTGAACATAAGGTACAAAACTACATTTCTTGTCAAACTAAATTTGTGGTTTATATTATTTTTTGTCCGTGTGGTTATTTTTATATTGGAAAAACTATAAGACCACTTACGATACGTTTTGGTGAACACTATATATCTATTACATCAGGAAAGGGCTCACTGCGATTAATTAAGCATATTCAAGATGTGCATAAAGCTAACAAAGAAAATTTGAGTTTTGCAGGAATTGAAAAGGTCAATTTTCCACCTCAAGGAGGCAACCATGACAAAGCTTTGTTGCAAAATGGATCCTGAAAGCGAACGCACAAGGTCCTTTGGGACTAAATGACCAGATCGATCTATCAGTATTTTTATAAAAAATGTTATATAAAAAATTGTATGTAAAGTTATTTAGATTATAATCTTCCTATGATATTGTAAAAATATAGATTATCCTGTAAATCGATATGGAAAGATTTATTCTTTACTAGTATCTTGCACTCTGTATATTGTATAACTATATTTTTTTTGTAAATGTTTGTTTCACAACTTGTTATGTATGTTAATTAGTAAGGTCTGTGATCCTATAAAGGGAATGACCTTTAGCTTATCCCCTCACCTGGACCCGTAGAAGCGAGTAATCGCAAAACGGCCGTTGTCCGGCACCTCCCTCCCCTAACATTTCTCTAACATCCTGCATGTCCACACATCTATTGATGGAATTGATGTGAAATAAAGACGCACAGTTTTTCAGCTATATCGGTGAGTCATAGCTGGGCAGTCACCATCTTGAGCCAGGCAAGGAAGTCAGTGATAATGGCTGGAATTTTGTGGCAGCCATAGCCCTTGCAAAACTCACACACATACCTAGCCTGGCTCACACTTTGAACCTGGTGGTACAGTGCTTCCTAAATAATTATCCGGAGTTAACAGCCCTGCTCCAAAAGTTGCAAAGACTGTGCTCGTACATCCGTCGCTCATCCATACACTCCAATCGTATGCAGAAGCTGCAGCGATTGCTCCACCTCCCAAGCACTGCTTAATCATAGATGCTGCAACAAGCTGGAAATCCACTTTGCACATGGTTGAGAGGCTGTGTGAACAGAGGCAGGCTGTAATGCATTTGTGAGAGGATACACGGGCAGGCAGTTTGAAGGCAGACACGGAGTTGTCGGGTGTGCAGTGGTCAAAGCTGAAAGACCTCTGCAAAGTCCTTCAGTGTTTTGAGGAATGCACATGGCTGGTAAGCGCAGACAATGCCATCATAAGCATGAGCATCCCACTTATGCGTCTGCTCATGGAAAGTTTGACGCACACTAAGGATCAGGCATCTGCAGCGGAGGAGGAAGAGGAGGAGGAGGAGGGAAACCTTGATGACAGTCAGCCATTGTCTGGTCAGGGAACTGTCCTGGATGAGATGTAGGAAGAAGAGGAAGAGGAGGATGAGGGGGATGATTATTTTGGGGAGGAGGATGCCTCTCTGGGGGCAAGAGAAAATGTTGGCGTGGCAAATTCAGGTACAGGGTTTGTGCGTGACAGGAGTGATTTGGATTTGCCAGAATGTGGTCCTCCACCCACCACTGCCAGTGCATCATTGACACCTGGAACATTGGCCCACATGTGTGATTATGCCTTGCGGATCCTAAAAAGGGACTCCCGCATTGCCAAAATGATGAAGGATGATGACTACTGGTTGGCCAGCATCCTCGATCCACACTATAAAGGCAAATTACATAACATCATGCTACAGGAGAACCTAGAGCTAATATTGGCTAACAAACAAGCAACTCTGGTAAACCGTTTGTTTGAGGCATTCCCAGCACACAGCAGCAGTGCTCTTTCTCTCACGAGTAGTGTTGAGCGATACCATCCGATATCGTGAAATATCGGATCGGATTGGATCGGACCGATACCAAAAAAGTATCGGGTATCGGAAGCCCCATTCAAGTCAATGGGACAGAAATATCGGAATTAAAAAAAACCCTTTCTTTCCTTGTAGGTTAATTCTACATGAAGAAAAACAACTAAGAATAATGTAGAATGTATTGGGGGAGGTGGAGGAGACAGTAAAGGCATAGAGGTTTAGCCCAATCAAATGGAATAGCATGATTATTTTTTTTTTTTTAAAGACGTTCGGAGTTACAAAGATATTTACTATATTAACCTTTTTTATATTTTGTCAGATATGTATGTTTCACTACTTCCATGCTCTTCACCTTCTTTTTTACTTCTCCCACACTTTCTCCTTCATCATCCTCAGCAGCAGCAGCATCTTTTTCATCAACTTCTTCTTCACCTTATTCATCTTCTTCTTCTTCACCTTCTTCCTATTATTCTTTTCTTTTACATTCTTCATATTCTTCTAATTCAACTATTATTCTTCTTCATATTCTACTTCTTCATCTTCTTCCTGTCATGATCTCAGTGCGGGTTTGACTCGCACAAGTGGGGTTAATGTATGGAACCAGTACTGATGACTGGCATTTCTGGGGTTAAAGGTATGACCTTTGGCTTTGTCTGACCTCCCTTCTGTTTATCCCTCCTGTACCTCGTTTAGCACTGCTTCTGTACTCAGGACACGCGCACTGGCTCTATAAGCAAGTGTAGTGCGGTGTCTCTGACATTTCCTATTCTTCTTCTTCATCATATTCTTATTTGTGACAGGCATTCCTGTAGTTGTTATCTATAAAAGTTTGAAGATTACACCTTCCGTTCTGCCTGTCACAAAGATGTACAACAGGATTTGTCCGCGTTCAGTTTGGCATGCAGCAGCAGGCATTTTCCAGGGGCACCAAGAGGAGGAACGGACTCACCCCCATACACTGCTTAGTCGTCTTCTGCTTATAATTTAGATAATATCTTTTGCTCTGATTTTTAGTCTTATGCTTAATGTTCTTCTGTTTTTGGTTCTTCTGATTTTTGTACTTCTGCCTCTTGGTCTTCTGTCTCTTGTTGTTCTGCATCTTGGTGGTTGTCTTCATGTTCTTTGTCCTCTTGGTCATCTTCTTCAGGGTCATCTTTTTGGTCTTCTTCGGTGTGGTCTTCAGGGTCGTCGTCTTCAGGGTCGTCATCAGGGAGATCCAGAGTGAGAACCAAAAACCATTTCCACAAGCTTGAACTTGGAAAAGTTGCAGAAGGTGCAAGAAGGCTGAGGAACTGCCGAGAACCAGCTGATGGTACCGGAACCCAGATGGGTAGCAGAAGGAATAAGAGCAAATGGAACTAGCGAGGACCAGCTGACGGTGCTGGAACCCGGAGGGGCAGCAGAAGGAACAAGAGCCAATGGCACAACCGTGGACCAGCTGACGGTGCTGGAACCCGGTTACTAAGCGGGAGGTACCTGTGCTAGAAAGCACTACCAAGGACCAGCAGACGTTGCGGGAACTCAGATACCGAGAAGAAGGCACCTCAGCCAAAGGCACTGCCGAGAACCAGCTGAAGGTGCTGGAACCCGGATGGTAGCAGAAGGAACAAGAGCAAATGGAACTAGCGAGGACCAGCTGATGGTGCTGGAACCAGGAGGAGCAGCAGAAGGAACAAGAGCCAATGGCACTACCGAGGACCAGCTGACGGTGCTGGAACACGGTTACTAAGCAGGAGGTACCTGTGCTAGAAAGCACTACCAAGGACCAGCAGACGATGCGGGATCTCGGATACTGAGAAGGAGGCACCTCAGCCAAAGGCACTGCCGAGAACCAGCTGAAGGTGCTGGAACCCGGATGGGTAGCAGAAGGAACAAGAGCAAATGAAACTAGCGAGGACCAGCTGGCGGTGCTGGAACACAGTTACTAAGCAGGAGGTACCTGTGCTACAAAGCACTACCAAGGACCAGCAGACGTTGCTAGAACTTGGATACTGAGAAGGAGGCACGTAAGCCAAAGGCACTGCCGAGAACCAGCTGACGGTGCTGGAACCCGGATGGGTAGCAGAAGCTACAAGAGTCAATGGAACTACCGAGACCCAGCTGGCGGTGATGGAACCAGGAGGGGCAGCAGAAGGAACAAGAGCCAATGGCACTACCGAGGACCAGCTGACAGTGCTGGAACACGGTTACTAAGCAGGAGGTACCTGTGCTACAAAGCACTACCAAGGACCAGCAGACATTGCTAGAACTCGGATACCGAGAAGGAGACACCTAAGCCAAAGGCACTGCCGAGAACCAGCTGACGGTGCGGGAACCCGGAGGGGTAGCAGAAACTACCCTTGAAAAACAACGTTGCAAGGCCGCGAGCTGGCCGCAGTTACCGAAACACACATTCCTACAGGGGGTGCTTGTCATATTGGCACTACGGAATCAGCCTTTATTACCAGAACCCGCAGCCCACATAGGAAGCACCTAAACTGCAGGCACTATAGACTCGGCTAACCCGATCGCAACACGACTGTACAACGTTTTGGTGGCAAAGTGACGTCGACACTACCCGGAAACAGCAGGCGTGCTGGTGAAAGGCTGGGCAGGAGGGAGTAGCCGTGCCAAAGACACTGCCGAGAACCAGCTGACGGTGCTGGAACTCGGATGGGTAGCATAAGCTGCAAGGAGCCAATGGCACTACCGAGGACCAGCTAACGGTGCTGGAACCCGGTTACTTAGCAGGAGGTACCTGTGCTACAAAGCACTACCAAGGACCAGCTGACATTGCTGGGACTCGGATACCGAGAAGGAGGCACCTCAGCCAAAGGCACTGCCGAGAACCAGCTGACGTTGCTGGAACCCGGAGGGGCAGCAGAAGGAACAAGAGCCAATGGCACTACCGAGGTCCAGCTGACGTTGCTGGAACATGGCTACTAAGCAGGAGGTACCTGTGCTACAAAGCACTACCAAGGACCAGCAGATGTTGCTAGAACTCGGATACCGAGAAGGAGGCACCTAAGCCAAAGGCACTGCCGAGAACCAGCTGACGGTGCGGGAACCCGGAGGGGTAGCAGAAACTACCTCTGAAAAACAGAGTTGCAATGCCGCGAACCGGCCGCAGTTACCAAAACACACAGTCCTACAGGGGGTGCTTGTCCTATTGGCACTACGGAACCAGCCTTTATTACCAGAACCCGCAGCCCACATAGGAAGCACCTCACCTAAACTGCAGGCACTATAGACTCGGCTAACCCAACCGCAACACGACTGAACAACGTTTTGGTGGCAAAGTGATGTTGACACTACCCGGAAACAGCAGGCGTGCAGTACCAGGCTGGGCAGGAGGGAGTAGCCGTGCCAAAGACACTGCCGAGAACCAGCTGATGGTGCTGGACCCCGGAGGGGTAGCAGAAACTACAAGAGTCAATGGAACTACCGAGACCGAACTGACGGTGCTGGAACCCGGAGGGGCAGCAGAAGGAACAAGAGCCAATGGCACTACCGAGGACCAGCTGACGGTGCTGAAACACGGTTACTAAGCAGGAGGTACCTGTGCTACAAAGCACTACGAAGGACCAGCAGACGTTGATAGAACTCGGATACCGAGAAGGAAGCACCTAAGCCAAAGGCACTGCCGAGAACCAGCTGACGGTGCGGGAACCCGGAGGGGTAGCAGAAACTACCCCTGAAAAACAACGTTGCAAGGCCGCGAGCTGGCCGCAGTTACCGAAACACACAGTCCTACAGGGGGTGCTTGTCCTATTGGCACTATGGAACCAGCCTTTATTACCAGAACCCGCAGCCCACATAGGAAGCATCTAAACTGCAGGCACCATAGACTCGGCTAACCCCTGCCGGACACGCATCAGGGGATCAACTGACGTTACAGAACCCCAGTAACACAGGAACAAATGTTGATTGTGCAGACCGCACTTTTGAGCAGCAACTGGCGGTGTTGGATGCCAGGGTAAATACTAGAGACACTGGAGCCAGAGGCCTTATTTGAGCACGGTTAAAAATCAGTAGTAGTCTGAATTTGGAGGGAGCAGGAGACTTTGCCGTACACACAGCAGGGGAGCAGCTGGCGATACTGCACCCCACTAACACTGGAGCATGTGTTTTTTCTCTGTGTACACGGCACTTCTGAGCAACAACTGGCTGTGCTGAAGCCCAGGGTGAATCATGGAGCAGGCTGAGGCCTACTTGGAGCAAGTTGAAAAGCTGAGGTAGTGTGATTTTGGAGGGAGCAGGAGACTTTGCCGTACACACAGCAGGGGAGCAGCTGGCGTTACTGCACCCCACTAACACTGGAGCATGTGTTTTTCTCTGTGTACACGGCACTTCTGAGCAACAACTGGCTGTGCTGAAGCCCAGGGTGAATCATGGAGCAGGCTGAGGCCTACTTGGAGCAAGTTGAAAAGCTGAGGTAGTGTGATTTTGGAGGGAGCAGGAGACTTTGCCGTATACACAGCAGGGGAGCATATGGCGTTACTGCACCCCACTAACACTGGAGCATGTGTTTTTCTCTGTGTACACGGCACTTCTGAGCAACAACTGGCTGTGTTGAAGCCCAGGGTGAATCATGGAGCAGGCTGAGGCCTACTTGGAGCAAGTTGAAAAGCTGAGGTATTGTGATTTTGGAGGGAGCAGGAGACTTTGCCGTACACACAGCAGGGGAGCATATGGCGCTACTGCACCCCACTAACACTGGAGCATGTGTTTTTCTCTGTGTACATGGCACTTCTGAGCAACAACTGGCTGTGTTGAAGCCCAGGGATTACAGTTCAGGTGGTAGAAACATGAACACAACAGGAGACTTGGATACTGTGGCAAACCAATTATTTATTCTGGAAGAGAACTGGCAAATTCTGGCGAGATCCAGGCCTTGCTCATTTTCAGAAAAATAAGCCGGTCAACGTCATCGGAGGATAGTCGCGTGCGACGGTCTGTTAGTACACCACCTGCGGCACTAAAGACGCACTTCGATATTACACTGGCAGCAGGGCAAGCCAGCACCTCCAATGCATACTGGCTAAGCTCTGGCCATGTATCCAGCTTAGAGACTCAAAACTTGAAGGGGGAAGAGCCGTCTGGGAGTACACTGACAGGGCAAGACATGTAGTCTGTCACCATCTGACGGAAACGTTGCCTACTGCTGACTGGAGCCGTCTGTGATGGTGTAGACATTTGTGGCGGGCACACAAAACTTTGCCACATTTGGGCCATAGTGGTCTTGCCTTGTGCTGAGGCGCTGCCTCTGCTCCCTCTTTGTGCAGAGCTTCCTCCACTGCCTCGACGCACAGAGCTGCTTTGTAAAGCACTAGCAGCACTGCTCTCGGGTGGAATGGAGAACATGATGGACTGCACCAGTGTCTCTTGGTACTCCCGCATTTTACGCTCCCGGTTCAACAGTGCTATGAGGCTTTGTAAGTTGTCCCGGTAGCGAGGATCTAGGAGGGTGGACACCCAATAATCAGCAGTGTTGAGAATGTGGGCGAAGCGGCGGTCGTTTCTCAGGCACTGCAGCATGAAATCAACCATGTGCTGCAGACTCCCAACTGCCAAAGAAACGCTGTCCCCTGCTTGAGGCGTCATCTCTGCCTCCTCTGCATCACCCCACCCTCGCTGTACATACTGACTAGAGCATTGTGTACCTCCCTCCTCTGGAGAGATGTCTTCCTCCTCCATTGACTCCTCCTCATCCTCCTCACAAAGTGTCCCCTGCATAGGCCTTTGTGAGGAACCACGTAGCGCAGACTGTCCAGAAGCAGATGGCATTTGTGACTCCTCATCCTCCACCTCTTCCAAAACCTCCTCCCATAGTGCTTGCAGTGTTTTTTGAAGCAGGCAGATAAGGGGGACAGTCATGCTGACTAGTGCATCATCTGCACTCGCCATCCGCGTGGAATCATCAAAGGCACTCAAAACGTGGCAGATGTCGTTCATAGAGGCCCACTCAGTGGTGCTGAAGTGTGACCGGCGTACAGTGCGACTTGTTTGCTCCTGATGCAGCTAGTACTCCATTACTGCTGCCTGCTGCTCACACAACCGCTCCAACATATGTAACGTTGAATTCCACCTGGTGGGTAGGTCACATATGATGTGATGTTCCGGAAGGCGTAATCGGCGCTGCAGAGCTGCGATGCGCGATCTTGCCTTGCTGGAATGCCGCAAGTGAGCGCACTCTATGCGGACCTTGTGCAGCAGTGCATCAAGATCCGGATAGTCCCTCAGAAAGCTCTGCACAACCAAGTTGAGCACATGTGCCAGACATGGGATGTGAGTGAGTTTGCCTAGGCCCAGAGCTGCCTCCAGATTTCGGCCATTGTCACACACTACCAAGCCTGGCTGGAGATTCGCTGGCACAAACCACACGTCGCTCTCCTGCTTGATGGCATTCCAGAGCTCCTGCGCTGTGTGGCTTCGATTCCCCAATGAAATTAATTTCAGTACGGCCTGTTGACGTTTGGCCACGGCTGTGCTCATATCGGTCGTAACAGGCTCCTGCAGCGCTGATTCTGAGGAACTGGAGTATGAGGAGGAGTCAATGTGTACAGACTGGATTCCTGCAATCCTTGGAGTTGGCAGAACATGTACAGCGCCACTCTCAAGATCTGTACCCGGCTCCACAACATTGACCCAATAAGAAACCGCAAAAGGAAATCAGTGCATAAATGTCCAAGGTATGATAAAATTAGAAATCTTTATTAAATAGCACAGGTAGAAAAGCACAAACAATGACAAACAAAGGGTGACACAAGCAGAAGCAGAGGAAAGGGATATACAGTGTCAAAAACCTCACTCTGACCCTTATCGTGAGTAGACACCTGGTGGTAACAATAAATAAGTGTCCAAGTTTAAACACCAAATATATAGCAGGCAGACCAGTGAAAAGCAGTAAGGGGTAAAATCCCCAGCTGGACGGCCATATAATCAGGGCTAAAATAGCAAAGACACAAAAGCAAAGTAAACATACCAGGAAGTGAAAGGGGAGAGACACTGAATCCCAAGCTCAGCTGACCCCGACGTACGTTTGGGAAATGATCTTCCTGAGGAAGGAAGATCATTTCCCAAACGTACGTCGGGGTCAGCTGAGCTTGGGATTCAGTGTCTCTCCCCTTTCACTTCCTGGTATGTTTACTTTGCTTTTGTGTCTTTGCTATTTTACCCCTGATTATATGGCCGTCCAGCTGGGGATTTTACCCCTTACTGCTTTTCACTGGTCTGCCTGCTATATATTTGGTGTTTAAACTTGGACACTTATTTATTGTTACCACCAGGTGTCTAATCACGATAAGGGTCAGAGTGAGGTTTTTGATACTTTATATCCCTTTGCTCTGCTTCTGCTTGTGTCACCCTTTTTTTTGACATTGTTTGTGCTTTTCCACCTGTGCTATTTAATAAAGATTTGTGATTTTATCATACCTTGGACATCTATGCACTGATTTCCTTTTGCTGTTTCTTATTGATTACAGTGTGTCCTACACTGATTCTCTATGGGCTGATCGTGTTGGTTTCCTTTTCATCTGCACCCACACGTAATATATGATGTTATACTGTTTCAGCCTTGTGGTCTGTCATTTTTATTCATCAACATTGACCCAATGGGCAGTGAGGGAAAGGTATCGTCCCTGTCCATGGGTACTGGTCCACGCATCGGTGGTCAGGTGGACCTTGCTACTGACGGCGTTTAGTAGCGCATGTTTAATTTTTGCCTCCACAAGCTTTTGCAGGGCAGGGACGGCTTGCCTGCTGAAATAAAAGCGGCTGGGCACAGTGTATTGTGGGACTGCGAATGCCATGAAGTTCCTGAAGGTGTCAGTCTCCACCAGCCTAAATGAGAGCATTTCAAGGGCCAGTAACTTTGCAATGCCAGCATTCAGAACCTGTGCTCGGGGATGGTTTGCTGAGTATGGCCGCCTTTTCTCCCATGCCTGTGCTACCGATGGCTGTAGAGTGGCCTGGGAGTGTGAGGATGAACAGGAACGTGGTGCTGTGGGTGGAATGTCACTGGGTCTCTGGACAACAGTGCCAGAGGTTTTTCCATGGCGATCCTGTGAGGAAGCCGAACCAGCTGTGTGTGAGCTGGAGGAAGAGGCTACAACACGAGCTGAAGAGGTGGTAGGTGGTGCTGTAGGTTGGCCTACGTCTTCAGTGTGTCGTTGTAACTCCACCACGTGCTTCGTCCGCACATGTTTCCACATATTTGTGGTATTGAGGTTGCTGACACTTTTCCCTCTTTTGACTTTCTGATGACACAGCTTGCATTTGACAAAGCAAATGTCATTTGCAACTGTGTCAAAAAAGGACCACGCACTGCAAGTCTTGGGAGCCCCCGTTTTGGCTTTTGGAAGAGGAATGCTCCTAACGGGTGCCGAAGTGGAGGCTACAGGCAACCAAGTCTGCCCCCTCCCTCTCCCTCCTGTTTTGGCTGTTCGGGGAATCTCTTCCTCAGAGCTGCTCCCACCACCTTCCTGTTCCTCACGCCATGAAGGGTCAAGGACCTCATCATCTACACTCCCCTCTTCAAACTCCTGCTTCTCCTGGGTAGTCTCGACAGCACCGTACGCACCAGAAAATGGCACCTTAGACTCATCATCATCTGATGCGTACTGAGGTGTGCTGACCATAGGCACTGGCCCACCCGCCTCTTCAGATTCAGAGGGACAAAGCAGTTGTGCATCACTGCATACTCCCTCTTCTTCACATTCTTGAATGCGGCTTGGCTGGCCCCCTCTTTCCAAGCCAACAGATTCAGAGAACAGAAGTAGAGACTGTGATGGCTCCTGTACAGGCCTCTCTGACTGCCTGGGCAATTTGGCAGGTGGTGAAGAGACAGATGGTTGCTCTTCAGTGCTCTGGCCCTGAGAGGATGTGGAAGTCATTGAAGTCGATGCATTAGCTACCATCCATCCGACAACGGCTTCAATTTGTTCATCACGCAGCAGTGGGGTACGGCGAGGTCCTACAAAGCTGCGCATAAAGGACTGTTGCCTGGTAAAACTGGGGGATGCTGACTCACTGGTGCCCGCAGCAGGCACAGAATCCCCACGTCCTCTCCCTGCAGAATCCCCACGTCCTCTCCCTGCTGCAACTCCACGCCCACGACCACGTGCCTTACTCCCTGCCTTCTTCATCTTGGTAGTCTGATAAAGATAGGCAGAAAAGTAGAAAGGAGGGCTTAGTGTGCTTATTCCTGAACAGCTGGTAACAGGTATAAGAAACACTAATTTTATAAAGTGTGTGGACTACACTTTAATAGGAGCTAATGTGGCCTACACAACTGTCAAGTGGAGTGTTTGGTGAACTTTATTTTGTTTTGTTTTTTTCAAATAACAAAAAGGATGTGACAAAAGATTTGAAAGCGATAGTATCACAAACTTTTTGGAGCTATTACAATGCAGGAAGGTAACCTACAATGCAAAAGATGAGGCTCCAAAAAATAGGGTAATACTAATCTGGCTGCGCCTGCAGGGCACAAGCCAGCAAAAAGGCTCCTCTATCTACTCCTATATAGTGTTTGCAACCAACCAATGTAGCTGGATATGGATGGATGCACACTAATAGGAGAATTAATGAAAAATGAGCTGCAATAAAAGAAAAAGATGTATGAGGCAGTGACGCACGCTGAGCAGCCTACAAGCAGACGTGCCTGCAGGACACACTACAGCGTGAGCTGCACTCACACAGAGACCTCTCAGACAGCCGTGAACAGTGCAGAGAAATGGGCACTAGCACTGAAAGGCTGCAGAAAGGCTCTGCTCTCTAATCCTATAGTGTTTTCAACCAACGTATATGGATACGGATGGATGCACACTAAATGGAGAATGAAAAATTTGCAGCAAGAAAAAAAAAAAATTTCTTTGAGGCAGTTACACGCTGAGCGGCCTACAAGCAGACGTGCCTGCAGGACACACTACACAGCGTGAGCTGCACTCACACAGACCTTGCAGACAACTGTGACTAGCGCTGCTGCAAGGCAAAAGAAAGCTACACTTATTGAGAATGTAGCCTGGGTAAAGCACAATGTGATTTGTAAAATCGCTCTCTAACTGTGCCTCACAGTCTTGAACAGCAGCCTGTCCCTAACTGAATTCACAGCAGAGTGAACCCTAAATGGCGGCGGCAGCGGCTTTTATAGTGCATCATGACATAATTTCAGCAGCCAATCACAGCCATGCATTAGTTAACATGCCTACATGCCTAACAGGATGTGCCCACACTTCAGAGGATTGTCGTTGGCTGAATCAAATCAAACTGGCTCATAGTATTATGGGAACTTCCGATTCCGGTATTCGATATCCTAAAAGCATCAGAACTCGGTATCGGAATTCCGATACCGCGAATATTGGCCGATACCCGATACTTGCGGTATCGGAATGCTCAACACTACTCACGAGCGGAAGTGGGCAAAATGGAAGAGGTATTCGTGGTGCACACAGCCGAAGTGGCGTTGGAGACAGGGGTTTCATGACCATGTTGTGGACTGATTTCTCAGGTACTGCTCACACGACTGGCAATACTGCATCGATTGCAAGTGACAGGAGACAGCAGTTGTCAACTATGGTTACAAACTACCTCTCCTCCAATATCTATCGATGTTCTCCGTCACAGGTCATTCCCCTTTGACTATTGGGCCTGTAAACTGGACACCTGGCCTAAATTGGCACAATATGCCTTACAGGAGCTCGCTTGCCCTGCTGGTAGTGTGCTATCTGAAAGAGTCTTCAGTGCTGCTGGATCAATTCTGACAGAAAAAAGTACCCATCTGTCGACCCAAAATGTTCATGATCTAACCTTCATTAAAATGAACCATGCATGGGTTTCAAAGGATTTTGTCCCATCTTCCCCTGATGACACATAGGTTGCCAGAAAAAAGGCTCGCTTTTGTCCTCCTCTTCCTCGGACTTGTCAAATTCCTCCATTTGTAGCTGCTGAATGCACAGCCTACACATCAACATATTTTAAACCTCCCTAACTGGGCTGCCCACCCAAGGGCTGGGGTCACCACCTGGGCACACCCAGGCAAGTGCCGTTACTCTGAACAGGTGGGTGGGCCCACTCTTGGACAACGGCCCTGGCACAGGGCCCCTCATAGTACAATACAGTGTCTCTGACGGTGGGGGGGCCCACTCGCCATCAGACACCGGCGTACTATGAGGGGCCCTGTGCCAGTACCGTCACCCACGAGTGTGCCCCCCCAGCTTGGTCATGGCCACAGCACTTGCAAGTTGCAATACTTACCTCTCCCTGCTCCACCGCTGTGTAGTCTGGGCAGTTAAATCCTTCACAGGGACGACCACTGCAAATTTGGTGAACTGATCGATGATAGTTAAGATGTAGCTATGGCCTGTCCTGCTGGCCTCTACCTTCAGATGATCAATGGCTACCATTTGTAATGGACGTCGACTCACAATCGGATGCAGTGGTGCTTTATGATCAGCTTTCACAGTTTTCCCAGTCACAGATGTGTGACATTCCTGCCACCATTTTTCAATGTCTCCTCTCATGCCAAAACTATAGAATCGCCTACGGCCTGTGGCTTCTGTCTTTTGCACTCCAAAGTGGCCAGACACATCATGATAGGCAGTGAGGACCATGTCTACAGCTCTCCCTGTGATCACAATTTGATGGAGACGAGTAACTGTGAAGGGATCCACGCTACTGCGATACAGCAATCCTTTATTCACAAATAACCATTTTCGCTGTCTCCACAGATAAAGTATTTGACGGTCAGAATCGCCTCTGTGAAATCTACCTGGAGTTTTTCCCGTGATTAGTAATTCCCAAATTTCTGCAAACACTCGACTTTCCGTCTTTACTTGTATCCATCTAGTTTCCAGTAGCGGAGAGTCTGGACTGGCTCACTGAGACTGAAATATATACTAAGATTTAAAAGTACCCCAACAATGTATACTGGTGTACGCTTCAAATACATTTCCCTTTTTCTACTTTTTATATTCTGGTGTAATCCATACTGAGCCTGTGATTGTCTGTATTTCACTCTGGAAATATAGACAGAAATTTACAATTACCCCTAGACTGGATACACCTGGTGTCTGCTGATACAGTACCTTTGTTCTAAATTTTTTATTACGGCATAATCCATACTGAGCGAGCGTGTGTTGTTTCCTCTTCTATATAAACGGAGATAAAATTTTTACCCTATACTATATACAGCTTCTATCTTGTTATACAGTACCTTTGTTCGACATTTAGTATTACGGTCAAATCCATACTGAGTGAGCGTCTGAGAGCGTCTCTGGAAATATATACCGAGATTTCAAATTTGCCCAACACTGTATACAGCTCTACGCTTCTGATACAGTACCCTTTTTTGCTATTTTGATTCTGGTGTAATCCATAATGAGCCTGTGAACGTCTGTTTGTTACTCCAGAAATATATTTGGGGATTTAAGATTATACCAACACCGTATACAGCTGTATGCTTGTGATACATTACCCATTTACTGCTTTTTATATTCTTGTCTAATCCATACTGGGACTGAGAGCTTTTGTGTCTGGCTCCTGAAATGTATATGGAGATTCAGAATGTTAAAACTATACTATATATACCTTGTATCTGTTGATACTGTACCCTTTCTCAACTTTTTATATTATTGTGTAATCCATACTGAGCCTGTGAGCGTCTGTGTATGACTCATGAAATATATATGGAGATTTACAATTATATCTAGACTGTATAGAGCTGTTTGCTTCTGATACAGTACCATATATCTGCTGGTATTTTGGGTACATTTTCACAAAAATTAGTAAGTATGGAGGAAGAGGCAACGGCGTGGGGGGCCAGCTGGTACTGATGGTGGTGGTGGTGCATCTGCTAGTAGTGCCAAAAGCACAATAGCAGCTAAGGCAGGAGGTGTTGAGCCTGCGTTATGGTCTGGCTCCGGAAAGCCTGTAAGGCTCCCTTTTCTGGGAGTAGGTAAACTGCTTTTAAAGCCAGAGCATCACAAACTGGTTTTGCCTTACATTGCTGAAACAGCCTCCAGCTCTATCCTCTACTTCCTCTACTGAAGTTTTAAAAAATACAAGCACTGAGTCATCAGTGCAGGCTTCTGGTCAGGAGCAACCCCTTTCCTTGGGTCCTTCACCCACACCAAAAGTGAAGGATGCGGCAGCCCACACTTCAGATTACTCCATGGAGCTCTTTTCACATACCATGCCTGGGTTTATTCTAAATGGGGCACATAATATATATGGAGCATTGTTTGGGCCCATAAGACACTGGAGCATCATCCATGAGGCCCATAATATACTGGAGCATTCCAAATGGGGGACATCAGACACTGGAGCAGCATTTACGGTGCCTATTATTTACTGGAGCATTAGAAATGGGACTCATTATATATGGAGCATTATGTGTGCCCATAAGACACTGGAACATCATCCATGGGGCCCATCATATACTGGAGCATTCTAAATGGGGCAGATCAGACACTGGAGCAGCATCTATGGGGCCCATTATACACTGGAGCATTAGAAATGGGGCCCATTATATATGGAGCATTATTTGGGGCCATAACACAATGGAGCATCATCCATGGGGCCTATCATATACTGGAGCATTTTAAATGAGGCAGATTATATATGGAGCATTATTTGGGCCCATTATACACTGGAGCATCATCCATGAGGCCCATCACATACTTGAGCATTCCAAATGGGGGACATCAGTCACTGGAGCAGCATTTACGGGGCCCATTATACACTGGAGCATTAGAAATGGGGCTCATTATATATGGAGCATTATTTGGGCCCATCATACACTGGAGCATCATCCAAGAGGCCCATCATATACTGGAGCATTCCAAATGGGGGACACCAGACACTGGATCAGCATCTATTTGGCCCATTATACACTGGAGCATTAGAAATGGGGCCCATTATATATGGAGCATTATTTGGGCCCATAACACACTGGAGCATCATCCATTGAGACCATCATATACTGTAGCATTATGTGGAGCTCATCATATACTGTATGGAACATTATATGGGACCAATTATTCTGTATAGAGAAATATAGGGGGCTCATTATTCTGTATGGCACACCATGTGGTGGCCATAATACTGTATGGAGTAATATACTGTCCGTTTTTTGAGCTATTGTAGAATTTAAAATAGATATCAGTCATGTCATGTAAGAAGTGAAGTATTTTTCATTGTACTATACCTATATTTCTGTGCCTTACCGGAGCATCATGAATTGTGGTATGTGTTAAAGGGGCGCACTGACAATCTTTGGCCCAGGGCACACGAAAACCTGGCGCCAGCCCTACCCCCCCCACAACTTTAGCCAAATAACCCCCAGTTTTCAATGCGTAACTATTAGTTTAAAGTAAATTAAGGTAATAAGAATTGATGTTGGCATTGAAATGGGCAGTGTAGGTGTGTTTTCTTCCTCCACTCCCTGCCGACTTTGCTTCCCCATTGACTTGCATTGGGTTTCGTGTTTCAGGCAGACCACGACTTTTCCCTATAGTCGGCCGATTTCGTTCGACTCGACTTTTGAGAAAGTCGGGTTTCATGAAATCCAACTCGACCCTAAAAAAGGCAAAGTCGCTCATCTCTAAAAGGGACACAACAGATTTGAAAAGTGGAGCTTTGTCAGGAAGGTGAAACAAGCTTCAGCGGTAGACACAGCTAGTTTTATTTTAAGATCTCTCAAGCATTTCTAAAATGCATGATCTCATTAATTTGACAATTTTGTATATGTAGAACTGGAATGAGAAATAAAGCAAATAAATAAAATATAATCATTTTCTTGTTGCCTAACTACCATTTGTTTTATTGCATGTAGGAGTTTTGTGGAATCTTTCTTCTTGTGATGCACTTAAAATGCCAATAATTCAGGATGCCCTAGCTGTGCTGACCAATGCAGTGATTATCCCGCATTCTGGATGGGAAAACTCTATACTGCAGGATGATCGTAAAATACAGTTACATTCATCGCAGGTGCTTCGCAATGCAACTGGGTGTCTAAGGTAAGGATAGAGTAATAAATGTGACTCATCACTCTAAACTACCTTCTTCCATTACTGCACAGTCCAGTTCAGATACTCGTGTGTTGCCATAATCACTCTAACCAGTCTGCAGTTGAACAATCCTATACAGGAAGCTATCATATACCGCGTGTTTAATACTTTTCTAAAATCGCAATCATCGATTGTTTTCATCGATTGTTTCAACAGATTATACTAGAGTTCTGTAGAATTGGACGAGATTGGCTAGTCTTTGTTCCTCAAAAGTCTTTGCTTTACTTTGCTCACTGGTTGTCCTTCTGTCATCAACTTTTGGTAGCTACTAACTGGTAAATGCCCAGGATGTGCTTTTGAAATGCTCTGATGTAGTTTTCTAGCCAACAAAATTTGACACGTCAAAGATGCTTAAATACCGATATAATACTTAATGTGAACATTCAAATCACCCCATTTTGCCCACATTGAAAATAAAGAAATTAAAAATACTCATATGTGGTTTTATTACATTCACAAAAGTCTGACCTATCAAATTAATTAATCCAATCAGTCAGCGGCATAATGAGAAAGAAACTAAATGCCAGAATTATGGCAAGGAAATTAAATGAGAGGTGATCAAAACAATGTATCTATCCCAGAATGGTACCAATAAAAATGTAATCTCGGTGCAAAAAATAAGCTATCACACAGCTCCATCAACCACAAATTGAGACTACAGGTCTCGGAAACTGGACACTTAAGCAATTTTTTTTTTCACAAATTTCCAATTTTTTTTCACCACTTAAATAAAAAAAAATCATATTTTGCATCTCCATAATCGTATTGAACTGAAGAATTATGTTGCCAGGTGATTTTTACCATATAATGAACATGGTAAATAAAAACAAAACATACAAATATTGTGGAATTTTACTTTTCTCTCAATTTTTGCTGCATTTCAATTTTTTTACGTTCTTTCCAGTATATAAAATGTTAAAATCAATGGTGTCATTCATGCTACATGATCCACTAATAATTAGAAATAATGTAACGGACTCCATTATAAGAGCCAATTTTTATGATGATCAAGGTCCCATGTAGAGATGGTTAATGTTGTATAAAAACAGTCTCACAGAAGCAGGTAATTTAAGGGTTGCTGTGTTCTGTCAAACATTTCCCTATTGTTATGTCAATATGCTCTGATTAGTGGGAGTTGGATGTCAGAATCCTTTTGACTTTAGAATTAGGCAACCACGGATCGAAAAATAGTTCAAAGGGGTTGTACAAAGTTTCGTTGTTATCCCTTTTTGTGAGGATAGGGTATAACTTCAGACTGCTGGAGGTCTGACTGGTGGGAACTTCACAGATCATGAGAACTTTTGCCCTGATGAGCCTTGTGTGAATGGTACAGTGGTCGAGTTTGCACACTCCCACACCATTGATTTTCTAAGGACCACTGAAAATACCTGAGCGCTGTGCTTGTCTTGTCTTTATGCAAATTGTCTCTTCAGAGAGGAAGAGGACTAGAACTCTAGTGCCACCTATTGGAGGTAGCAATCCTAAAAGTCAATGTTGACCCTTTAACGAGCCTTCTTACATGACTTAGGATAAAAGCCAAGCCAGAATCTCCATTTGCAGACACTGTGTTTCGGGGTACTGCCCCTCATCAGTGCAAAGTGGGAGATCTGGCTTGGCTGTGAGAGAGGCGTCTGACCGATATCCAAGAAGTATCATTTCTCCTTGCGGAGAATGACATGCTAAGCATGTCGAGGTGAGGAGACTTAAAGCCACAATGCTCCTCTGGGAAATATACTAATTATGCAAATTGTCTCTTCAGAGAGGAAGAGGACTAGAACTCTAGTGCCACCTATTGGAGGTAGCAATCCTAAAAGTCAATGTTGACCCTTTAACGAGCCTTCTTACATGACTTAGGATAAAAGCCAAGCCAGAATCTCCATTTGCAGACACTGTGTTTCGGGGTACTGCCCCTCATCAGTGCAAAGTGGGAGATCTGGCTTGGCTGTCTTGTCTTTGGCATTTACATTAAGAATGATTGCAACGCCAGTGTGCATTTAATCAAACCCTGCTCCATTTATCATTTATCAGTTATTTTGGGCAGTCTTATAGACAAGGAAGGAGAGGTCGAGCATGCTGCAGAGTTCTGTTCTGGGAATAGTTGGGGTCCCAACTGTCAGAACCTCAGTGATAAATAAGCATGTTATCCCCTCTCCTTTGGATAAAAAATAATCTTCTATTTTGGGAATAACCCTTTGATTTAATCAAATTGCTTTTACCCCTATTCTGTCCACTTTTATTAGATTTGTTATTTCCTCTGATTTTCAGTGCAGCCATGCAGTGTACATCCGAATCAACTCACAGGATCTGGGTGCAGTCTGCTGTGTAAAGTCACACATTTCTCTTCCACACCATGTCACTGTAAGAAGGGGACATTTACTGTAGTGTTGTAAATTCAGGCAGTGGAAACAAGCAGAAGAAACAAGTTCTGGCAATGCTGCCAAAGGAACATATTCGTGGCGTGACCAGACCTGCATTTATGGTATGGGGTCTTTTGACTAATTATGTCCTGCCTGCTCTCTTCAGGGATGATGCTGTCAACCTCCAGGCACTGTGCCTGGCATCATGCATTCAATAATAGCGCCATTCCCCCTCTGTGTCTGATGTTTCAGCCAGTGGGCGCGATGACGCCATTTCATCGAACCATGCTGTGCTGGACAGTGGAACTGCTGAGGAGATATAGTACAGAGACTGCAGCATTGGGGAGCTAGGAGAAGTGAGTATTATTGATTTTTTTTTAATCAGTGAGTACGTGATAGCCATAATACTGGAGGACTATGGGGTGTGCATTATACCATATGGGAGGTGCAATATACTATATGGGGCTGCATTATATTATATGAGGGCTGCATTATACTATATAGGGCTACATCATACAATATGGAGGTTGCATTATACGCTTCGACCCTGAATCATAATAAATGTGTGGCCTGAAGATCCACTGGAGGATGACTCACCACTGTTCCTTCGACTTCTCTCTTCCAGCTGCGACTGACTCCTGGTACCTGGAGCCTCCTGCTTCCATGACCTGACTGTGGTCACCATTTCCTTTAAGGATGCCTCTGCCCTCTGGCTGAATGTGCTGCGACCATTGCAGGCGGCAGCACATAATACCACGCTTCCCGTGCCTGACTCTCCTCGATGCTGGAGACCACTTTTACTGCCACTGCATATGGTCTCCAAGGCTGGAATAGGTGCGGGAGTTGAGTAATGGTAATCATTGCAATCACTGTGACTGCATATGGCTGCGACGGTCCTCCACTGCGGCCGCTTTCTCAACTCCTCCTTCTTGCTCCTGCTTCTCCACACCCGTGGTGCTCCAGCTACTAGCAATCCTCCGTTGCATTCAGACAGGTAACTCACTTGGCAATGGCATCTCTCTTCAGGGCACGACGTCTGGGCTCCACCCGTTCGTGGGTGTAGTTACTTCCTTCTGCCCCACCTGTTCTTCAGGCATCTGCTGTAGGTGTCTGGGCCTCTTCTTCTTCTGCCGCGCCCATCTCGAGTGGGAACCAGTCACTATGGGACATGGCCTCGGCTCAGGCCACCGCTTCTTCCATCTTCGTGCACTTTTCTGCTTATAACACTCACGGTGGATGGCACCGCTCTCATCTTTAACTCCACTGACCGCCATCTTTATGTAAGTGTTTGATGCCATCTTTAAGTCTCCAACGGCCACCATCTTTGCTGTTTTCAAGGCTCCTCCACTCTCGGCATATAAGGCATCACAATCCTGTCAACTACGCCAATTCTGTAAGGTGGCCAGGGTGGTAGTCTTGGCAACAGGCTGTTCTGTTCCTAAACCCTGGCACCCCACAGATAGAATACAGTGTCCCTTCTGCTGCATGTTCAGCATGCGCAGCAGAAAACTTACAGTTACTGTCAGAGTCCTTTCCAGTTTTGTCACTCCGGCTTCATGTTTCCAAGTTCCCCAAAACACCTCAGAGTCACAGTTCTTTTACAACAGTTGAACTTTACTAATCAACAGGGCATTCATCACCTTGGCAGCACAATTCACACAGAGCAACGTATTCTGCGCTTTCCCTGCCTTCCGAGAAGACTCTATTCTCTCTGTAGTCTATCTCTTTCTTCCCAGCAATACCTGACATCTCTTTGGACAATCTGTGTCCCACCCGTGCCTCCACCAGCTCCCTGTCTGCCCCTCGTCTGGTTCCAATTAGGAAAGGTGCTGGGAATGCCATCTCAGCTGTTCCCACCCCAGTTGTAGACCCAGGTCATTTTAAGCTGGTGCCTGTCTCCAGCCTTGGGGCCCTTCCTGCTGTAGCAGCTTTATCTCCACGAACTGCAGCCATCTGCTCACTGCTTCTCACACATCCAGCCCTGGGTAAGGCTGCCTGGCCTCTGTCTCTAATCAGGAAGTGCCTGTCCTATTCCTCCCTGCTCTGTATTCCTCCCTGCTCTTGTGGCCCCTCCCATTTGCTTAACCCTTACCTTACCACGCTCATGTGGCAGTGATCCCGGCCTCCAGGCATTTCAAGCGCACACTCATCAGCGAATGACAATGACATCATATGCCGGCGACATGCTCGCTGACATCAGTTGCCAGCCTCCTTTTGGCTTGTGGCTTTAATCATTGCCATGCGGGCCTGGGCTAGCAAGGCAATAGAGTAGTAACTGAACTTGCATCTCTGATGCAAGTTCAGTTACTGCACCGGCAGAACCTGCCGCTACCTCTCCTCAGGGATGCATCGTCGCCTGAGGCGAAGTGCTCAACTTGCCTCATGGTAGGTGCACCCCTGGTTTTAGCAGAGGCAGTGCTGCAGTGATTCCAGGTTGCGACTTATATGGACGACGTACTTTGAGATGACAATTCGGGCAGGGAGAAGGAGGCGGTACTTGAGCTGGAGTAGGAGGTGGAGGAAACCCTGAATGAACTAGGGCCTGCAATCCTCATCGTTGGTAGCATGTTTGCCGTAACAAGATGCAACCCTGTCCAGGCTTCCACTAAGTTCATGCAGTGTGCTGTCAGTGAAATGTAGCATCCGTGGCTACAAGCACTTGTCCACTTGTTAGTGGATAACTGGATCTTCCCAATAACTGTGTTGGTTAGGGCATGAGTAATGTTATAGGACACATGATGGTGGAACGTGGAGGCAAGCCCCGACAGGACACTAAGTCCCGAAGAACTGCCACCACCATGAAATTGCGGAAAGCCTCAGTGTCCACTTGTCTTAACCACAACTTTCCCTGGGCAAGCAGTCTGGAAATGTTCCTGTATAGTGATTTGGCCATTGGGTGGGTAACTGCATATTTTCTTCTGTGTTACAAGGCCTGGGATAGGGAAGGCTGAACGCTGAACTGGGAAAATGAATTGGACATGGTTGCTGATGGTACTTGCAAATGTGCAATGACAAATCCAGGGCGGGAGGCATCTGCTCCTGCATCCTGGACAGGGAATTGTCAAGAATGTAGCACAGGGGGAGGTGTGGCGCCCCCAGGAGTCTGGTCGCCACAGTGGCATCACCTTCCTCCTAGGGAGTATGATGTCATGCTTGGAAGCAATGAAGGGTCTCTCTAGCAGGTAAATACAACACACAACACAGTTTCCACACCAGGCCAGCAGAGGGAGCTCTGAACCAAAACTGGGGGAAGAGCTTCTCTCTGGGGGCAAGGGAGGAGTTAGAGGAGTTCGTGTGAGGAGGGCAACGTGTGTGGACGTGGAGGAAAGGAGCTGGAAGATTGAGCAGAGAGTTCAGGCTCATTCCCAGCTATAGCGCATGATCTGGAGCCCGGTCTCCAAGGTTGTAAGGAAACTGATGTTCCTGCAGCAGAAACCAGAGGAATAGGAAGCTGTAAATGCTCTATTCCCATATAAGACTCGGAGGCACAACAGCAACGGGTGAGCCAGAAGAGAAAGGCTACAGCTGTCTGCCATACAAGGGAGTTCTAAGAGAGAGCAAGAAGGAGGAACTTCAGTGTAACTCAGTACTGCTTGTACCTCAACTAAGCGCTAGAAAGGAGACAACACAACCAATCTGCATAGAGAGATCCCTAAGTTGCTTCCAAGCTGGCCAGCTTCTATTTCATCTGTAATCTGGACTCTGGACTGCATTTGCCAAGCAAAGTAAAGGTAAAAGAAACTGCACTCTGTTGTGTCCTTGCCTTCTTCCTGCAATCTCTTCAGCACTGCTACATCTCTGTGCCTAACACTGCACCCTCTTCCTCAACACCTATTCTCTCTGCCCTGGGACTACAGCTCTGCCTGTGGGGAGCTATTACATCCGGCTGCCATATATCTTCTGTCCCAGAGGATCTGTCTGCAGCGTCGGCTTAACATCTTCATTGCCGAACACCACAGGTGGCGTCATGAATCATTCATTCACAAACTTCAATCATCCACTCTCTATCCCTTTTACATGGGCGCCCAGGGCCACGGACCGGGTCACCGCTACTGTGACACATTCCTCTGAGATACCGGCCCGGTACCGAGTACCCCACCGCCCTGGCGGGCGACCCAGAGGCAGTGAAGCCCCCTTCAGAAAATGATTGTGGACAGAGGCCTTCGGACCACCTAGTTGAGTGGTTTGATGACATGAGACTGCTTGTTAAAATATTTGGGCATCACTACACACAAGCTTCTCATGAAAGATTCAGGGTGAGAGGCCAGAACCAATAAATAGAAATGTAAAGATCTCCTCACAGTGACCGAATGTAGGATCACGTGTCTATTGGGACTCACCATGTTGTGAGGAAGGAGGATTGAGGTGAGGATTATGTGGTCCAGACTCTTGGCTAGTGAGACTGGACCATGTGTAAGACAGGTTAGTGCTGGGAAGCATACTGCAAGCATTATCCGTCATCCAACCGACCACCTGTTCTCACGGTCTCATGGATGAGTGTGTTTGTTGTTCTCCCACAGCAAGCACTTTTTCACCTAGCCCAAGGCCTCGGCCTCTGCATGCACAGGTACAACAGGTGAGTTTCAACCAACATCACGTGATTGAAATAAAGCTGTTTACCCACAATTTTGTAAAGATGGCAGCAATTTTGTGCAGTCCATTTCTTGGGTTCAGTGTGACATTAAGTCAAATTTGCTTTTTTCCTCAGTTTTTTTCTGTTGCTCCAATACACACTAATACAGCACAGCACAAAAAGAGGACTTGAAAATCCTCCAATAATAGAAAACAGCAAAAGAGCAACAAGGTTTACCCGTCCAGGCCTCCAAACAAATGCACGGACCCGTATAATAGGATGCAGCGGACCCATATAATAAAGATGGCAGCACAGGTGCAAAAATACCAATAAAACAACTGCTCGCAGCCTACCAATACATGGAGGGGGCGGTTGCCTGGTATGTTGATGCACAAAACAACTTGTATGCGGCGCTGTTCACATTAAGGCCATGCACAGCATCCAGGCCAGCCTAGTATCCACACCCTTCTATTAGCTCAGGCGGGCTTCCCAGCGCTATCAAAATGCATGCCATGTGAACAGACACCGCAGTTTACAAGATGGGCCCAGCTGCACCCCGAATAAAAAGTGCAAAAAACACATTTAAAAAAATGTGGAGTATTAGCTGATATTTTGGCCAAAATACGTGAGCCCGTAATCTATGTCAAAGATCTCCACGTTTACGGGTACCTAACACTAAATACTAACACTAATACAGCACAGCACAAAAAGAGGACTTGAAAATCCTCCAATAATAGAAAACAGCAAAAGAGCAACAAGGTTTACCCGTCCAGGCCTCCAAACAAATGCTCCAATACACACAATGGAAATAAACATGTGTATAACAAAATGTTTAATTGCAAAACTTTTCTGAGAGAAATACTTAATTTTCTGAAACAATAACAAGGATGCCAACACTTTCGGCAATGACTGTACATATGCACCTACAGGTGCGTCTCACAAAATTAGAATATCATGAAAAAGTTAATTTACTTCAGTTCTTCAATACAAAAAGTGAAACTCTTTTCTCTACATGTAAAAATGAATGTGTGTGTATCAACAACCAATCAAGAAGCATCTTTCATTTCACCAGAGCTGGTTAAAAGATGCTGAGCTGTGATTGGTTGCTATGACCAACAGTTTTCCCACTTGACAACACCTCAGCAGACACTGACATGATGGGAGAAATATAGCATCCCTGGGAACATAAGCTCCCAGCCATTGTCTGCCCCCCTGAAAGTAGCAGAGTGCACATGACAGAAATTAATCCCCCCTCCCGTGTCCATATACCCCTCACAAATCTTCCATCCCGTAGGCACATCTTCCCTATTAAAGGAATCATTGGTGTGGAAGTCAGAGCAAATCCATCCAGCACTTTGGTTTTGACCCCAGGCCTCTCTTAAAGGGATCCCCGGTATGGAAGTTAGGACAGTTCCACTCAGCTCTGTGGTTCTGATCCCAGGGTCTGTTAAAGGGATCATTGGTATGGAATTTAGGGCAAATTCACTCTGCACTTTGGTACTGACCCCAGGCCCTTCTTAAAAGGATCTTCAGTATGGAAGTCTGGGCAAATCCATCCAGCGCTTTAATTTTGACCCCAGGCCTCTCTTAAAGGGATCCCCGGTATGGAAGTCAGGGAAATTGCCTTCAAATGCTCTGGTACTGACCCCAGGCTCTCTTAAAGGGATTTCCTGTATGGAAGTTAGGGCAAATCCCTCAGCGCTCTGATTCTGATCCCAGGCTCTCTTTAAGGGATCCCCGGTATGGAAGTTAGGGCAAATCCACTCAGCGCTCTGGTTCTGCACAAGTTCCCTCATAAAGGGATCCTCGGTACGGAAGTGAGGGAAAATCCATTCTGCGCTTTGGTACTGACCCCAAGCCTCTCTTAAAGGGATCTCCGGTATGGAAGTTAGGGTAAATCCCTCAGCACTCTGATTCTCACCCCAGGCTTCTATTAAAGGGATCATTGGTATGGAAGTCAGGGCAAATCCACTCAGCGCTCTGATTCTGACGCCATGCCTCTCTTAAAGGGATCCCCAGTATGGAAGTTAGTACCGTTCCACTCAGCACTCTGGTTCTGACTCCAGGCTGACGGGATGATGTGGGATATTAGTGGTAGTTGTCCGGTGGCTCTGGCTGATAGGATGATGTGGGATATTAGTGGTAGTAATCCAGTGGCTCTGGCAGACGGGATGATGTGGGATATTATGGGTAGTAGTCCGGTTGCTATGGCTGATGGGACGATGTGGGATATTAGTGGTAGTTGTCCGGTGGCTCTGGCTGATGGGATGATGTGAGATATTAGGGGTTGTAGTCCAGTGGCTCTGTCTGACGGGATGATGTGGGACATTATAGGTGGTAGTCCGGTAGCTCTGGCTGATGGGATGATGTGGGATATTATAGTGCATGTGGCTATGCGGAATGGGTGGGGCTCTACACTCAGCTTTATATATATAGATATAATCATTATAATTTGTTACAACTAACCATAGTTAGTTACTATGCCCGGGCAGCGCCGGGCTCTTCAGCTAGTATTATATAAAGTCATTACAAACAGAGTGATCTATTTCAAGTGTTTATTTCTGTTAACGTTGATGATTATAGCTTAAAGCCAATGTGTCATGGATCTGGACGGGAATTCCTTTTCCCGTCCTGGGCTGTACGGAGTTAACTTTGCAGGCCTCCTTTTGGTTTTGGGGGGACTATATTAACCCGCTCTCCTGTGGGGGTTTGTCAGTGATAGTTCTGTTCTGGGCTGAGCAGCTGATCTTGCTATATCTGTGTATACCGTTTGTTCCCGTGTGCTTGTCTAGTGTATGATCCGCCTTGCCCCTCATTTTGTGTCTGCTCTCTGATTTTGTACCTCTGCTATTTTTCTGGTTCTGATCTCTGGCTTGCTCTCCGACTTCCCTCATTGTCTGTACCCTTTGTTACTGCAATCATGTATGGCTTTTCTGACTTTGGCTTGTATTTGACCATTCTTTAGTCTGTACCCTTGTATACTGCATTGCCCTCTGGCTATTGAACCCGGCTTGTGTGACCACTCTTTCTCCCTTGCACGGAGCTTAGCTCCTTCTCCAGCCACTCCCCCTGTGATCACGTGTCTCAGGTCCTGTTAGTGCAGCTTGCGCTCTGCAGCAGCCATTCACTTCTATTAGTTACTGCTGTCTCCCCATTCACTCCCCCTAGTGTTCATTCCCTGGACACAATCTCTGTGTCCGTTACACAAAGAAAACCCAAAAGTCATTATCTCAGTAAATTAGAGTACTTTATCACACCAGCTTGAAAAATGATTTTAAAAGACAAAATGTTGGCCTACTGAAATGTTCAGGAAATGCACTCAGTACTTGTTTGGACCTCCTTTTGTTTCATTTACTGCATCAATATGGCATGGCATGCAGGGGATCAGCCAGTGGCACTGCTGAGATGTTATGGAAGCCCAGGTTGCTTTGATAGCAGCCTTTAGCTCATCTGCTTTGTTGAGACTGGAGTCTCTCATCTTCCTCTTGACAATAGATTCTCTATGGAGTTAAGGTCAGTCAAATTTGCTGGCCAATCAAGCACAGTAATTCTGTTGTTTTTAAGCAAAGTATTGGTACTTTTGGCAATGTGAACAGGTGCCAAGTCCTGCTGGAGAATGAAATTTCCATCTCCAAAAAGCTTGTTGTCAGGACTCTGAACATTTTTGATTATCTTTTGGGTATTCCTGCCCTCTTTCAATATGGTGTCTTTTGTCTCATATGCCCTGTGTCTTGCTGCTTTATAACTCCACCCCAGCCTTTAGTCTGTACTAGAGTATTATGCCTGTGTCCAACTCCTGACCCTGGTAGTTTCCTGGCTTTGTACCTGCTTCTGTGTACCATTGTGGGTATCCTGTCACTCTGCTCTCAGAGTTTCTGCTGCATACTCCGGTTTCCAGTATTCCTCCTGCTTCCAGCTGTTCGTGTTGCTCTGACCTGCATTTGTTGTACACATAAACTGATTGATGCTCTGCCCTGCAATACCTGAGACTTCCTTCCCAGGCCTCCGTGGATGAGCAAATATATTATGTAAACTGCCTTCTCTTATATATATATTTATCCATGTACTGTATGGACTAGACAAAGACTTCCTTGTTTGCAAGCAACCTCAAGTGTGCCTCACAGACTGCTTTGCTGATTGCATTTTCCTCTGAGGTTACCTACAGACTCTGTTCGATAGCTTCACTGTGTGATTATGGACTTCCCTGTACCTGTTTGAAACACCGTGTGATGATATAGACTTTACCACTGTGCTTTGTATTGTCTTGCTCCATTCAAAAGACTCCTGAGTCACTAATTATAATTATTACAGGATGCTCTAGCCATTAAAGGAGTCTTAAATGTAGATATATACACCGGCGCTCCACCTAATGCAAACTAGAGCTGCAGACACTGAGACAGCCTCTGCTGGTGGTTGACAAAAAGGAGGTTTAGGCTACTTTCACACATCAGGTTTTCGCCGTCAGGCGCGTTCCGGCGTCGTGCCGGAGCGCCGGATCCGACAAATGTTTTGTAAAACCGGATGTGACGGATCCGGTTTTCTGCCGGATCCGTCTTGCGCATGACAGCCAAAACCGGATCCGTCTCATCCGGTTCATCCGGTTTTCGATCCGTTTTTCGACGGATTACGCCGGATCCGGTTCTTAAAAAGGCCCCTTGTGGCCTTCCGAACGGCATTGGCTACTAAAAAACTATATATACCGTGTTCCTACAGCCCTTCTTTGACAGGTTGTAGAGGAGAAAGTGCAGGTTGGAGAGAAGAGCAAGTAACTGGCGAAGATGGATGTTGTGATTGGAAATATTTTGAAGAATTTGGCGGATTTTACAGCGGAGGCGAATCATTTGAGGGTGATTGTTCTGGAGAAGGAGAGAACGAGACAACAGCGCATCAGGCATCGTAGACGACGTTTGTGGATCCACCCCATCACAGCCAAGAGAATGACGCGTGGGGTCTATTCTACACTCTGCATGGACCTTAGACATAACCCGGAGAAATTTTTTGGATATGTTCGGATGAAAATGGAGAATTTTGATCACTTGGTGGAGAGCATTGCACACCTCATAAGAAAATCGGACACCTATTGCCGCTTCTCTGTTTCACCCGCAGAGCATCTGATGGTGACTTTAAGGTAAAAGTCACATTTATTGGATATGCTCACATCAGAGCACACTTTCACTGCAATCTTGTTGGTGGTAGTTTGTATCTCCAAGTGTTATAGCTGAGTTTTGGTATGTAATGCTGTTATTTTAAACTAATTGATTGTCTTTTAATTCCCCACAGATTTCTTGCAACTGGAGAATCCCTTTCGTCACTGCATTTCCAGTACAGACTCGGGATTTCCACCATATCTGGAATAGTGAAGCACACATGCCGTGCACTGTCGGACTCCTTAGCTGAAGAGTTTTTACCAGAGCCCACAACAGAGAGGTGGATTGAAATTTCTGAAAAGTTTCTACAGATATGTCAGTTTCCGAACTGCTTGGGTGCTGTG
Organism: Dendrobates tinctorius; assembly: GCF_039654945.1. Classification (NCBI taxonomy): domain Eukaryota; kingdom Metazoa; phylum Chordata; class Amphibia; order Anura; family Dendrobatidae; genus Dendrobates; species Dendrobates tinctorius. The sequence goes on from NW_027361768.1 coordinate 2,404,349, forward strand.
GATGGGAAACATATCCGCATTGTAAAGCCAGCAGGATCAGGATCGGAATATTTCAATTACAAGAAATATTTTTCAATTGTCCTCATGGCCATCGCTGACACGGAATACAAATTTATTGCTGTTGATATTGGGGCCTATGGCCACTCCAATGACTCTCAAGTTTTCAAACTGTCTGCCATGGGGCGTAAACTGTATGGAAACACCTTCCAGTTCCCATCCCCTAGACCGCTGCCGCAAACATCTGGTCCACCTATGCCTTTTGTCTGTGTAGGGGATGAAGCATTCCAGCTGTCAGAACACCTTCTGAAACCCTACTGTAGCAGAGGATTGACAAGAATAAAACGCATTTTTAATTAGCGGCTAACAAGAGCAAGAAGAATGGTGGAATGCTCCTTTGGTATTCTGACAGCCAAATGGCGTGTCCTATTGACTGCGATCAACCTCAAGACAGAAACTGTGGATGAGGTGATCAAAGCCTGTGTGGTACTCCACAATTTTGTTATGTGCAAGGAACCCATTTCCATTGAGGACACCGCTGAAGAAACCACCTTGCAAGATTACCAGAACATTACCAATAGAAGTTCTGTGACGGTGTCACGAATGAGGGACAATTTTGCAGAATACTTTGTCACCTCAAGGCAGAATAGACTGGCAGGATGACAGAATTTGATAAATTTCTGCCCTTAACCAAAGTTGTGTACCTTCTGTACCAACAGTATATACCTTTGCCAACCAAAGTTGGCTATCTTGTCCTGGTTTAACTATTTTTACCTTTAGGCCACAGGTGTGTACCTGGTTGTGTTTTATGCAAAGAATTTCACCTTTTAACAAAAGTTGTGTACATTGTTAGGAAATCACCAACAAGATACACAATTTTTTGGTGAAATAGTTTGCTTCAAACACAACCAGGAACTGTGGCAAAAAGGTAAAATTTATTTACCTTTTACCTACAGTTAGATACCTGGTTTTGAGAACCTTTTTACCTTTTAAATACTCTGTATTTAACCTTTTTTTACCATATTTCGCCGCAGAAAGAAATGACAGACAACCAGTGTAAAACAATAATTAAACTTTTATTGAAAATTTTTTTTTTTAGAATACTTTTTTGAAATTTAAAAACTTTTTTAATAAAACTTTTAAACCACAAACTTGTTCATTTATTTAAAAACACACATTCTTATAAATTTGTGTAGTGTGGGGTGGAAATACTGCTGGAGGGGCAGCGGGACACTTCGACACTGGGAGTGTGGAGAGAGGACTGGGATCGTGGAGGGGAAGGAATAGTTAGAGGTGAAGGTGTGGAAAAAGCTAGAGAATGGGTGGACATGTGGGAGGCAGAAGAGGTGGTGGGTGGTGGAGTGGAGGGTTGGGCAGGGACTGTAGGAGCAGATGATGTGGATGGAAAGTGGTATGGGGAAGGAGTTTGGTACGGGGAAGGAGTTTGGTATGGGGCAGGTTGCTGGAAGTGGGGAGATGTCTGGTAATGGGGAGGTTGCTGGTACTGGGGAGGTTGCTGGTACTGGGGAGGTGGCTGGTATGTAATAGGAGGGGAAGGATGGAAAGTGGCTGGAGGGGGTGCAGGTGGAGGAACTACTGGGGTGGGAGGAGGAGGTTGGTAGGTAACGTGCTGGAGAGCACCATGGCACGAATGCTTTACAAGCATCTGCTGGCTAGGATAGAGCGTTTTCATGCGCTCCACAGCAGACCTGAAAAAGGTGTGGTTTGGCGAAGATCTTGCTTCTGAATGCATGGTTTGCAGAAGTGTCTTCACCTCCAGAATGTTGGAGTTGATCTGCTGAAAGCCTGCGGAGATTTGCTCTGACAAGACTTTTAGACAGTTCTGGAAAGATGCATTCAGATGCAAGAACTCTGGCGCATAAGTCTTTTCCTGACCCCTCTGCCGCTGCTGCCCAGTACCCGCAGGTGTACTAGAGGTGGCAGGGGCAGAAGGGTGGGGTAAAGGGAAAGCGATCTCCTCACCAGCAGCTCTATGTAATGTTGTCGGCCACGATGCTCCTGTGCTGGTGGATGGGACAGATGGGTCTAATGTGTGGGAAGGCTGGGAAGGTGCAGATGTACCGGGGTGGTCGAAGTGTCCCTCGGTGCCGGTCTCCTCAGGGATCGCCTCAGAAGGGTCCAACCGTGCAGGCTCCCGAGTGCTGCTCACCGTGCTGTGGAATAAAGAGAAAAAAACAATTAAAACAGTGACATGGCATGGCCCTGGCTGAAAAAATTTTTTTACATCTAAACATTTTTTTTTACATGTGGTGTGTAATATTTACCTTCTGGTGACCATTGTATCCCGGAGGAACGACAGGGCTCATGCGTACTTGTACTTGCTCCTGCGTCCCCAAGATCCACTCGGGGCCCGCATCTCTTTATTGAACTCCTTCTTGAAACGATCCCTCACAGACCGCCACCGCTTCACAATTCTCTCCCCTGAAACGAGAAAGGACAAAGTGGTTAATATACAACATCAGTGTTTCCCAAACTCCAGTCCTCATGGTCACCAGGGGTCATGTTTTCAGGATTTCCATAGTAACTAGAAATCCTGAACGCATGATCCATGGGGACCACGAGGACTGGAGTTCGGGAAACACTGGTTTACATCAAGCAACCGGTACTGTATATACTTACGCTCTTTAATCTGGGCCCGAGCATCGAGGTCCTCCCAGGGGTCCACAAGGAGCCAACAGATTTCCTCCCAGAGCCGTCGGGTAACTATCAGGTCAGCATGGCGGCGGTCAGCCATATTCCATAGCGGCTCCCTTTCTCTGACGAGATCGATGAGGTGGTCCACATCTATTCCTCCATCCTCACCGTCAGAGTCGGGAGCACGCTGTGAAAGCTGTTAAAGTAAAAGAGAAAAATAGAAAAATTAGGCACCACACTTTAAGACATGAAATAAAAAGTGTACCAAAATTTAACTGAAATATTATACTTACACGCTGTCGCTGACGACCCTGGGAGGCACTGCGAGGACCTCTTGGCCGAGCACCAGATTGGGAAGACTAGAGAAGAAAAGAAAAAAATTTATGTGTTTGGATATTGGCATATTTGTTTGCTGTGTGATGTCTGCGGTACATTGTTTTCTATGTGTTGTGTGTAGTGTGATGTTGTGTTTCTGCATTTGATGAAAAAACTTACCAATTGTGAGCCCACTCCAGGTGTGTGTCCACCCCTTCCTTCTTCTTCTGGGAGCTCCTCTTCAGCTTGTGATTCCTGTTTTGAAATAAAAGCCAATGAATAGACATATATTACAGAGATGATGGATTTTGGAAATAAAAACTTACCATCAAACGCTGACGATGCGAGGGAGGGCTCCCAAAAGAAGATGTGGTGTCCTCCTGCTGGCCAGACTCCATGCCTGTGGGTGGTGCTGCTGCTGATGCTGCTGCCAGTGCTGCTGCTGCTGCATCTCTTGGGCGGCTGTTGAATAAGAGAAACAAAGGGCCAATGAATATCTTGATATTCCATGGCCCTAGTTTTGAGGAATGGGGGATTTGATAATTACCGTCTCTCATCTGCTGGTGGACTCCCCTCCCGTTGTTCAGCATGTTCGCTTTGCTGCTCCATTTGGGGTGGTGTTGATGGTGCTGCAGTGGTCTCCTGCCTTCTCCTGCACCTGGTTCCTGTCTTGGGTGGCATGTTGGGTGTGGCTGAGGGTCCCACTGTCATGGTTTTTTATATGTGTGCTGTAGGCAGAGCTACTGAGCATGCTCAGACCCAAAAAAACGGATTCAGCACATTGCGGCGCTCATAGACTTTCACTGTGTGAAAAAGCCGGACGCGCCGGATCCGGCAGGTCCAGCTTTTTCGCCGGAGACAAAAAACGTTACAGTTGCCGTTTTTTCCAGGCGCCGGATTGCGACACATTGCCGGATCCGGCGAAAACCGGACGAAACGCATGGCCATCCGACGCGATGGAAGTCAATGGGGGGAAACCGGATCCGGCATTGCATTTCGCTGGATGCGGTTTTTGTCAAAAGAGCCGGATCGCGCCTGACGGTGAAAACCTGATGTGTGAAAGAGGCCTTACAAAGACAAAACAAGACAATTGCGCTAAAGTTGCAATTGTGTGAGTAATAACTAAAAATCATGGAGGCATAACATGTAGATGAAAAAACCGTCTGCCTACCTTAAGAAGAATATATGGTCCAGCACGGATAGAATGATACTATGAAGAAAGTTCTGACCCGCAAAAAGATCCACAGAGGTAGCTGCACCAGAAGGATCCTGTACACTGGAGCAGGGAAGTGGGAGCCAGTAAGTTTGCAGGTACTGGCATGAAACCACAGCGGCACGTAGGGAAAATAATGTGCACCCCAGGTAGAGGACAAGTGGGGACCGGGGAGCGTCCCTCCCTGAGCAGTGGAGCCCACCTGAATCCTCACCAAGGGTAGAAAGCACAAGGCGTGCACTGGCTGAGAGACGCCGCTGTCAGTGCCAGAGTGTCGGGGGGCGTGATCTTGGTGACGTCACCTAGAGCAGGGAGCTAGACGCAGGGGGAGCGGAGGCTGAGAGGGGCCAATCTCCTACGCGTTTCGAAGGTACACAGACCTTCTTCGTCAGGGCTGTTGGCCTGGCCACCGTCATATCCCCTAAATATAGAAGCAAAGTCCCTGCCCCTTTGTTGGAATGCACATCCCTTATCTAGACACTTTAATGACCACCATAAGAAATCGGTGAAAGGGGTACATTTTTGTAGCATTCAGAGGGTATACAAAGCCACGCGCTTTCTACCCTTGGTGAGGATTCACGTGGGCTCCACTGTTTTCTTTTTTTGTACTCATTAAAGGAGTCTGCTGGATCAATGACTGCAGAAAGCAAATTAGAGCATGTTTGCTATAATTAGATCTTTGCAGAAAGATGTGGAAGGTCTACAAAAAAGTTTGGAACCATTGAACACAATGAACAAATGATTGGACAAACTTTACAGGACCTAAGTAACCGAATGGCGATCCAGGAAAACAAACTTGCAGGCATGGAGTCCCAGTATGGGCGGGTTTTCCAGGACATAAACACGCAAATGGCACAAGTGACTTTACCCTGTGGGCAACCGCCACCAGCTAGCCCACCTAAGCTGCCCCCATTCAGATATAATGGCAATCGTGACAAATTTTGCAGCTTTGTGAATCAATCTAATATATAAAGCTCAATGTGGGTGTGTGTGTGTGTGTGTGTGTGTGTGTGTGTGTGTGTGTGTGTGTGTGTGTGTGTGTATGTCCGGGATTGGCATCCGCACGTCGCAGCTACAGCCAAAAAATTTTCACAGTCACGCGTCTGGACCCCGAGAGCGTCATAGGCTATGTTGTGAGGTGAAATTTTAACCCCACGCATTCCAATTCACCAAACAATTTTGCCCCTATCTACATAATGGGGAAAAGTGTGTGTGTATCAAGCCCCGCCCCTCATTATGATGTCATAATGGTTGTCATGCAGACGCTGATGTCATGATAGGTTGCAAGCCCCGCCACTCATTATGATGTCATAATGCTTGCTATGGCAACGCTATTGTAATAATAGGTTGCAATGGTGAAGATCCTGTCACAATGGTTGACATGGTGACGATGATGTCTTAATAGGTTGCAATGGTGACTGTTCTGTCATAATGGTTGCCATGGTGATGATGATGTCATAATGGGTATATGGGCACGGGACTATGGGATGGAGGATGTGTGATGGGTATATAGGCACTGGACTATGGGATGGAGGATATGTATGAGGGGTATATGGGCACAGGACTATGGGATGGCGGATATGTATGATGGGTATATGGGCATGGGACTATGAGATGAAGGATGTGTGATGGGTTTATGGGCACTCGACTATGGGATGGCGAATATGTTTGATGGGTATATGGGCACTCGACTATGGGATGGAGGATATGTATGATGGGTATATGGGCACTCGACTATGGGATGGAGGATATGTATGATGGGTATATGGGCATGGGTCTATGGGATGGTGGATATGTATGATGGGTATATGGGCATGGGTCTATGGGATGGTGGATATGTATGATGGGTATATGGGCATGGGACTATGGGATGGAGGATAATTATAATTTGTTATAGCTAACCACAGTTAGTTACTATGCCTGGGCAGCGCCGGGCTCTTCAGCTAGTATATTATATATTATATATTTTGATGTGAATGCTGATTGCTTCCCTAATGATAGATCCAAAGTATTGTGCGTAATGTTTGATGACCCTCCTCACTGCGCAACCGCTGAATCTGCTTTACTATCTTTACGCCAGGGTAAACGTTCTGTGGTTGAGTATGCTACTGAATTTAGTAGTTTTGTGGTAGACACTAATTGGGACAGTTATGAACAATTGCCTATTTTTAAGAGAGGTCTTTCTAGCATTGTAAAGGATGATTTAGCCCACTCTGCGTCACCACAAGAGCTAGAAACGTTTATACATCATTGTGTGCACATAAACATTCCACTTACTGAACATAGGCAGGAGAAATTTGCTGCATTTAACCGTATGTCTAATTTTTCCCTTCTTCCCAATGAGTCTGCAGGTAAAACATCCAGGGAGGTAGAGGAGGTGCCCATGCAAATTGTTTCCATGCAGAGGCATGAGAGTAATGAGCACCGGGATCATCGCCTTAGGGAGAGTCCATGTTTCTACTGCAGCCAATCTGACCACTTTCTAATCAACTGTCCCAAGTGGCCTAACAAATTTCTAGCAGCGGTAGGAGAGTATCACAAATGTAATGATGCATGTGACATCTCTGAATGTAGCAAGCCATTAAATGCTGTATTCCATTCACTTTCTATGACGTTACCTCCCAGGGAGCTGAAGAAAAAGAACTCTCACTGTGTTCGCGACAGTGGATTTCCAGTGCAGCTATGAATGACTCTGGCGCAGGGGGAAATTTTATCGATATCACATTTGTCAAAGAACATAGTATTGAAATTCCACGAAGAGCCTCTCCGATTACCATGGAAACCGTGGATGGGTCACCTTTAATCTTCGGGCCTGTGGATCAGGAGACTGTACCCCTTGAGATTTTGTCGGAGCCTTATCATCAGGAGCAACTCTCTTTCTTGTTTATCTCTTTTCTTCATCTCAAATATCCTGTGATTTTAGGCATCCCTTGGTTGCATTCTCAGAATCCGACTATCAACTGGGAGACCAAGGAGATTATCTATCCAACAAAGAGCAGCCCAGAGATAACTGAAGCTGTCCCCGAATCTATGGATACAGAATCTCCTTCTTTACCTTCAGCGTACAAAGAATTCTCTGACATCTGTGACAAAAAGAAAGCAGATAAGCTTCCTCCACATAGGCATTATGACTGTCCCATTGAGCTGCTTCCTGGGGCAGCTATTCCTTTCGGTAACTCATACCCTTTGGCGGCACCTGAGCTTCAAGCCATGAAGGAGTATATTGATCAAAATCTGGCCAAAGGCTTCATATGTCCTTCTTCTGCACCAGCAGAGGCACCTATATTTTTTGTAAAGAAGAAGGTTGTGACCCTGAGACCCTGTGCTGATTATTGGGAACTCAATAAGGTAATCATACGGAATCATTATCCTTTGCCTTTGATTCCCAAATGATTGGAAAGAGTCCATCATGCTAAGGTTTTCTCTAAACAGGATCTTCGTGGGGTTTATAATTTGGTGCAGATTTTTTCCAGTGGTGAATGGAAAACAGCATTCAGATGTCAGTATGGACACTTTGAATACCTTGTGATGCCCTTCAGGCTTTATAATGAATGCCCCTGCAACGTTTCAACATTTTGCTAATGATATTTTCAGAGTTTTATTGGACCAGCTTGTGGTGATCTATTTGGACGATATTCTAATTTTTTCTGACTTCCTGCAGGAACATGAAGAGCACGTCAAATCTGTTTTGAGATGTCTGAAAGAGAACCATATGTATATCAAGCTGGAGATTCCATTGTTCTGAGATAGAGTTCTTAGGCTATGTCATCTTTCCTGAGGGACTGAACATGGAATCCTGTAAGATAAAGGTTATCCATGACTGTCCGGTACCCAAGAATGTTAAAAAGGTCCAATGTTTTATCGGTTTTGCAAATTTCTGCAAACGTTTTATTCGAAATTTTTCTGACATTGTCCATCCCATTACTTCCTTGACAAAGAAGGAGAATCTCTCTAAGTGGTCATCACAGGCTCAAGAAGTTTTTGATTGGCTAGAGACCTGTTTCACCTCAGCACCGCTGTTGATCCACGAAGAACATCCTTTCTTTGTGGAGAGGGACGCTTCTGATAAAGCTTTGGGGGCTATTCTCTCCCAAAGAACTGGAGAGAGGGGTCTGTTACATCGTTGTGCATTGTTTTCCCATAGACTTACCTATAGAATCCTAGAATCGTAGAGTTGGAAGGGACCTCCTGGGCCATCTGGTCCAACCCCCTGCTAAAAGCAGGATTCGCTAAATCATCCCAGACAGATGTCTGTCCAGCCTCTGTTTGAAGACTTCTATTGAAGGAGAACTCACCACCTCTCATGGCAGCCTGTTCAACTCATTGATCACTCTAACTGTCAAAAAGTTTTTTATAATATCTAATCTCTGTCTCCTCCCATTCAGTTTCATTCCATTGCTTCTAGTCTTTCCTTCTGCAAATGAGAATAAAGATGATCCTACTACAATGTGACAGCCCTTGAGATATTTGTAGACAGCTATTAAATCTTCTCAGTCTTCTCTTCTGCAAGCTAAACATTCCCAAATCCTGCAACCTTTCCTTATAAGACAGGGTTTGCAGACCGGTCACCATTCTGGTCGCTCTTTTCTGAACTTCAGCAGAGAAAAACTACGATTTGGGAGATAAGGAACTGCTGGCTATTATTGCAGCTTTCAAGGAATGGAGGCATCATCTGCAAGGAGCTGCACAACAGATCATAGCGCTGACTGACCATCACAATTTGGAGTTCCTTAGATCCAGTAGATGTCTTTCTCCTCATCAGGCTCATTGGAATCTATTTTTAAATCAATTTAATTTTGTTATCTTATACCATCCAGGTTCTCGTAATGGGAAGGCTGATGCATTATCCCAAATCCATGTTGCGGATTACGTATCTGAAGCCCTGTTCAAGACAATTCTATCTGATGCCAACTTCATCTGAGTTATCAACGATCGGAACTTGTGGAAGAAGTTCAAAGAGGACTATGACGGTGATGTATTTCTGGTAAATCCTCCTGTTGATATCAATCTTGTCCTTAGAGGCGGCATGTGGTTCAGAGATTGACATATCTACGTCCCCGATGCTGTCCACCTGCAGATCCTCAAGTTGGTCTATGACTCCACGTTGGCTGGTCACAGGGGGGTACAGAAGACTCAAGAGTTCCTAAGCTGATTTTTCTGGTGGCCAAATTGTCTGAAGGATACTAACGACTATGTTCTCCCTTGCGAAGTATGTGCTCGTTACAAGACTCCTCGTTTGTCTCCTACGAGTCTAGTTCAACCATTACCTGTTCCGAACCACCCATGGGAGTCTATCTCAATGGACTTCATTGTGGAGTTGCCTACATCAGGGGCATGAATACCATTCTGGTGGTGGTCGATCACCTGTCTAAGGCCGCTCATTTTGCTCCATGCACCTGCCTCCCCTCAGCTAAGGATACAGTGAACTTGGTTATACAGAATGTTTTTCGGCTGCATGGAATCCCAGATGAGATCATCTCTGACCATGGAGTGCAGTTCACCTCAAGATTTTGGAAGGGGTATTGTTCTGCACTCAATATTAATGTCTTTCCTCCGCTTGTCACCCTCAGACGAACGGCAGACCAAGCGTACCAATCAGATCTTGGGACAATATCTACGATGCTATGTCAGCCATCTTCAGGATGATTGGTTGGAGTTACTTCCTGCCACGATCCCACCGCTGCCACCGATATGTCACGGACAGGGTTAGTGACCTTTGGCCGCACATGGCTATCACAGGCATAGGGGGGCTTATCTTATTTATCCCACCGCTGGCACCTTGTGATAAAAAACAGCAAGCTAGCCTTGCCCTAAAAATTTACCACAGGGGGGGTTTACTTTGGTTATCCCACCACTGCCACAATATTTCACAAGCTGTCGGGATTTATGGATATCCCATTTTCCAGTTCCACTTTGGAACTTGCAGCTCTCCGGTGCCCCTTACCCTCAGGTCAGTCAGGGAACTTCACCTAGGATAATTAGTCACCGGACGAGCTACTTGTTGTGCAATGGCTATTAGGCCTGCTTGCAGAGAGGGTGTTATAAATGCTTTGGCAGCAGCCACACTATCAGCTTATAAAACTGGCTCAGTCACTAGCAGCGCTACCCACCTAGCCAGAACACACTTCGCTGCCACCAGCTTCAGATTTCTCCAATTAATATGTAAAATTAATAGAGGGGTTCGAAGCTAACCCAAATCAGTAGCATAATTAGCTTACAGGTACGTGAATTCGTCACAGAGCAAAGAGACTGAACTAATACATTTTATAGTTTATTCCCAAAAGGTGGGCAGTGTTTACAGAAGAAAAAAAGGTTTTATGAAATAAGAGAATTGAAATATGTACAATACGATTACAAATAAAAGGTTTAAAAGCAGACAGCTACACTTGCATAATGCTTAGATCATTTCAGGCAGAAACAGGCTGGGGGTGGAGCCAGACATCATAGTTCATGGATGAAGTCTTGTGGCACAGCTAGCAAGCAGCAACTCCCTAGGGGGAGCTCAGTTGCAGACTTATAAGTCTGGGCTTGTGACATCACCAAAGGGGCTGTCTGGTGACAGTCCTCCCCCTGCTCTTACAGTTGCAATCTGTCTGAAAAGCTTATCATAACCATAACTCAAAGAGGGTACCTCGTGTAGAAACGTACATAGTATCATCTTCCAGCCTGTTGCAGGCAATAATTCAAGACCAAACTTGAACTAGTTTTTTCACACCATTCAGGAGGAATCCATTTCTCTGATTCTGTGGGTGCTAGAAATTGGTAAGAAACACTGTGGTGGAGTCTGATCGGAGCACGTCAAATGTGTACTTTTCATATTTCTGTCATAATCTGGCAGCTTTTTATGACCAAATGACTAGATTCTCAGTATTGTCTATGAGAGAAGCTGCACATTGTGGAATGGACAAAGGGACCCCCTGCCATGAGGCAAGAAGCCAGTCACTAGTAATTCAGGTTACACTGAGTGTGAGCTGAGGGGGAGGGACAAGGGGGCAGAGTGGCTGCAGTCTCAGTTTACAGGCTAAAAGTGAGCCAAAATTTGCAGGCAAAGGGAAAAGAATAGGGAGTGTCAAATCTACAGCATGTGTAAGGGGGAATAGAAGAGACTGAGATGTCCCAGAAATAGTGATAATCAGGGGAATCTTGCATCATATTTTACCTTATCGTTACACTTCCCCTTTTAGAGGGCGCTAAGGAGGCCAGACCTGTCGGTACGCGTCTATGCGCACCTCAGCGGGTTTGTCCCTGGAGGACATCACCTGTTTCTTGGTCCTGGGAGTGGGCCAGGACCTGATTTCATCCTCTTTCTCCAGTTCTGGACTCATGGAACCCCCACCTACCCGGCACCCAAGGTGGACCTTGCTCATGCCCATTTGGCACTTTCCTGGCTTGATGGTCAGACCTGCCTGGCAAATACACTTGAGCACCTCCTGGAGATGCTGAAGGTGTTCCTCCCAGGTGGAACTTAAGATGACAATGTCGTCCAGGCATGCCATGGCGTACTTCTCCAGTCCCTGAAGCAGGTGGTTGACCATCCACTGGAAAGTGGCAGGGGCATTATTCATGCCGAAGGGCATGACTGTGGACTCGTACAGTCCAAAAGGGGTGATAAAGGCGGATCTCTCCTGCACAGCAGGGCTCAGGGGAATCTGCCAATATCCCCGGCACAAATCCATGATAGATATGTATTTTGCGTTCGCCAACCGCTCAAGCAGATGCTAGATGCGCAGCATCGGGTGTGCATCAGAGGTTGTGATGGCGTTGAGTCCGCTGTAGTCCACACAGAACTGGGTGGTCCGATCCTTTTTAGGCACGAGAACTACAGGTGAGGCCCATGCGCTCTTGGACCGTTGAATCGCCCACAGCTGTAACATCTCATTGATCTCTTGACACATAACCTGCTGCACCTCCTCAGAGATTCGATAAGGTGTTCACCGTAGTGGGGCATGATTCCCGGTCCACCTCTTGTACCGCTAACTCAGTCCATCCGGGTCGGCTGGAGAACACGACCCAGAAGATTTCCAGGGTGGCCAACAACTGCGACCGCTGGGATTCAGATAGTGAGGCACTTACCTCCATGTCCTCAATGGACCCATTGGCCTTGGCTTTGGCTTGGGAAAGCATGTCCAGGAGGGGGTCTTCCTCCCTGTCCTCGGGCAGGTTGCAGACCGGTAGGATGCAGGCTTCACGTTTGTGATGAACCTTCAGCATGTTGACGTGAAAAGCCTTGCAACTTCCCCAAACGTGGTCAAGCGTGACCACGTAGGTGACCGGGTTAAGCTGTTGGTGGACGACGTATGGGCCTTCCCAGGCTGCCTGAAGCTTATCCATTGGTACTGGGACCAGCAACCCCACCTTTTGACCCACCTGGTAGGTCCGCTCCCGGGCGTTATGGTCGTACCAGTGCTTCTGGTCAGCCTGAGCCTGCACCATGTTCTCATGAACCAACTGTGTCAAGGTCTGCATCTTGTCACGGAAGCGCATGACATAATCCACGATGGACACTTCTGTGGGATTTGGCTCATCTTCCCAGGATTCTCTTATCAACCCAAGGGGTCCCCGGACTCGCCTGCCATACAGGAGCTCGAAGGAGGAGAACCCGATCAAGGCCTGTGGAACTTCTCTGTAAGCCAATAGCACGTGTGGAAGGTACCACTCCCAGTTGCGCCCTTTGGTCTCAACCAGCATGCAGAGCATCTGTTTGAGGGTATCGTTGAAGCGTTCACACAAGCCATTGGTCTGTAGATGATACGCACTTGATATCATGTGCCTCACCTGCATTTTCTCACTGAGAGCCTACAGTAGCCGAGACATGAATTGGGTCCCTTGATCGGTAAGCATCTCCCTGGGAAATCCTACCCTTGAAAAGATGGTCACCAGTGCATCCACCACCTGACCCGCCCTGGTTGAGGACAGAGCTACTGCCTCTGGGTACCGGGTAGCGTAATCTACCACAGGGAGAATGTATTGCTTTTCAGAGCTGCTGGGGACAGCCAGTGGGCCTACAATGTTCACCGCGATTCTCTGAACAGGCTCCTCTATCACTGGCAAAGGGACAAGGGGAGCCTTAAGAGCAGGCCCCGCCTTCCCCACTCTTTGACAGGTGGCACAGAAGCGGCAGTATTGGGTCCCGTCTGTCCCCATCTTGGGCCAATAGAAGTGTTGAGACAGCCAGGCCTTAGTTTTGCTGATCCCCAAGTGTCCAGCGAGTGGAATCTCATGGGCAATCCGAAACAACTCAGCCCTAAATTGATAGGGGACTACCAGCTGTCTTTCCCTCAACCACTCCTTTTGTGATTCTCGGCACTGACTCCTGGAACAACCTTCTTCGTTCCCAGAACATCCTCTCCTTATCAGTCCCGGAGGTGGGCATCTCAGTGAGATCTCTCAATTTCTCCAGGCTTGCATCTGAGTCCAGAGCAGCCTGGAACTCCTGGCCGGAGGCAGCCAGAAGTGACGTCAGGGTCCCTTACTCACTCACTGGGACCCTCTGGAACCTGCTTTGGGTTCACCTTTGGTGCAGTCTCTCCTGTAGCGGAGAGGGGTTCAGAAGGCAGGACGCTACCTGCTTTCTGGGCACTCTGACTGCAGGTGACAGCAGCTAGATAGGCTGTCTCCCCGGAGTTTTTAAACACTGAGTTTTGGTCTCTAAAACTTTAGCTGCAGTGTCCTCGGAAGAACCATGCAAGTCTTTAGTGAGAGGAATGATTGCTCAAACCAGATGACCAATGCTCTATGATCCCACCGCTGCCACCAATATGTCACAATCCCACCGCTGCCACCAATATGTCACGGACGGGGGTAGTGACCTTTGGCCACACACGGCTATCACAGGCACAGGGGGGTTTTTCTTAGTTATCACACCGCTGGCCCCCTGTGATAAAAAACAGCAAGCTAGTCTTGCCCTAACAATTTACCGCAGGGGGGGTTATTTTGGTTATCCCACCACTGCCACAATATTTTACAAGCTGTCGGGATTTATGGATATCCCATTTTCCAGTTCCACTTTGGAACTTGCAGCACTCCGGCGCCCCCTTACCCTCAGGTAAGTCAGGAAACTACACCTAGAATAATTAGTCGCCGAGCTAGCTACTTGTTGTGCAATGGCTATTAGGCCCGCTTGCAGTGAGGGAGTAATAAATGCTTTGGCCGCAGCCACACAATCAGCTTATGAAAACCCGCTCAGTCACTACCAGCGCTACCCACCTAGCCAGAACACACTTCGCTGCCACCAGCTTCAGATTTCTCTGATTAATATGTAAAATTAATAGGGGGGTTCAAAGCTAACCCAAATCAGTAGCATAATTAGCTTTCAGGCATGTGAATTCGTCACAGAGCAAAGAGACTGAACTAATAAATTTTTGTAGTTTATTCCCAAAAGATGGGTAGTGTTTATAGAAGATAAAAAGGTTTTATGAAATGAGACAATTAAAATATGTACAATACGATTACAAATAAAAGGTGTTTAAAAGCAGAGAGCTACACTTACATATTGCTTAGATCATTTCAGACAGAACCAGGCTGGAGGTGGAGCCAGACATCATAGTTCATGGATGAAGTCTTGTGGCACAACCTGCAAGTAGCAACTCCCTAGGGGGAGCTCAGTTGCAGACTTATAAGTCTGGGCTTGTGACATCACCAAAGGGGCTGTCTGGTGACAGTCCTCCCCCTGCTCTTACAGTTGCAATCTGACTGAAAAGCTTATCATAGCCATAACTCATAGAGGGTACCTCGTGTAGAAATGCACATAGTATCATCTTTTCCAGCCTGTTGCAGGCAATAATTCAAGACCAAACTTGAACTAGTTTTTTCCACACCATTCAGGAGGAATCCATTTGTCTGATTCCGTGGGTGCTAGAAATTAGCAAGAACCACTGTGGTGAAGCCTGATCGGAGCATAATTTTCATATTTCTGTCTTAATCTTGCAACTTTTTATAACCAAATGATTAGATTCTCAGTATTGTCTATGAGAGTAGCTGCACATGGTGGAACA
Organism: Dendrobates tinctorius; assembly: GCF_039654945.1. Taxonomy (NCBI): domain Eukaryota; kingdom Metazoa; phylum Chordata; class Amphibia; order Anura; family Dendrobatidae; genus Dendrobates; species Dendrobates tinctorius. The sequence continues at coordinate 2,419,523 of NW_027361768.1, forward strand.
GACAAAGGGACCCTCTCCCGTGAGGCAGGAAGCCAGTCACTAGTAATTCAGGTTACACTGATTGTGTGTGTGTGAGCTGAGGGGGAGGTGCAAGGGGGGTGAGTGGCTGCAGTCTCAGGTTACAAGCTAACAGAGAGCCAAAATTTGCAAGCAAAGGGAAAAGAACAGGGGGTGTCAAATCTACAGAGTGTGAGGGGGAATAGAAGAGTCTGGAATGTCCCAGAAATAGTGACAGTCATAGTAACATAGTTATTAAGGTTGAAGGAAGACTTTAAGTCTATCTAGTTCAACCCATATCCTATCCTAACTTGCCCTAACATGTTGATCCAGAGGAAGGCAAAAAAAACCCATATGGCAAACAGTAAGCTTCACATTGGGGAAAAAAATTCCTTCCTGACTCCACATACGGCAATCAGACTAGCTCCCTGGATAGTGTTGAGCATTCTGATACTGCAAATATCGGGTATCGGCCGATATTCGCTGTATCGGAATTCCGATACCAAGTACCGATATTTTTTCAATATCGGAATCGGAAGTTCCCATAATGCAAAGAGCCACTGCTGTGGCTCTGATTGGCTGCCGAAATGACATCATCATCGGGCCTTCCAGGGGGTCTGTACCGGCCTGCCCGGGGGTCTGTATCGGCCTGCCCGGGGGTCTGTGCCGGCCTGCCCGGGTGTCTGTGCCGGCCTGCCCGGGGGTCTGTGCCGGCCTGCCCGGGGGTCTGTACCGGCCTGCCCGGGGGTCTGTACCGGCCTGCCCGGGAGTCTGTGCCGACTGCCCAGGGGTCTGTGCCGACTGCCCGGGGGTCTGTGCCGACTGCCCGGTGGTCTGTACTGGCCTGCCGGGGGGCTGTGCCGGCCTACCGGTGGTCTGTGCCGACTGTCTGGGGGTTTGTGCAGGCTGCGAGGGGTCTGTGCAAGCATCGTCTGATGGGACTACAAGTCCCATCGGGCGATGCCTGCTACCATGACGGTGATTGACACATTAGCCAATGATGGGACAGTAGTAGTCCCATCATCTGGCTAATGTGTTGAATGTAAAAAAAAAAAAAACATACTATATGCTACATACATACTACATACATGCTAAATACATACTACATACATGCTACATAAATACTACATGCATGCAACATACATACATACTACATATATACCACATGCATGCAACATGCATACTACATATATACCACATGCATGCAACATGCATACTACATATATACCACATGCATGCAACATGCATACTACATATATACCACATATATCCTACATGCATGCAACATATATACTACATATATACTACATGCATGCAACATACATATATAGTACATGCAACATGCATACTACATATATACTACATGCATGCAACATACATATATACTACATGCATGCAACATACATATATACAACATATATACTACATGCAACATACATACTACTAGTGTTGAGCATTCCGATACTGCAAATATCAGGTATCGGCCGATATTTGCTGTATCGGAATTCTGATACCGAGTACCGATAATTTTTCAATATCAGAATCGGAATTTGCTGTGGCCTGATTGGCTGCCGAAATGACGTCATCATGATGCGCTGTCTGTTCGGGCCTTCCAGGGGGTCTGTGCCGGCCTGCCCGGGTGTCTGTGCCGGCCTGCCCGGGAGTCTGTGCCGGCCTGCCCGGGGGGTCTGTGCCGACTGCCCGGGGGTCTGTGCGGACTTCCAGGGGTGCGTACCGGCCTGCCGGGGGGCTGTGCCGGCCTACCGGTGGTCTGTGCCGACTGCCGGGGGTCTGTACCGGCCTGCCGGGGGGCTGTGCTGGCCTGCCGGTGGTCTGTGGCGACTGTCCGGGGATCTGTGCAGGCTGCGGGGGTCTGTGCAAGCATCGTCCGATGGGACTACAAGTCCCATCGGGCGATGCCTGCTACCATGACGGTTATTGACATATTAGCCAATGATGGGACAGTAGTAGTCCCATCATCCGGCCTATGTGTTGAATGTACAAAAAAAAATACATGCTACATACATGCAACATACATACTACATATATACTACATTCATACAACATACATACATACTACATACATACTGCATACATGCTACATACATGCTATATATACTACATGCATGCAACATGCATACTACATATATACTACATATACTGTATACTACATGCATGCAACATACATACATGCAACATGCATACTACATATATACTACATGCAACATGCATACTACATATATATTACATGCATGCAACATACATACAACATATATACTACATGCATGCAACATGCATATATACAACATATATACTACATGCAACATACATACTACATATATACCACATGCATGCAACATGCATACTACATATATACCACATATATACTGCATGCATGCAACATACATATATACTACATATATACTACATGCAACATACATACTACATGCATGGAGCATACATATATACAACATATATACTACATGCATGCAACATACATATATACAACATATATACTACATGCATGCAACATACATACAACATATATACTACATGCATGCAACATGCATATACACAACATATATACTACATGCAACCTACATACTACATATATACCACATGCATGCAACATGCATACTACATACTGTATATACCACATATATACTACATGTATGCAACATACATACTACATATATACCACATGCATGCAACATGCATATATACCACATATATATACTACATGCAACATACATACTACATATATACTACATGCATACAACACACATACTACATATATGCAACATGCATGCAACATACATACTACATATATACTACATGCATACTACATATATACCACATGCATGCAACATGCATACTACATATATACCACATATATACTACATGCATCGTACATATATACTACATATATACTACATGCAACATGCATACTACATATATACTACATGCATGCAACATACATACTACATATATACCACATGCATGCAACATACATATATACCACATATAAACTACATGCATGCAACATACATATACTACATATATACTACATGCAACATGCATACTACATATATACCACATGCATGCAACATACATATATACAACATGTATACTACATGCATGCAACATGCATACTACATATATACCACATATATACTACATGCATGCAACATACATATATACTACATATATACTACATGCAACATACATACTACATACATGGAGCATACATATATACAACATATATATACTACATGCATGCAACATACATATATACAACATATATACTACATGCATGCAACATACATACAACATATATACTACATGCATGCAACATGCATATACACAACATATATACTACATGCAACCTACATACTACATATATACCACATGCATGCAACATGCATACTACATACTGTATATACCACATATATACTACATGCATGCAACATACATACTACATATATACCACATGCATGCAACATGCATACTACATATATACTACATGCATGAAACATACATATATACCACATATATACTACATGCAACATACATACTACATATATACTACATGCATGCAACACACATATACTACATGCAACATGCATACTACATATATACTACATGCATGCAACATACATACTACATATATACCACATGCATGCAACATACATATATACCAAATATATACTACATGCATGCAACATACATATATACTACATATATACTACATGCAGCATGCATACTACATATATACCACATGCATGTAACATACATACTACATATATACTACATGCATACTACATATATACCACATGCATGCAACATGCATACTACATATATACCACATATATACTACATGCATCATACATATATACTACATATATACTACATGCAACATGCATACTACATATATACCACATGCATGCAACATACATATATACCACATATATACTACATGCATGCAACATACATATATACTACATATATACTACATGCAGCATGCATACTACATATATACCACATGCATGCAACATGCATACTACAATATATACTACATGCATGCAACATACATATATACTACATGCATACTACATATATACTACATGCATGCAACATACATACTACATATATACCACATGCATGCAACATGCTTACTACATATATACAACATATATACTACATGCATGCAACATGCATACTACATATATGCAGCATATATACTACATGCATGCAACATACATATATACAACATATATACTAGATGCAACATACATACTACATATATACCACATGCTTGCTACATATATACTACATGCATGCAACATACATATACAGTCATGGCCAAAAGTATTGACACCCCTGCAATTCTGTCAGATAATATTCCGTTTCTTCCTGAAAATGATTGCAAACACAAATTCTTTGGTATTATTATCTTCATTTGATTTGTCTTAAATGAAAAAACACAAAAGAGAATGAAGCAAAAAGCAAAACATTGATCATTTCACACAAAACTCCAAAAATGGGCCGGACAAAAGTATTGGCACCCTCAGCCTAATACTTGGATGCACAACCTTTAGCCAAAATAACTGCGACCAACCGCTTCCAGTAACCATCAATGAGTTTCTTACAATGCTCTGCTGGAATTTTAGACCATTCTTCTTTGGCAAACTACTCCAGGTCCTTGATATTTGAAGGGTGCCTTCTCCAAACTGCCATTTTTAGATCTCTCCACAGGTGTTCTATGGGATTCAGGTCTGGACTCATTGCTGGCCACCTTAGAAGTCTCCAGTGCTTTATCTCAAACCATTTTCTAGTGCTTTTTGAAGTGTGTTTTGGGTTATTGTCCTGTCGGAAGACCCATGACCTCTGAGGTAGACCCAGCTTTCTCACACTGGGCCCTAAATTATGCTGCAAAATTTGTTGGTAGTCTTCTGACTTTATAATGCCATGCACACGGTCAAGCAGTCCAGTGCCAGAGGCAGCAAAGCAACCCCAAAACATCAGGGAACCTCCGCCATGTTTGACTGTAGGGACCGTGTACTTTTCTTTGAATGCCTCTTTTTTTCTCCTGTAAACTCTATGTTGATGCTTTTGCCCTAAAAGCTCTACTTTTGTCTCATCTGACCAAAGAACATTCTTCCAAAATGTTTTAGGCTTTTTCAGGTAAGTTTTGGCAAACTCCAGCCTGGCTTTTTTATGTCTCGGGGTAAGAAGTGGGGTCTTCCTGGGTCTCCTACCATACAGTCCCTTTTCATTCAGATGCCGACGGATAGTACGGGTTGACACCGTTGTACCCTCGGACTGCAGGGCAGCTTGAACTTGTTTGGATGTTAGTCGAGGTTCTTTATCCAACATCCGCACAATCTTGCGTTGAAATCTCTTGTCAATTTTTCTTTTCCGTCCACATCTAGGGAGGTTAGACACAGTGCCATGGGCTTTAAACTTCTTGATGACACTGCGCACGGTAGACACAGGAACATTCAGGTCTTTGGAGATGGACTTGTAGCCTTGAGATTGCTCATGCTTCCTCACAATTTGGTTTCTCAAGTCCTCAGACAGTTCTTTGGTCTTCTTTCTTTTCTCCATGCTCAATGTGGTACACACAAGGACACAGGACAGAGGTTGAGTCAACTTTAATCCATGTCAACTGGCTGCAAGTGTGATTTAGTTATTGCCAACACCTGTTAGGTGCCACAGGTAAGTTACAGGTGCTGTTAATTACACAAATTAGAGAAGCATCACATGATTTTTCGCACAGTGCCAATACTTTTGTCCACCCTCTTTTTTATGTTTGGTGTGGAATTATATCCAATTTGGCTTTAGGACAATTCTTGTTGTGTTTTTCATTTAAGACAAATTAAATGAAGATAATAATACCAAAGAATTTGTGTTTGCAATCATTTTCAGGAAGAAACTGAGTATTATCTGACAGAATTGCAGGGGTGTCAATACTTTTGGCCATGACTGTATACTACATGCATGCAACATACATACTACATATATACCACATGCATGCAACATGCATACTACATATATACCACATGCATGCAACATGCATACTACATATATACTACATATATACTACATGCATGCAACATACATATATACTACATACAATACATACATATAGACATACAGTACATATAACATAGAGTACATACTCACCATCACTTGTCACTTTCATCCCCGAAGCCATTGTCATTTTTGGAATAAATATTAAAATAACAAAGCACCAATATACTTACCCCTGATCTGCAGAAGTCCATGAGTGTCCCATGACGATCTTGCGTGTAGAACAGCAGCATCAGCTGATGCTACCATTCTCTACGTGCTCCAGGAAACCAGTGTCGGGAGGTAGGTATCCTTCCGCCCTGTATTCCTCCGCCACTGTAAAAAATAGAAAAAAAAATGTCCCTAGTCTCACTTTATGGCAAAAGCTGCATGGGAAATTTCTCACACAGCAATGCCATAAAATGAGACTAGGGACTTTTTTTTTCTTTTTTTTACAGTGGCAGAGGAATACAGGGCGGAAGGATACCTACCTCCCGACACTGGATCCTGGAGCACGTAGAGAATGGTAGCATCAGCTGATGCTGCTTTTCTCCACGCAAGATCGTCGTGGGACACTCGTGGTCTTCTGCAGATCAGGGGTAAGTATATTGGTGCTTTGTTATTTTAATATTTATTCCAAAGATGACAATGGCTTCGGGGATCAAAGTGACAAGTGATGGTGAGTATGTACTCTATGTTATATGTACTGTATGTCTATATGTATGTATTGTATGAATGTATTGTATGTAGTATATATGTATGTTGCATGCATGTAGTATATACTGTATGTAGTATGCATGTTGCATGCATGTGGTATATATGTTGCATGTAGTATATATGTTGTATATATGCATGTTGCATGCATGTAGTATATGTGTTTTATGTATGTTGCATGCATGTAATATATATCTAGTATGCATGTTGCATGTAGTATATATGTAGTATGCATGTTGCATGTAGTATATATGTAGTATGCATGTTGCATACATGTGGTATATATGTAGTATGTATGTATGTTGCATGCATGTAGTATATATGTAGTATGCATGTTGCATGCATGTAGTATATATAGCATGTATGTAGCATGTATGTAGTATGTATGTAGCATGTAGTATGTATGTAGTATGTATGTTGTATGAATGTAGTATATATGTAGTATGTATGTAGTATGTATGTTGCATGTATGTAGCATGTATTTATGTAGCATGTATTTTTTTTTTGTACATTCAACACATAGGCCGGATGATGGGACTACTACTGTTCCATCATTGGCTAATGTGTCAATCACCGTCATGGTAGCAGGCATCGTCCAATGGGACTTGTAGTCCCATCGGATGATGCTTGCACAGACCCCAGGACAGTTGGTACAGCCCCCGGCAGGCCGGCACAGCCCCCCGGCAGGCCGGTACAGACCCCCGGCAGTCCGCTCAGACCCCCGGACAGTCGGTACAGACCATCGGCAGGCCGGTACAGACCCCCGCAGCCTGCACAGACCCCCGGACAGTCGGTACAGACCAACGGCAGGCCGGCACAGCCCCCCGGCAGGCCGGTACAGACCCCCGGCAGTCGGCACAGACCCCCGGGCAGTCGGCACAGACCCCCGGGCAGTCGGCACAGACCCCCGGGCAGTCGGCACAGACCCCCGGGCAGTCGGCACAGACCCCCGGCAGGCCGGTACAGAGCCCCGGGCAGTCGGCACAGACCCCCAGCAGGCCGGTACAGACCCCCGGGCAGTTGGCATAGACCCCTCGGAAGGCCCGAACTAACGGCGCATCAGACCGCGCATCATGATGACATAATTTCGGCAGCCAATCAGAGCCACAGCAGTGGCTCTTTGCATTATGGGAACTTCCGATTCCGATATCCGATATTGAAAAAATATCGGTACTCGGTATCGGAATTCCGATATAGCGAATATCAGCCGATACCCGATATTTGCAGTATCGGAATGCTCAACACTAGTAGTATGTATGTTGCATGTGGTATATATGTAGTATGCATGTAGTATATATGTTGTATATATGTAGTATGCATGTTGCATGCATGTGGTATATATGTAGTATATATGTATGTTGCATGCATGTAGTATATATGTAGTATGCATGTTGCATGTAGTATATATGTTGTATGTATGTTGCATGCATGTAGTACATATGTAGTATGCATGTTGCATGTAGTATATATGTTGTATGTATGTTGCATGCATGTAGTATATATGTAGTATGCATGTTGCATGCATGTGGTATATATGTAGTATGTATGTATGTTGCATGCATGTAGTATGTATGTAGCATGTATGTAATATGTATGTAGTATGTATGTAGCATGTAGTATGTATGTAGTATGTTTTTTTTTTTTTTTGTACATTCAACACATTAGCCGGATGATGGGACTACTACTGTCCCATCATTGGCTAATGTGTCAATCACCATCATGGTAGCAGGCATCGCCCGATGGGACTTGTAGTCCCATCGGACGATCCTGCACAGACCCCCGCAGCCTGCACAGACCCCCAGACATTCGGCACAGACCACCGGCAGGCCGGCACAGCCCCCCGCAGCCTTCACAGACCCCCAGACATTCGGCACAGACCACCGGCAGGCCGGCACAGCCCCCCGCAGCCTGCACAGACCCCCGGACAGTCGGTACAGACCACCGGCAGGCCGGCACAGCCCCCCGGCAGGCCGGTACAGACCCCCGGAAGTCCGCACAGACCCCCGGGCAGTCGGTTCAGACCACCGCAGCCTGCACAGACCCCTGGATAGTCGGTACAGACCACCGGCAGGCCGGCACAGCCCCCCGGCAGGCCGGTACAGACCCCTGGCAGTCCGCACAGACCCCCGGGCAGTCGGCACAGAGCCCCGGAAGGTCCGTACACCCCCCGAGAGGCTGTACAAGGACAGAAAAGGGTTTTTCTTATTCCGATACCGGAAGTCCCGGTAGACTTGAATGGGACTTCCGGTATCGGAATCGGCGATACCCGATACTTTTTTCGTATCGGGCCGATACCATCCGATCCGATATTTTAGTGTATCGGATGGTATCGCTCAACACTATCCCTGGATCAACGCAATATTAAGGAAACTAGTGTATATACCCTGTAATATTATACTTTTCAAGAAAGGCATCCAGTCCCTTCTTAAATTTTATTAGGGAATCACTCGTTACAACATTATATGGCAGAGAGTTCCATAGTCTCACTGCTCTTACAGTAAAGAATCCGCATCTGTGAGTATGCTTAAACCTTCTTTCCTCCAGACGTAGAGGATGCCCCCTTGTCCCCGTCACGGGTCTAAGAGTAAAAAGATCATTAGAAAGGTCTTTGTAATGTCCATGCATATATTTATACATTGTAATAACATTACCCCTAAGCCTTCGATTTTCCAAACTAAATAACCCCAAGTGTAATAACCTGTCTTGGTATTGCAGACCCCCTAGTTCCCTAATAACCTTGGTCGCTCTTCTCTGCACCCGCTCCAGTTCAGCTATGTCTTTCTTATACACCGTAGTCCAGAACTGTACACATTATTCTAAGTGTGGTCGCACTAGTGACTTATATAGAGGTAAAATTATGTTCTCCTCATGAGCATCTATGCCTCTTTTAATGCATCCCATTATTTTCTTTGCCTTTGCAGCAGCTGCCTGACACTGGTCACTAAATGTGAGTTTGTCATCCACCCATACACCCAGGTCTTTTTCAGTGACAGTTTTGCCCAGTGTTTTACAATTAAGCACATAATTATACATCTTGTTCATACTACCCAAGTGCATGACCTTACATTTATCCCCATTAAAGCTCATTTGCCATTTATCAGCCCAAGCTTCTAGTTTACATAAATCCTCCTGTAATATAAAATTGTCCTCCTCTGTATTGATTACCCCGCAGAGTTTAGTGTCATCTTCAAATATTGAAATTCTACTTTCTATGCCCTCTACAAGGTCATTAATAAATATGTTAAAAAGAAGCGGGCCCAAAACTGACCCATGTGGTAATAATAATAATAAATTTTATTTCTATAGCGCCGACATATTCCGCAGCACTTTACATTTCAGAGGGGATTTGTACAGTGGTACCCCACTGCTAACCGTGACCCAGTCCAAGTGTGCTCCATTAATAACCACCCTTTGTTTCCTATTCCTGAGCCAGCTCTTAACCAACCTACACATATTTTCCCCTATCCCCATTGTTCTCATTTTATGTATCAACCTTTTGTGTGGCACCGTATCAAAAGCTTTTGAAAGGTTCATGTACACCACGTCCACTGCATTCCCTTGGTCCAGTCCTGAACTTACCTCTTCATAAAAGCTTATCAGATTAGTCTGACAGGAACGGTCCCTAGTAAACCCATGTTGATATTGGGTCATGAGGTTATTCTTCTCCAGATACTCCAGCATAGTATCTCTTAGAAAACCCTCCAGGATTTTACCCACAGTTGAGGTTAAACTTACTGGCCTATAATTTCCAAGTTCAGTTTTTGTCCCGTTTTTGAATATTGGCGCCACATTTGCTATACGCCAGTCCTGTGGTACAGACCCTGTTATTATGGAATCTTTAAACCCTTCACTCCCAAGGGTGGTTTGCACGTTCACTCCCGGGCCAATTTTTACAATTCTGACCACTGTCCCTTTATGAGGTAATAACTCTGAAACGCTTCCATGGATCTTGGTGATTCTGACAATGTTTTCTCGTGACATATTGTACTTCATGCTAGTAGTAAAATTTCATTCAAATAACTTGTGTTTATTTGTGACAAAAGCAGAAATTTGGCAAAAATTTTGAAAATTTCGCAATTTTCCAAATTTGAATTTTTATGCCCTTTAATCACAGAGATACAGCACACAAAAAACTTAATAAGTAACATTTCCCACATGTTTACTTTACATCAGCACAATTTTGGAACCAAATTTTTTTTGTTAGGAAGTTATAAGGGTTAAAATTTGACCAGCGATTTCTCATTTTTGCAACACGGTTTTATTTTTACGGACCACATCACATTTGAAGCCACTTTGAGGGGTCTGTATGATAGAAAATACACAAAAGTGACACCATTCTAAAAACTGCACCCCTTAAGGTCCTCAAAACCACATTCAAGCTGTTTATTACCCCTTTAGGTGCTTCACAGGAATTTTTTGAATATTTAAAAAAATTAACATTTAACTTTTTTTCACAAAAAAAATATTTCAGGTTCAATTTTTTTTATTTTACCAAGGGTAACAGGAGAAATTGGACTGCAAAAGTTATTGTGCAATTTGTCTTGAGTACGTTGATATCTGCTATATGGGGCGGAACCACTGTTTCGGCGCATGGCAGAGCTCAGAAGGGAAGGAGCGCCGTTTAACTTTTTCAATGCAAAATTGGCTGGAATTCAGATCGGACGCCATGTCATGTTTGGAGAGCCCCTGATGTGCCTAAACAGTGGAAACCCCCCACAAGTGACCCCATTTTGGAAACTAGACAACCCCAAGGAACTTATCTAGATATGTGTTGAGAACTTTGAACCCATAAGGGCTTCACAGAAGTTTATAACGTACAGCAGTACAATTAAAAAATCATATTTTTTCCACAAAAATGATCTTTTCACCCCCAATTTTTATTTTCCCAAAGGTAACAGGACCCTAAAAGTTATTGTGCAATTTGTCCTGAGTACGCTGATACCACATATGTGGGTATAAACGACTATTTGGCGCATGGCAGAGCTCGGAAGGGAAGCAGCGCCATTTGACTTTTTGGCTGGAATTGAGATCTGACACCATGTCATGTTTGGAATGCCCCTGATGTACCAAAACAGTGGAAACCCACCACATATGACACCATTTTGGAAACTAGACCCCCCAAGGAACTTATCTAGATGTGTGGTGAGAACTTTGAACCCCCAGTGCTTCACAGAAGTTTATAATGCCCGGGCGTGAAAATAAAAAAATTGTATTTTTTCCACAAACATGATCATTTAGTTCCCAATTTTTTTACTTTCCCAAGGGTACCAGGAGAAATTGGACCCCAAAAGTTGTTGTCCAATTTGTCCTCAGTACGCTGATACCTCATATGTGGGAGAAAACTACTGTATGAGCACACGTCGGGGCTTGGAAGGGAAGTAGTGACATTTTGGAATGCAGACTTTGATGGAATGGTCTGCGGGTGTCATGTTGCCTTTGGAGAGCCCCTGATGTACCTAAACAGTGGAAACCCCCCACAAATGACACCATTTTGGAAATTAGACCCCCTAAGGAACTTAACTAGATGTGTGGTGAGAACTATGAACCCCCAGTGCTTCACAGAAGTAGGCTGATACCCCATATGTGGGGGTAAACCACTGTTTGGGAGCATGGCAGAGCTTGGAAGGGAAGGAGCACCATTTGACTTTTTCAACTCAGAATTGGCTGGAATTGAGATCAGATGCCATGTTGCGTTTGGAGAGCACCTGATGTGCCCAAACAGTGGAAACCCCCCAACTCTAACTCCAACCATAACCCCAACACACCCCTAACCCTAATCTCAGCCCTAACCCTAGAAATAGCCCTAATCCTAGCCCTAACCCTAGCCCTAACCCTAACCCTAGCCCTAACCCTAATAGGAAAATGCAAATAAATACATTTTTTTAATTTTATTATTTTTCCCTAACTAAGGGAGTGATAACGGGGGGTTTGATTTACTATTTATGACGGGTTTTTATTTTTGGCAGCTGTCACACGCTAAAAGATGCTTTTTATTGTAAAAATAGTTTTTGCATCACCACATATTGAGAGCTATAATTTTTCCATATTTTGACCCACCGAGTCATGTGAGGTCTTATTTTTTGCGGGATGAGTTGACATTTTTATTGGTATCATTTTCGGGCATGTGACATCTTTTGATCGCTTTTTATTCCGATTTTTGAGACGCAGAATGAGCAAAAACCAGCGTTTCATGAATTTCTTTTGGGGGGTGCATTTACACCAATCCACGTGCGGTAAAATTGATAAAGCAGTTTTATTCTTCGGGTCAGTACGGTTACAGCCATACCTCATTTATGTAGTTTTTTTATGTTTTAGCGCTTTTATGCAATGAAAACAATTTTATATTAAAAATAATTATTTTTGCATCGCTTTATTCTGCGAGCTTTAACTTTTTTATTTTTTCGCTGATGATGCTGTTTCACAGCTTGTTTTTTGCGGGATAAGATGTCATTTTCAGCGGTACCATGGATATTTATATGGGTCTTTTTGGTCATGCGTTATTGCACTTTTTGTTCAGCGGCATGATAATAAATCATTATTTTTTGCTCGTCTTTTATTTTTATTTTTTAAAGGATTTGCTAAAGAGGCTAACTAATGGGCCAGTTTTATATGGCGGGTCGTTACAGATGCGGCGATACCAAATATGTGTACTTTTATTGTTTTTTTATTTCCAAAAAATGAATTTATTAGGGAATATTTTTTTTCAATTTATTTAGCGATTTTTTAAAAATTATTTTTTTTAACTTTATTACATTATCCCAGGTGGGACATCACTGTCCTGTGACAGATCGCTGATCACTGTGACAGATCAGCAATCTGTCACAGGCAGTGCTGCAGGCTTTCTCCTTGCCTGCGCTTTGCAGGCATGAGGAAGCCAGCTCCCTGCAGGCCACCAAAGGTCCCCGTTGCTACCTTGGATTTGGGGACCTGCATGAATGGAGACCCCCGCAGCAGCGCTGCACATTGTGCTGCTGTGGGGGGCTCAGGGAAGCACGGAGGGAGACCCCTCCCTGCCAATGTATCCCTTTAACCCCCGGTACACCGCGATCGTGTTTGATCACGGTGTGCCAGGGGTTAACGTGTCGGCGGCGGTCCGTGACCGCCCCTGACATATTGTGCCATGTGTCAGCTGTGATAATCAGCTAACACCCGGCCGCGATTAGCGGCGCTCACCAAGTGGGCGCCGCTGATCGCTATGACGTAATATTCCGTCCGTGGGACTTAGGTCCCAGGTCACATGGACGGAATATTACGTCCAATGTAGGAAAGGGGTTAAAGATTAAAAATAATGGTCTATCTATGACTGTGCTTAATTCCTGCAGTATTCAGGGGTGTATCCCATCTGGGCCCGGGGATTTGTCAATTTTAGTGATTTTTAGATGCCGCCGTACTTCCTGATGGGTTAAGCAGGTGACATTTAATGGAGAATTTCTATCCCTGATCATGTTATCAATCATGGGATTTTCTTGTGTAAATACTGTTGAAAAAAAGTCATTTTGTATTTCAGGGTAGTTGAAGTCCCCCATAATAATGACTTCTCCTTGAGTCACAGCTTCTTCTATTTGCTTTATGAGGATATTCTCTGTTGCTTCCATTATTTTTGGAGACTTATAACAAACTCCTATTTTATTATTTTTCCCCCCTCCCCTTTTTCTCTACCCACAGGGACTCTACATTTTCATTAGATTCATATATATTATCACAAAGGATGGGTTTTAAGGATGATTTTACATATAAACACATGCCTCCCCCTCGCTTATTTGTTTGGTCATTTCTGAACAGACTATAGCCCTGTAAATTAACAGCCCATTTATGGCTCTCGTCCAGCCATGTCACAGATATCCCCACCATGCCATAATTATGTTCCAAAAACATTAACTCCAATTCCTCCATTTTGTTGGCGAGGCTTCTGGCATTAGTATACATGCACTTTATGTATCTCTCTGTACCTCTATTCTTTCTTAAATTATTAACTGTTCTAACCCCACCCCCCATGCCACCCCCACCCCCAATTTCATTATTTGTGCCCAGGTCTCTATCTGCACTGTCTTTCCCTCCTATAAAAGGAATACCCTCCCCCCGTCCCTAGTTTAAACACTCCTCCAACCTTCTAGCCATTTTCTCCCCCAGCACAGCTGCACCCTCCCCATTGAGGTGCAGCCCTTCCCTAGCGTAGAACCTGTAGCCAACTGAGAAGTCGACCCAGCTCTTCAGGACCCCAAACCCCTCCTTCCTACACCCATTCCTGAGCCACTTATTAACCTCCCTAATCTCCCGTTGCCTCTCTGGCGTGGCATGTGGTACAGGAAGTATTTCCGAAAATACCAACTTGGAGGTCCTTGCTTTAAGCTTACAGCCTAATTCCCTGAAATCATCTTCAAGGACCTTCCACCTACCTCTAACTTTGTCATTTGTGCCAATGTGCATCATGACCGCTGGATCCTCACCAGGCCCTCCCAGTAATCTGTCAACCCGATCAGCGATGTGTCGGACTTGAGCGCCAGGTAGGCAGCACACCGTTCGACGATCCCTGTCTTTGTGACAGATTGCCCTATCTGTTCCCCTAATAATTGAGTCTCCCACTACCAGAACCTGTCTGGCCTGCCCTGCTCTCCTATTTCCCCCCTTACTGGAGCAGACACTCCTCCGGCTTTCAGAGGACATGCCTTGCTGCAGCAGTGCTACTCCTGCACTAACACTCCCCTCATCTGCCAACTTAGCAAACTTATTGGCGTGTGCCAGATTAGGACTAGCCTCCCTGGTGCTCTTCCCTCTACCCCGCCATCTAACTGTCACCCAGCTAGCTGCTTCATTGTCCTGCAGCTCAAACGTAGCATCCCCCCCTCATCTATCCCATTGAGCGTCTGCTCAGTGAGCAGAAGACTCCTTTCCATATTGTCTATGGATCTCAGTGTTGCCAGCTGCACATTTAGATCCAGTATCTGGGCTTCTAAATGCACAACGTGCTCACATCTCACACAGCAGTATGCACCCTTGACCGGCTGTTCAAGGATTTCATACCTGCGGCAAGACGTGCACTGGATGGCATTGGCAATAGTGGAGCACATCCTAATGAGGATTGCACCAGACAGAAAAGGAGAAGCAAAAATAAAATAAAAAGTATTAATAAAATATAAGAGTAATTCAGTAATACCTCCCTTGGAAACTCCCTTAATCCAAAGTCACTGAATCACAAGTCACACACTTACCACAGTTCGCACTTACGCTCAGGTCACACTCAGCTCATTCACACTCGCTCAGGCAGAAGATTTAAAAGATTTTTTTTTCCCTTTTACCAGCACATCACCATGCTGCTCAATGCACTTCCAAAAGGAGTTGAGCCCCAACCAGCTGCCCCTTATAAACCCTTAATTATGAACTCCTACCCTTAATTAACCCCTTGTGAATATAGTAAAAGAACAGATTAATCCAGCTCACCGCACTGCCTTGCTGGTAGGATCCAAATCCTGCGCACGGATTTGACTAGGCAGTCAATCAATAGTAGAAAAAAGGGAAGAAAGTTCCAGCGCTAGGAATGGAAAATTAAAAATCCATTTTATTGTGCCAATGCATATTAAAATTCCAGCAGGTACAGCATATCAGTCGGATGACTGCAGAACAACGCGTTTCGACGCCTCAGGTCTTAATCATGTTCTGACATTAAATGCAACCAACTTCCTTATGTTGGATTCTCCCACCTCCAATAATCAGAAACAGATGTGTGAACTGCTCCAAAGGAGCTCCTGATATGGTAATGGTAGGAGAGCCAAACAGAATGGAAGGAAAAACAGTCAGTGTAGACAACATAACTAGAGTTGAGCGATACCAGCCAATACTTGAAAATATCGGATCGGAATGGATCGGCCGATCTTAAAAAAAAATATCGGTATCGCCGATTCCGATACCGGGAACCAATGCAAGTCAATGGGGCCAAAATATCGGAATTAAAAAAAACCCTTTCTTTCCTTGTAGGTTAATTCTACATGAAGAAAAACAACTAAGAATAATGTAGAATGTATTGTGGGAGGTGGAGGAGACATTAAAGCCATAGAGTTTTAGCCCAATCAAAAGGAATAGCAGGAATTAAACTTTTTTTTTAAAGACGTTAGGAGTTACAAAGATATTGACTATGTTAGCCTCATTTATATTTTGCCAGACATGTATGTCTTCTTCTTCTTTCTTCTTCTTTCTTATTCTTCTTCCCTTTTTTACCTTCTTCTTCTTCTTCTTCTTATTCCTTTTTTTACATTCTTCTTCTTCTTCCTTTTTTTACATTCTTCTACTTCCTTTTTTTACATTCTTCTTCTTCTTCCTTTTTTTACATTCTTCTTCTTATTCCTTTTTTTACATTCTTCTTCTTCTTCCTTTTTTAAATTCTTCTACTTCCTTTTTTTACATTCTTCTTCTTCTTCTTCCTTTTCTTACATTCTTCATATTCTTCTTATTCAACAATTATTATTCTACATATTCAACTTCTTCATCTTCTTCCTATTCTTCTTCATCATATTCTTGTTTGTGTCAGGCATTCCTGTAGTTGTTATCTAGAAAAGTTAGAAGTTTACACCTTCCGTTCTGCCTGTCACAAAAGATTTACAACAGGATTTGTCCGCGTTCAGTTTGGCCTGCAGCAGCAGGCCTTTTCCAGGGGCACCACGAGGAGGAACGGACTCACCCCCATACACTGCTTAGTCTTCTTCTGCTTATAAATAAGATAATATCATTTGCTCAGAGTATTAGTCTTATGCTTAATGTTCTTCTGCTTTGTTTTTTTTATGCTTCTTTGTCTTCTCTCTCTTGTTGTTCTGCATCTTGGTGGTTGTCTTCCTGTTCTTTGTCCTCTTGAACCAGCTGACGGTACTGGCACCCGGAGGGGCAGCAGAAGGAACAAGAGCCAATGGCACTACCGAGGACCAGCTGACGGTGCTGGAACCCGGTTACTAAGCAGGAGGTACCTGTGCTACAAAGCACTACTAAAGGACCAGCAGACGTTGCCGGAACTCGGATACCGAGATGGAGGCACCTAGGCCAAAGGCTCTGACGAGAACCAGCTGACGGTGCTGGAACCCGGAGGGGTAGCATAAGCTGCAAGAGCAAATGTAAATAGCGAGGACCAGCTGACAGTGCTGGCACCCGGAGGGGCAGCAGAAGGAATAAGAGCCAATGGCACAACCGAGGACCAGCTGACGGTGCTGGAACCCGGTTACTAAGCAGGAGGTACCTGTGCTACAAAGCACTACCAAGGACCAGCAGACGTTGCCGGAACTCGGATACCGAGATGGAGGCACCTAGGCCAAAGGCTCTGACGAGAACCAGCTGACGGTGCTGGAACCCGGAGGGGTAGCATAAGCTGCAAGAGCAAATGTAAATAGCGAGGACCAGCTGACAGTGCTGGCACCCGGAGGGGCAGCAGAAGGAATAAGAGCCAATGGCACAACCGAGGACCAGCTGACGGTGCTGGAACCCGGTTACTAAGCAGGAGGTACCTGTGCTACAAAGCACTACCAAGGACCAGCAGACGTTGCCGGAACTCGGATACCGAGATGGAGGCACCTAGGCCAAAGGCTCTGACGAGAACCAGCTGACGGTGCTGGAACCCGGAGGGGTATCAGAAGTTACCCCTGAAAAGCAAAGTTGGCATGCCGCAAGCTGGCCGCAGTTACCGAATCACACAGTCCTACAGGGGGTGCTTGTCCTACTGGCACTATGGAACAAGCCTTTCTTACCAGAACCCGCAGTCCACATAGGAAGCACCTAAACTGCTGGCACCCTAGCCTTGGCTAACCCAACCGCAACACGACATGGCAACTTGGGGTGGCAAACTGACATTGACACTTCCCGGAAACAGCAGGCAGAGCTGGAACCAAGCTGGGCAGGAGGGAGTACCCGTGCCAAAGTCAGTTATGAGCAGCAACTGGCGATGTTGGAGCCCAGGACAAGCACTTAGCAGGCTGAGGCCTGATGTGCTGTCAATTGGGAGGCAGCAGGACAGATTGCCATCAAAACAGCAGGGGAACAGCTGACGTTACTGAACCCCACAAACACAGGAGCTAGTGTTTTACTCTGTGAAGACGGCACTTCCGAGCAACAACTGGCTGTGTTGAAGCCCAGGGACAAGCACGGAGCAGGCTGAGGCTGCATTGAAGAAATTTTAAGATCGGTTGTAGACTACGAATTTGAACCAAGCTCCACTTAGGCCTGTGGCTTCACTGATTTTCGTATTTCCCCTGTCCTCCAACCCCGCCAGTTACAGCTCCGAAGTGGCGTCTGCACAATCCACACTTGTTCCTGTGTTACAGGTGTTCAGTCCGGTCAGTTAATCCCCTGATGTGTGTCCGGCAATGTCGCCTGCTCTGTCCACATTCCCATAATGGGAATGTGGACAGAGCAGGCGACATTGCCGGACACACATCAGGGGATTAACTGACCGGACTGAACACCTGTAACACAGGAACAAGTGTGGATTGTGCAGACGCCACTTCGGAGCTGTAACTGGCAGGGTTGGAGGACAGGGGAAATACGAAAGACAGTGGAGCCACAGGCCTAATTGGAGCACGGTTAAAAATCAGTAGTGGTACGACTGTGTAGGCAGCAGGAGACTTTGCCATCTACACAGCAGGGGATCAGCTGACGTTACTGAACCCCACTGAGACACGGGAGCAAGTATCTCTTTCCATGTGGACGGCACTTCCGAGCTACAACTGGCTGAGTTGAAGCCCAGGAAATAGGAGGGTGTAGGCAGAGGCCTACTGTCTTTGGAATGCGGAGACAGCAGGAGAGACTGCCATCTCCACAGCAGGGGAACAGCTGGCAGTGCTGAACCCCACTAACACTTGAACGAATGTGTTTGGCTCTGTGGAGACGACACTTCTGAACACCAACTGACGCTGTTGGAGCCCAGGATTAGGCGAGGAGCAGGCTGGGGCCTACTGGATTTTGGCAGGTGAAGGCAGCAGGAGACTTGCCATCTCCACAGCAGGGGAACAGCTGGCAGTGCTGAACCCCACTAACACTTGAACGAATGTGTTTGGCTCTATGGAGACGACACTTCTGAACACCAACTGACGCTGTTGGAGCCCAGGATTAGGCGTGGAGCAGGCTGGGGCCTACTGGATTTTGGCAGGTGAAGGCAGCAGGAGACTTGCCATCTCCACAGCAGGGGAACAGCTGGCAGTGCTGAAACCCACTAACACTCGAACGAATGTGTTTGGCTCTGTGGAGACGACACTTCTGAACACTAACTGACGCTGTTGGAGCCCAGGATTAGGCGAGGAGCAGGCTGGGGCCTACTGGATTTTGGCAGGTGAAGGCAGCAGGAGACTTGCCATCTCCACAGCAGGGGAACAGCTGGCAGTGCTGAACCCCACTAACACTTGAACGAATGTGTTTGGCTCTGTGGAGACGACACTTCTGAACACCAACTGACGCTGTTGGAGCCCAGGATTAGGCGTGGAGCAGGCTGGGGCCTACTGGATTTTGGCAGGTGAAGGCAGCAGGAGACTTGCCATCTCCACAGCAGGGGAACAGCTGGCAGTGCTGAAACCCACTAACACTCGAACGAATGTGTTTGGCTCTGTGGAGACGACACTTCTGAACACCAACTGACGCTGTTGGAGCCCAGGATTAGGCGAGGAGCAGGCTGGGGCCTGTTGTTTTTGGCAGGTGAAGGCAGCAGGAGACTTGCCATCTCCACAGCAGGGGAACAGCTGGCAGTGCTGAAACCCACTAACACTCGAACGAATGTGTTTGGCTCTGTGGAGACGACACTTCTGAACACCAACTGACACTGTTGGAGCCCAGGATTACGCATGCCGCATGCAGAGGCCAATGGGCAGCGGTTTTTATGGAGGTTGTGGACTACTACTGATTCTAACCATGCTCCACTTAGGCCTCTGGCTCCACTGTCTCTACTATTTACCCTGGCCTCCAACCCCGCCAGCTACATCTCTGAAGTGGCATCAGCACAATCTACACTTGTTCCTGTGTTACTGGTGCTCAGTCCCGTCAGTTGATCCCCTGATGTTTGTCCGGCAAGTTCGCCAGCTCTGTCCTCATTCCCACTACTGGTTATGGGAATGTGGACAGAGCAGGAGACCTTGCCGGACACACATCAGGGGATAAACTGATGGGACTGAGCCACAGGAACACAGGAACAAGTGTAGATTGTGCTGACGCCACTTCAGAGATGTAGATGGCGGGGTTGGAGGTCAGGGGAAATAGTAGAGACAGTGGAGCCAGAGACCTAAGTTGGGCACGGTTAAAAATCAGTAGTGGTTTGAATGTTGATGGAGCTGGTGACTTTGCCGTCCACACAGCAGGGGATCAGCTGGCATTACTGAACCCCACTAACACAGGAGCTAGTGTGTTTCTCTGTGCAGACGACACATCTGAGCGACAACTGGCTGTGTTGAAGCACAGGGATTATAGTTCAGGTGGTAGAAAAATGAACACACCAGCAGACCTGGATACAGTTGCCAACCACTAATTTAGTCTGTAAGAGGAATGGCAAAGTCTTTTGAGATCCAGGCCTTGTTCATTTTCAGAAAAGTCAGCCGGTCAACATTATCGGAAGATAGTCGCGTGCGACGGTCTGTTAGTACACCACCTGCGGCACTAAAGACACGTTCCGATAATACATTGGCAGCAGGGCAAGCCAGCACCTCCAATGCATACTGGCTAAGCTCTGGCCATGTATCCAGCTTAGAGACCCAAAACTTGAAGGGGGAAGAGCCATCTGGGAGTACAGCGACAGGGCAAGACATGTAGTCTGACACCATCTGACGGAAGCGTTGCCTCCTGCTGACTCGAGGCGTCGCTGATGGTGTAGACAATTGTGGTGGACACACAAAACTTTGCCACATTTGGGCCATAGTGGTCTTGCCTTGTGCTGCGGCGCTGCCTCTGCTCCCTCTTTGTGCAGAGTTTCCTCCACTGCCTCGACGCACAGAGCTGCTTTTTAAAGCACTAGCAACAATGCTGTCGGGTGGAATGGAAAACATTATGGACTGCACCAGTGACTCTTCGTACTCCCGCATTTTACGCTCCCGGTTCAACGTTGGTATGAGCCTTTGTACGCTGTCCCGGTAGCGAGGATCTAGGAGGGTGTACACCCAATAATCAGCCGAGACGAGAATGTGGGCGATGCGGCGGTCGTTTCTCAGGCACTGCAGCATGAAATCAACCATGTGCTGCAGACTCCCAACTGCCAAAGAACCGCTGTCCCCTGTTTGAGGCGTGACCTCGGCCTGCTCTGCATCACCCCACCCTCGCTGTACATACTGAGTAGAGGTTTGTGTACCTCCCTCCTCTGGAGAGATGTCTTCCTCCTCCATCGACTCCTCCTCATCCTCCTCACAAAGTGTCCCCTGCCTAGGCCTTTGTGAGGAAACACGTAGCGCAGACTGTCCAGAAGCAGATGGCATTTGGGACTCCTCATCCTCCACCTCTTCCGAAACCTCATCCCTTAGTGCTTGCAGTGTTTGTTGAAGCAGGCAGATAAGGGGGACAGTCATGCTGACTAGTGCATCATCTGCACTCGCCATCCGCGTGGATTCATCGAAGGCACGCAAAACGAGGCAGATGTCCTTCATAGAGGCCCACTCAATGGTGCTGAAGTGTGAACGGCGCACAGTGCGACTTGTTTGCGCCTGATGCAGCTGGTACTCCATGACTGCTGCCTGCTGCTCACACAACCGCTCCAACATATGTAACGTTGAATTCCACCGGGTGGGTAGGTCACATATGATGCGATGTTCCGGAAGGCCAAATCGTCGCTGCAGAGCAGCGAGGCGCGATCTTGCCGTGCTGGAACGTCGCAAGTGAGCGCACTCTATGCGGACCTTGTGCAACAGTGCATCAAGATCCGGATAGTCCCTCAGAAAGCTCTGCACGACCAAGTTAAGAACATGTGCCAGACATGGGATGTGTGTGAGGTTGCCTAGGCCAAGAGCTGCCACCAGATTTCGGCCATTGTCACACACTACCAAGCCCGGCTGGAGATTCGCTGGCCCAAACCACACATCGCTCTCCAGCTTGATAGCATTCCAGAGCTCCTGCGCTGTGTGGCTTCGATTCCCCAAAGAAATTAATTTGAGTACAGCCTGTTGACGTTTGGCCACGGCTGTGCTCATATCGGTCGTAACAGGCTCCTGCTCTGCTGTTTCTGAGGAACTTGAGTAGGAGGAGGAGTCTATGTGTACAGACTGGAGTCCTGCAATCCGTGGCGTTGGAAGAACACGTACAGCGCCACTCTCCAGATCCGTACCCGGCTCCACAACATTGACCCAGTGGGCAGTGAGGGAAAGGTATCGTCCCTGTCCATGGTTACTGGTCCACGCATCGGTGGTCAGTTGGACCTTGCTACTAACGGCGTTTAGTAGCGCATGTTTTATTTTGCCCTCAACATGTTTCTGCAGGGCAGGGACGGCTCGCCTGCTGAAATAAAAGTGGCTGGGCACGTTGTATTGGGGGACTGCCAATGCCATTAAGTCCCGGCAGGTGTCAGTGTCCACCATCCTGAATGACAGCATTTCAACTGCCAGAAGTTTGGCAATGCCAGCATTCAGAGACTGTGCTCGGGGATGGTTTGCCGAGTAAGGGCGCCTTTTATCCCATGCCTGTGCTACCGATGGCTGTGATGGATGGGAACGTGCTGCTATGGGTGTAATCTGACAGGGTCTCCGGACAACAGTGGCAGAGGTTCTTCCTTGGCGATCCTGTGAGGAAGCCGAACCAGCAGTGTGTGAGCTGGAGGAAGAGGCCCCAACACGAACTGAAGAGGTGGTAGGTGGTGCTGTACGTTGGCCTACGTCTTCAGGGTGTCTCTGCAACTCCAACTCGTGCTTGGTGCGCACATGTTTCCACATATTTGTGGTATTGAGGTTGCTGACATTTCTCCCTCTTTTGACTCTCTGATGACACAGCTTGCATTCGACAAAGCAAATGTCATCTGCAACTGTGTCAAAAAAGGACCACGCACTGCAACTCTTGGGAGCGCCCGGTTTGCCTTTGGAATGAGGAATGCTCCTAACGGGTGCAGAAGTGGAGGGTACAGGCAACCAAGTCTTCCCCCTCCCTCTGCCTCCTGTTTTGGCCGGTAGGGGAATCTCTTCCTCCGAGCTGCTCCCACCACCTTCCTGTTCCTCACGCCATGATGGGTCAAGGACCTCATCATCTTCCCTCCCCTCTTCAAACAGCTGCTTCTCCGGGGTTGTCTCGCCAGCACCGTACGCACCAGAAAGTGGCAACTGAGTCTCATCATCATCTGATGCGTACTGAGGTGTGCTGACCATAGGCACTGGCCCACTCGCCTCTTCAGATTCAGAGGGACAAAGAAGTTGCGCATCACTGCATACTCCCTCTTCTTCACATTCAGGAATGCTGCTTGGCTGGCCCCCTCTTTCCAAGCCAACAGATTCCGAGAACAGAAGTAGAGACTGTGATGGCTCCTGTCCATGTCTCTCTGACTGCCTGGGCACTTTGGCAGGTGGTGAAGAGACAGATGGTTGCTCTTCGGTGCTCTGACCCTGAGAGGATGCGGAAGTAATTGAAGTCGATGCGTTAGCTGCCATCCATCCGACAACGGCTTCAATTTGTTCCTCCCGCAGCAGTGGGGTACGTTGAGGTCCTACAAAGCTGCGCATAAAGGACTGTTGCCTGCTAAAACTGGGGGATGCTGATCCACTGGTGCCCGCAGCAGGCCCAGAATCCTCACGTCCTCTACCTGTAGAATCCCCACGTCCTCTCCCTGCAGAATCCCCACGTCCTCTCCCTGCTGAAACTCCACGCCCACGCCCACGCGCCTTACTCCCTGCCTTCTTCATCTTGCAAGACTGCTTAAGATAGGCAGAAAAGTACAAAGGGGGGCCTTAGTGTGCTTATTCCTGAACAGCTGGTTACAGGTACAAGAAACACTAATTTTATGAAGTGTGTGTGTGTGGACTACACTTTAATAGGAGCTGATGTGGCCTACACAAGTTCCAAATGTAGTGTTTGGTGAACTTTTTTTGTGGTTTCTTTGTTGGAAACAAACTCAAAGTATGTGAACAAAGAATTGAAACTGATAGTATCACCAACTTTTTGGAGCTATTACAATGCAGGCAGGTAACCTACAATGCAAAAGATGAGGCTCCAAAAAAATTGGGTAATACTAATCTGGCTGCGCCGGCAGGGCACAAGCCAGAAAAAAAGGCTCCTTTATCTACTCCTATATAGTGTTTGCAACCAACCAATGTTGATGGATACTGATGGATGCACACTAATAGCAGAAGAAAAAATGAGCTGCACTCAAAGACAAATATGTGTGAGGCAGTGACGCACGTTGAGCGTCCTACAACCAGACGTAGCTGCAGGACACTCTACTCAGCGTGAGCTGCACTCACACACAGTCAGAGACCTCTCAGACAGCCGTCAACAGTGCAGCTAAGTGGGCACTGGCACTGACAGGCTGCAGAAAGGCTCCGCTGTGTACTCCTATATAGTGTTTGCAACCACCGTAGATGGAGACGGATGGATGCACACTAATAGAAGAAAAAATGAGCTGCACTCAAATAAAAATATGTGTGAGGCACTGACGCACACTGAGCGTCCTACAGCCAGACATAGCTGCAGGACACACTACTCAGCGTGAGCTGCACTCACACACAGTCAGAGACCTCTCAGACAGCCGTGAACAGTGCAGCAAAGTGGACACTAGCACTGAAAGGCTGCAGAAAGGCTCCGCTGTCTACTACTAGTGTTTGCAACCAACGTATATGGATACGGATGGAAGCACACTAGATTGAAATTATGTAAAAAATGCAGCTCAAAAAATAAAAGATGTATGAGGCAGCAGTGATCACACTGGGTGGCCTACAGCCTGACGTGGCTGCAGGACCCACTCCACAGCGTGAGCTGCACTCACACAGCCCTTGCAGACAGCTGTGAACACTGCTGCTAGGGCAAAGAAGGCTACAGTGGTGGTTTATGTAGCCTGGGTAAAGCACTAGATGTTTGGTGGAATCGCTATTTCTAACTGTCCCTCACAGTCTTCTACAGCAGCCTGTCCCTAACTGAATTCACAGCAGAGTCACCAGAAATGGCGGCTGCGGTGGCTTTTATAGTGCATCATGACATCATTTCGGCAGCCAATCACAGCCATGCCAATAGTTAACATGCCTACATGCCTAACAGGATGTGCCCACACTTCGGAGGATTCCCATTGGCTTAATCAAAGCAAGCAGGCTCATAGCATGATGGGAACTTCCGATTCCGATTCCGGAATCCGATATGACAAAAGTATCGGAAGTCCGTATCGGAATTCCGATACCGCTAATATCGGCCGATACCCGATACTTGCGGTATCGGAATGCTCAACACTAAACATAACATAAATAACATGCATAATATACTTTATCTTTTTTTCTCTCTTTCTTTCCTTTCCCCTCTCTTTCTCCCTTTTCCTTTTTCCTTTTAAAAGGAGATATAAAAACTATACTACAAAAGGATATGTACAAAAAAAAAAAAAAAAAACACGCAATCAAATATATAGGTAAATGGTGGATACTGAATTTACCTATATATTTGATTGCGTGTTTTTTGTTTTTTTTTTTGTACATATCCTTTTGTAGTATAATTTATGGTACATTATTTATGGGACATGAATATGTGATATGTACTTTAAAATATGTGGTTGCAATTATTGATGTTCATATTCATCTTTTTTATTTTACATTAGGAGTTTTTATATCTCCTTTTAAAAGGAAAAAGGAAAAGGGAGAAAGAGAGGGGAAAGGAAAGAAAGAGAGAAAAAAAGATAAAGTATATTATGCATGTTATTTATGTTATGTTGTCTACACTAACTGTTTTTCCTTCCATTCTGTTTGGCTCTCCTACCATTACCATATCAGGAGCTCCTTTGGAGCAGTTCACACATCTGTTTCTGATTATTGGAGGTGGGAGAATCCAACATAAGGAAGTTGGTTGCATTTAATGTCAGAACATGATTAAGACCTGAGGCGTCGAAACGCGTTGTTCTGCAGTCATCCGACTGATATGCTGTACCTGCTGGAATTTTAATATGCATTGGCACAATAAAATGGATTTTTAATTTTCCATTCCTAGCGCTGGAACTTTCTTCCCTTGTGAATATAGTTACACCTCAAGATTTAAATGCAATATGGTTAACCCTTAAAAACACGGAAAGTAAAATAAGAGATTAACCCTGTAGAAAGAAAAAAAAGTGGATTAAAGCCCCCCAAGCCCCATAAAAATTGAACAGGTAGAAAGCACTCAGCAACCAACAATTTAGCAACTCACACAGGTATTTGTTATAGGTTTTCCAAATACCTCTTCACTGAATCACAAGTCAGGGGAATCTTATGTCATATTTTACCTTATTGTTACACTTGCGTTAGCTGAATTTCTATATAACAATTCTCAGGGTGCCTCCACTAAGTTCACACCTTTCTTTGCCAATCTGGGTTACCATCTGCGTTTCTTACCTAGGTCCCCAATTAATGCTCCGGTTCCGGCTGTAGAGGAAAGGCTGTCTGCAATTAGGCAAATTCTGGAGGATCTGTAGGAATTCCTGACCACAGCTCAAGACTGTTACAAGAGATTGGCTGATAGATTCCGTAAACCGGCACCCATGTTGGATAACCTGTCTTTCGGAGTCTATTGATAGTTTTTTTAGATTCCACTTCATATGTAGCAAGAGAGGTGCAGTTTCTTTTTAACCTTATCAATTCTCCCTCACTCATCTCTACCCAAACATGTAATTAACAACATAGACAATCGACTCCGAAAAAGAGGTTATCCAAATTGGACTCTTTGCAAGGCACAAAATGTTGTCAATAAAATTGACAGGAATACATTGATTTCGAGGTCTAATAGGTCGGCTAAAAAAGGAAAAATTTCCACTAGTATCAATTTTGTTACTGAATTTAGCCCACAATTGGATTCTATCGTTGATATTATAAAAAAATATGTTCCCATTTTACATGGTGATGCTAGGTTGTCTCAAATTTTGAATAATTCTCATTTGAGTTTTGTTGCAAAAAATGCACCATCATTAGGACGTATACTTGTTCCTAGTTTATTTACAAGCACCCAAAATAATGGGAATAACATGTGGTTAAATTATAAGGGCTTTTACAAGTGTGGATATCACCCATGCAAAACTTGCAACTATGTACAAAAAAATAAAGATTTACTTCCACTGTAACAGGTCTCTCTTATCCAATCACTATACACATGAATTGTAACACGGAAGGTCTAATTTATTTAATAGAGTACCAGAAAAAATTCCTCATAGATAACTAAGAATCCTTCAAAAATTATAATAACCCAAAGAGAGCAAAATGAAGGACAAGGATCAAAATATATAAGAATATAAAAACACAAATTTTATTATGTCACATATAAACACTACATAGAACAACACAGTAGTCTGAAGTACCAAATAGTAAGGACCGATATACAAAGAAGCATACAGGGGATGTAACCCAAATAAGGTTATATACAAAGGTATGTGCCAAAATTTAGACTGCATAAATACCTAAGTTGCCCCATAAGCATGCAAAGGGATATAAAGTGTACATCAAAAAGCATTCGTCAAAATAAACGAATAACTGTGGCATCTAATTCAAATGAAAAAAATGCTATGAGTAGAAAAATATAAATGAAATATCACTAAGACAACCTATGCCCATAGCTGCTTAAAGTAACATATCACAATATATAAAAAAAATGTTTAGCTGCAGTCATGGTGCCAATTGGGATAACTGCCTGTGAGAACACACCTCGACGCGTTTCACCGCCACAACACGCGGTTTCGTCAGGAGGTAGTGTAGCTCAGCGTCTGCGGTCTTAAATAGTGATTATCTAATTGCACATTTAATAGAATGTGTGACCTGCAAATTACAATATATGGGATGTACAATAGGCCCTTTTAAAAATAGATTTAGAAAACATCTTTTGGAAGCCATAAGCTCCACAGCCCATAATATTTCAGTGGTATCTTATCATTGCAAAATGCAGGCAGAACTAGCACTATTGTGGCTATGGGTATTAAAAAGTTTAATAAGCCCACTAGAGGAGGTGATTATAGACGCAGAGTCCTCAACCGTGAATCCTTTTGGATTTTCAAATTAAATACAAGAGTGCCCCTTGGTTTAAATAAATGACAAGATCTTATTTTGCTACATTATTGAATGATGAATACAAAAAAATGTTTCCCTCTTGTTTTTTTTTCCCTTAAGTGCTTTTTCCTAAGGTGTTATAATATGATTCTAATGAATGCATTTCACTATAAGCTATAGGTTCTCTATGATATGTATATTTGTATTTTTTTAATTCTCTTGTCCAAGTGGATTTGATTTTGTGTTCTTAAGATTTTTAATTACTGCACCTGTTTTGTCATGTGCAGTTAATCATTTAAGGTTTGGACAAAGAATCTCACTTCATACCATGGCTAAGACCGCAAGAGGTTGAAACATGGTTGTTATGGGGACCCCATCCTTCCTTTCCTTTGTTCATCTGTATTTTTTTGATACATACATTTTAATGTCTTGAATAAAAGAATTGATTTTATTGGATTACACGCTGGAGATTTTTTTTTTCCTCTTCCATTTTTCATTGT
Organism: Dendrobates tinctorius; assembly: GCF_039654945.1. NCBI lineage: Eukaryota > Metazoa > Chordata > Amphibia > Anura > Dendrobatidae > Dendrobates > Dendrobates tinctorius. The sequence continues at coordinate 2,448,921 of NW_027361768.1, forward strand.
GAACCACGCCTCTGATCAAGGCACCTCCATGCGTGCTCAATCATAGAAACCTGCAGAAGACTGGTGAGCTGACTATTTTCCTTTTCCCCTTTACCTATGCCATTGAGCCTATAAAGAAAAGAACACAGTACCTACAGTAAAATACGGTGGATGTTCAAAAATGTTTTGGGGTTGTTTTGCTACCATATTGGGTGCCTTCACTGTGTGCAAGGCATTATGAAATCTGAAGATCATAGAATTTTTGGTCACAATATAGTGCCCAATGTCAGAAAGCTGGGTTTTTGTCCTAGGTGATGGGTCTTCCAGAAAGACAATGACCCCAAACTTACTTCAAGAAGCACCCGTAAACTGATGAAAACAAAGCATTGAAGTGTTCAGCAGAGTCCATATCTAAATTCCATTGAACACTTGTAGAGAGATCTTAAAATTGCTGTTGAAAGAAGACACCCTTCAAATTTAAGAGACCTGGAGTAGTTTCCAAAATAAGAGTGGTCCAAAATTCCATTTGAGAGATGTATGAAGCTTGTATACAGTTATAGGAAGCAATTCATTTAAATTATTTATTCCAAAGGGTGTGCAACCAAATATTAAATTGAGGGTGTCAACAAATTTGTGCTGCCCAGTTTTAGGTTTTGTATGAAATTATGTCCAATTTCCCTTTTTTCTCTGTCCTTTTGTGTTCTTCCATTACACACAAAGGAAATAAATATGTGTATAACAAAACATGTCATTGCAATAATTTTGTGGGGGAAATACTTCATTTTCTGGAACAATTTCAAGGGTGCCAACACTTTCAGCCATGACTGAATATGGTATCCTCTATGACATCTAATATACAGTAATAATATCTATAATAATAAATGCCCTAACCAGCTTCCGGTTGTAACAACTTCCGTCCAGTTGTAACCGGTGACGTCACCACACACACACGCACGCACGTTAACCCTCAACACACCACACCGCCTCAACACACACTCCTCTCACCTTTCACCTCCACTCATGTCCACTCACTCTTTCACTCCACATACATTCCTTTCTCTCACTCCGTTTCTCATACTCACACCGTCATCGTCGCTGCCCCGACATCTTCCTCCGCCGCCGCGATCCAGGATCCAGAGAGATTTCGCCGACGCCATCTTTTTGGATCCCGATGTCGTCCACGCCAGCGACATGTTGTTGCGGTGACGCCATCTTAAATATCGCGGGATTTCACGAAATCTAAGATGGCGTCCCGCAAGAACATGTCGGCGGCCTGGAGAACGTCTGGATCCTGGATCGCGGCGGCGGAGGAAGATGTCGGGGCAGCGACGATGACGGTGTGAGTATGAGAAACGGAGTGAGAGAAAGGAACGTATGTGGAGTGAAAGAGTGAGTGGATATGAGTGGAGGTGAAAGGTGAGAGGAGTGTGTGTTGAGGCGGTGTGGTGTGTTGAGGGTTAACATGGCGAGAGGTGTTAACGACGTCCGCCATCTTGCATTCGTGAAATTGCGTCTTTTACCTCACGCCGACTTGCTGTGCGGACGCTTGGCATTGCCTGTACCACCATGACTACTGCTGCCTTGGTCCTATGCCTGTTTACTGCCGGTGTCTAATTACTGGACCAATTTGCCTGTACTGCCATAACTACTGCTGCTTTGCTCCTCTGCCGGTGTCTAATTACAGGGCTAATTTGCCTCTACCGCCATAACTACTGCTGCCTTGCTCCTCTGCCGGTGTCTAATTACAGGGCCAATTTGCCTCTACCGCCATAACTACTGCTGCCTTTGTCCTCTGCCTGTTCACTGCCTGTGTCTAATTACAGGGCCAATTTGCCTCTACCGCCATAACTACTGCTGCCTTGCTCCTCTGCCGGTGTCTAATTACAGGGCCAATTTGCCTCTACCGCCATAACTACTGCTGCCTTGCTCCTCTGCCGGTGTCTAATTACAGGGCCAATTTGCCTCTACCGCCATAACTACTGCTGCCTTGCTCCTCTGCCGGTGTCTAACTACAGGGCCAATTTGCCACTACCACTTCACAACTACTGCTGGGCAATTACAGGGTCAATTAGTATCTGTTTACTCTACAATACTCCAGGACGCCTTCTTCACTGCCAGATAACTGCCAAATAGACTCCTTTACCTGTGCCAACATGAGTCATAACAAAAAGTATGCCAATGCCAGTGAAAGGAAAGCAGCTTTAGCACTACGACAAAAACAACGCCGTGCTAATGAGACTCCTGAGGAAAAACACCATCGCCTTGAGAAGATTAAGGCTTATAAACGCCGTCGCCTCACACACGAATCCTCTAACTCTAAATCCATAAGATTGGCTGAAGAAGCCTCTGCACGCCGTCACCGCCGACAACAGACTGCCTCTTCCTCATCATTATTATTAGACTCACAACAGGATGCTTCCACATCAGCATGTGGAACAATTTACTGCTACACTTCATCCCATATGCCATTCACTGACATAACTAATCAGCAATCTGTTTCTGCCCTATCAATACCACCATTCAATACTGATGCACAGTATGCCAATGCCAGTGAAAGGAAAGCAGCTTTAGCACTACGACAAAAACAATGTCGTGCTAATGAGACTCCTGAGGAAAAACAGCATCGACTTGACAAGATTAAGGCTTATAAACGCCGTCGTCTCACACACGAATCCCCTAACTCTAAATCTATTACATTGGCTGAAGAAGCCTCTACACGCCATCACCGCCAACAACAGACGGCTTCTTCCTCATCATCTATAATAATAAATGCCCTAAGCAGCTTCCGGTTGTAACAACTTCCGTCCAATTGTAACCGGTGACGTCACCACACACACGCACATGTTAACCCTCAGCACACCACACCGCCTCAACACACACTCCTCTCACCTTTCACCTCCACTCATGTCCACTCACTCTTTCACTCCACATACGTTCCTTTCTCTCACTCCGTTTCTCATACTCACACGTCATCGTCGCTGCCCCGACATCTTCCTCCGCCGCCGCGATCCTGGATCCAGACGTTCTCCAGGCCGCCGACATGTTCTTGCGGCGACGCCATCTTGGATTTCGTGAAATCCCGCGAGATTCAAGATGGCGTCGCCGCAAGAACATGTCGCTGGCGTGGACGACTCGGGATCCAAAAAGATGGCGTCGGCGAAATCTCGCGAGATTACGCCGACGCCATTTTGGATCCCGATGTTGTCCACGCCGGCGACATGTTCTTGTGGCGACGCCATTTTGGATCGGCGAAATCCCGCGATAGTCAAGATGGCGTCGCCGCAAGAACATGTCGCCGGCGAGGACGACGTCGGGATCCAAAATGGCGTCGGCGAAAACTCGCGAGATTTCGCCGACGCCATTTTGGATCCCGACGTCGTCCACGCCGGCGACATGTTCTTCCGGCGACGCTATCTTGACTATCGCGGGATTTCACGATACCCAAGATGGCGTCGCCGCAAGAACATGTCGCCGGCGTGGACAACGTCTGGATCCAGGATGGCGCCGGCGGAAGAAGATGTCGGGGATCGTGGAGCAGTGGCGATGACGGCGTGAGTATGAGAGACGGAGTGAGAGAAGGGGTCGTATGTGGAGTGAAAGAGTGAGTGGAGATGGTGAAAGGTGAGAGGAGTGTGTGTTGAGGAGTGTGTGTGTTGAGGGTTAACATGGCAAGAGGTGTGATGCTATCGCATCCTCCCGATGCGATAGCATCGGGCCATAATCTAGTACAGTATAAAGCTCAATGTGTGTGTATATGCGTGTATGTCCGGGATTGACATCTGCACCGTCGCCGCTACAGCCACAAAATTTTGCACAGTCACATGTCTGGACCCCAAGAGTGTCATAGGCTATGTTGTGAGGTGAAATTTTAACCCCGCGCATTCCAATTCACCAAACAATTTTGTCCCTATGTACATAATGGGGAAAAAGTGTATGTGTGTATGTTTGGGATTGGCATCTGCACCGTCGCAGGTACAGCCACAAAATTTTGCACAGTCACACGTCTGGACCCCGAGAGAGTCATAGGCTATGTTGTGAGGTGAAATTTTAACCCCGCGCGTTCCAATTCACCAAACAATTTTGCCTATTATTCTTATTATTTCTATTGTGTTATCGTCCTTCTGTAAAGCTGGAAATAACACAATTTATTACCGCGCCAACACAGACCACCCTCTGATACAGACTGCAGGGGGAGCCCAGTATCACACAGGATAGGATTAGATACACGGCTCAGCACACAGTATCACACAGAATAGTATTAGATACACGGCTCAGCAGACAGTATCACACAGAATAGGATTGGATAGACAACTCAGCACACAGTATCACACAGAATAGTATTAGATACATGGCTCAGCAGACAGTATCACACAGAATAGGATTAGATACACGGCTCAGCAGTCAGTATCACACAGGATAGGATTAGAAACACGGCTGAGCAGTCAGTATCACACAGGATAGGAATAGATACACGGCTCAGCAGACAGTATCACACAGGATAAGATTAGATACACAGCTCAGCAGACAGTATCACACAGAATAGTATTAGATACACGGCTCAGCAGACAGTATCACACAGGATAGGATTAGATACACGGCTCAGCAGTCAGTATCACACAGGATAGGATTAGATACACGGCTCAGCAGTCAGTATCACACAGGATAGGATTAGATGCACAGCTGAGCAGTCAGTAACACACATGATAGGATTAGGTACACAGCTGAGCAGACTGTATCACACAGGATAGGGTTAGATACACGGCTCAGCAGACAGTATCACACAGTATAGGATTAGATACACGGCTCAGCAGACAGTATCACACAGGATAGGATTAGATACACAGCTCAGCACACAGTATCACACAGAATAGTATTAGATACACGGCTCAGCAGACAGTATCACACAGGATAAGATTAGATACACGGCTCAGCAGTCATTATCACACAGGATAGGATTAGATGCACGGCTGAGCAGTCAGTAACACACATGATAGGATTAGGTACACAGCTGAGCAGACTGTATCACACAGGATAGGGTTAGATACACGGCTCAGCAGACGGTATCACACAGGATAGGATTAGATACACGGCTCAGCAGTCAGTATCACACAGGATAGGATTAGATACAAGATACACGGCTGAGCAGTCAGTAACACACATGATAGGATTAGGTACACGGCTCCGCAGTCAGTATCACACAGGATAGGGTTAGATACACGGCTCAGCAGATGATATCACACAGGATAGGATTAGATACATTGCTCAGCAGTCAATATCACACAGGAAAGGAATAGATACACGGCTCAGCAGTCAGTATCACACAGGATAGGATTAGGTACACGTCTCCGCAGTCAGTATCAGGATAGGGTTAGATACACGGCTCAGCAGACGGTATCACACAGGATAGGATTAGATACACTGCTCAGCAGTCAATATCACACAGGATAGGATTAGATACACAGCTCAGCACACAGTATCACACAGAATAGGAATAGATACACGGCTCAGCAGACAGTATCACACAGGACAGGATTAGATGCACGGCTGAGCAGTCAGTAACACACATGATAGGATTAGGTACATGGTTCAGCAGTCAGTATCACACAGGATAGGGTTACATACACGGCTCAGCGGACGGTATCACACAGGATAGGATTAGACACACTGCTCAGCAGTCAGTATCATACAGGATAGGATTACTGTAGATACACGGCTGAGCAGTCAGTAACACACAATAGGTTTAGATACATAGCTGAGCAGACTGTATCACACAGGAGAGAATTAGGTACACAGCTCAGTAGACATTTTCACACAGAATAGGGTTACATACACAGATACACATGTTGTTTATCAAAAGGCTCTTGAATGAGTTGAAAATAAAATACTATCAATACTTGGGTAATCGTTTAGTTAATTTGTGTTGCAAATCTGTAGTGTTGAATATATGATGTGAAATGTTTTCATGTGCAATATAATCATTAGAATTTGTTATAACTAACCACAGTTGGTTACTATGCCCAGGCAACGCCGGGCTCTTCAGCTAGTTATACATATTGTATTCATTGTTTTTACTACAAGTGCATGTTATATACGTAATCCATAAGTGTGTTTTATCATCAGATTATAAGGTTGTTCATTAGATTATTTATATTTTCTATTTGGATTTGCATCTGCTTTTTCTGGTTGTTTTTCCCGTTTATCAATTTCTTGATCAATAAAATTGTTACTATTTTTTTCACCTATATATTATACCCCATTTTTTCCGGCCTACACATGCACTCACATGAGTATTTAACCTTTACATATGGTTAAAATTCCGTAACAAGTATTCACATTGTTAACATTTGTATAATTGCATTTCTTTTGAGTTTTTTAAAGATACCAATCTAGTTCCTCTAGACTCCTGCAGTTAAAGGACCTTTGGGGCACCATTGTTACATGACCATTATATCGCCAAAGGGCCTTAACCCCTTAACGACCAGAGGTAATTTTGGTTTTGCATTTTCATTTTTTGCTCCCCTTCTTCCCAGAGCCATAACTTTTTATGGGGTTAAAATGGCCATGTGAGAGCTTGTTTTTTGTGAGTCAAGTTGTATTTGTGAACAATACCATTGGTCTTACCATGTCATGTACACGAAAATGTGAAAAAAATTCCAAGTGCGGTGAAATTGCACAAAAGTGCAATCACACATTTGTTTTTTGTTTTGCTTTTTTACTAGGTTCACTAAATGCTAAACCTAACATGCCATTATGATTTTCCAGGTCATTATCAGTTCAAAGACACCAAACATGTCTAGGTTCTCTTTTATCTAAGTGGTGAAAAAAATTCCAAACTTTGGTTAAAAAAAAAATTGTGCCATTTTCTGATACCCATAGCATCTCTATTTTTCATGATCTTGGGTTGGGTGAGGGTTTATTTTTTGCGCTCTGAGCTGACGTTTTAATTAAACCATTTTGGTGCAGATACAATCTTTTGATTGCACGTTATTGCAATTTAACCCCTTCATGACCCAGCCTATTTTGACCTTAATGACCTGGCCTTTTTTTGCATTTCTGACCAGTGTCCTTTTATGAGGTAATAACTCATATGCTTCAACGCATCCTAGCGATTCTGAGATTGTTTTTTCATGACATATTGGGCTTCATGTTAGTGGTAAATTGAGGTCGATAATTTTTGCGTTTATTTGTGAAAAAAATGGAAATTTGGTGAAAATTTTGAAAATTTCACAATTTTCAAATTTTGAATTTTTATTCTGTTAAACCAGAGAGTTATGTGACACAAAATAGTTAATAAATAACATTTCCCACATGTCTACTTTACATCAGTACAATTTTGGAAGCAATTTTTTTTGTTAGGAAGTTAAAAGGGTTAAAAGTTGACCAGCGATTTCTCATTTTTACAACAAAATTAACAAAACCATTTTTTTAGGGAACACCTCACATTTGAAGTCACTTTGAGGGGTCTATATGGCAGAAAACACCCAAAAGTGACACCATTCTAAAAACTGCACCTCTCAAGCTACTCAAAACTACATTCAAAAAGATTATTAACCCTTCAGGTACTTCACAGGGACTAAAGCAACATGGAAGGAAAAAATGGACATTTTAACTTTTGCAACAAAAAATTGATTTTAGCATCATTTTTTTCATTTTCACATGGGTAATAGGATAAAATGGATCCTAAAATTTGTTGGGCAATTTCTTCTGAGTACACCGATACCTCATATATGGTCATAAACCACTGCTTGGGCACACGGCAGGGCTCAGAAGGGAAGGAGCACCATTTGACTTTTTGAATGGAAAATATGCTGGAATATTTATCGGTTGCCATGTCGCGTTTGGAAAGTCCCTGTGTGCCTAAACATTGGAGCTCCCCCACAAGTGACCCCATTTTGGAAACTAGACCCTCCAAGGAACTAATCTAGATGCATAATGAGCACTTTGAACCCCCAGGTGCTTCACAAATTGATCCGTAGAAAAAAAAGTACTTTTTTTCACAAAAATTTTGTTTTAGCCTCAGGTTTTTCATTTTCACATGGGCACCAGGGTAAAATGGATCCTAAAATTTGTTGGGAAATTTCTCCTGAGTACACTGATACCTCATATGTGGTCATAAACCACTGTTTGGGCGCACGGCAGGGCTCAGAAGGGAAGGAGCTCCATTTGACTTTTTGAATGGAAAATATGCTGGAATATTTAGCGTTGCCATGTCGTGTTTGGAGAGTCCCTGTGTGCCTAAACATTGCAGCTCCCCAACAAGTGACCCCATTTTGGAAACTAAACCCTGCAGGGAACATATCGAGATGCATAGTGATTACTTTGAACCCCCAGGTGCTTCACAAATTGATCCTTAAAAAGAAAAAAATAAAAAAAGAAAAAAAAAGAAAAAAATATTTTTTTTCCTCAAAAATGATTTTTTAGCCCGCTATTTTTTATTTTCACAAGGCTAACAGGAGAAATTTGATGCCAAAAGTAGTTGTCCAGTTTGTCCTGAGTATGCTGGTACCCCATATATGGGGGTAAACCACTGTCTGGGTGCACGGCAGGGCTCAGAAGGGAAGGAGTGCCATTTGACTTTTTGAATGAAAAATTAGCTCCAGTCGTTAGCGGACACCATGTCATGTTTGGAGAGCCCCTGTGTGCCTAAACTTTGGAGCTCACCCACAAATGCCCCCCATTTTGGAAACTAGACCCCCCAAGGAACTTATCTAGATGCATAGTGAGCACTTTGAACCCTCAGGTGCTTCACAGAAGTTTATAACGCAGAGCCGTGAAAATAAAAATATATTTTTTCCTTAAAAAATGATTTTTCAGCCCACTAATTTTTATTTTCACAATGGTAACAGAAGAAATTGGACTCCTAAAGTTGTTGTCCAGTTTGTCCTGAGGGCTCGGTATGAAAGTATTGACTTTTTGAAATGTCGACTTGATGGAATGGTCTGCGGGCGTCATGTTACGTTTGCAGAGCCCCTGATGCGCCTAAACAGTGGAAACCCCCACAAGTGACTGCAGCATCGGCCATGGCTGGATTGTAATATTTCATCAAATTTCATTGATGAAATATTACTATTAGAGTTGAGCGACTTTTGGTTTTTTAGGGTCGCGTTTCGTTTCGTGAAACCCGACTTTTCCAAAAGTCGGGTCGAGCAAGATCGTCCGATTATAGGGGAAAAGTCGGGGTCGTCCCAAAACACGAAACCCAATGTAAGTCAATGGGGAATAAAAGTCGGCAGTGAGAGGAGGACAGGAAACACACCAACAGTGCCCATTTGAATGCCAAAAGCATCAATTCTTCTTACTTAAGCTTGTCAACCTTAATTAACTTCATAATACAAGTTACGCACTGAAAAATGGGGGTTATTTGGCTACAGACTGTGGGGGGGGAGGGCTGGCTCCAGGTTTTCATGTGCCCTGGGCGAAAGAGCGCCCCTTTAACACATACCACAACTCATCATGCTCCGATACGGCAGAGAAATAGCGGTATAGTACAATGAAAAATACCTCACTTTTTACATCTCATGACGAGGCCCATCTATTTCTCCATACAGAATCATTGGTCCCATATAATGTTTGAAACAGTATATGATGAGCTCCACATAATGCTACAGTATATTTTGGTCCCCATGGATGAAGCTCCACTGTCTTATGGGCCCAAATAATGCTCCAAACATAATGGGCCCCATTTCTAATGCTCTAGTATATAATGGGCCCTGTAAATGCTGCTCCAGTGTCTGATGTCCACCTTTGGAATGTTCCAGTGTATGGTGGGCCCCATCTATCATTCTCCAGAGTATAGTGCTCCCCAAAAATTGCTGTCCCAACATTGAAAACAATCAAATAAGTCTCCTCGCTAAGGAATCCCTGTACTTGTCTGGACTCCTCGTCGTCCCCATCTTCCATCTCACTGCACAGTATTTCAACTTTGCAAGTGCTGTGATCCTGGGCAAGCAGGGGGGGCCCACTCGTTGGCGACGGCACTGGCACAGGGCCCCTGATAGTACGGTGGTGTGTCTGATGGCGGGTGGGCCGAACCTGCACTTTCATCTGCAGCTTCCTCTTTGTCACCGTGTAAGATGGAACTGTATATGGGAAGGGTAACCTGAGTTTCATCAGGGTCAGATTCAGGTCGTGTAGCGTGCGAGGGGAATGTAGTGGTCTGGGTCAATGTACCAGCAGATTCATCGAGCAGTGGCTGGGCATCAGTGCACTTGTGTCGCCCCCAGGAGTACGGTCGCCACAGTGGCATTACCTTCTTCCTAGGGAGTGTGATGTCATGCTTGGGAGCAACGAAGGATCTCTCTAGCAGGTTAACTGATTGGGCGGTGTTATTCCCACGAGTCATGACCCTGCAAACAGTGTTCATGAAGGCAAAGTGTTTGTTTTACGTGGGCAGTATGGTTGCAAAGCTGAACCTTAAAGGAATGTCCAGAAGGGCACCACCAGGAGTGGAGCCTACGGTTAAATTCGACTCCACCTGAGAAACCTCAACCATGCCAGCTACAGAACAGATGCACACATTGCAAGCTTAATTCCGTTAACGAACGAGACTCCGTCATGCCCCGCGGTCCGAGTCCGGCTTACTAGAGGGACACGTGAGGCTCTGGCACATGAGATTGGCCAATAACTGGTGTGTCATGCCCTTACATGTCCGTGGCTGCATGTGCGCTACACTGAAAAGGCCAGCATTTGTCGCTTACAGGTGCAGATAACCCGCTGTACAACGTTATTGATGGGGATCACTGATTACAATTATTACCCGCGAACAATGATTTCCCAGTAAGTGCAGGTCAACCGCAGTTCCGGAATTAGGCCTAACCGTCATTCCTGAAAAAATGAAAAACTTACGTGTGCAAACCACAGGTGCTGTAGCTTGCTTAACAGCTCGCCAGCCGTTCTCACGCCCAGTATGGATTACACGTGATTGCACAAAGGTTAGAAAGGGTACCGTATCCCCGGATAACATGTATGGATAGCGTACACATTCAAAATATATGTCTCAGGAGGCAGGCTCAGACGGTGTCAGGCCCAGTATGGATTGCACGTGATTGCACAAAGGTTAGAAAGGGAACCGTATCCCCGGATAACATGTATGGATAGCGTACACATTCAAAATATATGTCTCAGGAGGCAGGCTCAGACGGTGTTAGGCCCAGTATGGATTGCACGTGATTGCACAAATGTTAGAAAGGGTACCGTATCCCCAGATAACATGTATGGATAGCGTACACATTCAAAATATATGTCTCAGGAGGCAGGCTCAGACGGTGTTAGGCCCAGTATGGATTGCACGTGATTGCACAAAGGTTAGAAAGGGTACCGTATCCCCAGATAACATGTATGGATAGCGTACACATTCAAAATATATGTCTCAGGAGGCAGGCTCAGACGGTGTTAGGCCCAGTATGGATTGCACGTGATTGCACAAATGTGAGAAAGGGTACCGTATCCCCAGATAACATGTATGGATAGCGTACACATTCAAAATATATGTCTCAGGAGGCAGGCTCAGACGGTGTTAGGCCCAGTATGGATTGCACGTGATTGAACAAATGTTAGAAAGGGTACCGTATCCCCAGATAACATGTATGGATAGCGTACACATTCAAAATATATGTCTCAGGAGGCAGGCTCAGACGGTGTTAGGCCCAGTATGGAATGCACGTGATTGCACAAAGGTTAGAAAGGGTACCGTATCCCCGGATAACATGTATGGATAGCGTACACATTCAAAATATATGTCTCAGGAGGCAGGCTCAGACGGTGTCAGGCACAGTATGGATTTGACGGCCCAGATTACACAGCGGAGGAGCAGGGAGAGGTAAAGATTGCAAATGCTGGGGCCCTGCCCAAGCAAAGGGGGCCCACTCGTGGGCGTCGGTACTGGCACTGGGCCCCTCATAGTACAGCGGTGTGTCTGACGGCGGGTGTGCACCACCACCGTCAGAGACACTTGATTGCACTATGAGGGACCTTGTGCCAGTGCCCGCGCCCAAGAGTCGGCCTACCCACCTGTCCAGGGCAACGGCACTCGCACGGTGTCGTGCGCTAGGTGGTGACCCCGGCCATGGGGGGGGAGGCAGCACAGTTAGGGAGTTTTAGAAAGTGGCATATGTTGATGTTGGACATTCAGCTGATGCAAAAGGCGAAATAGGTGAAGTACCAGGAAGATGTGGACCAAAGCAAGCCATTTTTCTGTCACCCTATGTGTCATCAGGGGAAGGTGGGACAAAATCCTTGGAAACCCATGCGTGGTTCATTTTAATGAAGGTTAGATCATCCACATTTTGGGTTGACAGACGGGTCCTTTTTTCTGTCAGGATTGATCCCGCTGCACTGAATACTCTTTCCGATAGCACACTTGCATCTGGGCAAGCGAGCTCCTGTAAGGCATATTGGGCCAATTCAGGCCAGGTGTCCAGTTTAGCGGCCCAATAGTCAAAGGGGAATGATCTGTGTGGGAGAACATCGATATGGGAGGAAAAGTAGTTTGTAACCATAGTTGACAACTGCTGTCTCCTGTCACTTTCCATCGATGCAGTATTACCAGTTGTGTGAGCGGTATTTGAAAAATCAGTCCACAACATTGTCATGAAACCCCTGTCTCCAACGCCACTTCTGCTGTGTGCACCACGAACACCTCTGCCAAGCTGCCCCCAGCCCGTACGGCTCGTGTGAGAACCATCACCGCTGCTGTGTGCTGGGAATGCCTCAAGCAACCGATTTACCAGAGTTGCTTGTTTATTAGCCAATATTAGGTCAAGGTTCTCCTGTGGCATGATGTTTTGTAATTTGCCTTTATAGCGTGGATCCAGGATGCTGGCCAACCAGTAGTCGTCATCGTTCATCATTTTGGCAATGCGGGGGTCCCTTTTTAGGATCCGCAAGGCATAATCTGACATGTGGGCCAATGTTCCCGGTGTCAATGATGCACTGCGAGTGCTGGGTGGAGGAGCACTTTCGGGCAAATCCACATCCCTCCAGTCACGCACAAACCCTGTACCAGACCTTGCCACGCCAACATTTTCACTTGCCCCACGAGATGCATCCTCCTCCCCTAAGTAATCATCCCCATCATCATCCTCCTCCTCCTCCAATTCTTCCTCCACCTTGTCCAGGAGAGGTCCCTGAGCAGACTATGGCTGAATGTCATCAAGGATTCCCTCCTCCTCTTCCTCCTCATCAACATTGGCTGCAGACGCCTGCTCCTTAAGGTGCGTCAAAGTTTGCATGAGCAGACGCATAAGTGGGATGCTCATGCTTAGGATGGCGTTGTCTGCGCTTACCAGCCGTGTGCATTCCTCAAAACACTGAAGGACTTTACAAAGGTCTTTCAGCTTCGACCACTGCACACCTGTCAACTCCATGTCTGCTCTCAAAGTGCCTGGCCGTGTATCCTCCCACAAATGCATTATGGCCTGCCTCTGCTCGCACAGCCGCTCCACCATGTGCAGGGTGGAGTTCCACCTTGTTGCAATGTCGATAATGAGGCGGTGGTTGGGAAGGTGGAGCAATCGCTGCAGCTTCTGCATACGAACGGAGTGTACAGGCGACCGGCGGATGTGCGCGCACAGTCTTCGCACCTTCTGGAGCAGGGCTGTTAACTCCGGATAATTTTTGAGGAAGCACTGCACCACCAGGTTCAAGGTGTGAGCCAAGCAAGGTATGTGGCTGAGTTTTGAAAGGGCTATGGCTGCCACAAAATTACGGCCGTTATCACTAACTACCTTGCCTGCCTCAAGATGTACACTGCCCAGCCATGACTCAGTTTGTCGCTTCAAGTACTCGGCCAGCACCTCGGCGGTGTGTCTGTCGCCCAAACACATCATCTGCAACACAGCCTGCTGACGCTTTCCACTAGCTGCTCGATAGGGGGACACATCGTGTGCAACAGTGGCAGCTGCAGATGGAGTGCTCGTACGACTGCGCTCTGTGGACGAGCTTTCGCTTCTGGAGGAGGAGGAGGAGGAGGGTCGAACGCCTACAGCCAACTGTTTCCTATACCGTGGGCTAGGCAGCACTGTCCCACCACCGCTGTCCCCTGTGGACCCTGCATCCACCACATTAACCCAGTGCGCAGTGATGGACACGTAACGGCCCTGGCCATGCCGACTGGACCATGAATCAGTTGTGAGGTGCATCTTTCCGCTCACTGACTGCTTGAGTGCATGGACAATGCGGTCTTTCACATGATGGTGGAGGGCTGGGATGGCTTTGCGAGAGAAGAAGTGGCGACTGGGTAGGTCATAGCGTGGTACTGCATAGGCCATGAGTTCATGGAAAGCTGTGCTTTCCACCAACCGAAAGGGCATCATCTCAAACGAGATTAGTTTGGCAATGTGGGCGTTCAAACCCAGTGTACGCGGATGAGAGACTGAGTACTTTCTTGACCTACTCATAGTGTCTGGGAGGGTGAGCTGGACTTGAGAGCTGCATATGGTGGAAGTAGCGGTGGACAGGGCGGACTGAGAGAGGGTTGATGATGGTGATGGAGTTGGTGTTCTTTCTGATGGCCTAGAATCAGTCTTTCGTTGATATAACAGTGGGATTCCCTGACTGCTGTGGTCTTGCAATGACACCTCAACATTTGCTGCTGTGCTAACCGGTGGGCTTACAGTGGGGGAAACAATGTAGCGTTGCTGACTACCTTCGTTGTGATCAGTTGCACATGTGGCACTTGAGGTTTGGTGTTGTGTCCATGCTTGCAAGTGCATGCTGGTTAAATGTCTAAGCATGCAACTGGTATTCAAATTTTTCAGATTTTTCCCTCGGCTAAAGGTCTTTGCGCACTTCTTACAGATAACCTTGGCCTGATCATGAGGATTTTGTTCAAAAAAGTGCCACACTGCACTCTTCCTACTTTGGCAGACATTTTGCGGCCTAGCACGCTGTGATCTTTTGACCCTCTGGACAAGCTGTCCAGCAACTCTTTTGATGTTTGGAACCTGTCTTTGGAGTACTCCGGGCCTGCCAGATAACAGCTGTTGTGATGTCGATGTCTGCTGTGGATGCTCCTCATCTGAACTATTGGAAGAAGCACCCTCTTCCCCCAATGGATGCCAATCTGGGTCAACAACTGGGTCATCCATCACCTCCTCTTCTATGTCATGTGCAACTTCCTCTGTGTCACCGTGTATGGTGGTATAGTGTGCGGGAAGGGGCACCTGAGTCTCATCAGGGTCAGAATCTGGCTCTGTACACTGCGAGGACAATGTAGTGCTCTGAGTGAATGTACCAGCAGAATCATCCATCAGCGGCTGTGCATCAGTGCACTCCATGTCAGATTCATCTTGGCCTGGGTAATTCATCATTTCACTTGATAATCCAGGCATGGTATGTGAAAACAGCTCCATGGAGTAATCAGTAGTATGGCCTGCATCATCCTTCAATCTTGGTTGGGGTGAAGGACACAAGGAAAGATGTGGTTCATGAACATGAGCCTCCAATGACGACTCAGTGCTTTTACTTTTTACAACTGAAGAAGAGGAGGCGATAGAGCTGGAGGCTGAGTCAGCAATGTAAGACAAAACTTTTTCCTGATGCTCTGGCTTTAAAAGCGGTTTGCCAACTCCTAGAAAACTAAGCGTTCGAGGCCTTATGTAGCCAGACGATGACGCAGGGTCAGCACCTCCTGCATTCGGTCCTATTTTGCTCTTGCCACTACCATCAGATCCACCACCAACACCATCATTAACAGCTGCCAACCCCCGCCCAATTTCCACGGCCTCTTCCACCAGCCTTCCTCATTTTTGGTAGAAATGTAGACAAAATCCAACAAACTATATAGTAATGTAAAACAAGGTACAAGGTGTCTATAGGACAGGGGAGATTTTGAATTTCTGCAGATACTTTTGGACACTGGACACTTTTGGATTGTGTGAGGCCCACTGATATCTGAGCGCTATGTGACAGGCTCGATGGCACAGCTGTGACCAAAGTGACTAGAGGATAAGGGAGATTTTGAATCTCTGCACACACTTTTGGACACTGGACACTTTTGGATTGTGTGAGGCCCAATGAATATCTGAGCGCTATGTGACAGGCTCGATGGCACAGCTGTGACCAAAGTGACTAGAGGATAAGGGAGATTTTGAATCTCTGCACACACTTTTGGACACTGGATGGACACTTTTGGATTGTGTGAGGCCCACTGATATCTGAGCGCTATGTGACAGGCTCGATGGCACAGCTGTGACCAAAGTGACTAGAGTATAAGTGAGATTTTGAATCTCTGCACACACTTTTGGACACTGGACACTTTTGGATTGTGTGAGGCCCACTGATATCTGAGCGCTATGTGACAGGCTCGATGGCACAGCTGTGACCAAAGTGACTAGAGGATAAGGGAGATTTTGAATCTCTGCACACACTTTTGGACACTGGACACTTTTGGATTGTGTGAGGCCCACTGATATCTGAGCGCTATGTGACAGGCTCGATGGCACAGCTGTGACCAAAGTGACTAGAGGATAAGGGAGATTTTGAATCTCTGCACACACTTTTGGACACTGGACACTTTTGGATTGTGTGAGGCCCAATGAATATCTGAGCGCTATGTGACAGGCTCGATGGCACAGCTGTGACAAAAGTGACTAGAGGATAAGGGAGATTTTGAATCTCTGCACACACTTTTGGACACTGGACACTTTTGGATTGTGTGAGGCCCACTGATATCTGAGCGCTATGTGACAGGCTCGATGGCACAGCTGTGACCAAAGTGACTAGAGGATAAGGGAGATTTTGAATCTCTGCACACACTTTTGGACACTGGACACTTTTGGATTGTGTGAGGCCCACTGATATCTGAGCGCTATGTGACAGGCTCGATGGCACAGCTGTGACCAAAGTGACTAGAGGATAAGGGAGATTTTAAATCTCTGCACACACTTTTGGACACTGGACACTTTTGGATTGTGTGAGGCCCAATGAATAACTGAGCGCTATGTGACAGGCTCGATGGCACACCTGTGACCAAAGTGACTAGAGGATAAGGGAGATTTTGAATCTCTGCACACACTTTTGGACACTGGATGGACACTTTTGGATTGTGTGAGGCCCAATGAATATCTGAGCGCTATGTGACAGGCTCGATGGCACAGCTGTGACAAAAGTGACTAGAGGATAAGGGAGATTTTGAATCTCTGCACACACTTTTGGACACTGGATGGACACTTTTGGATTGTGTGAGGCCCACTGATATCTGAGCGCTATGTGACAGGCTCGATGGCACAGCTGTGACCAAAGTGACTAGAGGATAAGGGAGATTTTGAATCTCTGCACACACTTTTGGACACTGGACACTTTTGGATTGTGTGAGGCCCACTGATACCTGAGCGCTATGTGACAGGCTCAATGGCACAGCTGTGACCAAAGTGACTAGAGGATAAGGGAGATTTTGAATCTCTGCACACACTTTTGGACACTGGACACTTTTGGATTGTGTGAGGCCCAATGAATAACTGAGCGCTATGTGACAGGCTCGATGGCACACCTGTGACCAAAGTGACTAGAGGATAAGGGAGATTTTGAATCTCTGCACACACTTTTGGACACTGGATGGACACTTTTGGATTGTGTGAGGCCCAATGAATATCTGAGCGCTATGTGACAGGCTCGATGGCACAGCTGTGACAAAAGTGACTAGAGGATAAGGGAGATTTTGAATCTCTGCACACACTTTTGGACACTGGATGGACACTTTTGGATTGTGTGAGGCCCACTGATATCTGAGCGCTATGTGACAGGCTCGATGGCACAGCTGTGACCAAAGTGACTAGAGGATAAGGGAGATTTTGAATCTCTGCACACACTTTTGGACACTGGACACTTTTGGATTGTGTGAGGCCCAATGAATATCTTAGCGCTATGTGACAGGCTCGATGGCACAGCTGTGACAAAAGTGACTAGAGGATAAGGGAGATTTTGAATCTCTGCACACACTTTTGGACACTGGACACTTTTGGATTGTGTGAGGCCCACTGATACCTGAGCGCTATGTGACAGGCTCAATGGCACAGCTGTGACCAAAGTGACTAGAGGATAAGGGAGATTTTGAATCTCTGCACACACTTTTGGACACTGGACACTTTTGGATTGTGTGAGGTCCAATGAATATCTGAGCGCTATGTGACAGGCTCGATGGCACAGCTGTGACCAAAGTGACTAGAGGATAAGGGAGATTTTGAATCTCTGCACACACTTTTGGACACTGGATGGACACTTTTGGATTGTGTGAGGCCCACTGATATCTGAGCGCTATGTGACAGGCTCGATGGCACAGCTGTGACCAAAGTGACTAGAGGATAAGGGAGATTTTGAATCTCTGCACACACTTTTGGACACTGGACACTTTTGGATTGTGTGAGGCCCAATGAATATCTGAGCGCTATGTGACAGGCTCGATGGAACAGCTGTGACCAAAGTGACTAGAGGATAAGGGAGATTTTGCATCTCTGCACACACTTTTGGACACTGGACACTTTTGGATTGTGTGAGGCCCACTGATATCTGAGCGCTATGTGACAGGCTCGATGGCACAGCTGTGACCAAAGTGACTAGAGGATAAGGGAGATTTTGAATCTCTGCACACACTTTTGGACACTGGACACTTTTGGATTGTGTGAGGCCCACTGATATCTGAGCGCTATGTGACAGGCTCGATGGCACAGCTGTGACCAAAGTGACTAGAGGATAAGGGAGATTTTGAATCTCTGCACACACTTTTGGACACTGGAAGGACACTTTTGGATTGTGTGAGGCCCACTGATATCTGAGCGCTATGTGACAGGCTCGATGGCACAGCTGTGACCAAAGTGACTAGAGGATAAGGGAGATTTTGATTCTCTGCACACACTTTTGGACACTGGACACTTTTGGATTGTGTGAGGCCGAATGAATATCTGAGCGCTATGTGACAGGCTCGATGGCACAGCTGTGACCAAAGTGACTAGAGGATAAGGGAGATTTTGAATCTCTGCACACACTTTTGGACACTGGACACTTTTGGATTGTGTGAGGCCCACTGATATCTGAGCGCTATGTGACAGGCTCGATGGCACAGCTGTGACCAAAGTGACTAGAGGATAAGGGAGATTTTGAATCACTGGACACTTTTGGATTGTGTGAGGCCCAATGAATATCTTAGCGCTATGTGACAGGCTCGATGGCACAGCTGTGACCAAAGTGACTAGAGGATAAGGGAGATTTTGAATCTCTGCACACACTTTTGGACACTGGATGGACACTTTTGGATTGTGTGAGGCCCACTGATATCTGAGCGCTATGTGACAGGCTCGATGGCACAGCTGTGACCAAAGTGACTAGAGGATAAGGGAGATTTTGAATCTCTGCACACACTTTTGGACACTGGACACTTTTGGATTGTGTGAGGCCCACTGAATATCTGAGCGCTATGTGACAGGCTCGATGGCACAGCTGTGACAAAAGTGACTAGAGGATAAGGGAGATTGGATTGCTTTTAAAAAAGCAGTTTGCGGAGCAGTGGGTAAACAGCAATGCAGGAATGTTAGGAAGCCTTAGAAGGCAGCCCAACAACCAACACCACTGATACACCACTATATAGCCTCCCCTTGCACTGCACACACAGTGACTGGTGTGTTGTGCAGGCCAAATTGCTATCAGCAGAAGCAGTTTTTTTTTCTTCTCAGCAGGACAAAAAAAAAAAATTGGGATTGCTTTTAAAAAAGCAGTTTGCAGAGCAGTGGGTAAACAGCAATGCAGGAATGTCAGGAAGCCTTAGAAGGCAGCCCAACAACCAACACCACTGATACACCACTATATAGCCTCCCCTTGCACTGCACACACAGTGACTGGTGTGTTGTGCAGGCCAAATCGCTAGCAGCAGAAGCAGTTTTTTTGTCTTCTTCCCTGCCTAACGCTCTCCCTACAGAATTAGCAGCAACCTCTCCCT
This sequence comes from Dendrobates tinctorius, assembly GCF_039654945.1. Classification (NCBI taxonomy): domain Eukaryota; kingdom Metazoa; phylum Chordata; class Amphibia; order Anura; family Dendrobatidae; genus Dendrobates; species Dendrobates tinctorius. Next base: position 2,468,827 of record NW_027361768.1, read on the forward strand.
ATACTAAGATCGGCAGAAGTAAGATGGCGGTCGGCGTGCACGCCCTTTTATACCCCCTGTGACGCCCACCAAAGCAAGCCAATCACTTGCATGCCCTTCTGAAAGATGGTGGTGACTCGTGCCTATGTCATCACGTTGCCCACAGTGTCCGTGGATCCTGATTGGCTGAAAAAGAGCGCAAAACAAACTTTTGAAACGCGACTTTGGCGCGTAAGTCGCCGACCTCGTGGCCGACCTCATCCTAGGGTCGGGTTTCGTTTCATGAAACCCGACTTTGCCAAAAGTCGGCGACTTTTGAATTTTTTCAACCCGTTTCGCTCAACTCTAATTACTATCGCTCTGATTGGCTGTTTCACTTTCAACAGCCAATCAGAGCGATTGTAGCCACGTGGGGGCTAAGCCACCCCCTCTGTGGTGAAGCATAAAGGGTCCTTTGTGTGCGGGTCGGGTGACCTTTCATTGACCCCGGTCACCTGACCCGCAGGAGCGCTGTTTATAGCATGATGCCTACGTGGGCATCATGGGTCGTTTGGGCACGACTTTTCATGACTCCTACGTAGGCGTCATGGGTCGGGAAGGGGTTAATGCAATGTCGCAGCAACCAAAAATACATAATACTAGTATTTTTAATTTTTTCTCGCTACACTGTTTAACGATGTTGGAATATGTTTGGTGCAACAGATCCATTCCTGTCTGAGTGTTCAGTTGCTAGATTTGTATGCAGTTTATAAAGTCAGAACACAAAAAACTCCCAGAAGCTCACACAGGGAGAGCATGTGACTGTATTTCCTCTTTTTCCTGTGTCTGTGTGTGAGAGAAGCAGCCTGCTGTAGATGCTGCACAGATAGAGACACACAAATGATTTATTCCTGATCTGTTAAGCGTATCATATATTGTTCCTGTTTGTTCCTGAATAAAGAAGCTCTGTTGTCACACGCTTGGAGAGTATCCTGAAAAATCCACTGCCAACAAACTATCATGTTAATCCTTTTTTTATTGATAGATCAGGCGATTCTGAATGCAGCGATACTAAATATGTTTATGTTTGATTTTTTTATTGTTTTATTTTGAATGAGGGGAAAGGGGGGTGATTTTAACTTTAATATATTTTTTATATTTTTAAAAACAATGTTTTTAACTTTTGGCATGTTTAAATAATCTCCATGGGAGACTAGAAGATGCCATAACCCAGTCGGCTCTGCTACATACAGGCGATAATTGCCTGTATGTAGCAGAATTGCTCACTTGCTTTGAGTGCCGTTTACCAAGAGGCGCTCATAGCAATCCGGCACTGACAACCATAGAGATCTACAGGAGACCTCTGGTTGTCATGCCAACCAATCAGTGACTCGCGATCACGTGACAGGGGGTCACCGGTGGGTGGATTTCCAGCACGATTGCCAGAAGCGCATGTTAAATGCGGCTGTCAGATTTTGACAGCAGCATTTAATGAGTTAATAGCCACGGGATTCCACCCATGGCTGTCCAGGGCACATGTCATCTGTTCAAAACAGCTGATATGTGCCTGGAAAGATGTGGGCTTACAGCTGGAGCCCACATCAAAGGGAGGGAGCATGACATTGACATAAATTTACACCCAATGTAGGAAAGGGGATAAGCAGTCTTAGGCCGGGGTCACACTGGCGAGGAATACGGACAAGTGAGAGACGTTAAAAGCACGCATTACACACGGATCAATGATTCTCTATGGGGCAGCTCCCATCAGCCATATATTTCTCGTCTGTATTCTACGGTCCGTGCCAATCGCAGCATGCTGCGATTGTCAGCGTACTACGCCCGTAGTACGCCAATGCAAGTCTATGGGTGCGCTAAAAATACGCATTACACACGGACCAGATGTGTGACTTGCGAGAAATACGCACCCAGTGTCTTTTAGAAAAGTCGGCAATTCAGTGTGCGATACAGTAAAATCACACTGATAGGTTTAATAACACAAACGAAAGAATAGATATAGACACATATAATACATACATATATTTATATATATATATATATATATATATACATGTCATTGAGACACACACATATATATATATATATATATATATATATATATATTTCACAGAGTTCTTCATAGTAGAATAGCCGCTAATTCAATTGCTGGCTTTTGTGAAATCATTCCCCAAGCCGACATGAAATGACACATGGATTACATACAGTAAACCATTTCATTTCATGTTTTGTTTTGTATATCTTTCATTAGTAATTAGATGAGGGTTGATGTGTAAAATTTGGGAGGTGTAAGTGTTAATTTAAGGGGTTAATTTGTTGTTAAAAAATGTGTGGGCTCCCGCATTGACAAATTACCGCGGGAGCCCACACATTTTTTTACAACGAATTAACCCCTTATATATATGTGTCTCAATGACATGTGTGTGTATATATATATATATATATATATATATATATATATATATATATGTGTATTCTATGTGTCTATATCTATTCTTTCGTTTGTGTTATAAAACCTGTCATAGGGCTCCATTATATGTCCATTTTGCAAGCCTGCGAGAAAATCTCGCCATACGGATGCCATACGGACTACATACGGATGCTGACATGCGCAAAATACGTGACCACACCTTGCTTACGGAAGACTTACGGAGCACTATTTAGGGGTCATTCATCCATATTACGCATGTAAAATACGGACCGTATTTTGCGTCGGTTAGTGTGACCCTGGCCTTAATTTAAGAGAAATGCTGGTGGACCTTAACCCCTTACCTACAATGGACGTAATATTCCGTCCATGTGACCCTGGACCTAATTACCATGGACAGAATATTACGTCCCAGCGATCAGCGGCGCCCACGTGGTGAGCACCGCTGATCGCGGCCGGGTGTCAGCTGATTATCACAGCTGACACCCGGCACAATGTGTCAGGGGCGGTCACGGACCGCCCCCGACACGTTAACCCCTTGTACACGGCGATCAAACGCGATCGCGGTGTACCGGGGGTTAAAGGAAAGCATCGGCAGGGAGGGGGCTCCCTCCGTGCTTCCCTGATCCCCCCACGGCAGTGCAATGTGCAGCGCTGCTGCGGGGGGCTCTTTCCCTACAGGCCCCTGGATCCAAGATGGCGACGGGGGCCTTCGGGGGCCTGTAGGGAGATGACTTCCTCACTGCCTGCAAAGCGCAGGCATGAGGAAGTCTGCAGAACTGCCTGTGACAGATTGCTGATCTGTCACAGTGATCTGTGATGTGACAGATCAGCGATCTGACACAGAACAGTGATGTCCCATCTGGGACAAGGTAATAAAGTAAAAAAAAAAAAAAAAGTGTTGAAAGTAAATTAAAAAAAAAATCGCGAAATAAATTAGTAAAAAAAAAAAAAAAATATTCCCAAATAAATCCATTTTTTCAAAATAAAAAAAACAATAAAAGTACACACATTTGGTATTGCCGTGTCCGTAGCGACCCGCCCTATAAAACTGTCCCATTAGTTAACCCCTTTAGCGAACCCCTTAAAAAATAAAAATAAAAAACGAAGCAAAAAATGATTTATTATCATACCACCGAACAAAAAGTGCAATAACGCGCGATCAAAAAGACGCATATAAATATCCATGGTACCGCTGAAAACGTCATCTTGTCCCGCAAAAAACGAGCTGCCATACAGCATCATCCAATAAAAAATAAAAAAGTTATAGCTCGCAGAATAAAGCGATACAAAAATAATTATTTTTTATATAAAATTGTTTTCATTGCAAAAAACCGACAAAACATAAAAAAAACCTAAATGAGGTATCGCTGTAACCGTAATGACCTGAAGAATAAAACCACTTTATCAATTTTACCGCACGCGGAACGGTGTAAACGCAACCCCCAAAAGAAATTCATGAAACGCTGGTTTTAGTTCATTCTGCGTCACAAAAATCGGAATAAAAAGTGATCAAAAGATGTCACGTGCCCGAAAATGGTACCAATGAAAACGTCAACTCGTCCCGCAAAAAATAAGACCTCACATGACTCAGTGGGTCAAAATACGGAAAAATTATAGCTCACAGTATGTGGTGATGCAAAAACTATTTTTACAATAAAAAGCGTCTTTTAGCGTGTGACAGCTGCCAGACATAAAAACCCGCTATAAATAGTAAATCAAACCCCCCGTTATCACCCCCTTAGTTAGGGAAAAATAATAAAGCTAAAAGAAAATGTATTTATTTCCATTTTCCCATTAGGGCTAGGGTTAGGGCTAGGGTTAGGGCTAGGGTTAGGGCTAGGGCTAGGGTTAGGGCTAGGGGTGTGTTGGGGTTAGGGTTGGAGTTATAATTGTGGGGTTTCCACTGTTTGGGCACATCAGGTGCTCTCCAAATGCAACATGGCGTCTGATCTCAATTCCAGCCAATTCTGCGTTGAAAAAGTCAAATGGTGGTCCTTCCCTTCCAAGCTCTGCCATGCGCCCAAACAGTGTTTTATCCCCACATATAGGGTATCAGCCTACTCAGGACAAATTACGAAACAACTTTTGGGGTCCAATTTCTCCTGTTACCCTTAGGAAAATAAAAAATTTGGGGCAAAAATATCATTTTTGCGGAAAAAAATGATTTTTTTATTTTCACACCCAGGTGTTATAAACTTCTGTGAAGCACTTGGGGGTTCAAAGTGCTCACCACACATCTAGATGAGTTCCATGGGGGGTCTAGTTTCCAAAATGGGGTCACTAGTGGGGAGTTTCAATAGTTTAGGTACATCAGGGGCTCTCCAAACGCACATGACACCCGCAGACCAATCCATCAAAGTCTGCATTCCAAAACGTCACTACTTCCCTTCCGAGCCCCGACGTGTGCCCATACAGTAGTTTTCTCCCACATATGAGGTATCAGCGTACTCAGGACAAATTGGACAACAACTTTTGGGGTCCAATTTCTCCTGTTACCCTTGGGAAAATAAAAAAATTGGAGACTAATTGATCATGTTTGTTGAAAAAATACGATTTTTTTTATTTTCATGCCTGGGCATTATAAACTTCTGTGAAGCCCTTGGGGGTTCAAAGTGCTCACCACACATCTAGATAAGTTCCTCAGGGGGTCTAGTTTCCAAAATGGGGTCATTTGTGGGGGGTTTCCACTGTTTAGGTACATTAGGGGCTCTCCAAAGGCAACATGACACCCGCAGACCATTCCATCAAAGTCTGCATTCCAAAACGTCACTACTTCCCTTCCGAGACCCAACGTGTCCCCATACAGTAGTTTTCTCCCACATATTGGGTGTCAGCGTACTCAGGACAAATTGGACAACAACTTTTGGGGTCCAATTTCTCCTGTTACCCTTGGGAAAATAAAAAAAATGGGGACTAAAAGATGATGTTTATGGAAAAAATACGATTTTTTTATTTTCACGCCCGGGCGTTATAAACTTCTGTGAAGCACTGAGGGGTTCAAAGTGCTCACCATACATCTAGATAAGTTCCTTGGGGGTCTAGTTTCCAAAATGGTGTCATTTGTGTGGGGTTTCTACTGTTTTGGTATATCAGGGGCTTTCCAAACGCGACATGGTGTCCGATCTCAATTCCAGCCAAAAACGTCAAATGGTGCTGCTTCCCTACCGAGCTCTGCCATGCGCCCAAATAGTGGTTTACCCCCACATGTGGGGTATCAGTGCACTCAGGATAAATTGCACAATATCTTTTAGGGTCCTGTTACTCTTGAAAAAATAAGAATTGAGGGTGAAAAGATCATTTTTGTGGAAAAAATATGATTTTTTAATTGTACGGCTGTATGTTATAAACTTCTGTGAAGCCCTTGGGGGTTCAAAGTGCTCACCACACATCTAGATAAGTTCCTTGGGGGGTCAAGATTCCAAAATGGTGTCATTTGTGGGGGGTTTCCACTGTTTTGGTACATCAGGGGTTTTCCAATCGCGACATGGTGTTCGATCTCAATTCTAGCCAAAAACGTCAAATGGCTCTGCTTCCCTTCCGAGCTCTGCTATGCGCCCAAATAGTCATTTACACCCATATATGGGGTATCAGCGTACTCAGGACAAATTGCACAATAACTTTTAGGGTCCTGTTACCCTTGGAAAAATAAAAATTGGGGGTGAAAAGATCATTTTTGTGGAAAAAATATGATTTTTTAATTGTACCGCTGTACGTTATAAACTTCTGTGAAGCCCTTGTGGGTTAAAAGTTCTCACCACATATCTAGATAAGTTCCTTGGGGGGTCTAGTTTCCAAAATGGGGTCAATTGGGGGGTTTCCACTGTTTAGGTACATCAGGGGCTCTCCAAACGCGACATGGCATCCGATCTGAATTCCAGCCAATTTTGCATTGAAAAAGTCAAATGGCGCTCCTTCCCTACTGAGGTCTGCCATGCGCCGAAACAGTGGTTCCCCCCCACTTATCAGGTATCAGCGTACTCAGGACAAATTGCACATTAACTTTTGCAGTCCAACTTCTCCTGTTACCCTTGGTAAAATAAAGAAAATTGAACCTGAAGTATTTTTTTTGAGAAAAAAAGTTAAATGTTCATTTTTTTTTAAATATTCAAAAAATTCCTGTGACGCACCTAAAGGGTTAATAAACTTCTTGAATGTGGTTTTAAGCACCATAAGGGGTGCAGTTTTTAGAATGGTGTCACTTTTGTGTATTTTCTATCATATAGACCCCTCAAAGTGGCTTCAAATGAGATGTGGTCCCTAAAAATAAAATGGTGTTGCAAAAATAAGAAATTGCTGGTCAATTTTTAACCCTTATAATTTCCTAACAAAAAAAAAATTTTGGTTCCAAAATTGTGCTGATGTAAAGTAAACATGTGGGAAATGTTATTTATTAAGTTTTTTGTGTGCTGTATCGCTGTGATTTAAGGGCATAAAAATTCAAAGTTGGAAAATTGCGAAATTTTCAAAATTTTCGCCAAATTTCCGGGTTTTTTTCACAAATAAATGCAAGTTATTTGAATGAAATTTTACCACTAACATGAAGTACAATATGTCACGAGAAAACAATGTCAGAATCACCAGGATCCATGGAAGCGTTTCAGAGTTATGACCTCATAAAGGGACAGTGGTCAGAATTGTAAAAATTGGCCTGGGAGTTAACGTGCAAACCACCCTTGGTAGTGAAGGGGTTGAGAGAAAATGCAGCAAACAGTGAGAAATAAATAAAACTAGCAGTTAGCACCTTAGAAATTTATGATGAACACAAATTAGTCCTCTGATGATTTTTCTTTGATTAGCCACATACTGTATAAGCCAAGTATTTGAATTGTTTCTTTCAATGCAGTATTCCAGGAATCTATCTTTTTATTCTTCCATCCTTTTATTCCATTGACTTAGCTGTTTGAAGGCTTGGTTTTCAGGTCTATATTTTGGGTTCAAATAAATTATATCATAAGTAGTGTTGAGCATTCCAATACCGCATATATCGGGTATCGGCCGATATTCGCTGTATCGGAATTCCGATACCGAGTACCGATATTTTTACAATATTGAATTGGAAGTTCCCATAATGCAATGAGCCAGTTGTGTTAGCCATGTTCACTAATGGCATGGCTGTGATTGGCTGCTGAAATGATGTCATCATGATGCGCGGTCTGTGCGTGCCTGCCGGGGTTCTGTGCAGGCTGCCGGGGGTCTGTACGGGCCTGCTGGGGGTCTGTGCGGGCCTGCTGGGGGTCTGTGTGGGCCTGTCAGGGGTCATTGCGGGCCTGCAGGGGGTCTGTGCGGGCTGCCGGGGGTCTGTGCAACATACATACATACTACATACATACTACATATATACTACATTCATACAGCATACATACATACATACATACTACATATATAGTACATTCATACAACATACATACATACTACATACTTACTATATACATACAACATACATACAACATGCTACATACATACATACAACATACATACTACATACATACTACATACAATACATTCATACTTTCATACAATACATACATATAGACATACAGTACATATAACATAGAGTACATTCTCACCATCACTTGTCACTTTGATCCCCGAAGCCAGTGTCATCTCACTGTAAAAAATATTAAAATAACAAACAACCGATATACTCCCTGATCCACAAAAATCCACGAGTGTCCCACAACGATCTCCTGCAGTGCTTCACTGAGAGGTTACTATAGTTCACTGGTCTCACTTTATGGCAAAAGCTGCGTGGGAACTTTCTCACACAGCAATGCCAAAAGTGAGACTAGGGACTATTTTTTTTACAGTGGCGGAGGAATACAGTGCGGAAGGATACCTACCTCCCGTCATTGTATTCCTGGTGCCCCTAGAGAGCGGTCGCATCAGCTGATGCTGCTGTTCTCTACAGGAGATCGTCGTGGGACACTCGTGGATTTCTGCGGATCAGGGAGTATATTGGTTGTTTGTTATTTTAATATTTTTTACAGATGAAGTGTCAAAGTGTCGGGGATCAAAGTGACAAGTGATGGTGAGTATGTACTCTATGTTATATGTACTGTGTTACACCGCTCCGCCATACTCACCCGGCCTCCGCTCCCATGCCGCAGTTGGCCTCCGCTCCCACGCCGCAGCCTCTCTCCACCCGATGGCCGCGTCGGTCAACTGATACGGGCTCGCGACCGATGCCTTCCCTGCATGCTATGCGCATGCGCCATAGGCCGCGGCCGCGCCTCCTTCCTGCTTCTTATGCTCTGGCTGTGCCCTGACCCGGAAGCACCTTTGGACCAATGGCTGACCAGACAGGGCCATATCAGGCCGCTTCCCCCTGAGGGAGGCGCCTGATTGTTGTGTTTCCTAACACTCTGGCCTCGCTTCATCGTGTGCACTCTGCTCCTGCAGTTCCGGTCTCCGCTGCTCCTCACAGCAGCTTCTCAGTCCTGCTACCCGTGTTCCTTGTTCTCTTCCGCAGTTCTGTCTCCTGTGTTCCTGTTGTCCTGCTCCAGTCCTGTCTCCAGTGTTCCTGCCGTCCTGCTCCAGTCCTGCCTTCAGTTTCCTGCCATCCTACTCCATTCCTGCCTCCGGTGTTCCTGCCGTCCTACTCCATTCCTGCCTCCAGTGTTCCTGCCGTCCTACTCCAGTCCTGCCTTCAGTGTTCCAGCCGTCCTACTCCAGTCCTGCCTTCAGTGTTCCTGCTGTCTTACTCCAGTCCTGTCTCCAGTGTTCCTACTCCTGTCATTCCTTACTCCAGTCTCAGTCTTACTCCGGTCCATCCTGAGCCGCCCCTCTCGGTACTGGCTACCGTGGTACTCGAACCCCTGGGCCTGCTCCTAACGGTCCCTGTATAGGGGTCGGTTCCACCTGGCAGCTTGCCCGGGGTGCCTCGGTGCCACGGTCCAGAGGGTCCACTCCCGGAGTTTCCTGCTCCAGACGACCCACGCTAACAGTATGATCAGGCCATGGACTCCGCCGATACTACGGCTGCTACCCAGAAAGAGTTGCTATTTCTACGGGAGAATCAGGGGCGCATTATGTCAGTCATGAAGTCGATGGACACCCGTTTGTCGGCCTTACAGGTGGCCGATCCTGGAAATGCCATTCAGCTGGCCAGTCTCCAACAGGAGCTGAGTCAGCAGCAAGATACTCAAGCCCACATTTTGTCCTACATGGCCTCCTTTGATAGTCGCTTGTCGCCCCTCCAGGCTGCCACGGCAGTGCCGACTCCTCCTCCTGCATCTACTGCTCTCCCGACGCCCCGCCTCGCCAAGCCGCCTCGTTTCACTGGGGATCCCAAGCTCTGTAGGGGGTTCTTAAATCAGTGTAGTCTCCACTTTGAATGGCTGCCGCAGCAATATCCCTCGGATCGGGCCAAAGTGGCCTTCATCATGTCGTATCTGGAGGGAGAGGCCCTGTCTTGGGTAAACCCGCTTTGGTAACGTGACGACCCGGTCGTCTCTAGTCTCCCGGTTTTCCTGGATACGTTTCGTAAGGTTTTCGATGAGCCGGGTCGGTTAGCCTCTCTCACTGAGTCACTCTTTAACTTACACCATGGTTCTCTCACAGTCGGACAGTACGCTATTCTCCTCCGAGCTCGGCTGGAATAATGCGGCTTTGGTGGGGGTATTCTGGCATGGTCTTTCTAGTAGAATAAAGGATGAACTCGCAGGTCGAGATACCCTATCCACCTTAGAGGACCTTATCTCGCTGGCTACCCGCATTGTCCTGCGCTTCCTGGAGCGTGCTCGGGAGTCAGCGAGAGACAGGCGGCCCTCCAGGTCAATTTCTCTTTTCACCCGGTCTACCAGCTCCCGTTCGGTCGGGTCCTCTTCCTTCTCTTCGGGTGAGCCCATGCAGATAGATCGTCTCAGGTTGGCAGAGTTGCGTCAGAGAGAGAGACGGGCCTCTATTGCGGTGATTCGTCACACTATATCCGCACCTGTCCTAAGAGACAGGGAAACGACTCCACCTACGTCAGGTAAGAGAGGCCTTCCTGGGTGATGATGATCCCTCTCAACCCCTTACGATTTCTGTGCTTTTGGTTTCAGGAGGGAGGCGTGGTTCCGAGGTGACCTACGTGGATTCGGGCTCAGCAGGTAACTTCATTCGGCTGGAAGAGGTGGACAAATACCAAATTCCTGTAGTCACTCTATCTAACCCAATTCAGATTGCCACCGTGGATGACAAACTGCTACAGGTGACCGTCACCTTGGTCACTGAAGAGGTGGAGTTGCAAGTCGGAGCCTTACATCGAGAGAAGATAGCCTTTTACGTTTTGCCTAAGCTCTCTCACGCCATTCTACTCGGTCTTCCATGGTTAAGGACTCATCAGCCTGTTCTCGACTGGTCTTCTGGGGAGATACTCCGCTGGGGGCACCTGTGCCAAGCTCGCTGTCTGACTCCTGTCTGCCTGGCGGCCGCTCCTCGGTCACCTCCAGACCTCCCGGGTCTTCCTCCAGCTTACAGCTCCTACGCCGATGTTTTTGATAAGAAGGAAACGGAAGTCCTCCCTCCACACCGGCCGTTTGACTGCCCAATTGAACTTGTTCCTGGTTCAACCCCTCCAAGGGGCAGAATCTACCCTCTGTCTCCCGCAGAGACCACCGCCATGTCCGAGTACGTCCGAGAGAACCTCACCAAAGGCTTTATACGGAAATCCTCTTCGCCTGCGGGAACCGGGTTCTTCTTCGTCAAAAAGAAGGATGGAACTCTACGGCCGTGCATTGACTATAGGGGCTTGAATGAGATTACCATCAACAACAGGTACCCTCTTCCACTCATTCCGGAGCTGTTTGACCGTCTCAGAGAGGCTTGGGTCTTTTCCAAGCTGGACCTCAGAGGAGCCTACAATCTGGTCCGTATCCGTGCAGGTGACAAGTGGAAGACCGCTTTCAACACTCGAGATGGCCATTACGAGTACCTGGTAATGCCCTTCGGTCTTTGCAATGCTCCTGCAGTCTTTCAAGAGTTCGTCAATGAGATCTTCCGGGATCTCTTGTACTCCTGTGTGGTCGTGTACTTAGATGACATCCTCGTCTTCACGTCGGACCTCTTGTCCCACAGAAAGAGTGTCCGCCTGGTGCTTCAGCATTTTCGGGAGAGCCGCCTGTATGCGAAGATCGAGAAATGTCTCTTCGAACAGACCTCACTGCCATTCCTGGGATACATTATCTCCTATGCTGGTCTAAGGATGGATCCCGAGAAGTTGTCTGCCATCCTCAAATGGCCTCGCCCTGTCGGATTAAAGGCAATACAACGATTCCTCGGGTTCGCCAACTATTACCGGCAATTTGTCTTCCACTTCTCTGCAATCACAAGACCCATTTCTCCGCTCACCCGTAAAGGGTCTATTTACAAGGATTGGTCTCCTGAGGCAGAGGAGGCCTTTCTGACCCTAAAATGGGCTTTCTCCACGGCTCCGGTCCTGCATCGCCCGGAGAGTGATCGACCTTTTGTACTCAAGGTGGATGCTTCCTCGACGGGTGCCGGGGCGGTACTGTCCCAGAGAACCGCCTCCGGTCGCCTGCACCCTTGTGGCTTCTTCTCGAAGGCCTTTTCTCCATCCGAGTGTAACTACTCGATCGGCGACCTGGAACTTTTGGCCATCAAGTTGGCCTTGGAGGAATGGCGCCACCTCTTGGAAGGAGCTGTCCATCCTTTTGTCATCTTCTCGGACCACAAGAATCTGGCCTATCTCCAGTCTGCCCGGAGACTTAACCCTCGCCAGGCCAGATGGTCCTTATTTTTCGCCCGATTTGATTTCGAGCTCCGATTCCGTCCTGGCAACAAGAATTCCAAAGCCAACGCCCTGTCCAGGGTCTTCCAGCCACACGAATCGACGGAGGAACCTTCGTATATCATTGATCCCACTAGGATCATCACCGTGGCTCTTGTGAACTGGCTTACTCCCCCACCTGGCAAGACGCTTGTGCCAGAGAATCTCAAGCGAAAGGTTCTTCTATGGGGGCACTCCTCCAAACTGGCCGGCCATGCTGGAACTAAGAAGACCCTTGACCTTATCACGCGTCACTACTGGTGGCTCACGCTTCGCCAAGATGTACTCGACTTTGTGGCTTCTTGTCCATCCTGTGCAAAAAACTAAGTGCCACGGAGATCTCCATCTGGCTTGTTGCTTCCGTTGCCTGTCCCTACGGTTCCTTGGAAAAACATCACCATGGATTTCATCACCGACCTACCCTGCTCTGTGGGCTGCACAGTCATCCTGGTGGTGGTGGATTGTTTTTCCAAGATGGCTCACTTCATCCCTCTGCCCGGTCTTCCCTCACCGCCGGAGCTGGCCAAAATCTTCATTCGTCAAATCTTCAGACTTCACGGACTACCTCGACGCACTGTGTCTGACCGAGGGGTTCAGTTTACCTCCAAGTTCTGGCGTTCGCTTTGTAAGCTCATGAACATTTCCCTCGACTTCTCCTCGGCCTACCATCCACAGTCCAACGGACAGGTAGAGCGTACCAACCAGACGCTTACGGGATACTTACGTCACTTCTCTAACGCCCACCAGAACGATTGGGTCAACTTACTCCCCTGGGCAGAGTTCGCTTATAACAACCATGCTGGTGAGTCTTCGGCTAAGTCTCCATTTTTTATTGTTTTTGGAAGACATCCTGGTGTTCCTCTTCTGATAACTCCTGCCTCCGAGGTACCCGCGGCCAACGCCTTGTCCTCGCAATTTTCTAAGATTTGGGCTGAGACCAACACATCACTCAAGAGATCCGCTGATCAGATGAAGAACTATGCAGACAAAAAGAGGTTGGATTCTCCTCCGTATCGTGTTGGTGACAAGGTCTGGCTCTCCTCCAAATTCGTCTGATTAAAACTGCCCTCCTACAAATTGGGCCCACGCTGCATCGGTCCGTTTGAAATTCTGGATCGTATTAACGAAGTCGCCTACAAATTGAGGTTGCCTGCTTCGCTCCGGATCCCGAACACCTTTCACGTCTCTCTCCTGAAGCCTGTGGTGCTGAATCGTTTCCATTCATCGCTTGATCCTGGTCCTCAGTCGGTGGGTGCCGACAACGTTTTTGAAGTGCAGGACATTCTCGATGTGAAAAGGGTTAGAAGTAGGACTTTCTTTCTTGTTGATTTGGTCCTGAGGAGAGATCCTGGGAGCCTCGGGAGAATATCAGTGCTCCCCGTATCCTCAAGAGGTTTCTTGCTAACCTCCGGGGGGGCCACTTAGGGGGGGTACTGTTACACCGCTGCGCCATACTCACCCGGCCTCCGCTCCCACGCCGCAGTCGGCCTCCGCTCCCATGCCGCAGCCTCTCTCAACCTGACGGCCGCGCAGTCACCTGAGACGGGCTCGAGACCGATGCCTTCCATGCATGCTATGCGCATGCGCCATAGGCCGCGGCCGCGCCACCTTCCTGCTTCTTATGCTCCGGCTGTGCCCTGACCCTGAAGCACCTTTGGACCAATGGCTCACCAGACGGGGCCATATCAGGCCGCTTCCCCCTGAGGGAGGCGCCTGATCGTTGTGTTTCCTAACACTCTGGCCTCTCTTCATCGTGTGCACTCTGCTCCTGCAGTTCCAGTCTCGGCTGCTCCTCGCAACAGCTTCTCAGTCCTGCTACCCGTGTTCCTTGTTCTCTTCCGCAGTTCTGTCTCCTGTGTTCCTGTTGTCCTGCTCCAGTCCTGCCTTCAGTGTTCCTGCTGTCGTACTCCAGTCCTGCCTTCAGTGTTCCTGCCGTCCTACTCCATTCCTGCCTCCAGTACTCCTGCCATCCTGCTCCAGTCCAGCCTCCAGTGTTCCTGCCATCCTACTCCAGTCCTGCCTTCAGTGTTCCTGCCGTTCTACTCCAGTCCTGCCTTCAGTGTTCCTGCTGTCCTACTCCTGTCCTGTCTCCAGTGTTCCTACTCCTGTCATTCTTTACTCCAGTCTCAGTCTTACTCCGGTCCATCCTGAGCCGCCCCTCTCGGTACCGGCTACCGTGGTACTCGAACCCCTGGGCCTGCTCCTAACGGTCTCTGTATAGGGGTCGGTTCCACCTGGCAGCTCGCCCGGGGTCCCTCGGTGCCACGGTCCAGAGGGTCCACTCCCTGAGTTTCTTGCTCCAGACCACCCACGCTAACATACTGTATGTCTATATGTATGTATTGTATGAATGTATGAATGTATTGTATGTAGTATGTATGTTGTATGTCTGTAGCATGTTTTATGTATGTTGTATGTATGTATGTATGTAGTATGTACTATGTATGTATGTATGTTGTATGAATGTAGTATATATGAAGTATGTATGTAATATGTAGTATGTATGTTGTATGAATGTAGTATGTAGTATGTATGTTGTATGAATGTAGTATATATGTAGTATGTATGTATGTATGTTGTATGAATGTAGTATATATGTAGTATGTATGTGTGTTGTATGAATGTTGTATATATGAAGTATGTATGTAGTATGTATGTATGGTGTATGAATGTTGTATGTATGTAGTATGTATGTAGTATGTATGTAGTATGTATGTTTTTTGTTTTTTTTTTACATTCAACACATTAGCCGGATGATGGGACTACTACTGTCCCATCATTGGCTAATATGTCAATCACTGTCATTGTAGCAGGCATCGCCCGATGGGACGTGCAGTCCCATTGGACGATGTCTGCACACACACACAACCCCCGGCAGGCCCGCACAGACCCCCGGCAGCCCGCACAGATCCCTGGCAGGCCCGCTCAGACCCCCCGTCAGGCCCGCACAGACCCCCGGCAGCCCGCACAGACCCCCGGCAGCCCGCACAGACCCCCGGCAGGCCCGTACAGACCCCTGGCAGGCCCGCACAGAGCCCCGGCAGCCTGCACAGACCCCCGGCAGGCCCGCACAGACCCCCGGCAGGCCCGCACAGGCCCCCGAGAGGCCCGTACAGACCCCGCCTGCACAGACACGCACAGTGTCCGCCCACGCACCGCCCACACTCTTCCCCCCTCCTGAACTGGATGTGCAAGGAAAGAAAGGGTTTTTTTTTAATTGCAATATTTCTGTCCCATAGACTTGCATTGGTTTCCGGTATCAGAATCGGCGATACTCGATACTTTTTGGGTATCAGTCCGATCCGATATTTCACAATATCGGATGGTATCGCTCAACACTAATCATAAGATTTATTAATTCCTTCTGAAATAAAACTCAAGGATTTTAGCATTGTTTTTTTACACCATTCCAGATGCCAGATCGGCATGCTGAATTTGCAGAATAGGCAAAACAAAAATTGGTACAGGACCCTCAGTTTACACAGAACATTATGTTCAGTGTTGAGGCAAACTTTTTTGGGTGGGCCATTTATATGGATACATCTAAATAAAATGGGAATGATGACAGTCTTCTTGCATAGGGTGTCTTGCATTGAAATCTGCTGGAATGACCTGGGTACTGTGTTCACCAGACATCAACAAAATTTCTATCCGCTCCTCACATGTTAACCTCTGCGACATGTTAATGGCTGTAAACAAAGAGAAACGTGGAAATAACTCATGAAAGAATAAAGTTACATTAAAACCAAGAACACCATTTTTTTCTTGTGAAATTCTCAATTAGTTTGATGTGTCACATGACCATCTTCCCATTGGAAAAAATAAAGTTGGGTCCAAAATGGCAGACTTCAAAATGGCTGCCATGGTTACCACCCATCTTGAAAAGTTTTCCCCCTCTCATATACTAATTACTACAGTGCCACAAATAGGAAGTTGATATCACCAACTATTCCCATTTTAATTAGGTATATTAATATACATGGCCCACCCTGTATACAATGTGTGCAGAATTATTAGGCAAGTTGTATTTGAGAGGATTCTTTTTATTTTTGAATAACAACTATGTTCTCAATCAACTCAAAAGACTCATAGATATCAAAGCTTAATATTTTTCGAAGTTGGAGTGGGTTTTTTTTAGATTTGGCTATCTTAGGAGGATATCTGTTTGTGCAGGTAACTATTACAGTGCAGAATTATTAGGCAACTTAATAAAAACCAAACATATACCCATCTCACTTGTTTATTTTCACCAGGTAAACCAATAGAGCAACACAAAATTTAGAAATAAACATCTCTGACATTCAAAAACAAAACAAAAAAATCAATGACCAACATAGCCACCTTTCTTTACAATGACACTCAAAAGCCTTCCATCCATAGATTCTGTCAGTTGCTTGATCTGTTTACGATCAACATTGCGTGCCGCAGCCACCGCAGCCTCCCAGACACTGTTCGGAGAGGTGTAATGTTTTCACTCCCTGTTGATCTCACATTTTATGAGGGACCACAGGTTCTCTATGGGTTTAAGATCAGGTGAACAAGGGGGCCATGTCATTATTTTTTCTTCTTTTAGACCTTTACTGGGCAGCCACGCTGTGGAGCATTTGGATGCATGTGATGGAGCATTGTCCTGCATGAAAATCATGTTTTTCTTGAACGATACCGACTTCTTCCTGTACCACTGCTTGAAGGTGTCTTCCAGAAACTGCCAGTAGGTCTAGGAGTTGAGCTTCACTCCATCCTCAACCTGAAAAGGTCCCACAAGTTCATCTTTGATGACACCAGCCCATACCAGTACCCCACCTCCACCTTTCTGGCGTCTGAGTCGGAGTGGCGCTCCATGCCTTTTACTGATACAGCCTTGGGCCCATCCATCTGGCCAATCAAGAGTCGCTCTCATTTCATCAGTCCATAAAACCTTAGAAAAATCAGTCTTAAGATATTTCTTGGCCCAGTCTTGATGTTTTATCTTATGTTTCTTGTTGAAAGGTGGTCATTTTTCAGCCTTCCTTAGCTTGGCCATGTCCCTGAGTATGGCACATTTTGAGCTTTTTGATACTCCAGTAATGTTGCAGCTCTGAAATATGGCAAAATTGGTGTCAAATGGCATCTTGGCAGCTTCACGCTTGATTTTCCTCAATTCATGGGCAGTTATTTTGCACCTTTTTTTATCAACGCGCCTCTTGCGACCCTGTTGGATATTTGCCATGAAATGCTTGATTGTTCGGTGATCACGCTTCAAAAGTTTGGCAATTTCAAGACTGCTGCATCCCTCTGCAAGACATCTCACAATTTTTAACTTTTTTGAGTCCGTCAAATCTTTCTTTGGACCTATTTTGCCACAGGAAAGGAAGTTGCCTAATAATTAAGCACACCTTATATAGGGTGTTGATGTCATTAGACCACACCCCTCCTCATTACAGAGATGCAAATCACCTGATTTACATAATTGGCAGTTGGCTTTCAAGCCTATACAGCTTGGAGTAGGACAACATGTATAAAAAGGATGATGTGATCAAAATACTCATTTGCTTAATAATTCTGCACCCAGTGTATTCTGCACATTGTTACTATCATTGCCATAGCAATGGCATTTTTTTATCTTTTTTTTATCTGGACAAAAAAACAAGTTTTTGTAAATAAAATAATTTAATACTTGTTATCATCTGAGAGCTAAAGCTTTTTTTATTTTTCCATCAACAAAGCTTGATGAAAAAGCTAGCAAGTCAATAAACTTTATACAACAGATAAATAATGGTGTAGTATTAAAACATTGGTTTCCAAGTGCTGAGTATAGGATTTTCAAGTATCCGATTAAAGCACTGGCTAGATTGCACAGACATTAGTCAGAAAAAAGTATACCACTGACTAAAGGCTTTAACGAACACGGTTGCATACGACAACGTTAGGGTGTCATTATAAAAGTGCTACTTTCCCCACAATTCACCTGAATATACCCATATAACACGTAATGCTTTTCCCATAACAACCCATTAAATATGATACTATACTGCATACAGATGCTGTACATCCATGAGCAACTCAGCCGGACAAATTACAAGTTGACGATGCATGAAATGTGTGTGAAAGTTTCTTTACTGTACTAATGCATAAGGTTTGTGCCTGTCCATTGGTGAAAAGCATGACTGTGATATTTATGGTGGCAGATAAGTGAGAATATCAGCCTGATCAGTAGAAAACCTGGGATCTTAGTTAACCATGTTTCTGTGCAATTTCACTATTCTACTTTTACTGGCTCTGACGGGATGATGTGGGATATTAGGGGTAGTAGTCCGGTAGCTCTGGCTGACGGGATGATGTGGGATATTAGGGGTAGCAGTTCGGTGGCTCTGGCTGATGGGATGATGTGGGATATTAGGGGTAGTAGTCCGGTAGCTCTGGCTGACGAGATGATGTGGGATATTAGGAGTAGTAGTCCGGTGGCTCTGGCTGACGGGATGATGTGGGATATTAGGGGTAGTAGTCCGGTAGCTCTGGCCGACGGGATGATGTGGGATATTATAGTGAATGTGGCTAAGCGGAGTGGGCAGGGCTATACACTCAGCTTTATATATATATATATATATATATATATATATATATTGATATAGATATAATCATTATAATTTGCTATAACTAACCGTAGTTAGTTACTATGCCCGGGCAGCGCCGGGCTCTTCAGCTAGTACATTATATAGTGGAATGCGTCAAGAATAATAAAATATAAAAAATGATCAATGTGAATTAAAATTAATATCCCATGGAGGTCTGAATTTAGAATGATACTCAAAATCCAAGTTTGAAATCAATTTACAGGCTTATCCAACTTCAGTGGAAATGCTTTAAAACAAGGAAATGATGCTAAGTATTGTGTGTGGCCTCTACATGCCTGTATGACTTCCCTACAATGCTTCGGCATGCTTCTGATTGGGCGGCCAATGTTTTCATCACGGATCTCCTCCCAGACCTGTATGAAAGCATCAGTAAGCTCCTGCACAGTCTGTGGTATGTTGGTGGATGGAACAAAACATGATGGCAAAAGGGGAGAAAGAGATACACTAATGATGCGTACACCTCAATATAACCAACAATATGAGTAAAAGTAGGAACATTTCATTAAACAACAATCATAAAACTTATAAAGCCAAGTATACAACCTGACCATATATCAATGGCAACAAATCTGGTGAGAGCCTAGCATAGTGGTGCACATATAATGTCATCTCAGATACTAATGAATAAAGTGCATAGCATCAATTAGTGCAAGGAAATAGGTCCCGACTATGCAGTATAGCTATACAGCATTTGACATAACATACGTATACACAGTTTGACAACCACACAGCCAAAGAAAGGGATTACACGCTCTGGCAATAATAGGTGGTAATAACAATGATATAAAATGTGAGAAATGCTGACATAACAATAGTATCACAAAGTATTAGCAGTAATATTGTATAAAGCAATTGAAATGGGCTGTACAGTGTGGCTGTCAAACGTAGCAATTGTCACATGTGCTCAGTGTGATTCTGCTCTTATCCGTGAAGAGCACAGAGTGCCAATGTTGAAACTGTCAATCTTGGTGTTCTCTGGCAAATACCAGTTGCTCTGAAGAGTGTTGGTGTTCTACATGTTGTTTGTTTCATTGGCACAACAGCAGGAGAAATTGATTCACAACCAGTGATGCTTCATAACTGGACAGGTTGGTTTCACAGACATGTGATTGACTTGAAGTGACATTGTGTTGTTTAAGTGTTTCCTTTATTTTTGAGCAGTGTATTTACCCACCTAAAGTCAACAATTTGTAGAGCCTCCCTTTGCTGCAATTACAGCTGCAATCACTTTGAATAAGTCTCTATGAGGTTTCCACATTTTGCCACAAGGACTTTTGTCCATTCCTCAAGGCAATGCTTCTCCAACTCTTTCAAGTAAGATGTTTTCTCCAGTAAACAGCAATTTTTAAGTCTGACCACATATTCTCAATTAAACTAAGGTCTGGGCTTTGACTACACCACCCCAAAAGATTTAAACGATTCCCAATAAGTCATTTGAGTGTTCCTTTAGCACTATGCTTTGGGTAATTGTCTTGTTGGAAGGTGAACATCCATCCCAGTCTAAAATCACTAACAGACTGAAACAGGTTTTGCGCAAGAATTTCCCTGTATTTCACACCATCTATCTTCCCCTCAACTTTGACCATTTTCCTTGTCCCTGCTGCTAACAAAACATCCCCACAGCATAATGTTTCCACCACCATGTCTCACTGTGAGAATGATGGTCTTGGCATGGTGAGCTATGTTGATGTAGCTCCAGACACAGCATTTATCTTAGTGACCAAAAAGTTAAATTTTGGTCTTATCTGACCACAGCAACTTGCTTTATATATTTTGGGAGTTTCCCACACATCATTTGGCAAACAAAAGGAGCATTACAATTTGTATGTCTAAGGCTTTTTTCTGCTCACTCTTTCATAAAGGCCACCTCTATAAAGCTTATGACTTATTGTGGTTGTGTGGACAGATGCTCCTGTCTCTGCTTGGGAAGTTTGCAGCTCCTTCAGGGTTACCTTTTGGTCTCTGTGCTGCCTCTATAATTAATGCCCTTCTTGTCCAGCCTGAGAATTTTGGTGGACGGTTCTCTCGTGGCAGGTTTGTTGTGGTACCATGTTCTTTCCATTTGATGATAATGGATTTGACGATGCTCCGGAGGTTCATAAGAGATTGGGTTACTTTCTTAGAACTCATCCCTGACTTGTACTTTTGAACAAATTTGCCCCTGACTTGTTTGGAGACCTCCATGATCTTCTTGGTGTTGTTTGGTTAGTGGTGCATCTTACTTAATGATGTTGCAGCCTATGTGGCCTTTCAGAAAACGTGTGTATATATTGACAGATCATGTGATTGCACACAGGTGGACTTCCTTTCATTAAGCATGTGACTAATGAAGGTAATTGCTTGCTCCAGAATTTTTTAGGTAATTCATTGCAAAAGGGGTGAATAGATATGCACATGTCAATTTTTAGTTATTTGACCCCTTAAATTTAATTTATGCTTATATTTGTCTCGCTTCACTTCACAAATTTAGACAATTTAGTTATGATGCATGTTATATAATGTAACAAAATAGGTAAAAATCCAAGGGTGTGAATACTTTTGTAGGCCATTTTATAATATCAGGTCACAGCTTTTTTTTCTATTGCAAAAAACACAGGGAAAAATTCAACTGTTATGTGCCATCTTGAGGTTGTGTGAACTTACCGATTTTAGTATGATCGGCAGACAGTTTAATGTGTAGGGGGGGTCTCCTGACTTGTGTTGAGGTGGAAAAAAATTCATTCTGGTGGATTTCCAATGGCTGATCCTTTTGTTCTCCACCAGAGATAACCTGTGTCAGAAGAGTGAGGCAATGGGTACCAGAGAACACAGATGGGAGACATAACTGTCAGCCTTACCATTGCTCCCCCGAATGCTGTGTAATATGTATGGGGACTTTAGCCAAAGTTTACAAAGAAAACTAGAATTACACTGTATTTTAAGAATAAAAGTTGCTTAGTTTGACACTACTACTACTAGATT
Organism: Dendrobates tinctorius; assembly: GCF_039654945.1. Classification (NCBI taxonomy): domain Eukaryota; kingdom Metazoa; phylum Chordata; class Amphibia; order Anura; family Dendrobatidae; genus Dendrobates; species Dendrobates tinctorius. The sequence goes on from NW_027361768.1 coordinate 2,490,575, forward strand.
TTCTTATGTATTTTGATTTTTTTGCAGGAATGTGAGCTCTGCTGGAGAGGAGGCTCGCAGAAGAATGAGAGAATGTGATGGACTGACTGATGCTTTGCTCTTTGTCATCCAGTCTGCACTAGGAAGCAATGAAATAGATAGTAAGGTATGTTTGTTAAAATGCTGAAATAAAAAAATGCCAGTGCATACACCAATTTAAATTTCCTTTTGCATTTTTGCATGGTATATTAAGGATGATATTACATACATGCAGCCTTTTTAACTTTTTTTAAATAATATTGTGGCTCTTTTACCAGTCATAGCATGTTGCGGTTCTGATTTAGAGTTAGAGGGATGGCCAACTCTGGATGGCCAAAGCAGGGTTCAATACAGTTATAATAGTATATTGTACAGGCTTCAGTGACAAAAGAGTACATTGTAATACTGAATATCTCAGAGTAAAAGTCTGTATTGCTCCTATTACTAGGTTCAACAATGTATGAGGCTGAATAACAGGGTAAATAGACAGTATGTTTGTAGGTTAAAGGAGTGGTCTGAAACACAAAGTAAGTTTTATCCTAAATGCCTACTTAATGCCATAATCTAATCTAATTTCTAACATGCTTTAATTAAAAAAGTCCCTTCCCTTCCTTCACTACACTAACTGATTTTTTTACTGCTTCATTTTGGATGCCAGTTTTTGAGAATCGCAGTTCATGCATCATCAGGGAGTAGAAGCTGTTGTCACTGCCACAGCCTCTGCCTCCTGCCTGAAACAAAGCATCATCAGGGAGGAGAAGCTGTTGTTACTGCCACAGCCTCTGCCCCCTTCCTGAAACAAAGCATCATCTGGGAGGAGAAGCTGTTGTCACTGCCACAGCCTCTGCCCCCTTCATGAAACAAAGCATCATCAGGGAGGAGAAGCTGTTGTCACTGCCACAGCCTCTGCCCCCTTCCTGAAACAATGCATCATCAGGGAGGAGAAGTTGTTGTCACTGCCACAGCCTCTGCCCCCTTCCTGAAACATAGCATCGTCAGGGAGTAGAAGCTGTTGTCACTGCCACAGCCTCTGCCCCTTCCTGAAACAAAGCATCATCAGTGACGTCCGTTTCAGGGGTTGTGCTAGTTCCTGCTCTGAGTATACATCAGTCGTCAATTCCAATGTATGTTCAGTAGATTTTTATCACTATGCAATATGCATGCGAGAGTGAGCTCGTTATTTGGCCTTTATGGAAGAGTGGCAAGAAGAAAGCAATTTCTCAAAGATATCCATAAAAAGTGTCATTTAAAGTTTGCAACATGCCACCTGGGAGACACACCAAACATGTGGAAGAAGGTGCTCTGGTCAGATAAAACCAAAATTGAACTTTTTGGCAACGATGCCAAACGATATGTTTGGCGTAAAGACAACACAGCTCATCACCCTGAACACACCATCCCCGCTGTCAAACATGGTGGTGGCAGCATCATGGTTTGGGCCTGCTTTTCTTCAGTAGGGACAGGAAATATGGTTAAAATTGATGGGAAAATGGATGGAGCCAAATACAGGACCATTCTTGAAGAAAACCTGTTGGAGTCTGCCAAAGACCTGAGAATAGGATGGAGATTTGTCTTCCAACAAGACAATGATCCCAAACATAAAGCAAAATCTACAATGTAATGGTTCAAAAATAAACATATCCAGGTGTTAGAATGGCCAAGTCAAAGTCCAGACCTGAATCCAATCGAGAATCTGTGGAAAGAGCTGAAAACTGCTGTTCACAAACGACTCCATCAAACCTCACTGAGCTCCAGCTGTTTGCCAAGGAAGAATGGGCAAGAATTTCAGTCTCTCAATGTACAAAACTGATAGAGACATACCCCAAGCGACTTGCAGTTGTAATTGCAGCAAAAGGTGGCGCAACAAAATATTAAAGGGGTCAAATAATATTACATGCCCCACTTTTCTGCTTTTGTATTTGCACAAAATTTTAAAATAACCAATAAATTCCATTCAACTTCACAATTGTGTCCCACTTGTTGTTGATTCTTCACCAAAAATTTACATTTGGTATCTTTATGTTTGAAGCATGATATGTGGGAAAGATTGAAAAGTTCCAGGGGGGCCAAATACCATGCCCATATACCCATCACACATCCTCCATCCCATAGTCAACCATTATGACATCATAATGAGCGGCGGGGCTTGCAACCTATGATGAATCATCACATAGTCCCATGCCCATATACCCATCATACATATTCGCCATCCCATAGTCGAGTGCCCATATACCCATCACACATCCTTCATCTCATAGTCCTGTGCCCATATACCCATCATACATATCGTCCATCCCATAGTTCCGTGCCCATATACCCATCATACATCTCATACATCCTTTATCTCATAGTCCTGTGCCCATATACCCATCATACATATCGTCCATCCCATAGTCCCGTGCCCATATACCCATCATACATATCCGCCATCCCGTAGTCCCGTGCCCATATACCCGTCATACATATCCTCCATCCCATAGTCCAGTGCCCATATACCCATCACACATCCTTCATCCCATAGTCCCATGCCCATATACCCGTCATACATATCCTCCATCCCATAGTTCAGTGCCCATATACCCATCACACATCCTCCATCCCATAGTCAACCATTATGACATCATAATGAGCGGCGAGGCTTGCAACCTATGATGAATCAGCGTAGCCATGGCAACCATTATGACATCATAATGAGGGGCGGGGCTTGATACGCACACACTGTTTCCCCATTATGTAGATAGGGGCATTATGACATCATAATGAGGGGCGGGGCTTGACGCGCACACACTTTTTCCCCAGCATGTAGACAGGGGCAAAATTGTTTGGTGAATTGGAATGCGCGGGGTTAAAATTTCACCTCACAACATAGCTTAGGACGCTCTCGGGGTCCAGACGTGTGACTGTGCCAAATTTTGTGGCTGTAGCTGCGACGGTGCGGATGCCTATCCCGGACATACACACACACATACATACACACACACATACATACATACATACACACTTTGAGCTTTATATATTAGATAGCTGAAGAGCCTGGCGCTGCCCGGGCATAGTAACTAACTGTGGTTAGTTATAACAAATTATAATAATCCTCCATCCTATAGTCCCATTCCCATATACCCATCACACATCCACGATCCCATAGGCCCATGCCCATATACCCATCATACATATCCTCCATCCCATAGTCGAGTGCCCATATACCCATCCTCCATCCAATAGTCCCATGCCCATATACCCATCATACATATCCTCCATCCCATAGTCGAGTGCCCATATACCCATCATACATCCTCCATCCCATAGTCGAGTGCCCATATACCCATCACACATCCTCCATCCCATAGTCCCGTGCTCATATACCCGTCATACATAGCCTCCATCCCATAGTCCAGTGCCCATATACCCATCACACATCCTCCATCCCATAGTCCTGTGCCCATATACCCATCATACATATCCTCCATCCCTTAGTCCAATGCCCATATACCCATCACACATCCTCCATCCCATAGTCCAGTGCCCATATACCCATCACACATCCTCCATCCCATAGTCCCGTGCCCATATACCCGTCATACATATCCTCCATCCCATAGTTCAGTGCCCATATACCCATCACACATCCTCCATCCCATAGTCAACCATTATGACATCATAATGAGCGGCGAGGCTTGCAACCTATGATGAATCAGCGTAGCCATGGCAACCATTATGACATCATAATGAGGGGCGGGGCTTGATGCGCACACACTATTTCCCGATTATGTAGATAGGGGCATTATGACATCATAATGAGGGGCGGGGCTTGACGCGCACACACTTTTTCCCCAGCATGTAGACAGGGGCAAAATTGTTTGGTGAATTGGAACGCGCGGGGTTAAAATTTCACCTCACAACATAGCTTAGGACGCTCTCTGGGTCCAGACGTGTGACTGTGCCAAATTTTGTGGCTGTAGCTGCGACGGTGCGGATGCCTATCCCGGACATACACACACACATACATACACACACACATACATACATACATACACACTTTGAGCTTTATATATTAGATAGCTGAAGAGCCCGGCGCTGCCCGGGCATAGTAACTAACTGTGGTTAGTTATAACAAATTATAATAATCCTCCATCCTATAGTCCCATGCCCATATACCCATCACACATCCACGATCCCATAGGCCCGTGCCCATATACCCATCATACATATCCTCCATCCCATAGTCGAGTGCCCATATACCCATCCTCCATCCAATAGTCCCATGCCCATATACCCATCATACATATTCTCCATCCCATAGTCCCATGCCCATATACCCATCATACATATCCTCCATCCCATAGTCGAGTGCCCATATACCCATCATACATATCCTCCATCCCATAGTCGAGTGCCCATATACCCATCATACAGCCTCCATCCCATAGTCGAGTGCCCATATACCCATCACACATCCTCCATCCCATAGTCCCATGCCCATATACTCGTCATACATATCCTCCATCCCACAGTCCCGTGCCCATATACCCATCATACATATCCTCCATCCCATAGTCCCGTGCCCATATACCCGTCATACATATCCTCCATACCATAGTCCTGTGCCCATATACCCATCATGCATATCCTCCATACCATAGTCCCGTGCCCATATACCCGTCATACATATCCTCCATCCCATAGTCCCGTGCCCACATACCCGTCATACATATCCTCCATCCCATAGGCCCGTGCCCATATACCCATCATACATATCCTCCATCCCATAGTCGAGCGCCCATATACCCATCACACATCCTCCATCCCATAGTCCCGTGCCCATATACATATCCGCCATACCATAGTCCCGTGCCCATATACCTGTCATACATATCCTCCATCCCATAGTCCAGTGCCCATATACCCATCACACATCCTCCATCCCATAGTCCCGTTCCCATATACCCATCATACATATCCTCCATCCCATAGTCCGGTGCCCATATACTCACACACATCCTCCAATCCATGGTCAACCATTATGACATCATAATGAGCGGCGGCGGGACTTGCAACCTTTGATGACATCAGCGTCGCCATGGCAACCATTATGACATCATAATGAGGGGCGGGGCTTGACACGCACACACTGCTTCCCCAGTATGCAAATAGGGGCATTGTGACATCACAATGAGGGGCGGGGCTTGACGCGCACACACTTTTTCCCCCAGTATGTAGACAGGGGCAAAATTGTTTGGTGAATTGGAACACGCGGGGTTAAAATTTCGCCTCACAACATAGCTTAGGACGCTCTCGGGGTCCAGACGTGCGACTGTGCCAAATTTTGTGGCTGTAGCTGCGACGGTGCGGATGTCTATCCCGGACATACACACATACACACACACATACATACATACACACATACATACACACTTTGAGCTTTATATATTAGATTTATGAAAAGGAAAAGGCAGGATTGTGAAGGGGGAAGGCAAAATAGAATAAGGAATAAGAGAAACAAAAGAAGATAGAAAGAGGAAAGGAATTATATTTTGCTTAGCTGAAGCGATAGTCGGGGGACCACCACAATGCAGGGAGACTACGGTACACAAGATGAGGTGCAATCAACAAAGGGTTAATTTATTTACAGGCAAGGAATGCAGTGTTTAGGAAAATGCAGAAACAGGGGTATGCTATGGAAACAGACTATTTACAAGGATAATATTCTTTAGCTGGGCTGTCAAACAGCATGGTGCACCAACTATAACAGCTCAGTGTATTTATCCAACTGGCAAGTAAAGTAATGTATGATGCTACACTAACTGTAACCTAGCTGGCCTCTTCCAACCAGGCCACATGGCTGCCATGCTCCATCTATTGCAGCCTATCCTAAACCCTAGCATGTGCACAGAATAGGTTAACACTCACAGGTTTTTTTTAACAAAAACCAGGGGAAGAGTCTTGAGGATATCATTTGCAAAAAAAAAAAAAAGAGGAAATCGGTAAACCGCACAAATTTTGGCTCATCTTTCATCGTTTTTAAGAAATCTCAATATGGAAGAGGCCAGGAGCCATTTGGTGAGCTGCATTTCTTGCTACATGTTCACAGACTTACCAGTGGAAAAGTCAAACTTCACATGCGACAAAAGCAAGCTTGTGTCCCTGTTGGAGGAAAAGTTGCAAAATCTCGAAGAGAGGTTAGCTACGTTGAAGATCATTAAGGAAGGTGAAGAGTTCTTAGACAGAGCAGAATTATCTCTTCATGTTACAGAAAAAGAAGAAATTCGAAGTGCACCTGAAGAAACAGAGGAATGGAGACATGTGACCCAGAGAAGCAGGAGGATCGGGAGGAAGTCAGCACCCATACTTCTCAGGAACCAGTACCAGGCTCTCACGCAGGAAAACGATGAAGAAATACATCAGGATAAGACTTTGCCCACAAACAGCATCCTTGTACGCCCTGAGAGTCCTCCTGGATGGAGAAAGAAAAATGTTGTGAAGAAGAAACGGAGAGTGGTGGTCATGGGGGATTCCCTGTTGAGAGGAACAGAGGCCGCTATCTGCAGACCGGATATAACTTCAAGAGAAATGTGCTGTCTTCCAGGTGCAAAAATTAAAGATGTGTCTGACAGGATATCAGGACTCTTCAGACCTACAGATGACTACCCATTCCTGCTACTACATGTGGGGACAAATGACACCGCAAGAAACGACCTGGAAACCATCTGCAGAGACTTTGAAGACTTAGGCAAGAAAGTGAAAGAACTGGGAGTGCAGGTGATCTTCTCTTCCATCCTCCCAGTGGATGGCCATGGAACAAGGAGGTGGAATAAGATTCTGCAGGTGAACAACTGGCTACGTCGATGGTGCCGTCAGAAACGATTTGGATTTATGGATCACGGAGTGAATTACTTATACGATGGAGATGCTTGCTAGAGATGGGGTGCACCTTACGAAGACTGGAAAACATGTATTTGGAAGTCGCCTTGCTACACTTGTAAGGAGAGCTTTAAACTAGAACAACATGGGAAGGGAAGCAAAAGACCAGAAAAAGCCATACACCTGACAAATGCTATTGAGAACTCTGCTATTAGAAGTGGAAAGGAAGAACAAAGACAAAAGAATCTAATTAATAAAAATATTGGAGAAAGAGAAACCAATCACAAACTAAAATGTTTCTATACTAATGCACAAAGCATGGGCAACAAACAAGGAGAATTGGAACTACTAACACAGGAAAAGAAATATGATGTCATTGGAATCACTGAAACTTGGTGGGACAATACACATGATTGGAATACAAGACTAGAAGGATACAACTTATTTGCAAGAAACAGACTTGATAAACGAGGAGGAGGTGTTGCATTGTATGTTAGAAACGCATATATCTGCACAGAGATTGAAGCTTCAGAGACTGGGAGTTCTGTGGAAACTGTTTGGGTAAGAATACAAGGACAGAACAATGGAAAGGACACCATTGTAGGCATTTACTACAGGCCGCCTGTGCAAGCTGAAGATATGGATGAACTCTTTATGCATCAAATGGCCAAGTTCTCCAAAAAAATATGACATAGTTGTCATGGGAGATTTCAACTATCCAGACATTTGTTGGGAATCTCTCTCAGGCAAAACTAAGAGGTCAAGGAAATTCTTATCCTCTCTTAGTGACAATTTTATTTTCCAAAAGGTAGGGGAGAAATCAAGGAGAACTGCTACCTTGGATCTAATCCTTATAAACAGGGAGGAAATGGTTGAGGAGGTAAAAGTGGCTGGGACCCTAGGAGGTAGCGACCATGCTATTTTAGAATTTTGGATAACTAGAGGAGGAAGACCTGTGAAGACTCAGACGTCAAGGTTAGATTTCAGAAAGGCAGATTTTAAGGGATTCAGAAAGAGAATTGGAGGGATCCAATGGCTGGATATCCTTAAAGACAAAAATGTCCAGGAAGGATGGGAAATCTTGAAAAATGAAATTCTCAAAGCACAATTGTAAACAATTCCGAAAAGAGGGAAGAATTGGAAGCATTTAAGGAAACCAGGATGGATGAACACAGAACTTAAGCACATGCTAAAAAGGAAGAAAAAAATGTTTATAAAATGGAAAGAGGGAGGCATATCTAAAGAAGAATATAAAGCTGTCTGCAGAACCTGCAGGGCACAAATCAGATTATCTAAAGCTGAAAATGAATTGAGGCTTGCAAGAGATGTCAAAAGCAATAATAAAGGATTTTGGGGATATGTCAAAAGTAAAAGAAAAGTCAAAGATGCTATAGGATTTTTACAGGATGAAAATGATGAAATGGTAAGACAGGATGTTGAGAAGGCCGAACTTTTAAATTCCTATTTTGCATCTGTTTTCTCTCAGAAAGGAAATGTAACATCAACTGTTCTTCACTGTCCTATTAAGGGAATAGAAGAATCCAGGATATCTATAAACAGAAAGATAGTGAGGAAACACTTAGCTAACCTAAATGAATTCAAGTCTCCAGGTCCAGATGAATTACACCCCAGAGTACTGAAGGAGATAGCAGAAGAAATATTTGAACCCCTCTCCATAATCTTTGAAAAGTCTTGGAGAACAGGAGAAGTCCCAGCAGACTGGAGAAGAGCAAATGTTGTTCCTATCTTCAAAAAGGGGAAGAAGGTGGACCCAAGCAACTATAGGCCGGTGAGTCTGACTTCTATACCAGGAAAGATCTTTGAACAAATTATTAAACAACATGTATGTCAGTACCTGGATAAGAATGAAGTGATTGAACAGAGTCAGCATGGGTTTGCAACTAAGTCATGTCAGACTAACTTAATTTCCTTCTATGACGGAATTACTGATTGGGTGGATCAAGGAAATGCTGTAGATATAGTATATCTTGACTTCAGCAAAGCATTTGACAAAGTATCTCATACAATCCTTATTGAAAAAATGACTAAGTATGGAATGGACAAGGCAACTGTTAGGTGGATTCATAACTGGCTTAGTGATCGGACCCAAAGAGTGGTCGTAAATGGCTGCACATCCAGTTGGAAGAATGTCTCAAGTGGGGTACCACAGGGCTCTGTCCTGGGCCCTGTATTGTTCAACATCTTTATCAATGATTTAGATGAAGGAATTGAGGGTAATCTGATTAAATTTGCTGATGACACAAAGCTAGGAGGGATAGCTAATACTAGAGAAGAGAGAGAGAGGATTCAAAAAGATATAAATAAACTGGAGAAGTTGGCAGCAACTAACAGAATGGTTTTTAACAGGGAAAAATGCAAAGTACTACATCTGGGCAATAAAAATGAAAAAAGCATATACAGAATGGGAGGAATAGGGCTAAGCAACAGCACATGTGAAAAAGACTTGGGTATACTAATAGATCACAGACTGAATATGAGTCAACAGTGTGATGCAGCAGCAAAAAAGGCAAATGCAATTCTAGTATGTATTAACAGAAGCATACAGTCTAGATCACGTGAAGTCATTATTTCCCTCTACTCCTCTTTGGTCAGACCTCATCTGGAATACTGTGTCCAGTTTTGGGCACCACATTTTAAAAAAGACATCAACAAACTGGAGCAAGTTCAGAAAAGAGCGACCAGAATGGTGACCGGTCTGCAAACCCTGTCTTATGAGGAAAGGTTGCAGGATTTGGGAATGTTTAGCTTGCAAAAGAAAAGACTGAGAGGAGACTTAATAGCTGTCTACAAATTTCTAAAGGGCTGTCACATTGTAGAAGGATCAAATTTATTCTCATTTGCACAAGGAAAGACTAGAAGCAATGGGATGAAACTGAATGGGAGGAGACACAGATTAGATATTAGAAAAAACTTTTTGACAGTTAGAGTGATCAATGAGTGGAACAAGCTGCCACGAGAAGTGGTGAGTTCTCCTTCAATGGAAGTCTTCAAACAGAGGCTGGACAGACATCTGACTGGGATGATTTAGCGAATCCTGCTTTGAGCAGGGGGTTGGACCAGATGGCCCAGGAGGTCCCTTCCAACTCTACGATTCTATGATTCTAGCGTTGGTATCTCTGTCCATTCCCAAGGCCCCTGAAGCTTTGCAAGATGGTGCGCACATCTTTCTGGAAGCTCTGTGCAACGTGGTCTTTTCCTTGTGTGCAGGTCCAGTGATGCTCCTAGAAAAGGTGGATTCCCTCCTCTGGATTCCTTTCTTGTCTTTTCTTCGTGGCTTCTCATGGCAACATAGGAAAGCCACCTTTTTATCCCCAGAATGGTTTACAAAGTTCCAGTCTCAGACTAAAAGTTCTTTTCCTCACAGCTCCAGGCAGGCACATCTCCTTCTCTAGAAATCTCAGGTATCTCGTCACACACAGAAAAGCTGGCAGATGAAACAACACAATGTTTACAGCAGGGAAACGCGGTATATTCAGTTCATGATATTCTTATGCGTTTGATGGTTTATGATAAGGAGGAATATAATATGCTCCTATAGTAGGGTCATGGTGATAGCCATAATTCAGCTTTATAATTGCATTTAGAAGCATAACTTGCTTGGACGCTGCTATTTTATATAACTTCCTGCTGCTGGAACGCACCCGCGCCATCTTGGATTTGGTGCAACGCATGAATCTAGTCAACGCATGCGCAGTGATTAGCTTGGAGCTCCGCTTCCTATAAAACCGTAAGTACCCAGGAGGCACCGCACACAGGTGTCGGCGCATCCTGGGAAAATTGCAAATGCATTTGCAACATATATATAGGGACCTGGCTCACTACAAGACTATTTCCCTGACGAAGCTGTCTTTAGGACAGCGACACGCATCGGACTGTACTGACCTGACGATATGACATCTGTATTGGGTAATTATGACTGGTTAAAATGTTTGTATCTGGGGTGTTTTTTGTATTTAATTATCACATGGGAATTGTTTAGGGGAGTTATTTGCCTTATACAGTATATGAGGTATTACTATCAGTCAGACAACACGGGCATTTCTCATTTTTGGAATATATATAGCTCCACGGGTATATTTCTATTCTAATTCAAATTTAATATTATATTTTTTTGGTATTTATGTGATCCACCCAGTGGTACATTCATTATTTTTGTACCTATCATTTATATTGCCATATTAGTCTAATATGTCAGTGCTCATCTGTCCTTGCATGTTGTGATTTTAATGGTGTTTTAGTAATTATATTTTCTGTCTGTCGGGCATGACTGTTTAATAAAGCTTTTTTGATACATTATTAAGGCTGTGTGTGCACTGGTTACTGCACTTCTTTCCCCTATTCTTCGTGCTCTAGTAGTTAGGCGCTTAGTAGCACCCGGCCAGTTTATTGATTATCAAGTGTGGTGCCCACCCATTTTCCATATATTCCGCAGGATATGAGACATGGTTTACATATAGTAAGCCATTGCATATCAGTAAGATTTATACATGTCCCTGACTAATAATGTTATGTGATGCAGTGACCCCTGTGACAGCTAGGGGGCGCTGTATGGGCTTCCCAGGACCGGCATGCAGGCATTTCCTTTATTCTGATAGGGAAATGGTGAGCTGCAGGGTTGTGAATGGCCGATATGTATCACAACGGTTTCAAGAATCACACGTTGCAGTGCTGGCGACTCTGAGCCAGGAGATATAGGGTGCCTCTGTGGATAAGAGGTACCCGGAAACCTGTGTGGCCCACAGCAGCAGGTAACAGACAGGAGTCCGTGTTGTACTGACCTGGGTCAGTGAGAGACTGTGTATGTGTTTGTTTGTTTTTCTCCCTCTCTCTATAAGAGCTGAAGGTGTTTGCTGTGACTCAGTGGGGTCACGAAGGTGACAAGCGGCTGGCTGTAACTCGGCGGGGTTACGAAGGTTGCTGTGGATCGGCAGGTCCACAAAGACGGCACGTGGAAGTGTGCATGGACTTACTGCAGCAATTGATTCTGCAGCAGCAGAAGCTGCAGAGACACCAGAAGCTGCTTGTGAGCGGCAGCCGGAGGTGCCAGTGATTGTGGCTACAGTAGGAGCTGTGGCAGTGCCAGCAGGAGCTGCTGGGGTGTCATAGAGAAGTCAGAGGAACAGACTGTGCAACCTCTTAAAGGGCCAGTAGCAGCCTAGAAATACATAAGGAACTGTGTGAACTCGGTCCTGAGACTGCAGTCGGGGAGTCCACGGAGTGTACCCAGAGAGGGGTAGTGTCCTTAAATGGGGGTGGTGTCCCAAAACAGGGGGCAGTAACCCGAAACAGTGGGTGCCCGAAAAGGGGTGGAATCCAAAAAGGGGGCGGTATCCCAAAAGGGAGTAGTTGCCCAAAAAGGGGTGGAGTCACAAAAGGGAGTAGCTGCCCAAAAGGGGGTGGAGTCCAGGGGAATGAGGGTGGATCATCCCAAAGATAAAGGAGTGGCGCAGACAGACGTTGCCAGGGGCAACGCTATGTGTGTCCAGTCAGCTATATAAACTACCCACCCGGCAAGAGGCTACGTGGGTGTGCCCTGCAGATGAATGAGGAGGAAATGTGCGGACTGGTCAATTCTGGGAGTTCAGTGTCTCTAGTGAGGGTGGTGCCCCAGGGATTTGTAATACCCAATAGAAAGGTCGGGGTCACTTGCGTCCATGGGAGCACTAAGGACTATCCAGTGGCCAGGGTGATCCTTGAGACGATCTGGGACAGTACAGGACAGGATGTCCCAAATTTATCTTGACTGGTAATCATAGGCCAGGACTCTAAGATGTTCTCAGACATGTGGGAGAAGGGACATCCTCTACAGCAGGAGGATGGGGGACTCACTCCTGATGGAGCTGCATACATGAAGGCAGTAACACATCACAACATTGATGGGTCAGACGTCTGGGTGACCAGAGGGAAGGGTGAGTCTGCCCAACTTACAGACATGGTGTCACCTGACGGGTACCACAGTGTGACTGATGATTATGTGGTAGAAAAAGAGAATGGAGCTGACACCCAAACAGAGAGCAACGTGAGTGTTTTCCATACAGTGGGGTGTGACAGACACCGGGGGTGACATGGTATTGCCATTAGCACCCACTAGGGTTGAGGACAAGGTTGTGCAGACAGAAGCTCGGACCCAGTGTGATGACAGTGTTCCACAAGGCATACAGGATGACCGGTCGCGTGGTGGTGACTCCCATTCAGACGGTGACGACAGTGGAAAGGAGAACAGTAAGACTGACTCAGGATTAAGTGGCAAGTCTTCGTCCCATCGCCGGAGGGGTAAAGGCCGGAAAGGGGCTGAACAAACTGCACCCTCTGAGAAGCTAGAGAAAGAGGAGAAGCTCTCCCATTTAACCACTATCACCCAATGACTAGAGGGTCAAGTTAACAAACTGACCCAGGAGATGGACACTTGGGAAGAGCGAGTTGACAGGTTTCGCCGGGTAGAGGCGCACATACGAGACTTGGAGCAAGGGCACGAAGAGATGTGTCAACAGCTGGCAAAGGAATGTCTAAAGGTGGCGAGTATGGAAGTCGCCAACTGCATGCAGTTGGAGTGGCTGCGCCGCCTAGAATCCGAGCTCTCTGCAGTCAAGGCCCTGAGACAAACGGCCGAGCACAGAGGTTTTGGAGCTGAAGAAGGAAGTCTCTGAGCTCAGAGGTCACCTAACAACATGGCAAGTTGTGAATAGACCTTATGGGAAGAGGTGGAAGTGCTCAGAGGAGCAGTAAGAGGTCTCCTGAAGGAGGAGAAGTTGGTGGTCAAAGACGAACAACAGCCGTGCCCGAGTAATAACAAGGCGGTGCTGCAAATGCCCATCTTGGCAATGTGTCCTGAAGAGGGTAAATCTCAGGAAGAGTGTGAGCTAAAAGCTGAACAAGACAGTCACCTGGTCAGGGCAGATGTCTTGAGGGAAGTTGCCGTGGTAAACCAAGAGCCGTCTGTCCATAAAGAGAGTGAGGCTTCGTGCTTTAAGTGCGTGATGGAGGTACCCGAAGACGTGCGAGAAGCATGTGCCAGCGAGGGTGTGCATGAGGCCTTTAAAAAGGCAGTAAAGGCCTATAGTGTGAACTGAAGTCAGTGATAAGCGGTCATAGAGGAGCGCTTAGGAAGCAACCCAGGGGCAGACAAAAATATCAGGTCTCCACCGCAGTTCCAGCCGAAAACCTCCAATGGAGGATAGGAGCAATGAGAAAATGGAAATGGTCTTAGGAGCGCAGGAAAGAGACTCAGACAAGAGATAGGGTTAAACCACAATGCGTTTCGACGGAGGATCCGTCTTCATCAGGAAACTTCCACCTGATGAAGACGGATCCTCCGTCGAAACGCGTTGTGGTTTAACCCCATCTCTTGTCTTAGTCTCTTTCCTGCGCTCCTAAGACCGTTTCCATTTTCTCATATAGTGTGAACTGGGCACCAGAGACTGACCAGTTGGTGATACTGGCAGAAATGGAAGACACAGAGAAGAGGGTGGCTGTCCTGAAGGAGATGCACCTACAATGTCTCCGCACTAAACATATGCTCATGCCGCTCGACATCTGGAGCTTGCGAGGGAAGCTCAAAGTCGTCTGAGCTTTGTGGAAGATGTAATTCCGGTGCCCAAATATCTGGTGGGGAGAGTCATTGGAAGACTCGGAAAGGCGATGCAGGAGATGGTGAATCGATCCGGTGTGAAAAGAGTGAGGATCCCACCTGCTGGTGAAATCCAAGTAGTGGCTGAAGATGACATGGTTCCAGTCATTGTTGTTGGCTCGGTGGAAAGCATTGGAAACATCCGAATGCTACTGGAATATCGGGTAGCCTACCTGCAGGAGATAGAGCATTTGAAACTGGACCTACTGCAGATTAATAAACAAATGCAGAACATTAGGTGGTGGCTGCCTCCAACCCAAGATGTAAGGACCCGAAGGAATCCTCCAAATAATGAAATGGCAGGTAGCCGAAGACTGTCAGCAAGACAAGAATGTCGAGAATCTGCAAGTGGCAGTTCTACTGTCAGTACGAGACTGAGAGACTTTAGCTCCTGTGAGGTACTAAATGGGTCAGACTCAGGTCAGTCAGTTGACTCGACTGTAAGTGGGACTTCTGACCGCAACGGCTGAGAGAGCCAGCCAGTGAGAGAATGGTTGGGTGACGGGGCATACTATGGGAAAATGGAGACTAAAAAGGGTATGGTGACACAGTTGGACTGTGTCTTAAGGGCCAAAGCTCAAGGCCGACATAAGGACCGCTGGGGGTGGGGAAGGCTTGACAGATTGACTCTGCAACGGGAAAGGACAAAGTCCGATAATGTGGTGGTCCCAGAGATGGATACAATGACAGTGACGGACTACGTCGAGGGCCCTCTCAACTGGTAGGGCAAGGTGACATGGGTGCCCGGTCTCGAGGCCCCCGGTTTGTGACAAGTGTTCAACCCCACAAGTTTGAACAGAGGGGGGTATGTGATGCAGTGACCCCTGTGACAGCTAGGGGATGCTGTATGGGCTTCCCAGGATTTGCATGCAGGCATTTCCTTTATTCTGATGGGGAAATAGTGAGCGGCAGGGTTTTGAATGGCCGATATGTATTACAAGGGTGGGTGCCTTGTGATGGAAGCTGGAACATGTGTTGGTCAGCAGAGGTACTGCTGGGGGTTTGCTGCAGTGTAATAGGGAGAGCTTCCAGGTGGCTGGTGAGATGGGTGGGACCAGTCACCTACAAACCCACCCAGGGGCATGTGTCTGAATGCCCAAAGTAAAGCCTGTGTGTGTATGGCTGTGTGTGTAAGAAGACCTTTAGTGAGGTCATAGCCATGTGATCCGATGGGCATGGCTACCGACCATATAAGCTGACCAGGGTAGGTCACATGGGGAGAGTGTGGACCTGAATGGTTCAGGGTGGAAGGTCCTGGAGGGTCTAGGTGTTGGAAGTTGTGCTGCCCTCCTGAATAACATCTGCTGCAACCTTCGACTTGGTGAGGCCGGTGTGTTGGGAGTCCCTAGGAGTAAGGTCGGATCCCAGAACAGCATCCAGACCGGCCACATGTGTGAGCAGAGTCTGAGACGGCCTGCGTTTGGGGAAGATACTGCCCAGCTGTGGTTCTGGAACCGTGGGGTGGCCTAGTGAATAAGGCACTGTCCGGATCGGTGAGCACAATGCGGCCACTTCCCCGGGAGAAAGGACTAACCCAGAGTCGGCGTCTGGAGCAGGAGCTCCTCAGAGGTAACCCCAGATGGGGGGGAAATAACTGTGTTGAGGCTATAGAGCCTGTTACTGGACAAGGCACAGCCTGTGTGGCCTCAGAACTGAGAGAGCGGAGCTCTAATATGAACACTAATTTGTCTCATACAAGACTGTTTTCTTTGTGTTGCCTTATATGGTTTATACCGTTCAATAAACCACATAGACTGTTTAACAGAAAGTGTTCCTGTGTGACGTGAATGTGCTGCCAAGTGAGTGTCCCCCAATACACTCAGTGAGCGTTACCTTACAGTTAGTAGTAGAGTTGAGCGAAACGGGTCGAAAAATTTCAAAAGTCGCCGACTTTTGGTAAAGTCGGGTTTCATGAAACGAAACCCGACCCTAGGGTGAGGTCGGCCACGAGCTCGGCAACTTTAGTGCCAAAGTCGCATTTCAAAAGTTTGTTTTCCGCCCTTTTTCAGCCAATCAGGATCCACGGACACTGTGGGTAACGTGATGACATAGGCAGGGGTCACCACCATCTTTGAGAAGGGCATGCAAGTGATTGGCTTGCTTTGGGGGGCGTCACAGGAGGTATAAAAGGGCGTGCACGCCGACCGCCATGTTACTCATGCTGATCTCAGAATAGGGAGAGCTGCTGCTGCTGATTCTGTAGGGAGAGCGTTAGGCAGGTTAGAAGACACCAAAAACTGCTTCTGCTGCTATCGATTTTGCCTGTACAACACACCAGTCACAGTGTGTGCAGTGCAAGTGGAGGCTATATTTTGCTTGATCAGCTGTGTTGGTTGTTAAGCTGCCTTATAAGGCTTCCTGATAGCTGCATTGCTGTTTTCCCACTGCTCTGCAAACTGCTTTTTTAAAAGCAATCCAAATTTTTTTTTTGTCCTGGTGAGGTACTGAGCGTGCATTTTTTCACACCATACAGCGGTGTACGCTCCTCACACAGTACCGTGTAGCGGTTGTTATCACGGCCACAGTAAAGCTATCTGTGTGTGACTCTATAAGGATAATTCGAGGACATGTTCCGTTCTTACAGACCTCCACCTTCTAGTTTTGTCTGGTTTTCAAACAGTTAAGTATATTTGCTGTTTGATCACATTCAAAACTATAGAGAGAGACAGCGTGTGTCAGTCTGTATACTTAAAAAACACAGAGCTTGACAATTTTACAGACACCGGACAGCGGTGTACGTGCACGCTCCTCTCTCAGTACCGTGTAATGGCTGTTATTACGGCCACAGTGAAGCTATCTGTGTGTGACTCTGTAAGGATAAGTCGAGGACCTGTTCCGTTCTTACAGACCTCCACCTTCTAGTTTTGTCTGGTTTTCAAACAGTTTAGTATATTTGCTGTTTGATCACATTCAAAAATATAGAGAGGCAGCGTGTGTCAGTCTGTATACTTAAAAAACACAGAGCTTGACAATTTTACGGACACCAGACAGCGGTGTACGTGCACGCTCCTCTCTCAGTACCGTGTAACGGCTGTTATCACGGCCACAGTGAAGCTATCTGTGTGTGACTCTGTAAGGATAAGGTAAGGACTTGTTCCGTTCTTGCAGACCTACACTCTAGGGAGTGTAGGTCTGTAAGAACACCTTGTAAGACACCTTGTACCTTGTTTTACATTACTATATATTTTGTGGGATTTTGTGTACATTTTTACCAAAAATGAGGAAGGCTGGTGGAAGAGGTCGTGGAATTGGGCGGGGGTTGCCAGCTGGTAATGATGGTGTTGGTGGTGGATCTGATGGTAGTGGAAAAGCAAAATAGGAACGAATGCAGGAGGTGTTGAGCCTGCGTCATCGTCTGGCTCCACAAGGCCTCGAAGGCTTAGTTTTCTAGGAGTTGGCAAACCGCTTTTAAAGCCAGAGCTTCAGGAAAAAGTTTTGGCTTACATCGCTGACTCAGCCTCCAGCTCTATCGCCTCCTCTTCTGAAGTTGTAAAAAATAAAAGCACTGAGTCGTCATTGGAGGCTCATGTTCATGAACCACACCTTTCCTTGTGTCCATCACCCCAACCAAGATTGAAGGATGACGCAGGCCATACAACTGATTACTCCATGGAGCTGTTTTCACATACCATGCCTGGGTTATCAAGTGAAATGGTGAATTACCAAGGCCAAGATGAATCTGACATGGAGTGCACTGATGCACAGCCACTGATAGATGATTCTGCTGGTACATTCACTCAGAGCACTACATTGTCCTCGCAGTGTAATCAGCCAGATTCTGACCCTGATGAGACTCAGGTGCCCCTTCCCACATACTATACCACCATACACGGTGACACAGAGGAAGGTGCACCTGACATTGAAGAGGAGGTGATGGATGACCCAGTTGTTGACCCAGATTGGCATCCATTGGGGGAAGAGGGTGCTGCTTCCAATAGCTCAGATGAGGAGGAGGAGCATCCACAGCAGACATCGACATCGCAACAGCTGTTATCTGGCACGCCCGGAGCACTCCAAAGACAGGTTCCAAAAATCAAAAGAGTTGCTGGACAGCTTGTCCAGACGGTCAACATGGCACAGCGTGCTAGGCCGCAAAATGTCTTCCAAAGTAGGAAGAGTGCAGTGTGGTACTTTTTTGAACAAAATCCTCATGATCAGGCCAAGGTTATCTGTAAGAAGTGCGCAAAGACCTTTAGCCGAGGGAAAAATCTGAAAAATTTGAATACCAGTTGCATGCTTAGACATTTAACCAGCATGCACTTGCAAGCGTGGACACAACACCAAACCTCAAGTACCACATGTGCAACTGATCACAAAGAAGGTAGTCAGCAACGCTACATTGTTTCCCCCACTGTAAGCCCACCGGTTAGCACAGCAGCAAATGTTGAGGTGTCGTTGCAAGGCCAAAGCAGTCAGGGAATCCCACTGTTATATCAACGAAAGACTGAATCTAGGCCATCAGAAAAAACACCAACTCCATCACCATCATCAACCCTCTCTCAGTCCACCCTGTCCACCGCTAGTTACACCATATGCAGCTCTCAAGTCCAGCTCACCCTCCAAGAGACTATGAGTAGGTCAAGAAAGTACTCAGTCTCTCATCCGCGTACACTGAGTTTGAACGCCCACATTGCCAAACTAATCTCGTTAGAGATGATGCCCTATCGGTTGGTGGAAAGCGCAGCTTTCCACGATCTCATGGCCTATACAGTACCATGCTATGACCTACCCAGTCGCCACTTCTTCTCTCGCAAAGCCATCCCAGCCCTCCACCATCATGTGAAAGACCGCATTGTCGATGCACTCAAGCAGTCAGTGAGTGGAAAGGTGCACCTCACAACAGATGCATGGTCCAGTCGGCATGGCAAGGGCCGTTACGTGTCCATCACTGCACACTGGGTTAATGTGGTGGATGCAGGGTCCACAGGGGACAGCGGTGGTGGGACAGTGCTGCCTAGCCCACGGTATAGGAAAGAGTTGGCTGTAGGCGATCGATCCCCCTCCTCCTCCTCCAGAAGTGAAAGCTCGTCCACAGAGCGCAGTCGTACGAGCACTCCATCTGCAGCTGCCACTGTTGCACACGATGTGTCCCCCTATCGAGCAGCTAGTGGAAAGCGTCAGCAGGCTGTGTTGCAGATGATGTCTTTGGGCGACAGACACGCCGCGGAGGTGCTGGCCGAGTACTTTCAGCGACAAACTGAGTCATGGCTGGGCAGTATACATCTTGAGGCAGGCAAGGTAGTTAGTGATAACGGCCGTAATTTTATGGCAGCTATAGCCCTTTCAAAACTCAGCCACATACCTTGCTTGGCTCACACCTTGAACCTGGTGGTGCAGTGCTTCCCCAACAATTATCCGGAGTTAACAGCCCTGCTCCAGAAGGTGCGAAGACTGTGCGTGCACATACGCCGGTCGCCTGTACACTCCATTCGTATGCAGAAGCTGCAGCGATTGCTCCACCTTCCCAACCACCGCCTCATTATTGACATTGCAACAAGGTGGAACTCCACCCTGCACATGGTTGAGCGGCTGTGCGAACAGAGGCAGGCCATAATGCATTTGTGGGAGGATACACGGCCAGGCACTTTGAGAGCAGACATGGAGTTGACAGGCGTGCAGTGGTCAAAGCTGAAAGACCTCTGTAAAGTCGTTCAGTGTTTTGAGGAATGCACACGGCTGGTAAGCGCAGACGACGCCATCCTAAGCATGAGCATACCACTTATGCGTCTGCTCATGCAAACTTTGATGCACCTTAAGGAGCAGGCGTCTGCAGCCAATGTTGATGAGGAGGAAGAGGAGGAGGGAATCCTTGATGACATTCAGCCATTGTCTGCTCAGGGACCTCTCCTGCACGAGGTGGAGGAAGAAGAGGAGGAGGAGGATGATGATGGGGATGATTACTTAGGGGAGGAGGATGCATCTCGTGGGGCAAGTGAAAATGTTGGCGTGGCAAGGTCTGGTACAGGGTTTGTGCGTGACTGGAGGGATGTGGATTTGCCAGAAAGTGCTCCTCCAACCAGCACTCGCAGTGCATCATTGACACCGGGAACATTGGCCCACATGTCAGATTATGCCTTGCAGATCCTAAAAAGGGACCCCCCGCATTGCCAAAATGATGAACGATGACAACTACTGGTTGGCCAGCATCCTGGATCCACGCTATAAAGGCAAATTACAAAACATCTTGCCACAGGATTACCTTGACCTAATATTGGCTAATAAACAAGCAACTCTTTGAGGCATTTGAGGCATTCGCAGCACACAGCAGCGGTGATGGTTCTCACACGAGCCGTACGGGCCGGGGGCAGCTTGGCAGAGGTGTTCGTGGTGCACACAGCAGGTGGCGTTGGAGACAGGGGTTTCATGACAATGTTGTGGACTGATTTTTCAAATACCGCTCACACAACTGGTAATACTGCATAGATGGAAAGTGACAGGAGACAGCAGTTGTCAACTATGGTTACAAACTACTTTTCCTCCCATATCGATGTTCTCCCACACAGGTCATTCCCCTTTGACTATTGGGCCGCTAAACTGGACACCTGGCCTGAATTGGCCCAATATGCCTTACAGGAGCTCGCTTGCCCAGCTGCAAGTGTGCTATCGGAAAGAGTCTTCAGTGCAGCTGGATCAATCCTGACAGAAAAAAGGACCCGTCTGTCAACCCAAAATGTGGATGATCTAACCTTCATTAAAATGAACCATGCATGGGTTTCCAAGGATTTTGTCCCACCTTCCCTTGATGACACATAGGTTGCCATAAAAATGGCTTGCTTTGGTCCTCCTCCTATTCCGTGAACTTGACCTATTTCGCCTTTTGCAGCAGCTGAATGTCCCACATCAACATATGCCACCTTGTAAACCGCCCTAACTGGGATACCCCTCCATGGCCGGGGTCACCACTTAGCGCATGAAACCGTGCGAGTTCCGTTGCCCTGCACCGCCGTACTATGAGGGGCCCAGTGCCAGAACCGACACCCACGAATGTGCCCCCCTTGCTTGGGCAGGGCCCCAGCATTTGCAATGTTTACCTCTCCCTGCTCCTCCGCTGTGTAGTCTGGGCTGTCAAATCCTTCACTGGGAGTGCCACTACAAATTGATTGAACTGAAAGATGATGGTTAAGATGTAGTTATGCCCTGTCCTGCTGGCCGGGCTCTAGCTCCAGATGATCAATGGCTTCCATTTCTTATGGACGTCGACTCACAGTGACATGCAGTGGTGGTTTATCGTCAGCTTTCACAGTTTTCCTACTCACTAACGTGTGACATTCCGGCGCACATTTTAAAATGTGCCCTCTCATGCCAATCAAATAGATTGGAGCACGGCCTGTGGCTTCTGTCTTTTGCGCTCCAAAGTTACGTGACAGATCATGATAGCCAGTGAGCACCATGTTTACATCGCTCCCTGTGATAAAAATTTGATTGAGATGAGTAACAGTGATGGAATCAACGGAAGTGTGATACAGCAAGACTTTATTAACAAAAAAATGTTTTCACTGTCTCAGCACACAAATTAATTGAGGTTCAGCATCGCCTATGAGAATTGTGACGGAAGTTTTTCCTGTGAATAGTAATTCCTAGATTTCTGCAATCACTAGTAGAGTTGAGCGATACCAGCCGATACTTGAAAATATCGGATCGGAATGGATCGGCCGATCTTAAAAAAAAGTATCGGTATCGCCGATTTCGATACCGGGAACCAATGCAAGTCAATGGGGCCAAAATATCGGAATTAAAAAAAACCCTTTCTTTCCTTGTAGGTTAATTCTACATGAAGAAAAACAACTAAGAATAATGTAGAATGTATTGTGGGAGGTGGAGGAGACATTAAAGCCATAGAGGTTTAGCCCAATCAAATGGAATAGCACGAATTAAACTTTTTTTTTAAAGATGTTAGGAGTTACAAAGATATTGACTATGTTAGCCTCATTTATATTTTGCCAGACATGTATGTCTTCTTCTTCTTTCTTCTTTCTTCTTCTTTCTTATTCTTCTTCCTTTTTTTACCTTCTTCTTCTTCTTCTTATTCCTTTTTTTACATTCTTCTTCTTCTTCTTCCTTTTTTTACATTCTTCTACTTCCTTTTTTTACATTCTTCTTCTTCTTCCTTTTTTTACATTCTTCTTCTTATTCCTTTTTTTACATTCTTCTTCTTCTTCCTTTTTTAAATTCTTCTACTTCTTTTTTTACATTCTTCTTCTTCTTCTTCCTTTTCTTACATTCTTCATATTCTTCTTATTCAACAATTATTATTCTACATATTCAACTTCTTCATCTTCTTCCTATTCTTCTTCATCATATTCTTGTTTGTGTCAGGCATTCCTGTAGTTGTTATCTAGAAAAGTTAGAAGTTTACACCTTCCGTTCTGCCTGTCACAAAAGATTTACAACAGGATTTGTCCGTGTTCAGTTTGGCCTGCAGCAGCAGGCCTTTTCCAGGGGCACCACGAGGAGGAACGGACTCACCCCCATACACTGCTTAGTCTTCTTCTGCTTATAAATAAGATAATATCATTTGCTCAGAGTATTAGTCTTATGCTTAATGTTCTTCTGCTTTGTTTTTTTTATGCTTCTTTGTCTTCTCTCTCTTGTTGTTCTGCATCTTGGTGGTTGTCTTCCTGTTCTTTGTCCTCTTGAACCAGCTGACGGTACTGGCACCCGGAGGGGCAGCAGAAGGAACAAGAGCCAATGGCACTACCGAGGACCAGCTGACGGTGCTGGAACCCGGTTACTAAGCAGGAGGTACCTGTGCTACAAAGCACTACCAAGGACCAGCAGACGTTGCCGGAACTCGGATACCGAGATGGAGGCACCTAGGCCAAAGGCTCTGACGAGAACCAGCTGACGGTGCTGGAACCCGGAGGGGTAGCATAAGCTGCAAGAGCAAATGGAAATAGCGAGGACCAGCTGACAGTGCTGGCACCCGGAGGGGCAGCAGAAGGAATAAGAGCCAATGGCACAACCGAGGACCAGCTGACGGTGCTGGAACCCGGTTACTAAGCATTATTCCATAATGGGAATGTGGACAGAGCAGGCGACATTGCCGGACACACATCAGGGGATTAACTGACCGGACTGAACACCTGTAACACAGGAACAAGTGTGGATTGTGCAGACGCCACTTTGGAGCTGTAACTGGCAGGGTTGGAGGACAGGGGAAATACGAGAGACAGTGGAGCCACAGGCCTAATTGGAGCACGGTTAAAAATCAGTAGTGGTACGATTGTTTAGGCAGCAGGAGACTTTGCCATCTACACAGCAGGGGATCAGCTGACGTTACTGAACCCCACTGAGACACGGGAGCAAGTGTCTCTTTCCGTGTGGACGGCACTTCCGAACTACAACTGGCTGTGTTGAAGCCCAGGAAATAGGAGGGTGTAGGCAGAGGCCTACTGTATTTTGAATGAGGTGACAGCAGGAGAGACTGCCATCCACACAGCAGGGGATCAGCTGACGTTACTGAACCCCACTGAGACACGGGAGCAAGTATCTCTTTCCGTGTGGACGGCACTTCCGAACTACAACTGGCTGTGTTGAAGCCCAGGAAATAGGAGGGTGTAGGCAGAGGCCTACTGTATTTTGAATGAGGTGACAGCAGGAGAGACTGCCATCCACACAGCAGGGGATCAGCTGACATTACTGAACCCCACTGAGACACGGGAGCAAGTATCTCTTTCCGTGTGGACGGCACTTCCGAACTACAACTGGCTGTGTTGAAGCCCAGGAAATAGGAGGGTGTAGGCAGAGGCCTACTGTATTTTGAATGAGGTGACAGCAGGAGAGACTGCCATCCACACAGCAGGGGATCAGCTGACATTACTGAACCCCACTGAGACACGGGAGCAAGTATCTCTTTCCGTGTGGACGGCACTTCCGAACTACAACTGGCTGTGTTGAAGCCCAGGAAATAGGAGGGTGTAGGCAGAGGCCTACTGTATTTTGAATGAGGTGACAGCAGGAGAGACTGCCATCCACACAGCAGGGGATCAGCTGACATTACTGAGACACGGGAGCAAGTATCTCTTTCCGTGTGGACGGCACTTCCGAACTACAACTGGCTGTGTTGAAGCCCAGGAAATAGGAGGGTGTAGGCAGAGGCCTACTGTATTTTGAATGAGGTGACAGCAGGAGAGACTGCCATCCACAAAGCAGGGGATCAGCTGACGTTACTGAACCCCACTGAGACACGGGAGCAAGTATCTCTTTCCTTGTGGACGGCACTTCCGAGCTACAACTGGCTGAGTTGAAGCCCAGGAAATAGGAGGGTGTAGGCAGAGGCCTACTGTCTTTGGAATGCGGAGACAGCAGGAGAGACTGCCATCTCCACAGCAGGGGATCAGCTGGCAATGATGAACCCCACTAACACTCTAACGAATGTGTTTGGCTCTGTGGAGACGACACTTCTGAACACCAACTGACGCTGTTGGAGCCCAGGATTAGGCGAGGAGCAGGCTGGGGCCTACTGGATTTTGGCAGGTGAAGGCAGCAGGAGACTTGCCATCTCCACAGCAGGGGAACAGCTGGCAGTGCTGAACCCCACAAACACTCTAACGAATGTGTTTGGCTCTGTGCAGACGACACTTCTGAACACCAACTGACGCTGTTGGAGCCCAGGATTAGGCGAGGAGCAGGCTGGGGCCTACTGGATTTTAGCAGGTGAAGGCAGCAGGAGACTTGCCATCTCCACAGCAGGGGAACAGCTGGCAGTGCTGAAACCCACTAACACTCTAACGAATGTGTTTGGCTCTGTGGAGACGACACTTCTGAACACCAACTGACGCTGTTGGAGCCCAGGATTAGGCGAGGAGCAGGCTGGGGCCTACTGGATTTTGGCAGGTGAAGGCAGCAGGAGACTTGCCATCTCCACAGCAGGGGAACAGCTGGCAGTGCTGAAACCCACTAACACTTGAACGAATGTGTTTGGCTCTGTGGAGACGACACTTCTGAACACCAACTGATGCTGTTGGAGCCCAGGATTAGGCGAGGAGCAGGCTGGGGCCTACTGGATTTTAGCAGGTGAAGGCAGCAGGAGACTTGCCATCTCCACAGCAGGGGAACAGCTGGCAGTGCTGAAACCCACTAACACTCTAACGAATGTGTTTGGCTCTGTGGAGACGACACTTCTGAACACCAACTGACGCTGTTGGAGCCCAGGATTAGGCAAGGAGCAGGCTGGGGCCTACTGGATTTTGGCAGGTGAAGGCAGCAGGAGACTTGCCATCTCCACAGCAGGGGATCAGCTGGCAGTGCTGAAACCCACTAACACTTGAACGAATGTGTTTGGCTCTGTGGAGACGACACTTCTGAACACCAACTGACGCTGTTGGAGCCCAGGATTAGGCGAGGAGCAGGCTGGGGCCTACTGGATTTTGGCAGGTGAAGGCAGCAGGAGACTTGCCATCTCCACAGCAGGGGAACAGCTGGCAGTGCTGAAACCCACTAACACTCTAACGAATGTGTTTGGCTCTGTGGAGACGACACTTCTGAACACCAACTGACGCTGTTGGAGCCCAGGATTAGGTGAGGAGCAGGCTGGGGCCTACTGGATTTTAGCAGGTGAAGGCAGCAGGAGACTTGCCAACTCCACAGCAGGGGAACAGCTGGCAGTGCTGAAACCCACTAACACTCTAACGAATGTGTTTGGCTCTGTGGAGGCGACACTTCTGAACACCAACTGACGCTGTTGGAGCCCAGGATTAGGCGAGGAGCAGGCTGGGGCCTACTGGATTTTGGCAGGTGAAGGCAGCAGGAGACTTGCCATCTCCACAGCAGGGGAACAGCTGGCAGTGCTGAAACCCACTAACACTTGAACGAATGTGTTTGGCTCTGTGGAGACGACACTTCTGAACACCAACTGACGCTGTTGGAGCCCAGGATTAGGCGAGGAGCAGGCTGGGGCCTACTGGATTTTAGCAGGTGAAGGCAGCAGGAGACTTGCCATCTCCACAGCATGGGAACAGCTGGCAGTGCTGAAACCCACTAACACTTGAACGAATGTGTTTAGCTCTGTGGAGACGACACTTCTGAACACCAACTGACGCTGTTGGAGCCCAGGATTAGGCGAGGAGCAGGCTGGGGCCTACTGGATTTTGGCAGGTGAAGGCAGCAGGAGACTTGCCATCTCCACAGCAGGGGAACAGCTGGCAGTGCTGAAACCCACTAACACTTGAACGAATGTGTTTGGCTCTGTGGAGACGACACTTCTGAACACCAACTGACGCTGTTGGAGCCCAGGATTACGCATGCCGCATGCAGAGGCCAATGGGCAGCGGTTTTTATGGAGGTTGTGGACTACTACTGATTCTAACCATGCTCCACTTAGGCCTCTGGCTCCACTGTCTCTACTATTTACCCTGGCCTCCAACCCCGCCAGCTACATCTCTGAAGTGGCGTCAGCACAATCTACACTTGTTCCTGTGTTACTGGTGCTCAGTCCCGTCAGTTGATCCCCTGATGTTTGTCCGGCAAGTTCGCCAGCTCTGTCCTCATTCCCACTACTGGTTATGGGAATGTGGACAGAGCAGGAGACCTTGCCGGACACACATCAGGGGATAAACTGATGGGACTGAGCAACAGGAACAAGTGTAGATTGTGCTGACGCCACTTCAGAGATGTAGATGGCGGGGTTGGAGGTCAGGGGAAATAGTAGAGACAGTGGAGCCAGAGACCTAAGTTGGGCACGGTTAAAAATCAGTAGTGGTTTGAATGTTGATGGAGCTGGTGACTTTGCCGTCCACACAGCAGGGGATCAGCTGGCATTACTGAACCCCACTAACACAGGAGCTAGTGTGTTTCTCTGTGCAGATGACACATCTGAGCGACAACTGGCTGTGTTGAAGCAAAGGGATTATAGTTCAGGTGGTAGAAAAATGAACACACCAGCAGACCTGGATACAGTTGCCAACCACTAATTTAGTCTGTAAGAGGAATGGCAAAGTCTTTGGAGATCCAGGCCTTGTTCATTTTCAGAAAAGTCAGCCGGTCAACATTATCGGAAGATAGTCGCGTGCGACGGTCTGTTAGTACACCACCTGCGGCACTAAAGACACGTTCCGATAATACACTGGCAGCAGGGCAAGCCAGCACCTCCAATGCATACTGGCTAAGCTCTGGCCATGTATCCAGCTTAGAGACCCAAAACTTGAAGGGGGAAGAGCCATCTGGGAGTACAGCGACAGGGCAAGACATGTAGTCTGACACCATCTGACGGAAGCGTTGCCTCCTGCTGACTCGAGGCGTCGCTGATGGTGTAGACAATTGTGGTGGACACACAAAACTTTGCCACATTTGGGCCATAGTGGTCTTGCCTTGTGCTGCGGCGCTGCCTCTGCTCCCTCTATGTGCAGAGTTTCCTCCACTGCCTCGACGCACAGAGCTGCTTTGTAAAGCACTAGCAACAATGCTGTCGGGTGGAATGGAAAACATTATAGACTGCACCAGTGACTCTTCGTACTCCCGCATTTTACGCTCCCGGTTCAGCGTTGGTATGAGCCTTTGTACGCTGTCCCGGTAGCGAGGATCTAGGAGGGTGTACACCCAATAATCAGCCGAGACGAGAATGTGGGCGATGCGGCGGTCGTTTCTCAGGCACTGCAGCATGAAATCAACCATGTGCTGCAGACTCCCAACTGCCAAAGAACTGCTGTCCCCTGTTTGAGGCGTGACCTCGGCCTGCTCTGCATCACCCCACCCTCGCTGTACATACTGAGTAGAGGTTTGTGTACCTCCCTCCTCTGGAGAGATGTCTTCCTCCTCCATCGACTCCTCCTCATCCTCCTCACAAAGTGTCCCCTGCCTAGGCCTTTGTGAGGAAACACGTAGCGCAGACTGTCCAGAAGCAGATGGCATTTGGGACTCCTCATCCTCCACCTCTTCTGAAACTTCATCCCTTAGTGCTTGCAGTGTTTGTTGAAGCAGGCAGATAAGGGGGACAGTCATGCTGACTAGTGCATCATCTGCACTCGCCATCCGCGTGGATTCATCGAAGGCACGCAAAACGAGGCAGATGTCCTTCATAGAGGCCCACTCAATGGTGCTGAAGTGTGAACGGCGCACAGTGCGACTTGTTTGCGCCTGATGCAGCTGGTACTCCATGACTGCTGCCTGCTGCTCACACAACCGCTCCAACATATGTAACGTTGAATTCCACCGGGTGGGTAGGTCACATATGATGCGATGTTCCGGAAGGCCAAATCGTCGCTGCAGAGCAGCGAGGCGCGATCTTGCCGTGCTGGAACGTCGCAAGTGAGCGCACTCTATGCGGACCTTGTGCAACAGTGCAGCAAGATCCGGATAGTCCCTCAGAAAGCTCTGCACGACCAAGTTAAGAACATGTGCCAGACATGGGATGTGTGTGAGGTTGCCTAGGCCAAGAGCTGCCACCAGATTTCGGCCATTGTCACACACTACCAAGCCCGGCTGGAGATTCGCTGGCCCAAACCACACATCGCTCTCCAGCTTGATAGCATTCCAGAGCTCCTGCGCTGTGTGGCTTCGATTCCCCAAAGAAATTAATTTGAGTACAGCCTGTTGACGTTTGGCCACGGCTGTGCTCATATCGGTCGTAACAGGCTCCTGCTCTGCTGTTTCTGAGGAACTTGAGTAGGAGGAGGAGTCTATGTGTACAGACTGGAGTCCTGCAATCCGTGGCGTTGGAAGAACACGTACAGCGCCACTCTCCAGATCCGTACCCGGCTCCACAACATTGACCCAGTGGGCAGTGAGGGAAAGGTATCGTCCCTGTCCATGGTTACTGGTCCACGCATCGGTGGTCAGGTGGACCTTGCTACTAACGGCGTTTAGTAGCGCATGTTTTATTTTGCCCTCAACATGTTTCTGCAGGGCAGGGACGGCTCGCCTGCTGAAATAAAAGCGGCTGGGCACGTTGTATTGGGGGACTGCCAATGCCATTAAGTCCCGGAAGGTGTCAGTGTCCACCAGCCTGAATGACAGCATTTCAACTGCCAGAAGTTTGGCAATGCCAGCATTCAGAGACTGTGCTCGGGGATGGTTTGCCGAGTAAGGGTGCCTTTTATCCCATGCCTGTGCTACCGATGGCTGTGATGGATGGGAACGTGCTGCTATGGGTGTAATCTGACAGGGTCTCCGGACAACAGTGGCAGAGGTTCTTCCTTGGCGATCCTGTGAGGAAGCCGAACCAGCAGTGTGTGAGCTGGAGGAAGAGGGCCCAACACGAACTGAAGAGGTGGTAGGTGGTGCTGTACGTTGGCCTACGTCTTCAGGGTGTCTCTGCAACTCCAACTCGTGCTTGGTGCGCACATGTTTCCACATATTTGTGGTATTGAGGTTGCTGACATTTCTCCCTCTTTTGACTCTCTGATGACACAGCTTGCATTTGACAAAGCAAATGTCATCTGCAACTGTGTCAAAAAAGGACCACGCACTGCAACTCTTGTGAGCGCCCGGTTTGCCTTTGGAAGGAGGAATGCTCCTAACGGGTGCCGAAGTGGAGGGTACAGGCAACCAAGTCTTCCCCCTCCCTCTGCCTCCTGTTTTGGCCGGTAGGGGAATCTCTTCCTCCGAGCTGCTCCCACCACCTTCCTGTTGCTCACGCCATGATGGGTCAAGGACCTCATCATCTTCCCTCCCCTCTTCAAACAGCTGCTTCTCCGGGGTTGTCTCGCCAGCACCGTACGCACCAGAAAGTGGCAACTGAGTCTCGTCATCATCTGATGCGTACTGAGGTGTGCTGACCATAGGCACTGGCCCACTCGCCTCTTCAGATTCAGAGGGACAAAGAAGTTGCGCATCACTGCATACTCCCTCTTCTTCACATTCAGGAATGCTGCTTGGCTGGCCCCCTCTTTCCAAGCCAACAGATTCCGAGAACAGAAGTAGAGACTGTGATGGCTCCTGTCCATGTCTCTCTGACTGCCTGGGCACTTTGGCAGGTGGTGAAGAGACAGATGGTTGCTCTTCGGTGCTCTGACCCTGAGAGGATGCGGAAGTAATTGAAGTCGATGCGTTAGCTGCCATCCATCCGACAACGGCTTCAATTTGTTCCTCCCGCAGCAGTGGGGTACGTTGAGGTCCTACAAAGCTGCGCATAAAGGACTGTTGCCTGCTAAAACTGGGGGATGCTGATCCACTGGTGCCCGCAGCAGGCCCAGAATCCCCACGTCCTCTACCTGTAGAATCCCCACGTCCTCTCCCTGCAGAATCCCCACGTCCTCTCCCTGCTGAAACTCTGCGCCCACGCCCACGCCCACGCGCCTTACTCCCTGCCTTCTTCATCTTGCAAGACTGCTTAAGATAGGCAAAAAAGTACAAAGGGGGGCCTTAGTGTGCTTATTCCTGAACAGCTGGTTACAGGTACAAGAAACACTAATTTTATGAAGTGTGTGTGTGTGGACTACACTTTAATAGGAGCTGATGTGGCCTACACAAGTTCCAAATGTAGTGTTTGGTGAACTTTTTTTGTGGTTTCTTTGTTGGAAACAAACTCAAAGTATGTGAACAAAGAATTGAAACTGATAGTATCACCAACTTTTTGGAGCTATTACAATGCAGGCAGGTAACCTACAATGCAAAAGATGAGGCTCCAAAAAAATTGGGTAATACTAATCTGGCTGCGCCGGCAGGGCACAAGCCAGAAAAAAAGGCTCCTCTATCTACTCCTATATAGTGTTTGCAACCAACCAATGTTGATGGATACGGATGGATGCACACTAATAGGAGAAGAAAAAATGAGCTGCACTCAAAGACAAATATGTGTGAGGCATTGACGCACGTTGAGCGTCCTACAACCAGACGTAGCTGCAGGACACTCTACTCAGCGGGAGCTGCACTCACACACAGTCAGAGGCCTCTCAGACAGCCGTCAACAGTGCAGCTAAGTGGGCACTGGCACTGACAGGCTGCAGAAAGGCTCCGCTGTGTACTCCTATATAGTGTTTGCAACCACCGTAGATGGAGACGGATGGATGCACACTAATAGAAGAAAAAATGAGCTGCACTCAAATAAAAATATGTGTGAGGCACTGACGCACGCTGAGCGTCCTACAGCCAGACGTAGCTGCAGGACACACTACTCAGCGTGAGCTGCACTCACACACAGTCAGAGACCTCTCAGACAGCCGTGAACAGTGCAGCAAAGTGGACACTAGCACTGAAAGGCTGCAGAAAGGCTCCGCTGTCTACTACTAGTGTTTGCAACCAACGTATATGGATACGGATGGAAGCACACTAGATTGAAATTATGTAAAAAATGCAGCTCAAAAAATAAAAGATGTATGAGGCAGCAGTGATCACACTGGGTGGCCTACAGCCTGACGTGGCTGCAGGACCCACTCCACAGCGTGAGCTGCACTCACACAGCCCTTGCAGACAGCTGTGAACACTGCTGCTAGGGCAAAGAAGGCTACAGTGGTGGTTTATGTAGCCTGGGTAAAGCACTAGATGTTTGGTGGAATCGCTATTTCTAACTGTCCCTCACAGTCTTCTACAGCAGCCTGTCCCTAACTGAATTCACAGCAGAGTGACCAGAAATGGCGGCTGCAGTGGCTTTTATAGTGCATCATGACATCATTTCGGCAGCCAATCACAGCCATGCCAATAGTTAACATGCCTACATGCCTAACAGGATGTGCCCACACTTCGGAGGATTCCCATTGGCTTAATCAAAGCAAGCAGGCTCATAGCATGATGGGAACTTCCGATTCCGATTCCGGAATCCGATATGACAAAAGTATCGGAATTCCGATACCGCTAATATCGGCCGATACCCGATACTTGCGGTATCGGAATGCTCAACACTAATCACTAGCCTTTATGTCAGTAATTGTATGCTTCTCATTTCCTATTGCGGAGAGGCTGGACTGTATTACTGAGACAGAAATATATATGAAGATTTAAAAATAACACCAAAAGTATATAGTTGTGTACGCCTCAAATGCATTTCCTTTTTTCCACTTTTTAGATTGCTGTGTAATCCATACTGAGAACACGGAGATTTTACATGTTTAAACTATGCTATATATGCCTGCTATCCAGTGATAAAGTACCCTTTCTCAACTTTGTACAATCTGGTCAAATCCATACTGGGCCTGAGAACATCTGAGTCTGCCTCCTGATCTATAGACATATATTTTTAATGTGTAAACTAGGCTACATATATACGTGTTATCCGGTGAAACTGTACCCTTTATCAACTTTCTACAATGTTGTTGAATCCATACAGGGCCTGAGAATGGCTGCCGAACTGTTACGCAAGCTACAGCACCTGTGGTTTGGACACGTAATTTTTTCAGGAATGACGGTTAGGCCTAACTCCGGAATTGCGGTTGACCTGAACTTACTGGGAAATCATCATTCGCGGGGAATAATCTGAATCCAAGATCCCCATCACTAACGGAGTTCAGCAGGTTATCTGCACCTGTAAGCGACAAAAGCTGGTCCTTTCAGTGTAGCGTGCATGCAGCCCTGGACATGTACGGGAATGCTATACCTGTTATTGCTCAATCTCACGTGCCAGAGCCTCGCTTATCCCTCTAGTAAGCTTGACACGTACTGCGGGGGCATGCCGCAGTCTCGGTTGTTAACGGAATAAAGCTGAGAAATCGCTAGCACAACTACAAACACACACACACCACACACAGAATCGACAAAGCTTTCAAAGTGTGCATCTTTTCTTTAGGTGGCATGGTTGTGGTTTCCCGGGTGGAGTCCAATTAAGGCACAGGCTCCACTCCTGGTGGTGCCCATTTGGACATTCCTTTAAGGTTCAGCTTTGCAATCATACTGCACCCGGAAACCAAAAATTTTGCCTTCATGGACGCTGTTTGGAGGTTCGTGGGAATAACGCCGCCCGATCAGCAGTCGGCATATGGGTCGCCCTCCCAGGGCTGTGGTATACTCGGTATCGGGCCGGTGTCAGTGGGATGTGTCACAGCAGCGGTGACCCGGACGGTGGCCCTAGGCGCCCATGTAAATGGCGTGGTATAATGGTAAAGAGTTTATATAGATAGTTTGATGCCACCTGTGGTGTTCGGCAACATAGATGTTAGGCCGACGCTGCATGCAGATCCTCTGGGACTGATGGTGTTGTGCAGCAAAGATGGTGAAGCTCCCCACAGGTGGAGCTGGAGTCCCAGGGAAGTGTAGATGTAGTGATGGGAGAAAGGCACAGGCGGTGTAGGTGCTGGTACCCAGATGTAGCGGTGCTGGAATAACTGTAGAACACCAGAGCGTGCAGTTCCAAAGCTTTACTCACAGTCTGCAGGTTACACAGATGCCTGCCTCCGTGCTGTGTCCTCCGGGTCAGGACCTCAGCCAACCTCCGGGACCAAAATGGAAAGCTCCCTTCCAACACTCCGCCAACATGTACCTTCCTGAACGTCTCCTTTCTAGCGCTTGTGGGGGAAGCACTCACAGGACCGTGATTCACTGAAGCGCCTCCTGTCTAACAGATGTTCCTCAGACTTTACTTGTATGGCAGACAGCTGTAGCCTTTTCCTTCTGGCTCCCACACGTCGATGCTGGGGCCTCCGAGCCTTAGTTGGGTACAGAGCATTTATAGCTGCTACTTCCCCCGGTTTCTGCTGCAGGAACGTCAGTGTCCCTACAAACTCGGAGACCGGAATCAGGACCATGCGCTCCAGCTAGGAGTGAGCCTTAACTCTGCTCATCCTCCAGCTCCCCTTCTCACGTCCACACACTTCCCCTTCCCTGCACAGAGTGCCCTAACTTACCTCCTCCCGACCACAGAGAGCAGCTCCTCAGCAGTCAGGTTCAGAGGTCTCCCTGCTAGCCTGGAGTGGAAAATGTGTTGTGTGTTGGTTTCACTGCTAGAGAGATCCTTCGTTGCTCCCAAGCTTGACAATACACTCCCTAGGAGGAAGGTAATGCCACAGTGGCGACCGTACTCTTGGGGACGCAACAAGTGCACTGAGGCCCAGCCACTGCTGGATGATGCTGCTGGTACATTGACCCAGACCACTACATTCCCCTTGCACTCAACACTGCCAGAATCTGACCCAGAGGAAACTCAGGTTCCCCTTCCCACATACTATACCACCTTACACGGTGACAAAGAGGAAGGTGCAGATGAAAGTGCAGGTTCCTTGAGCAGGTGGGGGGGCATACTCATGGGTGATGGCTCTGGCACAGGGCACCGCATAGTACGCAAAAGTGTCTC
This sequence comes from Dendrobates tinctorius, assembly GCF_039654945.1. Lineage (NCBI taxonomy): Eukaryota > Metazoa > Chordata > Amphibia > Anura > Dendrobatidae > Dendrobates > Dendrobates tinctorius. The sequence goes on from NW_027361768.1 coordinate 2,525,254, forward strand.
TGCCGATGGAAGGGCCTAAACAGCCAAGTGCAGTGAGATGGAAGATGGGGACGACAAGGAGTTCAGAGTAGTGCAGGGATTCCCTAGCAAGAAGACTTATGTAATTGTTTTCAATGTTGGGACAGCAATTTTTGGGGAGCACTATACTCTGGTGAATGATATATGGGGCCCACCATACACTGGAGCATTCCAAAGGTGGACATCAGACACTGGAGCAGCATTTACAGGGCCCATTATACACTAGAGCAGTAGAAATTGGGCCCATTATTTATGGAGCATTATTTGGGCCCATAAGACAGTGGAGCTTCATCCATTGGGACCAACATATACTATACCATTATGTGGAGCTCATCATATACGGTTTGAAACATTATATGGGATCAATGATTCCATATGGAGAAATATATGGGCCTCATTACTCTGTATAGCGCACTAAGCGCTGGCCATAATACTGTATGGAGTTATATACTGTCCGTTTTTGGAGGTATTGGAGAATTTAAAATGGATATCAGTCATGAGATGTAAGAAGTGAAGAATTTTTCATTGTACTATACTGCTATTTCTCTGCCGTATCGGAGCATCATGAGTTGTGGTATGTGTTAAAGGGGCGCTCTTTGGCCCTGGGCCCACGAAAACCTGGAGCTAGCCCTACACCCCCCACAACTGTAGCCAAATAACCCCCATTTTTCAGTGCGTAACTAATATTATGAAGTAAATTAAGGTTGACAAGCTTAAGTAATAAGAATTGATGCTTTCTGGCATTCAAATGGGCACTGTAGGTGTGTTTCCTGTCCTCCTCTCACTGCCGACTTTAATTCCCCATTGACTTACATTGGGTTTCGTGTTTCGGTCGGACCCCCGACTTTTCCCTATAGTCGGCCGATTTTGCTCGACCCGACTTTTGGGAAAGTCGGGTTTCATGAAACGAAACTCGACCCTAAAAAACTATAAGTCGCTCAACTCTAGTTAGTAGTGTATGTGTGTAAAATTTTAGAGCTGTAGTTCTTAAATTAAAGGATTAATTCATGTAAAGAAATTGCTTGGGCTACAGAGCAATTTTCTCCACCAGAGAGGTCAAGCCAGTGACTGAGGACAGAAATTAATAGCCTAGAGAGGGACCATGGTTATTGGCCCCCCTGGCTAAAACAATCTGCCCCCAGCCACCCCAGAAAAGGCGTATCTGTAAGATGGGCCAATTTTGTCACTTACCTCTCTTCCCATTGCCCTGTAGAGGGTGGTATATGAGATAATAAGGGGTTAATGTCACCTTGCAAGGTGACATTAAGCCTGGCTAATGATGGAGAGTTGTCAGTAAGACACCTATCCATAATTAATCCACTAGTCTGAAAGAGGTTAAAAAACACACAGACATTAAGAAAAAAGACTTTTAATGAAATAAACACACATTTATTTTCCATCTTTATTACACTCCCAATCCAATTTGAAGCCATCGTTCTCCTTTGAAAAATAAAAAATAAAAAAGCAACAATATCCCATACCTGTCCGCTGTACAGTCTTGTCCCATGCTGCAATCCATCTGAAGGGGTTAAATAGTATACAACAGGGACTAGTGCTAATGTGATCGGCCCGACTGTAAACCAGGGAGGAATGACACAGAAGCTGCCTGCACAGCCTCCCCACCAGACCACAGATGATCTGATTAGCGTGGGACAGTTTCTGAACATTCTCACATGCTGGTGAATTTGCCTCAGGTCAGGCGGGGAGCCAGCGCAGCCTCATGGTGCGAGTGCTGTCCGATTTTTTTCTCTCGCACCCATTGACTTGTAGTGACATCAGCGGTAGTCACTGAGGCTGCGCAGATTCCCCACCTGACCTGAGATGAACTCACCAGCATGGGAAATGTTCAGAAACTTTTCCATGCTAATCAGTTCATCTGCGGTCAGGTGGGGAGGCTGCACAGGCAGCTTCTCAGTCATTCCTCAATGGTTTACAGCAAGGCTGGTCGTATTAGCACCGGTCCCGGTTGTAAACTATTTAACCCCTTCAGATGGATTTCGGCGTGGGACTTTACTGTACGGCGGACAGGTAAGGGATATTGTTGCTTTTTTATTTTTGATTTTTTACAGGAGAACTATGGCTTTGATTGGATTGGGAGTTTAATAAAGATGGAAAAAATGAGTGTTTATTTGCTTCATTAAAAGTCTTTTTTCTTAATGTGTGTGTTTTTTTAACCTCTTTCAGACTAGTGGATTAATAATGGAGAGGTGTCTTATTGACACATCTCCATTATTAACCAAACTTCATGTCACCTTACAATAGCAAGGTGACATTAACCCCCTATTACGCCATATGACACATGCTTTTCTGGAGTGGCTGGGGGCAGATTTTTTTAGCTGGGGGGGCGCAAAAACAATGGTCCCTCTCTAGGCTATTAATTTCTGCCCTCACACCAGTTCTTTTCGTGAATTAATCCTTAAATTTAACACCAAAGCTACAAAATTTAACATACATACACTATTAACATTATTAGTGTGTGACATAAAAAAATAATGGATATGCAATGGTTTACTGTGTGTAAACCATGTCTCACATCCTGTTGGGTTCCGTATTGATTTTACAGAAGCCGACAAATGAATTAACGGCTTTTGTTTAATCTAACTGTGCAATATATATATATATATATATATATATATATATATATTTTGTAAAATATATATATATATTTACAGTGCCTTGCGAAATTATTCGGCTCCCTTGAACTTTTGAGACTTTTCCCACATATCATACTTCAAACATAACTTCACAATTGTGTCCCACTTGTTGTTGATTCTTCACCAAAAATTTACATTTGGTATCTTTATTTTTGAAGCATGATATGTGGGAAAAGGTTGAAAAGTTCCAGGGGCCTGAACACTTTCGCAAGGCACTGTAATATATATACATATATAATATATATATATATATATATATATATATTCTATACATATAAAATATATGTTGTAATATATATATATATATATATATATATATATGTTTTTATGCTTTTATCTGTACTGTTTATCCCCATTTAGTATGTGCACCATGGCAAATGCTACCAGGTATGCATCTTGTGACATATTTGCATACCTTGAAAAGTCGTTTGAGTTAGAATATATTTGTTCTCAATGTCAGTGAGTTACATGTTTTGTAGCCCAGCTATTGGATCTAAGGGCTCATACTCAATTGCGAGAAAAACGGACGAGTGCAATCTGAAAAAAAATCGAATTTCACTCTGACTAATGTTTTTCTATAATTCCATGCCCATCTGCAATTTTTTTCTCAGCTCAGATCGGATTGAGAAAGCAATATCAGCATGCTGGAAATTTGCCACATATCTCGGGAAAGACTCACCAATGCAAGTCAATGGGTGCAAGAAAAAAAATCGCACGGCACATGGACCATGCATGTGCCATCCGATTTTTACGCATCCATCTCCTAGAAAACCTAATAAATTTATATAACTTACTAGCTGAAGAGCCCGGTGTTTCCTGGGCATAGTAAAAAACTGTGGTTAGTTATAACAAATGATAATGATTATATTGCACATAAAAACGTGCATCTAATCCTATCCTGTGTGACACTGACTGCTGAGCCGTGTATCTAATCCTATTCTGTGTGATACTGTCTGCTGAGCAGTGTATCTAATACTATTCTGTGTGATACTGACTGCTGAGCTGTGTATCTAATCCTATCCTGTGTGATACTGACTACTGAGCCGTGTATCTAATCCTCTCCTGTGTGATACTGGGCTCCTCCTGCAGTCTGTGTCAGAGGGTGGTCTGTGTTGGCACAGTAATAAATTGTGTTATTTCCAGCTGTACAGAAGGACGATAACACCATAGAAATGATGAGAATAATAGGCCTCAGTTGCCACAACTGTCTACAAAGAAAACTGTTGCTGATAGCAACCGATCACAGCTCATTTTTCATCTTTTAAACAGCTCTGGGACAGCGTGGCGAATTTTGAGTGGCGACTTTTGTGTTTCGACTTTTATGTGGCAAGGTTGCTGTATGTGTGGTGAAATGTGTGCTGAGGATGGTATATGTGTTGACGTGGTAGTGTGTGGCGCATTTTGTGTGTGTGTTCATATCTCCATGTGTGGTGAGAATCCCATGTCAGGGCCCCACCTTAGCAACTGTACGGTATATACTGTTTGACGCCATCACTCTCATTCTTTAAGTCCCCCTTGTTCACATCTGGCAGCTGTCAATTTGCCTCCAACACTTTTCCTTTCACATTTTCCCCATTATGTAGATAGGGGCAAAATTGTTTGGTGAATTGGAACGCGCGGGGTTAAAATTTCACGTCACAACATAGCCTATGATGCTCTCGGGGTCCAGATGTGTGACTGTGCAAAATTTTGTGGCGGTAGCTACGACGGTGCCGATGCCAATACATGCATACACTTTTTCCCCATTATGTAGATAGGAGCAAAATTGTTTGGTGAATTGTAACGCGCGGGGTTAAAATTTTGCCTCACAACATAGCCTATGATGCTCTCGGGGTCCAGACGTGTGACTGTGCAAAATTTTGTGGCTGTAGCTACGATGGTGCAGATGCCAATACATACACTTTTTCCACATTATGTAGATAGGGGCGAAATTGTTTGGTGAATTGGAACGTGCGGGGTTAAAATTTTGCCTCACAACATGGCCTATGACGCTCTCGGGGTCCAGACGTGTGACTGTGCCAAATTTTGTGGCTGTAGCTGCGACAGTGCGGATGCCAATCCTGGACATACATACATACGCACCCACATTGAGCTTTATACATTAGATATACTGTATATATGTGCATATATATATATATATATATATATATATATATATATATATATATTTCAGTGACAAATACAATTAGTATAGTGTTGCTGTCTATAAATTATAGGGGGACCCCATGCAATTTTGTTCCTTGCAATAATCATTTGTTAATTAATTACATGTCCATAATTTTGAACCAACACTAGACTAAATGTATTTGTCACTAACATGTGCATATATATATATATATATATATATATATATATATATATATATATACAGAATATATATATACAGTTGTGGCCAAAAGTATTGACACCCCTGCAATTCTGTCAGATAATACTCAGTTATTATTATTATCTTTATTTAATTTGTCTTAAATGAAAAAGCACAAAAGAGAATGAAGCAAAAAGCAAAACATTGATCATTTCACACAAAACTCCAAAAATGGGCCAGACAAAAGTATTGGCACCCTCAGCCTAATACTTGGTTGCACAACCTTAAGCCAAAATAACTGCGACCAACCGCTTCCGGTAACCATCAATGAGTTTCTTGCAATGCTCTGCTGGAATTTTAGACCATTCTTCTTTGGCAAACTGCTCCAGGTGCCTGATATTTGAATGTTGCCTTCTCCAAACTGCCATTTTTAGATCTCTTCACAGGTGTTCTATGGGATTCAGGTCTGGACTCATTGCTGGCCACCTTAGAAGTCTCCAGTGCTTTCTCTCAAACCATTTTCTAGTGCTTTTTGAAGTGTGTTTTGGGTCATTGTCCTGCTGGAAGACCCATGACCTCTGAGGGAGACCCATCTTTCTCACACTAGGCCCTGCATTATGCTGCAACATTTGTTTGTAGTCTTCAGACTTCATAATGCCATGCACACGGTCAAGCAGTCCAGTGCCAGAGGCAGCAAAGCAACCCCAAAACATCAGGGAACCTCCACCATGTTTGACTGTAGGAGCCGTGTTTTTTTCTTTGAATGCCTCTTTTTTTCTCCTGTAAACTCTATGTTGATGCCTTTGTCCAAAAAGCTTTACTTTTGTCTCATCTGACCAGAGAACATTCTTCCAAAACGTTTTAGGCTTTTTCAGGTAAGTTTTGGCAAACTCCAGGCTGGCTTTTTTATGTCTCGGAGTAAGAAGTGGGGTCTTCCTGGGTCTCCTACCATACAGTCCCTTTTCATTCAGACGCCGACGGATAGTACGGGTTGACACTGTTGTACCCTCGGACTGCAGGGCAGCTTGAACTTGTTTGGATGTCAGTCGAGGTTTTTTATCCAACATCCGCACAATCTTGCATTGAAATCTCTTGTCAATTTTTCTTTTCCGTCCACATCTAGGGAGGTTAGCCACAGTGCCATAGGCTTTAAACTTCTTGATGACACTGCGCACGGTAGACACAGGAACATTCAGGTCTTTGGAGATGGACTTGTAGCCTTGAGATTGCTCATGATTCCTCACAATTTGGTTTCTCAAGTCCTCAGACAGTTCTTTGGTCTTCTTTCTTTTCTCCATGCTCAATGTGGTACACACACAAGGACACAGGACAGAGGTTGAGTCAACTTTAATCCATGTCAACTGGCTGCAAGTGTGATTTAGTTATTGCCAACACCTGTTAGGTGCCACAGGTAAGTTACAGGTGCTGTTAATTACACAAATTAGAGAAGCATCACATGATTTTTCAAACAGTGCCAATACTTTTGTCCACCCTCTTTTTTATGTTTGGTGTGGAATTATATCCAATTTGGCTTTAGGACAATTCTTTTTGTGTTTTTTCATTTAAGACAAATTAAATGAAGATAATAATAACAAAGAATTTGTGTTTGCAATCATTTTCAGGAAGAAACTAAGTATTATCTGACAGAATTGCAGGGGTGTCAATACTTTTGGCCGCAACTGTATATATATTCAATACTAGCTGAAGAGCCCACTGCTGCCCAGGCATAGTAATTAACTACGGTTAGTTATATCAAATTATAATGATTATATGTATATATAAATATAAATCTGAGTGTATAGCTCCACCCACTCCGCATAGCCACATTCACTATAATGTCCCACATCATCCCGTCAGCCAGAGCTACCACCGGAATCCTACCCCTAATATCCCACATCATCCCGTCAGCCAGAGCCTCCGAGTTATTACCCCTAATATCCCACATCATCCCGTCAGCCTGGGGTCAGAACCAGAGCGCTGAGTGGAATGGTAATAATTTCCATACCGGGGATCCCTTTAAGACATGCCTGGCATCAGAACCTGTTAGGAACGGTGGAACGCACTAAATAAATAAATAATAAAATGCGTTCGCCGCTTAGGGTCCACAGTGCAGAAGGTGTTAACACTGCTGCTAATTAATGGCAGATGCGCTATATGGCAGTATAATGCGCACGGGTTCAGCGTCACCCAATGTGCGCAGAGCGGACTCTGTTAACTCAGAGGCGCTGTAACATAAGCATAAACACTGAACCTGTTAGACTCACAGGTCTCAGTGAAATTACATGCATGGTATCTGGTCACAGGACACGGGTCCAAGACAGGGGACGGTGTCCTTCTAGACCTGCCGTGCATGCGGCGTCGCTACCGCGGACGCCGGTAAGTGCTGCTGAATGCAGCGCGGTGGCAGACACAGCCGCTATGCGATAGTGCTGTGAGAGACATGACACCACCGGACGCTAGTGTAGAGGTGCGGTGTGCACAGTGGCCTATGGCTTGCCACTGATTGGCGCTGACTCTTTCTGTAGTTCCCTATCCATATGCATAATATCAGAGGGAGGGGAATCTTAATAAGTCAGTCACCAGAATCATCCATCCATCACCATTCACACATCTAGCAAGAAGAGTCTATACTAGCGCATGAAGGACCTGAGCATGTGACTCCCAACCTCAAATGGGAGATCATCTCGTGAGCATGCTCAGTGGAGCGGCAGAAGAACTTAGCCTCAGGAATGACTTGCTGCAGAGCAGCATGTGAGGCTCTGGATTCCTGTTGTGTAGCTTCAGGAATCCAGCACCTAACATTACCCCCCTCCTAGGGCCCCCTTCCTCCTGAGCCTTCCATCCCACCAAGCAAAGTTTTTTGCCACGTACCACCTTGTGTCCCACAGAGGTGTAGGCCTCAGGCTTGTCCGAAGACCAGCCTGATGCCCCAGCAGATGACTTGAAAAATCGGGACATGTGAATCGGTTTGAGAAGGGACACGTGGAAGGCATCAGGGATGGCTAAGTCGCAGGAGCCGAAGTTGGAGCAGGGCGCCGAAGTGTGTCGGCGGGCGTCTTCATTCTAATTTTAGAGCTTAGAGTGACATGCGGGGTGCGAACCAGACTGTCGCGGACCTCCATTGCCCGGTCTGGCACTGGCAAGGGATACAGTAACACAGCCGGCCTCTGTTTAGAGGAGCTATTCCGAGCGTAAGAGGCGCATGCCTGAATATATTTTTTTGTGTCCCGAGCAATGTGCGGCCACCAATAAGAGCTAGCCGGGAGTTTAGTGGTCCGCTTGTAACCAAAGTGACCACCCACCCTGGACGCGTGTGCCCACGCGAGAACCTTGGGCCGCAGGTGAGGTGGGACAAAGGTCTTGCTCGGCGGCACTGGCTCAGGGACGACTGGAACCATGGACTTCAGATTCCCAATGAGGGGCACGGAATGATCTGCGGGCACCTCCGCAGAGGCTACTTGGACACTGCCCCCCATGCACCTTCCCACACAGTCCTTGATCCAGCCCATGATACTCCCCGAGGACCACTCTATATGAGGGGAATGGCAACGGAGCCAGGGGAGTCCGAGAAGCACCTGGTCGATACCCTTAAGCATAATGAGCAGGGACAACGTCTTGCGATGAGACGGGGAGATTGAGAACCCCAGGCGTGCTGTCTGGTGAGTAATCTGAGACGGTAAGGTAAATCCGTTGACCACTCTATCGTCACGGGGTGAAGAAGTTGCACCAGTGGAATGGCATGCTTTTGGGCGAAGGCTGAAGACTAGAGTTGAGCAACTTTTGGTTTTTTAGGGTCGAGTTTCGTTTCATGAAACCCGACTTTTCCAAAAGTCGGGTAGAGCAAAATCAGCCGACTATAGGGAAAAGTCGGGGGTCCGACCGAAACATGAAACCCAATGTAAGTCAATGGGGAATTAAAGTCGGCAGTGAGAGGAGGACAGGAAACACACCTACAGTGCCCATTTGAAAGCCTAAAGCATCAATTCTTATTACTTAAGCTTGTCAACCTTAATTTACTTCATAATACTAGTTACGCCCTGAAAAATGGGGGTTATTTGGCTACAGTTGTGGGGGGGTAGGGCTGGCTCCAGGATTTCGTGGGCCCAGGGCCAAAGAGCGCCCCTTTAACACATACCACAGCTCATGATGCTCCGATACGGCAGAGAAATAGCAGTATTGTACAATGAAAAATACTTCACTTCTTACATCTCATGACTGATATCCATTTTAAATTCTCCAATACCTCCAAAAACGGACAGTATATAACTCCATACAGTATTATGGCCAGCGCTTAGTGCGCTATACAGAGTAATGAGGCCCATATATTTCTCCATATGGAATCATTGATCCCATATAATGTTTCAATGATGAGCTCCACATAATGCGATAGTATATGTTGGTCCCAATGGATAAAGCTCCACTGTCTTATGGGCCCAAATAATGCTCCATATATAATGAGCCCCATTTCTACTGCTCTAGTGTATAATGGGCCCTGTAAATGCTGCTCCAGTGTCTGATGTCCACCTTTGGAATGCTCCAGTGTATGGTGGGCCCCATATATCATTCACCAGAGTATAGTGCTCCCCAAAAATTGCTGTCCCAACATTGAAAACAATTACATAAGTCTCCTTGCTAGGGAATCCCTGCACTACTCTGAACTCCTTGTCCGTCCCCATCTTCTATCTCACTGCACTTGGCTGTTTGGGCCCTCCCACCGGCAGAGACACTTTTGCATACTATGCGGTGCCCTGTGCCAGTGCCATCGCCCATGAGTATGCCCCCCCACCTGCTCAAGGAACCTGCACTTTCATCTGCACCTTCCTCTTTGTTGCCGTGTAAGGTGGTATAGTATGTGGGAAGGGGAACCTGAGTTTCCTCTGGGTCAGATTCTGGCAGTGTAGAGTGCGAGGGGAATGTAGTGGTCTGGGTCAATGTACCAGCAGCATCATCCAGCAGTGGCTGGGCCTCAGTGCATTTGTGGCGTCCCCAAGAGTACGGTCGCCACTTTGGCATTACCTTCCTCCTAGGGAGTGTGTTCTCCAGCTTGGGAGCAACGAAGGCTCTCTCTAGCAGTGAAACCAACACACAACACATTTCCCACTCCAGGCTAGCAGGGAAACCTCTGAACCTGACTGTTGAGGAGCTGCTCTCTGTGGTCGGGAGGAGGTAAGTTAGGGCACTCTGTGCAGGGAAGGGGAACTGTGTGGACGTTAGAAGGGGATCTGGAGGATGAGCAGAGTTAAAGCTCACTCCTAGCTGGAGCGCATGGTCCCAATTCCAGTCTCCGAGTTTGTAGGGACACTGACGTTCCAGCAGCAGAAACCGGGGGAAGTAGCAGCTGTAAATGCTCTGTACCCAACTAAGGCTCGGAGGCCCCAGCATCGATGTGTGGGAGCCAGAAGGAAAAGGCAACAGCTGTCTGCCATACAAGTAAAGTCTGAGGAACATCTGTTAGACAGGCGCTTCAGTGAACCACGGTCCTGTGAGTGCTTCCCCCACAAGCGCTAGAAAGGACACGTTCAGGAAGGTACATGTTGGCGGAGTGTTGGAAGGGAGCTTTCCATTTTGGTCCCAGAGGTTGGCTGAGGTCCTGACCCGGAGGACACAGCACGGAGGCAGGCATCTGTGTAACCTGCAGACTGTGAGTAAAGCTTTGGAACTGCACGCTCTGGTGTTCTACAGTTATTCCAGCACCGCTACATCTGGGTCCCAGCACCTACACCACCTGTGCCTTTCCCCATCACTACATCTACACTTCCCTGGGACTCCAGCTCCACCTGTGGGGAGCTTCACCATCTTTGCTGCACAACACCATCAGTCCCAGAGGATCTGCATGCAGTGTCGGCCTAACATCTATGTTGCCGAACACCACAGGTGGCGTCAAACTATCTATATAAACTCTTTACCATTATACCACGCCATTTACATGGGCGCCCAGGGCCACCGTCCGGGTCACCGCTGCTGTGACACTTCCCACTGACACCGGCCCGGTACCGAGTACCCACAGCACTGGGAGGGTGACCCATATGCCGACTGCTGATCGGGCGGCGTTATTCCCACGAACCTCCAAACAGCGTCCATGAAGGCAAAGTTTTTGGTTTCCGGGGGCAGTATGATTGCAAAGCTGAACCTTAAAGCTGAAAAGGCACCACCAGGAGTGGAGCCTGTGGCTTAATTGGACTCCACCCGGGAAACCACAACCATGCCACCTAAAGAAAAGATGCACACTTTGAAAGCTTTGTCGATTCTGTGTGTGGTGTGGTATGTGTGTTTGTAGTTGTGCTAGCGATTTCTCAGCTTTATTCCGTTAACAACCGAGACTCCAGCATGCCCCCGCAGTACGCGTCAAGCTTACTAGAGGGATAAGCGAGGCTCTGGCACGTGAGATCGAGCAATAACAGGTCTAGCATTCCCGTACATGTCCAGGGCTGCATGCACGCTGCACTGAAAGGACCAGCTTTTGTCGCTTACAGGTGCAGATAACCTGCTGAACTCCGTTAGTGATGGGGATCTGGGATTCAGATCATTCCCCACGAACGATGATTTCCCAGTAAGTTCAGGTCAACCGCAATTCCGGAGTTAGGCCTAACCGTCATTCCTGAAAAAATTACGTGTCCAAACCACAGGTGCTGTAGCTTGCTTAACAGCTCGGCAGCCGTTCTCAGGCCCAGTATGGATTCAACAACATTGTAGAAAGTTAATAAAGGGTACAGTTTCACCGGATAACACGTATATATGTAGCCTAGTTTACACATTAAAAATATATGTCTATGGATCAGGAGGAAGACTCAGATGTTCTCAGGCCCAGTATGGATTTGACCAGATTGTACAAAGTTGAGAAAGGGTACTTTATCACTGGATAGCAGGTATATATAGCATAGTTTAAACATGTAAAATCTCCGTGTTCTCAGTATGGATTACACAGCAATCTCAAAAGTGGAAAAAAGGAAATGCATTTGAGGCGTACACAACTATATACATTTGGTGTTATTTTTAAATCTTCTTATATATTTCTGTCTCAGTAATACAGTCCAGCCTCTCCGCAATAGGAAATGAGATGCATACAATTTCTGACATAAAGACTAGTGATTGCAGAAATCTAGGAATTACTATTCACGGGAAAAACTTCCGTCACAATTCTCATAGGCGATGCTGAACCTCAATTAATTTGTGTGTTGAGACAGTGAAAACATTTTTTTTTGAATAAAGTCTTGCTGTATCGCACTTCCGTTGATTCCATCACTGTTACTCATCTCAATCAAATTTTTATCACAGGGAGCGATGTAAACATGGTGCTCACAGGCTATCATGATCTGTCACGTAACTTTGGAGTGCAAAAGACAGAAGCCACAGGCCGTAGGCGATTCTATTTGATTGGCATGAGAGGGCACATTTTAAAATGAGCGCCGGAATGTCACACGTTTGTGAGTAGGAAAACTGTGAAAGCTGATGATAAACCACCACTGCATGTCATTGTGAGTCGACGTCCATAAGAAATGGAAGCCATTGATCATCTGGAGCTAGAGCCCGGCCAGCAGGACAGGGCATAGCTACATCTTAACCATCATCTTTCAGTTCAATCAATTTGTAGTGGCACTCCCAGTGAAGGATTTGACAGCCCAGACTACACAGCGGAGGAGCAGGGAGAGGTAAACATTGCAAATGCTGGGGCCCTGCCCAAGCAAGAGTGGCACACTCGTGGGCGTCTGTACTGGCACTGAGCCCCTCATAGTACGGCGGTGTGTCTGATGGCGGGTGTGCACCACCACCGTCAGAGACACTTGATTGCACTATGAGGGACCCTGTGCCAGTGCCCACGCCCAAGAGTCGGCCTACCCACCTGTCCAGGGCAACGGCACTCGCACGGTTTCGTGCGCTAGGTGGTGACCCCAGCCATGGGGGGGGTAGCCCAGTTAGGGCGGTTAACAAAGTGGCATATATGTTGATGTGGGACATTCAGCTGCTGCAAAAGGCGAAATAGGCCAAGTTCGTGGAATAGGAGGAGGACCAAAGCAAGCCATTTTTCTGGCAACCTATGTGTCATCAAGGGAAGGTGGGACAAAATCCTTGGAAACCCATGCATGGTTCATTTTAATGAAGGTTAGATCATCCACATTTTGGGTTGACAGACGGGTCCTTTTTTCTGTCAGGATTGATCCACTGAAGACTCTTTCCGATAGCACACTTGCAGCTGGGCAAACGAGCTCCTGTAAGGCATATTGTGCCAATTCAGGCCAGGTGTCCAGTTTAGCGGCCCAATAGTCAAAGGGGAATGACCTGTACGGGAGAACATCGATATGGGAGGAAAAGTAGTTTGTAACCATAGTTGACAACTGCTGTCTCCTGTCACTTTCCATCGATGCAGTATTACCAGTTGTGTGAGCGGTACTTGAAAAATCAGTCCACAACATTGTCATGAAACCCCTGTCTCCAACGCCACTTCTGCTGTGTGCACCACGAACACCTCTGCCAAGCTGCCCCCGGCCAGTACGGCTCGTGTGAGAACCATCACCGCTGCTGTGTGCTGCAAATGCCTCAAATGCCTCAAAGAGTTGCTTGTTTATTAGCCAATATTAGGTCAAGGTTCTCCTGTGGCATGAGGTTTTGTAATTTGCCTTTATAACGTGGATCCAGGATGCTGGCCAACCAGTAGTCGTCATCGTTCATCATTTTGGCAATGCGGGGGTCCCTTTTTAGGATCTGCAAGGCATAATCTGACATGTGGGCCAATGTTCCCGGTGTCAATGATGCACTGCGAGTGCTGGTTGGAGGAGCACTTTCTGGCAAATCCACATCCCTCCAGTCATGCACAAACCCTGTTCCAGACCTTGCCATGCCAACATTTTCACTTGCCCCACGAGATGCATCCTCCTCCCCTAAGTAATCATCCCCATCATCATCCTCCTCCTCCTCTTCTTCCTCCACCTCGTTCAGGAGAGGTCCCTGAGCAGACAATGGCTGAATGTCATCAAGGATTCCCTCCTCCTCTTCTTCCTCGTCAACATTGGCTGCAGACGCCTGTTCCTTAAGGTGCGTCAAAGTTTGCATGAGCAGACGCATAAGTGGGATGCTCATGCTTAGGATGGCGTCGTCTGCGCTTACCAGCCGTGTGCATTCCTCAAAACACTGAAGGACTTTACAGAGGTCTTTCAGCTTCGACCACTGCACACCTGTCAACTCCATGTCTGCTCTCAAAGTGCCTGGCCGTGTATCCTCCCACAAATGCATTATGGCCTGTCTCTGTTCGCACAGCCGCTCAACCATGTGCAGGGTGGAGTTCCACCTTGTTGCAATGTCGATAATGAGGCGGTGGTTGGGAAGGTGGAGCAATCGCTGCAGCTTCTGCATACGAATGGAGTGTACAGGCGACCGGCGGATGTGTGCGCACAGTCTTCGCACCTTCTGGAGCAGGGCTGTTAACTCCGGATAATTGTTGAGGAAGCACTGCACCACCAGGTTCAAGGTGTGAGCCAAGCAAGGTATGTGGCTGAGTTTTGAAAGGGCTATGGCTGCCACAAAATTACGGCCGTTATCACTAACTACCTTGCCTGCCTCAAGATGTATACTGCCCAGCCATGACTCAGTTTGTCGCTGAAAGTACTTGGCCAGCACCTCGGCGGTGTGTCTGTCGCCCAAACACATCATCTGCAACACAGCCTGCTGACGCTTTCCACTAGCTGCTCGATAGGGGGACACCTCGTGCGCAACAGTGGCAGCTGCAGATGGAGTGCTCGTACGACTGCGCTCTGTGGACCAGCTTTCGCTTCTGGAGGAGGAGGAGGAGGGTCGAACGCCTACAGCCAACTGTTTCCTATACCATGGGCTAGGCAGCACTGTCCCACCACCGCTGTCCCCTGTGGACCCTGCATCCACCACATTAACCCAGTGCGCAGTGATGGACATGTAACGGCCCTTGCCATGCCGACTGGAGCATGCATCTGTTGTGAGGTGCACCTTTCCACTCACTGACTGCTTGAGTGCATCGACAATGCGGTCTTTCACATGATGGTGGAGGGCTGGGATGGCTTTGCGAGAGAAGAAGTGGCGACTGGGTAGGTCATAGCATGGTACTGCATAGGCGCTTTCCACCAACCGATAGGGCACCATCTCTAACGAGATTAGTTTGGCAATGTGGGCGTTCAAACCCAGTGTATGCGGATGAGAGACTGAGTACTTTCTTGAGCTACTAATAGTCTCTGGGAGAGTGAGCTGGACTTGAGGGCTGCATATGGTGGAACTTGCGGTGGACAGGGCGGACTGAGAGAGGGTTGATGATGGTGATGGAGTTGGTGTTCTTTCTGATGGCCTAGATTCAGTCTTTTGTTGATATAACAGTGGGATTCCCTGACTGCTTTGGCCTTGCAACGACACCTCAACATTTGCTGCTGCGCTAACCGGTGGGCTTACAGTGGGGGAAACAATGTAGCGTTGCTGACTACCTAGCATGCAACTGGTATTCAAATTTTTCAGGTTTTTCCCTCGGCTAAAGGTCTTTGCGCACTTCTTACAGATAACCTTGGCCTGATCATGAGGATTTTGTTCAAAAAAGTGCCACACTGCACTCTTCCTACTTTGGAAGACATTTTGCGGCCTAGCACGCTGTGCTATTTTGACCATCCGGACAAGCTGTCCAGCAACTCTTTTGATTTTTGGAACCTGTCTTTGGAGTGCTCCGGGCCTGCCAGATAACAGCTGTTGCGATGTCGATGTCTGCTGTGGATGCTCCTCCTCCTCATCTGAGCTATTGGAAGCAGCACCCTCTTCCCCCAATGGATGCCAATCTGGGTCAACAACTGGGTCATCCATCACCTCCTCTTCAATGTCATGTGCACCTTCCTCTGTGTCACCGTGTATGGTGGTATAGTATGCGGGAAAGGGCACCTGAGTCTCATCAGGGTCAGAATCTGGCTCATTACACTGCGAGGACAATGTAGTGCTCTGAGTGAATGTACCAGCAGAATCATCTATCAGTGGCTGTGCATCAGTGCACTCCATGTCAGATTCATCTTGGCCTGGGTAATTCACCATTTCACTTGATAAGCCAGGCATGGTATGTGAAAACAGCTCCATGGAGTAATCAGTTGTATGGCCTGCGTAATCCTTCAATCTTGGTTGGGGTGAAGGACACAATGAAAGGTGTGGTTCATAAACATGAGCCTCCAATGACGACTCAGTGCTTTTATTTTTTACAACTTCAGAAGAGGAGGCGATAGAGATGGAGGCTGAGTCAGCAATGTAAGCCAAAACTTTTTCCTGAAGTTCTGGCTCTAAAAGCGGTTTGCCAACTCCCAGAAAACTAAGCCTTCGAGGCCTTGTGGAGCCAGACGATGACGCAGGCTCAACACCTCCTGCATTCAGTCCTATTTTGCTTTTGCCACTACCATCAGATCCACCACCAACACCATCATTACAAGCTGGCAACCCCCGCCCAATTCCACGGCCTCTTCCACCAGCCTTCCTCATTTTTGGTAAAAATGTACACAGAATCCCACAAACTATATAGTAATGTAAAACAAGGTACAAGGTGTATATAGGGCAGGGGAGATGTAGAATTTCTGAACACACTTGTGGATACTGTTGGATTGTGTGAGGCCCAGTGAATATCACACCGCTATGTCACAGTCTCAATGTCGCAGGTGTGTAAAATGTCACTATAGGACAGGGGAGATGTAGAATTTCTGAACACACTTGTGGACACTGTTGGATTGTGTGAGGCCCAGTGAATATCACACCGCTATGTCACAGGCTCAATGTCGTAGGTGTGAAAAATGTCACTATAGGACAGGGGAGATGTAGAATTTCTGAACACACTTGTGGACACTGTTGGATTGTGTGAGGCCCAGTGAATATCACACCGATATGTCACAGGCTCAATGTCGCAGGTGTGAAAAATGTCACTATAGGACAGGGGAGATGTAGAATTTCTGAACACACTTGTGGACACTGTTGGATTGTGTGAGGCCCAGTGAATATCACACCGCTATGTCACAGGCAGAAATTGGCTAGTGTATGACAAACTACAAGGTGTATATAGAATTGGGCAGAATAGGAATCTCCCTAGAGTGTAGGTCTGTAAGAACGGAACAAGTCCTCGACTTATCCTTACAGAGTCACACACAGCTTCACTGTGGCCGTGATAACAGCCGTTACATGGTACTGAGAGAGGAGCGTGCACGTACACCACTGTCCGGTGTCTGTAAAATTGTCAAGCTCCATGTTTTTTAAGTATACAGACTGACACACGCTGTCTCTCTATAGTTTTGAATATGATCAAACAGCAAATATACTTAACTGTTTGAAAACCAGACAAAACTAGAAGGTGGAGGTCTGTAAGAACGGAACATGTCCTCGACTTATCCTTACAGAGTCACCAACAGATAGCTTCACTGTGGCCGTGATAACAGCCTTTACACGGTACTGAGAGAGGAGCGTGCACGTACACCGCTGTCTGGTGTCCATAAAATTGTCAAGCTCCGTGTTTTTTAAGTATACAGACTGACACACGCTGTCTCTCTATAGTTTTGAATGTGATCAAACAGCAAATATACTTAACTGTTTGAAAACCAGACAAAACTAGAAGGTGGAGGTCTGTAAGAATGGAACAGGTCCTCTACTTATCCTTACAGAGTCACACACAGCTTCACTGTGGCCGTGATAACAGCCGTTACACGGTACTGTGTGAGGAGCGTACACCGCTGTATGGTGTGAAAAAATGCATGCTCAGTACCTCACCAGGACAAAAAAAAAATTTGGATTGCTTTTAAAAAAGCAGTTTGCAGAGCAGTGGGAAAACAGCAATGCAGCTATCAGGAAGCCTTATAAGGCAGCCTAACAACCAACACAGCTGATCCAGCAAAATATAGCCTCCACTTGCACTGCACACACAGTGACTTGTGTGTTGTACAGGCAAAATCGCTAGCAGCAGAAGCAGTTTTTGGTGTCTTCTTCCCTGCCTAACGCTCTCCCTACAGAATCAGCAGCAGCAGCTCTCCCTATTCTGAGATTAGCATGAGTAACATGGCGGTTGGTGTGCACGCCCTTTTATACCCCCTGTGACGCCCCCCAAAGCAAGCCAATCACTTGCATGCCCTTCTCAAAGATGGTGGTGACCCCTGCCTATGTCATCACGTTGCCCACAGTGTCCGTGGATCCTGATTGGCTGAAAAAGGGCGGAAAACAAACTTTAGAAACGCGACTTTGGCGCTAAAGTCGCCGAGCTCGTGGCCGACCTCACCCTAGGGTCGGGTTTCGTTTCATGAACCCGACTTTACCAAAAGTTGGCGACTTTTGAACTTTTTCGACCCGTTTCTCTCAACTCTACTGAAGACACAAAGTTTCCTTCTGCCCCAGAGTCCACTGTGACCACTACCTCCCAGGTGGAAGCTCCACTGTCTAACGTCCCTCGAAATACCGGTTTGGAGGAGAAAGTTTTCATATTAGGTAGATCTCCACCAACTGCCACTGGAGGTGAACATTTTTTCGGCCGCTGCAGACACCTGTTAGCCAGGTGGTCCGACTGTCGACACAGGTAGCAGCAAGAGGAGCCCTGTGCCGGATGCGGTTTTGGACCGGTACGAGACACGTCCATGGGCTCATGAGGTAAAACTTCCAGATCAGGGGGATGCAAAAATTCAGAGAAGTCGGGAGCCGATCTTAGCTTCTGTCTGAATTGAGTACGCTCCAGCCCGCGCTCCGTAAACCGGAGGTCAATACGGGTGGAGATCGCTATCAACTCTTCCAGGATTGTGGGAACCTCCCTGGTAGATAAAGCATCTTTGACATGCTCAGCCAACCCTCTCCAGAACACAGGGATGAGTGCTCTATCAGGCCACTCGAGCTCGGAAGCCAGTGTCCAGAAACGGATGGCGTACTGACTGACTGACAGGGATCCCTGCGTTAATGCAAGTAACTGGAGGAGGTATCGTGAGTGACCCGGGGCACCAAAAAGACCTGTTTAGTGATTTTAGAAACTGAGCCGTGCTCAGTACCTCAGGGTCATCACGCTCCCATAGTGGCGTAGCCCACTCCAACGCCCTGTCCGACAGGAGGGAGACGATAAACTCCACCTTCGCCCGTTCTGTAGGGAATCGCATTACCAGTAACTTGAGCTGGATAGTACACTGGCTCACGAAACCTCTACAGGTGGCGCTCTCACCAGAAAATTTATCGGGCAACGGGAGGCGGGAAAGTGTCGGCATGGACGCCCGGGAGACAGCTTCTGCAAGTGTCTGAGCAGCGACGGCAGCAGCATCCGCAGCCGAGGTGGAACTCTCGAGGGCTGCTAACCTGCCCTCCAGCTGCCAAATGTACCGTTGTAGCTGCTGCTGGTCCGCCATTATTAGCCAGACCCTGGCGATAGTATAATGTTAGGAACTGCGGAACGCACTAAATAAATAAATAATAAAGTGCGTTCACCGCTCGGGGTCCACCCTGCAGAAGGTGTTTACACTGCTGCTATATGGCGGTATAATGCGCACGGGTTCAACGTCACCCGATGTGCGCAGAGCAGACTCTGTTAACTCACAGAGGCGCTGTAACATAAACATAAACACTGAGCCTGTTAGACTCACAGGTCTCAGCGAAATTGCACGCACGGTATCTGGTCACAGGACACGGGTCCAAGACAGGGGACGGTGTCCGTCTAGACCTACCATACGTGCGGCGCCGCTACCGTGGATGCCGGTAAGTGCTGCTAAATGCAGCTGTCACGTCCTCCACCGGTACCGATACTTACCTGTGCGACCCCGTGCGCACCTCCCGGCGTGCACCCGCTCCACGGCGCACTCCCGCTCCTGACATCCGGCCTTCGGCGACGTCGGACCCGCGCTCCTGCGCCCGATGCTCCGTCTAGTTCCTGTGACGTGGTGGCTCTGCCCCCAACATGGCGGCTCCCAACGTCTATTTCTTCCCGGCATCTTCCCTGGTAAGAGGCCTGTGCATCTGTTACGGATTGGGCTAAGATGGCAGATAAGGTTATCGCAACCCGGAGTGGACCCTCTGGGCCACGGCTCCAGAGCCCCTGCGGGCGAGCTGACAAGGTGGAGCCACCCCCTATACAGGGAGTGTTAGGGGCAGGCCCACAAGAGATGGAACCATGACAGCCGCAGCCAAAGGGGCGACTGGGTGAGCACCAGGGAGACTAGGGTGGAGAATCAGCAGAGCAGCAGAGCGGGGTAACAGTGAACATGGAGCTGGAGAGGGACACGGACGTGGAGCACTCAGGACTGGAGGAAGCAGGAGACTGTAAGAGAGAGAAGTAACCACAGAGATTAGGACATGAAGTAAAACAGACTTGGAGAACAATGGGCAGGCGGTACACAGTTAGGACACTAGAGACAGAAGCAAGGGAAGGAGCCAGAGGCGAGACAGGAACAGGGACAAGGCGGTAGCGAGGGAACGCGCACAGCAGCCACCAACGAAGGCACAAGCAGAGCAGACAAGGAAGAGACAAAGGGCCTGGGAACATAGTGAATGCTCGGTCAAAGAGACAGCACGACCACAACGATACACAGGCGTCTTACCAGGGAAGACGCCAGAAAGAAATAGACGGTGGGCGCCTCTCCGCCCTTCAAACCTCTGATACTGGTAATGCGGCTCAGCTGGCCGGCTTACAGCAAGAGCTAGCGCAGCAGCTTGACGCTCAGATTCATATTCTTAACTACATGGCCTCAGTTGATGGTCGCTTGCTCTCGCTCCAGGCAGCCGCTGCTGCCCCCCCAGTCATTACTCCTCACCCTCAACCGCGGTTGGCCAAACCACCCCGCTATAACGGTGATGCAAAATTATGCCGAGGTTTCCTGAACCAATGTCGTCTCCATTTCGAATTGTTGCCGCAGCAATACCCCACAGACCGTTCCAAGGTAACCTTCATAATCTCCCATCTTGAAGGGGACGCTTTGGCGTGGGTGAACCCCCTTTGGGAGCGCGATGACCCCCTGGTTGCCCACTTAACCGATTTTTTGGATACTTTTCGTTGAGTATTCGATGAGCCTGGCCGCCTCGCCTCCACTACGGAGTCTCTGTTCAATCTAAGCCAAGGTTCCCTAACTGTTGGTCAATAAGCCTTCAATTTCGGACTCTGGCGTCCGATTTAGGCTGGAACAATGAGGCGTTGGTGGGAGCCTTTTGGTGGGGCCTTTTGGGTCGTATAAAGGACGAGCTGGCGGGGTGCGACACTCCCACTGCCCTTGAGGATTTAATTTTTCTGGCCACTCAAATCGATCTTCGGTTCCAGGAACGGGCTCGTGAGAGACAACTCGCGCGCTCGGTGCCACCCACTCGCAGACCACCCAGTCCTCGTTCCAGGGCCCTTCCTTCTGTGTCTGTTCCTGAGCCGATGCAAGTGGATCACCTCAAACTCTCCGAACAGCGTCGCAAGGAGAGAAGTTCCCACGGTCTATGTTTTTATTGCGGCAGTGGGTCTCATTTGCTCCGAACTTGTCCGGAACGTCCGGAAAACTTCTCCGCCTAGGTCAGGTAAGAGAGGCCTCCCTAGGTGTGCATGATTCCTCTCACCCCCTTTCTCTGTCTGTCCTATTGCAAGTGGGTGACAAGCAAATTTCTTTGACAGCCTACGTGGATTCGGGCGCCGCTGGAAATTTTATTAGGCTCGATGTAGTCTCCAAACTTTCTGTCCCTGTGAAGACCCTTGAGAGCCCACAGATTCTTGCTTCTGTAGACGGTAATCCTTTGAAAGAGTCGGTTAAGCTAGTCACACATGAGGTAGAGCTCCAGATTGGAGCCCTGCACAAGGAGAGAATTACATTTTATGTTTTAGCAGGTATCTCTCATCCTATTCTCCTTGATCTTCCCTGGTTGCAACTTCATGAGCCTACTTTGGACTGGCGTAACGGTAATGTTCTGCGCTGGGGGGAGTCCTGTCAGTCTCGGTGTCTGCAGCCGGTGCGTCCCGTAGGCGTTCCCCATCCTCTCCCTTATCCCTCCGGATTACCGCCAGCATATAGTGCCTACTCGGATGTTTTTGACAAGAGAGAAGCTGAGGTTCTTCGGCCACATCGACCCTATGACTGCCCCATCAAGCTCATTCCTGGTACCACTCCTCCTCACGGGAGAATTTACCCTCTCTCTTTAGCTGAGACGCAAGCCATGTCTGAGTATGTTCAAGAGAACTTAGCCAGAGGTTTCATTCGGAAATCATCCTCGCCTGCGGGAGCAGGTTTCATTTTTGTGAAGAAGAAGGACGGGTCTCTTCTACCATTTTTTGATTATCGGGGTCTCAACTGCATCATGGTGAAGAACAAGTACCCGCTTCCACTAATCCCAGAACTCTTTGACCGCTTGAGAGGAGCACGAATCTTCACCAAGCTAGACCTGCGAGGAGCCTACAACCTTGTTCACATACGGTCCGGGGATGAATGGAAGTCCGCGTTCAACACATGGGACGGTCATTACGAGTATTTAGTCATGCCATTCGGACTCTGCAATGCTCCTGCAGTATTCCAAGAACTCGTCAATGACATCTTTCGTGATCTCCTCTATGTCTGTGTTGTGGTCTATTTAGACGACATCTTAATCTTCTCCCCCGACTTGTCTACCCACCGCCGAGACGTCCGTCAAGTTCTCCTCTGTCTCAGGGAGAATCACCTATTTGCCAAATTGGAGAAATGCCTCTTTGAGCAAGCTTCACTACTGTTTCTTGGTTACATCATTTCAAGTTCCGGCTTGGAGATGGATCCTGAAAAAGTCTCTGCCGCTCTCAAGTGGCCGCGTCCCCAAGGTGTGAAAGCAATTTAGTGTTTTTTGGGCTTCGCCAACTATTACAGGCAATTTATCCCTCATTTTTCTTCGTTGACCAAGCCTATCTCGGCTCTCGTTCGCAAAGGGGCCAACCTCAACATTTGGCCTTCGGACGCTGAGGCTGCTTTTGAGCTTTTAAAGCAAGAATTCGCTAAGTCCCCTGTGCTACACCGTCCAGATGCCAATAGGCCGTTCCTCCTGGAGGTTGATGCATCGTCCGTGGGAGCAGGAGCTGTCTTTCTGCAAGAAACCTCCTCTGGTCACGTGGTAACGTGTGGGTTCTTCTCTAAAGCCTTCACTGCTCCGGAACGAAATTACTTCATCGGTGACCGAGAACTACTGGCCATTAAACTTGCCCTCGAAGAGTGGCGCCATCTTCTTGAGGGAGCCATTCATCCATTCATCATATTCTCAGGTCATAAGAATTTGGCCTATGTTCAGTCCGCCCAAAGACTTAACCCACGTCAAGCTAGATGGTCTTTGTTTTTTGGGCACTTTGATTTTGAACTCCATTTTCGGCCAGGAGACAAGAACGTCAAGGCGGACGCCCTATATCGTTCATTTTCGCCCGTGGACAGTGAGGATGGTCCTACGCATATCATCAATCCGGCAAAAATCCTTACTGTGGCTCCACTTAGCGTGCTTTCACCACCACCGGGTAAAACCTTTGTTCAGAGTGGGGACAGGCCAAAGGTCTTACGTTGGGGGCACTCGTCTAAATTTTCTTGACATGCTGGGGTCAAGAAGACTCTCTCCCTCATCTCCCGCCACTATTGGAGGACATCGCTTCACCAAGACGTCTTGGACTTCATCGCTTCTTGTCCTTCATGCGCCAGGAACAAGGTCCATCGACACCGCCCTCTTGGGCTCCTGCATCCGTTACCCATACCTACGACTCCATGGACTCACACTGCTATGGATTTCGTTACTGATCTACCCCCGTTCTCGAGATGTACAGTTATCTTGGTGGTCGTAGATCGGTTTTCCAAGATGGCTCACTTTGTCCCCTTGTCTGGTCTGCCTTCTGCCTCTGAGTTGGCAAAGATTTTCTTGCTCCACGTTTTCCGACTCCATGGCTTTCCTCAGCATATCGTCTCAGACAGAGGGGTCCAGTTTACCTCCCAATTTTGGCGAGCTCTCTGTGGATTAATGAAAATAACTCTGGATTTCTCTTCAGCCTATCATCCCCAGTCCAACAGGCAAGTGGAACGAGTCAATCAAGTTCTAACTTCCTACCTTTTCCAACGCTCACCAAGATGACTGGGTTTATCTTCTCCCGTGGGCTGA
The DNA here is from genome assembly GCF_039654945.1 of Dendrobates tinctorius. NCBI lineage: Eukaryota > Metazoa > Chordata > Amphibia > Anura > Dendrobatidae > Dendrobates > Dendrobates tinctorius. The sequence goes on from NW_027361768.1 coordinate 2,549,275, forward strand.
ATTCGCACACAATAATCATTCCAGTGAAGCTTCTTCCAAGTTTCCCTTTGTTGTGGTTTTGAGACAAAATCCCCTTCCCATATCCCCCACCTCGGGTGTACTGGCAGCGGACTCCTTGTCTGTAGACTTCTCCCAGATTTGGAGGGACACCAGGGAGGCTCTAGAGAGAGCCAGTCACAGAATGAAGTATTATGCGGACAAGAAACGTTTAGACGCTCCTCCTTATACCCCTGGAGAGAAGATCTGGCTGTCCTCTCAGTATATCAGGCTTAAAGTCCCTTCCTATAAGTTGGGTCCACGTTTCATCGGCCCCTTTGAAATCTTGAAGCGTGTCAATGACGTAACCTACAAATTAAAATTGCCCGCTTCACTAAGAATTCGCAACTCATTTCATGTATCTGTCCTCAAACCTGCCATCTTTAACCACTTCCACTCAACTTCTTCCCAAAGTTTCCAACCCAGCAGTTCTGATAATACCTTTGAGGTTAAAGATATACTCGCTATGAAGACTGTCAGGGGTCGAACTTTGTTTTTGGTTGATTGGAGAGGTTTCGGTCCTGAGGAGAGATCCTGGGAACCTTGAGAAAATGCTGATGCTCCTCTAATCATGAGATGATTTTTTGACAACCTCAGCAGGGGAGGGAGTAGAAGGGGGGTACTGTCATGTCCTCCACTGGTACCGATACTTACCTGCGCGACCCCGTGCGCACCTCCCTACGTGCACCCGCTCCACGGCGCACTCCCGCTCCTGACATCCGGCCTCGGCGACGTCGGACCCACGCTCCTGCGCCCGACGCTCCGTTTAGTTCCTGTGACATGGTGGCTCCGCCCCCGTCTATTTCTTCCCGGCGTCTTCCCTGGTAAGATGCCTGTGTATCATTGTGGTCGCGCTGTCTCTTTGACCAAGCATTCACTACGTTCCCAGGCCCTTTGTCTCTTCGTTGTCTGCTCTGCTTGTGCCTTCCTTGGTGGCTGCTGTGCTCGTTCCCTCGCTACCGCCTTGTCCCTGTTCCTGTCTCGCCTCTGGCTCCTTCCCTTGCTTCTGTCTCTAGTGTCCTAACTGTGTACCGCCTGCCCATTGTTCTCCAAGTCCGTTTTACTTCATGTCCTAATCTCTGTGGTTACTTCTCTCTTACAGTCTCCTGCTTCCTCCAGTCCTGAGTGCTCCACGTCCGTGTCCCTCTCCAGCTCCGTGTTCACTGTTACCCCACTCTGCTGCTCTGCTGATTCTCCACCCTAGTCTCCCTGGTGCTCACCCAGTCACCCCTTTGGCTCCGGCTGTCACGGTTCCATAACTTGTGGGCCTGCCCCTAACACTCCCTGCATAGGGGTGGCTCCACCTTGTCAGCTCGCCCGCAGGGGCTCTGGAGCCGTGGCCCAGAGGGTCCACTCTGGGTTGCGATAACTTTATCTGCCATCTTAGCCCAATCCATAACAGCAGCGTGGCAGCAGACACAGCCGCTATGCGATAGTGCCGTGAGAGACGTGACACCACCGGACACTAGTGTAGAGGTGCGGTGTGCACAGTGGCCTATGGCTTGCCACTGACTGGTGCTGACTCTTTCTATAGTTCCCTATCCACATGCGTAATATCATAGGGAGGGGAATCTTAATAAGTCAGTCACCAGAATCATACATCCATCACCATTCACACATCTAGCAAGAAGAGTCTATACTAGCGCATGGACGAGCAGCCATGCGGGCTTTTTATAGCCATGCGCTGCCGGGACCTTCCAGATCTCTGAGATGGACCAATCAGATCTGGAGAAGGACCTGAGCACATGACTCCCGACCTCCAATGGGAGATCGTCTCGTGAGTATGCTCAGTGGAGTGGCAGAGGAACTTAGCCTCAGGAATGACTTGCTGCTGAGCAGCATATGAGGCTCTGGATTCCTGTTGTGTAGCTGCAGGAATCTGGCGCCTAACAGAACCAGAGCGCAGAGTGGATTTGCCCTGACTTCCATACCAATTAAATTTGCTGATGACACAAAGCTAGGAGGAGCTAATACTAGAGAAGAGAGAGAGGATTCAAAAAATATAAATAAACTGGAGCAGTGGGCAGCAACTAACAGAATGGTTTTTAACAGGGAAAAATGCAAAATGCTACATCTGGGCAACAAAAATGAAAAAACATATACAGAATGGGAGGAATAGGGCTAAGTAACAGCATGTGTGAAAAAGACTTGGGTATACTAATAGATCACAGACTGAATATTAGTCAGTAGTGTGATGCAGCAGCAAAAAAGGCAAATGCAATTCTAGGATGTATTAAGCGAAGCATACAGTCTAGATCACGTGAAGTCATTAATGCCCTCTACTCCTCCTTGGTCAGACTTCATCTGGAATACTGTGTCCAGTTTTGGGCACCACATTTTAAAAAAGATATCAACAAACTGGAGCAAGTTCAGAAAAGAGCAAGAGTGACCAGAATGGTGACCAGTCTGCAAACCCTGTCTTTTGAAGAAAGGTTGCAGGATTTGGGAATGTTTAGCTTGCAGAAGAGAAGACTGAGAGGAGACTTAATAGCTGTCTACAAATATCTCAAGAACTGTCACATTGTAGAAGGATCATCTTTATTCTCATTTGCACAAGGAAAGACTAGAAGCAATGGGATGAAACTGAATGGGAGGAGACACAGATTAGATATTAGAAAAAACTTTTTGACAGAGTGAGCAATGAATGGAACAGGCTGCCACGAGAGGTGGTGGGTTCTCCTTCAATAGAGGTCTTCAAACAGAGGCTGGATAGACATCTGTCTGGGATGATTCAGTGAATCCTGCTTTGAGCAGGGGGTTGGACCAGATGGCCCAGGAGGCCCCTTTCAACTCTACAACTCTATGATTCCATGATTCTAAGTCAGAGGAGTACCTAGGATTTCAGCTCGGGGGGGCATCTGAGTGGGCCCCTAGTCAGGTAATCATGGTTACAGCTATTTTGGCACCCCCTAATTGTGGGTATAGAGGAACCTCAGCAGATAACCACGCTGTTATTGAAAATAAATTTACATACAAAAATGACCACCGATATCACCACCATATGGTGACCATTAGTGATAAGCGAACGTGCTCTCCACTACTCGTTACTCGCCCGAGTATCACTGTACTCAGTGTTCTCGGTGAGCACCAAGCATTTCCGGGATTACTTGGCGGGAACTCAGGTCTCCACACTGCATTTTTGGCGGTTTTAGAGACAAATCACCATGCAAGGATTGTCGGCCAGGCACTGTAACGCCACAGCCATCTTTGTTGTGGTATCGCAGTGATTGACTGGCCGCACAGCATAATCGGGGCTATAAGAGACCGGACGCCGCCCTGCTCAGCGCATTCAGCTCCGAATTGAGATAGTGTAGGGAGAGCTGCTGCCGAGATAGGGTAAGGTTTGAGGATTTATTAGTCAGTGTGGGTTCTACCATCCTAAACTACTCAAATCCAGCTAAACCAACAGTCCTTCTAAGGACTAATTCCGGAGCAGTGTTAGGTAGGCAGGGGAGTGTATGTCGCTCTATACATATCAGTGCAAGGCCTGCAGGCACTGTATGTGTGTATATAGATATCATTGCATACATCAAGAGGGTCCATTCCATTACTGTCTGCTGCTGCTACCTCTAGCATATATTGACTGTATATACTGTACCTAGCCCAAGGTATAATTGGCTAGGAAAAATTTTTTTGCCAGGTTAATAGAGATTATTTTATTGCATAGCAATCCAGAGCCCTTTTTTTCTCCATTTGGTTTTTGTTACTGCACAATACAGCCAGACCCTTTTCCTAGGGGTCTTTTTTTGGGTCCATACCTGGTGCCCAGTATCTGCTCCTCATAGGTATGCGCTGTCGCACCTGAGTTATACATCTATTATAGTCTTTACTGAACATTCTGTGGGCGACTCTCTGCCAGGATCATATTACATGTTGCCGGCAGAGTTCACTAGGTTTAGGGGGACCTAGCTGGGTTCATACCTGGTGCCCTGTTCCTGTGATTATACAATGGTTTCTATTGCCCCTATTTATGACTTGTACACTTGCCCTTTTATTTTTCAGGGATATAAGCACCTTATTTATCTTAGGGGTATTGTTTACCTAGTCATCAGCATATTTTGCTGGCACCGGAGATTTTTCCCTCAATCTTTCCTTCCATCTTTGTATCATGTACTGTTTATTTATGTACTTTATTATGACTGTTCTGAGTTTTTTGATATGACATAACATAAAATTTGCTATTTTACACATATATGCTCCTTTGTTCTCCTATTATCATACTTTTCCTAGCACAGTATAAAAATCCAGCAATTTTAAAGGGGTCCCAAAAATCACTTTTGAGTGCGCAGAGAAATCTTTCATTTTTATGTGGTACGATAGAGTACAAATTTTTTTAAGTGTCTTACACAATTTCTTAACACCATTTTGCTGAACCCCCCAAAAGTGTGGTACAGTGGCATGTAAAAGTCTGGGCACCCCTGGTCAAAATTACTGTTGTGACCAGTTAAGCAAGTTGAAGATGGAATGATCTCTAAAAGGGCTAAAGTTAAAGATGACACATTTTCTCTGTATTTTAGGTCAAAAAAATTATATATTGTCATTTTTTACATTTTAAAAACTACAATAAGGAAAATAGGCCAATGCAAAAGTTTGGGCACCTTGCATGGTTAGTACCTAGTAGCACTCCCTTTTAAAAATATCACAGCTTGAAAACGCTTTTAGTAGCCAGTCTTTCAATTCTTGTTTGATGGATTTTCATCCATTCTTCCTTGGAAAATTCTTCCATTTCTGTGAGATTCTTGGGTCGTCTTGCATGCACTGCTATTTTGAGGACTAACCACAGATTTTCAATGAAGATTGAAAAACCTTTAGCTATTGCCTTTTGAGGTAGTCTATTGTGGATTTTGATGTGTGTGATCATTATCCATTTGTAGAAGCCATACTGCTTTCAAATTCAACTTTTTTACACATGGTGTTATGTTTGTATCAAGAATTTGTTGAAATTTCAACAAATGTTGAAACAGCTCGAAACACCGTGTCTGCAAATTGAGATTCTGATTTGGCTTGTATCCTAAGTCATACTACAAGACTCGTTAAAGGGTTGATTGTGACTTGTAGGATCGCTACTACCAATAGGTGGCGCTGTAGAGTAAAAGTCCTCTTTCTTTCTGAAGAGGCAATTTGCATATTGAAATTTCATTGAATCCATTCTTCACTCTACCCATAAAATGTTTCCTGTGCCATTGTCTGCAACACAACTCCAAAGCATGATTGATCCATCCCCATGCTTAATGGTTGGAGAGATGTTCTTTTCCTGAAATTCTATGCAATTTTTTCTCTGCACATACCTTTGATCATTGCGACCAAAGAATTTTATTTTAACTTCAACGATTCACAAGACTTGTTTCTAAAATGCATTGGGCTTGTTTAGATGTTCTTTTGCATACCTCTGATGCTGAATTTTATGGTGAGGGTGCAGGAGAGGTTTTCTTCTGATGACTCTTCCATGAAGGCCATATTTGATAAGGTGTCTCTGAACAGTAGAACAATTACCACAACTCCAGAATCTGCTAAATCTTTCTGAAGGTCTTTTCAGTCAAGTGGGGGTTCTAATATGCCTTTCTAGCAATACTACGAGCAGCTCTCTCTGAAATTTTGCTTGGCCTTCCAGACCTTATCTTGACCTCCACTGTTTCTGTAAACTGCAATTTCTGAATTACATATTGAACTGAGGTAAGGACAACTTGAAAACGCTTTGCCATCTTCTTATAGCCTTTTCCTGCTTTGTGGGCCTCCACCATTTTCATTTTCAAAGTGCTAGGCAGCTGCTTAAAAGAACCCATGGTGGCTGTTTTTTCGCACAAGGTTAGAGGAGGCTATGTGTTTCTAAACCTGTGGAATCTGCATCAGCTGGCCTTTCCTAACATTGAGGGTGAACAAGCCATAACCCTTATAGGCTAATTAAGGTCTGAATCCTTGGTCAAAGTTATCTGAGCACGAAAATCTCCAAAGGTGCCCAAACTTTAGCATCAGACCATTTTTATTTTTGTAATTTTTAAAATGTGAAAAAATGACAACGTGTATTACTTTTTAGCCTAAAATACAAAACAAATGTGTCATCTTTAACTTTAGGCCTTTTAGAGATCATTTTATCTTCAACTTGCTTAACTGTTCACAATAACAGTAATTTTGACCAGGGGTGCCTAAACTTTTACATGCCACCGTATATCTGTGCAGTGTGGTATATCTGTGACACGCCTCATACATCCGTGTGTTAAAAATTTGGGTGCTTTAGGCCTAAATTCCATTCTTTGGCTGTTTGTCAGTCTAGTTATATACAGCACTATTTTGCATTTTAAAAAAAACAAGCCACATATTTATTAGTGTGGTATCTCCGTGCCATGCCTCATATATCTGCATTGTCCATGTTTGGCCATTTTAGGCTGGCATTCCAGTGTTTTTCTGTCTGTCACTCTAGTTATATACAGCACTATTTTGCATTTAAAAAATGCCACATATTTTACAGTGTGTTATATCTGTGACATTCCTCATACATCCGTGTGCTTAAAATTTTGTCATTTTAGTCCTAAATTCCATTTTTTATGTCTGTCACTCTAATTATACACAGCACTATTTAGCATTTAAAAAAAACAGGCCAAATATTTGTCAGTGTGGTATCTCAGTTCCAGGCCTCATATGGTGGTCCAAGTTTGGCCATTTTAGACTGGTATTCCAGTGTTTTTCTGTCTGTCACTCTAGTTATATACAGCACTATTTTGCATTTAAAAAAAAGGCCACATATTTTACAGTGTGTTATATCTGTGACATGCCTCATACATCCAAGTGCTAAAAATTTTGGCATTTTAGTCCTAAATTCCATTTTTTTATGTTTGTCACTCTAATTATATACAGCACTATTTAGCATTTAAAAAAAACAGGCCACATATTTGGCAGTGTGGTATCTCCGTTCCAGGCCTCATATGGTGGTCCAAGTTTGGCCATTTTAGGCCGGTATTGCAGTGTTTTCCTGTCTGTCACAGCACTATTTTGCATTAAAACAAAAATACAGGCCATATATTTGGCAATGTGGTTTCTCCGTGAAAGGCCTAATTTCTCTGTGCTCTAAGTTAGGGCATTTTAGGCTGGTATTCCAGTGTTTTTCCTGTGTCATTCTAGTTATGTACAGCACTATTTTGCATTTAAAAAAGGCCACATATTTTACAGTGTGGTATGTCTGTGACACGCCTCATACATCTGTGTGCTAAAAATTTGGGCATTTTAGTCCTAAATTCCATTTTTGTTATGTCTGTCACTGTAATGATATATAGAACTATTTAGCATTTAAATAAAACAGGCCACATATTTGGCAGTGTAGTATATCTGTGACATGCCTCATACATCTGTGTGCTAAAAATTTGGGTATTTTAGGCCTAAATTCCACTTTTTTGTGGTCTGTCACTCTAGTTATATACAGCAGTATTTTGAATTTTTTTTAAGAAAACAGGACACATATTGGCAGAGTGGTATCTCCGTGCCAGGCCTCATATATCTGTGTGGTACAAGTTTGGCCATTTTAGGCCGGTACTCCAGTGTTTACCTGTCTGTCATTCTAGTTATATACAGCACTATTTTGCATTAAAACAAAAATACAGGCCACATATTTGGCAGTGTGGTATCTCCGTGACAGGCCTCATCTATCTGTGCAAAAAAATTGACCATTTTAGGCCTACAAATTCTAGTGTTTTTGCAGTCGGTTACCGTACTTATTGACACCAACTTAATAACAAAAAAAACATTTTTAACTACAGTCCAGATAGTTAAAAGTGTTGTTTTCCCGCACACATATCACATACAAGTTCACTCCCAATTCAGCCACTTGTAGTGAACGTGTATAATATTCTAGTCCATTTACAATGGGCAAGGTGCGTGGCAAGAGACGGGGAAGTGAATGTGATGATGATGGTGCATGCCAAGGCTGAGACCATGGGCAAGCTGAAATAGGCCACCAAAAACACCCACATCTTCTCACTGGACCTTAGTGTCCAAAGTTCTAGGGGACCGCAGCAAGACAGCACTATTGAAGCAAGAGCAGTGTGAAAAGGTTGTTGGTTAGATAATGGATAATACTTCCAGTTACTTATCCACCACCACCAGCACCCTCTCTTCCACATGGTCAAGTTTGAGTAGCCATGAATCTGGACCACATAATCCTCACACTGATCCTTCTTCCTCTCACCGTGCTGAGTGCCCTGAGACAACTGATCTCACACTCGGACACTCTGAAGAGCTGTTCAGTTTTCCATTTATAGATTCGTGCCTTTCACCTGGTCCAATTGAAGCGGGGCAAGATGAGAATCCACGTAGCGATGCACAAATATTTGAGCAGCCATGGTCACAAGAGGTGGACGATGATGAGACACAATTGCCAGAAATTCAGAAAGAGGACCAGGGTGCAGAAGTGGAAGATGAGGTGGTGGATGATATAGTAACTGACCCAACCTGGCAGGAGGACATGCAGAGCGAGGACAGCAGCACACAGGGGGAGGGAGGCTTAGCACCCCTTCAGGCAGGAAGAAGCAGTGTATTGGCTGCAGACAGAAGGTGGGCAACCGTTACCCGTAACACCACCATGACGCAAGTTGCCAGTCCAACTGTTAAGTCTTCCCGAGAATGGTTATTTTTTAAAGACTCTGCCAATAATCCCAAACAGGCCATTTACAACACCTGTCATCAGCAGGGGTAGCAAAACTACCAGCCTTACCACCACCAGCATGATCAGGCACATGGCAGCAAAGCACCCGACTTTGTGGGCTCAACCCCATTCTCTAGGAAAAGTGTCTGCGACTGACACCACTGCTTTTTCACTGTTGTGCGTGCAAGCCAATCCCCTGTCCACGATGCATGCGAAGATGCCTCCTGCCATTGCCCACAGTCAAATAACACCATCATCAAGCACGTCCGTGTCCTTGTCGCAGCGCAGCCTTCAGTTGTCCATAACGCCCCACAAGACACACTGCTAAATTCACACATTTTTTGTCTGCTTGTTCTTGAAATATTGCCTTTTAGGCTTGTGGAGGTGGAAGCTTTCCGCAACTTGATGGCAGTGGCCGTCCCAAGGTACTCAGTCCCCAGCCGCCACTATTTCTCTCGCTCTGCCATCCCGGCATTACACAAGCACGTGCCCCACAAAATTACCCATGCCCTCAACAATGCAGTTACTGGGAAAGTACACCTAACCACGGACACGTGATCAAGTGCTTGTGGCCAGGAATGGTACATCTCGCTGACGGCACACTGGGTTAGCATAGTGGAATCCGGGACCCAGTCAGACCTTGAGATGTAACACGTTCTCCCAACGCCAAGGATTGTGGGCCCTATGCCAATCAAGGTTGCCCCCACAGTGTACAGCTCCTGCACCTCCTCATCCTCTTCAGCCTCCATCTCCGAAATGACCACATCAGTCAAGCTGGAAGCAATGCAGCACTGCCAAAGCTAAGCGGCAACATGCTGTGCTGAAGCTAATATGCTTAGGTGACAAACCGCACAATGCTGAAGAGTTGTTGACTCTAAAAAACTAATTAAAGCTGCCAAAAAGGAAACAGAAGCACATTGCTAAGGAGAGAAAAACTGAACCCAAACTGTTCTTCAACTATATCAAAAGTAAAAGAATCGTAAGTTAAAGTGTAGGCCCCTTAAAAAATTGTGAGGAAAGAATGTGTCACAATCCATTTTTGGATCTGTGGCAGATAAAAACTTTTTTCCTTTCAGGCCATTAGGAGTTAATGTCAGTTTTTCCCCCCCTGCTGGCTTGCTGATGTAATTGCATTGCTTCCCAACAAAATAGAAAAAAGCCAGCTCACCATTTAGAAGAAGTTGCCCGGAACTACGTCCTGATGAGACTTGAACACGTGAAAAATTCAAAAGAAATGTTCCAGCTCCATGAAGTATAAAAATATCCTTTTTTATTCCATATAAATTAAAAACATGAAGAGCTCATCGGACATCACAAAGCACTGGAGGACAAGCGACGCGTTTCCACCATGGCTGCGGTCTTTATCAAAGCTAGATACCACATAAACTTCCAGCATTAAAAAGGTATCAAACACCAATCAGATATCACAGATTTAACATGTGATCAAAAGGTCCTAATGTGACCACATATATTTACTATGCTATATAAACTATATATTAAAACTAAAAACATTAACACATTAATACAAAAAACAACAAAATTAAATAACAATTATTACATAGGTAATAAATACACTTTGATTAATAGCGAAACATAATTTAATCTTTCTTATTCAATCCATCCGGAAATCTGGTTCCAAGGTTGAAAATCCATTAAGCCTCATGGGTGAGCAAAGCTCTCCTAACATCACCACCACGCGGAGGTTTTTTGACTTTTTCCAGACCTGTTATGCTCAAAGTCGCAATACTGCGTGAATGGTTATCAATAAAGTGTCTGGCTGCTGAGGATATGTTGCGATTGCCACCTAAAATATTAGAGATATCATAAAGGTGCTCATTAATCCGTGTTTTTAATTTTCTTGATGTGCACCCTATATATTTTTTACAAGAATCACAATCAATTTTATCAATCACAAACTTGCTATTACAATTAATAAAATCTTTGATAACAAATGTGTTGGAATTATTATAATCATTGAACACTTTGCAATTAACCATTTGTTTGCAGGTTTTACAACCCACTACACCACATTTGTAACTGCACTTGCAATTTAAAAATGTTTCTTTTGGCCGATTCAAATGAAAAAAACTGGGAGATAAATTATCCCCTAATGTAGGGGCTTTCCTCGCCACAACATTACAACCTTGGTCCAATATCAAAAAGAAACAAGATTCCAAGTACAGAGTTCATATTAGTATTATCTCTTGTGTCACCCTCAAATGACCTTGGAGAAACATCTCCTATGGAGCTCCTAATGCATGAGAACACCAAGAAATCGGAGAAAAAAACACCATAATACCATAATGTCAAAAAATTTTAAAGGATTCTTTAATGTGATAATATCAATATTAAAATGCACATAGATCATATTACAACATTTAATACGAGACAGAAAGTTGTTTAAACATGAGCCGGGAATACTGGATGAAAAGCAATCGTGCACAGTGTTAAGGACATAAATGGGCTAGGGAGCAATGGGTACTAACTCCCTGATTAGAATCATATCCCTCAGTGCATAATACAATGCCGTGGGCAAATTATCCCAAGTCACCAAATAACATTATTCCCTGTAGTAAATCCCTAAGCATATAGCAGCCATAACATGTAACTAGATCCAGGCATATAGGACAAGAAAGTGCTGCATGCAGACAAATAGTTAGAGGTTAATCTTACCCATATCCTTATCCACATGCAGGAACTTGCCCCACGTGCTACCATAAAACATTAAATCATCCTGGAAGAAATTATTGTTATTACAGTTCCTCTTGAGCCTAGTGAATTCTCCTACAGGAATCGATTTTACCGTTTGTCTGGGATGGCTGCTGTGGGCATGTAGAATTGTGTTACCAGATAAAAGCTTTGAGTAGGTTCTGGTAGAAATCAACTGATTAGATATCCATGTTAGCTCCAAATCTAAAAAAGAAATTTTAGTATCATGAAAAACATGTGTAAATTGAATATTAAAATTGTTACCATTGTTATAATTAATTAACCCAGGTATGGCAGATACATTGCCTCTCCAAATGATCAAGGTATTGTCGATGTATCTGCCATACCATTCAGGACTTTCAATATGGTGCCTTTCAAGAACCAAAATGATTTAATTTGTTCACAAAATAATCAGAACAGAAAGAGCAAAAATGAAAGGTATAATTCCTTTAACAAACCTTTTGTATGTTTGCAATTTAGTCCCCAATTTTACAAAATTAAAAACATAAATACATTTTTACCAATTTTTTATGAGGACCCGGTTCTGGCTACAGTATTGGATCAAGGTTGTAATGTTGTGGCGAGGAGAGCCCCTACATTAGGGAAAAATTTATCTCCCAGTTTATTTAATTCTGTTACGTCGGCAGCCGTGCCCGCCGCCGTTCCAACATCGGCAGGGCCCGCCGCTGCTTCCTCTCACCGGGCCGGGTCCTGCCATGCTGCTCTCCTCACTCGCGCGGTCCTGCCTCTTGCCTCCTCACTTACTCCCTCCCGGCCACCTGCCGCCCCGTGCATGCGCCTTAGGCCGTGGACGCGCCCCCTGCAGGATTCTTAACCCTGGAGTGGGCGTTCAGACGGTATGGCTAGCCAAACACCTGCCGGCATGGGGTATATCAGGCATCTCCCATAAGGGGGAGATGCCTGATTATCATGTGTCACTCCTCCGTTAATCCTGGATGTCTTATAGTGGTTCCTATAAGTTATATCTCCTGTGCTGTTGTCCGTCCTGTCCTTTGTCCTGGTGATCCTGTCTGTGTCCGCTCTGCTCCTCATCCTGTTCCCATTTCCCTGTGTCCGTCCTGGTCTTTGCCCTGGTTCTCCTGCCTTGTGCTTGTCTCCTTCAGTTTCTGGTACTCCTGTGCTCCCTGCTTCTATACGTGCTTATTGCGCGGTGTCCTGTGCCCAGTCCTATACCCACCACCCGGTACCTGCTGTCTGCTCCCAGTACTCTGTACCCCATCCGATACCCCTTGCTCCTGTATGCTGTGCCCTGTGTGGTACTTTGGTCCTGTCTGTAGCATACCCCAGTCCTTCGAGCCACCCCTCTTGGTTCCAGCTGTCATGGTGTCTGACTCCCGCGGGCCTGCCCCTAACGGTCCCTGTATAGGGGTCAGTTCCACCTGGTGCACTTGTAGGGAAGGTGACCTGATGAACGGACTGACTGGTCAGATTTCAGAAGGGAGAAAAACTAGGAAAGTGTAGGTGACGTGCAGTACCCTGGGTTAACCACTACATGGCAGGGAGGAGTGTAAGTTCAGGACTTGACATCAGCTTAGGGCTTTAGAACTTATTTGCAAGAAACAGACTTGATAAATGAGGAGGAGGTGTCACATTGTATGTTAGAAACGCGTATATCTGCACAGAGATTGAAGCTTCAGAGACTGGGAGTTCTGTGGAAACTGTTTGGGTAAGAATACAAGGACAGAACAATGGAAAGGACACCATTGTAGGCATTTACTACAGGCCGCCTGTGCAAGCTGAAGATATGGATGAACTCTTTATGCATCAAATGGCCAAGTTCTCCAAAAAATATGACATAGTTGTCATGGGAGATTTCAACTATCCAGACATTTGTTGGGAATCTCTATCAGGCAAAACTAACAGGTCAAGGAAATTCTTATCCTCTCTTGCTGACAACTTTATCTTCCAAAAGGTAGGGGAGAAAACAAGGGGAACTGCTACCTTGGATCTAATCCTTATAAACAGGGAGGAAATGGTTGAGGAGGTAAAAGTGGCTGGGACCCTAGGAGGTAGCGACCATGATATTTTAGAATTTTGGATAGCTAGAGGAGGAAGACCTGTGAAGACTCAGACATCAAGGTTAGATTTCAGAAAGGCAGATTTTAAGGGATTCAGAAAGAGAATTGGAGGGATCCAATGGCTGGATATCCTTAAGGACAAAAATGTCCTGGAAGGATGGGAAGTCTTGAAAAATGAAATTCTCACAGCACAATTGTTAACAATTCCGAAAAGAGGGAAGAATAGGAAGCATTTAAGGAAACCAGGATGGATGAACACAGAACTTAAGCACATGCTAAAAAGTAAGAAAAAAATGTTTATAAAATGGAAAGAGGGAGGCATATCTAAAGAAGAATATAATGCTGTCTGCAGAACCTGCAGGGCACAAATCAGATTATCTAAAGCTGAAAATGAATTGACGCTTGCAAGAGATGTCAAAAGCAATAATAAAGGATTTTGGGGATATGTCAAAAGTAAAAGAAAAGTCAAAGATGCTATAGGATTTTTACAGGATGAAAATGATGAAATGGTAAGACAGGATGTTGAGAAGGCCAAACTTTTAAATTCCTATTTTGCATCTGTTTTCTCTCAGAAAGGAAATGTAACATCAACTGTTCTTCACTGTCCGATTAAGGGAATAGAAGAATCCAGGATATCTATAAACAGAAAGATAGTGAGGAAACACTTAGCTAACCTAAATGAATTCAAGTCTCCGGGTCCAGATGAATTACACCCCAGAGTACTGAAGGAGATAGCAGAAGAAATTTTTGAACCCCTCTCCATAATCTTTGAAAATTCTTGGAGAACAGGAGAAGTGCCAGAAGACTGGAGAAGAGCAAATGTTGTTCCTATCTTCAAAAAGGGGAAGAAGGTGGACCCAGGCAACTATAGGCCGGTGAGTCTGACTTCTATACCAGGAAAGATCTTTGAACAAATTATTAAACAACATGTATGTCAGTACCTGGATAAGAATGAAGTGATTAAACAGAGTCAGCATGGGTTTGTAACTAATAAGTCATGTCAGACTAACTTAATTTCCTTCTATGACGGAATCACTGATTGGGTGGATCAAGGATATGCTGTAGATATAGTATATCTTGACTTCAGCAAAGCATTTGACAAAGTCTCTCATACAATCCTTATTGAAAAAATGACTAAGTATGGAATGGACAAGGCAACTGTTAGGTGGATTCATAACTGGCTTAGTGATCGGACCCAAAGAGTGGTCGTAAATGGCTGCACATCCAGTTGGAAGAATGTCTCAAGTGGGGTACCACAGGGCTCTGTCCTGGGCCCTGTATTGTTCAACATCTTTATCAATGATTTAGATGAAGGAATTGAGGGTAAACTGATTAAATTTGCTGATGACACAAAGCTAGGAGGGATAGCTAATACTAGAGAAGAGAGAGAGGATTCAAAAAGATATAAATAAACTGGAGAAGTGGGCAGCAACTAACAGAATGGTTTTTAACAGGGAAAAATGCAAAGTACTACATCTGGGCAATAAAAATGAAAAAAGCATATACAAAATGGGAGGAATAGGGCTAAGCAACAGCACATGTGAAAAAGACTTGGGTATACTAATAGATCACAGACTGAATATGAGTCAACAGTGTGATGCAGCAGCAAAAAAGGCAAATGCAATTCTAGGATGTATTAACAGAAGCATACAGTCTAGATCACGTGAAGTCATTATTTCCCTCTACTCCTCTTTGGTCAGACCTCATCTGGAATATTGTGTCCAGTTTTGGGCACCACATTTTAAAAAAGACATCAACAAACTGGAGCAAGTTCAGAAAAGAGCGACTAGAATGGTGACTGGTCTGCAAACCCTGTCTTATGAGGAAAGGTTGCAGGATTTGGGAATGTTTAGTCTGCAAAAGAGAAGACTGAGAGGAGACTTAATAGCTGTCTACAAATATCTAAAGGGCTGTCACATTGTAGAAGGATCAACTTTATTCTCATTTGCACAAGGAAAGACTAGAAGCAATGGGATGAAACTGAATGGGAAGAGACACAGATTAGATATTAGAAAAAACTTTTTGAGAGTTAGAGTGATCAATGAGTGGAACAAGCTGCCACGAGAAGTGGTGAGTCCTCCTTCAATGGAAGTCATCAAACAGAGGCTGGACAGACATCTGACTGGGATGATTTAGCGAATCCTGCTTTGAGCAGGGGGTTGGACCAGATGGCCCAGGAGGTCCCTTCCAACTCTACGATTCTATGATTCTAGAAACCGTTGGTTATTGGGGGGCAGAGTCACAAGGAACCGGGAAAGTTACCGCAGTATACACCAGGCTCCGGGTGTAGGACACCGTATTTGGAACGACGTTTGACAAGTAAATTTACTGTTGGTGTACAGGCCTACAGCAGCCACAGTGACGGAGCTGTTGAAAGTACGCTGTCTCAATGTGCTCTGTAACGCGAGAGCTGTGAAGAGAATCGTGGTGTGTTGTGAGACCGTCAGGCGGACGGTGAAAGAAAGAATAAACTTGGACCTGTTGCACCCGAAACGTGCCTCCATCTTGTGTCTGTACATTACTGCGTGGTATACAGCGCGGTATACACCCGGCCCACCGACCCTACACTTGGCGTAGTCGGCAGGATCAACGCCGCTAATACTATATCTTCTGCGGCAGGCCTGCCTCTGAGGTATGGAAACGGACTTGGACTGCATTGTTTGGATGATAAACACCTGTGGATTACAAATTACCAACCTGTGGATTATAAATTGGGAGCGCTGTGGCATATTTGCGTTGCCAACAGAGGATCCGGGGTGGTACCATGTTCAGAGCAAGATGGCGGTGCTGCTTCAGCGCAGAGGAGAGGTCCGGGTGTTTGCAGTCGTTCTGGATGGACTGGGACCCTCTCCTACGTACCCCTGGGGACAGCGATATGTACCCGGAGGCCGACGCTCCCACATGCTGGATCCTGGCAGGTGGGTGGAAAGGCCTGCCGTCGCCCCACCCAGCAGAGGGAGTGGCACCAAGGAAAAGATTGGCTGCGGCTGTTTGGCGCCATTCGATTGCTGCCCACCGGACGGGATGCGACGCTGCTGTTGTCGAGGCATCGGCCGCCTGGAGTGGCGATGGCGGCGGGAGGTCGAGCTTCGCCAGAAAATCCATAATTCGGAGTCACGAGCAGCCAGTCAGATCTCGGGTGGAGGAACGGAG
Source organism: Dendrobates tinctorius (assembly GCF_039654945.1). Taxonomy (NCBI): domain Eukaryota; kingdom Metazoa; phylum Chordata; class Amphibia; order Anura; family Dendrobatidae; genus Dendrobates; species Dendrobates tinctorius. The sequence continues at coordinate 2,565,844 of NW_027361768.1, forward strand.
CCATGGCGGATCCCACAGGAGCGGCCGCCAAAGATACCAGCAGAGAGCCTCTCCGCGGAACCTCTGAGCCTGGAGGCCAGCCCCACCAGACGGTGGAGTGAAGAGCAGAGACTGCGGGCGCAGCCACGGAAAGATGCGACGGAGACCGCAGAGCCGGGGAAGGTGAGAGTTCCCCCGGCTCTGCAAGCGGCTCCGCAAGTGGCCCCCACCACTTAGCCGCAGCACGTGGCCTCCTGTGATCCCAAAAGTCTGGCCAAGGAAAACCCCACTGTCTATGCGGAGCTGAGTGGGGCCTCCACTCCCAGCCCCGAGCCACCCCGCCCGGTGACGCCGGAGCGGAGCCTGTCTCCAGAAGACGCTGTTGCGTTCCCCCTGCAAGTGACAACATCCTCCCCGAAACCGACCGTTACTCTGGTTATGTCGGTTGTTATGAGCTCATTTTCTGCTCCTCCAGTTGAGAGTTCTTCCGTTCTCCCTCTGGTGGTGACAGGAGGTAGTGAGGTTGGTTTAAGTGGTAGTAATCTGCCACCTGATGAGAAGGATAACGATTGGATCTCTGGAGTATCAGACTGGATATAAGACAGCCGACGCCCTATCCTGCTGCTGGTGATTCAGTCTGCTTCTCAGGTCTTGGACTTCAGCTCTCTTCCAGTCTTCTTAAGTTAAGTTTGTTTTTTGCTAATGTTCACACTTGCGCTTGTTGGTCAATTCAGTTTCTTGTGTGGTCAGCTTGCCCCTGCTGGGGCTATGCTGAACTTCCACTCCTATTTATCTGTATTTGCCAATTTGCCTTTTTGTCCCTTATTAGATTGGCGTCTTTTTGCTCTGTTTCAGAATATTTCAGAGTGCTGATATAGTGCAAGAAGTCTAGTGACTTCAGGGTTAATTTTGCTATCACATGTGTTGGACATTATTTTTGGTAGGGTTTTTTGGCAGATTGCAGACAGTGGCTTTCCTTTCCTGTCCTTTCTAGTTAGTCGGGCCCCATCGTTTGCTCAGCCTATTTTCCTGCCTGTGTATGTGCTTTCATCTTGCTTCACCGTCAATACATGTGTGGGGGCTGTCTTTTCCTTTGGAGTCTGCTCTGGGGCAGTTAGTTTTCCCTTTTCTTTTCTTTAGGTTTATGTAGTCCTCCGGCGGTGACGAAGCGTCTAGGAACAACGTAGGAACGCTCCACTGCTACTATTAGTTTTGTGGTTAAGATCAGGGATCTGCAATTTGCATAGTGACCAACCTTTCTGGTTTTCTGGGACTTAGCTTTTTATTGATCCTCCTCGGTGACCCATTCATAACAGAATCACCAGCCATACCGCAGATTCTAGGGTACTCAAAAGCAGGGAAGGATTGTTTAAAGGAAAAGAAAAAAAAAGTGTCAGAATTTTTTTTTTTTTTTGGGTATATTTTTTCCTCTTTTTTTCTGGGGCCGTAGGAGGATTTTTTTTTCTAATGGAGATTAAGCAATTGTCTGATTGTGTGGAGCAACTTGCTGCTGAAGTGCAGGGAATTTCCACCTACCTCATTCAGTCACATGCTGCTGAACCTTAGATTCCTACTCCTGATATGTTTTCTGGGGATCGGTCTATATTTCTGAATTTTAAGAATAATTGTAAATTATTTCTTGCCTTGAAGCCTAATTCATCAGGGAGCTCTGTGCAGCAGGTTAAAATTGTCATCTCCTTGCTGCGCGGCGATCCCCAGGATTAGGCTTTTTCTCTGACACCTGAAAATACTATTTTGACTAATGTGGATGCATTTTTTCAAGCCTTGGGGTTGTTGTATGATGAACCTAATGCTGTTGATCAAGCTGAGAGAACCCTGTAGGCATTAGACCAGGGTCAGGATCCTGCAGAGTTGTACTGTCAAAAATTCCGAAAGTGGGCGGTCCTTACTACATGGAATGATAGTGCATTGGCGGCTCTCTTTCAGAAAGGTTTGTCAGAGACCGTAAAAGATGTTATGGTGGGATTTCCTGTTCCTACTGGTCTGGATGGCTCTATGTCATTAGCCATTCAAGTTGATCGGCGTTTATGTGAACGTAAAACTACACGGGAGGCGCTGCCACCTTTTGAACAAACGTCTGAACTTATGCAATGTGATGGGGTTTTGCCTAGGGCGCAATGTCGGGAGTTTAGAAGGCGTAATAAGCTGGGTTTTTTCTGTGAAGACGCCTCTCATACTATTTCTGTCTGCCCTAAACGAAACGTTTTGCACACACATTTGCTGTGGGCAGTATACAACCTAAGTTCCTTTTGGCAATTACTCTGAACTGCTCCTTGTCCACATTTTCCACTAAGGCTTTTGTGGATTCAGGAGCAGATCTGAATCTGATGGATTTGGACTTTGCTAAACGTTGTGGTTTTTCCATGACGCCTCTGCAGATGCCTATTCCTTTAAGGGGTATTGATGCCACTCATTTGGCGGAGAATAAACCAGTTTTGGACCCAGGTGATAATGCGAGTTGCCCCATACCACCAAGAAAATTGTAAATTTTTGGTGCTGCATAATTTGCATGATACTATTGTTCTGGCGTTCCCTTGGTTGCAAACTCATAACCCAGTTTTGGATTGGAAATCTGTCTCTGTGGTGAGATGGGGTTGTCAGTGTGTTCTTAGGGACCCTCCTGTTTTCTCCAGCCCTCCTCAGTCTCATGATGTTCCTGATTATCTGGCTGATTTCTCTGATGTATTTAGTGAGAGTAAGTCTGCGTCTTTGCCTCCTCATAGGAGTTATGACTGTGCAATTGACTTGATGCCTGGGTGTAAATTTCCCAAGGGTCGGCTTTTCAACTTATCTGTACCCGAACATGATGCTATGCGATCCTATATTAAGGAGTCGTTGGAGAAGGGTCATATTAGACCATCCTCGTCACCTTTAGGTGCTGTTTTTTTTCCTCGTCACCTTTAGGTGCTGTTTTTTTTTTGTGGCCAAGAAAGATGGTTCATTAAGACCGTGTATTGATTATCGTTCCCTTAACAAGATGACGGTTAAATATCAGTACCCGTTACCTCTGATGTCTGATTTATTCTCCAAAGTAGAGTTGAGCGACTTTTGGTTTTTTAGGGTCGCGTTTCGTTTCGTGAAACCCGACTTTTCCAAAAGTCGGGTCGAGCAAGATCGTCCGATTATAGGGAAAAGTTGGGGTCGTCCCGAAACACGAAACCCAATGTAAGTCAATGGGGAATAAAAGTCGGCAGTGAGAGGAGGACAGGAAACACACCTACAGTGCCCATTTGAATGCCAAAAGCATCAATTCTTCTTACTTAAGCTTGTCAACCTTAATTAACTTCATAATACAAGTTACGCACTGAAAAATGGGGGTTATTTGGCTAAAGTTGTGGGGGGGGGGGAGGGCTGGCTGCAGGTTTTCATGTGCCCTGGGCGAAAGAGCGCCCCTTTAACACATACCACAACTCATCATGCTCCGATACGGCAGATAAATAGCGGTATAGTACAATGAAAAATACCTCACTTTTTACATCTCATGACGAGGCCCATCTATTTCTCCATACAGAATCATTGGTCCCATATAATGTTTGAAACAGTATATGATGAGCTCCACATAATGCTACAGTATATGTTGGTCCCCATGGATGAAGCTCCACTGTCTTATGGGCCCAAATAATGCTCCAAACATAATGGGCCCCATTTCTAATGCTCTAGTGTATAATGGGCCCTGTAAATGCTGCTCCAGTGTCTGATGTCCACCTTTGGAATGTTCCAGTGTATGGTGGGCCCCATCTATCATTCTCCAGAGTATAGTGCTCCCCAAAAATTGCTGTCCCAACATTGAAAACAATCAAATAAGTCTCCTCGCTAGGGAATCCCTGTACTTGTCTGGACAGGTGCTGTAGCTTGCTTAACAGCTCGCCAGCCGTTCTCACGCCCAGTATGGATTGCACGTGATTGCACAAAGGTTAGAAAGGGTACAGTATCCCCGGATAACATGTATGGATAGCGTACACATTCAAAATATATGTCTCAGGAGGCAGGCTGAGACGGTGTTAGGCCCAGTATGGATTGCACGTGATTGCACAAAGGTTAGAAAGGGTAAAGTATCCCTGGATAACATGTATGGATAGCGTACACATTCAAAATATATGTCTCAGGAGGCAGGCTCAGACGGTGTTAGGCCCAGTATGGATTGCACGTGATTGCACAAAGGTTAGAAAGGGTACCGTATCCCTGGATAACATGTATGGATAGCGTACACATTCAAAATATATGTCTCAGGAGGCAGGCTCAGACGGTGTCAGGCACAGTATGGATTGCACGTGATTGCACAAAGGTTAGAAAGGGTACAGTATCCCCGGATAACATGTATGGATAGCGTACACATTCAAAATATATGTCTCAGGAGGCAGGCTGAGACGGTGTTAGGCCCAGTATGGATTGCACGTGATTGCACAAAGGTTAGAAAGGGTAAAGTATCCCTGGATAACATGTATGGATAGCGTACACATTCAAAATATATGTCTCAGGAGGCAGGCTCAGACGGTGTCAGGCCCAGTATGGATTGCACGTGATTGCACAAAGGTTAGAAAGGGTACCGTATCCCTGGATAACATGTATGGATAGCGTACACATTCAAAATATATGTCTCAGGAGGCAGGCTCAGACGGTGTCAGGCACAGTATGGATTGCACGTGATTGCACAAAGGTTAGAAAGGGTACCGTATCCCCGGATAACATGTATGGATAGCGTACACATTCAAAATATATGTCTCAGGAGGCAGGCTCAGACGGTGTTAGGCCCAGTATGGATTGCACGTGATTGCACAAAGGTTAGAAAGGGTACCGTATCCCCGGATAACATGTATGGATAGCGTACACATTCAAAATATATGTCTCAGGAGGCAGGCTCAGACGGTGTTAGGCCCAGTATGGATTGCACGTGATTGCACAAAGGTTAGAAAGGGTACCGTATCCCTGGATAACATGTATGGATAGCGTACACATTCAAAATATATGTCTCAGGAGGCAGGCTCAGATGGTGTTAGGCCCAGTATGGATTGCACGTGATTGCACAAAGGTTAGAAAGGGTACCGTATCCCTGGATAACATGTATGGATAGCGTACACATTCAAAATATATGTCTCAGGAGGCAGGCTCAGATGGTGTCAGGCCCAGTATGGATTGCACATGATTGCACAAAGGTTAGAAAGGGTACCGTATCCCCGGATAACATGTATGGATAGCGTACACATTCAAAATATATGTCTCAGGAGGCAGGCTCAGACGGTGTTAGGCCCAGTATGGATTGCACGTGATTGCACAAAGGTTAGAAAGGGTACCGTATCCCCGGATAACATGTATGGATAGCGTACACATTCAAAATATATGTCTCAGGAGGCAGGCTCAGACAGTGTCAGGCACAGTATGGATTTGACGGCCCAGATTACACAGCGGAGGAGCAGGGAGAGGTAAAGATTGCAAATGCTGGGGCCCTGCCCAAGCAAGGGGGGCCCACTCGTGGGCGTCGGTACTGGCACTGGGTCCCTCATAGTACAGCGGTGTATCTGACGGCGGGTGTGCACCACCACCGTCAGAGACACTTGATTGCACTATGAGGGACCCTGTGCCAGTGCCCGCGCCCAAGAGTCGGCCTACCCACCTGTCCGGGGCAACGGCATTCGCACGGTGTCGTGCGGTAGGTGGTGACCCCGTCCATGGGGGGGGAGGCAGCACAGTTAGGGAGTTTTAGAAAGTGGCATATGTTGATGTTGGACATTCAGCTGATGCAAAAGGCGAAATAGGTGAAGTACCAGGAAGAGGTGGACCAAAGCAAGCCATTTTTCTGTCACCCTATGTGTCATCAGGGGAAGGTGGGACAAAATCCTTGGAAACCCATGCGTGGTTCATTTTAATGAAGGTTAGATCATCCACATTTTGGGTTGACAGACGGGTCCTTTTTTCTGTCAGGATTGATCCAGCTGCACTGAAGACTCTTTCCGATAGCACACTTGCAGCTGGGCAAGCGAGCTCCTGTAAGGCATATTGGGCCAATTCAGGCCAGGTGTCCAGTTTAGCGGCCCAATAGTCAAAGGGGAATAACCTGTGTGGGAGAACATCGATATGGGAGGAAAAGTAGTTTGTAACCATAGTTGACAACTGCTGTCTCCTGTCACTTTCCATCGATGCAGTATTACCAGTTGTGTGAGCGGTATTTGAAAAATCAGTCCACAACATTGTCATGAAACCCCTGTCTCCAACGCCACTTCTGCTGTGTGCACCATGAACACCTCTGCCAAGCCTCCCCCGGCCCGTACGGCTCGTGTGAGAACCATCACCGCTGCTGTGTGCTGGGAATGCCTCAAGCAACCGATTTACTAGAGTTGCTTGTTTATTAGCCAATATTAGGTTAAGGTTCTCCTGTGGCATGATGTTTTGTAATTTGCCTTTATAGCGTGGATCCAGGATGCTGGCCAACCAGTAGTCGTCATCGTTCATCATTTTGGCAATGCGGGGGTCCCTTTTTAGGATCCGCAAGGCATAATCTGACATGTGGGCCAATGTTCCCGGTGTCAATGATGCACTGCGAGTGCTGGGTGGAGGAGCACTTTCTGGCAAATCTACATCCCTCCAGTCACGCACAAACCCTGTACCAGACCTTGCCACGCCAACATTTTCACTTGCCCCATGAGATGCATCCTCCTCCCCTAAGTAATCATCCCCATCATCCTCCTCCTCCTCCTCTTCTTCCTCCACCTCGTCCAGGAGAGGTCCCTGAGCAGACAATGGCTGAATGTCATCAAGGATTCCCTCCTCCTCTTCCTCCTCATCAACATTGGCTGCAGACGCCTGCTCCTTAAGGTGCGTCAAAGTTTGCATGAGCAGACGCATAAGTGGGATGCTCATGCTTAGGATGGCGTCGTCTGCGCTTACCAGCCGTGTGCATTCCTCAAAACACTGAAGGACTTTACAAAGGTCTTTCAGCTTCGACCACTGCACGCCTGTCAACTCCATGTCTGCTCTCAAAGTGCCTGGCCGTGTATCCTCCCACAAATGCATTATGGCCTGCCTCTGCTCGCACAGCCGCTCCACCATGTGCAGGGTGGAGTTCCACCTTGTTGCAATGTCGATAATGAGGCGGTGGTTGGGAAGGTGGAGCAATCGCTGCAGCTTCTGCATATGAACGGAGTGTACAGGCGACCGGCGGATGTGCGCGCACAGTCTTCGCACCTTCTGGAGCAGGGCTGTTAACTCCGGATAATTGTTGAGGAAGCACTGCACCACCAGGTTCAAGGTGTGAGCCAAGCAAGGTATGTGGCTGAGTTTTGAAAGGGCTATGGCTGCCACAAAATTACGGCCGTTATCACTAACTACCTTGCCTGCCTCAAGATGTACACTGCCGAGCCATGACTCAGTTTGTCGCTTCAAGTACTCGGCCAGCACCTCGGCGGTGTGTCTGTCGCCCAAACACATCATCTGCAACACAGCCTGCTGACGCTTTCCACTAGCTGCTCGATAGGGGGACACATCATGTGCAACAGTGGCAGCTGCAGATGGAGTGCTCGTACGACTACGCTCTGTGGACGAGCTTTCGCTTCTGGAGGAGGAGGAGGAGGAGGGTCGAACGCCTACAGCCAACTGTTTCCTATACCGTGGGCTAGGCAGCACTGTCCCACCACCGCTGTCCCCTGTGGGCCCTGCATCCACCACATTAACCCAGTGCGCAGTGATGGACACGTAACGGCCCTGGCCATGCCGACTGGACCATGCATCAGTTGTGAGGTGCACCTTTCCGCTCACTGACTGCTTGAGTGCATGGACAATGCGGTCTTTCACATGATGGTGGAGGGCTGGGATGGCTTTGCGAGAGAAGAAGTGGCGACTGGGTAGGTCATAGCGTGGTACTGCATAGGCCATGAGTTCGCGGAAATCTGTGCTTTCCACCAACCGAAAGGGCATCATCTCAAACGAGATTAGTTTGGCAATGTGGGCGTTCAAACCCAGTGTACGCGGATGAGAGACTGAGTACTTTCTTGACCTACTCATAGTGTCTGGGAGGGTGAGCTTGGCTTGAGAGCTGCATATGGTGGAAGTAGCGGTGGACAGGGCGGACTGAGAGAGGGTTGATGATGGTGATGGAGTTGGTGTTCTTTCTGATGGCCTAGAATCAGTCTTTCATTGATATAACAGTGGGATTCCCTGACTGCTGTGGTCTTGCAACGACACCTCAACATTTGCTGCTGTGCTAACCGGTGGGCTTACAGTGGGGGAAACAATGTAGCGTTGCTGACTACCTTCGTTGTGATCAGTTGCACATGTGGCACTTGAGGTTTGGTGTTGTGTCCACGCTTGCAAGTGCATGCTGGTTAAATGTCTAAGCATGCAACTGGTATTCAAATTTTTCAGATTTTTCCCTCGGCTAAAGGTCTTTGCGCACTTCTTACAGATAACCTTGGCCTGATCATGAGGATTTTGTTCAAAAAAGTGCCACACTGCACTCTTCCTACTTTGGCAGACATTTTGCGGCCTAGCACGCTGTGATCTTTTGACCCTCTGGACAAGCTGTCCAGCAACTCTTTTGATGTTTGGAACCTGTCTTTGGAGTGCTCCGGGCCTGCCAGATAACAGCTGTTGCGATGTCGATGTCTGCTGTGGATGCTCCTCATCTGAGCTATTGGAAGCAGCACCCTCTTCCCCCAATGGATGCCAATCTGGGTCAACAACTGGGTCATCCATCACCTCCTCTTCTATGTCATGTGCACCTTTCTCTGTGTCACCGTGTATGGTGGTATAGTGTGCGGGAAGGGGCACCTGAGTCTCATCAGGGTCAAAATCTGGCTCTGTACACTGCGAGGACAATGTAGTGCTCTGAGTGAATGTACCAGCAGAATCATCCATCAGCGGCTGTGCATCAGTGCACTCCATGTCAGATTCATCTTGGCCTGGGTAATTCACCATTTCACTTGATAATCCAGGCATGGTATGTGAAAACAGCTCCATGGAGTAATCAGTAGTATGGCCTGCATCATCCTTCAATCTTGGTTGGGGTGAAGGACACAAGGAAAGGTGTGGTTCATGAACATGAGCCTCCAATGACGACTCAGTGCTTTTACTTTTTACAACTGAAGAAGAGGAGGCGATAGAGCTGGAGGCTGAGTCAGCAATGTAAGACAAAACTTTTTCCTGATGCTCTGCCTTTAAAAGCGGTTTGCCAACTCCTAGAAAACTAAGCGTTCGAGGCCTTATGTAGCCAGACGATGACGCAGGGTCAGCACCTCCTGCATTCGGTCCTATTTTGCTCTTGCCACTACCATCAGATCCACCACCAACACCATCATTACCAGCTGCCAACCCCCGCCCAATTCCACGGCCTCTTCCACCAGCCTTCCTCATTTTTGGTAGAAATGTAGACAAAATCCAACAAACTATATAGTAATGTAAAACAAGGTACAAGGTGTCTATAGGACAGGGGAGATTTAGAATTTCTGCACACACTTGTGGACAGTGGACACTTTTGGATTGTGTGAGGCCCACTGATATCTGAGCACTATGTGACAGGCTCGATGGCACAGCTGCCTGTGACCAAAGTGACGAGAGGATAATGGAGATTTTGAATCTCTGCGCACACTTTTGGACACTGGACACTTGTGGATTGTGTGAGGCCCACTGATATCTGAGCGCTATGTGACACGCTCGATGGCACAGCTGCCTGTGACCAAAGTGACGAGAGGATAATGGAGATTTTGAATCTCTGCGCACACTTTTGGACACTGGACACTTGTGGATTGTGTGAGGCCCACTGATATCTGAGCGCTGTGTGACAGGCTCGATGGCACAGCTGTGACCAAAGTGACGAGAGGATAATGGAGATTTTGAATCTCTGCGCACACTTTTGGACACTGGACACTTGTGGATTGTGTGAGGCCCACTGATATCTGAGCGCTATGTGACACGCTCGATGGCACAGCTGCCTGTGACCAAAGTGACGAGAGGATAATGGAGATTTTGAATCTCTGCGCACACTTTTGGACACTGGACACTTGTGGATTGTGTGAGGCCCACTGATATCTGAGCGCTATGTGACAGGCTCGATGGCACAGCTGCCTGTGACCAAAGTGACGAGAGGATAATGGAGATTTTGAATCTCTGCGCACACTTTTGGACACTCGACACTTGTGGATTGTGTGAGGCCCACTGATATCTGAGCGCTATGTGACACGCTCGATGGCACATCTGCCTGTGACCAAAGTGACGAGAGGATAATGGAGATTTTGAATCTCTGCGCACACTTTTGGACACTGGACACTTGTGGATTGTGTGAGGCCCACTGATATCTGAGCGCTATGTGACATGCTCGATGGCACAGCTGCCTGTGACCAAAGTGACGAGAGGATAATGGAGATTTTGAATCTCTGCGCACACTTTTGGACACTGGACACTTGTGGATTGTGTGAGGCCCACTGATATCTGAGCGCTATGTGACACGCTCGATGGCACAGCTGCCTGTGACCAAAGTGACGGGAGGATAATGGAGATTTTGAATCTCTGCGCACACTTTTGGACACTGGACACTTGTGGATTGTGTGAGGCCCACTGATATCTGAGCGCTATGTGACAGGCTCGATGGCACAGCTGCCTGTGACAAAAGTGACGAGAGGATAATGGAGATTTTGAATCTCTGCGCACACTTTTGGACACTGGACACTTGTGGATTGTGTGAGGCCCACTGATATCTGAGCGCTATGTGACACGCTCGATGGCACAGCTGCCTGTGACCAAAGTGACGAGAGGATAATGGAGATTTTGAATCTCTGCGCACACTTTTGGACACTGGACACTTGTGGATTGTGTGAGGCCCACTGATATCTGAGCGCTATGTGACAGGCTCGATGTCACAGCTGTGACAAAAGTGACTAGAGGATAAGGGAGATTGGATTGCTTTTAAAAAAGCAGTTTGCGGAGCAGTGGGTAAACAGCAATGCCAGCGTGTCAGGAAGCCTTAAAAGGCAGCCCAACAACCAACATCACTGATACACCACAATATAGCCTCCCCTTGCACTGCACACACAGTGACTTGTGTGTTGTGCAGGCCAAATCGCTAGCAGCAGAAGCAGTTTTTTTGTCTTCTTCCCTGCCTAACGCTCTCCCTACAGAATCAGCAGCAACCTCTCCCTATACTAAGATCGGCAGAAGTAAGATGGCGGTCGGCGTGCACGCCCTTTTATACCCCCTGTGACGCCCACCAAAGCAAGCCAATCACTTGCATGCCCTTCTGAAAGATGGTGGTGACCCGTGCCTAGGTCATCACGTTGCCCACAGTGTCCGTGGATCCTGATTGGCTGAAAAAGAGCGCAAAACAAACTTTTGAAACGCGACTTTGGCGCGTAAGTCGCCGACCTCGTGGCCGACCTCATCCTAGGGTCGGGTTTCGTTTCATGAAACCCGACTTTGCCAAAAGTTGGCGACTTTTGAATTTTTTCGACCCGTTTCGCTCAACTCTACTCCAAAGTTAAGAGTGCCTGCTGGTTTACTAAGCTTGACCTCAGGTGGGCGTATAACCTTATTCGCATCAAGCACGGGGATGAATGGAAGATGGCATTTAATACTCCGGAGGGAGATTTTGAGTACCTGGTGATGCCTTTTGGGCTCTCTATTGACCCTTCTGTCTTCCAGTCCTTTATGAATGATATTTTCCGAGACCTTATGGATACGTTTTTGATCTTCTATCTGGATGATATTTTGATCTTTTCTAGTGATTGGGATTCCCATGTGGAACATGTCCGGACTGTGTTCCGGATTTTGAGGGAGAATTCCCTGTTTGTTAAGGGATCGAAGTGCCTCTTTGGTGTACAGAGGATTTCATTTTTGGGATTTATCTTGTCTCCATCGACTGTTGAAATGGACCCGGCCAAGGTACAGGCCATTTATGATTGGGTTCAGCCTACTTCTTTGAAGGCTCTCCAGAAGTTTTTGGGTTTTTCTAATTTCTATCGTAAATTTATAGGTAATTTTTCTAGTATTGTCAAACCACTGACTGATCTGACCAAGAAGGGAGCTGATGTGCTGAATTGGTCACCTGAGGCTGTCTCAGCATTTCAGGAGCTTAAGCGGAGATTTACTTCAGCTCCAGTTTTATGGCAACCTCATGTCTCACTTCCATTTCAAGTGGAGGTAGACGCTTCTGAGATTGGTGCAGGAGCTGTTTTGTCCCAAAAAGACACTGTGACTTCTAAGATGAATCCCTTTGCCTTCTTTTCTCAAACGTTTTCCCCATCTGAACGCAACTATGACGTGGGGAATCGGGAATTGTTGGCCAAGAAATGGGCATTTGAGAAGTGGAGACATTGGTTGGAGGGAACTAGACATCAATTTGTGGTCCTCACCGATCACAAGAATCTGATTTATCTGGAGTCGACCAAACGTTTGAATCCTAGACAGGCTAGATGGGCCTTGTTTTTCACGCATTTTAATTTTGTGGTCTCTTTTCTTCTGGGCACTAAGAATGTTAAGGCAGACGCCCTTTCTAGGAGTTTCTTTGCCAATTTGTGACCGAGCATACTACCATCCTAGGTGAGGGGGTAGTTCTTTCTGCCATTTCGCCCGATTTGAGACTCACCCTGGAGGAATTTCAGGAGGATAAACCTGAGCATTTCCCTATGGGAAGATTGTATGTTCCTGACCAGTGGAGAAAGAGAGTGATGTCTGAAGTCCATTGCTCCGCATTGGCTGGTCATCCGGGTATTTTTGGTTCCAGAGATTTGGTGAGTCAGTCGTTTTGGTGGCCTGCCTTATCTCGTGATGTCAGGAATTTTCTACAGTCCTGTGGGACTTGTTCTCGGTCTAAACCCTGTTCTCATTCTAGTGGGTTGCTGATGCCCCTGCCGGTGCCCAAGAGGCCATGGACCCATATCTCAATGGATTTTATTTCTGATCTTCCTGTCTCTCAGAGAATGACTGTTATCTGGGTGATTTGTGATAGATTTTCAAAGATGGTCCATCTTGTACCACTCCCAAAGTTGCTATCTTCCGCTGAGTTGGTACCCTTGTTTTTAAAACAGGTGGTTCGGTTACACGGGATTCCTGAGAACATTGTGTCCGATAGAGGGGTCCAGTTTGTTTCCAGATTCTGGAAAGCCTTTTTTTCCAATCTGGGAATTCAGTTATTCTTCTCCTCCGCGTTTCATCCCCAGACCAATGGGCAGACTAAGAGAACAAACCAGACCCTGGAGTCTTATTTAAGATGTTTTATATCTGCTGATCAAGATAATTTGGTCTCATTTTTGCCCTTGGCCGAATTTGCGCTGAACAATAGAGCTAGTTCTGCCACTTTGATGTCACCCTTTTTCTGTAATTTTGGGTTTCTTCCTCGATTTTCTTCAGGGCAAGTGGAATCTTCCTCCTGCCCAGGTGTGGACACTGTGGTTGTGAAAATGCAGCAGATATGGGACCAAGTGGTGGATAAGTTGTCACTCTCTCAGGAAAAGGCCCAGCGTTTTTCCAACCGGCATAGGACCATTTGTCCCCGGTTTAAAGTGGGTGATATGGTTTGGTTGTCATCTAAGAATATTCCTATGAAGGTTGCCTCTCCAAAATTTAAGCCCAGATTTATTGGACCTCATAAGATTTTGGAGATTCTTAATCCTGTTTCTTTTCGATTGGCTCTTCCAGTTACGTTCAAAATCCATAACGTATTTCACAAGTCACTGTTGAAGAGGTTTGTTGAGCCAGTAGTTCCTGTGGCGGCACCTCCTGACCTTGTATTGGTTAAAGGCAATGTGGAATATGAGGTAGAGAAAATATTGGATTCTCGTTTGGTTAGACGGAGGCTCCAGTATTTGGTCAAATGGAAGGGTTATGGCCAGGAGGATAATTCTTGGGTCTCTGCCTCTGATATTCATGCCAATAAATTGGTTCGTGCTTTTCACCGGGTCCATCCTGATCAGCCTGGTGGCATGGATGAGGGTTCGGTGACCCCTCCTCAAGGGGGGGTTACTGTTATGAGCTCATTTTCTGCTCCTCCAGTTGAGAGTTCTCCTTCCGTTCTCCCTCTGGTGGTGACAGGAGGTAGTGAGGTTGGTTTAAGTGGTAGTAATCTGCCACCTGATGAGAAGGATAACGATTGGATCTCTGGAGTATCAGACTGGATATAAGACAGCCGACGCCCTATCCTGCTGCTGGTGATTCAGTCTGCTTCTCAGGTCTTGGACTTCAGCTCTCTTCCAGTCTTCTTAAGTTAAGTTTGTTTTTTGCTAATGTTCACACTTGCGCTTGTTGGTCAATTCAGTTTCTTGTGTAGTCAGCTTGCCCCTGCTGGGGCTATGCTGAACTTCCACTCCTATTTATCTGTATTTGCCAATTTGCCTTTTTGTCCCTTATTAGATTGGCGTCTTTTTGCTCTGTTTCAGAATATTTCAGAGTGCTAATATAATGGGAGAAGTCTAGTGACTTCAGGGTTAATTTTGCTATGAGACGTGTTGGACATTATTTTTGGTAGGGTTTTTTGGCAGATTGCAGACAGTGGCTTTCCTTTCCTGTCCTTTCTAGTTAGTTGGGCCCCATCGTTTGCTCAGCCTATTTTCCTGCCTGTGTATGTGTTTTCATCTTGCTTCACCGTCAATACATGTGTGGGGGCTGTCTTTTCCTTTGGAGTCTGCTCTGGGGCAGTTAGTTTTCCCTTTTCTTTCTTTAGGTTTATGTAGTCCTCCGGCGGTGATGAGGCGTCTAGGAACAACGTAGGAACGCTCCACTGCTACTATTAGTTGTGTGGTTAAGATCAGGGATCTGAAATCTGCATAGTGACCAACCTCTCTGGTTTTCTGGGACTTAGCTCTTTGTTGTTCCTCCTCGGTGACCAATTCATAACAGTTGGCTCCGGCTGAAGCTCCAGATGAAGTTCACCCTGCAGCCGCGGCTATGCTGGCGTTGGAACTGGCTGCAGCCTATTTGCCAGGCCCTGTGGCCCAACCTTTGGAAAACCTGACTGCCCCTATCCACCACCAGGCCCCAGCGGCTGCTGGGCCGCTGACATCATCCGCCGCCTCTGCCCTGTTTTCACCCCCGGCTAATTCCCGCCCACCGGACTCCCGGGCTTACACCGGACCATCCATTTGGGTCGCAGAAGTTGTGAAACAGAAGAAGGCCAGGGAGCAGGAAGTATGGAACCTGCTCCATGCAAAGGGGGTGGCTGGCATGACGGCTACACGATCCTTGGGACGGCTCGTGTACACCAATATACCCAAAGGGTACGGGTTTATTCGAGATAGTGAGACTGGCCAGAAAGTCTACATAAATGTAACTTCTATACGTCATGGCAGGGCCTTGAAGGAAGGGGACTTAGTGTCCTATTACAAGGAATATTGTCCTCACGGTTACTATGCGGTAGCTGTACTCGCAGAGCCCGAAGAGCGTGGGCACCCGTAAAAAAAAAAGAGGACTTTTAAGACACTCTTCGTACACCAAGAACCTCACGGCTGTGGGGTCCCTTGCTACCAGTCACCGGAAAGTGAATTGGACTGTCGGGAGTTCGTTGCACCCTTGTGCATGTCATAAGGACAGTTTGTGTGAAAAGGAATTTTTTTTTTATTTATTTGTTGTTTCTATTGTCTCTTTCTTGCTTGCTCCATTCTATGTTTTCTAGCAAAGTACATGTTTAGTTGTTTGCCTGACAGAGCGGGGAATATGAAGAAGCGAAGGAGTGTCCAGGTCCAAGGAAGGGGGAGAAAATCTGTTATGTTTTATTGTTTCTGTGTGTGATGGTTTTAAAGCAATAGTAAAAGAAAAAAAAATATAAGAAAATGGGGTACTTGTGATATTATAAAGTTGTTCTGATGTATAATATGCACAGGAAAATGCAACAGGTCCGGGTAAAAGATGATCTGTGTGACCGAAGGAAACGTGAGACCGAAGGGGGTCTATGAGTTGAGAAGGTCTGGGAGACCGAGGCGCCGACCATGACTGGTAACCAAGAGAAAGGCAAAGAGATGGAAGAGGTGAAACAGACTGTAGTCCCAGGTCAAGTCCCTGACACCACAGATACCCCAGAAAGAAGAGGGCGGGCACTGACAATGATCTGGTAGGTGTAAGGCCTCTCGATCATGGTGTATCGGATTGTGAATAATGGCAGAAGGGGAGATTAGGGGAAGGTACACGCTGGAGGGAGAGAATCAAGGTGTACCTAGCCCAATTTTGAAAGATGTTGTCATGTGGCGTACACGCTGGCGAGTGGCAGTAGGCCGCTCGGAGCATGGTGCTCCCGGTTTGGTTTGGCCCCCTGCGGATAGCGGGTTTGGCCCAACAACTGGTCGGACAACAGATGATAGTAGAAGTTTCAGAGTGACTAAGGCAGGGATGACAATTGTCGAGGACGACAATAGACAAAGGAAGGAGGAGTGTAGGGAAGGTGACCTGACGAACGGACTGACTGGTCAGATTTCAGAAGGGAAAACAGCTAGGAAAGTGTAGGTGACGTGCAGTACCCTGGGTTAACCACTAGATGGCAGGGAGGAGTGTAAGTTCAGGACTTGACATCAGCTTAGGGCTTTAGAAACCGTTGGTCATGGGGGGGCGGAGTCACAGGGAACCGGGAAAGTTATAAATTTGACAGGAGGGTTCCAGAAAGTTCCAGTCCCCAGGGGGAGCTCAAGTGACAGGAAGACTATAACAGTCGGTGCACTGTGAGGAAAACCTAACCAGGGGACTGAGGAGAGAGAAAGTTAGGGGGGGTGGTCCTGACACGAAGTACCGCAGTATAGACGAGGCTCCGGGTGTAGGACACCATATTTGGAACGACGTTTGACCAGTAAAATTACTGTTGGTGTACAGGCCTACAGCAGCCACAGTGACGGAGCTGGCAGAGCGTCACAGAGTGAAAAGGGACGGTACATATATACAGTGGGGGAAAAAAGTATTTAGTCAGTCAGCAATAGTGCAAGTTCCACCACTTAAAAAGATGAGAGGCGTCTGTAATTTACATCATAGGTAGACCTCAACTATGGGAGACAAACAGAGAAAAAAAAATCCAGAAAATCACATTGTCTGTTTTTTTTTCATTTTATTTGCATATTATGGTGGAAAATAAGTATTTGGTCAGAAACAAAATTTCATCTCAATACTTTGTGATATATCCTTTGTTGGCAATGACAGAGGTCAAATGTTTTCTGTAAGTCTTCACAAGGTTGCCACACACTGTTGTTGGTATGTTGGCCCATTCCTCCATGCAGATCTCCTCTAGAGCAGTGATGTTTTTGGCTTTTCGCTTGGCAACACGGATTTTCAACTCCCTCCAAAGGTTTTCTATAGGGTTGAGATCTGGAGACTGGCTAGGCCACTCCAGGACCTTGAAATGCTTCTTACGAAGCCACTCCTTCGTTGCCCTGGCGGTGTGCTTTGGATCATTGTCATGTTGAAAGACCCAGCCACGTTTCATCATCAATGCCCTTGCTGATGGAAGGAGGTTTGCACTCAAAATCTCACGATACATGGCCCCATTCATTCTTTCATGTACCCGGATCAGTCGTCCTGGCCCCTTTGCAGAGAAACAGCCCCAAAGCATGATGTTTCCACCACCATGCTTTACAGTAGGTATGGTGTTTGATGGATGCAACTCAGTATTCTTTTTCCTCCAAACACGACAAGTTGTGTTTCTACCAAACAGTTCCAGTTTGGTTTCATCAGACCATAGGACATTCTCCCAAAACTCCTCTGGATCATCCAAATGCTCTCTAGCAAACTTCAGACGGGCCCGGACATGTACAGGCTTAAGCAGTGGGACACGTCTGGCACTGCAGGATCTGAGTCCATGGTGGCGTAGTGTGTTACTTATGGTAGGCCTTGTTACATTGGTCCCAGCTCTCTGCAGTTCATTCACTAGGTCCCCCCGCGTGGTTCTGGGATTTTTGCTCACCGTTCTTGTGATCATTCTGACCCCACGGGGTGGGATTTTGCGTGGAGCACCAGATCGAGGGAGATTATCAGTGGTCTTGTATGTCTTCCATTTTCTAATTATTGCTCCCACAGTTGATTTCTTCACTCCAAGCTGGTTGGCTATTGCAGATTCAGTCTTCCCAGCCTGGTGCAGGGCTACAATTTTGTTTCTGGTGTCCTTTGACAGCTCTTTGGTCTTCACCATAGTGGAGTTTGGAGTCAGACTGTTTGAGGGTGTGCACAGGTGTCTTTTTATACTGATAACAAGTTTAAACAGTTACCATTACTACAGGTAATGAGTGGAGGAAAGAGGAGACTCTTAAAGAAGAAGTTACAGGTCTGTGAGAGCCAGAAATCTTGATTGCTTGTTTCTGACCAAATACTTATTTTCCACCATAATATGCAAATAAAATTAAAAAAAAACAGACAATGTGATTTTCTGGATTTTTTTTTCTCAGTTTGTCTCCCATAGTTGAGGTCTACCTATGATGTAAATTACAGACGCCTCTCATCTTTTTAAGTGGTGGAACTTGTACTATTGCTGATTGACTAAATACTTTTTTTCCCCACTGTATACGTCCCTGTTGAAAGTACGCTGTCTCAATGTGTTCTGTAACCCCCGAGAGCTGTGAAGAGAATTGTGGTGTGTTGTGAGACCGTCAGGCGGACGGTGAAAGAAAGAATAAACTTGGACCTGTTGCACCCGAAACGTGCCTTCATCTTGTGTCTGTACATTACTGCGCGGTATACAGAGGGACCACCCCACAGCCCGGCCTACCGACCCTACACACTCACCCCCGGGGGCTTCAGTTCCGTGACCCAGAGGGTCCACTCTCTGTTGCTGCCAGTCCCTGAAGCATCACACATTCGACTCAGCCAAAAGAAACATGGTTAAATTGCAAGGGCAGTTACAAATGTGGTGTAGTGGGTTGTAAAACCTGCAAACAAATGGTTAATTGCAAAGTGTTCAATGATTATAATAATTACAACACATTTGATATCAAAGATTTTATTAATTGTCATAGCAAATTTGTGATTTATAAAATTGATTGCGATTCATGTAAAAAATCCTATATAGGGTGCACGTCAAGAAAATTAAAAACACGGATTAATGAGCACTTTTATGATATCGCTAATATTTTAGGTGGCAATCGCAACATATCCTCAGCAACCAGACACCTTATTGATAACCATTCACGCAGTATTGCGACTTTGAGCGTAACAGGTCTGGAAAAAGTCAAAAAACCTCCATGCGGTAGTGATGTTAGGAGAACTTTGCTCAGCCATGAGGCGTATTGGATTTTCAACCTTGGAAGCAGATTTCCGGATGGATTGAATAAGAAAAATTAAATTATGCTTCACTATTAATCAAAGTATATTTATTACCTATGTAATAATTGTTATTTAATTTTTGGTTTTTTTTGTATTAATGTGTTATTGTTTTTAATTTAGTTTATATATATATAGCATAGTAATTATCTGTGGTCACATTAGGACCTTTTGATCACATGTTAAATCTGTGATATCTGATTGGTGTTTGATACCTTTTTAATGCTGGAAGTTTATGTGGTATCTAACTTTGATAAAGACCGCAGCCGTGGTCGAAACGCATCACTTGTCCTCCAGTGCTTTGTGATGTCCGAGGAGCTGTTCATGTTTTTAATTTATATGGAATAAAATAAGATATTTTTATACTTCATGGAGCTGGAACATTTCTTTTGAATTTTTAAATGCATTGCTGCTGGGTTTTTCCACCAACATAGAAAATGATTAGGGCAGTGAGAATCTGGAATTCCTTGCCTGAGGAGGTGGTGATGGAAAACTAAGTCGAGGGGTTCAAGATAGGCCTGAATGTTTTCCTGGAGCGTAACTGTCATGACCTTCGACAGGATGGTTCCGATTCCATCCTGGTCAGGTCAAGGTTAACTTTAGCTGACCTAACTTTGGTTCTGGGGCGGCTATTTAATGTTGGCAGTTCCTGGGTCTGGTATTGGTGATACTTCCGTATACTCTGCTACTGTTTGCTGACTCAGGTTACTTCCGTAATTGTTGTGCCTCTGTGCTTGTGTGTCTTGCTGTGTATGACCCGGTTATCCCACTGTCAAACTTCCGGATACCTTTTCTAGGGATAAGAAAAAATTCCGGGTTATTAATGAAAGTTGTAAATTACTTTTTTGTCTGCTTCCTTGGTCCTCAGGTGATGAGAGTCAAAGGGTGGGGATAGTTATTTCCCTGTTACGTGAGGGGCCGCGATCCTGGGCTTTCTCCCTTCCTTTCCCCTACCTATCCTGAGAGAATGTCTGTTGATAGGTTCTTCAAGGTGTGGGTCTTATTTATGATGAAACTGATCGTGTGAGATTGGCAGAGGACACAATTATGAGTCTAATCCAGGGAAAGTGCTCTGCTGAGTGGTACTGTTCTGAGAACAGGTGATGGGCATCCAAGGTTTCCTGTAAAGCCTCAGCACTCAGGGGGCTATTCCGACGGGGTCTCTCTGATCATTTCAAGAATGCCTTGCATCCACCGCCCAATTCCCTGGAGGAGGCCATGAACCAGGCCATCCGTATGGACCGCAGACAGAGAGAGAGGTGTCATGCAATGAGTTATTCCTCTATTGCCAGTGAATCCAGAGTCTTTGTCATTGGTTGAGCCCGTGAAGGTGGGGGCTGTCTCCATGAAGGATAAAGAGAGGAGACGTTGCAGAGAGAAAAAACTGTTTCTATTGTGGAACACCTGGACATTGGATAAAGGACTGTCCCTCTTGTCCCCTGGATTCCAAGGCCTCGGGAAACGACTAGGTCTGGGTAATTGCCGAAGAGGTTACCCAGACCCACAGGTACTTTTTTCCTCAGCCTTCAAACTATTGTTGAAAGTGGAAGTTAGTGTAAGCAATTGTTTTTTCCCTCTTCTGCTTTTGTTGATTGTGGGGTCGTCAGTAAACTTGATTAACTCAAGGTTTGTCGCCTACTGTGAGACAGAGACAGTTAGATTGGACAAACCAATGAGAGTGGTGGCTATTGACTCAACCAGGTTCACCAAGGATGGGATCCGTTCTGTTACTAAACAATTTGCCCTTAAGGTGGAGTCTGTGCATCTGGAGCACATAGCTTGAACATTCTGGACAATCTCCCTGCTGGTTTGGTTTTGGGGTTTCCTTGGCTGCAATGTCATAATCCAGTCAATGACTGGGAGGCCCGAGAGATTGTTAAATGGGGATCTAACTGTGAAAGCAAATGTCTGAATTCTGTGTCTGTGTCGTCCGTCGGTCTAGAGGGTATTCCGGAGTGCTTGAAGGACTTGGAGGACGTGTTCTCCGAAAGTCAGGCCGAGGGGTTCCCACAGCACCGTCCTATTGATTGTGCTACTGACTTGGTTCCTGGGGCTAAGTTGCCTAAAGCCTGATTATTTAACTTGTCTGGTCCAGAGCGGATCCCCATGAAGGATTACATATTTGAAAGTCTCCGCAAAGGGCATATCTGCCCTCCATGTCTCCTGTTGCTGCAGGATTTTTTTTGGGAAAAAGAAAGACGGTGGTCTCCGCCCATGCCTTGACTTTTGGGAGCTGAAATAGATTACCATAAGAAACACTTATCCCCTCCTACTCATTCCCGATTTATGTAATCAATTATCCAGGGCCAAATGGTTTTCAAAACTGGACTTGCGGGGGGCATATATCCTCATCAGGGTGCGGGAGGGGGATGAGTGGAAGACTGCGTTTCTCACCTCAGAGTGGCTATTCGAAAATTTACTTATGCCGTTTGGTCTAACCAATGCCCCTGCGGTTTTTCAAAACTTCATCAATTATGTGTTCTTTGATTTTTATTGGGTGGTTTGTGGTGATATACTTAGATGACATTCTGGTTTATTCACTTGATAAGCATCTATCTATCTATCTATCTATCTATCTATCACATTTATATCTATCCATCCCATTTATATCTATCCATCCCATATCTATCTATCTATCTATCTATCTACCTATGTATCTCATATCTATCTATCTATCCAAAAAAAACCTGACCAGCACCTCCTAAGTGTGAATAGGTGCAAGCTGCAGTGACTCCAAAACATGTATAAAAAAGGCGCAGCAGCACCCTGTGAATACCAAAACATATAATGTCAATGGAAATAACAACTTCCAAACGCTTTGTCCCTCAGCAAGATGTACTTACAAATAAAGCGAAGTTTCTTAGTGCATAAATTGGCCAATTCATGTGTGACCATCTCCACGGCAAGGTGACACTTCTCTGACGAGTCCTGTCTTAACCCTTCCATATCCTACTGTACATGCCACTTTTGGGTTAAAAAACTACAATAATGAACAAACATGTCTCTCCTGGGCTGTAAGCCTACAATTTGAATGGGCAAGTAGAACTGCTTGAGAACACCTGCAGGTTAATGGGAGGAGTGCACGTGTCAGAGCAGAGGGAGTCACACCCTCCAAATTAGCTATACAAAAAAACCTGATCAGCACCTCCTAAGTGTGAATAGGTGCAAGCTGCAGTGACTGCAAAACATGTATAAAAAAAGGCATAGCAGCACTCTGTGAATGCAAAGACATATAATGTCAATGGAAATAACAACTTCCAAAACGCTTTGTCCCTCAGCAAGATGTACTTACAAAAAAAGCGAAGGTTCTTAGTGCATAAATTGACCAATTCATGTGTGCCCGTCAACCACTGCAAAGTGACACTTCTCTGAATGGTCCTGTCTTAACCCTTCCATATCCTACTGTGCATGCCACTTTTGGGTTAAAAAAACCTACAATAATGGACAAACATGTCTCTCCTGGGCTGCAAGCCTAGAATTTGAATGGGCAAGTAGAAGTGGTTGAAAACACCTGCAGGTTAATGTGGGGAGTGCAAGTGTCAGATCAGAGGGAGTCACACCCTCCAAATGGATGGGTTAAGACAGGACCCATCAGAGAAGTGTCACCTTGCCATGGTTGGTGGGCACACATAAATAGGCCAATTTATGCTCTAAGAACTTTTGCTTTTTTGTAAGTACATCTTGCTGAGGGACAAAGCGTTTGGAAGTTATTTCCATTGACATTATATGTCTTGGCATTCACAGGGTGCTGCTGTGCCTTTTTTTATATATGATTTGCAGTCACTGCAGCTTGCACCTATTCACACTTAGGAGGTGCTGGTCAGATTTTTTTTTTTCGTATAGCTAATTTGGAGGGTGTGACTCCCTCTGCTCTAAAACTTGCATTCCTCCCATTAACCTGCAGGTGTACTCAACCAGTTCTACTTGCCCATTCAAATTGTAGGCTTGCAGCCCAGGAGAGACATGTTTGTCCATTATTTTAGGTTTTTTAACCCAAAAGTGGCATGTACAGTAGGACATGGAAGGGTTAAGTCAGGACCCGTCAGAGAAGTTTCACCTTGCCATGGTTGACGGGCACACGTGAATTGGCCAATTTATGCGCTAAGAACCTTCGCTTTTTTTGTAAGTACATCTTGCTGAGGGACAAAGCATTTGGAAGTTATTTCCATTGACATTATAAGTCTTGGCATTCACAGGGTGCTGTTGTGCCTTTTTTATACATATTATACTATCTATCTATCTGTCTATCCCATATCTATCTATCTAGCTATCTATCTTTCTATCTATCTATTAGAGTTAAGCGAAACGGGTCGGCCAAATTCAGAATCCGCTGACTTTTGCTAAAGTTGGGTTTCGCCAATCGAAACCCGACCATAGCGTGAGGTCGGCCATGAGGTCGCCGACTTGAGCGCCAAAGTCGCGTTTCCCACAATCCTTCCAGCGCCTATTTTCAGCCAATCATGAAGGACGCGCACTTTGGGCAACGCGATTACGTCGGAAGCGGCCCCCACCATGTTAGAGAAGGGCAAGCGAGTGATTTGCTGGCTTTGTGTGGCGTCACAGTGCCTATAAAAGGTCGTGACCGCCGACCACCATCTTACTTCTGTCGATCTTAGCATAGGGAGAGGTTGCTGCTCATCGTTCTTAATAGGGCGAGTGTTTAGGCAGGGAAAAAGTTAAAAAAATTGCTTCTGCTGATAGCGAATGTCACTGTAAAACACAACTGTATAGTGTGCAGTGACAGGGGAGGATATATTTGTGTGCAGCAGCTCTGTTGGTGATTAGGCTGCCTTATAAGGGTATGTGCACACATAGTTTTTTGTCTCTGCGGATTTTGTAGAGAAAACCGCAGGACAAAGACCTGCGGTTTATCTGCGGTTTTTCTGCGGTTTTACACCTCATAATGGATGAGGTGTAAAACTGCAACGTTTCTGCACCAAACAATTGACATGCTGCGGATTGAAAACCGCAGCAAAACTGCGCGGAAAAAAATGCAGCATGTGCACAGCTTTTTTTTCATTTCCATAGAAAATAAAGGTGCAGAGCCAAAAACGTTGCGGAAATGCAGCAGAAACCGCAAAGTGTGCACATACCCTAAGGCTCCCTGATAGCTGCATTGCTGTTTGAACACTGCTGTGCAGAGTGCTTTTCTAAAAGCAAAAATATTTTTTTTCCTTTTCTCTGCACAGTTAGCAAGCGTTAATTTTTTCACACTATTTTGTGCAGCAACTCTGTTGGTGATTAGGCTGCCTTTTAAGGGTACCTGATAGCGGCATTGCTGTTTGCACAATGCTGTGCAGACTGCTTTTTTAAAAGCAAAAATCCTTTCATTCCTTTTTTTCTGCACAGTAGATACTGAGCGAAATTTTTTTCACACACCGAATAGAGGTGTACGCTCCTCACACACTACCATGTACCGGCTGGTATGACAGACAAATACATGCTATGTGTGTGACTCCTTAAAAAAATACATGGAGATTAACATTTTTTCATACATACAACATACAGAGGTGTCCGATTCTCAAACAGTGTCCGATATCTGTTGTTCTTATTACGGTCACATCTCCACAGAGTCAGCGTGTGTGTGACACTCCGTAAATACATATACAGTCATTTCCATTTCTCCATACACCGTATTGACTGCTGTCCGATTCTCAAACAGTATCGGATATCTGGTGTTCTTAGTTATTATGGTCACATCTCCAAAGAGTCAGCGTGTGTGCATGACACTCCGTAAATACATATACAGACATTTCCATTTCTCCATACACCATATTGACTGCTGTCCAATTATCAAACAGTATTGGATATCTGGTGCTCTTATTACGGTCAGTGCACATCTACACAGAGTCAGCGTGTGTGTGTGACACTCCGTAAAGACATATACGGAGATTGACATTTTCACCAACAACGTATACAGCTGTACACTTCTGATACAGTACCGTATATCTGTTTGTTGGATTACAGTCAAATACATACTGGGTGAGCATCTGTGACTCCCAAAATATATACGGAGATTTCACTTTTTACATACACCTTAAACAGCTGTACGCTCCTCATACAGTACCATTTCTCTGCTGGTATTTTTGGTACATTTTCCCAAACATGAGGAAGTCTGGTGGAAGAGGCCGCGGACGTGGGTGTGGGGGGGCCAGCTGGTACTGATGGTGGTGGTGGTGCATCTGCTAGTATTGCCAAAAGCAAAATAGCAGCTAAGGCAGGAGGTGTTGAGCCTGCATCATCAGCTGGCACAAGAAGGCCTTTAAGGCTCCCTTTTCTGGGAGTAGGTAAACTGATTTTAAAGCTGGAGCATCAGGAACAGGTTTTGGCTTACATTGCCAAAACAGCCTCCAGCTCTATTGCCTCCTTTTCTGAAGTTACAAAAACTGCAAGCACAGAGTCAACAGTGCAGGCTTCTGGTCAGGAACCACCCCTTTCCTTGTCTTCTTCACCCCCACTAAAAGTGAAGGATGCGGCAGCCCACACTTCAGATTACTCCATGGAGCTCTTTTCACAGGCCATGCCTGTGTTATCAAGTGAAATTCTGAATTCCCCAGTCCAACATGAATCAGAGATGGAGTGCACTGATGCACAGCCACTGCTAGATGATTCTGCTGGTACATTGACCCACAGCACTACATACCCCTCGCAATCTACAGAGCCAGAATCTGACATTGATGAAACTCAGGTGCCCCTTCCCGCATACTATACCACCTTACATGGTGACACAGTGGAAGGTGCACATAAAAGTGTTGGTTCCCTGAGCAGGTGGGGGTCCTACTCGTGGGCGACGGCAGTGGCACAGGGCCCCTCATAGTACGCAAAAGTGTCTCTGCCGGTGGGAGGACCCACTCGCCGTCAGAGATACCGTCGTACTATGAGGGGCCCTGTGCCAGAGCCGTCGCCCATGAGTAGGCCCCCCATGCTTGCTCAGGGCCACAGCACTTGCAATACTTACCTCTCCCTGCTCCACCGCTGTGACATCTTCCATCTTTCCTGACAGTGACATTCAGGTTGCAGAGCACGATGACATCACGTCTGTATGCCCTCTACCGAAACAGTACAAGTGCAGAGAGCTTTAAAATGGCAATGCTGAGGAGTCCAGAGTAGAGCAGTGCCCAGCGAGGAGAGGTATTTAATTTTTTTAAATGTTGGGAGCATTTTTTGGGGAGCAATATACACTGGAGAATGATATATGGGAGCATCATCCATTTGGCCCATCATATACTGGAGCATTCCAAATGGGGGACATCAGACACTGGAGCAGCATTTACGGGGCCCATTATACACTGGATGATTAGAAATGGGGCCCATTATAAATGGAGCATAATTTGGGCCCATAACACACTGGAGCATCGTCCATGGGGACCAACATATACTGGAGCATTCCAAATGGGGGACATCAGAGACTGGAGCAGCATTTACGGGGCCCATTATACACTGGAACACTAGAAATGGGGCCCATTATATATGGACCCTATGGAGCATTATTTGGGCCCAGAAGACAGTGGAGCATCATCCATGGGGACCAACAAATACTGTAGCATTATGTGGAGCTCATCATATACTGAATGGAACATTATATGGGACCAATTATTCTGTATGGAGAAATATATGGGGATCATTATTCTGTATGGCGCACTAGGTGGCGGCCATAATACTGTATGGAGTAATATACTGTCCATTTTTTGAGCTATTGTAGAATTTAAAATAGATCTCAGTCATGTCATGTATACAGTGAAGTATTTTTCATTGTACTATACCTATATTTTTGTGCCGTATCGGAGCACTATGAATTGTGGTATGTGTTAAAAGGGCGCACTGACACTCTTTGGCCCAGGGCACACGAAAACCTAGCACCAGCCCTACCCCCCACAACTTTAGCCAAATAACCCCCAGTTTTCAATGCGTAACTATTATTATAAAGTTAATTAAGGTTGCCAAGCTTAATTAATAGGAATTGATGTCGTTGGCATTGAAATGGGCACTGTAGGTGTGTTTACTGTCCTCCACTCCCTGCCGACTTTGCTTCCCCATTGACTTGCATTTGGTTTCGTTTTTCAGTCGGACACCAACTGAAGCCTATAGTCGGCTGATTTCGAAAAAAGGCAAAGTCGCTCATCTCTTAGTAGAGATCGATCTATCTACTAGTGTTGAGCATTCCGATACCGCAAGTATCTCGGAATTCCGATACTTCCGATACTTTTTTCATATCGAATACCGGAATCGGAAGTTCCCATAATGCTAGGAGCCCGCTCGATTTGATTCAGCCAATGGGGATCCTCAGAAGTGTGGGCACATCCTGTTAGGCATGTAGGCATGTTAACTACTGGCATGGCTGTGATTGGCTGCTGAAATGATGTCATGATGCACTATAAAAACCGCTGCAGCCGCCATTTCTGGTCACTCTGCTGTGAATTCAGTTAGGGATAGGCTGCTGTTGAAGACTGTGAGGGACAGTTAGAAATAGCGATCATCCAAAATATCTATTGCTCTACCCAGGCTACATAATCCACCACTGTAGCATTTTTGTAGCCCAGCAGAGCTGTTTTAATAGCTGTCTGCAAGGGCTGTGTGAGTGCAGACCCACGCTGTGTAGTGTGTCCTGCAGGCACGTCTGCTTGTAGGCCGCCCAGCGTGTGTCTCTGCCTCACACACATTTTTCTTTTATTGCTGCTTTTTTTTTCTCCTGTATAGTGTGCTTCCATACGTATCCATATACGTTGGTTGCAAACACTAAAGGAGTGGACAGCGGAGCCTTTCAGCAGCCTTTCAGTGCTATAGCCCATTTCTCTGCACTGTTTTTGGCTGTCTGATAGGTCTCTCTGTGTGTGAGTGCAGCTCACGTTGCAGTGTGTTCTACAGCCACCGCTAGCTGTAGTCCGCTCAGCGTGCGTCACTGCCTCATACATAGTCCTTTTTTTGCAGCTAATTTAGCCAGATTTTTGCTCCTATATTAGTGTGCTTCCAACCGCATCCATTGTCATTGGTTGGTTGCAAACACTATATAGGATTAGATAGAAGAGCCTTTTTGCTGGCTTGTGCCCTTCAGGGCCAGCCAGACTAGTATCACCCTATTTTTTGGAGCCTCATCAATTGCATTGTAGGTTAGCTTCCTGCATTGTAATTGCTCCAAAAAGTTTGTGATACTATAGCTTTCAAACGTTGGTCACATCCTTTTCTTCCCCCCCCCTCCAAAAAAAAGGAAATAAAGTTCACCAAACACTCCACTTTACAGTTGTCTAGGCCACATTAGATCATATTAAAGTGTAGTACACACACTCTTAGCCAAATTAGTGTTTCTTATACTGGTTAGCAGGTGTTCAGGAATAAGAACACTAAGCCACCCCTTTTTTACTTTTCTGCCTATCTATCAGTTTACCAAGATGAAGAAGGCAGGGAGTAAGGCATGTGGTCGTGGCCGTGGAGTTTCAGCAGGGAGAGGACGGGGGGATTCAGCAGGGAGAGGACGTGGGGATTCGGTGTCTGCTGCGGCCACCAGTGACTCGGCATCCCCCACTTTTACCAGGCAACAGTCCTTCATGCGCAGCTTTGTAGGACCTCGCCGTACCCCACTGCTGCGTGACGAACAAATTGAAGCCGTTGTCAGATGGATGGCAGCTAACGCATCCACTTCAATGACTTCCGCATCCTCCCAAGGCCAGAGCACTGAAGAGCAACCATCTGTCTCTTCACCACCTGCCAAATTGCCCAGGCAGTCTGAGAGCCCTGGACAGGAGCCATCTCAATCTTTACTTCTGTTCTCAGAATCTGTTGGCTTGGAAAGAGGTGGCCAGCCAAGCAGCATTCTAGAGCGTGAAGAAGAGGGAGTATGCAGTGATGCGCATCTTCTTTGTCCCTCTGAATCTGAAGAGGCGGGTGGGCCAGTGCCTATTGTCAGCACACCTCAGTGCTCATCTGATGATGATGACTCAGTTGCCAATTTCTTGTGCGTACGGTACTGGCGAGACAACCCAGGACCAGCCGGTGCTTGAAGAGGGGAGTGGAGATGATGAGGTCCTTGACCCATCATGGCGTCAGCCACAGGAAGGTGGTGGGAGCAGCTCTGAGGAAGAGATTCCCCGAATGGCCAAAAGAGGAGGGAGAGGGCGGGGGCAGACTTGGTTGCCTGTAGCCTCCACTTTGGCACCCGTGAGGAGCAATCCTCTTCCAAAACACAAAACGGGTGCTCCCAGGACTTGCAGTGCGTGGTCTTTTTTTGACACAGTTACAGATGACATTTGCTTTGTCAAATGCAAGCTATGTCATCAGAAAGTGAAACGAGGGAAAAATGTGAGCAACCTCAATACCACAAATATGTGGAAACATGTGCGTACCAAGCACGAGGTGGAGTTACACAGACACACTGAAGATGTAGGCCAACCTTCAGCAGCACCTACCACCTCTGCAGCTCATGTTGGGGCCTCTTCCTCCTGCTCACACACAGCTCCACAGTCAAACAACCTCAGATTTACACCTGGCTCCTAGTAGGCCTTGGCCTGCACCCTGATTGTCCCTGGCTTCCAACAACGCTAGTTGGTGCTCGGAAGTGCTGTCCACACAGAAAAACACACTTGTTCATGTGAAAGTGGGGGTCAGTAACGTCAGCTGATCCCCTGCTGTGTGGAGGGCAAAGTGTCCTGCTCCCTCCAAAATCAAAATACCTCAGCTTTACACCTGGCTCCTAGTAGGCCTCGGCCTGCACCCTGATTGTCCCTGGCTTCCAACAACGCTAGTTGGTGCTCGGAAGTGCTGTCCACACAGAAAAACACACTTGTTCATGTGAAAGTGGGGGTCAGTAACGTCAGCTGATCCCCTGCTGTGTGGAGGGCAAAGTGTCCTGCTCCCTCCAAAGTCAAAATACCTCAGCTTTACACCTGGCTCCTAGTAGGCCTCGGCCTGCACCCTGATTGTCCCTGGCTTCCAACAACGCTAGTTGGTGCTCGGAAGTGCTGTACACACAGAAAAACACACTTGTTCATGTGAAAGTGGGGGTCAGTAACGTCAGCTGATCCCCTGCTGTGTGTATGGCAAAGTGTCCTGCTCCCTCCACAGTCAAACAACAACCTCAGATTTACACCTGGCTCCTAGTAGGCCTCGGCCTGCACCCTGATTGTCCCTGGCTTCCAACAACGCTAGTTGGTGCTCGGAAGTGCTTTCCACACAGAAAAACACACTTGTTCATGTGAAAGTGGGGGTCAGTAACGTCAGCTGATCCCCTGCTGTGTGGAGGGCAAAGTGTCCTGCTCCCTCCAAAGTCAAAATATCTCAGCTTTACACCTGGCTCCTAGTAGGCCTCGGCCTGCACCCTGATTGTCCCTGGGCTCCAACAACGCTAGTTGGTGCTCGGAAATGCTGTCCACACAGAAAAACACACTTGTTCATGTGAAAGGTGGGGTTCGGTAACGTCAGCTGATCCCCTGCTGTGTGGAGGGCAAAGTGCTGCTGCCTCCAAATTGTAACTACTTCAGATTTAAACATTCTCTGATTTGGCCTCTGTCTCCACTCTGTCTCTAGTATTTCCCCTGACCTCCAACACCGCCAGTTCCTGCTCACAGTTGCCGTCCACGCATTCCACACGTGTTCCTGTGTTACTGGGGTTCTGTAACGTCAGCAGATCCCCCAATATGTGTCCGCCACTGTCTCCTGCGCTGTCCACCTTCCCACTGCAAGTGGTGGGAATGTGGACATAGCAGGAGACAGTGGCAGACACTCATCAGGGGATCTGCTGACATTACAGAACCCCAGTAACCCAGGAACACGTGTGGATTGGGTAGACGGCTGCTGTACGCATAAACTGGCGGTGTTGGTAATCACGTGAAATCCTGGAAACAGAGTGGAGACAGATGCCTAATTGGAGCACGTTGACAGTCTGTTGTAGCCTACAAACAATCAAAAACTGCCACCAAGAAGGCCTCGGCCTGCACCATGATTGTCCCTGGGCTCCAACAATGCCAGTTGGTGCTCAGAAGTGCTGTCCACACAGAAAAACACACTCGTTCATGTGAAAGTGGGGTTCGGTAACGTCAGCTGATCCCCTGCTGTGTGGAGGGCAAACTGCTGCTTCCTCCAAAATTCAAACAACGTCTTATCTTAAACTGCCTCCAAGTAGGCCTCAGCCTACAAAATGACTATCCCTGGGCTCCAACATCGTCAGTTGTTGCTCGGAAGAGCTGTCCACACAGAAATAAACACTCGTTCATGTGAAAGTGGGGGTCAGTAACGTCAGCTGATCCCCTGCTGTGTGGAGGGCAAACTGCTGCTGCCTCCAAATTGTAACTACTTCAGATTTAAACATTCTCTGATTTGGCCTCTGTCTCCACTCTGTCTCCAGTATTTCCCCTGACCTCCAACACCGCCAGTTCCTGCTCACAGTTGCCGTCCACGCATTCCACACGTGTTCCTGTGTTACTGGGGTTCTGTAACGTCAGCAGATCCCCCAATATGTGTCCGCCACTGTCTCCTGCGCTGTCCACCTTCCCACTGCAAGTGGTGGCAATGTGGACAGAGCAGGAGACAGTGGCAGACACTCATCAGGGGATCTGCTGACATTACAGAACCTCAGTAACCCAGGAACACGTGTGGATTGGGCAGACGGCTGCTGTACGCATAAACTGGCGGTGTCGGTAGTCACGTGAAATCCTGGAAACAGAGTGGAGACAGATGCCTAATTGGAGCATGTTGACAGTCTGTTGTAGCCAACAAACAATCTAAAACTGCCACCAAGTAGGCCTCGGCCTGCACCATGATTGTCCCTGGGATCCAACAACGCCAGTTGGTGCTCGGCAGTGTCTTTGGCACGGGTACTCCCTGTTGCCCAGCCTGGTTCCAGCACGCCAGCGGTTTCCGGGTAGTGTCAAGGTCACTATGCCACCAATCCGTTGTCCTGTCATCTTGCGGCCGGGTTAGCCGACTCTACGGTGCCTGCAGTTTAGGTGACTCCTATGTGGGCTGCTGGAACTGGCACTGAAGGCTGGTTCCATAGTGCCAATGGGACATGGACCCCCTGTAGGACTGTGGGTTTCGGTAACTGCGGCCAGCTTGCGGCCTGGCTACTTTGCTTTGAATGGGTACCTTCTGCTACCCACCCGGGTTGCAGCACTGTCTGCTGGTTCTCGCCACAGCCTTTGGCCTAGGTGCCTCCATCTCGGTATCCGAGGTCCAGCACCGGCTGCTGGTACTTGGTAGTGCTTTTTAGCACAGGTACCTTCTGCTTAGTAACCGTGGTCCAGCACCGTCAGTTGGTCCTCGGTAGTGCCATTGGCTCTTGTTCCTTCTGCTACCCATCCGGGTGCCAGCACTGTCTGCTGGTTCTCGCCACAGCCTTTGGCCTAGGTGCCTCCATCTCGGTATCCGAGGTCCAGCACCGTCAGCTGGTCCTTGGTAGTGCTTTTTAGCACAGGTACCTTCTGCTTAGTAACCGTGGTCCAGCACCGTCAGTTGGTCCTCGGTAGTGCCATTGGCTCTTGTTCCTTCTGCTACCCATCCGGGTGCCAGCACTGTCTGCTGGTTCTCGCCACAGCCTTTGGCCTAGGTGCCTCCATCTCGGTATCCGAGGTCCAGCACCGTCAGCTGGTCCTTGGTAGTGCTTTTTAGCACAGGTACCTTCTGCTTAGTAACCATGGTCCAGCACCGTCAGTTGGTCCTCGGTAGTGCCATTGGCTCTTGTTCCTTCTGCTACCCATCCGGGTGCCAGCACTGTCTGCTGGTTCTCGCCACAGCCTTTGGCCTAGGTGCCTCCATCTCGGTATCCGAGTTCCAGCACCGTCTGCTGGTCCTTGGTAGTGCTTTTTAGCACAGGTACCTTCTGCTTAGTAACCGTGGTCCAGCACCGTCAGTTGGTCCTCGGTAGTGCCATTGGCTCTTGTTCCTTCTGCTACCCATCCGGGTGCCAGCACTGTCTGCTGGTTCTCACCACAGCCTTTGGCCTAGGTGCCTCCATCTCGTTATCCGAGGTCCAGCACGTCAGCTGGTCCTTGGTAGTGCTTTTTAGCACAGGTACCTTCTGCTTAGTAACCGTGGTCCAGCACCGTCAGTTGGTCCTCGGTAGTGCCATTGGCTCTTGTTCCTTCTGCTGCCACTACGGGTTCCAGTACTGTCAGCTGGTTCTCGTCAGTTTCTCAGCCTTCTTGTACCTTCTGCTACATTTCCAAGATCAAGCTTTTTGAAATTGTCTTTGGTAATCCTTATTGATCTCCATGATGACGACCCTGATGACGACGACCCTGAAGACCACACCAAAGAAGACCAGAAATATGACCCTAAATAATATGACCAAGAGGACAAAGAACATGAAGACAACCACCAAGATACAGAACAAAAGACAGAAGAACAAGAAGCAGAAGAAGCAAAAGCAGAAGAACAGAAAGCAGAAGAACATTAAGCATAAGACTAAAAATCAGCATAGAAGATATCAAAATTATAAGCAGAAGAAGACTAAGCAGTAAATGGGGGTGAGTCCGTTCCTCCTCGTGGTGCCCCTGGAAAATGCCTGCTGCTGCATGCCAAACTGAACGCGGACAAATCCTGTTGTAAATCTTTTGTGACAGGCAGAACGTAAGGTGTAATCTTGTAACATTTATAGATAAGTACTACAGGAATGCCTGTCACCATGAGAAAATGAAGAAAAAGAAGAATAGGAAGAAGATGAAGAAATAGCATATGAAAATTAATAATAGCTGAATAAGAAGAATATGAAGAATGGAAAAAAAAAATAATGGGAAGAAGGTGAAGAAGAAGATTAATAAGGTGAAGAAAAAGTTGATAAAAAAAATGCTACTGCTGCGGATCATGAAGGAGAAAGTGTGGGAGAAGTACAAAAGAAGGTGAAGAGCATGGAAGTTGTGAAACATACATATCTGACAAAATATAAAAAAGTTAACATAGTCAATATCTTTTTAACTCCGAACGTCTTGAAAAAAAAAATTGGAATTAATGCTATGTCATGTGATTTGAATAAACCACTATGCCTTTAATGTCTCCTCCACCTCCCACAATACATTCTACATGATTCTTATTTGTTTTCAATTATGTAGAATTAGCCAACAAGGAAATAAAGGGCTTTTTTTAATTCCGATACCGGAAGTCCCATTGACTTGAATGGGACTTCCGGTATCGGAATCGGCGATACCCGATATTTTTTTCGTATCAGGCGATACCATCCGATACGATATTTTTGGGTATCGAACGGTATCGCTCAACACTACTATCTACCTACCTATCTATATATCTATCTGTGTGTGTAATGGAGAGTGGGTTGGAAAAATGTAAAAGAGGAAGTTGGAGAGAAATAACATCACAAATCTTTTTTTGTTAAATAACCTGTCTTTAGCTTACAAAAATGCATAGAAATCCACAAGTAAAAACCGCATGAAAAACCGCATCAAATCCGCATAAAAAATGCATCTGTGTTTTCTGCCCAGAGATGCGGATTCTCTGCGGAAAAATCCACACTGGAATCCTCAACGTGTGCACATACCCTTACAGCTTTCAGTACTGTAAAGGTATGTACATTCGTACATATTCACTATTTTTTCAAAAAGAATGTCTGTGTCTGTGCATGCTCGTGCGTGTGTGTGCTCATGATGCTTGCAATGTGTTACAATAAGATGCTTCAGATTGAAGATAGAGGAGGGAGGGGTTTGGGTGTGTTTTGGAGTGGGTGTGCTAGGTGCTGGCTCACAGGCCAGTGCAATGCATCATGGAACTTGTAGTATTAGAGCCCAGTAAGTCAGGAGAAAGGAAGTTGTTGATTAACCCCATGAGAGCTGGAGCCAGCTCTGAGGATGTGCTGCTAGAGCATGATAAAAGGTAATTGCTAAAATAAACACAGTGGATGTTTTGAGTGGCACATAATAGCAAGATTTATGAAAAAAAAGGTTATAGTACTGGATAATTCCTTTAAAAGAAATCTGTCACCTATTTTTTCATATAAAAGATGCTGCCACCGCCATAAGGGGCTTATCTACAGCATTCTTTAATGCTGTAGATAAGCCCCGATGTAACCTGAAAGAGAAGAAAAAAGGGTTATATTATACTCACCCAGGGGCGATCCGGGTCCGGTGCAGGTCCGATGCGTGTCGTGGTCCGGTCCGGCGCCTCCCATCTTCTAGCGATGACTTCCTCTTCTTTGTTTTCCTTTGCGGCTGCGGTGCAGGCGTACTGCTCTGCCCTGTTGCGCAGGTGCCGGACCTCTATGACCTTCCCAGTGTCATGATACTGGTTGAATATGACAGATAAAATGCACAAGTAACCTTGTTTTTCCTTTAGCTTTGTGCTTAAAGACAAGTTTTGCCCCCGGTGGCCATTAGGGTCATTGCACTATGGTTGCTTTAGATTGTGCATGTGATTATAAAGCAGGTGTGATTGCTCTATAAAAGAGTGTCAGGTGTGTCAATCACTGTTGGTGATATTTCTCATTTCCAACCAAGTCTGGTGGAGGAAGGAACTGCAGTGAGGTGTTCCTGGCAGCTTCAGGTGGAAGCTGAATTCTGGTGTTATTCTCTGTTACTGGGAGCAAGAGCAACAGAGCAGAGCTAAGTGTGGTGTTTCCCTGTTTGTAACTTCCCTTATGTGTGTTTCAGTGCAGTGGTGGGATTAGTTTCTGCACCATCCACTTCACTAGTAAGGGATTGGTGTAGGCCGAGTTAGGGATTTTAGGTTCCTGATCGGCGCCCGGTGCGGAACTGGCCTAGGGATCGTGAGGAGTGCAGGGACACTGGCTCAGGGGAGTGCAGGAGGTCTCCACATCCCCGTTCCCTATTGCAGGGCCCTCCATTGTATCGGTTTCCCTGGTGTTTCCCTTTATTGTTTAAATTCGCCCTGCTGGAGGCGGTGTATCCAGATACGTGTAATTACTGAAATTTGCGTGCTGGAGGCTGTGTATCCAGGGTCACATGTGTCATATAAATTCACCCTGCTGGAGGCGGTGTGTCCAGTCGCACGTGACCATTAAATTATCACCAACCATACATTTTTTCTGCTGAGCCATGGACCCAATGCAGACCTTTGCAAAAATGCTGCAAATGTTTACTGATGAGATTAGGGGGCTGCTCGGTGAATTGGTGCAGCAGCTGCAGCTGTTGGTGGGCTTTTGGGGTTTGGTTCAGGTACAGGCTCAGCCATGACCCAAGATATCCCTCCCTGACAGGTTTTCTGGAGGGAGAGATCAATTCTTGGTATTTCAGCAAGCCTGCAAATTATATTTCAGGCTGCGCCCTTGTTCAGCATGGAGTGAAGAGCAACGGGTAGGAATCATTATGTCCCTTCTTAAGGGGGATCCCCAATCCTGGGCCTTCTCCCTGCTGGACGATTCACCATCATTAGAGTCCGTGAATGAGTTTTTTGCGGCTTTGGCGCTAGTGTATGAGGATGCTGATGGCGTCGCCCTGGCAGAATCCCGAATCCGTAGGTGTAAACAGTGATCCCGGGTTGCTGAGGAGTACTGCTCAGAGTTTAGGAGGTGGGCCACTGACACTCAGTGGAATGACCCTGCACTTAAGAGTCAATTTGTGCTGGGTCTATCTCCAAAGTTGCAGGATACTCTGGTGCAGTTTGCCGCCCCCAGGTCGCTGGAGGCTGCCATGTCCCTTGCCATCTGGGTGGATAGACGCCTTAGGGAGAGACATACACAAAATGTGCCCCCTGTAGTCCTCGCTAGGGAGGAGGACCCACCAGTGCGGTTGGAGGTACCCAGCCGCTTGTCGTGGTGGAGGGGTATGCTTTTCCTGTGGGAAGCCGGGCCATTTCATGGGAGCCTGCCCAGTGCGTGCCAAGTCTCCAGACAAACCTATGCAAGCAGGAGGTGCTAGTTTGTGTTCAAGCCTGCCTACGGTTCAGGGAGTGGTGTCGGCATGTTTTTACTGTGGGCAGACTGGTAATGTCCTGAAGGCTTGCCCAATGCGCGTCAAATTATCTGTGTCATCTCAGAAGCCGCCTTTCCCTGGTCGTTTGGAGGGAGACGACAAGGGAGAGCATATTTCCTCCATTTTGCCCTCCCAAGGTACTATGTCAGCAGAGGTGTTGGTTGGTGGGGTACCGGAGGTGATACCGGTGCTTGTGGACAGCGGAGCAGGAGTCAGTCTGGTGGATGCTCGCTTTGTCCAGACTCATGGCCTGAGGTGTAGGACGCTGGCCCAACCTATAAGCGTCCAAGCCATTAACTCTGTTCCACTGAGCCAGTGGAGCCTGACCCAAGTCGTAGAAAATATCCATCTGCGTATAGGACATCATGAGGAGTCCTTGTCATGCTACATCTTGGAGGGAATGCCAATACCTATCGCTTTAGGCCTCCCTTGGCTGAAAAAACACAACCCGGTAATAGATTGGTTGGTGAGGGAAGTAGGCAGCTGGGGGCAGTTGTGTGAGGGCTGCTGCCTAGGGACTACTGTCTCTGCCATCTCTCTGCAACTGACCCCTTCCTCTCTAGTGAGAGCAGCGGATGTGCTGCAGGAGAGTAGGGGCAAGTCTCAACCCTCCCCGTTAGCCAACCCTGAGAGGCGCAGACCTCCTGGTGGAAGGGGTTGGAGGGTTGTGTACCCCTTGGTGAGTTGCAGGGGTATGAGTGTGGTGACACAGGGGGACGCCTCTGTTGTCGATCCTAGAAAGAGTTCAACGATTTGTGACAAATGAATGTGTGGCAATAAACGTTCAGGTCCGGACCTGTGTGTGAACGAGCATGTATGGGTGGCCACCAAAAAACATCCAGTGGAAGTGTGTTGCGGAGTCTTACCAGCTCTTACCAAACATACACATACACAACTCGTTCCCATGGTCTGCGCTTCGGAGATGTATGGTGCCTCCAGAACATACATTGCCAATACCAGCGGTGCTCGTTTCTCATCACCTGATGTGCAGGTAGCTGCAGGGGTGAACTCTGGTTCTGGGCGTCCCCTCTGTAGGTGGTTCACTGATGAGGAGCGGTCTTGAGGGTCCAGAGGCCTCTCAATGAGGGAGGGTACTGTCATGATCCTGGTTGGATATGACAGATAAAATGCACAAGTAACCTTTTTTTTCCTTTAGCTTTGTGCTTAAAGACTAGTTTTGCCCCCGGTGGCCATTAGGGTCATTGCACTCTGGTTGCTTTAGTTTGTGCACGTGATTATAAAGCAGGTGTGATTGCTCTATAAAAGAGTGTCAGGTGTGTCAATCACTGTTGGTGATATTTCTCATTTCCAACCAAGTCTGGTGGAGGAAGGAATTGCAGTGAGGTGTTTCTGGCAGCTTCGGGCGGAAGCTGAATTCTGGTGTTATTCTCTGTTGCTGGGAGCAAGAGTAACAGAGAAGAGCTAAGTGTGGTGTTTCCCTGTTTGTGACTTCCCTTATGTGTGTTTCAGTGCAGTGGTGGGATTAGTTTCTGCACCGTCCACTTCACTAGTAAGGGATTGGTGTAGGGCGAGTTAGGGATTTTAGGTTCCTGATTGGCGCCCGGTGCGGAACCCGCCTAGGGATCGTGAGAAGTGCAGGGACACTGGCTCAGGGGAGTGCAGGAGGTCTCCATGTCCCCGTTCCCTATCGCAGGACCCTCCATTGTATCGGTTTCCCTGGTGTTTCCCTTTATTGTTTAAATTCGCCCTGCTGGAGGCGGTGTATCCAGATACGTGTAATTACTGAAATTCGCCTGCTGGAGGCGGTTTATCCGGCTGCACGTGTTATTGTTTAAATTCACCCTGCTGGAGGCGGTGTATTCAGGGTGACGCGTGTCATATAAATTCGCCCTGCTGGAGGCGGTGTGTCCAGTTGCACGTGACCATTACACCTGGCACCTGCACAATGCAGTACTCTGCTCTGCCCTCAACAGGGCAGAGCAGTACACCTGTACTGAGCCGTGCTGAGCCGTGATGGGAATCAAAGAAGAGGACGTCATCGCTAGAAGATGGGAGGCGCTGAACTGGACCGCGACACCAATTGGACCCGGACTGCCCCGGATGAGTATAATATAACTTGTTTTTCTTCTCCTTTAGGTTACATCGGGGGCTTATCTACAGTATTACAGAATGCTGTAGATAAGCCCCTGATAGCGGTGGCCGCATCTTACAGATTCCCTTTAATGACCAGGCCAATTTTTACAATTTTGACCACTGTCACTTTGAGGTTATAACTTTGGACCACTTTAACGGATCCCACTGATTCTGAGAAAGTTTTTTTGTGACATATTTCACTTCATGATAGTGGTAAAATTTCTTGTATATGACTTGTGTTTATTTATGAAAAAAACAGAAATATGGTGAAAATTTTGCAATTTTCAAACTTTAATTTTTTATGCTCTTAAATCAGAGAGATATGTCACACAAATTTCTTAATAAATAACATTTACCACATGTATACTTTACATCAGCACAATTTTGGAAACAAAATTTATTTTTCTTTGGAACTTATAAAGGGTAAAAGTTGACCAGCGATTTCTCATTTTTACAACAAAATTTACAAAACCATTTCTTAGGGACCACATCATATTTAAAGTCATTTTGAGGGGTGCACATGAGAGAAAATACCCCAGACTGACAACATTCTAAAAACTGGACCCCTCAAGGTGCTCAAAACCACTTCAAGAAGTTTATTAACCCTTTACGTGCTTCACAGGAACTGAAGCAATGTGGAAGGAAAAATTAACATTTAACTTTTTTTTGCAAAAAATTTAATTCAGAACCAATTTTTTTTATTTTCATAAGTGTTAAAAGAGAAAAAGAACCACCAAGTTTGTTGTGCAATTTCTCCTGAATACGCCAATACCCCATATGTGGGGGTAAACCACTTTTTGGGCGTACAGCAGAGCTCGCAAGGGAAGGAGCGCCGTTTCACTTTTTCAATGCAGAATTGGCTGGTATTGAGCTCGGACGCCATGTTGCGTTTGGAGAGCCCCTGATGTGCCAAAACAGTGGAAACCCCCAACAAGTGACACCATTTTGGAAACTAGACCCCTTAAGGAACTTATCTAGATGTGTGGTGATGAGCACTTTGAACCTCCAAGTGCTTCACAGGAATTTATAATGTAGAACCATGAAAATAAAAAATCATTTTTTTCCACAAAAATGATCTTTTTGCTACCAAATTTTTATTTTTACAAGGGTAACAGGAGAAATTAGACCACAAACGTTGTTGTGCAATTTGTCCTGAGTACGCCCATACCCGATATGTGGGGGTAAACCACTGTTTGGGTGCTCAGCAGAGCTCAGAAGGGAAGGAGCATCGTTTGACTTTTTCAGTGCAGAATTGGCTGCAATTGAGATTGGACGCCATGTCGCATTTGAAGAGCCCCTGATGTGCCTAAACAGTGAAAAAAAAAACACTAGTGACACCATTTTGGAAACTAGACCCTTTAAGGAACTTATCTAGATGTGTGGTGAGCACTTTGAACCCCCAAGTGCTTCACAGAAGTTTATAAATGCAGAGCCATGAAAATAAAAAATCATTTTTTTCCTCAAATATGATTTTTTTAGCAAACTATTTTCTATTTTCCCAAGGGTAAAAGGAGAAATTGGACCACAAAAGTTGCTGTGCAATTTGTCCTGAGTACGCTGATACCCCATATGTGGGGGGGTAAACCACTGTTTGGGCACATGGGAGATCTTGGAAGGGAAGGAGCGCCATTTTGGAATGCAGACTTTGATGGAATGTTCTGCGGGTGTCATTTTGCCTTTGCAGAGCCCCTGATGTGCCTAAACAGTAGAACCCCCACACAAGTGACCCCATTTTGGAAACTAGACCCCCCAAGGTGCTTATCTAGATGTGTGGTGAGCCCTTTGAACCCACAAGTGCTTCACAGAAGTTTATAAGGCAGAACCATGAAAATAAAAATTATTTTTTTTCCACAAGAGTGATTTTTTTTAGTTACAACAATTTTTATTTTCCCAAGGGTAACAGGAGAAATTAGACCCCAAAAGTTGGTGTGCAATTTGTCCTGGGTATGCTAATGCTCCATATGTTGGGTTAAACCACTGTTTAGGCACATGTCTGGGCTCGGAAGGGAGGGAGCACCATTTGACTTTTTGGACACAAAATTGTCTGGAATCAGTGGTGGCGCCATGTTGTGTTTGGAGACCCCCTGATGTGCCTAAATAGTGGAAACCCCTCAATTCTAGCTCCAACCCTAACCCCAACACACCCCTAACCCTAATTCCAACCCTAACCCTATTTTCTTTATTTCATTATATTTCCCTAACTAAGGGGGTGATAAAGGGGGGGTTATTTACTATGTCTTTATATTGATAATTGTGATAGGGTTTATCACAGTGATCAAAATGTACACTGAATAAATGAATGGAATCTGCCGGCTGGCAGATTTGGCAGGCGCACTGTGCCTGCCCAGCCATTTTCTTCCTGGACCAAGATGGCAGCACCCACCGGAGGAGGCAGGAGGGCCCAAGGACTAATGGGAGGTACTGGGGGAATCGGGGACCCTATTTCCCTCTCTTCTGATGTGCGCTCACATCAGAGGAGAGAGAAAGTGAAAGCTAAATCGCATTTTTTTGCGGTCACCGTTATACGATTAATAACGGCAATCGCAAAAGTGAGGTCGGTAAAAACCAACGCAAATCATGTTCTCTGGGGTCTCGGCTACCCCCGGCAGCCGAGACCCCAGGAAAAATCTGACTCTGGGGGCGCTATACATTTTTACCACTGCGCCGTTAATTCACGGTGCTGTGGTTTAAGTACCCTTAACTACTGCCGTTAACTACCCTGAACTACTGCTGGAGCAAGTTCAGAAAAGAATGGTGACCGGTCTGCAAACCCTGTCTTATGAGGAAAGGTTGCTGGATTTGGGAATGTTTAGTTTGCAAAAGAGAAGACTGAGAGGAGACTTAATAGCTGTCTACAAAAATCTAAAGGGCTGTCACAATGTAGAAGGATCATCTTTATTCTCATTTGCACAAGGAAAGACTAGAAGCAATGGGATGAAACTGAATGGGAGGAGACACAGATTAGATATTATAAAAAACTTTTTGACAGAGTGATCAATGAGTGGAACAGGCTGCCACGAGAAGTGGTGAGTTCTCTTTCAATGGAAGTCTTCAAACAGAGGCTGGACAGACATCTGACTGGGATGATTTAGCGAATCCTACATTGAGCAGGGGGTTGGACCAGATGGCCCAGGAGGTCCCTTCCAACTCTAAGATTCTATGATTCTATGAAAAGGCGTATCAACGGTCGTTAAGGGGTTAAGATGGAAAAAAAAATAATTCTTGGCCACTGATACCTGGGGCTATGTATATACAGTAAATATCTGTAATAGGCAGCAGCAACAGCATCATACATTAATGTAATTGACCCTCTTGCTGTATGCAATAAAGTATGCCACATACACTCCCTGTCTATCTAGCACTGATACCTATATACACCGTAATTAGTCCTCAGAATGGCTGTTGGTTTAAATAGATTTGTGTATTCAATATGGTATACCCACACTAACACTTATACACCACCAAGACTGTCCCTATCTCTGCAGCAACTCTCCCTTCACTGCCTAAGTATGGAGGTGACTGTGGTGAGCATGTCGGCACCAGGTCTGATAGAGACATGATGATCCTCTGCGGCCATCCAATCACTGCAATGCCACCAAAATGCAGGGTGCCAAACATGCAGGGCGGGGACTTGCGCTCCCGCCGAACAACCCCGGAAATTCTCGGCACTCGCCAAGCATCTCGAGCAGCGAGATGCTCGTGCGAGCACCGAGCACTTATGAGAATGCTCGCTCATCACTGCTACCTACTCCATGTACACCTTAAAGGGAGCCTCTCACCCCCCAGGGCATTTTTAAGTAAAAGAGTCACCTTCAGCAGCACTAAGGCTGCATTCTGTGAAGGTGGCTCTTCCGTTTGTGACCCCCAGCAACGCCAAAATATTAACTTTTATAAATAGGTCCTCATACCTGCAATGCGTCCCATAGGTATGGTGTGTCCCCCTGAAGCAGCCGCCTCCCCGCCTGCATATGTGGGGTATCAGCCTACTCAGGACAAATTGCACAACAACTTTTGAGGTTCAATTTCTCCTGTTGCCCTTGGTAAAATAAAACAAATTGGATCTTAACTTTTTTTGTGAAAAAAGTTAAATGTTCATTTTTTTAAACATTCCAAAATGTTAGGCGTCGGGTTCCTGCCTCTGCACAGTAGGAATCCCGGGCATTGCTTTCTGCGGTCTTCCATTCCTCTCCAGCCACAGAGGAGTCTGCTCAGGAGAGACGTCGTTCCCAGCGTCTTGCTCGGTCTACTTCTGTTGGCTTGGTTACTGCTGCCAAACAGGGTTTAGCTATGGTAACCTGCAATAGCCAGCAGCGAGCAGCTCTTGGGACTAACCCTTATTCCGGCCCACTGAGCATGCCCTTGGGAAGTCCTCTCATTGGAGCTCTGAGGTCATGTGCTCAGGTCCTATTGCTGCTCCAATTGGACCTCTAGGAAGGTCCCGGAAGGACGCTGCTATAAAAGGTTCGCATGGCCGCTCGGCCATGCGCTAGTATTGACTCATAATGTTGTTGATATGTGTAATGATGGATGCATGAATCTGGTGAATGACTCATTAAATTACCTCCTCCTTTGATACGCATGAGTTAGGGTATTTGAGTCAGCGTCAACAGGTGGCTATGCTTCCGCCACCGTGCTCCTAGCACTTGTACACTGGTGTCCGATGGTGTCGCCCACTGCTGGGCTAGTGCCACGGCACGGCAAGTGACAGCGGCACTGTGCACACTTGCATGCGTTAGCTACTGTAGTGACTTTTGCTGGCACCGCAGTCGCGGCGCCGAGCGCTAGCGGTCTAGAAGGACTCCAGTCCTGCTGTCTAAAGGCCGAGTCCTGTGACCTTAAGCTATGCGTTCCTTCTGTCAAGTCCTGTGGCGTTAACAGGCTTCGGCATTTCTTTCAGCGGCTCTGTGAAGTAACAGGGTTCATCCCAGTGCACACCGGGTCAGTGGGTAACCTGCCGGTGTTCACTTACCACTCCGCCATTACTAAGCAGCAGTTTTCCATCTCTGCATGGTGGACCCCGGGTTGCGATCGCACTTCCTTATATTTTATATTTAGTGCGATCCGCAACCATAACATCAAAAATTCCTGTGAGGCACCTGAAGGGTTACTAAACTTCTTGAATGTGGTTTTGAGCACCTTGAAGAGTGCAGTTTTTATTTTGGGTGACATATTTCTCTGTTTTAAGGACATTAAAATTCAAAATTTGAAAATTGCAAAATTTTCAAAATTATCGTCAAATTTCCATTTTTTTCACAAATATTCGCAAGTCATATCAAAGAAATTTTACAACTATCATGAAGTACAATATGTCACGAGAAAATAGTGTCAGAATTACCGGGATCCATGGAAGTGTTCCAGAGTTATTACCTCACAAATGGACAGTGGTCA
Source organism: Dendrobates tinctorius (assembly GCF_039654945.1). Lineage (NCBI taxonomy): Eukaryota > Metazoa > Chordata > Amphibia > Anura > Dendrobatidae > Dendrobates > Dendrobates tinctorius. The sequence goes on from NW_027361768.1 coordinate 2,610,390, forward strand.
GAATTGTAAAAATTGGCCTGGTCATTAACATGCAAGCCACCCTTGGAGGTAAAGGGGTTAATGCAATGTCTCAGCGACCAAAAAAATGTAATTCTGGCATTTTGACTTTCTTTCTCACTACGCCGTTCAGCTATCAGGTTAATCCTTTTTTTTTCTTGATAGATCGGCGATTCTGAACATGACGATACTGAATATGTGTATGTTTAATTTTATTTTTATTGTTTTATTTTGAGTGGGGTGAAAGGGGGGTGATTTGAACTTTTATTTTTTTTTATTTTTTTATATTTTTGAACACTTTTTTTTTTTTTTTTACTTTTGACATGCTTCAATAGTCTCCATGGGAGACTAGAAGCTGCCATAGCCCAACAGGCTCTGCTACTTAGAGGCAATGGTCAGATCACCTCTGTGTAGTAGAATTGCCGACTTGCTATGAGCGCCAACTAGGGATGAGCGAGTACTGTAGTATTCGGACTCGCTGTACTCGTTATGAGTACCTCCTAATACTCGGGTACTCGTAACGAGTACCGAGTCCAATGTAAGTCTATGGGAAATGTGATTAATGGGCGGGGACTGTGATGGACTGGGCAGGGACTGTGCGAAGACTGTGCCAGGCTATGTGGGACTGTGCTGGCCTGTGCGGGGACTGTGCCAGGCTATGCGGGACTGTGCTGGCCTGTGCGGGGACTGTACGGACTGTGTGGGACTGTGCTGGCCTGTGCGAAGACTGTGCCAGGCTGTGCGGGACTGTGCTGGCCTGTGAGGGGACTGTGCCGGGCTGTGCGGGACTGTGCTGGCCTGTGCGAAGACTGTGCCGGGCTGTGCGGGACTGTACTGGCCTGTGCGAAGACTGTGCCGTGCTGTGCAGGACTGTGCAGAGCTTTGCAGGTACTGTGCGGGACTGTGCTGGGCTGTGTGGGACAGTGGAGGGCTGTGCTGGGCTGTGCGGGGACTGTTCAGGGACTGTGCGAGGACTGTGCGGGCTGTTTCGAATATTGCTAGGCGAGTAGTGAAATATTCGCGAGGATTCGAGTACCGCATTACTCGCCGAGTACTGAATCCTCATGAGTATGCTCGCTCATCCCTAGCGCCGACCACTGGGTGGCTCTCACAGCAATCCGCACTGACAACCATAGAGGTCTCCAGGAGACGTCGGGTTGTCATGCCGACACACCGTTGACCCGTGATGCAGGTCACCAGTGTGCATATTTCCGGCGTGACTGCCTGAAGCGCCATTAAAATGCTGCTGTCAGCTTTTGACAGCGGCATTTAACTAGTTAATAGCTGCGGGTGGATCGCGTTTCTACCTGCAACTATTCTGGCACATGTCAGCTGTTCAAAACATGCCCCACATCAAAGAGAGAGAGTTAAAGGTAGATTAATTTTAAGACTAAGAGATCGAATATAAAAAATAAAATCCATAAAATCACACTGTATCTAATATATAAAGCTCAATGTGGGTGTATATGTATGTATGTACGTATGTCCGGGATTTGCATCTGCATCGTCGCAGCTACAGCCACAAAATTTGGCACAGTCACACATCTGGACCCTGACAGCGTCATAGGTTATGTTGTGAGGCAAAATTTTAACCCCACGCGTTCCAATTCACTAAACAATTTTGCCCCTATCTACATAATGGGGAAAAAGTGTATGCATTGGCATCTGCACCGTCGTAGCTACAGCCACAAAATTTTGCAAAGTCACACGTCTGGACCCTGAGAGTGTCATAAGCTATGTTGTGAGGTGAAATTTTATCCCTAAGCGTTCCAATTCACCAAACAATTTTGCCCCTATCTACATAATGGGGGAAAAGTGAAAGGAAAATTGTTGGAGGCAAATTGACAGCTGCCAGATGTGAACAAGGTGGACTTAAAGAATGAGATCGATGGCGCCAAAGAGTATATACCATACAGTTGCTAAGGTGGGGCCCTGACATGGGATACTCACCACACACGGGGATATGAACACACACACAAAATGCACCACACACTACCACGCGCTTCAACACATATATCACCCTCAGCACACATTTCACCACACATACACCAACCTCGCCACATAAAAGTTGAAACTCAAAAGTCGCCACTCAAAACTCACCACGCTGTCCCAGAGCTGTTTAAATGATGAAAAATGAGCTGTGATTGGTTGCTATCAGCAACAGTTTTCTTTGTAGACAGTTGTGGTAACTGAGGCCTAATATTCTTATCATTTCTATCGTCCTTATGTAAAGCTGGAAATAACACAATTTACTACCGTGCCAACACAGCCCACCCTCTGACACAGACTGCAGTGGGAGCCCAGTATCACGCAGGATAGTGTTAGATACACAGCTCAGCAGTCAGTATCACGCAGGATAGGATTAGATAAACGGCTCAGCAGTCAGTATCACACAGGATAGGATTAGATGCACTGTTTTTATGTGCAATATAATCATTATAATTTGTAATAACTAATCACAGTTGGTTACTATGCCCAGGAAACACCGGGCTGTTCAGCTAGTAAATTATATAAATTTATCGGGTTTTCTAGGAGATGGATGTGTAAAAATCGGACGGCACATGCATGGTCCATGTGCCGTGCAATTTTTTTTCTTGCACCCATTGACTTGCATTGGTGAGTCTTTTCCGATATATGTGGCAAATCCCAGCATGCTGATATTGTTTTCTCAATCCGATCTGAGCTGAGAAAAAAATTGCAGATGAGCATGAAATCATAGAAAAACATTAGTCAGAGTGAAATTCGATTTTTTTTATCAGATTGCACTCGTCCGTTTTTCTCGCAATTGAGTATGAGCCCTTAGATCCAATAGCTGGGCTACAAAACATGTAACTCACTGACATTGAGAACAAATATATTCTAACTCAAACGACTGTTCAAGGTATGCAAATATCTCTCAAGATGCACACCTAGTAGCATTGTCCATGGTGCACATACTAAATGGGGATAAACAGTACAGATAAAAGCATAAAAACACCAAACTTTGCTCTTGATCTAAATTATGATATTCTGTTTATCTATGCACTTTAAATGCATCGCTCGCTCCACTCAGAAGCGTCGCTTAGTGTATTTTGCACTTGCATTCGTCCAACCAGCAAGCACAGGTGTTATTACTAGCTTGGGAACCTTTTGGGATATTGTCCATTTTACCAGATTATTAACATCAGTCTCCAGCCGTGGGCTTTCTCTCTGCTCGTTATGAAAATTACACTGGAGCCCACGCCATTTTTTATTTTTTTTAATTTAATTCTTAAGTTTATACAGGAGGTACACAGCTGCTGAATACAACTCCAATCAATGTCGCCTGGTCGCGCTAATCTCAGGGACACCAGGCGACAATGTTGATAGCTCGCTTCAGCAGCTGGCGCCTGGGAACAGCTACTGTACTGCTTTTCCCAGACGCCGGTACGTGTCACACAGACGGCACATGGATGTGACACACAAACACACAGATGGCAAATGGATATATGGATGTAACACATGTACATACCGATGGCACACAAGCATGGAACATGAATCTCACCAGTACTCTTTTTTTCCTGCACAAGTATCACCAGTACTTGTGAAGGGGGCCTTACCTGGACAATAGGAGTGTTGATCCAAGTATGGGGTCAGTCATATAGCACAGTATAGTTAATTCAGTATAAAATAAATATAAACTTTTATTTCTAAATGCAAACTTTTTTTTACTTTTTGCTTCATTTTAACCTCATCTCTCAATAGAATATTAAAGGATTTGAATATGGTTTGAGTTTAAATTGGACATAAAAGACTCTAGCCTTGGTCTCTTCATTACAGTAACAGCATGTGGTAACATCACCCCACAAGCAGTGGCTAAAGGATGAATCACACTTTAATAGGCAGTGAACAGGTAGATAGAAAGGTTAAACCTAATTGTTGTCTTTAAAGGGATTTTTCAGGGATAAGAAAATTTACTTTTTAATAATGTGATTTGCAGATTTACTGAATAGCATATTACCAATCAAGTTGTCCAAGCATGATGATTTACATATTCTTTAAACTTAAGAAAGGTTTTGACCTATACAATTTTGAAAAAAATAAACCTTGCTCTTGAAAAAAAAAAATATTTATTCATTTATTTTTTTCCTTTAAGACCGTTGAAAACTGTGTGTGCATTATGAGAAACCTTTCCTACCGGTTAGCTGCAGAAACTTCTCAGGGACAGCAAATTGGAACTGATGAACTTGATGGATTACTTTGTGGTGATACCAGTAACAAAGATACTGAAAGTTCAGGATGTTGGGGAAAAAAGAAGAAGAAAAAGAAATCTTTAGATCAGGTGAGTAATTTTGTTCTTCATTTATCTATACAAAGACAAGTCAGATTTCTGAAAGTCACAAAGTCTATTTTTATAGGGCCAGCAGTTGGCCCTCACTTTTCTTAGGCCAGGTTCATACTGCGTTAAGGCAGCCCGTTCAATGCATAGCATTGACGGGCTGCATTAACACTATAGCATAACGCGATCGCGTTATGCTATACCGCTAGTGCAGATGATTCTTCTGTGCTAGCGGTGACGGAGCCTCAGACGCTGCAGCCCGTGTCCAAGGCTCCGTCACAGAATGACAGCACATCGCTAGCGCATGCGTTAGTGATGCGCCCGATAATAGGGGTTAATGGCAGCGTTAACGGACTGCCATAACGCAGTATGATCCCAGCCTTAGAGAGCCATCAGCCGCCTATGCTTTGTTGCTACCATTATTAAACAGTATATGAAAAAAAAAGGTAAAGTAATTCAGCTCACCCCTTTTTGGTCGTCCTCCTGTGTTCTGGATTCACACCCTGCGCGCAGATTAGCCTTGGACTCCAGGCAGATAATTGATGATGCAAAAAACCATGCATTAATCCAGCGACTATGGGCACTAGAATGTATTTAAAACTTCTGGTTCATTTTATACATATTAAAATACAGTGCAGCATGTTGCAGCCTCAGGGCTGAACTTGAGGAACAACAATCCTACGCGTTTCAGCTATAGGAAGCAAAACCCTTAATCATGGTTATCCATGATTAAGGCTTCCTATAGCTTTGAACACATTTACTGGATAGCCACAGTAAAACTAAGTTCACATTATTTATTTGCTGCTCCTATACTATTTGCTTATGCATTGAAAGCAAGGCCTGCCCCAAAGTTACCCACACCCCAATAAGCCTTTGAACAAACGTACTGGATGGCCACAGGAAAACCAAGTTTACATTATTCATTTGGGACTCCCATACTGTTTGCTTATGCATTGAATGCAAGGCCTGCCTGCCCCAAAATTTACATGCACCCCAATAAGCCTTTGAACCCACGTACTGGATGGCCACATGAAAACCAAAGTTCCCATTATTATGATTTTTTTAAGTCACATAAAGTGAATACAAGGCCCGACCCAAATTTAGCACGCACTCCAATCCCACAATGAATAAATGTGGAGGATGATCTCTGAAAAATATTTTCCCAATTTAAAGGAGTGGGTATCCTATACTTGTAATACCAATATATTTCCTCCTGGGGGGTACACCAACATACTGTGTCAACATTTTTTTTACAGGCATCATAAACACAATGATGTGGTTTCCTACACAGTTGCTGCCGGGAAGGTGCAGATTTGTAGCAGAAATATGGAGTATGTGTCGTTGGATGAAGTGATCAGGAAAAGGGGCATGATGACGGTGGGAATGGGAACTGTAGAGATCCACCATATTAGTGGACGGGGATTTACTCACTTAGCCATTCTTTGAGGCATACGCGGGGACACTCCGGGTTAAACAGTTCATTCGGTGTATTAGACATCATCATAAACCGCTCTTCATGAACATAATAGTGCGTAGCTTCCAGTACAATGCCCGTTAAACATGCAGTGTTACCACATAAAGCATACAAAGTCTCTTACTGACCCCTGTCAGCATTACTCACCCCTGTCAGCATTACTCACAGTTCATCCCTCACAGGATATAAGGGAAGCGGCCGCACTTGGATCAATGTTCCAGATAGAGCCTTGCTCACTAGGCCGTCTACAGTTGCAGAGCCACAGCCGGACAGGAGCTTCCCTACACAGAGCCATCACAGACTCTACCAGGTCTGGGCCTTTCCATGTGCTCTTCCAGGAAGTTCAGTCCCAGACACTTCCAACACACCCAGGCCTTCCGAGACCTTGCACTCTGAACACTCAGGATCAAACACGCACAACCCATGTGACCAGACCTCAGACACACTACATGGTACGTGACCACACCCACAAGTGAGGTATGGATCACATGGTCATGACCTCACTACAGGTCCTATTTCATACAGCCACACATACAGGCTTTATCCTGGGCATTCAGACACACGCCGACATGCATATTCTGAGTAGCATATACAGTGCACCCTAGCTTTAACAGAGGTTACCGCACCACAGAACGTACAGGATTAATAACAGGGGGGCTATGGAAGGTATGAGATCCAGGATCCAGCCTTCAATTATTAGTCGTTTACCCACCACTAATTACTGGATTGCGTTTGATGCCCATCAGAAGATAGCTGTAACAGATACGCGTCTGAAGCTAGGCCTAAAAGATGCCCGTGAAAAATTGGTTGCCAAAGACACACGTTTCCGTATAAAGGGTAAAGGGCAAGATACTCATGAGATGCTGAATTCTTGACAGCAACAGGTCAATGTTGGAGGACAACCAACAAAACTGATGGATGCTTATGAAAAACTAAGTTTAAAGAGGAGTGCACCTGCTGTAACTATCAATTCACCCATGGCATAAGGTTCTTCATCTTCACCCATAAATATTACCAGGACCATCAAAATTTCACAGCCGAAAGCTATTTCTTTAGGTGTAATAAACAATGTTAAAGGAATACAAATAAACATTGTTAACCACGAACCAGGGAAACCACAGATTTCCTCTTTACAACATATGAACGATGATGGTATTGCTGACAACTTGGAACTTTCCCACATCCCCACAAGGAGATGAAAATCACAGCTGCCAACACTGTGCAAAAAAAGCCAGGAATGTCTGGAAATTCATTTTCTCTTAGGCAAAATTCACCTCTTACTAAAAAGCACTCTTTAAATCCTCAGGGTCATCAGCAGTAATCCAACCAACTGTATTTAAGATTAAGCTCTGATGAGACAAGCACAAATTGGAGACTATAATAAGAGAGACCCCCAAGTCACATATGGGCCCAGAGACTCCTTCAAAAAATCCTTCATTTTGCTTCTTGTGGTTAGTTTAGCGCTGATCACCAGCAGGTAGATGATGTTTGAAGGAGTCTGGCATCAGACATTGGACATTCAATCCTGTTCCCAGCATTCTTGTACAGTTAGCCTTCGCTGTGGGGCAGATGCGTTATTGCCTCAAGAATTTCCATTTTACCCTTGCTCTAGTATTCTGATCCAGCACAATTATGGTTATACTTTTATGTCAAGGGAGGCTAAATGTTGAATAACTTGTTTAAATGTCTTCAATTATCTGGTTCTGCTTAACCCCTTTGCCCCCAAAGGTGGTTTGCACGTTCATGACCGGGCCAATTTTTACAATTCTGACCACTGTCCCTTTATGAGGTAATAACTCTGAAACACTTCCATGGATCCTGGTGATTCTGACTCTGTTTCTCGTGACATATTGTAATTCATGATAGTGGTAAAATTTCATTCATATAACTTGCATATATTTGTGAAAAAAATGGAAATTTGGCGAAAATTTTGAAAATTTTGCAATTTTCCAAATTTGAATTTTTATGCCCTTAAATCACAGAGATACGGCACACAAAAAACTTAAGTAACATTTCCCACATGTTTAATTTACATCAGCACAATTTTGGAACCAAAATTTTTTTTGTTAGGAAGTTATAAGTGTTAAAAGTTGACCAGCGATTTTCTCATTTTTACAACACCATTTTATTTTTACAGACCACATCACATTTGAAGCCACTTTGAGGGGTCTATATGATAGAAAATACCCAAAAGTGAAACCATTCTAAAAACTGCACCCCTCAAGGTGCTCAAAACCACATTCAAGAAGTTTATTAACCCTTCAGGTGCTTCACAGGAATTTTTTGAATATTTAAAAAAAATGAACATTTAACTTTTTTCACAAAAAAAATCGTTCAGGTTCAATTTTTTTTATTTTACCAAGGGTAAAAGGAGAAATTGGACTGGAAAAGTTATTGTGCAATTTGTCCTGAGTATGCTGATACCTGAAATGTGGGGGAGAACCACTGTTTCGGCGCATGGCAGAGCTCAGAAGGGAAGGAGCGCCGTTTGACTTTTTCAATGCAAAATTGGCTGGAATTTTGATCGGACGCCATGTCGCGTTTGGAGAGCCCCTGATGTACCTAAACAGTGGAAACCCCCCACAAATGACACCATTTTGGAAACTAGACCCCCCAAGGAACTTATCTAGATGTTTGGTGAGAACTTTGAACCCCCAAGGACTTCACAGAAGTTTATAACGTACAGCCGTACAATTATAAAATCATATTTTTTCCACAAAAATGATCTTTTCACCCTCAATTCTTACTTTCCCAAGGGTAACAGGATCCTAAAAGTTATTGTGCAATTTGTCCTGAGTACGCTGATACCCTATATGTGGGGGTAAACCACTATTTGGGCACATGGCAGAGCTCGGAAGGGAAGCAGCGCCATTTGACTTCTTTGGCTGGATTTGAGATTGGACACCATGTCGGGTTTGGAAAGCCCCTGATGTACCTAAACAGTGGAATCCCCCCACAAGTGACCCCATTTTGGAAACTAGACCCCCTAAGGAACTTATCTAGACGTGTGGTGAGCACTTTAAGCTCCTCCAGTGCTTCACAGAAGTTTATAATTCCCGGGCGTGAAAGTAAAAAAATCGTATTTTTTCCACAAACATGATCATATAGTCCCCATTTTTTTTATTTTCCCAAGGGTACCAGGAGAAATTGGATGCCAAAAGTTGTTGTTCAATTTGTCCTGAGTACCCTGATACCCCAAATGTGGGAGAAAACTACTGTATGGGCCCACGTCGGGGCTCGGAAGGGAAGTAGTGACGTTTTGGAATGCAGACTTTGATGGAATGCTCTGCGGGTGTCATGTTTCCTTTGGAGAGCGCCTGATGTACCTAAACAGTGGAAACCCCCCACAAATGACACCATTTTGGAAACTAGACCCCCTAAGGAACTTATCTAGATGTGTGGTGACCACTTTGAACCCCCAAGGGCTTCACAGAAGTTTATAACGCCCGGGCATGAAAATAAAAAAATCATATTTTTTTCCCACAAAAATGATATTTTTGCCCCCAATTTTTTATTTTCCTAAGGGCAACAAGAGAAATAGGACCACAAAAGTTGTTTTGCAATTTGTCCTGAGTAGGCTGATACCCCATATGTGGGGGTAAAACACTGTTTGGGCGCATGGCAGAGCTTGGAAGGGAAGGAGCACCATTTGACATTTTCAACACAGAATTGGCTGGAATTGAGATGAGAAGCCATGTTGCGTTTGGAGTGCACCTGATGTGCCCAAACAGTGGAAACCCCCCAATTCTAACTCGAACCCTAACCCCAAAACACCCCTAACCCTAATCTCAGCCCTAACCCTAGCCCTAACCCTAACCCTAGCCCTAGCCCTAACTCTAATGGGAAAATGGAAATAAATACATTTTTTTAATTTTATTATTTTTCCCTAACTAAGGGGGTGATAACGGGGGGTTTGATTTACTATTTATGGTGGTTTTTATTTTTGTCAGCTGTCACACGCTAAAAGACGCTTTTTATTGTAAAAAGAGTTTTTTGCATCGCCACATATTGAGAGCTATAATTTTTCCGTATTTTGATCCACTGAGTCATGTGAGGCCTTATTTTTTGCGGGATGAGTTGACGTTTTTATTGGTATCATGTTTGGGCACGTGACATTTTTTGATCGCTTTTTATTCTGATTTTTGGTACGCAGAACGAACAAAAACCAGCCTTTCATGAATTTCTTTTGAGGGGTGCGTTTACACCATTCCGCGTGTGGTAAAATTGCTAAAGCAGTTTTATTCTTCGGGTCAGTACGGTTACAGTGATACCTCATTTATGTCTTTTTTTATGTTTTGGCACTTTTATGCAATAAAAACAATTTTATTTAAAAAATAATTATTTTTGCATCGCTTTATTCTGCGAGCTATAACTTTTTTATTTTTTCTGTTGATGCTGTGTGGTGGCTCGTTTTTTGCGGGACAAGATGATGTTTTCAGCGGTACCATGTTTATTTATATGCGTCTTTTTGATCGCGCGTTATTGCACTTTTTGTTTGGCGGTATTATAATAAATCATTATTTTTTGCTTCGTTTTTTATTTTTAGGGGATTCGCTAAAAGGGTTATCTAATGGAACAGTTTTATAGGGCAGGTCAGTACGGACGCGGCGATACCAAATATGTGTACTTTTATTGTTTTTTTTTTTATTATTTCCAAAAAATGAATTTATTAGGGAATATTTTTTTTTTAAATTTATTAAGCGATTTTTTAAAAATTATTTTTACACTTTTTTTTAACTTTATTAGGTTGTCCCAGGGGGGACATCACTGTTCTGTGACAGATCGTTTCCAAAAAATGAATTTATTAGGGAATATTTTTTTTTTTAAATTTATTAAGCGATTTTTTAAAAATTATTTTTACACCTTTTTTTAACTTTATTAGGTTGTCCCAGGGGGGACATCACTGTCCTGTGACAGATCGCTGATCTGTCACATCACAGATCACTGTGACAGATCAGCAATCTGTCACAGGCAGTGTGCAGGTTTTCTCCATGCCTGCGCTTTGCAGGCACTGAGGAAGCCAGCTCCCTGCAGGCCCCCGAAGGTCCCCGTCGCCATCTTGGATCCGGGTACCTGCAGGGAAAGAGCCCCCCTGCAGCAGCGCTGCACATTGCACTGCTGTGGGGGGCTCAGGGAAGCACGGAGGGAGCCCCCTCCCTGCCGATGCTTCCCTTTAACCCCCAGTACACCGCGATCGTGTTTGATCGCGGTGTGCAAGGGGTTAACATGTCGGGGGCGGTCCGTGACTGCCCCTGGCACATAGTGCCGGGTGTCAGCTGTGATAATCAGCTGATACCCGGCCGCTGATCGCGCTAGATGTACTATCCCGTCCATGGGCATAGGGGCCCGGGTCCCATGGACGGGATAGTACGTCTGATGTCAGAAAAGGGTTAAAGGATAATCTTTGTTGTTTTGTAGTCTTAATATCTGGATTCCTCCAAATGGATATGAAGACCTGCATATTCCAGTAAATTGGGGGGGAATTACTAAGTGTCCACCGACTGTGTTCTAGACAAAAAAATATTATGCCTAATTACTGTTTCACACTGTGAAAATGTAATCCAGAACTCTACAATCGTAGGAAATACTAATTGCCCTGCGGCTGAAGCATGTTGTGATCTGAATACAGAGAAATGCTGAAGGGAAGTAGATCATGCTAAGGCGGGCGTCACATACAACATATAAAATTACGGAACGTATTTTATGGCCGTAATACGCATAAATGGTCCCTAAATAGTGATCTGTATGTCATCCGTTGTCAGGGTGTGGCATTTTCCCATGTAAGCACCCATATGTAATCTGTATGTGATCCGTAAATCGTTTTTGTGACATCGGCGGTCGTGCCCACCGATGCCCCATCTGCGACGGCACCCGCCGCAGCCTCTTCTCACCTGCGCGCCTCCGTCCGTGCGCGCGCCCTTCCTGTCTTCCGTCCTGCTGCGGTCGCACGCGCCAGCCTTAGGTTGCGGGCGCACGCCCGTCCGTCCTCGTTATCTGGAGGTGGGCGTCGCTGAAGGGCTGGGCTTAGGAAGCACTTCCTGGCGCTAAGGTACTTCAGGTGTCCTCCCTAGGAGGAGGACGCCTGGTGATTGTGTGGAACTCCCGCACTGTTCTGGCCGTATTCTTCCTGTCTAGTGCTACTACTTGGTGCTCGTCTCTGCCCCTGTTCCTGTGTTGTCTCCATCCTCCCTGCCTGCCTCTGTTCCTCCTCTCCCTTCAGTCCTCGCTGTCTGTCCCTACCTTCCTGCTGGTATTCAGTTCCCCTTGTCCGTCTCCTGCCTTCCTGGTCTCCCTGTCTTACACCCGTCCGGATATATATACATAACTCCCCTGGGGTTTCCTCATCTGCCCTCCTCTCCTCTGTGCCTCGTCCTGTTGCCCCTACGGGCATTTCTGCTGGGTTCCTTCTTCCTCTAATACTCTCGTCTAGGTAACCTTGTCTCTGTCCGTATTTCCTGTCCCACCTCTTGCCTTGCTTCTCCTTGAGCCGTCCCTCTTGGTAGCGGCTGTCGCGGTTCTGACCTCTGTGGTATTGCCCCTAACGATCCCTGTACAGGGGTTGGTCATCACCTGGTGCGCTCGGCCCAGGGGCTCCAGATCCGCGATCCAGAGGGTCAACTCTCGGACGTAGTCTGCTCCTGAGCGTCACAGTATTTTTCTTGCAACCTTGCAAAATGGACATTTAACGGTTTTGAGGCCTGCACATAATTTCAATCATCATCAACAACCCTATTTATTACCTCTCCACCAGGTGCCAGCCTCCAATCTACCCATTTTGCTGCTGTGCTTGTGTTGGTGTCTTGCTGGTTGTTAGCAAACATGTCAGACACACTTCAGTTCACCCCAACTGACCGTGTTCTGTGCAACTGGGTTTTGTCCCGCCACTTTGGCCAGCCATACCCAGTGATTGTGGATCCGAGGAGGAGGAGACGGATGTGGGTGCATCCACATTTGAGACGCCTCAATAAAGGCCATTTTCACAGGCTGTATGCAGCTCTGAGGACACATCCCGACAAGTTTTTCCTCTATTGTCGGATGACCGTTTCTACCTTTTGATGTTTTGTTGGAGACACTTGCGCCCAGAGATCACCTTCCAGGACACCCGGATGTGCAAATGTATCTCTGCGGAGAAGCGCCTTCTCCTTACGTTATGGTATGTATTCCTCAGCTACAGAATGTATTTTTTGATGATTTGTTTTCTAAATACTTCTCTTACTCAGTAACCCCTTTTTTGCTGAGTGACATTCTTAATGTTTCCCAAATCTATGCTCTAAGGAAGAATACTTTGATGTTTTATTACACATTACATAGCCGTGTTACATATGTATATGTAGTGTAAGCCTAAAATCTTACTTACCCACTGTTCTGGTTATCTATATGTAATGTGTGCATCCTTTAGCATGTAGTAATGTACATATTTTGTCCATTTGTTTAATTGTAGGTTCCTCACAACAGGCCTTTCTTAGGCCGCACATCATCTGGAGTTTTTGATTGGGCAATCGACAGTATCTGGCATAGTTCGGGCTACATGTTCGCAAATCTGGACCAGACTTCGTCAACTGGTCATGCCAGAGCCAAAGATGGGAGACTGGTTGAGGATTAACAGGGGATTTGAGGCGCACTGCCAATTCCCCAATTGTATTGGAGCCCTGGATGGGAAACAGAACCGTGTGCGTAAGCCACCGAACTCAGGGTCCCAATTCTATAATTATGAACAATATTTTTCTGAAGTTTTGTTGGCTCTGGTTGACAATAACTACCGGTTTATAATTGTAGACATTGGGGCTTATGGAAGAACTGGAGACTCTCGAGTCTTCAATACTTCCATTATGGGTCGGCGGCTGCGCAATAACCAGTTGGACCTACCACCACCAAGTTAGCTGCCAGGCTCAACTCAAGTAGTGTTATCTTATGTCCTAGTGGGGATGAAGCCTTCCAATTGACCAAGCATGTAATGAGGCCATACCCACGCAGAAACCTTGAAGACCGGTGCAGGATTTTTAATTTGTGCCTTTCACGTGCCCGATGTCTGGTGGAGTGCGCCTTCGGCATTCTTTGTGCCAATTGGCGTGTCCTCCAGTCTGCCATTCAGATGAGTGAAGCCAACGTTAATGAGGTCATCAAAGCTTGTGTGGTCCTCCATAACTTCACTAGACTGCATGATTGATCCTCATCTGATGTGGTTGAAGGTGTGGTGGACAATGGGGATAGGCCTAGGCCACATGTTCTCCCTTTACGTTGTCCTCTCTCAGGAATCAAAGTCCATGATGTGTTCACACAGTATTTTGTTTCACCTCAGGGTGCTACTACCTGGCAAGATCAGGCTGTATCTATGTTGTGATGTTCTTTTGTGTGTGTATATAAATATTTTTTTTCCTGTCCTATGGTTTGTGTGTCATGTTAATTTGCCTCAACGATGTGTTACTTATTAGATTTCTTAAAATATTGAAAGAAGAGGCAAAAAGTTGCATTTTCCTATTTTTTTATAAATGCAAAAGATAACTTAGGATAGTGGTTACCATATTTTTGTCATATGGCAGATATTGCCCTTAACATTTGGGCTTTTCTGTATTCAACATTGTTTGGACAACCAAATGGCTAACAAGAAAAAAAATTTGCTAACGCAAGCAAATAACCAACTTTTTTTTATAATTGCTGGTAGCTTGGCGGAGGTGATGGCGGTAGGCCTTCATCTCTTTGTTGGGGGTTGGGGTGCCCAACTTGACCATCACCCCGTTAGGGTGGATGATCCTGGCCCTGTGGTAATATGTGGCCATGGTCATGTAGCTGTGCACCAGTGGCCATAAGGAAAATGGAGATTATACCCCTGTGGCTGATTGTAGCCACATCCATCATACCCCCAATATGACCATGTCGTCCAAACCCAGGTTGTGGCCAGCTTCCAACACCGGGTCTGTACAAGTAGCCATATTGGGCAAGTTGGTTATAGGCTGCCATTTGGCCCTGTTGTGGCCAAGGTTGGTTTGGGGGGAATGGGTGGAGGTGTAAGCGCACGTGCAGGCGGAACTTCAGATCCTAATTGAGCATGCACATCTAGGTGTTGGGAAATGCGGAGACGGTTACGGGGTGAGAGCTGCCACCTCTCAAGATACTCAAACACTTCATATGGGTCATTGGGGTGTGTGCATGCTTCAATTAGGATCTGAATGGATCCTCGCACACATAGCCTCACCTCACGAGGTAGGGGACAGAGGTACCGGGCCAGGCTTCGTGAATATGCCTCTTCACCCTCATCCTGGGCAGCCCTGGACAGGTAATTGAGGACACCTGTGTCTACATGCCTCCGGGTATCAGAGGCAGTGTTGTCTCTTCTCCGTGTACCATGGCAGCCTACGGCTGCAGGCTGGGGGAGCCCTCAAGATGGCAAGTAGGGCTGCTGCTGTTGCCGAGGTCTTCTACGTTGCTGGGTGCTGGTGGCTCTGCTGGTTCTGGACCAGGTCCAGAAACAGATGCTGGTCCTGGTTCTGGTGGAGCATGAGGGTTGCAAATGTTCGGCTCAGAACATGGACCAGACACCTCTTCACCTCCCCCGGCCGGGTCTATAATGGCCTCAGAATCCGACCCTGTCTCCCTCTCTGTGAGGTTGGACTGAGCTCTGTTAGGAAATGTAATAAACAAAAATAAATGTAGCTCTCACCCTAAACAGCATATGTGTCATGTGGTGTGATGTCTGTACTTACGGTAATAGATCCATAATGGGTGCCAAAAAAGACAAGCGGTCAAAATATATATATTTGCGATTGGTCTGTGCTGCTGCCCCGCTCCTGGCCCTCTGCTGTCTTTCCCGCCGCTACTGGTCGCGGATGCTGCGCTAGCGTCTCATCACATCCTCAACTACAATGTGAAGGAAAAATGTCATTTTGGGAAATGTGCCAAGCAATTTTCCTAACATATCACATAGTTATGTGGCCTAGTAGGGTGTGCTTTATTTCCTAAATTTCTTTTACAAACAAAGATAACTACATACACAGTATAGGATTTTAGGGGCTAATTTAAAGAAAGGTGACTTCTGGCCTTTAAGATGATTGGTAAAAAAGGCAATTACTTACTAATTTGTTGCTGCTCCTCACGTTGCCATTGCCCAAACTCTGGAAAGATCTGCACACAGATGCGCCTCCATGCCGCCTCTTTTCTGGCTCTGTCGGAATAATGGGCATCCCGTTGGTCCCAAATTTCGGGCCTTTCCTGGACTAACACAATCAATAGCTCCACATTAATGTGGGTAGACATGATGCTGTACTCCATGGAGGCGTACTTCCTGGATGTCTGGAGCGCTTTTTGAGCTAATTTGCATGTCTAAGCTTCCTGATAATGGTTTGGCCAATTTCCTGTCACCAGGATAAGTCTTGCGTATTTCTCACAAGTCACACATGTGGTCCGTGTGTAATGCATTTTTTTTGCGCACCCATAGACTTACGGGCGTACTACGATGACAATCGCAGCATGCTGCGATTGGCACGGCCCGTAAAAAATACGCGAGAAAAATACGGCTGATGGGAGCTACCCCATAGAGAACCATTGGTCCGTGTGCAATGCGTGTTTTTAACGCCTCTCACTCATCCGTATTTATCTCTAGTGTGACGCCGGCCTAATAGTGATCTACATGCTGAGATATATACAGAGGAATGCTGGGAGGACACAGATTGTGGTTTTCTATTCACTTCATCTGCATCTACAAATTTGTATTTTAATGCTGATAATAAAAAAAATTCTCAAGTGTAGGCAGAACTTTAAATTGATATTTATTTGGACTCCTCATTGGGAGGGGGGACACAAGAAACGATAGGTGAACAATGCTGACACTAAAAACACCCCTTTGAAAACAATAACGTTGCTGTTGCATCATGGAACAAGTTCACCCTGGTGATCTAGTGGTATCATCGTAAGAGACGTGGAGGATGGCCTCCTAAAAATGTTTTCCCAGTTTACAGGAGCTATACTTGTAATGCCCATGCACTACTGTAAGTGCATGAGCTGCCAAACCTCTTCCCCTGGGGAGTACACATCAAGATAAAGAAACCACTGGAGCCATAGGCGGAGGAGGACATGACTTGGGGATGGTTGGACCTTTACTCTTGCAGCTTTTTTGGTATAGTGGTGTAGATTTTAAGCAAGAGTGATGTTGCTTTCAGAGTAAAGCTGGAGTCACACACAGCGACTTACCAGCGATACCGACACCGATATCAAGGTGTCAGGATCGCTGGTAAGTCGCTATGTGATCGCTGGTGAGCTGTCAAACAGACAGCTTCACCAGCGATCAGCACAGCGATGCCGAGCACCCGGCATCGCTTGCCATCCCAGTAAAAAATAGAATTAAAATAAAAAATATTGTTATTCTCACCTTCCGACATCCCGCGCAGCATTCCCGCTTCTCTCCACGCTCCGGTCCCAGTGATCCTTTGCGAGAATGAACACGATGACGTCCGTTCTCGCGGGATCGCGAAGTCTTGCGGTAATTCTTGCAAAGGATCACTGGGACCGGAGCGTGGAGAGAAGCGGGAATGCTGCGCGGGATGTCGGAAGGTGAGAATAACAATGTTTTTTATTTTAATTCTATTTTTTACAGCTGATCGCTGGTCTCCCGCCTGTCACACGCAGCGATTCGTGCAGGCCAGCGGGAGCCCAGCGATCAAAAATATGTCCAGAGGTTTCTTGCAGCGATCAGCGATACTGGCAGGGGGGCCGGTCGCTGATCGTTGTCACACACATTGATCTCGTTGGTGAGATCACTGTTACGTCACAAAAGTTGTGACTCAGCAGCGATATCGCCAGCGAAATTGCTATGTGTGACTCCCGCTTAAGAAGCACAGTATGTATGTGCCTGGGGGGTTACTGTGAGGATGGTGGGGCTTATATAGAACAGGAAATCTGTCTCTCTCCCTCTTTCTTACACATGATGAACAGGAGGAAGCATTTCCCGAACTCCCGCCCCTGTTTATAATCATTGAATCATGAAACGAAACCCGACCTTAGCGTGAGGTCGGCCACGAGGTCGGCGACTTTAGCGCCAAAGTCACGTTTCAAAAAACGCTTGAGGGCTCTTTTTGCAGCCAATCAGGAAGAATGGACACTGTGGGCAACGTGATGACAAAGGCAGCGGTCACCACCATCTTGGAGAAGGGCATGCAAGTGATTGGCTTGCTTTGTGGGGCGTCACAGGGGGTTTAAAAGGACGGGGACGCTGAACTCCATATTACTCATGCTGATCTCAGAATAGGGAGAGCTGCTGCTGTTTCTGTAGGGAGAGTGTCAGGCAGGGAAGAAGATACCAAAAACTGATTCTGCTGCTAGCGATTTTGCCTGTACAACACACCAGTCACTGTGGAGTGCAAGGGGAGGCTATATTTTGGTGCATCAGCTCTGTTGGTTATTAGGCTGCCTTTTAAGGCTACCTGGTAGCTGCATTGCTGTGTGCCCACTGCTGAGCAAACTGCTTTTTTTAAAGCAATCCAGATTTTATTGTTTTGTCCTTGTGAGTTACTGAGCGTTCATTTTTCACATACCGTACAGCGGTGTACGCTCCTCTCTCAGTACCGTGTAACGGCTGTTATCACGGCCACAGTGAAGCTATTTGTGTGTGACTCTGTAAGGATAAGTGGAGGAGTTGTTCCGTTCTTACAGACCTCCACCTTATAGTTTTGTCTGGTTTTCAAACAGTTTAGTATATTTGCTGTTTGATTACATTCAAAACTATAGAGAGACAGCGTGTGTCAGTCCGTATACTAAAACATGGAGCTTGACAATTTTACATACACTGGACAGCAGTGTACGTGCACGCTCCTCTCTCAGTACCATGTAACGGCTGTTAACACGGCCACAGTGAAGCTATCTGTGTGTCACTCTGTAAGGATAAGTCGAGGAGTTGTTCCATTCTTACAGACCTCCACCTTATAGTTTTGTCTGGTTTTCAAACAGTTTAGTATATTTTCTGTTTGATTACATTCAAAACTATAGAGAGGCAGCGTGTGTCAGTCCGTATACTAAAACATGGAGCTTGACAATTTTACATACACTGGACAGCGGTGTATGTGCACGCTCCTCTCTCAGTGCCGTGTAGCGGCTGTTATCACGGCCACAGTGAAGCTATCTGTGTGTGACTCTGTAAGGATAAGTCGAGGAGTTGTTCCGTTCTTACAGACCTACACTGTAGGGAGATTCCAGTTCTGCCCAATTCTATATACACCTTGAAGTTTGTCATACACTAGGCAATTTCTGCTGGTCACATTGCGGTGTTAAATAAACAGGGCCTGACTGAATCCCACAGTGTCGTGAAGTGTAGAGACATTCCAATTCTACACAGTCCTCTATACACCCTTCTAACAGCATAGAAAATCTGCCTGTCATATTGCGGTGTTAAATAAACAGGGCCTGACTGAATCCCACAGTCTCCTGAAGTGTAGAGACATTCCAATTCTACACAGTCCTCTATACACCCTTCTAACAGCATAGAGAATCTGCCTGTCATATTGCGGTGTTAAATAAACAGGGCCTGACTGACTCCCACAGTCTCCTGAAGTGTAGAGACATTCCAATTCTACACAGTCCTTTATACACTCTTCTAACAGCATAGAGAATTTGCCTGTCATATTGCGGTGTTAAATAAACAGGGCCTGACTGAATCCCACAGTGTCCTGAAGTGTAGAGACTTTCCAATTCTCCACAGTACTATATACACCTTGAACCATGTTTTACAGTACCAGAGAGTTGGTGTAAATTTGGGTAAATTTTTCCAAAAAATGAGGAAGTGTGGTGGAAGAGTCCGTGGAAGTGGGCGGGGGTTGGCAGCTGGTAATGATGGTGTTGGTGTTGGTAGTGGATCTGCTGGTAGTGGCAAAAGCAAAATAGCACCTAATACTGGAGGTGTTGAGGCTGCGTCATCGTCTGGCTTCACAAGGCCTCGAAGGCTCCCTTTTCTGGGTGTAGGTAAACCACTTCTAAAGCCGGAGCTTCAAGAACAAGTTTTGGCTTACATTGCTGACTCAGCCTCCAGCTCTATCGCCTCCTCTTCTGAAGTTTTAAAAAATAAAAGCACTGAGTCGTCATTGGAAGCTCATGGTCATGAACCACACCTTTCCTTGTGTCCTTCACCCCTACCAAAATTGAAGGATGCGGTAGGCCACACTACAGATTACTCCATGAAGCTGTTTTCACATACCATGCCTGGGTTATCAAGTCAAATCATGAATTACCCAGGCCAAGATGAATCTGACATGGAGTGCACTGATGCACAGCCACTGCTAGATTTATCTGATGGTACATTCACTCAGAGCACTAAATTGTCCTCGCAGTGTACTGAGCCAGAATCTGACCCTGATAAAACTCAGTTGCCCCCTCCCGCATACTATACCACCATACACGGTGACACAGAGGAAGGTGCACATGACATTGAAGAGGAGGTGATGGATGACCCAGTTGTTGACCCAGATTGGCATCCATTGGGGGTAGAGTGTGCCACTGCCAATAGCTCAGAAGAGGAGGAGGAGCAACCGCAGCGGGCATCAACATCGCAACAGTTGTTATCTGGCAGGCCTGGAGCAGTCCAAAAACGGGTTACAAAAACCCAAAAAATTGCAGGACAGCTTGGCCAGACGGTGAAAAAAGCACAGTGTGCAAGGCCTCAAACTGTCTTCCCTTGTAGGAAGAGTGCAGTGTGGCACCTTTTTGAACAAAATCCTAATGATCAGGCAAAGGTAATCTGTAAGAAGTGCACAAAGACCTTTAGCCGAGGGAAAAATCTGAGAAATTTGAATACCAGTTCCATGCTAAGACATTTAACCACCATGCACTTGCAAACGTGGATGGACTACCAAAACTCACGTACCACATGTGCTACTGCTCCCAAAGAAGGTAGTCAGCAACGTAACATTGTTTCCCCCACTGTCCACCGGTTAGCACACCACCAGCAGCAAATGTTGAGTTGTCGTCGCAAGGGCAAATCATTCAGGGAATCACACTGTTATTGCAACGAAAGACTGAATCTAGGCCATCAGAAAGAACACCAACTCCATCACCATCATCATCCCTCTCTCAGTCCGCCATGCCCACCGCTACTTCCACCATATCCAGCTCTCAAGTCCAGCTCACCCTACCAGAGACTATGAGTAGGACAAAAAAGTACTCATCCTCTCATCTGCGTACACTGGCTTTGAACACCCACATTGCCAAACTAATCTCGTTAGAGATGATGCCCTATCGGTTGGTTGAAAGCGCAGCTTTCCGCGAACTAATGGCCTACGCAGTTCCACGCTATGAACTACCCAGTCGTCACTTCTTTTCTCGCAAAGCCATCCCAGCCCTCCACTTTCATGTGAAAGACCGCATTGTCCATGCACTCAAGCTGTCAGTGAGTGGAAAGGTGCACCTCACAACTGATGCATGGTCCAGTAGGCATGGCCAGGGCCGTTACGTATCCATCAATGTGCACTGGGTTAATGTGGTGGATGCAGGGTCCACAGGGGACAGCGGTGGTGGCACAGTGCTGCCTAGCCCACAGTATAGGAAACAGTTGGCTGTAGGCGTTCGACCCTCCTCCTCCAGAAGCGAAAGCTGGTCCACAGAGCGCAGTCGCACGAGCACTGCATCCACAGTTGACAGTGTTGCAAACGAGGTGTCCCCCTATCGATCAGCTAGTGGAAAGCTTCAGCAGGCTATGTTGCAGATGATGTGTTTGGGCGACAGACACACCACAGAGGTACTGGTCAACTACTTTCAGCGACAAACTGAGTCATGGCTGGGCAGTCTACATCTTGAAGCAGGCAAGGTAGTTAGTGATAATGGCCGGAATTTTGTGGCAGCCATAGCCCTTTCAAAACTCAGACACATACCTTGCTTGGCTCACACCTTGAACCTGGTGGTGCAGTGCTTCCTCACTCATTATACGGATTTAACAGGCCTGCTCCTTAAGGTTCGAAGACTGTGCTCGCACATCTGCCGGTCGCCGGTACACTCCAGTCGTATGCAGAAGTTGCAGCAATTGCTCCACCTTCCCAAGCACTAATTATCTACATTGCAACAAGGTGGAACTCCACCCTGCGCATGGTTGAGCGGCTGTGCGAACAAAGGCAGGCCGTAATGCATTTGTGGGAGGATACACTGGCAGGCACTTTGAGGGCAGACATGGAGTTGACAGATGTGCAGTGGTCGAAGCTGAAAGACCTCTGTAAAGTCCTTCAGTGTTTAGAGGAATGCACACGGCTGGTAAGTGCTGACGACGCCATCATAAGTATGAGCAACCCACTTATGCGTCTTGTGATAAAACACTCCGGGATCGCCTTTGCTGGGGTCAAAGGTCACGTGCGTTCAGCATGAAACTCAGGCGCAGAGCTGGGATTCGGGTATAACTGACAGTGGGTCAGGTTTATTAACGGTGAAAGCAATGCAAAAAGGAAATAAAACATAAAACAAATCCTTGCCTGTCCGGCACTAACTAAACAATGGACAACCTAACTACCAACTGGCGGGCTTCTCCTGTCCAGCCAAACCACAGTTGCAGTGGGCACTGCTCTCACGTGTGTCTCTCACACAGACAGGCTCTCTGTGTTCCCAGGCTGAGAAACTCACACAACCACCTGGCATCCTTTTATATCCACCTCCCATTATTCATTAGCAAGCAGGTGCGATACCGACCAGACTAGGCCACATAGGAAAGGAATCTGGGCGAGATATACCTGCCCTCATCCACTATTCCCACATGATTCTCACATATCCCCCCCCCTCTGCTCAGACCACTCCGGTCGAGCAATGACACCCGCCAAACAGTGCACTCGGGACAGGGCATCTGCATTTCCCATCTGTACCCCTGGGCGGTGCTCCACCGTAAAAGTGTAGGCCTGTAGGGCAAGGAACCACCGGGTCACCCGGCTATTCCGTTCCTTGTTCAAGTGCATCCACTTGAGAGGGGCATGGTCAGTGATCAGCCTGAACTTTCGGCCCACCAGGTAATATTTGAGGGCCTCTAGAGCCCACTTAATGGCGAGGCACTCTTTTTCTACGACTGCATACCTTTGCTCGTGTTTATTCAGCTTCCTGCTGAGATAGAGGACTGGGTGTTCCACTCCGTCCCGCACTTGTGAGATTACGGCCCCGATACCGGTATCAGAGGCATCCGTTTGTACCACAAACTCGCTGCGGAAGTCCGGAGTCACCAGTACGGGCTGAGAGCAAAGTGCCCGTTTTAGGCTATGGAAGGCTTCTTCAGCCGCTAAACTCCATTTAATCATGACGGAGTCTTTCCCTTTTGTAAGATCCGTCAGGGGGGTAGCGATGGCTGCAAAATTGGGTATGAACCGGCGATAATAGCCGGCGATCCCCAGGAAGGCTTGCACCTGCTTCTTGTTGACAGGTTGTGGCTAGAGTTGAGCGATACCGTCCGATACTTCAAAGTATCGTATCGGATGGTATCGGCCGATCTTTAAAAAAAGTATCGGTATCGCCGATTCCGATACCGGAAGTCCCATTCAAGTCTATGGGACTTCCGGTATCGGAATAAGAAAAACCCTTTCCTGCCCTTGTACAGCCTCTCTGGGGTCTGTACGGGCCTTTCGGGGGGCTGTGCCGGCCTGCCAGGGGGTCTGTGCAGGCTCCGGTGGTCTGTGCCGTCTGTGCAGGCTCCGGGGGGCTGTGCCGGCCTGCCGGGGGGCTGTGCCGGCCTGCCGGGGGGCTGTGCCGGCCTGCCGGGGGGCTGTGCAGGCTCCGGGGGGCTGTGCCGGCCTGCCGGGGGGCTGTGCCGGCCTGCCGGTGGTCTGTGCAGGCTCCGGGGGTCTGTGCAGGCATCGTCCGATGGGACTACAAGTCCCATCGGGCGATGCCTGCTACCATGACAGTGATTGACACATTAGCCAATGATGGGACAGTAGTAGTCCCATCATCCGGCTAATGTGTTAAATGTAAAAAAAAAATAAAAAAAAAATTACATGCTACATACATACAACATGCATACTACATACATGCTACATTCATACTACATACTACATACATGCTACATTCATACTACATGCAACATACATACTACATATATACTACATGCATGCTACATACATACTGCATGCTACATACATACCACATATATACTACATACATACTACATGCATGCTACATGCATGCTACATGCTACATACATAACACATATATACTACATGCATGCTACATACATACTACATGCTACATACTACATATATACTACATGCATGCTACATACTACATGCTACATACATACTACATATATACTACATGCATGCTACATACATACTGCATGCTACATGCATGCTACATACATACTACATACATACTACATGCTACATACATACTACATATATACTACATACATACTACATACATACTACATGCATGCTACATGCATGCTACATACCACATACATAACACATATATACTACATGCATGCTACATACATACTACATGCTACATACATACCATATACATACTACATGCATGCTACATACATACTACATGCATGCTACATATATACTACATGCATGCTACATACATACTACATGCTACATACATACTACATATATACTACATGCTACATACATACTACATGCTACATATATACTACATATATACTACATGCATGCTACATACATACTGCATGCTACATGCATGCTACATACATACTACATGCTACATACATACCACATATATACTACATACATACAATACATTCATACAATACATACATAGACATACAGTACATATAACATAGAGTAACATACTTACCAATACTTGTCACATTGTTCCCCGAAGCCATTGTCTTTCCGGAATAAATATTAACATAACAAACCACAAAAATACTCACCCACGATCCGAAGCAGTCCACGAGTGTGTCCCACGACGATCTTGGGTAGAGAACTGCAGCATCAGATGATGCTGCCGTTCTCTACGGGCTGCAGGAATCCAATGACGGAAGGTAGGTATCCTTCCGCACTGTATTCCTCCGCCACTTAAAAAAAAAAAAAAGTCCCTAGTCTCACTTTATGCAATTGCTGTGTGGGAATTTCCCACGCAGCAATGGCATAAAGTGAGACTAGGGACTTTTTTTTTTTTTAAGTGGCGGAGGAATACAGTGCGGAAGGATACCTACCTTCCGTCATTGGATTCCTGCAGCCCGTAGAGAACGGCAGCATCATCTGATGCTGCAGTCCTCTACCCAAGATCGTCGTGGGACACACTCGTGGACTGCTTCGGATCGTGGGTGAGTATTTTTGTGGTTTGTTATGTTAATATTTATTCCGGAAAGACAATGGCTTCGGGGAACAATGTGACAAGTATTGGTAAGTATGTTACTCTATGTTATATGTACTGTATGTCTATGTATGTATTGTATGTATGTAGTATATATGTGGTATGTATGTAGTATGTATGTAGCATGCATGTAGTATATATGTAGTATGTATGTAGCATGCATGTAGTATATATGTAGCATGTATGTAGTATGTATGTGGTATGTATGTAGCATGTAGTATGTATGTAGCATGCATGTAGCATGCATGTAGTATGTATGTAGTATGTATGTAGCATGCATGTAGTATGTATGTAGTATGTATGTAGTATGTATGTAGCATGCAGTATGTATGTAGCATGTATGTAGTATGTATGTAGTATATATGTAGCATGCATGTAGTATGTATGTAGCATGCAGTATGTATGTAGCATGTATGTAGTATGTATGTAGTATATATGTAGTATGTATGTAGCATGCATGTAGTATGTATGTAGCATGTAGTATATATGTAGCATGTAGTATATATGTAGTATGCATGTAGCATGCATGTAGTATGTATGTAGTATGTATGTATGTAGCATGCAGTATGTATGTAGCATGTATGTAGTATGTATGTAGTATATATGTAGTATGTATGTAGCATGCATGTAGTATGTATGTAGCATGTAGTATGTATGTAGCATGCATGTAGCATGCAGTATGTATGTAGTATGTATGTAGTATATATGTAGTATGTATGTAGCATGTAGTATGTATGTAGCATGCATGTAGTATATATGTAGTATTTTTTTTTTTTTTAACATTTAACACATTAGCCGGATGATGGGACTACTACTGTCCCATCATTGGCTAATGTGTCAATCACTGTCATGGTAGCAGGCATCGCCCGATGGGACTTGTAGTCCCATCGGACGATGCTTGCACAGACCCCCGGACATCAGCACAGCCCCCCGGCAGGCCGGCACAGCCCCCCGGCAGGCCGGTACAGACCCCCACAGGGTGCACAGACCACCGGCAGGCCGGCACAGCCCCCCGGCAGGCCGGCAGAGACCCCGGGCAGTCCACACAGCCCCCCGGCAGGCCGGCACAGCCCCCCGGCAGGCCGGCAGAGACCCCCGGAAGGCCCGAAATGACGGCGCATCATGATGCGCACACACCGCGCATCATGATGACGTCAGGCCGTCAATCAACTGAACTTCCGATTCCGATGCCGAATTCCGATATTGAAAAAATATCGGAAGTCGGTATCGGAATTCCGATACAGCAAGTATCGGCCGATACCCGATACTTGCGGTATCGGAATGCTCAACACTAGTTGTGGCCAGTCCTGAACCGCCTGAATCTTATCAACCTGGGGTTTAACAACACCCCTCCCAATTACATACCCCAAATACCGGGCTTCTTCTAGCCCGATGTGATATTTCTTGGGGTTCGTGGTTAGACCTGCCTCCCACAGGTCGTCAATCACAGCTTGTACTTTCTGGAGATGAGTCTCCCAGTCCAAGCTGTAAATGACAATGTCGTCCAAATAGGCCGAAGCGTACTGCCTATGTGGCCTCAGGACTCGATCCATCAGTCTCTGGAAGGTCGCCGGTGCTCCGTGCAGTCCAAACAGCATATACACATACTGAAATAGACCTTCTGGGGTAGCAAATGCCGTCTTTTCTCTGGCAGACTCCGCCAGAGGGATCTGCCAATACCCCTTTGTTAGGTCTAGGGTCGTAATATATTGGGCTTTTCCTAACCGATCTATTAACTCGTCGACCCGGGGCATAGGGTAGGCATCAAATTTTGAGACCGCATTCAGTTTCCTGAAGTCATTGCAGAACCGGATGGTGCCGTCCGGTTTAGGAATTAGCACAATCGGGCTGGACCAAGCACTGTGCGATTCCTCAATGACACCTAACTCTAACATTGCCTTCACTTCTCGGGAAACGGCTTCACGGCGCGCTTCCGGGATTCGGTAGGAATTTACGTGAACTGTGACACCAGGTTCCGTTACGATGTCATGTTTCATTAGCGTAGTCTGCCCAGGTTTTTCTGAGAAAAACTTTTGGTTGTGAAGTAGAAACTGCCTGACCTCAGTCTTTTGCCGCTCCGAGAGAGTCTCTGCAACCCGTACCTCCGGTACGGTATGCAAGCAGACGGGACGGGCCAGCTCCGCTGACAAGGCAGACCGATCTTTCCAGGGTTTTATCAGATTTACATGATAAATCTGTTCAGGTTTCCGTTTACCTGCCTGGTATACTTTGTAGTTTACTTCACCAACTCTTTCCTTAATCTCAAAGGGGCCCTGCCACTTTGCCAGGAACTTACTGTCCACCGTGGGGACCAGGATCAACACCCTATCTCCAGATGCAAACGTACGGATCTTGGCGCCCCTATCATAGATTCTTTTTTGGGCTCCTTGAGCCTGTATCATGTGTTCTTTGACGATAGGCATAACAGCCGCAATATGGTCCTGCATTTGTGTGACGTGATCTATCACTGTTTTAAACGGAGTGACCTGACCCTCCCTGGTTTCTTTTGCAACGTCTAACAGTCCGCGAGGACGTCGGGCGTGCAATAACTCGAAAGGCGAGAATCCCGTGGAAGACTGGGGTACTTCCCTGATGGCAAAAAGCAAATACAGAAGTAAATAGTTCCAGTTCTTCCCATCCTTGTCTATCACCTTTCGCAGCATCTGCTTCAGAGTTTTATTGAACCCTTCGACCAACCCGTCTGTTTGAGGGTGATACACGGATGTGCGTAACGGTTCGATCTGTAACAACCTGCAGAGCTCCTTCATTACCCTGGACATAAAGGGGGTCCCCTGGTCGGTGAGTATCTGTTTTGGTATACCGACCCGACTAAACACATGCACCAGTTCCTTGGCAATCGTCTTGGTGGCCGTGTTACGCAAAGGGATGGCCTCCGGGTAACGAGTGGCATAATCCAAGATGACCAGGATATGTTGGTGTCCACGTGCAGACCGAGGAAGGGGCCCAACTAAATCCATCCCAATCCTCCAAAACGGGACTTCAATAATAGGTAGGGGTACCAAAGGGCTACAGAACCAGGGCTTAGGTGCAGAGGCTTGGCAGTCAGGACAAGACTCATAATATACACAAATATCGTGATGCATGCCTGGCCAAACAAAACAGTGTAATATACTTTCGGTGGTTTTCTGGACTCCCAGGTGACCTCCCATCACATGTCCGTAGGCCAGGTCCAGCACCTGCCACCGGTAGGGTTTTGGCACGACTAATAGTTGCACCGTATCTTCCCCCTTTTTCTCTATCTGATAGAGTAAATCATTCTCCAGAACCATGTAAGGATATGCCAGCCTAGAGCCAGGTTCTACGGGTACCCCATTTATCACTTTTACATTTGTCCTAGCCTGAGAAAGGGTAGGATCCTTTATTTGCTCGCTTTGGAAGTCATCTTTCTGAACTTCCAAATCCGGCAAACGGGGAGGTGGACGGCTGTCGGCCTCCTCCTCTTCCCGGGTCTCCTCCGTATCACCCGCCATGACTGAAAACGGGAACTGCAGGTCATTTCCCGCAGACTCTTCCCCCGAGTCTTCCAGGGAGACCTCTTCCAGGGGTTCGGGACCCACATGCGCCCTGGGAGAAGAATCATGTACACTATTACCCGAGGGCATCAACTGATTCTCCCACAATTGCCAGAAGTGGGGAAAATCCCGGCCCAGGATAACATCATGCAATAACGCCGGGACGAGTCCCACTTTATGTTGCACAGACCCATAGGAAGTAGTAATGCATATGACCGTGGTGAGGCACGAACAGGTGTCTCCATGCACACACGTTACAGAAAATTTGTCTGATGGTCCAGTCGGGGCTGACACCAGACTGGCCTTCACCAGAGTCACCACACTTCCCGAGTCTAACAATGCCACCACATTTTTGCCATCAACAGTTAAATCACACAAGTGTTTTTCCACATCCTTTTGACCGGCATTCACACTCACTACCCGTGCAACCATAGACATGCGGTTTTTAGAGTCTGTGACGTTGCACTGCATGGGTTCAGTAGTGACCCGACAGTTCGCAGCAATATGTCCCATCTCTTGGCAGCGGAAACACCTAACGGGCCCCTTGCTTAGACCATAGTTCGTTACTCTCGGCCTCACAGTGCAGGCAGTCCCATTTTCCTCCCCCACTGAATTTTTCCATCTCCCCTACTCCCTGGAACAGTCTTACCGGTTCCACGTGGAGATGATGAAGAATGAGGTGGGGTAGCGTCGTCTCGGAGTCCTTCCGCCACGGGAGTAACGTTCAACCAGATCCACCAGTTGATCTGCCGTCGTAGGATTTCCATGGCTTACCCACTTCCTCAGGGCTGGCGGTAGTGCTCTCAGGTACCTGTCCATGACGACTCTCTGGATTATCTCTGGCGCTGTCAACACCTCGGGTTGTAGCCACTTCTTCGTCACGTGGATCAGGTCGAACATCTGTGACCGCGGTGGTTTATCCGGCTGATAAGTCCATTGATGCACTCTCTGTGCACGGACAGCGGTCGTCACTCACAGCCGGGCCAAGATCTCGGCTTTCAATTTGTCAAAGTCCTGCGCAGCTTCAGGTTCCAAGTCATAATACGCCTTTTGGGCCTCACCGGAAAGAAACGGGGCAATCAGGCCGGCCCATCGTGCCTTCGGCCATTTTTCTCGCACCGCCGTCCGTTCAAACGTGGTCAGGTATGCCTCGACGTCATCTTCGGTCGTCATCTTCTGCCAGTACCGACTCACGTGAATCACTCTCGACTCTGCTTCCAGGTTAACCTCAGGTAAGCTTGCCAGGCGCTGCGCCACCTGCTGGAGAAGCGAACGATCGGTATCTGTCCTGTCCACCAACTCCTTCAGCTGGGCCATCATCACCCGATTAGCTTCTTGCTGGACGGCGGTGGACTGTACCAGCGCTTTCACCACGTCCTCCATGCTCATGCTTGCAACGTGATGCCCGCGTTCTCCACCACAATGTGATAAAACACTCCGGGATCGCCTTTGCTGGGGTCAAAGGTCACGTGCGTTCAGCATGAAGCTCAGGCGCAGAGCTGGGATTCGGGTATAACTGACAGTGGGTCAGGTTTATTAACGGTGAAAGCAATGCAAAAAGGAAATAAAACATAAAACAAATCCTTGCCTGTCCGGCACTAACTAAACAATGGACAACCTAACTACCAACTGGCGGGCTTCTCCTGTCCAGCCGAACCACAGTTGCAGTGGGCACTGCTCTCACGTGTGTCTCTCACACAGACAGGCTCTCTGTGTTCCCAGGCTGAGACACTCACACAACCACCTGGCATCCTTTTATATCCACCTCCCATTATTCATTAGCAAGCAGGTGCGATACCGACCAGACTAGGCCACATAGGAAAGGAATCTGGGCGAGATATACCTGCCCTCATCCACTATTCCCACATGATTCTCACAGTCTGCTCATGCAAACTTTGACGCACATTAAGGAGCAGGCATCTGCAGCCGAGGTTGATGAGGAGGAAGAAGAGGAGGGAAGCCTTGATGACAGTCAGCCATTGTCTTGTCAGGGAACTGTCGAGGAGGAGGATGATGATGGGGATGATTATTTAGGGGAGGATGATGTTTCTCT
Source organism: Dendrobates tinctorius (assembly GCF_039654945.1). Classification (NCBI taxonomy): domain Eukaryota; kingdom Metazoa; phylum Chordata; class Amphibia; order Anura; family Dendrobatidae; genus Dendrobates; species Dendrobates tinctorius. The sequence continues at coordinate 2,641,025 of NW_027361768.1, forward strand.
TGGGGCAAGAGAAAATGTTGGCTTTGCAAGGTCTGGTACAGGGTTTGTGCATGACTGGAGGGATGTGGATTTGCAAGAAAGTGCTCCTCCACCCAGCACTCGCAGTGCATCATTGACACCGCGAACATTGGCCCACATGTCAGATTATGCCTTGCAGATCCTAAAAAGGGACCCCCGCATTGCCAAAATGATGAACAATGATGACTTTTTTTTGGAAGTGCATTGAGCAGCAAGGTGGTGTGCTGGTAAAAGGGGAAGAAAAAAAAAAAAAAAAAAACTCTTTTAAATCTTCCTGAGCGAGTGTGAACGAGCTGAGTGTGACCTGAGTGTAAGTGCGAACTGTGGTAAGTGTGTGACTTGAAATTCAGTGACTTTAGATTCAGGGAGTTTCCTAGGGAGGTCTTACTGAATTGCTGTTATATGAATACTTTTTTTTTTTTTTTTTTTTTTAATTTATTTTTGCTTATCTTATTGTCTGGTGCAATCCCCATTAGGATGTGCTCCACTATTGCCAATGCCATCCAGTGCACCTCTTGCCGCACGTATGAAATCCTTGAACAGCCGGTCGAGGGTGCATACTGCTGTGCAAGATGTGAGCACGTTGTGCATTTGGAAGCCCAGATACTGGATCTAAATGTGCAGCTGGCAACACTGAGATCCATAGACAATATGGAAAGGAGTCTTCTGCTCACTGAGCAGACGCTCAATGGGATAGATGAGGGGGGGGATGCTAGGTTGGAGCTGCAGGACAATGAAGCAGCTAGCTGGGTGACAGTTAGAAGGCGGGGTAGAGGGAAGAGCACCAGGGAGGCTAGTCCTGATCTGGCACACCCCAATAAGTTTGCTAAGTTGGCAGATGAGGGGAGTGTTAGTGCAGGAGTAGCACTGCTGCAGCAAGGCATGTCCTCTGAAAGCCGGAGGAGTGTCTGCTCCAGTAAGGGGGGAAATAGGAGAGCAGGGCAGGCCAGACAGGTTCTGGTAGTGGGAGACTCAATTATTAGGGGAACAGATAGGGCAATCTGTCACAAAGACAGGGATCGTCGAACGGTGTGCTGCCTACCTGGCGCTCGAGTCCGACACATCGCTGATCGGGTTGACAGATTACTGGGAGGGGCTGGAGAGGATCCAGCGGTCATGGTGCACATTGGCACAAATGACAAAGTTAGAGGTAGGTGGAAGGTCCTTAAAGATGATTTCAGGGAATTAGGCTGTAAGCTTAAAGCAAGGACCTCCAAGGTGGTATTTTCGGAAATACTTCCTGTACCACGTGCCACGCCAGAGAGGCAACGGGAGATTAGGGAGGTTAATAAGTGGCTCAGGAATTGGTGTAGGAAGGAGGGGTTTGGGTTCCTGCAGAACTGGGCCGACTTCTCAGTTGGCTACAGGTTCTACGCTAGGGACGGGCTGCACCTCAATAGGGAGGGTGCAGCTGTGCTGGGGGAGAAAATGGCTAGAAGGTTGGAGGAGTGTTTAAACTAGGGACGGGGGGGAGGGTATTCCTTTTATAGGAGGGGAAGACAGTGCACAAACTGTGCACAGACTGGGCACAAATAATGACATTGGGGGTGGAGGTGGCATGGGGGGTGGGGTTAGAACAGTTAATAATTTAAGAAAGAATAGAGGTACAGAGAGATACATAAAGTGCATGTATACTAATGCCAGAAGTCTCGCCAACAAAATGGAGGAATTGGAGTTAATGTTGTTGGAACATAATTATGACATGGTGGGGATATCTGAGACATGGCTGGATGAGAGCCATGACTGGGCAGTTAATTTACAGGGCTATAGTCTGTTCAGAAATGACCGTACAAATAAGCGAGGGGGAGGCGTGTGTTTATATGTAAAATCATCCTTAAAACCCATCCTTCGTGATAATATATATGAATCTAATGAAAATGTAGAGTCCCTGTGGGTAGAGATAAGGGGAGGGGGGAAAAATAATAAATTACTGATAGGGGTTTGTTATAAATCTCCAAAAATAATGGAAGCTACAGAGAATATCCTCATAAAGCAAATAGATGAAGCAGCGACTCAAGGAGAAGTCATTATTATGGGGGACTTCAACTACCCTGAAATACATTGGGGAACCGAAACCTGCAGTTCCAGCAAAGGTAATAGGTTTTTGACTACTATGAGAGACCATTACCTTTCACAACTGGTTCAGGACCCAACAAGAGGGGGGGCACTGCTAGACCTAATATTATCCAACAGGCCAGACCGCATATCAAATGTAAGGGTTGGGGGTCACTTGGGTAATAGTGATCACAAATTAATAAGTTTTCATGTATCCTTTAATAAGATGTGTAGTAGAGGGGTTACAAGGACACTAAACTTCAGGAAGGCAAATTTCCAACGGATGAGAGATGATCTTGGTGCAATTAACTGGGACAATATCCTGAGACATAAAAATACACAAAGAAAATGGGAGAAGTTTATTAGCATCCTGAATAGGACCTGTGCACAATATATACCGTATGGGAATAAACATGCGAGAAATAGGAGGAAACCACTATGGCTAAATAGAGCTGTAAGGGGCGCAATAAGAGATAAAAATAAAGCATTTAGAGAATTAAAGCAAGTAGGTAGTGATGAGGCATTAAATAAATACAGAAGATTAAATAAATTCTGTAAAAAGCAAATCAAGACAGCAAAGATTGAGACAGAGAGACTCATTGCCAGAGAAAGTAAAAATAATCCCAAAATATTCTTTAACTACATAAATAGTAAGAAGCTAAAAAATGATAGTGTTGGTCCCCTTAAAAATAGTCTGGGTGAAATGGTGGATGAGGATGAGGAAAAAGCCAATATGCTAAATGAGTTTTTTTCAACAGTATTTACACAAGAAAATCCCATGACGGATAACATGATCAGGGATAAGAATTCTCAATTAAATGTCACCTGCTTAACCCAGCAGGAAGTACGGCGGCGTCTACAAATCACTAAAATTGACAAATCCCCGGGCCCGGATGGGATACACCCCCGAGTACTGCAGGAATTAAGCACAGTCATAGATAGACCACTATTTTTAATCTTTAAAGATTCCATAATAACAGGGTCTGTACCACAGGACTGGCATATAGCAAATGTGGTGCCAATATTCAAAAAGGGGACAAAAACTGAACTTGGAAATTATAGGCCAGTAAGTTTAACCTCAACTGTGGGTAAAATCCTGGAGGGTTTTCTAAGAGATACTATACTGGAGTATCTGAAGAAGAATAACCTCATGACCCAATATCAACATGGGTTTACAAGGGACCGTTCCTGTCAGACTAACCTGATAAGCTTTTATGAAGAGGTAAGTTCCGGACTGGACCAAGGGAATGCAGTGGACGTGGTGTACATGGACTTTTCAAAAGCTTTTGATACGGTGCCACACAAAAGGTTGATACATAAAATGAGAACAATGGGGATAGGGGAAAATATGTGTAGGTGGGTTAAGAGCTGGCTCAGGGATAGGAAACAAAGGGTGGTTATTAATGGAGCACACTCGGACTGGGTCACGGTTAGTAGTAGGGTACCACAGGGGTCAGTTTTGGGCCCGCTTCTTTTTAACATATTTATTAATGACCTTGTAGGGGGCATAGAGAGTAGAATTTCAATATTTGCAGATGACACTAAACTCTGCAGGGTAATCAATACAGAGGAGGACAATTTTATATTACAGGAGGATTTATGTAAACTAGAAGCTTGGGCTGATAAATGGCAAATGAGCTTTAATGGGGATAAATGTAAGGTCATGCACTTGGGTAGTATGAACAAGATGTATAATTATGTGCTTAATTGTAAAACACTGGGCAAAACAGTCACTGAAAAAGACCTGGGTGTATGGGTGGACGACAAACTCACATTTAGTGGCCAGAGTCAAGCAGCTGCTGCAAAGGCAAATAAAATAATGGGATGCATTAAAAGAGGCATAGATGCTCATGAGGAGAACATAATTTTACCTCTATATAAGTCACTAGTGCGACCACACTTAGAATACTGTGTACAGTTCTGGTCTCCGGTGTATGAGAAAGACATAGCTGAACTGGAGCGGGTGCAGAGAAGAGCGACCAAGGTTATTAGGGAACTAGGGGGTCTGCAATACCAAGACAGGTTATTACACTTGGGGATATTTAGTTTGGAAAATCGAAGGCTTAGGGGTGATCTTATTACAATGTATAAATATATGTGGGGACAATACAAAGACCTTTCTAATGATCTTTTTACTCTTAGACCTGTGACGGGGACAAGGGGGCATCCTCTACGTCTGGAGGAAAGAAGGTTTAAGCATACTCACAGACGCGGATTCTTTACTGTAAGAGCAGTGAGACTATGGAACTCTCTGCCATATGATGTTGTAATGAGTGATTCACTACTAATATTTAAGAAGGGACTGGATGCCTTTCTTGAAAAGTATAATATTACAGGGTATATACACTAGTCTCCTTAATATTGCGTTGATCCAGGGAGCTAGTCTGATTGCCGTATGTGAAGTCAGGAAGGAATTTTTTTCCCCAATGTGAAGCTTACTGTTGCCACATGGGTTTTTTTTGCCTTCCTCTGGATCAACATGTTAGGGCAAGTTAGGATAGGATATGGGTTGAACTAGATGGACTTAAAGTCTCACTTCAACCTTAATAACTATGTTACTATGTTACTATGTTACTGGTTGGCCAGCATCCTGGAACCACGCTATAAAGGCAAATTCCAAAACATCATGCCACAGGAGATCCTTGACCTAATATTGGCTAACAAACAAGCTACTCTGGTAAACCGGTTGGTTGAGGCATTCCCAGCACACAGTAGTGGTGATGGTTCTCACACGAGCCGTAGGGGCCGGGGGCAACTTGGAAGCGGTGTTGGTGGTTGACACATCAGAATTTGGAGACCGGGGTTTCATGACCATGTTGTGGACTGATTTTTCAAGTCCCGCTCACACGACTGGTAATACTGCATCGATTGAAAGTGACAGGAGACAGCACTTGTCAAGTATGGTTACAAACTACTTTTCCTCCCATATCGATGTTCTCCCTCACAGGTCATTCCCATTTGACTATTGGGCAGCTAAACTGGACACCTGGCCTGAATTGGCACAGTATGCCTTACAGGAGCTCGCATGCCCAGCTGCAAGTGTGCTATCGGAAAGAGTCTTCAGTGATGCTGGATCAATACTGACAGAAAAAAGGACCCGTCTGTCGACCCAAAATGTGGATGATCTAACCTTCATTAAAATGAACCATGCATGGGTTTTCAAGGATTTTATCCCACCTTACCCTGATGACACATAGGTTGCCAGAAAAATTGTTTTCTTTGGTCGGCCTGTTCCTGGGACTTGACCAATTTCGCCTTTAGCAGCAGGTGAATGTCCCATATCAACATATGCCATTTTGTAAACCTCCCTAACTGGGCAGCCTCCTCCCCCCAATGGCCGGGGTCACCACCGAGCGCACGCAACCATGCGAGTGCCATTGCCCTGGACAGGTGGGTGGGCCGACTCGTGGGCGCGAGCACTGGCACTGGGTCCCTCATAGTGCAATCAAGTGTCTCTGACGGTGGTGGTACACACCCGCCGTCAGAAACCCCGCCGTACTATGAGGAGCCCAGTGCCAGTGCCGACGCCCACAAGTGGGCCCCCCTTGCTTGGGCAGGGCCCCAGCATTTGCAATGTTTACCTCTCCCTGCTCCTCCGCTGTGTAGTCTGGGCTGTCATATCCATCACTGGGACTGGCACTTCAAATTTGGTGAACTGATAGAAGATGATGGTTAAGACGTAGCTATGCCCTGTCCCAATGGCCGGGATCCAGCTTCAGATGATCAATGGCTTCCATTTCTTATGGACGTCGACTCACAATGAGATACAGTGGTGGTTTCTCATCAGCTTTAACAGTTTTCCTACCCACAGACGTGTGAAATTCCAGCGCACATTTTTAAATGTGCCCTCCCTCTCATGCCAATCCAATTGAATCGCCTCTGGCCTGTGGCTTCTGTGTTTTGCACTCCAAAGTTACGTGGCAGATCATGAAAGGCAGTGAGCACCATGTTTACATCTCTCCCTGTGATCAAAATTGGATGGATATGAGTAACGGCGATGGGATCAACGGTGCTGTGATACAGCAACACTTTCTTCACAAAGAAAGGTTTTTGCTGTGTCCACACACTAATTAATTGAGAGTTAGCATCGCCTCTGAGAATTGTGACGGAAGTTGTTCCCGTGAATAGTAATTCGTAGATTTCTGCAATCACTAGACTTTAGGTAAATAATTGTATGCATCTAATTTCCTATTGCAGAGAGTCTGGGCTGTCTTACTGAGACAGAAATATAAATGAAGATTTAAAAATACCACCAAAAGTGTATCATGGTGTACGCTTGAAATACATTTCCTTTTTTCTAGTTTTTAGATTGTTGTGTAATCCCTGCAGAGAACACGGAGATTTTAAATGTTTAAACTATGCTCTATATACCTGCTATCCAGTGATAATGTACCCTATCTCAACTTTGTACAATCTGTTCTAATCCATACTGGGCCTGAGACCATCTGAGCCTGCCTCCTGTTCGATACACATAGGTTTTTAATGTGTAAACTATGCAACATATATACGTGTTATCCGGTGAAACTGTACCCTTTATCAACTTTCTCGAATCTTGTAGAATCCATACTGGGCCTGAGAATGGCTGCAGAGCTGTTAAGCAAGCTACAGCAACTGTGGTTTGGACACGTAATGTTTTGCATTTTTTCTGGAATGGCGGTTAGGCCGAAATCAGGAATTGCTGTTGACCAGCACTTACTGGGAAATCATCGTTCACAGCGAATTATTGGAATCCCAGATCCCCATCACTAACGGTGTTCAGCGGGTTCTCTGCACCTGTAAGCGACAAAAGATGGTCCTTTCAGTGTAGCGTGCATGTAGCCCCGGACATGCAGGGCCATGATAGCCCTGTTATTGCTCGATCGCGCATGCCAGAGCCTCATGTATCCCTCTAGTAAGCTTTACGCGTACCGCAGGGGCATGCTGGAGTCTCATTCATTAACGGAATAAAGCTGACAAATCGCTAGAACAACTACACACGGACATACCACACCACACACACACAATCGACAAAGCTTTCAATGTGTGCATCTTTTTTTTGAGGTGGCATGGTTGTGGTATCCCGGGTGGAGTCCAATTAAGCCGCAGGCTCCACTCCTGGTGGTGCCCTTTTGGACATTCCTTTAAGATACAGTTTTGCAATCATACTGCCCCCGGAAAGCAAACACTTTGGCTTCATGGACGCTGTTTGGAGGTTCATCGGAATAACGCCGCCCGATCGCCAGTTGCCATAATTTATTGGTGGGAAGTACGACGGTATATGATCGTGTTCGTTTTCAGATTTTGTTTTTTGGGTTTGGTTTTTACATTTTTATTCCAGACTTTCTTGACTTCATAAGGGCATGACAAGCCTAGATCTATGTCTCCTCCACCTCCTCCTTTTACTCCTCCACCTCTTTTGCAAATGTAGTTGCCCTTTTCCATATGTTATTTTTGGCTTCTGAGCATTTTGTTGGCTTTGGGACACCTTTTTAAGGTGTTTTGTAATTGTTTTCTATGTGTTAGTATGTGTTTGTGTTTGCCTGCCATTGTTTTCAGTGTGGTTCGACGAACATTCGACGAACTTGCCTCCTGTGCGACGAACCAAAACACTAGCGGGGTGGCTCATCACTACTCATGATATATAGACGTACATTATTAATGTTAAAACTATGCTATATATACCTGCTGTCAGGAACACCGCACTGTACTTGCTCACTGAGCCAGTGCGCATGTCCTGAGTGTCAGGATCCTGTCAGTGCAGGCGTGCAGCCTCTGCTGAGCAGGGACTCACCCGCACTGTAGCGGTACCGGGGTCAGGAACAGCCAGAAAGTACCGATGCACATGACCTGTGGATGCTGAAGTTTAGCAAGCAGACACGGGACCTATGGTCATGTGACTGCAAGGGGACGGGGCTTAGCGTCCTGCTTAGTGAGATGGAAAGACACTATACAGAATTACTCAGAGTCAGGCAAAACGGAGTTCATACACAGAGATAGCCGTAACGTACCAAGGATGAGACAGAGCAGATAGTCAGGGCAAAGCAGCAGTCAAAAACCAAACAGACATAGAAGGTACCAAGCAGAATCCAAAGCAATATCCAGAGAACAGACCGAGTCATACACAGATTATCAAGCAACCAGAACACAGCAAAAACACACTCAGGGGTCACCACACTATGCTAAGGGCAAGAGTATAACTGACAGGGATGGGAGCATCCTGAGGCTATAAGAAACCTCTCCCAGAACCAGTGAGAGGTCACAATCATAGCCCCAGGTGTGCAAGTAAGCCTGCACCGGGATCACAACCTTTAACCCCAGAAATGCCAGTCATCAGCACTGGTTCCAGACATTAACCCCACGTGTGTGAGTCAAACCCGCACTGAGATCATGACACCTGCTATCTGATGATACTGTACACTTTGTCTACTTTTTATATTCTTGTCTAATCCATACTGAGCCTGGGAGTGTCTCTGTGTGACTGATGGAATATATATGGAGATTGACAATTATCCTTTGACTGTATAGAGCTGTACGCTTCTGATACAGTACCATATATGTGATGTTATTTTGTGTCTATTTTGTGCTAAATTTGGAAGTTTGGTGGAAGAGGCCGCGGACGTGGGCGTGGGGGGGCTAGCGGGTGCTGTTGGTGGTGGTGCATCTAATGGTAGTGGCAAAAGCACAGTAGCAGCTAAGGCAGGAGGTGTTGAGCCTGCATCATGGTCTGTCTATGGAACACCTGGAACGCTACCTTTTCTGGGAGTAGGTTAACTGTTTTTAAAGCCGGAGCATGAGGAACTGGTTTGGGCTTACTTTGCCGAAACAGACTCCAGCAAATATGCCCTCCTCTTCTGAAGTTTCAAAAAATGCAAGCACTGAGTCATCAAGGAAATTCTTATCCTCTCTTGCTGACAACTTTATCTTCCAAAAGGTAAGGGAGAAAACAAGGGGAACTGCTACCTTGGATCTGATCCTTATAAACAGGGAGGAAATGGTTGAGGAGGTAACAGTGGCTGGGGCCCTAGGAGGTAGCGACCATGCTATTTTGGAATTTTGGATAACTAGAGGCGGAAGACCTGTGAAGACTCAGACGTCAAGGTTAGATTTCAGAAAGGCAGATTTTAAGGGATTCAGAAAGAGAATTGGAGGGATCCAATGGCTGGATATCCTTAAAGACAAAAATGTCCAGGAAGGATGGGAAATCTTGAAAAATGAAATTCTCAAAGCACAGTTGTTAACAATTCCGAAAAGAGGGAAGAATAGGAAGCATTTAAGGAAACCAGGATGGATGAACACAGAACTTAAGCACATGCTAAAAAGGAAGAAAAAAATGTTTATAAAATGGAAAGAGGGAGGCATATCTAAAGAAGAATATAATGCTGTCTGCAGAACCTGCAGGGCACAAATCAGATTATCTAAAGCTGAAAATGAATTGAGGCTTGCAAGAGATGTCAAAAGCAATAATAAAGGATTTTGGGGATATGTCAAAAGTAAAAGAAAAGTCAAAGATGCTATAGGATTTTTACAGGATGAAAATGATGAAATGGTAAGACAGGATGTTAAGAAGGCTGAACTTTTAAATTCCTATTTTGCATCTGTTTTCTCTCAGAAAGGAAATGTAACATCAACTGTTATTCACTGTCCTATTAAGGGAATAGAAGAATCCAGGATATCTATAAACAGAAAGATAGTGAGGAAACACTTAGCTAACCTAAATGAATTCAAGTCTCCAGGTCCAGATAAATTACACCCCAGAGTACTGAAGGAGATAGCAGAAGAAATTTTTGAACCCCTCTCCATGATCTTTGAAAATTCTTGGAGAACAGGAGAAGTGCCAGAAGACTGGAGAAGAGCAAATGTTGTTCCTATCTTCAAAAAGGGGAAGAAGGTGGACCCAGGCAACTATAGGCCGGTGAGTCTGACTTCTATACCAGGAAAGATCTTTGAACAAATTATTAAACAACATGTATGTCAATACCTGGATAAGAATGAAGTGATTAAACAGAGTCAGCATGGGTTTGTAACTAATAAGTCATGTCAGACTAACTTAATTTCCTTCTATGACGGTATCACTGATTGGGTGGATCAAGGAAATGCTGTAGATATAGTATATCTTGACTTCAGCAAAGCATTTGACAAAGTCTCTCATACAATCCTTATTGAAAAAATGACTAAGTATGGACTGAACAAGGCAACTGTTAGGTGGATTCATAACTGGCTTAGTGATCGGACCCAAAGAGTGGTCGTAAATGGCTGCACATCCAGTTGGAAGAATGTCTCAAGTGGGGTACCACAGGGCTCTGTCCTGGGCCCTGTATTGTTCAACATCTTTATCAACGATTTAGATGAAGGAATTGAGGGTAAACTGATTAAATTTGCTGATGACACAAAGCTAGGAGGGATAGCTAATATTAGAGAAGAGAGAGAGAGGATTCAAAAAGATTTAAATAAACTGGAGAAGTGGGCAGCAACTAACAGAATGGTTTTTAACAGGGAGAAATGCAAAGTACTACATCTGGGCAATAAAAATGAAAAAAGCATATATAGAATGGGAGGAATAGGGCTAAGTGAAAGCACATGTGAAAAAGACTTGGGTATACTAATAGATCACAGACTGAATATGAGTCAACAGTGTGATGCAGCAGCAAAAAAGGCAAATGCAATTCTAGGATGTATTAACAGAAGCATACAGTCAAGATCACGTGAAGTCATTATTTCCCTCTACTCCTCTTTGGTCAGACCTCATCTGGAATATTGTGTCCAGTTTTGGGCACCACATTTTAAAAAAGACATCAACAAACTGGAGCAAGTTCAGAAAAGAGCGACCAGAATGGTGACCGGTCTGCAAACCCTGTCTTATGAGGAAAGGTTGCAGGATTTGGGAATGTTTAGCTTGCAAAAGAAAAGACTGAGAGGAGACTTAATAGCTGTCTACAAATATCTAAAGGGCTGTCACATTGTAGAAGGATCAACTTTATTCTCATTTGCACAAGGAAAGACTAGAAGCAATGGGATGAAACTGAATGGGAGGAGACACAGATTAGATATTAGAAAAAACTTTTTGACAGTTAGAGTGATCAATGAGTGGAACAGGCTGCCACGAGAAGTGGTGAGTTCTCCTTCAATGGAAGTCTTCAAACAGAGGCTGGACAGACATCTGACTGGGATGATTTAGCAAATCCTGCTTTGAGCAGGGGGTTGGACCAGATGGCCCAGGAGGTCCCTTCCAACTCTACGATTCTATGATTCTATGATTCTATGATAAGTGATGGCTCCTGGTCAGGAAGAACCCCTTTCCTTGTCTCCTGCACCCCCACCCAAAATGAATGATGCAGCAGGCCACACTTCACATTAGTCCATGTAGCTCTTTCTATCATACCATGCATGGGTTATCAAGTCAAATCGTGAATTCCCCAGTCCAAGATGAATCTGACATGGAGTGTGGGTGGCCAGGCAGGGCAGTGGGGTTAATCGGTTCCGAGACGGTGTCTCCCTGGGATGTGTCACAGTGGTGGTGACCCGTTCCGTGGCCCTGGGCGTCCATGCAAAGGGGTTAATTACGTTTATAGGTGAATGATACGTGACGCCACCTATGATTTCTGAGTAGATTGACCAGCGCTGCAGTGGCGCTTCTCTGGGACAGAAGTTGTGGTGCAGCTGAGATGTAGAAGCCCTGCACAGGTATGGCCATTGTCGCAGGGCACATGAAAGAGTTGGTAGATGGTGTGCAGTGCAGGATGTAGCAGAGCCATGCGCCAGGCGCAGGAGAAAGAGGACAGACACAGTCGTGCAGTTCCTTTACCTGTACTTGGTGAGTGAAGTCCAGGACCCAGAGTACAGATGGAGAAGGAGTTGGTCAGCCTGGAAGCCAATTTGGAATTCTCTCTCTGCAGATAGGTAGTGTGGCCTCCGTTCTAGCGCTTATCTGAGGTACTCGCAGTGCTGAGTTCAATGAAGTTCCCCCTGTTGACTCTCTCTTGGAACTTTCTCGTAAGGCAGGCAGCCGTAGCCTTTTCCTTCTGGCTCCCACAAGTCGCTACTGGGGCCTCCGAGCCTTAGTTGGGTACAGAGCATTTACAGCTGCTACTTCCTCCGGTTTCTGCTGCAGGAATGTCAGTGTCCCTACAAACTTGGAGCCCGGAATCCGGACCATGCGCTCAAGCTAGGAGTGAGCCTTAACTCTGCTCATCCTCCAGCTCCCCTTCTCATGTCCACACGCTTCCCTTTCCCTTCACAGACTGCCCTAAATTACCTCCTCCTGACCACAGACAGCAGCTCCTAGCAGTCAGGTTCAGAGGTCTCCCTGCTGGCCTTGAGTGGGAAATGTGTTGTGTGTTGGTTTAACTGCTAGAGAGATCCTTCATTGCTCCCAAGCATGACATCACACTCCTAGGAGGAAGGTAATGCCACTGTGGCGACCGTACTCCTGGTGGCGCCACAAGTGCACTGAGGCCCAGCCACTGCTAGATGATTCTGCTGGTACATTGACTCAGACCACTACATTCCCCTCGCACTCTACACAGCCTGAATGTGACCCAGATGAAACTCAGGTTACCCTTCCCATATACTGTACCACCTTACACGGTGACAAAAAGGAAGGTGCAGCTGAAAGTGCAGGTTCGGCCCACCCGCCGTCAGACACACCACCGAAATATGAGGGGCCCTGTGCCAGTGCCATCGCCAACGAGTGGGCCCCCCCTGCTTGATCTGGATCACAGCACTTGCAAAGTTGAAATACTTACCTCTCCCTGCTCCACCGCCATGACGTCTTCCGCGTTTCCTGACAGTGATATTCTAATCAGAGAGCGCAATGACATCACGTCTGTATGCCCAGACTAGTACAGGGATTCCCTAGCGAGGAGACTTATTTGAGGAGACTTATTTAATTGTTTTCAATGTTGGGACACCAATTTTTGGGGAGCACTATACTCTGGAGAATGATATATGGGGCCCACCATACACTGATGTCCACCTTTGGAATGCTCCAGACACTGGAGCAGCATTTACAGGGCCCATTATACACTAGAGCATTAGAAATGGGGCCCATTATATATAGAGCATTATTTGGGCCCATAAGACAGTGCAGCTTCATCCATGGGGACCAACATATACTGTAGCAGTATGTGGAGCTCATCATATACTGTTTCAAACATTATATGGGACCAATGATTCTGTATGGTGAAATATATGGGCCTCATTACTCTGTATAGTGCACTATGCGGTGGCCATAATACTGTATGGAGTAAGATACTGTCCGTTTTTGGAGCTATTGGAGAATTTAAAATGGATATCAGTCATGAGATGTAAAAAGTGAAGTATTTTTCATTGTACTATACCGCTATTTCTCTGCCGTATCGGAGCATCATGAGTTGTGTAGAGTTGAGCGACTTTTGGTTTTTTAGGGTCGCGTTTCGTTTCGGGAAACCCGACTTTTCCAAAAGTCAGGTCGAGCAAGATCTGCCGATTATAGGGAAAAGTCGAGGTCGTCCCGAAACACGAAACCCAATGTAAGTCAATGGGGAATAAAAGTCGGCAGTGAGAGGAGGACAGGAAACGCACCTACAGTGCCCATTTGAATGCCAAAAGCATCAATTCTTCTTACTTAAGCTTGTCAATAGAGTTGAGCGATACCGTCCGATACTTCAAAGTATCGTATCGGATGGTATCGGCCGATCTTTAAAAAAAGTATCGGTATCGCCGATTCCGATACCGGAAGTCCCATTCAAGTCTATGGGACTTCCGGTATCGGAATAAGAAAAACCCTTTCCTGCCCTTGTACAGCCTCTCTGGGGTCTGTACGGGCCTTTCGGGGGGCTGTGCCGGCCTGCCAGGGGGTCTGTGCAGGCTCCGGTGGTCTGTGCCGGCCTGCCGGTGGTCTGTGCAGGCTCCGGGGGGCTGTGCCGGCCTGCCGGGGGGCTGTGCCGGCCTGCCGGGGGGCTGTGCCGGCCTGCCGGGGGGCTGTGCAGGCTCCGGGGGGCTGTGCCGGCCTGCCGGGGGGCTGTGCCGGCCTGCCGGGGGGCTGTGCCGGCCTGCCGGTGGTCTGTGCAGGCTCCGGGGGTCTGTGCAGGCATCGTCCGATGGGACTACAAGTCCCATCGGGCGATGCCTGCTACCATGACAGTGATTGACACATTAGCCAATGATGGGACAGTAGTAGTCCCATCATCCGGCTAATGTGTTAAATGTAAAAAAAAAAAAATTACATGCTACATACATACAACATGCATACTACATACATGCTACATTCATACTACATACTACATACATGCTACATTCATACTACATGCAACATACATACTACATATATACTACATGCATGCTACATACATACTACATGCTACATACATACCACATATATACTACATACATACTACATGCATGCTACATGCATGCTACATGCTACATACATAACACATATATACTACATGCATGCTACATACATACTACATGCTACATACTACATATATACTACATGCATGCTACATACTACATGCTACATACATACTACATATATACTACATGCATGCTACATACATACTGCATGCTACATGCATGCTACATACATACTACATACATACTACATGCTACATACATACTACATATACTACATACATACTACATACATACTACATGCATGCTACATGCATGCTACATACATACCACATACATAACACATATATACTACATGCATGCTACATACATACTACATGCTACATACATACCATATACATACTACATGCATGCTACATACATACTACATGCATGCTACATATATACTACATGCATGCTACATACATACTACATGCTACATACTACATATATACTACATGCATGCTACATACATACTACATGCTACATACATACTACATATATACTACATGCATGCTACATACATACTGCATGCTACATGCATGCTACATACATACTACATACATACTACATGCTACATACATACCACATATATACTACATACATACAATACATTCATACAATACATACATAGACATACAGTACATATAACATAGAGTAACATACTTACCAATACTTGTCACATTGTTCCCCGAAGCCATTGTCTTTCCGGAATAAATATTAACATAACAAACCACAAAAATACTCACCCACGATCCGAAGCAGTCCACGAGTGTGTCCCACGACGATCTTGGGTAGAGAACGGCAGCATCAGATGATGCTGCCGTTCTCTACGGGCTGCAGGAATCCAATGACGGAAGGTAGGTATCCTTCCGCACTGTATTCCTCCGCCACTTAAAAAAAAAAAAAGTCCCTAGTCTCACTTTATGCCATTGCTGTGTGGGAAATTCCCACGCAGCAATGGCATAAAGTGAGACTAGGGACTTTTTTTTTTTAAGTGGCGGAGGAATACAGTGCGGAAGGATACCTACCTTCCGTCATTGGATTCCTGCAGCCCGTAGAGAACGGCAGCATCATCTGATGCTGCCGTTCTCTACCCAAGATCGTCGTGGGACACACTCGTGGACTGCTTCGGATCGTGGGTGAGTATTTTTGTGGTTTGTTATGTTAATATTTATTCCGGAAAGACAATGGCTTCGGGGAACAATGTGACAAGTATTGGTAAGTATGTTACTCTATGTTATATGTACTGTATGTCTATGTATGTATTGTATGTATGTAGTATATATGTGGTATGTATGTAGTATGTATGTAGCATGCATGTAGTATATATGTAGTATGTATGTAGCATGCATGTAGTATATATGTAGCATGTATGTAGTATGTATGTGGTATGTATGTAGCATGTAGTATGTATGTAGCATGCATGTAGCATGCATGTAGTATGTATGTAGTATGTATGTAGCATGCATGTAGTATGTATGTAGTATGTATGTAGTATGTATGTAGCATGCAGTATGTATGTAGCATGTATGTAGTATGTATGTAGTATATATGTAGTATGTATGTAGCATGTAGTATGTATGTAGCATGTAGTATGTATGTAGCATGCATGTAGTATATATGTAGTATGCATGTAGCATGCATGTAGTATGTATGTAGTATGTATGTAGTATGTATGTATCATGTATGTAGTATATATGTAGTATGTATGTAGCATGCATGTAGTATGTATGTAGCATGTAGTATGTATGTAGCATGCATGTAGTATGTATGTAGCATGTATGTAGTATGTATGTAGTATATATGTACTATGTATGTAGCATGTAGTATGTATGTAGCATGCATGTAGTATGTATGTAGTATTTTTTTTTTTTTTTTTTAACATTTAACACATTAGCCGGATGATGGGACTACTACTGTCCCATCATTGGCTAATGTGTCAATCACTGTCATGGTAGCAGGCATCGCCCGATGGGACTTGTAGTCCCATCGGACGATGCTTGCACAGACCCCCGGACATCAGCACAGCCCCCCGGCAGGCCGGCACAGCCCCCCGGCAGGCCGGTACAGACCCCCACAGGGTGCACAGACCACCGGCAGGCCGGCACAGCCCCCCGGCAGGCCGGCAGAGACCCCGGGCAGTCCACACAGCCCCCCGGCAGGCCGGCACAGCCCCCCGGCAGGCCGGCACAGCCCCCCGGCAGGCCGGCAGAGACCCCCGGAAGGCCCGAAATGACAGCGCATCATGATGCGCACACACCGCGCATCATGATGACGTCAGGCCGTCAATCAACTGAACTTCCGATTCCGATGCCGAATTCCGATATTGAAAAATTATCGGAAGTCGGTATCGGAATTCCGATACAGCAAGTATCGGCCGATACCCGATACTTGCGGTATCGGAATGCTCAACACTACTTGTCAACCTTAATTAACTTCATAATACAAGTTACGCACTGAAAAATGGGGGTTATTTGGCTAAAGTTGTGTGGGGGGGAGGGCTGGCTGCAGGTTTTCATGTGCCCTGGGCGAAAGAGCGCCCCTTTAACACATACCACAACTCATCATGCTCCGATACGGCAGATAAATAGCGGTATAGTACAATGAAAAATACCTCACTTTTTACATCTCATGACGAGGCCCATCTATTTCTCCATACAGAATCATTGGTCCCATATAATGTTTGAAACAGTATATGATGAGCTCCACATAATGCTACAGTATATGTTGGTCCCCATGGATGAAGCTCCACTGTCTTATGGGCCCAAATAATGCTCCAAACATAATGGGCCCCATTTCTAATGCTCTAGTGTATAATGGGCCCTGTAAATGCTGCTCCAGTGTCTGATGTCCACCTTTGGAATGTTCCAGTGTATGGTGGGCCCCATCTATCATTCTCCAGAGTATAGTGCTCCCCAAAAATTGCTGTCCCAACATTGAAAACAATCAAATAAGTCTCCTCGCTAGGGAATCCCTGTACTTGTCTGGACAGGTGCTGTAGCTTGCTTAACAGCTCGCCAGCCGTTCTCACGCCCAGTATGGATTGCACGTGATTGCACAAAGGTTAGAAAGGGTACCGTATCCCTGGATAACATGTATGGATAGCGTACACATTCAAAATATATGTCTCAGGAGGCAGGCTCAGACGGTGTTAGGCCCAGTATGGATTGCACGTGATTGCACAAAGGTTAGAAAGGGTACCGTATCCCTGGATAACATGTATGGATAGCGTACACATTCAAAATATATGTCTATACAGCATGAGGCAGGCTCAGACGGTGTTAGGCCCAGTATGGATTGCACGTGATTGCACAAAGGTTAGAAAGGGTACCGTATCCCTGGATAACATGTATGGATAGCGTACACATTCAAAATATATGTCTCAGGAGGCAGGCTCAGACGGTGTTAGGCCCAGTATGGATTGCACGTGATTGCACAAAGGTTAGAAAAGGTACCGTATCCCTGGATAACATGTATGGATAGCGTACACATTCAAAATATATGTCTCAGGAGGCAGGCTCAGACGGTGTTAGGCCCAGTATGGATTGCACGTGATTGCACAAAGGTTAGAAAGGGTACCGTATCCCTGGATAACATGTATGGATAGCGTACACATTCAAAATATATGTCTCAGGAGGCAGGCTCAGACGGTGTTAGGCCCAGTATGGATTGCACGTGATTGCACAAAGGTTAGAAAGGGTACCGTATCCCTGGATAACATGTATGGATAGCGTACACATTCAAAATATATGTCTCAGGAGGCAGGCTCAGACGGTGTTAGGCCCAGTATGGATTGCACGTGATTGCACAAAGGTTAGAAAGGGTACCGTATCCCTGGATAACATGTATGGATATCGTACACATTCAAAATATATGTCTATACAGCATGAGGCAGGCTCAGACGGTGTTAGGCCCAGTATGGATTGCACGTGATTGCACAAAGGTTAGAAAGGGTACCGTATCCCTGGATAATATGTATGGATAGCGTACACATTCAAAATATATGTCTATACAGCATGAGGCAGGCTCAGACGGTGTTAGGCCCAGTATGGATTGCACGTGATTGCACAAAGGTTAGAAAGGGTACCGTATCCCTGGATAACATGTATGGATAGCGTACACATTCAAAATATATGTCTATACAGCATGAGGCAGGCTCAGACGGTGTTAGGCCCAGTATGGATTGCACGTGATTGCACAAAGGTTAGAAAGGGTACCGTATCCCTGGATAACATGTATGGATAGCGTACACATTCAAAATATATGTCTCAGGAGGCAGGCTCAGACGGTGTTAGGCCCAGTATGGATTTGACGGCCCAGATTACACAGCGGAGGAGCAGGGAGAGGTAAAGATTGCAAATGCTGGGGCCCTGCCCAAGCAAGGGGGGCCCACTCGTGGGCGTCGGTACTGGCACTGGGCCCCTCATAGTACAGCGGAGTGTCTGACGGCGGGTGTGCACCACCACCGTCAGAGACACTTGATTGCACTATGAGGGACCCTGTGCCAGTGCCCGCGCCCAAGAGTCGGCCTACCCACCTGTCCAGGGCAACGGCACTCGCACGGTGTCGTGCGCTAGGTGTTGACCCTGGCCATGGGGGGGGAGGCAGCACAGTTAGGGAGTTTTAGAAAGTGGCGTATGTTGATGTTGGACATTAAGCTGATGCAAAAGGCGAAATAAGTGAAGTATCAGGAAGAGGTGGACCAAAGCAAGCCATTTTTCTGTCACCCTATGTGTCATCAGGGGAAGGTGGGACAAAATCCTTGGAAACCCATGCGTGGTTCATTTTAATGAAGGTTAGATCATCCACATTTTGGGTTGACAGACGGGTCCTTTTTTCTGTCAGGATTGATCCAGCTGCACTGAAGACTCTTTCCGATAGCACACTTGCAGCTGGGCAAGCGAGCTCCTGTAAGGCATATTGGGCCAATTCAGGCCAGGTGTCCAGTTTAGCGGCCCAATAGTCAAAGGGGAATGACCTGTGTGGGAGAACATCGATATGGGAGGAAAAGTAGTTTGTAACCATAGTTGACAACTGCTGTCTCCTGTCACTTTCCATCGATGCAGTATTACCAGTTGTGTGAGCGGTATTTGAAAAATCAGTCCACAACATTGTCATGAAACTCCTGTCTCCAACGCCACTTCTGCTGTGTGCACCACGAACACCTCTGCCAAGCTGCCCCCGGCCCGTACGGCTCGTGTGAGAACCATCACCGCTGCTGTGTGCTGGGAATGCCTCAAGCAACCGATTTACCAGAGTTGCTTGTTTATTAGCCAATATTAGGTCAAGGTTCTCCTGTGGCATGATGTTTTGTAATTTGCCTTTATAGCGTGGATCCAGGATGCTGGCCAACCAGTAGTCATCATCGTTCATCATTTTGGCAATGCGGGGGTCCCTTTTTAGGATCCGCAAGGCATAATCTGACATGTGGGCCAATGTTCCCGGTGTCAATAATGCACTGCGAGTGCTGGGTATATATATATATATATATATATACTAGCTGAAGAGCCCGACGTTGCCTGGGCATAGTAACCAACTGTGGTTAGTTATAACAAATTATAATGATTATATTGCACATAAAAACCGTGCATCAAATCCTATCCTGTGTGATACTGACTGCTGAGCCGTGTATCTAATCCTATTCTGTGTGATACTGTCTGCTGAGCTGTGTATCTAATATTATTCTGTGTGATACTGTGTGCTGAGCTGCGTATCTATTCCTATCCTGTGTGATACTGTCTGCTGAGCCGTGTATCTATTCCTATCCTGTGTGATACTGACTGCTGAGCTGTGTATCTAATCCTATCCTGTGTGATACTGACTGCTGAGCTGTGTATCTAATCCTATCCTGTGTGATACTGACTGCTGAGCCATGTATCTAATCCTTTTTCTCCAAAGACAACAATAGGACCAGCTCAGTTACTAGTCTGGAGAATGTCTTATGTTCATTCCCTTTGACCATCCTCAGTTTGACTTTGTGGACGTTGCCATCCTTACTCGGGAATGTTGCGGTCACTAGACCAAGTGGCCACTGGTTTCTGTGGGCTTGTCAGTCTTTCTCAAGGATGAGGTCACAAATCCTCAGATTAGGCCTGGCAGATTTCCACTTCGTCTGTGGATGCAGGGTAGACAGATACTGTTTGCGCCACCTGTCCCAGAAAGTATTTGCAAGACTTTGTACTTGTCTCCAATGGCGCTTATAGAGGTCCTTAGGGTCGAATCCTCCTGGAGGGGCACTGGATAGACCTGTTTTCTGGGTGAGGAGAGTAGCTGGAGTCATTGTATGAAGTGTAGACAACTGAGGGTGGATTTCAGCATCTGCGTCCTCTCTCACTAGTTCAAAGGTGTCTGAACAACGTTCCTCA
This sequence comes from Dendrobates tinctorius, assembly GCF_039654945.1. Classification (NCBI taxonomy): domain Eukaryota; kingdom Metazoa; phylum Chordata; class Amphibia; order Anura; family Dendrobatidae; genus Dendrobates; species Dendrobates tinctorius. The sequence goes on from NW_027361768.1 coordinate 2,661,814, forward strand.
GTGTACAATAGTTTTGGTCCTGAGAGCCATGTTGTACTCCATAGTCGACTTGCATCAACTTTTCTAGTTGCATGATCTTCAGGACTTTGGTCCGTGGGAATGTAATGCCACTGTTTTGGATGAACTGATCTCCTAATTCGTAGCACTCTGTTGTTGACATAAACATAGAATCGTCTAGTTTCATTGTGGATTTATCCCAGGACTACTTTGCTGTCTGAGTACTGTCTTGGCCTGTGTCAGGTCGATGTCCATCTCAGATGTGATGAACTCTGCTAACTCAATGGCTAAGACTGCAGCACAAAGCTTTAACCATGGTATAGTGTGCTCTGGTTGTGGAGCAAGTTTTGCCTTCCCCATATTGAATCCAATATGGCTCTGACATTTGGAGTCCACAGTTTTGAGATAGGCAGGAGCAGCAATTGCTTTGACAGAAGCATCTGCAAATACGTACAGTCTTTGGCTTTGTATTTCTGTAGATGGCACAGGGGTGTATGGTCTTAGCACATTCAGGTTGGAGAGGGCTGCTAAAGAGTTCTTCCATACTTCCCACTGGATTCTCTTATCAGGTGGCAGAGGTGCATCTCAGTCAGATGTTTCCTTAGTTAAGTCTCTTAGTAAGGCTTTGCGAAACCCAAGGGATCATACAGGCTGTTGGTTGTAGACAGGACACCTCTGCATGTGAATGGCTTTTCTTCCTGGCTGGCCTGAAAGGTGAAAGTGTCTGACTGTAGATTCCAGAGAAGCCCGAGGCTGAATTGCATTGGTATGGGGTCTGACCCCAGGTCCAGGTCTCTGAGACCGTTACACAAGTCTTGTGAAGGAAATGCTTTCATGAGTTCTTGGCTGTTTGTGGCTATTTTGTGAAGCCTGAGGTTAGAGCAAGCAAGCATCTCGTAGTCTCTCCTGAGAAGACTGATGGCAGTCTCAGTTGAAGACATGGCTTTCAGACAGTCATCAAAATAAAAGTCTTTTTCTATAAATTGTCTGACATCTGATCCGTATTCTGTTTCTCCTTCTTGGGCTGACCTTTTGTGTCCATAAATGAGGACTGCAGGTGAAGGACTTTTGCCAAAGATGTGCACTCTCATGCGATACTCTGTGACCTCTTTGGTAGGATCACTGTCTCTGTTCCAGAAGAATGTTAGGAAGTTCCTGTCTCTCTCTCACAAGGAAACACTGGAACATTTGCTAGATGTCAGTGATAAAGGCAATGGAATCCTTACGGAAGTGCATAAGTATTCCCAGCAGTTTGTTATTTAGGTCTGATCCTGTCAGTAGAACAGCATTCAGGGAGACATCATCAAACTTAGCACTGGAGTCAAATACCACTCTAATCTGGCCGGGTTTCTTAGGGTGGTATACTCCAAACATGGGTAGGAACCAGCATTCTTCAGAGTTTTTGAGAGTGGGAGCTAGTTTTGCATGGCAGTTCTCAAAAATCTTTGACATGAAGGAGAAAAAGTGATCTTTCATCTCTGGTTTCTTTTGTAGATTATGTTTGAGAGAGGAGAAACATTTTAATGTTTGATTTCTATTGTTCAGTAGATGTGGTCTGTGGGTTCTGAAGGGAAGAGATGTGACCCAGCTGTTGGTCTCATCTTTAACAAGTCCCTTGTCCATTACCTCTAAGAACAAGTTGTCCTCTACCGACATTGCTACTTGGTTGTTTTGCTTAGCTCTCTGGAAGACTGTGCACCCCAACTGATCCTCATAGCTTCCTGACACCATACTGCTGTCATGAGTAGTGTTGAGCGATACTGTCCGATATTGAGAAATATTGGATCGGATTGGATCGGACCGATACCCAAAAAGTATTGGGTATCGCCGATTCCGATACCGGAAGTCCCATTCAAGTCAATGGGACAGAAATATCGGAATTAAAAAAAACCCTTTCTTTACTTGCACATCCTGTTCGGGAGGGGGGAAGAGTGTGGGCGGTGCGTGGGCGGACACTGTGCGTGTCTGTGTGTGCGGGCGGGGTCTGTGCGGGCCTGCCGGGGGTCTGTACGGGCCTGCCGGGGGTCTGTACGGGCCTGCCGGGGGTCTGTGCGGACTGCCGGGGGTCTGTACGGGCCTGCCGGGGGTCTGTGCTGGCTGCCGGGGATCTGTGCTGGCTGCCGGGGATCTGTGCTGGCTGCTGGGGGTCTGTGCGGCCTGCCAGGGGTCTGTATGGGCCTGCCGGGGGTCTGTGCGGGCCTGCCGGGGGTTGTATGTGTGTGTGTGTGCAGGCATTGCCCGATGGGACTACAAGTCCCATCGGGCAATGCCTGCTACAATGACAATGATTGACACATTAGCCAATGATGGGACAGTAGTAGTCCCATCATCCGGCTAATGTGTTGAATGTAAAAAAATATATATTTACATACTACATACATACTACATATATACAACATTCATACAACTTGCATACATACTACATACATACTTCATACTACATACATACATACATACATACTACATATATACTGCATTCATACAACATACATACATACTACATACTACATACATGCTTCATATATACAACATACAACATACATACATACTACATATATACTACACTGCGTTCCAAATTATTCTGCAAATTGGATTTAAGTGTCATAAAGATGTAATTTTTTGTTTTTCAAATAAACTCATAGATGGTATTGTGTATCAGGGCTCTTTGGATCACTGAAATCAATCTCAAATTCCTGTGATAATTAGTTTACCAGGTGAGCCCAATTAAAGGGAAACTACTTAAGAATGATGTTCCACATTATTAAGCAGGGCACAGGTTTCAAGGAATTTAGGAAAGAAAAAGGACCTCTCTGCTGCTGAAAGCATCAAATAGTGCAATGCCTTGGTCAAGAGATGAAAACATTAGATATTTCCCAAAAATGTAAACGTGACCATCGTACTGTTAAGAGATTTGTGGTTGATTCTGAGCACAGACATGTTTGTGCTGATAAAGGCAGAATGAGGAAGGTTTCTGCCAGGCAAGTTCATTGGATTAGGAGAGTAGCTGCTAAAAAGCCATTACAAACCAGCAAACAGATATTTAAATGTTTAGTTTGCAAAAGAGAAGACTGAGAGGAGACTTAATAGCTGTCTACAAATATCTAAAGGGCTGTCACATTGTAGAAGGATCAACTTTATTCTCATTTGCACAAGGAAAGACTAGAAGCAATGGGATGAAGCTGAATGGGAGGAGACACAGATTAGATATTAGAAAAAAACTTTTTGACAGTTAGAGTGATCAATGAGTGGAACAGGCTGCCACGAGAAGTGGTGAGTTCTCCTTCAATGGAAGTCTTCAAACAGAGGCTGGACAGACATCTAACTGGGATGATTTAGCGAATCCTGCTTTGAGCAGGGGGTTGGACCAGATGGCCCAGGAGGTCCCTTCCAACTCTACGATTCTATGATTCTATGATTCTATTGATTCTAAAGCTGCTGGTGCCTCTGGAGTCCCTCGAACCTCATGGTGTAGGATCCTTCAAAGGCTTGCTGTGGTGCATAAACCTACTATTCAGCCACCCCTAAAAAGTGTTCACAAGCAGAAATTGTAGCAGTGGGTCCAGACATACATGAAGACTATCCTGTGTGATACTGACTGCTGAGCCATGTATCTAATCCTTTTTCTCCAAAGACAACAATAGGACCAGCTCAGTTACTAGTCTGGAGAATGTCTTAAGTTCATTCCCTTTGACCATCCTCAGTTTGACTTTGTGGACGTTGCCATCCTTACTCGGGAATGTTGCGGTCACTAGACCAAGTGGCCACTGGTTTCTGTGGGCTTGTCAGTCTTTCTCAAGGATGAGGTCACAAATCCTCAGATTAGGCCTGGCAGATTGCCACTTCGTCTGTGGATGCAGGGTAGACAGATACTGTTTGCGCCACCTGTCCCAGAAAGTATTTGCAAGACTTTGTACTTGTCTCCAATGGCGCTTATAGAGGTCCTTAGGGTCGAATCCTCCTGGAGGGGCACTGGATAGACCTGTTTTCTGGGTGAGGAGAGTAGCTGGAGTCATTGTATGAAGTGTAGACAACTGAGGGTGGATTTCAGCATCTGCGTCCTCTCTCACTAGTTCAAAGGTGTCTGAACAACGTTCCTCAGTGTACAATAGTTTTGGTCCTGAGAGCCATGTTGTACTCCATAGTCGACTTGCATCAACTTTTCTAGTTGCATGATCTTCAGGACTTTGGTCCGTGGGAATGTAATGCCACTGTTTTGGATGAACTGATCTCCTAATTCGTAGCACTCGGTGCACACAGACCCCCGGCAGGCCGGCACAGACCCCTGGCAGGCCGGCACAGACCCCTGGCAGGCCCGTACAGACCCCCGGCAGGCCCGTACAGACCCCCAGCAGGCCGGCACAGACGCCCGGCAGGCCGGCACAGACCGCGCATCATGATGACATCATTTCAGCAGCCAATCACAGCCGCAACAGTGGCTCATTGCATTATGGGGACTTCCGATTCCAGTATCCGATATTGTAAAAATATCGGTACTCGGTATCGGAATTCCGATACAGCGAATTTCGTCCGAAACCCGATATTTGCAGTATCGGAATGTTCAACACTAGTCATGAGTAAAGTCTATTAAATGATTGAGCAGTTTGATGCTGTGTGGTAGTTCTCTGAAATGGATCTCGCTGTTGCAAGGTTGAAACAGAGTTGGGCGTCCTTTCTCCAATGTATTTGTTAGCATACTTGTCACAGAAGATGGGGCATGCATGTGTCCCAAGCATACGTTTCCTATTAAGACCCATCCTAGGTCTAGCTTTTGGGCGTAGGGAGCATTGTGGAGTCCATTGATGTGACATCTCACTTTATGGACCTGTAGGATATCTCTTCCCAACAGCAGTAGTTTCTGAGCCTGATGGTCGAGTTCCAGTATAAGGTGTGCTATGCGTTTTAAGTGAGCGTGATGGATTGCCACATCTGGTGTAGGGATTTCAGATCTGTTGTCTGGAATCTGATTACACTCGATGATTGTAGGTAGTGGTAGGCAGAATTGTCCGTCTAAGGACTCAATTTGGTAGTCAGTGGCTTTTCTACCTGCTATTGTCACAGTACCTGCACATGTATTTAATGAGTATGAGGTGCTTGGCCCTTTGATGTCGAATAGGTCAAAGAATGTTGATCTAGCCAAGGATCGATTACTTTGATCATCCAAGATAGCATAAAGTCTTACAGCTTTGTCTCTCTGGCCCTTTGGGTACACTCTGACAAGGCATATTTTTGAACAGGACCTACTGTCTATTGTCCCTTTACAGACTTCAGCTCATTGTGAAGTGATCTCTGGCGTAGCTGCATCAGTGCGCCTTTCCTCCCCGCCATGCTCACTGTCAGCTGGCGTGTTTTGTGCACTCCATGGAGCTGGCCCAGGGTGTAGAGAAGTGTTATGATCTGTGGTGCATTTTACACTGACCTTACAATCTTTGGCGAGATGAGTTGTCGATGAGCAGCACTTGTACCAGATAACATTCTCTTTCAGGAAGCTTCTGCGATCTGGCATAGATATTCCCCTGAAGGCTCTGCATTTCAGGAGAGGATGAGGCTTCTGATGGAGCGGGCACTGCTTGTCAGGGTCCTGTACCTTTGTCTCTGATTGAGAGCAGCCAGCAGACCTGTAATCGGAACTTGGAGAAGAAACATAAGTCTTGTGCACTGCCACAGATGTTCTGCGTGGGACTGCAGCTGGTGACGGTGTGGCATACGACACTGCAAAATCAAAGCTGTAATCATTTCTGATTGTTGCTTGTTCGTGTATAAAGTCTTCAAAAACAGAGAAGGGAGGGAATGGAACACTGTGTCTGTATTTGTATGTGGAACCACGTATGAGCCACCTCTCCTGTAGATTGTAGGGCAACTTTTGGACTATAGGGTTAACACCTTTGGCTGCTTCAAGGAATGCAGGTCCTTGTAGGTCACCTTCACATTTGGCAACTAGGACTTCCTTTAGCAGGTCATCTAGTTCTCTAAGTTTCTGGAGACCTTTGTTAAATATTTTAGGAAAGTCATTGATTCTTTTGAACAAGGCTCTCTCTTACCTCTGCTGAGCCGTAATGTCACGGTCCCTGCCGAGCACGGACCGGCACGGTCCCGTGTCCGAGCGCGCTCCTACTGCTCCCCTGCACGCCTCCTGGCGTGCTCCTGCTTCTCAGTGCATTCCCATGCCCGAACTCCGGGTACCCCGGCGCCGGCTCCGCGTACCTGCGCATTACGGTGCACCTGACACACTGGCCTGTAGGAACTGTGACGTGGTGGCTCCACCCCCAAAATGGCAGCGTCCACCGGCTATTTCTGCCCAATGTCAGGCCACGTAAGACGCTTGACTATCACATCCGGTGTCGCTGCCTTCGCTGCCAGTGCTCGCTCTGCCTCAGGTCCTGTCCACCGTCCTCTGTCCCTGTTTGTCGCTACCGCTGGTAGCTCCTTCTGCCGTGCTCTTTGTCTGCCTTAGCTCCCCTGCCTTCCCTGTCCTGCCTCCTCTGCATACCTGCCTGGTCTGCCTCCTTCCCCTGTTCACCTGCCTCCTGCCCTTGTCTCCCATTCTGTGTGTTACCTGTGCTTTGTTTCTATTGCAGTCTCCAGTCTCAGCCGTCCACTATATTCCGGTCGTGTACGCTGCCCACGCTCTGTGGTTCCTGGATCCTTCCGTGCCTAGCAGCTCAGATCCTGCTGTGCCTCTTTTCCTGTATTTGCCCTAGTCGTCCCTTTGGCTATGGCTGTCACGGTTCTATCCTCCGTGGACCTGCCCCTAACACTCCCTGTATAGGGGGTGGCCTCACCTGGGCCGCTCGTCCTCGGGGGCTCTGGAGCCGTGGCCCAGAGGGTCCACTTCTGGGTTGCCTCCATCTCCACCCCGTAACAGTGCATTACCGTAACAGTATAGTCAGGCCATGGACCCCGCTGGAGCAAAAGGAGTTATGTCCTTAATGAAAACTATGGACTTGCGCCTCTCCACTCTCCAAACCTCTGACTCTGGTAACGCCGCCCAGTTGTCCAGTTTACAACAAGAATTGGCTCAGCAGCGAGACACTCACGCACATATTCTTAGTTACATGGCCTCTGTGGACGGTCGATTGCTTTCTTTGCAGTCGGCTGCCTCGGCCCCTCCTGCCGCTGTTTCTCACCCCCCTCCGTTGCTGGCCAAACCACCCCAGTATAACGGTGACGCCACATTATGCCGGGGTTTTTTAAACCAATGCCGCCTTCACTTTGATCTCCTGCCCCAGCAATACCCCACGGACCGAGACAAGGTAGCCTTCATCATCTCCCACCTGGAGGGGGACGCTTTGGCTTGGGTCAATCCCCTCTGGGAACATGATGACCCTGTGGTCACCCAGTTATCCATGTTTATGGACTCCTTTCGTCGGGTGTTTGACGAACTGGGTTGTCTAGCCTCCACCACTGAGGCCCTGTTGAACCTTTGCCAAGGTTCTCTAACTGTGTGCCAGTACGCCATCCAGTTTCGGACCATATCCTCCGATTTAGGCTGGAACAATGAAGCGTTGGTGGGCGCTTTTTGGCGAGGTCTCTCGAGCCGTATAAAGGATGAGTTTGCTGGTCGCGACACCCCCACAGTCCTGGAAGATCTAATTTCCTTAGCCACCCGTATTGATCTCCGGTTCCAGGAACAGGCTCGGGAGAGAAGGATTTCTCGTCCATTGCCTTCAGCGCGCAGACCACCCAGTCCCCGACCCAGAACCCTCACTCCTGCTTCTGCACCAGAGCCTATGCAGGTGGATCGCCTTAAGCTCTCCGACCAGCGGCGTAGGGAGAGAAGTCTCCAGGGACTATGTTATTACTGCGGTAGCAGTTCCCATTTCCTCCGAGCTTGTCCTGATCGTCCGGAAAACTTCTCTGCCTAGGCCAAGTAAGAGAGGCCTCCCTAGGCGCATGTGATACCTCTCAACCCCTCACCTTGTCTGTCCTCTTGCATGTCGGTGGTAAGCGGGCTTCACTAGTGGCCTATGTAGACTCGGGCGCCACCGGGAATTTTGTTAGGCTTGAGGAGGTTAACAAATTTTTGATTCCTGTTAGGACACTAGAAAATCCCCAGGTTCTCGCGTCCGTTGATGGTCTACCCTTGCAAGAGGCCGTTTCGCTAGGCACCCAAGAGGTGGAGTTGCAAGTAGGAGCCCTGCACAAGGAGAGAATTACGTTTTATGTCTTAGCAGGTATCTGCCATCCTATCCTGCTCTGTCTGCCTTGGCTGCGGCTCCACGAGCCCACCTTGGATTGGCATAATGGCAACGTCTTGCGCTGGGGGGAGTCCTGTCAGGCTCGGTGTCTGCTGTCGGTGCGTCCCGTTGGTATACCCCGTCCTCTGCCTAGTTCTTCCGGATTGCCATCAGCTTACAGTCCTTTTTCGGATGTCTTTGATAAAAAAGAAGCTGAGACGCTTCCTCCGCACCGTCCCTACGACTGCCCCATTGAGCTCATGCCGGGTACCACTCCTCCTCCTGGAAGGATTTATCCTCTCTCCTCGTCAGAGACCCAAGCCATGTCTGAGTACATCCAGGACAACCTGGCCAGAGGCTTCATTCGGAAGTCGTCATCCCCTGCTGGAGCCGGTTTCTTTTTTGTGAAGAAGAAGGATGGGTCCCTGCGTCCGTGCATCGATTATCGTGGCCTGAATCGGATCACCATAAAAAACAAATGTGCACTACCACTCATCTGTGAGCTTTTTGATCGCCTGAGGGGAGCACGAGTGTTTACCAAGCTCGACCTACGAGGAGCCTATAATCCTGTGCGCATATGCTCTGGGGACGAGTGGAAGACTGCGTTCAACACGCGAGACGGCCACTACGAGTATTTGGTTATGCCGTTTGGTCTCTGCAACGCACCTGCAGTATTCCAAGAACTCGTCAACGACATCTTTCGTGATCTCCTCTACTCCTGTCTCGTGGTCTACTTAGACGATATCTTAGTCTTCTCCCCCGATCTGGCCACTCATCGATGAGATGTCCGCCAAGTTCTCCATCGTCTCAGGGAGAACCATCTTTTTGCCAAATTGAAGAAGTGCATGTTTGAGCAGACTTCATTACCTTTTCTTGGTTACATCGTCTTGAGCTCGGGGTTAGAGATGGACCCTGAGAAAGTCTCTGCAGTTCTCAATTGGCCACGTCCCCTTGGAGTAAAAGCAATCCAGTGTTTTTTGGACTTTGCCAATTATTATAGGCAGTTTATTCCCCACTTCTTGTCGCTCACTAAGCCTATTTCTGCCCTAGTCCGCAAAGGAGCCAATCCCAACCATTGGCCCCCTGATGCGGAGGCTGCCTTTGAAGCATTGAAACAAGAATTCGCAAAGTCTCCTGTGCTTCATCGCCCGGATACCAATAAGCCATTTGTTCTCGAGGTGGATGCATCCTCAGTTGGAGCAGGAGCAGTCCTTCTGCAAAAATCCTCCTCTGGCCATCTTCACACCTTTCCAAGGCCTTCTCCGCTCCTGAACGAAACTATGCCATTGGAGATAGAGAAATGTTGGCCATAAAGATGGCTCTCGAGGAATGGCGTCATCTTCTTGAGGGAGCCGTCCACCCATTCGTCATATTCACGGATCATAAGAATTTGGCTTATTTTGGAGACCGCTCAAAGGCTCAACCCACGGCAGGCTAGATGGTCGATGTTTTTTGGACGTTTTGACTTCGAACTCCACTTCCGACCCGGGGATAAGAACGTCAAGGCTGATGCCCTATCCATTCTTGTCAGTGGATAAGGAGGATGGACCTGCACATCTCATTGACCCTGCAAAAATCCTTACTGTGGCACCACTGAGCCTGGCTTCCCCTCCTGCTGGTAAAACTCTTGTCCGAAGTGGAGACAGACTGAAAGTCCTGCGTTGGGGCCATTCTTCGAAGTTCTCTGGTCATGCAGGAGTTAAAAAGACGCTCTCTCTCATCTCCCGCCATTATTGGTGCTTTTCGCTTTGCAAGGACGTCCTGGATTTCATCACCTCCTGTCCCTCTTGTGCCAGGAACAAAGTCCCTCGACATCCTCCTTCGGGTCTCCTACTTCCGCTACCGGTGCCTGCCAACCCATGGACCCATATTGCTATGGACTTTGTCACCGATCTGCCTTTTTCTTCAAGATGTACAGTTATACTAGTGGTTGTTGATCGGTTCCCCAAAATGGCCCACTTCACTCCTTTGCCTAGCCTGCCTACTTCTCCCGAGTTGGCGAAGATTTTCTTACTCCACGTCTTTCGCCTCCATGGTTTCCCTCAGCACATTGTCTCGGATCGTGGGGTCCAGTTTACCTCCCGTTTTTGGCGAGCCTTCTGCGGTTTGTTGAAGATAACTCTGGACCTTTCCTCTGCCTATCACCCCCAGTCCAACGGTCAAGTGGAACGAGTCAACCAGGCGCTAACATCCTATCTTCGGCATTTTTCCAACGCTCACCAAGATGACTGGGTCTCTCTTCTCCCCTGGGCAGAATTCGCCTATAAGAATCATCCGAGTGAAGCTACTTCAAAGTCTCCCTTTTTGTGGTTTTTGGTCAACACCCCGGCATTCCCCTTCCTGTTTCCCTTACCTCGGGTGTACCGGCAGCGGACTCCTTGTCGGCAGACTTCTCTCAGATTTGTAGGGAGACCAAAGAAGCCCTGGAAAGAGCCAGCCTCCGGATGAAGAGGTATGCCAACAAAAACCAGTTAGACGCTCCCCCGTATTACCCAGGTGATAGGGTTTGGTTATCCTCATGGCATATTCGGTTAAAGATTCCCTCCTATAAGTTAGGTCCATGGTACATTGGTCCCTTTGAGGTCTTGAGGCGTGTCGACGACGTGGCCTACAAACTAAGACTGCCCTCATCACTAAAGATCCCTAACACCTTTCATGTATCTCTCCTCAAATCAGCGGTATTTAACCACTTTCACTCTTCGTCTTCTCAGACTCCCCAACCTAGTAGTTCGGATGACATATTTGAGGTACGGGATATATTAGCTATGAAGACGGTTAGAGGAAGAACGCTGTTTTTGGGCGATTGGAGGGGTTTTGTTCCTGAGGAGAGATCATGGGAACCCCGGGAGAATATTAACGCTCCTCTTATTATGAAACGATTTCTCACTAGCCTTGGGAAGAGGGGGAGTAAAGGGGGGTACTGTCACGGTCTCTGCCACGGCTTCTTACCGGCGCGGTCCCGTGTCCGAGCACGCTCCTACTGCTCCCCTGTGCGTCTCCCGGCGTGCTCCTGCTTCTTGGCGCGTTCCCACGCCCGACCTCCGGGTACCCTGGCGCCGGTTCCGCGCACCTGAGCATTACGGTGCACCTGTGACGCCAGCCTCTAGGAACTGTGACGTGGTGGCTCCGCCCCCAACATGGCGGCGCCCACCAGCTATTTCTGCCCAATGTCAGGCCAGGTAAGACACCTGACTATCACATGCGGTGTCGCTGCCTTCGCTGTCAGCGCTCGCTCTGCCTCAGGTCCTGTCCACAGTCCTTTGTCCCTGTTTCTCGCTACCGCTGGTAGCTACTTCTGCCGTGCTCTTTGTCCGCCTTAGCTCCCCTGCCTTCCCTGTCCTGCCTCCTCCGCATACCTGCCTGGCCTGCCTCATTCCCCTGTTCGCCTGCCTCCTGCCCTTGTCTCCCATTCTGTGTGTTACCTGTGCTTTGTTTCTGTTGCAGTCTCCAGTCTCAGCCGTCCACTGTATTCCGGTCCTGTACGCTGCCCACGCTCCATGGTTCCTGGATCCTTCCATGCCTTGCAGCTCGGATCCTGCTGTACCTCCTTTCCTGTGTTGGCCCTAGCCATTCCTTTGGCTCTGGCTGTCACGGTTCTATCCTCCCTTGGCCTGCCCCTAACACTCCCTGTATAGGAGGTGGCTTCACCTGGGCCGCTCATCCTTGGGGGCTCTGGGGCCTTGGCCCAGAGGGTCCACTTCTGGGTTGCCTTCATCTCCACCCCATAACAGTGCATTACCGTAACACTCATCGAGCCTCTTCCAGATCTCTTTGCGGCCAATTTGAGGGTGGTTTATATTAATGTCTCTGATCCTTGCTGTGTGTTTGACTGACTTTTCTCCCAGGTATTTGACTAAGAGGTCTTTCTCTTCCCTGTGTTGTAGCCCCAAGTCTCTAGTGACATTTTGGAAGGAAGCATTCCAAGCTCTTTAACTTTCAGCATGGTCAGTGAATTTCATGAGTCCCTTGGCAACCAGATCACGTCATGTGAAAAACTTAGCAAATTCTGTTGTGAACCGGTTTTCAGCAGAGTATACTGGTGCTGGGTCACACTGATAGTGATGTGAGGTGCATTCATACCTGTTAGTACCCTCAGGGTGGCGCCAGCCAGTGTCATAGTGCTTCGGTCTGACGTGCGGTGTGTCTGTAGAAAAGTGGACTGACCTATGGACCTGTCTGCAGTAGGAAGGGGGCTGTACATTGTGCTGTGAGAGTGCTTTGATGTGGACTGCTGTATATGTATGTGGGGAGACAGCTGGAGACAATGGAGGATGGTGAGATGCTGGGTTTGGCCACTGGAGGAAGACCAAGAACAGCAGGAAAAGAAGACGGTGTAGTACTGTAGTTTGGCCACAAGATAGAAGCAGGGAGCAGTGAGGAAAGGACTTAACATCAGCTAAGGCTACAAAACCGCAGAGTCATGGGGGCGGAGTTACAGGAGCTCTAGAAGGGAATTCCCGGGGAGGGGAATAAATAGTGGTAGAGAGTTCCAGAAGCAGGCCAGTCCAGGAGGAGGAGCTCAGGAGAAGAAGAGATGGAAAGGAAAGACAGACAGAAGAGGAAGCTCCAGAAGGGACTGAGGAAAAAGACGGTCAGGGGGGTGGCCCTGACAGGAGAGCTGTGGACCGAGAAAGCCCAGGGGTACCAGACGGACGGACTCGAGCAGGGGAAGTGCTGTGGTGGAAGGTCTAGGGCAGCCACAGTGAAAGAACCGTGAGTGATGTCACTGTAAGAGAAAAGAGAAGAAAAGTGAAAGGTACCCGGGCCAGTGCGTGGAAGGTGTTGTGCAGCTGCTGTGTTGTGCTGCATGCAGCTGCTGAGTGGTGCTGCAGTTGTCAAGAGGACAGCCATTAAAGAGGACCTGTTGAACACACATCAGTCTATGTCTCAAATCTGTTCGTGATGGTAGAAAGGGACCACCCCCGGTCAGCGCCAACCTACATGTTAGCAATGTGATTCACGTTGGTTACCTGGCGATGGGCAAGGTAGTCATTAGCAGAATTGTTTTGCTCCATGTTTTCCTGGAGCTGAGCCTCATGATGACTTTCACTTGCTTCACTGGATGTGTCGTGTTATTGGTTATAGTTTGGATCAGGAAGTTCATTAATATACTGAGATGTGCGTTGTGGCGAATCTTGCAGTGGCAACTTCAGACTTGACGTACTGTTTCGGCTATGCAGCTCAGGGCTGTGCGTGGCTTCTAGCAATTCTGCTTAATCTAGGGCTGCTGCAGCTTCTCTTTTTGCTGCCAGGCTCTCTAAGGTGGCATCCAGGCGTGCCTTCTCTAGCAGTGCCTTTCTTTCTTGATCGGCTCTCTCATTATCTATGCGTGCTTTTTCTAACTTAAGTTGCATCTCTTCTTCAGCATAGCTTGCTCACATTTTGGCGGCTACAGCATTTGCGCGTGCAATGGCGACTACGTTGCTAATGGATATAGTCGTGGAGGAGACAGATTTAACAGATTTTGTCCTGTGTGATTTGTGGGACATGGTTTCTTGGAGGAATGCTTGGCTGTGCAGAGATTGCTGTAGCTGTATTAGTCTCCGTGTTGCCAGGGACTTGAATCTCAATAGGTGGATTTCTGCAGTTTCACTAGTTCCTGCAGGATGGAAGATTGTCTTTTCTCTCTGAATTCCCACTAGCTGGATAGCCGCTGTCTCACTGCAGTCCTGCAAGATGGAAGACTGTCTCTTCCCTGAATTCCCACTATCTGGAGGGCCGCTGTTTCACTGTGGTCCTGCAAGATGGAAGACTGTCTCTTCCCTGAATTCCCACTAGCTGGATAGTCACTGTTTCACTGTTCTGTCCTCACTAAATGAAGCAGAATTCATGTAGCTTATACAGGCAGCTAAACCGCTATACCAGCGTCCAATAAGGATATTGATGCGGTGAAACTACAAGTAAAACATATATATACACTGAGTCAATACAGGGTACATCAGGGATACATATTATACAGTTGTGGCCAAAAGTATTGACACCCCTGCAATTCTGACAGATAATACTCAGTTTCTTCCTGAAAATGATTGCAAACACAAATTCTTTGGTAGTATTATCTTCATTTAATTTGTCTTAAATGAAAAAACACAAAAGAGAAGGAAGCAAAACATTGATCATTTCACACAAAACTCCAAAAATGGGCCACACAAAAGTATTGGCACCCTCAGCCTAATACTTGGTTGCACAACCTTTAGCCAAAATAACTGCAACCAACCGCTTCCGGTAACCATCAATGAGTTTCTTACAATGCTCTGCTGGAATTTTAGACCATTCTTCTTTGGCAAACTGCTCCAGGTCCCTGATATTTGAAGGGTGTCTTCTCCAAACTGCCATTTTTAGATCTCTCCACAGGTGTTCTATGGGATTCAGGTCTGGACTCATCGCTGGCCACCTTAGAAGTCTCCAGTGCTTTCTCTCAAACCATTTTCTAGTGCTTTTTGAAGTGTGTTTTGGGTCATTGTCCTGCTGGAAGACCCATGACCTCTGAGGGAGACCCAGCTTTCTCACACTGGGCCCTACATTATGCTGCATAATTTGTTGGTAGTCTTCAGACTTCATAATGCCATGCACACGGTCAAACAGTCCAGTGCCAGAGGCAGCAAAGCAACCCCAAAACATCAGGGAACCTCTGCCATGTTTGACTGTAGGGACCGTGTTCTTTTCTTTGAATGCCTCTTTTTTTCTCCTGTAAACTCAATGTTGATGCCTTTGCCCAAAAAGCTCTACTTTTGTCTCATCTGACCAGAGAACATTCTTCCAAAACGTTTTAGGCTTTTTCAGGTAAGTTTTGGCAAACTCCAGCCTGGCTTTTTTATGTCTTGGGGCAAGAAGTGGGGTCTTCCTGGGTCTCCTACCATACAGTCCCTTTTCATTCAGACGCCGACAGATAGTACGGGTTGATACTGTTGTACCCTCGGACTGCAGGGCAGCTTGAACTTGTTTGGATGTTAGTCGAGGTTCTTTATCCAACATCCGCACAATCTTGCGTTGAAATCTCTTGTCAATTTTTCTTTTCCGTCCACATCTAGGGAGGTTAGCCACAGTGCCATGGGCTTTAAACTTCTTGATGACACTGCACACGGTAGACACAGAAACATTCAGGTCTTTGGAGATGGACTTGTAGCCTTGAGATTACTCATGCTTCCTCACAATTTGGTTCCTCAAGTTCTCAGACAGTTCTTTGGTCTTCTTTCTTTTCTCCATGCTCAATGTGGTACCCACAAGGACACAGGACAGAGGTTGAGTCAACTTTAATCCATGTCAACTGGCTGCAAGTGTGATTTAGTTATTGCCAACACCTGTTAGGTGCCACAGGTAAGTTACAGTTGCTGTTAATTACACAAATTAGAGAAGCATCACATGATTTTTTTGAATAGTGCCAATACTTTTTATGTTTGGTGTGGAATTATATCCAATTTGGCTTTAGGACAATTCTTTTTGTGTTTTTTCATTTAAGACAAATTAAATGAAGATAATAATACCAAAGAATTTGTGTTTGCAATCATTTTCAGGAAGAAACTGAGTATTATCTGACAGAATTGCAGGGGTGTCAATACTTTTGGCCACAACTGTACATAATACATTATGAATCAACATCTGGACTAATAGCTAACCAGGGGAAATACTAATTAACTAGGCTAATATGAGAGAGGAATTGGATACAGGGATCATAAATACATACCAGTGATGATATGACAAGGGGAGAAGAGAAAATGAGATGCTTCATGAATGGAGGCAAAAGGAAAAATGGTGGACTGGAGGGAAAATGGTGCTGAACTAACCATAATCCTTTGCAAAAGGCTACCAGGGTGTACTGCAACCTTACCAAAATGCACTGCAAATGGAGGGAAATGGGAAAATGAAAGTAAAACACACAATAACACTGCAGTTATGACTCTGGTCACTAGATGGAGCCAGAAAACACTGAAACATTTAACAAGCAGATAATCAAGAATTATGAATTAAATGTCGGAGACAGAACAGTGTTTTCAATTATTGCACACCTACACTATCTTTGAAACCTCCAAATCTGACCCTATTTCGGCAGCAAATCTCCCTACACTAGCTGATTCGGCAGCTGAGTATAACCAGGAGGGCAGTGCCAGGTCTGATGAAGACCTGATGACGCTGTGCAGCCAGCCAACACTGTAATACCACAACCTAGATGACTGCGGCATTACAGTGCATAGCAGACAATCCCTGCATGTTGATTGGTGCTCTAAAGAGCGCCAAACATGCAGGGCGGGGACCCGAGCTTCCAGCGAATTTTCCCGGAAATGTGCTTGCTGAGAACCGAGAGTACAGCAATGCTTGGGCGAGTACCGAGCATTACCGAGTATGCTCGCTCATCTGTAAATGATTGTCATATTTGAATGTATTGTATGTATGTAAATGTGCATTATGTGTAAGCTGTATATACGTGTTTATTGCCATATTGTATTATATTTAAGTTAGGGACAGTGCAGTTAGGGAAAATGACACTAGATGGGGCACTGAGTACACTTAATAACAGAGCACAGTTGAATGACACTTTAGATGTTAATTGTAGGAGTTGTAGCTGGGAATTAGCTCAAGAGATTTCCTGGTTATAGTCAGTCGGGGCTAGACTACTGGTGTTGCTCAGATGTTCTGTTCCTGAGCTGTATAGTTGCCACATAAAGTGTGGAATGGAATCCCTGTCCATCCAAAGTAGATGTGGGGGAATTGTCAGAGCAAAGAAGTGGAGTATGGTATCTTCAACAATGTAGTGAATAAGCCAGTGTGGAAGTCACTGAGGAAGTGTCAGCAGAAGTCCAGGTGCTGAAGAAGTAGTCAAGTGGGCCACAAGTGAGTGCACGGCCAGGATAACCAAAAGGGGGTGGACAACATAGTAGATAATTATTTCTGTGTCTGGACTGAAGTTGGTTCCAGGGAGATAGGTTGAAGTGCCGTTTTCACCAGGCTCTTCATCCTGCTGTTATTCTGGTGTAGCTGAAGAAGCTAGGGAAAGCTGAAGAAGATGTATTGCTGGTACAGTGTCAAGTGTACTAAAGGGGTGTTGGATGTGCTGTGTCCTGAAAAAAATAAATCTTTATTGTTTGAAGTTATCCTGGGCTCTGCCTCCTGTCCTTTGAACTCAAGGAAGAATATAGGACACACCAGGGAAGAAGTAACAGACAGCACAGTGAGTACGGATTGTGCTGATGTGTCTACCCCGCGACACTGGTTTTACATTTACAAGTCATAATTTATGTCTAAATGAAAACTAATTATTTTCCATGGTCCTGGGTAACAGTCTGCATTATAGTCTACAGTTGCATCCACAGATCTGTTTGTTGTAATTGAAAACGAGTTGGCAAAAATGTCATCAGATAAGTATACCTGCTGTTACAAAAAATAAACAGCTGTAGTTATATAATAAAGAGAAACTGTCACCAGATTTTCCCAATATATACTAAAGCCACCACCTGTCCTATTGCCAGAGTCGGTCAACCTTTATATAAACCCCCATCTCCCCTTGTATAGCCCCGAAAATACTTTTTATAGGTATCTTATGACATCAGCACAGTCCAGACAGATTGTGTCATGGTATGCCTAGGTTACTTTAGGCAAAAACCCCGGGACCCCTGCGATGTCCCTCAGACTAGGGGAACCCTGTCTGTCCCTCTACCCAGGGTTTACACTGAAGGTGTGCCTGCCTGAGCCTCCACCCTGTCCCTGTCTCCTGTCCAGCCCTAAGCTGAACCCACCACCCTCCACCCAGTGAGGGGACCAGACACCAGACCCCACAAATACGTATGGACAGGGGTAAAAGAAACACCACACAGTTAATACACAAGGGAATACAATAATGTGCAAGGGCAACCAAATATATATATAACAGATTGGAGAAAGAACCACTGAGGGATATACTGCACCAGATATCAGACGCTCCAACACCACTACTGCTGACCGGTATTGCTAGCACTAGGCTAAAGCTATAGTCGGCGACGCCCATAGTCAGGACGAACTATTTAAAGACCAAGGGCGTGGCCCAGCCCTCAGCCAGCATGACAACCTGGTTAACCCTATCCCGACTGGAACAGAATACCCAACAGGGTATTACCGCTGTCTGCCGGACACCCTGGTGTGAACAGTGTCCGACATGACAGTACCCCGCCTTCTACGAGGGACCTCCGGAACCTCACCATGTTGAGGAACTGGCTTGTCCGGATGGCGACGATGGAACATAGTCACCAGTCGATCAGCATGAATGTCAGAGGCCGGCACCCATGTCCTCTCCTCAGGACCATAGCCACGCCAGTGGACCAGGTACTGTAGAGTGCGACGCACAACCCTAGAGTCCACCACTTTGGACACCTCAAATTCCAACGCGCCATCCACCAAGACGGGAGGTGGTGGCCCGGGGGAACCATCCACCAAACCCACGACCTTCTTTAGCAATGCTTTGTGAAATACATTATGAATCTTATACACAGCCGGCAACTCCAAACGAAATGCCACTGGGTTGATCACTGCGGAGATTCTAAATGGGCCAATGAACCTGGGACCCAACTTAAGTGACAGTATCTTGAGCTTAATGTTCCTAGTAGATAACCACACCCAATCACCCACACACAGGTCCGGACCTGGCACACGTCTGCAGTCAGCCACCCGTTTGTACCTGGAACCCACCTTCAACAAGCGCTGCTTGACTCTCCTCCAAACAGACGACAATTGAGCTCCCAACTGGTCCTCTTCAGGGACGCCAACTGAGCACCCCTGACGCAAGGTGCAAAATTGAGGATGTTGACCATACACACAAAAAAAAGGAGATTCCCCAGACGATTCCTGGCAATGGTTGTTTATTGCGAATTCTGCCAGAGGAAGAAACGCTGACCACTCTTCCTGATTGTCGGAAATAAAGCAGCGCAAGTATTGCTCCAGGTTTTGGTTCATCCGCTCAGTCTGTCCATTCGACTGAGGGTGGAAAGCCGATGAATGAGATAATTTGATTCCAAGGCGAGAACAAAAAGCTCTCCAAAACTTTGCCACAAACTGCGTACCTCGATCAGACACAATGTCAGACGGGACACCATGAAGTCTGACCACCTCGCGAATAAATATCTGAGCAAGAGTCTTAGCATTGGGCAAAGACGGTAAAGCAACGAAATGTGACATTTTGGAGAACCTATCAACAATTACCAAAATGACCGAGTTCCCTGCCGAGGCGGGCAAGTCAGTAATAAAATCCATGGAAATCTCAGTCCATGGCTTACTGGGCACCCCGAGAGGCTGCAAACTACCAGCGGGACGGGAACGAGGAGTCTTGGCCCGTGCGCACGTGGTACAGGCAGCCACATATGAGGCCACATCCTGCCGGATTTTAGGCCACCAAAAACGACGCGATACCAGTTCCAGAGTGCTCTTAACCCCTGGATGACCTGCCAGTACGGTGTCGTGATGTTCGCCCAACACTCTAGAGCGTAGATGTAGCGGCACAAAAGATTTATTAGCAGGTAACCCCGGCGGTACCACCTCCTGAGCCTCGGCAATCTCTGCCGTGATGGCAGATACCACCACACCCTTTTGGAGAATAGGCACCGGCTCTTCACATAACTCTCCACCAGGAAAACACCTGGATAAAGCGTCTGCCTTAACATTCTTCGACCCAGGTCGATAGGTAACAATGAAGTTGAACCGGGTGAAGAATAATGCCCAGCGAGCCTGTCTGGAGGACAGGCGCTTAGCAGATTCTAAATAAAGCAAATTCTTATGGTCGGTTATCACAGTAATCTGATGAACAGCCCCCTCCAAGAAGTGTCGCCACTCCTCAAATGCCAATTTGATGGCCAATAGTTCCCTGTTGCCAATATCATAATTACGCTCCGCAGGCGACAGCTTCTTGGAGAAGAAGGCACACGGATGCAACTTGGCCCAAGAAGGGCCCTGAGACAGTACAGCCCCCACTCCAACCTCCGACGCATCCACCTCCACGACAAACGGTAAGGAGACATCGGGCTGCACCAGAATGGGCGCTGAGGCAAAACTATTCTTGAGGAATTCAAACGCCTGTACCGCAGGCTCAGACCAGTCAGAAAAGTCGGTACCCTTCTTAGTCATGTCAGTCAGTGGTTTGGCAATCATAGAGAAGTTCTTAATAAATTTCCTATAGTAATTGGAGAAGCCAAGAAATCGCTGAAGCGCCTTAAGATTATCAGGCCGATCCCAATGTAGTACCGCCTGCACCTTTGCGGTGTCCATCTTAAAACCTGAGGCGGAGATTATATAACCCCAGAACGGTAGCTCCTGTACGAAAAACACACATTTTTCAAGCTTGACGTAGAGCCTGTTCTCTCTGAGCAACTGCAGAACCTGTCTAACATGCTCTATATGTGTATCATGGTCGCGAGAGAAAATGAGGATGTCGTCAAGATAAATTATAACAAACCTCCCCAACAACTGAGAGAAGACATCATTAATGAAGTGTTGAAAGACCGCCGGTGCCATAGTCAACCCAAACGGCATTACCAGACTCTCAAAGTGACCCTCAGGGGTATTGAACGCTGTCTTCCACTCATCCCCCTGACGGACTCTTATAAGATTGTACGCCCCCCTGAGGTCCAGTTTGGAGAACCACCTGGCACCAACCACTTGGTTGAATAAATCGGGTATAAGTGGCATAGGGTAAGGATCACGGACCGTAATCTGGTTGAGTTCTCTGAAATCCAGACACGGGCGTAAACCGCCATCCTTCTTTTTAACAAAGAAGAAGCCAGCAGCCAGAGGAG
This sequence comes from Dendrobates tinctorius, assembly GCF_039654945.1. Taxonomy (NCBI): domain Eukaryota; kingdom Metazoa; phylum Chordata; class Amphibia; order Anura; family Dendrobatidae; genus Dendrobates; species Dendrobates tinctorius. Next base: position 2,682,734 of record NW_027361768.1, read on the forward strand.
AAGAGGAAGGTCTAATATGACCCTTGCTCAGGCTATCCGCAATGTATTCCTTGAGAGCTAGCCTCTCGGGACCTGAGATATTAAACATTCTAGCTTTAGGTAACTTGGCCCCTGGTTTCAACCTAATAGCACAGTCATAGGGGCGATGCGGTGGTAGTTCCGAACAACCCTTCTCAGAAAATACATCCGCATAATCCAGCAACGGCTCCGGGATACTGGGGGTCAAAGCGGAAATACATGTAGCCAGGCACCTCTCCTGACACTCCCTGCTCCACTGAATTATGTCCTGGGTCTTCCAATCAATAACAGGATTATGCATTGACAACCATGGAAAGCCCAGAACCATCTGAGCCGGTAAGTTACTAAGCACCTTACAAGTTACCCGCTCTGAGTGTAATACTCCGATGTGGAGTTGTATATCCAACACACACTCTGTGATCTCCCCTTGAGACAACGGGGAAGCATTGATGGTAACCACCCGGATGGGGTTCGGCAATTTCTCCACCGGAAATCCCGCTGTATGCGCGAACCTCTCATCAATGAGATTGGCAGCTGAGCCACTATCAATAAATACTGTAATAGAGAGCATTTGCCCCCCAAGTACCACCCTAGCAGGGAGCATACACTGGGAAACCATGATGGAGGATACACAAAGGCTCAGACTAGACTCCTCCAAACCCTCTGAGCCTATCAGTTTTCCGCCGGCGCGCCCTTCTTAGGTACCAGGGGGCAAGCGTTAATAAAATGTCCTCCTTTGCCACAAAAAAAACAGAGCCCCTGCCTTCTGTGCCAAGGACGTTTAGGCTTGTTACTCGGTGACTGTGCTATACCAGCGATCTGCATGGGTTCCACGGATTCACCCGCGGCAACCTCACCGACCACTCCCCCACCTCCCGGAGGCAACGAAACCAGCGCCCCCTGACGGAGACGTCGGTCTATGCGTACTACAAGTGCCATCGCAGCCTCCAGAGAGGCGGGAGTCTCGTACATTAGGAGAGTCTGTTTAACCCTTCCAGAAACCCCATGCAAAAATTGACTTCTAAGCGCAGGGTCATTCCACTGCGTGTCCACCGCCCAGCGCCGGAATTCCGTGCAGAAATCACCAAGCCCACGCGTTGAGCCTCATTGCCTGAGGAATGTGGACGCATACGGAAATACAATTTGCATGATTCACGAAACACCGTGAACTTACCACGATCACCAGCAAATCGTTCAGGAAGGGGAAACTTGGGCTCAGCTGCCCTGGCTGCAGCCTCAGCAGGTACTGCAGGAGCTGACAGGCCTTGTTGCTGGACCGCCCCCCTGAGTTCAGTGACCTGTATGGATAGAGCCTCCAGCTGCTTGGTTAGGGAAAGTATAGGATCCATAGTAAGTAACCCCTATATTCCCTATCTCTACCTTTTTTTTTTTTTTTCTCTCACTTTATTATTTGGGCCGACTATAATGTCATGGTATGCCTAGGTTACTTTAGGCAAAATCCCCGGGACCCCTGCGATGTCCCTCAGACTAGGGGAACCCTGTCTGTCCCTCTACCCAGGGTTTACACTGAAGGTGTGCCTGCCTGAGCCTCCACCCTGTCCCTGTCTCCTGTCCAGCCCTAAGCTGAACCCACCACCCTCCACCCAGTGAGGGGACCAGACACCAGACCCCACAAATACGTATGGACAGGGGTAAAAGAAACACCACACAGTTAATACACAAGGGAATACAATAATGTGCAAGGGCAACCAAATATATATATAACAGATTGGAGAAAGAACCACTGAGGGATATACTGCACCAGATATCAGACGCTCCAACACCACTACTGCTGACCGGTATTGCTAGCACTAGGCTAAAGCTATAGTCGGCGACGCCCATAGTCAGGACGAACTATTTAAAGACCAAGGGAGTGGCCCAGCCCTCAGCCAGCATGACAACCTGGTTAACCCTATCCCGACTGGAACAGAATACCCAACAGGGTATTACCGCTGTCTGCCGGACACCCTGGTGTGAACAGTGTCCGACATGACAGATGGGCGTCAGTGGTCTCTGGTCTGCACCTCTACTGGCAGATGTTCCGTCCTCCTGCCTGGATGGAAGTGGATGACACATCCTGCATCAACAGGTCCTTGCAAATTTTGCTTCTGTGCAGGCACACTTTCTCTGACCTACTAAGTTCTGTGTGTGAGCAGGTTGCGAGATGCAGTGATGGACAGGAGGCAGAGCAAAGGTTAACAGATTTATTAACAGGGTTATACTCCAAGCAGGGAGGTAAAGAGTTAAACAGTGGATTAAACAGTTTAAATGGCCAAGGATACGGTGAGCTGAAGAACAGCTGTTCACATAACGGCAGTTTAGTTGTACTTTGGTCAGGAGTTCCTCAAACTGTAACTCCTGCTGTGAATTCAATAGCTCTGGCATCGGTTGGCACGGTGTCTTTTCCAAGAAGGTTCTGTGGGCATCAATGCTCAGTCTTCTGGCAGCAGCAGTCCATCTCTGGTACCATCCGCTGGGCCTAGTCCATATACTGATGTGGCTGGAGGAGTGTGGGCCACAGCACTGTCTGAGCTCGATGTGGCCCCTGCACGACTCTCCTCACAGTCTGTCAGCGGTGATGGTGCTTGAAAGTGGGTCTACACTGTACGAATGCTCTGGGACCGAAGAATTCACTGGTCCCTGCTGCAGTGTCTGACAAGGGTGCGGGCCACAGTCCTGTATGAGCCCAACGTGGCTCAGCAAATATTTACTGGCACGATCATGGTGCAAGTGTCTGTCTTGTTAGGGCCTGCGGAACGCACCAAATAATATAAGAGGAGATTTGAGGTGTGTTTGCAGCCCGGGGTCCACCGTGCAGAGATGGAACCTGCTGCTGAGTAATGGTGGATGAACGCTTGCTCGCACGTGGGTTAACTTCACCCAGTGAGAATGGAAGCAAACTCTGTTGCTTCACAGAGTTGCTAAATGAACACTGTGCCCTGTTAGCAGTCACAGGTTGCAGCTGGTAGATGCTGGTGGGATCCCTATGACTCACCCCCACTATACTGGTGATTGAACTCGCTCTGACCCTCGGTGGCTCTTGAGCCCACGCCTGAGTATGCCCTGAGTCAGATGCTGAGTCCAAGCGGGAGTTCCCATCCTAAACTTGACCGGTTGTTAGGACAAACCTAACTAAGCATTTACCGCACTAAGTGCATACGGTGTCGCACTGGCGGTCGCTGCTTGTTTGACCAAGTATATTCATGCTAGTGCTGGATGGCACAGTCTGGCGCTAGTTAGCTCCAACACCAACAACATGCAACAACACTAGGGAGGGGTTCTTTAGAAGCTTTCACCAGATGTCAAACATATATCCACACATACATGATTAAAGTTGTATACTAGCGCACGACTGTGCGGTCGTGCGATCCTTCTGGGACCTTCCAGATGGTCCAATCTGAGCAGCAACAGTACCTGAGCATGTGACCCCCGGCCTCCAATGAGAGGACGACCTGCGGGCATGCTCAGTAGCCCAAAAGAAGGACTTAATCCCAGGAGCTGCTCGTTGCTGACCAGTGCAGGTTGCTCTCACTGACCCTGAGATGGCAGCAGCTGCTGAACCGACAATACTGGCCTCATCAAGACGCCGGGAACGACGTCTTTTCCTAGCAGCCTCCTCTGCATCCGGGACTGAATGGGAGACTGTAGAAGGCAAGGCTCGGGATTCCTCCTGTGCAGAGGCAGGAACCCGATGGCTAACATTCTGCGCCTTGCTTTCTGGTAGTCACCGGCACACTGTACCTCTCTCTGTAGCCACCGGGCACACACTGCACATGCTCTCCCTCTCTGGTCCCCGTTGTTGGCAACGGGAAATGACAGACACTAGCCTGTATGCTTCTGATGCTCCCAGGATGGTGCACTCCTCTGCCTGGCTGCTGCTGCTGGACACACAGCTCCCCTCAGCACAGCAGTCCTTCTCTTCCTGGTCTGCTGCAGCATGCCTGGCCCTACTATCTGCTGCAGCCCCTCTGCAGTCGGTAGGACCTATCGCAGCTCCGATACTGTCTGGAGGGACAGGGAGCAATGCTCCTCTCACCGCGCGCTGCCCCAGATTCGCAGCAAAAGCCTCCTGCTGCACGCTTTTCCCTTTTATGTCCCCACCCCCCTCTGTCAGGAGGAAGGTCCGGCCCACTCATGCCTCCCGCTAGTAAAATAGGAAGGTCTGCTTCACTAAAGCTTCCCCCCGGGAACAGGGGATGCAGCCTTCACAGTTCCGGACCCGGCATGCAGGTACCCGCAGTCTCATCATCCCCCTTATACTCCCCCTCTCCTTTAACTTGCCAATCCACGAGCGAGAGTTCTTCGTGCTCCTTTTTGTTCTTCGTTGATGGGACCAATGCCCACAATTTTTGCATCCATTCCTTCCTCTTTTGCACCACAATTTGTCAAAAGAAGAAATTGTCCTGTACAGTCCGCAGGGGCAAATCACCAGCATGGTCAAATGGGGTACCTTGAAGCTCCTCTTGACTTTACCCATTAGGAGTACTCGGAACTGCAGGCACCTGTTCCTCCTCTGGGTCGACACAAGGCGAGTTGAGTCAACAGCTGTAGGAGGAGATATCTCCGGTACACTTTGCATCTCTTCAATTTGGCCAAGATACCTTGGGCTGGTGGGAAGTGATACACCCATTCAAGGGAACGAAGAAAGGAGCTCTTCCTCCTAACAACCTAGAACTGTGGGCGTGGACGTTTCTGGGACATTTGACTCTCTCTCCTTCTTCGGGATCTTGTAACAGGCAAGGTAGCGTTATACTTTGATGGACTACTCAGGTAGGCTTTCCTTCTTCCCTTCCGGATGAATCTCACGGACGGGACTGTTGTGAATTCACTTTCTGGCCTGCCTCTGGTTGCTAGTGATGGTAGTGGAGCTGGCTGTATTGACAGAGGAGTCGCGAGTTCTCTTTCCGGGCTCCCTCTGGTGGTTACAGGAAGTAATGGAGCTGATCTAATTGACAGAGGCCTGCCACCTGATAATGAGGATGACGATTGGACATCTGGAGTCTCTGACTGGATTTAAGACAGCCGACTCTCTCTATCCCTGCTGGTGATTTTTCCTGCCTCCTGAGGTCTTAGTTTCCAGTTCAGTCCCTGCATTCTCAAACTAAGTGTTCTTTGCTATTGTTCACATTTGATTTGGTTTTGTCTATTCAGTTTTGTGTGGTCAGCCAGCCCCGGCTGGGGCTGCGCTGAATTTCCATCCTTATGTTACTGTTTGTGTCAGTTTGTTTTTTTTGTCCCATATTAGATTGGCCTCTTTTTGCTCAGCTTTCAGAATATGCCAGAGTGCTGATATAGTGGGAGAAGTCTAGTGACTTCAGAGTTTTTGCTATCAGAAGTGTTGGACATTTTTTCAGGGTTTTTTGCGTGATTGCAGACAGTGTCTTTCCTTTCCTGTCCTTTCTAGTTAGTGTGGGCCCCATCATTTGCTCAGCCTATTTTCCTACCTGAGTCTGTGTTTTCATCTTGTCTCACCGACAATATATGTTTGCGGCCTGTCTATTCCTTTGGGGTCTGCTCTGGGGCAGTTTAGATTTCCCCTTTTCTTGCTTTAGGCTTATTTAGTTCTCCAGCTGTGTCGAGGCGTCTAGAATCATTGTAGGCATGCTCCACGGCTACTGCTAGTTGTGTGGATAAGATCAGGGGTCTGCCATCCGCTTAGTTACCAACCTCTCTGGTTTTCTGTAGCTTAGCTTGGTCTTGTTTTCCTCCTCGGTGACCCAATCATAACAGAATCACCAGCCTAAACTGCAGATTCTAGGGTACTCAAAAGCAGGAGAAGATGGTAAAAAAAAAAAAAAAAAGTCAGAATTTTTTTTTTTTTTATATGTATTTTTTCCTCTTTTTCTCTAGGGCCGTAGGAGGAATTTTTCTTTTATGGAGATTAAGCAATTGTCTGATTGTGTTGAGCAGCTCGCTGCTGAAGTGTGGGGAATTTCCACCTATCTCGCTCAATCACCTGCTGCTGAACCAAAAATCCCTACTCCTGATATGTTTTCTGGGGATCGGTCTAAATTTTTGAATTTTAAGAATAATTGTAAATTATTTTTTGCCTTGAAGCTACAGTAACTCATCGGGGAACTCTGTGCAGCAGGTTAAAATTGTCATCTCCTTGCTGTGCGGCGATCCCCAGGATTGGGCTTTTCCTCTGACACCTGGAAATCCTATTCTGACTAATGTTGACGCATTTTTTCAAGCTTTGGGGTTGTTGTATGATGAACCTAATGCTATTGATCAAGCTGAGAAAACCCTATTGGCATTAAACCAGGGTCAGGATTCTGCAGAGTTATACTGTCAAAAATTCAGAAAGTGGGCGGTCCTTACTACATGGAATGATGGTGCCTTAGCAGCTCTCTTTCGGAAGGGTTTATCAGAAACCGTAAAATATGTTATGTTGGGATTTCCTGTTCCCTCTAGTCTTGATGATTGTATGTCATTAGCCATTCAAGTTAATCGGCGTTTACGTGAGCGTAAAACTACACAAGAGGCTTTGCCGCCTTTTGAACAAACGTCTGAACCCATGCAATGTGATAGGGTTTTGTCTAGGGCGCAACGTCAAGAGTTTAGAAGGCGTAATAAGCTGTGTTTTTTCTATGGAGACGCCTATCATACTATTTCTGTCTGCCCTAAACGAGAGAAACGTTTTGCACATACATTTGCTGTGGGCAGTGTGCAACCTAAGTTCCTTTTGGCAATTACTCTGATCTGCTCCTTATCCACATTTTCCGCTAAGGCTTTTGTGGATTCCGGAGCAGCTTTGAATCTGATGGATTTGGACTTTGCTAAACGTTGTGGTTTTCCCATGATACCCCTGTGGACGCCTATTCCTTTGAGGGGTATTGATGCTACTCCTTTGGGAGAGAATAAACCTCAGTTTTGGACCCAGGTGATAATGCGGGTCGCCCCGGACCACCAAGAAAATTGTAAATTTTTGGTGCTGCACAATTTGCATGATACTATTGTTCGGGTTTTCCCTGGTTGCAAACTCATAATCCTGTTTTGGATTGGAAATCTGTGTCTGTGGTGAGTTGGGGTTGTCAGTGTGTTCTTAGTGACAATCCTGTTTTCTCCACCTCTCCACAGTCTCATGATATTTCTGATTATTTGGCTGATTTTTCTGATGTATTTAGTGAGAGTAAGTCTGCGTCTTTGCCTCCTCATAGGAGTAATGACTGTGCAATTGAGTTGATGCCCGGGTGTAAATTTCCCAAGGGTAGACTTTATAACTTATCGGTACCGGAACATGATGCTATGAGATCTTATATCAAGAAGTCATTGAAGAAGGGTCATATTAGACCATCCTCTTCACCCTTAGGTGCTGGGTTTTATTGTGACCAAGAAAGATGGTTCATTAAGGCCTTGTATTGACTATCGTTCCCTTAACAAAATCACGGTTAAATATCAGTACCCGTTACCCCTGATTTCTGATTTATTTTCCAGAGTTAAAAGTGCCTGCAGGTTTACCAAGCTTGACCTTAGGGGGGTGTATAATCTTATTCGCATCAAGCACGGGGATGAATGGAAGATGGCGTTTAATACTCCAGAGGGACATTTTGAGTACCTGGTGATGCCTTTTGGGCTCACTAATGACCCTTCTGTCTTCCAATCCTTTATGAATGATATTTTCCAGGACTTTGTGGATAAGTTTTTGATCATCTATCTGGATGATATTTTGATCTTTTCCAGTGATTGGGATTCTCATGTGGAACATGTCCGGACTGTGTTCCGGAATTTGATGGAAAATTCACTGTATGTTAAGGGATCGAAATGCCTCTTTGGTGTACAGAGGATTTCATTATTGGGATTTATTTTGTCTCCGTCGGCTATTGAAATGGACCCAGCCAAGGTACAGGCCATTTATGATTGGGTTCAGCCCACTTCTTTGAAGGCTTTCCAGAAGTTTTTGGGTTTTTCTAATTTCTATCGTAAATTTATAGGCAATTTTTCTGGTATTGTCAAATCACTGACTGATCTGACCAAGAAGGGTGCTGATGTGCTGAATTGATCTCCAGAGGCTGTCTAGGCTTTTCAGGAGCTTAATCGGAGATTCACTTCTGCTCCGGTTCTACGGCAACCTGATGTCTCACTTCCATTTCAGGTGGAGGTAGATGCTTCTGAGATTGCTGCAGGAGTTGTTTTGTCCTAAAAAGATCCGGTGACTTCTAAAATGAATCCCTGTGCCTTCTTTTCTCGAAAATTCTCCCCATCTGAATGTAACTAAGGCGTGGGGAATCGGAAATTGTTGGCCATGAAATGGGCATTTGAAGAGTGGATATATTGGTTGGAGGGAGCTAGACATCAAGTTGTGGTCCTCACCAACCACAAGAATTTGATTTATCTTGAATCAACCAAACGCTTGTATCCTAGACAGGCTAGGTGGGCCTTGTTTTTCACGCGTTTTAATTTTGTGGTCTCTTTTCTTCCGGGTATTAAGAATGTTAAGGCGGACACCCTTTCTAGGAGTTTGTTTGCGGATTCTCTTACTATGATCGAGCCTACTGCCATCCTAGGTGAGGGGTTAGTTCTTTCCTCCATCTCAGCCGATTTGAGACGTGCCCTGGAGGAATTTCAGGAGGACAAACCTGAGCGTTGTCCTATGGGAAAATTGTATGTTCCTGACCAGTGGAGGAAGAGAGTGATGTCTGAAATTCATTGCTCCGCGTTGGCTGGTCATCCAGGTATTTTATGTACCAAAGATTTGGTGAGTCAGTCTTTTTGGTGGCCTGCCTTATCTCGTGATGTCAGGAATTTTGTGCAGTCCTGTGGGACTTGTTCTCGGTCTAAACCCTGTTCTCGTTCTAGTGGGTTGTTGATGCCCCTGCCGGTGCCCAAGAGGCCATGGACCCATATCTCAATGGATTTTATTTCTGATCTTCCTGTCTCTCAGAGAATGACTGTTATCTGGGTGATTTGTGATAGATTTTCTAAGATGGTCCATCTTGTACCATTTCCCAAAGTTGCCATCTTCTTCAGAGTTGGTGCCCTTGTTTTTACAACAGGTGGTTCGGTTGCATGGGATTCCTGAGAAAATTGTGTCGGACAGAGGGGTCCAGTTTGATTCCTGATTTTGGAGAGCTTTTTGTTCCAATCTGGGAATTAAGTTATCTTTCTCCTCTGCATTTCATCCTCAGACCAAAGGGCAGACTGAGAGAACAATCCAGACTTTGGAGTCCTATTTGAGATGTTTTATATCTGCTGATCAGGATGACTGGGTCTCATTTTTGCCCTTGGCCGAATTCGCGCTAAACAATAGAGCTAGTTCTGCCACTTTGATGTCGCCCTTTTTCTGTAACTTTGGGTTTCATCCTCGATTTTCTTCAGGGCAGGTGGAATCTTCGACCTGCCCAAGTGTGGACACTGTGGTAGAGAGAATGCAGCAGATTTGGGACCAAGTGGTGGATAAGTTGTCCCTCTCTCAGGAAAAAGCCCAGCAGTTTTCCAACCGGCATAGGACCATTGGTCCCGGTTTAAAGTAGGTGATATGGTTTGGTTGTCGTCAAAGAATATTTCTATGAAGGTTGCGTCTCCAAAGTTCAAGCCAAGATTCATTGGACCTTATAAGATTTTGGAGATTCTTAATTGTTTCTTTTCAATTGGCTCTTCCAGCTACGTTTAAGATCCATAACGTGTTTCGTAAATCTCTGTGGACGATTGTTTACCCTCTACAGCTTTCGTGGACTGCAGATCATCCATCAATCTCATTGACTCCCAATTGGTCACACGCTGTAAGATAGGGACAGTTAGACTTAAGGTTCCGATCAAAGTGGTGGCCATTGACTCCTCCCCCTCACTAAAGAGGGAATTCTCTTTATGTCTGACTTGTTTTCACTCAAAGTGGGCGCTACCCATGTGGAAAAATTAAATTGTTTGGTTCTGGACAATCTACCAGCAGGATTGGTGTTGGGCATGCCCTGGTTGCAACACCATAACCCAGTCATTAACTGGAAAACGGGGGAGATTGTTCAGTGGGGGTTTAATGATTCGATGTTATGTGATAAGTCTGCACTATTGATTGAACCTGTTAAATCTGTATCTGTGTCATCTGTCAAGCTGGAAGGTATTCCAGAATACCTGAAAGAAATCGAAGATGTGTTCTCTGAAAGCGAGGCCGAGACGTTGCTGCCACATAGACCCTTTGAATGCGCTATTGAGTTAGTCCCGGAGGCTAAATTGCCTAAAGCCCGTCTGTTTAATTTATCTGGCCCTGAGCGCTTGGCCATGAAAAGATTACATTGCTGAGAGTCTTCGCAAAGGACACATACGTCCCTCAGTCTCACCTGTGGCGGCAGGATTTTTTTTGTTAAGAAAAAAGATGGTGGTTTACGTTCCTGCCTCGATTTTCGTGAGCTGAACAAGATTACTGTACGAAATACGTACCCCCTTCCGTTGATTCCCGATTTGTGTAACCAACTTTCAGGGGCAAAATGGTTCACCAAACTGGATCTTCGGGGGGCATATAATTTGATAAGGGTCCAGGAGGGGGATGAAGGGAAAACCGCGTTCCTCACGACTGAGGGACTGTTTGAAAATGTAGTCATGCCGTTTGGTCTTACTAATGCCCCAGCCATATTTCAGAATTTCATCAACGTGGTATTCTCGGATCTCATTGGTCGTTTTGTTGTCATTTATTTAGACGATATTCTGATATACTCACATGACAGTCAATCTCATCTGAATCATGTACTAACCATTCTCCAAAGACTGAGGGAAAATCATCTGTATGCCAAATTGGAGAAATGTGTGTTTTTTGTTCAAGAATTGTCTTTTTGGGATTAATTGTGTCCTGTGAGGGTTTTCGCATGGACCCCAAGAAGGTGCAAGCCATTGCGGATTGGGTGCAACCCCGAGACCTTAAGGGTCTTCAGCGCTTCTTAGGGTTCACCAATTATTACCGCAAATTTATTTGTGGGTTTTCACATGTGGTCAAACCACTCACAGATCTTACTTGTAAAGGTGCGGATGTGAGAAACTGGTCCTCGCTCGCAAAAGAGGCTTTGCGACCCTGAAAAGAAGCTTTATGTCTGCTCCTGTGTTAGTACAGCCAGATCCGTCCAAACCATTCGACGTGGAAGTGGACGCCTCTGAGGTGGTGATGGGGGCGGTGTTGTCCCAAGGGCCTGCCACTCTAACCAACCTCAGGCCATGTGCTTTCTTTTCCAAGAGGCTCTCTGCTGCGGAAAGAAATTACAACGTAGGCAATAGAGAGCTTCTTGTGGTCAAATTGGCGTTTGAAGAATGGAGGCACTTTTTGGAGGGTGCAGTCACCCGGTTACGGTGATCACGGATCACAAAAATTTGTCATACATTGAGTCTGCTAAAAGGCTAATGCCCAGACAGGCCCGTTGGTCACTTTTTTTTCCCGTTTTCAGTTTACGATTACATTTCGTCCAGGGTCTAAGAATGTCAAGGCTGACGCCTTATCGCACAGTTTTCAGCCGGTGTCGCCCCCTGAGCCACCGTCCTCCATTCTTCACCCTGGGGTTGTGATAGCAGAGGTCTCATCTGAATTGGAACGGGAGATTCAGGGGGCCCAGTCGTGGGCCCCGGCAGCCAAGCCGGAGGGGAAGTTGTTTGTCCCAGAGCAACTTCGCCTGAAACTCTTGCAGGAGTTCCATGAATCCAAGCTGAGTGCTCACCCTGGTATTTCAGCCACACGTCTGGCGGTGGCTAGGATCTTTTGGTGGCCTACCCTTGGTTCGGACATAAAAAAATTCATTGCTGGTTGTGGGGTCTGCGCTCGTTCTAAAAGCTCTCATAGCCGGCCCGCAGGGGAGCTGATGCCCTTGGCAGTGCCCGAAAGACCATGGACTCACTTATTCATGGATTTTGTTACCAATCTCCCTCCATCTAAGGGTAATACAGTGGTATGGGTAGTGGTGGACAGGTTTTCTAAGCAGGCTCATTTTGTACACCTATCTGCACTACCGTCAGCTGAGACATTGTCCAGGTTGTTTGTGCAGCATGTGATCCGGTTGCATGGGGTACCCCGGAATGTGGTGTCTGATCGTGGTGTGCAGTTTGTGGCTAAGTTTTGGCGTGCTTTCTGCAAAGAATAAGGGATGTCTCTGTCCTTTTCGTCTGCATACCATCCTGAGAGCAATGGTCAGACGGAGCGCACTAACCAGTCCCTGGAACAGATCCTCAGGTGTCTAACCTCTGCTAGACAGAATGACTGGTGCGATGCACTGCCATTGGCTGAATTTGCCTTCATTAGTCGGGTGAGTCAATCCACAGGTATGACTCCTTTTTTGATCAATTATGGGTTCAGTCCTCATTTTGGTGAGTTTTCTCGTCTGGACTCGGGGTGTCCCGGGGCTGAGGGCTTTGTTCAGCGATTACAGAATACGTGGGCAGAAGTTCAGCGGAGTATATCTAGGTCTCAGGGCAGGTATAAGTTTTTCGCGGACAGGAAACGAACACTAGGGCCCACGTTTCAGGTTGGAGACAAGGTTTGGCTCTCCACTCGAAACATTAAGTTGAAGGTTCCTTCAGCCAAGTTGGGGCCCAAATTCATTGGCCCATACAAGATTGTGGAAAAAATCAATCCAGTGGCGTATAGGCTGTGCTTTCCACCCTCTTTCAAGATCCCTAACGTCTTCCACAAAAATCTACTGAAAACTTTTGAAGCAGTCCGTGGAGACTCCGAGTCTTCTGCTTCTCCTGTTATGGTCGAGGGGCAGGTGGAGTACGAGGTTGGTCATATCGTAGATTCCAGGTTGGTACGGCAGTCGGTACAGTACCTGGTTCATTGGAAGGGGTATGGACCGGAAGACAGGTCCTGGGTACCGGCCCGGTTGATGCATGCTAATCGCCTGGTGCGGGCATTCCATGCTAAGTACCCGGGCAAGCCTGGGGGTCCAGAGGCCCCCCATTGAGAGGGGGGTACTGTCATGATCTCAGTGCGGGTTTGCCTCGCACACGTGGGGTTAATGTCTGGAACCAGTGCTGATGACTGGCATTTCTGGGGTTAAAGGTTGTGATCCCGATGCAGGCTTATCTGCACACCTGGGGCTATGATTGTGGCCTCTCCCTGCTTCTGAGAGAGGCTTCTTATAGCCTCAGGACGCTCCCATCCCTGTCAGTTATACTCTTGCCCTTTGCATAGTTTGGTGACCCCTGAGTGTGTTTTTGCTGTGTTCTGGTTGCTTTATAATCTGTTCTCTGGATATTGCTTTGGATTCTGCTTGGTACCTTCTATGTCTGTTTGGTTTTGACTGCTGCTTGACCCTGACTATCCACTCTGTCTCATCCTTGGTACATTATGGCTATCTCTGTGTATGAACCCCATTTTGCCTGACTCTGAGTAATTCTGTATAGTGTCTTTCCATCTCACTAAGCAGGATGCTTAACCCCACCCCCTTGCAGTCACATGACCGTAGGTCCCGTGTCTGCTTGCTAAACTTCAGCATCCACAGGTCCTGTGCATCGGTACTTTCTGGCTGTACCTGACCCCGGTACCCCTACAGTGCGGGTGAGTCCTGTTATGATTGAGTCACTGTAGGAGGCAGACACAAAAATACAAGCTACGTCCAGAAAACCAGAGAAGTTGGCAACTATCAGATTGCAGACCCCTGAACCTATCAACACAACTAGCAGTAGCCGTGGGGGGTTCCTACGGTGCCCTAGACCCCTCGATCACAGCCGGAGAGCTAAATAGCCTAAAGACAGAAAAGGAAATCTAAACTGCCCCAGAGCAGACCCCAAAGTAAAAGGCAGCCCCCAACATATAATGACAGTGAAGCAAGATGAAAAAACACTCACACAGATAGAAAGATAGGCTGAGCAAACGATGGGGCCCAAGCTAACTAAACAGAACAGGAAAGGAAGGTTGCTGTCTGCAATCTGCCAAAACCCTATCAAAGACATAAGCCAACAAGCTGATATGGAAAAAGACCCTGAAGCAGCTAGGCTTCAAAAACTAAATCAGCACTCAGGTATTTTCAGAAGACAGAGCTAAAGGAATTCCGCTCACCCCAGCAGGGAATGGCAGAAATCCAGAAAAACAAAGCAAAACAAATTCAAAGCACAAATGCAAAAAGCCGAGCAGAAAACTTAGCTTTAGAAGAGCAGGTATTCAGACTGGTCTCCAAGGATCTCACAGAGAAATCACCCGCAGGGCAGAAGGGCGTCGGCAGCCTTATATCCAGTCAGTAACTCCACTCAGCCAGTCATCATCATCAGGCTCAGGTGTTTGATAATCAGGCTCACTACCTTTCTTCACCAGAAGAGGGAGTTCCTCGGGCCTCAGTAGTGAAGGGGAAAATGAACTCACAACAGTACCTCCCCCTTGAGGAGGGGTCACTGAACCCTCATCCATGCCACCAGGGCGATCCGGGTGAGCCCGATGAAAGGCACGCACCAATCTTTTGGCATGAATATCAGAGGTAGAGACCCAGGAATTATCCTCCTGACCATAACCCTTCCACTTAACCAAATACTGGAGTCTCCGTCTAGCCAGATGGGAATCCAGTACTTTCTCTACCTCATACTCCATGTTACCTTCAACCAATACAGGGTCTGGAGGTGCCACCCCCGGAACCACAGGTTCAACAAACCTCTTCAACAAGGACTTATGGAACACATTATGGATTTTAAATGTGACAGGAAGAGCCAACCGGAAAGAGACCGGATTAATAATCTCCAAAATCTTGTAAGGTCCAATAAATCTAGGCTTAAACTTAGGAGAAGCCATCTTCATAGCAATATTTTTTGATGATAACCACACCATATCACCAACCTTAAACTGGGGACCAATGGTGCTATGTCGGTTGGAAAACCGCTGGGCCTTTTCCTGGGAGAGAGATAACTTATCCACCACTTGGTCCCAGATCTGGTGCATTCTCTCCACCACAGTGTCAACACCTGGGCAGGCAGAGGGCTCCCCCTGCCCTGAAGAAAATCGAGGATGAATCCCAAAGTTACAAAAAAAAGGTGACATCAAAGTGGCAGAACTAGCTCTATTATTTAAAGCAAATTCGGCCAAGGGCAAAAATGAAACCCAATCATCCTGATCAGCAGAAATAAAACATCTCAAATATGACTCCAAGGTCTGGTTTGTTCTCTCTGTCTGCCCATTGGTCTGAGGGTGAAAAGCAGAGGAGAAGGACAACTGAATTCCCAGCTTGGAACAGAAAGTTCTCCAAAATCTAGACACAAACTGAACTCCTCTGTCAGATACAATGTTCTCAGGAATTCCGTGCAAGCGAACCACCTGTTGCAAAAACAGGGGCACCAACTCAGAGGAAGACGGCAACTTAGGGAGTGGTACAAGATGAACCATCTTAGAGAACCTATCACAAATCACCCAAATAACAGTCATGCTTTGAGAGACAGGCATATCAGAGATGAAATCCATTGAAATATGGGTCCATGGCCTCTTGGGGACAGGCAAAGGCATCAACAACCCACTAGAGCGAGAACACGATTTAGACCGGGAGCACGTCCCACAGGACTGCACAAAATTCCTGACATCACGAGACAAGGAGGGCCACCAAAAAGACCGACTCACCAGATCTCTAGTACCAAAAATACCTGGATGACCAGCCAAAGCAGAGCAATGAACTTCAGACATCACTCTCTTCTTCCACTGGTCAGGAACATACAACTTTCCACTGGGACAACGCTCAGGTTTGTCCTCCTGGAACTCTTCCAGAGCACGTCTCAAATCGGGCGAGATGGCAGAAAGAACTACCCCTTCGCCTAAGATGGTAGCAGGCTTGGTCACCACAGGAGAATCAGCAAAGAAGCTCCTAGAGAGGGCGTCTGCCTTGACATTCTTAGTTCCAGGAAGAAAAGAAACCACAAAATCAAAATGTGTAAAAAACAAGGCCCACCTAGCCTGTCTAGGGTTCAAGCGCTTAGCCGACTCTAGGTAAATCAAATTCTTGTGGTCAGTGAGGACCACGACTTGATGCTTAGCTCCCTCCAACCATTGTCTCCACTCCTCATATGCCCATTTCATGGCCAACAGTTCCCGATTCCCCACATCATAGTTACGTTCAGATGGAGAGAACTTTCGGGAGAAGAAAGCACAGGGATTCATTTTAGATGTTACAGGATCCTTTTGGGACAAAACAGCTCCTGCACCAATCTCAGAAGCATCCACCTCTACCTGGAACGGAAGTGAGACATCAGGTTGCCGCAAAACCGGGGCGGAGGTGAATCTTCGCTTCAGCTCCTGAAAGGAAGAAACAGCCTCCGGAGACCAATTTAACACATCAGCACCCTTCTTAGTCAAATCAGTCAATGGCTTGGCAATACTAGAAAATTTTGCTATAAATTTCCGATAAAAATTAGCAAAACCCAAAAACTTCTGGAGGGCCTTCAAAGAAGTAGGCTGAACCCAATCCTAAATGGCCTGTACCTTGGCCGGGTCCATTTCAATAGTTGACGAGGACAAAATAAATCCCAAAAAAGAAATCCTCTGTACTCCAAAAAGACATTTAGATCCTTTGACATACAGGGAATTCTCCCTCAAGATCCGGAACACAGTCCGAATATGTTCCACATGAGAATCCCAATCCTTGGAGAACATCAAAATATCATCCAGATAGATAGTCAAAAATTTATTGACAAAATCTCGGAAAATATCGTTCATGAAGCACTGGAAGACAGAAGGGGCATTAGTGAGCCCAAAAGGCATCACCAGGTACTCAAAATGTCCCTCCGGAGTATTAAACGCCGTCTTCCATTCATCCCCATGCTTAATGCGAATAAGATTATACGCCCCCTGAGGTCAAGCTTGGTAAACCAGCAAGCACCTTTAACTCTGGAGAATAAATCAGAAATCAGGGGTAACGGATACTGATATTTAACAGTAATTTTGTTGAGGGCACGATAATCAATACAAGGTCTTAATGATCCATCCTTTTTGGCTACAAAAAAAAAAACGGCACCTAAGGGTGATGAGGATGGTCTAATATGACCCTTCTCCAACGCCTCCTTAATATAGGATCGCATAGCCTCGTGCTCGGGTACAGATAAATTGAAGAGCCGACCCTTGGGAAATTTACACCCCGGGCTCAGTTCAATTGCACAGTCATAACTCCTATGAGGAGGCAGAGACGCAGACTCATTCTCACTAAATACATCATAAAAGTCCGCCAAATAATCAGGAACATCATGTGACTGAGGAGAGGTGGAAAACACCGGAGCCTCACTAAAGGCACACCGACAACCCCAACTCAAGACAGACACAGATTTCCAATCTAAAACTGGATTATGAATTTGTAACCAGGGAAACCCCAGAACAATAGTATCATGCAGATTATGCAACACCAAAAATCTGCAATTTTCTTGATGGTCTGGGGTGACCCGCATTACCACCTGGGTCCAAAACTGAGGTTTATTTTTAGCCAAAGGAGTAGCATCAATCCCCCTCAAAGGAATAGGCATCTGCAGAGGTGTCATCGGAAATCCACAACGTTTAGCAAAATCCAAGTCCATTAGGTTTAGGGCTGCTCCCGAATCCACAAAAGCCTTGGTGGAAAATGTGGAAAGGGAGCAGATCAGCGTAATAGCCAGAAGAAACTTAGGTTGAACACCACCAACAGAAAACGTGTGTGCAAAGCGTTTCTCTCGTTTAGGACAGACAGAAATAATATGCGAGGCATCTCCACAGAAAAAACACAACTTATTACGCCTTCTGAACTCCTGACGCTGCTCTCTGGACAAAACTCTATCACATTGCATAGGTTCAGACATTTGTTCAACAGGTGGCAACACCTCTCGTGCAGCTTTGCGTTCGCGCAAACGCCGATCAACCTGAATGGCTAATGACATAGAATCGTCAAGACCAGAGGGAACTGGAAATCCCACCATAGTATATTTTACGGCTTCTGACAACCCCTTCCGAAAGAGAGCAGCCAAGGCATTATCATTCCAGGTAGTAAGTACTGCCCACTTTCGGAATTTTTGACAGTACAATTCTGCAGAATCTCGACCCTGGTTCAATGCCAGCAGGGTCTTTTCAGCCTGATCAATGGCATTAGGTTCGTCATACAAGGCCTGAAAAAATGCGTTCACATTAGTCAGAATAGGATCATCTGGTTTCAAAGAAAACGCCCAATCCTGGGGATCGCCACGCAGCAAAGAGATGACAATTTTAACCTGCTGCGCGGAGCTCCCTGACGAGTTAGGCTTCAAGGCAAAAAATAATTTACAATTATTTTTGAAATTCAAAAATTTAGACTGATCCCCAAAAAATACATCAGGTGTAGGAATCTTTGGTTCAGCAGCATGTGAATGAGCAAGGTAGGCGGAAATTCCCCGCACTTCCGCAGCGAGCTGCTCCACACGATCAGACAATTGCTTTATCTCCATTGAGAGAAAAAAAAATTCCCCATACGGCCTCAGAGATATAGAGGAAAAAATATACACTTTTTTTTTTTTACAATTCTTTCCTGCTATTGAGTACCCTAGGATCTGCGGTATGGCGGGTGATTCTGTTATGATTGAGTCACCGTAGGAGGCAGACACAAAAATAGAAGCTACGTCCAGAAAACCAGAGAAGTTGGCAACTATCAGATTGCAGACCCCTGAACCTATCAACACAACTAGCAGTAGCCGTGGGGGTTCCTACGGTGCCCTAAACCCCTCGATCACAGCCGGAGAGCTAAATAGCCTAAAGACAGAAAAGGAAATCTAAACTACCCCAAAGCAGACCCCAAAGTAAAAGGCAGCCCCCAACATATAATGACGGTGAAGCAAGATGAAAAAACACTCACACAGATAGAAAGATAGGCTGAGCAAACGATGGGGCCCAAGCTAACTAAACAGAACAGGAAAGGAAGGTTGCTGTCTGCAATCTGCCAAAACCCTATCAAAGACATAAGCCAACAAGCTGATATGGAAAAAGACCCTGAAGCAGCTAGGCTTCAAAAACTAAATCAGCACTCAGGTATTTTCAGAAGACAGAGCTAAAGGAATTCAGCTCACCCCAGCAGGGAATGGCAGAAATCCAGAAAAACAAAGCAAAACAAATTCAAAGCACAAATGCAAAAAGCCGAGCAGAAAACTTAGCTTTAGAAGAGCAGGAATTCAGACTGGTCTCCAAGGATCCCACAGAGAAATCACCTGCAGGGCAGAAGGGCGTCGGCAGCCTTATATCCAGTCAGTAACTCCACTCAGCCAGTCATCATCATCAGGCTCAGGTGTTTGATAATCAGGCTCACTACCTTTCTTCACCAGAAGAGGGAGTTCCTCGGGCCTCAGTAATGAAGGGGAAAATGAACTCACAACAGAGTCCCTGCTCAGCGGAGGCTGCACGCCTGCGCTGACAGGATCCTGACACTCAGGACACGCGCACTGGCTCAGTGAGCAAGTACAGTGCGGTGTTCCTGACAGTTACCAACCTCTCTGGTTTTCTGTAGCTTAGCTTGGTCTTGTTTTCCTCCTCGGTGACCCAATCATAACATGGGACCTTCGGATCCAATTTGGAGTTTAGCCAAATCCGTCTCCACGCATCTGAGCTGCGCAGTCATCTCACTATCGACACAGTCGACCCAGATGACACCTTCTCCATCTCTTCTCGGCACCCGATGTCATGGCTGTCTGTCTCTGGGTGCAGCTCCTCTCTTCTTGCCATACCATTTCCTCCAGAGGCGGCGTTCTCTCCAGTTCGTAGAACCTTCGGAGAGGTGAACGGATCTTCGCTGTTGGCTTTCTCTTGTGGGGCAACTTTTGGAAAGGTGTCCCATTCTTCCACACATCCAACACGTACTTGCGGTGTCTTGCCATTTCCCAGCAGGATGTTTGATGTTCTTCGTTTACCGTGGCTGAGTTTGCACTTAATAATTCCGTTAATCAGTCCACTGGCACCTCTCCGTTTTTCTGTAACTACGGTTTTCACCCCCTTTTTGGTGAATTTTTCAGGCTGGATTTGGGGTGTCCAGGGAATGATTTGGCGGTTCAACGTTTGGGGGAGGTTTGGAGGGAGGTCCAGGAGGACATTGGGGTGGCTCAGGGCAAACAGAAACATTTTGCTGATAAGCGACGATCTGTAGGACCTAAGTTTCTGGTAGTTTTCTACCAAGAACATATGTCTGAAACTTCCTTCCGTTAAGCTGGATCCCAAGTTTATTGGTCCATACGAGATCATTGAGGTTGTCAACCCAGTTGCCTTTCATTTACACTTATCTCCATCGCTTTGTATCCCCAGTTCCTTCCATAAGTCACTTCTTAAATCATTCGTACCTACTTCTGCTGGGTGTCCACCCCCTCCGCCTCCTGTTTCTGTGGATGGACAAACTGAGTGAAGTTGAACGTATTGTCGATTCTCGGATGGTTCGCAGTTCGCTTCCTTACTTGGTACATTGGAGGGGTTATGGTCTGGAGGATCGATCTTGGGTCCCGGCGCGATTAGTCCATGCGGAGCGGTTTGTTTGAACTTTTCATGCATGTTATCCTGGGAAACCTGGGGGTCCGATGGCCCCCCTTGAGAGGAGTGTACTGTCAAGATCCAGACCGGGTTTTGGGTCTGATCTCTCCTTTCCCAGTCTGATCATGTCACGGGTTAATTTTCTCTGCCTCGTTCCGGGGTCAGGTCTGCTATTTCTCTGTGCTGCATCATGCAGGCAGTGCCAGTTATATTTCCTGCCTACAGTGTGTGTAGTTGGCTCTGGTGAAACTCAGATTTGTCCTGCTGCATTTAGCTGACTTTGCCCATGTCTGTTCACTCCTCTCCTACCCATCCCATGTCTGTGTATCCATGGGTGCTTGGATTTCCTGGTACTCAACTCTGCTTTGGCTCTGACCTGATTCTGATTCTGTCTCTTCCTTCTGTTACTTATGCTACGGACTGGTACTGACCTTTTGGCGCTCCTTTGATACTGTGTCTGGGATTCCCCTTGGTACTATGCTACTCTCTGGTATCGACCCAGCTTGTCTGACTTTTCTGCTACCACCTGATGGTAGCCTCGCTGCAGTTCTGCTGGTATGCTCTAAGCAGGATTTCAGCCCTCTCTCCACTCTGCTGCCTTCTAGTGGGGTTTGTGTTACTCTACATTTACCTGCAGTACTGCAGCATGACATAGACGATCTGAAGGCCGTAATCAAAGCAATCTGTGCTTCCATAACACCTCAGCAGTATCACAGGCTGATTGACTCAATGCCATGCCACATTGATGCAGTAATTGATGCAAAAGGAGCCCCAACCAAGTATTGAGTGCATTTACTGAACATACGTTTCAGTAGGCCAACATTTCAGACTTTAAAATCAATTTTTCAAGCTGGTGCTATAAAGTATTCTAATTTACTGAGATAATGGCTTTTGGGTTTTCATTTTCTGTAAGCCATAATCATCAACAGTAACAGAAACACACACTTGCAGTAGATCACTCGGTTTGTAATGACTCTATATTATGAGTTTCACTTCTTGTATTGAAGAACTGCAATAAATTAATTTTTTAATCATGTAATTTAGTGAGAAGCACTTGTATGTGTATGTTACCTGTGTATAGCGTGTGTGCATGCTGTGTGTTGTAATGTGAGTGTGTATGTACAGTATATATATATATATATATATATATATATATATATATATATATAGTGATGGATTGACCCCTGTGACAGCTAGGGAGTGCTGTATGGCCTTCCCAGGACGTGCATGCAGGTGTTCCCTTTATTGTGATGGGGAAATGAAGAGCGGCAAGATTGTAAATGGCCAATATGTATCACAGAGTGGGTGGCCCTGTGATGGAAGCTGGAACGCGCATTGATCAGCAGATCTACTGCTGAGGGTTTGTTACTGTGCATTAGGGAAGCTTCCAGATGACTTAGTGAGATGGGTGGGATCAGTCACCTACAAACTCACCCAGGGGTGTGTGTCTGAATGCCCAAAGTAAAGCCTGTGTGTGTGTGTGGCTGTATGTGTAATAGGACCTGTAGTGAGGTCATGACCATGTGATCCATACCTCACCTGTGGGTGTGGTTATGGACCATATAATGTGACCAGGGTGGGTAACATGCAGAGAGAGTGTGTACCTGAATGGTTCAGGGTGCAAGGTCCTGGAGGGTCAGTGTTGGGAGATCCTGGGAGTAGGATCAGATCCCTGGAGCAGGTGCTGTGACCTTTGACCTGATGAGTCCGGTGTGTTGGGCGATCTTGGTAGTAAGATTGGATCGCTGAATAGCAGCCGGTGAACCATGAGTGTTGGACGGTTTCAGGAAGGGATGGATGTCCTGAATAGCACCTGCTGAGGCCCTGGACCTGGTGAGGCCAGTGTGTTGGGAGACCCTGGGAGTAGGGTCGGATCCCTGAATAGCACCCGGTGAGGCCTGTGTGTTGGACGGTTCCAAAGTGGGGATGAACGTCCTGAATAGCACACAGACAGGCCACGTGTGTTTGCAGAGTCAGTGATGGCACTGCATTGGGGGAGCTACCGTGTGTCTTTGGATCTGGACTGTCAGGTGACCTGGTGAGCAAGGCGTTGTCTGGGACGGTGATCCCAGTTTGACAGCTACCCTGAGAGAGAGGACTACCAAAGAGTCAGCAACTGTAGCAGGAGCTCCTGCGAGATAACACCGGACATGGGGATATGACTGTTGGTGCCCGTTGTGTTCCATAGACATTAATGAACTGTACAGTGTGTGGTCGTCCACAGTAACTGGACAGTGAGGAGGTCCAGCGTGTTTAGTGACAGCGTGTTAAAACCGTGTACCAAGGATTGTGATGGACTATGTGTAAGCATGTGACGTGTAACATGTTCCTCAGCAGTTTATGTAGGGATAATAAACTGCACTAGACTGTTTTATGTGCAAAAGTGTTCCTGTGTGCCTCAATATCGCAGCCAAGTGAGTGTCCTCCAATGCACTCAGTGAGCGCTATCTTACATATGGTGGAGAATGCGGGCAACTGTTATGAATGAGTCACCGTAGGAGGCAAAAACAGAAATGCTAGCTAAGTCCAGAAAACCAGAGATGTTGGCAGCTATCGGATTGCAGACCCCTGAACCTATCAACAACTAGCAGTAGCCGTGGGGGGTTCCTACGATGCCCTAGACCCCTCGATCACAGTCGGAGAACTGCCTAGCCTAAAGACAGAAAGGGAAATCTAAACTGCCCCAGAGCAGACCCCAAAGCAATAGGCAGCCCCAAACATATAATGACGGTGAAGCAAGAAGAAAAAACACTAACACAGATAGAAAGATAGACTGAGCAAATGATGGGGCCCAAGCTAACTAGATAGCACAGGATAGGAAGGCTGCTGTCTGCAATCCACGAAAAACCCTATCAAAATAAGAGTCAATAGACTGACAGGGAAAAAGGCCCTGAAGACGCTAGGCTTCAAAAAGACTATGTCAGTACTCAGGTATTTTCTGAAGACAGAGCAAACCGACAAAAAGGAATTCAGCTCACCCCAGCATGGAATGGCAGAATCCAGAAAAGCAAGGCAAACTAAAACCAAAACACAAATGCAAAAAGGCAAAGCAGAAAACTTAGCTTTTGAGGATCAGGAATCAGACTGGTCTAGAATTCCACAGAGAAATCACCAGCGAGGCAGAAGGGCGTCGGCTGCCTTATATCCAGTCAGAGATCCCCGTCGCCCAGTCATCCTCTCCCAGCTCAGGTGCTTGGTAATCAGCCTCACTACCTTCCTTCACCAGAAGAGGGAGTTCATCAGACCTCAATGGTGTAGGGGAAAATGAACTCATAACAGGCAACGGTCCAGAAAGCATGAGGTGTTTTGCTGTGACTTGGCGGGGTCACAATGTTTTTTTTTCCTCAAGTTAACTTGCTGTGACTCGGTGGGGTCATGAAGGTGACAAGTGTCTGGCTGTAACTCGGTGGGGTTACGAAGGTTGCTGTGGATTGGTGGGTCCACGAAGATTGCACAGCAGAAGCATGCACGGATTTGTGGCAGTGGGAGCTGAAGTTGCAAGTTGCAGCAAGAGGTTGTGCAGCAGCAGGAGCTGCAGTGACACCAGCAGCTGCTTGTGAGTGTCAGCCGGAGGTGCCGGCGGTTTGTGGCAGTGCCAGTAGGAGCTTGTGAGGTGCCATAGAGATGTCAGAGGTACAGACTGTGCAACCTCTTAAAGAGCCAGTACCAGCCCCAGAAAGACATAAGGGACTGTGTGAACTCGGTCCTGAGAGTGCCGTGGGGAGAGTCCACGGAGTGTGCCCCAGAAAGGGGTGGTGTCCCTAAATCAGGTGGTCCCAAAAAAGGAGGCGGTAACCCTAACAGGGATATGGCTTTAGTGGGGATGATAAAGAACCTTTGACAGCATACCTCTACATTGACACGACTGAGGGTTCCATGTACCATGAAGTGATGGTAGTCCTTGACTTACGGTGTACTATGGTAATAGGGTGGGACTTAGAAGCCCTGTGGAACTGGTGGACAAAAGGAGAAGTGTCTGTAGAAATAATGTGTATTGGAGGTAATGGTGTGGAAAGTGCACCCAATAAAGTTTACAGTCCTAAATTAGGCATGATCAAAAGAAATGGTAGACGGGCCCAACTACCGCCCAAAAGTCGGGTAGCAGCCTTGCCCGAAAGTATGACCAGAGAGAAGGGTGCGTCGGCCCAACTTACAGACATGATGTTACCTGACATGTACCACAGGGTGACTGATAGTGATGTGGTAATTAAAAAGAGTGGAGCTGACACCCGCCGCACTCTGCATTCTGTTCAGCCGGTAGGGGATGGGACCCCTATGATTTTGCCCCTGATGAACCCTCAATGATTAGGAGAGGGAAACGCGTCGGGCGTTTACGGCACATCAATGGCTGATAAATATTTGTTTTGATTTTTGATTGTCAGACCAACTTTGCTCTGTGAATGTGCATCATGCTGTTTTCTATGCCTATTGATGGCCATTATGTTTGATGGTACATTTTTTCTGGTGCCATGATTTGCCATGGAAATCATTTAACTTTGATTGCAATGAGTTTTCTGATGGACTATTAGGTCCTTTATTTATGAATTGTCTTTTTTGCATTGTTGGTTTGCAATTTTATGGCTGAAGTGTTGCTGCTAATGCTGATAGTTATTGAGCCTGTTATTGTAGACGTTTTTTAGGCAATAATACTGATATATGTCCCTCTGTAGTAGACGTATTTTTCATTACGAGATAAGATTTATGAACTACAGGGACTATAGTTTTTTCTGCAGCATATGTATTTTTAAGTACGAGATAAGTTATTCATAGCTGCATTATTCAATTTTCCTTGAGCCTTTTTTGACTACGAGATAAATTTATAGCACTTCAGCACTTTCCTTCTATAAGGACATATTCATGTCTACCCATCAGGGTTTTTTTTTTCGGGTATAATTGTTTGGGTGTGTATACTGTGTATCCCTTTTTTTGTTTTGCTAGGGTGTTATAGGGTTTTTAGGGCTACCGACATTGAGCGGGGGCGCCATATTGTCAACAACTAGGGTGCCAACCTCCGTGGCTAGGAAGGGAGAGGTTCCCCACTTCCTTTGATAGTGATTTTTGGTTATTCTATATCTGGTCACTAATCTAAACCCATTATCACCTGGTTTTCTATATCTATTTTTATGATTATTCAATAAAGGTCTATTTTTTAGGGGTCTTTATCTAATTTGCGCTCTTTTGGTTTTCAAAAAATATTTTTGGTCCCTATATATTTTTTCTAAGGTTTCTTTGGAGCTGACACCCGAACAGAGGGCGACTTGAGTGTTTACCATACTGTGGGGTGTGACACAGGTACCGGGTGTGACTGTAACATGTTATTGTTATTAGCAACCACTAGGGCTGAAGACAATGTTTGTCAGACAGAAGCACAAACCCAGTGTAATGACAGTTCTCCACAAGGTGAAGGCAGCAGGACACTGGTAGTCATACCAGAATGTCTGACCATTGAAGAGGAAAAGCTCTCCAATTTGACCGCTATCACCCGACAGCTAGAGGGTCAAGTTGACAAACTGACCAAGGAAGTGTGCACGTGGAAAGAGCGAGTTGACAGTTTTCACCAGGTAGAAGCACATGTGCGAAACTTGGAGAGAGGGCGCAAAGAGATCTGACAACAGCTGATGAAGGAATGTTTGAAGGTGGCAAGTATGGAAGTTGCCAACTCCACACAGTTAGAGCGGCTGTTTGTGGCAGTCAAGGCCTGGAGACAAACGGCTGAGCCCAGAGTGGAGGAGCTGGAGAAGGTAGTTTCTGAGCTCAGAGGTGACCTGTCAAATTAGCAAAGTGTGAATAAGGCCTTAAGAGAAGACGTCGAAGTGCTCAAAGAAGCAGTAAGAGGTCTTCTGCAGAAGGAGAAGTTTGTGGTCGAAGACTTACAGCGGCCGTGCCCGAGTGATAACAAAGCGGAGCTACCAATGCTCATCTTGGCAAAGTGTCCTGAAGAGAGTAAAACTCAGGAAGATGGTGAGCTAAGAGCTAAACAAAGATAGTCACCAAGTCATGACAGATGTCTTGACGGAAGTGTCCGAGGTTAATCGGGAGCCGTCTTTCCAAGAAGAGAGGGAGGCTTCGCTCTTCAAATACCTGGTGGAGGTACCCGAACACGTGCGAAAAGCATGTGCCAGCGAGTGTGTGCATGAGGCCTTTAGAAAGGCAGTAAAAGCTTATAGTGTGAACTGGGCACCTGAGACGAACCAGTTGGTGATACTGGCAGAAACGGAAGTCACAAAGAAGAGGGTGGCTGTCCTGAAGGAGATGCTGGGTAATGTGAAAGCCGCTCAACACCTGGAGCTGGCGAGGGAGGCTCAAAGTCAGCTGGGCTTTGTGGAAGACGCAATTTCCGTGCCAAGAAATCTGGTGGGGAAAGTCATTGGAAGACTTGGAAAGGTCATGCAGGAAGTGGTAAATAGATCCGGCGTGAAGAGAGTGAGGATCCCACCTGCTGGTGAAATCAAAGTTGATGTTGAAGATGACATGATTCCAGTCATTGTTGTTGGCTCTGTGGAAAGCCTTAGGAACATCCAAATGCTGCTGGAGTATCAGGTAGCTTACCTGAAGGAGATAGAGCAGTTGAGATGGGACCGACTGCAGATTAATAAACTGATACAGAACATCAGGTGGCCTCCACCTCCAACAAAAGGTATAAGGACCCAAAGGGATCCTCCGAATAATGGAATGACAAGTAGCTGAAGACAAGAGCATCAAAAATCTGCAAGAAGCAGTTCTACTGTCAGTACGAAACTGAGACCTTAGCTCCTGTGGGGTACTAAATGGGTCAGACTCAGGCCAGACAGTTGACTCAACTGTAAGTGGGACTTCTGACCATACAAACCGGGAAAACAAGCCATTGAGAGAAAGGTTGGTTGACGGGGCATACAGCAGAAATGTGGAGACTAACAAGGGTCTGGTGACACAGTTGGGCTGTGACTTAAGGGAAAAACACATAATAGAAAATAGCCTCACCAAACCTTGTCTAATGACTAATGCACTAGCAGGATGAAGCATGCTCCCAAAGATAAATACTGGAGCAGTGCAGGTGCCCACCACTGATGAGAACAGCCACCCTATCACTATAGCAGTGATAATGAAGGTGCTAGCTGCCTAGTAGAAAAAAGCACACAGATGGAGCTTGCTTAGGACATAAGTCACACAGGAAAGTGCGATGCGCAGTGTCTGGATGACAGCCTATTTAAAAATGCCTATAATGGAAAGCGGGCAGTTCAGCACTATATATGCATCACACAGAAAAAACACAGCCATCAAAAAGGAGCCCAGCTGCATCCTGCAAAAAATGATAAAAAGTGCAATAAAAAGATAAAAAAAATGCATATAATAAATGCATTCAATGAGGTATTGGTTACTATTTTGGCCAAAACAGATAAGCTCGCTGTAGCGACTGCGACCGAGGACGTGGCTGAGCCGGCACCTCCACCACGCCAACGTGGGGCAAGCGTCCCAGGTGGGGATGGAATGTGGACCCACTGGACCACAGGGGGGACCCGGGCCTACCTGGACTAGGGAAGGGTAGCGACCGGGATCTGTGGCAGCTGAGCATGTGGACGAGGTAGCAGAACAACATGACACCGCACAACTTCAGCTATAGACATAAAGTTTACTTCAAACGAAACATGGTACATAAACAAAACAGTTATGCAAGGCTCCCGGTTCTGCACATCAGGGAAGGGCACACGTCTCCGGATCACAGACGAAGGCAGGAGGTCATCACGGGTTGATACAGTCCAGGGTCATTTGGCACCGGCATATCAGGACGGCCTATCTCTCAGGCCTCAGGCATAGCACTGGCTCAGCAGGAGAACATCAGACACACACCCTGGACAGACATCAGATGGGTTGATCCAGTCCAGGATCCTCTGGCATGGGCACAGCAGACACCGATCCCAGAAGGACATCATCACTAGGTGGACCTCAGGGAATTGGCGGAACCTCGGGACACAGGCAGGGCATCAGGAACACCAGGCAGGACATCAGGCGGACTTCAGGACTCAGATCTCAGAGCATCAGCACACTGGCATCGGACTCCGGACATCCAGCAGCGATCGACAGGCTCCGGACATCAGGCTCCGAACCACTGGCAGCGATCGGCAGGCTCCTGACATGGGGCAGGGAAGCATAGGATCTGGACATCTGGCGGAGGACATCAGACACAGCACATCTGGAAGAGGTCGTCAGACACCTGACATCAGGCCGTGGTCATCAGACTCCGGATGAGAGGCCATGGTCATCAGGCTCCGGACATCTGGCAGCGACCTAGAAAGGAAACCAAGTGGTCTGGTGAAAACCCCCCTGGGTTGGACTGGAACCGCCAGGGAATTGCATCGAATAACCAGCTGAGCACATCATAGCAGAAACTCAGCGGATACCCCAGACTCCTACTTCCAAGATGAACCCAGGTTAAATAACAGCAAGTCAGGTAGCAAAGAGTCACAGTCACTGGGCACAGGGTTCAAAACACGGAAGGACTTCAGGAACATCACTCAGGACACAGGTCAGACAGGGTCAGGTAAAGGAACAGATCCAGGATCCAGGGTTCAGGAAACAAGACACAGCAGGAAACGGGTACCAGGCAAGACTCCAAACATTAACACAGGGACCAGGATATTCTGCCTCCTGGGAGTGCGGACAGGAACAAGGGCCAGGATAATCTGCCTCCTGGGAGGGAGGACAGGAACAAGGGCCAGGATATTCTGCCTCCTGGCAGGCAGCAAGACAATTCACACAAGAACAAAGAGCAACAGCTCCCCCAGAAGTGATCAGAGCAGGAGCTGAACACAAAAACTCTCATGGCTAGGTTCAGGAACTCAATGCAAAGCTCTGGCAATGCCCCACAGGGCAGGGAACTTTTATATAGCAGCTGCCTCAGAAGCAATAGGCTGGAGCAGCAATGGTAGCACACACCCATTCCTCATAAAAGAAGGGGAGGTGTGGCCGCGCGCACCCTAAGCAGAGCCAAACACATTGCAAAGGACACCTGGCAAGCTGCAAGCCTGAACACAAGCGGTAAGCCATACACAGTGCAGAGGACCTATTAATCCACAGATAGCTTTCCACAGCGGCAGCCAGGGACCGCACAAGCGGGTGGTCATGCAAAGCATCAGAGCCACACACGCATGTACGTCTACGCATCGAGGCAGGGAACTGAGCAGCATCCATAACGGTAAAAGACAACAGTATCCCTGCTAGTTAGGAGGAGAGGAGCAAAGGATTAATGCAGAGACATGCAGAGTAATGCCGGGGAAGCAAAGTACAAACACACCGGCGTTACACTCGCAATCCAACGTCAAGGATCCCCATTTTTTTGCGAGTACCTAACTAAACATCAATTCAAAGCTCACAGACAGGGAAAAAAGGACATAAAAATCCTGTAAACTTTAGCAAAAGCACATCATAGAAAATAGCCTCACCAAACCTGGTCTAATGACTAATGCACTGGCAGGATGCAACAGGCTCCCAAAGATAAAGGCTGGAGCAGCGCAGGTGCCCACCACTGATGAGAACAGCCACCCTATCACTATAGCAGTGATGATGAAGGTGTTAGCTGCCTAGTGGAAAAAAGCACACAGATGGAGTGTTTTTTCTGTGTGATGCATATATAGTGCTGAACAGCCTGCTTTTAATTATAGGCATTTTTAAATAGGCTGTCATTCAGACACTGTGCATCGCGTTTTCCTGTGTGACTTATTTCCTAAGCAAGCTCCATCTGTGTGCTGGGAGTTGGATTGGATCCCTAGAGCAGGTGCTGCGACCTTGGACCTGGTGAGGCCAGGGTGTTGGGAGTTCCTGGATGTAGGATTGGATCAATGAATAGCACCCGGTGAGGTGTGAGTGTTGGATGGTCTCAGGAAGGGAAGGAGGTCCTGAATAGCACACAGATAGGCCACGTGTGTTTGCAGACTCAATGACAGCACTTCATTGGGGGAGCTACCATCCTTCTGTGGATCTGGACTGTCAGGTGGCCTGGTGAGCAAGGCGTTGTCCAGGATGGTGATCCCAGTTCGGCAGCTTCCCTGAGAGAGAAGACTACCAAAGAGTCTGCATCTGGTGCAGGAACTCCTGCGAGGTAACACCGGACATGGGGATATGACTGTTGGTGTCCATTGTGTTCCATGGACATTAATGAACTGTACGGTGTGCGGTCGCCCATGATAACTGGACAGTGAGGAGGCCCAGCGTGTTTAGTGGTTTAGTGACAGCATGTTAAAGCCGTGTACCCAGGATTGTGATGGACTATGTGTAAGCATGTGACATGTAACATGTTCCTCAGCAGTTTAATGAAGGCATAATAAACTGCACTAGACTGTTTTACGTGCAAAAGTGTTCCTGTGTGCCTCAATATCGCAGCCAACGGAATGTCCCCCAAAGCACTCAGTAAGCGCTATCTTACAATATACAGTATATAGTAGTGTGACTAATGGCCACATAATTAATGGAAGGTATGTGTCACAGGGATGCCTGCTCCCTGTGATGTGAACCGGAGTATTTTTTCTTTAGTGCATGTAAGCCCTAAGTGGTTGTTGTTCACACTTGGGTCCGGGTTACCGGTAACTCTGAGAGATGGGCGGGTCAGGCTATCCATATACCTCACCCTGAGATGAGGGTGCTCACTGTACCCCTTTTTCCCTGCAGAAGCCTGTGTGTGGTTGTGTGTTTGAGGACCTGCGGTGATGTCACGATCACCTGACTAGCCATGTGATAGGTACCTGGGTGTAGTTACAGCTATGTAGTGGAGGTGTGTTTGGCACATGGCAGTGAGTGTTTGGGAGTCTGTCAGTGTGGACAGATTTATATGTATCCAGACTGGACACTACAGAGTGGTATGTGAGATACCTCTGGAATTGACGATCTGACAACTGTGAATAACGCTGACCAGGGTCAGTGGAAAGTGTTTGTGGGAAACCTCTGAGGACAAGAGGTATCCAGGAACATGTGTGGTTGACACCAACAGGTAACGGACAGGAATTCATGTTATGCTGACCGGGGTAAGTAAGAGACTGTGATTAGGCTATAGAGCTGAATATGCAATGAATAGGAATCCGTGTTATGCTGAACGGGGTCAGTGAGAGACTGTGTTCATGCTATAGAGCCGAATTTGTAACGGACAGTGTACTGGCTGCTGCTTACTACTTGGTTCCTGAGGAGAGGTTTATGGAGAAAATAAGCCACATAGACTGTTTTAAGTGAAAGATCGTTCCTGTGTGCCTGAATATCGCAGCAAAGCGAGCGTTCCCAAACATGTGCAGTGAGCACAGCATTACAGAATATAATACTCAAAGAAATAAATGGAACACAAACAAGCCAGTTGCAAATGGAATAGTGTTCTCTATTTTTTTGAACAGTGTGTATATGTATGTATATATATACATATACACTGCTCAAAAAAAATAAAGGGAACACTAAAATACTACATCCTATATACAGTGGCATGTAAAAGTTTAGGCACCCCTGGTCAAAATTACTGTTATTGTGAACAGTTAAGCAAGTTGAAGATAAAATGATCTCTAAAAGGCCTAAAGTTAAAGATAACACATTTGTTTT
The DNA here is from genome assembly GCF_039654945.1 of Dendrobates tinctorius. Classification (NCBI taxonomy): domain Eukaryota; kingdom Metazoa; phylum Chordata; class Amphibia; order Anura; family Dendrobatidae; genus Dendrobates; species Dendrobates tinctorius. The sequence goes on from NW_027361768.1 coordinate 2,714,676, forward strand.
GTATTTTAGGCTAAAAAGAAATACACATTGTCATTTTTTCACATTTTAAAAATTACAAAAAGAAAAATGGTCTGATGCTAAAGTTTGGGCACCTTTGGAGATTTGCGTGCTCAGATAACTTTGACCAAGGTTTCAGACCTTAATTAGCCTGTAAGGGTTATGGCTTGTTCACTCTCAATGTTAGGAAAGGCCAGCTGATACAGATTACACAGGTTTAGAAACACATAGCCTCCTCTAACCTTGTGCGAAAAAACAGCCACCATGGGTTCTTTTAAGCAGCTGCCTAGCACTCTGAAAATGAAAATGGTGGAGGCCCACAAAGCAGGAGAAGGCTATAAGAAGATAGCAAAGCGTTTTCAAGTTGTCCTTACCTCAGTTCAATATGTAATTCAGAAATGGCAGTTTACAGAAACAGTGGAGGTCAAGATAAGGTCTGGAAGGCCAAGCAAAATTTCAGAGAGAGCTGCTTGTAGGATTGCTAGAAAGGCATATTATAACCCCCACTTGACTGCAAAAGACCTTCAGAAAGATTTAGCAGATTCTGGAGTTGTGGTAATTGTTCTACTGTTCAGAGACACCTTATCAAATATGGCCTTCATGGAAGAGTCATCAGAAGAATACCTCTCCTGCACCCTCACCATAAAATTCAGCATCAGAGGTATGCAAAAGAACATCTAAACAAGCCCAATGCATTTTAGAAACAAGTCCTGTGAATCGTTGAAGTTAAAATAAAATTCTTTGGTCGCATTGATCAAAGGTATGTGCAGAGAAAAAATTGCATAGAATTTCAGGAAAAGAACATCTCTCCAACCATTAAGCATGGGGATGGATCAATCATGCTTTGGAGTTGTGTTGCAGACAATGGCACAGGAAACATTTTATGGGTAGTGCGAAGAATGGATTCAATGAAATTTCAACAAATTCTTGATGCAAACATAACACCATGTGTAAAAAAAAGCTGAATTTGAAAACAGGATGGCTTCTACAAATGGATAATGATCACACACATCAAAATCCACAATAGACTACCTCAAAAGGCGATAGCTAAAGGTTTTTCAATCATCATTGAAAATCTGTGGCTAGTCCTCAAAATAGCAGTGCATGCAAGACGACCCAGGAATCTCACAGAAATGGAAGAATTTTCCAAGGAAGAATGGATGAAAATCCATCAAACAAGAATTGAAAGACTCTTGGCTGGCTACTAAAAGCGTTTACAAGCTGTGATATTTTTAAAAGGGAGTGCTACTAGGTACTAACTATGCAAGGTGCCCAAACTTTTGCATTGGCCTATTTTCCTTATTGTAATTTTTAAAATGTAAAAAATGACAATATATAATTTTTTTTGGCCTAAAATACAGAGAAAATGTGTCATCTTTAACTTTAGCCCTTTTAGAGATCATTCCATCTTCAACTTGCTTAACTGGTCACAAAAACAGTAATTTTGACCAGGGGTGCCCAGACTTTTACATGCCACTGTATCACTGAATGAAATATTCCAGTTGCAAATCTTTATTCATTGCATAGTAGCATTCATTGAGAACAATAAAACATACATTGATAATTTCTAAGTCAAAATTAATATCCCGTGGAGGTCTGGATTTGGAAGGATACGGAAAATCAAAGTGGAAAATCAAATTACAGGCTGATCCAATTTCAGTATAAATGCTTGAAGACAAGGAAATGATGCTCAGTAGTGTGTGGCCTCCACGTGCCTGTATGACTTCCCTACAATGCCTTTGCATGCTACTGATGAGGTGGTGGATATTTTCCTCACGAATCTCCTCCCAGATCTGGATTAAAGCTTCAGTCAACTCCTGGGCAGTCTGTGGTGCAATGTGGCATTGGTGGATGGAATGAGACATGATGTCCCAGAAAAAAAAGATTTTTATTTGAAATAATAATGTTCTTCTTCAAACTCTGCTTTCGTCAAATAATGCTCCCTTTTGCAGCAATTACAGCATTGCAGACCTTGGCATTCTAGCAGCTATTTTGCTGAGGTAATCTGGAGAAATTTCACCCCATGCTTCTAGAAGCCCCTCCCACAAGTTGGTTTGGCATGATGGGCACTTTTTGTGTACCATACTGTCAAGCTGCTCCCACAAAAGCTCTATGGGTTTGAAATCTGGTGACTGTGCTGGCCACTCCATTACAGATAGAATACCAGCTGCCTGCTTCTTCCTTAAATAGTTCTTGCATAATTTGGAGGTGTGCTTTGGGTCATTGTCCTGTTGTAGGATGAAATTGGCTCCAACCAAGCGCTGTCCATAGGGTATGGCATGGCGTTGCAAAATGGAGTGATAGCCTTCCTTATTCAAAATCCCTTTTACCTTTTACAAATCTCCCACTTTACTAGCCCCAAAGCAACCCCAGACCATCACATTACCTCCACCATGGCATCAGACACTCTTCCAGCATCTTTTCAGTTGTTCTGCGTCTCATAAATGTTCTTCTGTGTGATCCACACACCTCAAACTTGGATTCGTCTGTCCATAACACTTTTTTTCCAATTTTACTCTGTCCAATGTCTGTGTTCTTTTGCCCATATTAATCTTTTCCTTTTATTAGCCAGTCTCAGATATGGCTTTTTCTTTGCCACTCTGCCCTGAAGGCCAGCATCCCGCACTCAACTCTTCACTGTAGATGTTGACACTGGCGTTTTGTGTGTACCATTTAATGAAGCTGCCAGTTGAGGACCTGTGAGGCATTGATTTCTCAAACTACAACTCTAGTGTACTTGTCTTGTTGCTCAGTTGTGCTGTGGGGCCTCCAACTTCTCTTTCTACTCTGGTTAAAGCCTGTTTGTGCTCTCCTTTGAAGGGAGTAGTACACACCGTTGTTGGAAATCTTCAGTTTCTTGGCAATTTCTCGCATGGAATAACCTTCATTTCTAAGAACAAGAATAGACTGTTGAGTTTCACATGAAAGTTCATTTTTTCTGGCCATTTTGAGAGTTTAATGGAACCAATACATGTAATGCTCCAGATTCTCAACAAGCTCAAAGGAAGGTCTGGTTTATAGCTTCTCTAATCAGCAAAACTGTTTTCAGCTGTGCTAACATACTTGCACAAGGGTTTTCAAGGGTATTTTAACCATCCATTAGCCTTCTTAAACAGTTAGTATACACAAAGTACCATAAGAACACTGGAGTGATGGTTGTTGGAAATGGGCCTCTATATACCTATGAAGATATTGCAATACAAACCAGACGTTTGCAGCTAAAATAGTGATTTACCACATTAGCAATGTATAGAGTGGGTTTCTGAATCATTTAATGTTAGCTTCATTGGAAAAAACTGTGCTTTTCTTTAAAAAATAAGGAAATTTCTAAGTGACCCTAAACTTTTGACCGGTAGTGTACATATACATAGAAGCCTGTGCGAAACGCGCTTTGGGGCGATGGAGTACATGCTACACTAATGCCCTGTCATTTGAGGTAATAATATAGGTTACTTATTTATTTATTACACCGGAATTACCCTGGCTATTTGGATTAGCGCTTTTACTTGTGTGGCCATAATACTTTTCATGTATAGATAATTGGGTCTTTTTATAAATATAATGGGAATCTTTTTGAAATGGGCATGTGTTTGTTTTTTGTATAGGGATATGTGCCACATATAGGAGAACCCTTTTATAGACACTGGTCCTTAATATTTTTATCTATTGAGCGATATAATATACCGTTTGGTATATTTGTATACACATGATCTTAGTAGCCATATATAATCTTGTCAGTGTATTATTTGTGCCTCCTACTGGGCATTGCTGTTATCTATTTTTGAAAATATTTTAATAATAAATACCAATTTGTAATACTGCTGGATCTCTTCATTTTCGGGTACCTTAGGGTGTTATTCCAATTAGGGTTTGAGCATATATATATATACAGTTGTCGCCAAAAGTATTGACACCCCTGCAATTCTGCCAGATAATACTCAGTTTCTTCCTGAAAATGATTGCAAACACAAATTCTTTGGTATTATTATCTTCATTTAATTTGTCTTAAATGAAAAAAACACAAAAGAGAATGAAGAAAAAAGCAAAACATTGATCATTTCACACAAAACTCCAAAAATGGGCCAGACAAAAGTATTGGCACCCTCAGCCTAATACTTGGTTGCACAACCTTTAGCCAAAATAACTGCGACCAACCGCTTCTGGTAACCATCAATGAGTTTCTTACAATGCTCTGCTGGAATTTTAGACCATTCTTCTTTGGCAAACTGCCCCAGGTTCCTGATATTTGAAGGGTGCCTTCTCCAAACTGCCATTTTTAGATTTCTCCACAGGTGTTCTATGGGATTCAGGTCTGGACTTATTGCTGGCCACCTTAGAAGTCTCCAGTGCTTTCTCTCAAACCATTTTCTAGTGCTTTTTGAAGTGTGTTTTGGGTCATTATCCTGCTGGAAGACCGATGACCTTTGAGGGAGACCCAGCTTTCTCACACTGGGCCCTACATTATGCTGCAAAATTTGTTGGTAGTCGCCAGACTTCATAATGCCATGCACACGGTCAAGCAGTCCAGTGCCAGAGGCAGCAAAGCAACCCCAAAACATCAGGGAACCTCCACCATGTTTGACTGTAGGGACCGTGCTCTTTTCTTTGAATGCCTCTTTTTTTCTCCTGTAAACTCTATGTTGATGCCTTTGCCCAAAAAGCTCTACTTAGTCTCATCTGACCAGAGAACATTCTTCCAAAACGTTTTAGGCTTTCTCAGGTAAGTTTTGGCAAACTCCAGCCTGGCTTTTTTGTCTCGGGGTAAGAAGTGGGGTCTTCCTGGGTCTCCTACCATACAGTCCCTTTTCATTCAGACGCCGACAGATAGTACGGGTTGACACTGTAGTACCCTCGGACTGCAGAGCAGCTTGAACTTATTTGGATGTTAGTCGAGGTTCTTTATCCAACATCCGCACAATCTTGCGTTGAAATCTCTTGTCAATTTTTCTTTTCCGTCCACATCTAGGGAGGTTAGCCAAAGTGCCATGGGCTTTAAACTTCTTGATGACACTGCGCACGGTAGACACAGGAACATTTAGGTCTTTGGAGATGGACTTGTAGCCTTGAGATTGCTCATGCTTCCTCACAATTTGGTTTCTCAAGTCCTCAGACAGTTCTTTGGTTTTCTTTCTTTCCTCCATGCTCAATGTGGTACACACAAGGACACAGGACATAGGTTGAGTCAACTTTAATTCATGTCAACTGGCTGCAAGTGTGATTTAGTTATTGCCAACACCTGTTAGGTGCCACAGGTAAGTTACAGGTGCTGTTAATTACACAAATTAGAGAAGCATCACATGATTTTTCGAACAGTGCCAATACTTTTGTCCACCCTCTTTTTTTATGTTTGGTGTGAAATTATATCCAATTTGGCTTTAGGACAATTCTTTTTGTGTTTTTTCATTTAAGACAAATTAAATGAAGATAATAATACCAAAGAATTTGTGTTTGCAATCATTTTCAGGAAGAAACTGAGTATTATCTGACAGAATTGCAGGGGTGTCAATAGTTTTGGCCACAACTGTGTGTATATATATATTTATATATATATATGCTCAAAAGTTTGCATACACTGCCCAAATTTTTGCTCTCTTGGCCTTTTTTCAGAGAATATGAATGGCAAGACCAAAACTTTTTCTCCACTCATGGTTAATGGTTGTGTGAAGCCATTTATTGTCAAACTACAGTGTTTTTCTCTTTTTAAATCATGACAGCTGAAAACATCCAAATGACCCTGATCAAAAGTTTACATATCCTGGTGATTTTGGCTTGATAACATGCACAGAAGTTGGCACAAATGGGTTTGAATGGCTTCAAAAGGTAACATCTTCACCTGTGACCTGTTTGCTTGTTATCAGTGTGTGTGCATAAAAGCTGAGTGAGTTTCTGAGATCCAGACAGACTCTAGCATCTTTCATCCAGCCACTGATGTTTCTGGATTGTGAGTCATGGGAAAAACAAAATAATTGTGAAAGGATCGAAGGGAAAAGGTAGTTGAACTTCATAAAACAGGATCTGGATGCAAGAATATATCCAAGGAATTGATAATGCCAGGCAGCGGCATTCAAACTGTGTTTAACAAGTGGAAAATCAGGGGCTCTGTTAAAACAAAACCACAGTCAGGTAGGCTAACAGAAATTTCATCCACAACTGCCAGGATAATTGTTCAGGATGCAAAGAAAAACCCACAAATAACATTAGCTGATATACTGGACTTTCTAAAAACTTGCGGTGTGGCTATTTCAAGATGCGCAATAAGGAGGCACTTCAAGAAAAATGGGCTGCTTGCTCAAATCACCAGAAGAAAGCCATTACTGCACAAATGCCACAAAGAGTCTAGCCTACAATATGCAACACAGAACAGAGACAAGCCTCAAAACGCCTGGAACAAGGTAATTTTGAGTGATGAGATGAAAAACTTGTATGTGATAATATTTGGTCACTGTGGTGTAATATGTGGTCTGGCCATAGTGTAGCAGTATTTGTTCCTTGTATGTGGTATTATTTGGTCACTGCGTGGTGGTAATGTATGATGTGGTCATGGTGTGGGGGTGGTTTGTCCCTTGTATGGGTATTATTGGTCAATTTAAAAATAAATTAAAACATACCTGAAAAGAGTATTGGATATTTTAACAAATGTTTAATAAGTTACAGTAGCATAGGGTTCGGCCGAAAGAGTCTACCTTGTCATGGCGGCAGCTTTAAAAAAATCTTTTGGCCAAAGCAAAAGATAATGGCAATGTATGTGATGTGGTGATGGGATCTGCTAATGTGTGCTTGGTGAGGAGGGTGTAGAAGTGGTGTATTTCCAAGAGTGCGTGATGGGACTGTGGAAGGATTGAGGGATGGAGGCGGGGCTGTGGTGGAACCTGGGCAGAGTCTCAAGGGTGCCTGAAAATTTTGCCAGTGTGGGGCCTGAAATTTCCTGGTTACAGCCCTGTATTTATGTTGACAAATCACTATAGACTGAGGTTCTGCAGCAGCTGAAGTGTATTATGTGGTTTACATGTATATACTTCACTATAGACTGAGGTTCTGCAGTAGCTGAGTTGTATTATGTGGTGTATATGTGGAGTGCAGTGATTGTGCTGCTTTACACAGATGAGGATGCAAGATACTGCTCTGTTTTTTCCAATGCTGGAGTGATACCAGAGGTCAGCACAAGGGTAGAGTAATGACAGCCAATGAGTGTCCAGAGGGCAGTGCCAGCTCTGGTTGTCAGGTTAGATAATAAACACAGGGAGCTGTCAAGTTTGGTAAAGCCGCAGGTACACAAAGTGAGTGCAGGGAATGCAGTGAGATTCAGGAGGAATGAAAGGCAGAAGCAAAAACTAAACTAAAAAGTTTAGATTTTGTAGTCGGACAACTTCTTTAACTCCTTCTCGACCTTTGACTTATCTATATGGCCAGTTCGCTAGGTACATGGATACATCATGGCGATTTTGCATGCAGCTGATTCTGACAGCTTAGCCTGCACACAGTGCAGGAGCGGTGCCTGTGCCTCTTCCAAAAATGTAACTCCCTAAATACTGTGTCTGCAGTGCTGACAATTCCAATGCATTGAAATGCGTTATTACTGCAATCAGACTGCAAAAAGTGAAAGTTTCATAAAGGAACTGTTATGGACGGCTGAACGCACCTAATAAAAATAATCCAAGGCAATGAGAAAAAACCAATGGTATCATGATTAAGAGTGCTTAGCCACTCGAAACGCGTAGATCGATCGCATGCCTTGTAACTCATGCTGGCTTTTAAACCTCATTTCTATTGAGTGAATAAAGAATATTTTTCACTACATCGTGGAGCTGGACAAAGTTTTTTCTCATTGCCTTGGATTGTGCGCTTTGACACAGCGGTCTCGTGCTCCGATGTTGGAATACTATGTCTGGTGAGCTGGATTTGTATCCCAATAAAAATAATACAAGGTGCGTTCGCCGCCCGGGGTCCACCGTGCGGTAGATGACAAGACCGCTGCTGGACAATGGCAGATAGATCAATGTTAACGTCACCCGAGCGACTAAGGCAAGCGCTGTTCAGGCACAGAGAACCTTAAACAGATAAATACAGAAACGCTGGCCTTGTTAAACGCGCAAGGTAACCAGCGAGTGGCGTCGCAACCGCGAACGCCAGTGGACTGCTAAGCGCAGCACGGCAGAACTGCTAAGCGCAGGCGCGGTGGTAACTATCGCCGCTAGACGACGGTGCCGACAGGGAGGACACCGACGGGCACTAGTGCTAGGTGTGGTAGCACAGTGGCAAATAGCTAGCCACTACCTGGAGCTGACTATACACACTCGGTCACCACTCATAATATCAGAGGGTAGGGGTTTCATAATAAGTCAGCCACCAGAGCATGCATCCATCACTATTCACACATAGCATAGTAGGTCTACACTAGCGCATGGCCGAGCCGCCATGCGGGCTTTTTATAGCCATGCGCTTCTGGGACCTTCCAGTAACCTGGGAAGAACCAATCAGATCCGACGCAGGACCTGGACATGTGACCCCTGCTCTCCACTGAGAGGACAAGTTGCAGGCATGCCCAGTAGCACGACACGAGGACTTAGCCTCTGGAGCGGTTCCCTGCAGAGCAGGTTGCACTACCATTGCTGCACCAGAGGTAGTAGCAGCATCCAGGCTCACAGAACGAGTCTGAGCAGAATGCATGGCTCGCCGTGATTGCTGAGCAGTAGTCCGAGTGGTCGGAGCGGAATGGGGGACCACCGGATGTTTGGCTCTGGATTCCCGCTGTGCAGCATCAGGAATCTGACGCCTAACAGGAACTTAGTAACAAAAAGTAGGCGGAGAGGCTGGGAGGAGGCGTGGCTGGGGGTGGAGCTTAGCGGCAGCCGTGCGCAGACCAACACAGGTCAGTGAAACGCTAGTGTGAAACTAGCCTTAAAAAGATGAGAAGCCTTCAATTGACATAATTACATAGTAAAGAATCCTCTTCTATGTTCCTGGAAAAACCTTCTCTCTTCAAGACACAGAGAATGCCCCCTTGTGACCTTCACATTCCTTGGTATAAACAGATCCTCAGATATTTGTATTGTCCCCTTATATATGGTTTTTAGATCGCCCTTCAGTCGTCTTTTATCGAGACTAAATAATCCTAATTTTGCTGATCTCTCTGGATATTGTAGTTCCCCATCCTCTTTATTAATTTTGTTGCCCTCCTTCGTACTCGCTCTAGTTCCATTATATCGTTCCTGAGCACCGGTGCCCAAAACTGTACACAGTATTCCATGTGTGGTCTAACCAGGGATTTGTACAGAGGCAGTATAATTCTCTCATCATGTGTATCCAGACCTCTTTTTATGCACCCCATGATCCTGTTTGCCTTGGCAGCCGCTGCCTGGCACTGGCTGCTCCAGGCAAGTTTATCATTAACTAGGATCCCCAAGTACTTCTCCAAGCTTTTGTGGAGTGGTGTCAGAGGAACCACCTTAGGATTAATTCCGGGAAGACCAAGGAATTGGTGGTGGACTTTCGCAAGGGCAAAAATCCACCAGTAGTGGTGAACATTCAGGGAAATGACATTGAGATAGTCGACACCTATAAGTACCTTGGTGTGATCCTCAATAATAAGCTTGACTGGGCCCATCACTTGGATGCAGTGTACAGGAAGGGCCAATGCAGGCTTTATCTGCTCAGAAGGCTGAGAGCCTTCGGAGTTAGGGGGGCACTCCTTGCATCCTTCTTCAACTCTGTTGTGGCATCAGTCATCTTCTTTTGTGTGGCGTGCTGGGGTAGTGGCATATCAACCAGGGACAGGAATAGGCTGGACAAACTGATTAGAAGGGCCAGCTCTGTCCTGGGATGCCCCCTTGACCCAGTTCAGGAAGTAGGCGACAGGAGGATACTGGCCAAGGTGAGCTACATGGTGCAGAATGATTCCCATCCCATGCATGAGACCGTGACAAAGAAGTGCAGTACTGTCAGTGACCGGCTACTTCATCCTAAATGTGAGAGGGAGCGCTATCGAAAGTCCTTCCTTCCTGCTGCAGTTAGGCTGTATAACCAGCACTGTCCAAAACGGAGAACGACCCAAACAGAGAACTGATAGATCCAAAGTTGTGACAGTCCGGCTACATTTTTTTTTTTTTTTTGTATATGTACCTACCTACTGTCAATGTAATGCCTTTATGCATCTGTATCTGTACTTGTTCCGGCCTTGCTGCTGTAATGCTCTGAATTTCCCCATGGTGGGACGATTAAAGAATTATCTTATCTTATCTTATGTCAGATTTACCCAGTGGTTTCCCATTCAGTGTGTAATGATGATATTGATTCCTTCTTCCCATGTGTATAACCTTACATTTATCATTGTTAAACTGCATCTGCCACCTTTCAGTCCAAGTTTCCAACTTATCCAGATCCATCTGTAGCAGAATACTATCTTCTCTTGTATTGACTGCTCTACATAGTTTTGTATCATCTGCAAATATCGATATTGTACTGTGTAAACCTTCTACCAGAGCGTTAATAAATATGTTAAGAGAATAGGTCCCAACACCGACCTCTATGGTACCCCACTGGTCACAGCGACCCAGTTAGAGAATATACCATTTACCTCTTCATAAAAACTGATTTGACAGGAGCATTTCCTCATAAACTCATCCTGATATGGAGTTAAACAGTTATTCTTACTGAGATAATACAGAACAACATCCTTTAGAGCCCTTCAAATATTTTACCAACAATAGGGGTTAGACTTACTGGCTTATAATTTCCAGGTTTACTTTTAGAGCCTTTTTTTAAAAAAATTGGTACCACATTTGCTATGAGCCAGTCCTGTGGAACAGATCCCGTCTCTATAGAGTCCCTAAATATAATAAATAATGGCTTGTCTATTATATTACTTAGTTCTCTTAGTACTCATGGGTGTATGCTATCCAGATCCAGAGATTTATCTATTTTAATCTTATTTAGCCGGTTTCGCACCTCTTCTTGGGTTATATTGGTGACCTTAACATAGGGTTTTCTTTGTCTCTCGGCATTTCAACTAGCATTTCATATTCCACCGTGAATACCGTGGAGAAGGTGTTTAATATATTAGCTTTTTCCTCATCATCTACAACCATTCTTTCCTCACAATTTTTAAAGGGCCTACACTTTCACTTATGATTCTTTTACTATTGATATAGTTGAAGAACAGTTTGGGATTAGTTTTACTCTCCTTAGCAATGTGTTTCTCTGTTTCCTTTTTGGCAGCTTTTATTAGTTTTTTAGATAATGTATTTTTCTCCCTATAGTTTTTTAGAGCTTCAACAGTGCCACCCTGCTTTAGTATTTTAAATTCTTTATTTTTACTGTTAATTGCCCCTCTTATTTCTTTGTTTAGCCACATTGGGTTTTTCCTATTTCTTGTCCTTTTATTCCCACAAGGTATAAACCGCTTACAGTGCCTATTTAGAATGTTCTTAAACATTTCCCTGACAAGTCCCCCTAGCAAAAGACAAGAGAAACTGTACAATATTGTGGTCGCTATTACCTAGACCTGCAGATTTGTTATTCTGTCATGTCTATTAGATAGTATTTGGTCTAAAAGTGGTGCTCCTCTGGTTGGATTCTGCACCAATTGTGAAAGATATTTTTTCTTGATTATTAGCAGAAACCTGTTGCCTTTATGGGTTTTGCATGTCTCTATGTAATAGAGCGGCCGGGGGGTAAACCCTTCAGCACAATCCGTACTCACTGTGCTGTCTGCTGATTCTTCCCTGGTGCGTCCCTTATTCTTCCCAGGGTTCAAAGGACTGGAGGCAGAGTCCAAGATAACTTCAAATGTTAAAGATTTATTTTCTTCTTCAGGACATAGCACATCCAATACACCTTTAGCACACTTAACACGGTACCAGCAATACATCTTATTTAGCTTTCTCTAGCTTCATAAGCTATACCAGAATAGACCACAAAGTATGAGCAAGACAAAGAGCCCAGTGAAAATGGCACTTTAACCTATCTCCCTGGAACCGACTTCAGTCTAGACATGGAAATAATCATCTACTAGGTCGTCCATCCCCTTTTGGTTATCCTGCCCATGAACTCACTGGTGGCCCACTCGACCACTTCCTCAGTGACTCTTGCACTGACTTCTTAACCATGTTGCTGCAGATACTGCAGTTCACTTCGTTGCTCTGACAACTCCCCCACATCTACTCTGGATGGCCATAGATTCCACTCCACACTTTATGTGGCAACTCCACAGGTCAGGAACAGGACATCTGAGCAGCACCAGGGGTCTACCCCTGACTGACTATAACCAGGAAATCTATCTGTAGCTAATTCCTGGTTAGTGTCCTACAACTGTGTCCCATTATGAGTCTACTCAGTGCCCCCAGCTTATGTCCTTTTCGCTAACTGTAGTGTCCCTAACTTATATATAATACAATATGGCAATAAACACGTATATACAGCTTACACATAATGTACAGATACGTACATACAATACATTCAAATATGGCAATCATTTAAAGATAACTAGTGGTAACAACATCTACAGGACTAAGCCCTGACCCTCTTACATACCCCCTTCCTAAAACAATTGCCGTCCCTATGTATACCTTTTGCAACACGTAAATTTACAGATTTTTTCTTTTTTTGTATGTTTTTAGCATAAATACAAATATATCAAACTCTCTCTTTTATTCTATACAAGTATACTTCACACAAGAAAGCAACAAAGTGCAATTTTACTTTTTAATCTGAGGTAGATTCTTGCAAAAAAATTTTGTCCATATATATAAACTGTTGTATCAAAAAGGTGCTCTCCCCCTTCCTTTGAGGGAAGCACAGCGTATGTCCACGCTTTCATAAAAATGACAAAGTCCACTTTTCAGTAGCAGTTCTGCTCCAAGGGGCAACAGGCTCCACAGAAAAAAAATGAAAACCAAAAAAACAGTTTAAACAGGTCCCGTGGACCGCATTCAGCTCTCCATTGAAGTGTTGCAGGCTTCCCTATCCTGGGAGGATGCGGAAAAGTCCCTAGATGGTGCAACATGCACTTAAAGGGAAAGGTGTTATGAATAGGTCACCGAGGAGGATGGCAGGAACAGGCTAAGCCACCAGAAAACCAGAGAGGTTCATAACTAAGCGGATTGCAGACCCCAGATCCTATCCACACAGTTAGCAGTAGCCGTGGAGCATTCCTACAATGCACTAGATGCTTCGTCACAGCCGGAGGACTAACTAAGCCTAAAGACAGAAAGATGAAATCTAAACTGCCCCGGAGCAGATCCCCAAAGGAATAGGCAGCCCCCAAATATATATTGTCGGTGAGACAAGATGAGACACAAACAGGCAAAGAACAGACTGTGGAAACTGTGGGGCCCAAGCTGTCTAGACAGGACAGGACAGAAAAGATACTGTCTGGAGTCATGCACAAAACCCTGAAAAAGTCCAACACTACTGATATACAAAAAACCTGAGGTCACACGACCTCACCCCCGCTAGATCAGCACTCTGGTATAAACTGGCAGCAAAGCAAAAAGATATTAACATAACAGGGGACTGAACAAGCTGCAACATATGAAGCAGGGCCCAGCACTGCCCCCAGCAGGGAGCACACTGAACCCTAGCAGCAAAACTGAAAGCAAAAAAAGACACAACCAGATTAGATGCAAAGGATTAACAAAAGAATCACTTAGCTGAACCATGCAGATCAGGCAGGGGACAAAAGAACTCAAAATGCACACAGAGGAAATCACCAGCAACCTCCAAGAGCAGCCAGCTCATTTATATCCTCCCAGCCAGTAATCCCAGGTTCCCAATTATTGTCGTTAGAGATGAGCGTCTTTGCCTTTTTTCAGGTCGAGTCGTGTTTCATGAAACCCGACTTTCTCAAAAGTCGGGTCGAACGAAATCGGCCGATTATCGTGAAAAGTCGAAGGCCAACTGAAACACGAAACCCAATGCAAGTCAATGGGGAACCAAGGTCAGCAGGGCATGGAGGACAGGAAACACACCTACAGTGCCCATTTTAATGCCAAAAACATCAATTCTTATTACTTAAGCTTGTCAACCTTAATTTACTTTATAATAATAGTTAGGCATTGAAAACTGGAGGTTATTTGGCTAAAGTTGTGGGGGGGTAGGGCTGGCTCCAGATTTTCATGGGCCCTGGGCCAAAGAGTGTCACTGGGTTCCTTTATCACATGCCACAATTCATGATCCTCTGATACGGCAGAGAAATAGCGGTATAGAACAATAAAAAATACTTCACTTCTTACATCACATGACTGATATCCATTTTAAATTCTCCAATAGCTCCAAAACAGACAGTATATTACTCCATACAGTATTATGACCACCGCATAGTGCGCTATACAGAGTAATGAGGCCCATATATTTCTCCATACAGAATCATTGGTCCCATATAATGTTTGAAACAGTATATGATGAGCTCCTCATAATGCTACAGTATATGCTGGTCCCCGTAGATGAAGCTCCACTGTCTTATGGGCCCAAATAATGCTCCATCTATAATGGGCCCCATTCCTAATGCTCCAGTGTATAATGGGCCCTGTAAATGCTGCTCCAGTGTCTGATGTCCACCTTTGGAATGCTACAGTGTATGGTGGGCCTCATATATCATTCTCAAGAGTATAGTGCTCCCCAAAAATTGCTGTCCCAACATTGAAAACAATTAAATAAGTCTCCTCGCTAGGGAATCCCTGTACTAGTCTGGACTCCTCGTCATCCCCATCTTCCATCTCACTGCACTTGGACTGTTTAGACAGAGGGCGTACAGACGTGATGTCATTGTGCTCTCTGACCAGAATGTCACTGTCAGGAAACGCGGAAGACGTCACGGCGGTGGAGCAGGCAGAGGTACAATTGTGGCCAAAAGTATTGACACCCCTGCAATTCTGTCAGATAATACTCAGTTTCTTCCTGAAAATGATTGAAAACACAAATTCTTTGTTATTATCTTCATTTAATTTGTCTTAAATGAAAAAAACACAAAAAGAATTGTCCTAAATCCAAATTGGATATAATTCCACACCCAACATAAAAAAGAGGGTGGACAAAAGTATTGGCACTGTTCAAAAAATCATGTGATGCTTCTCTAATTTGTGTAATTAACAGCACCTGTAACTTACCTGTGGCACCTAACAGGTGTTGGCAATAACTAAATCACACTTGCAGCCAGTTGACATGGATTAAAATTGACTCAACCTCTGTCCTGTGTCCTTGTGTGTACCACATTGAGTATGGAGAAAAGAAAGAAGACCAAAGAACTGTTTGAGGACTTGAGAAACCAAATTGTGAGGAAGCATGAGCAATCTCAAGGCTACAAGTCCATCTCCAAAGACCTGAATGTTCCTGTGTCTACCGTGCGCAGTGTCATCAAGAAGTTTAAAGCCCATGGCACTGTGGCTAACCTCCCTAGATGTGGACGGAAAAGAAAAATTGACAAGAGATTTCAATGCAAGATTGTGCAGATGTTGGATAAAGAACCTCGACTAACATCCAAACAAGTTCAAGCTGCCCTGCAGTCCGAGGGTACAACAGTGTCAACCAGTACTATCCGTCAGCGTCTGAATGAAAAGGGACTGTATGGTAGGAGACCCAGGAAGACCCCACTTCTTACCCCGAGACATAAAAAAGCCAGGCTGGAGTTTGCCAAAACTTACCTGAAAAAGCCTAAAACGTTTTGGAAGAATGTTCTCTGGTCAGATGAGACAAAAGTAGAGCTTTTTGGGCAAAGGCATCAGCATAGAGTTTACAGGAGAAAAAAAGAGGCATTCAAAGAAAAGAACATGGTCCCTACAGTCAAACATGGTGGAGGTTCCCTGATGTTTTGGGGTTGCTTTGCTGCCTCTGGCACTGGACTGCTTGACCGTGTGCATGGCATTATGAAGTCTGAAGACTACCAACAAATTATGCAGCATAATGTAGGGCCCAGTGTGAGAAAGCTGGGTCTCCCTCAGAGGTCATTGTCTTCCAGCAGGACAATGACCCAAAACGCACTTTAAAAAGCACTAGAAAATGGTTTGAGAGAAAGCACTGGAGACTTCTAAGGTGGCCAGCAATGAGTCCAGACCTGAATCCCATAGAACACCTGTGGAGAGATCTAAGAATGGCAGTTTGGAGAAGGCACCCTTCAAATATCAGGGACCTGGAGCAGTTTGCCAAAGAAGAACTGTCTAAAATTCCAGCAGAGCATTGTAAGAAACTCATTGATGGTTACCGGAAGCGGTTGGTCGCAGTTATTTTGGCTAAAGGTTGTGCAACCAAGTATTAGGCTGAGGGTGCCAATACTTTTGTCTGGCCCATTTTTGGAGTTTTGTGTGAAATGATCAATGTTTTGCTTTTTGCTTCATTCTCTTTTGAGTTTTTTCATTTAAGACAAATTAAATGATGATAATAATACCAAAGAATTTGTGATTGCAATCATTTTCAGGAAGAAACTGTGTATGATCTGTCAGAATTGCAGGGGTGTCAATACTTTTGGCCACAACTGTAAGTATTTCAACTTTGCAAGTGCTGTGATCCTGAGCAAGCAGGGGGGGCCCACTTGTTGGCAACGGCACTGGCACAGGGCCCCTCCCACCGGCAGAGACACTTTTGCATACTATGAGGGGCCCTGTGCCAGTGCGACGGCCCATGAGTATGCCCCCCCACCTGCTCAAGGAATCTGCACTTTCGTCTGCACCTTCCTCTTTGTCACCGTGTAAGGTGGTATAGTATGCCGAAAGGGGAACCGGAGTTTCATCAGGGTCAGATTCTGGCTTTGTAGAGTGCAAGGGGAATGTAGTGGTCTGGGTCAATGTACCAGCAGAATCATCTAGCAGTGGCTGGGCATCAGTGCACTTGTTGCGCCCCCAGGAGTACTGTCGCCACAGTGGCATTACCTTCCTCCTTGGGAGTGTGATGTCATGCTTGGGAGAAATGAAGGATCTCTCTAGCAGATAAACCAACACACAACACAGTTATCACTCCAGGCCAGCACGGAGACCTCTGAACCTGATTGCTGAGGAGCTGCTCTCTGTGGTTGGTAGGAGGTAAGTTAGGGCAGTCAGTGAAGGGAAGGGGAAGTTTGTGGACGTGAGACGGGGAGCTGGAGGATGAGCAGAGTTAAGGCTCACTCTTAGCTGGAGCGCATGGTCCGGATTCCGGTCTCCGAGTTTGTAGGGACACTGACGGTCCTGCAGCAGAAACCAGAGGAAGTGGCAGCTGTAAATGTTCTTTTCCCAACTAAGGCTCGGAGGCCCCAGCAGCGATGTGTGTGAGCCAGAAGGAAAAGGCTATGGCTGCCTGCTGTCATGGTTAGGACATGGTTAATGTCCTGTTCTTACAGGGTTAACTTTTGCCGGCCTCTCTTTGGATCTGGGAAGGGTATTTATACTCACTCCAGAGTAGCATTCCCTGTCAACTATACTGTTATTCTGGCTGTGTGTCTGACCGACCCCCCTGGTGTGCGTGGATACTGCATTGCTTGTTTGATTACCGTGTATGTTCCGGTCTGTACCCTCACTCTGAACTCCGTCTCACGTTTTGGTACTATTGTCTTCTCTGGTTCTGACCTCCTGGCTTGGCTATTGTTATTCCGTTACCGTTTGCCCCTATTGTACCATCTATTGCCCGTTCTGGTTTTCTGATCTATTGCTACATCCTGACTATTTGCTCTGTCTAACCCCTTGGTACTGTCCTGCTATCTCGTGCTTTGACCCGGCTTGATCTGGTCTCTGTCCCTGTCTATGCACCTTGGTAACTTGTCCCATAGTTACCTTTCTAGGAGTTTTCCTGCAGCTCCTAGCTCTGTGGAGCTTAGGTCATGGCCCCAGCAGTCACGTGCTTCAGGTCCTGATAGTCTGAAGCACGCATCGTCACCGCTGCTGTCCCACTCCACAGGTATCTTTGAGCATTGTTTTTGTACTCAGGGACACGTGCACTGGCTCAGTGAGCTAGTGCAGTGCAGTGCAGTGTTCCTGACATTATAGCTGACCATTTCAGCTTTTTTTTCTTCTGAAGGATAAAAAAAAAAGTGTGTTATCCTCATGGATCCCATACAAGGTTTGGCTGATCAGGTCAAGCACCTAACCCAAATTTTCCACAAACTTAATGTGGAACAGCGCACGATGGCCCTTACCCAGCAACAGTTGGTGGATACTGTGTATTGGGCTGTCGCTGCAGGGGCTCCTAGTGCTGGGGATAGAGATGTGTCATTGGCATCCCCCAAATCTCCGGTCAAATTGCCCGACCCTTTCTCAGGGGATAAAAGGGAGTTTAGGTCGTTCAGAGAAGGATGCAAGCTTTCTTTTTCTCTGAGGCCCCGCTCCTCTGGGGATGAGTTCCAGAGGGTGGGGGTCATCATTTCCCTACTTCTGGAGGCTCCACAGGCATGGGCTTTCTCTCTCTCTTCCTCTGCTCCTGAACGTCTGTCTGTGAATTTGTTCTTTGAGGCTCTGGGGCACATTTATGATGAGCCTGATAGAGTGCGTCTGGCAGAGGATATGGTGATGAGTGTGACACAGGGGAGGCACTCGGCTGAATGGATCTGCTCAGCGTTTAGATGTTGGACGTCCGAAGTATCCTGGAACGTCGCCGCTCTGAGGGGGTTGTTCAGCAGGGGCCTGTCTGACCATCTGCCGGATGCTCTGGCATTACATCCTCCTCCTGATACCCTGGAGGATGCCATGATGCAGGCGGTCCTTATGGACCGGAGACTCCGCGCTAGAGGAGTGATGCAACACTCAAATTGTGTGACACTGCATCTGTATCATAGCCCATGGATGATGGGTCAGTCTCGGTTAAGGAGAAAGAGAGAAGGCACTGTAGAGACAATCTACTATGCTTTTACTGTGGAGCGTGGAAAAGGAATTGCCCCTCCTGCCCTTCTTCAGCGAAACGACTGAGTCTGGGCAACAATCGAGGAGGTTGTCCAGACTCCCAGGTACATTTTTTCTCACGTACAAAAATGGTGCTCCAGGTTGAATTGGAACTTGCTGGCGGTCCTGTTAAGACCACCGCCTTTGCTGACTGTGGTTCCTCCATTAATCTGATTGATGCCCAAGTTGTAACTCTTAATAAGATAGGGACAGCCAGGTTAAAAGACCCAGTTAAAATTGTGGCTGTGGATTCATCCCCTCTTACCCGGGATGGAATTTGCTTTATGTCTGAAGTTTTTTCTATGAAAGTGGGTTCCACTCATGTGGAAAATTTAAGTTGTTTCATTATGAATAATCTGCCTGCATGACTGGTATTGTGAATGCCCTGGTTGCAACGCCACAATCCTCTTATTGATTGGGTGAAGGGGGAGATCACCCGATGGGGATGTAATGATAATTGTCTGTGTCGTAACCCTGTTCCTTTTGTCAATCCGAAAAAAACTGTATCTGTGTCATCTGTCGGTCTGGAAGGTATTCCGGAGTACCTGAGAGACTTTGAAGATGTGTTTTTTCCGAAAGTGACGCTGAGGCGCTCCCACCACATAGACCATATGATTGTGCTATCGATTTAGTACCTGGAGCCAAATTACCCAAGGCTCGTTTTGTTTAATTTGTCTGGGCCTGAGAGCCAAGCTATGAAAGAGTACATCAAAGAAAACCTTCGCAAGGGGCATATTCAGCCCTTGGTCTCACCCGTGGCAGCGGGGTTTTTCTTTGTAAAGAAAAAAGATGGTGGGTTGCATTCCTCAAAACACTGAAGGACTTTACAGAGGTCTTTCAGCTTCGACCACTGCACACCAGACAACTCCATGTCTGCCCGCAAACTGCCTGCCCGTGTATCCTCCCACAAATGAATTACAGACTGCCTCTGTTCGCACAGCCTCTGAACCATGTGCAGGGTGGAGTTCCACCTTGTTGCAACGTCGATAATTAGGCGGTGCTTGGGAAGGTGGAGCAATCACTGCAGCTTCTGCATGCGACTGGAGTGTATGGGCGACCGGCGGATGTGCGAGCACAGTCTTCGCACCTTATGGAGCAGGGCTCTTAACTCTGGATAATTATTGAGGAAGCACTGCACCACCAGGTTCAAGGTGTGAGCCAGGCAAGGTATGTGTCTGAATTTTGAAAGGGCTATGGCTGCCACAAAATTCCGGCAGTTATCACTAACTACCTTGCCTGCCTCAAGATGTAGACTGCCCAGCCATGACTCAGTTTGTCGTTGCAAGTAGTCGGCCAGTACCTCCGCGGTGTGTCTGTTGTCACCTAAACACATCATCTTCAACACAGCCTGCTGACGCTTACCACTAGCTGTTCGATAGTGGGACACCTCTGCAGCTGTGGATGGAGTGCTCGTGCGACTGCGCTCTGTGGATGAGCTTTCACTTCTGGAGGAGGAGGAGGAGGAGGGTCGAACGCCTACAGCCAACTGTTTCCTATACCATGGGCTAGGCAGCACTGTCCCACCGACACTGTCCCCTGTGGACCCTGCATCCACCACATTAACCCAGTGCGCAGTGATGGACATGTAACGGCCCTGTCCATGCCTACTGGACCATGCATCTGTTGTGAGGTGCACCTTTCCACTCAATGATTGCTTGAGTGCATGGACAATGAGGTCTTTCACATGCATGTGGAGGGCTGGGATGGCTTTTCGCGAAAAGAAGTGACGACTGGGTAGGTCATAGCGTGATACTGCGTAGGCCATGAGCTCGCGGAAAGATTTGCTTTCAACCAATCGGTAGGGCATCATCTCTAATAAGATTAGTTTGGCAATGTGGGCGTTCAAAGCCAGTGTACACGGATGAGAGGATAAGTACTTACTTGTCCTACTCAGAGTCTCTGGTAGGGTGAGCTGGACTTGAGAGCTGCATATGGTGGAACTAGCGGTGGACATGGCTGACTGAGATAGGGTTGGTGATGGTGTTGGTGGTGTTGCTGATGGCCTAGATTCAGTCTTTCGTAGCAATAACATTGTGATTCCATGACTGCTTTGACCTTGCGACAACACCTCGGCATTTGCTGCTGGTGGTGTGCTAACCGGTGGGCTTACAGTAGGGGAAGCAATGCAGCGTTGCTGACTACCTTCATTCAGAGCAAGTGCACATGTGGTACATGAGGTTTGGTAGTCCGTCCACGCTTGCAAGTGCATGGTGGTTAAATGTCTAAGCATGCAACTGGTATTCAAATTTCTCAGATTTTTCCCTCGGCTAAAGGTCTTTGCGCACCTCTTACAGATAACCTTTGCCTGATCATTAGGATTTTGTTCAAAAAAGTGCCACACTGCACTCTTCCTACTATGGAAGACATTTTGAGGCCTTGCACGCTGTGCTAATTTGACCGTCTGGCCAAGCTGTCCTGCAACTCTTTTGGTTTTTGTAACACGCTTTTGGACTGCTACGGTCCTGCCAGATAACAGCTGTTGAGATGTTGCTGCCTGCTGCGGATCCTCCTCCTCCTCTTCTGAGCTATTGGCATCGGCACCCTCTTCCCCCAATGGATGCCAATCTGGGTCAACAACTGGGTCATCCACCACCTCCTCTTCAATTTCATGTGCACCTTCCTCTGTCACCATGTAAGGTGGTATAGTATGCGGGAAGGGGCACCTGAATTTCATCAGGGTCTGATTCTGCCTCAGTACACTGCGAGGACAATGTAGTGCTCTGAGTGAATGTACCAGCAGAAAAATCTAGCAGTGGCTGTGCATCAGTCAGATTCATCTTGGACTAGGGAATTCACGATTTGACTTGATAACCCAGGCATGGTATGTGAAAAGAGCTCCATAGAGTAATCTGTAGTGTGGCCTGCCGCATCTTTCACTTTTGGTAGGGGTGCAGAACACAAGAAAAGGTGTTGTTGCTGACCAGGAGCCTCCACTGACGACTCAGTGCTTTTATTTTTTTGAAACTTCAGAAGAGAGAGCTGGAGGCTGTGTCACCAATGTAAGCCAAAACTTGTTCCTGAAGCTCCAGGTTTAAAAGCGGTTTACCTACTCCCAGAAAGGGGAGCCTTCGTGGCCTTGTGGAGCCAGATGCAAGCTCAACATCTCCTGCCTTAGGTGCTGTTGTGCTTTTGCCACTACCAACAGATTAACCACCAACACCACCACCATCAGGACCAGCTGGCAACCCCCGCCCACTTCCATGGCCTCTTCCACCATACTTCCTCATTTTTGTGAAAATGTACTCAAAGTACCACCAGCTATATGGTACTGTAAAACAAGGTAGAAGGTGTATATCATATTGGTGAGAATTTGAATCACACTAGAGATTTGAGGACACTGAACTAGTACCTCAGGGCCAGTAGAGATTACACATCAATGTAACAGGCTGAAATTGGATGGTGTATGTCAAGGTGGAGGGTGTATATAGTATTGGTGAGAATTTGAATCTTACTATAGATTTGAGGACGCTGAACTATTGTCTCAGGGCCAGTAGAGATTACACCTCAATGTACCAGGCTGAAATTGGATGGTGTATGACAAGGTGGAGGGTGTATATAGTATTGGTGAGAATTTGGTGAGAAAAGGCCCTCTGTTATGAATGGGTCACCGAGGAGGAAAAAAAACAACAAGCTAATCTCAGAAAACCAGAGAGGTTGGTAACTATGCAGACTGCAGATCCCTGATCTTAACCACACAACTAGCAGCAGTCGTGGAGCGTTCCTATGATGGTCCTAGACGCCTTGTCACAACTGGAGAGCTATATAAGCCTAAAGCCGAAAAAGAGGAAAACTAACTGCCCCAGAGCAGGCCCCAAAGGAAAGACAGCCCCCCACATGTATTGACGGTGAAACAAGATGAAAACACAAACAAAGGCAGGAAAATAGGCTGAACAAACGATGGGGCCCTACTAACTAGAAAGGACAGGAAAGGAAAGCCACTGTCTGCCATCTGCCAAAAAACCATACCAAAATAATGTCCAACACGTCTGATAGCAAAATTAATAACCCTGAAGTCACAAGACTTCTCCCACTATATCAGCACTCTAGCCTCTTTTTGCTCTGTTTCAGAATATTTCAATCTAATAAGGGACAAAAAAGGCAAATTGGCAATTACAGATAAATAGGAGTGGAAGTTCAGCATAGCCCCAGCAGGGGCAGGCTGACCACACAAGAAACTGAATTGACCAACAAACGCATGTGTGAACATTAGCAAAAAACAAACTTAACTTGAGAAGACTGGAAGAGAGCTGAAGTCCAAGACCTGAGAAGCAGACTGAATCACCAGCACCAGGATAGGGCGTTGGCTGTCTTATATCCAGTCTGATACTCCAGAGATCCAATCGTTATCCTCCTCATCAGGGGGCAGATCACTACCACTTAAACCAACCTCACTACCTCCTGTCACCACCAGAGGGAGAACGGAAGGAGGAGCAGAAAACGAGTTCATAACAGAACCCCCCTTGAGGAGGGGTCACCGAACCCTCATCCATGCCACCAGGCCGATCAGTATGGGCCAGGTGAAAAGCACAAACCAATTTATTGGCATGCATATCAGAAGCAGAGACCCAAGAATTATCCTCCTGGCCATAACCCTTCCATTTGACCAAATACTGGAGTCTCCATCTAACCAAACGAGAATCCAATATTTTCTCTACCTCATATTCCACATTGCCTTTAACCAATGCAGGGTCAGGAGGTGCCGCCACAGGAACTACTGGCTCAA
The DNA here is from genome assembly GCF_039654945.1 of Dendrobates tinctorius. NCBI lineage: Eukaryota > Metazoa > Chordata > Amphibia > Anura > Dendrobatidae > Dendrobates > Dendrobates tinctorius. The sequence goes on from NW_027361768.1 coordinate 2,738,229, forward strand.
CAAACCTCTTCAACAGTGACTTGTGAAATACGTTATGGATTTTGATTCGTAACTGGAAGAGCCAATTGAAAAGAAACAGGATTATGAATCTCCAAAATCTTATAAGGTCCAATAAATCTGGGCTTAAGTTTTGGAGATGCAACCTTCATAGGAATATTCTTAGACGACAACCAAACCATATCACCCACTTTAAACCGGGGACCAATGGTCCTATGCCGGTTGGAAAAACGCTGGGCCTTTTCCTGAGAGAGTGACAACTTATCCACCACTTGGTCCCATATCTGCAGCATTCTCACAATCACAGTGTCCACACCTGGGCAGGACGAAGATTCCACTTGCCCTGAAGAGAATCGAGGATGAAACCCAAAATTACAGAAAAAGGGTGACATCAAAGTGGCAGAACTAGCTCTATTGTTCAGCGCAAATTCGGCCAAGGGCAAAAATGAGACCCAATCATCTTGATCAGCAGATATAAAACATCTTAAATAAGACTGGGGCCTGGTTTGTTCTCTCAGTCTGCCCATTGGTCTGGGGATGAAACGCGGAGAAGGATAAGTGAATTCCCAAATTGGAACAAAAGGCTTTCCAGAATCTGGAAACAAACTGGACCCCTCTATCGTACACAATGTTCTCAGAAATCCCGTGTAACCGAACCACCTGTTGTAAAAACAAGGGTACCAACTGAGCGGAAGATGGCAACTTTGGGAGTGGTACAAGATGGACCATCTTCGAAAATCTATCACAAATCACCCACATAAGTCATTCTCTGAGAGACAGGAAGATCAGAAATAAAATCCATTGAGATATGGGTCCATGGCCTCTTGGGCACCGGCAGGGGCATCAGCAACCCACTAGAACGAGAACAAAGTTTAGACCGAGAACAAGTCCCACAGGACTGTACAAAATTCCTGACATCACGAGATAAGGCAGGCCACCAAAACGACCGACACACCAAATCTCTGATACCAAAAATACCTGGATGACCAGCCAATGCAGAGCAATGAATTTCAGACATCACTCTTTCTCCACTGGTCAGGAACATACAATCTTCCCATAGGGCAACGCTCAGGTTTTTTCTCCTGAAATTCCTTCAGGGCGCATCTCAAATCGGGCGAAATGGCAGAAAGAACTACCCCCTCACCTAGGATAGTAGTAGGCTCGGTCACATTAAGAGAATTAGCAATGAAACTCCTAGAAAGGGCATCTGCCTTAACATTCTTAGTGCCTAGAACAAAAGAGACCACAAAATTAAAACGCGTGAAAAACAAGGCCCATCTAGCCTGTCTAGGATTCAAGCATTTGGCCGACTCCAGATAAATCAGATTCTTGTGATCGGTGAGGACCACAAATTGATGTCCCTCCAACCAATGTCTCCACTCCTCAAATGCCCATTTCATGGCCAACAATTCCCGATTCCCCACATCATAGTTGCGTTCAGTTGGGGAAAACTTTCCAGAAAAGAAGGCACAGGGATTCATCTTAGAAGTCACAGGGTCTTTTGGGACAAAACAGCTCCTGCACCAATCTCAGAAGCATCTACCTCCACTTGAAATGGAAGTGAGACATGAGGTTGGCGTAAAACTGGAGCTGAAGTAAATCTCCACTTAAGCTCCTGAAATGCTGAGACAGCCTCAGGAGACCAATTCAGCACATCAGCTCCCTTCTTGGTCAGATCCGTCAGTGGTTTGACAATACTAGAAAAATTACCTATAAATTTATGATAGAAATTAGAAAAACCCAAAAACTTCTGGAGAGCCTTCAAAGAAGTAGGCTGAGCCCAATAATAAATGGCCTGTACCTTGGCCAGGTCCATTTCAATAGTCGATGGAGACAAGATAAATCCCAAAAATGAAATCCTCTGTACACAAAAGAGGCACTTCGATCCCTTAACAAACGGAATTCTCCCTCAAAATCCGGAACACAGTCTGGACATATTCCACATGGGAATCCCAATCACTAGAAAAGATCAACATATCATCCAGATAGATCAAAAACTTATCCACAAAGTCTGGGAAAATATCATTCATAAAGGACTGGAAGACAGAAGGGGCATTAGAGAGCCCAAAAGTACAGTGTCCATTTTAGGACATGATCATATATCAAAATCAAACATCAGAAATACTCTGTCTGATACCTGATTCTCATACCTGATACATGACCCTGATACCTGATGTCTGATACCTGATACCTGATGTCTGATACCTGATGTCTGATAACTGTTAACTGATGTTTGACACTTGATTACTATCAAAAATCAAACATCAAACTGCTTTTCAGATACTGTACTTGAGTGGTTCATTTCATAAGGGAAGTAAAAGGATGCTTAAACATCCTGTAGAGCTGTTGGCTGAATGGTTAAGCAACTGGTTTATGGAATAGGAAATTTGTGGGTTCAATTCCCATATCAAATTATTGATTTTTTTTTTTTTTAAAAGCAATTACCACACAAAATCCTATCGTACTTTACTTATAATATCTGACATTCTTACTATCTTCCTCTCTTCTAATAAAATAATCTATAGTCTAAGGGTGAACCATCTGCATTCCACTTTTAATATCTGACATTCTTATTATCCTCCTGATTTCTAATTAAATAATCAATAGCCTAAGGGTGAAGTATCTGCATGAAACATAGTTTTGGTTTAAAATAAGAAAAATTATAAAAATAAAAAATTAAGTTGCTCCTCAGGGATTTGAACTCACAGGCATTTGAACTCACTGTTTATAAACCTATACACAGTACATTACCACTACACTAAAGTGTCAACTGCGTAGCTGTCAAGAATGAGTCTGATACTTGACTTAACATCAAGACACTTGACAATCGCGTCAAAAACACGTGTCAAAAAGCGCATGCATTTTCCCTGGCAAGGGCATGCATTTCTGCTCAGGAAAAAATCGCATGAAAAACCCTATGTGGGCACATAGCCTTAAGGATTTTTTTAAAAAAATTTTTATGCGTTGTAATTTTTTTTTACTTTTTTACATTGTCCCAGTATAGGACATCACTATGTAATGTCAGATCACTGACAGGCTATAAAAAACAGCCCTCAGTCATCAGCTTTCCTTCTGCTGGTTACAAAAATTGCACGGGAGCTCACGCCACTTTTGCTAGAAAAATAATCTTTTATTAATTAAAAACAAGTACAGTAAGCTGCACACACGCTGTACTAATTGTATATGTCACATACATCCATATATCTGCCTATTCTGTGTGTGTTTGCTGTATGTAATCCATCTCTTCTATCCTGGCGGCTCCTGCTGTGATGTCACACTGCCGTGACTGCTGAATTACCGGCTTTTCTCCTATCTATCTAATATATATATATATATATATATATATATATATATACACATATATGTGTGTGTCACTGACAATTTTATATATCCATTCCATCTTTATTGTAACCCGTCAGTGTGATTTTACTGTATGCGGCACATGAATTGCTGTTTTTTCAAAGGACACTGGTGCATAGAAATCGGACAGGACTTGCACGGTGCGAGTGCTGTGTGATTTTTTTCTCGCACCCATAGACTTGCATTGGCGAGTCTCATCCGAATCTTGGTGCCAATCACAGACTGCTGTGATTTTACACGCACGCTGAATACGCCTGATAAAATAAATGCTGATGGGAGCTGCCCCATAGATTAACACTGGGCCGATGTTTTCTCGCATTGCACTCGGCCGTATTCTACGGTATTGTGTGACGCCGGCCTTACAGAGAGAACCGATGCTCCACAGATCTGTGAGATGGCAATGAACAGACGCACGTCCCCTGCAGAACCAGGCAGTGTAGGACACACCCATAGCTCAGTTTTTTGCTGCTACAGGAGGACCATGCCTTGTACTGTACACAGGGGATTAGTGACACCACCTAGTGCTCATGAGTTTGTAGCCAGTTCTTGGGTGAATGCAAAGAAAAAAATTCTATGAAGTAATTTGATCATTAGACACAGCATGTCCGAAACTCTTTACTAACACATCAGGACGATAATAAGAATGTCAGATGTTAAAAGTGAAGCACGATTGGATTTTGTGTGGTAATCTGCTGTATAAAAACAAAAAAACAAGATGTGGGATTTGAACCCATGTTTTCCATTCCATAAACCAGTTGCTTAACCACTCATCCAACAGCTTAACAGGCTGTGAGAGGGTGCTTTTTCTTCCCTTATGAGATGAACCACGCAAGTACTGTAGTGAGGTGTATCTGAAAAACATTTTGATCTTGATCTTTGAATGGTCAAGTATCAGGTCTCAGACAAAAACATTTTGCTGTTTGATGTTTGCATGAATTAAGTCAAGTATCAGACTCTTTCTCAACAACTAAGCAGTTGACACTATAGTGTAGTGGTAATGTACTGTGTATAGGATTTAAACAAGGGGTTGTGAGTTCAAATCTCTGCGGAGCAACTTAATTTTTTATTTTTAGAATTTTTCTTATTTTAAACCAAAACTATATTTCATGCAGATACTTCACCCTTAGGCTATAGATTATTTAATTAGAAATCAGGAGGATAATAAGAATGTCAGATATTAAAAGTGGAATGCAGATGGTTCACCCTTAGACTATAGATTATTTTATTACAAGAGAGGAAGATAGTAAGAATTTCAGATATTATAAGTGAAGCACGATAGGATTTTGTGTGGTAATTGCTAGTTAAAAAAAAAATTAATAATTTGATATGGGATTTGAACCCACAGACTTGCTATTCCATAAACCAGTTGCTTAACCAGTCAGCCAACAGCTCTACAGGATGTTTAAGCATCCTTTTACTTCCCTTATGAAATGAACCACTCAAGTACTGTATCTGGAAAGCATTTTGATGTTTGATTTTTGATAGTAATCAAGTCTCAGACATCAGTTATCTGTTATCTGACATCAGGTATCTGACATCAGGTATCTGACATCAGGTATCAGGTATGAGAATCAGGTATCAGACAGAGTTTTTCTGATGTTTGATTTTGATATATGATCATGTCCTAAAATGGACACTGTACTTTTTGATATATGATCATGTCCTAAAATGGACACTGTACAAAAGGCATCACCAGGTACTCAAAATGTCCCTCAGGAGTATTAAACGCCATCTTCCATTCATCCCCGTGCTTGATGCGAATAAGATTATACGCCCCCTGAGGTCAAGCTTAGTAAACCAGCAGGCACTCTTAACTCTGGAGAATAAATCAGACATCAGAGGTAACAGGTACTGATATTTAACCGTCATCTTGTTAAGTGAACGATAATCAATACACGATCTTAATGAACCATCTTTCTTGGCCACAAAAAAAACCCAGCACCTAAAGGTGATGAGGATGGTCTAATATGACCCTTCTCCAACGACTCCTTAATATAGGATCGCATAGCATCATGTTTGGGTACAGATAAGTTGAAAAGCCGACCCTTGGGAAATTTACACCCAGGCATCAAGTCAATTGCACAGTCATAACTCCTATGAGGAGGCAAAGACGCAGACTTACTCTCACTAAATACATCAGAGAAATCAGCCAGATAATCAGGAATATCATGAGACTGACGAGAGGTGGAGAAAACAGGAGCGTCCTTAAGAACACACTGACAACCCCAACTCACCACAGACACAGATTTCCAATCCAAAACTGGGTTATGAGTTTGCAACCAGGAGAACCCCAGAACAATAGTATGGTGCAAATTATGCAGCACCAAAAATGTACAATTTTCTTGGTGGTCAGGGGCAACTCGCATTATCACCTGGGTCCAAAACTGAGGTTTATTCTCCGCCAAAGGAGTGGCATCAATACCCCTCAAAGGAATAGGCGTCTGCAGAGGCGTCATGGACAAACCACAACGTTTAGGAAAGTCCAAATCAATCAGATTCAGAGCTGCTCCTGAATCCACAAAAGCCTTATTGGAAAATGTGGACAAGGAGCAGATTAGAGTAAGGCTAAGTGCACACGTTGCAGAAAATTTCTGCACAAAAACCTGAATCCCTTCCCAGAAACCGCATCTATTTTTCCGTGGCGTTTTTTGCATGGTTTTGATGCGTTTTTTATGCGTTTTTTACCGCAGCGGTTTCTAAACGCATGGAAGAAGCCAAAACCGCGGAAAAATCCGCAAAATTAATGTGCATGCTGCGTTTTTTACCGCGATGCGGTTTTTTCGCGGTAAAAAACTTATCAATGTGCACAAAAAGTGAAAAATGCATAGAAAAGACTGTGCAGCTTATTTTTAGCGGTTTTATAGCAGTTTTATAGTGAAAACAGCGGTAAAAACCGCTAAAAAAACGCTGTGTGTGAACACAGCCTAATTGCCAAAAGGAACTTAGGTTGTATACTGCCCACAGCAAATGTGTGTGCAAAACGTTTCTCTCGTTTAGGGCAGACAGAAATAGTATGAGAGGCGTCTCCACAGAAAAAACACAGCTTATTACGCCTTCTAAACTCCCGACGTTGCACCCTAGACAAACCCCATCACATTGCATAGGTTCAGACATTTGTTCAAAAGGTGGCAGCACCTCCCGTGTAGTTTTACGTTCACGTAAATGCCAATCAACTTGAATGGCTAATGACATAGAGCCATCCAGACCAGAAGGAACAGGAAATCCCACCATAACATCTTTTACGGTCTCTGACAAACCTTTCCGAAAGAGAGCTGCCATTGCACTATCATTCCATGTAGTAAGGAACGCCCACTTTCGGAATTTTTGACAGTACAACTCTGCAGGATCCTGACCCTGGTCTAATGCCAACAGGGTTCTCTCAGCTTGATCAACGGCATTAGGTTCATCATACAGCAACCCCAAAGCCTGAAAAAATGCATCCACATTAGTCAGAATAGGATTTTCAGGTGTCAGAGAAAAAGCCCTATCCTGGGGATAGCCGCGCAGCAAGGAGATGACAATTTTAACCTGCTGCAAAGAGATCCCCGATGAGTTAGGCTTCAAAGCAAGAAATAATTTACAATTATTCTTAAAATTCAGAAATTTAGACCGATCCCCAGAAAACACATCAGGAGTAGGAATCTTAGGTTCAGCAGCATGTGACTGAATAAGGTAGGTGGAAATTCCCTGTACTTGAGCAGTAAGTTGCTCCACATGATCAGACAGTTGCTTAATCTCCATTAAGAATAAAAAATCCTCCTACGGCCTCAGAGAAAAAGAGGAAAAAATATACATAAAAAAAAATTCTGACACTTTTTTTTCTTTTTCTTTAACAATTCCTTCCTGCTTTTGAGTACCCTAGAATCTGCGGTATGGCTGGTGATTCTGTTATGAATGGGTCACCGAGGAGGAAAAAAAAGAACAAGCTAAGTCTCAGAAAACCAGAGAGGTTGGTAACTATGCAGATTGCAGATCCCAGATCTTAACCACACAACTAGCAGCAGTCGTGGAGCGTTCCTGCAATGGTCCTAAATGCTTCATCACAACCGGAGTGCTGCATAAGCCTAAAGCAGGAAAAGAGGAAAACTAACTGCCCCAGAGCAGACCCCTAAGGAAAGACAGCCCCCCACATGTATTGACGGTGAAACAAGATGAAAACACAAACAAAGGCAGGAAAATAGGCTGAGCAAACGATGGGGCCCGACTAACTAGAAAGGACAGGAAAGGAAAGCCACTGTCTGCAATCTGCCAAAAAACCTTACCAAAATAATGTCCAACACGTCTGATAGCAAAATTAACCCTGAAGTCACTAGACTTCTCCCACTATATCGGCACTCTGAAATATTCTGAAACAGAGCAAAAAGAGGCCAATCTAATAAGGGACAAAAAAGGCAAATTGTCAAATACATAAATAGGAGTGGAAGTTCAGCATAGCCCCAGCAGGGGCAGGCTGACCACACAAGAAACTGAATTGACCAATAAGCGCAAGTGTGAACATTAGCAAAAAGCAAACTTAACTTGAGAAGACTGGAAGAGAGCTGAAGTCCAAGACCTGAGAAGCAGACTGAATTACCAGCACCAGAATAGGGCGTCGGCTGTCTTATATCCAGTCTGATACTCCAGAGATCCAATCGTTATCCTCCTCATCAGGTGGCAGATCACTACCACTTAAACCAACCTCACTACCTCCTGTCACCACCAGAGGGAGAACGGAAGGAGGAGCAGAAAATGAGTTCATAACAGCCCTCCAAAATCTGGAAACAAACTGGACCCCTCTGTCCGACACAATGTTCTCAGGAATCCCGTGCAAATGCACCACTTGTTGTATAAGCAAGGGCACCAACTCAGAAGAAGATGGCAACTTTGGGAGTGGTACAAGATGGACCATCTTAGAAAATCTATCACAGATCACCCAAATAACAGTCATTCACTGAGAGACAGGTAGATCAGAAAAAATCCATTGAAATATGGGTCCATGGCCTCCTGAGCACCGGCAAGGGCATCAACAAACCACTAGCACGAGAACAGGGCTTAGACCAAGAACAAGTCCCACAGGACTGCACAAAATTTCTGACATCACGAGATAAGGCAGGCCACGAAAAAGACTTACTCACCAAATCTCTGGTACCAAAGATACCTGGATGACCAGCCAACGCGGAGCAATGAATTTCAGACATTACTCTTTTCCTCCACTGGTCAGGGACATAAAATTTTCCCATAGGGCATCTTTCAGTTTTATGGTCCTGAAATTCCTTCAGGGCATGTCTCAAATCAGGAGAGATGGTGGAAAGAACTACACCCTCATTTAGAATGGTCGTAGGCTAGGTCACGTCAAGAGAATCTGCAAAGAAACTCCTAGAAAAGGCGTCCGCCTTTACATTCTTAGTGCCCGGAAGAAAGGAGACCATAAAATTAAAACGCATGAAGAACATGGCCCACCTAGCCTGTCTAGGATTCAAGCGCTTGGCTGATTCAAGATAAATCAAATTCTTGTGATCGGTGAGGACCACAACTTGATGTGTAGCTCCCTCCAACCAATGTCTCCACTCTTCATTTGCCCACTTCATGGCCAATAATTCCCAATTCCCCACGTCATAGTTACATTCAGGTGGAGAAAATTTCTGAGAAAAGAAGGCACAGGGATTCATCTTAGAGGTTACCGGATCTCTTTGAGACAAAACGGCTCCTGCACCAATCTCAGAAGCATCTATTTCCACCTGAAATGGAAGAGAAACATCAGGTTACCGTAGAACCGGAGCAGAAGTGAATCTCTGCTTAAGCTCCTGAAATGCCGAGACTGCCTCTTGAGACCAATTCACGACATTAGCGCCCTTTTTGATCAAATCCGTAAGAGTTTTAACAATACCGGAAATATTACTTATAAATTTATGGTAGTAATTAGCAAAACCCAAAAATTCTGAAGAGCCTTCAGAGAAGTGGGCTGAACCCAATCGTAAGTGGCTTGTACCTTGGCCGGGTCCATTTCAGTAGCAGACGGGGACAAAATGAATCCCAAAAATGAAATCCTCTGTACACCAAAAAGAAATTTCGATCCCTTAACATACACAGTATTTTCCCTCAAAATCCAGAACACAGCCCGGACATGTTCCACATGAGAATCCCAATTACTGGAAAAAATCAAAATATCATCCAGATAAATGATCAAAAACTTATCCACAAGGTCCGGGAAAATATTGTTCATAAAAGATTGGAAGACGGAAGGGGCATTAGTGAGCCCAAAAGGCATCACCAGGTACTCAAAATGTCCCTCCGGAGTATTAAACGCCATCTTCCATTCATTTCTGTGCTTGATGCGAATAAGATTATATCCCCCCCAGGGCAAGTTTGGTAAACCAACAAGCACTTTTAACTCTTGAAAATAAATCAGAAATCAGGAGTAACGGGTACTGATATTTAACAGTGATTTTGTTAAGGGAACGATAGTCAATACATAGCCTTAATGAGCCATCTTTTTTGGCCACAAAGTAAAAAACCAGCACCCAAAGGCAAAAAGGATGGTCTGATATAACCGTTCTCCTATGATTTCTTGATATACTGTAAGATCGCATAGCATCATGTTCAGGTACAGATAAATTGAAAAGCTGACCCTTGGGAAATTTACAACCAGGCATTAACTCACTTGCGCAGTCATAACTCCCATGAGGAGGCAAAGACGCAAACTTACTTCACTAAACACATCAGAAAAATTAGCCAAATAGTCATGAACGTCTTGAGACTGGGGAGAGGTGGAGAAAACAGGAGTGTCACCGAGAACACACTGACAACCCCAACTCACCACAGACAGAGATTTCCAATCTAAAATAGGATTATGGGTTTGTAACCAAGGAAAACCCAGTACAATAGTATCATGTAAATTGTGCAACACCAAAATTTTACAATTCTCTTGATGGTCCGGAGTGACCCGCATTACCACCTAGGTCCAAAACTGAGGTTTATTTCCAAGCCAAAGGGGTAGCATCAATCCCCCTCAAGGGAATAGGGGTTCTCAGGGGCACCATGGGCAAACCACAATGCCTGGCAAAGTCAAGATCCATCAGATTCAAAGCTGCTCCTGAAGCAACAAAAGCCTTAGCAGAAAAAGTAGACAAGGAGCAGATCAAGGTAACTGCCAACAGTTACCAACGTTTTTCTCGTTTAGGGCAGACAGAAATAACATGAGAGGCATCCCCACAAAAAAAACATAACTTATTATGCCCTCTGATCTCTTGACGTTGCGCCCTAGTCAAAACCCTATTGTCACGTGGACCCGTCCTGTGTGACATGACCCGCAGGCCGGTAACTAAAACAACACAACAAGACACGGCACGTGTAACTGTCCTGTGTGACACGACCTGCAGGCCGGTAACTAAAACCACAAGACACGGGGGAAGGGGAAACAGTTACAATGGTGGGCCCTGAAATAGGGAACGGGGGCGTGGAGACCTCCTGCATTCCCCTGAGTCAGTGTCCCTAACACTCTTAACATTCCCTAGGCCGGTTCCACACCAGGCGCCGATCAGAATACCTGTCACCCTAGCACACCCTACACCTATCCCTTGCTAGGGAGCTGGGTGATGCAGGCACTGGCCCCTCTGCTGTACTAATACACACCAGGGAAAAATACAAACAGGGAAACACCACTTAGCTTTGCTCTGTTGCTATTGCTCCCAGCAACAGAGTCTACCACCAGAATGCAGCTTTCCTCCAGAATTGCTGCTACTTCACCAAGCTTTGTCAGGGCTGCAAGGAACTCTCTCTAGCTCCTTCCACACCAGGACTCTGACTGAGCTGCCAAGAGCTCTCTCTAGCTCCTTCCTCCACCAAAGATGGTTGGAAATGACCACTATCACCAACACCTGCTCATAGACCATGTGACCCTATATAGGAAAAGGGCATGGTCAAATGATCAGGGGCCAAAAGCTGCTATAATCCCAGTGACCACCGGGGGGCAAAAGGCAAAGCAAAGAAAACATCAAATGCAATGACCCTAATGGCCACCGGGGCAAAAACTATCATTAAGCACCAAGCTTAAGGAAATAAAAAAGGTTACTAGTGCATTTTATCTGTCATGATCCAGCATGGATCATGACAGTACCCACCACTTAATGAGGGGCCTCAGGACCCTCAAGACCACTCTTCATCAGGGAACCACCTACAGAGGGGACGCCCAGATCCAGAGTTCACCCCTGCAACTACCTGCACTTCAGGTTTATGACAAATGAGCACCACTGGTATTGGCAATGTATGTTCTGGAGGCACCACACATCTCTGAAGCGCCAACCTGGGGAAAGAGTTGTGCATGTGTATGTTTGGTATGAGCTGGTAAGACTCCGCAACACACTGGATGTTTTTTGGTGGCCACCCATACATGCTCGTTCACACACAGGTCCGGACCTGAATGTTTATTGCCACACTTTCGTTTGGCACGATTCGGTGAACTCTTTCTGGGATTGACAACAGAGGCATCCCCCTGTGTCACCACACTCACACCCCCGCACTTCACCAAGGGGTACACCATCCTCCAACCCTTCCCACCACGAGGTCTGCGCCTCCCAGGATTGGCTAATGGCGAGGGTTGAGACTTGCCCCTACTCTCCTGCAGCACACCTGCTGCTCTCACTGGAGAGGAAGGGGTCGGTTGAAGAGAGACGGCAGAGACAGTAGTCCCTAGGCAGCAGCCCTCACACGACTGCCCCCAGCTGACTACTTCTCTCACCCGCCAATCTACGACCGGGTTGTGTTTTTTCAGCCAAGAGAGGCCTAAAACCATAGGAACTGGCATTCCTTCCAAGACGTAGCATGACAAGGACTCCTCATGATGTCCTATACGCAGATGGATATTTTCTACGACTTGGCTCAAGCTCCCCAGGCTCCGGTGAACAGTTTATGGCCTGGACGCTTATAGGTTGGGCTAGCGTCCTACACCTCAGGCCATGAGTCTGGACAAAGCGAGCATCCCCCAGACTGACTCCTGATCCGCTGTCCACAAGCACCAGTATCACCTCTGGTACCCCGCCAGCCGACACCTCTGCTGACATAGTACCTTGGGAGGGCAAAATGGAGGAAATGAACACGCCCTGGTCACCTCCCTCCAAGCGACCAGGGGAATGCGGCTTCTGAGATGGCATAGATAACTTGGCACGCATTGGGCAAGCCTTCAGGAAATGACCAGTCTGCCTACAGTAAAAACATACCGACACCACTCCCTGAACCGTAGGCAGCTCAATACACAAACTAGCTCCTCCTACTTGCATGGGTTCGTCTGGAGACTTGGCACGTACTGGGCAGGCTCCCATGAAATGGCCTGGCTTCCCACAGGAAAAGCATACCCTCCCACCACGACAAGCCGCAGACAACCCCTTTTTTGTACCAACAACAACTGGCAGCCTGGGTTCCTCCATCCGCACTGGTGGGTCCTCCTCCCTAGTAAGGACTACAGGGGGCACATTTTGTGTATGTGTCTCCCTAAGGTGTCTATCCACCCGGATGGCAAGGGACATGGCGGCCTCCAGTGACATGGGGGCGGCGTACTGCACCAGAGTATCCTGCAACTTTGGAGACAGACCCTGCACAAATTGACTCCTAAGTAGAGTTGAGCGATACCGTCCGATACTTCAAAGTATCGTATCGGATGGTATCGGCCGATCTTTAAAAAAAGTATCGGTATCGCCGATTCCGATACCGGAAGTCCCATTCAAGTCTATGGGACTTCCGGTATCGGAATAAGAAAAACCCTTTCCTGCCCTTGTACAGCCTCTCTGGGGTCTGTACGGGCCTTTCGGGGGGCTGTGCCGGCCTGCCAGGGGGTCTGTGCAGGCTCCGGTGGTCTGTGCCGGCCTGCCGGTGGTCTGTGCCGGCCTGCCGGGGGGCTGTGCCGGCCTGCCGGGGGGCTGTGCCGGCCTGCCGGGGGGCTGTGCAGGCTCCGGGGGGCTGTGCCGGCCTGCCGGGGGGCTGTGCCGGCCTGCCGGGGGGCTGTGCCGGCCTGCCGGTGGTCTGTGCAGGCTCCGGGGGTCTGTGCAGGCATCGTCCGATGGGACTACAAGTCCCATCGGGCGATGCCTGCTACCATGACAGTGATTGACACATTAGCCAATGATGGGACAGTAGTAGTCCCATCATCCGGCTAATGTGTTAAATGTAAAAAAAAAATAAAAAAAATAAAAAAAAAATTACATGCTACATACATACAACATGCATACTACATACATGCTACATTCATACTACATACTACATACATGCTACATTCATACTACATAAATACTACATGCAACATACATACTACATATATACTACATGCATGCTACATACATACTGCATGCTACATACATACCACATATATACTACATACATACTACATGCATGCTACATGCATGCTACATGCTACATACATAACACATATATACTACATGCATGCTACATACATACTACATGCTACATACTACATATATACTACATGCATGCTACATACTACATGCTACATACATACTACATATATACTACATGCATGCTACATACATACTACATACATACTACATGCTACATACATACTACATATATACTACATACATACTACATACATACTACATGCATGCTACATGCATGCTACATACATACCACATACATAACACATATATACTACATGCATGCTACATACATACTACATGCTACATACATACTACATATATACTACATGCATGCTACATACTACATGCTACATACATACTACATATATACTACATGCATGCTACATACATACTACATGCATGCTACATACATACTACATGCTACATACATACCACATACATACTACATATATACTACATGCTACATACATGCCACATACATACTACATATATACTACATGCATGCTACATACATACTGCATGCTACATGCATGCTACATACATACTACATACATACTACATGCTACATACATACCACATATATACTACATACATACAATACATTCATACAATACATACATAGACATACAGTACATATAACATAGAGTAACATACTTACCAATACTTGTCACATTGTTCCCCGAAGCCATTGTCTTTTCCGGAATAAATATTAACATAACAAACCACAAAAATACTCACCCACGATCCGAAGCAGTCCACGAGTGTGTCCCACGACGATCTTGGGTAGAGAACTGCAGCATCAGCTGTTGCTGCCGTTCTCTACGGGCTGCAGGAATCCAATGACGGAAGGTAGGTATCCTTCCGCACTGTATTCCTCCGCCACTTAAAAAAAAAAAGTCCCTAGTCTCACTTTATGCCATTGCTGTGTGGGAAATTCCCACGCAGCAATGGCATAAAGTGAGACTAGGGACTTTTTTTTTTTTAAGTGGCGGAGGAATACAGTGCGGAAGGATACCTACCTTCCGTCATTGGATTCCTGCAGCCCGTAGAGAACGGCAGCATCATCTGATGCTGCAGTTCTCTACCCAAGATCGTCGTGGGACACACTCGTGGACTGCTTCGGATCGTGGGTGAGTATTTTTGTGGTTTGTTATGTTAATATTTATTCCGGAAAAGACAATAGCTTCGGGGAACAATGTGACAAGTATTGGTAAGTATGTTACTCTATGTTATATGTACTGTATGTCTATGTATGTATTGTATGAATGTATTGTATGTATGTAGTATATATGTGGTATGTATGTAGCATGTAGTATGTATGTAGTATGTATGTAGCATGCATGTAGCATGTAGTATGTATGTAGCATGCATGTAGTATATATGTAGTATGTATGTAGCATGCATGTAGTATATATGTAGCATGTATGTAGTATGTATGTGGTATGTATGTAGCATGTAGTATGTATGTAGCATGCATGTAGTATATATGTAGTATGTATGTAGCATGTAGTATGTATGTAGTATGTATGTAGTATGTATGTGGTATGTATGTAGCATGTAGTATGTATGTAGCATGCATGTAGTATATATGTAGTATGTATGTAGCATGTATGTAGTATGTATGTAGTATGTATGTGGTATGTATGTAGCATGTAGTATGTATGTAGCATGCATGTAGTATATATGTAGTATGTATGTAGTATGTATGTGGTATGTATGTAGCATGTAGTATGTATGTAGCATGCATGTAGCATGCATGTAGTATGTATGTAGCATGCATGTAGTATGTATGTAGCATGCATGTAGTATGTATGTAGCATGCATGTAGTATGTATGTAGCATGCAGTATGTATGTAGTATGTATGTAGTATATATGTAGTATGTATGTAGCATGTAGTATGTATGTAGCATGCATGTAGTATATATGTAGTATGTATGTAGCATGCATGTAGTATGTATGTAGTATGTATGTAGTATGTATGTAGCATGCAGTATGTATGTAGCATGTATGTAGTATGTATGTAGTATATATGTAGTATGTATGTAGCATGCATGTAGTATGTATGTAGCATGTAGTATGTATGTAGCATGCATGTAGTATGTATGTAGCATGTATGTAGTATGTATGTAGTATATATGTAGTATGTATGTAGCATGTAGTATGTATGTAGCATGCATGTAGTATGTATGTAGTATTTTTTTTTTTTTTTTTTAACATTTAACACATTAGCCGGATGATGGGACTACTACTGTCCCATCATTGGCTAATGTGTCAATCACTGTCATGGTAGCAGGTATCGCCCGATGGGACTTGTAGTCCCATCGGACGATGCTTGCACAGACCCCCGGACATCAGCACAGCCCCCCGGCAGGCCGGCACAGCCCCCCGGCAGGCCGGTACAGACCCCCACAGGGTGCACAGACCACCGGCAGGCCGGCACAGCCCCCCGGCAGGCCGGTACAGACCCCGGGCAGTCCACACAGCCCCCCGGCAGGCCGGCACAGCCCCCCGGCAGGCCGGCAGAGACCCCCGGAAGGCCCGAAATGACGGCGCATCATGATGCACACACACCGCGCATCATGATGACGTCAGGCCGTCAATCAACTGAACTTCCGATTCCGATGCCGAATTCCGATATTGAAAAAATATCGGAAGTCGGTATCGGAATTCCGATACAGCAAGTATCGGCCGATACCCGATACTTGCGGTATCGGAATGCTCAACACTACTCCTAAGTGCTTGGTCATTCCACTGAGTGTCAGTGGCCCACCTCCTAAACTCTGAGCAGTACTCCTCAGCAACCCAGGCTCCCTGTTTACACCTACGGAGTCGGGATTCAGCCAGGGCGACACCATCAGGATCCCCATACACTAGCGCCAAAGCCGCAAAAAACTCATCCACGGACTCTAATGATGGTGAATCGTCCGGTAGGGAGAAGGCCCAGGATTGGGGATCCCCCTTAAGAAGGGACATAATGATTCCCACCCGTTGCTCTTCACTCCCTGATGAACGAGGGCGCAGCCTGAAATATAATTTGCAGGCCTCCTGAAATACCAAGAATTGATCTCTCCCTCCAGAAAACCTGTCAGGGAGGGATATCTTGGGTTCTGGCTGAGCCTGAGCCTGAACCAAACCTCCAAAGCCCACCAACAGCTGCAGCTGCTGCACCAACTCACCGCGCAGCCCCCTAATCTCATCAGTAAAGATCTGCAGCATTTGGGCAAAGGTCTGCATTGGGTCCATGGCTCAGCAGAAAAAAAAAGTTTGGTTGGTGATAATGTCACGTGGACCCATTCTGTGTGACACGACCCGCAGGCCTGTAACTAAAGTAACAAGACACTGGGGAAGGGGAAACAGTTGCAATGGTGGGCCCTGTGATAGGGAACGGGGACATGGAGACCTCCTGCACTCCCCTGAGTCAGTGTCCCTAACACTCCTAATATTCCCTAGGCCGGTTCCGCACTGGGCACCAATCAGGATAGAAATAGAAAGAAATAGCCAGCTCACCAGAGATCAAGCGCAGAAACTCGGAGCTCCGTGTGGACCAACGTCATAGACCATAGAAGGAAAGTTCTGCTCCAGCTGCTATTAAAATCTTCTTTAATGAAAAACCATTAAAACATACAATGGTGAAGACTCTCCATATAACCTCACCACAACAGAGATGACAGGCTACGCGTTTCGACCAGACGGTCTTTGTCAAAGCCATGTTTGAAATTTGCCTTAGATTAGACATATATATGTAGCTTAACGAATAAAAAATCATATAAAAATCACATGATCACATGAGCCAATCCAATTGGACACATGTAATTAAATACAAAAGCGACATAAAAAAAAAAAAAAAAAAAAGGGGAGATTCAACAATAGTGCAACAATAGATCATGTCTTTTATTGAGACCGTTTGGATGTCTAGTATTTAAATGGTATATCCAAAATGCTTCCCGAGTAAGGAGACATCGCCTGATGTCTCCCCCACGGGATGACAGGTTTACTTTTTCTATTCCCTGAACTTTAAGGTGTGATGTATTGCGGGCATGGCAATCAATAAAATGTTTGGAAACTGCTGAGACATTCCGTATAAAATTATTTGTATTGCTAATATCATTTAAATGTTCCCTTATTCTTATTTTTAGCTGCCTCGAGGTGCAACCAACATAGGATAAATCACATTGTTCACAATTAATTTTATACACTATGTTGCTAGAATTGCAATTGATATAATTTTTTATTTTAAAACATGAAGTATGATCATTATTAGTGAATTCCTGAGAAATTTGGGCATATTTGCATATTTTACAAATGTTAGCACCACATTTGTAAAAGCCCTTCACCGATAACCAGTTTTCTGCTACTTTTACACCTCAGGTTTTCGGCGTCAGGCGCGATCCGGCGGAACGCCGGATCGGGCAAATGTTTCGTAAAACCGGATGTGACGGATCCGGTTTTCTGGCGGATCCGTCATTTTTCTGGACAGACAAAACCGGATCCGTCTCATCCGGTTCATCCGTTTTTCTATCCGTTTTTCGACGGATTACGCCGGATCCGGTTTTTAAAATTGACCCTTGTGGCCTTCCGAACGGGATTGGCTACTGGAAAACTATATATAGCATGTTCCTACAGCCCTTCTTTGACAGGTTGTAGAGGAGAAAGTGTAGGTTGGAGAGAAGAGCAAGTTACTGGCGAAGATGGATGTTGTCATTGGAAATATTTTGAAGAATTTGGCGGATTTTACAGCGGAGGCAAATCGTTTGAGGGTGATTGTTCTGGAGAAGGAGAGAGCGAGACAGCAGCGCATCAGGCATCGTAGACGACGTTTGTGGATCCACCCCATCACAGCCAAGAGAATGACGCGTGGGGTCTATTCTACACTATGCATGGACCTTCGACGAAACCCGGATAAATTTTTTGGATATGTTAGGATGAAAATGGAGAATTTTGATTACTTGGTGGAGCGCATTGCACACCTCATAAGAAAAGCGGACACCTATTGCCGCTTCTCTGTTTCACCCGCAGAGCGTCTGATGGTGACTTTAAGGTAAGCCACATTTATTGGATATGATCGCATCAGAGCACACTTTCACTGCAATCTTGTTGGTGGTAATTTGTATCTCCAAGTGTTATAGGGCAGTTTTGGTATGTAATGCTGTGATTTAAAACTAATTTATTGTTTTTTAATTCCCCACAGATTTCTTGCAACTGGAGAATCCCTTTCGTCACTGCATTTCCAGTACAGACTCGGGATTTCCACCATATCTGGAATTGTGAAGTACACATGCCGTGCACTGTGGGACTCCTTAGCTGAAGAGTTTTTACCAGAGCCCACAACAGAGAGGTGGATTGAAATTGAAAGTTTCAACAGATATGTCAGTTTCCAAACTGCTTGGGCGCTGTGGACGGGAAACATATCCGCATTGTAAAGCCAGCTGGATCGGGATCGGAATATTTCAATTACAAGAAATATTTTTCAATTGTCCTCATGGCCATCGCTGACGCGGAATACAAATTTATTGCGGTTGATATTGGGGCCTATGGCCGCTCCAATGACTCTCAAGTTTTCAAACTGTCTGCCATGGGGCGTAAACTGTATGGAAACACCTTCCAGTTCCCACCACCTAGACCGCTGCCGCAAACATCTGGTCCACCTATGCCATTTGTCTGTGTAGGGGATGAAGCCTTCCAGCTGTCAGAACACCTTTTGAAACCGTACTCTAGCAGAGGATTGACAAGACCAAAACGCATTTTTAATTACCGCCTCACAAGAGCAAGAAGAATGGTTGAATGTACCTTTGGTATTCTGACAGCCAAATGGCGGGTCCTATTGACTGCGATCAACCTCAAGACAGAAACTGTGGACGAGGTGATCAAAGCGTGCGTGGTACTCCACAATTTTGTTATCTGCAAGGAACCCATTTCCATTGAGGACACCTCTGAAGAAACCACCTTGCAAGATTACCATGACATTACCACTAGAAGTTCTGTGACGGTTTCAGTAATGAGGGACAATTTTGCACTATACTTTATGTCACCTCAAGGCAGAGTACACTGGCAGGATGACAGAGTGTGAAAGATTTGTGCCCTAACCAAACTTGTGTACCTTCTGTACCAACAGTATATACCTTTGCCAACCAAAGTTGGCTATCTTGTCATGGTCTCTATTTTTAGCTTTAGGCCACAGGTGTGTACCTGGTTGTGTTTTATGCAAAGTATTTCACCTTTTAACAAAAGTTGTGTTCATTGTTAGGAAATCACCAACAATAAACACAACTTTTTAGGTGAAATACTTTGCTTCAAACACAACCAGGAACAAAAAGCTAAAATTTACCCACAGTTATATACCTAGTTTTGAATACCATTTCACCTTTTAAATACCCTGTATTTAACCTTTTTCGCCGCAGAAAGAAATGACAGACAACCAGTGTAAAATAATTTAACTTTTATTGAAAAATGTTTTTTTTAGTAAACTTTTTTAAAATTTTAATAAACTTGTTTAATAAAACTTTGAAACTATAAAACTGAAACCATAAAACTGGTCATTTTTATTTAAATACACACATTATAAATCTGTGTAGTGTGTGGTGGAAATACTGCTGTAGGGGCTGCGGGACACTTCGACACTGAGAGTGTGGAGAGAGGACTGGGATCGTGGTGGGGAAGGAACAGTTAGAGGTGAAGGTGTGGAAAAAACTACAGAATGGGTGGACATGTGGGAAGCAGAAGAGGTGGTGGGTGGTGGAGTGGAGGGTTGGGCAGGGACTGTAGGAGCAGATGATGTTGATGGCAAGTTGTATGGGGAAGGAGTTTGGTACGGGGCAGGTTGCTGGAAGTGGGGAGATGTCTGGTACGGGGCAGGTTGCTGGAAGTGGGGAGATGTCTGATACGGGGCAGGTTGCTGGAAGTGGGGAGATGTCTGGTACTGGGGAGGTTGCTGGTACTGGGGAGTTTGCAGGTACTGTGGAGGTTGCTGGTACTGGGGAGGTTGCTGGTGCTGGGGAGGTGGATGGTGCTGGGGAGGTGGATGGTGCTGGGGAGGTGGATGGTATGTAATAGGAGGGGGAGGATGGAAAGTGGCTGGAGGTGGATGGTATGTAATAGGAGGGGGAGGATGGAAAGTGGCTGGAGGGGGTGTAGATGTAATAGGAGGGGGAGGATGGAAAGTGGCTGGAGGGGGTGCAGGTGGAGGAACTACTGTGGTGGGAGGAGGAGGAGGTTGGGAGGTAACTTGCTGGAGAGCAGCGTGGCATGAATGCATTACATGCATCTGCTGGGCAGGAGAGAGCGTTTCCATGCGCTCCACAACAGACCTGAAAAAGGTGTGGTTTGGCGAAGATCTTGCTTCTGAATGCATGGTTTGCAGAAGTGTCTTCACCTCCAGAATGCTGGAGTTGATCTGCTGATAGCCTGCGGAGATTTGCTCTGACAAGACTTTTAGACAGTTCTGGAAAGATGCATTCAGATGCAAGAACTCTGGCGCATAAGTCTTTTCCTGACCCCTCTGCCGCTGCCGCCCAGTACCCGCAGGTGTACTAGAGGTGGCAGGGGCAGAAGGGTGGGGTAAAGGGAAAGCGATCTCCTCACCAGCAGCTTCATGTAATGTAGGCGGCCACGATGCTCCTGTGCTGGTGGATGGGACAGATGGGTCGAATGTGTGGGAAGGCTGGGAAGGTGCAGATGTACCGGGGCGGTCGAAGTGTCCCTCGGTGCCGGTCTCCTCAGGGATCGCCTCAGAAGGGTCCAATCGTGCCGGCTCCCGAGTGCTGCTCACCATGCTGTGGAATAAAGAGAAAAAAAAACATTTAAAATACTGACATGGTATGGCCCTGGCTGAAAAAAAAATTTACATATAACATTTTTTTTCACATGTGGTGTGTAATATTTACCTTCTGGTGACCATTGTTTCCCGGAGGAACGACAGGGCTTCTGCGTACTTGTACTTGCTCCTGCGTCCTCCAGATCCACTCGGGGCCCGCATCTCTTTATTGAACTCCTTCTTGAAACGATCTCTCACAGACCGCCACCGATTCACAATTCTGTTCCCTGAAACGAGAAAGGAGTGGTTAGTATACAACATCAGTGTTTCCCAAACTCCAGTCCTCATGGTCCCCAGGGGTCATGTTTTCAGGATTTCCATAGTAAATAGAAATCCTGAACACATGATCCGTGGGGACCACGAGGACTGGAGTTCGGGAAACACTGGTTTACATCAAGCAACCGGTACTGTATATACTTACGCTCTTTAATCTGGGCCCGAGCTTCGAGGTCCTCCCAGCAGCCCACAAGGAGCGAACAGATTTCCTCCCAGAGTCGTCGGGTAACGATCAGGTCAGCGTGGCGGCAGTCAGCCATATTCCAGAGCGGCTCCCTTTCTCTGACGAGATCGATGAGGCGGTCCACATCAATCCCTCCATCCTCACCGTCAGAGTCGGGAGCACGCTGTGAAGGCTGTTAAAGAAAAAGACAAAAATAACATAATTAGCCTCCACAAAAGAAATGAAATAAAAAGTGCAAAAAAACAAAGCAAAAATATTTATACTTACACGCTGGTGACCGCCGCGTTGCTGTCGCCGACGACCCTGGGAGGCACTGCGAGGACCTCTTGGCCAAGCACCAGATTGGGAAGACTAGAGAAGAAAACAAAAAATGTTATGTCTTTGGATGTAGGCATTTGTTTGCTGTGTGTGGTCTGCAGAACATTGTTTTCTATGTGTTGTGTGTAGTGTGATGTTGTGTTTCTGCGTTTGATGCAAAAAACTTACCAATTGTGAGCCCACTCCAGGTGTCTGTCCACCCCTTCCTTCTTCTTCTGGGAGCTCCTCTTCATCTTGTGATTCCTGTTTTGAAATAAAAGGCAATGAATAGACATATATTACAGAGAAGATGGATTTTGGAAATAAAAACTTACCGTCAAACGCTGACGATGCGAGGGAGGGCTCCCAGAAGATGATGTGCTGTCTTCCTGGTGGCCACACTCCATGCCTGTGAGTGGTGTTCCAGCTGCTGCCATTGCTGCTGCTGCTGCTGCTGCATCTATTGGGCGGCTGTTGAATAAAGAGAAACAAAGGGCCAATGAATATCTTGATATTCAATAGCCCTAGTTTGGAGGAATGGGTTATTTGATAATTACCGTCTCTCATCTGCTGCTGGCCTCCCCTCCTCAGCATGTTCTATTTGCTGCTCCATTTGGGGTGGTGGTGGTGCGGATGGTGCTGCAGTGGTCTCCTACCTTCTCCTGCTTCGCTTGGTTGCTTTCTTGGGTGGCATGTTGGGTGTGGCTGTGGGTCCCACTGTCTTGCTTTTATATATGTCTTGTGGGCAGAGCTACTGAGCATGCTCAGACCAAAAAACCGGATCCGGCCGCCGGATCAGGCTTTCGCCGGATCCGGCGCATTGCGGCGCTCATAGGCTTTCATTGTGTGAAAAAGCCGGACGCGCCGGATCCGGCGTGTCCGGCTTTTTCGCCGGAGACAAAAAACGTTACAGTAGACGTTTTTTCCAGACGCCGGATTGCGACACATTGCCGGATCCGGCGAAAACCGGATGAAACACATGGCCATCCGGCGCGATCCGGCACAAATGCAAGTCAATGGGGGGGAAACCAGATCCGGCATTGCATTTCGCCGGATCCGGTTTCTGTCAAAAGCGCCGGATCGCGCCTGACGGCGAAAACCTGATGTGTGAAAGAGGCCTGGCTTGTGATGTGTTAGTGAAAACATGCTGGGGGATAATATACTCCCTAAAGACGGTGCTTTTCTTGACACCACATTAATTCCTGATGATAAAATTTTAACCAATTCATTATCCTGGTGCAGAATGGGTAGAAACTTGTGAACAATATTTTTTATAGATGTGAATTGCGGGCTATACTGGAAACATATATAGGTTTTTTTTCCCATAGTTATTGCCTTTTTTTTCCCTTCTGTGCTTGATGCCAGCAAGTCATTTCGATCTTTGGTTTGCACTATTTTTTTGCGCTCTAGTTAGGGTCCATTTTGGATAATTGCGATTTGTCAATTTATTGGTAACATGTGCAAATTCCTCTTGCAAGGATTCCTCTGAGCTGCAATTACGTTTAACTCTGGTGTATTCACCAACAGGGACTGACCTGATTGTATGTTTTGAATGACTGCTCCTTGGTTAATTGGTTAAAATTTTATCATCAGGAATTAATGTGGTGTCAAGAAAAGCACCGTCTTTAGGGAGTTCACTAATAATGATCATACTTCATGTTTTAAAATAAAAAATTATATCAATTGCAATTCTAGCAACATAGTGTATAAAATTAATTGTGAACAATGTGATTTATCCTATGTTGGTTGCACCTCGAGGCAGCTAAAAATAAGAATAAGGGAACATTTGTAACGCCGGTGTGTTTGTACTTTGCTTCCTCGTCGTTACTCTGCATGTCTGCATTAACCCTTTGCTCCTCTCCTCCTAACTAGCAGGGATACTGTTGCCTGTTACCGTTATGGATGCTGCTCAGGTCCCTGCCCCGCTGCGTAGCCGTACATGCGTGCGTGGCTCCGCTGCTTTGCAAGACCACCCGCTGGTGCGGTCCCTGGCTGCTATGGAAAGCTATCCATGGGTTAATAGGTCCTCTACATTGTGTATGGCTTACCACGTTTGTTCAGGCTTGCAGCTCTTGCCAGGTGTCCTCTGCAATGCTGATTTGTTTGGCCTTGCTTAGGGTGCGCGCGGCCACACCTCCCCTGCTTTTATGAGGAATGGGTGTGTGCTACAATTGCTGCTCCAGCCTATCACTGTGAGGCAGCTGCTATATAAAGTTCCCTCCCCCTTTGGGGCGTGGCCAGAGCTTTGCATTGAGTTCCTGAACCAAGCGATGTCGCTGCCGGATGACCGGAGCCTGATGACCGTGGCCTCTCGTCCGGAGCCTGATGACCACGGCCTGATGTCCGGTGTCTGGCGACCCCTTCCAGATGTGCTGTTCCTGATGTCAGTGTTCCTGGTGTCCTGATGTCCGTGTTCCTGATGTCCGTGTTCCTGGTCTCCTGATGTCCGTGTTCCTGGTGGCCTGATGTCCGTGTTCCTTGTGTCCAGTCCATGTTCCTAGTGTCCTGAAGTCCGTGTTCCTGATGTTCTGCCCGTGTCCCGATGTTCCGCCAATTCCCTGAGGTCCACCCAGTGATGACGTCCTTCTGTGATCGGTGTTTGATGTTCTCCTGCTGAGCCTGTGCTACGCCTGAGGCCTGAGAGAGAGGCCGTCCTAGTATGCCCGTGCCAGAGGATCCTGGACTGCATCAACCCGTGATGACTCCTGCCATCGTCTGACGTCTGTCCTGGGTATGTGTCTGATGTTCTCCTGCTGAGCCAGTGCTATGCCTGAGGCCTGAGAGATAGGCCATCCTGATATGCCCGTGCGAGACAACCCTGGACTGCATCAACCCGTGATGTCCTCCTGCCTTCGTCTGTTATCCTGAGACGTGTACCCTTCCCTGATGTGCGGAACCGGGAGCCTTGCATAACTGTTTCGTTTCTGTTCCATGTCTTGTTCAAGTAAACTTTGTCTATACCTGAAGTTGTGCGGTGTCGTTCTGCCTCCTCGCCCACATGCTCAGCTGCCACAGACCCCGGTCACTACTCTTCCCTAGTCTGGGTATGCCAGGGTTCCCCCTGTGGTCCAGTGGGTCCACATTCCGTTCCCACCTGGGATGCTCGCCCCACGTCGGCGTGGTCGGTCGACGTGGAGGCGCCGGCTCGGCCGCGAACGTGGTCGCTAGTCGTGACAACATTTAAATGATATTAGCAATACAAATAATTTTATACGGAATGTCTCAGCAGTTTCCAAACATTTTATTGATTGCCATGCCCGCAATACATCACACCTTAAAGTTCAGGGAATAGAAAAAGTAAACCTGTCATCCCGTGGGGGAGACATCAGGCGATGTCTCCTTACTCAGGAAGCATTTTGGATATACCACTTAAATACTAGACATCCAAACGGTCTCAATAAAAGACATGATCTATTGTTGCACTATTGTTGAATTTCCCCTTTTTTTTTTTTTTTTTTTTCTATGTCGCTTTTGTATTTAATTACATGTGTCCAATTGGATTGGCTCATGTGATCATGTGATTTTTATATGATGTTTTATTCGTTAAGCTACATATACAGTGGGGAAAAAAAGTATTTAGTCAGTCAGCAATAGTGCAAGTTCCACCACTTAAAAAGATGAGAGGCGTCTGTAATTTACATCATAGGTAGACCTCAACTATGGGAGACAAACTGAGAAAAAAAAATCCAGAAAATCACATTGTCTGTTTTTTTTTTCATTTTATTTGCATATTATGGTGGAAAATAAGTATTTGGTCAGAAACAAGCAATCAAGATTTCTGGCTCTCACAGACCTGTAACTTCTTCTTTAAGAGTCTCCTCTTTCCTCCACTCATTACCTGTAATAATGGCACCTGTTTAAACTTGTTATCAGTATAAAAAGACACCTGTGCACACCCTCAAACAGTCTGACTCCAAACTCCACTATGGTGAAGACCAAAGAGCTGTCAAAGGACACCAGAAACAAAATTGTAGCCCTGCACCAGGCTGGGAAGACTAAATCTACAATAGCCAACCAGCTTGGAGTGAAGAAATCAACTGTGGAAGCAATAATTAGAAAATGGAAGACATACAAGACCACTGATAATCTCCCTCGATCTGGTGCTCCACGCAAAATCCCACCCCGTGGGGTCAGAATGATCACAAGAATGGTGAGCAAAAATCCCAGAACCACGCGGGGGGACCTAGTGAATGAACTGCAGAGAGCTGGGACCAATGTAACAAGGCCTACCATAAGTAACACACTACGCCACCATGGACTCAGATCCTGCAGTGCCAGACGTGTCCCACTGCTTAAGCCTGTACATGTCCGGGCCCATCTGAAGTTTGCTAGAGAGCATTTCGATGATCCAGAGGAGTTTTGGGAGAATGTCCTATGGTCTGATGAAACCAAACTGGAACTGTTTGGTAGAAACACAACTTGTCGTATTTGGAGGAAAAAGAATACTGAGTTGCATCCAACAAACACCATACCTACTGTAAAGCATGGTGGTGGAAACATCATGCTTTGGGGCTGTTTCTCTGCAAAGGGGCCAGGACGACTGATCCGGGTACATGAAAGAATGAATGGGGCCATGTATCGTGAGATTTTGAGTGCAAACCTCCTTCCATCAGCAAGGGCATTGAAGATGAAACGTGGCTGGGTCTTTCAACATGACAATGATCCAAAGCACACCGCCAGGGCAACGAAGGAGTGGCTTCGTAAGAAGCATTTCAAGGTCCTGGAGGGGCCTAGCCAGTCTCCAGATCTCAACCCTATAGAAAACCTTTGGAGGGAGTTGAAAGTCCGTGTTGCCAAGCGAAAAGCCAAAAACATCACTGCTCTAGAGGAGATCTGCATGGAGGAATGGGCCAACATACCAACAACAGTGTGTGGCAACCTTGTGAAGACTTACAGAAAACGTTTGACCTCTGTCATTGCCAACAAAGGATCTATTACAAAGTATTGAGATGAAATTTTGTTTCTGACCAAATACTTATTTTCCACCATAATATGCAAATAAAATGAAAAAAAAACAGACAATGTGATTTTCTGGATTTTTTTTTCTCAGTTTGTCTCCCATAGTTGAGGTCTACCTATGATGTAAATTACAGACACCTCTCATCTTTTTAAGTGGTGGAACTTGCACTATTGCTGACTGACTAAATACTTTTTTTCCCCACTGTATATGTCTAATCTAAGGCAAATTTCAAACATGGCTTTGACAAAGACCGTCTGGTCGAAACGCGTAGCCTGTCATCTCTGTTGTGGTGAGGTTATATGGAGAGTCTTCACCATTGTATGTTTTAATGGTTTTTCATTAAAGAAGATTTTAATAGCAGCTGGAGCAGAACTTTCCTTCTATGGTCTATGACGTTGGTCCGCACGGAGCTCCGAGTTTCTGCGCTTGATCTCTGGTGAGCTGGCTATTTCTTTCTATTTCTATTTGGACAGTTTTGGACTGCCGTGCCCCCATAGATTATCTCCACTCTGATAGAGAAATATTTATAACCCACCACTCACAGATTATATGTGCTATATTCTTATGCAACATAGACATGGATGTTGCTAGAGACCGATCCAGAAAGGTTGCGCAGGTATTCTCTGATCCATCTAATCAGGGGGTGGCAGACCTAGACAAGAGTCTCAACAAATTTGAAAAGCTGCTTATATTGGAAACTAAAATCTGGTGGGATCATGCCACCTTAAATAACTATATTGCAAAGGACATGATACCAAGAGGTTTACGTATAAAAAAACTGCCTACTACTGTTTACTCAGATGAGTTTAAAAATGAATGGAATGCTATATTGAGCAATTGTTCGGCAAATTTAATGAAATTAATAATAAAATATGAAGATCAGAAATTGAAGGAAATACAAGAGGAATTGAGTCTATTGAACATTTCAATGGTGGAATACAAAACATTACCACAATTTGACTCTTTAGTGACCGCTGTGAACAAAAAGGTGTCAACATTGGAAGATGAAATTATGGATAGAAAGAAAAAAAAGTTCACAAGAGACTTGATTGACTATTCTACCAATATGGTGTATGAATGGGGAAAATGGAAGGGTCTAAATAGAACCCCAAAATCTATCTTGAAGCAAAGCCATGTTCACAATAAGCGCAGAAACTCCACCAGAATTCCAAGATCTCATGTTTCCTTCACTTCATCAGAGTTGGATTCTTCTGACAATTTTTCAAGCATATCTGATGTTTCGTCTAATGAGATCACTCCAGGTGCGTCCAGACGTAATCTTCATTATTCAAAAAACGTCAGAGGCGTGGAGGCAGAAAACACCGGAGGAACACAAGGAATTACAACTCGGAGAAAAAAATATTGGCACCAATAAAAAGCTGCAATAATGTCCTCAATTTATCTTCAACTATCCTAACCAAAGAACAAACCCAAATATTATCATTGGGTCTTAATTTTGTTCCTGATCGAGATTTTGATCTGTTTTCCACCATTATGGACGTTAATAAATTTATTCGCAATTTGACAGTTAAAAAACATTTTTTTGACATTGATAGTTCAGATTGTGTCCCTCTATCTAGTCACCCCTCAGATGCTAACAATGAGTTTGTGGACATAAATTTTGAGGAACAGTTAGCACTGGTTACTCTGCAGGATCTAGATGAACATTCCCTTTCCAGCAATGATCAATGTGAACAGACACATGCTTTTGAGACAAAAAATCCGTATTTTTACCCAGTGCAAACGAGATCTAGTTGCATGGAACAATTTCAGGATATGGTAGAGAGGGATTTGCTCCATTTATATGATCAAATGAAATCCAAAGATAAATCAAACAACAAAAAAAAATTTTCAAATTATCAGCACAAAATCCTGCAGGATTTGAAAAATAATGCTGATTTAGTCATTAAAATGTCAGACAAGGGAGGAGTGGTAGTGGTATTGAATGCCACTGATTATTATCAAAAAATGATGGAATTATTATCAGACAGTACCATCTATAAAAAACTACTGCATAACCCGTCAATAAGATTTAAGGAAATAAGTAGTGCTCTAATAAAGGAAGGTTCCAGTTTGGGGATTTTAACAGCTAGTCAAGCAATTTGCAGGTAAAAAATCCCATTTTGCCAATAATACATGGGGTCCCCAAAATCCATAAATCTGAGGGTATTCCACCTTTGCGCCCAATAGTATCGGGCATTGGCTCAAATAATGAGCATTTATGTCAGTGGGTAGATTCGCTGTTACAACCTTTAGTGCAGCGCACCCCGGGATACATCAGGGACTCCAAACAGGTTTTGGGGGCATTCTCCAAAAAAACTTAGTCATCCAAATATAGTTGGCTAACTTGTGATGTTATTTCATTATACACGTGCATTTTCCATGATATAGCCATACGAGCATTACAATTCCATTTTGTCAAATATAGCAATTTTTCATCTGAGCTGCAAAATTACATTCTACAAGTAGTTGCATTTCTTATGTCACATAATTTCTTCACGTTCAATGGAGAATTTTTTTTGCAACTTAGAGGAGTTGCAATGGGAGCTAAATTCTCACCCTCCCTTGCAAATCTTGTAATGTCATTCTGGGAAATGGAATATATATATTCCACTGCCAACCCTTTTTCAAAGCAATTAATCTGGTATGGTAGATATATCGATGATACCCTCATCATTTGGGGTGGAGATATTTCTGCCATACCAGATTTTATAAAATATATTAATTCTAATAACTATAATATTAAATTCACATATAACTACAGTTCTAACAATATTGCATTTCTGGATTTGTGTTTGAGTGGCACAGATGGTGCGGTCATTCATACCAAAACGCACCATAAACCATACAGTGGGAACACGGTGCTACATGCAAGGAGCAGTCATTCAAAACATACAATCAGGTCAGTCCCTGTTGGTGAATACACCAGAGTTAAACGTAATTGCAGCTCAGAGGAATCCTTGCAAGAGGAATTTGCACATGTTACCAATAAATTGACAAATCGCAATTATCCAAAATGGACCCTAGCTAGAGCGCAAAAAATAGTGCAAACCAAAGATCGAAATGACTTGCTGGCATCAAGCACAGAAGGGAAAAAAAAGGCAATAACTATGGGAAAAAAAACCCTATATATGTTTCCAGTATAGCCCGCAATTCACATCTATAAAAAATATTGTTCACAAGTTTCTACCCATTCTGCACCAGGATAATGAATTGGTTAAAATTTTATCATCAGGAATTAATGTGGTGTCAATAAAAGCACCGTCTTTAGGGAGTATATTATCCCCCAGCATGTTTTCACTAACACATCACAAGCCTAAAGAAAACTGGTTATCGGTGAAGGGCTTTTACAAATGTGGTGCTAACATTTGTAAAATATGCAAATATGCCCAAATTTCTCAGGAATTCACTAATAATGATCATACTTCATGTTTTAAAATAAAAAATTATATCAATTGCAATTCTAGCAACATAGTGTATAAAATTAATTGTGAACAATGTGATTTATCCTATGTTGGTTGCACCTTGAGGCAGCTAAAAATAAGAATAAGGGAACATTTAAATGATATTAGCAATACAAATAATTTTATACGGAATGTCTCAGCAGTTTCCAAACATTTTATTGATTGCCATGCCCGCAATACATCACACCTTAAAGTTCAGGGAATAGAAAAAGTAAACCTGTCATCCCGTGGGGGAGACATCAGGCGATGTCTCCTTACTCGGGAAGCATTTTGGATATACCATTTAAATACTAGACATCCAAACGGTCTCAATAAAAGACATGATCTATTGTTGCACTATTGTTGAATTTCCCCTTTTTTTTTCTATGTCGCTTTTGTATTTAATTACATGTGTCCAATTGGATTGGCTCATGTGATCATGTGATTTTTATATGATGTTTTATTCGTTAAGCTACATATATATGTCTAATCTAAGGCAAATTTCAAACATGGCTTTGACAAAGACCGTCTGGTCGAAACGCGTAGCCTGTCTTCTCTGTTGTGGTGAGGTTATATGGAGGGTCTTCACCATTGTATGTTTTAATGGTTTTTCATTAAAGAAGATTTTAATAGCAGCTGGAGCAGAACTTTCACCAATCAGGATACCTGTCACCCTAGCACACACTACACCTATCCCTTGCTAGGGAGCTGGGTGATGCAGGCACTGGCCCCACCGCTGTACTAATAAACACCAGGGAAAAATACAAACAGGGAAACACCACTTAGCTTTGCTCTGTTGCTATTGCTCCCAGCAACTGAGTCCATCACCAGAATGCAGATTTCCTCCAGAATCGCTGCTACTTCATCAAGCTTTGTCAGAGCTGCAAGGAACTCGCTATAGCTCCTTCCACAGCAGGACTCTGACTGAGCTGCCAGGAACTCTCTATAGCTCCTTCCTCCACCAAGGATGGTTGGAAATGACCACTACCACCAACACCTGCTCATAGACCATGTGACCCTATATAGGAAAAGGGAATGGTCAAATGATCAGGGGCCAAAAGCTGCTATAATCCCAGTGACCACGGGGGCAAAAGGCAAAGCAAAGAAAACATCAAATACAGTGACCCTAACGGCCACCGGGTGAAAAAACTATCATTAAGCACCAAGCTTAAGGAAAAATAAAAAGGTTACTAGTGCATTTTATCTGTCATGATCCAGCATGGATCATGACACCTATCACACTGCATGGGTTCAGAAGTTTGTTCAAAAGGCAGCACCGCCTCTCGCGTAAGTTTACGTTAACGTAAACGTCGATCAATTTGAATGGCTAATGACATGGAGTCATTAAGACCAGAAGGGACAGGAAATCCCACCATAACATCTTTTACAGTTTCTGCCAGACCTTTCCAAAAGAGAGCCGCTATGTCATCATCATTCCATTTAGTAAGGACCGCCCACTATCGGAACTTCTGGCAATATAACTCCGCAGCATCCTGACCCTGGTTCAATGCCTATAAGGTTTTCTCAGCTTGATCAATAGCATTAGGTTCATCATACAACAACCCCAGGGCCTGAAAAAACGCATCCACATTACCCAGAATAGGACCTCCAGGTGTCAGAGAAAAAGTCCAACCATGGGGATCGCTGCGCAGCAGGGTGATGACAATTTTTACCTGCTGCGCCGAGCTCCCCGATGAATTAGGCTTCAAAGGAAGAAATAGTTTAGTTATTCTTGAAATTCAAAAATTTTGACCGATCCCCCGAAAACACATCAGGAGTAGGGATCTTTAGTTCTACAGCAGATGATTGAGCGAGATAGGCAGAAATTCCCCGCACTTCAGCAGCGAGCTGCTCAACACGATCGGACAATTGCTTAGTCTCCATTAAAGAAAAAATCCTCCTACGGCCCCAGAGAAAAAGAGGAAAAAATATATAAAATAATTCTGACACCTTTTTTTATTTTACAATTCTTTCCTTCTTTTGAGTACCCTAGAGTCTGCGGTTTGGCTGGAGATTCTGTTATGAATGGGTCACCGAGGAGGATGGCAGGAACAGGCAAAGTCACAAGAAAACCAGAGAGGTTGGTAACTAAGCGGATTGCAGACCCCTGATTGTGTCCACACAACTAGCAGTAGCCGTGAAGCATTACCTCGATACCCTAGAGGCTTCGTCACAGCCAGAGGACAAACTAAGCCTAAAGACAGAAAGATGAAATCTAAACTGCCCCGGAGCAGATCCCCAAAGGAACAGACAGCCCCCAAACATATTTTCGGTGAGATAAGATGAGACACAAACACAGGCAGAGAACAGACTGAGCAAATGGTGGGCCCAAGCTGTCTAGACAAGACAGGACAGAAAAGATACTGTCTGCAGTCAGGCACAAAACCCTGAAAAAGTCCAACACTACTGATATGCAAAAAACCTGAGGTCACACGACGTTACCTCCGCTAGATCAGCACTCTGGTATAAACTGTCAGAAAAGCAAAAAAGATACTAACATAACATGGGACTTAACAAGCTGCAACATATGAAGCAGGGCCCAGCGCTGCCCCCAGCAGGGAGCATGCTGAACCCTAGCAGCAAAACAAAAAAGCAAAGAAAGACACAACCAGATTAGATGCAAAGGATTAATCATAGAATCGTAGAATCGTAGAGTTGGAAGAGACCTCCTGGGCCATCTGGTCCAACCCCATGCTCAAAGCAGGATTCGCTAAATCATCCCAGTCAGATGTCTGTCCAGCCTCTGTTTGAAGACTTCCATTGAAGGAGAACTCACCACTTCTCATGGCAGCCTGTTCCACTCATTGATCACTCTAACTGTCAAAAAGTTTTTTCTAATATCTAATCTGTGTCTCCTCCCATTCAGTTTCATCCCATTGCTTCTAGTCTTTCCTTGTGCAAATGAGAATAAAGATGATCCTTCTACAATGTGGCAGCCCTTTAGATATTTGTAGACAGCTTCTAAGTCTCCTCTCAGTCTTCTCTTTTGCAAACTAAACATTCCCAAATCCTGCAACCTTTCCTCATAAGACAGGGTTTGCAGACCGGTCACCATTCTGGTCGCTCTTTTCTGAACTTGATCCTGTTTGTTGATGTCTTTTTTAAAATGTGGTGCCCAAAACTGGACACAATATTCCAGATGAGGTCTGACCAAAGAGGAGTAGAGGGAAATAATGACTTCACGTGATCTAGACTGTATGCTTCTGTTAATACATCCTAGAATTGCATTTGCCTTTTTTGCTGCTGCATCACACTGTTGACTCATATTCAGTCTGTGATCTATTAGTATACCCAAGTCTTTTTCACATGTGCTGTTGCTTAGCCCCATTCCTCCCATTCTGTATATGCTTTTTTCATTTTTATTGCCCAGATGTAGTACTTTGCATTTTTCCCTGTTAAAAACCATTCTGTTAGTTGCTGCCCACTGCTCCAGTTTATTTATATCTTTTTGAATCCTCTCTCTCTCTTCTCTAGCATTAGCTATCCCTCCTAGCTTTCTGTCATCAGCAAATTTAATCAGTTTACCCTCAATTCCTTCATCTAAATCGTTGATAAAGATGTTGAACAATACAGGGCCTAGGACAGAGCCCTGTGGTACCCCACTTGAGACATTCTTCCAACTGGATGTGCAGCCATTTATGACCACTCTTTGGGTCCGATCACTAAGCCAGTTATGAATCCACCTAACAGTTGCTTTGTCCATTCCATACTTAGCCATTTTTTCAATAAGGATTGTATGAGATACTTTGTCAAATGCTTTGCTGAAGTCAAGATATACTATATCTACATCATTTCCTTGATCCACCCAATCAGTGATTCCGTCATAGAAGGAAATTAAGTTAGTCTGACATGACTTATTAGTTACAAACCCATGCTGACTCTGTTTAATCACTTCATTCTTATCCAGGTACTGACATACATGTTGTTTAATAATTTGTTCAAATATCTTTCCTGGTATAGAAGTCAGACTCACCGGCCTATAGTTGCCTGGGTCCACCTTCTTCCACTTTTTGAAGATGGGAACAACATTTGCTCTTCTCCAGTCTTCTTGGACTTCTCCTGTTCTCCAAAAATTTTCAAAGATTATGGAGAGGGGTTCATAAATTTCTTCTGCTATCTCCTTCAGTACTCTGGGGTGTAATTCATCTGGACCTGGAGACTTGAATGCATTTAGGTTAGCTAAGTGTTTCCTCACTATCTTTCTGTTTATAGATATCCTGGATTCTTTTATTCCCTTAATAGGACAGTGAAGAACAGTTGATGCTACATTTCCTTTCTGAGAGAAAACCGATGCAAAATAGGAATTTAGAAGTTCGGCCTTCTCAACATCCTCTCTTACCATTTCATCATTTTCATCCTGTAGAAATCCTATAGCATCTTTGACTTTTCTTTTACTTTTGACATATCCCCAAAATCCTTTATTATTGCTTTTGACATCTCTTGCAAGCCTCAATTCATTGTCAGCTTTAGCTAATCTGATTTGTGCCCTGCAGGTGCTGCAGACAGCATTATATTCTTCTTTAGATATGCCTCCCTCTTTCCATTTTATAAACATTTTTTTCTTCCTTTTTAGCATGTGCTTAAGTTTTGTGTTCATCCATCCTGGCTTCCTTAAATGCTTCCTATTCTTCCCTCTTTTCGGAATTGTTAACAATTGTGCTTTGAGAATTTCATTTTCAAGATTTCCCATCCTTCCTGGATATTTTTGTCTTTAAGGATATCCAGCCATTGGATCCCTCCAATTCTCTTTCTGAATCCCTTAAAATCTGCCTTTCTGAAATCTAACCTTGATGTCTGAGTCTTCACAGGTCTTCCTCCTCTAGTTATCCAAAATTCTAAAATAGCATGGTTGCTATCTCCTAGGGTCCCTGCCACTTTTACATCCTCAACCATTTCCTCCCTGTTTATAAGGATTAGATTCAAGGTAGCAGCTCCCCTTGCTTTCTCCCCTACCTTTTGGAAGATAAAGTTGTCAGCAAGAGAGGGTAAGAATTTCCTTGGCCTGTTAGTTTTGTCTGAGAGAGATTCCCAACAAATGTCTGGATAGTTGAAATCTCCCATGACAACTATGTCATATTTTTTGGAGAACTTTGCCATTTGATGCATAAAGAGTTCATCCATATCTTCAGCTTGCACAGGCGGCCTGTAGTAAATGCCTACAAAGGTGTCCTTCCATTGTTCTGTCCTTGTATTCTTACCCAAACAGTTTCCACAGAACTCCCAGTCTCTGAAGCTTCAATCTCTGTGCAGATATACTCGTTTCTAACATACAATGCTACACCTCCTCCTCGTTTATCAAGTCTGTTTCTTGCACCTAAGTTGTATCCTTCTAGTCTTGTATTCCAATCATGTATATTGACCCACCAAGTTTCAGTGATTCCAATGACATCATATTTCTTTTCCTGTGTTAGTAGTTCCAATTCTCCTTGTTTGTTGCCCATGCTTTGTGCATTTGTATAGAAACATTTTAGTTTGTGATTGGTTTCTCTTTCTCCAATATTTTTATTAGATTCTTTTGTCTTTGTTCTTCCTTTCCACTTCTAATAGCAGAGTTCTCAATAGCATTTGTCAGGTGTATGGCTTTTTCTGGTCTTGTGCTTCCCTTTCCATGTTGTTCTAGTTTAAAGCTCTCCTTACAAGTGCAGCAAGGTGCACCCTATCTCTAGCAAGTAGTCCATCGTATAGGTAATTCACTCCATGATCCAGAAATCCAAATCGTTGCTGACGGCACCATTGACGTAGCCAGTTGTTCACCTGCAGAATCTTATTCCACCTCCTTGTTCCATGGCCATCCACTGGGAGGATGGAAGAAAAGACCACCTGCGCTCCCAGTTCTTTCACTTTCTTGCCTAAGTTTTCAAAGTCTCTGCAGATGGTTTCCAGGTCGTTTCTTGCAGTGTCATTTGTCCCTTATGTAGTAGCAGGAATGGGTAGTCATCTGTAGGTCTGAAGAGTCCTGATATCCTGTCAGACACATCTTTAATTTTTGCACCTGGAAGACAGCACATTTCTCTTGAAGTTATATCCGGTCTGCAGATAGCGGCCTCTGTTCCTCTCAACAGGGAATCCCCCATGACCACCACTCTCCGTTTCTTCTTCACAACATTTTTCTTTCTCCATCCAGGAGGACTCTGAAGGCGTACAAGGTTGCTGTTTGTGGGCAAAGTCTTATCCTGATGTATTTCTTCATCGTTTTCCTGCGTGAGAGCCTGGTACTGGTTCCTGTGAAGTATGGGTGCTGACTGCCTCCTGGTCCTCCTGCTTCTCTGGGTCACATGTTTCCATTCCTCTGTTTCTTCAGGTGCACTTCGAATTTCTTCTCTTTCTGTAACATGAAGAGATAATTCTGCTCTGTCTAAGAACTCTTCACCTTTCTTAATGATCTTCAACGTAGCTATCCTCTCTTCGAGATTTTGCCACTTTTCCTCCAACAGGGACACAAGCTTTCATTTGTAGCATGTGAAGTTTGGCTTTTCCACTGGTAAGTCTGTGAACATGTAGCAAGAAATGCAGCTCACCAAATGGCTCCTGGCCTCTTCCATATTGAGATTTCTTAAAAACAATGAAAGATGAGCCAAAATTAACAAAAGAATCACTTAGCTGAACCATGCAGATCAGGTAGGGGACAAAAGAACTCAAAATGCACACAGAGGAAATTACGAGCAACCTCCAAGAGCAGCCAGCTCAATTATATGCTCCCAGCCAGTAATCCCAGGTTCCCAATTATTGTCGTCAGGTGGAGAACTTCTGTCCACCTGGCCAGTTCCACTACTCACAGTAACCACCAGAGGGAGCAGAGGGAGCTTCGGCTCAGAACTTCGAGCAAGGGAATTCACAACAGAAAGGACCAAGGGAGTTTAGTGGTATGCATCCTGTGCCATACCTTTGTTTTAAGCCCGCTCCTTGGTGCGGGTCAATGAGGACTCTGCAGCTGCAGAGTGTTATGATTGAGTCACCAAAGAGGAAAAAAACAAAACACAAGCTCAGCCCAGAAAATCAGAGAGGTTGGAAACTAGCGGATTGCAGACCCCTGATCCTATCACACAACTAGCAGTAGCCGTGGAGTGTTCCTACGGTGATCCTAGACACCTCGTCACAGCCGGAGATCTACACAAGCCTAAAGAGAGAAAAGAGAAAAACTGACTGCCCCAGAGCAGACCCCAAAGCAATAGGCAGCCCCCAACATATAATGACGGTGAAGCAAGATGAAAACACTAACACGGATAGAAAGATAGGTTGAGCAAACGATGGGGCCCAAGCTAGCTAAAAAGGACAGGACAGAAAAGCAGCTGTCTGCAATCTGAGAAAACCCCGCCAAAAAATACTACCAACACAACTGATAAGCAAAAAGGACCCTGAAGTCACTAGACTTCAAACCCTATATCGGCACTCAGAATATTCTGGAAGCAGAGCAAAAGAGA
The DNA here is from genome assembly GCF_039654945.1 of Dendrobates tinctorius. NCBI lineage: Eukaryota > Metazoa > Chordata > Amphibia > Anura > Dendrobatidae > Dendrobates > Dendrobates tinctorius. The sequence continues at coordinate 2,776,342 of NW_027361768.1, forward strand.
ACACTGATCAAGGAAAAAGAATCCAGCACACCCCCGGCCGGGGATGGCTGAACTGAAAAAACAAGGTAAACAAAACCAAAACTAATAAGTTCAATAGCAGAGCAAAAACTTAACTTTGGGAAGCAGGAATCAGACTGGTCTCCAGGAATCCAGCAGAGAAATCACCAGCAACTCAGAAGGGTGTCGGCTGCCTTATATCCAGTCTGTAGTTCCCGTTACCCAGTCACGATCCACCTGATCAGGTGTTTGGTTTCTTTCATCCAAATCATCCTCACTACCTTCCTTCACCAGAAGGGGGAGCTCCTCGGACACAAAAGATGAATGAACAGATGAGCTCACAACAGTACCTCCCCCTTGAGGAGGGGTCACCGAACCCTCAACCAAGCTACCAGGCCGATCAGGATGAGCCCGATGAAAAGCACGCACCAATCTTTCGGCATGAATATCAGAGGCAGAGACCCAGGAATTATCCTCCTGACCATAACCCTTCCACTTAACCAAATACTGGAGTCTCCGTCTAGCCAGACGGGAATCCAGTATCTTCTCTACCTCATATTCCATGTTACCTTCAACCAACACAGGGTCAGGAGGTGCCGCCATAGGAACCACTGGTTCAACAAACCTCTTCAACAAGGACTTATGAAACACATTATGAATCTTAAATGTGACAGGAAGAGCCAACAGAAAAGAGACTGGATTAATAATCTCCAAAATCTTATAAGGTCCAATAAATCTAGGTTTAAACTTTGGAGAAGCCACTTTCATAGAGATATTCTTTGATGACAACCAGACCATATCACCCACCTTAAACCGGGGACCAATGGTCCTATGCCGGTTAGAAAACCGCTGGACCTTTTCCTGGGAAAGAGACAACTTATCCACCACTTGGTCCCAAATCTGCTGCATTCTTTCCACCACAGTGTCAACCCCTGGACAGGCAGAAGACTCCACCTGCCCTGAAGAAAATCGAGGATGAAACCCAAAGTTACAGAAAAAGGGTGACATCAAAGTGGCAGAACTAGCTCTATTATTTAAAGCAAATTCAGCCAAGGGTAAAAATGAAACTCAATCATCCTGATCAGCAGATATAAAACATCTCAAATAAGCCTCCAAAGTCTGGTTTGTTCTCTCCGTCTGCCCATTGGTCTGAGGGTGAAATGCAGAGAAGGATAACTGAATTCCCAACTTGGAACAAAAGGTCCTCCAGAATCTAGAGACAAACTGAACTCCTCTGTCCGATACAATGTTCTCATGAATCCCGTGCAAGCAAACCACCTGTTGCAAAAACAAGGGCACCAACTCTGAGGAAGATGGCAACTTAGGGAGTGGTACAAGATGGACCATCTTAGAGAATCTATCACAAATCACCCAGATAACAGTCATCCTCTGAGAGACAGGCAGATCAGAAATAAAATCCATTGAAATATGGGTCCATGGCCTCCTGGGCACCGGCAAAGGCATCAACAACCCACTAGAACGAGAACAAGGCTTAGATCGGGAGCAAGTCCCACAGGACTGCACAAAATTTCTGACATCATGAGACAAGGCAGGCCACCAAGAAGACCGACTCACCAAATCTCTAGTACCAAAAATACCTGGATGACCAGCCAACGCGGAGCAATGAACCTCAGACATCACTTTCCTCCTCCACTGGTCAGGAACATACAACCTACCACTGGGACAATGCTCAGGCTTATCTTCCTGAAACTTCTCCCGAGCACGTCTCAAATCAGGCAAATTGGCAGAAAGAACCACTCCCTCACCTAAGATGGTAGCAGGCTTGGTCACAATAGGAGAATCGGCCAAAAAACTCCTAGAGAGGGCATCAGCCTTAACGTTCTTAGTGCCCGGAAGAAAGGAGACCACAAAATCAAAACGTGTGAAAAACAAGGCCCACCTGGCCTGTCTCGGATTCAAGCGTTTAGCCGACTTAAGGTAGATCAAATTCTTGTGGTCAGTGACGACCACAACTTGATGTCTAGCTCCCTCCAACCGATGTCTCCACTCCTCAAATGCCCACTTCATGGCCAACAGTTCTCGATTCCCCATATCATAGTTGCGTTCCGAAGGAGAGAACTTTCGGGAAAAGAAGGCACAGGGGTTCATTTTAGATGTTACAGGATCTTTTTGGGACAAAACAGTTCCTGCACCAGTCTCTGAAGCATCCACCTACACCTGAAATGGAAGTGAGACATCGGGTTGTCGCAAAACCAGAGAAGAAGTGAACCTCCGCTTTAGCTCCTGAAAAGAAGAAACAGCCTCTGGAGACCAATTCAGCAAATCAGCGCCCTTCTTAGTTAAATCAGTCAATAGTTTGGCAATAACAAAAAAATTGGCTATAAACTTACGATAAAAATTAGCAAAACTCAAAAACTTCTGGAGAGCCTTCAAAGAAGTGGGCTGCACCCAATCATAAATAGCCTGTACCTTGGACGGGTCCATATCAATAGTTGACGGAGACAAAATAAATCCCAAAAATGAAATCCTCTGCACACCAAAAAGACATTTCAATTCCTTAACATACAGGGAGTTTTCCCTCAAAATCCGGAACACAGTCCGAACATGTTCCACATGAGAGTCCCAATCCCTGGAAAAGATCAAAATATCATCCAAATAAATGATCAGAAACTTACCCACAAAGTCCCGGAAAATATCATTCATGAAGCACTGGAAGACAGAAGGGGCGTTAGTGAGCCCAAAAGGCATCACCAGGTACTCAAAATGTCCCTCCGGATTATTAAACGCTGTCTTCCATTCATCCCCATGCTTAATGCGAATAAGATTATACGCCCCCCGGAGGTCAAGCTTGGTAAACCAGCAAGCACCTTTAACTCTAGAAAATAAGTCAGAAATCAGGGGTAACGGATACTGATATTTAACAGTAATTTTGTTAAGGGAGCAATAGTCAATACAGGGCCTTAATGAACCATCCTTCTTGGCCACAAAAAAAACCCCAGCACCCAAGGGTGAAGAGGATGGTCTAATGTGACCCTTCTCCAACGACTCCTTAATATAAGAACGCATAGCCTCGTGTTCGGGTACAGATAAATTAAAAAGTCGACCCTTGCAAAATTTACACCCCGGACTCAGCTCAATTGCACAGTCATAACTCCAATAAGGAGGCAAAGATGCAGACTTACTCTCATTAAACACATCATAAAAATCAGCAAAATAGTCAGGAACATCATGCGACTGGGGAGAGGTGGAGAAAACAGGAGTGTCACTAAGAGCACACCGACAACCCCAACTCACCACAGACACAGATTTCCAATCCAAAACAGGGTTATGGATTTGCAACCAGGGGAACCCCAGCACAATGGTATCATGCAAATTATGCAACACCAAAAATCTGCAATTTTCTTGATGGTCTGGGGCGACCCGCATTACCACCTGGGTCCAAAACTGAGGTTTATTCTTCGCCAAAGGAGTAGCATCAATACCCCTCAAAGGAATAGGCGTCCACAGGGGTGTCATAGGGAAACCACAACGTTTAGCAAAATCTAAATCAATTAGGTTCAAGGCCGCTCCTGAATCCACAAAGGATTTAGCAGAAAATGTGGACAGGGAGCAGATCAGAGTAATTGCTAGAAGAAACTTAGGTTGTACACCACCTACAGCAAATGTGTGTGCAAAACGTTTCTCTCGTTTAGGGCAGACAGAAATAATGTGAGAGGCATCTCCACGGAAAAAAACATAGCTTATTACGTCTTCTAAACTCCTGATGTTGCGCCCTAGACAAAACTCTATCACATTGCATAGGTTCAGACATTTGTTCAACAGGTGGCAGCGTTTCCCGTATAATTTTACGTTCACGTAAACGCCGATCAACCTGAATGGCTAATGACATAGAATCGTCAAGACCAGAGGGAACAGGAAATCCCACCATTGTATCTTTTAAAGTTTCCGACAAACCCTTCCAAAAGAGAGCTGCCAAGGCACCATCATTCCAAGTGGTGAGGACCGCCCACTTTCGGAATTTTTAACAGTACAGTTCTGCAGAATCTTGACCCTGGCTCAATGCCAACAGGGTCTTTTCAGCTTGATCAATAGCATTAGGTTCATCATACAACAACCCCAAGGCCTGAAAAAATGCGTCCACATTAGCTAGAATAGGATCATCTGGTACTAAAGAAAACGCCCAATCCTGGGGATCGCCGCACAGCAAGGAGATGACAATTTTAACCTGCTGCGCAGAGCTCCCCGATGAGTTAGGCTTCAAGGCAAGAATTAATTTACAATTATTCTTAAAATTCAAAAATTCAGACCGATCCCCAAAAGACACATCAGGAGTGGGGATTTTTGGTTCAGTAGCGTGTGAATGAGCAAGATAGGCAGAAATTCCTCGCACTTCAGCAGCAAGCTGCTCCACAAGATCAGACAATTGCTTAAACTCCATCAGAAAAAAAAAAAATATTCCTCCTATGGCCTCAGAGAAAAAGAGGAAAAAATATACACAAAAAAAAAAATTCTGACACCTTTTTTTTTAAACAATTCCTTCCTGCTTTTGAGTACCCTAGAATCTGCGGTATGGCTGGTGATTCTGTTATGATTGAGTCACCGAGGAGGAAAAAAACAAAACACAAGCTCAGCCCAGAAAATCAGAGAGGTTGGAAACTAGCGGATTGCAGACTCCTGATCCTATCACACAACTAGCAGTAGCTGTGGAATGTTCCTACGGTGATCCTAGACACCTCGTCACAGCCGGAGATCTACACAAGCCTAAAGAGAGAAAAGAGAAAAACTGACTGCCCCAGAGCAGACCCCAAAGCAATAGGCAGCCCCCAACATATAATGACGGTGAAGCAAGATGAAAACACTAACACAGATAGAAAGATAAGTTGAGCAAACGATGGGGCCCAAGCTAACTAAAAAGGACAGGACAGAAAAGCTGTTGTCTGCAATCCGAGAAAACCCTGCCAAAAAATACTACCAACACAACTGATAAGCAAAAAGGACCCTGAAGTCACTAGACTTCAAACCTTATATCAGCACTCAAAATATTCTGGAAGCAGAGCAAAAGAGAACACTGATCAAGGAAAAAGAATCCAGCACACCCCCGGCCGGGGATGGCTGAACTAAAAAAACAAGGTAAACAAAACCAAAACTAATAAGTTCAATAGCAGAGCAAAAACTTATCTTTGGGAAGCAGGAATCAGACTGGTCTTCAAGAATCCAGCAGAGAAATCACCAGCGACTCAGAAGGGCGTCAGCAGCCTTATATCCAGTCTGTAGTTCCCGTTACCCAGTCACGATCCACCTGATCAGGTGTTTGGTTTCTTTCATCCAAATCATCCTCAATACCTTCCTTCACCAGAAGGGGGAGATCCTCGGACATAAAAGATGAATGAACAGATGAGCTCACAACAGCAGAGTCTCCAAGGTAAAAAGCCTGGTCAGGGGCAGAGAAGTCATCAGTTGCCTATGCACATGGATCCACATCTTCTCCGATGGGATCGCTTTCCTCAAAAACCTGACGGGAGTGCAGGGGCAATGTAGTGCGGATCATGGGCCTAGTATTGGCACTGCCCCATGAAAGCGATGAAGCAGGGGCTGTGTTATGAAATGATCACCGAGGAGTATGGCAGGAATAGGCTAGGCCACCAGGAAACCAGAAAGGTGGGTAACTTAGCGAATTGCAGACCCCTAATCCTAACAACAAAACTAGCAGTAGCCGTGGGGCATACCTAGACACCGGCACAGACGGAGAACTATCTAAGCCTAAAGCAAGAAACGTGAAATCTAATCTGCCCCGGAGTAGAACCCCAAAGGAATAGATAGCCCCCAAACATATATTGTCGGTGAGACAAGATGAGGCACAAACGCAGGCAGAAAGTAGACTGAGCAAATGATAGGACAGGAAAGACACTGTCTGCAATCATGCAAAAACCCTAAAAAAGCAAACATGTCTGATGTACAAAAAAACACTGAGGTCTCAGTCATGACCTCTTCCCCACTATATCAGCATTCGGTGTGAACTGGCAGCAAAGCAAAAGAGACTAATAAAACAGGGGACTGAACAAACTGACACAAACTGTAATATATGGAGCGGGGTCCAGCACTGCCCCAGCAGGGAGCATGCTGAACCCACACAGCAAAGCAGAAAGCAGAAAAAGACCAAAACCAGATCAGATGCAAAGGATTAGCAAATGAACAACTTAACTGAAAAATACAGGATCAGGCAGGAGACAGCAGACCTCAAAATGCACAGGAAGAAACAAATCACCAGCAGCAACTGAGGGAAGCCTGCTCACTTATATCCTCCCAATCAGTAACCCCTGATTTCCAATCATAGTCGTCAGGTGGCAGACTTCTGTCAACCCGGCCAGCTCCACTACCCGCCGTAACCACCAGAGGGAGCCTCGACTCAGAAGTCAGATCAAAAGAATGTACAACAGGGCTGTGTGACCTGTTGCACGCTGGGGTGAAGGCTCAATCACCGCTAGTGATCTCGCTGTCCCACTCAGGCTAGCCCTCATCACCTGCAAGTACTGCCTCATGCGGGTGGCCGGGGTTTCTTACGGCTCTACTTCCTCCCTTTCATGGATGTCAGCAGCACTCTTGGACATGGCAGCAGTGTCCTCATCCGGTCGGGTCAGCTCCTTCAGCTCACGGTCACTGCCGGTACTTGTTTCCAGAGTACACTTGTGTTCCATCTCCGGCGGTCTGACGGGAAAAGCTTCCGGCATGTTGGTTCAGGCACGGCCTATTCTTCCGGCCTCATCTTCTCGGAGTTGGCCACCACTTCTGGTCCCTGCTATCGTGGAACTGGCTCCTATGAACGGGAGAGATGCTCTAGCTCCTGATGTTGAGGCCCAGATCCCGGTGGCCTCCTAGTTTTCTTCGACACAGGTGAGAGATTTTCCTCCGCCAGGTACTCTGTTTCTGGGCTTCTCCCATTCCAAGGTGGGGCCCACGCTGGCCTCTCTACCCATTTTCCTGCATTCAGTGGGAAAGGGCAAATGTCCATCTGCACATACCACTCATTCCAGGGCCGGACCTGACATTGCTGACAGCTCTTGTTTGGCGCCATCCAGATGCTGTCATGCCCAAGAAGCGCACCTTGTTGACAGGGACAGCCCATTTTGGCACCACAGCTCTCCATCTTGGCGGTCACCAGCCTGGGGTCCACAGGATCACTTTCCAGTTCTTCTTTAGTCAAATCCAGTACTTTAGTCACGTCCAATTTGAAGTATTTTTCATCACATCCTTCAATTTGCACATTACAGGTCACCGCATTCAGTTGCGCTCTTCCCATATAGTTCATCTTCGCTACGGTTTCACTTCCATATGGGGTAGTGAGATCCTGCTGACTACATCACATGTAATAGAGAGGCCGGGGGGTAGAGCCTTCAGCACAATCCGTGCTCACTGTGCTGTCTGATGCTTCTTCCCTGGTGCATCCCTTCTTCTTCCTGGGGTTGAAAGGACTGGAGGCAGAGCCCAGGATAACTTCAAACAATAAAGATTGATTTTGTTCAGGACACAGCACAACCAATACACCTTTAGCACAATTAGAATCATAGAATCGTAGAGTTGGAAGGGACCTCCTGGGCCATCTGGTCCAACCCCCTGCTCAAAGCAGGATACGCTAAATCATCCCAGACAGATGTCTGTCCAGCCTCTGTTTGAAGACTTCTATTGAAGGAGAACCCACCACCTCTCATGGCAGCCTGTTCCACTCATTGATCACTCTGACTGTAAAGAGAATGCCACGGACGGGACATGAACCCTCAATCTTATGATTGACACGGTACCAGCACTACATCTTCTTCAGCTTTTCCTAGCTTCTTCAGCCACACCAAAATGGACCACAAAATAACAGCAGGACGAGAAGCCCGATGAAAACGGCACTTCAACCTATCTCCCTGCAACCGACTTCAGTCCAGACAAATAATCATCTACTAGGTTGTACACCCCCTTTTGGTTATCCTGCCCGTGACTACTTCATAAGCACCCAGTCCTGTGCTGGCACTTCCTCAGTGACTCTTCCACTGACTTCTTAACCACATTGCTGCAGATACTGCACTTAACTTCGCTAATGGAACTAGAGAGAGTACAAAGGAGGACAACAAAATTAATAAAGGGGATGGGAGCACTACCATACCCAGAGAGATTAGCAAAATTATGATTATTTAGTCTAGAAAAAGATGACTGAGGGGCGATCTAATAACCATGTATAAGTATATAAGTGGACAATACAAATATCTCTCCTAGGACCTGTTTATACCACGGAAGGTAAGGGTCACAAGGGGGCATTCTCTGTGTCTGGAGGAGATGCCTCTGAAAGAGGATTCTTTCCTGTTAAATCTGGGGATTTATTCTGACAATGTGACTCTGATCGGGGAGGTGCTACACTGTCTAATATTAGCACAATATCATGTGTCAAAGTTGACGTCAGTGTGTGAATAAGGGCAGACAAAAGGACTGGTTCCCAACCAGTGGACACCATTTAGGAGTAGTCTTTAAATACAATTTCCATCTCAGGAGAGGGAGGCCACACCCTGGCTGGCACAGAATGCAAAAATATAAAGGAAAAAACTTTGTCGACAGCGGGACGGCATTTATGCTATATTTGATCAAAAACAGTATTACTAAGAACTATGAATTATTTAAATGCACTTTTGCTTTTTATTTATTTCATTAAAGCAGGGTTTTTCTCATTTTGTCATTTGTAGGTTTTGCACATATTTTACAGTGTAGTATCTGCATAACACACCTCATATATCTGTGGGCTACAAATTGTGGCATTTAATGCCTTCATTCAACTGTTTTTGCTGTGTGTTACTCCAATTATTAACACTATTTTGCTGTAAAAAAATACAGGCCACATATTTTACAGTGTGGTATCTCAGTCACATGGCTTATCTATCTGTGGGCTACAAATTGTGGCATTTGAGTTGTCAATAGCTTATTATTTTTCCCCTCCCCTTATCTCTACCCACAGCAACAACATTTTCATTAGATTCACATATTTTATCACACAGGATGGGTTTTAAGGATGATTTTACATATAAACACACTCCCCCCTCACTTATTTGTACAGTCATTTCTGAACAGACTATAGCCCTGTAAATTAACAGCCCGGTCATTGCTCTCATCCAGCGATGTCTCAGATATCCCCACCAAGTCATAATTATGTTCCAACAAAATTAATTAAAATTCCTCCATTTTATTGGTGAGGCTTCTGGCATTAGTGCAGTATATGAGCATTTTATTTATCTCTCTGTGCCTCTATTCTTTCTTAAAATATTAACTGTTCTAACCCCACCCCCATGCCACCCACAATTTCTTTATTTGTGCCCAGGTCACTATCTACGCTATTTTCCCTGCCTATAAAATGAATAGCCTCAACCCAATCCCTAGTTTAAACACTCCAACCTCCTAGCCATTTTCTTTCCCCAGCACAGCTGCACCCTCCCCATTGTGGTGTAGCCGGTCCTTATCGTAGAACCTGTAGCCAACTGAGAAGTCAGCCCAGTTCTCCAGGAATCCAAACCTCTCCTTCCTACTTCAATTCCTGTGCCACTTATTTATCTCCCTAATCTCCTGTTGCCTCTCTGGTGTGGTATGTAGTACAGGCAGTATTTCAGAGAATACCACCTTGGAGGTCCTTGCTTTAAGCTTGCAGCCTAATTCATTGAAATATTCTGTAAGGACCTTCCACCTACCTCTAACTTTGTCATTTGTGCCAATGTGTATCATGACCACTTGATACACAATGAGGGCACCAGTGAGGGCACCAGTCCCTCCCAATAATCTGTCATCGTGATCAGCGATGTGTCAGACTCAAGTGCCAGGTAAGCAGCACACTGTTTGACGATCCCAGTCTTTGTGACAGATTGCCCTATCTGTTCCTCTGATAATTGAGTCCCCACTACCAGCATCTGTCTGGCCTGCTCTACTCTATTTCCCCCCTTACTGGAGCAGACACTCCTTCGGCTTCCAGAGGACATGCCTTGCTGCAGCAGTGCTACCCTTGTACTGACACTTCCATCAGCTGCCAACTTAGCAAACTTATTGGGGTGTACCAGATCAGGACTAGCCTCCCTGGCACTCTTCCCTCTATCCCACCTTCTACCTGTCATCCAGCTAGGTGTCTTACTGTCCTGCAGCTTCTTACTGTCATCCTCCATCACATCTATCTCAGTGAGCAGCAGACTCCTTTCCATATTGTCTAGGGATCTCAGTGTTGCCAGCTGCATACTTAAGGCCCTTTTACATTTAGCGATGCACCAGCGATCCGACCAGCGATACGACCTGGTCAGGATCGCTGGTGCATCGCTAAATGATCGCTAGTGAGCTTTCACACAGAAAGATCTCACAGCGATGCAGCAGCAACGCAGTGCACGATACTCACCTTTCACACACAGCGATCCTGACGTCCTCCCGCCCGCCTCCACGCGTCGCTCATCGTCACAGCAGGAAGCCCAGCAAGAAGCTGACGACGAGAAATGGAGCAGCCAAATCTCGCGCGATCAGCGATGGACAGCGGGGGAGCCGGTCGGAGGTAAGTATCACACATTGCGATATCTCTAGCAATATCGCTATAACGTCACAAAACCGGTGACGTTTTAGCGATATTGCTAGCGATATCGCTTAGTGTAAAACCCCCTTTAGATCCAGTACCTAGGCTTCCAAATGCACAACGTGCTCACACCTCGCACAGCAGTATGCAACCTCGACCGGCTGTTCAAGGATTGCATATATGTGGCAAGATGTACACAGGATGGTATTGTCAATGATGGAGCTCATTTCCTAATGGTTATTGCACCAGACAGAAATTTAAGCAAAAAGAAATATAAAGTATTAAAAAAATAAACAGCAATTCAGTAATTCCTCGTTTGTCAACTCCCTGAATCCAAAAACACTAAATCACAAGTCACACACTTCATTCATACTTACTCTCTCTAGTCACTCTCCGCTCATTCACACTCACTAAGGAAGATTTAAAGATTTTTTCCTTTAGCAGCAATCCAACCAACAGCTCAATGCACTTCCAAAAGGGATTTAGTGACATTGCCCATCATTGAGGTTCCATTTGATTGCATAACAATGGACCTAGTGTGACCCCTGGTCAAGTCTTCTAGAGGACACCAATAGATCTTTGTGCTAGTGGACTACGCTACATGATATCCAGAGGCAGTACATCTGTGTAACCCGGGAGTTGGTCCATATCTTTTCTATAACGGGGTTGCCTAAAGAGATCCTAATAAATCAAAGGACCCCATTCATGTCAAAGGTGATGAGGGAATTGAGCTGAACCCTGAAAATCACCCAACTCTGTACACCAGTCTATCATCCACTGACCGCTGACTTGGTAGAAAGCTTCAATAAAACCTTGAAGGCCATGTTCAGAAAGGTCCTAGTGAAAGACGGCCGTGACTTAGACTGTCTACTACCACACCTTCTATTCTCCATCAGAGAAGTCCCACAGGCCTCTACTGGGTTCTCCTCTTTTGAACTTTTGTATGGCCGACACCCCCATGGGCTCCTTGACATCAAAGGAGACTTGAGGGGCAGATTCTACATTCTACTGGAATCTAATAGAGCATGTAGACCAGATGCAAGAGAAGAGTGCCAAATGGGCATCAGCCCATTGTGATAGAACACCTCCTCAAAGCACAAAAGGCACAGTCGATGGTGTACAATAGGTTGGCAAGGGTGAGACAGTACTGTTGCTGGTTCCTACGGTCAAGAACAAATTCCTGGCCGAGTCGCAGGGCCCCCACCAAATTGTAGAAAGGGTTAGAGATGTCAACTATAAAGTCTACCAACCAGGGAGATGGAAAACTTACCAGGTACAGTGGGGAAAAAATGATTTAGTCAGCCACCAATTGTGCAAGTTCTCCCACTTAAAAAAGATGAGAGTGTGTTGGAAGCGGATTATTCAGGATACTCTCTAAGCATGTGACAACAGAGCTTTATTCAGGAACACACAGGAACAAAATATGATAAGCTTAATAGATCAAGAATAAATAATTTATGTGTTTCTATCTGTGCAGCATCTTCAGCAGGCTGCATCTCTCATACACAGACACAGGAAAATCAAACAGAAAATTCAGTCACAAGCTCTTCCTGTGTGAGCCTCTGGGAGTTTTTTTTGTTCTAACTTTTTAAATAGCATACAGATCTAACAACTAAACACTCATAGACAGGAATGGCGTTTTTGCACTAAACATATTCCAAGACCCCCACTCAACAACCACTTATCTTATTAGTCAAATTACTTCTTGACTTGCATAAGCAGCAGACATATATTCTGCTTCTGTAGAAGATAATAGCAAAAACCCAGACTCATATTAAATAGATGACCAGGAACTCCTGTCTTAGCCACTATTCGGCAACTCCAAAGATCACATATTCATAAAAAGGAGAATGATGGAAGTGTTTAAAAATTATACAAATTTTTTCTAAGACACAGAAACACATTTAGAAAATATAAATAAAAGTGTAATACAAGGACACAAATTGGTGGCACTCAGTGGTATGTTATTTACATCTATCACAAAAATTGTATATAAAAAACCACTAGGAAAGAGAGACCCTATGTAATTAGTAACCTTGCCCTATTATCTCATACCTTGGACTGGCAAATCTATAGTTGTAATAATTAAATCTCATTTCCATTAAAATACAGCTTGCCATAATATGGATATAAGGCCAGGTAACAAGCCACATGTAAGGTAAAAGGGTTACTACCATCATACAAACATATAAAAAAACAAGCTAGGGTCCACTTACCAAATGTTGAGGCACACCAAACAACCAGTGACAACCCCAAATCACTTTTTGCTGCTTATAGCGCCATGCTTTCTCAAGGGTTCTGTAGAAGATACTTGTTTTCTGCTGGACCAAGAAATTGAATTTTCTCCTAACTTGAAAAAGTAACCACTTGTTGATTTCTGATCACTTGAATCCACATCCCAATCTGCATCCACATAAGCTCTGATAGTGAGATTTCCTGATGCAGATATCTTAAGATTTAGCCTTTGAGTTTCTTTAAGATATTGAAGAATTCTCTTAATTGCACTCCAGTCTCTTTGGAGTGGCTTGCTTACATGTCAGCAGAGCATTCCAACTGTGGCTGTGATATCTGGACGAGTTGTGGTTGCTATGTACAGAAGCGCCCCACTTTTTGTCTGTAACTCTCATTGCTGGGTAGCAGATCTTCATCTTACTTTATGTGGGACAGATCCATTAGTATTGATGCACCTTTGGCTTCTGACATTCCAAACTGGTCTAGGATATTGCAGAAATTTTAGAACTTTGTTTGAGAAGAAAACTCCCATCTTCCTCGCTCTGGATTTGGATTACCAAATAATGTGTCACATTTCCAATGTCCTTAGTCACAAAGTGCTGGTTGAAAATTTCCCAAGCTTTGCAATTTCTCTTGTGATAGCTCAGTAAGCTTCCAAATCTGGAGATGGTGAAGGGATTCCATCTCTTCATTTGTGGCATTTATCCACTTCTGCTTCTCATGAACATGCAGTTTTTTCATTTCTTTCCATGACTGTTGCTCTGGTTCAGGAAGTGTTCTGACCATATAAGAAAGGTGTCTAGCTGGGTTTGGCCTTTCTGATCTCCTGACTGGAGCTTGACTTGGTTCTTTTGTGTCTTCCTTGGGTGGCTTCAGAGCTTATCCACACTTCAGTGTTTTTCTTTTCGGTGTCTGGGGTTGGTCATTGAGATTCTTGTTCTTGTTTTGTTAGGTAGAATAACTGGTGTAACTTCATGGAATTTGAAAGATACAGAGTTTTCATCAATCACTACATCTCTGCTTATTGTTACTGTGTTGGTCTCTGGGTGAAGGATTCTGTATCCCTTTTGAGTTTCACTATAGCCCACCAGGATTCCTTGCTTTGCATGTTGTGGAGAAACGGGGTCAGTGGGTGCTCTCATCTGCTAGCCCAGCAGCCTAAAGGCTGACTAAAGGCCTAAAGGCAAGACTGCATGGACCAGAGCTCATACCACTGAACACCTGCTCTATCTACCGGTGGGCAATACAGTACACAGACAACACAGGGTTAGGGTAAAACAGTGTGGCAATACTTTATTGAACCACAACACCCAATAGCAAACAGAACAATACCAGCAATTACCCTAAGATGGTGCACATTACTGGGTCTCACCCTTCCCTTCCGCTGACTCACCAGGATAATGGTAGATGTTATGTCCAAGCTCCCAGGGTCACTATTCCACCTGTAAAACGCACGCAGAGAGGTAAAGATAAGCGTAGGGAGATAACCGAGAGCAGGCCTGTGTTCTTTCAGCCTAGTCCGAAGTACCCTGAGCTGAGATCCTGAAGAGTGACACCAATCAGAAGAAAAGAAGTCTCTTTCATACCCAAGGTAGGTGATCTATTTTTAGATTTACCCAGTGTCCTTCAGTTCACCCTCACAGCCTTTCCTTATCTACCTTAAGAGTCAACAAACTGGTTATAGAATACAATACACAATTAGCATATCAGCACACAATAAACAAAGATAAATATAACCTATGTACTTGTCACTATTATAGACTAACATACAGTATGTTAAATGGTATGCAAGTCTGTCTTCTTGACCAACCAGGTATAAACACTTAAATCCGCAATCCAATATACAGATAAAAAGTCAATTCTTCTTGGTTTTCAAAAACATGGTTGTCTGGGAATTTAAGATACAATCTGGTTTCTTCACATTGCTCCACCATCTTAATTAACCAGACGTGATAGGCTTCTGGTCATCCTTCTCTACTTGACGGGACAGTCCATGATCTTTGCCATTTTTATGGGAGACAGAAAATTTATAGGACTTTAAGACCAGACTCCATCTGAGTTAATGTCCATTGTCCCAAGCAGTCCGATTGTTGTGAGTTCATTTTCCCCTTCACCATTGATGTCTGATGAACTCCTTCTGCTGGTGAGGAGAGGTAGTGAAATTGATTGGGTTGGGAAGAACCTGTCATCTGAACAGGTGGAGCCTGATTGGACCCCCGGAATCACTGAGTGGATATAAGGCAGCCGACGCCCTGCATGGGTGCTGGTGATCCTTTCTGCTCTGAGCTCTTGCCAACCAGTTCATTACCTGTCTTCTGAAAGCTAAGTTTTTGCTCTCTTATTTTTCCATGAGATTGTGTCTGTTTACTTAGTGTTTGTGTTCTGCCTGCCCTTGTTGGTACAGGCTGAGCTCTATTTTTGTCTCTGGTCAAGTTGATCTTTTGCTCAGTCTTCAGAATATACCTGAGTGCTGATATAGTGATTTTTGAAGTCTAGTGACTTCAGGGCCTTTTTGGTATCAGACGTGTTGGACATTATTTTGGCAGAATTTTTGCGGATTGCAGCCAGCATCTTTTCTGTCCTTTCCTATTTAGTTAGTTGGGCCCCATCGTTTGCTCAACCTGTCTTTCTGTCTGTGTTTGTGTTTTCATCTGCTTT
Source organism: Dendrobates tinctorius (assembly GCF_039654945.1). NCBI lineage: Eukaryota > Metazoa > Chordata > Amphibia > Anura > Dendrobatidae > Dendrobates > Dendrobates tinctorius. Next base: position 2,791,757 of record NW_027361768.1, read on the forward strand.
TCGCCGACAATACATGTTGGGGGCTGTCTATTGCTTTGGGGTCTGCTCTGGGGCAGTTTAGATTTCCTCTTTCTTTCTTTAGGCTTATTTAGTTCTCCAGCTGTGAACGAGGGGTCTAGGGCACCGTAGGAACCCCCCATGGCTACTGTTAGTTGTGTGAATAGGATCAGGGGTCTGCAATCCGATAGCTACCATCCTCTCTGGTTTTCTGGACTTAGCTTGTATTTTTGTTTTTTCCTCCTTCGGTGACTCATTCATAACACCGATTTAGCCAACTTATAGGATTATGGTCTGTTATGACCATTAATTCCTTGCCGTAGAGGTAGGGCTGCAATTTCTTTATGGCCCATGTTATGGCCAATCATTCTTTTTCTATTATGGCATATGCTTTCTCCTGGTCCAACAGTTTCCGGGAAACATAAGCTAGCTGGTGTTCCTGACCATTGTGCCCCACTTGACTGAATACGGCTCCCAATCCGTTGTCCGAAGCGTCTGTTTGGACAATGATCCGACGGCGGAAGTCAGGACCAGTCAGGACTGGGCTTTGGGCTAGCTGGGTTTTCAACTGGAAGAATGTGGACTCACACTCTGGGGTCCAAATGAGATTGTGGGCATATCATTTGGCAGTAAGTTCAGTGAGGGGCTTTGCTACTGTACTGTAATTGGGAATAAACTTTCTATAATAGTTTGCAGTCCCTAGAAAGGTGCGTACATGTTTTTGGTTGGCTGAGCAAGGCCACTTGGGAATGGCTTCTACTTTTGCATGTTTGGGATGAATGCACCCACTTCCTACCTGATGTCCAAGGTATAGTACCTTAGCCATCTCCATTTCATAGAATTATAGAAACATAGAGTTGGAAGGGACCTCCTGGGCCATCTGGTCCAACCCCCTGCTCAAAGCAGGATTTGCTAAATCATTCCAGACAGATATCTGTCCAGCCTCTGTTTGAAGTTCAGTATAGAATCACTGCACACGTAGAATATGCTTGAAGTGAATATTTATTAACTGTGATAAAGCGAGAGCTGCCATTTCGGCCTGATAGCGGCCATTATCACATAGTCGCTGAAAAAATAGAAAATATATACAATCAAAATAAAAATATATACAAAATATTTACAAAGTTTACATAGAACAGGCATATCCAAAGGTACATTTGTGATAAGATTCGTACTGATGCCATAGGATCAAGAGAAAACATGGAGGCACCTTAGACAAAAAAAGGGGAAGTTACTGGCGGCAGACACAAGACAAATATATGCAGAATGTATGGAAAATATTTAAATAATAGGCAATATTTCAAAAGATGCAATCTTTCCTGTTGGTAAGGGTAAAGGGAGGCATGGTTAGAAAGAGATAAATGTGTATAGACTCTTCTAGGAGTACATATGTATGTGGCAAAAAATAGAGAAACAATACACATAACTGCGGTATGAGGGCTAGATAAGACTGCATGAACTAAGGTAAATGCTGACAAGGGTGAAGTAAAGCATAGGGCTGGTTAAGTATAAGCAGTTTATTAAATACTAGTATGGCTGTTAATACAAGTTCCAAAGGGGCCGTTGTCTTAGAGATGTGCCAGAGCTGTTTGAGATGAAAAAGGCCCGGTAAATATATGAGCTCACTGGCAATATGAGGGTACTGCCCAGGGGGAGAGGTACTTGCGATCATTGGTGGTGCAGAGTGGAGTGCAGGCGCCGCTGTGCCTGAGCAGTGAATGAGCGCTGTGAACAAACTAACGCTCATATCAGAGCGCTGGCCGGTCATGTGACCGGAAATGGCGTGGAATGCCTGCACATGTGCAGTAGAGTGTGGTTTCGTCGCTGTGTAGTAGCTGGCAACCAGTGACGCATGCGCAGAAGGATGTGGCGCCACCGCTATGTGGCGAATGCTTCCTAGGGATACCTGTGCTTGCGCAAGTACAGGAAAAAAAACTTTGTATTAGAGAGCTGTACTGGGGAACAGCGTGAATTGTAGGTAGTGAGCTGGACCTTGTGGAGCATATGAAATATTAGGCATACACATACTGTGAATCACAATAGTTGCAATACAATGGTTAGGACATGATATATAATTATAACGATTGTGCTCTATCAAATGACGCAATAGACATAATAAACAGTAGGAGTCCAAACTGAAATAAAATGAAATAAAAGGAAAAAGAAAAAAGAAAAGCATAGGACTGAATAGAAATAAATGAAGTAAAAACTGGGGAATTGAAATAAGATGAATAATAATGATAATAATGATGAAACATAATAATGAAAAAATTGAACACAATGAAAAAATGAAAAAAATTAAAAAAATTAATAAATGAAAAAATAAAGAATTGAAAAGATTGGAAAAAATGAAAACCGCGAAATAAAGACCAAAAATTTTTAAAGGGGGAGTGGATGAATTTTTTTTATGGTCTTACCGCCAGGAAATGTGTGAATACAAACTCTTAGGGGCAACTGTTCAGTGGGTCTGAAGGGAAGAAAAAATATATTCTGTTTGTCAATCTATTTCATGGTTGAGACCTCTGGGTGTAAGGTGTCCAGGGTATAAATCCAATAAGTCTCACATTGTTTGAGTAATCGGATATGGTTACCACTCCTCTTTGGCCAGGGTACTTTTTCTATAATCTGAAACCTTAATTGGGAAATGTTGTGTCTGGCTTCTTTGAATAAATACTGTAGGAACAAGTAGCGTGCAATAGGGTCTTATCTGGGTTGACAATGAAAGAATTAAAAAGGATATACTCATCCTTTCCAGGAGAGAATAAAGCATGTAAGATCCAAGGTCAGTTTGCTGCACGTCCAAAGGTCAGATCAATGACCGCCAAAGTATCAACTTCTTATAGAACTTGTTTATGGACTTTAGTGCGCTGCTCGACCAAATGATAAATCCAGGTTAAGTTGAAAGATTAACCATTTATTTCCCAATGTGTTTCGAAGTATACATTTACTTCTTCCTCAGGGGATGACATATATGAGCAGACAGAGCTGTCTCAGGTTATATACATACAGGGTTTGAAAATTGGCGCCAATGGTCACATGTTAGGCGGCAAAGAAGTCAAAGTTCAAACATAGGAAATAAAATAATAATCAATCTTTGCTCACTAAAATAAATCATTCGTTTAATAAATCTACAGAAAAAAGACTTAAAGGAACAAAATAAAGAAATAAGAGAGAAAAAAAAATGTAAAAATCGAACTTACGTTGAAAACAAGAAAAGTACCGACAGTCCAACACTCAAACCACCACACCAGAACAGAACATGTCCCGGAAAGAGGAGGAAAGATTGAAGAAAAAATTGTTAATGATAAAAAGTTAATTATTAAAGTTTTTTTATGGTAAAAATGTATGTATTTAATAAAATTGTAAAAACAAATATTTGAATGAAAATGAAAAATATATAAATAAAAATGAATGAATGTCAGTTAATCATCACCCAGTTTTTACCATTGATAATTAACTCACTCAGAATCATAGACAATTGATGGCAACTGACCAAAAAAAAAAACGGACCTACAAGGAATTCAATCAGTGTTCCCGAAAGAGAGCCGGATCGACTCTATATATCACCAGTCAAAAAAAGAAAAAAAGGAAAAAGTATCACTTATATTTCACCAGCGTTAATAAAATTATTAATCACATCACATGTAATAAATTACTAAAATTGGCACATAATATATGATAAAAAAGTCGCACAGGAAAATTTACTTAAAAGTTTTAAAATTAATGGAAAGAGATTTATAAATAGCAAACATACATATTAAAAAATTATTTTAAACGAAAAATGATAATTTTATAATAATTTAAAGGAATACTTCTGTAATTTCGTTAAGTCCATTTGGTTTAAGAGTGTTTAACCTATAGATACAAAAAATCTCTTTTCTATTTAATTGCCCAATCCTATCAGGGATATCACCCGGAATATGTTCAATTGGGCTGATTTTTAGTCCATTAAAATATTTATTATGCCTGATTGCAAATGTCTAGAAAGACCATGTTACAAAAAACCTTTTTAAATATTGTGCCTGTGTGAATTAATCCTCAAATGTAGTGGTTGCATTGTTCTCCCAACGTACTGTTTTTTACATTCACACTCAATAAGATAGATGACAAATTCAGTGGTACAGCTGAGAAAATCTTTGTTGGGAAAACATTCATTAGTAATTGTTGATTTAATACATTTTTCTTTATGTGTAATGATATTACAACATAGGCAATTTTTTCTCCCACATTTATATATCCCCTTTAAAGGAGCATTAACCAATGGAACTGATTTAAAATTAGTTTTTAACCGGCTTGGAGCTGCCAAACTCTTAATCGTTGGTGCTCTTCTAAAAGAAACCCCTGTATTGCTGGGAAGGAATTTCTGTAAAATGGGATCACTTAATAAAATATACAAATTATTATGTAAAATCTTTCTTATTTTTATATGTTCAGCGCAGTATTGTGTGATAAAATTAATCATAAATTTTTTATCAGGTTTAATCGTCTTTTGCCCATTAATAAGAGAATCTTGTGAACTATTAATACATTTATTATAGGCATTTTTAATCAAATTGGTAGGATATTTTTTATCCTCAAATCTATTTCTTAAAATGTCCGCTTGGTCTTTAAAATCCTCTATATCAGAACAATTTTTCCTGATTCTCCTAAATTGTCTGGAATGTTCCTCAACCATTTCCCGTAATGTCCACTGTTAAAAGGTATATAACTATTATTAGCCACATTTTTTAAAAAAGTCTTAGTTAAAATTGTATTATCCTTAATGAAAATAGTTATATCCAAAAAAATGATATTATTTTTATCATATACTGATTCAAAGGATAAACCCCAGTTATTATTATTATTAATATCACTAATAAATTCATCAATATCATTATTGGAATTATCCCATATGAAGAACAAATCATCAATAAATCTCTTATAGATGATTAAATAATTGTTCCATTTCGAATTAAAAATATAAAAATCTTCAAAAACCCCCATAAAAATATTTGCATAAGTGGGTGCGACTTTTGAACCCATCACAGTCCCAAGGCACTGGTGATTTAAAAAACCATCAAAAGTTAAGTAATTGTTCTTCACGATAAATTCCATACCTTTTAATAAAAATTTTTTTTGGTCTTTGGATAATCTATTATCTCTTATTAAAATTTTATTAAAACAGGCAAGACCTAGATTGTGCGCTGTATTAGAATATAAAGAAGATACATCCATGGTTAAAAACAAATAATGGGATTTCCAATCAACCTGTTGTAAACATTGAATTAAATGTGTAGAGTCTCTGATATAGCTCTTCAGGGTAGGAACATGTATAACCATAATTCTATCAATAAAATGAGAAAGATTAGGTATCTTAGGTAAATGATAAAAAAGGAGGTTCGAGGGTTTTGAACATTAAGGGATTTTAATTCATTTTTATCAAAAATATTCATATTTTTACCTTCTAGGATTATTTTATCATAATCCATCTTAGTTTTTCAAAATAATGTCAAACGAAGTCCTGACATAATATTTATTATCTGATAATATTCTATAGGCTTCTTCACAATAATCCTTTCGATCCTGAATCACTATTCCACCCCCTTTTTCTGCTGAGCGGATAACAATATTAGTATTCGATTTAAGTGATTTCAGCGCTACTTTTTCTTTCCTAGTTAAATTATGTTTGCAGATATAATTATCCTTAATAGACGAAATTTCTTTAAAACACTTTTGAACATCATTAAATACATTCAAGTAATGACCCCTATTTTCCACTGGATAAAAGTTGGATTTAACGGGTACATCCAAATGAAACCCTGTCATATTCTCAATTTCCTTAGGTGTGCCAATAATACAATTGTTATTACATGAAGCCTGATTGATTTCTTTCAATAAAAAGTGCAGTTTCAATGTTAATTTCCTAATGAATACTTGCAGGTCCAAAAAAAGATCAAAATCATTTATTTTGTGTGTGGGACAAAAAGTCAATCCCTTTGAAAGGACATTTTTTTCATCAGTTGTAAGATCATAGGAAGATAGATTGAAGATATTACTAATATTATCAGAATAAATATTTCCTTTCTTTTTTTATTATTTTACTTTTCCTTTCTTTTTTTCTCCCCCCTCTACTTCCTCTGAAGAACCTTTTCTTTTTACATTTTTTGATGAAAAAAAGTTTTTTATCTGTGTATTTTTCAGTGCTCGCGGTAAAAAAGGAATTGTAGCTGTGTTATTAGTGTTGGAGTTATCTATTAAAATCATATCTCCCTTGAGTGTATTGGAGATATCAGTCTCGTGAATAGAAAGATCTAATAATGAGTTCGGTGTAGATTCAGGAAATTCTATTAGTGCAGGTGACAATTTCAATTGGGATGGGTGTAATAATCTTACTGGTGTCTGAAATTGGGTTTATTGTATCAATGAGGCTTTTTTTATTCTTATCATCATTGAGACGTTTCATTTGTTCCTTTATACGTTCTAAATGTTTCATAGCTTCAATTAGCGGTGCTGTCATTTTTGTGGTTTTTATTACTGGTGGTTTAGTGAAAATATTGTTTTCAATAATTAATTCCTTATCCTTAATCGATAGATCAATTTTAGGCTCCATTTTATTATCATTAGTCTCAACTGACTTGCTAGTGTCCATTTTATTTTCACTAGTCTCAACTGACTTGCTAGTGTCCATTGTGTTAGTGTCATCTAAGGCAGTTTCTTTATTATTCTTTGTTTTATTATTCTTTTTCCTATAATCCTCTCTATCGCTTTGTAGTTTTTTCAATTTCTTTTTTTACTTCTTTGCCATCTAACATGTGACCATTGGCGCCAATTTTCAAATCCTGTATGTATATAATCTGAGACAGCTCTGTCTGCTCATATATGTCATCCCCTGAGGAAGAAGTAAATGTATACTTCGAAACGCGTTGGGTAATAAGTGGTTAATCTTTCAACTTAACCTGGATTTATCATTTGGTCGAGTAGCGCACTAAAGTCCATAAACAAGTTCCCTAAGAAGTTGTGTCTGGCTTCTTTGAAATGGGCAGGTAGTGGTAGCCATATTTTGTCGCATCTGATGGTGGACTTATGGCCGGAAATACGATCCCTGATAGCCTGGGTGGTTTTGCTGGTTGTCAGCTACTACACAGTGATGAAACCACGCTCTACTGCGCATGCGCAGGCATTGCACACTATTTCCCGTCACATGACCGGCCAGCGCTCTGATATGAGCGTTAGTTTGCTCACAGCGCTCATTCACTGCTCGGGCATGGCAGTGCCTGCACTGCACACTGCACCACCAATGATTGCAAGTACCTCTCCCCCTGGGCAGCACCCTCATATTGCCAGTGAGCTCATATATTCACCGGGCCTTTTTTTTTTAATCTCAAACAGCTCTGGCACATCTCCAAGACAACGGCCCCTTTGGAACCTGTATTAACAGCCATACTGGTATTTAATAAACTGCTTATACTTAACCGTCCCTATGCTTTACTTCACCCTTGTCAGCATTTACCTTAGTTTATGCAGTCTTATCTAGCCCTCATACCACAGTATGTGTATTGTTTCTCTATTTTTTTGCCACATACGTATGTACTCCTAGAGGTGTCTATACACATTTATCTCTTTCTAACCATGCCTCCCTTTACCCTTACCAACAGGAAAGATTGCATCTTTTGAAATTTTGCCCAGCAGTGAAATTTCCTACCCAGTGATTTCTGACACTCCACTTAAAGGGGAATGACCCTATTTAAATATTTTCCATACCTTCTGCATATATTTGTCTTGTGGCTGCTGCCAGTAACTTCCCCTTTCTTTGTCTAAGGTGCCTCCATGTTTTCTCTTGATCTTACTGCATCAGTATGAATCTTATCACAAGTGTACCTTTGGATATGCCTGTTCTATGTATACTTTATAAATATTTTGTATATATTTTTATTCAGATTGTATATATTTTCTATTTTTTCAGCGACTATGTGATAAAGGCCGCTATCAGGCCGAAACGGCAGCTGTCGCTTTATCACCGTTAATAAATATTCACTTCAAGCATATTCTACGTGTGCAGTGATTATATACTGAACTTATTACTACAGGACCACTGGTTCTTTTTCACTAGCACCATATATTCAACTTCTCAGTCGAGTGCTAATCATCTCTATTGTATACAGCCTCTGTTTGAAGACTTCTATTGAAGGAGAACTCACCACCTCTCGTGGCAGCCTGTTCCACTCATTGATCACTCTAACTGTCAAAAAGTTTTTTCTGATGTCTAATCTGTGTCTCCTCCCATTCAGTTTCATCCCATTGCTTCTAGTCTTTCCTTGTGCAAATGAGAATAAAGATGATCATTCTACAATGTGACAGCCCTTGAGATATTTGGAGACAGCTATTAAATCTCCTCTCAGTCTTCTCTTTTGCAAGCTAAACATTCCCAAATCCTGCAACTGTTCCTCATTGCAGACAGGTCACCATTTTGGTCGCTCTTTTCTGAACTTGCTCCAGTTTGTTGATGTCTTTTTTAAAATGTGGCACCCAAAACTGGACACAGTATTCCAGATGAGGTCTGACCAAAGAGGAGTAGAGGGCAATAATGACTTCACGGGCTCTAGACTGTATGCTTCTGTTAATACATCCTAGAATTGCATTTGCCTTTTTTGCTGCTGCATCACACTGTTGACTCATATTCAGTCTGTGATCTATTAGTATACCCAAGTCTTTTTCACATGTGCTGTTGCTTAGCCCCATTCCTCCCATTCTGTATATGCTTTTTTATTTTTATTGCCCAGATGTAGTACTTTGCATTTTTCCCTGTTAAAAACCATTCTGTTAGTTGCTGCCCATTGCTCCAGTTTTTTTTATATCTTTTTGAATACTCTCTCTTCTCTAGTATTAGCTATCCCTCCTTCATCTAAATCGTTGATAAATCTGTTGAACAATACAGGGCCCAGGACAGAGCCCTGTGGTACCCCACTTGAGACATTGTTCAAACTGGATGTGCAGCCATTTACGACCACTCTTTGGGTTCGATAACTAAGCCAGTAATAAATCAACCTATCAGTTGCCTTGTCCATTCCATACTTAGTCATTTTTTCAATAAGGATTGTGTGAGATACTTTGTCAAATGCTTTGCTGAAGTCAAGATATACTATATCAACAGCATTTCCCTGATACACCCAATCAGTGATTCTGTCATAGACGGAAATTAAGCTGACATGACTTATTAGTTACAGACCCATGCTGACTGTGTTTAATCACTTCATTCTTATCCAGCTACTTACATACATGTTGATTAATAATTTATTTCCTGGTATAGAAGTCAGACTCACTGCCCTATAGTTGCCTGGGTCCACCTTCTTCCCCTTTTTGAAGATAGGAACAACATTTGCTCTTCTCCAGTCTTCTGGGACTTCTCTTCTCCACAAATTTTCAAAGATTATGGAGAGGGGTTCAAAAATTTCTTCTGCTATCTCTTTCAGTACTCTGGGGTGTAATTCATCTGGACCTGGAGACTTGAATTATTTTAGGTTAGCGAAGTGTTTCCTCGCTAGCTTTCTGTTTGTAGACATCCAGTATTATTCTATTCCCTTAGTAGGACAGTGAAGAATAGTTGATGTTACATTAGCTTTCTGAGAGAAAACAAATGCAAAATAGGAATTTAAAAGTTTGGTCTTCTCAACATCCTGTCTAACAATTTCATCATTTTCATCCTGTAAAAATCCTATAGCATCTTTGACTTTTCTTTTACTTTTGACATATCCCCAAAATCCTTTATTATTGCTTTGGATGTCTCATGCAAGCCTCAATTCATTGTCAGCTTTAGTAATCTGATTTGTGCCCTGCACATTCAGCAGACAGCATTATATTCTTCTTTAGATATGCCTCCCTCTTTCCAAGTTATAAACATTTTTTTCTTCCTTTTTAGCATGTTCTGTGTTCATCCATCCTGGTTTCCTATAACGCTTCCTATTCTTCCCTCTTTTTGGAATTAACAATTGTGCTTTGAGAATTTCATTTTTCAAGATTTCCCATCCTTCCTGGACATTTTTGTCCTTAAGGATATCCAGCCATTGGATCCCTCCAATTCTCTTTCTGAATCCCTTAAAATCTGCCTTTCTGAAATCTAACCTTGACGTCTGAGTCTTCACAGGTCTTCCTCCTCTAGTTATCCAAAATTCTAAAATAGCATGGTCGCTACCTCCTAGGGTCCCAGCCAGTTTTACCTAATCAACCATTTCCTCCCTGTTTATAAGGATTAGATCCAAGGTAGCAGTTCCCCTTGTTTTCTCCCCTACCTTTTGGAAGATAAAGTTGTCAGTAAGAGAGGATAAGAATTTCCTTGACCTGTTAGTTTTGCCTGAGAGAGATTCCCAACAAATGTCTGGATAGTTGAAATCTCCCATGACAACTATGTGTCATATTTTTTGGAGAACTTGGCCATTTGATGCATAAAGAGTTCATCCATATCTTCAGCTTGCACAGGCGGCCTGTAGTAAATGCCTACAATGGTGTCCTTTCCATTGTTCTGTTCTTGTATTCTTACCCAAACAGTTTCCACAGAACTCCCAGTCTCGGAGCTTCAATCTCTGTGCAGATATACGCGTTTCTAACATACAATAGGACACCACCTCCTCGTTTATCAAGTCTGTTTCTTGCAAATAAGTTGTATCCTTCTAGCTTTGTATTCCAATCATGTGTATTGTCCCACCAAGTTTCAGTGATTCCATTGACATCATAATTCTTTTCCTGCATTAGTAGTTCCAATTCTCCTTGTTTGTTGCCCATGCTTTGTGCATTAGTATAGAAACATTTTAGTTTGTGATTGGTTTCTCTTTCTCCAATATTTTTATTATTTAGATTTTTTTGTCTTTCTTCCCACTTCTAATAGCAGAGTTCTCAATAGCATTTGTCAGGTGTATATCTTTTTCTGGCCTTTTGCTTCCCATCCCACATTGTTCTAATTTAAAGCTCTCCTGATGAGTGTAAAAAGGCGACTTCCAAATGTCATGGTATAGGACATGGTTAATGTCCTGTTCTCGCAGGGTTAACTTTTGCTGGCCTCCCTTTGTATCTGGGAGGGGTATTTATACTCACTCCAGACTAGGATTCCCTGTCAGTTATACTGTTGTTCTGGCTGTGTGTCTGACCCCTGGTGTGTGTATACTGCTTGTTTGCTTCCAGTCTATGACCCGGTCTGTCCTCTCACTCTGTTCTCTGTCTCACGTTTTAATACTATTGTCTTCTCCGGTTCTGACCTCCTAGCTTGGCTATTGTTACTCCGTTACCGTTTGCCCCTATTGTACCGTCTATTGCCCGTTCTGGTTTACTGATCTATTGCTTCGGCCTGACTATCCATTCTGTCTATCCCTTTGGTACTGTCATGCCATCTCGTGATTTGACCCCTGCTTGATCTGGTTTACGTCTGTCTATGCCCCTTGGTAACATTGTCCCGTAGTTACCCTTTTAGGAGTTTTCCTTCAGCTCCTAGCCCTCTGGAGTTTAGACAATGCCCTTAACAGTCACGTGCTCTAGGTCCTGTTAGTCTGAAGCATGCATCGTCACCACTGCTGCCCTGCTCCACAGGTATCTTTGTACACAGTTTTTGTACTCAGGACATGCGCACTGGCTCAGTGAGCAAGTGCAGTGCGGTGTTCCTGACATTATAGCTGACCATTTCAGTTTTTTTTTCTCTCTCTGAGGAAAAAAAGGGTGTTATCCTCATGGATCCCATGAAAGCTTTGGCTGATCAGGTCAAGCACCTGACACAAATGTTCCATAAGCTCAATGTGGAACAGCGCACGATGGCCCATACCCAGCAACAGTTGGTGGACACTGTGCAGGAGGCTGTCGCTGCAGGGGCTCCGAGTTCTGGGGGTAAAGATGTGGCATTAGCGTCCCCCGAATCTTCGATCAAATTGCCAGGCCCTTTCTCAAGGGATAAAAGGGAGTTCAGGTCCTTCAAAGAAGGATGCAAGCTTTTTTTCCTCTGAGGCCCCGCTCCTCCAGGGACGAGTTCCAGAGGGTGGGGGTCATCATTTCTCTACTCCGGGGGGCTCCACGGGCATGGGCTTTCTCTCTCTCTTCCTCTGCTCCTGAACGTATGTCTGTGAACCTGTTCTTTGAGGCTCTGGGGTACATCTATGATGAGCCTGATAGAGTGCGTCTGGCAGAGGATATGGTGATAAGTGTAACACAGGGGAGGCGCTCTGCTGAATGGTTCTGCTCAGAGCTAAGACGATGGACTGCCGAAGTATCCTGGAACGCCGCCGCCTTGAGGGGGTTGTTCCGCAGGGGACTGTCTGATCGTCTGTAGGACGCTCTGGCATTACATCCTCCTCCTGATACCCTGGAGGATGCCATGATGCAGGCGGTCCGTATGGACCAGAGACTCCGTGCTAGAGGAATGATGCTTGTGGTGCTTGTACTTCAAACTGTGTGACACTGCACCTGTATCTAAGCCCATGGAGATTGGGTCAGTCTCGGTTAAGGAGAAAGAAAGAAGGCACTGTAGAGACAACCTACTATGCTTTTACTGTGGAGCCTCTGGGCAATGGAAAAGAAATTGCCCCTCCTGCCCCTCTTCAGTGAAACCAACAGAGAAATGACTGAGTCTGGGAAACAATCGGGGAGGTTGTCCAGACTCCCAGGTACATTTTTTCTCTGGTACAAAGATGGTGCTACAGGTTGAATTGGAACTTGCTGGTGGTCCTGTTATGACCACCGCCTTTGTTGACTGTGGTTCCTCCATTAATCTGATTGATGCCCAAGTTGTGACTGTTAATCAGATAGGGACAGTCAGGCTGAAAGACCCTGTTAAAATTGTGGCTGTGGATTCATCCCCTCTTACCCGGGATGGAATTTGTTTTATGTCTGAAGTTTTTTCTATGAAAGTTGGTTCCACTCACGTGGAAAAGTTAAGTTGTTTAATTATGAATAATCTGCCTGCAGGACAGGTATTGGGGATGCCCTGGCTGCAATGCCACAATCCTCTCATTGATTGGGTGAAGGGGGAGATCACCCAATGGGGATGTAATGATAATGGTCTGTGTTGTAACCCAACTCCTTTTGTCAATCCAATAAAATCTGTATCTGTGTCGTCTGTCGGTCTGGAGGTTATTCCGGAGTACCTGAGAGACTTTGAAGACATGTTTTCCGAAAGCGAGGCTGAGACGCTCCCACCACATAGACCGTATGATTGTGCCATTGATTTAATACCTGATGCCAAATTACCGAAGGCTTGTTTGTTTAATTTGTCCAGGCCTGAGCGCCAAGCTATGAAAGAGTACATCAAAGAGAGCCTTCGCAAAGGGCATATTCGGCCCTTGGTCTCACCTGTGGCAGCGGGGTTTTTCTTTGTAAAGAAAAAAGATGGTGGGTTGCGACCGTGCCTCGACTTTTGGGAACTGAACAAAATTACTGTACCCTCTTCCGCTGATTCCCGATTTATGTAACCAACTCACGGGGGCCAAATGGTTTTCTAAGCTCGATCTACGAGGGGCTTATAACCTTATAAGGATCCGGGAGGGGGACGAATGGAAAACAGTGTTCCTGACGACTGAGGGGCTGTTTGAAAACTTGGTTATGCCATTCGGCCTCTCTAACGCCCCTGCTGTTTTTCAGAACTTCATTAATGTTGTTTTCTCTGACCTGATTGGACGTTATGTAGTCATTTACCTGGATGATATCTTGGTATACTCTGAGAACAGTCAGTCACACTTACACCATCTTCGCATGGTTCTTATGAGTCTACGGGAGAAAAATTTATATGCCAAGCTGGAGAAGTGCTCGTTTTTTATGCAAGAACTGTCTTTTCTGGGTGTAATTGTATCTGGGGAGGGATTCCACATGGATCCAGGGAAGGTTCAGGCCATTACAGATTGGGTGCAGCCTCATGATCAGAAGAGGTTGCAGCGATTTCTGGGCTTCGTGAACTATTATAGGAAGTTCATTAAAGGGTTCTCGCAGATGGTGAAACCCTTGACGGACCTCATTCTTAAAGGGGCAGATGTAAAAAATTGGTCCGTGGCCACAAAAAATTCCTTCCTTACATTAAAGAAATGCTTTACTTCAGCCCCTGTGTTGGTACAACCCGATTCGTCAAGACCTTCTATCGTGGAGGTCGATGCTTCGGAGGTGGGGATGGGGGCAGTCTTGTCCCAGGGCCCCTCTACCCTGGCTAACCTCAAACCCTGTGCTTTTTTTTCTAAAAAGTTCTCTGCGGCCGAAAGAAACTATGATGTAGGCAACAGGGAATTGTTAGCGTTTAAATTGGCTTTGAAGAATGGAGGCTTTTTTTTGTTGGGGGCCACTCATCCCATTACGGTCATCACTGATCATAAAAATTTGGCGTATATCGAGTCTGCTAAGAGATTGACCCCCAGACAGGCTCGGTGGGCACTTTTCTATTCTCGATTTCATTTTACTATTACATTCCGACAGAGTCTAAAAATGTAAAGGCAGATGCCTTATCCCGAAGTTTTGATTCTGTGTCCCCTCCAGAACCTCTTTCCTCCATTCTTCAACCGGGAGTGATTGTAACCGAAGTCTCCTCTGAGTTACAAAGAGATAATCTGGAATCACAAGCACAGGCTCCCAGGAATAAACCCCCAGGTAAATTGTTTGTACCCGAACATTTCTGTCTCACACTCCTGCAAGAATTTCATGATTCTGTGTTAAGTGCACACCATGGTATTGCAGCTACCCGATGGGCAGTGGCCAGGGGTTTTTGATGGCCCTCTATGGGTAGTGATATCAAAAGGTTTGTAAATACTTGTGGGGTGTGTGCTCGCTCTAAAAGCTCTCAGGTCCAGCCGGCCGGGGAATTGGTGCCTTTGCCAATTCCAGATAAACCATGGACACACCTGTCCATGGACTTTATCACTATTCTTCCCCCTTCCAAGGGCAACTCAGTGGCATGGGTAGTAGTTGATAGATTTTCTAAGCAAGCCCACTTTGTGGCATTACCTGCATTACCATCTGCTGAAACCTTGGCCCGCTATGGATTTGGGTTGCCCTGGTGCTGAGGGGATGGTGCAACAGTTAAAAACCCTCTGGAGGGAAGTGCAGGGGAACATCTCCAAAGCCCAGAAGAAGTTCAAACATTTTGCGGACAGGAGGAGGGGGGTGGTTCCTGCATTGACAGTGGGGGGAAAAAGACTGGTTGTCCACCCGTAACATCAAGCTTAAGATACCCTCTATGAAGTTGGGCCCCAAATTTATTGGCCCATACAAGATTGTAGAGGAGATCAACCCAGTGGCATACAGATTACAGTTGCCCACCTCCTTCAAAATATCTAACGTCTTCCACAGGTCCCTATTAAAACCAGTGGGGACAGTTAGAGAAGATCCCTCATCCATGGTTCCACCAGTATTGGTAGAGGGTCATCTGGAGTACGAGGTAGGGCGCATCATTAATTCACAGTGGGTGCATCGGAGACTTCAGTACCTTATTCATTGGGAGGGATATTCCGTTGAGGATCGATCATGGGTTCCGGCCAGTTCAGTGCACGCTGATCGACTGGTGCGGGCTTTTCATGCCAGATAACCTGAGAATCCTGGGGGTCCAGTGGCCCCCCATTAAGGGGATGTACTGTCATAGTATAGGACATGGTTAATGTCCTGTTCTCTCAGGGTTAACTTTTGCTGGCCTCCCTTTAGATCTGGGAGGGATATTTATACTCACTCCAGACTAGAATTCCCTGTCAGCTATACTGTTGTTCTGGCTGTGTGTCTGACCTCTGGTGTGTGTGTATACTGCATTGCTTGTTTGCTTCCCGTGTATAACCCGGTCTGTCCCCTCACTCTGTTCTCTGTCTCACGTTTTGGTACTATTGTCTTCTCCGGTTCTGACCTCCTGGCTTGGCTATCGTTACTCCGTTACCGTTTGCCCCTATTGTACCGTCTATTGCCTGTTCTGGTTTACTGATCTATTGCTTAGGCCTGACTATCCATTCTGTCTAACCCTTTGGTACTGTCGTGCTATCTCGTGCTTTGACCCCGGCTTGATCTGATTTACGTCTGTCTATGCCCCTTGATAACATTGTCCCGTAGTTACCCTTTTAGGAGTTTTCCTTCAGCTCCTAGCCCTCTGGAGTTTTGACCACGCCCTCAGCAGTCACGTCCTCTAGGTCCTGTTAGTCTGGAGCACGCATCGTCACCACTGCTGCCCTGCTCCACAGGTATCTTTGTGCACAGTTTTTGTACTCAGGACACATGCACTGGTTCAGTGAGCAAGTGCAGTGTGGTGTTCCTGACACCAAATACATGTTTTCCAGTTTTCGTAAGGTGCACCCCATCTCTAGCAAGTAGTCCATCGTATAGGTAACTCACTCCGTGATCCCGAAATCCAAATCCTTGCTGATGGCATCATCGACGTAGCCTGTTGTTCACCAGCAGAATCTTATTCCACCTCCTTGTTCCATGAACATTCACTGGGAGGATGGAAGAGAAGACCACCTGCGCTCCCAGTTCTTTCACTTTCTTTCCTAAGTTTTCAAAGTCACTGCAGATGGTTTCCAGGTCGTTTCTTGCTGTGTCATTTGTCCCCACATGTATTAGCAGGAATGGATAGTTGTCAGCAGATCTGAAAAGTCCTGATATCCTGTCAGACACATCTTTAGTTTTTGCACCTGGAAGACAGCACATTTCTCTTGATATTATAACCGGTCTGCAGATAGCGGCCTCTGTTCCTCTCAACAGGGAATCCCCCATGACCACCACTCTCCATTTCTTATTCACAACATTTTTCTTTCTCCATCCAGGAGGACTCTGAAGGTGTATAAGGTTGCTGTTTGTGGGCAAAGTCTTATCCTGATGTATTTCTTCATCGTTCTGCTGTGTAAGAGCCTGGTACTGGTTCTTTAGCAGTATGGGCGGTGACTGCCTCCCGATCCTCCTGCTTCTCTGGGTCACATATTTCCATTCCTCTGTTTCTTCAGGTGCACTTCGAATTTCTTCTCTTTCTGTAACATGATGAGATAATTCTGCTCTGTCTAAGAACTCTTCACCTTCCATAATGATCTTCAATGTAGCTAACCTCTCTTCGAGATTTTGCAACTTTTCGTCCATCAGGGACACAAGCTTGCATTTGTGGTATGTGAACTTTGGCTTTTCCACTGGTAAGTCTGTGAACATGTAGCAAGAAATGTAACTCACCAAATGGCTACTGGCCTCTTCCATAATGTTATTGTTAAAGAGATTTCAAAGCAATGAAAAATGAGCCAAAAACCAGTTTACCGATTTCCTCTTTTCAGCTGCAAAAGCCAAAATCCAGTGATAGTTGAGCTCGCGGAGACTCTTCACTTATCCCAGAAGGCACTGGGAATATGCAAATTCTCTCTTCAGGACATATATATATATATATATATATGTCATCCCCTGAGGAAGAAGTATTATGGACTTCAAAACGCGTAGGGAATTAAAAGGTTAATTCATCTACACGATTTGGATCTGATATTTTGTCTGGCAGCACACTTTAAGTCCAAGAATTTTATTCCAAAGAGTTTCAGGAAGAAAATACTTTCACACGCAGAGGTGTCCTGTCTACCATCAACAGCCTGTATGATCCCTTAGGTTTTGCAGCTCCTGTTAACTACTAGTCAAGCAGAATATTTAGAAGTAAAAAACCCTGTTTTACTAATAATTCACGGAGTTCCTAAAATACATAAGTCTGACGGCATTCCTCCAATGCATCCTATAGTGTCGGGCATTGGATCCACCAATGAACATCTATGTCAGTGGGTGGATTCATTACTTCAGCCCCTAGTCCAACAAACTCCAGGGTACATCAAAGATTCCAAACAAGTCTTAGGCACTTTTTTCTGAAAAAATGTGGTCCTCAGATTATACGTGGCTCACATGTGATGTAATTTCCTTGTACACCTGCATTTTTCATGACGTGGCAATTCGGGCACTACAGTTTCATTTTCATAAATCAAGCAATTTCTCTGATAATCTGCAAAATTATATTTTGCAGGTGGTTTCATACCTAATGTCACATAATTTTTTTATGTTTGATGGAGAATTTTTTTTGCAATTAAAAGGAGTGGCGATGGGTGCTAAATTTTCACCCTCACTTGCAAATTTAGTTATGTCCTTTTGGGAATATGAATTTGTGTATTCTACATCCAATCCTTTTCTTGAGTGTTTGATTTGGTATGGTAGATATATCGATGATACCCTAATTATTTGGGGTGGAGATATATCTGCCATACCGATATTTGTGGAATACTTAAATTCTAATAGGTATAATATTCAATTCACTTATAAATGTGACCCAAAGAGCATTTCATTTTGGGATTTGGGTTTGATGGGTATGGATGGGGATATTATCCACACAAAACCGCATCACAAACCGTTGAGTGGGAACACCATCCTACATGCATCAAGCAGTCATAACAAACAAACAATTAAATCGATCCCAGTAGGGGAATATACCCGGATTAAACGTAACTGCAGTTCAGATGATGTTTTAAAAAATGAATTTGAACATTTATTGTCTCCAAGTATGTTTTCATCTTGCAGTAGAAAATCTAAGGACAATTGGCTTACCAACAGGGGCTTTTATAAATGCGGCACTAATTATTGCAAAATGTGCAAGCATGTTCAGATATCAAAAGAATTTAGCAATAGTGATGATACTCTAAAATTTAAGATTAATAATTACATAAACTGTAACTCCAAATATATATGCTATAAAATTAATTGCGACGCTTGCAGTTTGTCTTATGTCGGATGCACAACTAGACAATTAAAAATACACATTAGGGAGCATCTTCTTGACACTACGAATTTAAATAATCTTGAGAGAAACACATCTGCAGCCTCTAAACATTTTATTCAATGACACGGCAGAACGGCAGAAGTACGTCCCATTTTAAAATACAAGGAATTGAACGAGTGAGTTCGTCACTTCGGGGGGGAGACATCAGGCGGCGCCTCCTCACAAGGCATTTTGGATTTACCATCTAAATACGAGACATCCGAGTGGTTTAAACAAAAGACATGATCTAAGGTTGCACTATTATTAATGGTTTTATCACGAGTACAAGTATGTTCTTTTTATATATATATAGGACCTTATTGGTTATCACGTGATGCATGTATGTATTTTCATTGGCCAGCTTTGTGCATATAGCCAAGCTGAGTCAGGAATTCAGTATGGCTTTGACAAAGACCATGTAGGTCGAAACGTGTAGCCTCTGCACTATCCTGCTCCAATATGGTTATTTGGAGAGTTTCATCATGTATTATGTGCTATTTTAAGCATTTGAAATAAAGAAGAATTTTATGCAGCTGGAGCTATTTTCTCTTTTTCGCTTAAAATTTTTAGATCTCAGTTTGATTGAGCATTTATGCAGAATGCTGGACGAGCAAGTCCACGTCTAACTTGCAATTTAAAGAAAATCTGCTACCTTGAGAAATGATAACACTGTGATACCAAGGTATTGTCCCTTGGATAATTTTGAGTGTTTCTGATAGATTTTTTCATGCTGATTTCAGAAATGACTTCAGATTTTTCCTATCCTGTAAGGTTTTTGAGAAATGATAAGAAACTTCATATTCTGTTATAATTTTAAAAACTCATATATGAACTTTTTTTAAACAGTATATTCTGAATTTTCCACTGAAATAACAAATCGCTGATCTACACATATGCAAGCACTTATGCGAATTCCGCGCAGACGAAGTGAATAATTCAGCTGACAGTGTACGAAGCATAACACATCTCCTGGTCAGAGAAGGAATCAAAAGACAATACTGACATACTTAGAGCATGGCTGAATGAATCAATGCTTCAGTGCTGTTTGCTGTCAAAATAATATGGAGAGAGCAGAGAGATCATGTAGCAGATTCCTACTTCTGCCTTACAAATGTAACAGGATATTCAGCAAAGAACAAGAAATCAATAGAATATCCTAATCTTCCTTCAGCCATAAAACCAGTACCACACGATGAAAGTCTTCGTGCTCCAAAGCCGCACAAAGTATGGACAATGGAGGATGATGAAGATGAACTAACCATGTCAGTGGAAAATGAAACTGCTGCAGACTCAGACTTTGAGCCTTCTACATCTAATCCACATCTGTTCAATCAAGCTGATTTGAGTGACTTGGTCAGAGATTTGAAATTGTCAAAGAGGCAGGCAGAATTATTGGGATCAAGGCTACAAGAACGGAATCTCTTATTACCAGAAACAAGAGTTTCTGTTTATCACAGTCATCAAGAAGACCTTGATCAATTTTTTAACCATGTCCACAGTTTAACCTTTTGCAACGATGTTTTGGGGTTGTTTGGTGCTCATGGATGCTAACATGACCCAAAGGAATGGCGACTGTTCATTGACTCGTCAGTTTTAAGTCTGAAGGATGTTTTACTACTAGTGTTGAGCGATAACGTTCGATACCCAAAAATATCGTATCGGATGGTATCGCCCGATACGAAAAAAATATCGGGTATCGCCGATTCCGATACCGGAAGTCCCATTCAAGTCAATGGGACTTCCGGTATCGGAATTTAAAAAAGCCCTTTATTTTCTTGTTGGCTAATTCTACATAATTGAAAACAAATAAGAATCATGTAGAATATATTGTGGGAGGTGGAGGAGACATTAAAAGCATAGTGGTTTATTCAAATCACATGGCATAGCATTAATTCCAATTTTTTTTTTCAAGACGTTCGGAGTTAAAAAGATTTTGACTATGTTAACTTTTTTATATTTAGTCAGATATGTATGTTTCGCAACTTCCATGCTCTTCACCTTCTTTTGTACTTCTCCCACACTTTCTCCTTCATGATCCGCAGCAGTAGCATTTTTTTCATCAACTTTTTCTTCACCTTATTCATCTTCTTCTTCACCTTCTTCCCATTAATTTTTTTTTCCATTCTTCATATTCTTCTTATTCAGCTATTATTAATTTTCATATGCTATTTCTTCATCTTCTTCCTATTCTTCTTTTTCTTCATTTTCTTATGGTGACAGGCATTCCTGTAGTACTGATCTATAAAAGTTACAAGATTACACCTTACGTTCTGCCTGTCACAAAAGATTTACAACAGGATTTGTCCGCGTTCAGTTTGGCCTGCAGCAGCAGGCATTTTCCAGGGGCACCACGAGGAGGAACGGACTCACCCCCATTTACTGCTTAGTCTTCTTCTGCTTATAATTTTGATTTCTTCTATGCTGATTTTTTGTCTTATGCTTAATGTTCTTCTGCTTTCTGTTCTTCTGCTTTTGCTTCTTGTTCTTCTGTCTTTTGTTCTGTATCTTGGTGGTTGTCTTCATGTTCTTTGTCCTCTTGGTCTTATTATTTAGGGTCATATTTCTGGTCTTCTTTGGTGTGGTCTTCAGGGTCGTCATCATCAGGGTCATCGTCATGGAGATCAATAAGGATTACCAAAGACAATTTCAAAAAGCTTGATCTTGGAAATGTAGCAGAAGGTACAAGAAGGCTGAGAAACTGGAGAGAACCAGCAGACCGTGCTGGCACCCGGATGGGTAGCAGAAGGAACAAGAGCCAATGGCACTACCGAGGACCAACTGACGGTGCTGGACCACGGTTACTAAGCAGAAGGTACCTGTGCTAAAAAGCACTACCAAGGACCAGCTGACGTTGCTGGACCTCGGATACCGAGATGGAGGCACCTAGGCCAAAGGCTGTGGCGAGAACCAGCAGACAGTGCTGGCACCCGGATGGGTAGCAGAAGGAACAAGAGCCAATGGCACTACCAAGGACCAACTGACGGTGCTGGACCACGGTTACTAGGCAGGAGGTACCTGTGCTAGAAAGCACTACCAAGGACCAGCTGACGGTGCTGGACCTCGGATACCGAGATGGAGGCACCTAGGCCAAAGGCTCTTGCGAGAACCAGCAGACAGTGCTGGAACCCGGGTGGGTAGCAGAAGGTACCCATTGAAAGCAAAGTAGCCAGGCCGCAAGCCGGCCGCAGTTACCGAAACCCACAGTCCTACAGGGGGTCCATGTCCAATTGGCACTACGGATCCAGCCTTCAGTGCCAGTTCCCACAGCCCACATAGGAGTCACCTAACCTGCAGGCACCGTAGAGTCGGCTAACCCAGCCGCAAGACGACAGGACAACGGATTGGTGGCATAGTGACCTTGACACTAACCGGAAACAGCAGGCGTGCTGGAACCAGGCTGGGCAACAGGGAGTCCCCGTGCCAAAGACACTGCCGAGAACCAGCTGACGGTGCTGGAACCCAGATGGGTAGCAAAAGCTACAAGAGCCAATGGCACTACCGAGGAACAGCTGACGGTGCTGGACCACGGTTACTAGGCAGGAGGTACCTGTGCTAGAAAGCACTACCAAGGACCAGCTGATGGTGCTGGACCTCGGATACCGAGATGGAGGCACCTAGGCCAAAGGCTCTGGCGAGAACGAGCAGACAGTGCTGGAACCCGGGTGGGTAGCAGAAGGTACCCATTGAAAGCAAAGTAGCCAGGCCGCAAGCCGGCCGCAGTTACCGAAACCCACAGTCCTACAGGGGGTCCATGTCCCATTGGCACTACGGATCCAGCCTTCAGTGCCAGTACCATAGAGTCGGCTAACCTGGCCGCAAGACAGGACAACGGATTGGTGGCATAGTGACCTTGACACTACCCGGAAACAGCAGGCGTGCTGGAACCAGGCTGGGCAACAGGGAGTCCCCGTGCCAAAGACACTGCCGAGCACCAACTGGCGTTGTTGGAGCCCAGGGACAATCATGGTGTAGGCCGAGGCCTACTTGGTGGTAGTTTTAGATTGTTTGTAGGCTACAGCAGACTGTCAACGTGCTCCAATTAGGCATCTGTCTCCACTCTGTTTCCAGGATTTCACGTGACCACCAACACCGCCAGTTTATGCGTACAGCAGCCGTCTGCCCAATCCACACGTGTTGCTGTGTTACTGGGATTCTGTAATGTCAGCAGATCCCCTGATGTGTGTCTGCCCCTGTCTCCTGCTCTGTCCACATTCCCACCGCTTGCAGTGGGAAGGTGGACAGCGCAGGAGACAGTGGCGGACACATATTGGGGGATCTGCTGACATTACAGAACCCCAGTAACACAGGAACACGTGTGGAATGCGTGGACGGCAACTGTGAGCAGGAACTGGCGGTGTTGGAGGTCAGGGGAAATACTAGAGACAGAGTGGAGACAGAGGCCAAATCAGAGAATGTTTAAATCTGAAGTAGTTACAATTTGGAGGCAGCAGCAGTTTGCCCTCCACACAGCAGGGGATCAGCTGACGTTACTGACCCCCACTTTCACATGAACGAGTGTGTTTTTCTGTGTGGACAGCACTTCCGAGCACCAACTAGCGTTGTTGGAACCCAGGGACAATCACGGTGCAGGCCGAGGCCTACTAGGAGCCAGGTGTAAAGCTGAGGTATTTTGACTTTGGAGGGAGCAGGACACTTTGCCCTCCACACAGCAGGGGATCAGCTGACATTACTGAACCCCACTTTCACATGAACGAGTGCGTTTTTCTGTGTGGACAGCACTTCTGAGCACCAACTTGTGTTGTTGGAGCCCAGGGAGAACCAGGGTGCAGGCCGAGGCCTACTTGGTGGCAGTTTTAGATTGTTTGTAGGCTACAACAGACTGTCAACGTGCTCCAATTAGGCATCTGTCTCCACTCTGTTTCCTGGATTTCACGTGACCACCAACATCGCCAGTTTATGCGTACAGTAGCCGTCTGCCCAATCCACACGTGTTCCTGTGTTACTGGGATTCTGTAATGTCAGCAGATCCCCTGATGTGTGTCCGCCTCTGTCTCCTGCTCTGTCCACATTCCCACCGCTTGCAGTGGGAAGGTGGACAGCGCAGGAGACAGTGGCGGACACACATTGGGGGATCTGCTGACGTAACAGAACCCCAGTAACACAGGAACACGTGTGGAATGCGTGGACGGCAACTGTGAGCAGGAACTGGCGGTGTTGAAGGTCAGGGGAAATACTAGAGACAGAGTGGAGACAGAGGCCAAATCAGAGAATGTTTAAATCTGAAGTAGCTAAAATTTGGAGGCAGCAGCAGCAGTTTGCCCTCCACACAGCAGGGGATCAGCTGACGTTACCGAACCCCACTTTCACATGAACAAGTGTGTTTTTCTGTGTGGACAGCACTTCCGAGCACCAACTGGCATTGTCGGAGCCCAGGGAAAATGAGGTAGTAGGCCAAGGCCTACTTGGAGCCAGGTGTAAATCTGAGGTTGTTTGACTGTGGAGGGAGCAGGACACTTTGCCATACACACAGCAGGGGATCAGCTGACGTTACCGAACCCCACTTACACATGAGCGAGTGTTTTGTCTGTGTGGACAGCACTTCTGAGCACCAACTGGTGGTGTCGGAGCCCAGGGAAAATCAGGTAGTAGACCGAGGCCTACTTGGTGGCAGTTTGCGATTGTTTCTAGACTACTACTAACTGTCAACGTACTCCAATTAGGCCTCTGTCTTCACTCTGTTTCGAGTATTTCCTCTGGCTTCCAACCACGCCAGTTGCTGCTCTGAAATGCCGTCTGCACAACCCACACTTGTTCCTGTGTTACTGGGGTTCTGTAACAGCAGCTTCTCCCTAGAGGTGAGTCAGGCAATGTCTCCTGCTCTGTCCACATTTCCACTACAAGTAGTGGGAATGTAGACAAAGCAGGAGACATTGCCGTGCTCAACTCTGGAGATGAGCAGATGTTACAGGACCCAGGTACCACAGGAACAAGTGTGGATTGTGCAGACGGCACTTGAGAGCAGAAACAGGCGGTGTTGTAGGCCGGAGGAAATACTCAAAACAGAGTGGAGACAGAGGGCAAATCAGAGAACATATTAAATCAGAGGTAGTCAGAAGTTGTAGGCAGCAGGAGAGTTTGCCGTACACACAGCAGGGGATCAGCTGACGTTACCGAACCCCACTTACACATGAGTGAGTGTTTTGTCTGTGTGGACAGCACTTCTGAGCAACAACGGGCGTTGCTGTAGCCCAGGAAATAAAGTTCAGGTCATAGAAACATGAACACAACAGGAGACCTGGATCCTGTTGCCAGCCAATTATTTATTCTGGAAGAGGACTGGCAAATTCAGGTGAGATCCAGGCCTTGTTCATTTTCACAAAAGTAAGCCGGTCAACATTATCGGCGGATAGTCGCGTGCGACGGTCTGTTACCACACCACCTGCAGCACTAAAGACACGTTCCGATAATACACTGGCAGCAGGGCAAGCCAGCACCTCCAATGCATACTGGCTAAGCTCTGGCCATGTATCCAGCTTAGAGACCCAATACTTGAACGGGGAAGAGCCGTCTGGGAGAACACTAACAGGGCACGACAAGTAGTCTGTCACCATCTGATGGAAACGTTGCCTCCTGTTGACTGGAGCCGTCTGTGATGGTGTAGCCGTTTGTGGCGGTCCCACAAAACTTTTCCACATTTGGGCCATACTGGCCTTGCCTTGTCCTGCGGCACTGCCTCTGCTACCTCTTTGTGCAGAGCTTCCTCCACTGCCTCTACCCACATGGCTGCTTTGAAAAGCACTACCAGCAACACTTGTGGGGGGAATGGAGAACATGATGGCCTGCACAAGTGTTTCTTGGTACTCCCGCATTTTTCGCTCCCGGTTCAACTGTGGTATGAGGCTTTGTAAGTTGTCCCGGTAGCGAGGATCTAGGAGGGTGTACACCCAATTATCAGCCGTGTGGAGAATGTTGGCGATGCGGCGGTCATTTAACAAGCACTGCAGCATGAAATCAACCATGTGCTGCAGACTGCCAACTGGACCGGAAATGCTGTCCCCAGCTTGAGGCAGCATCTCTGCCTGCTCAGCATCACCCCACCCTCGCTGCACACACTGACTACTAGAGCCTTGTGTACCTCCCTCCTCTGGAGAGATGTGTTCCTCCTCCTCCATTGACTCCTCGTCATCCTCCTCACTAAGTGTCCCCTGCCTGGGCCTTTGTGTGGAAGCACGTTGCGCAGACTTGCCAGAAGCAGATGGTATTTCTGACTGCTCATCCTCGACCTCTTCAAAAACCTCCTCACTTAGTGCTTGTAAGGTTTTTTGAAGCAGACAGATGAGGGGGACAGTCATGCTGATTAGTGCATCATCTGCACTGGCCATCCGCGTGGAGTCATCGAAGGCACGCAAAACTTGGCAGATGTCCCTCATAGTGGCCCACTCAGTGGTGGTGAAGTGTATCCGGCGCACAGTGCGACTTGTTTGTGCCTGATGCAGCTGATACTCCATTACTGCTGCCTGCTGCTCACACAACCGCTCCAACATATGTAACGTTGAATTCCACCTGGTGGGGAGGTCACATATGATGCGATGTTCTGGCAGGCGGAATCGGCGTTGCAGAGATGCAATGCGCGATCTTGCCATGCTGGAACGCCGCAAGTGAGCACACTCTAGGCGAACCTTGTGCAGCAGTGCATCAAGATCCGGATAGTCCCTCAGAAAGCTCTGCATGACCAAATTGAGCACGTGTGCTAGACATGGTATGTGAGTGAGGTTGCCTAGGCCCAGAGCTGCCACTAGATTTCGGCCATTGTCACTCACTACCAAACCTGGCTGGAGATTCGCTGGCACAAACCACACATCGCTCTCCTGCTTGATGGCATTCCAGAGCTCCTGTGCTGTGTGGCTCCAATTCCCCAAAGAAATTAATTTAAGGATGGCCTGTTGACATTTGGCCACACCTGTGCTCATATCTGGCCTAACAGGCTCATGCAGTGCTGATTCCGAGGAACTGGAGTAGGAGGAGGAGTCAATGTGTACAGACTGGTTTCCTGCAATCCATGGAGTTGGCAGAACACGTAGAGCGCCACTCTCCAGATCTGTACCTGGCTCCACAACATTGACCCAATGGGCAGTGAGGGAAAGGTATCGTCCCTGTCCATGGCTACTGGTCCACGCATCGGTGGTCAGGTGGACCTTGCTACTGACGGCATTTAGTAGCGCATTTTTAATTTTTCCCTCCACCTGCTTTTGAAGGGCAGGGACAGCTTGCCTGCTGAAATAAAAGCGGCTGGGCACATTGTATTGTGGAACTGCCAATGACATAAAGTTCCGGAAGGTGTCAGTCTCCACCAGCCTGAATGACAGCATCTCAAGGGCCAGTAGTTTGGCAATGCCGGCATTCAGAGCCAGTGCTCGGGGATGGTTTGCCGAGTATGGCCGCTTTTTCTCCCATGCCTGTGCTACCGATTGCTGGTGAGTGGCCTGGAAGTGTGCTGATGACTGCGAACGTGGTTCAGTGGGTGGAATTTCACTGGGTCTCTGGACAACAGTGGCAGTGGTTCTTCCATGGCGTTCCAGTGAGGAAGCCGAACCAGCTGTGTGTGAGCTGGAGGAAGAGGCCCCAACACGAGCTGAAGAGGTGGTAGGTGCTGCTGAAGGTTGGCCTACATCTTCAGTGTGTCTGTGTAACTCCACCTCGTGCTTGGTACGCACATGTTTCCACATATTTGTGGTATTGAGGTTGGTCACATTTTTCCCTCGTTTCACTTTCTAATGACACAGCTTGCATTTGACAAAGCAAATGTCATCTGCAACTGTGTCAAAAAAAGACCACGCACTGCAAGTCCTGGGAGCGCCCGTTTTGTGTTTTGGAAGAGGATTGCTCCTCACGGGTGACAAAGTGGAGGCTACAGGCAACCAAGTCTGCCCCCGCCCTCTCCCTCCTCTTTTGGCCGTTCAGGGAATCTCTTCCTCAGAGCTGCTCCCACCACCTTCCTGTGGCTGACGCCATGATGGGTCAAGGACCTCATCATCTCCACTCCCCTCTTCAAGCACCGGCTGGTCCTGGGTTGTCTCGCCAGCACCGTACGCACCAGAAATTGGCAACTGAGTCTCATCATCATCTGATGCATACTGAGGTGTGCTAACCATAGGCACTGGCCTACCCGCCTCTTCAGATTCAGAGGGACAAAGCAGTTGCGCATCACTGCATACTCCCCCTTCTTCACGCTCTAGAATGCTGCTTTCCTGGCCACCTCTTTCCAAGCCAACAGATTCTGAGAACAGAAGTAAAGATTGAGATGGCTCCTGTCCAGGGCTCTCAGACTGCCTGGGCAATTTGGCAGGTGGTGAAGAGACAGATGGTTGCTCTTCAGTGCTCTGGCCCTGGGAGGATGCGGAAGTCATTGAAGTGGATGCGTTAGCTGCCATCCATCCGACAACGGCTTCAATTTGTTCGTCACGCAGTAGTGGGGTACGGCGAGGTCCTGCAAAGCTGCGCATGAAGGACTGTTGCCTGGTAAAAGTGGGGGATGCCGGGTCACTGGTGGCCGCAGCAGATACCGAATCCCCACGTCCTCTCCCTGCTGAATCCCCCCGTCCTCTCCCTGCTGAAACTCCACGGCCACGACCACGTGCCTTACTCCCTGCCTTCTTCATCTTGGTAGACTGATAAAGATAGGCAGAAAAGTAAAAAAAGGGGTGGCTTAGTGTTCTTATTCCTGAACACCTGCTAACCAGTATAAGAAACACTAATTTGGCTAAGAGTGTGTGTACTACACTTTAATATGATCTAATGTGGCCTAGACAACTGTAAAGTGCAGTGTTTGGTGAACTTTATTTCCTTTTTTTTGGGTGGGGGGAAAGGAAAGGATGTGACCAAAATTTGAAAGCTATAGTATCACAAACTTTTTGGAGCGATTACAATGCAGGAAGCTAACCTACAATGCAATTGATGAGGCTCCAAAAAATAGGGTGATACTAGCCTGGCTGGCCCTGAAGGGCACAAGCCAGCAAAAAGGCTCCTCTATCTAATCCTATATAGTGTTTGCAACCAACCAATGACAATGGATGTGGTTGGAAGCACACTAATATAGGAGCAAAAATCTGGCTAAATTAGCTGCAAAAAAAGGACTATGTATGAGGCAGTGACGCACGCTGAGCGGACTACAGCTAGCGGTGGCTGTAGAACACACTGCAACGTGAGCTGCACTCACACACAGAGAGACCGATCAGACAGCCAAAAACAGTGCAGAGAAATGGGCTATAGCACTGAAAGGCTGCTGAAAGGCTCCGCTGTCCACTCCTTTAGTGTTTGCAACCAACGTATATGGATACGTATGGAAGCACACTATACAGGAGAAAAAAAAAGCAGCAATAAAAGAAAAATGTGTATGAGGCAGAGACACACGCTGGCCGGCCTACAAGCAGACGTGCCTGCAGGACACACTACTCAGCGTGGGTCTGCACTCACACAGCCCTTGCAGACAGCTGTGAAAACAGCGCTGCTAGGGAAAAGCAAGCTACAGTGGTGGTTTATGTAGCCTGGGTTAAGCACTATATGTTTTGTGGAATCGCTATTTCTAACTGTCCCTCACAGTCTTCAACAGCAGCCTGTCCCTAACTGAATTCACAGCAGAGTGACCAGAAATGGCGGCTGCAGCGCTTTTTATAGTGCATCATGACATCATTTCAGCAGCCAATCACAGCCATGCCAGTAGTTAACATGCCTACATGCCTAACAGGATATGCCCACACTTCTGAGGATCCCCATTGGCTGAATCAAATCGAGCGGGCTCCTAGCATTATGGGAACATCCGATTCCGGTATTCGATATGAAAAAAGTATCGGAACTAAGTATCGGAATTCCGATACAGCTAATATCGGCCGATACCCGATACTTGCGGTATCGGAATGCTCAACACTATTTACTACACAACGGAAATATCTATCCTTCTATACCTATTGGACATGCCGTACACATGAAAGAAACATATGAGAATATGGAGTTACTGTTGACCCACATTAATTATAGAAATTATAACTGGACATATGTGGTGATTAGGGATGAGCTTTCCGATATTGAAATATCGGAAATCGGCCCGATATTTGCGATATCGGAATTCCGATTTCCGATTCCGATATTTTTTTCGCATCGGAAATCCCTACTAACCATAAGCATAACCCTAACCCTACTAATCCTAACCTCTAACCGTAACCCTACTAACTATAAGCATAACCCTAACCGTAAACCCTGACTCTACTATCCCTAACCCCTTACCCTAACCCTACTAACCCTAACCCTAACCCCTAATCCTTAACCTAACCCTAACTAACCCTAACCCTACTAACCCTAACCCCTAACCCTTAACCTAACCCTAACTAACCTTAACCCCTAACCCTAAACCTACTAACCCTAAACCCTAACCCTACTAACCCTAACCCTAACTAACCCTAACCCTGCTAACCCTAAACCCTAACCCTACTAACCCTTAACCTAACCCTAACCCTAACTAACCCTAACCCCTAAACCTTACCCTAACCCTACTAACCCTAATCATAACCCTAACTAACCCTAACCCCTAACCCTACTAACTATAAGCATAATCCTAACCGTAAACCCTGACTCTACTAACCCCTAACCTTAACCCCTAATCCTTACCCTAACCCTACTAACCCTAACCATAACCCTAACTAACCCTAACCCTACTAACTATAAGTATAACCCTAACCGTAAACCCTTACTCTACTAACCCTACCTAACCCTAACCCCTAACCCTTACCCTAACTCTACCAACCCTAACCCTTACTCTACTAACTATAAACCCTAACCCTACCCCAACAAATCCTAACCCAAAGAAAAAAAAACGCTGTTAAGAAGATGGCGACAAGTTTTCCTGCTATAGCTTTCGCTCTGTGCATTTTTCTTCAATTTTTTCTGCTCCGCTACCTCTGCAAACTCCTTCCCCATTATCCTGAGGTGTTTCCCCTCCATTTTATCCATTATATAGCACTGTAGTGGTCATTTTGTAATTCCGATTTTTTTCTCCCATTGACTTGCATTGATATCGGAAATCGGAAATTCCGATATCCGATATTTTTTCAATATCGGAAATCGGAATTCCGATATGATATCGGGCAATATCGCTCATCCCTAGTGGTGATCTAAAAGTTGTTGCACTTCTTGGACTGCAGCTTGGATATACCAAGTATTGTTTTTATTTGTGAGAGGGACAGCCGTGCACGAGAAATGCACTATGTCAGAAAGGAATGGCCACGCAGAGAAAGCCTGGTTGTTGGACAGAAGAATGTTAAACATAATCCTCTCATTGATCCAGCAAAGATATTTCTCCTTACTTTGCATATTAAACTTGGGCTTATGAAGAATATTGTTAAAGCAATGAACAAAGAATCGGAAGCCTTTTCTTAGTTGTGACAGAAATTTCCAAGAATAAGTGATGCAAGGATTAAAGAAGGTATTTTTATTGGCCCACAGATCAGAGATATAATGAATGACAGTAGCTTTGATAGTCTTTTGCAAGGTGCTGAGCAAATGGCATGGAGAGCCTTTAAAGGTGTGACCTTTAACTTCCTTGGCAACAGCAAAGGCACTGAACTTTGAACAGCTCGTGGACAACATGCTCACAGCATATCATTTGATGAAATGCAATAAGCCACTAAAAATGCATTTTCTACATTCTCACTTGGACTTTTTTGCAGCCAATCTTGGTGCCATTAGCGATGAACACGGTGAAAGATTACACCAAGACATTGCAAAGATGGAAAAAAGGTACCAGGAAAAGTGGAGTAGGTCAATGCTGGCTGACTATTGCTGGAATCTCATTCGAGAAGCATTTGACACGGATTATAAACGAAAGTTGTCTGCAAAACACTTTTGAACAATTGCTTTTGCTACTGACATTGATGCACATGTATGTAGTGTCTGTCATGATCCAGGTTGGATTGTGACAGATTTTGCACAAATAACCTTTTTTTTCCTTTAAGCTGTTGGCTTAAAGTTAGTTTTGCCCCGTGGCAGTTAGGGTCATTACACTGTGGTTTCTTTAGTTCTAGTTTTGCCCCTGGTGGCCGCTAGCGTTATTACACTTAATTACCAAGCAGGTGATAAACCTGGCTCCTACCTATAAAGGAGTGGCAGGTGATCTGATTCACTGTTGGTGAAATTGGTCATTTCCAACCAAGTTTAGTGAAGGAAGGAGCTATAGAGAGTAGTTCCTTGCAGCTCAGTCAGAGCTCTGGTGTGGTAGCTTCAGGTGGAAGCTGAATTCGGGTGTCGTACTTTGTTGCTGGGAGCAATAGTAACAGAGCAAAGCTAACTGGTGTTTTCCCTGTTTGTTATATTTTTCCTTGTGTGTGTATTAGTGCAGTGGTGGGAATAGTTTCTGCACCGTCCAATGCACTAGTCAGGGATAGGTGCAGGACGAGCTAGGGATTGAGCTATCCAGCTCAGCTACAGGTGAGGACTCTGTATAGGGAACGCTAGGAGAGCAGGGACACTGCCTCAGGAGAGTGCATAAGGTCTCCACGTCCCCATTTCCTAGTGCAGGGCCCACTATTGTAACTGTTTCCCCAGTGTTCCTCTTTACTCTGTAAATTCTCCCTGCTGGAGGCGGTGTATCCAGGTACACGTGTCATTGTCGAAATTCGCCCTGCTGGAGGTGGTGTATCCAGCTACACGTGACAGTGTCTCAGATGTCATAATGTAGATTATAAACTGTTATTTCTTAACCCCTTACTGCCAGCTGACGGAATAGTATGTCAGCTGGCACTATCCCCCGCTTTGAGGTGGGCTCCGGCGGGTGAACCCACCTCAAAGCTGCGACGTCAGCTGTTTTTAACAGCTGAAATGTGCCCGCAATCCGCCCGCACCTATTAAGTAGGTAAATGTCGCTGTCAAACTGACAGCGGACATTTAAATGCACTTTCGGACGCCGGTCCGGAAATGCGCGCAGTGATTACAACCCATCACGTGATTGGGGGTCATCGCTGTGTTGCCATCACAACCAGAGATCTCCTCGAAACCTCTATGGTTGTTGATAGCAGATTGCTATGAGCACCGCCCTGTGGTCGGCCCTCATAGCAAGCCTGTAATTCTGCTGCATAGAGGTGATCTGAGCATCACCTCTATGTAGCAAAGGCGACTGCGCTATGTCAGCTACTGTATGCCAAAAGTTAAAAAAAGTGTTTAAAGATATAAAAAAAAGTAAAAACCATAAAAGTTCAAATCACCCCCCTTTTTCACCAATCAAAATAAAACAATAAAAAAAATCAAACCGACACATATTTGGTATCGCCGCGTTCAGAATCGCCCAATGAACAAAAAAAAAAAATAATCTGCACAGCGATAAAAAAATCAAAATGCCAGAATTACGTTTTTTTTTGGTGGCCGCAACATTGCATTAAAATGCAATAACGGGCTATCAAAAGAACGTATCTGCGCAAATGTGGTATCATTAAAAACATCAGCTCGGCACACAAAAAATAAGCCTGCACCCAACCCGAGATCACGAAAAATGTAAATTTTAGCAAACTTTGGAATTTTTTTCACCACTTAGATAAAAGAGAACCTAGACATGTTTGGTGTCTATGATCTCAAAATGACCTAGAGAATCATAATGGCAGGTCAGTTTTAGCATTTAGTTTACCTAGCAAAAAAGCCAAACAAAAAAACCACTGTGGGATTGAAATGTTGTGCAATTTCACCACACTTGGAATTTGTTTCCAATTTTCAAGTACACAAAATGGTAAAACCAATGGTGTCATTCAAAAGTACAACTCGTCCTAAAAAAATAAGCCCTCACATGGCCATATTGATGGAAAAATAAAAAGTCATGGCTCTGGAAAGAAGGGGGAGCAAAAAATGAAAAATCGAAAAAAGCTCCTGTCATGAAGGGGCTAAAAACCTTACGTGATGTAGACTTTTGTAGCATAAATTCATGTTCAGCATATCAAAATCTATGAGATATCATAACATTTTCTCAGGGGACAAGAACTTCCCTGAAATTTCTTGCGCAGAGTAATTAAATGCAGATATAGGGAAAGTCTGCAGGTAAATAGTGCATTAACCCCTTCCTTACATTGGACGTGCTATTACATCCATGTGACCTGGGACTTAAGTCTCATGGATGGAATAGTATGTCACATGCGATCAGCTGCGCTCACACTGATTATCACAGCTGACACCCAGCACTATGTGCCAGGAGTGGTCACGGACCGCCCCCGGCACATTAACCCCTGGCACACTGAGCTCAAACATGATCTCAGTGTATTGGGGACATAGGGAAGAATCGCACAGGGAGGGGGCTCCCTGGGTGCTTTCCTGAGTCCCTCGAAACAACACGATGTGCTCAAGCTGTTCTGAGGACCTCCTTCCTGCAGGCCCCCAGATCCAATATGGCCGTGGGGGCCTTCGGCGTCCTGCAGGGAGATGGATTCTCAGTGCCTGCTGAGAGCAGGCACTAAGAACGCCTCCTGCAGTGCCTGTCAGATCACTGATCTGACACAGTGCACTGTAAAGTGTCAGATCAGCGATCTGACACTATGTAGTAATGTCCCCTCCTGGGACAATATAATAAGGTAAAAAAAATCTTGTGTTAAAATAATTTTTTTAAAAATTCCTAAATAAGCTAAAAAAAATATTCCCTAATAAATTCTTTTTTTTTTCGTAATTAAAAAAAAACAATAAAAGTACACATATTTAGTATCACCACGTCCGTAACGGCCCGCCCTATAAAACTGTCCCACTAATTAACCCCTTTAGTGAACCCCTTAAAAAAAATGAAAAACAAGGTAAAAAACAATGCTTTATCATCATACCGCCTAACAAAAGTGCAAAAGCACGCAATCAAAAAGACGTATATAAATAATCATGGTACCACTGAAAACATCATCTTGTCCTGCAAAAAACGAGCAGCCATACAGCATCATCAGCAAAAAAATAAAAAAGTTATAGCTTGCAGAATAAAGCGATGCAAAAACACCAAGGTTACTTACCGGTAGTTGTTTTTCCAGAGCCCATGACGGCACACATGAGAGAAGGGATCCATCCTATCAGGTCAGGAACCCTACTGAAGATAAAAGGGCAGTACCTCTCCTTCGCTTCAGTTGGTTTACAGAGCATGAGAGGCCCCCCCGGGTTAGTACACATAGTAAAACTATCACCACATTATATTAACTAGAAAAGCACCCAAACTATAGTGCACACCAAAGGAGTGATAAGATGGGGAATATACAGGTGCCGTCATGGGCGCTGGAAACAACATAAATTCTGGATGTTATAGATTTCCTACTCTTCAACAGGGTGGAGACTATCCCTGATGAGAATCCCTGGCAATTCAGTAGCACCCTCTCAAATTCCTGGCTGCCAGATGGAAGCCCTTCACCTGAGAGTGGACCACTGGTCCCTGGGAAAGCAGGTCTGGAACCTCCGGTAAGATCCATGGATCTGTTACTAACATAAGTCTCAGAAGGGAAAACCAAGGCCTCCTCGGCCAGAACGGAGCTATGAGAATTACTCTCGCTTGATCTTCCCTGACTTTCCGGACTACTATCGGAATCATTGTTATCGGGGGGAACGCATAGGCCAGGGAGAACTTCCAGGGCATTTGTAGGGAATCTACTATGAACGGGTGTTTTCTGCTGTGTGCGGTGGCAAAGAGGTCTATCTCTGGTTTGCCCCAAGCTTGTGCTGGGGGTTTAGGGGCCATTCCCCCTGTCTCAGGTGTCTGTGACTCAGGAAGTCTGCTTGTATATTTTTAACACCATTTATCTGTAGTGCTGTGATGGATAACAGATGTTGTTCTGCTAACTGGAAAAGTAGATTTGATATTTCCATGAGGCCCCGGGACCTCGTTCCCCCCTGGTGGTTGATGTAAGCTATCATTGCATGATTGTCCGTCATGACTCGAGTATGATGGCCCCGAGGCAAGGGGAGAAAATGTTTCACGGCCTTCTCTACTGCCCATAGTTCTTTCACATTTGAGCCGTCATCCCTTTCCAGTGAGGACCTGGTTCCTTGTATTGAGTGGGATCTCAAGTGTGCTCCCCACCCCGTAGCACTCACGTCGGTTGTAATGATGTCTTCGACTGGTTTTTGCCACAGGACACCGGCTGTTAGATGCTACTCTACAGTCCACCAGAGTAGGGAATCTCTTACGGCAATGGAGAGACATAGTTCTCCTTCTAAATGTCCTATCAATTGTTTCTGTGCTGCCAGAACTTCCCACTGCAGCTGTCTTAAGTGGAATTATGCCCATCCTACCATGGGTATGCCTGATGTCTGCGAGCCTAAAAGGGACATTGTATTCCTCAGTGTCGTAGCTGGCCTTTGCATTGCTGTACAAGCTAGGCCCCTTATCTTGGCCACTTTATTCTCTGGTAGGAGGCAGAGCTGTCGCTCAGAGTCCAGCATCAACCCTAGGAATGCTTGCACCTTTAGTGGTGTTAATCTTGACTTGGGAATGTTTACTAGTCATCCCAATTCTATTAGAGTTGACGTCCCTTTCTTTACTTGCTGAGTGCAGTGGGTCTCCGACCTCCCTACCACAAGGAAGTCGTCCAGGTATGGGACGATCACTATGTCCATGGAACGAAGAAATTATATTACTTCGGCCTTCACTTTGGTGGAGACTCTGGGGGCTGTAGACAGGCTGAACAAAAGTGCTGTGTATTGATAGTGTTTGACCTGACCTTAGACATAGAGACCTACTCTCAAATACTTCCAATACTCCCGATGGATTGGGATATGATAGTAGGCATCTTTTAAGCCTATCTCTGCCATGAGGATGACGAAGCCCGGTACCACCGGGTCATGTGTGCTGAAGACTTATTAGACTTAATACTGCTGAAAATGTGCAAAATAACCAAGACTGTAAAATGGACTCTCAAAGTGGCTGCCTGCGAGGTGAAGAAGGGCGTGACAACATGGGTGGCCCTAAGAAAAAGCCCCGAACTGTCCTGGGCCTCCCCTACGTGAACTTCTATGCAACAGCAACATTGCCCACCCCCAGAGGGGTTCGTATACTGGCTTGGTATGGAGGCAGAGGAAGAAGACGCCGCCCCAGGAAGGAGGAGCAAAGCCCTGTGGCGGGAAAGGAGCCCAGGAAGGAGAGAGAATGCCAGAATGCCATGATGGAAGGACAGAGGCCTGAGGAGCGCGTGGAAGCTGAGCTTGTCTTTGCCGGCGCACTAGTCGAAGGCTCCAACCCTGCTTCCACGATGGACTGCCAGAAGCTAGATGAAGAAATCGCTATGCTCACCCGGAGTCTGTGGCTGAAACAGGAGGCTCTGTGGACCATGAATCTGCAGCGCGCCAAGGAGGGGCCTGCGCAAACAGTACCTCCACCATCGGTACCCGCAACTGCTGCCGAGCGCTGCCTGCCGCGACGAGTTACCCGAGGACCTGGGAGCTGAAGATGAGATGGCGACTGTGTTCCTGTCAGGACCTGGTGCGGCCGCGCAGGTTCCACCGGAGGCCCCTGTAGACCCGGAGTCAGCATCCGCTCCACCACCATCGCCACCCGCTGACCAGGAAGCTCCAGTAACCACCGCTGCCACCGGCTGCCGTCCAGTGCCTGCCCCGGAGCCGGAACACCGCCAGGAGGCGCCAGGTATGATCGCCGCCCCTGCAGCTGGGGAGACCTCTGGATTCCGGTCCGCTCCAACATCCGGGCAGGTCGTGCTGGACCTAGTCTGGGACCGGGATACTAGTCCCTGGGGGGAACACCTGAACCCCTGGCAGTGGTGCCCCTGTCCGCGGTGGGCAGAGGCCGGCCCCTAGAGGTAGAGGAGGAAGAGCCTTAATACCAGCAGACTATCTGCCAGCTGGCAGCAGAGCAGCTGGAATGGGAGCAACAGAGACTGGCATTGCTGGTCCCTGACATGGACCGGAAAGAAAAGGCCCTTGCCGGGCACTACGGTCCCCGTGACTCGGCCGGGTTGGGTCAGGTCCTGAACTTTAATCTGGGGGCTTGGTTTCATCGCAGACCCCCAGAGGATCTCCAACCTCTTTGTAAGTAGGAGGGATGTAGAGTCCCACCTCCGGAAGGGACACCCCGCTCGTGATCTATACCCGGGAGATTATGTCACCTTCACCCGTCACGAGGGGCTACGCGGCTGATATGCTCTGAATGTGCGCAGCATCCCGGAGGAGTTCATAGCTGTGTACAAAAAGGACAAAGCTTATGTTCCACCGGCAGAGGCAGTCCCACCGTGGTGTTTGTACACAGTAAGGCCAAGCAGGCCACATCCACGGAAGTGAAGCACCCCCGGGTACAGGTTCCTACCCCTGCTGTACCACAGGCAGCAACCCACCAGCTGTCAGACCAAAAACCAGGGCAGCAGAGATACCACCTGAAGCTGCTGTGCTACCCCCACAGGTAGATACTGCTCAAAGGCCAGCTGCCACCCCATCAGCACGGGCAGCCACCAACCTAACTCCTTGGGAGGAAGAGTATCTGCAGTTTGTTAACCCACCAGGAGGCAGAAATCCTGAAAATCTCCCCTGGAAGCAGAGGAAAACTACTTCCACCACCCCAGGAGGGGACCACCAGTAAAAGAACATTGAGCAGTAACTGAACTGTTACCCAGGATGGTATTGGCACCATTGTGCCCCATTGTTTAGCTTGTTTCCAATTTTTGCCTTGTTTTTGCCATCAGTTTTCCCCTTTTATACAGAACTGCCGTGATCATGAACTGGGAGTGATTAACAAACTTTGCTGTAAATAGTTTGCGCCTCTTAAGGTGCTCTCTCTCTTGGTTTTACATGAACAGCCTTCAACAAGGACTACCTCAGACCTGGAGTTCTGCTCCAACCCCAAGGACACTGCAAGAAATCCTGGCTGGGAGCGGTGTCCAGCACTTGCAAGAATTATTGACATTTGAATGTGAAGTCTTTTATAATGTGCCTTGAAAATGTTGGTAGCAATGTTTAGCTGCAGTATCTGAAATGAATATTTTGCAGAATTTAGTCTCATAGTAATGCTTAATAAAAAAAATGTGAAGTTTTGAATAAAAATGTTGAATTCAGGTGACGAACCAGGAGTCAGCGGTTGTCACCTATGGGTATAGAAGAAACAGCAGAATGTGAAAATGTGAATGATAAAGGAAAATATGTTGCAGCGGGGATAGTAGGCCCTGAACTGGTAGTGAACTTCTTAGCAATGGTTACTGCCAATAGCACTTTAAATTAGGTAAAATGTTAAATTATAGGCAGTCTGTTAACTTGTTCTGCAAAGTTTAAGAATCAGTGCCTCCCATATTGGGAAGTTTAGTTTAAAAATTGTTTACCTGTTAAAATGCATTTTAAAAATTTTGTATGTTCCTTAATTTTTAAAATGCAGACGTGCTGTGTTTAACGGGGGGTATGTGGTGCCCCTGAGGGTTCAGTTGCCACAGAGGTACTACACCTCCTCCTGAGGTGTGGTACCCCACTATCCAGGTAAGGTGGAGACACTTGACCACACTCCAACACCTACATCCCACACAACATAGTAGTGTAGCAAAGCACCTTTGGTGGCTCCTTGCTTGGAACATGAAGAATGCTGGGAGGTGGGTGGAGCTTAGACTGCACAAGAGAGCGGGAGAATATTAGGAATAGGTCAGTCTGCGAGAGAAGATCCCCTGAGAGGAATGGAATGAAGAAGTGCTGCAGCAGACTCCTGTGACCTGGAGCTACTGGCACAGGAAAGAGCCATAGAAAGCCTGCTTCTTCAGAGGGAAGAAAGATTAGTGCGGAATGTAAGGAGAAGAGGAGAACTAAGGGCTAGGGTCAGAGCAGAGCCCTTCCTCAAGTTCGAAGCGCATGGCTGGGGTCCGGTCCCCGAGGTTGTATGGATACTGATGTTCCTGCAGCAGACACCGGAGGAATAGAAGTTATCATCACTTTATTCCCACCTAAGACTTGGGGGCACAACAGCAACGTGGGTGAGACGGGACTTGATAGCAAGGAGTCCCCGAAGCAGGCTACAGCTGTCTGCCGTACAAGTAGAGTTCTAAGTAACATCAAGAAGGAGGAACTTGAGTTTAATATGCAACTACAAGTACTTCAGATTAGGCGCTAGTGTGGAGACGTTCAGAGAAGGCACATGTTGGAGGAGTGCTGGAAAGGTGTACTTTACCTTGCCTGGGAGTTGGCTGAGCCTTTGACCTGGAGGACACGGCACCAAAGTGGGCACCAATGTCATGATCACGTGTGTCAGGACGCAGATGATGCCGCAAGGCGGACCAATAACACACGTGACCCTCCAGTGGGGCGCATTTAAATAATAAAACGTGCAGGTGGATACGCCGCCTCCACCTGGCGAATTTAGGTATTACACGTTATACATACAATATCTGGAAACACCGCCTCCAGTATGGCGAATTTAAATAATAAGGGGGACCTGGGAAACATTAACAATGGTGGGCCCTGCTATAGGGAAAAGGGAATTGGAGACCTCCTGAGCTCCCCTGAGCCAGTGTCCCTGCACTCCTAACATTCCCTATGCCGGTTTTGCACCGGGCGCCGCACGCGTACCTTAACGCCCTAGCTCGCCCTGATCCTAAACCCTCACTAGGGAATAGGTCGGTGCGGAAACTAATCCCACCACTGCACTAATAACACACATGAGGAAAGAGACAATACAGGGGAAACACCACTTAGCTTTGCTCTGTTGCGTGCGCTCCTAGCAACAGAGCCCTCCACCTGAGTGCATCTTCTCCTCCACCCGGATCCATCACCATAACAGGATCCTTCACCTTAGTGCAACCTTGTAGCAGAGTCCAACACCAGTTGTAGCTGCTTAGAACCAGAGTCCCAAGGATGAGTTCAGCTGCTGACACGAAGTTGAGCATGCTGGAGTCCAGCTCAGCGGCCAAGACCCATATGGTGAGTGCCACTCTCCATAGTCGCCACTCCACCAGCCCATGCAGACACTTCCCGCTGACACCATCACTGCGACTCCACCACGCCATGCCAGCCCTTCGTCCAGACACCATAGCTGAAACACGTCCCCCCTGGCTAAGCTGCGCAGGACTCCTCACCAGCTCCATCCTTCCTCCAGGCTCTCCAACTCAAAGTGAACACAAACTCACAATATCACAGGCAGTGATTGCACACCTCTAGCACACCTTTATAGGGTGTCACACCTGATCCATAATTAAGTGCAAAAAAACCCTAAAGTGCAATACCACTCACCACCACCGGGGACAGTCAAGACACCTTGGAACTTTCCAAAGTAAAAAAAGTTCACTTTGCATTCAATACCGCCAGATCCAACACAGGATCATGACAGTACCCCCTCCTTAATGAGGGGCCTCTGGACCCTCAAGACCACCCCTCATTAGGGAAACACCTACAGCGGGGACGCCCAGATCCTGAGTTCACCCCACCATTACCTGACACTTCAGGTTCATGACAAAGACCGCTGGTATTGGCAATACATGTTCATTTTGGAGGCACCACTCATCTCCACAGAGGACAGTCAAGACACCTTGGAACTTTCCAAAGTAAAAAAAAGTTCACTTTGCATTTAATACTGCCAGATCCAACACAGGATCATGACACCTGTATGCACAACAGACTGTGAGTAAAGCTTTAGAACTACATGCCCTTGTGTCCTCCACTTATTCTTGTGCCTTACACCTGGCTCTGCTACATCTGCTTCTTTACATCATCTCCCCACTTGCCAACCTCATCTACACTGCCCTGGGACTACAGCTCCACCTGTGGGGAGCTTCAACATCATTGCTGCACCACACCATCTGTCCCAGAGAAGCAACCCTGCAGCGCTGGTCAAACTGACCAGAAACCACAGGTGGCGTCACGAATCATCTCAACAACTTTATCCCCATCACTCTACCCCTTTTACATTGACCGCCTGAGGCCACGGACCGGGTCTTTGCCACTGTGACATCTCCCATTGTAATCAACGGGCCCGGCACCGAGTACCCCATGGCCTCTGGGGGTGAGTCACAATTGTCTACCCACTGATTGAGCCTCCTCAGATTGACTATAGTCCTCCAAGAGCCGTCTGGTTTTTGTATCAAAAAAGAGGGGGGAGTAAAACCCCCTTCATTCTTCCTGAGTTGGGACTTCCTGCAGGACCTGTTTCTGCACTAATCCCAAGACCTCTGTCTCCAGGGCTATTTGGTCCTCCTGGGATTTTCTTCGGGGTGTCATTATAAAGGTTTGCCTGGGCAGACGGATGAATTTTATTTTTAAGCCGTCTTTGATTATATTTAGAACCCATGAACTGGGGGAGATATTTGCCCAGGCAGAGAGGAAGAGAGAAAGCCTTCCAACTACCTCTGACCTGTTGTCATTGAGGAGGTTTTTTTGAGGATGTAGAGGGCCCTTTAAACATGTAGCCCGATCCTCTCTTTTCTTTAAGTCCCAAATTTTTCTGCCTCTCGGGGGACAACCCCTGTTAAACCTCCTCCAAAACTACGTTTTTTTGGATTCTCCAGGAAATCGGGGAAAGCCTTTCTACCTATCCCCCGCGTGCTCCAAAATTTCCTCCAATTTATTACCGAAGAGGAATTGACCGTCACATGGGATGGAACACAGTCTATGTTTAGATGACAAATCCCCCGGACACTCTTTAAGCCACAGGGCTCGTCTTGCCGCATTGGACAAGCCTGCAGCTCTAGCTGTTAACCTTGCAGAATCTGCCGAGGCATCTGCTAGGAAAGCCGTTGCTCCATGTACCAATGTCAGGTTAGATAGTATTTTGTCCCTAGGAACTTTATCCCTAATCTGGTCCTCTATTTGTTGTAACCATACCATGAGGGCACGGGCGGTACAAGTACCAGCTATTGCGGGTTTTAATCCACCTGCTGATGCTTCCAAGATATGTTTCAAGGAGCCATCTGCTTTTTTTTTTATCAAGGGGGTCATTCAGCATGCCAGAGATCTCTAATGGTAGAGACAACTTTTTTGAGGATTTAGCCATGTCACCATGAATTTTTGGGACTTTTTCCCAAATTTCTGAGTCTTTCTCTTCAAATGGGTACCTCCTTTTTGATGTAGAAGGCAAGGTACCTGACCTCTCTGGCTTTTTCCATTCCCTGTCAATTAAAGCCTTTTTCTTGTCATTCACAGGGAACGTGCGTTTTCTCATCTCCTCCAGCCCTCTGAACAGAACATCCTCCAATGACTTAGGCGTTTTCTCCTCCTTAAGGCCCTTTGTAGACCTGACAGCCTTGACCAGTTTTTCTACATTCTTCATTGGAAAACATGGACGGTCCCCTTTATCGCTGTCCAAGGAGGATTCTGAGGACTGAGTAGAGGAGGAGGAGGCGGAGGGGGCCAGGGATTTTTCCTGACCTTCCTGTACTAGAGAGGCCTCTGAATCGGAATCCGCTTTGCGGCTTATTTTACCCATCTTTTTAAGGGCTGCTTTTAAGGAGCCTTTTACCTCCTCTTGTATTTAGGCCCTAAGGCTAGTGACAAAATCAGTGGTCTCATCCCGTATGGTTTTATTTATACAGTCAGTGCAGAGATTTTTCTGCCACTGAACAGCCAGCGGGTTTTTGCATAGGACACATTCTCGGTTCTTTGTTTTGCCGCTAGATTTCCTCGACCCCTAGTAACATAGTAACATAGTTATTAAGGTTGAAGGAAGACTTTAAGTCCATCTAGTTCAACCCATATCCTATCTTAACTTGCCCTAACATGTTGATCCAGAGGAAGGCAAAAAAAAAACCCATGTGGCAATCAGTAAGCTTCACATTGGGGAAAAAAATTCCTTCCAGACTCCACATACGGCAGACTAGCTCCCTGGATCAAGGCAATATTAAGGAATCTAGTGTATATACCCTGTAATATTATACATTTCAAGAAAGGCATCCAGTCCCTTCTTAAATTTTAGTAGGGAATCACTCATTACAACATCATATGGCAGAGAGTTCCATAGTCTTACTGCTCTTACAGTAAAGAATGATCAAACAGAAATATGACCCCATTACCATAAGGGTGATATTCACATAGATCACTCACCACCGCTGTCAAGCAAGGGTACCGGTTTCAGAGGCTGAACAGATGCATGTATGACGTCCCTTCTGGACGTCGAAGAGTCTTGCCGGTCAGGACGACTACCGCTCCTACCACTCGAGCGGCTACTCCTGGTATGCTGGCGGCTCGGCAAGGCATCTGGCGAGAGCTCCTGCAGAAAAGGCTGCTGCTGTGGCTCTTGCACCACTTCCATTGTGAAGCTCTGAGCACAAGTGCGTCTTCTGTGGTCATCACTCCTTTATGAGGGATCCACTGCACTCCCCGCCTCCTCCGATCCCATCTACGGCCCCTCCCCCCTGCCACACCACCAGGATGATTTTACACCAGCCGGCGTTTTCTTCATGGGCGCCGCAATTTGGATCCGGTGCCCGCCCCCGACGTCATGCTGGCACGCCCATTCCCAGGATGCCTTGTGTATGACATCAGAGGGATGCGACTCAGAAGCGCCCGCCTCTCCTGGAGCTCCCGGATACCAGCAGAGGGGGAAGGCAGTGTGGCAGGCACGGAAGAGGCCCTGGACCCCTGACAGTGCTGCGCTGATGCCCACTCCGACACTGAGCCCCCAGGGGACCCGCGGACTGCGCTTCCACCGACACCCAGTGCACAGGCTCTGCATGTTTTTCTATGCCGGCACAGGGGTGGGCAGGTATGCTTTCTTGACCGCCTGTATTCAGCACACGGGTCCCTGTCAGGATGGGAAACCCAACTGAAGTGAGGGTGCCTGCCCTGATAGGGTGGATCCCCTCTCTCATGTGTGCTGTCATGGGAGACGGGAAAATAATTTTTTTTACATAAAAAGGTTTTTATTGTATAAAAGCACCAAAACATAAAAAAATTATATAAATGAGGTATTACTGTAATCGTACTGACCCAAAGAATAAAACTGCTTTATCAATTTTACCCCACGCGGAACAGTGTAAACGCCCCCCCCAAAAGAAATTCATGAATTGCTGGTTTTTGTTCATTCTGCCTCCCAAAAATCAGAATAAAAAGTGATCAAAAAATGTCATGTGCCTGAAAATGGAACCAATAAAAACATCAACTCGTCCCGCAAAAATTAAGACCTCAAATGACTCTGTGGGTCAAAATACGGAAAAATTATAGCTATCAAAACTTGATGATGCAAAAACTATTTTTTGCAATAAAAAGCGTCTTTTAGCGTG
This sequence comes from Dendrobates tinctorius, assembly GCF_039654945.1. Lineage (NCBI taxonomy): Eukaryota > Metazoa > Chordata > Amphibia > Anura > Dendrobatidae > Dendrobates > Dendrobates tinctorius. The sequence goes on from NW_027361768.1 coordinate 2,836,619, forward strand.
TGACAGCTGCCAAACATAAAAACCCACTATAAATAATAAATCACCCCCCCTTTATCACCCCCTTAGTTAGGGAAAAATATTAAAATTAAAAAAAGTATTTATTTCCATTTTCCCATTAGGATTAGAGCTAGGGTTAGGGCTAGGACTAGGTTTAGGGTTGGGATTAGAGTTAGGGGTGTGTTGGGGTTAGGGTTGGAGTTAGAATTGGGGGTTTTCCACTGGCACATCAGGGGCTCTCCAAATGCGACATGGCGTCTGATCTCAATTCCAGCCAATTATGCATTGAAAAAGTCAAACGGTGCTCCTTCCCTTCCAAGCTCTGCCATGCGCCCAAACAGTGGCTTACCCCCACATATGGGGTATCAGCCTACTCAGGACAAATTGCATAATAACTTTTGCTGTGCAATTTCTCCTGTTACCCTTGGTAAAATAAAAATAATGGACCTGAACTAATTTTTGTGAAAAAAAGTTAAATGTTCATTTTAAACTTTCAAAAAATTCCTGTGAAGCACCTGAAGGGTTAATAAACTTCTTGAATGTGGTTTTGAGCACCTTGAGGGTTGCAGTTTTTAGACTAGCGTCAATTGTGTATTTTCTATCATATAAACCCCTCAAAGTGGCTTCAAATGTGATGTGGTCCCTAAAAAAATGTGTTGTAAAAATGAAGAATCGCTGTTTAACTTTTAACCCTTATAACTTTCTAACAAAAAAAATTGGTTACAAAATTCTGCTGATATAAAGTAAACATGTGGGCAATGTTACTTATTAAGTATTTTGTGTGCCATATCTCTGTGATTTAAGGGCATGAAAATTCAAAGTTGGAAAATTGCAAAATGTTCAAAATTTTCACAAATGTCCTTTTTTTCCCAAATAAACGCAAGTTATATCAAAGAAATTTTACCACTAACATGAAGTACAATATGTCACGGGAAAACAGTGTCAGAATCACCAGGATTCACGGAATCATTCCAGAATTCTGACCACTGTCCCTCATAAAGGGACAGTGGTCAGAATTGTAAAAATTGGCCCGGTCATTAACAAGTAAAGGGGTTAATCTGGTATAGCAGGTTTACTGAGGCACCAGCTACAAGAAGAAAATAATGTTATATTCTCTCTGCAGCAGCTCTTTTCCAGTCATTGGGGAGTTGCAGGTTGCTATTTAGTACACAGTGAGCGCACAGTGAGCAGTGTGTGTGTGCAAACAAGGTTGTCATTGTACAAGGAGAATGAATACAGATGTGCTGACTATATAATCAATGGTGACTGTAACAGCTCCTTGCACTTCCCCAATGATTAAAAGCAAGAGGTTACGGTAGGTGAGGCCTGACTGCTTTGTGAAGAGGAAGCTTGGTGATAAACTCCCGCTATTTATCCTGCAAAATCATGGGTCACCAGCCTGTAAACTATCAACATTTGTGATGCTGTCCTCTACCAACCTACCCTGGACTTGCCAGATACATTTTTGGTGTGTTGTGAACCTGTAATGACAATGCTCAGAGGGAACAGGTCCATACTCCGCAAACATGTTAGCTTTTAGGTTCTTTAGAAGGATGTAGATCTGGGGATTTATTCTGATGAAATATAGGCTGAACTTGAAGGACAAATGTCTTTTTTCGGCCTTGCTAAGGCTAGTTTCAGACTAGCATTTCCGGGCGCAGCGCAAGGCCGTCGCTAAGCTCCACCCCCAGCCGTGCCCCCTCCGGTCAGCTCCTCATGCGATCAGAGGAGGAGCTGACCGGAGGGGGCACGGCCGGGGGGGAGCTTAGCGGCGGCCCTGCGCTGTGCCCTGAAACGCTAGTATGAAACTAGCCTAACTATGTATCATGGCACCATCTTCCAGCACTTTGGCCAGAGATAGGGGAGTGGAGAATGCTGCAGATAAACAATTTATTTGAGAGAAACACAGTATCTCCACCTACTACCTAGACCAGTAAAATCTGGTCACCAAAAAAGAGGAGGACCAGGATGGGAATTCCTCTCAGGAGTTCATGCATGATGCCATTCACCTTGCACAAAGGAGTGACACTGAAGTGAACCAGCCTTTATTGCAGTCAGTGGACCCTTTGAGCATGTTTCCACAGTCCGGAAACATTCAGTATTTGCTGCGGATTGAATGCTGCGGCAGGACGCAGCGTTTAATCCGCAGCGGCCAGATGTTCCTGCATAGTGAAGGGGATTTTTTGAAATCCCATCTCACTATGCGTCCGATTACACAGGTGACACACCCGCTAAACTTGACATGTGGCACGTCTTTTTAGACCGCAGCATGTCGGTTTACCTTGCGGAGACTCTCAGTCTCCGCAAGGTAAACTGCCTACTTTGTAGGTACTCTGCAGCGATTCCAGATGTGTTCAATGAGCACATCCGGAATCACCGTGCAGACAGAAGGGGACGGGGCTTTGGGCGGAGGGGGGATTCTGCTCCGTCCAAAGCGCTGCGTTAACGGTACATGGAGACGTACCCTGAAAAGGTATGTGACCTGTATTGAGGGTCACTGGCAACAATGAGGAACCCACTCTGAAAGAAATACTTTGTGTGATCATTGCCTGTATCACCACCTTGGCTACCATTAATATAAATATGGGGGACTGAAAGAAAAAATGAGCAGATGAGCCATATGAGGCGTGATTTACAAAGAGTTAATGAAAGAATTTGTGAGATGGAGGGTAGAGTAAACTCTGTAAAGGACCAAATATCCTGTATACATAAAAAAAGAATAGAGCACAAGAAAAATGCATAAAATATAAATCTGCTACTTAATAACACAGATTATTTGGAAAATAGCTTGCACAGAAACAAATTATGGTTGGTGTATTTTTCATAAAAAGTAGACTGAAGCTGTTTACGATGTTTGTCAAAGATGTCCTCTCCACCTTCTTTGCAACTGCACATGCTCACTGTGTCTTCTGCCACTAGGTGCCCTGCCACATTCTATTCTGATTACATTTTTTAATTTTAAGGATATAGCTTTCATCTTGCTTAACATCTTTAGCCCCAAAGCCTGTTTTCACCTTCATGACCAAGCCAAATTTTACAATTTTGACCACTGTCATTTTAAGTGGTAATAACTGGAACGCTTCAATGTATCTTACTGATTCTGTGATTTTTTTTTCTGAGACAAATTGTACTTCATGGTAGTGGTAAAATTTATTGCTATGACTTGCATTCATTTGTTAAAAAAATGTAAATTTGGTGAAAATTTTGAAAACGTTGCAATTTTCTAAGTTTTCATTTTTATATCAGAGAGTTATGTCACAATTAATAAGTAACATTTTCCACATGTCTACATTACATCAAAACCTTGACATGCAATTTCTAATTTTTTCAGCAACATTTACAAAACCTTACATTTGAAGTGACTTTGAGGTCTATATGACCGAAAATACCTAAAAGTGACTCCACTCTAAAAACTGCACCCCTCAAGGTGTCCAAAGCCATATTCAAGAAGTTCCCTTCTGGTGCTTTAGATGAATTTTTGGAATGTGGAAGGAAAAAATAAACATTTAACTTTTGTTTTACAAAAACTTTAATTTAGACCCAATTTTTTTATTGTTACCCTTGTAACAATTTTGTTGTGCAATTTTTCCTGAGCAGGCTGATACCCCATATGTGCCGAAAAACCATTATTTTTGAGCATGGCAGGGACCATTTATCTTTTTGAATGCAAAATTTGCTGGAATAATTAGCGGACACTGTGTCGCATTTAGAGAGCCCTTGATTTGCATAAACTGTGAAAACCCCACACAAGTGACACCAGTTTGGTAACTAGACCCTTAGGGAAACTTTATTGTATATCTATTAAAAACATGATTGCACAACAAAAGACATGATAAAAATAATTTCGCAAGACAGAATTATAAGACAAGATAAAAGTGATGATAAAAGACTAAATATAAAACAATGATAGGTGAGGGGGCAGGCTATGTTACCAGGTCGGCAAAGTAATTTATCAAAGCAAAAGTACATCCATAACAGCAATCAAAATTGTGGAGGTTGCTATACAGGCATAATATATTCATTATAAAAACCTTGTTTTGCACTCACTTTCTGAATCCTTACCTCCCTCTTACAGACATAACTTCCTTACACGATGCAGACACTGCTGCCGCTATATATAACGCCACAATAGCTGCAGCTCTGGAATTGTTTGCCCCTCTCACACAAACCAAAGTTCACAAAATCAACAGACAGCCCTGGCACACCAGCCTGATCAAAGAACTAAGACGGACTTCCAGGGTTGCTGAGCGGAGATGGAAATGATCCCATGTCAATGAGCACTTCATTGATTCAAACAATCCCTTGCTACTTTCAAGGCCACACTCACTGCAGCAAAACAAACCTACTTCTCATCTCTCATATCCTCCCTGTCTTACAACCCTAAACAGCTATTCAACACTCTCAATTCTCTTCTTTGTCCATCCGCACCTCCTCTCTCTCCACTCATCTAAGCTGAAGACTGCCTCATTCTTCAAGCAGAAGATTGATAACATCAGGGAAAGTTTAGGCCTGCAACCCCCACAACCTCTCTCCCTAACAGCTCAGCCCTCCTCCTCCAAAGCCAACTTCTCCATCACAGAAGATCGACTCTCCACTTTACTCTCAAGATCACATCTTACCACCTGTGCACTCGTCCCGATTCCATCCCACTTCATCCCAAACCTCACCACAGTCTTCATCCCAACCCTAACCCATCTCTTCAACCTATCACTAACAACTGGTGCTTCCCCTCATGCTTCAAACATGCCTCAATCACACCCATCCTCAAAAAGCCCTCTCGACTCATCCTCTGTATCTATCTATTGCCCCATATCACTTCTCCCCTATGCCTCAAAACTACTGGAAAAACATATCCATCTTGAACTGTCCTCCCACCTCTATTCCTGCTCCCTCTTTGACTGCTTACAATCTGACTTCCGGCTGCATCACTCCACTGAAACTGCCCTAACTAAAGTCACCAATGACCTATTAACCGCCAAACCCAAGCGACACTACTCTGTCATCCTCCTCCTGGACCGGTCCTCTGCCATTGACACAGAAGACCACTCGTTATTACTACAGACCCTTCAATCTCTTGGTATCACAGATTTGGTCCTATCTTTGATCTCATCATACCTAACAGACCGGACATTCAGCATCTCCCACTCACATACCACCTCACCCTCTATCTGTTGGAGTCCTGCAAGGTTCAGTCCTAGGGCCCCTGCAATTCTCCATCTACACCTTTGGCCTGGGACAGCTCATAGGGTCCCACAGCTTTCAGTATTATCTCCTGGCTGACGACACACAGATCTACATCTCTGGACCAGATATCACCTCCTTACTAACCAGAATCCCACAATGTCTTTTGCCATTTCATCCTTCTCTGCTAGATTTCTAAAACTTAATATGGACAAAACAGAATTCATCATCTTTCCCCCTATCTCATTCGACCCCCCAAATGGACCTATCCATATAAGTAAATGGCTGCTCACTCTACCCAGTCCCACAAGCTTGCTGTCTTCGGGTAATCCTTGACTCTGATCTCTCCTTCAAACCACTGTGATAAAACACTCCGGGATCGCTTTGCTGGGGTCAAAGGTCACGTGCGTTCAGCATGAAACTCAGGCGCAGAGCTGGGATTCGGGTGTAACTGACCCTGGGTCAGGTTTATTAACGGTGAAAGCAATGCAAAAGGAAATAAAACATAAAACAAATCCTTGCCTGTCCAGCACTAACTAAACAATGGACAACCTAACTACCAACTGGCGGGCTTCTCCCGTCCAGCCAAACCACAGTTGCAGTGGGCACTGCTTTCACACACGTGTGTCTCTCACACAGACAGGCTCTCTGTGTTCCCAGGCTGAGACCCCCACACAACCACCTGGCATCCTTTTATATCCACCTCCCATTATTCATTAGCAAGCAGTTGCGATACTGACCAGACTAGGCCACATAGGAAAGGAATCTGGGCGAGATATACCTGCCCTCATCCACAATTCCCACATGATTCTCACATATCCCCCCCTCTGCTCAGACCACTCCGGTCGAGCAATGACACCCCCCAAACAGTGCACTCGGGACAGGGCATCTGCATTTCCCATCTGTACCCCTGGGCGGTGCTCCACCGTAAAAGTGTAGGCCTGCAGGGCAAGGAACCACCGGGTCACCCGGCTATTCCGTTCCTTGTTCAAGTGCATCCACTTGAGAGGGGCATGGTCAGTGATCAGCCTGAACTTTCGGCCCACCAGGTAATATTTGAGGGCCTCTAGAGCCCACTTAATGGCGAGGCACTCTTTTTCTACGACTGCATACCTTTGCTCGTGTTTATTCAGCTTCCTGCTGAGATAGAGGACTGGGTGTTCCACTCCGTCCCTCACTTGTGACAGTACGGCCCCGATACCAGTATCAGAGGCATCTGTTTGTACCACAAACTCGCTGCGGAAGTCCGGAGTCACCAGAACGGGCTGAGTGCAAAGTGCCCGTTTTAGGCTATGGAAGGCTTCTTCAGCCGCTAAACTCCATTTAATCATGACGGAGTCTTTCCCTTTTGTAAGATCCGTCAGGGGGGTAGCGATGGCTGCAAAATTGGGTATGAACCGGTGATAATAGCCGGCGATCCCCAGGAAGGCTTGCACCTGCTTCTTGTTGACAGGTTGTGGCCAGTCCTGAACCGCCTGAATCTTATCAACCTGGGGTTTAACAACACCCCTCCCAATTACATACCCCAAATACCGGGCTTCTTCTAGCCCGATGTGACATTTCTTGGGGTTCGCGGTTAGACCTGCCTCCCACAGGTCACCAATCACAGCTTGTACTTTCTGGAGATAAGTCTCCCAGTCCAAGCTGTAAATGACAATGTCATCCAAATAGGCCGAAGCGTACTGCCTATGTGGCCTCAGGACTCGATCCATCAGTCTCTGGAAGGTCGCCGGTGCTCCGTGCAGTCCAAACGGCATATACACATACTGAAATAGACCTTCTGGGGTAGCAAATGCCGTCTTTTCTCTGGCAGCCTCCGCCAGAGGGATCTGCCAATACCCCTTTGTTAGGTCTAGGGTCGTAATACACCGGGCTTTTCCTAACCGATCTATTAACTCGTCGACCCGGGGCATAGGGTAGGCATCAAATTTTGAGACCGCATTCAGTTTCCTGAAGTCATCGCAGAACCGGATTGTGCCGTCCGGTTTAGGAATTAACACAATCGGGCTGGACCAAGCACTGTGCGATTCCTCAATGACACCTAACTCTAACATTGCCTTCACTTCTCGGGAAACGGCTTCACGGCGCGCTTCCGGGATTCGGTAGGGCTTTACGTGAACTGTGACACCAGGTTCCGTTAAGATGTCATGTTTCATTAGCGTAGTCTGCCCGGGTTTTTCTGAGAAAAACTTTTGGTTGTGAAGTAGAAACTGCCTGACCTCAGTCTTTTGCCACTCCGAGAGAGTCTCTGCAACCCGTACCTCCGGTACGGTATGCGAGCAGACGGGATCTTTCCAAGGTTTTATCAGATTTACATGATAAATCTGTTCAGGTTTCCGTTTACCTGCCTGGTATACTTTGTAGTTTACTTCACCAACTCTTTCCTTAATCTCAAAGGGGCCCTGCCACTTTGCCAGGAACTTACTGTCCACCGTGGGGACCAGGATCAACACGCTATCTCCGGGTGCAAACGTACGGATCTTGGCGCCCCTATCATAGATTATTTTTTGGGCTCCCTGAGCCTGTATCATGTGTTCTTTGACGATAGGCATAACAGCCGCAATACGGTCCTGCATTTGTGTGATGTGATCTATCACTGTTTTAAACGGAGTGACCTGACCCTCCCAGGTTTCTTTTGCAACGTCTAACAGTCCACGAGGACGTCGGGCGTACAATAACTCGAAAGGCGAGAATCCCGTGGAAGACTGGGGTACTTCCCTGATGGCAAAAAGCAAATACGGAAGTAAATAGTCCCAGTTCTTCCCATCCTTGTCTATCGCCTTTCTCAGCATCTGCTTCAGAGTTTTATTGAACCGTTCGACCAACCCGTCTGTTTGAGGGTGATACACGGATGTGCGTAACGGTTCGATTTGTAACAATCGGCAGAGCTCCTTCATTAACCTGGACATAAAGGGGGTCCCCTGGTCGGTGAGTATCTGTTTTGGTATACCGACCCGACTAAACACATGCACCAGTTCCTTGGCAATCGTCTTGGTGGCCGTGTTACGCAAAGGGATGGCCTCCGGGTAACGAGTGGCATAATCCAAGATGACCAGGATATGTTGGTGTCCACGTGCAGACCTTGGAAGGGGCCCAACTAAATCCATCCCAATCCTCTCAAACGGGACTTCAATAATAGGTAGGGGTACCAAGGGGCTACAGAACCGGGGCTTAGGTGCAGAGGCTTGGCAGTCAGGACAAGACTCACAATATACACGAATATCGTGATGCATGCTTGGCCAAACAAAACAGTGTAATTGTGGTAATTGTGTAATTTCGGTGGTTTTCTGGACTCCCAGGTGACCTCCCATCACATGTCCGTGGGCCACCTCCAGCACCTGCCGCCGGTAGGGTTTTGGCACGACTAATAGTTGCACCATATCTTCCCCCTTTTTCTCTATCTGATAGAGTAAATCATTCTCCAGAACCTTGTAAGGATATGCCAGCCTAGAGCCAGGTTCTACGGGTACCCCATTTATCACTTTTACATTTGTCCTAGCCTGAGAAAGGGTAGGATCCTTCATTTGCTCGCTTTGGAAGTCATCTTTCTGAACTTCTAAATCCGGCAAACGGGGAGGTGGACGGCTGTCGGCCTCCTCCTCTTCCCCGGTCTCCTCCGTATCACCCGCCATGACTGAAAACGGGAACTGCAGGTCATTTCCCGCAGACTCTTCCAGGGGTTCGGGACCCAAATGCGCCGTGGGAGAAGAATCATGTACACTATTACCCGAGGGCATCAACTGATTCTCCCACAATTGCCAGAAGTGGGGAAAATCCCGGCCCAGGATAACATCATGCAATAACGCCGGGACGAGTCCCACTTTATGTTGCACAGACCCATAGGAAGTAGTAATGCATATGACCGTGGTGAGGTACGAACAGGTGTCTCCATGCACACACGTTACAGAAAATTTGTCTGATGGTCCAGTCGGGGCTGACACCAGACTGGCCTTCACCAGAGTCACCACACTTCCCGAGTCTAACAATGCCACCACATTTTTGCCATCAACAGTTAAATCACACAAGTGTTTTTCCACATCCTTTTGACCGGCATTCACACTCACTACCCGTGCAACCATAGACATGCGGTTTTTAGAGTCTGTGACGTCGCACTGCATGGGTTCAGTAGTGACCAGACAGTTCGCAGCAATATGTCCCATCTCTTGGCAGCGTTAACACCTAATGGGCCCCTTGCTTAGACCATAGTTCGTTACTCTCGGCCTCGCAGTGCGGGCAGTCCCGTTTTCCTCCCCCACTGTCTTAGGGATTTTTCCATCTCCCCTACTCCCTGGAACAGTCTTACCGGTTCCAAGTGGAGACGATGAAGAACGAGGTGGGGTAGCGTCGTCTCGGAGTCCTTCCGCCACGGAGTAACGTTCAACCAGATCCACCAGTTGATCTGCCGTCGTAGGATTTCCATGGCTTACCCACTTCCTCAGGGCTGGCGGTAGAGCTCTCAGGTACTTGTCCATGACGACTCTCTGGATTATCTCTGGCGCTGTCAGCACCTCGGGTTGTAGCCACTTCTTCGTCACATGGATCAGGTCGAACATCTGTGACCGCGGTGGTTTATCCGGTTGATAAGTCCATTGATGCACTCTCTGTGCACGGACAGCGGTCGTCACTTCCAGCCGGGCCAAGATCTCGGCTTTCAGTTTGTCAAAGTCCTGCGCAGCTTCAGGCTCTAAGTCATAATAAGCCTTTTGGGCCTCACCGGAAAGAAACGGGGCAATCAGGCCGGCCCATCGTGCCTTCGGCCATTTTTCTCGCACCGCCGTCCGTTCAAACGTGGTCAGGTATGCCTCGACGTCATCTTCGGTTGTCATCTTCTGCCAGTACCGACTCACGTGAATCACTCTTGACTCGGCTTCAAGGTTAACCTCATGTAGGCTTGCCAGGCGCTGCGCCACCTGCTGGAGAAGCGAACGATCGGTAGCTGTCATGTCCACCATGTCCACCTTCAGCTGGGACATCATCACCCGATTAGCTTCTTGCTGGACGGCGGTGGACTGTACCAGCGCTTTCACCACGTCCTCCATGCTCATGCTTGCAATGTGATGCCCGCGTTCTCCACCACAATGTGATAAAACACTCCGGGATCGGCTTTGCTGGGGTCAAAGGTCACGTGCGTTCAGCATGAAACTCAGGCGCAGAGCTGGGATTCGGGTGTAACTGACCCTGGGTCAGGTTTATTAACGGTGAAAGCAATGCAAAAGGAAATAAAACATAAAACAAATCCTTGCCTGTCACTAACTAAACAATGGACAACCTAACTACCAACTGGCGAGCTTCTCCCGTCCAGCCAAACCACAGTTGCAGTGGGCACTGCTTTCACTCACGTGTGTCTCTCACACAGACAGGCTCTCTGTGTTCCCAGTCTGAGACCCTCACACAACCACGTGGCATCCTTTTATATCCACCTCCCATTATTCATTAGCAAGCAGGTGCGATACTGACCAGACTAGGCCACATAGGAAAGGAATCTGGGCGAGATATACCTGCCCTCATCCACTATTCCCACATGATTCTCACACCACATATACAAGTCCTCTCCACATCCTGCCGACTTCAACTCAAAAATATTTCTCCAATCCATACATTCCTCAACCAAGAAACTGCAAAAACCAAAATCCATACCCTCATCATCTCCCTCCTTCACTACTGCAACCTCCTGGTCTGTGGTCTCCCCTCTAGCACTCTCGCACCCCTCCAGTCTATTCTAAACTCTGCTGCCTGACTAATGCACCTGTCCCCCTGCTATTCCCCAGCGTCTGCCCTCTGTCAATCCCTGCACTGGCTCCCCATTACCCAAAGACTCCAGTTAAAAACCCTAACCATGACATACAAAGCCATCCACAACCTGCACCCTCCATACATCTGTGACCTCGTCTCCCGATACTTACATGCACGCAACCTCCGATCCTCACAAGACCTCCTTCTTGACTCCCCTCTTATCTCCTTTTCCCACAATAGCATACAATATTTCTCCCGCACATCCCCCTACTCTGGAACTCTCTACCACAACATATCAGACTCTCACCTACCATGGAAACCTTCAAAAGAAACCTGAAGACCTACCTCTTCCGACAAGCCTACAACCTTCAGTAACCACCCATCCACCAAACCGCTGCATGACCAGCTCTGCCCACACCTATTGTATCCTCACCCAGCCCTTTTAGATTGTGAGCCCTCGCAGGCATTGTCCTCTCTCCTCCTGACCTGTGTTGTTTAAGAGTACTGTACTTGTTTATTATTATGTACATCCCTCCTCACATGTAAAGCGCCATGGAATAAATGGCGCTATCATAATAGATAGAGGAAGAGCCTAATAATGAGGTTAATTGATATAAATAGTAATAGTATATAGCGAATAACCGTATTTATAAAAATTAGAGTCATCTAGAAAATAGCAAAATGCCAGTGATGATTTCATTTAATTAGCCTTAGAAGAAAGTAAACAAGAAATGTGGAAGCCACAAAATACGACCAGGTGATCCTTAATTAGCAAAAACAGTATCAATCTTTAGTGAAATGACACAAACGGGGTAACAATGAGAGAACATGTGCAAGAATCAGCAAAAAGTGCAATAGTGCTAAACGAACGTGCAGACAAAACCACGGCCCTGGAATATTTAATAGAATAATTATTATCAAAATATTGGATATGAACAATATATACTGCCATATAATATTGATGGGACACATAAATCCAAATATTAGTATATTATTACATACATGATTCCCTTCAAACATTAGCAGAGCGACCATACTCCAGGCTGCAATATATAACAGGGTAAATAGGAGAGGAAATAACCCCCATATGTCCTTATGTAATACCCACTGGTACAACCTAAATGTTGCCTGTTACTAATCAAATAGTGACTGCAGCCTTAGAGACAGCGCCCCTAGGGAAATAAACATGCCCACTCAATAGAGGACCCACAGCAATGAAGATATTAATGGCAATAATGGTGGTAAAGTACTAAAACGCCCCAGGGGGAGATGCAATGTCCCGCCCCTCAAAGAACGATAATCAGCCGTGGGATTAACATACCTCAGACAGTGAATTCCAGAAGCCGGGCTGTCAGCACGTCACCCCGACGCGCATTTCGGAGGAACACTCCTTCGTCAGGGGTATGAAGAAAGTGCATAGTGCAATGGTAAAACATTTCCCTGGCTTAAGCAGCAGTTCCCACAATAGAAAAGTATAAGGCAATACATGAGTTAATTCATAATAATAATCAGATACCAACCACAGCGGCACACGTGTATCACCAACAGCCAGCTGAAGCATCAGGTGACCTTTTAAAGGTAGGTGGGAGTGGTCACCACCTGCATCAGCAAACTAACCAGCATGTACTTACACCAGCGGCCACCGGGGGGAAAAACAGACATTAACCCCAGATGGCCAAAATGGAAAAAAGGTTTAATATGCAAAGCAAAATTTGCCACGGATCCAAAAATGGATCGTGACATCTATGTTGGAAGATGTTTGGTGCAACAACTTCATTCCTGTCTATGATTGTTTAGTTGCTAGATTTGCATGCTGTTTATAAAGTTAGAACAAAAAAAATGTCCCAGAGGCTCCCACAGGAAGAGCATGTGACTGTATATTCTGTTTGTTTTTACTGTGTATGAGAGAAGCAGCCTGCTATACAGGGTGGGCTATTTATATGGATCCACCTAAATAAAATGGAAATGGTTGGTGATATCAACTTCCTGTTTGTGGAACATTAGTATATGGGAGGGGGAAACTTTTCAAGATGGGTTGTGACCATGGTGGCCAATTTGAAGTCGGCCATTTTGGATCCAGCTTTATTTTTTCCAATGGGAAAAGGGTCATGTGACACATCAAACTTATTGAGAATTTCACAAGAAAAACAGTGGTGTACTTGTTTTTAACGTAACTTTATTCTTTCATGAGTTATTTATAAATTTATGACCACTTATAAAATGTGTTCAAAGTGCTACTGTCGTGGATTGTCAATGCAACCCTCTTCTCCCACTCTTGACACACTGATAGCAACACTGCAGAAGAAATGCTAGCACAAGCTTCCAGTATCGGTTGTTTCAGATGCTACAGATCTCGTATCTTCACATCATAGACAATTGCCTTCAGATGACCCCAAAGATAAAAGTGTAATGGGGTTAGATAGGGAGACCTTGATGGCCATTCAACTGGCCCATGACAACCAATCCACTTTCCAGGAAACTGTTCATGTAGGAATGCTCGGACCTGACACCCATAATGTGGTGGTGCACCATCTTGCTGGAAAAACTCAGGGAGCGTGCCATCTTCAGTACATAAAGAGAGCAACACATCATCATGTAGCACTTTCAGATATACAGCTGCATTGAGTTTTCCATTGATGAAGAAAGGCTCCACTATCATTGCACCCCATATACTACATCAATTTTTGTGTTCCAACAGTCATGGCGGCATCTATCCAATGTGGGTTAGTGCCAGATCAATAGCGGTGGTTTTGTTTGCTAACTTCACCATTCACAAAAAGTTTGCCTCATCACTGAACATAATATAATGTTCGGTGTAAACTGAAGGTCCTGTTCCAATTTTTGTCTTGCCCATTCTGCAAATTCAGCATGCCGATCTGGGTCATCCTTGTTGAGATGCTGCAGCAGCTGAATATTACAACTAAATCCCATGTAAAGACAATTAAGCAAAAACTAGGGATCAAATAGAGTTTTGCAAGCTAAAATAAATTTTATTTAACAAAATATGAAACAGAGTATAAATACTAATGCAAGCTGCAATGGGCATTGGTACCACAATTGCACCCTAAACAGCACATTATAACAATTGATTAAGTAGATCACATCTATATCACAAATACATAAGTAAATAACACCTCAACCTGTTAAAATTTTAACCTAATGTAGGTGTTCACCTCAAATTGGAAAACAGGAAATAAGGTGCCTATTTTTAAAGTGCATTGGTGCCATATTTAGTGTTGAGCGATACCATCCGATATCGTGAAATATCGGATCGGATTGGATCGGATCGATACCAAAAAAAGTATCGGGTATCGCCGATTCCGATACCGGAAACCAATGCAAGTCAGTGGGACAGAAATATCAGAATTAAAAAAAATCCTTTCTTTCCTTGTAGGTTAATTCTACATGAAGAAAAACAACTAATAGTAATGTAGAATGTATTGGGGGAGGTGGAGGAGACATTAAAGGCATAGAGGTTTAGCCCAATCAAATGGAATAGCAGGACTAAATTTTTTTTTTAAAGACGTTCGGAGTTACAAAGATATTGACTATGTTAACCTTTTTTATATTTTGTCAGATATGTATGTTTCACTACTTCCATGCACTTCACCTTCTTTTTTACTTCTCCCACACTTTCGCCTTCATGATCCTCAGCAGCAGCAGCAGCATCTTTTTCATTAACTTCTTCTTCACCTTATTCGTCTTCTTCTTCACCACCTTCTTCCTATTATTCTTTTTTTTACATTCTTCATATTCTTTGTCATGATCCAGGACGGGGTTTCGCTTTTGCCCGTCCTGATCAGACAGGGGGTTGATTCTTTCTGCCTCTCTCTGGCAGAGGGCGGCTATTTAATGCTCACTGGACCTGGGTCCGGTGTCAGTTATACTCCTGCCCTCGGCTGAGTTAGTTGACCTCTTGTGTACGTGTGCCTTGTGCTTGATAACTTGTTGCTTGTTTGGTTTTGATCCGGTTCTGTCCCTTTTACGAGTTCTGCCTGTCCCTCTTGTACGACGCCGCTCTTTCGTGCATGACTCTCTGCTTGTGACTTGACTACTCTCTGCTCGTTCCTTTGGTACCACACCGCTCTCTCGTGTATGACCTCTGCTTGCCTGACCTGTGTTTTCCTCTCCTCTACTACAGTATTCCTGCAGTAGGTACATCTCATCATCTGCAGTAGTAGAATGCTAAGCCCCACCCCCTGCAGTCACATGATCCTAGGTCCTGGTACTTGGTCATCTTCTTCAGGGTCATCTTTTTGGTCTTCTTCGGGGTGGTCTTCCGGGTCGTCGTCTTCAGGGTCATCGTTTTCGTGGTAGTCGTCTTCTTCGGGGTGGTCTTCAGGGTCGTCGTCAGGGAGTTCCAGAGTGATAACCAAAAACCATTACCAAAAGCTTGAACTTGGAAATGTAGCAGAAGGTACAAGAAGGCTGAGGAACTGCCGAGAACCAGCTGACGGTACTGGAACCCGAATGGGTAGCAGAAGGAACAAGAGCCAATGGCACTATCGAGGACCAGCTGACGGTACTGGAACCCGGATGGGTAGCAGAAGGTACCCATAAAAAACAAAGTTGCAAGGCAACGAGCCTGCCGCAGTTACCGAAACCCACAGTCCTAAAGGGGGTGCTTGTCCTATTGGCACTACGGAACCAGCCTTTGTTGCCAGATCCCGCAGCCCACATAGGAAGCCCATAAACTGCAGGCACCATAGACTCTGCTAACCCGACCGCAACACGACAGGACAATGTATTGCTGGCAAAGTGACGTTGACACTACCCGGAAACAGCAGGCGTGCTGGAACCAGGCTGGGGAGGAGGGAGTACCCGTGCCAAAAACAATGCCGGGAAACAGCTGGCGGTGCTGGAACCCAGTGAAAATACTACAAACAGAGTGGAGACAGAGGCCTAATTGGAGCTAGTATAAAATCTGTAGTTGTGTGAGTGTGGACAGAGCAAGAGAAATTGCCGGACACACATCTGGGGATCAGATAACATTTCTGAACACCAATAACACTGGAGAATATGGTGACTGTGCAGACAGCACTTCTGAGCAGCAACTGGCGATGTTGGAGCCCAGGGTCAGTAAGGTTGTAGGCTGAGGCCTAATTTCATCAAGTTTAATATCGGTTGTAGACTACTACTGATTTTAAACGTGCTCCAATTAGGCCTCTGGCTCCACTCTGTCTCTAGTATTTACCCTGGCCTCCTACTAGTAGTGGGAATGTGGACAGAGCAGGAGACATTGCCAGACACACATCAGGGGATCAGCTGACGTTACTGAACCCCAGTAACACAGGAACAAGTGATGATTGTGCAGATGGCACTTCTGAGCAGCAACTGGCGGTGTTGGAGGCCAGGGTAAATACTAGAGACAGAGTGGAGCCAGAGGCCTATTTGGAGCAAGTTTGAAATCAGTAGTAGTGTGAATGTGGAGGCAGCAGGAGACTTTGCCGGACACACAGCAGGGGAGCAGCTGGCCTTACTGAACCCCACTAACACTGGAGCTTGTGGTTTTTCTCTGTGCAGACGGCACTTCTGAGCAGCAACTGGCAGTGTTGGAGCCCAGGGTCAATCATGGTGTAGGCTGAGGCCTATTTGGAGCAAGTTTGAAATCAGTAGTAGTGTGAATGTGGAGGCAGCAGCAGACTTTGCAGGACACACAGCAGGGGAGCAGCTGGCCTTACTGAACCCCACTAACACAGGAGCTAGTGTTTTTTTCTGTTCAGACGGCACTTCTGAGCAACAACTGGTGATGTTGGAGCCCGGATCAATCATGGTGTAGGCTGAGGGCAACTTGGAGCACGTTTAAAATGTGATGTAGTGTGATTTTGGAGAGAGGAGGAGATATTGCCGTACACACAGCAGGGGAGCAGCTGGCATTACTGAATCCCACTAACAAAGGAGCTAGTGTTTTTTTCTGTGCATATGGCACTTCTGAGCAACAACTGGCGGTGTTGGAGCCCAGGGATTACAGTTCAGGTGGTAGAAACATGAACACAACAGGAGACCTGGATACTGTTGCCAGCCAATTATTTATTCTGGAAGAGGACTGGCAAATTCCGGAGAGATCCAGGCCTTGTTCATTTTCAGAAAAGTAAGCCAATCAACATTATTGGAGGATAGTCGCATGCAACGGTCTGTTAGTACACCACCTGCGGCACTAAAGATGCATTCA
Organism: Dendrobates tinctorius; assembly: GCF_039654945.1. NCBI lineage: Eukaryota > Metazoa > Chordata > Amphibia > Anura > Dendrobatidae > Dendrobates > Dendrobates tinctorius. The sequence continues at coordinate 2,853,702 of NW_027361768.1, forward strand.
GATAATACACTAGCAGCAGGGCAAGCCAGCACCTCCAATGCATACTGGCTAAGCTCTGGCCATGTATCCAGCTTAGAGACCCAAAACTTGAAAGGGGAAGAGCCGTCTGGGAGAACACTGACAGAGCAAGACATGTAGTCTGTCACCATCTGACGGAAACGTTGCCTCCTGCTGACTGGAGCCGTCTGTGATGGTGTAGACATTTGTGGCGGGCACAGAAAACTTTGCCACATTTGGGCCATACTGGTCTTGCCTTGTGCTGAGGCGCTGCCTCTGCTCCCTCTTTGTGCAGAGCTTCCTCCACTGCCTCGACGCACAGAGCTGCTTTGTAAAGCACTAGCAGCACTGCTCTTGGGTGGAATGGAGAACATGATGGAATGCACCAGTGTATCTTGGTACTCCCGGTTCAACGGTGTTAGAAGGCTTTGTAAGTTGTCCCGTAGCGAGGATCTAGGAGGGTGTACACCCAATAATCAGCCGTGTTGAGAATGTGGGCACTTCAGCATGAAATCAACCATGTGCTGCAGACTCCCAACTGCCCAAGAAATGCTGTCCCCTGCTTGAGGCGTTATCTCTGCCTGCTCTGCATCACCCCACCCTTGCTGTACATACTGACTACTAGAGAATTGTGTACCTCCCTCCTCTGGAGAGATGTCTTCCTCCTCCATTGACTCCTCCTCATCCTCCTCACAAACTGTCCCCTGCCTAGGCCTTTGTGAGGAACCACGTTGCTCAGACTGTCCAGAAGCAGATGACATTTGTGACTCCTCATCCTCCACCTCTTCCAAAACCTCCTCCCTTAGTGCTTGCAGTGTTTTTTGAAGCAGGCAGATAAGGGGGACTGTCATGCTGACTAGTGCATCATCTGCACTCGACATCTGCGTGGAATCATCTAAGGCACGCAAAAGGAGGCAGATGTCATTGCAAAGAGACCCACTCAGTGGTGCTGAAGTGAGACCGGCGCACAGTGCGACTTGTTTGCGCCTGATGCAGCTGGTACTCTATGACTGCTGCCTGCTGCTCACACAACCGCTCCAACATATGTAACGTTGAATTCCACCTGGTGGGTAGGTCACATATGATGCGATGTTCCGGAAGGCGGAATCAGTGCTGCAGAGCTGCAATGCGCGATCTTGCCATGCTGGAATGCCGCAAGTCAGCGCACTCTATGCGGACCATGTGCAGCAGTGCATCAAGATCCGGATAGTCCCTCAGAAAGCTCTGCACGACCAAGTTGAGCACATGTGCCAGACATGGGATGTGAGTGAGATTGCCTAGGCCCAGAGCTGCCACCAGATTTCGGCCATTGTCACACACTACCAAGCCTGGCTGGAGATTTGCTGGCACAAACCACACGTCGCTCTCCTGCTTGATGGCATTCCAGAGCTCCTGCACTGTGTGGCTTCGATTCCCCAAAGAAATTAATTTCAGTACGGCCTGTTGACATTTGGCCACGGCTGTGCTCATATCGGTCATAACAGGCTCCTGCAGCGCTGATTCTGAGGAACTGGAGTATGAGGAGGAGTCAATGTGTACAGACTGGATTCCTGCAATCCCTGGAGTTGGCAGAACACGTACAGCGCCACTCTCAAGATCTGTACCCGGCTCCACAATATTAACCCAATGGGCAGTGAGGGAAAGGTATCGTCCCTGTCCATGGTTACTGGTCCACGCATCGGTGGTCAGGTGGACCTTGCTACTGACGGCATTTAGTAGCGCATGTTTCATTTTTCCCTCCACATGCTTTTGCAGGGCAGGGACGGCTTGCCTGCTGAAATAAAAGCGGCTGGGCACGGTGTATTGTGGGACTGCCAATGCCATGAAGTAACGGAAGGTGTCAGTCTCCACCAGCCTGAATGAGAGCATTTCAAGGGCCTGTAGTTTGGCAATGCCAGCATTCAGTGCTTGTGCTCGGGGATGGTTTGCCGAGTCTGGCCGCCTTTTCTCCCATGCCTGTGCTACTGATGGCTGTAGAGTGGCCTGGGAGTGTGAGGATGACAGGGAACGTGGTGCTATGGGTGGACTGTCACTGGGTCTCTGGACAACAGTGCCAGAGGTTCTTCCATGGCGATCCTGTGAGGAAGCCGAACCAGATGTGTGAGAGCTGGAGGAAGAGGCTACTTCACGAGCTGAAGAGGTGGGAGGTGGTGCTCTAGGTTGGCCTACGTATTCAGTGTGTCTTTGTAACTCCACCATGTGCTTGGTCCGCACGTTTCCACATATTTGTGGTATTGCGGTTGCTGACACTTATCCCTCTTTTGACTTTCTGATTACACAGCTTGCATTTGACAAAACAAATGTCATCTGCAACTATGTCAAAAAAGGACCACGCACTGCAAGTCCTGGGAGCGCCCGTTTTGGGTTTTGGAAGAGGAATGCTCCTAACAGGTGCCGAAGTGGAGGCTACAGGCAACCAAGCCTGCCCCCTCCCTCTCCCTCCTGTTTTGGCCGTTCGGGGTTATCTCTTCCTCAGAGCTGCTTCCACCACCTTCCTGTTCCACACGCCATGATGGGTCAAGGACCTCATCATCTACACTCCCCTCTTCAAACACCTGCTTCTCCTGGGTAGTCTCGCCAGCACCATACGCACCAGAAAGTGGCAACTGAGTCTTATCATCATTTAATGTGTACTGAGGTGTGCTGTTCAGAGGGACAAAGCAGTTGCGCATCACTGCATACTCCCTCTTCTTCACATTCTAGAATGCTACTTGGTTGGCCCCCTCTTTCCAAGCCAACAGATTCAGAGAACAGAAGTAGAGAATGAGATGGCTCCTTGTTGTGAGTTCATTTTCCCCTTCGTCACTGAGGTCTGGTGAACTCCCTATTCTGGTGAGTGAAGGTAGTGAGCCTGATTATCAGGCACCTGAGCCTAAAGATGATGATTGGCTGAGTGGAGTCACTGACTGGATATAAGGCTGCCGACGCCCTTCTGCCCTGCGGGTGATTTCTCTGTGGACTTCTAGGACACCAGTCTGATTCCTGCTCCTCTAAAGCTAAGTTTGCTGCTTTGCCTTTTTGCATTTGTGTTTTGTTTTTTGCCTTGCTTTTCTGGATTCTGCCATTCCCTGCTGGGGTGAGCTGAATCTCCTTTTGCCTGTTGCTCTGTCTTCAGAATATTCCTGAGTACTGACAGTCTTTTTGAAGCCTAGCGTCTTCAGGGCCTTTTTCACTGTCAGTCTGTTGGCTCTTATTTTCATAGAGTTTTTCACGGATTGCAGACAGCAGCCTTCCTGTCCTTTCCTAACTACTTAGCTTGGGCCCCGTCTTTGCTCAGTCTATCTTTCTGTCTGTGTTGTGTTCTTTCTTCTTGCTTCACCGTCATTATATGTGGGGGGCTGCCTTTTGCTTTGGGGTCTGCTCTGGGGCAGTTTAGATTTCCCTTTCTGTCTTTAAGCTATCTATTCCTCCGGCTGTGATCGAGGGGTCTAGGGCATCGTAGGAACCCCCCACGGCTACTGCTAGTTGTGTTGATAGGTTCAGGGGTCTGCAATCCGATAGCTGCCAACCTCTCTGATTTTCTGGACCTAGCTTGCATTTCTGTTTTTGCCTCCTGCGGTGACTCAATCATAACAGAATCACCCGCCATACCGCAGATTCTAGGGTACTCAATAGCAGGAAAGAATTGTGTTTTAAAAAAAAAAAAAAAAAAAAAAAAGTGTGTATATTCTTTCCTCTATATCTCTGAGGCCGCAGGGGGAATTTTTTTTTTTCTCTCAATGGAGATAAAGCAATTATCTGATCGTGTGGAGCAGCTCGCTGCGGAAGTGCCAGGAATTTCCGCATATCTTGCTCGTTCGCATGCTGTTGAACCAAAGATCCCTATACCTGATGTATTTTTTGGGGATCGATCTAAATTTTTGAGTTTCAAAAATAATTGTAAATTATTTTTTGCATTGAAGCCTAACTCGTCAGGGAGCTCTGCGCAGCAGGTTAAAATTGTCATCTCTTTGCTGCGTGGCGATCCCCAGGATTGGGCGTTTTCTTTGAAACCAGATGATCCTATTCTGACTAATGTGAACGCAATCTTTCAAGCCTTGGGGTTGTTGTATGACGAACCTAATGCTATTGATAAGGCTGAAAAGACCCTGTTGGCATTGAACCAGGGTCGAGATTCTGCAGAGTTGTACTGTCAAAAGTTCCGAAAGTGGGCGGTCCTTACTACCTGGAATGATAATGCCTTGGCTGCTCTCTTTCGGAAGGGTTTGTCAGAAGCTGTAAAAGATACTATGGTGGGATTTCCTGTTCCCTCTGGTCTGGACGATTCTATGTCATTAGCCATTCAGGTTGATCGACGTTTACGTGAACGCAGGATTGCACGAGAGGTGTTGCCACCGGTTGAACAGACATCTGAACCTCTGCAATGTGATAGAGTTTTGTCTAAGGCGCAACGTCAGGAGTTCAGAAGGCGTAATAAGCTGTGTTTTTTCTGTGGAGATGCCTCGCATATTATTTCTGTTTGTCCTAAACGAGAGAAACGCTTTGCACAACATGTTTTCTGTTGGTGGTGTTCAACCTAAGTTTCTTCTGGCAATTACTCTGATCTGCTCCCTGTCCACATTTTCCGCCAAGGCTTTTGTGGATTCGGGAGCAGCGCTAAACCTAATGGACTTGGATTTTGCTAAACGTTGTGGATTTCCGATGACACCTCTGCAGACGCCTATCCCTTTGAGGGGGATTGATGCTACTCCTTTGGCGAAAAATAAACCTCAGTTTTGGACCCAGGTGGTCATGCGGTTCACCCCAGACCATCAAGAAAATTGCAGATTTTTGGTGTTGCATGGTCTGCATGATGCCGTTGTTATGGGGTTTCCCTGGTTGCAAATTCATAATCCAGTTTTGGATTGGAAATCTGTGTCTGTGGTGAGTTGGGGTTGTCGGTGTGCCTTTAGTGAGCCTCCGGTTTTTTCCACCTCTCCTCAGTCGCATGATGTTCCTGACTATTTGGCGGACTTTTATGATGTATTTAGTGAGAATGAGTCTGCGTCCTTGCCTCCTCATAGGAGTTATGATTGTGCAATTGAACTGAGCCCGGGGTGTAAATTTCCCAAGGGTCGGCTCTTCAATTTATCTGTACCCGAGCACGAGGCTATGCGGTCCTATATTAAGGAGGCGTTGGAGAAGGGTCATATTAGACCATCCTCTTCACCCTTAGGTGCCGTTTTTTTTGTGGCCAAAAAGGATGGTTCTTTAAGGCCTTGTATTGATTATCGTGCCCTCAACAAAATTACTATTAAATATCAGTATCCTTTACCCCTGATTTCGGATCTATTCTCTAGAGTTAGAGGTGCTTGCTGGTTTACCAAGCTTGACCTCAGGGGGGCGTATAATCTTATCCGCATTAAGCAGGGGGATGAATGGAAGATGGCGTTTAATACTCCGGAGGGACATTTTGAGTACCTGGTGATGCCTTTTGGACTCACTAATGCCCCTTCTGTCTTCCAGTGCTTCAAGAATGATATTTTCCGAGACTTTGTCGATAAATTTTTGATTATCTATCTGGATGATATTTTGATCTTCTCCAAGGATTGGGATTCTCATGTGGAACATATTCGGACTGTGTTCCGGATCTTGAGGGAGAATTCCCTGTATGTCAAAGGATCGAAATGCCTTTTTGGAGTACAAAGGATTTCATTTTTGGGATTTATTTTGTCTCCGTCAACTATTGAAATGGACCCGGCCAAGGTACAGGCCATTTATGATTGGGTTCAGCCCACTTCTTTGAAGGCCCTCCAGAAGTTTTTGGGTTTTGCTAATTTTTATCGGAAATTTATAGCAAAATTTTCTAGTATTGCCAAGCCATTGACTGATCTGACTAAGAAGGGTGCTGATGTGTTGAATGGGTCTCCGGAGGCTGTTGCTTCCTTTCAGGAGCTGAAGCGGAGATTTACCTCTGCCCCGGTTTTGCGGCAACCTGATGTCTCACTCCCGTTCCAGGTAGAGATGGATGCTTCTGAGATTGGTGCAGGAGCTGTTTTGTCCCAAAATGATCCTGTAACATCTAAGATGAATCCCTGTGCTTTCTTTTCCCGAAAGTTCTCTCCATCTGAACGTAACTATGATGTGGGGAATCGGGAACTGTTGGCCATGAAATGGGAATTTGAGGAGTGGAGACATTGGATGGAGGGAGCTAAACATCAAGTTGTGGTCCTCACTGACCACAAGAATTTGATTTACCTAGAGTCGGCTAAATGCTTGAACCCTAGACAGGCTAGGTGGGATCTGGTGAGTCGCTCTTTTTGGTGGCCCTCCTTGTCTCGTGATGTCAGGAATTTTGTGCAGTCCTGTGGGACGTGCTCCCGGTCTAAATCGTGTTCTCGCTGTAGTGGGTTGTTGATGCCTTTGCCTGTCCCCAGGAGGCCGTGGACCCATATTTCAATGGATTTCATCTCTGATATGCCGGCCTCTCAAAGAATGACTGTTATTTGGGTGATTTGTGATAGGTTCTCTAAGATGGTTCATCTTGTACCACTCCCTAAGTTGCCGTCTTCCTCTGAGTTGGTGCCCCTGTTTTTGCAACAGGTGGTTCGCTTGCATGGGATTCCTGAGAACATTGTATCTGACAGAGGAGTTCAGTTTGTGTCTAGATTTTGGAGGACTTTCTGTTCCAAGCTGGGAATTCAGTTGTCCTTCTCCTCTGCTTTTCACCCTCAGACCAATGGGCAGACGGAGAGAACAAACCAGACCTTGGAGTCGTATTTGAGATGTTTTATTTCCGCTGATCAGGATGATTGGGTTTCATTTTTGCCCTTGGCCGAATTTGCTTTAAATAATAGAGCTAGTTCTGCCACTTTGATGTCACCTTTTTTTTGTAACTTTGGGTTTCATCCTCGATTTTCTTGAGGGCAGGTGGAGCCCTCTGCCTGCCCAGGTGTTGACACTGTGGTGGAGAGAATGCACCAGATCTGGGACCAAGTGGTGGATAAGTTATCTCTCTCCCAGGAAAAGGCCCAGCGGTTTTCCAATCGACATAGGACCATTGGTCCCCAGTTTAAGATTGGTGATATGGTGTGGTTATCATCAAAAAATATTGCTATGAAGGTGGCTTCTCCTAAGTTTAAGCATAGATTTATTGGACCTTACAAGATTTTGGAGATTATTAATCCGGTCTCTTTTCGTTTGGCTCTTCCTGTCACATTTAAAATCCATAATGTGTTCCATAAGTCCTTGTTGAAGAGGTTTGTTGAACCAGTTGTTCCTGGGGTGGCACCTCCGGACCCTGTATTGGTTGAAGGTAACATGGAATATGAGGTAGAGAAAATACTGGATTCCCATCTGGCTAGACGGAGACTCCAGTATTTGGTTAAGTGGAAGAGTTATGGTCAGGAGGACAATTCCTGGGTCTCTGTGTCAGAGACACCGCACTACACTTGCTCACAGAGCCAGTGCGCGTGTCCTGAGTACAGAAGCAGTGCTAAACGAGGTACAGGAGGGATAAACAGACGGGAGGTCAGACAAAGCCAAAGGTCATACACAGGATCACAGTATAGTATTAGGGATGAGACAGAGCGGATAATCATGGCCAAGCAGAGATCAAAACCAAACAGACATAGGAAGTACCAGGCAGAATCCAAAGCGATATCCAGGAAACAGACCGAGTCATACACAGAGAATCAAGTAACCAGAACACAGCACAAACACATTCAGGGGTCACCACACAATGCCAAGGGCGAAAGTATAACTGACAGGGATGGGAGCATCCTGAGGCTATAAGAAGCCTCCCCCAGAACCAGGGAGAGGCCACAATCATAGCCCCAGGTGTGCAGGTAAGCCTGCACTGGAATCACAACCTTTAACCCCAGAAATTCCAGTCGTCAGTACTGGTTCCATACATTAACCCCACGTGTGTGAGTCAAACCCGCACTGAGATCATGATAGTACCCCCCTCTCAACGGGGGGCCTCTGGACCCCCAGGCTTGCCCGGGTACTTAGCATGGAAAGCCCGCACCAGGCGATCAGCATGCATCAACCGGGCCGGTACCCAGGACCTGTTCTCCGGTCCATACCCCTTCCAATGAACCAGGTACTGTACCAACCGCCGTACCAACCTGGAATCTAAGATATGACCAACCTCGTACTCCACCTGCCCCTCGACCAAAACAGGAGGAGCAGCAGGCTCGGAGTCTCCCCGGACTGCTTCTAAAGGTTTCAGTAGAGATTTGTGGAAGACGTTAGGGATCTTGAAAGAGGGTGGAAGGCACAGCCTATACGCCACTGGATTGATTTTTTCCACAATCTTGTATGGGCCAATGAATTTGGGTCCCAACTTTGCTGACGGAATCTTTAACTTAATGTTTCGTGTGGAGAGCCAAACTCTCTCTCCCACCTGAAACATGGGACCAGGTGTTCGTTTCCTGTCCGCGAAAAACTTATACCTGCCTTGAGACCCAGATATACGCCGCTGGACTTCTGCCCATGTATCTTTTAACCGCTGAACAGAGTCCTCAGCCCCGGGACACCCCGAATCCAGACGAGAAAACTCACCGAAATGAGGACTGAACCCATAATTGATCAAAAAAGGAGTCATACCCGTGGATTGACTCACCCGACTATTGAAGGCAAATTCAGCCAACGGCAGTGCATCGCACCAGTCATTCTGTCTAGCAGAGGTCAGACACCTGAGGATCTGTTCCAGGGACTGGTTAGTGCGCTCTGTCTGCCCATTGCTTTCAGGATGGTATGCAGACGAAAAGGACAGAGACATACCTAATTTTTTGCAGAAAGCACGCCAAAACTTAGCCACAAACTGCACACCACGATCAGACACCACATTCAGGGGTACCCTATGCAACCGGATCACATGCTGCACAAACAACCTGGACAACGTCTCAGCTGATGGTAGTGCGGACAGGGGTACGCAATGAGCCTGCTTAGAAAACCTGTCCACCACTACCCATACCACTGTATTACCCTTAGATGGAGGGAGATTGGTAATAAAATCCATGGATAAGTGAGTCCATGGCCTTTCGGGCACTGCCAAGGGTATCAGCTCCCCTGCCGGCCGGCTATAATAATAATAATAATAATAAATTTTATTTTTATAGCGCCGACATATTCCGCAGCACTTTACATTTCAGAGGGGATTTGTACAGACAATAGACATTACAGCATAACAATAATCACATACAGTAGATTATAACACATACCAAGAGGAAAGAGGGCCCTGCTCGCAAGCTTACAGTCTATGAGGAAAGAGGGAGACACGAAAGGTAGGTGGTAACAGTTACCCTGAATTGTATGGACCAGTCATAATGTTAAGTGTGTAACAGTACAGACACAGAGGGCTAATGGAGGCATAAAGCATGTGGGAACATGATGCGGGGAACCTGGTTATGGTAAAACTTTTGGCTCTGCCACACAGGGATAGATTAGGTTAATGTGTTGGGGTGGTAGGCCAGTCTGAATAAATGCGTTTTCAGGACACGCTTAAAATTGTGGGGATTGAGGACTAATCGTATTGACCTGGGAAGTGCATTCCAAAGAATTGGTGCGGCACGTGTAAAGTCTTGGAGACGGGAGTGGGATGTTCTGACTATTGAGGATGCTAATCTCAGGTCATCAGCAGAACGGAGGGCGCGGGTAGGGTGGTATACTGAAACAAGGGAGGAGATGTAGGGTGGTGCTGAGCCATGGAGGGCTTTGTGAGTGAGGGTAATAAGTTTATACTGAATTCTGGAGTGGATGGGTAGCCAGTGTAATGACTGGCACAAGGTAGAGGCATCAGTGTAACGATTGGTGAGGAATATGATCCTGGCTGCAGCATTCAAGACAGATTGGAGGGGGGAGAGTTTGGTAAGAGGGAGACCGATTAGAAGAGAGTTACAATAGTCGAGACGAGAATGAATAAGAGAAACAGTAAGAGTTTTTGCAGAGTCAAAGGTAAGAAAAGGTCGAATTCTAGAAATGTTTTTGAGGTGCAGATGACAAGAGCGAGCCAGTGATCGAATGTGGGGGGCAAAGGAAAGCTCGGAATCAAGTATGACCCCAAGACAGCGGGCCTGTTGCTGGGGAGTAATAGTGGAACCACACACAGAAATGGCAATGTCGGGTATAGGTACATTAATAGAGGGAGGAAACACCAGGAGTTCAGTCTTTGACAGGTTCAGTTTCAGATATAGTGAGGACATGATATTAGACACAGCGTTTAGACAATCGCCGGTGTTTTCTAGAAAGGCTGTCGTGATGTCAGGAGAAGAAGCGTATAATTGGGTGTCATCAGCATAGAGATGGTACTGGAAACCAAATCTACTGATTGTTTGACCAATAGGGGCAGTGTACAAGGAGAAGAGGAGGGGACCTAGAACCGATCCTTGGGGGACCCCAACAGTAAGGGGAAAATGAGAGGAGGAGGAACCGGCAAAAGATACAGTAAAGGAGCGGTCGGAGAGATAGGAGGAGAACCAGGAGAGAACGGTATCCTTGAGGCCAATGGAACGGAGCATAGTGAGGAGGAGCTGATGATCCACAGTGTCGAATGCTGCAGAGAGATCCAAGAGAATTAGCATGGAGTAATGACCATTTGATTTAGCTGTTAGCAGATCATTAGAGACTTTAGTGAGGGCAGTTTCAGTGGAGTGTAAAGAGCGGAAACCGGATTGGAGAGGGTCGAGAAGAGAGTTTTCTGAGAGATAGCGGATAAGACGGGAGTGGACCAGGCGTTCCAGGAGTTTAGAGATGAAGGGAAGATTAGAGACAGGTCTATAGTTAGCGGCACAGTTTTGGTCGAGGGATGGTTTTTTAAGTAGTGGATGTATGATGGCATGCTTAAATGAGAAGGGAAAAATACCAGAAGAGAGAGAGAGGTTAAATATTTTAGTTAGGTGAGGGGTGACAGCAGGGGAAAGGGACTGAAGGAGCTGTGACGGAAATGGGTCACTGGTGCAAGTAGTTGGGTGAGAAGATGCAAGGAGCCTGCTTACTATGAGAGCTTTTAGAACGAGCGCAGACCCCACAACCAGCAATGAATTTTTTTATGTCCGAACCAAGGGTAGGCCACCAAAAGATCCTAGCCACCGCCAGACGTGTGGCCGAAATACCAGGGTGAGCACTCAGCTTGGATTCATGGAACTCCTGCAAGAGTTTCAGGCGAAGTTGCTCTGGGACAAACAACTTCCCCTCCGGCTTGGCCGCCGGGGCCAGCGACTGGGCTCCCTGAATCTCCCATTCCAATTCAGATGAGACCTCTGCTATCACAACCCCAGGGTGAAGAATGGAGGACGGTGGCTCAGGGGGCGACACCGGCTGAAAACTGCGTGATAAGGCGTCAGCCTTGACATTCTTAGACCCTGGACGAAACGTAATCGTAAACTGAAAACGGGAAAAAAAAAGTGACCAACGGGCCTGTCTGGGCGATAGTCTTTTAGCAGACTCAATGTACGACAAATTTTTGTGATCCGTGATCACCGTAACCGGGTGACTGGCCCTCTCCAAAAAGTGCCTCCATTCTTCAAACGCCAATTTGACCGCAAGAAGCTCTCTATTGCCTACATCGTAATTTCTTTCCGCAGCAGAGAACTTCTTGGAAAAGAAAGCACATGGCCTGAGGTTGGTTAGAGTGGCAGGCCCTTGGGACAACACCGCCCCCACCCCCACCTCAGAGGCGTCCACTTCCACGATGAATGGTTTGGATGGATCTGGCTGCACTAACACAGGAGCAGACATAAAACATTTTTTCAGCGTTGCAAAGGCCTCTTTTGCGAGCGAGGACCAATTTCTCACATCCGCACCTTTGCATGTAAGATCCGTGAGAGGTTTGACCACTTGCGAAAACCCCCGGATAAATTTGCGGTAATAATTGGCGAACCCCAAGAAGCGCTGAAGACCCTTAAGATCTCGGGGTTGCACCCAATCCGCAATGGCCTGCACCTTCTTGGGGTCCATGTGAAAACCCTTACCGGATACAATTAACCCCAAAAAGGACAACTCTTGTACACAGAATACACATTTCTCCAATTTGGCATACAAATGATTTTCTCTAAGCCTTTGGAGCACAGTTCGTACATGTTCCAAATGAGAATACTTGTCGGGGGAATATATCAAAATATCATCTAAGTAGATAACAACAAAACGACCAATTAGATCTGAGAATACCACGTTGATGAAATTCTGAAATATGACAGGGGCGTTGGTAAGACCAAACGGCATGACTAAATTTTCAAATAGTCCCTCGGTCGTGAGGAACGCGGTTTTCCATTCATCCCCCTCCCAGACCCTTATCAAATTATATGCCCCCCGAAGGTCCAGTTTAGAAAACCACTTTGCCCCTGATAGTTGGTTACATAAATCGAGAATCAACGGAAGGGGGTACGTTGTTATGAATGAGTAGGAGGCAAAAGCAGAAATACAAGCTAAGTCCAGAAAACCAGAGAAGTTGGCAACTATCAGATTGCAGACCCCTGAACCTATCAACACAACTAGCAGTAGCCGTGGGGGGTTCCTACGATGCCCTAGACCCCTCGATCACAGCCGGAGAAATACATAGGCCTAAAGAAAGAAAGGGGAAATCTAAACTGCCCCAGAGCAGACCCCAAAGCAATAGGTAGCCCCCAACATATAATGACGGTGAAGCAAGATGAAAACACTAACACAGACAGAAAGATAGACTGAGCAAAGGCGGGGCCACAAAACTACCTAGACAGGAAAGGACAGGAAGGCTGCTGTCTGCAATCTGCCAAAACCCTATCAAAAACATAAGCCAACCAGCTGATATGAAAAAGGCCCTGAAGCAGCTAGGCTTCAAAAACTGAATCAGCACTCAGGTATTTTCAGAAGACAGAGCTAAATGAATTCAGCACACCCCAGCATGAAATGGCAGAAATCCAGAAAAACAAAGCAAAAACAAAGTCAAAGCACAAAAGCAAAAGGCCGAGCAGCAAACTTAGCTTTGGAGGAGCAGGAATTCAGACTGGTCTCCAAGGATCCCACAGAGAAATCATCCGCAGGGCAGAAGGGCGTCGGCAGCTTTATATCCAGTCCGTAACTCCACTCAGCCAGTCACAATCATCAGCCTCAGGTGTTTGACAATCAGGCTCACTACCTTTCTTTACCAGAAGAGGGAGTTCCTCAGGCCTCAGTAATGAAGGGGAAAATGAACTCACAACAGTGCCTCCCCCTTGAGGAGGGGTCACCGAACCCTCAACTATGCCACCAGGGCGATCAGGGTGAGCCCGATGAAAGGCACGCACCAATCGTTTGGCATGAATATCAGAGGCGGAGACCCAGGAATTATCCTCCTGACCATAACCCTTCCACTTAACCAAATACTGGAGTCTCCGTCTAGCCAGACGGGAATCCAGTACTCTCTCTACCTCATACTCCATGTTACCTTCAACCAATATAGGGTCTGGAGGTGCCACGCCCGGAACAACAGGTTCAACAAACCTCTTCAACAAAGATTTATGGAACACATTATGGATTTTAAATGTGACAGGAAGAGCCAAACGAAAAGAGACCGGATTAATAATCTCCACAATCTTGTAAGGTCCAATAAATCTAGGCTTAAACTTAGGAGAAGCCACCTTCATAGCAATATTTTTTGATGATAACCACACCATATCACCAACCTTAAACTGGGGACCAATGGTCCTATGTCGGTTGGAAAACCGCTGGGCCTTCTCCTGGGAGAGAGATAACTTATCCACCACTTGGTCCCAGATCTGGTGCATTCTCTCCACCACAGTGTCAACACCTGGGCAGGCAGAGGGCTCCACCTGCCCTCAAGAAAATCGAGGATGAAACCCAAAGTTACAAAAAAAAGGTGACATCAAAGTGGCAGAACTAGCTCTATTATTCAAAGCAAATTCGGCCAAGGGCAAAAATGAAACCCAATCATCCTGATCAGCAGAAATAAAACATCTCAAATATGACTCCAAGGTCTGGTTTGTTCTCTCTGTCTGCCCATTGGTCTGAGGGTGAAAAGCAGAGGAGAAGGACAACTGAATTCCCAGCCTGGAACAGAAAGTTCTCCAAAATCTCGACACAAACTGCACTCCTCTGTCAGATACAATGTTCTCAGGAATCCCGTGCAAACGAACCACCTGTTGTAAAAACAGGGGCACCAACTCAGAGGAAGACGGCAACTTAGGGAGTGGTACAAGATGAACCATCTTAGAGAACCTATCACAAATCACCCAAATAACAGTCATCCTCTGAGAGACAGGCATATCAGAGATGAAATCCATTGAAATATGAGTCCATGGCCTTTTGGGGACAGGCAAAGGCATCAACAACCCACTAGAGCGAGAACACGATTTAGACCAGGAGCAAGTCCCACAGGACTGCACAAAATTCCTGACATCACGAGACAAGGAGGGCCACCAAAAAAACCGACTCACCAGATCTCTAGTACCAAAAATACCTGGATGACCAGCCAAAGCAGAGCAATGAACTTCAGACATCACTCTCTTCTTCCACTGGTCAGGAACATACAACTTTCCACTGGGACAACGCTCAGGTTTGTCCTCCTGGAACTCTTCCAGAGCACGTCTCAAATCAGGCGAGATGGCAGAAAGAACTACCCCTTCGCCTAAGATGGTAGCAGGCTTGGTCACCACAGGAGAATCAGCAAGGAAGCTCCTAGAGAGGGCGTCTGCCTTGACATTCTTTGTTCCAGGAAGAAAAGAAACCACAAAATCAAAACGTGTAAAAAACAAGGCCCACCTAGCCTGTCTAGGGTTCAAGCGCTTAGCCGACTCTAGGTAAATCAAATTCTTGTGGTCAGTGAGGACCACGACTTGATGCTTAGCTCCCTCCAACCAATGTCTCCACTCCTCAAATGCCCATTTCATGGCCAACAGTTCCCGATTCCCCACATCATAGTTACGTTCAGATGGAGAGAACTTTCGGGAAAAGAAAGCACAGGGATTCATTTTAGATGTTACAGGATCCTTTTGGGACAAAACATCTCCTGCACCAATCTCAGAAGCATCCACCTCTACCTGGAATGGAAGTGAGACATCAGGTTGCCGCAAAACCGGGGCGGAGGTGAATCTTCGCTTCAACTCCTGAAAAGAAGAAACAGCCTCCGGAGACCAATTTAACACATCAGCACCCTTTTTAGTCAAATCAGTCAATGGCTTGGCAGTACTAGAAAATTTTG
Organism: Dendrobates tinctorius; assembly: GCF_039654945.1. Classification (NCBI taxonomy): domain Eukaryota; kingdom Metazoa; phylum Chordata; class Amphibia; order Anura; family Dendrobatidae; genus Dendrobates; species Dendrobates tinctorius. Next base: position 2,868,796 of record NW_027361768.1, read on the forward strand.
CTATAAATTTCCGATAAAAATTAGCAAAACCCAAAAACTTCTGGAGGGCCTTCAAAGAAGTGGGCTGTTACAGGATCCTTTTGGGACAAAACATCTCCTGCACCAATCTCAGAAGCATCCACCTCTACCTGGAATGGAAGTGAGACATCAGGTTGCCGCAAAACCGGGGCGGAGGTGAATCTTCGCTTCAACTCCTGAAAAGAAGAAACAGCCTCCGGAGACCAATTTAACACATCAGCACCCTTTTTAGTCAAATCAGTCAATGGCTTGGCAATACTAGAAAATTTTGCTATAAATTTCCGATAAAAATTAGCAAAACCCAAAAACTTCTGGAGGGCCTTCAAAGAAGTGGGCTGAATCCAATCGTGAATGGCCTGTACCTTGGCCAGGTCCATTTCAATAGTTGACGGGGACAAAATAAATCTCAAAAAAGAAATCCTCTGTACTCCAAAAAGGCATTTAGATCCCTTGACATACAGGGAATTCTCCCTCAAGATCCGGAACACAGTCCGAATATGTTCCACATGAGAATCCCAATCCTTGGAGAAGATCAAAATATCATCCAGATAGATAATCAAAAATTTATCAACAAAATCTCGGAAAATATCGTTCATGAAGCACTGGAAGACAGAAGGGGCATTAGTGAGCCCAAAAGGCATCACCAGGTACTCAAAATGTCCCTCCGGAGTATTAAACGCCGTCTTCCATTCATCCCCATGCTTAATGCGAATAAGATTATACGCCCCCCTGAGGTCAAGCTTGGTAAACCAGCAAGCACATTTAACTCTGGAGAATAGATCAGAAATCAGGGGTAACGGATACTGATATTTAACAGTAATTTTGTTGATGGCACGATAATCAATACAAGGTCTTAATGATCCATCCTTTTTGGCTACTAAAAAAAACCGGCACCCAAGGGTGACGAGGATGGTCTAATATGACCCTTCTCCAACGCCTCCTTAATATAGGATCGCATAACCTCGTGCTCGGGTACAGATAAATTGAAGAGCCGACCCTTGGGGAATTTACACCCCGGGCTCAGTTCAATTGCACAGTCATAACTCCTATGAGGAGGCAGAGACGCAGACTCATTCTCACTAAATACATCATAAAAGTCCGCCAAATAATCAGGAACATCATGCAACTGAGGAGAGGTGGAAAACACCGGAGCCTCACTAAAGGCACACCGACAACCCCAACTCACCACAGACACAGATTTCCAATCCAAAACTGGATTATGAATCTGTAACCAGGGAAACCCCAGAACAATGGTATCATGCAGATTATGCAACACCAGAAATCTGCAATTTTCTTGATGGTCTGGGGCGACCCGCATTACCACCTGGGTCCAAAACTGGGGTTTATTTTTAGCCAAAGGAATAGCATCAATTCCCCTCAAAGGGATAGGCGTCTGCAGAGGTGTCATCGGAAATCCACAACGTTTAGCAAAATCCAAGTCCATTAGGTTTAGGGCTGCTCCCGAATCCACAAACGCCTTGGCGGAAAATGTGGACAGGGAGCAGATCAGAGTAATAGCCAGAAGAAACTTAGGTTGAACACCCCCAACAGAAAACGTGTGTGCAAAGCGTTTCTCTCGTTTGGGACAGACAGAAATAATATGCGAGGCATCTCCACAGAAAAAACACAACTTATTACGCCTTCTGAACTCCTGACGCTGCTCTGTGGAAAAAACTCTATCACATTGCATAGGTTCAGACATTTGTTCAACAGGTGGCAACACCTCTCGTGCAGCTTTGCGTTCGCGCAAACGCCGATCAACCTGAATGGCTAATGACATAGAATCGTCAAGACCAGAGAGAACAGGAAATCCCACCATAGTATCTTTTATGGCTTCTGACAACCCCTTCCGAAAGAGAGCAGCCAAGGCATTATCATTCCAGGTAGTAAGTACTGCCCACTTTCGGAATTTGACAGTACAATTCTGCAGAATCCTGACCCTGGCTCAATTCCAACAGGGTCGTTTCAGCCTGATCAAAGGCATTAGGTTCGTCATACAACAACCCCAAAGCTTGAAAGAATGCGTTCACATTAGTCAGAATAGGATCATCTGGTTTCAAAGAAAATGCCCAATCCTGGGGATCGCCACACAGCAAAGAGATGACAATTTTAACCTGCTGCGCGGAGCTCCCTGACGAGTTAGGCTTCAAGGCAAAAAATAATTTACAATTATTTTTGAAACTCAAAAATTTAGATCGATCCCCAAAAAATACATCAGGTGTAGGAATCTTTGGTTCAGCAGCATGTGAATGAGCAAGGTAGGCGGAAATTCCCCGCACTTCCGCAGCGAGTTGCTCCACACGATCAGACAATTGCTTTATCTCCATTGAGAGAGAAAAAAAAAATTCCCCCTACGGCCTCAGAGATATAGAGGAAAAAATATACACACTTTTTTTTTTTTTTACAATTCTTTCCTGCTATTGAGTACCCTAGAATCTGCGGTATGGCGGGTGATTCTGTTATGAATGCGTCACCGTAGGAGGCAAAAGCAGAAATACAAGCTAAGTCCAGAAAACCAGAAAAGTTGGCAACTATCAGATTGCAGACCCCTGAACCTATCAACACAACTAACAGTAGCCGTGGGGGGTTCCTACGATGCCCTAGACCCCTCGATCACAGCCGGAGAAATACATAGGCCTAAAGAAAGAAAGGGGAAATCTAAACTGCCCCAGAGCAGACCCCAAAGCAATAGGCAGCCCCCAACATATAATGACGGTGAAGCAAGATGAAAACACTAACACAGACAGAAAGATAGACTGAGCAAAGACAGGGCCACAAAACTACCTAGACAGGAAAGGACAGGAAGGCCGCTGTCTGCAATCTGCCAAAACCCTGTCAAAAACATAAGCCAACCAGCTGATATGAAAAAGGCCCTGAAGCAGCTAGGCTTCAAAAACTGAATCAGCACTCAGGTATTTTCAGAAGACAGAGCTAAATGAATTCAGTACACCCCAGCAGGGAATGGCAGAAATCCAGAAAAACAAAGCAAAAACAAAGTCAAAGCACAAAAGCAAAAGGCCGAGCAGCAAACTTAGCTTTGGAGGAGCAGGAATTCAGACTGGTCACCAAGGATCCCACAGAGAAATCACCCGCAGGGCAGAAGGGCGTCAGCAGCATTATATCCAGTCCGTAACTCCACTCAGCCAGTCACAATCATCAGCCTCAGGTGTTTGACAATCAGGCTCACTACCTTTCTTTACCAGAAGAGGGAGTTCCTCGGGCCTCAGTAATGAAGGGGAAAATGAACTCACAACAGTACGTATTCCGTACAGTAATTTGATTAAGCTCCCGGAAGTCGAGACAGGGACGTAACCTTCCATCTTTTTTCTTTACAAAAAAGAAACCTGCCGCCACAGGTGAGACTGAAGGACGTATGTGCCCTTTGCGCAGACTTTCAGTAATGTACTCCTTCATAGCCAAGCGCTCAGGACCGGTCAAATTAAACAGACGGGCTTTGGGTAATTTAGCCCCCGGGACCAGCTCAATAGCGCAGTCAAAGGGTCTATGTGGCGGTAACGTCTCGGCCTCGCTTGCGGAGAATACATCTTCGAAGTCCTTCAGGCATTCCGGAATACCTTCCAGCTCGACAGATGATACAGACACAGATTTAACAGGTTCAACCAGCAGTGCGGATTTATCACATAACTCAAAATCATTAAACCCCCATTGAACAATCTCCCCCGTTTTCCAGTTAATAACTGGGTTATGGCATTGTACCCAGGGCATGCCCAACACCAACCCTGAAGGTAGATTATCCAGCACAAAACAACTTATGTTTTCCACATAAGTAGCGCCCACTCTGAGCGAAAACACATCAGACATAAAGCGAATTCCCTCCTTAATGAGGGGAGATGAGTCAATGGCCATCACCTTGATCGGAACCTTGAGCCTAACTGTCCCTATCTTGCAGTGTGTGACCAATTGGGAGTCAATAAGATTAATAGATGATCCGCAGTCCACGAAGGCTGTAGAGGAAAAAGAACTACCATCCACAAACAGTTCCACAGGCAGTACTACTTTAGAAAACGAGGAAAATTGTACCTGAGGGTCTGAGCAGCCTCCCCGTTGACTACCCAGACCTAGTCGTTTCCTGCCGACCGGGTTTGAAGACGGGCAATTCGGGCACTCCCTTTTCCAAAGTCCCGTTTTACCACAGTAAAAGCATAACTGCTTGTCCTTCCGGCGTTTCCTTTCTGTATCCTTCAGGGAGAGGGCGCCTACATCCATGGGCAGTCTCTTTTCCACTGGGGAATAATGGAGTATCCACCTGCATCACCCCTCTGGCCCGCAGCCTGCGGTCCATCCGGACGGCCTGGGTCATGGCGTGCTCGAGAGAGTTAGGTGGGGGATGTAACGCCAAAGCATCCTGCAGCCGCTCGGACAAGCCTCTGCGAAAGAGTCCTCGGAGTGCGGCGTCGCTCCAGGAGACCTCTGCTGCCCAGCGGCGGAACTTAGAACAAAACCACTCAGCTGAGTGTTTCCCCTGACAGACACTCATCAACATGTCCTCTGCCAATCGCACTCGGTCAGGTTCATCATAAATTTGCCCGAGGGCCTCAAAGAATGCGTTCACTGACATACATTCAGGAGCAGAGGAAGACAGAGAGAAAGCCCATGCTTGTGGAGCCCCCCGAAGTAGGGAAATAATGACCCCCACCCTCTGGAACTCATCCCCGGAGGAGCGGGGCCTTAGAGAAAAAAAAAGCTTGCATCCTTCTCTGAAAGACATGAACTCCTTTTTATCCCCTGAGAAAAGGTCTGGCAATTTGACCGGAGATTCGGGGGACGCTAATGACACATCCCTACCCCCAGAACTAGAAGCCCCTGCATCGACAGCCCCCTGCACAGTAACCACCAACTGTTGCTGGGTCTGGGCCATCATGCGTTGTTCCACATTGAGCTTATGGAACATTTGGCCAAGGCTTGTATGGGATCCATGAGGATAACACAGACTTTTTTTTTTTTTCCTTTCAGAGAAAAAAAAAAAAAACTGAAATGGTCAGTTATAATGTCAGAGACACCGCACTACACTTGCTCATAGAGCCAGTGCGCATGTCCTGAGTACAGAAGCAGTGCTAAGCGAGGTACAGGAGGGATAAACAGACGGGAGGTCAGACAAAGCCAAAGGTCATACACAGGATCACAGTACAGTACCAGGGATGAGACAGAGCGGATAATCAGGGCCAAGCAGAGATCAAAACCAAACAGACATAGGAAGTACCAGGCAGAATCCAAAGCGATATCCAGGAAACAGACTGAGTCATACACAGAGAATCAAGTAACCAGAACACAGCACAAACACACTCAGGGGTCACCACACAATGCCAAGGGCGAAAGTATAACTGACAGGGATGGGAGCGTCCTGAGGCTATAAGAAGCCTCCCCCAGAACCAGGGAGAGGCCACAATCATAGCCCCAGGTGTGCAGGTAAGCCTGCACCGGAATCACAACCTTTAACCCCAGAAATGCCAGTCATCAGTACTGGTTCCATACATTAACCCCACGTGTGCGAGTCAAACCCGCACTGAGATCATGACACTCTGCCTCTGATATTCATGCCAAAAGATTGGTGCGTGCCTTTCATCGGGCTCACCCTGATCGCCCTGGTGGCGTGGTTGAGGGTTCGGTGACCCCTCCTCAAGGGGGAGGTACTGTTGTGAGTTCATTTTCCACTTCGTCACTGAGGTCTAGTGAACTCCCTATTCTGGTGAGGGAAGGTAGTGAGCCTTATTATCAGGCACCTGAGCCTAAAGATGATGATTGGCTGAGTGGAGTCACTGACTGGATATAAGGCTGCCGACACCCTTCTGCCCTGCGGGTGATTTCTCTGTGGACTTCTAGGACACCAGTCTGATTCCTGCTCCTCTAAAGCTAAGTTTGCTGCTTTGCCTTTTTGCATTTGTGTTTTGTTTTTTGCCTTGCTTTTCTGGATTCTGCCATTCCCTGCTGGGGTGAGCTGAATCTCCTTTTGCCTGTTGCTCTGTCTTCAGAATATTCCTGAGTACTGACATAGTCTTTTTGAAGCCTAGCGTCTTCAGGGCCTTTTTCACTGTCAGTCTGTTGGCTCTTATTTTCATAGGGTTTTTCACGGATTGCAGACAGCAGCCTTCCTGTCCTTTCCTATCTAGTTAGCTTGGGCCCCGTCTTTGCTCAGTCTATCTTTCTGTCTGTGTTGTGTTCTTTCTTCTTGCTTCACCGTCATTATATGTGGGGGGCTGCCTTTTGCTTTGGGGTCTGCTCTGGGGCAGTTTAGATTTCCCTTTCTGTCTTTAGGCTATCTATTCCTCTGGCTGTGATCGAGGGGTCTAGGGCATCGTAGGAACCCCCCACGGCTACTGCTAGTTGTGTTGATAGGTTCAGGGGTCTGCAATCCGATAGCTGCCAACCTTTCTGGTTTTCTGGACTTAGCTTGCATTTCTGTTTTTGCCTCCTGCGGTGACTCAATCATAACAGCTCCTGTACAGAGCTCTCTGACTGCCTGGGCAATTTGGCAGGGGGTGAAGAGACAGATGGTTGCTCTTCAGTGCTCTGGCCCTGAGAGGACTTGGAAGTCATTGAAGTCGATGAGTTAGCTGCCATCCATCCGACAACGGCTTCAATTTGTTTGTCCCGCAGCAGTGGGGTACGGCGAGTTCCTACAAAGCTGCGCATAAAGGACTGTTGCCTGGTAAAACTGGAGGATGCTGAGTCACTGGTGCCCGCAGCGGGCACAGAATCCCCACATCCTCTCCCTGCTGAAACTCCACGCCCACGACCACGTGCCTTACTCCCTGCCTTCTTCATCTTGGTAGACTGATAAAGATAGGCAGAAAAGTACAAAGGGGGGGGGCTTAGTGTGCTTATTCCCGAACAGCTGCTAACAGGTATAAGAAACACTAATTTTATAAAGTGTGTGGACTACACTTTAATATGAGCTAATGTGGCCTACACAACTGTCAAGTGGAGTGTTTGGTGAACTTTATTTAGGTTTTTTTTTTTTAAAAAAACAAAAAGGATGTGACCAAAGATGTGAAAGCAATAGTATCACAAACTTTTTGGAGCTATTACAATGCAGGAAGGTAACCTACAATGCAATAGATGAGGCTCCAAAAAATAGGCTAATACTAATCTGGCTGCGCCTGCAGGGCACAAGCCAACAAAAAGGCTCCTCTATCTACTCCTATATAGTGTTTGCAACCAACCAAAGTAGATGGATACGGATGGAAGCACACTAATAGGAGAAAAAAATCTGGAAAAATGAGCTGCAATAAAACAAAACAAGGACTATGTATGAGGCAGTGACGAACGCTGAGCGGACTACAACCAAAAGTGGTTGCAGAACACATTACAACGTGAGCTGCACTCACACACAGAGACCTCTCAGACAGCGGTGAGCAGTGCAGAGAAGTGGGCACTAGCACTGAAAGGCTGCAGAAAGGCTCCGCTGTCTACTCCTATAGTGTTTGCAACCAATGTATATGGATACGAATGGATGCACACTAATAGGAGAATTAATGAAAAATGAGCAGCAATAAAAGAAAAATATGTATGAGGCAGTGGCGCACGCTGAGCGGCCTACAACCAGAGGTGGCTGCAGGACACACTACACAGCGTGTGCTGCACTCACACAGACCTTGCAGACAGCTGTGAACAACGCTGCAAGGCAAAAGAAAGCTACAGTGATTGATAATGTAGCCTGGGTAAAGCACAATATTATTTTGGAAATCGCTATCTCTAACTGTCCCTCAGAGTCTTGAACAGCAGCCTGTCCCTAACTGAATTCACAGCAGAGTGCACCCTAAATGGCGGCGGCGGCTTTTATAGTGCATCATGACATCATTTCAGCAGCCAATCACAGCCATGCCATTAGTTAACATGCCTACATGCCTAACAGGATGTGCCCACACTTCTGAGGATTCCTCATTGGCTGAATCAAATCAAACTGGCTCATAGCATTATGGGAACTTCCAATTCCGGTATTCGATATGCTAAAAGTATTGGAACTCAGTATCGGAATAACGATAGAGCGAATATCGGCCGATACCCGATATTTGCGGTATCGGAATGCTCAACACTAGCCATATTATATATAGATGAGGCTCTTACTATTATACATACTGCACAAAGTGCAAGAAGTGCTTTAGCAAAGATAAATTTTCAAGGTGCTCAAATGGAAATAAATAGGAAGAAAGTGCTGAAATATAAGTACACTTACATGTGATCTAGAGTAACGCTGCCCAGCCTGCCGCCCCTAAGCACGTTACACCGCAGCTTCTTCAGAAGGCCTGCCTTAAAAATGCCCCGAATTCAGTATATATAGAGCTGTCAGCCAATAAACCACACCGCTGGCCAAATGGCATGAGAAAATCTGTGCATTCGCAGTTGAGTCCTAGCGACATAATGAATGACTCATCTAGTTCATTGCGTCCCGGAGACTGTCGGCGCATGCGCAGCTGTGCCCCCATTTACAACAGGAAGTCTACCATCAGCGCTCACTGGGACGCAAGCAGTCCCGCTGCTTAGCAACAGGATACCGCCCGCGGACCACTGAGAGCACGTCAGGAGACTCCAAACGAGAACAGAACTATGCATGCACTAGCATCCGGACTAGATCATGAGAATTCATAATAATGATGCATATATGAATTAATTTATGCTAATCATAAATGGCACAACAAGGGAACTATTAAAATAACACTAAATAAATAAATGTGAATACTATACATACATATAAGTAATAAATAAATATATGTGTTGAATTAATACTATACATAAATTCTGACTATATTTATATATATATACTACATGTAATTACAAAAATACATATTAATATTATGAAATAATTATTACCAAATAATAAAGGTGAAAACAATAAATGAAATAAATGATAAATAATAACATAAAAATAAAATAAAAATAAGCAATAATAAAAATAAAAAAGTGAAATAAAAATATGTGTAGATAACAGTGTATAAAAAGTGCTGTTTAGGGTGCAATTGTGTTACCAATGCCCATTGTAGCTTGCATTAGTATTTATGCTGTATTTCATATTTTGTCAAATAAATTTATTTTAGCTTGGAAAACTCTATTTGATCCCTAGTTTTTGCTTAATTGCCTTTTACATGGGATTTGGTTGTATTGTGTTTATATTGAGTTCAGCTCATCTATATATATAATTGTCTTATCATGTCTGTCTATCTGTAACCAAAATCGCGGGTCGCTGATTGGTCGCGGCCGCCAGGTCACGACCAATCAGCGACAGGTGCAGATGTTTGTAACGGTAAGCTCAATCAGGCGCAGGGCTTAATCTGTAAAAAAGAGAATTAAAATAAAAAAAGGTTATTTTCATCTTCCGACGTGCCCGGCCTCGCGGTCCCAGTAATGCTTTGTGCCTTAGACCGGAGACTTATCAGGAAAGATGGGTGAGAGGACTATGCATACCATGATTGGGGGGTGAGAGGACCATGCATTCCAGGATTGGAGGGTGAGGGGACCATGCTTACCAGGATTGGGGGTGAGGGCTACCATGCATATCAGGATTGGGGGGTGAGGGGACCATGAATATCAGAATTGGGGGGTGAGGGGGACCATGCATACCAGGAAAGGGGGTGAGCGTGACCATGCATTCCAGGATTGGAGGGTGAGGGGGACCATGAATACCAGGAAAGGGGGTGAGTGGGACCATGCATGCCAGGAGCAAGGGTGATGGGACCATGCATACCAGGATAGGTGGGTGAGGGTGATCATGCATACGAGGAAAGGGGGGTGTTGTGAGTTAATTTTCCCCTTCACCATTGAGGTCTGATGAACTGGTGAAGGAAGGTAGTGAGGCTGATTACCAAGCACCTGGGCAGGATGATGATGACTGGGTGACGGGAATTACTGACTGGATATAAGGCAGCCGACGTCCTTCTGCCTTGCTGGTGATCTCTGAGGGATTCTAGGAGACCAGTCTGATTCCTGCTCCTCAAAAGCTAAGTTTTCTGCTCTACTTTTTGCATTTGTGTTTTGGTTTTGTTTTGCATTGTTTTCCTTGATTTCTGCCATTCCCTGCTGGGGTGAGCTGAATTCCTTTTTGTTCTGTCTTCAGAAAGTACTGATATAGTCTTTTTGAAGCCTAGCATCTCCAGGGCTTTTTTCCCTATCAGCTGTTGGCTCTTGTTTTGATAGGGTTTTGGCGGATTACAGACAGCAGCTTTTCTATCCTGTCCTATCTAGTTAGCTTGGTCCCCATCATTTGCTCAGCATATCTTTCTATCTTTGTGAGTGTTTTTTCATGTTGCTTCACCGTTATTATATGTTGGGGGCTGCCTATTGCTTTGGGGTCTGCTCTGGGGCAGTTTAGATTTCCCTTTCTGTCTTTAGGCTACGTAGTTCTCTGGCTGTGATTGAGGGGTCTAGGGCGCCGTAGGAACCCCCCACGGCTACTGCTAGTTGTTGTTGATAGGTTCAGGGGTCTGCAATCTGATAGCTGCCAACTTCTCTGGTTTTCTGGACTTAGCTAGTATTTCTGTTTTGGCCTCCTATGGTGACTCATTCATAACAGAATCACCAGCCATACCGCAGATCCTAGGGTACTCAATAGCAAGAAAGAATTGTAAAAAAAAAAAAAAAAGTGTGTATATTTTTTCCTCTATATCTTTGAGGCCGTAGGGGGAATTTTTTCTCTCTCAATGGAGATAAAGCAATTGTCTGATCGTGTGGAGCAGCTCGCAGCGGAATTGCGGGGAATTTCCGCCTACCTTGCTCATTCACATGCTGCTGAACCAAAGATCCCTACTCCTGATGTGTTCTTTGGGGATCAGTCTAAATTTTTGAATTTCAAAAATAATTGTAAATTATTTTTTGCCTTGAAGCCTAACTCGTCAGGGAGCTCCGCGCAGCAGGTTAAAATTGTCATCTCTTTGCTGCGTGGCGATCCCCAGGATTGGGCGTTTTCTTTGAAACCAGATGATCCTATTCTGACTAATGTGAACGCATTTTTTCAAGCCTTGGGGTTGTTGTATGACGAACCTAATGCTATTGATCAGGCTGAAACGACCCTGTTGGAATTGAGCCAGGGTCAGGATTCTGCAGAATTGTACTGTCAAAAATTCCGAAAGTGGGCGGTCCTTACTACCTGGAATGATAATGCCTTGGCAGCTCTCTTTCGGAAGGGCTTGTCAGAAGCCGTAAAAGATACTATGGTGGGATTTCCTGTTCCCTCTGGTCTTGACGATTCTATGTCATTGGCCATTCAGGTTGATCGGCGTTTAGGTGAACGCAGGACTGCACTAGAGGTGTTGCCACCTGTTGAACAAATGTCTGAACCTATGCAATGTGATAGTTTTGTCCAGGGAGCAACGTCAGGAGTTCAGAAGGCGTAATAAGCTGTGTTTTTTTGTGGAGATGCCTCGCATATTATTTCTGTCTGTCCTAAATGAGAGAAACGTTTTGCACATACGTTTTCTGTGGGAGGTGTTCAACCTAAGTTTCTTCTAGCAATTACCCTGATCTGCTCTCTGTCCACATTTTCCGCTAAGGCTTTTGTGGATTCGGGAGCAGCCCGGAACCTAATGTCAAATATAGCGTGGCACTACCGCAGGGTGCGCAAGTAGGTTACCCAGACCAAAGTGAATAATAAAGTAACTTGGAACTCAACTGAATAATCCTTTGCAAATTAGAATTATTTTATAATTTATTGCAGTCCTGGAAACGTTTCGGCCTATTATCGGCCTTCCTCAGTCTGCCGACTGCTATCGCGAAATACTAATCCGGTACCCAAGTAAGAATTCCTATGGAGATCTACTTCAGAATGTCATGTTGATCTAAATGGTATCTCCTATTATTATAAGAGTAGATAAAGTAATTTAAATGCCTTGCAAAAAGGAATATATAGCCATACATAAGGAGATGTATAGATCTCCTTGGAGATATCATGGACGCTTGATCTGTTTGAAACTAGTGCTGTATAGTCCAGGAGGTAAATGGGTCCATATGAAGCTTGTTTAAATATGGAAGCGGCATACACTGGTGGGACGCAGTATTCCCCCGCTCGTCTGCTGGCCCTAATGGACTTGGATTTTGCTACACGTTGTGGATTTCCTATGACACCTCTGCGGACGCCTATTCCTTTGAGGGGGATTGATGCTACTCCTTTGGCGAAAAATAAACCTCAGTTTTGGACCCAGGTGGTAATGCGGGTCACCCCAGACCATCAAGAAAATTGCAGATTTTTGGTGTTGCATAATTTGCATGATACCATTGTTCTGGGGTTTCCCTGGTTGCAAATTCATAATCCAGTTTTGGATTGGAAATCTGTGTCTGTGGTGAGTTGGGGTTGTCGGTGTGCCCTTAGTGAGGCTCCGGTTTTTTCCACCTCTCCTCAGTCGCATGATGTTACTGACTATTTGGCGGATTTTTATGATGTATTTAGTGAGAATGAGTCTGCGTCTTTGCCTCCTCATAGGAGTTATGACTGTGCAATTGAACTGAGCCCAGGGTGTAAATTTCCCAAGGGTCGGCTCTTCAATTTATCTGTACCCGAGCACGAGGCTATGCGATCCTATATTAAGGAGGCGTTGGAGAAGGGTCATATTAGACCATCCTCTTCACCCTTAGGTGCTGGGTTTTTTTTCGTGGCCAAAAAGGATGGTTCATTAAGGCCTTGTATTGATTATCGTGCCCTCAACAAAATTACTATTAAATATCAGTATCCGTTACCCCTGATTTCGGATCTATTCTCCAGAGTTAAATGTGCTTGCTGGTTTACAAAGCTTGACCTCAGGGGGGCGTATAATCTTATCCACATTAAGCATGGGGATGAATGGAAGATGGCGTTTAATACTCCGGAGGGACATTTTGAGTACCTGGTGATGCCTTTTGGGCTCACTTTTTGGGCCCCTTTTGGGCCCCTTCTGTCTTCCAGTGCTTCATGACCGATATTTTCCGAGACTTTGTGGATAAATTTTTGATTATCTGTCTGGATGATATTTTGACCTTCTCCAAGGATTGGGATTCACATGTGGAACATGTTCGGACTGTGTTCCGGATCTTGAGGGAGAATTCCCTGTATGTCAAAGGATCGAAATGCCTTTTTGGGGTACAGAGGATTTCCTTTTTGGGATTTATTTTGTTCCGTCAACTATTGAAATGGACCCGGCCAAGGTACAGGCCATTTATGATTGGGTTCAGCCCACATCTTTGAAGGCCCTCCAGAAGTTTTTGGGTTTTGCTAATTTTTATCGGAAATTTATAGCAAAATTTTCTAGTATTGCCAAGTCATTGACTGATCTGACTAAGAAGGGTGCTGATGTGTTGAATTGGTCTCCGGAGGCTGTTTCTTCCTTTCAGGAGCTGAAGCGAAGATTCACTTCTGCCCCGGTTTTGCGGCAACCTGATGTCTCACACCCGTTCCAAGTAGAGGTGGACGCTTCTGAGATTGGTGCAGGAGCTGTTTTGTCCCAAAAGGATCCTGTAACATCTAAAATGAATCCCTGTGCTTTCTTGTCCCGAAAGTTCTCTCCATCTGAACGTAACTATGATGTGGGGAATCGGGAACTGTTGGCCATGAAATGGGAATTTGAGGAGTGGAGACATTGGTTGGACGGAGCAAAACATCAAGTCGTGGTCCTCACTGACCACAAGAATTTGATTTACCTGGAGTCGGCCAAACGCTTGAACCCTAGACAGGATAGGTGGGCCTTGTTTTTTACACGTTTTGATCTTGTGGTCTCTTTTCTTCCTGCACTAAGAATGTCAAGGCTGACGCTCTCTCTAGGAGCTTCTTTGCTGATTCTCCTGTGGTGACCAAGCCTGCTACCATCTTAGGCGAAGGGGTAGTTCTTTCTGCCATCTCGCCCGATTTGAGACGTGCTCTGGAAGAGTTCCAGGAGGACAAACCTGAGCGTTGTCCCAGTGGAAAGTTGTATGTTCCTGACCAGTGGAAGAAGAGAGTGATGTCTGAAGTTCATTGCTCGGCATTGGCTGGTCATCCAGGTATTTTTGGTACTAGAGATCTGGTGAGTCGCTGTTTTTGGTGGCCTGCCTTGTCTCGTGATGTCAGGAATTTTGTGCAGTCCTGTGGGACTTGCTCCCGGTCTAAACCTTGTTCTCGCTCTAGTGGGTTGTTGATGCCTTTGCCGGTCCCCATGAGGCCATGGACCCATATTTCAATGGATTTCAGCTCTAATATGCCTGTCTCTCAGAGAATGACTGTTATTTGGGTGATTTGTGATAGGTTCTCTAAGATGGTTCATCTTGTACCACTCCCTAAGTTGCCATCTTCCTCTGAGTTGGTGCCCCTGTTTTTGCAACAGGTGGTTCGCTTGCACGGGATTCCTGAGAACATTATATCTGACAGAGGAGTTCAGTTTGTGTCTACATTTTAGAGGACTTTCTGTTCCAAGCTGGGAATTCAGTTGTCCTTCTCCTCTGCTTTTCACCCTCAGACCAATGGGCAGACGGAGAGAACAAACCAGACCTTGGAGTTGAATTTGAGATGTTTTATTTCCGCTGATCAGGATGATTGGGTTTCATTTTTTGCCCTTGGCCGAATTTGCTTTAAATAATAGAGTTAGTTCTGCCACTTTGATGTCACCTTTTTTTTTGTAACTTTGGGTTTCATCCTCGATTTTCTTGAGGGCAGGTGGAGCCTTCTGCCTGCCCAGGTGTTGACACTGTGGTGGAGAGAATGCACCAGATCTGGGACCAAGTGGTGGATAAGTTATCTCTCTCCCAGGAAAAGGCCCAGCGGTTTTCCAACTGACATAGGTCCATTGGTCCCCAGTTTAAGGTTGGTGATATGGTTTGGTTATCATGAAAAAATATCGCTATGAATGTGGCTTCTCCTAAGTTTAAGCCTAGATTTATTGGACCTTACAAGATTTTGGAGATTATTAATCCGGTCTCTTTTCATTTGGCTCTTCCTGTTACATTTAAAATCCATAATGTGTTTCATAAGTCCTTGTTGAAGAGGTTTGTTGAACCAGTAGTTCCTGGGGTGGCACCTCCGGACCCTGTATTGGTTGAAGGCAACATGGAATATGAGGTAGAGAAGATACTGGATTCCCGTCTGGCTAGACGGAGACTCCAGTATTTGGTTAAGTGGAAGGGATATGGTCAGGAGGATAATTCCTGGGTCTCTGCCTCTGATATTCATGCCAAAAGATTGGTGCATGCCTTTCATCAGGCTCACCCTGATCGCCCTGGTGGCATGGATGAGGGTTCGGTGACCCCTCCTCAAGGGGGAGGTACTGTTGTGAGTTCATTTTCCCCTTCACCATTGAGGTCTGATGAACTCCCTCTTCTGGTGAAGGAAGGTGGTGAGGCTGATTATCAAGCACCTGGGCAGGATGATGATGACTGGGTGACGGGAATTACTGACTGGATATAAGGCAGCCGATGCCCTTCTGCCTTGCTGGTGATCTCTCTTAGGGATTCTAGGAGACCAGTCTGATTCCTGCTCCTCAAAAGCTAAGTTTTCTGCTCTACTTTTTGCATTTGTGTTTTGGTTTTGTTTTGCATTGTTTTCCTTGATTTCTGCCATTCCCTGCTGGGGTGAGCTGAATTCCTTTTTGCTCTGTCTTCAGAAAATACCTGAGTACTGATATAGTCTTTTTGAAGCCTAGCGTCTTCAGGGCTTTTTTCCCTATCAGCTGTTGGCTCTTGTTTTGATAGGGTTTTGGCGGATTACAGACAGCAGCTTTTCTATCCTGTCCTATCTAGTTAGCTTGGGCCCCATCATTTGCTCAGCCTATCTTTCTATCTGTGTGAGTGTTTTTTCATGTTGCTTCACCGTCATTATATGTTGGGGGCTGCCTATTGCTTTGGGGTCTGCTCTGGGGCAGTTTAGATTTCCCTTTCTGTCTTTAGGCTACGTAGTTCTCCGGCTGTGATCGAGGGGTCTAGGGCACCGTAGGAATCCCCCACGGCTACTGCTAGTTGTTGTTGATAGGTTCAGGGGTCTGCAATCCGATAGCTGCCAACTTCTCTGGTTTTCTGGACTTAGCTAGTATTTCTGTTTTTGCCTCCCACGGTGACTCATTCATAATAGGGGGGTGAAGGGACCATGCATACCAGGAAAGGGGGGTGAGGGTGACCATGCATACCAGGAAAGGGAGGTAAGGGGACCATGCATGCCAGGAAAGGGGATGACGGGACCATGCATACCAGGAAAGGGGGGTGAGAGGGACCATACATGCCAGGAAAGGAGGGTGATGGGACTATGCTTACCAGGAGAGAGGGGTGAGAGGACCATGCATACCAGGAAAGAGGGGTGAGAGGACCATGCATACCAGGATTGTGGGGTGAGAGGACCATGCATTCCAGGATTGGAGGGTGAGGGGACCATGCTGACCAGGATTGGGGGTGAGGGGTACCATGCATATCAGGATTGGGGGGTGAGAGGACCATGCATATCAGGATTGGGGGGGTGAGGGAACCATGCATATCAGGATTGGGGGGGTGAGGGGGACCATGCATACCAGGAAAGGAAGGTGAGGGGACCATGCTTACCAGGAAAGAGGGATGAGAGGACTATGCATACCATGATTGGGGGGTGAGAGGACCATGCATTCCAGGATTGGAAGGTGAGGAGACCATGCTTCCCAGGATTGGGGGTGAGGGAACCATGCATATCAGGATTGGGGGTGAGGGGGACCATGCATACCAGGAAAGGGAGGTGAGGGGACCATGCTTACCAGGAAAGAGGGGTGAGAGGACCATGCATACCATGATTGGGGGTGAGAGGACCATGCATTCCAGGATTGGAGGGTGAGGGGACCATGCTTACCAGGATTGGGGGGAGAGGGGTACCATGCATATCAGGATTGGGGGATGAGGGGAACATGCATATCAGAATTGGGGGGTGAGGGGGACCATGCATTCCAGGATTGGAGGGTGAGGGGACCATGCTTACCTGGATTGGGGAGTGAGGGGTACCATGCATATCAGGATTGGGGGGTGAGGGGACTATGCATATCAGAATTGGGGGGTGAGGGGGACCATGCATACCAGGAAAGGGGGGTGAGCATGACCATACATTCCAGCAAAGGGGGGTGATGGGGACCATGGATACCAGGAAAGGGGGGTGAGGGTGACCATACATACCAGCAAAGGGAGTGAGGGGACCATGCATACCAGCAAAGGAAGGTGAGGGGGGCCATGCATACTAGGATAGGGGGGTGAGGGGACCATACATACCAGGATTGGGGGGTGAGAGGACCATGCATTCCAGGATTGGAGCGTGAGGGGGACCATGGATACCAGGAAAGGGGGGTGAGGGGGAACATGCATGCCAGGAGTGAGGGTGACAGGACCATGCATACCAGGATAGGGGGGTGAGGGGGACCATGCATACCAGAAAAGGGGGGTGAGGGGATCATGCATACCAGGAAAGGGGGGTGAGGGTGACCATGCATGCCAGGAAAGGGGGTGAGGGTGACCATACATACCAGCAAAGGGAGTGAGGGGACCATGCATACCAGCAAAGGAAGGTGAGGGGGGCCATGCATACTAGGATAGGGGGGTGAGGGGACCATACATACCAGGATTGGGGGGTGAGAGGACCATGCATTCCAGGATTGGAGGGTGAGGGGGACCATGGATACCAGGAAAGGGGGGTGAGGGGGAACATGCATGCCAGGAGCGAGGGTGACAGGACCATGCATACCAGGATAGGGGGGTGAGGGGGACCATGCATACCAGAAAAGGGGGGTGAGGGGATCATGCATACCAGGAAAGGGGGGTGAGGGTGACCATGCATAGCAGGAAAGGGAGGTGAGGGGACCATGCATGCCAGGAAAGGGGGGTGATGGGACCATGCATACCAGGAAAAGGGGGTGAGGGGGATCATGCATGCCAGGAACGGAGGGTGACGGGACTATGCTTACCAGGAGGGAGGGGTGAGAGGACCATGCATACCAGGAAAGAGGGGTGAGAGGACCATGCATACCAGGATTGTGGGGTGAGAGGACCATGCATTCCAGGATTGGAGGGTGAGGGGACCATGCTTACCAGGATTGGGGGTGAGGGCTACCATGCATATCAGGTTTGGGGGGTGAGAGGACCATGCATATCAGGATTGGGGGTGAGGGGACCATACATACCAGGATTGGGGGGTGAGAGGACCATGCATTCCAGGATTGGAGGGTGAGGGGGACAATGGATACCAGGAAAGGGGGGTGAGTGGGACCATGCATGCCAGGAGCAAGGGTGACGGGACCATGCATACCAGGATAGGTGGGTGAGGGTGACCATGCATACCAGGAAAGGGGGGTGAAGGGACCATGCATACCAGGAAAGGGGGGTGAGGGTGACCATGCATACCAGGAAAGGGGGGTGAGGGTGACCATGCATACCAGGAAAGGGGGTGACAGGACCATGCATACCAGGAAAGGGGGGTGAGGGGGACCATGCATGCCAGGAAAGGAGGGTGACGGGACTATGCTTACCAGGAAAGAGGGGTGAGAGGACCATGCATACCAGGATTGTGGGGTGAGAGGACCATGCATTCCAGGATTGGAGGGTGAGGGGACCATACTGACTAGGATTGGGGGTGAGGGGTACCATGCATATCAGGATTGGGGGGTGAGAGGACCATGCATATCAGGATTGGGGGGTGAGGGAACCATGCATATCAGTATTGGGGGGTGAGGGGGACCATGCATACCAGGAAAGGGAGGTAAGGGGACCATGCTTACCAGGAAAGAGGGATGAGAGGACTATGCATACCATGATTGGGGGTGAGAGGACCATGCATTCCAGGATCGGAGGGTGAGTGGACCATGCTTCCCAGGATTGGGGGGTGAGGAGTACCATGCATATCAAGATTGGGGGTTGAGAGGACCATGCATATCAGGATTGGGGGGTGAGGGGACCATGCATATCAGGATTGGGGATGAGGGGACCATGCATCCCAGGATAGGGGGGAAAGATACCATGCATATCAGGATTGGGGGGTGAGAGGACCATGCATATCAGGATTGGGGGTGCATTATTACATTATTATTATAACTTCATAAATAAACTACATACATATTCTAGAATACCCGATGCTTTAGAATCAGGCCACCATCTAGCTATTTATATTCCTGGTGATTGGGGAATTTATTTGTGTTTATGCAGCTGGATTTTGTAAGGGTGCCATTTTTGAGCAGCTAATATCCCTCGAAGGGATGTTCGACTAATGCCACTCTCCAGTGACATGTGGCGAGTGCTACGCTGTGGGCTCTTGCTGAATGAAGCTAGGACAGCCACTGATGTTTTTTCATTAGTGACAGTTTTCTTGCGTCCACATTTTGTCAAGTCCAACACTGAACCTGTTTCACTAAATTTGGCAAGCAGTTTGCTAACTGTATCATGGGAGATGGGTGGTCTCATATGGTATCTTGCATTGAAATCTGCTGCAATGACCTGGGCACTGAGTTCACCAGACATTAACCCAATTTCTATCCGCTCCTCACATGTTAACCTCTGTGACATGTCCATGGCTGTAAACAAAGAGAAACTTGTATATAACTCATGATCAATTAAGTTACTTTAAAAAAAAGCACACCATTGTTTTCTTGTGAAGTTCTCAATAAGTCTGTGTCACATGACCCTCTTCCCATTGAAAAAAATAAAGTTGGATCCAAAATGGCCGACTTCAAAATGGCCATCATGGTCACCACCTATCTTGAAATGTTTTCCCCCTCCATTATACTAATGTGCGACAAACAGGAAGTTGATATCACTATCCATTCCCATTTTATTTAGGTGTATCCATATAAAAAGGCCCACCGTGTAGATGCTGCACAGATAGAGAGACACAAATAATTAATTCCTGATCTATTAAGCTTATCATATATTGTTCTGGTTTGTTCCTGAATAAAGAAGCTCAGTTGTCACATGCTTAGAGAGAATGCTGAATAATCCTCTGCCAACAGATTATGGGCACAGAGTGACACAGGACCCCAGAGTAACACAGCAACAGAAGCACAGAGCAACAGAGATGCTGGCCAAGATAGACGTGCATTAGATGAAAGGACGCATACATTTGCAGTACAAGTCTGCACAAGAAGCATGAGACCTAGATGAAAGGTCAATAATGGAATACATATATAAGCGACATAAGTGGATAAATACACAGTGTGTGCATTACCTGAGTATGCATAAGAGCATATATATACATAGTGCACGAACCTTGTGCATGGACAAATGCATTGAAGATTGAGATGTACACATGGTGTGTGCAATATGTAATGTAAAGGCATATGTATGCAGAAATGGCGCAAACATATACACATATATACAACTGCGTGCATTAAGTACACCTGAGAGCAGTGTGAGTGAATGCACAGTACTTGCGTTAGAAATAGTCACGCATTGCAAAATATAGCACATATGCATGCAGTACATATGATTGTATGAACAGGCGCAAAAACACACAGCACGAAAAATGTAAGAAGCGCGACCCAATATCAAAAATGCATTCAGACACACACAAAGAGAGCGCATATAAGATGTAATAAAAAATTTCTTTGACGACGTAGATTCCATACAGTAAGTAAAGGACAAAATTCATGAATGACCTATGTATACAATCAATATATGCATAAATGATGCAGATGGTACAAAAAACCAAAATATATGCGCACATCGTGCAGAAAAGAATGCACGAATTATGCAACTAATATATAGTATATAATATATTCTAACCACTTGCTAGTGTGCATGCCCAAGTAGTGCAGTGAAGCATGAATAGAAAACAGAGCAAAATGCATGGAACCATTAATGTTTATCAAAAACAGGACTTTATAAATCCAACAACCAATTCTGACGGAGGCATAACTACTATAAATGCGCAATCAATATATGCATAAGTTGCGCAAATGGTACATACGAGTACTCCAATAAAAGATTGCAGAAATGATGCAAGCAGAGGCACGTAATATAACCGCCTACTAGTATGCATGCCACAAACATGCGAAAGATATAAGACACAAGTTTCAAATTGCATGACAATTTTCAAAAAGGAGAAAAAGTGATCTTTCATCTCCGATTTCTTTTGCAGATTATGTTTGAGAGAGGAGAAACATTTTAATGCCTGACTTCTGTTTGGTAGACGTGGTCTGTGGATTCTGAAGGGGAGAGGTGTGACCTAGCTGTTGGACTCATCGTTAACTAGTCCTTTCTCCATTACCTCTAAGACCAACTTGTCTTCTATCGATATTGCCACTTGGTTGTCTTGCTTAGTTCTCTGGAAGACTATGCACTCCAACTGATCCTCATTGCTTCCTGACATCATACTGCTGTCATGAGTAGAGTCTATTAAATGATTGGGCAGTTGGATGCTGTGTGGTAGTTCTCTGACATGGAACTCGTTGTTACAAGGTTGAAACAGAGATAGGCGTCCTTTCTGCAATGAATTTGTTAGCATGCTTGTCACAGAAGATGGGGCGTGCATGCGTACCAAGCATATGTTTCCTATTATGACCCATCCTAGGTCTAGATTTTGGGCATAAGGAGCATTGTGGAGTCCATAGATATGACATCTCACTTTGTGAACCTGTAGGATATCTCTTCCCAACAGCATTATTATCTGTGCCTGATGGTCGAGTTCTGGTATAAAGTGTGCTATGCATTTCAGGTGAGCCTGATGGGCTGCCACATCTGGCATAGGAATTTCAGATCTGTTGTCTGGGATCTGATTACACTCGATGATTGTAGGTAGTGGTAGGCAGAATTGTCCTTCTAAGGACTCAATTTGGTAGTCAGTGGCTTTCCTGCCTGCTGTTGTCACAGTACCTGCACACATCTTTAAAGAGTAGGGGGTGCTTGACCCTTTGATGTTGAATAGGTCAAAGAATGTTGATCTAGCCAAGGATCGATTACTTTTATCATCCAAGATAGCATACAGTCTTACAGCTTTGTCTCTATGACCCTTTGGTTACACTCTGACGAGGCATATTTTTCAACAGGACCTTTACAGACTTCAGTACAATGTGAAGTGATCTCTGGCGTAGCTGCATCAGTGTTCCTTTCCTCCTTGCCATGCTCACTGTCAGCTGGTGTATTGTGTGAACTCCATGGAGCAGGGCCAGGGTGTAGAGCAATGTTATGATCTGTGGTATCACATTCTCTGCATTTTACACTAACCTTACAATCCTTGGCGAGATGAGTTGTGGATGAGCAGCACTTGAAGTAGATAACGTTCTCTTTCAGGAAGCTTCTGCGGTCTGGCATAGATTTTCCTCTGAAGGCTCTGCATTTCAAGAGAGGATGAGGCTTCTAATGGAGCAGGCACTGCTTGTCAGGGTCTTGCACCTTTGTTTCTGATTGGGAGCAGCCAGCAGACCTGTAATTGGAACCTGGAGAAGAAACATAAGTCTTGTGCACTGCCACAGATGTTCTGCGTAGATTTGCAGCTGGTGATGGTGTGGCATATGACATTGCAAAGTCAAAGCTCGGATCGTTCCTAATTTTCGCTTGTTGGTGTACAAAGTCTACAAAAATGGAGAAGGGAGGGAATGGAACACTGTTTTTGTATTTGTACGTGGAACCATGTGTGAGCCACCTCTCCTGTAGATTGTAGGGCAACTTTTGGACTATAGGGTTAGCACCTTTGGCTGTGTCAAGGGCTGTCCTTGTAGGTCACCTTCACATTTGGCAACTAGGACTTCCTTTAGCAGGTCACTTAGTTCTCTCAGTTTCTGGAGACCTTTGTTAGATATTTTAGGAAAGTCATCAATTCTTTTGAACAATGCTCTCTCTATTACCTCTGCTGAGCGGAAACACTCATCCAGCCTCTTCCAGATCTCTTTGAGGCCAATTTCAGGGTGGTTTATATTAATGTCTCTGATCCTTACTGCGTGCTTGACTGACTCTTCTCCAAGGTATTTGACTAAGAGGTCTATTTCTTTCATGTGTTGTAGCCCCAAGTCTCTATTAACATTTTGGAAGGAAGCTTTCCAAGCTCTGTAACCTTCAGCTTGGTCAGTGAATTTCATGAGCTCCTTGGCAACCAGTTCACGTCATGTGAAGAACTTAGCAAATTCTGTTGTGAACCGGTTGTCAGCAGAGTATACTGGTGATGGTTCACCCTTATAGTAATATGAGGTGCGTTCATACCTGTTAGTATCCTCAGGGTGGCACCAGCCGGTGTCATATTGCTTCGGTCTGGCGTGCGGTGTGCCAGAAAGGTGATTCACGGTTACCTGGTGAGGGGCAAGGTAGTCATTAGCAGAGTTATTTTGCTCCACGTTTTCCTGGAGCTGAGCCTCATGATGACTCTCGCTCGCTTCACTGGAAATGTGTTCTTGGTTATAGTTTGGATCAGGAAGCTCATTAACATACTGAGTTGTGCATTGTGGCGAGTCTTGCAGTGGAAACTCCAGACTTGATGTACTGCTTCGGCTATGCAGCTCAGGGATTTGCGTGGCTTCTAGCGATTCTGCACCAGCTAGGGCTGTGGCAGCTTCTCTTTCTGCTGCTAGGCTCTCTAAGGTGGCATCCATGTGTGCCTTCTCTAACTGCATCTTTCTCTCTTGCTCATCTCTTTCTAAGCATAACCTTCTCTCTTGATCATCTATTTCTAAGCGTAACCTTCTCTCTTGATCCTCTCTCTCTATGTGTGACTTTCTCTCTTGGTCTTCTCTAAGTTAAGTTCCATCTCTTCTACAGCCAAGCTTTCTCGCATTTTGGCGGCTTCAGCATTTGTGTGGACAATGGCGACCGTGCTGCTAATGGATACAGTCTTTGAGGAGACGGAAGTAAAAGATTTTGTCCTATGTGATTTGTGAGACATAGTGTCTTGGGGAGATGCTTGGCTGTGCAGAGATTGCTGTAGATGTATTAAATCTCTGTGTAGCCGATGACTTGAATCTCACTAGGTGCATGGCTGCAGTTTCACTAGTTCCTGCAAGATGGAAGTCTGTCTTTCCCTGAATTCCCACTAGCTGGATGGCCGATGTTTCACTGTTCTGTCCTCACTGAATAAGGCAGACTTTATTTGAAGTTATACAAATCAGTTTAACCACTATACCAGGGTCCAATAAGGAGACTGTAGGTTGAGTCTGTGCTTTTATTGAACTTGATATATTGGAGCGGTGAATCATAGAATCATAGAATCGTAGAGTTGGAAGGGACCTCCTGGGCCATCTGGTCCAACGCCCTGCTCAAAGCAGGATTCGCTAAATCATCCCAGTCAGATGTCTGTCCAGCCTCTGTTTGAAGACTTCCATTGAAGGAGAGCTCACCATTTCTCGTGGCAACCTGTTCCACACATTGATCACTCTAACTGTCAAAAAGTTTTTTCTAATATCTAACCTGTGTCTCCTCCCATTCAGTTTCATCCCATTGCTTCTAGTCTTCCCTTGTGCAAATGAGAATAAAGATGATCCTTCTACAATGTGACAGCCCTTTAGATATTTGTAGACAGCTATTACGTCTCCTCTCAGTCTACTCTTTTGCAAACTAAACATTCCCAAATCCTGCAACCTTTCCTCATAAGACAGGGTTTGCAGACCGGTCACCATTCTGGTCGCTTTTTTCTGAACTTGCTCCAGTTTGTTGATGTCTTTTTTAAAATGTGGTGCCCAAAACTGGACACAATATTCCAGATGAGGTCTGACCAAAGAGGAGTAGAGGGAATTAATGACTTCACGTGATCTAGACTGTATGCTTCTGTTAATACATCCTAGAATTGCATTTGCCTTTTTTGCTGCTGCATCACACTGTTGACTCATATTCAGTCTGTGATCTATTAGTATACCCAAGTCTTTTTCACATGTGCTGTTGCTTAGCCCTATTCCTCCCATTCTGTATATGCTTTTTTCATTTTTATTGCCCAGATGTAGTACTTTGTATTTTTCCCTGTTAAAAACCATTCTGTTAGTTGCTGCCCACTGCTCCAGTTTATTTATATAGTTTTGAATCCTCTCTCTCTCTTCTCTAGTATTAGCTATCCCTCCTAGCTTTGTGTCATCAGCAAATTTAATCAATTTACCCTCAATTCCTTCATCTAAATCATTGATAAAGATGTTGAACAATACAGGGCCCAGGACAGAGCCCTGTGGTACCCCGCTTGAGACATTCTTCCAACTGGATGTGCAGCCATTTACGACCACTCTTTGGGTCCGATCACTAAGCCAGTTATGAATCCACCTAACAGTTGCCTTGTCCATTCCATACTTAGTCATTTTTTCAATAAGGATTGCATGAGATACTTTGTCAAATGCTTTGCTGAAGTCAAGATATACTATATCTACAGCATTTCCTTGATCCACCCACTCAGTGATTCCGTCATAGAAGTAAATTAAGTTAGTCTGACATGACTTATTAGTTACAAACCCATGCTGACTCTGTTTAATCACTTCATTCTTATCTTATAGTATTGACATACTGTCATGTCAGACACTGTTCACGCCAGGGTGTCCGGCAGACAGCGGTAATACCCCATCCTACCACTTTGTTCTCAGAGACGCTGGTTGGTCTTCTGACCTGGCTTGGATTGGGTTAACCAGGTTGTCATTCTGGCTGAGGGCTTAGCCACGCCCTCTGTCTTTAAATTGTCCTGCGTGACTATGGGCATCGCCGACTATAGCTCTTGCCTTGTGCTAGTGATACCGGTCTGGAGTGGTGGTCTATGGAGCATACTGTTTCTGGTGTAGCATATTCCGTTGTTGCCATTTTGCCACCCTGTGTTGTATTTTTTGGTTGCCCTTGCACATTATTGTATTCTCCTGTGTGTACGCGGTGTGGTGCGTTTCCTTTATCCCTGTTCATACTTATTTGTGGGGTCTGGAGTGTAGTCTCCTCACTGGGTGGAGGGTGATGGGTTCAGCTTAGGGCTGGACAGGAGACAAGGACAGGGTGGAGGCCCAGGCAGGCACACCTTCAGTGTAAACCCTGGGTTGAGGGACAGACAGGGTTTCCCCTAGTCTGAGGGACACTGCAGGGGCCCCGGGGTTTTAGCCTATAGTTACCTAGGCTTCCCATGACATTATAGTCGGCCCAAATTTTATTTACCATGGATCCTGTAGTCTCCATCACCAAGCAGCTGGAGGCTCTGTCCATACAGGTCACTGAACTGAGGGGGGCGGTCCAGCAACAAGGCCTGTCAGTTACTGCTGTGCAAACTGAGACAGCAGTCAGGGCAGCTGAACCCAAGTTACCTCTTCCTGAACGATTTTCTGGTGATCCTGTAAGTTCGTTGTATTTCGTGAATCCTGCAAATTGTATTTTGTATGCATCCACTCTCCTCAGGAAATGAGGCTCAGCGTGTGGGCTTGGTAATTTCCTTGCTGAGTGGTGATCCACAAGCATGGGCCTTTTCACTACCTTCTGATTCACCTGCATTTGAGTCCGTAGACTTTTTTTTCTGCTCTTGGTTTAATCTATGACAATCCTGACAGACTGGCGTTAGCAGAGTCTAAAATACGCTCTCTGCTCCAGGGTGAGCGACTGGCGGAGGATTATTGTACAGAATTTCGTTGCTGGGCTGTGGACACTCAATGGAATGACCCTGCACTAAGGAGTCAATTTTTGCATGGGGTTTCTGGAAGGGTTAAACAAGCTCTGCTAATGTATGAGACTCCCACCTCTCTGGAGGCTGCTATGGTGCTTGTAGTACGCATTGATCGCCGCTTTCATCAGACGTCGCAGGAGACATTGCCTGTGGGGGGGCAGTTTCTGGTGAGGTTGCCTCGGGTGAATCCATTGAACCTATGCAGATTGCTGGTATATCACATACACATAATAACAAGCATAAATGTCCCTTGCCCAGAAAGCAAGGGGTCTGTTTTTTTTGTGGCAAAAAAGGACATTTTATTAATGCTTGCCCCCTGGTACCTAAGAAAGACGTGCCGGCGGAAAACTGCTAGGCTCAGAGGGTTTGGAGGAGTCTAGTCTGAGCCTTTGCATATCCTCCGTGGTGGTTTCCCAGTGTATGCTCCCTGCCAAGGTAGTAATCGGGGGCCAAGAGCTGTCGATTACTGTATTTGTAGATAGTGGTTCAGCCGCTAATCTCATTGATGAAAAGTTTGCGCATACAGCGGGATTTAAGGTGGAAAAGCTGCCTAATTCTATCCGGGTGGTTACCATCAATGCCTCCCCTCTCTCACAAGGGGAGATTAAAGAGTTTGTGGCTGATGTAAAACTCCACATTGGGGTCCTACACTCTGAGCGGGTAACATGTAAGGTGCTCAGTAATTTACCTGCTCAGGTAGTTCTGGGGTTTCCATGGTTGTCTATGCACAATCCGGTGATTGATTGGAAAACCCAGGACATAATCCAGTGTAGCAGATATTGCCAGGAGAGTTGTCTGGCCACAGCGGGATTTAAGGTGGAAAAGCTGTCTAATTCTATCCGGGTGGTTACCATCAATGCCTCCCCTCTCTCACAAGGGGAGATTAAAGAGTTTGTGGCTGATGTAAAACTCCACATTGGGGTCCTACACTCTGAGCGGGTAACATGTAAGGTGCTCAGTAATTTACCTGCTCAGGTAGTTCTGGGGTTTCCATGGTTGTCTATGCACAATCCGGTGATTGATTGGAAAACCCAGGACATAATCCAGTGTAGCAGATATTGCCAGGAGAGTTGTCTGGCCACGTGTATCTCCGCTGTGACTCCCAGCATCCCGGAGCCCACTGCTGGACTTTGCTGATGTATTTTCTGAAAGAGGTTGCTCAGAGCTGTCACCGCACCAACCCTATGACTGTGCTATTAGGTTAAAACTGGGGGCCAAGTTACTGAAAGCCAGGATGTTTAATATCTCAGGTCCTGAGAGGCAAGCTCTCAAAGAATACATTGCAGAAAGTCTAAGCAAAGGGCACATCAGTACTTCATCATCTCCATTGGCGGCGGGGTTCTTCTTTGTCAAGAAGAAAGATGGCGGATTACGCCCGTGTCTGGATTTCAGGGAACTCAACCAGATTACGGTTAGTGACCCTTACCCAATGCCACTGCTACCCGATTTGTTCAACCAGGTGTCTGGTGCCAAATTGTTTTCCAAGCTTGACCTCAGGGGGGCGTACAATCTCATAAGAGTCTCTCAAGGGGATGAATGGAAGACGGCATTTAATACCCTTGAGGGTCATTTTGAGAATTTGGTGATGCCATTTGGGTTGACGAGCGCGCCAGCAGTATTTCAACATTTCATAAATGATGTCTTTTCTCATATCTTGGGGAAATTTGTTATTATATACCTTGATGACATTCTTATTTACTCACGTGACCGTGATGCACACATAGAGCATGTTAGGCAGGTATTGCAGTTGCTCAGGGAGAACAAGCTCTATGCCAAGCTTGAGAAATGTGTATTTGTCGTCCAAGAATTACCTTTTTTGGGTTATGTAATTTCCGCCTCAGGGTTTAAAATGGACACCGCTAAGGTGCAAGCGGTGCTGCAGTGGGATCGGCCTGATAATCTCAAGGCGCTTCAGCGATTCCCGGGCTTTTCCAACTATTATAGGAAATTTATTAAGAATTTTTCTATGATTGCTAAACCGCTCACGGACATGACTAAAAAAGGTACCAATTTTTCTGACTGGTCTGAGGGTGCTGTGCGTGCGTTTGAATTCCTCAAAAACAGTTTTGCTTCAGCTCCCATCCTGGTTCAGCCTGATGTCTCCCTACCATTTACCTGTAGGTGGATGCATCTGAGGTTGGAGTGGGGGCGGTACTGTCTCAGGGTCCATCCTTGGGCAAATTGCATCCGTGTGCCTATTTCTCCAAGAAGCTGTCGCCTGCCGAGCATAATTACGATATTGGTAACAGGGAATTGTTGGCCATCAAGTTGGCATTTGAGGAATGGCGACACTTGTTGGAGGTGGCTGTCCATCAGATTACTGTTATAACAGACCATAAAAATCTGCTTTATTTAGAGTCTGCTAAACGCCTGTCCCCCAGACAGGCTCGCTGGGCGTTATTCTTCACCCGGTTCAATTTTTTTGTGACTTACCGACCAGGTTCTAAGAATACTAAGGCGGACGCCTTGTCCAGATGTTTTCCAGGTGGAGAGCCATGTGAGGATCCGGTGCCTATCCTCCAAAAGGGAGTTGTGGTCTCGGCTCTCACGACAGAAGTTGAGGCAGAGATTGCTGAGGCTCAGGAGGAGGTACCGCCGGATCTGCCTCCTAATAAATCGTTTGTGCCACTACACCTATGTTTAAAGGTGTTAGGGGAACATCACAATACTGTCCTGGCGGGCCACCCAGGGGTTAAGGGCACTCTGGAACTTGTATCACATCGTTTTTGGTGGCCCAAAATCTGGCAGGACGTGGCCTCTTATGTTGCAGCCTGTACCACATGCGCACGGGCCAAGACACCACGCTCCCGTCCTGCTGGCACGTTGCATCCTCTCTGTGTGCCCAGTAAGCCATGGACTGAGATTTCCATGGATTTCATTACGGATTTGCCCTCCTCGGCTGGGAACACAGTCATTCTGTTAATGGTTGATCGGTTCTCTAAAATGTCGCATTTCGTTGCTTTGCCATCTTTGCACAATGCGAAGACCCTTGCTCAGGTATTTATTCGCGAGGTGGTCAGACTTCATGGTGTCCTGTCTGACATTGTATCTGATAGAGGTACACAATTTGTGGCAAAATTTTGGAGAGCTTTTTGTTCACGCCTAGGGATTAAATTGTCTCATTCATCGGCTTTCCATCCCCAGTCGAAAGGGCAGACTGAGCGTATGAACCAAAACCTGGAACAATACTTACGCTGTTTTTTGTCTGACAATCAGGAAGAGTGGTCGGTGTTTCTTCCTTTGGCTGAATTCGCGATAAACAATCATTGTCAGGAATTGTCTGGGGAATCTCCTTTTTTTGTGTTTATGGTCAACATCCCCAATTCTGTACCTTGCACCAAGGGTGCTCTGCGGGCGTCCCTGAGAGGACCAGTTGGGAGCGCTTGCTGAATGTAGGTTCTAGGTACAAACGTGTGGCTGACGGTAGACGTGTGCCAGGTCCGGACCTGTGTGTGGGTGATTGGGTGTGGTTGTCTACAAGGAACATCAAACTCAAAATACCATCGCTTAAGTTGGGTCCCAGATTCATTGGTCCGTTTAGGATCTCCGCAATTATCAACCCTGTGGCATTTCGTTTGGAGTTACCTGCCGTATACAAGATACATAATGTGTTTCACAAGGTGTTACTTAAGAAGGTCGTGGGTGCTGTTGATGTATCTCCTGTGCCACCACCTCCCGTCTTGGTGGATGGCACGTTGGAGTTTGAGGTGTCCAAGGTGGTTGAATCTCGGGTAGTGCGCCACACTCTACAGTACCTGGTCCACTGGCGTGGCTATGGTCCTGAGGAGAGGACTTGGGTGCCGGCTTCGGACATACATGCGGACCAACTGGTTACAGTGTTTCATCGCCACCATCCGGACAAGCCGGGTCCTCGACATTGTGAGGTTCCTGGGGTCCCTCGTAGAAGGCGGGGTACTGTCATGTCGGACACTGTTCACACCAGGGTGTCCGGCAGACAGCGGTAATACCCCATCCTACCACTTTGTTCTCAGTGGCGCTGGTTGGTCTTCTGATCCGGCTTGGATTGGGTTAACCAGGTTGTCATTCTGGCTGAGGGCTTAGCCACGCCCTCTGTCTTTAAATTGTCCTGCATGACTATGGGCGTTGCCGACTATAGCTCTTGCCTTGTGCTAGCGATACCGGTCTGGAGTGGTGGTCTAAGGAGCATACTGTTTCTGGTGAAGTATATTCCGTTGTTGCCATTTTGCCTCCCTGTGTTGTGTTTTTTGGTTGCCCTTGCACATTATTGTATTCTCCTGTGTGAACGCGGTGTGGTGTGTTTCCTTTATCCCTGTCCATACTTATTTGTGGGGTCTGGTGTTTGGTCTCCTCGCTGGGTGGAGGGTGGTGGGTTCAGCTTAGGACTGGACAGGTGAAAAGGACAGGGTGGAGGCCCAGGCAGGCACACCTTCAGTGTAAACCCTGGGTTGAGGGACAGACAGGGTTTCCCCTAGTCTGAGGGACACCGCAGGGGCCCCGGGGTTTTAGCCTATAGTTACCTAGGCTTCCCATGACACATACATGTTGTTTAATAATTTGTTCAAAGATCTTTCCTGGTATAGAAGTCAGACTCACCGGCCTATAGTTGCCTGGGTCCACCTTCTTCCCCTTTTTGAAGATAGGAACAACATTTTCTCTTCTCCAGTCTTCTGGGACTTATCCTGTTCTCCAATAATTTTCAAAGATTATGGAGAGGGGTTCAAAAATTTAAACTGCTATCTCCTTCAGTACTCTGGGGTGTAATTCATCTGGATCAGTCTATTGGAAACCCCTTGAAGCATCAATCTGTGAGTGAAAATGAGGCTATTAAATTCTCTGAAGAGGAAACAATTCAAATGAAAAACTTGTTCCATGATTTGGATAGAACTATTAGGGAAGAATTACAACATAGTCTGGATGCCAGATATTTGAGCATATACCTAGATGAAAATATCTGTCCAAGGGGTCTGAGAATCAACCACAGATCCCCCTTTCCCAATGATTCGGCTTTTTATATTGAATGGGACTCTATTTTAAAAAACTGAATGCAGAACCTGCTAGCATGTCTGTTTAGGAAACGGTCTGAATTAAGTGAGAAGGCTACAAATCTAGTAGAGAACATTACATCTAAATTGCAAACATTCAAATTACATCCTGAGTACACAAAGATAAATGCAAATATATCTACTAGAGTGCTCAAACAAGAGCATGATGCGGTTATACGAAAATCCAGCAAACTGTTGAGAGACAGGAAATTTTATGAGGATAAAACAAATATAGTAATAAATGAGAATATTGAAAACAAGGAATATGAATGGCTATCTAAATTTATTACAGATAGAGAAAATCCTATACCCTTTGTGAGAAATAGAGTATTTTCTAATAGAAATAATATAAGAGAAAAAGAAATAAAAAACTCAGAAAAATGTCAGGAAAAAAAAATCGAGTTATTAAAAAATCTATAGAGCAAAAACCCTCTAAAAAAGGAGTGGAGAATAATACAAACGGCAAGAGAATTATACAAAAAATTGATAAAAAGTCTGAAAAATCCAAAGGGAAAAACTTGGAACCAAAGAATGGTTTCAATATCATTGAGAGTAATATGAATAAAAATATAGAGGAATTTGAAACCCAAGATTTTGAGGTTTTAAAAAATCAGTATATGGAGAATAGGAGAATCTCTACTTCTTTCTCAATGCCATTATTCAATCCAGGTGAGATCCCCAGTACTTCCTCTGATCTGATTAATTTAGATGAAATACAGGTAGAAGACTTACTGGATCTCTCCCTACATGAAAATACACAACCGAGTGAGAGCCAAAACACTGTTGTCATACATAACAGTAGAAATAATTCTGAGTGCCTAGTTCCGTTCCTGCCAGGAGCAATACCTAAGAAAAATAATATTGAGGATTTTTTTCTGGTAAAAAAGAATAAAAGAAAATTCCCTATAGAGGCTGCAGGGGGGAGGAAGAAAAAAATCGTAGTAAAAAGAGGAAAAATAGATCTGAACAAAAAAACAATGGATCAAATATCTTCAACCTCTCCTCCTATGCTAAAACCATTAGAAAAACAGGTGTTGTCCAAAGGACTTTCCTATTGTCCAACGTACACACCTAAGGATTTTGACACTTTCTTGGACATCCAAAACTTTTTTAGAAATCTTACCTTGAAACGACACTTCATTATGAATAAAAACAAAACTGCTAACAAATTAGAACAGGTACCAACACATGAAAACCCAGAAGTGAATGCACATGCTGAGGTAAAACCCAAATCAGGTTTTTACCCCACTGAAAGCAAAGGGAACCATATAACTGTATTTGGGGATATCATTCTTAATGAGATGAAACAATTGGGATTGAAAAAATCTGGAATAAAAAATAGATACAAAAACAATTTAACAAAGAGGGAAAAAAATGCCATTCAGGATCTTCCAGAGAACAATGAAATTGTTATACGCCCTGCTGATAAGGGAGGAGGTATAGTGATTCAAAACTATGATATATACTGCCAGGAAGCTAACCGTATCTTATCGGATCCAGATTTTTATAGTGTTGTAATAAATTACCCTTCAACTGAATTAACAACAACCTATTCGGATTTAATAAAAAGAGGGACTGAGGAAGGAATATTTAATGAAAAAGAAAGTAAATTTCTGAAAATAAAAAACCCTAACATACCCTTCTTCTATCACCTCCCAAAATTACACAAAGATATTAACAATCCCCCCGGATGTCCGATAATATCTGGAATAAACTCCATCTCGAGTAATCTTGCAGAGTATATAGATAAATTAATGAAAGTACATGTGACCAATTTACCCAGCTACTTGAGGGATTCATCTTATCTTATAGAATTATTGAATGAATTTACATGGAAAAAATCCTATACATTTTTTACCTTAGATGTAGCAGCCCTATACTCGAATATTCAACATGAATTGGGATTAACAAGCGTTTATCATTATGTTAGAAATGATGAGCGTTTTTCAGTGGCACAAAAGAGGTTTATTTATGATGGATTATTTTTTATTCTTAAGAACAACTATTTTACTTTTTTAAAAAACACCTATCACCAAGAGAAGGGAATGGCAATAGGGTCAAAAGTGGCGCCAACTTTCGCAAATCTCTTCATGGGGAGATTCGAAGAGATTTTTATTTATAAATCACGCTTTTACGATTGTATAACATTTTTTAAACATTTTATTGATGACCTCTTCATAATATGGGACAGTAGTAAAGGGAATATTGAGGATTTTGTCATAGATCTGAATAATAATGATTGGGGGATGTCCTTTTTTCCATGCCACAATGAGAAAGAAATTAACTTTTTAGATCTTAATATTTATATTGAAAACCTTCAAATTAATACAAGAACATACTTTAAGAAAGTGGATGCGAATAGCTTCTTGCATTACCACAGTGGCCATTATAACGAATGGCTGGTAAACATACCTGTGAACCAGTTTATACGAATTAGGAGAAATTGTACTACTGAAATTGATTTTTTAAACCAAGCTAAAATACTAGAAGAAAGATTTGAGGAAAAAAAATATCCTAAGAAACTAATAAAGGAATCCCTGGGTCATGTGCAAAATAATTATGATCAAAAATCACTTTTAGCTAAAAAGATTAAAACTAATACTGACGGTTTTAATCTTAATTTTATTACCACTTTTAATAAATAGCATAAGGAAATGCGTGAAATTTTAAAGGATAATTGGCACATTCTTTTAAATGACCCCATCTTAAAAACCATTTTACCGAAAACCCCAGGTGTTACCTTCAGGAGACCACCCAATATTAGAAACATTGTGGCTCCGAGTAGATTGAGAGGACAAAAAATCTCTGTGACAACTAAAAAGAAAACTGCAGTACCACCAGGAATTTATAAATGTGGGAAAAAGAAATGTTTGTGTTGTAGGGGCATTGGTCATAAAAAAACCTTTTTTAATTCAACATCAACGGGTGAAACTTTTACTATTAAAGCCAATCTCACTTGTGAATCAAGTTTTATTATACATTTAATACAATGTATTTGTGGAAAACAATACGTGGGATGAACTACTCAGTGTTTTCGAAAAAGGATGAACTCCCACAGGCACAACGTGAGGATTGGCTATAGGAAACATGGACTATCTAGACATTGTACCCTACATCATAAAAATGATTTTTCTTCTCTAACATTTTTTCCCATTGACCATATACCTGAAAATGCTCCGAATAGATTTCTACAACTTAGTAGAAAAGAAATTTATTGGATTTATCGACTCGATACTATTAATCCAAAAGGTTTAAATGAAATATGCAATATTTTTATATAAGTCTTACCTTGAGGAATGTTTTTCATATTTTTCTGTATATTTAATATATTAATTTATTTGTAAAAAAATTTTAAAGTGTACTAAATTATCCTCACATTTTATCTGGTGAATTGAGAAGAAGTTTTATGAGAAAATAATATATGTTACGTGAGATACATTTCTTAATGTTTTTTTTTTTTTTTTTTTTCCCCCTACTACGCTCTTGGCCGGGATATACCTCAGGGATCCCTTGGGTCATTCTAGTTCACTCAGCACTACTCCCTCTGGTGGACATAATTATATTACAGTGGGGTTCACCGCTAATTCTCATTTTTAAATACATTTGTCTTTAATTTGTATCAGTCCTTTCATTCAGTTGGTTTTTGGGATTTAAAAACTTCCCCACAAAATTATTTTTAAATAATTTTTTAAATAATTTTAAAACACATTTTTAATTAAACACTTTGGTTTTATATTTTTCACTCGCATATTTGCACACTGGGAATTATGGCAATATGCTTCTAGTTCTTTCATAGATCTGCCATGTGAATGGCAACATAAAAAAAATAAATAAAAAATACATCGGTGTAAAATACATAATTTCTCCAAATATAACTCCTTTTATACACTCCCATTTATCACTACTATTGGTGAAAGGAAACTTTTTGCACTCTCTATCTTCACTAGTTATATCAAATGAGTAATTACTCTCCACTACTCCTCACCACTGATAGCTCAGTGGTGAAACTGCCAGACATTTGTCTCAAACTCACCACAATGAAACTGGTTCTTATCCTCTCTTGTTCCCTTTTTTGTGTTCTACATATTTCATATATTTCTTTTTATTTAATTATTAAAGTCCATGTTATTGTATTGATTGTCTGAATAGGATACACAATACTATCACTATCCAGAATATATGTTTTTCTATATATATATGTCACTTTGCTTGTCTTTTTCAAATATCTTTATGTGCAGCATGTGCAGGTTGACGCCCTTTTCTCACAACGGGGGGTTACGCCCACACAGCATATAAAGCTGTCATTTGTATAGACCGATCACAACTCTGTACTGGAACCTGAAGAAGAGGTGCGGTTTGTCACCTCGAAACGCTTAGTTTCTGTAGTACATATAATAAAGAACTTGAAAGATTTATATGGATTTCAGAAGAATTCTTATCACTAAAGCAGCGCGGATGCTCAGAAGTGCTTTTCTTGGATCCTCAACTTCTGGACCTGGAAACTTGAATTCATTTAGGTTAGCTAAGTGTTTCCTCACTATCTTTCTGTTTATAGATATCCTGGATTCTTCTATTCCCTTAATAGGACAGTGAAGAACAGTTGATGTTCCATTTCCTTTCTGAGAGAAAACAGATGCAAAATAGGAATTTAAAAGTTCGGCCTTCTCAACATCCTGTCTTACTATTTCATCATTTTCATCCTGAGAAAATCCTATAGCATCTTTGACTTTTCTTTTACTTTTGACATATCCCCAAAATCCTTTATTATTGCTTTTGTCATCTCTTGCAAGCCTCAATTCATTGTCAGCTTTAATAATCTGATTTGTGCCCTGCAGGTTCTGAAGACAGAATTATATTCTTCTTTAGATATGCCTCCCTCTTTCCATTTTGTAAACATTTTTTTCTTGCTTTTTAGCCTGTGCTTAAGTTCTGTGTTCATCCATCCTGGTTTCCTTAAATGCTTCCTATTCTTCCCTCTTTTCGGAATTGTTAACAATTGTGCTTTGAGAATTTCATTTTTCAAGATTTCCCATCCTTCCTGGACATTTTTGTCTTTAAGGATATCCAGCCATTGGATCCCTCCAATTCTCTTTCTGAATCCCTTAAAATCTGCCTTTCTGAAATCTAACCTTGACGTCTGAGTCTTCACAGGTCTTCCTCCTCTAGTTATCCAAAATTCTAAAATAGCATGGTCGCTACCTCCTAGGGTCCCAGCCACTTTTACCTCCTCAACCATTTCCTCCCTGTTTATAAGGATTAGATCCAAGGTAGCAGTTCCCCTTGTTTTCTGCCCTACCTTTTGGAAGATAAAGTTGTCAGCAAGAGAGTTTAAGAATTTCCTTGACCTGTTAGTTTTGCCTGAGAGATTCCCAACAAATGTCTGTATAGTTGAAATCTCCCATGACAACTATGTCATATTTTTTGGAGAACTTGGCCATTTGATGCATAAAGAGTTCATCCATATCTTCAGCTTGCACAGGCGGCCTGTAGTAAATGCCTACAATGGTGTCCTTTCCATTGTTCTGTCCTTGTATTCTTACCCAAACAGTTTCCACAGAACTCCCAGTCTCTGAAGCTTCAATCTCTGTGCAGATATACGCGTTTCTAACATACAATGCGACACCTCCTCCTCGTTTATCAAGTCTGTTCCTTGCGAATAAGTTGTATCCTTCTAGTCTTGTATTCCAATCATGTGTATTGTCCCACCAAGTTTCAGTGATTCCAATGACATCATATTTCTTTTCCTGTGTTAGTAATTCCAATTCTCCTTGTTTGTTGCCCATGCTTTGTGCATTAGTATAGAAACATTTTAGTTTGTGATTGGTTTCTCTTTCTCCAATATTTTTATTAATTAGATTCTTTTGTCTTTGTTCTTCCTTTCCACTTCTAATAGCAGAGTTCTCAATAGCATTTGTCAGGTGTATGGCTTTTTCTGGTCTTTTGCTTCCCATTCCCTTCCTTTACAAGTGTAGTAAGGCGACTTCCAAATACATGCTTTCCAGTCTTCGTAAGGTGCACCCATCTCTAGCAAGTAGTCCATCGCATAGGTAATTCACTCCGTGATCCAGAAATCCAAATCGTTGCTGATCACATCATCAACGTAGCCAGTTGTTCACCTGCAGAATCTTATTCCACCTCCTTGTTCCATGACCATCCACTGGGAGGATGGAAGAGAAGACCACCTGCACTCCCAGTTCTTTCACTTTCTTGCCAAAGTTTCCAAAGTCTCTGCAGATGGTTTCCAGGTCGTTTCTAGCTGTGTCATTTGTCCCCACATGTAGTAGCAGGAATGGGTAGTCATCTGTAGGTCTGAAGAGTCCTAAAATCCTGTCAGACACATCTTTAATGTTTGTACCTGGAAGACAGCATATTTCTCTTGAAGTTATATCTGGTCTGCAGATAGCGGCCTCTTTTCCTCTCAACAGGGTATCCCCCATGACCACCACTCTCCGTTTCTTCTTCACAACATTTTTCTTTCTCCATCCAGGAGGAATCTGAAGGCGTACATGGTTGCTGTTTGTGGGCAAAGTCTTATCCCGATGTATTTCTTCATCGTTTTCCTGCGTAAGAGCCTGGTACTGGTTCCTGAGAAGTATGGGTGCTGACTGCCTCCTGATCCTCCTGCTTCTCTGGGTCACATGCTTCCATTCCTCTGTTTCTTCAGGTGCACTTTGAATTTCTTCTCTTTCTGTAACGTGAAGAGATAATTCTGCTCTGTCGAAGAACTCTTCACCTTCCTTAACCCCTTCACGACCAATGACGCCACATAGGCGTCATGAAACAGCCAATCAGAGCGATAGTAATATTTCATCAATGAAAATTGATGAAATATTACAATCCAGCCATGTCCAACGCTGCTGTAGCATCGGACATGGCTGTAGACACCGATTCCACCCCACCCACCGGCGATCGCCCCCCCGCAACTGAATGACAGCGGCGATCTGCCGCCGCTGTCATCATCTGCCCCCCTCCAATTCCCTCTGCTCCCCGCCAGCCTCCGATCCCCCCCTCACCCCCCTGGTACCTCCTGAGTCACCCCGTCCCTCCCGGTGTCCCTCGGGTCCGGATGATGGGCCCGCCCGAATCTGCCGGCTGCAGATTCCATTCTTTCATTTTGATCACTCTCACAGTGAACAAAATGAAAGAAAAAGTAAATAAACCCCCCCGATTATCACCCCCATAGGTAGGCAGAACTAATAAAATAAAGAAAATATTTTTATTTTTATTTTTCCATTAGGGTTAGGGTTAGGGTTGAAAAGAGGGTTAGGGTTGAAGAGAGGGTTAGGGTTGGAAAGAGGGTTAGGGTTGGAAAGAGGGTTAGGGTTGGAAAGAGGGTTAGGCTTGTGGTTAGGGTTAGGCTTGTGGTTAGGGTTATGTTGGGGTTAGGGTTATGGTTAGGGTTGGAATTAGGGTTAGGGATGTGTTGGGGTTAGGGCTGTGGTTAGGGGTGTGTTGGGGTTAGGGCTGGAGTTAGAATTGAGGGGTTTCCACTGTTTAGGCACATCAGGGGGTCTCCAAACGTGACGTAGTGCAACCATTGATTCCAGCCAATTTTGCGTTCAAAAAGTTAAACGGTGCTTCCTCCCTTCCAAGCCCCAACGTGTGCCCAAACAGTGGTTTACCCCAACATATGGGGTATCAGCGTACTCAGGAAAAATTGCACAACAACTTTGGGGGTCTAATTTCTCCTGGTACCCTTGGGAAAATAAAAAATTGGGGGCTAAAAAAATATTTCTGTGGAAAAAATTTTTTTTTTAATTTTCACGTCTCTGCGTGAAACTTCTGTGAAGCACTTGGGGGTCCAAAGTGCTCACCAGGCATCTAGATAAGTTACTTGGGAGGTCTAGTTTCCAAAATGGGGTCACTTGTGGGGGGTTTCTATTGTTTAGGCACATCAGGGGCTCTGCAAACGTAATGACGCCCGCAGACCATTCTGTTGTGAGTTCATTTTCCCCTTCGTCACTGAGGACTGGTGAACTCCCTATTCTGGTGAAGGAAGGTAATAAGCCTGATTATCAGGCACCTGAGCCTGATGAGGATGACTGGCTGAGTGGAGTCACGGACTGGATATAAGGCTGCCGACGCCCTTCTGCCCTGGGGGTGATTTCTCTGTGGACTTCTAGGACACCATTCTGATTCCTGCTCCTCTAAGCTAAGTTTTTCTGCTTTGCCTGTTTGCATTAGTGTTTAGTTTTTGTTTTCCTTGCTTTTTTGGATTCTGCCATTCCCTGCTGGGGTGAGCTGAATCTCCTTTTGCCTGTAGCTCTGTCTTCAGAATATTCCTGAGTACTGACATAGCTTTTTTGAAGCCTAGCGTCTTCAGGGCCTTTTTCACTGTCAGTCTGTTGGCTCTTATTTTCATAGGGTTTTTCACGGATTGCAGACAGCAGCCTTCCTGTCCTTTTCTATCTAGCTAGATTGGGCCCCGTCTTTGCTCAGTCTTTCTTTCTGCCTGTGTCAGTGTTTTCATCTTGCTTCACCGTCATTATCTGTTGGGGGCTGCCTATTGCTTTGGGGTCTGCTCTGGGGCAGTTTAGTTTTCCCCTTTCTTTCTTTAGGCCTAGTTATTTCTCCGGCTGTGATCGAGGGGTCTAGGGCATCGTAGGAACCCCCCACAGCTACTGCCAGTTGTATTGATAGGTTCAGGGGTCTGCAATCCGATAGCTGCCAACTTCTCTGGTTTTCTGGACTTAGCTAGCATTTCTGTTTTTGCCTCCTACGGTGACTCAATCATAACAGAATCACCCGCCATACCGCAGATCCTAGAGTACTCTATAGCAGGAAAGAATTGTGTTTAAAAAAAAAAAAGAGTGTGTATATTCTTTCCTCTATATCTCTGAGGCCGTAGGGGGAATTTTTTTTTCTCTCAATGGAGATAAAGCAATTGTCTGATTGTGTGGAGCAGCTCGCTGCGGAAGTGCGGGGAATTTCCGCCTATCTTGCTCATTCGCATGCTGTTGAACCAAAGATCCCTACACCTGATGTATTTTTTGGGGATCGATCTAAATTTTTGAGTTTCAAAAATAATTGTAAATTATTTTTTGCCTTGAAGCCTAACTCGTCAGGGAGCTCCGCGCAGCAGGTTAAAATTGTCATCTCTTTGCTGCGTGGCGATCCCCAGGATTGGGCGTTTTCTTTGAAACCAGATGATCCTATTCTGACTAATGTGAACGCATTTTTTCAAGCTTTGGGGTTGTTGTATGACGAACCTAATGCTATTGATCAGGCTGAGAAGACCCTGTTGGCATTGAACCAGGGTCGAGATTCTGCAGAGTTGTACTGTCAAAAGTTCCGAAAGTGGGCGGTCCTTACTACCTGGAATGATAATGCCTTGGCTGCTCTCTTTCGGAAGGGTTTGTCAGAAGCCGTAAAAGATACTATGGTGGGATTTCCTGTTCCCTCTGGTCTGGACGATTCTATGTCATTAGCCATTCAGGTTGATCGGCGTTTACGTGAACGCAGGATTGCACGAGAGGTGTTGCCACCGGTTGAACAGACGTCTGAACCTATGCAATGTGATAGAGTTTTGTCTAAGGCGCAACGTCAGGAGTTCAGAAGGCGTAATAAGCTGTGTTTTTTCTGTGGAGATGCCTCGCATATTATTTCTGTTTGTCCTAAATGAGAGAAACGCTTTGCACACACGTTTTCTGTTGGTGGTGTTCAACCTAAGTTTCTTCTGGCAATTACTCTGATCTCCTCCCTGTCCATATTTTCCGCGAAGGCTTTTGTGGATTCGGGAGCAGCGCTAAACCTAAAGGACTTGGATTTTACTAAACGTTGTGGATTTCCGATGACACCTCTGCAGATGCCTATCCCTTTGAGGGGGATTGATGCTACTCCTTTGGCTAAAAATAAACCTCATTTTTGGACCCAGGTGGTCATGCGGGTCGCCCCAGACCATCAAGAAAATTGCAGATTTTTGGTGTTGCATGGTCTGCATGATGCCGTTGTTCTGGGGTTTCCCTGGTTGCAAATTCATAATCCAGTTTTGGATTGGAAATCTGTGTCTGTGGTGAGTTGGGGTTGTCGGTGTACCTTTAGTGAGGCTCCGGTTTTTTCCACCTCTCCTCAGTCGCATGATGTTCCTGACTATTTGGCAGACTTTTATGATGTATTTAGTGAGAATGAGTCTGTGTCCTTGCCTCCTCATAGGAGTTATGACTGTGCAATTGAACTAAGCCCGGGGTGTAAATTTCCCAAGGGTCGGCTCTTCAATTTATCTGTACCCGAGCACGAGGCTATGCGGTCCTATATTAAGGAGGCGTTGGAGAGGGGTCATATTAGACCATCCTCTTCACCCTTAGGTGCTGGGTTTTTTTTTGTGGCCAAAAAGGATGGTTCTTTAAGGCCTTGTATTGATTATCGTGCCCTCAATAAAATTACTATTAAATATCAGTATCCGTTACCCCTGATTTCGGATCTATTCTCTAGAGTTAGAGGTGCTTGCTGGTTTACCAAGCTTGACCTCAGGGGGGCGTATAATCTTATCCGCATTAAGCAGGGGGATGAATGGAAGACGGCGTTTAATACTCCGGAGAGACATTTTGAGTACCTGGTGATGCCTTTTGGGCTCACTAATGCCCCTTC
The DNA here is from genome assembly GCF_039654945.1 of Dendrobates tinctorius. Taxonomy (NCBI): domain Eukaryota; kingdom Metazoa; phylum Chordata; class Amphibia; order Anura; family Dendrobatidae; genus Dendrobates; species Dendrobates tinctorius. The sequence goes on from NW_027361768.1 coordinate 2,910,889, forward strand.
TGTCTTCCAGTGCTTCATGAACAATATTTTCTGAGATTTTGTCGATAAATTTTTGATTATCTATCTGGATGATATTTTGATCTTCTCTAAGGATTGGGATTCTCATGTGGAACATATTCGGACTGTGTTCCGGATTTTGAGGGAGAATTCCCTGTATGTCAAAGGATCGAAATGCCTTTTTGGAGTACAGAGGATTTCATTTTTGGGATTTATTTTGTCTCCGTCAACTATTGAAATGGACCCGGCCAAGGTACAGGCCATTTATGATTGGGTTCAGCCCACTTCTTTGAAGGCCCTCCAGAAGTTTTTGGGTTTTGCTAATTTTTATCGGAAATTTATAGCAAAATTTTCTAGTATTGCCAAGCCATTGACTGATCTGACTAAGAAGGGTGCTGATGTGTTGAATTGGTCTCCGGAGGCTGTTGCTTCCTTTCAGGAGCTGAAGCGAAGATTTACCTCCGCCCCGGTTTTGCGGCAACCTGATGTCTCACTCCCGTTCCAGGTAGAGGTGGATGCTTCTGAGATTGGTGCAGGAGCTGTTTTGTCCCAAAAGGATCCTGTAACAGCTAAAATGAATCCCTGTGCTTTCTTTTCCCAAAAGTTCTCTCCATCTGAACGTAACTATGATGTGGGGAATCGGGAACTGTTGTCCATGAAGTGGGCATTTGAGGAGTGGAGACATTGGTTGGAGGGAGCTAAACATCAAGTTGTGGTCCTCACTGACCACAAGAATTTGATGTACCTAGAGTCGGCTAAACGCTTGAACCCTAGACAGGCTAGGTGGGCCTTGTTTTTTACACGTTTTGATTTTGTGGTCTCTTTTCTTCCTGGAACTAAGAATGTCAAGGCAGACGCCCTCTCTAGGAGTTTCTTTGCTGATTCTCCTGTGGTGACCAAGCCTGCTACCATCTTAGGCGAAGGGGTAGTTCTTTCTGCCATCTCGCCTGATTTGAGACTTGCTCTGCAAGAGTTCCAGGAGGACAAACCTGAGCGTTGTCCCAGTGGAAAGTTATATGTTCCTGACCAGTGGAAGAAGAGAGTGATGTCTGAAGTTCATTGCTCTGCATTGTCTGGTCATCCAGGTATTTTTGGTACTAGAGATCTGGTGAGTCGCTCTTTTTGGTGGCCCACCTTGTCTCATGATGTCAGGAATTTTGTGCAGTCCTGTGGGACTTGCTCCCGGTCTAAATCTTGTTCTCGCTCTAGTGGGTTGTTGATGCCTTTGCCTGTCCCCAAGAGGCCATGGACCCATATTTCAATGGATTTCATCTCTGATATGCCGGTCTCTCAAAGAATGACTGTTATTTGGGTGATTTGTGATAGGGAGTGGTACAAGATGAACCTAAGTTGCCGTCTTCCTCTGAGTTGGTGCCCCTGTTTTTGCAACCGGTGGTTCGCTTACACGGGATTCCTGAGAACATTGTATCTGACAGAGGAGTTCTGTTTGTGTCTAGATTTTGGAGGACTTTCTGTTCCAAGCTGGGAATTCAGTTGTCCTTCTCCTCTGCTTTTCACCCTCAGACCAATGGGCAGACAGAGATAACAAACCAGACCTTGGAGTCGTATTTAAGATGTTTTATTTCCGCTGATCAGGATGATTGGGTTTCATTTTTTCCCTTGGCCGAATTTGCTTTAAATAATAGAGCTAGTTCTGCCACTTTGATGTCACCTTTTTTTTGTAACTTTGGGTTTCATCCTCGATTTTCTTGAGGGCAGGTGGAGCCTTCTGCCTGCCCAGGTGTTGACACTGTGGTGGAGAGAATGCACCAGATCTGGGACCAAGTGGTGGATAAGTTATCTCTCTCCCAGCAAAAGGCCCAGCGGTTTTCCAATCGACATAGGACCATTGGTCCCCAGTTTAAGATTGGTGATATGGTGTGGTTATCATCAAAAAATATTGCTATGAAGGTGGCTTCTCCTAAGTTTAAGCCTAGATTTATTGGACCTTACAAGATTTTGGAGATTATTAATCCGGTCTCTTTCCGGTTGGCTCTTCCTGTCACATTTAAAATCCATAATGTGTTCCATAAGTCCTTGTTGAAGAGGTTTGTTGAACCAGTTGTTCCTGGGGTGGCACCTCCGGACCCTGTATTGGTTGAAGGTAACATGGAATATGAGGTAGAGAAAATACTGGATTCCCGTCTGGCTAGACGGAGACTCCAGTATTTGGTTAAGTGGAAGGGTTATGGTCAGGAGGATAATTCCTGGGTCTCTGCCTCTGATATTCATGCCAAAAGATTGGTGCGTGCCTTTCATCGGGCTCACCCTGATCGCCCTGGTGGCGTGGTTGAGGGTTCGGTGACCCCTCCTCAAGGGGGAGGTACTGTTGTGAGTTCATTTTTCCCTTCGTCACTGAGGTCTGGTGAACTCCCTATTCTGGTGAAGGAAGGTAATGAGCCTGATTATCAGGCACCTGAGCCTGATGAGGATGACTGGCTGAGTGGAGTTACGGACTGGATATAAGGCTGCCGACGCCCTTCTGCCCTGCGGGTGATTTCTCTGTGGACTTCTAGGACACCAGTCTGATTCCTGCTCCTCTAAGCTAAGTTTTTCTGCTTTGCCTGTTTGCATTAGTGTTTAGTTTTTGTTTTCCTTGCTTTTTTGGATTCTGCCATTCCCTGCTGGGGTGAGCTGAATCTCCTTTTGCCTGTAGCTCTGTCTTCAGAATATTCCTGAGTACTGACATAGCTTTTTTGAAGCCTAGCGTCTTCAGGGCCTTTTTCACTGTCAGTCTGTTGGCTCTTATTTTCATAGGATTTTTCACGGATTGCAGACAGCAGCCTTCCTGTCCTTTTCTATCTAGCTAGATTGGGCCCCGTCTTTGCTCAGTCTTTCTTTCTGCCTGTGTTAGTGTTTTCATCTTGCTTCACCGTCATTATCTGTTGGGGGCTGCCTATTGCTTTGGGGTCTGCTCTGGGGCAGTTTAGTTTTCCCCTTTCTTTCTTTAGGCCTAGTTATTGTAACGTCCGTCTGCGGTTCTGGGCTGCAGCCAGACAACACCCCGAGAAACACTGATACCCTTTACCCCTATACAGGGATCTGGATTTACAGCAGAGCCCAGGAGGCGCTGTCTGAATATGAACAGTGACCAGAGCAGGACGGTCGTCAGAGAGGGATAAAAACGGGACCAAAAGCGTAGTCGGGAATCAGAGTCTTAACCGAGCGGACAGCAGAAGTACAAGAAACGGCAGACAATAGCAGAGTGAAATTCAGGCCAAGGTCAGAGTCAAAAACCAGGAGGGCAGCAGAGGTACAGAATCGTTAGGCAGTAGCAGAGTCAGAATATCCAGGCCAAAGTCAAAAACCGGGAGAATAGCAGAAATACAAAATCGTCAGGCAATAGAGGGGTCAGGAATCCAGGCCAAGGTCAGCGTCAGTAATCAGGAGAAATGCAAGGTACAAAAACGGCAGGCAACAGAGTAGTCAGAAGTTCAGGCTGAGGTCGGAGTTAACGATAGGCAATCACAAGTAACACGTAGGGGAACCAAGAATATATCCGGCGGCTTGCAAGCCCAGTCCCAAGGTATTTGAGGGATCAGGTCATCCCTCACAGGCTCCTGGGCTGGTGATGTCATCAGGACCGCCCCCAGGACCAGACCTGACGATGATGCACCAGCCCCATCATGACTGACAGAGGAGCGGAGTCTGCGTCCAGTAGACGCCTGCGCAGAAGCCCTTTCATTGTTGCCGCCCTCACTCGGGCGCGAGCTACGGCGCCTCCTAGTGGTTGAGGGCGGAACAGCAGGCCCCGAGATCGACGACGACATGTCAGTCCGGCGTCTCCTGGTGGCCGAGGCCTGGACAGCAGGCTCCGAGCCCAAGGGCGGCGTGACAGTCCGTCGCCTCCTAGTGGCTGAGGGCGGAACAGCGGGCCCCGAGTCTGACGGCGACGTGACAGTACCCCCCTCTCCAGGAGGGGCCTCCGGACCCTCAAAACCCGGTTTGTCAGGGTGAAGGAGATGAAACCTCCTAATTAATGCCTTGGCATGGATGTTCCTTGCGGGGACCCAGGACCTCTCCTCCGGGCCGTAGCCCTTCCAGTGTATAAGATACTGTATGGAGTCTCTCACAAGGCGGGAGTCAAGGATACCCTGGACTTCATACTCCAAGGACCCTCCGACCGAAACAGGAGGAGGAGGGGACTGGACAGGGTGAATTGGGGAGCGATACAGTTTGAGGAGAGACTTGTGGAACACGTTAGGTAATTTAAATGACTGCGGAAGTTTCAAACGGAAGGCTACCGGATTAACCACTTCTATAATTTCATATGGGCCGATAAATCTGGGACCCAGTTTGGCAGACGGTACTTTCAGTTTGATGTTTTTAGTCGAAAGCCAAACCTTGTCCCCAACCCCCAAGTGTGGCCCCTTGGACCGTCGTTTGTTTGCAGCTGAAGCCTGTCTAACTTGAGCCCCTTTCAAATTCGTATTTACTTCAGACCATATTGTTTTCAAGCGATGTATGGTTTTTCTCTACCCCAGGGTGCTCCGACATCCTAGCCGAGAACGACCCAAAGCGCGGATGCAATCCAAGGTTACAAAAAAAGGGGTAGTTTTAATGGAGTCCTGGTAGCGATTATTTAAGGCAAACTCAGCCAATGGCAGATGTTCTACCCAGTCGGACTGGTGTCCTGACACGTAACAACGGAGGTATTGCTCCAGAGCTTGATTAGCACGTTCGGTTTGCCCATTTGTTTCGGGGTGGTAGGCCGAGGAGAAGGATAACTCAACACCGATGCGTTTACAGAACGCCCTCCAGAATTTTGAGACGAACTGGGTACCTCTGTCGGACACAATATTTGACGGAACACCATGAAGACGTACAATGTGCACAAGGAACAATTTGCTCAAGGTTTCGGAGTTAGGTAAGCCAGACAGGGGAATAAAATGGCACTGTTTGCTGAACCTGTCTACCACCACCCAGATACATGTTTTCCCATCTGAGGTTGGCAGGTCTGTGATGAAGTCCATGGAGATGTGGGTCCATGGACTCTCAGGGATGGGCAAGGACTGAAGCCAGCCAGCAGGGCGATTATGGGTGGATTTGGCGCGGGCACAGACTTCACATGCTGAAACATAGTTCTTACAGTCCTTGACCACCGTCGGCCACCAAAAGTTCCTAGTTACCTACCTGGTGGTATTGTTGAGCCCAGGATGACCTGCCAGAACAGAGTCATGTGACTCTTTAAGAACTTGAAGGCGAAAGGAATTCGGAACAAACAATTTTTTGAGGGGTGTAGTGTCAGGAGCTCGTTCTGGAGACCTACGGATCTCCTCCAGAAGGTCCAAGGAAACTGCCGACACGACGATCCCATTGGCTAATATGGGAACGGGTTCACAGTCTTCGGCTTGTGTGGGGCAAAAACTGCGAGAGAGGGCATCGGCCCTCACATTTTTCGTGCCAGGGCGAAAGGTGATTAAAAAAATCGAACCTTGAAAAGAACAAGGCCCACCTGGCCTGCCTGGAATTCAGTCTTTTAGCTGACTCCAGGTAGGTCAGGTTTTTGTGGTCTGTAATGACGGTGACCTTGTGTTTGGCGCCTTCGAGAAAGTGACGCCATTCCTCGAAGGCCCATTTGATTGCTAGTAATTCCCGATTCCCAATATCATAGTTCTTCTCTGTGGCAGAGAACTTTCGGGAAAAAAAAGCACATGGGCGCAGCTGAGTGAGGGCTGCAGTGCCTTGCGATAGCACTGCTCCCACTCCGACTTCGGAGGCATCCACCTCCACAATAAATGGGCGATCTAAGTCAGGTTGTACTAAAACCGGGTTGGCCACAAAGCATTCTTTTAACGTAAAAAATGCTTGAATGGCCTCGGGATTCCAGTTGGTCACGTCCGCCCCCTTTCGGGTTAGATCCGTGAGTGGCTTGGCAATCTCAGAAAAACTCTTGATAAACTTACGGTAGTAATTGACAAATCCCAAAAATCGCTGCAATGCTTTCAGCGATTTGGGTTGCACCCACTCCTTAATAGGTTGGATCTTGGCAGGATCCATGCGGAACCCCCTGCCTGAGACCATGTACCCCAAAAATTGTACCTCCTCAGCGAAAAAGACACATTTCTCCAACTTAGCAAACAAGGAGTTCTCCCGTAGTCTCTGCAGTACTGAACGGACGTGTTGAGCATGCGTCACAGGGTCAGTGGAGTAAATCAAAATATCATCCAAGTACACAACGACATACACACCACAGATGTCCCTGAAAATATCGTTAACAAAGTGCTGAAACACTGCAGGAGCATTGCTGAGTCCGAAAGGCATTACTAGGTACTCAAAGTGACCAAGAGGTGTATTAAACGCTGTCTTCCACTCATCGCCGTCTCTTATGCGGATTAAATTGTATGCCCCCCGGAGGTCAAGTTTAGTAAACCAACGGGCTCCAATTAGCTGATTAAAAAGATCAGGGATGAGTGGAAGCGGGTACTGGTTCTTTATAGTGATTGCGTTTAATTCCCGGTAGTCAATGCAGGGTCTGAGACCACCATCTTTCTTCTCTACAAAGAAGAACCCAGCTCCAACTGGTGAAATAGATGGTCTAATGAACCCCTTTCTTAAGCTATCCGCTATGTACTCATTCATGGCCTGACGCTCTGGACCAGAGAGATTAAATATTCTCCCTTTTGGAAGACGGGCATCTGGAATTAGGTTTATAGGACAATCATACTCTCTGTGGGGCGGTAGTTTCTCAGACTCTATAACGGAAAAGACATCTCCATAATCCCTGAGAGCAAACGGTATGAAGGGGTGTTTTTTTAGCTTGGTTTGATTTACTGCTACAGAGATGCAATTATCCTGGCATTGCGAACTCCAGCGCACCACATCACCCAGGTGCCAGTCAATGACAGGGTTATGTTGACGTAGCCACGGCATTCCCAAAATGACTGCAGAAGATAGATTGTCCAACACAAAAAAGGAAATAAGCTCAGTATGTAGTGCTCCTACTGACATAGTTATCTTAGCAGTAACAAATTTAACCCCCTCCTGAATAATGGATGTGCCATTAATAGCCGTGGTTTTAATTGGAATATTAAGTTTTAGTAATGGTACACCCAGATCCCTAGCAGTCATAGAATCCATAAAATTGCCTTCAGACCCACTATCCACATACGCATTTAAACAGAGAGTTTTCTGACCAAATAAAACTGAGATAGGTAATAAAACTTTCGCCGCATCTGCGGGCAATACCTGAGCCTCTGGACAACCATAGCCAGAGTGGTTGCCCAGAGGGCGACGTCCCAGGAGCATGGATCTCTGACGTATAGCTCTCTCCCTGAAGATTCCAGACTGCAGCATGCTTGTGCAGGAGAATGAGAGTGATCTTCCAAGCAGTGCAGTGCAACAGGTGTTCAGGCCAACAATCAGCTCAGTCAGGAGAAAGGAAAAAAAAAAAAGTTCAGGGAAACTGCTTTTATATATGTTAGGAGTATACACAAAAAGCAGTTTTATTTTGTTTGGCCGGATATAATGTAACGTCCGTCTGCGGTTCTGGGCTGCAGCCAGACAACACCCCGAGAAACACTGATACCCTTTACCCCTATACAGGGATCTGGATTTACAGCAGAGCCCAGGAGGCGCTGTCTGAATATGAACAGTGACCAGAGCAGGACGGTCGTCAGAGAGGGATAAAAACGGGACCAAAAGCGTAGTCGGGAATCAGAGTCTTAACCGAGCAGACAGCAGAAGTACAAGAAACGGCAGACAATAGCAGAGTGAAATTCAGGCCAAGGTCAGAGTCAAAAACCAGGAGGGCAGCAGAGGTACAGAATCGTTAGGCAGTAGCAGAGTCAGAATATCCAGGCCAAAGTCAAAAACCGGGAGAATAGCAGAAATACAAAATCGTCAGGCAATAGAGGGGTCAGGAATCCAGGCCAAGGTCAGCGTCAGTAATCAGGAGAAATGCAAGGTACAAAAACGGCAGGCAACAGAGTAGTCAGAAGTTCAGGCTGAGGTCGGAGTTAACGATAGGCAATCACAAGTAACACGTAGGGGAACCAAGAATATATCCGGCGGCTTGCAAGCCCAGTCCCAAGGTATTTGAGGGATCAGGTCATCCCTCACAGGCTCCTGGGCTGGTGATGTCATCAGGACCGCCCCCAGGACCAGACCTGACGATGATGCACCAGCCCCATCATGACTGACAGAGGAGCGGAGTCTGCGTCCAGTAGACGCCTGCGCAGAAGCCCTTTCATTGTTGCCGCCCTCACTCGGGCGCGAGCCACGGCGCCTCCTAGTGGTTGAGGGCGGAACAGCAGGCCCCGAGATCGACGACGACATGTCAGTCCGGCGTCTCCTGGTGGCCGAGGCCTGGACAGCAGGCTCCGAGCCCAAGGGCGGCGTGACAGTCCGTCGCCTCCTAGTGGCTGAGGGCGGAACAGCGGGCCCCGAGTCTGACGGCGACGTGACAGTTATTTCTCCGGCTGTGATCGAGGGGTCTAGGGCATCGTAGGAACCCCCCACGGCTACTGCTAGTTGTGTTGATAGGTTCAGGGGTCTGCAATCCGATAGCTGCCAACTTCTCTGGTTTTCTGGACTTAGCTAGCATTTCTGCTTTTGGCTCCTACGGTGACTCAATCATATCACCATTCCATCAAAGTCTGCATTTCAAAACGCCACTACTTCCATTCCGAGCCCTTACGTGTGCCCAAACAATAGTTCCCCCCCACATATGTAGTATCAGCGTACTCAGGACAAACTGTACAACAACTTTTTGGGTCCAATTTCTCCTGCTACCCTTGTGAAAAAAAAAATTGCTGGCTAAAAATCATTTTTTTTGAGGAAAAAAAATATTTTTTATTTTCACGGCTCTGCGTTATAAACTTCTGTGAAGCGCTTGGGGGTTCAAAGTGCTCACCACACATCTAGATAAGTTCCTTGGGGGGTCTAGTCTCCAAAATGGGGTCACTTGTGGGGGGGTTCCACAGTTTAGGTACATCAGGGGCTCTGCAAATGTAACATGATGCCCGCAGACCATTCCATCAAAGTCAGCATTTCAAAATGTCACTACTTCCCTTCCAAGCCCCGACATGTGCCCAAACAGTGGTTCCTCCCCACATGTGGGGTACCAGCATACTCAGGACAAACTGGACAACAAATTTTGGGGTCTAATTTATCCTGTTACCCTTGTGAAAATAAAAAATTGCGCACTAAAAAATAATTTTTTGAGGGAAAATGTTTTTTTTTATTTTCATGGCTGTGCGTCATAAACTTTTGTGAAGCACTTGAGGGTTCAAGGTGCTCTCCACACATCTAGATAAGTTCCTTAGGGGGTCTAGTTTCCAAAATGGGGTCATTTGTGGGGAGCTCCAATGTTTAGGCACACAGGGGCTCTCCAAACACGACATGGTGTTCGCTAACGATTGGAAGTAATTTGCATTTCAAAAAGTCAAATAACACTCCTTCCCTTCTGAGCCCTGCCGTGTGCCCAAACAGTGGTTCCCCCCCACATGTGGGGTACCAGCGTACTCAGGACAAACTGGACAACAAGATTTGGGGTCCAATTTCTCCTGTTAGTCTTGTGAAAATTAAAATAGTGTGCTAAAAATCATTTTTGAGGAAAAAAATTATTTTTTATTTTCACTGCTCTGTGTTATAAACTTTTGTGAAGCACTTGGGGGTTCAAAGTGCTCCCTACACATCTAGATAAGTTCCTTAGGGGGTCTAGTTTCCAAAATGGGGTCACTTGTGGGGGAGCTCCAATGTTTAGGTGCACAGGGGCTCTCCAAATGCGACATGGTGTCCGATAACGATTGGAGCTAATTTTCCATTCAAAAAGTCAAATGGTGCTCCTTGCCTTCCGGGCCCTGCCGTGCACCCAAACAGTGGTTTATGACCACATATGAGGTATCTGTGCACTCAGGAGAAATTGCTCAACAAATTTTAGGATCCATTTTATCCTGTTGCCCATGTGAAAATGAAAAAACTGAGGCTAAAAGAAAATTTTTGTGAAAAAAAAGTTTTTTGTTTTTTTTTTACAGATCAATTTGTGAAGTACCTGGGGGTTCAAAGTGATCACTATGCATCTAGATAAGTTCCTTGGGGGTCTTTTTTCCAAAAGGGGGTCACTTGTGGAGGAGCTCCAATGTTTATGCACACAGGGGCTCTCCAAACACGACATGGCAACCGCTAAATATTCCAGCATATTTTCCATTCAAAAAGTCAAATGGCGCTCCTTCCCTTCTGAGCCCTGCCGTGCGTACAAACAGTGGTTTATGACCACATATGAGGTATCGTTGTACTCAGGAGAAATTGCCCAACAAATTTTAGGATACATTTTATCCTGTTTCCCATGTGAAAATGAAAAAATTGATGCTAAAAGAAAATTTTTGTTGGAAAAATTGAAATGTCCATTTTTTCTTTCCACATTGCTTTAGTTCCTGTGAAACACCTGAAGGGTTAATAATCTTCTTGAATGTAGTTTTGAGTAGCTTGAGGGGTGCAGTTTTTAGAATGGTGTAACTTTTGGGTATTTTCTGCCATATCGACCCCTCAAAGTGACTTCAAATGTGAGGTGGTCCCTAAAAAAAATGGTTTTGTAAATTTTATTGTGAAAATGAGAAATCGCTGGTCAACTTTTAACCCTTATAACTTCCTAAAAAAAAAATTTTTTGTTTCCAAAATTGTGCTGATGTAAAGTAGACATGTGGGAAATGTTATTTAGTAACTATTTTGTGTCACATACAGTGGGGAAAAAAAGTATTTAGTCAGTCAGCAATAGTGCAAGTTCCACCACTTAAAAAGATGAGAGGCGTCTGTAATTTACATCATAGGTAGACCTCAACTATGGGAGACAAACTGAGAAAAAAAAATCCAGAAAATCACATTGTCTGTTTTTTTTTTCATTTTATTTGCATATTATGGTGGAAAATAAGTATTTGGTCAGAAACAAAATTTCATCTCAATACTTTGTGATATATCCTTTGTTGGCAATGACAGAGGTCAAACGTTTTCTGTAAGTCTTCACAAGGTTGCCACACACTGTTGTTGGTATGTTGGCCCATTCCTCCATGCAGATCTCCTCTAGAGCAGTGATGTTTTTGGCTTTTCGCTTGGCAACATGGACTTTCAACTCCCTCCAAAGGTTTTCTATAGGGTTGAGATCTGGAGACTGGCTAGGCCACTCCAGGACCTTGAAATGCTTCTTACGAAGCCACTCCTTCGTTGCCCTGGCGGTGTGCTTTGGATCATTGTCATGTTGAAAGACCCAGCCACGTTTCATCTTCAATGCCCTTGCTGATGGAAGGAGGTTTGCACTCAAAATCTCACGATACATGGCCCCATTCATTCTTTCATGTACCCGGATCAGTCGTCCTGGCCCCTTTGCAGAGAAACAGCCCCAAAGCATGATGTTTCCACCACCATGCTTTACAGTAGGTATGGTGTTTGATGGATGCAACTCAGTATTCTTTTTCCTCCAAACACGACAAGTTGTGTTTCTACCAAACAGTTCCAGTTTGGTTTCATCAGACCATAGGACATTCTCCCAAAACTCCTCTGGATCATCCAAATGCTCTCTAGCAAACTTCAGACGGGCCCGGACATGTACAGGCTTAAGCAGTGGGACACATCTGGCACTGCAGGATCTGAGTCCATGGTGGCGTAGTGTGTTACTTATGGTAGGCCTTGTTACATTGGTCCCAGCTCTCTGCAGTTCATTCACTAGGTCCCCCCGCGTGGTTCTGGGATTTTTGCTCACCGTTCTTGTGATCATTCTGACCCCACGGGGTGGGATTTTGCGTGGAGCACCAGATCGAGGGAGATTATCAGTGGTCTTGTATGTCTTCCATTTTCTAATTATTGCTCCCACAGTTGATTTCTTCACTCCAAGCTGGTTGGCTATTGCAGATTCAGTCTTCCCAGCCTGGTGCAGGGCTACAATTTTGTTTCTGGTGTCCTTTGACAGCTCTTTGGTCTTCACCATAGTGGAGTTTGGAGTCAGACTGTTTGAGGGTGTGCACAGGTGTCTTTTTATACTGATAACAAGTTTAAACAGGTGCCATTACTACAGGTAATGAGTGGAGGAAAGAGGAGACTCTTAAAGAAGAAGTTACAGGTCTGTGAGAGCCAGAAATCTTGATTGCTTGTTTCTGACCAAATACTTATTTTCCACCATAATATGCAAATAAAATGAAACAAAAACAGACAATGTGATTTTCTGGTTTTTTTTTTCTCAGTTTGTCTCCCATAGTTGAGGTCTACCTATGATGTAAATTACAGACGCCTCTCATCTTTTTAAGTGGTGGAACTTGCACTATTGCTGACTGACTAAATACTTTTTTTCCCCACTGTAACTCTTTGGTTTAACAGAATAAAAATTCAAAATTTGAAAATTGCAAAATTTTCTTCATTTTCACCAAATTTCTGATTTTTTGACAAATAAACGCAAAAATTATCAACCTAAATTTACCACTAACATGAAGCCCAATATGTCACGAAAAAACAATCTCAGAATCGCTAGGATCCGTTGAAGCGTTCCTGAGTTATTACCTCATAAAGGGACACTGGTCAGAATTGCAAAAAATGGCCTGGTCATTAAGGTCAAAATAGGCTTGGTCATGAAGGGGTTAATGATCTTCAACGTAGCTAACCTCTCTTCGAGATTTTGCATCTTTTCCTCCAACAGGGACACAAGCTTGCATTTGTGGCACGTGAAGTTTGGCTTTTCCACTGGTAAGGCTGGTTTCACACTTGCGTTTTTTTGCGCTGTATTTTAGCGCTAAATAATGCATGCGTTTTTTTCCCTATATTTTGCATGGGATGCGCTTATGTGCGCATACACATGCGTTTGTATGCATTTTTATGCGCATGCGTTTTTTTGTGGTGTGCGCTCGGGCGCACAAAATGCATCCTGTTGTATTTTTTGGGCGTCCGACTTGCCTCATAAAAACGCATGTGCGCAATGCGTTTTTTTACAGCAAGACACTCATTATAAGTCTATGGGTGCGCATATGTGCGCATTGACATGCTCATGTATGCGTTTTTTTGTTGACCATTAGATAGACAATGGAATTTAGGGGTTTGGGTTAGAGTTAGGGTTAGTTAAGGGGTTTAGGGTTAGGGTTAGTAGGGTTTGGTTAAGCGTTAGGGTTAGTATGGTTTGGTTAAGGGTTAGGGTCAGGGTTAGGGTATGGTTTGGTTAAGGGTTAGGGTCAGGGTTAGTAAAGTCATGGTTTGGGTTAGTGTGAGGGGCCAACTAATGTTGGGGAAAAACCCAAACGCGGTAAAAGCGCACCAAAAACACATACAAACGCATAAAAACGCTGCGTTTTTTTCATGCATGCTCATGCGTTTTTTTGCAGGAAAAATGCAGCTGCAAAACAAAGCAAGTGTGAAAGTAGCCTAAGTCTGTGAACATGTAGCTAGAAATGCAGCTCACCAAATGGCTCCTGGCCTCTTCCATATTGAGATTTCTTAAAAGCGATGAAAGATTAACCAAAATTTGCGCGCCGATAAGCGCGCGGTTTTCCAATTTCCTCTTTTCAGCTGCAACGGCCAAAACCCAGTGATCGTTGAGCTCACGGAGACTCTTCACTTATCCCAGAAGGCACTGGGAATATGCAAATGATCTCCTCAGGACTCTTCCCCTGGTTTTCCGATTTCCTCTTTTCAGCTGCAACGGCCAAAACCCAGTGATCGTTGAGCTCGCGGAGACTCTTCACTTATCTCAGAAGGCACTGGGAATATGCAAATGATCTCCTCAGGACTCTTCCCCTGGTTTTCCGATTTCCTCTTTTCAGCTGCAACAGCCAAAACCCAGTGATCGTTGAGCTCGCGGAAGCTCATCACTTATCCCAGAAGGCACTGGGAATATGCAAATGATCTCCTCAGGACTCTTCACCTGGAAACTACAAGCAAAACATAATATATACAATCAGTCAGTACAGGGTACATCAGGAATACATATTATACATTAACAGCTGACCAGGGATGGACTAATTAACCAGGCTAATATATGCAAATTGCCTCTTCAGAAAGAAAGAGGACTTTTACTCTACAGCGCCACCTTGTATCTTGTACCTTGTACCTTGTACCTTGGCTTGTATCCTAAGTCATATTACAAGACTCGTTAAAGGGTTGATTGTGACTTGTAGGATCGCTACTACCAATAGGTGGCGCTGTAGAGTAAAAGTCCTCTTTCTTTCTGAAGAGGCAATTTGCATATTATTTTCCCAGAGGAGCATTGCACGGCGAATAAGTCTCCTTACCTTGACAAGCCACAGCTGGCATGTCACTCTCCGCAAGGAGAAACCTTACCTCTTAGACCCTAGTCCAGGCTAATATAGGACAGGAATTAGATACAGAAAACATGAATACATGCCAGTGATGCAATTGCAAGGGGAGAAGAAAAGATGAGATGCTTCCTGAATGCAGGCTGAAGGAAAATGGAGGAAAGTGAGGGAGATGGAGGCTGAACTAACCACAATGCTTTGCAAAGGCTACAAACACAAAGCTTACCATAATGCATTGCAAAAGGAAGGAAAAGATTCAGACATAAGTAAATGAAAAACAATATACGACTGTGAATATGACACTGGTCACTAGAGGGTGCCCAAAACACTGAAAACAATACAGTCTATGTACATTTAGATTTGGCCATATTCTCACCAGTAAATTATTGGAAATATAAACAAGCAGATAATCAAAGATTATGAATTAGATGTCAGAGACAGAACATTCATTATCCTGTTGAAAGAGGGCATTTCTATCAGGGAATAATGATGCCTTGAAGTAATGTGCTTGGTTTCTTATTAATTTCAACTCTTAATGGTTTTTATTTTATCGCTCATCAATATACATGTACAATAATACATTTATTGGTAAAGAACCTTAAGAGTGTTATATATTGACTTGTTATTCCATCTTTGATTTTGCTAAAATTATTACATATTCTTACATCTTTTGTCAGTGTGGCGGAGCTGGCCCTTTCCCTGAGTGTGCAGACCCACCAAAAGGAATTCAGATGTTATGGCATCCTTCAATAGTTAAACCCTACCTCATACTTCTGTCTGAGTGCTCTAACCCTGACACCTTAGAAGGCGCTGCTGGAGCATTGCAAAACTTAGCTGCAGGAAGCTGGAAGGTAATTACGTTTTTTGTTGACAATTATTGATTTCTTATTCTCTCTATAGAATGCTTCATTTAGTACAATTTGTGACATAATAAAAAGCATGCATTATAATATATAGATAATAAATGGATACATAGTTTAAAGATGTAAACCAAATCATGTGGAAAATTTGCATGGATCATTTGCATGATTTCTTTTAATCTATTAGTCTATGTTCATACTAGGCATTTTTTAAGCTTTTTTTCTGCAGCAAAACTTGCACTCTAGGCAGAAGAGAAGCAACTCAAAAACACAGGTTTTGGTGTGTTTTTGCTGCATATTTCAGGTTCCCACTGTTTATTTTCTCAATTTGGTCAGCCATTAAGTTGCCTAGGCATTGTTCAGTTTCACACCATGGTTGGCCACAGGCTTTGTTCAGTCACAACTTGGTTGGCCAATGTGTACTTTATTCGCATACTAATTTAATTAAACTCTACTAATGCAAACTGTTATTTCAGGTGACCAAGACAAGATGGTAAACCTGGCAAAATCACAAAAATAAATGGTTTTACATACTGCTGTACTTTTTTTTTCAATAAAAATGCAATAAAACCTGATAGCTGCATTTTTAATCGTTTTTTCACCACTCATTACTTTCAATGTGTGAAAAACTCTGAAAGAATGACATGCTCTATTGTACAGAAAAAAATCAAATCACAAGATAAGAAAAAAACAATCTGTGTGCATGAAAACTTGCATTAAAAAAGCATTTTAAACCGCTGAAAAAATGCCTAGTGTGAGCATAGCCTTAACGTTTGGGGCATTCTTTCTGTATGAAGGTGTACTTTATGTAGCAATGCTTACCCTATATAAATGTGGTCCCTGTTTTACTCTGTTTTGCCGCACATGAGCCGCATCAGGACTACACGGACGGCCGCCTTGAAGTAGCGCTACAGTAAGCGCTGTTCCCGGCGGCTGGTGCTGAATGCGGCTGTGATTCTTCTCTCCTGCTCTTCCGGCAACAAAAAGCAAGAGAGAAGAATGAATGAAAACCCGATATGGGGTCCCCCTCTATTTGTGAAAAGCCCTCAGCTTTCAGATTCAGCAAGGTTGGTTCTCAAGAACAGAGGGGTCCCAATGCTGTTTTTTTAATTATTTAAATCATTTAAAAAAAAACGACGTGGGGTCCCCCCTATTTTTGACAACCAACCTGACTAAAGCTGACAGCTGAGGGCTGATATTCTCAGGCTAGTAAGGGGCCATTGATCTTGGCCCCCCTCAGCCTAAAAACAGCAGCCGGCGCATGCTCAGTAAAAAGGGGTGACATCACCGTTCATCACTGAGTCTGTGCTCTGCTTCCATTCATTCCCCAGTCATTTACAGTCGAGAGCGGCTGTGTTAGCAGCGCTCCGCCGGTAAACGTATTAACCCCCGAGATCAATTTATGCTGTGGGAAGTGACGGGGCACCGGACAGGTAATTTATATTGTTGCTTTATTATTTTAAACTTTTTTTTTATAGGAGATCGATGACATCGCAAAGGAATTAGAAGTGTAATAAAGATTTTAAAACTGTGTGTACTGTATTCTTTCATTAAAATACTTTGTTCTTATTGTATGTGTGTTTATTTAACCCTTTAATTACTATAGGATTAGTAATGGACTGGTGTCTTATTGACACCTCTTCATTACTAATCCAGGCTTAATGTCACCTTAAAATAGCATGGTGACATTAACCCCTTATTACCCCACTTGCCATCAATGAAGGACAAGAGGGAAGAACCTGGCAAAGCTCCAGAATAGGCGCATCTAATAAATGTGCCTTTTCTAGGCAGCTGCGGGCTGCTGTTTTTAGGCTGTGGGGGGCCAAGATCAATGGCCCCTTACCAGCCTGAGAATATCAGCCCTCAGCTGTCAGCTTTTGTCAGGTTGGTTGTCAAAAATAGGGGGGACCCCACACCTTTTTTTAATGATTTATTTAAATAATTAAAAAAAAAAAAAGTGTGGAGACCCCTCTATTCTTGAGAACCAATCTTGATGAAGCTGATAGCTGAGGGCTGCAGCCCACAGCTGTAAGTTTGGTCTGGTTGGTTCATATACAGAGGGTGACCCCACATCGGGTTTTCATTCATTCTTCTCTCCTGCTTGCTGTTGCCATCAGAGCAAGAGACAAGAATCACAGCAGCGTTCAGCACCAGCCGCCGTGAACAGTGCTTACAGTAGCCGCTTCTTACCGGCGGCCGTCCTTTAGCACGGAGGACAGTGTGAACTGTTGTCTCCGTGTGCACATGTGCAGCACATGTTGTGGGCCGTGTATCCGTGTTAAAATGGACATGTCTCCGTGTTTTGCACACGGACACACGGTCCGTGAAAACACGCTGATATGTGCATAGACCCATTCATTTGAATGGGTCTGCGTGTGTCAGTGTCTCCGGTACGTGAAAAAACTGTCACTACACATAGCAGAGACACTGACATGTGAAATGGGCCTTAAATTGTATAGCAAAGGCACGCAAAAGTTGTAATAAAATCTGTATGCTCACCTTGTGAGCTGTGTATACAAGCATGGCATGGTACAAACTGCAGTCATCTCATCTTGCTGGATTCACAGCTGATTAATTTTGATGATTTTTTTAGGAAAACGGGAATGGGGTGTTTGTCTTAATGAACGTTTTCACTTCCAAATGGTGTAAATTGTGTGTTAATATATAAATAAAACTGATATAAACCTCATGAAAAAAGTAAAATGTATGTGTAGGAGGCAAAGGAGTTTTCAGTTCTGTACCAGAATCTTCATAAAAAAATATACAGGCTTGGATTGGCCCACTAAGGCACTGGTGAATCCCCCTTGTGGGACCCACCGCCTCACCTGCCCTGGTGTGATAAAAAAATGCCCCATACCAGCATGCCACACCACAGCTATGCACTGATCAGCTAATTTTCATCCACAGCAGCACACTCCCTCCTTCCCTTGCTGTGCTAGGTACTGGAGTTGAACGGACACCCCTACAGCAGTCAAGAGATGTGTTACTTGCAGAAAACAAAATTATGTTGTGTAAACCTTTTACGATGAGACAGAAATGTGCGAATGGGTCTAAAAATAATGGAAAGACCTGGCTAGTCATTGCTTGAGTTGAAAAACATGTGATGGTGTCTCCGCGGCTTGTGTTTTGCATGTTTTTAAAAATAATGGATGTGAAAACTAAAGTCAATTTGAATGAATGCCAATCTCTATATATAAAAATGAATGTGTGTGTGTGTATCACCAACCAATCACGAAGCATTTTTAATTTCACCAGAGCTGTTCAAAAGAAGCTGAGCTGTGATTGGTTGCTATGAGCAACAGTTTTCCTTGCAACCAATCACTAAGTATCTCTCATTTCACCAGAGCTGGTTAAAAGAAGCTGAGCTGTGATTGGTTGCTATGAGCAAGTTTTCCCACTTGACAACACATCAGCAGACACTGATATGGTGGGAGAAATCTAGCATCCCCAGGAACATAAACTCCCAGCTATTGTCTGCCAACCAAAAAGGAGCAGAGAGCACATGACAGAAATGAATCCCCGTCCCCCGTGCCCTTATCCCCATCACACATCCTCCTCCCCATAGGCACATCTTCCCTCTTAACCCCTTAACGATCGCCGATACGCCTTTTAACGGCAGCAATTAAGGGTACTTAAACCACAGCGCCATGAATTCACGGCACTGTGAAGTAAATAAATAGCGCCCCCCAGTGTCGGATTTTCTCCGGGGTCTCGGCTGCAGGGGGTAGCCGAGACCCCAGAGAACATGAATCGGGTCGGTTTTTGCTGACCCCGCTTTTGTGATTGCCGTTATTAACACTATAACGGCGACTGAAAAAAAAAAAAGCCGCGATTTTGCATTTAATTTCTCTTTCCTCTGATGTGATCGCACATCAAAAGAGAGAGAAAGAGGGTCCCCGATCTTCCCCTGTACCTCCCGGTGGTCCTGGATCCCCTCCGAGTGGTCCTCTGTCCCGCTGGCATCCTCCATGGGTGCCGCCATCTTGGATCCGGAGAAAATGGCGGGCGCATGCGCAGTGCGCCCGTCAGGAATCAGCAGACTCCGGCTGGCAGATTCCATTCATTCATTTTGATCACTATGATAAACTATCATAGTGATCAAACTAAAAAAAATAGTAAATCACACCCCGTTTATCACCCCCTTAGTTAGGCAAACATAATGAAATAAAGAAAATATTATTTTTTCATTTTTCCATCAGTGTTAGGGTTAGGGCTAGGGTTAGGGTTAAGGTTATGGTTAGGGTTAGGGCTAGGGTTAGAATTGGGAATAGGGAAGAATGCTCTGCGTTTATAAACTTCTGTGAAGCACTTGGGGGTTCAAAGTGCTCACCACATATCTAGATAAGCTCCTTCTCGGGTCTAGTTTCCAAAATGGGGTCACTTGTGGGGGGTTTATACTGTTTAGGCACATCGGGGCTCTGCAAACACAACATGACGCCACAGAAAATTCCATCAAAGTCAGCATTCCAAAATGGCTCTCCTTCCCTTCCGAGCTCTCCCATGCGCCAAAACAGTGATTCCCCCTACATATGGGGTATCAGCGTACTCAGGACAAATTGCACAACAACATTTGTGGTCCAATTTCTCCTGTTACCCTTAGGTAACCATAGCAGGCTAAAAAAATCATTTTTGAGGAAAAAAAGTGATTTTTTATTTTCACAGATTTGCGTTATAAACTTCTGTGAAGCACTTGGGGGTTCAAAGTGCTCACCACATATCTAGATATGCTCCTTCAGGGTCTAGTTTCCAAAATGGTGTCACTTTTGGGGGTTTTTCACTGTTTAGGCACATCAGAGGCTCTCCAAAAGAGACATGGCGTCCAATCTCAATTCCAGCCAATTCTGCATTGAAAAAGTCAAACGGTACGCCTTCCCTTCTGAGCTCTGCCGTGCGCCCAAACAGTGGTTTACCCCCCACATATGGGGTATCAGCATACTCAGGACAAATCGCGCAACTGTGGGGGTATGATTTCTCCTGTTACCCTTGTAAAAATAAAAATTTGGGGGTGAAAATATCATTTTTGTGGAAAAAAAAAGATTTTTTATTTTCACGGCTCTACGTTATAAACTTCTGTGAAGCACTTGAAGGTTCAAAGCTCTCACCACACATCTAGATAAGTTCATTAAGGGGTCTAGTTTCCAAAATGGAGTCACTTGTTGGGGGTTTCCACTGTTTAGAAACATTAGGGGCTCTCCGAACGCAACATAGCATCCGATCTCAATTGCAGCCAGTTCTGCGTTGAAAAAGTCAAATGGCGCTCCTTCCCTTGCGAGCCCTGCCGTGCACTGAAAAAGTGGTTTATCCCCACATATGGGGTATTGGCGTATTCAGGAGAAATTGCATAACAAATGTTGTGGTTTATTTTCTCTTTTACCACTTGAGAAAATAAAAAAAATTGGTTCTGAAGTAAATTTTTTGCAAAAAAAAGTTATATGTTTATTTTTTCCTTCCTCATTACTTTAGTTCCTGTGAAGCACATAATGGGTTAATAAACTTCTTGAATGTGGTTTTGAGCACCTTGAGGGGTGCAATTTTTAGAATGGTGTCACTTTTGGGTACTTTCTGTCATGTACACCCCTCAAAATGAATTTAAATATGATGTGGTACCAAAAAAAATGGTTTTGTAAATTTTGTTGTAAAAATGAGAAATCGCTTGTCAAATTTTAACCCTTATAACTTCCCACGAAAAAAAATTTTGTTTCCAAAATTGTGCTGATATAAAGTAGACATGTGGGAAATGTTATTTATTAAGAAATTTATGTGACACATCTCTCTGATTTAAGGGCATAAAAATTTAAAGTTTTTAAATTGCAAAATTTTCAAAATTTTCGCCATATTTCCATTTTTTTCATAAATAAACACAAGACATATCGAATAAATTTTACCACTAACATGAAGTACAATATGTCACGAAAAAACAACCTCGGAATCAGCGGGATCAATTAAAGCGTTCCAGAGTTATAACCTCATAAAGTGACAGTGGTCAGAATTGTAAAAATTGGCCTGGTCATTTAGCTGTAAAATGGCTCTGTCACTAAGGGGTTAAAGGGATCACCAGTATGGAAGTTAAGGCAAATCCCTCATAGCTCTGATACTGACCCCAGGCTTCTCTTAAAGGGATCATTGGTATGGAAGTTAGGGCAAATCCATTCAGCGCTTTGGTTTTGACCCCAGGCCTCTCTTAAAAGGATCATTGGTATGGAAGTTAGGTCAAATCCACTCTGCGCTTTGGTACTGACCCCCGACCTTTCTTAAAGGGATCATTGATATGGAAGTCAGGGCAAATCCACACAGCACTCTGGTTCTGACACCAGGCCTCTCTTAAAGGGATCTCCGGTATGGAAGTCAGAGCAAATCCATCCAGCGCTTTGGTTCTGACCCCAGTCCTCTCTTAAAGGGATCCCTGGTATGGAAGTCAGGATGTGGGATATTAGGGGTAGAAGTCTGGCGGCTCTGGCTGACAGGTTGATGTGGGATGTTATGGTTAGTAGTCTGGTAGCTCTGATGGGATGATGTGGGTGTTAGGCGTCGAAATCCGGACACTGCACAGCAGGAATCCAGAGCCAGACATCCAGCAGTCTCCCATTCTCCTCCGACCGCTCCGGGTGCTGCTCAGCAATCACGGCGAGCCAGGCGTGTTACTCAGACTTGCTCTGACAGCCTGGATGTTGCTGCCACCTCTGGTGCAGCAATGGTAGCGCATCCTGTTCTGCAGGGAACCGCTCCAGAGGCTAAGTCCTCATGCCGTGTTACTGGGCAGGCCCGCAAGGTGACCTCTCACTGGAGAGCAGGGGTCACATGCTCAGGTCCTGCGTCGGATCTGATTGTTCCTTTCCAGGGTACTGGAAGGTCCCGGAAGCGCATGGCTATAAAAAGCCCGCATGGCGGCTCGGCCATGCCAAGTGTAGCATATTATGCTGTGTGTGTATGGTGATGGATGCATGGACTGGTGACTGACTTATTATGAAACCCCTTCCCTTGGATAATACGATTGGTGACTGTGTGTTGGGTTAGTCAGCTCCAGGTTGTGGCAAGCTACATGCCATTGTGCGATCCACGCCTACACTAGCGTCCGTCGGTGCCCGGTTCTCGGCGCCGACGCTTGCGGCTTTAGCTGCCGCTGCGCTGCAATACCAGCAGCTATTGGTGTTTGCGGCTGTGACGCCACACGCCGGCTCTTGTGACGTTAACAGGGCCAGCGCCTTTGCATATATTTTTGCCAAGCGACTCTGTGTCTGAACAGAGCCGCTTCTAGCGTTTGGGTGACGTTAACCCGTGCGCACTATGGCACCTTCTGGTGCATCTGCCATTGTCCAGCAGCGGTCTAGTCACCTACCGCACGGTGGACCCCAGGCGGCGAACGCACCTCCTATTATTTATATTTGGTGCGTTCCGCCGTCCCTAACATTACACTAGCGCCAGGGTCTGGCTGGCAATGGCAGACGTGCAGCATCTCACCCTCTCATCATGAGACTCTGTCCCTGCTAATCCTGCCAGATGGCATCGATCAGGTGCTGCTCGGGGTTCCCTGGCTTCGGTGCCACTCTCCTCATATCGAGTGGGTGACAGGGAAGATACTGGCCTGGAGCAAGGACTGCGAGGGGAGATGTCTGAGGGGCAGTCTTCAGGTGGCTTCCACTGAAAGGCCTGCAGATCTCTCCGCACTACCTAAACCCTACCACCAATACGCAGACGTCTTCTCCAAAAAATCTGCAGAGACGCTCCCGCCGCACCGTCCTTACGACTGCCCGATAGACCTCATGCCAGGCACAGAACCTCCTAGAGGTTGTGTGTATCCACTATCTCTCCCTGAGACTGAAGCTATGTCACAATACATCCGGGAGAACCTGGCTAGAGGCTTTATCAGAAAGTCGGTGTCACCGGATGGTGCAGGGTTCTTCTTCGTTCAGAAGAAGAGCAGAGAGTTACGCCCCTGCATTGACTACAGAGATCTCAATGCGATCATGGTTAAAAACAAATACCCTCTACTGTTGATCTCCGAGTTGTTTGACAGGTTGCGAGGGGCCCAGATCTTTACTAAGTTGGATCTGCGAGGGGCATACAACCTGATCCGCATTCGCAAAGGAGACGAATGGAAGACAGCTTTTAATACCAGGGATGGCCATTACGAATATCTGGTTATGCCTTTTAGCCTTTGTAATGCGCCAGCTGTCTTCCAGGATTTTGTCAACGACGTCTTCCGCGACATGCTTTCTACCTCGGTAGTGGTATATTTGGATGATATACTCATCTTTTCGCCAGATTTGACTACCCACTGGAGGGACGTCTGCAGGGTCTTCGACCGTCTGCGGGCAAATTCCCTCTTTGCCAAGCTGGAGAAGTGCCAGTCTGAGCAGGAGTCCTTGCCGTTCTGGGCTATATCATCTCGGCCCAGGGGCTGGCCATGGATCCTGCCAAACTGCAAGCGGTAATGGACTGGCAAGAACCTCATTCACTCAAAGCGGTGCAGCTCTTTCTGGGGTTCGTGAACTATTACCGCCAGTTTATACCACACTTTTCCACCCTGGTAGCTCCTTTGGTTGCTCTCACCAAAAAAGGAGCTAATCCCAACGCTTGGTCTGAACAGGTCTCCAAGGCCTTCTCGGCTATAAAGTCTCATTTTGCTGGCGCTCCCATCCTACATCGTCCCGATGTGAACAAGCCATTTATACTAGAGATAGATGCCTCCTCTGTCGGTGCAGGAGCAGTTCTTTTCCAAAAGGACGCTCAAGGTCGGAAGCATCCCTGCTTCTTCTTCTCAAAGACCTTCTCACTGGCAGAGAAGAATTACTCTATTGGTGACAGGGAGCTGCTAGCCATGAAGTTGGCCTTTTCAGAATGGAGACATCTCCTGGAGGGGGCTCGGTTTCCCTTCCAGGTATATACGGACCATAAAAATCTGGTCTATTTACAGACTGCCCAGTGCCTGAACTCCCGTCAGGCTAGGTGGTCGCTCTTCTTTTCCCGCTTCCGTTTCACCCTGCACTACCTCTCTGGAGAGAAGAACGTCTGTGCGGATGCTCTCTCACGCTCGGTGGTCTCGGCGGAAGAAGGATAGGCTTAGCCTCGGTTAATTCTCCCGCCGGAGAGTTTTACGACCGTGGTTCCAGTCGCTCTCGAGTCAGTGCCACCAGGCAAGACCTTGGTGCCTCCTCAGCTACGGCCGGAGGTCCTCGCCTGGGCACATGCCTCCAGGGTGGGTGGTCATTTTGGCAATAAACGGACCACCGAACTCCTGGCAAGGTCATATTGGTGGCCACATATGGCTCGAGATGTCAAGGAATACATGCAAGCATGCGTCTTGTGTGCTCGAAACAGACCCTCTAGACAGAGGTCGGCGGGGCTGTTGTATCCCCTGCCAGTGGCGGATAGACCGTGGGAGATGGTTGGCATGGATTTCATAGTTGGCCTGCCCAAGTCTGGTGGCAGTACGGTCATCTTGGTGGTCACCGACCATTTTTCCAAAATGGTGCACCTGGTGCCACTCACACGCCTGCCTTCCGCTCGAGGTCTGGCCACTTTGTTTATTAAGCACGTATTCCGTTTGCATGGCTTGCCGGACAAAATCGTGAGTGACCGAGGTCCCCAGTTTGCGTCTCGGTTTTGGAGGGAGCTCTGCAGCCTACTCAGCATCGAGCTAAATCTGTCCTCCGCCTACCATCCCGAGCCGAATGGCTTGGTCGAGAGAGCCAATCATACCTTGGTCACCTATCTACGGCATTTTGTCTCTGCCAGGCAGGATGACTGGGCATCCTTGCTACCTTGGGCTGAATTTGCCCTAAACAATGCGTTGGCTGATTCCACTTGACAGACGCCCTTCCTCTTAAACTACGGCCAACATCCACGCGTCCCTGTCCCGATGCCAGTGTCCTCCAATGACTCCAGGGTGTCAGACTGGGCAGTGGAGGCCCGGGACATCTGGGATCGCACTCAGGATGCTATCCGTGCCTCTAAGGAGAGGATGAGGGCGTCCGCTGACACGCACCGGCGACCCGCTCCAAGCTTCTCCCCTGGTGACATGGTGTGGCTCTCCACCCGAAACATCAAACTACGGGTCGAGTCCCCTAAGTTCGCGCCGCGATATATTGGACCTTTCAAGGTCCTTGAGCGAATTAGCTCGGTGGTCTACCGCCTGGCTCTTCCTCCACATTTAGCCATTTCGGACGTGTTTCATGTGTCCCTCCTCAAACCAGTTCACATGATCCGGTTTTCTGAGTCATCGGCCTGGTCGTCAGACTTATCGTCTGATGAGTTTGAGGTTAATGCCATCGTAGGTCGCAGGTTTGTCTGTGGCAAAAAATTTTATTTAGCGGATTGGAAGGGTCATGGGCCTGAGGCTCGAACCTGGGTGCCGGTGGAGAATATCCACGCACCGCTCCTAAGCGTGGCTTTTGAGCGCAGTGAGGCACGGGCCTTAGGTGGGGGGGTAATGTTAGGCGTCGGATTCCGGACACTGCACAGTGGGAATCCAGAGCCAGAGCCAGACATCCAGCCGTCTCCCATTCTCCTCCGACCGCTCCGGGTGCTGCTCAGCAATCACGGCGAGCTAGGCGTGCTACTCAGACTTGCTCTGACAGCCTGGATGTTGCTGCCACCTCTGGTGCAGCAATGGTAGCGCATCCTGTTCTGCAGGGAACCGCTCCAGTGGCTAAGTCCTCATGCCGTGCTACTGGGCATGCCCGCAAGGTGACCTCTCACTGGAGAGCAGGGGTCACATGCTCAGGTCCTGCGTCGGATCTGATTGGTCCTTTCCAGGGTACTGGAAGGTCCCGGAAGCGCTTTTGCTATAAAAAGCCCGCATGGCGGCTCGGCCATGCGCTAGTGTAGCATATTATGCTGTATGTGTATGGTGATGGATGCATGGACTGGTGACTGACTTATTATGAAACCCCTTCCCTTGGATAATACGATTGGTGACTGTGTGTTGGGTTAGTCAGCTCCAGGTTGTGGCAAGCTACATGCCATTGTGCGATCCACGCCTACACTAGCGTCCGTCGATGCCCGGTTCTCGGCGCCGACGCTTGCGGCTTTAGTTGCCGCTGCGCTGCAATACCAGCAGCTATTGGTGTTCGCGGCTGCGACGCCACACGCCGGCTCCTGTGACGTTAACAGGGCCAGCGCCTTTGCATATATTTTTGCCAAGCGACTCTGTGTCTGAACAGAGCCGCTTCTAGCGTTCGGGTGACGTTAACCCGTGCGCACTACGGCACCTTCTGGTGCATCTGCCATTGTCCAGCAGCGGTCTAGTCACCTACCGCACGGTGGACCCCGGGCGGCAAACGCACCTCCTATTATTTATATTTGGTGCGTTCCGCCACCCCTAACAGTGGGATATTAGAGGTAGTAGTCCGATGGCTCTGGCTGATGGGGTGATGTGGGATATTAGGGGTAGTAGTCCGGTGGCTACGGCTGACGGGACAATGTGGGATATTAGGGAGAGTAGTCCGGTAGCTCTGGCTGACGAGATGATGTGGGATATTATAGTGAGTGTGGCTATGCGGAGTGTGGCTCAGCTTTATATACATAGATATAATCATTATAATTTGTTATAACTAGAGATGAGCGACTTTACCTTTTTTAGGGTCGAGTCGGGTTTCATGGAACCTGACTTTCTCAAAAGTCGGGTCGAACGAAATCGGCCGACTATAGGGAAAAGTCGGAGGCCGACAGAAACACAAAACCCAATGCAAGTCAATGGGGAAGCAAAGTCGGCAGGGAGTGGAGGACAGTAAACACACCTACAGTGCCCATTTCAATGCCAATAACATCAATTCTTATTACTGAAGCTTGTCAACCTTAATTTACTTCATAATAATAGTTACGCAATGAAAACTGGGGGTTATTTGGCTAAAGTTGTGAGGGGGGTAGGGCTGGCTCCAGGTTTTCGAGTGCCCTGGGCCAAAGAGTGTCAGTGCGCCCCTTTAACACATACCACAACTCATGATACTCCGATACGGCACAGAAATATAGGTATAGAACAATGACAAATACTTCACTGCTAACATGACATGACTGATCTATTTTAAATTGTACAATAGCTCAAAAAAAGGATGGTGTATTCCTCCATACAGTATTATGGCCACCACATTGTGCGCCATACAGAATAATGAGCCCCATATATTTCTCCATACAAAATAATTGGCCACATATAATGTTCCATACAGTATATGATGAGCTCCACATAATGCTACAGTATATGATGGTCCCCATGGACGATGCTCCAGTGTGTTATGGGCCCAAATAATGCTCTATATATAATGGGCTCCATTTCTAATACTCCAGTGTATACTGCCCCGTAAATGCTGCTCCAGTGTCTGATGTCCCCCATCTGGAATGCTCCAGTATATGATGGGCCTCAAGGATGATGCTCCAGTGTCTTATGGGCCCTAATAATGCTCCATATATAATGGGCCCCATTTCTAATGCTCCAGTGTATCATGTGCCTAATAGATGCTGCTCCAGTGCCTGATCTGCCCCATTTGGAATGCTCCAGTATATGATAGGCCTCATGGATGATTCTCCAGTGTATGATGGGCCTCATGGATGATGCTCCAGTGTCTTATGGGCCCTAATAATGCACCATATATATTGGGCTCCATTTCTAATGCTCCAGTATATCATGTGCCCCATGGATGATGCTCCAGTGTATGATGGGCCCTAATAATGCTCCATATATATTGGGCTCCATTTCTAATGCTCCAGTATATCATGTGCCCCATGGATGATGCTCCAGTGTATGATGGGCCCTAATAATGCTCCATATATATTGGGCTCCATTTCTAATGCTCCAGTGTCTAATGGGCCCCGTAAATGCTCCAGTGTCTGAGGTCCCCCATTTGGAATGCTCCAGTATATGATGGGCCTCATGGATGATGCTCCAGTGTCTTATGGACCCTAATAATGCTCCATATATAATGGTCCCCATTTCTAATGCTCCAGTGTATCATGTCCCCCATAGATGCTGCTCCAGTGTCTGATCTGCCCTATTTGGAATGCTCCAGTATATGATGGGCCTCAAGGATGATGCTTCAGTGTCAGATGTCCCCCATTTTGAATGCTCCAGTATATGATGGGCCAAGGAAAGTGGTTGCTCCTGACCAGAAGCCTGCACTTACGACTCAGTGCTTGCATTTTTTAAACTTCAGAAGAGGAGGCGATAGAGCTGGAGGCTGTTTCAGCAATGTAAGCCAAAAACAGTTCCTGTTGCTCCGGCTTTAAAAGCAGTCTACCTACTCCCAGAAAGCAGAGCCTTCCAGGCCTTCCAGAGCAACACCATGATGCAGGCTCAACACATCCTGCCTTAGCTGCTATTGTGTTTTTGGCACTACCTGCAGATGCACCACCACCACCATCAGTACCAGGTGCCCCCCCATGCCCACGTCCGCATCCTCTTCCACCATACTTCCTCATGTTTTTGAAAATTGACCCAAAATACCAGCAGATATATGGTACTGTATCAGAAGCATACAGCTCTATACAGTCTAGGGATAACAGTAAATCTCCGTATATATGTCATGAGTCATACACAGACACTCACAGGCTCAGTGTGGATTACCCAATAAAATAAAAAGGTGAAAAAGGGTACAGTATCACCAGATACAAGGTATTTATAGTATAGTGTAAACATTCTGAATCTCCGTATACATTTCAGGAGGCAGACACAAACGCTCTCAGTGTCATGATCTGAATTTGATCTGACAGTTTTAAATTGCACAGGGTGAACTTTCTTTACTTTGGCAAGTGCCAAGTGACTTGACTGTCCCCGGTGGTGGTTAGTGGTATCGCACTTTAGGTTTAATGTGCACGTAATTATGAATCAGGTGTGAGGCTCTATAAGTGAGTCTCAGGGTGTGCAATCACTGCTGGTGATATTGATTCATTCTGAGTTTGTGAAGCCTGGGTGAACATGGAGCTGAAGAGGAGTCCTGCGCAGTCAGCCAGAGGAGACGAGTGGCAGCTAATGGTGTCTACAGGAATTGCTGGCATGGCGTGGAGGAGTCGCAGTTTATGGTGTCGGCGGGAAGTGCGTGCATGGCTTTGTGGAGTGGCGACTATGGAGAGAGTTGCACTCGGCATGCTCGACTTGGTGGCCGAGAGCTGGACTCAAGCATGCTTAGAATTTTGGCAGAGGCTGACTCATCCTTGGGACTCTGTTATTGGACTGCTGCAACTGGAGATGGACTCTGCTCCAAGGCTGCACTATGGTGTAGGATCCAGGATGGTGATGGATCCGGGTGGAGGAGAAGACGCACGCAGGTGGTGGGGCTCTGTTGCAGGAGCATAAGCACAGAGCCTAAAGCTAAGTGATGTTTCCCCTGTATTGTCTTCTTTCCTCATGTGTGTTGTTAGTGCAGTGGTGGGATTAGTCTCCGTACCGACCAATTCCCTAGTGAGGGTTTAGGGTCAGGGCGAGCAAGGGTTTAAGGTTCGCGTGCGGCGACAGGTGCGGAGCCTGTATAGGGAACGTAAGGAGTGTAGGGACACTGGCTCAGGGGAGCTTAGGAGGTCTCCACGTCCCCATTCCCTATCGCAGGGCCCACTATTGTTAATGTTATCCAGGTTCCCCCTTATTATTTAAATTCGCCGTACTGGAGGCGGGGTTTCCAGAATTTATATTAACGTGTAATACCTAAATTCGCCAGGTGGAGGCGGTGTATCCATCTGCACGTATTATTATTTAAATTCGCCACTGGAGGCGCTGTATCCAGGGTCACGTGTGTTATGGGTCCGCCTTGCGGTATCATCTGCGTCCCGACACACGTGACCATGACATTATCACCAGCCCTACAGTTTTTTTTTTTCTGGGGAGCTTTTGGCCATGTGGAGTCCTGTGAGCAATTGTCAGGGTCTAGGGCCTTTGGCCATGTGGAGACCTGTGAGTAATTGTCAGGGTCTGGGGCCTTTGGCCATGTGGTGACCTGTGAGCAGTTGCTGCTGGGCTTCACTGAGGTGACTGGGAACAGCATGGTGTGTTTAAGCTGCTGCAGCAGCAGTTATCTGGGTCTGGGGCCTCTGCTGAAAAAAAAAAAAATGGCGGCTGTGATCTGGCTAAAAGCCCCTAGAGTCGCTGCTGGGGAGCGGGACTTGCTCATGCACGCGGGTGTACCCAGGCAGGTGGGAGGAATGGTGCCCCATGGAGCTGCTTGGTGTTCCCCGAGGTGAAGGGGTACGTTCCAGTGATGAGCAGACTGGTGTAGAGTCCGTGGGGCTCACGCCAAATCTTTAATGCCGCCCCCTCCTGGTCGTGTGGAGGTGACCAGCGAGTTGATGTTCCTCCATATCCGGTCCCCTCTCCTCCTGGTGTGAGCAGCAGGTGTGCTGGGGGGGATTAGGGACAAATCTCAACCCTTGCCATTAACCAACTCTGGGAGGCGTAGACCTCATGGTAAAGAGGGTTGGAGGGTGGTGTCCCATGGTGAATAGCGGGGGCGTGAGTGTGGTGACACAGGGGGACGCCTCTGCTGTCTAGTTCAGAATGAGTTCACCAATCATTACAAACAAATGTGTGCAATGAATGTTCAGGTCCGGACCTGTGTTTGAACGAGCGTGTATGGGTGCCACCAAAAAACATCTTGTGGAAGTGTGTTGTGGAGCCTGATCAGCTCATAACAAACATACACATACATAAACTCGTTCCCCAGGTCAGCGCTGTGGAGATGAGTGGTGCCTCCAAAATGAACTTTATTTCCAGTGCCAGCGGTGTGTTTGTCATAAACCTGAATTCAGGTGGTGGTGGAGTGGGCTCAGGATCTGGGCGTCCCCGCTGTAGGTGTTTCCCTAATGGGGGGTGGTCTTGAGGGTCCAGAGGCCCCTCATTAAGGAGGGGGTACTGTCATGATCTGAATTTGATCTGACAGTTTTAAATTGCACAGGGTGAACTTTCTTTACTTTGGCAAGTGCCAAGTGACTTGACTGTCCCCGGTGGTGGTTAGTGGTATCGCACTTTAGGTTTAATGTGCACGTAATTATGAATCAGGGGCTCTATAAGTGAGTCTCAGGGTGTGCAATCACTGCTGGTGATATTGATTCATTCTGAGTTTGTGAAGCCTGGGTGAACATGGAGCTGAAGAGGAGTCCTGCGCAGTCAGCCAGAGGAGATGAGTGGCAGCTAATGGTGTCTGCAGGAATTGCTGGCATGGTGTGGAGGAGTCGCAGTTTATGGTGTCGGCGGGAAGTGCGTGCATGGCTTTGTGGAGTGGCGACTATGGAGAGAGTTGCAATCGGCATGCTCGACTTGGTGGCCGAGAGCTGGACTCAAGCATGCTTAGAATTTTGGCAGAGGCTGACTCATCCTTGGGACTCTGTTATTGGACTGCTACAACTGGAGATGGACTCTGCTCCAAGGCTGCACTATGGTGTAGGATCCAGGATGGTGATGGATCCGGGTGGAGGAGAAGACGCACGCAGGTGGTGGGGCTCTGTTGCAGGAGCATAAGCACAGAGCCTAAAGCTAAGTGGTGTTTCCCCTGTATTGTCTTCTTTCCTCGTGTGTTGTTAGTGCAGTGGTGGGATTAGTCTCCGCACCGACCAATTCCCTAGTGAGGGTTTAGGGTCAGGGCGAGCAAGGGTTTAAGGTTTGCGTGCGGCGACAGGTGCGGAGCCTGTATAGGGAACGTAAGGAGTGCAGGGACACTGGCTCAGGGGAGCTTAGGAGGTCTCCACGTCCCCATTCCCTATCGCAGGGCCCACCATTGTTAATGTTATCCAGGTTCCCCCTTATTATTTAAATTCGCCGTACTGGAGGCGGGGTTTCCAGAATTTATATTAACGTGTAATACCTAAATTCGCCAGGTGGAGGCGGTGTATCCATCTGCACGTATTATTATTTAAATTCGCCACTGGAGGCGCTGTATCCAGGGTCACGTGTGTTATGGGTCCACCTTGCGGTATCATCTGCGTCCAGACACACGTGACCATGACATTCAGGCCCAGTATGGATAACACAACAATATGAAAAGCTGTAAATGGGTAATGTAACACAAGCGTACAGCTGTATACAGTGTTGGCCAAATTTGAAATCTCGGTATATATTTCTGGAGTCACCCTCAGACTGTCACTCAGTCTGGGTTTGACCATAATAAAAAATGTTGTAAAAAAGGTACTGGATAACAAGATAGCAAGTATATATATTATAGGGTACAATCATCTAGCAGTGACTGTGCATCAGTGCACTCCATGTCAGATTCATCTTGGACTGGGGAATTCTGGTTTGACTGGATAAACCCAGGCATGGTATGTGAAAAGGGCTCCATAGAGTAATGTGAAGTGTGGGCTGCCACATCCTTAAGTTTTGGTGGGGGTGAAGGACGCCAGGAAAGGTGTTTTTCCTGACCAGAACCCTGCACTGATGACTCCGTGCTTGCAGGTTTCGAACGTTCAGAAGAGGAGGCAATAGAGCTGGTGGCTGTTTCGGCAATGTACGCCAAAACTTGTTCCTGATGCTCCGGCTTTAAAAGCAGTTTTCTTACTCCAAGAAAAGGCAACCTTAAAGGCCTTCTTGGGCCAGATGACGATGCAGGCTCAAAACCTCCTGCCTTAGCTGCTATTGTGCTTTTGCCAGAACCAGCCGATGCACCACCACCATCAGTACCAGCTGCGCCCCCATGTCTGCGGCCTCTTCCACCATACTTCCTCATGTTTGGGAAAATGTACCAAAAATACCAGCAGAGAGATAGTACTGTATGAGGAGCATCCAGCTGTGTAAGGTGTATATCTACATATATATTTTGTTAGTCACAGACACTCTCACAGTATGTATTGGACGTAATCCAACAAGGCGGTACACGGTAGTGTGTGAGGAGCGTACACCGCTATACGGTGTCTGTATAGAAAATTGTCAATCACTGTCTATTTGTATAGGGACTGACACACGCTGTCTCTGTCTAGTTTTGACCATCATCAAACAGCACATATGCAAAACTGTTTGAAAAGCGGACAGCACTCTAAGGTGTAGGTCTGGAAAAATGGAAAAACTCCTCGGCTTGTTCTTCCAGAGTCACACCCAGATAGCTTCTATTTGTCCGTGATACCAGCCGGTACACGGTATTGTGTGAGGAGCGTACACTGCTATACAGTGTGTGAAAAAATGAACACTCAGTAACTCACCAGGACAAAATAATAAAAGTTAGAGTGCTTTGAAAAAAGCAGTTTGAACTGCAGTGTGTACACAGCAATGCAGGTAGCCTTAAAAGGCAGCCTAATCACCACCAGCGCTGTTGAACACAACAAAAATCCTCCCCTTTCACTGTACACTAACTGTACTGTGAAAAGCGATATCAGCAGAAGCAGTTTTTTTTTTCTTCTTCCCTGCCTAATGCTCTCCCTGTTCAGAATCAGCAGCAGCACCTCTCCCTATTCTTAGATCGGCAGAAGCAAGATGGCAGTCGGCGGTCACAGCCTTTTATACCCACTGTGATGCCACACAAAGCCAGCCAATCACTTCAATGCCCTTCTCAAAGATGGCGGTGGCCACTGCCCATGTCATCGCGTTGCCCACAGTGTGCATCCTCCATCATTGGCTGAGAAAAGGCGCTGGAAGCATTATTTGAAACGCGACTTTGGCGCTCGGATCGGCGACCTCTTGGCTGACCTCACGCTATGGTCGGGTTTCGATCGGCGAAACCCGACTTTAGCTAAAATCAGCTATTTTTTAATTTGACCAACCCGTTTCGCTCAACTAACCATAGTAAGTTACTATGCCCGGGCAGCATAGGGCTCTTCAGCTAGTGTGAAATAAAAATGTAAATGAGTACAGAAAATATGAAATGCCAAACTAAAGTATAAAAAATGGAAAATAAAAAAAAATGCAAAAATAAAATGTGAAAGATGTAAAATATAATGAACTATACAAAAAAATAAAGTATAAATATAAAAAAGTTTGGTGTAAACTTCAGCAATCGCTCAACAAATGAACAAAGCAATGGTCATTCATCAGGTGATTGGATTGTTTATGTCAGTACAAAAATAATTTTTCTCAGCAACACATAGCCAGGTGAAAACTGTAGATGTGCTGCTGATAACATGAGAAGGTATAGGGACAGATTGCTCTAGTAGTGATTGTTCTGTGCCCATTGTTCTTCATAAGCCCTGTGTAAAGAGGCCAGCAAACCAACGCCAAACTACATTAATATTGTCAAATCACACTCGCTTAATCCCTTAAAGGGAATCTGTCACCTACTTTTGGCAGGCGATGAAAACGAGGTTGGTCCGGTCTGATGAGCGGTGTTCCCAATGTGTGCCGCCTCCCCATCCTTGGCCACCATCTGCAGTTTTTTGAGGAATAAAAGTAGGCGTCCACCATTTGTTGGGCGTGCGCTAAGCATTCTTGGCTAGCGCATAAGCAGTATGCCTTGCCCAACTGCTGGCAAAGCCGAAAAGCCTGACTGCGCATGCGCCGGTTAACTAAGCCCCGCAACACAGCAAAATACTTCCGGGGCTTAGTTAACCAGCGCATGTGCAGTCAGGCTTTTTGGCTTTGCCCACAGTTGGGCAAAGCATACTGCGCATGCGCTAGCAAGAATGCTTAGCGCACGCGCAACAAATGGCGGACACCTACTCCTATTCCTCCAAATTCTGTGGACGGCGGCCAAGGATGGGGAGGTGGCACACAACAGGAACACCGCCCATCGGACCAGACCGACCTCGCTTTCATCACCCGCCAAAAGTAGGTGACAGATTCCCTTTAAGGACCAAGTCACTTTGTAGGTTAATGACCAGGCGTTAATTTTGAAATCTGACCACTGTCACTTTATGTGGTTATTATAACTCTGGAATGCTTCAACGTATCCTACTGATTCTGTGAATGTTTTTTCGAGACATATTGTACTTTATAGTAGTAGTAAAATTTCTTCAAAATTTCTTGTGTTTACTTGTAAAAAAATGTAAATTTGGCAAAAATGTTGACAATTTTCAAACTTTTAATTTTTATCCCCCTAAATCAGAGCGTTATTTCACAAAAAATAGTTAATAAATAACATTTCCCACATGTCTCCTTTACATCAGCACAATTTTTGAAACAATTGGAAAAATTTGAATTTTTTTTGTTAGGAAGTTATAAGGGTTAAAATTTGACTAGCGATTTTCTAATTTATTCAACAAAATTTACAAAACCATTATTTTTAAGGACCACCACACATTTGAAGAGACTTTGAGGAGTCAATATGACAGAAAATCCCAAAAGAGACATGATTCTAAAAACTGAACTCCTCAAGATGCTCAAAACCGCATTCAAAAAGTTTATTAGCCCTTCAGGTGCTTCACAAGAATTGAAGTAATGTGGAAGGAAAGAAATTAACATTTAACTTTTTTCTCAAAAATTTTACTTCAGACACAATTTTTTTCATTTTGTCAAGGGTATCAGGAGAAATTGAAGCCCAATATTTGTTGGGCAATTTTTCCTGAGTACACCGATACCCCAAGTGTGGAGGAAGATGACTCTTTAGGCGCACGGCGAGGCTCAGAAGGGAAGGAACACCACTTGAGGTTTTGAACTTAAAATTGGATGGAATCCAGAACGGACGCCATGTCGTGCTTGGAGAGCCCCTGATGTACCTAAACAGTGGGAAACCCCCATAAGTGACCCCCATTTTAGAAACTAGACCCCCAAGGAACTTATCTGGCTGTGTGTTAAGCACTTAGAACCCCCAAGTGCTTCACAAAAGTTAATAACGTAGAGCCGTGAAAATAAAAAATCATATTTTTTCCACAAAAATGATTTTTTACCCCCAATTTTTTTTATTTTCCCAAGGGTAACTGGAAAAATTGAACCCAAAAAGTTGTTGTGCAATTTGTCCTGAGTATGCTGATACCCCATATGTGGTGGTAAACCACTGTTTGTGCGCATGGCAGAGCTCAGAATAGAAGGAGCGACGTTTTACTTTTCAATGCAAAATTGGGTGGAATTGAGATCGGACGCCATGTTGCATTTGGAGAGTCCCTGATGTGCCTAAACAGTGGAAACCCCCACAAGTGACACCATTTTGGAAACTAGACACCCTAAGGAACTTATCTAGATGTGTGGTGAGCCCTTTGAACCCCCAAGTGCTTCACAGAAGTTTATAACGTAGAGCAGTGAAAATAAAAAAATCATATTTTTTCCACAAAAATGATATTTTTGCCCACATTTTTTATTTTCTCAAGGGTAACAGGAGAAATTGGACCCCAAACGTTGTTATGCAATTTGTCCTGAGTACTCTGATACTCCATATGTGTGGGTAAACCACTGTGATCGCCTTACTGCGATCTTTGGCAGTCCGTCGTTCCTCGTAAGTGTTTAGGCGACTTAATTCTTTGAGTACCGACTCAAAGATTACAGCGATTACAGCAATTGCGATTACAGCAATACCAGATTTATATCCTTTTTTATGTTTAGCTTCTGTCACACGCTATAAGACCCTTTTTTTGTAAGAAGTTTTTGCATCACCGTATTTTGAGAGCTATCATTTTTCCATATTTCGGCCCACAGAGTCATGTGAAGGCTTGTTTTTTACGACACGAGTTGACATTTTTATTGGTACCATTTCGGGCATTTGACATTTTTTGATCGCTTTCTATTCTGATGTTTGTGGAGGCAGAATGAAGAAAAACCATCAATTCAGGAAGATTTTTTTTTTTGTATTCTTCGTGTCAATACGATTACAGCAATGTCACATTTATATTTTTTATGTTTTGACGCTTTTACACAATAAAAACAATTATAGAAAAAATAATTATTTTAGCATTGATTTATTCTGAGAGCTATAACGTTTTAATTTTTCCACTGATGGAGCTATTGTATATGGCAGCTTGTTTCTTGCAGGACAAGATGGCGTTTTCAGTGATACTATTTTTATTAACATTTGTCTTTTTGATCGCGTTTTATTCCTCTTTTTCCAAGCGGTATGATTATAAAACAAAATTTGCTACTTTTTTGTGTTTTTTTTCATGGTGTTCAAAGAAGGGGTTAAGTAGTGTAACACTTTTATTTATCTGATTTTTACGCGGTGATACCAAATGTGTACTTTTCTTATTTATTTAATTTTTTTTACATAAAAATTTGCATTTATTAGTGGATTTTTTAAATTATTTTTTAATGTTTTACATATTTTTTAAAAAATGTTTTCTTTTTTACCTAGTCCCTTTATGAGATGTACACTTTTTACACTTTAGTTGCAGGTATAATGCATTGCAATGCACTAGCATTGCAGAGCATTATACCTATGCTCAAAGCTTCTGACACCAAGCTGTAAGCATGGTCTCAGAGGCTTTCTGTAGCTTGATGACCCGGGGGTTATCATGACAACCCTGGGTCATCGTGGCAATGATCGGGCCCCGCAATGATGTCGCGGGTATGCCGATCTGAAGGCAGAGGGAGCTCCTGTACTTTATTAGTATATTGTAAAATAAGTGAACCAATTTGATACACAATTATACACAAAGTGCCTCACAAAATGGAGAGAAGTCACCAAATCACATAAGCATAAAGGGAAATGTCCCAATTTTGACCACCAGGTAAGGCTAGTTTCACACTAGCATTCTCTGGTGTAGTGCAGGGCCGCCACTTAGCTCCACCCCGGCCGCGCCCCCTCCGGTCAGCTCCTCCTAGGATCGCATGACGCTGCATGCGATCAGCGTACGATATATTTAGCATTGGGTACGCTGACCGTGCATTGATAATGCACTGGTATGATTATGCTGGCGCTGCGCCCAGCACACAAAGATGCAACACAGCATGTTTTTGTGCGCTGAGCACAGCGCCAAAAGGGCGCAACGCCAGCAAAATCATACCAGTGCATGACCAGCGCAAGGTCAGCATACCCAAAGCTAAATGTACGGTACACTGATCACATGCAGCGTCATGCGATCCTAGGAGGAGCTGACCAGAGGGGGCGCAGCTAAGCGGCGGCCCTGCGCTGAGCCCGAGAATGCTAGTGTGAAACTAGCCTAAGATAGCAATGTACCTACTAGAGTAATTGTTTTTTCAGGTAGATAGGAAAGAGCTTCTATCTTAAGAGGACATATACATAGGGAAAAGGTACCAGTGCCTTGGTCCCATATGACTATCTATTAAATAATCCCCTATATTAATTAGGAGAATAAAATGTATTGCACATTACCTATATTGGAGTCAGATTCCCAGTGGTACAGCGGGGTCCAGTAAAGTGCAGCAGTGCTGATGGCGTTTCTCCCACCCCAAAGCACGTTTCGTTATTCCTTCCTCAGGGGGCGTGTATAGGCATGGGGAATCACATGGTATAAATAGGGGTGTCTAACCTATTGCGTGCTGATATATAAATTTGCTGCAATAAACAGCTGCGTTGGGATGCCGGCCGTCAGGGTATGTGTGGCGCATCATCCGTTGTGCGCATGACCACAATAAGAACCCTCCACTTCTGGTATTTGGAGCGCAGGAGACCATCACCATGAAGGTAATGATAGTGGTGCGTTCCAGCGTGCCGTGAAACCGGAAGTCATCAGACCCTGGTCACTGCCCAGCAGACAGAGCGCTTGTCCAAGACCAATGCTTGCCGTGCAATGCCATAAGAAGAATGCAGAGGGAAAAAAGAAGAATGCAGAGGGAATAGGAGGTTATCTATACAAGCAGGCATTTGGGGACCAAATTCAAAATGTATATATAAAGTGACTAAAGTGCATAAGTGCAAAAATAGTCGCATCATTATATTATTAGCCAAAGCAATATAATAACAAGCCAAAATATATATATATACTAATTATACAAGCACTTTAAATAAGTGCTTGAGTGCAATTAAGTGCATAAATATATTAACATAATCAATAATTGTATATAAATATAACATAAACATGTGTACAGACATGAACATACTGTTCTTTATACTGTGCAAAATTGCATACTGTACATAATTATGACTATGTATATAATTATGTGCAAATATAATAGATATCATATTGAAAAAACAAAAACAAAACATAGGACATAAATAGTTTTATTTTAGAAGCTGCAGCATATAATGCCGCTATAATGTCCATAATCCTTTAATTTTTTTATTTTTAATTTTTAATTTTCAGCCTCCATGCCATCTTGAAGAAAACCCTCCAAAGGCCGGTCACGGATATATGATGCAAGAAAGCATCACCCTCTGTGTAGGCAATATATATCTAAAGAATAAAAGCATATATCAGTTAGGTTCAAAAAAACACACAAACAATGAATTAAAAACTAGATAAAAACAAATTGACCCCAAATAAACCCCACTCATAAAAAAGATGCTACTGAATAAATGAATACATATCAAAGAAATGCACTAAAGCCAAAGTTCTCATTCAAAACAACTGGAGCCAGGGTACCTAACCTAAAAATCCATTTACTCTCCCACCCCTCAAGCCCAGGGAAGCTATATCAATCCCTTTTACCCTAAGTAGGCTGGAGTTGCTCTGGTGATGCGTAAAAAAGTGTCTTGGGAGTGTTTTGAGACCAGAGGGATCTTCTACGGATGCACTCTTATCAATATCTCTCACGTGTTCTTTATGTTCTGTTATTTGTTTCCTGTCATAGATCACACTCCTTGGATATCTCCAGGATTTTTATTACAAGAGACTTGCAAAGCAATCCTCCATTAAAAGATATCTGCTAACAACAACTGACCAACAAGTTCTTAAACTCTATAGTACACACATCAACGTAGTGAGACCCCTAGAGGCCACATCATATATAACATATTGCTACATCCTTTCTCTTTTAACTGGAAGAACAATAAATAAAATAATGTATGCCATGACAAAGTTAGGTCTGTAACATAATAAGTCCAGTTAGATATAATCCTTGAGGTGCGCTGGCTTTCTAATAATTCTGCCAGCTCTAGTAACATAAGATGTGTCACTGTCTACATCTGGTATTTCTTCTGATCCTGGTAATATGCCTTCTGACATTGCCTGTCTCTGGCCCGAATCCTCACCCTGATGGTCCAGCTGTCACAGTTGGTACTTGACTTCTACTTGCTGCCTCTGTGTCTTGGGTGTCAGGATACTGCTCAAAAGGCCGTGAATCATCTCTTTCTTGTGATTTCCTTAGATGTCTCCGATTTCTCCTTAGTCTTCTTCCTTCCTCTGTTATAATTTCATAGGACCGAGGTCCTAGTTTCTGGACAACTTTTGCCTTTTGCCAGTGTTTGTCAAACGTGCTGCTTGGCTGCAGCCGAATGTTGTCATTTCTCTGGAGCTCAGGCAGATCCTTTGCAGATTTATTGTAATAGAAAGCTTTCCTATCTTGATTTCTCTGTATGTAACACCCCTTTAGGGCTACCATGGTACACTGGGTGTTATGGGGGGTCTCACCTCTTTAGGGCACTGTGCCTCCACCCGAATCTTGATTGGAGCTCTCTCTCTGGGACTGCGGAAGGACAATTATCTTCTTCCAGGGGCTGATTCAGGAAACCCCTGCCACAGCTCATTACACACACTCAGGGAACAGGAGTAAAACCGTTTAACAGGTTTATTGCTATGCAGCAGAATTGAGGTGGGTTAAAGGAATGACATACAATACAAGTAACGGTGCTCTGTAAAAGTCATATACACATCACAGTCTACTTCTACTCCAACCCTGCAAATATAACGGAGCAGGTTCCCCCTCTTTTGTATTAACTCAGTCCAAACGTTGGGGCCCTGTTGCCAAAGATGTTGGCGTGCAAATTAGAGCCATTGGTGCACTTAGATGAATATTACTGTCAATAGTCTGGGTTGTAGTGTACTCACTGTAAATAGCGCTAGTAGAACCACAAGTCTCAGAAAGGCACTCACTGTGTGTCTCAAACGGTCAGAGGGTTCTCTGGACGCTAGCTGGGGGCGGCAGGATTTAGGCCTTTATGAGGTGGGAGTGCCGGCAGAACTCTCTGGGTCTTTGATGTTAATTGCCTCAAAGGGTGACAGGACTGCACTCTCTCCAGCAGCGCGGGTATCTCAGCGGGGGCCACCACACTCTGCAGCATAGAGGAATGCAGATTCACACCGCTCCATCTCTCACAGCAAGCTGCCACGCTCCTTCTCCTCTGAACATTTACTTTCACTTCCTGCCCAGCTCCCTCCCGCAAGTCCATCCTCCTCCAATCCACTCTCTCTCTTTCTATCTTTCCAGGCCGTGTCATTTGACTGAAACAAGGGTCCCTGGGAATTGTAGTCCACAGACGCTCAGGGGAAAAGTGGTTAATGTCTGTAGGTCCCTGTTTAACAGCAGCTGCAAAACTCTTCTTAGTGTCTGTAAACTCCAGTATACCGATAGCTGCTCTGACAGTTCCCTGTGCAGGTGTTACATTCTCCCCCTGGTGAGTCATTGAAAGTGTCCCATCACGATATGAGGACTCACCACCTGAAACATGAAGGGGAGTTAAGGCATCCTGACTAACACCAAATTTACATGCACACAAACCACTACCTGAACACATGGGAGATACCGGGAAATAAGGCCAAACAGAATTTCAATTATGGCATATCAGCCTGGGGACCTCAGTGGTCCCATTCTATCATAGGTCAGCATCATGGATGGCTTAGTGTCCCGTTTGGGGCAAGTGTGTACCGAGGGGGCCCCCTCCTCAGCCCCCGACTCTTGTCTCTCCAAAACGGGCTCCTCTGGATGGATCTCTTCATTCAATAGATGTCCCTCTTCTGAACTCTCCCCCAATTGTGGGCAGAGCGCACTAGCCTCCTGACAAATGTCCTTTTTTCACGTTTCCACTTCAGGAGTCTGGTTTACAGGGCCCGCGCCTATGGGGCATGGGTCCTCGGTCCATCTGTAGCTCCATTGACTGTCGGTTTCCCATTCATCCCCAGACTCCTGTCACTTCTTCCTGAGGCAACCCCAAGCTGGGTTGTTTGTTCACACCTACGACTTCTCCTATTGCACGGAAGGGTGTTATGACCTCCTTGGGTTGGCAATGGTGGTAAAGGGATGTTTTTTCCCACAGGCAACACATGGTGTCGATGATGTTTTGACAGCTCCGCCCCCTTTCTCGGGCTTTACTCTGTAGGCCGGAACACTGGGCAGCTTCTCCATCACCACCTAATGGTCAGGACACCACCGATCAGCAAGCTTGTGCTTCCCAGGAGGGCCCAGAAGTTGAATAAGGACTCTATCTCGAGGCAGTAAAACTTGTTCTCGAACTCTATAGTCATAGTGACCAACCAGAAGCCTGTTCTGCCAATCTGTAA
Organism: Dendrobates tinctorius; assembly: GCF_039654945.1. Lineage (NCBI taxonomy): Eukaryota > Metazoa > Chordata > Amphibia > Anura > Dendrobatidae > Dendrobates > Dendrobates tinctorius. The sequence continues at coordinate 2,953,130 of NW_027361768.1, forward strand.
GCTTTTTTCAAATCTTTTTGTAGCTGGGACAAATATTTTAAGTAGGTCTTCCCATTAGAACTGTCAAAGGATGTCCCAAAACTAATATCCACTGGTAGCCGGGCTTTTCTTCCAAACATGAGGAAATAAGGCGAGTATCCAGTTGACTCATTTGTGGTGCAATTGTAGGCATGAACCAACTGACTAACATGCCTGCTCCAGTGTTCGTTCTTCCTGGGATCCAAAGTGCCTAACATGTTCAGAAGGGTATGGTTGAACCTCTCAGGTTGAACGTCCCCTTGTGGGTGATATTGGGTGGTTCTGGATTTCTTGATCCCACAGATGGCGCATAGCTCCTTGATTAGTCTACTTTCAAAATCTCTTCCTTGATTGGTATGGATGCGGGCTGGCAGCCCGTAATGTATGAAGAACTTCTCCCATAGTGTTTATGCCACAGTAATTGCCCTTTGATCTTTAGTGGGGTAGGCTTGGGCATATCAGGTGAAAAGGTCAGTGACCACTAACACATTACTGACATTACTTTCATCAGGCTCGATGGAGAGGAAATCAATGCACACTAGCTCAAGTGGGCCATCACTGGTAATGTTCACAAGGGGGGCTGTTCTCAAAGGCAAGGTTTTTCTCAACACACACCAGGAGCATGATTTGCAGTATTCTTCAATATCCGCTTCCGTCCGAGGCCAGTAAAATCGGTCGGCCACAAGACCCGTGGTCTTCTCGATGCCAAGATGTCCATGATCATCATGCAAGGACTTCATGACCATCCTCCGAAATCGGGTGGGTAACACCAGCTCTCTATGGACTCCTCCCTTCTGGCGCTTTGCCTCCCGGTATAGTAGTCCATTTCTTACTACTAATGACTCTAGCTGCCGAGTCAGCAAGACAGACTGCTCTGTTCTTAATGCATTCTTTTCGGGCCTCCAACCCCTCTTAACCCACCATCGGACCACCCCCACTGACTGATCCTCCTGCTGCACCTTTCTAACTTGATTACGAGTCAGTTGAGGAAGAGAGTCTGGGGTTACATTTGTCACTTGGCAGTACAACAACGGAAGCTCTCCACTGGATGCTCCCAAGAATTTAGCACAGCACTGCTTAGGGAGGGCATTAGTTTGATGTCTATGGAAGAGTCTTCACCTCAGAGGCAGGGTCCTCTAGCCATCCTCCCTCTTCTTCCTCAATTGAGAGTTCCCTAAGCAGGTGAGAAAGGGTGTCTGCATCAATGCTACTGATCCCTGGTCGATATTTTAAGCTGAAAACGTACAAAGAGAGTGCGGCAAGCCACCGGTACCCCGTGGCATAGTTTTGCTGTGGTTCTCATGTAGGTTAATGGATTGTTATCGGTATGAACCATGAAGTGTACCCCATAGAGGTAGTCATGCAGCGTGTCCACTACAGCCCATTTCAGAGCCAGAAACTCCAGTTTGTGAGCTGGGAAGTTGCATTCACTGGGAGTCAATCCTCGACTAATGTAGTAAACGGGATGCAGACAGCCATCATGGTCCTGGTAGAGAACCCCTCCTAGTCCATCGAAAGAAGCATCTACATGTAACACATATGGTTTACTGGGGTCTGCATAGGCCAACACTGGAGTTTGGGTCAAACATGACTTCAGTTTCTCGAATGCCTCATCGCATACAGGTGTCCATCTTTCCCCAAAAAGATCATTAACTCGGAAGTAGACCCTCTTTCTTGACTTTGAGGAGGTGACTGTCCTCCCGGAAGGGGGATACCCTTGGGTAAGGGCAGTTAATGGCTTCATAATCCGAGAGTACTGAGGTACAAATCTTTGGTAATATCCACAAAATCCTAAAAAGGACCTAAGCTCCTTCAGTTTGGTGGGCTTAGGTCAGTTTACAACAACCTCCACTTTGGCGGGATCGGTGGAAATTCCTTCTCTGCTGACTATGTGCCCCACATATTTCACAGTCATCTGGCAAATTCAACACTTGTCAAGGGACAACTTCAACCCAGCCTCCTTCAACCGATCCAGCACCTTGAACAACCACTGGTTGTGTTCTTCCAGAGTCTTCCCAAAAACAATAAGATCATCTAGATAAACCAGGACCTCACGTAAGTGCATGTCCCCCACTACTTTGTCCATACATCTCTGAAAAGTGGCCGGAGCACCTGTCAGTCCTTGAGGCAGTGTCTGAAACTCGAAGAACCCAATGGGGCAGATAAAAGCGGTCTTCTCTTGATCTTCTTTGGACATGGGTATCTGATAGTAGCCACTCCGGAGATCTAGCACAGAAAACCATTGGCTCCCTTGCAGACAATCCAAAGCTTCATCAGTTCGGGGCACAGTGTACTGGTCAGTGACCATATGTTTGTTCAAGGTACGATAATCCACACACATCCGAATAGCTCCATTTTTTTCCAAGCTATCACGATAGGGGAAGCATAGGGGCTACTAGACTCTATGATGACTCCTGTATCTAGCATACCGCGTAGATGCCGCCTGACATCTTCGATATCCGCCGGGGCCAATCTTCGGGATCTCTCTCGGAAAGACTTTTGATCCTTCAACCGAAAGCGATGCTCTACTCCTTGGGCGAGGCCTATGTCCCATTCGCTCAAAGAGAAAACTGCCCCCCGCCTCATCATGCCGTCGATGACCAGCCTCCTTTCTTCTCCTTTCAGCTCACTTCCTTCAAAACAAGGATCAAAGCTTTCAGGCTGTAGTTCCCTCTTCTCCTCCTCCGTTCTCACATAGGCTTCCAAACAGACTGGGTGGATGGATAGGGTCTGCGAGTAATTTTCTCCCCCAACTTCCCGACACCACTGAGCTAACGTACGGAAGATGTTAACATTTGTTCCCACTATGACAGGTGTTGGTCTCTCATCTGCCTCTGCCTCCGGGCAGATTAGCGCTATGATGGGTACCTCTTTATCCACTCCAACAACAGTCTTTGGGAATCGTAGTGTCATGGACATGTACCCTCTGTAGGGGTAGCTGTGCTCACTCAGTCCCCACACCACGAGTCCAGACAACGGTTTCAGAGTCACGTTGGATAAATATCTCTTATACCAGCCTTCAAAGATGATGGACACTTGAGACCCGCTATCCAGCAATACTGTACAAGGTTGACCATTGATATATGCAGGGACATGTGGGGCTGGTCCCACTAAACCTTCCGGCAGTGTTTTCGATGAAGCACTATTGGATGGGGCGGTATAGTAGGTCTTGGCTGCTGATGGGGGCACAGTATGGGGTTCTACTGGACCCCTTTCCCGTTTCCTGACTGCCTCTGAGTGTGATGGGGTCTGAACAGTTCTTTGAGCTCCACCTCTTCGGAAACTGACGAGCCATATGACCTGGACTCCTACAGACAAAGCACCCTTCTGGTTTCCTAATCTTTACTCTACAGAGGTCATCATTCTCGTTTCCTGAAACCAGGGTTTGCTTCTCGGCTACCTCCGCAGAACTTTGTAGCCGCTGTATTGTCTTGGCCTGGGCACTTAACAATTGTGTAATCTGCTTGTCATGGTCCAGTCCGGAGTTTATTTTCTGCTGTCTTCACTCCGGACTGGTCATGCGGGAGTTAATCTCCTCAGCCTCATTCTGGAGCTAGTTGGGCTATTTCAGTCTCTCACAGCCTTCTGACCAGTGTTAGTGATAGCTCAAGCTTCCAGTTTAGAGCCTCTGACCCTTGTACCTTGGTGATCCTCCTGTCTTTGACTGATATTCTCATGTATGACCCTGTCACGGGGGCTTAGTTCAACTAAGGCTGAAATACCCGGGGCCCCTGTGGTGTCCCTTTTACTAGGGGAAACCCTGTCTGACCCTCAACCCAGGGTTTTTGCTGAAGGTGCAAATGCCTGAGCCTCCGACCTTTCCTTATCTCCTGCTCAGCCCTGCACTTAACCCTCCACCCTCCACCCAGTGAGAAGTCACCACCAAAGCTCCCACACAAATAATGACAGACAGGGAGAACTTAAACTGCACTGCGCCGCACACACACAGGAATAAACAGTAATGTGAACAGGGCACAACTAAACACAAATATGGGAAGGAGAAAGGATAACGACGGATCATACGACACCAGATATGAATCTCTCTCTCTTGAACACCTCCACTCCAGACCGGAACCACTTGGTATGAAACACAAGCTATAATCGGCGACGCCCATAGGCCAGCATGACTATTTAAAGACCGTGGGCGTGACTAACCATCCAACCTGGTCTCCAGCAGGATTAACCCCCGAGAGCCTGAAGATCAGGCCGGCGCCACTGAGGCTATAGTGGCTGGAGGTGGAACTACCTCTGCCTGCCGGATGCTGTGGTGTGAACAGCGTCCGACATGACAGTACCCCGTCTTCTACGAGGGACCCCAGGGCCCTCAAGACTCATAGGACCCGGCTTGTCCGGATGACGACGGTGAAAAGAACTGACCAGCCGATCCGCATGTATGTCTGAGGCTGGAACCCAAGACCTCTCCTCTGGACCATACCCCCGCCAGTGCACCAAATACTGAAGAGTACGGCGTACTACTCGAGAGTCCACTACCTTGGCGACCTCGAACTCTAACTCGCCATCCACCATGACTGGAGGTGGCATCGGCGTCGTGTCCACCAAGCCTACCACCTTTTTCAATAAAGCCCTGTGAAACTCGTTGTGTATCTTGTACACCGCGGGAAGTTCCAACCGATAAGCTACTGGGTTAATGATGGCAGAAATCCTAAAAGGCCCAATAAACCTTGGACCCAGTTTTAAAGAAGGGATTTTGAGTTTTATGTTCTTCGTAGCTAACCACACCCATTCACCCACACACAGGTCCGGACCTGGCACGCGTCTACTGTCAGCCACCCGTTTGTACCTGGCACTCATGCTCAACAAACGCTGTTTCACCCGCCTCCAGACTGATGACAATTGGGCTCCTAGCTGATCCTCCTCCGGGACACCCCCGGAGTCACCCTGACGTAAGGTACAAAACTGAGGATGTTGACCGTACACACAAAAGAATGGAGACTCTCCTGATGACTCTTGGCGGTGATTATTTAATGCGAATTCGGCCAGAGGAAGGAAAGTAGACCACTCCTCCTGGTTGTCGGACACAAAGCATCGTAATTACTGTTCTAGATTTTGGTTCATGCGCTCAGTTTGTCCATTAGACTGTGGATGAAACGCCGATGAATGTGACAACTTGATCCCCAACCTTGAGCAAAAAGCTTTCCAAAACCTCGCCACAAATTGCGTACCCCTATCAGATACTATGTCAGACGGTACTCCGTGGAGTCTGACCACCTCCTTCACAAATACCTGAGCCAACGTCTTAGCATTGGGCAAAGAGGACAACGCCACAAAATGCGCCATCTTTGAAAAACGGTCAACCACCACCAGGATGACCGTGTTCCCTGCCGAGGCTGGCAAGTCAACGATAAAATCCATGGAGATTTCTGTCCATGGCCTATTGGGTACCCCCAGAGGCTGTAGCGTGCCAGCAGGACGGGTTCGGGGTGACTTAGCCCTAGCGCACGTGATGCAAGCTGCCACGTACGAGACCACGTCCTGCCGGATTTTGGGCCACCAGAAACGACGCGATACCAGCTCTAAGGTGCCCTTCACCCCTGGGTGACCAGCCAGTACCGAATCGTGGTGTTCCTTCAACACCTTAGGCCGAAGATGCAGGGGTACAAATGATTTGTTGGCGGGAAGTCCTGGTGGTACCTCCTCTTGGGCCTCGGCAATCTCCGCCTCTACCTCAGTCGTGAGAGCCGAGACCACTACCCCTTTCTGGAGGATGGGTACCGGCTCTTCCCGAGGTTCTCCCCCCGGAAAACACCTAGACAAAGCATCCGCCTTGGTGTTTTTAGCCCCGGGACGGTACGTCACAAGAAAATTGAAACGAGTAAAAAACAATGCCCAGCGAGCCTGCCTAGGAGACAGACGCTTGGCCGACTCCAGGTAGAGCAGATTCTTATGGTCGGTGATAACTGTGACCTGGTGAGCCGCCCCCTCCAAGAAGTGTCGCCATTCCTCAAAAGCCAGTTTGATGGCCAACAACTCCCTGTTACCGATATCATAATTCCGTTCGGCCGGCGACAACTTCTTGGAGAAGTAGGCGCATGGATGCATCTCGCTCAAGGACGAGCCTTGAGACAGTACTGCCCCCACTCCCACCTCCGACGCATCAACCTCTACCACAAAAGGTTTAGACACGTCTGGTTGCACCAGAATGGGGGCTGAAGCAAAACTATTCTTCAGACGCTCAAATGCACGTATAGCCACCTCAGGCCAGTTCGCCAGATCGGCACCCTTTTTTGTCATGTCCGTGAGCGGTTTGGCGACAGTCGAAAAGTGTTTTATAAATTTCCTATAATAATTCGCAAACCCAAGGAACCGCTGGAGTGCTTTCAGACTCTCCGGCCTCTCCCATTGCAACACCGCTTGCACCTTAGCGGTGTCCATTTTAAAACCAGCTGCGGACACAATATATCCCAAAAAGGGCAACTCCTGGACAAAAAATAAACATTTTTCCAGCTTAGCATAGAGCTGGTTCTCCCGGAGCAACTGTAACACCTGCCTAACATGCTGCAAATGAGTGTCCCGATCGCTAGAATAAATGAGGATATCATCCAGGTATACAATCACAAATCTCCCCAGGACATGAGCAAAGACATCATTAATAAAATGTTGGAAAACGGCAGGCGCGGTGGTCAACCCAAACGGCATAACCAGACTCTCAAAATGACCCTCAGGAGTGTTAAACGCCGCCTTCCACTCATCCCCCTGACGGACCCTTATGAGGTTATACGCCCCCCTGAGGTCCAGCTTGGAAAACCATTTTGCCCCCGCTACCTGGTTGAACAAATCCGGGATCAACGGCATTGGGTAGGGATCACGGATAGTAATCTGGTTTAACTCTCGGAAATCCAGACACGGGCGTAACCCCCCATCTTTCTTCTTAATGAAGAAAAACCCCGTGGCTACAGGCGAGGACGAAGGCCGGATGTGACCTTTGCTCAGACTCTCCGCGATGTAGTCTTTCAGAGCTTGTCTCTCAGGACCAGAAATATTAAACATCCTGGCCTTAGGTAATTTGGCCCCGGGTTTTAACCTAATAGCACAGTCATAGGCTCTATGTGGAGGCAGTTCTGAGCAACCCTTCTCAGAGAAAACATCCGCGAAATCCTGCAAAGCCTCCGGCAGGCTGGGCGTCACGGCGGACACACATGTGGCCAAGCAATTGTCTTGGCAGAAACCACTCCATTGTACTATGTCCTGAGTTTTCCAATCAATTACCTGATTGTGCCTGGACAGCCATGGAAAACCCAGGACCATTTGAGCTGGGAGATTACGGAGGACCCTACATGTAACCGACTCAGAATGCAGGACCCCAATGTGGAGTTTCACCTCTGCCACAAACTCAGTAATCTCCCCTTGAGGGAGGGGAACAGCATTAATGGTCACCACCTGTATGGGGTGAGGAAGTTTTTCAATCTTAAACCCGGCGGTGTGTGCAAACTCCTCATCTATGAGATTGGTGGCGGAACCGCTATCCACAAGCACTGATATAGGTAGCTCTCTGCCGGCGACAATAACCTTGGCAGGGAGCATACATTGAGATACCATCATGGAGGATATGCATACGCTCAGTTGGGTCTCCTCCATACCCTCTGAGCTTAACAGTTTTCCGCCGGTGTGACCCTCTTAGGTAGTACCGGGCAAACGTTAACATAATGACCTCCTTTACAACAGTAGAAACATGCTCCGGACTTCCGGACTCCCGGAGCGCGAGGCTGAACCTGTGCCACGCCAGCAATCTGCATAGGTTCAGGGGACTCATCTACTTCAACCACACCTGCACCTCTGTTTTCCCCCAGAGGTAGCGTCTCCTGTGCCCCCTGACGAAAACGGCGATCAATACGTATCACCAAACTCATGGCAGACTCCAATGATGCCGGAGTCTCATACATCAGGAGGGCTTGTTTCACCCTCCCTGATACCCCATGAATAAACTGGCTCCGCAGTGCTGGGTCATTCCACTGTGTGTCTACAGCCCAGCGGCGAAATTCCGAACAATAGTCTTCTGCCAAGCGCTCCCCCTGGCGGAGGGCGCGGATTTTAGATTCCGCTAGAGCCAGTCGGTCAGGGTCATCGTAAATGAGCCCGAGGGCAGAAAAAACATTATCGACCGAATGAAATGTAGCAGAGTCAGGTGGTAAGGAAAATGCCCATGCTTGGGGGTCACCACTCAGTAATGACAACACCAGCCCTACTCGCTGGGCCTCATTACCTGAGGATATTGGCCGCATGCGGAAGTATAATTTGCAGGCCTCCCGAAATACGACAAATTTGCTGCGATCGCCTGAAAATCGTTCTGGCAGCGGAAACTTCGGCTCTGCACCGATACCTGCAGATGCCGTTTGCACCTTTGCTACTACCAGGCCCTGCTGCTGAACTGCCCCATTCAACTCGGAGACCTGTATGGACAGCGCCGCCAACTGGCGGGTTATGGAATCTAATGGATCCATGGACTCCTGAAAAAATGTGGGCCGATTATAATGTCACGGGGGCTTAGTTCAACTAAGGCTGAAATACCCGGGGCCCCTGTGGTGTCCCTTTTACTAGGGGAAACCCTGTCTGACCCTCAACCCAGGGTTTTTGCTGAAGGTGCAAATGCCTGAGCCTCCGACCTTTCCTTATCTCCTGCTCAGCCCTGCACTTAACCCTCCACCCTCCACCCAGTGAGAAGTCACCACCAAAGCTCCCACACAAATAATGACAGACAGGGAGAACTTAAACTGCACTGCGCCGCACACACACAGGAATAAACAGTAATGTGAACAGGGCACAACTAAACACAAATATGGGAAGGAGAAAGGATAACGATGGATCATACGACACCAGATATGAATCTCTCTCTCTTGAACACCTCCACTCCAGACCGGAACCACTTGGTATGAAACACAAGCTATAATCGGCGACGCCCATAGGCCAGCATGACTATTTAAAGACCGTGGGCGTGACTAACCATCCAACCTGGTCTCCAGCAGGATTAACCCCCGAGAGCCTGAAGATCAGGCCGGCGCCACTGAGGCTATAGTGGCTGGAGGTGGAACTACCTCTGCCTGCCGGATGCTGTGGTGTGAACAGCGTCCGACATGACAGACCCGGACTGATTTTTGACCCCGTCTCTTGGTATTCGTCTAAGCTGTTACGTTCCCTCTCTGGCATCTGACTCCCCGGCTTGTACCCCGACCATGTATTTCGTCTCACGTTTTGGACCCGGTGCTCATGTTCTGGCTTTCTGTCTCTCGGCTTGGTATTTTGACTACGTGTATTGCTGCTCCTTCTGGTACATCTGCTCCTGCTAGTTTCTGACTCGGTTTGTCTGACTGTTCTATCGTTACCTGTGGCACCTGTGCTGTTGGTCAGGGTTGCTACTCTTAGTGTGTAACCTGTCTTCCCTCACCAGCTCCACCTGGTGGAGGTTTCACTACACTGCTCCCCCTGTTTCTCGATGACTTTCAACAGTCCCATCTCTCGGCAGTCGGCTGCTGGCTTCATGGCAACAGTAGTCACCCGAGGGGATGTCTTCTCTCTTGCGGCCAAAATAACCTCCTCCTTGTGAACTTACTTAAGCAGCTCATGAAAAGAGCCAGGAATCTTCTCTCTATCACAAGACCTCATCCGCTGGGCAATTGGATCATGCATGAGAGCTCCTCTGAGTACTTATTCCAGACAACACTGATCAACTTCTTTATGGCTGACTCTACCTTTAAATACTATTCTATGAACCAGCTTGTCTAGTCGGTATAGATAGTCGGACATCTTCTCATCTGGCAGTTGGTAGGTGGTACGGAGTTTATAGAGAAGATCAGTAGCATCTTCAGGGGATCCAAAAGCATCTTCTTAAGCACTCATATAATCTTGTTAAGTTGCTTGTGGCTTGCTCCGCCAAGCAGCCTGCACCACTTCCATAGCAGTACCCCTCAAACTTTCTACTATTCTCTGCTTCTTTACGGCATCAGTGCACTGCCACTCTTCTAAGCACAGTAAAGTGACATCCCTCAAAGTATCATATCCTTCTTCTCCAGCAGGGGTGGGGAGGGCACCCGAGAAAGTTCTTGGACGACGGTAGTTCCCTTCTGGCTGCAGCTTTGCAAACTGACTAACTTTTCCATAGCTGTCATAAGCACATCAGCAGGGGCCGCTGTCTCTTCCTGACTGGCTCTAAGTGGAGTAGAGGGCGGACCTACACTAGTCTTTCTAGGCTAAGTGGTTGATTCCTGTTGCCGGGTCTCCACTTCGGACTCAGTATGCCAAGTGATCTTCCATTGTCGACCATAGTCTGAGGACACGGCTATCATGGATGGGAAATATTCTTTCCTCAAGATCTGTCCGGTTGAGATCAGGGCTGTGGGTAACTGTCCCCCCTTTTCCTTCCTGCGGTCGACCACTTTAGGGTGGGCAAGTTCAGTCGGTTAACTATTTTCAGTATCTCTTCATCAGATGCATCACAGAGCTCACCACTGACTGTAAAGCTTTGTTTAGCTGTAATATCCATCTCTTCGCATCACAAATACACTTCTTGCTCTGTTAAAGTCTCCATAGTAAATACTCCTGTTACTTCTGGAATCTCAGCAGTGCCTCGACTGTAACACCCCTTTAGGGCTACCACGGTACACTGGGTGTTATGGGGGGGTCTCACCTCTCTAGGGTGCTGTGCCTCGACCCGAATCTTGATTGGAGGTCTCTCTCTGGGACTGCAGAAGGACAACTATCTTCTGCCAGGGGCTGATTCGGGAAACCCCTGCCACAGCTCAGTACACACACTCAGGGAACAGGAGTAAAACCGTTTAACAGGTTTATTGCTATGCAGCAGAATTGAGGCGGGTTTAAAGGAATAACATACGATACAAGTAATGGTGCTCTATAAAAGTCATATACACATCACAGTCTACTTCTACTCTGACCCTGCAAATATAACATAGCAGGTTCCCCCTTTTTTGTATTAACTCAGTCCAAACGTTGGGGCCCAGTTGCCGCAGATGTTGGCGTGCAAATTAGAACCGTTGGTGCACTTAGATGAATATTACTGTCAATAGTCTGGGTTGTAGTGTACTTACTGTAAATAGCACTGGTAGAAACACAAGTCTCAAAATTGCACTCACTGTGTGTCTCAAATGGTCAGAGGGTTCTCTGGACCCCAGCTGGGGGCAGGAGGATTTAGGCCTTTATGAGGTGGGAGTGCCGGCAGAACTCTCCGGGTCTTTGATGTTAATTGCCTCAAAGGGTGACAGGACCGCGCGCTCTCCAGCAGCGTGGGTATCTCAGCGGGGGCCGCCACACTCTACAGCGTAGAGGAATGCAGATCCACACCGCTCCGTCTCTCACAGCAAGCTGCCACTCTCCTTCTCCTCTGAACATTTACTTTCACTTCCTACCCAGCTCCCTCCCCCAAGTCCCTCCTCCTCCAATCCACTCTCTCTCCTTCTATCCTTCCAGGCCATGTCATCTGACTGAAACAAGACTCCCTTGGAATTGTAGTCCACAGCCGCTCAGGGGAAAAGTGGTTAATGTCTGTAGGTCCCTGTTTAACAGCAGCTGCAAAACTCTTCTTAGTGTCAGTAAACTCCAGTATACCCGTAGCTGCTCTGACAGTTCCCTGTGCAGGTGTTACATGTAATTTAGCTTTGATGTTTCCCAGCAACTTTGGCTTTAACAGATGACTAGCAGTTGGTAAGAGTGTCTTTGTATGCCTACTCATGAGCCTCTGTGCCGGAATGCTGTCTAGGCCTTGGGTGGGTGTGTTTCTATGACCCAGTATAGACAGATATATATCAGTACCTGCTTGTTTTGCTTTCTGCATGAGTCTTTTGGCTGTTTTTACTGCTGACTCTGCTTTCCCATTACTCTGAGGATATCTGGGAGAAGACGTCTGGTGTTCAAATTCCCATTTCTTGCTGAAGGTTTTGAACTCTTCCGAAGTAAACTGCGCCGCATTGTCTGAGAAAACAATATCTGGAATGCCATACCTGGCAAAATGGGCCTCGAGTTTTTTAATCCCTGTTCCCGCCCTTGTGTCCTGCAACAAATCAACCTCCCAGAAGTTAGAGAAATAGTCCACTGTAATCACGTAGTCTTTGTCATTCCATGTGAACAAGTCCATTCCTATTTTTCACCATGGCCTATGTGGAATTTCATGTGGTTGCAATGTCTCCTTTGGTTGCTTATCACTGCACTGCTTTCACACTGTGCTATATAATTTTTAATGTATCATTCATACCTGGACAATAAACAGATTCTCGCACTCGACGTAGACATCCTTCCATGACTAAGTGAGAAGAGTGCAATGTTTTCAGTATGTCTCTTCTGAGATCTTCTGGTATAACCACCCTGTTTCCTTTAAAGATGATTCCTTGCTGCACTGACATTTCATCTCTTATGTGGAAGAATGGTCAAATTCCCTTGGAGCATGTTGCTTGTATTTTGCCCAGCCCTGCAAGATGACAGTCTTTAAACTCTGGAGACTTTTATCCTTCTTTGTGAAAGTCTGGATTTGCTTCAACTTTTCTTCTGACACTGCAAGATAGTTACACATATTGATGGTTTCAATGTCTTTATCCTCATCATTTGTGATAGGAAGGTAAGCTCTGCTTAGCATATCTGCAATCAGTAAGTCTCTTCCTGGACAGTACCCAATGTCAGAATGATATTTCTGAAGTCATAACAGCATACGCTGTAGTCTCTTTGGGGCATTTAGTAGTGGTTTCTTTGTAATGCTCTCCAAAGGTTTGTGATCAGACTGTACTTGTCGACTATAGGTGTATTGGTGAAACTTCTCCAACCCAAATACCACAGCCAGTAATTCCTTCTCAATCTGAGCATATCCCTGCTCTGTTGTTGTAAGGGCTCTGCTTGCAAATGTGAGTGGCTGTTTGTTCTGCATTAATGTAGCTCCAAGGCCTTTTTTCTGATGCATCACATTGTACCACTACTTCTTTATCTGGATCGAAATACTTTACGGTTGCTGCATCTGCAATAGCTTTCTTTACTGATTGGAAAGCAGTTTCCTGGCTTTCCGTCCATTCCCAGAGCACATCTTTGTGGGTTAGCTGTCTCAATGGCTCACACATGTCTGACAGATGACTGCAAAATTTGGAGAGATAAATTACCATGCCCAAAAATTGTTGTACTCCACAAACATCAGTAGGGGTAGGCAAATCTTGTATTGCTCTCACCTTTTCAGGATCCTCTTTTACACCGTGTGAAGTCTGACGATGTCCAATATAAGCCACTTCTGTCATTTTCAGTTTGAATTTGTCCAAGTTCAGCTTTATGTGTTTTGCTCTGCATCTGTCCAAAAATTGTATCATCTTCTGATCGTGATCCTTGATTGCAGATTCCATATCTTCCCCTTCTCCCACTATTAATATGTCATCTGCTATTGTCTTCACTCCAGGAAGTACTTCCAAAGCCTGCATTAATGTCTGCTGGAACACCTCTGGAGCAGGTTTTAGTCCCGTGGGCATTCTCAGCCATTTAAAGCGTCAAAGTGGTGAAGAAAATGTCAATAAACTTGCTCCTTCAGTCAGTGCCACATGCCAAAATCCATTTTTCACATCACATACAGAAAATATTTTATCTTTTGATAGATCTGGTAGAACATCATCTAATGTCGACATGGGGTAATGATTTCTTTTCAGCGCCATGTTGAATGGCTTAGGATCAAAGCATTTTCTTAACTTGCCAGATGGTTTCTGCAGTATGACCAAACTGCTGATCCAATCTGTGCTCTTATTGACAGGTGCTATCATGCCTCTTCTCTGTAAATCTTGCAATTCTACTTTCAGTGGTTGCATTAAAGCTACAGGCACTCTCCTTGTAGGTAATCTGGTAGGCTGCACGGTGTTGTCAATTTCTAGCCTATATTTACCTTCAAAGCACCCATCACCTTCAAATAAATCAGCATGCTTCATTTTTATATTCTGAATATCCAAGTTGTGCTTTGCATTTAGTTTGGGATTTGGTATATCCTGGGAAACGTCAACAGACATAATATTCTGAGACTGTACTTTTATTAAGTCCATGGCCTGAACAGCTTTTACTCCCAATAATGGTACATGGCTACCACCACGCAACACGGTAAATTCAACTCTATAACTTTCTGTTACATGGGTTCCGTATTTTGAGCTTACATGTCCCCATCGGTTTCAGAACACTTTTGTTGAACATCACCAGTAACTTGTCAGTTGGCTCAATAGAGACCTGTTTGTTCAGCAGAGCAGATGGAATTACATTGCAGCTTGCTCCACAATGCAGCTGAAATTTAATGGGCTTCTCATCCAACTAGAATGTTGCTTAAAGCTGCTTGGCATCCTAGCCTACTGACTGCCTGGCTACATTGACTTTCTTTCTTTGCTGCAGGCTTCAGTTGTAGCCATGTAATGTCCTCTGCACTGTCAGTGTTTGGTGTCACAGTGTGTTAGGGATGGCGGAATGCACCAAATAATAAAATAATAGTAAGGTGTGTTCGCAGCCTGGGGTCCACCGTGCAGGGGTGATAAACAGCTGCTTAGTAATGGCGGAAGTATAAAGCGGTATACAAGAGGTCACACATGGGTTAACGTCACCCAGTGTGAACAGAAGCGAACTCTGTTATGACACAGAGCCGCGCCACCACTGAACATAAATGCCGGAGCCTGCTAAAATCACAGCACTTGGCAAGAGAGCGCTCAGTATGCGGTCACAGGACTCAGCCCCAAGGACACGGGATCTGAGTCCCTCTAGACCTACTGAGCATGCGGAGTCGTAGCTGCAGATGCCACTATAGCTTCTGACTAAGGTGGAGTGTCGAACACATGGACCGTGGTGTGCAGAGTCACCGGTGGACACTGATGTTAGTCTCAGACTCTGCCTCTACCTACACCTAACCCTGGGCGCTTAACAGGCTAGGCTGCACAACACATGTGTACCAAGGGTAGGGGTTTCAAATGAGTCAGTCACCAGAGACATTCATACTTGCATACAACACTCACTCCTCATAGTCTGGTAAAGCAGTCTATACTAGCGCATGGCCGAGGGGCCATGTGAACCTTTTATAGCGGCGTCCTACCGGGAACTTCCTGACCTTTCTGATGGTCCAATCCGAGCTGGAGAAAGACCTGAGCATGTGACCTCTGATCTCCAATGAGAGATCGTCCCACGGGCATGCTTAGTGGACCGAAAGGAGGACTTAGTCCCTGGAGCAGCTCGCTGCTGACCAGCATGCATTGCTATAGCTGGACCAGAGGTGGCAGCAGTAACCAAACTCACGGAGCTAGTTTGGGCAGAGCCCTGGGACCGACGAGTCTGTTGAGAAACCTCCTCTGTGGCTGGAGAGGAATGGGAGTCCGCCGGAAGCAAGGCTCGGGATTCCTGCGGTGCAGCGACTGGAACCCGACGCCTAACACAGTGTGGAGCTGTGTGTACTGTTGGCCTGTTCCTTGCCTGCAGACAGCTGAGAAATGATTCTTCTTTCCACATGATCTGCATGTTTCACCATATGCTGGACACTTGGTTTTGTCTCTCTCATGTCTTTTCCAACAATAATTGCAGTGGACCGTGCTTATAGGGGAGCTTGGCTTTGTCTTTCCTTTCATTGATACTGCATGTACCTTATCATCATCATTATCACTGGTGCCTGCCATCATCTTCAGGCTGTGTTTTGACAGCTCAGCAGCCCTGCAGATTTGCATGCATTTCTCTAAAGTCATGTCTTCCTCTCTAAGTAATCTTTCTTTGAAATGACTGTCTCTTATGCCACATACCATTCTGTCTTTGATTAGACTGTCCCTGATCTCTCCAAAGCTACATGTTGCTGCCAGCCTCCTCAGCTCTGTCAGATATCTGTCCACATTTTCACCATCTTCCTGATGTCTTCTGAAAAAGTTATATCTTTCCACTATCTCATTCTTCTTTGGGTCACAGTGTTTATCAAATGCCTGCACAATATCTGCTAGCAGGAGGTTGTCTGTGTGTGGTAGTAAGGTGTGGGCTAATTCTCAGTCATTTTCCCAAGAAGGTAATAAAACAGCTTTACTTTCCATTTGTCATCACTGGGGGCCACTGAGAGATCCACATACAGTATAAACTCTTCCTTCCAATGCCTCCAAGTCTGGGACAGATTACATGAAGTCACATCCAGTCTCTGAGGGGGCTTCAGACCAGTCTCCATTTTGCAGTAATGTCAGGGAATCTGTACTTACAAGTGCTGTGATACTCTGTGATCCTCTGTACAGTCCCAGCCTCACGGAAGCTCTGAGGATTTGCAGGTTCTGTGCCCAGCTGCCACCATGTTCTGTTATTTGTTTCCTGTCATGGATCACACTCCTTGGATATCTCCAGGCTTTTTATTACAAGAGACTTGCAAAGCATTCCTCCTTTACAAGATGTCTGCTAACAACAACTGACCAACAAGTTTTTAAACTCTATAGTACACACATCAACGTAGTGAGACCCCTAGAGGCCACATAACATATTGCTACACTCTAGTCCTAATGCGCAGTTCTCTTATGGTCAAGCCAATGTATATTTTGCCACAAGGACATTGTGCATAGTATACTACTCCCTTAGGCCTCTTTCACACATCAGGTTTTCGCCGTCAGGCACGATCCGGCGCTTTTGACAGAAACCGGATCCGGCGAAATGCAATGCCGGATCCGGTTTCCCCCCCATTGACTTGCATTTGCGCCGGATCGCGCCGGATGGCCATGCGTTTCATCCGGTTTTCGCCGGATCCGGCAATGTGTCGCGATCCGGCGTCTGGAAAAAACGGTGACTGTAACGTTTTTTGTCTCCGGCGAAAAAGCCGGACACGCCGGATCCGGCGCGTCCGGCTTTTTCACACAATGAAAGCCTATGAGCACAGCAATGCGCCGGATCCGGCGAAAGCCGGATCAGGCGGCCGGATCCGGTTTTTTGGTCTGAGCATGCTCAGTAGCTCTGCCCACAAGACATATATAAAAGCAAGACAGTGGGACCCACAGCCACACCCAACATGCCACCCAAGAAAGCAACCAAGCGAAGCAGGAGAAGGCAGGAGACCACTGCAGCACCATCCGCACCACCACCACCCCAAATGGAGCAGCAAATAGAACATGCTGAGGAGGGGAGGCCAGCAGCAGATGAGAGACGGTAATTATCAAATAACCCATTCCTCCAAACTAGGGCTATTGAATATCAAGATATTCATTGGCCCTTTGTTTCTCTTTATTCAACAGCCGCCCAATAGATGCAGCAGCAGCAGCAGCAGCAATGGCAGCAGCTGGAACACCACCCACAGGCATGGAGTGTGGCCACCAGGAAGACAGTACATCATCTTCTGGGAGCCCTCCCTCGCATCGTCAGCGTTTGACGGTAAGTTTTTATTTCCAAAATCCATCTTCTCTGTAATATATGTCTATTCATTGCCTTTTATTTCAAAAAAAGGAATCACAAGATGAAGAGGAGCTCCCAGAAGAAGAAGGAAGGGGTGGACAGACACCTGGAGTGGGCTCACAATTGGTAAGTTTTTTGCATCAAACGCAGAAACACAACATCACACTACACACAACACATAGAAAACAATGTTCTGCAGACCACACACAGCAAACAAATGCCTACATCCAAAGACATAACATTTTTTGTTTTCTTCTCTAGTCTTCCCAATCTGGTGCTTGGCCAAGAGGTCCTCGCAGTGCCTCCCAGGGTCGTCGGCGACAGCAACGCGGCGGTCACCAGCGTGTAAGTATAAATATTTTTGCTTTGTTTTTTTGCACTTTTTATTTCATTTCTTTTGTGGAGGCTAATTATGTTATTTTTGTCTTTTTCTTTAACAGCCTTCACAGCGTGCTCCCGACTCTGACGGTGAGGATGGAGGGATTGATGTGGACCGCCTCATCGATCTCGTCAGAGAAAGGGAGCCGCTCTGGAATATGGCTGACCGCCGCCACGCTGACCTGATCGTTACCCGACGACTCTGGGAGGAAATCTGTTCGCTCCTTGTTGGCCGCTGGGAGGACCTCGAAGCTCGGGCCCAGATTAAAGAGCGTAAGTATATACAGTACCGGTTGCTTGATGTAAACCAGTGTTTCCTGAACTCCAGTCCTCGTGGTCCCCACGGATCATGTGTTCAGGATTTCTATTTACTATGGAAATCCTGAAAACATGACCCCTGGGGACCATGAGGACTGGAGTTTGGGAAACACTGATGTTGTATACTAACCACTCCTTTCTCGTTTCAGGGAACAGAATTGTGAATCGGTGGCGGTCTGTGAGAGATCGTTTCAAGAAGGAGTTCAATAAAGAGATGCGGGCCCCGAGTGGATCTGGAGGACGCAGGAGCAAGTACAAGTACGCAGAAGCCCTGTCGTTCCTCCGGGAAACAATGGTCACCAGAAAGTAAATATTACACACCACATGTGAAAAAAAATGTTATATGTAAATTTTTTTTTCAGCCAGGGCCATACCATGTCAGTATTTTAATTGTTTTTTTTTCTCTTTATTCCACAGCACGGTGAGCAGCACTCGGGAGCCGGCACGATTGGACCCTTCTGAGGCGATCCCTGAGGAGACCGGCACCGAGGGACACTTCGACCGCCCCGGTTCATCTGCACCTTCCCAGCCTTCCCACACATTTGACCCATCTGTCCCATCCACCAGCACAGGAGCATCGTGGCCGCCTACATTACATGAAGCTGCTGGTGAGGAGATCGCTTTCCCTTTACCCCACCCTTCTGCCCCTGCCACCTCTAGTACACCTGCGGGTACTGGGCGGCAGTGGCAGAGGGGTCAGGAAAAGACTTATGCGCCAGAGTTCTTGCATCTGAATGCATCTTTCCAGAACTGTCTAAAAGTCTTGTCAGAGCAAATCTCTGCAGGCTATCAGCAGATCAACTCCAGCATTCTGGAGGTGAAGACACTTCTGCAAACCATGCATTCAGAAGCAAGATCTTCGCCAAACCACACCTTTTTCAGGTCTGTTGTGGAGCGCATGGAAACGCTCTCTCCTGCCCAGCAGATGCATGTAATGCATTCATGCCACGCTGCTCTCCAGCAAGTTACCTCCCAACCTCCTCCTCCTCCCACCACAGTAGTTCCTCCACCTGCACCCCCTCCAGCCACTTTCCATCCTCCCCCTCCTATTACATCTACACCCCCTCCAGCCACTTTCCATCCTCCCCCTCCTATTACATCTACACCCCCTCCAGCCACTTTCCATCCTCCCCCTCCTATTACATACCATCCACCTCCAGCCACTTTCCATCCTCCCCCTCCTATTACATACCATCCACCTCCCCAGCACCATCCACCTCCCCAGCACCATCCACCTCCCCAGCACCATCCACCTCCCCAGCACCATCCACCTCCCCAGCACCAGCAACCTCCCCAGCACCAGCAACCTCCCCAGTACCAGCAACCTCCACAGTACCTGCAAACTCCCCAGTACCAGCAACCTCCCCAGTACCAGACATCTCCCCACTTCCAGGAACCTGCCCCGTACCAGACATCTCCCCACTTCCAGCAACCTGCCCCGTACCAGACATCTCCCCACTTCCAGCAACCTGCCCCGTACCAAACTCCTTCCCCATACAACTTGCCATCAACATCATCTGCTCCTACAGTCCCTGCCCAACCCTCCACTCCACCACCCACCTCTTCTGCTTCCCACATGTCCACCCATTCTGTAGTTTTTTCCACACCTTCACCTCTAACTGTTCCTTCCCCACCACGATCCCAGTCCTCTCTCCACACTCCCAGTGTCGAAGTGTCCCGCAGCCCCTACAGCAGTATTTCCACCACACACTACACAGATTTATAATGTGTGTATTTAAATAAAAATGACCAGTTTTATGGTTTCAGTTTTATAGTTTCAAAGTTTTATTAAACAAGTTTATTAAAATTTTAAAAAAGTTTACTAAAAAAAACATTTTTCAATAAAAGTTAAATTATTTTACACTGGTTGTCTGTCATTTCTTTCTGCGGCAAAAAAGGTTAAATACAGGGTATTTAAAAGGTGAAATGGTATTCAAAACTAGGTATATAACTGTGGGTAAATTTTAGCTTTTTGCCACAGTTGTGTTCCTGGTTGTGTTTGAAGCAAAGTATTTCACCTAAAAAGTTGTGTTTATTGTTGGTGATTTCCTAACAATGTACACAACTTTTGTTAAAAGGTGAAATACTTTGCATAAAACACAACCAGGTACACACCTGTGGCCTAAAGCTAAAAATAGAGACCATGACAAGATAGCCAACTTTGGTTGGCAAAGGTATATACTGTTGGTACAGAAGGTACACAAGTTTGGTTGGGCACAAATCTTTCACACTCTGTCATCCTGCCAGTGTACTCTGCCTTGAGGTGACATAAAGTATAGTGCAAAATTGTCCCTCATTACTGAAACCGTCACAGAACTTCTAGTGGTAATGTCATGGTAATCTTGCAAGGTGGTTTCTTCAGAGGTGTCCTCAATGGAAATGGGTTCCTTGCAGATAACAAAATTGTGGAGTACCACGCACGCTTTGATCACCTCGTCCACAGTTTCTGTCTTGAGGTTGATCGCAGTCAATAGGACCCGCCATTTGGCTGTCAGAATACCAAAGGTACATTCAACCATTCTTCTTGCTCTTGTGAGGCGGTAATTAAAAATGCGTTTTGGTCTTGTCAATCCTCTGCTAGAGTACGGTTTCAAAAGGTGTTCTGACAGCTGGAAGGCTTCATCCCCTACACAGACAAATGGCATAGGTGGACCAGATGTTTGCGGCAGCGGTCTAGGTGGTGGGAACTGGAAGGTGTTTCCATACAGTTTACGCCCCATGGCAGACAGTTTGAAAACTTGAGAGTCATTGGAGCGGCCATAGGCCCCAATATCAACCGCAATAAATTTGTATTCCGCGTCAGCGATGGCCATGAGGACAATTGAAAAATATTTCTTGTAATTGAAATATTCCGATCCCGATCCAGCTGGCTTTACAATGCGGATATGTTTCCCGTCCACAGCGCCCAAGCAGTTTGGAAACTGACATATCTGTTGAAACTTGTCAGCAATTTCAATCCACCTCTCTGTTGTGGGCTCTGGTAAAAACTCTTCAGCTAAGGAGTCCCACAGTGCACGGCATGTGTACTTCACAATTCCAGATATGGTGGAAATCCCGAGTCTGTACTGGAAATGCAGTGATGAAAGGGATTCTCCAGTTGCAAGAAATCTGTGGGGAATTAAAAAACAATAAATTAGTTTTAAATCACAGCATTACATACCAAAACTGACCTATAACATTTGGAGATACAAACTACCACCAACAAGATTGCAGTGAAAGTGTGCTCTGATGCGATCATATCCAATAAATGTGGCTTACCTTAAAGTCACCATCAGACGCTCTGCGGGTGAAACAGAGAAGCGGCAATAGGTGTCCGCTTTTCTTATGAGGTGTGCAATGCGCTCCACCAAGTAATCAAAATTCTCCATTTTCATCCTAACATATCCAAAAAATTTATCCGGGTTTCGTCGAAGGTCCATGCATAGTGTAGAATAGACCCCACGCGTCATTCTCTTGGCTGTGATGGGGTGGATCCACAAACGTCGTCTACGATGCCTGATGCGCTGCTGTCTCGCTCTCTCCTTCTCCAGAACAATCACCCTCAAACGATTTGCCTCCGCTGTAAAATCCGCCAAATTCTTCAAAATATTTCCAATGACAACATCCATCTTCGCCAGTAACTTGCTCTTCTCTCCAACCTGCACTTTCTCCTCTACAACCTGTCAAAGAAGGGCTGGAGGAACATGCTATATATAGTTTTCCAGTAGCCAATCCCGTTCGGAAGGCCACAAGGGTCAATTTTAAAAACCGGATCCGGCGTAATCCGTCGAAAAACGGATAGAAAAACGGATGAACCGGATGAGACGGATCCGGTTTTGTCTGTCCAGAAAAAGACGGATCCGCCAGAAAACCGGATCCGTCACATCCGGTTTGACGAAACATTTGCCGGATCCGGCGTTCCGGCACGACGCCGGATCGCGCCTGACGCCGAAAACCTGATGTGTGAAAGTAGCCTTAGAGTAGTATAAAATTCCCTGCATTGAGTATTTGTCCCACAGTGGATATATTTACCAAGCGTGGTTACATCTGAAATACCGTAGATTTGCTTAATAAAACCAAAAAAACAATGTTATAACATGAGTTTGGATGAGCACAAAGCCTTGAGAGAACGACAAAAATGGCATGATGTGATTTATAAACCGTCCGACAGAGGCGGAAATGTGGTCATTTGGCCCTGCTCTTTGTATGAGAAACAAGCCAAGAAACTTCTTAATGACACTAGATGTTGCAAAAAACTTTCATGTAGCCTAATTTCCGATTTTCATGCCGATTTGAAGGGAATTCCAATAAGGTATCATTCCTAAAAAGATGCTTGAGTTTTTTCAAAATTTATGCTCCAAATTGCCTACTCTGTATCTCATCCCCAAGATTCACAAGGACCCCCGTGGTCCCCCGGGAGACCAATTGTCTCAGGGAATGGGGGTCTTTGTGAATTGATGTGATACTGTTGACTTCTTTTTGATGCCTCTTGTGGCCACTTTTCTCTCTTATATAAGGGACACCGCATCCGCCTTACAAAGGTTAGACCGTATCAGTCTCACTGATGAGATTATTATGGTCACGGCGGATGTGGAGTCCCTTTATACATCCATTAAACATGAGGATGGCATCGTGGCAGCTTCATTATTTTTACATTCGAGTAACATGGAGTTACGTCTGATAGATTTAATCTTGACACTTATAGAATTTATCCTGACCCATCTTATGGCAACTTATTTATGGGTGCCTGGGAGAGGGATATTTTCATTTATAATTCGGTATCTGGAGTTGAGCGTGTACACCAGTGGATGAGATACATCAATGATGTATGGTTCATTTGGGAGGGAAATATGACTGAGTTGGAAACCTTGATGAGCAATTTAAATTTGAATGACAAAAACATCAAATTAACTTATAAAGCTGGTCATTCTCTGGTGTTTTTAGAAGTTCAGATTGACACTGCATCCGGTGGTGAAATCACCACGGATATGTACCGTAAACTCACGACCACCAACTCCCTTTTGGAGGCTTCATGCTCTCACCTTCCCTCCATCATTAAAGGAATTCTCATCGAGCAATTTTTGCGTGCCAAACGAACAAGTTTTAATGAAAAGCTTTTTGAAAATCAAGCAGTAGATCTCCGACGGCGTTTTCGGAATAGGGGATATTCGTTTCGCTCGATCCAAAATGGATGTAATCGAGCTAAAAACATGACACGTGAAGAGCTCCTGTATAACAATCAGCATAAGGAAAAATCTAATGACATCAGGTTGATACCCACATATAACAACCAGTGGTTCGATCTGTTCAATATTGTTCACAAGCACTGGCCGGTATTGATATCTGATCCCATCCTACGTAAATGCCTTCCAGAGAAACCACTAAAAACAGCCAGACGCTCAGAAAAATTAAAAGACCTGTTGGTGAGAAATCATCCAAGAGCAATGAAGATCGCAACTGGCTGGCGGTCAAAAGCTTTTCTTCTGTGCGGCCATTGCAAGGCCTGCAGTAATATGGAGAAGAGCAAAACTTTTACAAATGCTAATGGAGACAGAGTTTTTTGTTACACCGCTCCGTCATACTCACCTTGCCTCCACTCCCACGCAGCTGTCAGCCTCCGTTCCCACACCGCAGCCGGCCTCCGCTCCCACGACGCAGCCTCTTTCCATCCGATGGCAGCGACGCTCACCTGTGACGGGCTCACGGCCGATGCCATCCCTGCATGCAAGCGCATGTGCCATAGGCCGTGGCCGCGCCTCCCTCCAGCTTCTTGTGACCCGGCTATGCCCTGACCCGGAAGCACCTCCCTAACCAATGGCAGACCAGACAGGAGCATATCAGGCCGCTTCCCCCTGAGGGAGGTGCCTGATTGTTGTGTTTCCTAGCACACTGGCCTCGCTTCATCGTGTGCTCTCTGCTCCTGCAGTTCTGTTCTCGTCTGCTCTCTGCAGCAGCCTCTCAGTCCTGCTACTCGTGTTCCTTGCTCTCTTCTGCAGTCCTTCCTCCGGTGTTCCTGTTCCATCCAGCTCCAGTCGTGCTGTCCTACTCCAGTCCTGCCTCCGGTGTTCCTGTTCCATCCTACTCCAGTCTTGCCTCCAGTGTTCCTGTTCCATCCTGCTCCAGTGCTGCCATCCTACTCCAGTCCTGCCTCTGGTTTTCCAGTTCCTTCCAGCTTCTGTCCTTCCATCCTCCTCCCATTCTTTCTCCTGTGTTCCTACTCCTGTCATCCCTCCTCGTTCCAGTCTACTGTCTTACTCCATTCCTGCCTCCTGGTTCCAACTGTCACGCT
The DNA here is from genome assembly GCF_039654945.1 of Dendrobates tinctorius. NCBI lineage: Eukaryota > Metazoa > Chordata > Amphibia > Anura > Dendrobatidae > Dendrobates > Dendrobates tinctorius. The sequence goes on from NW_027361768.1 coordinate 2,977,461, forward strand.
CGCGCCTTAGCTGAATGGTGCGAGCCGGGGGTTGTGGCCCACTGTGCCACAGACCAGACTACCCTGGAAGGGGCGTGACTGCAACAGCTACCTTAGTCTTCACTGGAGCCTCTGATGGTGAGGTCAGGCTTGTGCGGCAGATAGCTGTCGGGTGCTACTCCAGGGTGGTGTCTGGCTGTGGCTGCTGATCCCACTCGGGGACAAGTCACTTGGACAGATGTGACTGACAGGCAGACTGAGACACAGGGCAGGCGGGCACGGCTTGGAGACACAGGACAGGCGGGCACGGCTTGGAGACACAGGACAGGCAGGCACGGCTTGGAGACACAGGACAGGCGGGCACGACTTGGAGACACAGGACAGGTGGGCACGGCTTGGAGACACAGGACAGATTGGTGTGGTATGAGAAGGAGCAGGTAGGGACCTGTTCACACAGCAGGTGTAGGCAGGAGGGAGTGTTGTATGCTGGAACAGGATCTGGACCTCTTCACACAGGAGGTGCAGGTATGGATATAGGCAGGAAGGAGTGGAATATGAAGGAACAGGTATGGACCTGTTCACACAGGAGGTGCAGGTAGGCAGAGCCGCAGGAGTGCGGAGCAGGCAGAGCCGCAGGAGTGCGGAGCAGGCAGAGCGGCTAGGGAGTCGTGCAGACAGAGCGGCTAGGGTGCAGATGCACAGATAAAGCTGCGAGGGTGCAGATGCACAGAAAAAGCTGCGAGGGTGCAGATGCACAGATAAAGCTGCGAGGGTGCAGATGCACAGATAAAGCTGCGAGGGTGCAGATGCACAGATAAAGCTGCGAGGGTGCAGATGCACAGACAGGGAGGACACAAGGAAAGACACAGCAGAGAAGGAACCACAAACAAGGAGACTGACAGACAGAGGTAAGACTGAGTTCAGACAGAGACACAGGGACAAAGACACAAGGACCAGGATATTCTGCCTCCTGGCAGGCGGACAGAGTACAGACAAGGTACTGGGAACAAGACTCAAGGGCCAGGATATTCTGCCTCCTGGCAGGTGGACAAGGTACAAAGCGAGACAAAGCGTATTGCTACAGAGAAGGAGATACACAGAACAGGGCCTGGCATCCTCAGCAGCAAGATACTAACTGAGATTAGACATTGCACAGGCAATGTTTCAGTAGCTGTGGCAGGGTTAAATAGTCCAGGGCTCTAGGTAATTGGTCAGAGACCCATTAGCCAGGTGCAGCCAGACTGCATAAGAACCATAGAGTTCAGGCGCCACCCCCCCTATACACACAGTCAGGAAACATGGAGAGAAATCAGGAAGACAAGAGGCATAGACATGGAGCTCAGGGCTGGCAACAGACAGAATTCACAGCATGGCTTGAAGCAGAAAGTAAGTTGGTGTGCGGGGGATGGGAGGCCATGGAGTGATGCCAGCAGGGTTGTTACAGTACCCCCCCTTTACGGCCCCTCTTCCTCAAGCCTGCCAGAATGACCAGAAGAAGGAGTATGGGATCACACACAGTCCAGGTTGACACGACATCTTTAAGGTAGGGTGGAGTATGTGTGCCATCAGGATTCCCAGATTGCCCGGTTTCTTGGTGCCCAAGGGAGTCAGTTTCCAACACAGAGGGTACAAAGACTTCTTCCTCCAAATTGGCAAAAGGCAGGGACCTGGCAGCTTCAGACTTGATCTCTACATCAGCCGGCCAGTTAGAAACAGAAGACACCTTCACTGAGTCCAACTTCAGCCCGACATGCCAGAAAAATTGGACTTCCTCCTTCCGGTTGGTGAGAAACGGAGATACGTAGGTCACTGTTCCAACCTCTTCACCCACCTGCCAAATGGAAGCTGGATGCATACATACAGGGAGCCACTTCAGCCTTTTACCCTGAAAAAACTGGACCACATCTTCCTGGTTAGAGGATGAGTGAAGCTCTGTCTTGGGACCTTCACCCCTAGGCCACAGGGAAGCTAAAGGCATACAGTCTGGATCCATCTTCAGCCCTTTAACCTGGGGAAGACAATCAAGAGGCAGGGGTGCTCTTGGGAGCAGAACACTGGTATAGTCGTTGGGGATGTGTGAGGAGACTGAGACCGCCTCCCCCTCTTCAGAGGCATCCTCACACCTTGACTCGGCGACTAGCAAACCAGGCAAAGAAGACGACCTTGCTGACTGAAGGCGACGCAAGGGAACCAGACACCTCTTGTCACTAGGTTGTTTCAAGTGTGGTGCCTTGCTGGGTCTCCAAACATAAATGGGCACCAGGATCTCTGGTTCAGAATGACCCACGGGCATACGAGTCAACACGTGGAAGATGAACTTCTTCATGTATAAAGCTCCAACCTGGAGCTGTAGTTGTCCTTGTAGGACTAGACTGTTTTTCAACAGGGCTCGGCCACCTCGAGACAACGCCCACGTCGGCTTCGGGAGCTGTATGACAGAGACGACACACTGACTCCGTATGGCTGGCGGTTTATACACACCAAAGCTCCCAGAAGGCAGAGAAACAGTCATTGGCTTCACAGGACAGAGACCGTCGGGATGTTCCTTCACGAGACCAGATTGCGGCTGTAAGCTTGCCAGCCGCTTTTTCTTAGACCTCTTGGACCTTACACGGGAGGCCGCCTTAGCAGGCTGAGGAAAAGGAGTGTCAGGGATGGTCACAGACGGATGAGAGGATTCACCCATAGGTTCCTCTTGTCTGGTCTGTATCTGGAAACTTGAAGGGGAAGACATCTTAATCGCAGTTGGACGAGGCATGTCAAAAACTTTACGGAAGGCCACCAGGAAAGTCCCCAGGCTCATGACGACAGGGTCCCCTGCTTCCCAAAGGGGACAGATCCAATTCAAGGCATCACCAGCTAGGTAGGACATGATATATGCCACCTTGACCCGGTCAGAGGGGAAACAAACTGCATTCTGCAGAATGTAGTGCAGGCACTTTTTCAGGAACCCTTGGCACTCTTTGGGGTCCCCATAGAACCTAGGCGGATCTGCTGGGTCGTGCTCTTCGTAGGCCAGGAGCTGCTCATAGATGGCCTTGGAGACTATGAGTGGTTCAGAAGTCTCCACAATTGGAACCACACAAGGTGGAACAAACTCTTCCGGTGACTCACACTGGCAGGGAGAGAGTTCATGACGCTCTGCGAGCGGAAGGACATGGGACTCAGCGGGGAACATGGCCTGTGCAAACTGTCACGCTCGCGCCTTGGCTGAATGGCGCGAGCCGGGGGTTTGTGGCCCCACTGCGTCACAAACCAGACTACCCTGGAAGGGGCGTGAATGCGACAGCTACCTTGGTCTTCACTGGAGCCTCTGATGGTGAGGTCAGGCTTGTGCGGCAGATAGCTGTCGGGTGCTACTCCAGGGTGGTGTCTGGCTGTGGCTGCTGATCCCACTCGGGGACAAGTCACTTGGACAGATGTGACTGACAGACTGAGACACAGGGCAGGCGGGCACGGCTTGGAGACACAGGGCAGGCGGGCATGGCTTGGAGACACAGGACAGGCGGGCACGGCTTGGAGACACAGGACAGGTGGGCACGGCTTGGAGACACAGGACAGGTGGGCACGGCTTGGAGACACAGGATAGGCGGGCACGGCTTGGAGACACAGGACAGATTGGCTTGGTATGAGAAGGAGCAGGTAGGGACCTGTTCACACAGCAGGTGTAGGCAGGAGGGAGTGGTGTATGCTGGAACAGGATCTGGACCTGTTCACACAGGAGGTGCAGGTATGGATATAGGCAGGAAGGAGTGGAATATGAAGGAACAGGTTTGGACCTGTTCACACAGGAGGTGCAGTTAGGCAGAGCCGCAGGAGTGCGGAGCAGGCAGAGCCGCAGGAGTGCGGAGCAGGCAGAGGGGCTAGGGAGCCGTGCAGACAGAGCGGCTAGGGTGCAGATGCACAGATAAAGCTGCGAGGGTGCAGATGCACAGATAAAGCTGCGAGGGTGCAGATGCACAGATAAAGCTGCGAGGGTGCAGATGCACAGACAGGGAGGACACAAGGAAAGACACAGCAGAGAAGGAACCACAAACAAGGAGACTGACAGACAGAGGTAAGACTGAGTTCAGACAGAGACACAGGGACAAAGACACAAGGACCAGGATATTCTGCCTCCTGGCAGGCGGACAGAGTACAGACAAGGTACTGGGAACAAGACTCAAGGGCCAGGATATTCTGCCTCCTGGCAGGCGGACAAGGTACAAAGCGAGACAAAGCGTATTGCTACAGAGAAGGAGATACACAGAACAGGGCCTGGCATCCTCAGCAGCAAGATACTAACTGAGATTAGACATTGCACAGGCAATGTTTCAGTGGCTGTGGCAGGGTTAAATAGTCCAGGGCTCTAGGTAATTGGTCAGAGACCCATTAGCCAGGTGCAGCCAGACTGCATAAGAACCAGAGAGTTCAGGCGCCGCCCCCCTATACACACAGTCAGGAAACATGGAGAGCAATCAGGAAGACAAGAGGCATAGCACATGGAGCTCAGGGCTGGCAACAGAAAGAATTCACAGCATGGCTTGAAGCAGAAAGTAAGTTGGTGTGCGGGGGATGGGAGGCCATGCAGTGAGGCCAGCAGGGTTGTTACACCAGCTCTGTTCCGTCATTCTATACTTCAGTCCCACAGTCCTACTCCGGTCCATCCTGAGCCACCCCTCTAGGTACCGGCTACCGTGGTACTCGAACCCCTGGGCCTGCTCCTAACGGTCCCTGTATAGGGGTCGGTTCCACCTGGCAGCTCGCCCGGGGCCCCTCGGTGCCATGGTCCAGAGGGGTCACTCCTGGAGTTTCCGGCTCCATACCACCCACGGTAACAGTACAATCAGGCCATGGACTCCACCGGTACTACAGCTGCTACCCAGAAAGAGTTTCTCTTCCTGTGGGAGAATCAGGGATGCATTATGTCGGTCATGAAGTCTATGGACACCCGTTTGTCGGCTTTGCAGGTGGCCGATCCTGGAAATGCCACTCAGCTGGCCAGTCTCCAACAGGAGCTGGGTCAGCAACAAGATACTCAAGCCCACATTTTGTCTTACATGGCCTCCTTTGACAGCCGCTTGTCGGCCCTCCAGGCTGCCATTGCAGCCCTGACTCCTCCTCCCACATCTGCAGCTCTCCTGATGCCCCGCCTCGCCAAGCCGCCTCGCTTCACCGGGGATCCCAAGCTCTGTAGGGAGTTCTTAAACCAGTGTAGCCTCCACTTTGAATGGTTGCCGCAGCAATATCCCTCGGACCGGGCCAAGGTGGCCTTCATCATGTCCCATCTGGAGGGAAGGGTCTTCGATGAGCCGGGTCGGTTAGCCTCTCTCACTGAGTCACTCTTTAGCTTACATCAGGGCTCTCTCACGGTCGGACAATATGCTATTCGCTTTCGCACTATCTCCTCCGAGCTCGGCTGGAATAGCGCGTCCTTGGTAGGGGCATTTCAAGCAGAATAAAAGATGAACTCGCAGGTCAAGATACCCCGTCCACATTAGAGGACCTTATCTCGCTGGCTACCCACATTGACCTACACTTCCTGGAGCGCGCTCGGGAGTCAGCGAGAGACTGGAGGTCCACCAGCCCAGTTCCTTTTCACCAGATCTGCCAGCTCCGTTCGGCCGGGTCCTCTCCTTTCTCTTCAGCCGAATCCATGCAGATAGACCACCTCAGGTTGGCCGAGTTGCGTCAGAGAGAGAGAATGGTTCAAGGTCTGTGCCTCTATTGCGGTGATTCGTCACACTATATCCGCACCTGTTCTAAAAGACAAGGAAACGACTCCACCTAGGTCAGGTAAGAGAGGCTTCCCTAGGTGATGATGATCCCTCTCAACCCCCTTATGATTTCTGTGCTTTTGGTTTCAGGGGAGAGACGTGGGTCCGATGTGGCCTGTGTAGATTCGGGCTCGGCAGGTAACTTCATTCGGCCTGAAGAGGTTGAAAAATACCAAATTCCTGTAGTCACTCTGTCTAACCCTATTCAGATTGCCTCTGTGGATGGCAAACCACTACAGGTGACCGTCACCTTGGTCACTGAAGAAGTGGAGTTGCAAGTCGGAGCCTTACATCGAGAGAAGATAGCCTTTTACCTTTTGCCTAAGCTCTCTCACGCCATTCTACTCAGTCTCCCATGGTTAAGGACTCATCAGCCTGTTCTCGACTGGTCTTCTGGGGAGATACTACGCTGGGGTCACCCATGCCAAGCTCGCTGTCTGACTCCTGTCCACCTGGTGGCCATTCCTCGGTCACCTCCAGACCTTCCGGGTCTTCCTCCAGCCTACAGCTCCTATGCCGATGTGTTTGATAAGAAGGAAGCAGAGGTCCTTCCTCCACACCGGCCGTTTGACTGCCCAATTGAACTTGTTCCCAGTTCAACCCCTCCAAGGGGCAGAATTTACCCTCTGTCTCCCGCAGAGACCACCGCCAAGTCTGAGTACGTCCGAGAGAACCTCGCCAAAGGCTTTATATGGAAATCCTCTTCGCCCGCGGGAGTCGGGTTCTTCTTCCTCAAAAAGAATGACGGAACTATACGACAGTGCATTGACTATAGGGGCTTGAATGAAATTGCCATCAAGAACAGGTACCCTCTTCCACTCATTCCGTAGCTGTTTGACCTTCTCAGAGGGGCTCGGGTCTTCTCCAAGCTGGACCTCAGAGGAGCCTATAATCTGGTCCGTATCCGTGCAGGTGACGAGTGGAAGACCGCTTTCAACACTCGAGATGGCCATTATGAGTAACTGGTCATGCCTTTTGGCCTTTGCAATGCTCCTGCGGTGTTTCAAGAGTTCATCAATGAGATGTTCCTGGATCTCTTGTACTCTTGTGTGATCGTGTACTTAGACGACATCCTCGTCTTCTCGCCGGACCTCTCATCCCACAGAAAGAGTGTCCGCCTGGTGCTTCAGCGTCTTCGGGAGAGCAATTGACCTTTTGTACTCGAGGTGGACGCTTCCTCGACGGCTGCCAGGGCAGTACTGTACCAGAGAACCCTTGTGGTTTCTTCTCGAATGCCTTTTCTCCATCCGAGTGTAACTACTCGATCGGTGACCGGAAACTTCTGGCCATCAAGTTGGCCTTATAGGAATGGCGTCACCTCCTGGAAGTAGCTGTCCATCCCTTTGTTATCTTCTCGGAACCACAAGAATCTGGCCTGTCTCCATTCTGCCCAGAGACTCAACCCTCGCCAGGCAAGATGGTCCTTATTTTTCGCCCGATTTGACTTCAAACTCCGTTTCCATCCTGGCAACAAGAATACCAAAGCCGACGCTCTGTCCAGGGTCTTCCAGCCACCCGAACCAACGGAGGAACCTTTGCATATCATTGATCCCACTAGGCTCATCACAGTGGCTTCAGTGAACTGGCTTACTCTTCCTCCAGGCAAGACGCTTGTGCCTGAGAATCTCAAGCGAAAGGTCCTCTTATAGGGGCACTCCTCCAATTTGGCCGGCCATGCCAGAACCAAGAAGACCCTTGACCTTATCACGCGTCACTACTGGTGGCCCACACTTAGCCAAGATGTACTCGACTTTGTGGCTTCTTGTCCATCCTGTGCTAAAAACAAAGTGCCACAAAGACCTCCATCCAGCTTGTTGCTTCTGTTGCCCATCCCTGCGGTTCCTTGGGAAAACATCACCATGGATTTCATCACCGACCTACCCCGCTCTTAGGGCTGCACAGTTATCTTGGTGGTGGTGGATCGTTTTTCCAAGATGGCCCACTTCGTCCCTCTGCCCGGTCTTCCCTCAGCGCCGGAGCTGGCCAAAGTTTTCATTCACTAAATCTTCAGACTTCACGGACTACCTCAACGCATTGTGTCCGACCGAGGGGTTCAATTTACCTCCAAGTTCTGGCGATCACTTTGTAAGCTCATGAATGTTTCCCTTGACTTCTCCCCGGCCTACCATCCACAGTCCAATGGACAGGTAGAGCGTACCAACCAGACACTTAAGGGGTACCTACATCACTTCTCCAACGCCCACCAGAACGATTGGGTCGACTTACTCCCCTGGGCAGAGTTCGCTTTTAACAACCATGCTGGTGAGTCCTCAGCTAAGGCTAGTTTCACACTTGCTTTTTTTTGCAGCGCGTTTTTCCCGCAAAAAAACGCATTGAAAAAACGCATACAAAAGCATACAACTGCTGCGTTTTTTTCAAGCATTTTTATGAGCATGCATGAAAAAAACGCAGCGTTTTTATGCGTTTGTATGCGTTTTTAGTGCGTTTTTACCGCGTTTGCGTTTTTTCCAACATTAGGTGGCCCCTCACACTAACCCAAACCATGACTTTACTAACCCTAACCCTGACCCTAACCCTAACCCTGACCCTAACCCTAACCCTGACCCTAACCCTTAACCAAACCATACTTAACCCTAACCCAAACCCTAAACCCTAACTAACCCTAACCCTAACCCTAACCCTGACCCTAACCCTAACCCTGACCCTAACCCTTAACCAAACCATACTTAACCCTAACCCAAACCCTAACTAACCCTAACCCTAACCCTAACCCAAACCATACTTAACCCTAACCCTGACCCTAACCCTGACCCTAACCCTTAACCAAACCATACTTAACCCTAACCCTGACCCTAACCCTAACCCTGACCCTAACCCTTAACCAAACCATACTTAACCCTAACCCAAACCCTAACTAACCTTAACCCTAACCCTAACCCTAACCCTAACCCTTAACCAAACCATACTTAACCCTAACCCTGACCCTAACCCTAACCCTGACCCTAACCCTTAACCAAACCATACTTAACCCTAACCCTGACCCTAACCCCAACCCTAACCCTGACCCTAACCCTAACCCTAAACCCCCTTAACTAACCCTAACTCTAACCCAAACCCCTAAATTCCATGGTTAACAAAAAAAACGCATGTGCAAAAAAACGCATACATGAGCATGCCAGTGCGCATGTATGCGCATCCATAGGCTATAATGGCCATTTTTAGTGCAAAACGTGCGCATATGTGCGCATGCGCTTTTTTGCAGGGCCAAAAAATGCAACATGCTGCGTCTGGAAAATACAAACGCACACCCCAAAAAAACGCAGCGCATGAAAATCGCATACATGCGCTTACCAGCGCGCAGGTATGCGCACCCATGTTAAATATAGGGGAAAAAACGCATGCGCACATATGCGTTTTTTTCCAGCGCAAAAAAACGCAAATGTGAAACCAGCCTAAGTCTCCGTTTTTCATTGTTTTTGGCAGACATCCAGGTTTTTCCCTTCCGATAACCCCTGCCTCCGAGGTACCCATGGCCAATAAGAAAATAGGGGGGGAAGCCAGCACTGCTTAAGGTTAGAACGCATAAATTGGAGTGCATATGCACATAATGTCTAGCTGTATTCAAAAATGAGATATTTAGCAAAAAAAATGATCAATTCAATTGAGCCACCCCGCCGCGCCAAGGCAATCTCATATGGGGGGTCCTACTCTATATATTTTTAATAAATGCTGTGCCATTACAGCCTCCTAAATACATTTAGAGCATGACCACATCAAGTGCAATCTGTACCTGAACATTACTGGATCGCTCCCATGAAGCCAGATGGAGCAAGTGCAGATGAAGGCCAACCAGGTCTGAACATAGACATATCAGGAATGGCCTCCACACATTGCCTGACCAGCAAACATAGATGAAGGGCGATGTTGGCCCAGACACAGGTGCACAATTAAATAAAGCTTGGGGCAGGGCGGGGCTGCCGTGTGTGTGCACAGCAGCCTAATCCATCACAATGAACACAGAAAAATTATGGCGGACATAACCAAGCGTGCACGGCAACAGTGGTGGTGAGCCACAAACCAACAACAAGAAAATAGGGGGGGAAGCCAGCACTGCTTAAGGTTAGAACGCATAAATTGGAGTGCATATGCACATAATGTCTAGCTGTATTCAAAAATGAGATATTTAGCAAAAAAATTGATCAATTCAATTGAGCCACCCCGCCGCGCCAAGGCAATCTCATATGGGGGGTCCTACTCTATATATTTTTAATAAATGCTGTGCCATTACGGCCTCCTAAATACATTTAGAGCATGACCACATCAAGTGCAATCTGTACCTGAACATTACTGGATCGCTCCCATGAAGCCAGATGGAGCAAGTGCAGATGAAGGCCAACCAGGTCTGAACATAGACATATCAGGAATGGCCTCCACACATTGCCTGACCAGCAAACATAGATGAAGGGCGATGTTGGCCCAGACACAGGTGCACAATTAAATAAAGCTTGGGGCAGGGCAGGGCTGCCGTGTGTGTGTGCACAGCAGCCTAATCCATCACAATGAACACAGAAAAATTATGGCGGACATAACCAAGCGTGCACGGCAACAGTGGTGGTGAGCCACAAACCAACAACAAGAAAATAGGGGGGGAAGCCAGCACTGCTTAAGGTTAGAATGCATAAATTGGAGTGCATATGCACATAATGTCTAGCTGTATTCAAAAATGAGATATTTAGCAAAAAAATTGATCAATTCAATTGAGCCACCCCGCCGCGCCAAGGCAATCTCATATGGGGGGTCCTACTCTATATATTTTTTTCAGACCTGGTTGGCCTTCATCTGCACTTGCTTCATCTGGCTTCATGGGAGCGATCCAGTAATGTCCAGGTACAGATTGCACTTGATGTGGTCATGCTCTAAATGTATTTAGGAGGCCGTAATGGCACAGCATTTATTAAAAATGTAGAGTAGGACCCCCCACATGAGATTGCCTTGGCGCGGCGGGGTGGCTCAATTGAATTGATCAATTTTTTTGCCAAATATCTCATTTTTGAATACAGCTAGATATTATGTGCATATGCACTCCAATTTATGCATTCTAACCTCAAGCAGTGCTGGCTTCCCCCCCTATTTTCTTGTTGTTGGTTTGTGGCTCACCACCACTATTGCCGTGCACGCTTGGTTATGTCCGCTGTAATTTTTCTGTGTTCATAGTGATGGATTAGGCTGCTGTGCACACACACGGCAGCCCCGCCCTGCCCCAAGCTTTATTTAAGTGTGCACCTGTGTCTGGGCCAACATCGCCCTTCATCTATGTTTGCTGGTCGGGCAATGTGTGGAGGCCAATCCTGATATGTCTATGTTCAGACGTGGTTGGCCTTCATCTGCACTTGCTTCATCTGGCTTCATGGGAGAGATCCAGTAATGTCCAGGTACAGATTGCACTTGATGTGGTCATGCTCTAAATGTATTTAGGAGGCCGTAATGGCACAGCATTTATTTAAAATGTAGAGTAGGACCCCCCACATGAGATTGCCTTGGCGCGGCGGGGTGGCTCAATTGAATTGATCAATTTTTTTGCCAAATATCTCATTTTTGAATACAGCTAGATATTATGTGCTTATGCACTCCAATTTATGCGTTCTAACCTCAAGCAGTGCTGGCTTCCCCCACCCATGGCCAATGCCTTGTCCTCTGAATTTTACAAGATTTGGGCCGAGACCAACACGTCACTCAAGAAGTCCGCTGATCGGATGAAGAATTATACCGACAAAAGGAGATTGGATCCTCCACCGTATCGTGTTGGGGACAAGGTCTGGCCCTCCGCCAAATTCATCCAATTGAAACTGCCCTCCTACAAATTAGGACCACGCTACATTGGCCCATTTGAAATTCTTGAACGTATCAACGAAGTCGCCTACAAATTGAGGTTGCCTGCTTCGTTCCGGGTCCCGAACACCTTCCACGTCTCTCTCCTGAAGCCTATGGTGCTGAATCGCTTCCATTCCTTGCCTGATCCTGGTCCTCAGCCGGTGGGTGCCGATGATGTGTTTGAAGTGCAGGAATTTCTCGCTATGAAGAGAGTTAGAGGTAGGACTTTCTTTCTTGTTGATTGGAAGGGCTTTGGTCCTGAGGACAGATCCTGGGAGCCTCGGGAGAATATCAATGCTCCCCGAATCCTCAAGAGATTTCTTGCTAATCTCCAGGGAGGGCGGCTTATGGGGGAGTACTGTTACACCGCTCCATCATACTCATCTGGCCTCTGCCCCCATGCAGCTGCCGGCCTCCGCTCCCACGCCGCACCCTCTCTCCATCTGACAGCAGCGGCGATCACCTGTGACGGGCTCACGGCCGATGCCATCCCTGCATGCAATGCGCATGCGCCATAGGCTGCGGCCACGGCTCTCTCCGGCTTCTTGTGCTCCGGCTATGCCCTGACCCGGAAGCACCTCCCCAACCAATGGCAGACCAGACAGGAGCATATCAGGCTCCTTCCCCCTGAGGGAGGTGCCTGATTGTTGTGTTTCCTAGCACACTGGCTTCGCTTCATCGTGTGCTCTCTGCTCCTGCAGTTCTGTTCTCATCTGCTCTCCGCAGCAGCCTCTCAGTCCTGCTACCCGTGTGCCTTGCTCTCTTCCGCTGTCCTGCCTCCAGTGTTCCTGTTCTATCCAACTCCAGTCCTGCCATCCTACTCCAGTCCTGCCTCCGGTGTTCCTGTTCCATCCTACTCCAGTCCTTCCTCCAGTGTTCCTGTTCCAACCTGTTCCAGTCCTGCCGTCCTACTCCAGTCCTGCCTCTGGTGTTCCAGTTCCTTCCAGCTTTGTCCTTCCGTCCTCCTCCCATCCTTTCTCCTGTGTTCCTACTCCTGTCATCCCTCCTCGTTCCAGTCTACTGTCTTACTCCATTCCTGCCTCCTGGTTCCAGCTCTGTTTCGTCATTCTATACTTCAGTCCCACATTCCTACTCCGGTCCATTTTGAGCCACCCCTCTCGGTACCGGCTACCGTGGTACTCGAACCCCTGGGCCTGCTCCTAACGGTCCCTGTATAGGGGTCAGTTCCACCTGGCAGCTCACCCGGGGCCCCTCTGTGCCATGGTCCACTCCTGGAGTTTCCGGCTCCAGACCACCCACGCTAACAATTTTACTATCAGACACCACCTTTCTTGTTATCCTAAGGGAGTAGTATACTATGCACAATGTCCTTGTAGCAAAATATACATTGGCTTGACCACAAGAGTACTGCGCATTAGGACTAGAGAACACGTGAGAGATAGATAAGAGTGCATCCGTAGAAGATCCCTCTGGTTTCAAAACACTCCCAAGACACTTTTTTACCCATCACCAGACCAACTCGGGCCTACTTAAGGTAAAAGGGATTGATATAGTTTCCCTGGTCTGGAGGGGATGGAGATTTTGGCAAAATTCTTAACAGAGTAAATGGATTTTTAGGTTAGTTACCCTGTCTCCAGTTGGTTTGAATGAGAACTTTGGCTTTAGTGCATTTCTTTGACATGTATTCATTTAAACAGTAGCATCTATTTTATGGGTGGGGTTTATTTGGGGTCAATTTGTTTTTATCTAGTTTTTAATTCATTGTTCGTGTGATTTTTGAACATAACTGATATATGCTTTTATTCTTTAGATATATATTGCCTATACACGAAGGGTGATGTTTTCTTGCATCATATATCCGTGAACAGCTTTTGGAGGGTTTTTTTCAATATGGCCTGGATGCTGAAAATTAAAAATAAAAATATTAAAGGATTATGGACATTATAGCGGCATAACTGAGCAGATGCTCAATGGGATAGATGAGGGGGGGATGCTCGGTTGGGGCTGCAGGACAATGAAGCAGCTAGCTGGGTGACAGTTAGAAGGCGGGGTAGAGGGAAGAGCACCAGGGAGGCTAGACCTGATCTGGCACACCCCAATAAGTTTGCTAAGTTGGCAGATGAGGGGAGTGTTAGTGCAGGAGTAGCACTGCTGCAGCAAGGCATGTCCTCTGAAAGCCGGAGGAGTGTCTGCTCCAGTAAGGGGGAAATGGGAGAGCAGGGCAGGCCAGACAGGTTCTGGTAGTGGGAGACTCAATTATTAGGGGAACAGATAGGGCAATCTATCACAAAGACAGGGATCGTCAAACGGTGTGCTGCCTGCCTGGCGCTCGAGTCCAACACATCACTGATCGGGTTGACAGATTACTGGGAGGGGCTGGTGAGGATCCAGCGGTCATGGTGCACATTGGCACAAATGACAAAGTAAGAGGTAGGTGGAAGGTCCTTAAAGATGATTTCAGGGAATTAGGTTGTAAGCTTAAAGCAATGACCTCCAAGGTGGTATTTTCGGAAATACTTCCTGTGCCACACCAGAGAGGCAATGGGAGATTAGGGAGGTTAATAAGTGGCTCAGGAATTGGTGTATCAAGGAGGGGTTTGGGTTCCTGCAGAACTGGGCCGACTTCTCAGTTGGCTACAGGTTCTACGCTAGGGACAGGCTGCACCTCAATGGGGAGGGTGCAGCTGTGCTGGGGGAGAAAATGGCTAGAAGGTTGGAGGAGTGTTTGAACTAGGGACGGGGGGAGGGTATTCCTTTTATAGGAGGGGAAGACAGTGCAGACAGAGACCTGGGCACAAATAATGAAATTGGGGTGGGAGTGGCATGGGGGGTGGGGTTAGAACAGTTATTAATTTAAGAAAGAATACAGGTACAGAGAGATACGTAAAGTGCATGTATACTAATACCAGAAGCCACGCCAACAAAATGGAGGAATTGGAGTTAATGTTGTTGGAACATAATTATGACATGGTGGGGATATCTGAGACATGGCTGGATGAGAGCCATGACTGGGCGGTTAATTTACAGGGCTATAGTCTGTTCAGAAATGACCGAACAAATAAGCGAGGGGGAAGCGTGTGTTTATATGTAAAATCATCCTTAAAACCCATCCTTCGTGATAATATATATGAATCTAATGAAAATGTAGAGTCCCTGTGGGTAGAAATAAGGGGAGGGGGGAAAAATAATAAATTACTGATAGGGGTTTGTTATAAGTCTCCAAAAATAATGGAAGCATCAGAGAATATCCTCATAAAGCAAATAGATGAAGCGGCGACTCAAGGAGAAGTCATTATTATGGGGGACTTCAACTACCCTGAAATACATTGGGGAACTGAAACCTGCAGTTCCAGCAAAGGTAATAGGTATTTGACAACTATGAGAGACAATTACCTTTCACAACTGGTTCAGGACCCAAAAAGAGGGGGGGCACTGCTAGACCTAATATTAACCAACAGGCCAGACCGCATATCAAATGTAAGGGTTGAGGGTCACTTGGGTAATAGTGATCACAAATTAATATGTTTTCATGTATCCTTTAATAAGATGTGTAGTAGAGGGGTTACAAGGACACTAAACTTCAGGAAGGCAAATTTCCAACGGATGAGAGATGATCTTGGTGCAAATAACTGGGACGATATCCTGAGACATAAAAATACACAAAGAAAATGGGAGACGTTTATTAGCATCCTGAATAGGACCTGTGCACAATATATACCATATGGGAATAAACATGCTAGAAATAGGAGGAAACCACTATGGCTAAATAGAGCTGTAAGGGGTGCAATAAGAGATAAAAATAAAGCATTTAGAGAATTAAAGCAAGTAGGTAGTGATGAGGCATTAAATAAATACAGAAAATTAAATTCTGTAAAAAGCAAATCAAGACAGCAAAGATTGAGACAGAGAGACTCATTGCCAGAGAAAGTAAAAATAATCCCAAAATATTCTTTAACTACATAAATAGTAAGAAGCTAAAAAACGATAGTGTTGTCCCCCTTAAAGATAGTCTGGGTGAAATGGTGGATGAGGATGAGGAAAAAGCCAATATGCTAAATGACTTTTTTTCAACAGTATTTACACAAGAAATTCCCATGACGGATAACATGATCAGGGATAAAAGTTCTCCATTAAATGTCACCTGCTTAACCCAGCAGGAAGTATGGCGGCGTCTAAAAATCGCTAAAATTGACAAATCCCCGGGCCCGGATGGGATACTACACCCCCGAGTACTGCAGGAATTAAGCACAGTCATAGATAGACCATTAATTTTAATCTTTAAAGATTCCATAATAACAGGGTCTGTACCACAGGACTGGCGTATAGCAAATGTGCCAATATTCAAAAAGGGGACAAAAACTGAACTTGGAAATTATAGGCCAGTTAGTTTAACCTCAACTGTGGGTAAAATCCTGGAGGGTTTTCTAAGAGATACTATACTGGAGTATCTGGAGAAGAATAACCTCATAACCCAATATCAACATAGGTTTACAAGGGACCGTTCCTGTCAGACTAATCTGATAAGCTTTTATGAAGAGGTAAGTTCAGTACTGGACCAAGGGAATGCAGTGGACGTGGTGTTCATGGACTTTTCAAAAGCTTTTGATACGGTGCCGCACAAAAGGTTGATACATAAAATGAGAAAAATGAGGATAGGGGAAAATATGTGTAGGTGGGTTAAGAGCTGGCTCAGGGATAGGAAACAAAGATTGGTTATTAATGGAGCACACTCGGACTGGGTCACGGTTAGCAGTGGTGTACCACAGGGGTCAGTTTTGGGCCCGCTTCTTTTTAACATATTTATTAATGACCTTGTAGGGGGCATAGAGAGTACAATTTCAATATTTGCAGATGACACTAAACTCTGCAGGATAATCAATACAGAGGAGGACAATTTTCTATTACAGGAGGATTTATGTAAACTAGAAGTTTCGGCTGATAAATGGCAAATGAGCTTTAATGGGTTGTGGGGATAGATAGCTCAGCTGGGATCTTTGCTTTGGCACAAGCGTGTGGCTATGAAGTCACTTCAGCAGACTAGCAAGTTCCACATGAATATGGACATGGCATATTTATTGTGCACACTTGTTATTCAATGTTACACATGCCAAACATGAAATAAAACATCTAAGGCCGTCTGGCCACTAACTAACAATAGCAGGCTAACTACAAAATAAACCTATATAACAGCAAACAAGTACATGTAATCTTACTGTGTCAGCTCCCAGCTCAGCAGACGAGAGAGACTGAGAGATCCCAGCTCCTCCTGATTATATCAGCTGGACCAGTCAGGAAACCAAAACCTGGATTGAATAAGTGGAGAGGGAACTACGAGTCCTTTCCATGCTGATCACTAAGGAAACCAGGACTGGATTACAGTGAAATAAACTGGCTTCATCATCAGTACAGGGAGACATATGAAATGAAACGGGGTGAAATATACCTGTTTTCTAGTACCTCTCCCCTTGGCACCTCACACACCCCCCTCCTCTGTTCGAGCCCGTGGGGTCGGACACGACGAGTCACCAAGCAGTGTGTTCTAGACAACGCATCTGCATTTCTGTGCGCTGTGCCCGCCCTGTGCTCAACGGAAAATTTAAACCCTTGTAATGCTAAGAACCAGCGTGTAACCCGCGCATTGCCTTCTTTTGCCCGGGACATCCACGTTAGGGGCGAATGGTCCGTCACTAGTCTAAACTGGCGACCTAGTAAATAATAGCGCAAGGTGCACAGGGCCCATTTCACAGCCAGGGCTTCCCGCTCAACTACACTGTAGTTCTTTTCTGCTCTTGTAAGCTTTCTGCTTAGATAGGCCACTGGGTGTTCCTCGCCATTTACTTCTTGAGACAAAACTGCGCCGAGGCCCACCCCAGAGGCGTCCGTTTGGACAATAAACTCCCGTTTAAAGTCTGGTGCAACCAACACTGGTTGGTCACAGAGGACTGTTTTCAATCGCTGAAAGGCCTCCTCTGCTTCTGCGTTCCACTTTATTGTGACAGATTTCGACCCCTTAGTAAGATCTGTGAGAGGAGCTGCGATGGTCGCAAAATGTTTGAAGAACCGCCTATAATTACCAACTCAAAAGGTGAAAAGCCTGTGGAGGATTGGGGTACCTCACATATAGCGAACAGGAGGTATGGTAGTAGGGCATCCCAATCTCTCCCGTCCTTATCCACCACCCTTTTCAACATTCCCTTTAAGGTTTTGTTAAAGCGCTCCACCAAACCGTCAGTCTGAGGGTGATATACTGAGGTACGCAAATGGGAGATTTTTAGTAGTTTACATAAATCCTTAAGTATACGAGACATAAAGGGGGTCCCTTGATCCGTAAGTATCTCTTTCGGAATGCCGGTGCGGGAAAACATATTAACCAACTCCTTTGAAATTGATTTCGCATTGGCATTCCGCAAGGGCACTGCTTCGGTATAACGCGTGGCGTAATCCAATACTTCCAAAATGTACTGATGACCCCTGGCAGATTTAACTAATGGACCGACTATATCCATTGCTATCCTCTCGAAGGGCACCTCTATTATTGGTAAGGGCACTAAGGGGCTTCTAAAATGTGACATAGGTGCGGTCAATTGACACGTAGGACATGACCGACAGTACTGGGTCACGTCTCCCACTAGACCCGGCCAAAAGAAACATTGCAGAATACGGTGTTTTGTCTTTTATACCGCCAGGTGTCCTCCCAAGGGATGTTTATGTGCCAACTCCAAAACTACTTGGCGAAAGGACTTAGGTACCACTAGTTGTTTTACCACCACCCCTCGCACCTTGTCTATGTGATACAACATATCCTGCTGCACCGCCACGTGTGGGAACTCGTTTTGAGCCCCTGGGTACAATGGTCTTCCCTCGGAGACCTTTATGTTTTCCTACGCCCTTGCTAGAGTAGGATCCTGGTGCTGAGCGGTCCTGAACTTACCACGGGCCACCTCAAGATCAGGCATTTCTAAAACATCCTCTAGCTGGTCTGCCTCGCCTGCATACACAGCCAGAGGAGAGTCCGCAGATTCTAGAACTTCCTCTGAGATGGATTCTCCGTCGTCTTGCTGCAATGGTTCAGGGCTAGCTCCGGAGTACCGTCTTCAACTAGAGGGTTCATGCCACTTTTGAAGTTCCACAAGTCCCAAAATAAGGGAAAGTCTCACCCCAGGATTACACTGTGTCCCATAGACTTTATGACTGCCGTCTGATGTCTTTTGGTCCCTACTGGCGTGGCAAGAGTAACCCAGGCAGTGGGGTAGTTCTTAGTATCCCCATGGATGCAACTAATGCCCACGGTTAAGTTTGTTAGGGCGCTAGAGTCCACCAAACTGGCATGTACCAAAGTTACTTGACTGCCGGAATCTAAGACGGTATTCACACTATAACCGTCAACCTCGACGTGGCACACGTGTTGTTCATTTCCCGTGAGGGTCTCCGCCACACAGACTGACTGCACATATAACGATAGACACCTCATAGCGTTACAGTCCATTGGCTCTGTAGTCATTGGGCAGTTAGCTGCTACATGGCCAAGCCCGCAACATCGCCAACATTGTATAGGCCCTTGTCTCCTCGATGGAGATCCCAGACGAGGTCTGCTGGCTTAATGTGAGCCCGTACCACCTCCATAGTCCTTTGCAGGTGTGCTACCCTTCATTGTGTCATTCTCTTCTTTTGAAGATGAAGTAGGTTTCGCAGGACTCTCCAGCGATTTCTTGGGGAGCCAGTGGGGTGCTAACGTCCCTTGGAGTAGGCTTTCAGAAGCATTGTAGCGTTCGACCATATTCACCAACTGGTCAGCGGTAGTTGGGTCACCCTGTCCAACCCACCTCTGGATCTTTGCAGGTAAGGACCGCAGGTACTTGTCTAGAACAACACGCTCCACCATCTGTGTGGACGTCAAAGCCTCTGGTTGCAGCCATTTTTTTACCAGATGAATAAGATCATGCATTTGTGAGCGGGCTGGCTGATGCTCCACAAAATTCCATAAATGCACCCTCTGTGCGCGTACATACGTGTTTACTCCCAGCCTTGCCAGGATTTCACCTTTGAGTTTGCTATAGTCCATAGCATCCGCTCCACTCAGATCGTAATAGGCCTTTTGTGGATCTCCGCTCAGAAATGGAGCAACTACCTCAGCCCATCTGTCCAGCGGTAAGAGCTCACGTTCTGCAATACGTTCAAACACGGTGAGGTATGCTTCCACATCATCGTCTGCGGTCATTTTAAGCAAAGCCTTCTGTGCGGCTTTCTGCGCACTAGCAGCGCTTTGTGCACGGTCTCCCTCATCTCAGGGTTGCCAAACCAAGGCCTGTTTTATTGCCTCCAACTGCTCTTGCTGCATCTGGTGTTGCTGCTCCAGAGCCTTCTGGAAGCAAGTATTAGTCTGCTGTTGTTGCACACTTGCTTGCAATAACTGCTTCACTAGTTCCTCCATATTACTGGACTCTTGGCTCTTCAAAAGTGCAGAAGCTTTCAGCCAGGACATACACAGCGTTTTCTCTGCAGTCACAGTTGACCACATTCGAAACACCATTTGTGGGGATAGATAGGTCAGCTGGGATCTTTGCTTTGTCACAAGCGTGTGGCTATGAAGTCACTTCAGCAGACTAGCAAGTTCCACATGAATATGGACACGGCATATTTATTGTGCACACTTGCTATTCAATGTTACACATGCCAAACATGAAATAAAACATCTAAGGCCGTCTGGCCACTAACTAACAATAGCAGGCTAACTACAAAATAAACCTACAGTGGGGCAAAAAAGTATTTAGTCAGTCAGCAATAGTGCAAGTTCCACCACTTAAAAAGATGAGAGGCGTCTGTAATTTACATCATAGGTAGACCTCAACTATGGGAGACAAACTGAGAAAAAAAAATCCAGAAAATCACATTGTCTGTTTTTTTTTCATTTTATTTGCATATTATGGTGGAAAATAAGTATTTGGTCAGAAACAAGCAATCAAGATTTCTGGCTCTCACAGACCTGTAACTTCTTCTTTAAGAGTCTCCTCTTTCCTCCACTCATTACCTGTAGTAATGGCATCTGTTTAAACTTGTTATCAGTATAAAAAGACACCTGTGCACACCCTCAAACAGTCTGACTCCAAACTCCACTATGGTGAAGACCAAAGAGCTGTCAAAGGACACCAGAAACAAAATTGTAGCCCTGCACCAGGCTGGGAAGACTGAATCTGCAATAGCCAACCAGCTTGGAGTGAAGAAATCAACTGTGGGAGCAATAATTAGAAAATGGAAGACATACAAGACCACTGATAATCTCCCTCGATCTGGTGCTCCACGCAAAATCCCACCCCATGGGGTCAGAATGATCACAAGAACGGTGAGCAAAAATCCCAGAACCACGCGGGGGGACCTAGTGAATGAACTGCAGAGAGCTGGGACCAATGTAACAAGGCCTACCATAAGTAACACACTACGCCACCATGGACTCAGATCCTGCAGTGCCAGATGTGTACATGTCCGGGCCCGTCTGAAGTTTGCTAGAGAGCATTTGGATGATCCAGAGGAGTTTTGGGAGAATGTCCTATGGTCTGATGAAACCAAACTGGAACTGTTTGGTAGAAACACAACTTGTCGTGTTTGGAGGAAAAAGAATACTGAGTTGCATCCATCAAACACCATACCTACTGTAAAGCATGGTGGTGGAAACATCATGCTTTGGGGCTGTTTCTCTGCAAAGGGGCCAGGACGACTGATCCGGGTACATGAAAGAATGAATGGGGCCATGTATCGTGAGATTTTGAGTGCAAACCTCCTTCCATCAGCAAGGGCATTGAAGATGAAACGTGGCTGGGTCTTTCAACATGACAATGATCCAAAGCACACCGCCAGGGCAACGAAGGAGTGGCTTCGTAAGAAGCATTTCAAGGTCCTGGAGTGGCCTAGCCAGTCTCCAGATCTCAACCCTATAGAAAACCTTTGGAGGGAGTTGAAAGTCCGTGTTGACAAGCGAATAGCCAAAAACATCACTGCTCTAGAGGAGATCTGCATGGAGGAATGGGCCAACATACCAACAACAGTGTGTAGCAACCTTGTGAAGACTTACAGAAAACGTTTGACTTCTGTCATTGCCAACAAAGGATAAATCACAAAGTATTGAGATGAAATTTTGTTTCTGACCAAATACTTATTTTCCACCATAATATGCAAATAAAATGAAAAAAAAACAGACAATGTGATTTTCTGGATTTTTTTTTCTCAGTTTGTCTCCCATAGTTGAGGTCTACCTATGATGTAAATTACAGACGCCTCTCATCTTTTTAAGTGGTGGAACTTGCACTATTGCTGACTGACTAAATACTTTTTTGCCCCACTGTATATAACAGCAAACAAGTCCATGTAATCTTACTGTGTCAGCTCCCAGCTCAGCAGACGAGAGAGACTGAGAGATCCCAGCTCCTCCTGATTATATCAGCTGGACCAGTCAGGAAACCAAACCCTGGATTGAATAAGTGGAGAGGGAACTACCAGTCCTTTCCATGCTGATCACTAAGGAAACCAGGACTGGATTACAGTGAAATAAACTGGCTTCATCATCAGTACAGGGAGACATATGAAATGAAACGGGGAGAAATATACCTGTTTTCTAGTACCTCTCCCCTTGGAACCTCACAGGGGATAAATGTAAGGTCATGCACTTGGGTAGAGCGAACAAGATAAATAATTATGTGCTTAATTGTAAAACACTGGGCAAAACTGTCACTGAAAAAGACCTGGGTGTATGGGTGGACGACAAACTCACATTTAGTGGCCAGTGTCAGGCAGCTGCTGCAAAGGCAATTAAAATAATGGGATGCATTAAAAGAGGCATAGATGCTCATGAGGAGAACATAATTTTACCTCTATATAAGTCACTAGTGCGACCACACTTAGAATACTGTGTACAGTTCTGGTCTCCGGTGTATAAGAAAGACATAGCTGAACTGGAGCGGGTGCAGAGAAGAGCGACCAATGTTAAGGAACTAGGGGGTCTGCAATACCAAGACAGGTTATTATGGAGCGCCCTGTGGGGCCTGAGGGTACTCGGAACCGGGCCCGTCGACTTCCATGGAGGACGGATGTCACGTCGGCGGCGACCCGGTCCGTGGCCCAGAGGCGTCCAGTAATAAAATAGGGGAAAGTTGTGTGGTATTTATGTGGCAAAAATGAAAATAAAGTTATTAGATGGTGAAATACGTGACGTCACCTGTGGTAATCTGGTCATAGGTGACCAGCGCTGCGGTGTTGCTTCTCTGGTATGGATGTTGGGCGCAGCTATGATGTTGTAGCCCTCCACAGGTAGGGCTGTAGTCCCAGGGCAAAGATGTTAAATAAATAGTAAAAGTGGCTGTAAACTTTGGGGTGCAGATAAATGAGAGAAAGACACAGAGAGGTTCAGTTTCTTTACCTTTTACTGGTAATAGATTGCAGTCTGGAGTACCACATACAGGTGATGGAATGAGTCCGGCTTGCCTGGAGGCATTCAGGGGATCCACCTTGCCAGGTGGGGATATAAGACCTTCCTTTCTGCGCTTTGTGTGTGGGTCTCCGCTGAATATAACTATGCTGCGACCCTCTATTCATGATGGTTTCACTAACCTGTACGGCTGTCAGCGCGAGCCTATTCCACGGGTACCGTTCTCATAGAATCATAGAATCATAGAATCGTAGAGTTGGAAGGGACCTCCTGGGCCATCTGGTCCAACCCCCTGCTCAAAGCAGGATTCGCTAAATCATCCCAGTCAGATGTCTGTCCAGCCTCTGTTTGAAGACTTCCATTGAAGGAGAACTCACCACTTCTCGTGGCAGCCTGTTCCACTCATTGATCACTCTAACTGTCAAAAAGTTTTTTCTAATATCTAATCTGTGTCTCCTCCCCTTCAGTTTCATCCCTTTGCTTCTAGTCTTTCCTTGTGCAAATGAGAATAAAGTTGATCCTTCTACAATGTGACAGCCCTTTAGATATTTGTAGACAGCTATTAAGTCTCCTCTCAGTCTTCTCTTTTGCAAACTAAACATTCCCAAATCCTGCAACCTTTCCTCATAAGACAGGGTTTGCAGACCGGTCACCATTCTGGTCGCTCTTTTCTGAACTTGCTCCAGTTTGTTGATGTCTTTTTTAAAATGTGGTGCCCAAAACTGGACACAGTATTCCAGATGAGGTCTGACCAAAGAGGAGTAGAGGGAAATAATGACTTCACGTGATCTAGACTGTATGCTTCTGTTAATGCATCCTAGAATTGCATTTGCCTTTTTTGCTGCTGCATCACACTGTTGACTCATATTCAGTCTGTGATCTATTAGTATACCCAAGTCTTTTTCACATGTGCTGTCACTTAGCCCTATTCCTCCCATTCTGTATGTGCTTTTTTCATTTTTATTGCCCAGATGTAGTACTTTGCATTTCTCCCTGTTAAAAACCATTCTGTTAGTTGCTGCCCACTTCTCCAGTTTATTTAAATCTTTTTGAATCCTCTCTCTCTCTTCTCTAGTATTAGCTATCCCTCCTAGCTTTGTGTCATCAGCAAATTTAATCAGTTTACCCTCAATTCCTTCATCTAAATCGTTGATAAAGATGTTGAACAATACAGGGCCCAGGACAGAGCCCTGTGGTACCCCACTTGAGACATTCTTCCAACTGGATGTGCAGCCATTTACGACCACTATTTGGGTCCGATCACTAAGCCAGTTATGAATCCACCTAACAGTTGCCTTGTCCATTCCATACTTAGTCATTTTTTCAATAAGGATTTTATGAGAGACTTTGTCAAATGCTTTGCTGAAGTCAAGATATACTATATCTACAGCATTTCCTTGATCCACCCAATCAGTGATACCGTCATAGAAGGAAATTAAGTTAGTCTGACATGACTTATTAGTTACAAACCCATGCTGACTCTGTTTAATCACTTCATTCTTATCCAGGTATTGACATACATGTTGTTTAATAATTTGTTCAAAGATCTTTCCTGGTATAGAAGTCAGACTCACCAGCCTATAGTTGCCTGGGTCCACCTTCTTCCCCTTTTTGAAGATAGGAACAACATTTGCTCTTCTCCAGTCTTCTGGCACTTCTCCTGTTCTCCAAGAATTTTTAAAGATTATGGAGAGGGGTTCAAAAATTTCTTCTGCTATCTCCTTCAGTACTCTGGGGTGTAATTCATCTGGTCCTGGAGACTTGAATTCATTTAGGTTAGCTAAGTGTTTCCTCACTATCTTTCTGTTTATAGATATCCTGGATTCTTCTATTCCCTTAATAGGACAGTGAATAACAATAATGTTACATTTCCTTTCTCAGAGAAAACAGATGCAAAATAGGAATTTAAAAGTTCAGCCTTCTCAACATCCTGTCTTACCATTTCATCATTTTCATCCTGTGAAAATCCTATAGCATCTTTGACTTTTCTTTTACTTTTGACATATCCCCAAAATCCTTTATTATTGCTTTTGACATCTCTTGCAAGCCTCAATTCATTTTCAGCTTTAGATAATCTGATTTGTGCCCTGCAAGTTCTGCAAACAGCATTATATTCTTCTTTAGATATGCCTCCCTCTTTCCATTTTATAAACATTTTTTTCTTCCTTTTTAGCATGTGCTTAAGTTCTGTTTTCATCCATCCTGGTTTCCTTAAATGCTTCCTATTCTTCCCTCTTTTCGGAATTGTTAACAACTGTGCTTTGAGAATTTCATTTTTCAAGATTTCCCATCCTTCCTGGACATTTTTGTCTTTAAGGATATCCAGCCATTGGATCCCTCCAATTCTCTTTCTGAATCCCTTAAAATCTGCCTTTCTGAAATCTAACCTTGACGGTCTTCCGCCTCTAGTTATCCAAAATTCTAAAATAGCATGGTCGCTACCTCCTAGGGTCCCAGCCACTTTTACCTCCTCAACCATTTCCTCCTTGTTTATAAGGATTAGATCCAAGGTAGCAGTTCCCCTTGTTTTCTCCCCTACCATTTGGAAGATAAAGTTGTCAGCAAGAGAGGATAAGAATTTCCTTGACCTGTTAGTTTTGCCTGAGAGAGATTTCCAACAAATGTCTGGATAGTTGAAATCTCCCATGACAACTATGTCATATTTTTTGGAGAACTTGGCCATTTGATGCATAAAGAGTTCATCCATATCTGCAGCTTGCACAGGCGGCCTGTAGTAAATGCCTACAATGGTGTCCTTTCCATTGTTCTGTCCTTGTATTCTTACCCAAACAGTTTCCACAGAACTTCCAGTCTCTGAAGCTTCAATCTCTGTGCAGATATACGCGTTTCTAACATACAATGCGACACCTCCTCCTCCTTTATCAAGTCTGTTTCTTGCAAATAAGTTGTATCCTTCTAGTCTTGTATTCCAATCATGTGTATTGTCCCACCAAGTTTCAGTGATTCCAATGACATCATATTTCTTTTCCTGTGTTAGTAGTTCCAATTCTCCTTGTTTGTTGCCCATGCTTTGTGCATTAGTATAGAAACATTTTAGATTGTGATTGGTTTCTCTTTCTCCAATATTTTTATTAACTAGATTCTTTTGTCTGTGTTCTTCCCTTCCACTTCTAATAGCAGAGTTCTCAATAGCATTTGTCAGGTGTATGGCTTTTTCTGGTCTTTTGCTTCCCTTCCCATGTTGTTCTAGTTTAAAGCTCTCCTTACAAGTGTAGCAAGGCGACTTCCAAATACATGCTTTCCAGTCTTCGTAAGGTGCACCCCATCTCTAGCAAGTAGTCCATCGTATAAGTAATTCACTCCGTGATCCAGAAATCCAAATCGTTGCTGACGGCACCATCGACGTAGCCAGTTGTTCACCTGCAGAATCTTATTCCACCTCCTTGTTCCATGGCCATCCACTGGGAGGATGGAAGAGAAGACCACCTGCGCTCCCAGTTCTTTCACTTTCTTGCCTAAGTCTTCAAAGTCTCTGCAGATGGTTTCCAGGTCATTTCTTGCGGTGTCATTTGTCCCCACATGTAGTAGCAGGAATGGGTAGTCATCTGTAGGTCTGAAGAGTCCTGATATCCTGTCAGACACATCTTTAATTTTTGCACCTGGAAGACAGCACATTTCTCTTGAAGTTATATCCGGTCTGCAGATAGCGGCCTCTGTTCCTCTCAACAGGGAATCCCCCATGACCACCACTCTCCGTTTCTTCTTCACAACATTTTTCTTTCTCCATCCAGGAGGACTCTGAAGGCGTACAAGGTTGCTGTTTGTTGGCAAAGTCTTATCCTGATGTATTTCTTCATCGTTTTCCTGCATGAGAGCCTGGTACTGGTTTCTGAGCAGTATGGGTGCTGACTGCCTCCTGATCCTCCTGCTTCTCCGGGTCACTTGTCTCCATTCCTCTGTTTCTTCAGGTGCACTTAGAATTTCTTCTCTTTCTGTAACATGAAGAGATAATTCTGCTCTGTCCAAGAACTCTTCACCTTCCTTAATGATCTTCAACGTAGCTAACCTCTCTTCGAGATTTTGCAACTTTTCCTCCAACAGGGACACAAGCTTGCATTTGTGGCATGTGAAGTTTGGCTTTTCCACTGGTAAGTCTGTGAACATGTAGCAAGAAATGCAGATCACCAAATGGCTCCTGGCCTCTTCCATCTTGAGATTTCTTAAAAACGATGAAAAATGAGCCAAAATTCGCGCGCCGATCGGCGCGCGGTTTTCCGATTTCCTCTTTTCAGCTGCAACGGCCAAAACCCAGTGATCGTTGAGCTCGCGGAGACTCTTCACCTATCCCAGAAGGCACTGGGAATATGCAAATGATCTCCTCAAGACTCTTCCCCTGGTTTTCTCTTCACTGTCGGCCCCGGGCTCCATATCCACTGACGTGCCCTCAGGTGTTCAATGTATACAGGAATTTACAGTCCCCTGTACTTTCAGATTCGGCTATCAGGGCGTACAGTTCCTGTCAGCTTAGGACTCTGATGTCCCTTTTCTCTTTATTAGCGCTTCACTCAGGGGTCTGCTATATGCAGTATTTCAGCTTCCCTAGAGTTTCTTAGTCTCTTCTCTTGTCCTTTCCCTCTTCACGGATCAGCTCTGCCTATTGAGCTCCTCTTCAATCAGCTCCCTGTCTTGAACTGACAGGATCTTTCAGAAACATCCTTTTACCTCACGTTTTAACTGTTGTCATTTCTCCTCACAGCTCACAGCTGTTCTCGTTTCCATGACAACTCCCTCAGCTGACTCACCAACCCCCTCTGCTGGCCAGAATTCATAAGGCAACTCCTTTTTCTGACCTGCAGCAGGAAATTGTGATTTAATCTATTACCTGGCATGGGGGCCCCTTTCTGCCTCCAAGCATGACTTTACCCATTAGAGGAAGGTAATGTCACTGTGACAACCGGACTCTGGGGTGTCACATTCCCCCCAGTTAACTTCAGTACTACTGGACTGTGGAAACATTAAAAGAATTGTTAATAACATCAATTAATGCAAATCTACAAATTCTTAAAAATGTAAAAATTATCACCAGTCCTTATGCTGCTGTCCAGGAATTGTCTTTGTGCTTGTACCTGGAGTTTGGTAGGTGGGAACCACCTCAGCCCACTTTGTGTGTCGTCCCTGGGCGTGGCACAGGGCACTCTTTAGATGGGCCTGTTTTTCGGCCACGCCGGCGGCTTATTTTTAAGGCCTTTTTGGAGTAACTATTTACAAATACAGTTCTGACCACACATTGTCCTGTGGCCCAATTGTCCTGGACTACTGGACTCGTGACCCCACCTAGAACTACTGAAAGGAGTCATTTTGACTCCTTGCTTGTTTTCGTTTATTTTTAGAGTTTCATTTGTGGTTATTTATTAATAATTATATTTTTTGTAATGTATTATTATTGTGAGATCCAACAGTAATGCTTTTGATTGTTTTTTTTCTGCTTTTCTTATTTTTCTACAGAAAATAACAATAATTATAATAGACGTTTTTCAAACATTTTTTTTTATTCAAGTGCACACATATAAACAACTGAAGAACAAAAAGCAGAGAAAATGTAGGTGGAGGAGCATAAAAATGAAAATATGGCGCAGAATTCACCTTCTAAACATTTGGTGTTTCGCATTTTAGGCATTGCCTTTGATTTATGGCAGTACATTGCCCACACAAAGACTTACCACAAGTCTTACAATTGCCGACAGATCTATTTTTCTTGCACTTTTCTTTGATCTGGCAAAATTTTGTTTGAACCATCACTTCTGAGCATGTAGAAACTTGGGACGTGGAACCCTTTTCCCTATCTGTGACATAAGGACCACTCAACTCTCTCACAAGCGTTTGCAAAAATGCCTTGCGTGACATTTTTTGGTGGGTAATCTCCTTGAATATTATCCATGCATTTATACCTGCAAAGTCTAAGGCATTTTCAAATGCATGAACAGGCCATCTCCTTGTGCATGTTCGTGTGGTATATTTTCGTGCCATCTGATCCACTACATCTACTCCATATTTTGTTTCATTGTAAAACTTTACCGTTTCTGGAGTTTTTTTAGCGGAATCAGATGCAACAACAACATCTGGATGGACGGAACTCAAAATGACAACATTTTTGTTGGGCTTTCCTTGATATACTGTAAGTGTAAAATTGTCTTCATTTCTAAACACTTTAGTGTTGTACAATTCCTCTTTCATGGATTTTATTTCTTTAGGCACTTCTCGCCTTATCTTGTTCAGTGTTCCCACGATGGTTGTTCCTTTGCTTTTTAGCTGTTTAGCTAATTTTACTGAAGTAAAATAATTATCGGTTGTAACATTGCGACCTTTTTTCAAAAACCGGTCCAATAACTTCATTACCACATGGTCAGCTAAACGGTCCTCAGCACGGCGTGTGTCATCTTTTGCCTAGATAAGGGAAGCCATTTGCCAGATATTTGCTCTCCTTATCAACAGCTAGCCAATATTTGTGGCCATATTTATCTGGTTTGGAAGGCATGTACTGCGTGAATGGACACCTAGTTTTGCTTGGGAAAAGTTGCTCATCCACCGTTATGTATGGGCCAGGTTTGTAACACGCAATACAATTTTCAATAAACCTGTCCCACACAGTAGAAAATAGAGCAAACTTGTCCGTTTGCAGTCTCTCCGATCGAGTAGATTTCTCATCAAATCTGATAAGATAAGAGCCTAGAGTAAACAAGCTATTTTGTTCAGTATTACACAGTAATACAAGCAGGTAAAACACAAGGAAAATGTGAAAAGTTGACATGTAAATTGAACTACATCTATATGAACATCAGGGTAAATAAGACAGAGTGAAAAAATTATGCACAAAACTTTATAGCAACATTTAGTGACAAAAGGACCTCAAAATATAGTAGGGAGTCAAAATGACTCCCTTCGGTAGTTCCTGGTAAATTTTGAAAAAAACGCGCAAATTTTTCACCAAAATTATTTATTCTCACAAAATCTTTTTTCACATCATATTTGAGGAAAAGTCACCGAGTTTCAAGCCGGAATTCTGAAAAATGTAGTCACAAAAGAGAAATAAAAAACGAAAGGAGTCAAAATGACTCCATCAGTAGTTCTAGTGTTAACTGATTTTTGCAAATACTTAAAAAGGTTCTTACAGTAAGTCTCTGTAGACTCTCATGCTTAACGGTTACAACTATACGTTCTTATTACTTTATTTACATTACGTAATCTCTGTAACGTGCAGGGATCTGAACTCTAGTACTACGACTGGATCTACGCAGTATAGGTATTTCTGATGACCTGACCTGTTCTCTGGTGTCTACTGTTGGTGCATTAGTCACTACGCTATAAGTAGACTTGTGTAAGATAGGTATTCTAGACTGCCTTCTCTCTACTCCTAGACTCACCATGAGATTGTCAGATTCGCTGTTAGCAGGGGACAGATTTCCGCATTCCTCTGCAGATGTGATATCTGTTACTGGAGCCATATCATTTAGAGTCTCTTCTTCATCTGGTGCAGTAGGCTGATGAAAGGTTAGTACTGGTACCACTATTGCCTGATTTACTTGTGTCCATGTCCGAGGAAATTCTCCAAGTATAGTTTGAATCTTTTCTTCCACCTCTACTATGGGTTGTGGAGTGTCTTGGACTTATTTCTTGTCCTTAAATTGATCAGGGCACATCTTTAGATGATCTCTTGAGACTGCTTCGAAGGTTTCTCCTCCATCTTTGCTGATGATACATACTTTGATGTTATTAAAGTCTGAAGGTATCACGGTGTATGGCTCTGCTTCCCACTGGTCATCTAGTTTGTGAACTCTTCTTTTTCTTTTGAGTACTTGTTCTCCTGGTGTCAAGGGAACTGCAGGGGCGTGTTGGTTGTAATTTCTTTCATGTTTCTGTCTTGCTTGGGACAAACTTTTCTCCACACATTCTTGTACTTTGCAGTATTGTTGTTGCCGCTCTGTATCCCAGTCTGCATCTGGTGATGTTGTCTCAGGTGTTAAGACTCCCATGTCCAAATCAATAGGTATCTTGCCAGGTCTTGCTCTCATCAAGTAAGCCGGAGTGAAATTGGTGGAATTTACCGGTATATGATTATATAGATCTACCAGATCTGGCAACTTCTCGGGCCACTGGTTTTGTTCTTCCAGAGGTAAAGTCTTCAATAAGTCAATGACCACTTGGTTCATCTTCTCACACATGTCATTTGTCTGTGGATGGTATGGCGTTGTTCTGATTTTCTTGCAACCGTACATGTTACGGAACTCCTGGAACACTTCTGCCTCAAAGGCTGGACCTTGGTTGATGAGCACTTGATCAGGGTATCCGTGCGGTTGACAAAAGTGCTGCTGAAATGCCTTGGCTGCTGTCTTTGCTGTTTGGTCTTTAACAGGTATGACTACCAAGAACCGTGAGTAATGGTCCATGATGGTCAAAGCATAAGTGTAGACATTCCTACTCGGAGTTAACTTCACGTAATCCAAGGCTACCAGTTCAAGTGGCTGTTTTGTGATGATCGGCTGTAATGGGGCTCTCTGGCTGTTTCGGTCTTTTCTGCGCAGGTTGCATGGGCCACATTCTCGGCACCACTTCTCAATGACTGTCCTCATGACAACCCAGTTGAAACTTTCACGAAGTAGGATCTCCAACTTCTTCCAACCGAAGTGTCCTGCTCCATTGTGGTACGCCTCTAAGACCATTGGCGCATTCCTCTTTGGGACTACCACTTGCCAGACCAGTTCATGTGTGCGCGAGTTGATGTTCCTCCGACACAGTTTACCCTCGTAGATAAACAGCTTGCCTATTTCCTTCCACAGTTGCTGTGCTTCCTGTGGGTCATCTGGACCAGGGTGTGCATCAGTTTCTGCCATGCACTCCTTTACTAGGTGAACAGCTGGATCACTCTCTTGTGTCTCTGCCCACTCATGATGGGGTAATGGATTCAACTTTACCTCTCGTAAGACAAAGCGCTTATTCCTTACTCCTTAAGAGCGCTGGGCTGCAATTGGACGGTAGAAGGCTGGTAACTCGATTTCTTCGAGTCCTTTTGGATCTTCTCCCCCGTCTGGCGAATTGGGCATCCTGGACAGCGCATCCGCATTAGTGTTCTTATGTCCTGCTCAGTACTTGATGGTGAACTCGTAGTTGGACAGTCGGGTTATCCATCGCTGCTCAAGTGCCCCAAGCTTTGCCGTTTCAAGGTGTGTTAGCAGATTATTGTCCGTGTAGATGGTGAACTTTGCGGTAGCTAAGTAGTGCTTGAAGCGCTCTGTTACTGCCCAGACTATGGCGAGGAACTAAAGCTTAAAGGAACTGTAGTTGTCCGGGTTCCTCTCAGTGGGACGAAGCTTCCTGCTGGCGTAGGCAATCACTCTCTCTCTGCCTTTCTGCACTTGTGACAGCACTGCTCCCAATCCCAAGTTGCTGTCGTCAGTGTAAAGTACAAATGGTTGGTCATTGTCATGGTAGGCCAGGACCTCATCTCCTGTGAGGGCCAATTTAAACTTGGTGAAGGACTATTCCATCCTTTTGTTCCACTCCAACGGAAGATTATTGTTCTTGGCCTTCTTGGATTGGCCCACTGGAAGATCTTGCAGCGGTGCTGCTATCTTAGTGAAGTTCTTGATAACTCTTCGGTAGTAGCCTACTAACCCAAGAAATTGCCTCATTTCATGGATAGTGCTGGGTCTTTTCCAGTCCCGGATAACGGTGACTTTGTCAGGATAGGGTGCCACACCTTCTGCTCTCACCACATGGCCTAGGTACTGCACCTTGGGTTTCAAAAGGTGACATTTGGATGTTTTTATCTTCAGGCCAAAGTTTGACAGGGCTTCGAATACCTCAGCTAGGTGCTTCAAATGGTCTTCATATGTTTTGGAGAAGACAATGATGTCATCCTGGTACAGCAGAACGGTTTCAAAGTTTTTATGTCCAAGGCAGCATTCCATTAACTGCTGAAATGTTCCTGGCGTATTGCTGAGCCCGAACAGCATGTAAGTTAAACTCGCAGAGACCCATTGGTGTTGTAAACGCTGTCTTCTCTTTGTCTGCCTCTGCCACAGAAACCTGCAAATACCCACTGGTGAGGTAAGGTAGAGAAATAATTAGCAGTTCTCAGTGCAGCTAGTGATTCCTCAATTCTAGGCAATGGGTACGCGTCTTTATGTGTAATGCTGTTAATCCGCCTGTAGTCTGCACACATTCTCATAGTACAGTCTTTCTTCTTAGCGAGGACTAATGGAGCTGCCCAGGGGCTACAACTATCTCTGATTACCCCAGCCTCCTTCATCTTTTGTAACATACTCTTGGCACATTGGCAGTGTGCTGGAGGTACAGGCCGATGTCTCTCTTTAATGGGTGGATGATCTCCAGTGGGGATATGATGTTGAAACCTTTTTGCCTGCCCAAAATCTAGAGGATGCTTGCTGAAGACCCGTTCAAATTCTCGAGCCACCCGGTAAGCCCCTTGCTTTTGGTGTAAAGGGGTGGAGTCAGTGCCTACGTGTAGCTGCTGACACCAATCCTCCTGTTGCCCTTCAGAGCCATTCTCTTCCACCTTGTCAGACGGAAGCAAGGGTTCTAATGTCTCGATTGCATTGTTACTGATGGTGAACAATTTAGTAAGGTTGGCATACCGGGGTAGCTGGACCTCTCTCTCCCCACAATTTAAGATGCGTATTGGTACTCTCCCCTTGCGGACATCAACTACCCCTCTGGCTGTCAGGATAGTGGGCCTGCTATCAAAGTACATGAGTTCTACCAGGGCTTGGTAATCTTGACCCCTTAGGCCTATTGCTGCCCGACACCAAATTAACATTTCACTTCTGGGAGGTACTACAATGGGGAAAGGATCACTTACTTTGACACTGCCGACTTCTCCACCAGACAGCTCTACCTGTTGTCTCTGCATCAGGGCTCTGATCTCCTTTTGCAGGGCCCATTGCTGACTGGAGCTGGCGGTCTCGGCTACCTGTTGTAACAAAACAATAATTTCTCCAAGACAATTTTCAATTACAATAGTGCCTAAAGTGATCATAGGATGGCATTCTCGTTTGTCAATATCAACTATTATCAAACCTTGCGATTGCAATTCTACTCGGCCAATTTTTATGGTCACCTCTTTATATCCCATCTGAGGCTAGGGCTGACCATTGCTGGCAAAAATGTTAAGGTCTTTATCTGGGCTATGAGTAATGTGTGAATCTGCCCAGTACTGCTTAAAAAGAACATATGGTATCGTTGTCACCTGGGAACCGGCGTGCAGTAAAGCGTTCATCGGAAAACCATAAATCACAACAGGCAAGACTGGTCATCCTCCTACGTACTTGTCTCGCCATTTTGGTGGGCCTGGTCGTCTTATTCCTGGGGGTTGGCCCTTTGCCCCAGGGGTTGCTTGTTTATATGACAGTATCTTGCTAGGTTTCCTGCCTTGTTGCAGCGGCGACAGATGGGCTGTCCGTCCTCGTCGTAATGATTGCTGTCTCTTCCTCTGGTTGGTTGGGTCCTCTTCTGCTGTTGCCACGGGACGTCTTCTGGACTGGAGGCCAGCTGGATCTTCTTCTTTGGAACAATTTGCAGGGACTGCACAGTTATTGTGAGTGTAGCCACACTTTTAGTTAATTCCTTCACTTGGAGACGTAAGTCTGCAGCAGAATCAACATCTTGGGACGGCTTGTCAGTCTCAATAGGGGTCTTTGAAAAGGATGCTGTCTCCTGCTGGCATTTAATTTCTGAATGCTTAGAGGGCTCTGTGCTGCTAGGGTTCAGTTCACGCAGCACTCTGATGGCTCTATCCTTAAAGTGTGCAAAGTCCAATTCAGGATTTTATAGAGACATTATGCGCAGCTGTGTCCTTTGGTTGTTAGACTGGAGTTCCTCTATGAACTTATCTGTTAATAATCTATCTTCATCTTGCATGCTCTCAGGATCAACCGGCTTTACAGCCTTGTAGTGCCTCCTGAAGATTAAGGGCATAGTCACATATGCTGTCCTGCACTCTCTGTTTGCACCCAAAAAAATCTAATTTTTTTCTCTGTTGCAATATGGGTATCCAAAGTGTCTTTCAGTCTGGCTAAGATTTGTTTGACAGTTCTTTTATCAGTGTCCTGCCAGGACTTTACTTCCCTCTGAGCCGCACCAGTTAACTGGCCAATGTGGATACTCACTTTTTGGCTTTCTGTCAGGGGGTACACTTTGAACAAACTGCATAGTCTTTCTTTAAAATCGCTCAGGGTGTGCGACTCCCCTGAGTACTGAGGTAACCAGACTGCTCCTGGTATATATGGCATTGATAGCGGCATTAAGGAGTCTGCGGCTGCGACCGCCGCTGAATCTTCACCCGCGCTGAGCATTTTTCTTCCTGCTTTTTCACTTGCTCAATAACGTCAAAGCACGGGCAGAGGGCTTCGCGTCGTGCTTTATTTCTGGCTCTGTCCACAGTTGCACGTCCCTCTCTGCTCGCACGCACTGTGTGATGCAGTTATGGCGGTTATTTGAAAGCTCCTTAAAATCTTTAGCACTCAATTTATTAAAGTCTATGGCGCACAGTACCCAGCTTTGCCAGGCTCCTTTTTACCCAGCTTTGCTAGGCTCGCTATATCCTGTTCATGACACCAGTTGGAGTGCCCCGTGGGGCCTGGGGGTACTCGGTACCGGGCCCATCGGCTTCCATGGGGGACGGTGTCACGGTGGCGGCGACCCGGTCCGTGGCCCAGAGGCGTTCAGTAATAAAATAGGGGAAAGCTGTGTGGTATTTATGTGGTAAAAATGAAAATAAAGTTATTAGATGGTGAAATACGTGACGCCACCTGTGGTAATCTGGTCAGAGGTGACCAGCGCTGCGGTGTTGCTTTTCTGTGATGGATGTTGGGCGCAGCTATGATGTTGTAGCCCTCCACAGGTAGGGCTGTAGTCCCAGGGCAAAGATGTTAAATAGTAACAGTGGCTGTAAATGTTGGGGTGCAGATAAATAATAATAATAAATAATAATAATCTTTATTTATATAGCGCCAACATATTCCGCAGCGCTTTACAGTTTAACAGTTTCAAAACACAAGTCATAAGTAACAACGTTAACAATACAATAGTTGAAGCAAAATAAGACGAAATGAGACGACCCTGCTCGTGAGAGCTTACAATCTACAATGAGGTGGGGGAGGTACAGAGTACAGGGGTGAATTTACAATGGTGTATTTACAATGAAGGTCCAGCCATCTTGAGGGAGTGAAGGATGGATGGAGATAGTGAATGGGCTACACAAGCTCACTTACACAGAGAATTACTTTGATCAGTGAACGTGATAGGCCGCTCTGAACAAGTGTGTTTTGAGGGAGCGCCTAAAACTATGCAAATTATGGATAGTCCTGATTTCTTGGATAAATGAGAGAAAGACACAGAGGTGCAGTTTCTTTACCTTTTACTGGTAATAGATTGCAGTCTGGAGTACCACATACAGGTGATGGAATGAGTCCGGCTTGCCTGGAGGCATTCAGGGGATCCACCTTGCCAGGTGGGGATTTAAGACCTTCCTTTCTGTGCTTTGTGTGTGGGTCTCCGCTGAATATAACTATGCTGCGACCCTCTATTCGTGATGGTTTCACTAACCTGTACGGCTGTCAGCGTGAGCCTATTCCACGGGTACCATTCTCTTCACCATCGGCCCCGGGCTCATTATCCGCTGACGTGCCCTCAGGTGTTCAATGTGTACAGGAATTTACAATCCCCTGTACTTTCAGAATCGGCTGTCAGGGCGTACAGTTCCTGTCAGTCGAATGTCACTCTGATGTCCCTTTTCTCTTTATTAGGCTACTTCGACACTTGCATTTTTTGCTGCGCGTTTTTTGCGCAAAAAATGCATGAAAAAAATGCATACAAACGCATACAAATGCTGCTTTTTTCAAGCATTTTTATGCACATGCAGGAAAAAAACGCAGCGTTTATGCGTTTGTATGCATTTTTAGTGCGTTTGCGTTTTTTTCAACATTGTCCTCACCAAAAAAATCAAGATCAATTATTAGGGTTAGGGGTTAGGGTTAGTTAGGGTTAGTAGTCCTAACCCTAACCCTAACTCTACTAACCCTAAACCCTAACTAACCCTAACCCCTAACCCTTAACCTAACCCTAACCCTACTAACCCCTAACCCTTAACCCTAACCCTTAACCTAACCCTAACCCTACTAACCCCTAACCCTTAACCTAACCCTAACCCTAACCCCTAACCCTTAACCTAACCCTAACCCTACTAACCCAACCATAGCCCTTAACCCTAACTAACCCTAACCCCTAACCTAACCCTAACCCCTGACTCTACTAACCCTAACTCACCCTAACCCTTACCATAACCATGTAACCAATGTACAGCAAAAAACCGCATGTGATAAAAAACGCATACATGCGCATGCCAATGCGCACCCGTAGACTTACAATGGGTGTCTTGCTGTAAAAAAATGCATTGCATGCGCATGCGTTTTTTGGGGACAAGTCGGACACGCAAAAAATGCAACAAGATGCATTTTGTGCGCCCGAGCGCACACTACAAAAAAATGCATGCGCACAAATACGCATACAAATGCATGGGTATGCGCACATAAGCGCATCCCATGCAAAATATAGGGAAAAAACGCATGTGTTTTTTAGCGCTAAACAACAGCTCAAAAAAACGCAAGTGTGAAACCAGCCTTAGCGTTTCACTCAGGGGTCTGCTATATGCAGTATTTCAGCTTCCCTAGAGTCTCTTAGTCTCTGCTCTTGTCCATTCTCTCTTCACGGATCAGCTCTGCCTATTGAGCTCCTCTCCGATCAGCTCCCTGTCTTGAACTAACAGGATCTTCCAGAAAGATCCTTTTATCTCACGTTTTACCTGTTGTCATTTCTCCTCACAGCTCACAGCTGTTCTCGTTTCCATGACAACTCCCTCAGCTGACTTCTAGCTGACTCACCAACCCCCTCTGCTGGCCAGAATTTATAAATCGGCTCCCTTTTCTGACCTGCAGCAGGAAATTGTGATTTAATCTATTACCTGGCATGGGGGCCCCTTTCTGCCTCCAAGCATGACTTTGCCCACTAGAGGGAGGTAATGTCACTGTGACAACTGGACTCTGGGTGTCACAATTACACTTGGGGTTATTTAGTTTGGAAAATCGAAGGCTTAGGGGTGATCTTATTACATAATAACATAGTAACATAGTAACATAGTTATTAAGGTTGAAGGGAGACTTTAGGTCCATCTAGTTCAACCCATATCCTATCCTAACTTGCCCTAACATGTTGATCCAGAGTGTATAAATGTATAAATGTATAAATATAAATATATGCGGGGACAATACAAAGACCTTTTTAATGATCTTTTTACTCTTAGACCTGTGACAGGGACAAGGGGGCATCCTCTACGTCTGGAGGAAAGAAGGTTTAAGCATACTCATAGACGCGGATTCTTTACTGCAAGAGCAGTGAGACTATGGAACTCTCTGCCATATGATGTTGTAATGAGTGATTCCCTAATAAAATTTAAGAAGGAACTGGATGCCTTTCTTGAAAAGTATAATATTACAGGGTATATACACTAGATTCCTTAATATTGCGTTGATCCAGAGAGCTAGTCTGATTGTCGTATGTGGAGTCGGGAAGGAATTTTTTTCCCCAATATGAAGCTTACTGTTTGCCACATGTTTTTTTTTGCCTTCCTCTGGATCAACATGTTAGGGCAAGTTAGGATAGGATATGGGTTGAACTAGATGGACTTAAAGTCTTCCTTCAAGCTTAATTACTATGTTACTATGCTACTATTATAAGCTGCAACTTCTAAAATGAATCTATTTATTTATGTCCTATGCTTTATTTTTATTTTCTTTTATTATGATTTCTATTATATTTGCACAGTCATAATTATATATGCAATTTTGCACTGTATAAAGAACAGAATGTTTATGTCTGTACACATGTTTATAACTGTTATATTTAAATACAATTATTGATTATGTTAATAATATATTTATGCACTTAATTGCACTCAAGCACTTATTTAATGTCTGTATAATTAGTATATATATATATTTTGGTTTGTTGTTATATTGCTTATGCTAGTAATATAATTATACGCCTATTTTTGCACTTATGCACTTTAATCACTTTATATATGCATTTTGGATTTGGTCCGCAAATGCCTGCTTGTATAGATAACCTCCTATTCCCTCTGCATTCTTCTTTTTTCCCTCTGCATTCTTCTTATGGCATTGCACGGCAAGCAGTTGTCTTGGATGAGCGCGCTGTCTGCTGGGCGGTGACCAGGGTCTGACGACTTCCTGTTTCACGGCGTGCTGGAACGCACTGCCATCATTACCTTGATGGTGCTGGTCTCCTGCGCTCCAACTACCGGAAGCGGAGGGCTCTTATTGTGGTCATGCGCACAACGGATTGTGCGCCACACATACCCTGACAGCCGGCTTCCCGACGCAGCTGTTTATTGCAGCAAATTTATATATCAGCACGCAATTGGTTACACACCCTTATTTATACCATGTGATTCCCCATGCCTATACACGCCCCCTGAGGAAGGAATAACGAAATGTGCGTTAGGGTGGGAGAAACGCATTCAGCACTGCTGCACTTTACTGGACCCCGCTGTACCACTGGGAATCTTACTCCAATATAGGTAATGCGCAATATGTTTTATTCTCCTTATTAATATTGGGGATTATCTAATAGATAGTCATATGGGACCGAGGCACTGGTACCTTTTCCCTATGTATATGTCCTATTAATATAGAAGCTCTTTCCTATCTACCTGCAAAAACAATTGCTATAGTAGGTACATTGCTATCTTATCTGGTGGTCCAAATTGGGACATTTCCCTTTATGTTTATTTGATTATGTGCTTTTGTGGCTTCTCTCCATTTCGTGAGGCACTTTCTGTATAATTGTGTATCAAATTGGTTCACTTATTTTAATAAATGCGATTTTTAAACAAACTCAGTTGCTGCTTTGGTTCTTATGATGTGGACTGGACAATGGTGATATGTCCACGTTCACATTGTTTGATTTGAGTTTTTTGTGCTACTGTAGTATTTTTTGGAGTGTCTTACAACATTTTGGACACCATTTTTCTGATCAAAAAATATTTAGCTGGCCAAAAAATATTTATCAACAGTTCATATATTTATCACAGTGTTTTGTGCGCCACACGCATCGCATATGATTGCGCAAAATATTTTACAATTTTAGTGCTCCAACAATTTTTTTTAGTGTCATAGCCTACTTATTGACACAATTGTGGTGGGCCAAAACAAATTCAGGCCACATATTTAACAGTGTTCTATCTCTGTCAGACGCCAGATCTATCTGTGGTCTACAAATTGTGGCATTTCTGGCCTATATTCCACTGTTTCTGCTGTCTGTTATCCTAGTTCTATACACTATTTTGGGGTAAAAAAAATTTAAAAAACTCCAGGCCACATATTGAACAGTCTATTATCTCCATCAGACACCTGGTCTATCTGTGCTCTACAAGTAGTTACTTTTCAGGCCTACATTTCACTGTATTTGCTGTCTGCTACCCTAGGTCTATACACTTTTTTGGGGTAAAAAAATATAAAAAATACAGGCCACATATTGAACAGTCTGTTATCTCAGTCAAACGCCAGATGTATCTGTGGCCTACATATTGTGCCATTTCAGGGTTACACTCCACTGTATTTACTGTCTGTGACTCTATTTCTATACATTATTTTGGGGTACAAATTTTAAAAATACAGGGCACATATTGAACAGTCTGGTATCTCAGTCAAACGCCAGATGTATCTGTTTCCTACAATTTGCGACATTTCAGGCCTCCATGAAATATTTTTTTGCTGTGTGTTACCCTATTTTTCTTTCAAAAATATTAATACAGACCAAATATTTTACAGTGTGGTATCTCCATGACACGCCTCATGTATCTGTGGTCTACAAAATGTGTCATATTAGGGCTAAATTCAACTGTGTTTGCTGTGTCTTACCCTAGTTCTAAACACTATTTTGCTGTCAAAAACACAAAAACAGGCCACATATTGAACAGTTTAGTATCTCTGTAAAAATACTTCTATAACAAATTGATACGGTTGTTTGATGATTGTGTCTTAAATGCACCAAATACTACCACCATCATTATTTTCTGCCTAGAGGCAGTTGCTGTGCAGATAGAAAGTCTGAGGAGCATAAGGTGAATGCTTGGGCAGTGTTCTAGTCTGTCTCTTGATTATGAAGGTGAAATCTTCAAGATTAAATCATGACTGTAAGAGCCAGAGTAAGAGCATGTGGAAAATCACGGGGCCAGGACTCAAAACTACCATAGTCTACTGTTCCTGGGCCAGATTTTGACAATCCATCACCTACTAATACTGATCTTGTTGGATGAGGAGGTAGTGATGAGGCATTAAATAAATACAGAAGTTTAAATATATTGTGTAAAAAGCAAATCAAGACAGCAAAGATTGAGACAGAGAGACTCATTGCCAGAGAAAGTAAAAATAATCCCAAAATATTCTTTAACTACATAAATAGTAAGAAGCTAAAAAATGATAGTGTTGGCCCCCTTAAAAGTAGTCTGGGTGAAATGGTGGATGAGGATGAGGAAAAAGCCAATATGCTAAATGACTTTTTTTTCAACAGTATTTACACAAGAAAATCCCATGATGGATAACATGATCAGGGATAAAAATTCTCCATTAAATGTCACCTGCTTAACCCAGCAGAAAGTACGGCAGCGTCTAAAAATCACTAAAATTGACAAATCCCCGGGCCCGGATGGGATACACCCCCGAGTGCTGCAGGAATTAAGCACAGGTATAGATAGACCATTAATTTTAATCTTTAAAGATTCCATAATAACAGGGTCTGTACCACAGGACTGGCGTATAGCAAATGTGGTGCCAATATTCAAAAAGGGGACAAAAACTGAACTTGGAAATTATAGGCCAGTAAGTTTAACCTCAACTGTGGGTAAAATCCTGGAGGGTTGTTTAAGAGATACTTTACTGGAGTATCTGAAGAAGAATAACCTCATGACCCAATATCAACATGGGTTTACAAGGGACCGTTCCTGTCAGACTAATTCGATAAGCGTTTATGAAGAGGTAAGTTCAGGACTGGACTAAGGGAATGCAGTGGATGTGGTGTACATGGACTTTTCAAAAGCTTTTGATGCGGTGCCACACAAATGGTTGATACATAAAATAAGAACAATGGGGATAGGGGAAAATATATATAGGTGGGTTAAGATCTGGCTCAGGGATAGGAAACAAAGGGTGGTTATTAATGGAGCACACTCGGACTGGGTCACGGTTAGCAGTGGGGTACCACAGGGGTAAGTTTTGGGCCCACTTCTTTTTAACATATTTATTAATGATCTTGTAGGGGGCATAGAGAATAGAATTTCAATATTTGCAGATGACACTAAACTCTGCAGGGTAATCAATACAGAGGAGGACAATTTTATATTACAGGAGGATTTATGTAAACTAGAAGGTCGGGCTGATAAATGGCAAATGAGCTTTAACCCCTTCACTACCAAGGGTGGTTTGCACGTTAACTCCCGGGCCAATTTTTACAATTCTGACCACTGTCCCTTTATGAGGTAATAACTCTGAAACGCTTCCATGGATCCCGGTGATTCTAACATTGTTTTCTCGTGACATATTGTACTTCATGATAGTGGTAAAATTTCATTCATATAATTTGCGTTTATTTTTGAGAAAAACAGAAATTTGGCGAAAATTTTGAAAATTTCACAATTTTCCAACTTTGAATTTTTATGCCTTTAAATCACAGAGATACGGCACACAAAAACTTGATAACTAACATTTCCAACATGTTTACTTTACATCAGCACAATTTTGGAACCAAAATTTTTTTTTGTTAGGAAGTTATAAGGGTTAAAAGTTGACCAGCGATTTCTCAGGTTTTACAACACCATTTTATTTTTAGGACCACATCACATTTGAAGCCACTTTGAGGGGTCTATATGATAGAAAATACCCAAAAGTGACACCATTCTAAAAACTGCAC
Source organism: Dendrobates tinctorius (assembly GCF_039654945.1). Lineage (NCBI taxonomy): Eukaryota > Metazoa > Chordata > Amphibia > Anura > Dendrobatidae > Dendrobates > Dendrobates tinctorius. Next base: position 3,020,421 of record NW_027361768.1, read on the forward strand.
CCCTTAAGGTGCTCAAAACCACATTCAAGAAGTTTATTAACCCTTTAGGTGCGTCACAGGAATTTTTTTGAATATTTAAAAAAAATGAACATCTAACTTTTTTTCACAAAAAAATACTTCAGGTTCAATTTTTTTTTATTTTACCAAGGGTAACAGGAGAAATTGGACTGCAAAAGTTATTGTGCAATTTGTCCTGAGTACGCTGATACCTGATATGTGGGGGGGAATGACTGTTTCAGCGCATGGCAGAGCTCAGAATGGAAGGAGCACCATTTGACTTTTTCAATGCAAAATTGGCTGGAATTCAGATCGGACACCATGTCACGTTTGGAGAGTCCCTGTTGTACCTAAACAGTGGAAACCCCCTACAAGTGACCCCATTTTGGAAACTAGACCCCCCCAAGGAACTTATCTAGATATGTGGTGAGAACTTTGAACCCACAAGGGCTTTACAGAAGTTTATAACGTACAGCGGTACAAATAAAAAATCATATTTTTTCCACAAAAATGATCTTTTCACCCCAATTTGTATTTTCCCAAGGGTAACAGGACCCTAAAAGTTAATGTGCAATTTGTCCTGAGTACGCTGATACCCCACATGTGGGGGTAAACCACTATTTGGGCGCATGGCAGTGCTCGGAAGGGAAGCAGCGCCTTTTGACGTTTTTGGCTGGAATTGAGATCGGACATCATGTCGCGATTGGAAAATCCCTGATGTACCAAAACAGTGGAAACCCCCCACAAATGACACCATTTTGGAAACTAGACCCCCTAAGGAACTTATCTAGATGTGTGGTGAGAACTTTGAACCCCCAAGTACTTCACAGACGTTTATAACGCCCAGGCGTGAAAATAAAAAAATGTTTTTTTTCCACAAAAATGATATTTTTGCCCCCAAATTTTTATTTTCCTAAGGGCAACAGGAGAAATAGGACCCCAAAAGTTGTTTTGCAAATTGTCCTGAGTAGGCTGATACCCCATATGAGGGGGTAAAACACTGTTTGGGTGCATGGCAGAGCTTGGAAGGGAAGGAGCACCATTTGACTTTTTCAACGCAGAATTGGCTGGAATTGAGATCAGACGCCATGTTGCGTTTGGAGAGCACCTGATGTGCGAAAATAGTGGAAACCCCTAACCCTAACCCTAGCCCTAACCCTAGCCCTAACCCTAGCCCTAACCCTAACCCTAGCCCTAACCCTAACCCTAGCCATAACCCTAGCCCTAACCCTAACCCTAGCACTAACCCTAATGGGAAAATGGAAATAAATACATTTTTTTAATTTTATTATTTTTCCCTAACTAAGGGGGTGATAATGGGGGGTTTGATTTACTATTTATGGCGATTTTTATGTTTGGCGGCTGTCGCACGCTAAAAGACGCTTTTTATTGTAAAAATAGTTTTTGCATCACCACATATTGAGAGCTATAATTTTTCCATATTTTGACCTACCGAGTCATGTGAGGTCTTATTTTTTGCGGGACGAGTTGACGCTTTTATTGGTATCATGTTCGGGCATGTGACATTTTTTGATCGCTTTTAATTTCATTTTTTGGGACGCAGAATTTACAAAAACCAGCGTTTCATGAATTTCTTTTGGGTGGTGCGTTTACGCCGTTCTGGGTGTGGTAAAATTTATAAGGCTGTTTTATTCTACGGGTCAGTACGGTTACAACGATACCTCATTTAGGTCTTTTTTTATGTTTTGGCGCTTTTATGCAATGAAAACCATTTTATATAAAAAATAATTATTTTTGCATCACTTTATTCTGCGAGCTATAACTTTTTTATTTTTTCGCTGATGATGCTGTATGGTGGCTCATTTTTTGCGGGACAAGATGACGTTTTCAGCGGTACCATGGATATTTATATGCGTCTTTTTCATCGTGCGTTATTGCACTTTTTGTTCGGCTGTATGATAATAAATCATTATTTTTTGCTTTGTTTTTTATTTTTATTTTTTAAGGGGTTCGCTTAAGGGGTTAACTATTGGGACAGTTTTATAGGGCGGGTCATAACGGACGCGGCGATACCAAATATGTGTACTTTTATTGTGGGTTTTTTTTTTATTTCCAAAAAATGAATTTATTGGGGAATATTTTTTTTTTTTTATTTATTTAGCGATTTTTTTTTTAAATTATTTTTACACTTTTTTTTTTTTTTACTTTATTACAATGTCCCAGGGGGGACATAACTGTCCTGTGACAGATCGCTGATCTGTCACATCACAGATCACTGTGACAGATCAGCGATCTGTCACAGGCACTGCACAGGCTTCCTCATGCCTGCGCTTTGCAGGCACTGAGGAAGCCAGCTACCTGCAGGCCCCCGGAGGTCCCCATCGCCATATTGGATCCGGGGACCTGCAGGAAAGGAGTCCCCCGCAGCAGCGCTGCACATTGCGCTGCCGTGGGGGGCTCAGGGAAGCACGGAGGGAGCCCCCTCCCTGCCGATGCTTCCCTTTAACCCCCGGTACACCTCGATCGTGTTTGATGGCGGTGTGCAAGGGGTTAACGTGTCGGGGGCGGTCACGGACACATTGTGCCGGGTGTCAGCTATGATAATTAGCTGACACTCGGCCGCGATCACCACGTGGGCGCCGCTGATCACGGTGACGTAATATTCCATCCATGGTAATTAGGTCCAGGGTCACATGGACGGAATATTACGTCAATTGTAGGTAAGGGGTTAATGGGGATAAATGTAAGGTCATGCACTTGGGTAGAACAAACAAGATGTATAACTAGATGTGTATTTTCTGAAGGAAGTACAGATAGTGGTTTGAAATGGAGCCCGGGCTGCACCTTTAAGAGAGACTTGGCTGCTGCCCCTGCAACTTAGGATCCGTTTTAACTGTGGGTGCCTCTCAGGGGCCACATTGGCCTCAGGTTCTGATTTGTGGGTGGGGCCCCTCAGGGCCTGATTTTGTGGGTGGGGCCCCTCAGGGTCCGATTTTGTGGCCGGGGCCCCTCAGGGTCGAATTTGGTGGCCGGGGCCCCTCAGGGTCCGATTTGGTGGCCGGGGCCCCTCAGGGTCTGATTTGGTGGGTGGGGACCCTCAGGGTCCGATTTTGTGGCTGGGGCCCCTCAGGGTCCGATTTGGTGGTTGGGGCCACTCAGGGTCCGATTTTGTGGCCGGGGCCCCTCAGGGTCCGATTTTTGTGTCCGGAACCCCTCAGGGTCCAATTTTGTGGCCGGGGCCCCTCAGGGTCCGATTTTGTGGGTGGGGCCCCTCAGAGTCCGATTTGGTGGGTGGGGCCTCTCAGGGTCTGATGTGGTGGGTGGGGACCCTCAGGGTCCGATTTGGTGGCCGTGGCCCCTCAGGGTCCGATTTTGTGGTCGGCGCGCCTCAGGGTCTGATTTGGTGACCGGGGCCCCTCAGGGTCCGATTTTGTGGATTGGGCCCCTCAGGGTCTAATTTGGTGGCCGGAGCCCCTCAGGGTCTAATTTGGTGGCCGGGGCCCCTCAGGGTCCAATTTGGTGGGTGGAGCCACCTGGGTCTGATTTGGTGGGCGGGGCCACTCTGGGTCCGATTTGGTGGGCGGGGACACTCTTGATCTGATTTAGTGGGTGTTGCCCCTCAGGGTCTGATTTAGTGGGCGAGGCCCCTCAGGGTCTGATTTGGTGGAACGGGGCCCCTCAGGGTCTGATATGGTGGGCGGAGCCCCTCAGGGTCCGATTTGGTGGGCGGGGCCCCTCAGGGTTCGATTTGGTGGGAGGGGCCCATCAGGGTCCGATTTGGTGGGCGGGGCCCCTCAGGGCCCGATTTGGTGAGCGGTGCCCCTCAGAGTTCAATTTGGTGAGCAGGGCCCCTCAGAGTCCGTTTTGGTGGGCGGGGCCCCTCAGGGTCCGATTTGGTGGGCGGGGGCGCACTTTGGCGCACATTCTCTCTCAGGGGCATGCGTCATGTGATGAAGGTAGATTTGTGCATTTGTGCTGTGGGTTTCGCTTTAAGAGCTGATATTATGTGGCAGAAGCTCTGCCCTGGGGGAGTCATGTGACGTTCGTAGGCGTTGGCATAGTAACTGGGTGTGCCTGCGCATATCAATGAGCTTTACTGCCATTTCAATCGCCTCAGGGCTCGTTTTAAGTTTCCCATTGAAAAGCATTGAAACAGTGCATTCCAATGACGGGAAAAAAAATTTTCAAGCGCAAATTGCACAGAAACTACAAATCCGATCGACACGAAAAATACTTAGCACACTTCTCGTGGACACTGGCTTCGAAACGACACCTCAACGGAGTCTGTGCGTATAGCGGTTCGGGCCGAATTAATTGCGGAAATCAACTGAATAACTTGTGATTGGCGCATTATAATTGTAATACTAGATGTGTATTTCCTGAAGGAAGTACAGATAGTGGTTTGAAATCGTACCCGGCTGCCCCTTTAAGAGAGACTTGGCTGCTGCCCCTGCAAGACTTTCAACTCAGGATCCGTTTTAAATGTGGGTGCCTCTCAGGGGCCACTTTGGCCTCAGGGTCTGATTTGGTGGGTGGGGCCCCTCAGGATCCGATTCAGTGGCCTGGGCTCCTCAGGATTTGAATTAGTGGCCGGGATTCCTCAGGGTTCAATTTTGTGGGTGGGGCCCCTCAGGGTCTGATTTTGTGGGTGTGGCCTCTCAGGGTCTGATTTTGTGGGTGTGGCCCCTCAGGGTCCGATATTGTGGGTGGGTCCCCTCAGAGTCCGATTTTATGGGTGGGGCCCCTCAGGGTCCGATTTTGTGGGTGGGGCCCCTCATGGTCTGATTTTGTGGGTGGGGCCCCTCAGGGTACGATTTTGTGGCCGGGGCCCCTCAGGGTCCAATTTTATGGCCGGGGCCCCTCAGGGTCTAATTTTATGGGCGGGGCCCCCAGGGTCCAATTTTGTGGGTGGGGACCCTCTGGGTTCGATTTTGTGGCCGGGGTCTCTCAGGGTCCGATTTTGTGACCGGGGCCCCTCAGGGTCCGATTTTGTGGTTGGGGCCCCTTAGGATCCGATTTTGTGGTTGGGGGCCCTCAGGGTCCAATTTTGTGGGTGGGGCCCCTCAGAGTCCGATTTGGTTGGCGGGGTCCCTCAGGGTCCGATTTGGTGGGCGGGGCCTCTCAGGGACCGATATTGAGGGCGGGGACCCTCAGGGTCCGATTTTGTGGGCGGGGCCCCTGAGGGTCCGATTTGGTGGGCGTGGCCCCTCAGGGTTCGATTTTGTGGGCGGGCCCCTGAGGGTCCGATTTGGTGGGCGTGGCCCCTCAGGGTCCAATTTTGTGGGTGGGGCCCCACTGGGTTCGATTTTGTGGCCGGGGTCTCTCGGGGTCCGATTTTGTGGCCGGGGCCCCTCAAGGTCCGATTTTGTGGTTGGGGCCCCTAAGGGTCCGATTTTGTGGTTGGGGTCCCTCAGGGTCCGGTTTTGTTGTTGGGGGCCCTCAGGGTCCGATTTTGTGGCCGGGGCCCCTCAGGGTCTGATTTTGTGGTTGGGGCCCCTCAGGGTCCGATTTTGTGGCCGGCGCCCCTCAGGGTCCGATTTCGTGGCCGGGGCCCCTCAGGGTCCAATTTTGTGGCCGGAGCCCCTCAAGGTCCGATTTTGTGGTTGGGCCGCTCAGGGTCCGATTTTGTGGCCGGGGCCCCTCAGGTTCCGATTTTGTGGCCGGGGCCCCTCAGGGTCCGATTTTGTGGGTGGGGCCCCTCAGGGTCCGATTTTGTGGCTGGGGCCCCTCGGTCCGATTTTGTTGGTTGGGCCCCTCAGGATCCGATTTTGAGGGTGGGGCCCTTCAGGTTCAGATTTTGTGGCCGGGGCCCCTCAAGGTCCGATTTTGTGGATGGGGCCCCTCAGGGTCCGATTTTGTGGCCGGGGCCCCTCAGGGTCCAAGTTTGTGGTTGGGGCCCCTCAGGGTCTGATTTTGTGGCCGGGTCTACTCAGGGTCCGATTTTGTGGGTGGGGCCCCTTAGGGTCTGATTTTGTGGGTGGAGCCCCCTGGGTCCATTTTGGTGGGTGGGGCTACTCTGGGTCCGATTTGGTGGGCGGGGCCCTTCAGGGTCCGATTTGGTTGGTGGGGCCACTCTGGGTCCGTTTTTGGTGGGCGGGGCCACTCTGGGTCCGATTTGGAGGCCAGGGTGGCTCAGCCTCCGATTTTAAGGCCGGGGTGGCTCAGCCTCCGATTTGGAGCCTGGGGTCACTCAGCTTTCGATTTGGCACGTCGGCCCTTTAAGACTCATTTCGGTGCGGCGGCCCTTTAAGAATCACTTTGGCATTTCGGCCCTTTAAGATCCAGTTTGGCTCACTGGGCTTCTAAATACACTTTAGCGCACATTCTCTCTCAGGGGCATGCGTCATGTGATGAAGCTAGATTTGCATTTGTGCTGTGGGTTTCGCTTTAAGAGCTGACATTATGTGGCAGAAGCTCTGTTCTGGAGATGTCATGTGACGTTCGTAGGCATTGGCATAGTAACTGGGTCTGCCTGCGCATATCAATGAGCTCAACTGCCATTTCAATCGCCTCAGGGCACGTTTTGCCATTTCCCCATTCAAATGCATTGAGACAATTCATTCCAATGACGGGGAATAAAAATTTTTTAACGCAAATTGCGCAAAAACTACAAATCTGATCGACACAAAAAATACTTAGCACACCTCTCATAGACGCTGGCTTCAAAACGACACCTCAACGGAGTCTGTGCGTGTAGCGGTTCGGGCCGCATTAATTGCGGAAATCAACTGGAAAATAATAAGAAGAACTAGATGTGTATTTCCTGAAGGAAGTACAGATAGTGGTTTGAAATGGTGCCCGGGCTGCCCCTTTAAGAGAGACTTGCCTGCTGCCCCTGCAAGACTTTCAACTCAGGATCCGTTTTAACTGTGGGTGTCTCTCAGGGGCCACTTTGGCCTCAGGGTCCGATTTTGTGGGTGGGACCCCTCAGGGTCTGATTTTGTGGGTGGGGCCTCTCTGGGTCCGATTTTGTGGTTGGGGCACCTCAGGGTCCGATTTTGTGGGTGGGGCCCCTTAGGGTCCGATTTGGTGGACGGGGCCACTCAGGGTCCGATTTGGTGGGCGGGGCCACTCAGGGTCCGATTTGGTGGGCGGGGCCACTCAGGGTCCAATTTGGTGAGTGGGGCCCCTCAGAGTTCAATTTGGTCAGCGGGGCCCCTCAGGGTCCGATTTTGTGGGTGGGGCCCCTCAGGGTCCGATTTTGTGGTTGGGGCCTTTCAGAATCTGATTTAGTGGGCGAGGCCCCTCAGGGTCCGAATTGGTGGGCGGGGCCCCTCAGGGTCTGATTTGGTGTGCGGGGCCCCTCAGGGTCCGATTTGGTGGGCGGGCCCCCTCAGGGTCCGATTTGGTGGGCGGGGCCCCTCAGGGTCCGATTTGGTGGGCGGGGCCCCTCAAGGTCCGATTTGGTGGGCGGGGCCCCTCAGGGTCCGATTTGGTGGGCGGGGCACTTCAGGGTCCAATTTGGTGGGCGGGGACACTGAGTCTGATTTTGTGGGTTGGGCCCCTCAGGGTCCGATATTGTGGTTGGGGCCCCTCAGGATCCGATTTTGTGGGTGGGGCCCCTCAGGATCCGATTTTGTGGTTGGGGCCCCTCAGGGTTCAATTTTGTAGGCGGGGCCCCTCAGGGTCCGATTTTGTGGCAGGGGCCCCTCAGGGTCCGATTTTGTGGTTGGGGCCCCTCAGAGTCCGATTTTGTGGCCGGGGCCCCTCAGGGTCCGATTTTGTGGCCGGGGCCCCTCAGGGTCCGATTTTGTGGCCGGGGCCCCTCAGGGTCCGATTTTGTGGCCGGGGCCCGTGAGGGTCCGATTTTGTGGCTGGGGCCCCTCAGGGTCCGATTTTGTGGGTGGGGCCCCTCAGGGTCCGATTTTGTGAGTGGGGCCCCTCAGGGTCCGATGTTGTGGCCGGGTCCCCTCAGGGTCTGATTTTTTGGCCGGATCCCCTCAGGGTCTGATTTTGTGGGTGGGGCCCCTCAGGGTCCGATTTTGTGGCCGGGGCCCCTCAGGGTTCAATTTTGTAGGCGGGGCCCCTCAGGGTCCGATTTTGTGGCAGGGGCCCCTCAGGGTCCGATTTTGTGGTTGGGGCCCCTCAGGGTCCGATTTTGTGATTGGGGCCCCTCAGGGTCCGATTTTGTGGCCGGGGCCCCTCAGGGTCCGATTTTGTGGCCGGGGCCCCTCAGGGTCCGATTTTGTGGCCGGGGCCCGTGAGGGTCCGATTTTGTGGCTGGGGCCCCTCAGGGTCCGATTTTGTGGGTGGGGCCCCTCAGGGTCCGATTTTGTGAGTGGGGCCCCTCAGGGTCCGATGTTGTGGCCGGGTCCCCTCAGGGTCTGATTTTTTGGCCGGATCCCCTCAGGGTCTGATTTTGTGGGTGGGGCCCCTCAGGGTCCGATTTTGTGGCCGGGGCCCCTCAGGGTCCGATTTTGTGGGTGGGGCCCCTCAGGGTCCGATTTTGTGGGTGGGGCCACTCTGGGTCTGATTTGGTGGGTGAGGCCACTCTGGGTCTGATTTGGTGGGCGGGGCCACTCTGGGTCCGATTTGGTGGGCGGGGCCACTCTGGGTCCGATTTGGATGCCAGGGTGGCTCAGCCTCCTTTTCGTAGGCCGGGTCTATCAGCCTCCGATTTGGAGCCTTGGGTCACTCAGCTTTCGATTTGTCGCGCCGGCCCTTTAAGACTCATTTTGGTGCGCCGGCTCTTTAAGAATCACTTTGGCGCGTCGGCCCTTTAAGAGCCAGGGTGGCTCACTGGGCTTCTAAATCCACTTTGGCGCACATTCTCTCTCAGGGGCATACGTCATGTGATGAAGCTAGATTTGTATTTGTGCTGTGGGTTTTGCTTTAAGAGCTGATATTATATGGCAGAAGCTCTGTCTTGGAGAGGTCATGTGACGTTCGTAGGCGTTGGCATAGTAACTGGGTCTGCCTGCGCATATCAATGAGCTTAACTGCCATTTCAATCGCCTCAGGGCATGTTTTGTCTATAGCAAAATTTCCCCATTCAAATGCATTGGAGACAGTGCATTCCAATGACGGGAAAAAAAATTTTCAAACGCAAATTGCGCAAAAACTACAAATCCGATCGACACGAAAAATACTTAGCACTAGAGTTGAGCGACTTTTGGTTTTTTAGGGTCGCGTTTCGTTTCGTGAAACCCGACTTTTCCAAAAGTCGGGTCGAGCAAGATCGTCCGATTATAGGGAAAAGTCGGGGTCGTCCCGAAACACGAAACCCAATGTAAGTCAATGGGGAATAAAAGTCGGCAGTGAGAGGAGGACAGGAAACACACCTACAGTGCCCATTTGAATGCCAAAAGCATCAATTCTTCTTACTTAAGCTTGTCAACCTTAATTAACTTCATAATACAAGTTACGCACTGAAAAATGGGGGTTATTTGGCTAAAGTTGTGTGGGGGGGAGGGCTGGCTGCAGGTTTTCATGTGCCCTGGGCGAAAGAGCGCCCCTTTAACACATACCACAACTCATCATGCTCCGATACGGCAGAGAAATAGCGGTATAGTACAATGAAAAATACCTCACTTTTTACATCTCATGACGAGGCCCATCTATTTCTCCATAAAGAATCATTGGTCCCATATAATGTTTGAAACAGTATATGATGAGCTCCACATAATGCTACAGTATATGTTGGTCCCCATGGATGAAGCTTCACTGTCTTATGGGCCCAAATAATGCTCCAAACATAATGGGCCCCATTTCTAATGCTCTAGTGTATAATGGGCCCTGTAAATGCTGCTCCAGTGTCTGATGTCCACCTTTGGAATGTTCCAGTGTATGGTGGGCCCCATCTATCATTCTCCAGAGTATAGTGCTCCCCAAAAATTGCTGTCCCAACATTGAAAACAATCAAATAAGTCTCCTCGCTAGGGAATCCCTGTACTTGTCTGGACAGGTGCTGTAGCTTAACAGCTCGCCAGCCGTTCTCACACCCAGTATGGATTGCACGTGATTGCACAAAGGTTAGAAAGGGTACCGTATCCCTGGATAACATGTATGGATAGCGTACACATTCAAAATATATGTCTCAGGAGGCAGGCTCAGACGGTGTTAGGCCCAGTATGGATTGCACGTGATTGCACAAAGGTTAGAAAGGGTACCGTATCCCTGGATAACATGTATGGATAGCGTACACATTCAAAATATATGTCTATACAGCATGAGGCAGGCTCAGACGGTGTTAGGCCCAGTATGGATTACACGTGATTGCACAAAGGTTAGAAAGGGTACCGTATCCCTGGATAACATGTATGGATAGCGTACACATTCAAAATATATGTCTCAGGAGGCAGGCTCAGACGGTGTTAGGCCCAGTATGGATTGCACGTGATTGCACAAAGGTTAGAAAGGGTACCGTATCCCTGGATAACATGTATGGATAGCGTACACATTCAAAATATATGTCTATACAGCATGAGGCAGGCTCAGACGGTGTTAGGCCCAGTATGGATTGCACGTGATTGCACAAAGGTTAGAAAGGGTACCGTATCCCTGGATAACATGTATGGATAGCGTACACATTCAAAATATATGTCTATACAGCATGAGGCAGGCTCAGACGGTGTTAGGCCCAGTATGGATTGCACGTGATTGCACAAAGGTTAGAAAGGGTACCGTATCCCTGGATAACATGTATGGATAGCGTACACATTCAAAATATATGTCTATACAGCATGAGGCAGGCTCAGACGGTGTTAGGCCCAGTATGGATTGCACGTGATTGCACAAAGGTTAGAAAGGGTACCGTATCCCTGGATAACATGTATGGATAGCGTACACATTCAAAATATATGTCTATACAGCATGAGGCAGGCACAGACGGTGTTAGGCCCAGTATGGATTGCACGTGATTGCACAAAGGTTAGAAAGGGTACCGTATCCCTGGATAACATGTATGGATAGCGTACACATTCAAAATATATGTCTCAGGAGGCAGGCTCAGACGGTGTTAGGCCCAGTATGGATTGCACGTGATTGCACAAAGGTTAGAAAGGGTACCGTATCCCTGGATAACATGTATGGATAGCGTACACATTCAAAATATATGTCTCAGGAGGCAGGCTCAGACGGTGTTAGGCCCAGTATGGATTTGACGGCCCAGATTACACAGCGGAGGAGCAGGGAGAGGTAAAGATTGCAAATGCTGGGGCCCTGCCCAAGCAAGGGGGGCCCACTCATGGGCGTCGGTACTGGCACTGGGCCCCTCATAGTACAGCGGTGTGTCTGACGGCGGGTGTGCACCACCACCGTCAGAGACACTTGATTGCACTATGAGGGACCCTGTGCCAGTGCCCGCGCCCAAGAGTCGGCCTACCCACCTGTCCAGGGCAACGGCACTCGCACGGTGTCGTGCGCTAGGTGTTGACCCCGGCCATGGGGGGGGAGGCAGCACAGTTAGGGAGTTTTAGAAAGTGGCATATGTTGATGTTGGACATTCAGCTGATGCAAAAGGCGAAATAAGTGAAGTACCAGGAAGAGGTGGACCAAAGCAAGCCATTTTTCTGTCACCCTATGTGTCATCAGGGGAAGGTGGGACAAAATCCTTGGAAACCCATGTGTGGTTCATTTTAATGAAGGTTAGATCATCCACATTTTGGGTTGACAGACGGGTCCTTTTTTCTGTCAGGATTGATCCAGCTGCATTGAAGACTCTTTCCGATAGCACACTTGCAGCTGGGCAAGCGAGCTCCTGTAGGCATATTGGGCCAATTCAGGCCAGGTGTCCAGTTTAGCGGCCAAATAGTCAAAGGGGAATGACCTGTGTGGGAGAACATCGATATGGGAGGAAAAGTAGTTTGTAACCATAGTTGACAACTGCTGTCTCCTGTCACGTTCCATCGATGCAGTATTGCCAGTTGTGTGAGCGGTATTTGAAAAATCAGTCCACAACATTGTCATGAAACCCCTGTCTCCAACGCCACTTCTGCTGTGTGCACCACGAACACCTCTGCCAAGCTGCCCCCGGCCCGTACGGCTCGTGTGAGAACCATCACCGCTGCTGTGTGCTGGGAATGCCTCAAGCAACCGATTTACCAGAGTTGCTTGTTTATTAGCCAATATTAGGTCAAGGTTCTCCTGTGGCATGATGTTTTGTAATTTGCCTTTATAGCATGGATCCAGGATGCTGGCCAACCAGTAGTCGTCATCGTTCATCATTTTGGCAATGCGGGGGTCCCTTTTTAGGATCCGCAAGGCATAATCTGACATGTGGGCCAATGTTCCCGGTGTCAATGATGCACTGCGAGTGCTGGGTGGAGGAGCACTTTCTGGCAAATCCACATCCCTCCAGTCACGCACAAACCCTGTACCAGACCTTGCCACGCCAACATTTTCACTTGCCCCATGAGATGCATCCTCCTCCCCTAAGTAATCATCCCCATCATCCTCCTCCTCCTCCTCTTCTTCCTCCACCTCGTCCAGGAGAGGTCCCTGAGCAGACAATGGCTGAATGTCATCAAGGATTCCCTCCTCCTCTTCCTCCTCATCAACATTGGCTGCAGACGCCTGCTCCTTAAGGTGCGTCAAAGTTTGCATGAGCAGACGCATAAGTGGGATGCTCATGCTTAGGATGGCGTCGTCTGCGCTTACCAGCTGTGTGCATTCCTCAAAACACTGAAGGACTTTACAAAGGTCTTTCAGCTTCGACCACTGCACGCCTGTCAACTCCATGTCTGCTCTCAAAGTGCCTGGCCGTGTATCCTCCCACAAATGCATTATGGCCTGCCTCTGCTCGCACAGCCGCTCCACCATGTGCAGGGTGGAGTTCCACCTTGTTGCAATGTCGATAATGAGGCGGTGGTTGGGAAGGTGGAGCAATCGCTGCAGCTTCTGCATACGAACGGAGTGTACAGGCGACCGGCGGATGTGCGCGCACAGTCTTCGCACCTTCTGGAGCAGGGCTGTTAACTCCGGATAATTTTTGAGGAAGCACTGCACCACCAGGTTCAAGGTGTGAGCCAAGCAAGGTATGTGGCTGAGTTTTGAAAGGGCTATGGCTGCCACAAAATTACGGCCGTTATCACTAACTACCTTGCCTGCCTCAAGATGTACACTGCCCAGCCATGACTCAGTTTGTCGCTTCAAGTACTCGGCCAGCACCTCGGCGGTGTGTCTGTCGCCCAAACACATCATCTGCAACACAGCCTGCTGACGCTTTCCACTAGCTGCTCGATAGGGGGACACATCGTGTGCAACAGTGGCAGCTGCAGATGGAGTGCTCGTACGACTGCGCTCTGTGGACGAGCTTTCGCTTCTGGAGGAGGAGGAGGGTCGAACGCCTACAGCCAACTGTTTCCTATACCGTGGGCTAGGCAGCACTGTCCCACCACCGCTGTCCCCTGTGGACCCTGCATCCACCACATTAACCCAGTGCGCAGTGATGGACACGTAACGGCCCTGGCCATGCCGACTGGACCATGCATCAGTTGTGAGGTGCACCTTTCCGCTCACTGACTGCTTGAGTGCATGGACAATGCGGTCTTTCACATGATGGTGGAGGGCTGGGATGGCTTTGCGAGAGAAGAAGTGGCGACTGGGTAGGTCATAGCGTGGTACTGCATAGGCCATGAGTTCGCGGAAAGCTGTGCTTTCCACCAACCGAAAGGGCATCATCTCAAACGAGATTAGTTTGGCAATGTGGGCGTTCAAACCCAGTGTACGCGGATGAGAGACTGAGTACTTTCTTGACCTACTCATAGTGTCTGGGAGGGTGAGCTGGACTTGAGAGCTGCATATGGTGGAAGTAGCGGTGGACAGGGCGGACTGAGAGAGGGTTGATGATGGTGATGGAGCTGGTGTTCTTTCTGATGGCCTAGAATCAGTCTTTCGTTGATATAACAGTGGGATTCCCTGACTGCTGTGGTCTTGCAACGACACCTCAACATTTGCTGCTGTGCTAACCGGTGGGCTTACAGTGGGGGAAACAATGTAGCGTTGCTGACTACCTTCGTTGTGATCAGTTGCACATGTGGCACTTGAGATTTGGTGTTGTGTCCACGCTTGCAAATGCATGCTGGTTAAATGTCTAAGCATGCAACTGGTATTCAAATTTTTCAGATTTTTCCCTCGGCTAAAGGTCTTTGCGCACTTCTTACAGATAACCTTGGCCTGATCATGAGGATTTTGTTCAAAAAAGTGCCACACTGCACTCTTCCTACTTTGGCAGACATTTTGCGGCCTAGCACGCTGTGATCTTTTGACCCTCTGGACAAGCTGTCCAGCAACTCTTTTGATGTTTGGAACCTGTCTTTGGAGTGCTCCGGGCCTGCCAGATAACAGCTGTTGCGATGTCGATGTCTGCTGTGGATGCTCCTCATCTGAGCTATTGGAAGCAGCACCCTCTTCCCCCAATGGATGCCAATCTGGGTCAACAACTGGGTCATCCATCACCTCCTCTTCTATGTCATGTGCACCTTCCTCTGTGTCACCGTGTATGGTGGTATAGTGTGCGGGAAGGGGCACCTGAGTCTCATCAGGGTCAGAATCTGGCTCTGTACACTGCGAGGACAATGTAGTGCTCTGAGTGAATGTACCAGCAGAATCATCCATCAGCGGCTGTGCATCAGTGCACTCCATGTCAGATTCATCTTGGCCTGGGTAATTCACCATTTCACTTGATAATCCAGGCATGGTATGTGAAAACAGCTCCATGGAGTAATCAGTAGTATGGCCTGCGTCATCCTTCAATCTTGGTTGGGGTGAAGGACACAAGGAAAGGTGTGGTTCATGAACATGAGCCTCCAATGACGACTCAGTGCTTTTACTTTTTACAACTGAAGAAGAGGAGGCGATAGAGCTGGAGGCTGAGTCAGCAATGTAAGACAAAACTTTTTCCTGATGCTCTGGCTTTTAAAGCGGTTTGCCAACTCCTAGAAAACTAAGCGTTCGAGGCCTTATGTAGCCAGACGATGACGCAGGGTCAGCACCTCCTGCATTCGGTCCTATTTTGCTCTTGCCACTACCATCAGATCCACCACCAACACCATCATTACCAGCTGCCAACCCCCGCCCAATTCCAAGGCTTCTTCCACCAGCCTTCCTCATTTTTGGTAGAAATGTAGACAAAATCCAACAAACTATATAGTAATATAAAACAAGGTACAAGGTGTCTATAGGACAGGGGAGATTTAGAATTTCTGCACACACTTGTGGACAGTGGACACTTTTGGATTGTGTGAGGCCCACTGATATCTGAGCGCTATGTGACAGGCTCGATGGCACAGCTGTGACCAAAGTGACGAGAGGATAAGGGAGATTTTGAATCTCTGCGCGCACTTTTGGACAATGGACACTTGTGGATTGTGTGAGGCCCACTGATATCTGAGCGCTATGTGACAGGCTCGATGGCACAGCTGCCTGTAACAAAAGTGACGAGAGGATAATGGAGATTTTGAATCTCTGCGCACACTTTTGGACACTGGACACTTGTGGATTGTGTGAGGCCCACTGATATCTGAGCGCTATGTGACACGCTCGATGGCACAGCTGCCTGTGACAAAAGTGACGAGAGGATAATGGAGATTTTGAATCTCTGCGCACACTTTTGGACACTGGACACTTGTGGATTGTGTGAGGCCCACTGATATCTGAGCGCTATGTGACAGGCTCGATGGCACAGCTGCCTGTGACAAAAGTGACGAGAGGATAATGGAGATTTTGAATCTCTGCGCACACTTTTGGACACCGGACACTTGTGGATTGTGTGAGGCCCACTGATATCTGAGCGCTATGTGACAGGCTCGATGGCACAGCTGCCTGTGACAAAAGTGACGAGAGGATAATGGAGATTTTGAATCTCTGCGCACACTTTTGGACACTGGACACTTGTGGATTGTGTGAGGCCCACTGATATCTGAGCGCTATGTGACAGGCTCGATGGCACAGCTGCCTGTGACAAAAGTGACGAGAGGATAATGGAGATTTTGAATCTCTGCGCACACTTTTGGACACTGGACACTTGTGGATTGTGTGAGGCCCACTGATATCTGAGCGCTATGTGACAGGCTCGATGGCACAGCTGTGACAAAAGTGACTAGAGGATAAGGGAGATTGGATTGCTTTTAAAAAAGCAGTTTGCGGAGCAGTGGGTAAACAGCAATGCCAGCGTGTCAGGAAGCCTTAAAAGGCAGCACAACAACCAACACAACTGATACACCACTATATAGCCTCCCCTTGCACTGCACACACAGTGACTTGTGTGTTGTGCAGGCCAAATCGCTAGCAGCAGAAGCAGTTTTTTTGTCTTCTTCCCTGCCTAACGCTCTCCCTACAGAATCAGCAGCAACCTCTCCCTATACTAAGATCGGCAGAAGTAAGATGGCGGTCGGCGTGCACGCCCTTTTATACCCCCTGTGACGCCCACCAAAGCAAGCCAATCACTTGCATGCCCTTCTGAAAGATGGTGGTGACCCGTGTCTAGGTCATCACGTTGCCCACAGTGTCCGTGGATCCTGATTGGCTGAAAAAGAGCGCAAAACAAACTTTTGAAACGCGACTTTGGCGCGTAAGTCGCCGACCTCATGGCCGACCTCATCCTAGGGTCGGGTTTCGTTTCATGAAACCCGACTTTGCCAAAAGTCGGCGACTTTTGAATTGTTTCGACCCGTTTCGCTCAACTCTACTTAGCACACCTCTCATAGACGCTGGCTTCGAAACGACACCTCAACGGAGTCTGTGCGTGTAGCGGTTCGGGCCGCATTAATTGCGGAAATCAACTGGAAAATAATAATAAGAAGAAGAAGTTAGCAGCGTTCGGATTACAATTTAGTGGCTTTTTCAAACCACTATAACTAGATGTGTATTTCCTGAAGGAAGTACAGATAGTGGTTTGAAATGGTGCCCGGGCTGCCCCTTTAAGAGAGACTTGCCTGCTGCCCCTGCAAGACTTTCAACTCAGGATCCGTTTTAACTGTGGGTGCCTCTCAGGGGCCACTTTGGCCTCAGGGTCCGATTTTGTGGGTGGGACCCCTCAGGGCCCGATTTTGTGGGTGGGGCCCTTCTGGGTCCGATTTTGTGGCCGGGGCACCTCAGGGTCCGATTTTGTGGGTGGAGCCCCTTAGGGTCCGATTTTGTGGCCAGGGCCCCTCAGGGTCCAATTTTGTGGGTGGGGCCCCTCAGGGTCCAGTTTTTTGGCCGGGGCCCCTCAGGGTCCAATTTTGTGGGTGGGGCCCCTCAGGGTCCAATTTTGTGGGTGGGGCGCCTCAGGGTCCAGTTTTTTGGCCGGGGCCCCTCAGGGTCCAATTTTGTGGTTGGGGCCCCTCAGGATCCAATTTTGTGACCGGGGCCCTCAGGGTCTGATTTTGTGGGTGGGGCCCCTCAGGGTCCGATATTGTGGTTGGGGCCCCTCAGGATCTGATTTTGTGGGTGGGGCCCCTCAGGATCCGATTTTGTGGTTGGGGCCCCTCAGGGTTCAATTTTGTAGGCGGGGCCCCTCAGGGTCCGATTTTGTGGCCGGTGGCTCTTCAGGGTCCGATTTTGTGGCCGGGGCCCGTGAGGGTCCGATTTTGTGGCTGGGGCCCCTCAGGGTCCGATTTTGTGGCCGGGTCCCCTCAGGGTCTGATTTTGTGGCCGGATCCCCTCAGGGTCCGATTTTGTGGGTGGGGCCCCTCAGAGTCCGATTTCGTGGCCGGGGCCTCTCAGGGTCCGATTTTGTGGGTGGGGCCCCTTAGGGTCCGATTTTGTGGGTGGGGCCCCTCAGGGTCCAATTTGGTGGGTGGGGCCACTTTGGGTCTGATTTGGTGGGCGGGGCCACTCTGGGTCCAATTTGGATGCCAGGGTGGCTCAGCCTCCTTTTCGTAGGCCGGGTCTATCAGCCTCCGATTTGGAGCCTTGGGTCACTCAGCTTTCGATTTGTCACGCCGGCCCTTTAAGACTCATTTTGGTGCGCCGGCTCTTTAAGAAACACTTTGGCGCGTCGGCCCTTTAAGAGCCAGGGTGGCTCATTGGGCTTCTAAATCCACTTTGGCGCACATTCTCTCTCAGGGGCATACGTCATGTGATGAAGCTAGATTTGCATTTGTGCTGTGGGTTTTGCTTTAAGAGCTGATATTATGTGGCAGAAGCTCTGTTCTGGAGAGGTCATGTGACGTTCGTAGGCGTTGGCATAGTAACTGAGTCTGCCTGCGCATATCAATGAGCTTAACTGCCATTTCAATTGCCTCAGGGCATGTTTTGTCTATAGCAAAATTTCCCCATTCAAATGCATTGAGACAGTACATTCCAATGACGGGAAAAAAAATTTTCAAACGCAAATTGCGCAAAAACTACAAATCTGATCGACACGAAAAATACTTAGCACACCTCTCATGGACGCTGGCTTCGAAACGACACCTCAACAGAGTCTGTGCGTGTAGCGGTTCGGGCCGCATTAATTGCGGAAATCAACTTAATAATAATAACTAGATGTGTATTTCCTGAAGGAAGTACAGATAGTGGTTTGAAATGGTGCCCGGGCTGCCCCTTTAAGATAGACTTGCATGCTGCCCCTGCAAGACTTTCAAGTCAGGATCCGTTTTAACTGGGTGCCTATCAGGGGCCACTTTGGCCTCAGGGTCTGATTTGGTGGGTGGGGCCCCTCAGGATCCGATTTGGTGGGTGGGGCCCCTCAGGGCTTGAATTGGTGGCCGGGATCCCTCAGGGTCTGATTTTGTGGGTGTGGCCCCTCAGGGTCCGATTTTGTGGGTGGGGCCCCTCAGGGTCCGATTTTGTGGCCGGAGCCCCTCAAGGTCCGACTTTGTGACCGGGGCCCCTCAGGGTCCGATTTTGTGGTTGAGGCCCCTCAGGGTCTGAATTGGTGGGCGGGGCCCCTCTGGGTCTGATTTGGTGGGTAGGGCCCCTCAGGGTCCGATTTGGTGGGTGGGGCACCTCAGGGTCCGATTTGGTGGGCGGGGCCACTCTGGGTCCGATTTGGTGGATGGGGCCACTATGGGTCTGATTTGGTGGGCGGGGCCACTATGGGTCCGATTTGGTGGACGGGGCACCTCAGGGTCCGATTTGGAGGCCAGGGTGGTTCAGTCTCCGTTTTGTAGGCCAGGGTCGATCAGCCTCCGATTTGTAGGCCAGGGTCAATCAGCCTCCGATTTGGAGCCTGGGGTGACTCAGCTTTCGATTTGGGGCGCCGGCCCTTTAAGAATCACTTAGGCGCGTCGGCCGTTTAAGAGCCAGTTTGGTGCACTGGGCTTCTAAATCCACTTTGGCGCACATTCTCTCTCAGGGGCATGCGTTATATGATGAAGCTAGGTTTGCATTTGTGCTGTGGGTTTCGCTTTAAGAGCTGATATTATCTGCCAGAAACTCTGTCTTGGAGGGGTCATGAAAAGTTTGTAGGCGTTGGCATAGTAACTGGGTGTGCCTGCGCATATCAATGAGCTTAACTGCTATTTGAATCGCCTCACGACTGCCCCATGTTTTCCCTATGGCAAAATTTTCCATTTTAAATGCATTGAGACAGTGCATTCCAATGACAGGAAAATGTTTTTTCAAGCGCAAATTGCACAAAAACTATAAATCTGATCGACATGAAAAATACTTAGCACACCTCTCGTGAACGCTGGCTTCGAAACGACACCTCAACGGAGTCTGTGCGTGTAGCGGTTCGGGCTGCATTAATTGCGGAAATCAACTGAATAGTAATAATAATACTAGATGTGTATTTCCTGAAGGAAGTACAGATAGTGGTTTGAAATGGTGCCCGGGCTGCCCCTTTAAGAGAGACTTGCCTGCTGCCCCTGCAACTTTCAACTCAGGATACGATTTAACTGTGGGTGCCTCTCAGGGGCCACTTTGGCTTCAGGGTCTGATTTTGTGGGTGGGGCCCCTCAGGGCCTGATTTTGTGGGTGGGGCCCCTCAGGGTCCGATTTTGTGGCCGGGGCCACTCAGGGTCCGATTTGGTGGCCGGGGCCCCTCAGGGTCCGATTTGGTGGCCGGGGCCCCTCAGGGTCTGATTTGGTGGGTGGGGCCCCTCAAGGTCCGATTTTGTGGCTGGGGCCCCTCAGGGTCTGATTTTGTGGCCGGGCCACTCAGGATCCGATTTTTGTGGCCGGAACCCCTCAGGGTCCAATTTTGTGGGTGGGGCCCCTCAGGGTCCGATTTTGTGGCCGGGGCCCGTCAGGGTCCGATTTTGTGGGTGGGGCCTCTCAGGGTCCGATTTAGTGGGCGGGGCCCCTCAGGGTCCAATTTGGTGGGCAGGGCCCCTCAGGGTCCGATTTTGTGGCCGGGGCCCCTCAGGGTCCGATTTTGTGGCCGGGGCCCCTCAGGGTCCGATTTTGTGTCAGGGGCCCCTCAGGGTCCGATTTTGTGGTTGGGTCCCCTCAGGGTCCGATTTTGTGGTTGGGGCCCCTCAGGGTCCGATTTTGTGGCCGCGGCCCCTTAGGGTCTGATTTTGTGGCCGCGGCCCCTCAGGGTCCGATTTTGTGGCAGGGGCCCCTCTGGGTCCGATTTTGTGGGTGGGGCCCCTCTGGGTCCAATTTGGTGGGCGGGACCACTCTGGGTCCAATTTGGTAGGCGGGACCTCTCAGGGTCCGATTTTGTGGTTGGGTCCCCTCAGGGTCCGATTTTGTGGTTGGGGCCCCTCAGGGTCCGATTTTGTGTCCGGGGCCTATCAGGGTCCAATTTTGTGGCCGCGGCCCCTCAGGGTCTGATTTTGTGGCAGGGGCCCCTCTGGGTCTGATTTTGTGGGCGGAGCCCCTCTGGGTCCAATTTAGTGGGCGGGACCACTCTGGGTCCAATTTAGTGGGCGGGACCACTCTGGGTCCAATTTGGTGGGCGGAACCACTCTGGGTCCAATTTGGTGGGCGAGGCCTCAGGGTCCGATTTGGTGAGCGGGGCCCCACAGGGTCCGATTTGGTGGGTGGGGCCACTCTGGGTAAGATTTGGAGGCTGGGGTCGCTCAGCCTCCAATTTGGAGGCCGGGGTCGTTGAGCTTCCGATTTGGAGGTCGAGGTCAAAGAGCCTCCGATTTGGAGGCCGAGGTCAAAGAGCCTCCGATTTGGAGGCCGGGGTCGATGAGCTTCCGATTTGGAGGCCGGGGTGGCTCAGCCTCCGATTTGGAGGCCGGGGTGGCTCAGCCTTCAATTTGGAGGCCGGGGTCGTTGAGCTTCCGATTTGGAGGCCGAGGTCAAAGAGCCTCCGATTTGGAGGCCGAGGTCAAAGAGCCTCCGATTTGGAGGCCGGGGTCGATGAGCTTCCGATTTGGAGGCCGGGGTGGCTCAGCCTCCGATTTGGAGGCCGGGGTGGCTCAGCCTCCAATTTGGAGGCCGGGTTGGCTCAGCCTCCGATTTGGAGGCCGGGGTGGCTCAGCCTCCGATTTGGAGGCCGAGGTGGCTCAGCCTCCGATTTGGAGGCCGAGGTGGCTCAGCCTCCGATTTGGAGGCCGGGGTGGCTCAGCCTCCGATTTGGAGGCCGGGTTGGCTCAGCCTTCGATTTGGAGGCCGGGGTGGATCAGCCTCCGATTTGGAGGCCGGGGTGGCTCAGCCTCCGATTTGGAGGCCGGGGTGGCTCAGCCTCCGATTTGGAGGCCGGGGTGGCTCAGCCTCCGATTTGGAGGCCGGGGTGGCTCAGCCTCCGATTTGGAGGCCGGGGTGGCTCAGCCTCCGATTTGGAGGCCGAGGTGGCTCAGCCTCCGATTTGGAGGCCGGGGTGGCTCAGCCACCGATTTGGAGGCCGGGTTGGCTCAGCCTCCGATTTGGAGGCCGGGGTGGATCAGCCTCCGATTTGGAGGCCGGGCTGGCTCAGCCTCCGATTTGGAGGCTGGGGTGGCTCAGCCTCCGATTTGGAGGCCGGGGTGGCTCAGCCTCCGATTTGGAGGCCGGGGTGGCTCAGCCTCCGATTTGTAGGCCGGGGTGGCTCAGCCTCCGATTTGGAGGGCGGGGTGACTCAGCCTCCGATTTGGAGGCCGGGGTGGCTCAGCCTCCGATTTGGAGGCCGGGGTGGCTCAGCCTCCTATTTGGAGGCCAGGGTGGCTCAGCCTCCTATTTGGAGGCCGGGGTGGCTCAGCCTCCGATTTGGAGGCCTGGGTCGATCAGCCTCCGATTTGGAGGCCTGGGTCGATCAGCCTCCGATTTGGAGGCCGGGGTGTATCAGCCTCCGATTTGGAGGCCGGGGTGGATCAGCCTCCGATTTGGAGGGGGCCACTTTGGCTTCAGGGTCTGATTTTGTGGGTGGGGCCCCTCAGGGCCTGATTTTGTGGGTGGGGCCCCTCAGGGTCCGATTTTGTGGCCGGGGCCACTCAGGGTCCGATTTGGTGGCCGGGGCCCCTCAGGGTCCGATTTGGTGGCCGGGGCCCCTCAGGGTCTGATTTGGTGGGTGGGGCCCCTCAAGGTCCGATTTTGTGGCTGGGGCCCCTCAGGGTCTGATTTTGTGGCCGGGCCACTCAGGATCCGATTTTTGTGGCCGGAACCCCTCAGGGTCCAATTTTGTGGGTGGGGCCCCTCAGGGTCCGATTTTGTGGCCGGGGCCCGTCAGGGTCCGATTTTGTGGGTGGGGCCTCTCAGGGTCCGATTTAGTGGGCGGGGCCCCTCAGGGTCCAATTTGGTGGGCAGGGCCCCTCAGGGTCCGATTTTGTGGCCGGGGCCCCTCAGGGTCCGATTTTGTGGCCGGGGCCCCTCAGGGTCCGATTTTGTGTCAGGGGCCCCTCAGGGTCCGATTTTGTGGTTGGGTCCCCTCAGGGTCCGATTTTGTGGTTGGGGCCCCTCAGGGTCCGATTTTGTGGCCGCGGCCCCTTAGGGTCTGATTTTGTGGCCGCGGCCCCTCAGGGTCCGATTTTGTGGCAGGGGCCCCTCTGGGTCCGATTTTGTGGGTGGGGCCCCTCTGAGTCCAATTTGGTGGGCGGGACCACTCTGGGTCCAATTTGGTAGGCGGGACCTCTCAGGGTCCGATTTTGTGGTTGGGTCCCCTCAGGGTCCGATTTTGTGGTTGGGGCCCCTCAGGGTCCGATTTTGTGTCCGGGGCCTATCAGGGTCCAATTTTGTGGCCACGGCCCCTCAGGGTCTGATTTTGTGGCAGGGGCCCCTCTGGGTCTGATTTTGTGGGCGGAGCCCCTCTGGGTCCAATTTAGTGGGCGGGACCACTCTGGGTCCAATTTAGTGGGCGGGACCACTCTGGGTCCAATTTGGTGGGCGGAACCACTCTGGGTCCAATTTGGTGGGCGAGGCCTCAGGGTCCGATTTGGTGAGCGGGGCCCCACAGGGTCCGATTTGGTGGGTGGGGCCACTCTGGGTAAGATTTGGAGGCTGGGGTCGCTCAGCCTCCAATTTGGAGGCCGGGGTCGTTGAGCTTCCGATTTGGAGGTCGAGGTCAAAGAGCCTCCGATTTGGAGGCCGAGGTCAAAGAGCCTCCGATTTGGAGGCCGGGGTCGATGAGCTTCCGATTTGGAGGCCGGGGTGGCTCAGCCTCCGATTTGGAGGCCGGGGTGGCTCAGCCTTCAATTTGGAGGCCGGGGTCGTTGAGCTTCCGATTTGGAGGCCGAGGTCAAAGAGCCTCCGATTTGGAGGCCGAGGTCAAAGAGCCTCCGATTTGGAGGCCGGGGTCGATGAGCTTCCGATTTGGAGGCCGGGGTGGCTCAGCCTCCGATTTGGAGGCCGGGGTGGCTCAGCCTCCAATTTGGAGGCCGGGTTGGCTCAGCCTCCGATTTGGAGGCCGGGGTGGCTCAGCCTCCGATTTGGAGGCCGAGGTGGCTCAGCCTCCGATTTGGAGGCCGAGGTGGCTCAGCCTCCGATTTGGAGGCCGGGGTGGCTCAGCCTCCGATTTGGAGGCCGGGTTGGCTCAGCCTTCGATTTGGAGGCCGGGGTGGATCAGCCTCCGATTTGGAGGCCGGGGTGGCTCAGCCTCCGATTTGGAGGCCGGGGTGGCTCAGCCTCCGATTTGGAGGCCGGGGTGGCTCAGCCTCCGATTTGGAGGCCGGGGTGGCTCAGCCTCCGATTTGGAGGCCGGGGTGGCTCAGCCTCCGATTTGGAGGCCGAGGTGGCTCAGCCTCCGATTTGGAGGCCGGGGTGGCTCAGCCACCGATTTGGAGGCCGGGTTGGCTCAGCCTCCGATTTGGAGGCCGGGGTGGATCAGCCTCCGATTTGGAGGCCGGGGTGGCTCAGCCTCCGATTTGGAGGCTGGGGTGGCTCAGCCTCCGATTTGGAGGCCGGGGTGGCTCAGCCTCCGATTTGGAGGCCGGGGTGGCTCAGCCTCCGATTTGTAGGCCGGGGTGGCTCAGCCTCCGATTTGGAGGGCGGGGTGACTCAGCCTCCGATTTGGAGGCCGGGGTGGCTCAGCCTCCGATTTGGAGGCCGGGGTGGCTCAGCCTCCTATTTGGAGGCCGGGGTGGCTCAGCCTCCTATTTGGAGGCCGGGGTGGCTCAGCCTCCGATTTGGAGGCCTGGGTCGATCAGCCTCCGATTTGGAGGCCTGGGTCGATCAGCCTCCGATTTGGAGGCCGGGGTGTATCAGCCTCCGATTTGGAGGCCGGGGTGGATCAGCCTCCGATTTGGAGGCCGGGGTGGATCAGCCTCCGATTTGGAGGCCGGGGTGGATCAGCCTCCGATTTGGAGGCCGGGGTTGCTCAGCGTCCGATTTGGAGGCCGGGGTGGCTCAGCCACCGATTTGGAGGCCGGGGTGGCTCAGCCTCCGATTTGGAGGCCGGGGTGGCTCAGCCTCCGATTTGGAGGCCGAGGTGGCTCAGCCTCCGATTTGGAGGCCGAGGTGGCTCAGCCTCCGATTTGGAGGCCGGGGTGGCTCAGCCTCCGATTTGGAGGCCGGGGTGGATCAGCCTCCGATTTGGAGGCCGGGGTGGCTCAGCGTCCGATTTGGAGGCCGGGGTGGCTCAGTCTCCGATTTGGTGTGTCGGCCCTTTAAGACTCATTTGGGTGCGCTGGCCCTTTAACAATCACTTTGGCACGTTGGCCCTTTAAGAGCTAGTCTGGCTCACGGGGCTTCTTTTAAATCCACTTTGGCGCACACATTCTCTCTCAGGGGCATGTGTCATGTGATGAAGCTATATTTGCATTTGTGCTGTGGGTTTCGCTTTAAGAGCTGATATTATGTGGCAGAGGCTTTGTGCTGGGGTTCAGGTGAAGTTCGTAGGCGTTGGCATAGTAACTGGGTCTGCCTGCGCATATCAATGAGCTCAACTGCCATTTCAATCGCCTCAGGGCATGTTTTGCCATTTCCTATTGAAAAGCATTGGAGACAGTGCATTCCAATGACGGGAAAAAAAATTTTCAAACGCAAATTGCGCAAAAACTACAAATCCGATCGACACGAAAAATACTTAGCACACCTCTCATGGACGCTGGCTTCGAAACGACACCTCAACGGAGTCTGTGCGTGTAGCGGTTCGGGCCGCATTAATTGCGGAAATCAACTTAATAATAAGAAGAATAAGTTAGCAGCGTTCGGATTACAATATAGTGGTTTTTTCAAACCACTATAACTAGATGTGTATTTCCTGAAGGAAGTACAGATAGTGGTTTGAAATGGTGCCCGGGCTGCCCCTTTAAGAGAGACTTGCCTGCTGCCTCTGCAAGACTTTCAACTCAGGATCCGTTTTAACTGTGGGTGCCTCTCAGGGGCCACTTTGGCCTCAGGGTCCGATTTAGTGGGTGGGGCCCCTCAGGGTCCGATTTTGTGGGTGGGGCCCCTCAGGGTCCGATTTGGTGGCCGGGGCCCCACAGGGGCTGATTTGGTGGGTGGGGCCCCTCAGGGTCTGATTTTGTGACCGGGGCCCCTCAGGGTCCGATGTGGTGGTTGGGACCCCTTAGGGTCCGATTTTGTGGCCGGGGTCCCTCAGGGTCCGATTTTGTGGCTGGAACCCTTCAGGGTCAGATTTTGTGGCCGGGGACCCTCAGGGTTCGATTTTGTGGCCGGGGCCCCTCAGGGTCTGATTTGGTGGGTGGGGCCCCTCAGGGTCCGATTTTGTGTCCGGGGCCCCTCAGGGTCCGATTTTGTGGTTGGGGCCTTTCAGAATCTGATTTGGTGGGCGGGGCCGCTCATGGTCCGATTTGGTGAGCAGGGCCCCTCGGGGTCCGATTTGGTGGGCGGGGCCCCTCAGGGTCCGATTTGGTGGGCGGGGCCGCTCAGTGTTCGATTTGGTGGGCGGGGCCCCTCAGTGTTCGATTTGGTGGGCGGGGCCCCTCAGTGTTCGATTTGGTGGGCGGGGCCCCTCAGTGTTCGATTTGGTGGGCGGGGCCCCTCAGGGTGCGATTTTGTGGCTGGAACCCTTCAGGGTCTGATTTTGTGGGTGGGGCCCATCAGGGTTCGATTTTGTGGCCGGGGCCCCTCAGGGTCTGATTTGGTGGCCGGGGCCGCTCAGGGGCTGATTTGGTGGGCGGGGCCCCTCAGGGTCTGATTTGGTGGGCGGGGCCCCCTTAGGGTCTGATTTGGTGGGTGGGGCTCCTCAGGGTCCGAATTTGTGGTTGGGGCCCCTCAGGGTCTGATTTTGTGGGTGGGGCCCCTCTGGGTCTGCTTTTGTGTCCGGGGCCCCTCAGGGTCTGATTTGGTGGGCGGGGCCCCTCAGGGTCTGATTTGGTGGGCGGGGCCCCTCAGGGTCCGATCTGGTGAGCGGGGCCCCTCAGAGTTCAATTTGGTAAGCGGGGCCCCTCAGGGTCTGATTTGGTCAGTGGGGCAAATCAGGGTCCGATTTGGTCAGCTGGGCCCCTCAGGGTCAGATTTGGTGGGTGGGGCCCCTCAGGGTCCGATTTTGTGGGTGGAGCCCCTCAGGGTCCGATTTTGTGTCCGGGGCCCCTCAGGGTCCGATTTTGTGGTTGGGGCCTTTCAGAATCCGATTTGGTTGGCGGGGCCCCACAGGGTCCGATTTGGTGAGCGGGGTCTCTCAGAGTTCAATTTGGTGAGCGGGGCCCCTCAGGGTCTGATTTGGTGAGCGGTTCCCCTCAGGGTCCGATTTGGTGGGCGGGGCCCCCCAGGGTCTGATTTTGTGGTTGGGGCCCCTCAGGGTCCGATTTTGTGGGTGGGGCCCCTCAGGGTCCGATTTGGTGGGCAGAGCCACTCTGGGTTCGATTTTGCAGTTGGGGCCCCTCAGGGTCTGATTTTGTGGGTGGGGCCCCTCAGGGTACGATTTTGTGTCCGGGGCCCCTTAGGGTCCGATTTTGTGGTTGGGGCCTTTCAGAATCTGATTTGGTGGGCGGGGCCACTCAGGGTCCGATTTGGTAAGCCGGGCCCCTCAGAATTCGGTTTGATTTTGCGGTTGGGGCCCCTCAGGGTCCGATTTTGTGGGTGGGGCCCCTCAGGGTCCGATTTTGTGTCCGGGGCCCCTCAGGGTCCGATTTTGTGGTTGGGGCCTTTCAGAATCTGATTTGGTGGGCGGGGCCGCTCATGGTCCGATTTGGTGAGCAGGGCCCCTCGGGGTTCGATTTGGTGAGCGGTGCCCCTCAGGGTCCGATTTAGTGGGCGGGGCCCCTCAGGGTCCGATTTGGTGGGCGGGGCCCCTCAGGGTCCGATTTGGTGAGCGGGGCTCCTCGGGGTCTGATTTTGTGGGTGGGGCCCCTCAGGGTCCGATTTTGTGGCCGGGGCCCCTCAGGGTCCAATTTTGTGGGTGGGGCCACTCTGGATCCGATTTTGTGGGTGGGGCCACTCTGGGTCCGGTTTGGTGGGTGGTGCCACTCTGGGTCCGTTTTGTTGGGCGGGGCCCCTTAGGGTATGATTTGGTGGGCGGGACCACTCTGGGTCCGATTTGGTGGGCGGGACCACTCTGCGTCCAATTTAGTGGGCGTGGCCCCACTGGGTCCAATTTGGTGGGCGGGGCCCCTCAGGGTCCGGTTTGGTGGTCAGGGCCTCTCTGGGTTTGATTTGGTGGGTGGGGTCACTCTGGGTAAGATTTGGAGGCTGGGGTCGCTCAGCCTCCGATTTGGAGGCCGGGGTCGATGAGCTTCCGATTTCGAGGCCGAGGTCAAAGAGCCTCCGATTTGGAGGCAGGGGTGGCTCAGCCTCCGATTTGGAGGCCGGAGTGGCTCAGCCTTCGATTTGGAGACCGGGGTCGCTCAGCCTCCGGTTTGAAGGCCGGGGTCGATCAGCCTCCGGTTTGGAGGCCGGGGTCGATCAGCCTCCGGTTTGGAGGCCGGGGTCGATCAGCCTCCGGTTTGGAGGCCGGGGTCGATCAGCCTCCGGTTTGGAGGCCGGGGTCGATCAGCCTCCGATTTGGAGGCCGGGGTGGCTCAGCCTCCGATTTGGAGCCTGGGGTGGCTCAGCCTCCGATTTGGAGCCTGGGGTCACTCAGCTTTCTATTTGGCGTGTCGGCCCTTTAAGACTCATTTCGGTGCGCCGGCCCTTTAAGAGCTAGTTTGGCTCACTGGGATTCTTTTAAATCAACTTTGGCGGACATTCTCTCTCAGTGGCATGCGTCATGTGATGAAGCTAGATTTGCATTTGTGCTGTGGGTTTCGCTTTAAGAGCTGATATTATGTGGCAGAAGCTCTGTCCTGGGGCGTCATGTGACGCTCGTAGGCGTTGGCATAGTAGCTGGGTCTGCCTGCGCATATCAATGAGCTTAACTGCCATTTCAATCGCCTCAGGGCACGTTTTGCCATTTCCCATTGAAAAGCATTGGAGACAGTGCATTCCAATGACGGGAAAAAAAATTTTCTAACGCAAATTGCGCAAAAACTACAAATCTGATCGACACGAAAATTACTTATCACACCTCTCGTGGACGCTGGCTTCGAAACGACACCTCAACGGCGTCTGTGCGTGTAGCGGTTCGGGCCGCATTAATTGTGGAAATCAACTGGAAAATAATAATAAGAAGAAGAACTAGATGTGTATTTCCTGAAGGAAGTACAGATAGTGGTTTGAAATGGTGCCCGGGCTGCCCCTTTAAGAGAGACTTGCCTGCTGCCCCTGCAAGACTTTCAACTCAGGATCCATTTTAACTGTGGGGGCCACTCGGGGGCCGATTTGGTGGGCGGGGTCAGAGAGAGAGAGAAACAACAGAGACAGAAAGAAAGAAAGAACAGAGAGAAAAAAAGATTTGAGAGAAAGAAACAGAGGAAGAAAAATTCTATAAAGATACTATAGCATCCCAGCTCCCATTGTAGTGCCCATCTGAGCCTCCTGGTGCAGGACATATCATGATCCACTCACATGGCCGACATCCCCGATTCCAAGGCGATCCCGCTGTCCGCTCTGTCAGAGGAGACACGGTGATGGATCTGAAGCATTCCCTGAAGTGCCTCCATGGTTCCGTCACAATCTTCTACTGAAATTACCTAATTTCTGGTCAGCTTCCAGCACTTCACTTCCGGTAGAACGTTACGTGCAAGTTTTAATTTGCTCCTTGGGGCTCCGCTGTGTACTCCTGTGTCCCGCGGGGAAAGTATGCTCCCGGCTGGGGCAGTCTCTCTCTCAAAATCAGGACTGTCTCGCTGGATCCGGGACGGTTGGGACTCGGGAGGTATAAATGCTCCCAACCATACACCTCATACACACACGGCTTCACTCCGTACACCCCCGGCTCTGCTCCGCTCCATAAACACCGGCTCCGCTCCTTAAACACACGGCTCAGCTCCGTACACCTCGTACACACACGGTTCTGCTCCGTACACCTCGTACACACACGGCTCTGCTCCGTACACCTCGTTCACACACGGCTTCACTCCGTACACCTTGTACACACACGGCTTTGCTCCGTACACCTCGTACACACACGGCTCTGCTCCGTACATCTCGTACACACACGGCTTCACTCCGTACACGTCGTACACACACGGCTCTGCTCCGTACACCTCGTACACACACGACTGCTCCGTACACCTCGTACACACACGGCTCTGCTCCGTACACCTCGTGCACACACGGCTTCACTCCGTACGCCTCGTACACACACAGCTCTACTCCGTACACCTCGTACACACACAGCTCTGCTACATCCACCTTGTAAAACCCCTCCTGACCCCACACAAGTACACACACGGCTCTGCTACATCCACCTTGTAAAACCCCTCCTGACCCCACACAAGTACACACACGGCACTGCCTCATCCACCTTGTAAAACCCTTCATGACCCCACACAAGTACACACACAGCTCTGCTACATCCAACTTGTAAACCCCTCCTGACCCCACACAAGTACACACACAGCCCTGCTACATCCACCTTGTAAACCCCTCCTGACCCCACACAAGTACACACACGGCTCTGCTACATCCACCTTGTAAAACCCCTCCTGACCCCACACAAGTACACACACAGCTCTGCTACATCCACCTTAAAAACCCCTCCTGACCCCACACAAGTACACACACGACTCTGCTACATTCACCTTGTAAACCCCTCCTGACCCCACACAAGTACACACACGACACTGCTACATCCACCTTGTAAACCCCTCCTGACCCCACACAAGTACACACACGGCTCTACTACATCCACCTTGTAAACCCCTCCTGACCCCACACAAGTACACACACGGCACTGCTACATCGACCTTGTAAACCCCTCCTGACTCCACACAAGTACACACACGACTCTGCTACATTCACCTTGTAAAACCCCTCCTGACCCCACACAAGTACACACACGGCACTGCTACATCCACCTTGTAAACCCCTCCTGACCCCACACAAGTACACACATGGCTCTACTACATCCACCTTGTAAACCCCTCCTGAACCCACACAAGTACACACACAGCACTGCTACATCCACCTTGTAAACCCCTCCTGACCCCACGCAAGTACACACACGGCTCTGCTACGTCCACCTTGTAAACCCCTCCTCCTGACCCCACACAAGTACACACACGGCACTGCTACATACACCTTGTAAAACCCCTCCTGACCCCACACATAAGTACACACACAGCTCTGCTACATCCACCTTGTAAACCCCTCCTGACCCCACACAAGTACACACACGGCTCTGCTACATCCACCTTGTAAACCCCTCCTCCCGACCCCACACAAGTACACACACGGCACTGCTACATACACCTTGTAAAACCCCTCCTCCTGACCCCACACAAGTACACACACGACTCTGCTACATCCACCTTGTAAAACCCCTCCTGACCCCACACAAGTACACAGAAGGCTCTGCTACATCCACCTTGTAAAACCCCTCCTGACCCCACACAAGTACACACACGGCTCTGCTACATCCACCTTGTAAACCCCTCCTGACCCCACACAAGTTCACACACAGCTCTGCTACAGCCACCTTGTAAACCCCTCCTGACCCCACACAAGTACACAGATGGCTCTGCTACATCCACCTTGTAAACCCCTCCCTGACCCCACTGTCCCACACATAAACGTTACCTCATCCATCCAGACTAGCACCATAATGACAAGCGACCAGCACAGCAGTCCTGCAGCCGCCCTGATCATGTGACCCCTGACTCCTCCCCTCCTGTGACCTCATCACAGGTCCTTTGCCGGCACCGCACACAAGATTACAGCCAAAGGAAGCGATGATCATTGCTGGCCCTAAGGCTTTGAGCACACGATGCAGATTTGCAGCGGATCTGCAGCGGATTTTACCGCGCAGAAACATTGCATATCCACATTGTGATGTACAGTAGCCTTAAAATCAATCGAAAAAAAAACCGCTGTGCAGACGCTGCAGATTTTTCCGCGCGGTTTTCCTGCGATACAAAATCCGCAGCATGTTACTTCTTTTGTGCAGTTTTCCACCTCCCCTGTCACCAAATCCGCAGGGGGAAAACCACACAAAAACCACAATAAAACCGCAGGAAAAATGAAAGAAATCCGCAGGAAAAATGCTCCGATTTGGCGTGTAGGCCCTTTAAGACTCATTTTGGTGCGTCGGCCCTTTAACAATCACTTTGGCGCGTTGGCCCTTTAAGAGCTAGTTTGGCTCACAGGGCTTCTAAATCAACTTTGGCGGACATTCTCTCTCAGGGGCATGTGTCATGTGATGAAGCTAGATTTGCACTTGTGCTGTGGGTTTCGCTTTAAGAGCTGATATTATGTGGTAGAAGCTCTGTCCTCGGGGCGTCATGTGACGTTCGTAGGCGTTGGCATAGTAACTGGGTGTGCCTGCGCTTATCAATGAGCTTAACTGCCATTTCAATCGCCTCAGGGCACGTTTTGCCATTTCCCATTGAAAAGCATTGGAGACAGTGCATTCCAATGACGGGAAAAAAAAATTTTCAAATGCAAATTGCGCAAAAACTACAAATCCGATCGACACGAAAAATACTTAGCACACCTCTCATGGACGCTGGCTTCGAAACGACACCTCAACGGCGTCTGTGCGCGTAGCGGTTCGGGCCGCATTAATTGCGGAAATCAACTGAATAAAAAGAAAAAGTTAGCAGCGTTCAGGAAATACACATCTAGTATTAATGTTGTAATCCGAAGGAAGTACAGATAGTGGTTTGAAAATTGTGCCTGGGCTACCCCTTTAAGAGAGACTTGCCTGCTGCCCCTGCAAGACTTTCAACTCAGGATCCGTTTTAACTGTGGGTGCCTCTCAGGGGCCACTTTGGCTTCAGGGTCTGATTTTGTGGGTGGGGCCACTCAGGAGCTGATTTGGTGTGGGGCCCCTCTGGGTCCGATTTGGTGGGAAGGGCCACTCTGGGTCCGGTTTGGAGGCCAGGGTCGATCAGCCTCCGATTTGGAGCCTGGGGTCACTCAGCTTTCGATTTGGCGCGCCGGCCCTTTAAGAATCACTTAGGCGCGTCGCCGTTAAAGAGCCAGTTTGGCGCACTGGGCTTTTAAATCCACTTTGGCGCACATTCTCTCTCAGGGGCATGCGTCATGTGATGAAGCTAGATTTGCATTTGTGCTCTGGGTTTCGCTTTAAGAGCTGATATTATCTGCCAGAAACTCTGTCTTGGAGGGGTCATGAAAAGTTTGTAGGCGTTGGCATAGTAACTGGGTGTGACTGCGCATATCAATGAGCTTAACTGCTATTTGAATCGCCTCACGACTGCCCCATGTTTTCCCTATGGCAAAATTTTCCATTTGACATGCATTGAGACAGTGCATTCCAATGACAGGAAAATGTTTTTTCAAACGCAAATTGTACAAAAACTA
The DNA here is from genome assembly GCF_039654945.1 of Dendrobates tinctorius. NCBI lineage: Eukaryota > Metazoa > Chordata > Amphibia > Anura > Dendrobatidae > Dendrobates > Dendrobates tinctorius. The sequence continues at coordinate 3,053,379 of NW_027361768.1, forward strand.
TAAATCTGATCGACACGAAAAATACTTAGCACACCTCTCGTGAACGCTGACTTCGAAACGACACCTCAACGGAGTCTGTGCGTGTAGCGGTTCGGGCCGTATTAATTGCGGAAATCAACTGAATAGTAATAATAATACTAGATGTGTATTTCCTGAAGGAAGTACAGATAGTGGTTTGAAATGGTGCCCGGGCTGCCCCTTTAAGAGAGACTTGCCTGCTTCCCCTGCAAGACTTTCAACTCAGGATCTGTTTTAACTGTGGGTGCCTCTCAGGGGCCACTTTGGCCTGTGGGGCCCCTCAGGGTCTGATTTGGTGGGTGGGGCCCCTCAGGATCCGATTCGGTGGCCTGGGCTCCTCAGGGCCTGAATTGGCGGACGGGATCCCTCTGGGTCCGATTTTGTGGCGGGGGCCCCTTAGGGTCCGATTTTGTGCATGGGGCCCTTTAGGGTCTGATTTTGTGGGCGGAGCCCCTCTGGGTCTGATTTGGTGGGCGGAGCCCCTCAGGGTCTGATTTGGTGGGTGGGGCGACTCTGGGTCTGATTTGGTGGGCAGGGCACCTCATGGTCCAATTTGGTGGGCGGGGCCCCTCAGGGTCTGGTTTGGTGTGTGGGGCCCCTCAGGGTCCCATTTGGTGGGTGGGGCCACTCTGGGTCCGATTTGGTGGGCGGGGCCCCTCAGGGTCCGGTTTGGTGGGCAGGGCCCCTCAGAGTCCGATTTGGTGGGCGGGGCCCCTCAGGGTCGGATTTGGTGGGCGGGACCCCTCAGAATCCGATTTGGTGGGCGGGGGCACTCTGGGTCCGATTTGGTGGGTGGGGCCACTCTGGGTCCGATTTGGAGGCATGGGTGGCTCAGCCTCCGATTTGTAGGCCAGGGTCGATCAGATTTGCATTTGTGCTTGGGTTTCCCTTTAAGAGCTGATATTATTTGGCAAAAACTCTGTCCTGCTGGGGTCATGCAAAGTTCGTAGGCGTTGGCATAGTAACTGGGTGTGCCTGTGCATATCAATGAGCTTAACTGCCACCTCACGACTGCCCCATGTTTTCCCTATGGCAAAATTGTCCCATTGAAATTCATTGACACAGTGCATTCCAATGACAGGAAAATGTTTTTTCAAATGCAAATTGCGCAAAAACTACAAATCTGATCGACACGAAAAATACTTAGCACACCACTCATGGACGCTGGCTTCGAAACGACGCCTCAACGGAGTCTGTGCGTGTAGCGGTGCGGGCCACATTAATTGCGGAAATCAACTGAATAATAATAATAATACTAGATGTGTATTTCCTGAAGGAAGTACAGATAGTGGTTTGAAATGGTGCCCGGGCTGCCCCTTTAAGAGAGACTTGCCTGCTGCCCCTGCAAGACTTTCAACTCAGGATCCATTTTAACTGTGGGGGCCACTCGGGGGCCGATTTGGTGGGCGGGGTCAGAGAGAGAGAGAAACAACAGAGACAGAAAGAAAGAAAGAACAGAGAGAAAAAAAGATTTGAGAGAAAGAAACAGAGGAAGGAAAATTCTATAAAGATACTATAGCATCCCAGCTCCCATTGTGGGTGGGGCCCCTCAGGGTCCGATTTTGTGGTTGGGTCCCCTCAGGGTCCGATTTTGTGGTTGGGTCCCCTCAGGGTCCGATTTTGTGGCCGCGGCCCCTCAGGGTCCGATTTTGTGGCCGGGGCCCCTCTGGGTCCGATTTTGTGGCAGGGGCCCCTCTGGGTCCGATTTTGTGGGTGGGGCCCCTCTGGGTCCAATTTGGTGGGCGGGGCCTCTCAGGGTCCGATTTTGTGGTTGGGTCCCCTCAGGGTCCGATTTTGTGGTTGGGGCCCCTCAGGATCCGATTTTGTGGCCGGGGCCTATCAGGGTCCAATTTTGTGACTGGGGCCCATCAGGGTCCGATTTTGTGGCCGCGGCCCCTCAGGGTCTGATTTTGTGGCAGGGGCCCCTCTGGGTCTGATTTTGTGGGCGGAGCCCCTCTGGGTCCAATTTGGTGGGCGGGACCACTCTGGGTCCAATTTGGTGGGCGGGACCACTCTGGGTCCGATTTGGTGGGCGGGGCCTCTCAGGGTCCGATTTGGTGGGCGGGGCAACTCTGGGTAAGATTTGAAGGCTGGGGTCGTTCAGCCTCCAATTTGGAGGCCGGGGTCGTTGAGCTTCCGATTTGGAGGCCGAGGTCAAAGAGCCTCTGATTTGGAAGCCGGGGTCGATGAACTTCCGATTTGGAGGCCGGGGTGGCTCAGCCTCCGATTTGGATGCCGGGGTGGCTCAGCCTCCGATTTGGAGGCCGGGGTGGCTCAGCCTCCGATTTGGAGGCCGGGGTGGTTCAGCCTCCGATTTGGAGGCCGGGGGGATCAGCCTCCGATTTGGAGGCCGGGGGGATCAGCCTCCGATTTGGAGGCCGGGGGGATCAGCCTCCGATTTGGAGGCCGGGGTGGCACAGCCTCCGATTTGGAGGCTGGGGTCGCTCAGCCTCCGATTTGGAGGCCGGGGTGGCTCAGCCTCCGATTTGGAGGCCTGGGTCGATCAGCCTCCGATTTGGAGGCCGGGGTGGCTCAGCCTCCGATTTGGAGGCCGGGGTCGATAAGCCTCCGATTTGGAGGCCGGGGTGGCTCAGCCTCCGATTTGGAGGCCGGGGTGGCTCAGCCTCCGATTTGGAGGCCGGGGTGGCTCAGCCTCCGATTTGGAGGCCGGGGTGGATCAGCCTCCGATTTGGAGGCCGGGGTGGCTCAGCCTCCCATTTGGATGCCGGGGTGGCTCAGCCTCCCATTTGGAGGCCGGGGTGGCTCAGCCTCCCATTTGGAGGCCGGGGTCGATCAGCCTCCCATTTGGAGGCCGGGGTGGCTCAGCCTCCCATTTGGAGGCCGGGGTCGATCAGCCTCCCATTTGGAGGCCGGGGTCGATCAGCCTCCCATTTGGAGGCCGGGGTCGATCAGCCTCCCATTTGGAGGCCGGGGTCGATCAGCCTCCCATTTGGAGGCCGGGGTCGATCAGCCTCCCATTTGGAGGCCGGGGTGGCTCAGCCTCCCATTTGGAGGCCGGGGTGGCTCAGCCTCCGATTTGGAGGCCGGGGTGGCTCAGCCTCCGATTTGGAGGCCGGGGTGGCTCAGCCTCCGATTTGGAGGCCGGGGTGGCTCAGCCTCCGATTTGGAGGCCGGGGTGGCTCAGCCTCCGATTTGGAGGCCGGGGTGGCTCAGCCTCCGATTTGGAGGCCGGGGTGGCTCAGCCTCCGATTTGGAGGCCGGGGTGGATCAGCCTCCGATTTGGAGGCCGGGGTGGCTCAGCCTCCCATTTGGATGCCGGGGTGGCTCAGCCTCCCATTTGGAGGCCGGGGTGGCTCAGCCTCCCATTTGGAGGCCGGGGTCGATCAGCCTCCCATTTGGAGGCTGGGGTGGCTCAGCCTCCCATTTGGAGGCCGGGGTCGATCAGCCTCCCATTTGGAGGCCGGGGTCGATCAGCCTCCCATTTGGAGGCCGGGGTCGATCAGCCTCCCATTTGGAGGCCGGGGTCGATCAGCCTCCCATTTGGAGGCCGGGGTCGATCAGCCTCCCATTTGGAGGCCGGGGTGGCTCAGCCTCCCATTTGGAGGCCGGGGTGGCTCAGCCTCCGATTTGGAGGCCGGGGTGGCTCAGCCTCCGATTTGGAGGCCGGGGTGGCTCAGCCTCCGATTTGGAGGCCGGGGTGGCTCAGCCTCCGATTTGGAGGCCGGGGTGGCTCAGCCTCCGATTTGGAGGCCGGGGTGGCTCAGCCTCCGATTTGGAGGCCGGGGTGGCTCAGCCTCCGATTTGGAGGCCGGGGTCAATCAGCCTCCGATTTGGAGGCCGGGGTGGATCAGCCTCCGATTTGGAGGCCGGGGTGGCTCAGCCTCCAATTTGGAGTCCGGGGTGGCTCAGCCTCTAATTTGGAGGCCGGGGTGGCTCAGCCTCCGATTTGGAGGCCGGGGGGTCGATCAGCCTCCCATTTGGAGCCTGTGGTCACTCAGCTTTCGATTTGGCGTGTTGGCCCTTTAAGACTCATTTCGGTGCGCCGGCCCTTTAACAGTCACTTTTGCACTTCGGCCCTTTAAGAGCCAGTTTGGCTCACTGGGCTTCTAAATACACTTTGGCGCACATTCTCTCTCAGGGGCATGTGTCATGTGATGAAGCTAGATTTGCATTTGTGCTGTGGGTTTCGCTTTAAGAGCTGATATTATGTGGCAGAAGCCCTGTTCTGGAGATGTCATGTGACGTTCGTAGGCGTTGGCATAGTAACTGGGTCTGCCTGCGCATATCAATGAGCTCAACTGCCATTTCAATCGCCTCAGGGCACGTTTTGCCATTTCCTCATTCAAATGCATTGGAGACAGTGCATTCCAATGACGGGAAAAAAAATTTTCGAACACAAATTGCGCAAAAACTACAAATCTGATCGACACGAAAAATACTTAGCACACCTCTCATGGGCGCTGGCTTCGAAACGACACCTCAACGGAGTCTGTGCGTGTAGCGGTTCGGGCTGTATTAATTGCGGAAATCAACTTAATAATAAGAATAAGAATAAGTTAGCAGCGTTCGGATTACAATATAGTGGTTTTTTCAAACCACTATAATAATAAGAAGAAGAATAAGTTAGCAGCGTTCGGATTACAATATAGTGGTTTTTTCAAACCACTATAATAATAATAAGAAGAACTAGATGTGTATTTCCTGAAGGAAATACAGATAGTGGTTTGAAATGCTGCCCAGGCTGCCCCTTTAAGAGAGACTTGCCTGCTGCACCTGCAAGACTTTCAAATCAGGATCCGTTTTAACTGTGGGTGCCTCTCAGGGGCCACTTTGGCCTTAGGGTCCGATTTTGTGGGTGGGGCCCTCAGGGCCCGATTTGGTGGGTGGGGCCCCTCAGGGTCCGATTTGGTGGCCGGGTCCCCTCAGGGGCTGATTTGGTGGGTGGGGCCCTTAAGGGTCCGATTTTGTGGCCGGGGTCCCTCAGGGTCTGATTTGGTGGTTATGGCCCCTCAGGGTCCAATCTTGTGGCCGGGGCAACTCAGGGTCCGATTTTGTGTGTGGGGCCCCTCAGGGTCCGATTTGGTGGGTGGGGCCCCTCAGGGTTCGATTTGGTGAGCGGGGCCCCTCAGGGTCCGATTTGGTGAGCGGGGCCCCTCAGGGTCTGATTTGATGGGCGGGATCTATCAGAGTCCGATTTGGTGGGCGGGCCCCCTCAGGGTCCAATTTGGTGGGCGGGGACCCTAGGGGTCCGATTTAGTGGGCGGGATCCCTCGGGGTCCGATTTGGTGGGCGGGGCCCCTCGGGGTCCGATTTGGTGGGCGGGGCCCCTCGGGGTCCGATTTGGTGGGTGGGGCCCCTCGGGGTCCGATTTGGTGAGGGGGCCACTCTAGGTCTGATTTGGTAGGCGGGTTACTCTGGGTCCGATTTGGTGGGCGGGGCCCCTCAGAGTTCAATTTGGTCAGCGGGGCCCCTCAGGGTCCGATTTTGTGGTTGGGGCCTTTCAGAATCCGATTTAGTGGGCGGGGCCCCTCGGGGTCCGATTTGGTGGGCGGGGCCCCTCAGGGTCCACACTCTGGGTCCAATTTGGATGCCAGGGTGGCTCAGCCTCCTTTTTGTAGGCCAGGGTCTATCAGCCTCCGATTTGGAGCCTTGGGTCACTCAGCTTTCGATTTGGCGCGCCGGCCCTTTAAGACTCATTTTGGTGCGCCGGCTCTTTAAGAATCACTTTGGCGCGTCGGCCCTTTAAGAGCCAGGGTGGCTCACTGGGCTTCTAAATCCACTTTGGCGCACATTCTCTCTCAGGGGCATGTGTCATGTGATGAAGCTAGATTTGCATTTGTGCTATGTGTTTTGCTTTAAGAGCTGATATTATGTGGCAGAAGCTCTGTCTTGGAGAGGTCATGTGACGTTCGTAGGTGTTGGCATAGTAACTGGGTCTGCCTGCGCATATCAATGAGCTCAACTGCCATTTCAATCGCCTCAGGGCACGTTTTGTCTATGGCAAAATTTCCCCATTCAAATGCATTGAGACAGTTCATTCCAATGACGGGAAAAAAAATTTTCAAACGCAAATTGCGCAAAAACTACAAATCCGATCGACACGAAAAATACTTAGCACACCTCTCATAGACGCTGGCTTCAAAACGACACCTCAACGGAGTCTGTGCGTGTAGCGGTTCGGGCCGCATTAATTGCGAAATCAACTGGAAAATAATAGTAAGAAGAACTAGATGTGTATTTCCTGAAGGAAGTACAGATAGTGGTTTGAAATGGTGCCCGGGCTGCCCCTTTAAGAGAGACTTGCCTGCTGCCCCTGCAAGACTTTCAACTCAGGATACGATTTAACTGTGGGTGCCTCTCAGGGGCCACTTTGGCCTCATGGTCTGATTTTGTGGGTGGGGCCCCTCAGGGCCTGATTTTGTGGGTGGGGCCCCTCAGGGTCCGATTTTGTGGCCGGGGCCATTCAGGGTCCGATTTGGTGGCCGGGGCCCCTCAGGGTCCGATTTGGTGGCCGGGGCCCCTCAGGGTCTGATTTGGTGGGTGGGGACCCTCAAGGTCCGATTTTGTGGCTGGGACCCCTCAGGGTCCGATTTTGTGGCCGGGGCCAATCAGGATCCGATTTTTGTTGCCGGAACCCCTCAGGGTCCAATTTTGTGGGTGGGGCCCCTCAGGGTCCGATTTTGTGGCCGGGGCCCGTTAGGGTCCGATTTTGTGGGTGGGGCCTCTCAGGGTCCGATTTGGTGGGCGGGGCCCCTCAGGGTCCAATTTGGTGGGCAGGGCCCCTCAGGGTCCGATTTTGTGGGTTGGGCCCCTCAGGGTCCGATTTTGTGGCCGGGACCCCTCAGGGTCCGATTTTGTGGCCGGGGCCCCTCAGGGTCCGATTTTGTGGTTGGGTCCCCTCATGGTCCGATTTTGTGGTTGGGGCCCCTCAGGGTCCGATTTTGTGGCCGCGGCCCCTCAGGGTCTGATTTTGTGGCCGTGGCCCCTCAAGGTCCGATTTTGTGGCAGGGGCCCCTCTGGGTCCGATTTTGTGGGTGGGGCCCCTCTGGGTCCAATTTGGTGGGCGGAACCACTCTGGGTCCAATTTGGTGGGCGGGGCCTATCAGGGTCCAATTTTGTGACTGGGGCCCACCAGGGTCCGATTTTGTGGCCGCGGCCCCTCAGGGTCTGATTTTGTGGCAGGGTCCCCTCTGGGTCTGACTTTGTGGGCAGAGCCCCTCTGGGTCCAATTTGGTGGGCGGGACCACTCTGGGTCCAATTTGGTGGGCGGGACCACTCTGGGTCCGATTTGGTGGGCGGGGCCTCTCAGGGTCCGATTTGGTGGGCGGGGCCCCACAGGGTCCGATTTGGTGGGCGGGGCCACTCTGGGTAAGATTTGGAGGCTGGGGTCGCTCAGCCTCCAATTTGGAGGCCGGGGTCGTTGAGCTTCCGATTTGGAGGCCGAGGTCAAAGAGCCTCTGATTTGGAGGCCTGGGTCGATGAGCTTCCGATTTGGAGGCCGGGGTCGATGAGCCTCCGATTTGAAGGCCGGGGTGGCTCAGCCTCCGATTTGGAGGCCGGGGTGGCTCAGCCTCCGATTTGGAGGCCGGGGTGGATCAGCCTCCTATTTGGAGGCCGGGGTCGCTCAGCCTCCGATTTGGAGGCCGGGGTCGCTCAGCCTCCGATTTGGAGGCCGGGGTGGCTCAGCCTCCGATTTGGAGGCCGGGGTGGCTCAGCCTCCTATTTGGAGGCCGGGGTCGATCAGCCTCCGATTTGGAGGCCGGGGTGGCTCAGCCTCCGATTTGGAGGCCGGGGTGGCTCAGCCTCCGATTTGGAGGCTGGGGTGGCTCAGCCTCCGATTTGGAGGCCGGGGTGGCTCAGCCTCCGATTTGGAGGCCGGGGTGGCTCAGCCTCCGATTTGGAGGCCGGGGTGGCTCAGCCTCCGATTTGGAGGCCGGGGTGGCTCAGCCTCCGATTTGGAGGCCGGGGTGGCTCAGCCTCTGATTTGGAGGTCGGGGTGGCTCAGCCTCCGATTTGGAGGCAGGGGTGGCTCAGCCTCTGATTTGGAGGCCTGGGTCGATCAGCCTCCGATTTTTAGGCCGGGGTGGATCAGGCTCCGATTTGGAGGCCGGGGTGGATCAGCCTTCGATTTGGAGGCCGGGGTGGCTCATTGTCCGATTTGGAGGCCGGGGTGGCTCAGCCTCCGATTTGGAGGCCGGGGTGGCTCAGTCTCCGATTTGGTGTGTCGGCCCTTTAAGACTCATTTGGGTGCGCTGGCCCTTTAACAATCACTTTGGCGCGTTGGCCCTTTAAGAGCTAGTTTGGCTGACTGGGCTTCTTTTAAATCCACTTTGGCGCACACATTCTCTCTCAGGGGCATGTGTCATGTGATGAAGCTAGATTTGCATTTGTGCTGTGGGTTTCGCTTTAAGAGCTGATATTATGTGGCAGAGGCTCTGTGCTGGGGTTCAAGTGAAGTTCGTAGGCGTTGGCATAGTAACTGGGTCTGCCTGCGCATATCAATGAGCTCAACTGTCATTTCAATCGCCTCAGGGCACGTTTTGCTATTTCCTATTGAAAAGCATTGGAGACAGTGCATTCCAATGACGGGAAAAAAAATTTTCAAACGCAAATTGCGCAAAAACTACAAATCCGATCGACACGAAAAATACTTAGCACACCTCTCATGGACGCTGGCTTCGAAACGACACCTCAACGGAGTCTGTGCGTGTAGCGGTTCGGGCCGCATTAATTGCGGAAATTAACTTAATATTAATAATAAGAAGAAGAAGAATAAGTTAGCAGCGTTCAGATTACAATATAGTGGTTTTTTCAAACCACTATAATAAGTTAGCAGTGTTCGGATTACAATATAGTGGTTTTTTCAAACCACTATAATAAGTTAGCAGCGTTCGGATTACAATATAGTGGTTTTTTCAAACCACTATAATTATGTGCTTAATTGTAAAACACTGGGCAAAACTGTCACTGAAAAAGACCTGGGTGTATGGGTGGACGACAAACTCGCATTTAGTGGCCAGTGTCAGGCAGCTGCTGCAAAGGCAAATAAAATAATGGGGTGCATTAAAAGAGGCATAGATGCTCATGAGGAGAACATAATTTTACCTCTATATAAGTCACTAGTGTGACCACACCTAGAATACTGTGTACAGTTCTGGTCTCCGGTGTATAAGAAAGACATAGCTGAACTGGAGCGGGTGCAGAGAAGAGCGACCAAGATTTTTAGGGAACTAGGGGGTCTGCAATAGGAAGACAGGTTATTACACTTGAGGTTATTTAGTTTGGAGAATCGAAGGCTTAGGGGTGACCTTATTACAATGTATAAATATATGCGGAGATAATACAAAGACCTTTCTAATGATCTTTCTCTTAGACCTGTGACAGGGACAAGGGGGCATTCTCTCCCCAGCAACATGCCCGCTGTCTTGGGGTCATACTTGATTCCGAGCTTTCCTTTGCCCCCCACATTCGATCACTGGCTCGCTCTTGTCATCTGCACCTCAAAAACATTTCTAGAATTCGACCTTTTCTTACTTTTGACTCTGCAAAAACTCTTACTGTTTCTCTTATTCATTCTCGTCTCGACTATTGTAACTCTCTTCTAATCGGTCTCCCTCTTACCAAACTCTCCCCTCTCCAATCTGTCTTGAATGCTGCAGCCAGGATCATATTCCTCACCAATCGTTACACCGATGCCTCTACCTTGTGCCAGTCATTACACTGGCTACCCATCCACTCCAGAATTCAGTATAAACTTATTACCCTCACCCACAAAGCCCTCCATGGCTCAGCACCACCCTACATCTCCTCCCTTGTTTCAGTATACCACCCTACCCGCGCCCTCCGTTCTGCTGATGACCTGAGGTTAGTATCCTCAATAGTCAGAACCTCCCACTCCCGTCTCCAAGACTTTACACGTGCCGCGCCAATTCTTTGGAATGCACTTCCCAGGTCAATACGATTAGTCCCCAATCCCCACAATTTTAAGCGTGTCCTGAAAACGCATTTATTCAGACTGGCCTATTGCCTCAACACATTAACCTAACCTATCCCTGTGTGGCAGAGCCAAAAGTTTTACCATAACCAGGTTCCCAGCATCATGTTCCCACATGCTTTATGCATCCATTAGCCCTCTGTGTCTGTACTGTTACACACTTAACATTATGGCTGGTCCATACAATCAGAGCAACTGTTACCACCCACCTTTCGTGTCTACCTCTTTCCTCATAGACTGTAAGCTTGCGAGCAGGGCCCTCACTCCTCTTGTTATTTGTTATAATCTACTGTATGTGATTATTGTTATGCTGTAATGTCTATTGTCTGTACAAATCCCCTCTGAAATGTAAAGTGCTGCGGAATATGTCGGCGCTATAAAAATAAAATTTATTATTATTATTATTATTATTATTCTCTACGTCTGGAGGAAAGAAGGTTTAAGCATACTCATAGACGCGGATTCTTTACTGTAAGAGCAGTGAGACTATGGAACTCTCTGCCATATGATGTTGTAATGAGTGATTCCCTACTAAAATTTAAGAAGGGACTGGATGCCTTTCTTGAAAATTATAATATTACAGGGTATATACACAAGTTTCCTTAATATTGCGTTGATCCAGGGAGCTAGTCTGATTGCCGTATGTGTAGTCGGGAAGGAATTTTTTTTCCCAATGTGAAGCTTACTGTTTGCCACATGGGTTTTTTTTTGCCTTCCTCTGGATCAACATGTTAGGGCAAGTTAGGATAGGATATGGGTTGAACTAGATGGACTTAAAGTCTTCCGTCTACCTTAATAACTATGTTACTATGTCACTATGTTAAAAAGCAGCCCCTGCAGTTTCTAGACCAGAAGCTATAGATTTAGACATTTCAGCTGGATTTCAAGATGTGTCAGTTGGAGAGCGTGGTGGTCGAAGATGTGACTTCTATGATATGGGTGTTTCCACTAGATAATCCATCCAACATGTTATTGAATCAAAATCTGGATTTGCTTGTCGCAACTCTATTGAGCTTTGCATGAACTATGCCAAATAGATAGCTAGACCCCAGTGGGTCTTGTCACAGTGCCATGTTGAAAACAGTCCCCAAATGTTATGTAAATGCCTAATCTCACCTCAACTTTAGCAGCATGATGAATTAATGGGAAAAGCATGTGGTTTTGGTGGAGCTGTTCTTTCCTTGCCAGAGAAACTAAATAAGATCAATGAGGTGGTTAGCTGCACAAGCAATGTAGAAATAGTTAAGATTAAAATTACTTTTAAAAATTCATTATAGGATCCAATTCAAAGTACTTGCTTTCACCCATAAAGCGCTCCACAGTGCGGCACCCCCCTATATCTCCTCCCTCATTTCTGTCTTTCGGCCTAACCGACCGCTGCGCTCTGCAAATGACTTTTGACTAACCTCTGCACTAATCCGCACCTCCAACTCCAAGACTTCTCCCGTGCTGCACCTATCCTCTGGAATGCTCTGCTCCAAGAAATTAGGACTATCCATAATGTGCACAGTTTTAGGCATTCCCTCAAAACCCATTTGTTCAGAACGGCCTGTTATGTTCACTAATCAAATTCATTTTATGTGTAAGTGTGCGTGTGCAGCCCATTCACCAGCTCCATCTATCCCTCACTCCCTCAAGATGGCTGGACCATCATTGTAAATACATCATTGTAAATACACACCTGTACTCTGTATCTCCCCCACCTCATTGTAGATTGTAAGCTCTCATGAGCAAGGTCATCTTATTTTGCTTTAATTATTGTATTGTTAACGTTTCGTATGACTTGTGTTTTGAAACTGTTAAACTGTAAAGCGCTGCGGAATATGTTGGCGTTATATAAATAAAGATCATTATTATTATTATTATTATTTATCCCCATTAAAGCTCATTTGCCATTTATCAGCCCAAACTTCTAGTTATCATAAATCCTCCTGTAAAATAAAATTGTCCTCCTCTGTACTGATTACCCTGCAGAGTTTAGTGTCATCTGCAAATATTGAAATTCTACTCTCTATGCACCTATATCAACAAAAGAACGTCCAAATACACAGGGCTCTTTCATCAGCATAAACACAATTATACCAAATGCTAAAGTACTATGGGAAATAAGAAGAGATGTGAAGATATAACAAAATCAATCTACATTATTAATAAATTAATTAAAATGGTGTTTTAAAAAGATAAAAAAAACAATATACTTTCCAAGGGACAAAGCGGAAAAATTACCAATAATGATGGTATATAATAGATACAAGAAAATCACTCATATAGAAAACACTAGGAAAATCACATCAAACATTATTCAATGTATATGTAAAAAATGTATACTAAGCCGCTCTACCGAACGTCAACGTCATATCAGAGCAGTCCCACAGTTATACTGTGTTTTTCTTTGTTTCAGTTTTTGTTGGTGTGAACACTGTCCTACAGAGTTGTTCACTCTGTACATGGCGGTTTTTAAATACATTGGTTACGGACTGCCCTGATATGGGTATACCTTGACGTTTGGTAGAGCGGTTTAGTATACATTTTTTGCAAAAAACAAATCAGCCAAATACCCTGTTTTTTATCATCTTTTTACTAGCACTTGCTGTTTACTGTTACTTTTTTACAACAGAGAATTTTTATACATTTGTTATACTGTGTTTTTCTGGGTTTCAGGATTTTACTCAAAGTAGAGTTTAAGCTCACTGGCTTATAATTTCCAAGTTCAGTTTTTGTCCCCTTTTTGAATATTGGCACCACATTTGCTATACGCCAGTCCTGTGGTACAAACCCTGTTATTATGGAATCTTTAAAGATTAAAAATAATGGTCTTATCTATGACTGTAATTCATTCCTGCAGTACTTGGGGGTGTATCCCATCCGGGCCCGGGGATTTGTCAATTTTAGTGATTTTTAGACGCCGCCATACTTCCTGCTGGGTTAAGCAGGTGACATTTAATGGAGAATTTTTTTTATCACTGATCATGTTAGGCCTCTTTCACACTTCAGTTTTTTACAATCAGTCACAATCCGCCAGGTTTTGAAAAAAACGGATCCGTTTTTTTCCCCATTGACTTGCATTATGGGCGGATTGTGACGGATTGCCGTCCGTTGCATCCGTTTTTTTGCGGATCCGCCAAAAGTTGTTGTCCGTTATCATCCTCAAAGATTTCAAAACAGAGCTTGCAACGTCTTTTTTTTCTGGCGGATCCTCCAGACACTGTTTTAACCCGAAATTCTTTCTGGCTGGCGGACAAAAAAAAAAACTCTCTCTCTCTCTCTTTTCATGGATTTTGTCGTTTTTAGTTCACTGTTTGGGTGGTTATCTTTTCCATACAATCTTACTTCAAGATCCTTCATGTATATTGGTCTTTCAGTTCAGGCCACATGTCCAGCGTGGATAACCAATAATTATAAGGCACAGAGGAATGACGGAGGATGTTGGTACGGTCAGCAAGGTACTCCCTCAGCATCTTCCAAAACTTTGCATTTCATATGAGAGTACCCATGCCTCAGGACCAGGGTAATGAAAAGGTCTGAGAAAACTCTCCCATAACTTTGCCAGTGTTCCATTGCCTCCGCTGGATTGGAGGTGTTTCTCTCACCTGTACTCCTTGGTTGTCAAATGACCTGTGACCTCTGCCACCAGCATTTTCAGATGGGAATCTTTTTAATAAATCCGCAAGAAGGGCCCTCTGGTACTGCCACATTTTTATACACCTGTCTGTCTCTGAAACAAGAGATTGAAAGTTCTCCTTGTAGCGTGGGTCTAGAAGGCGAAGGTTACTGGAAAGGCAGCGCAGCATAAAGTCAGCAATGCAGGCCAGACTGCTAACAGGCAAGACTTCCATGTCCTAACCAAGAGAATGACTGACCATGCTCTCCTCCTCTTCGTCCTCAGGCTCTCCCCGACTTTCGAGTTACCTCTGCACTAGCATTGTAAATACATCATTGTAAATACACCCCTGTTCTTTGTATCTCCCTCACCTCATTGTTGATTGTAAGCTCTCACGAGCAGTGTCGTTATCGTTATCTTTTGATTAAATTATTGTATTATTGTTAAGTTTGTTATTGTTACTTAGGACTGCTGTGTTTGAAAATGTTAAACTGTAAATATGTTTGCGCTATATAAATAATGATTAGTATTATTAGAACACAATAAAGCGGGATGGTGATGCAAATTATGGCATCATCGCCTTTCACCATCTTGGTGGATTCCTCAAAGTTTTGGAGGATGGTACATATGTCTGACCTCCATGTCTACTCCTGAGATCTTATGTGTAAAGTCTGAACTGAATACCGACGGCCTTGTTGATGTTGGTAGGCAACAACTGCCCTCTTCTGCTCACAAATCCTTTACAACGTGCAGTGTAGAATTCTAAAGTGTGGGGACATCACACACATCAGTCTGTGAGACAGAAGCTGCAAACGCTGCTGAAGCAAGTCAAGGGCGGATGAAGCTGACTTTCTAAAATGGGCAAGCAGGATGGCATACTTTAACAAGCAGATCCGGCAGCTCCGGTTCGCTTTTCTTAAACCATTGAACAACGAGGTTAAGCACATGGGTCTGGAATGGTGTGTGTGTGAGCTCACCTCGCCTCAGAGCCACCACAAGGTTCCGGCCATTGTCACACACGTCCAGTTCCCCATCCCTTGCCATGCGCCTTTTCCATTTTAAATGGTGGACAATATTTTCCATGTTCACTACAAATGGCTGAATTAAGACCAAAATTATATGTGATCCATGTGATGGAAAGCCACAATTTTAACCCCTTTCTGACATCTGAAGTTCTATCCCATCCATGGGACCCGGGCCCCTATGCCCATGGACGGGATAGTACATCATAGCGATCAGCGGCGCTCACGTGGGGAGCGCCACTGATCGCGGCCGGGTGTCAGCTGATTATCACAGCTGACACCTACCACTATGTTTCAGGGGCAGTCATGGACCGCCCCCGACGCGTTAACCTCTGGCACACTGTGATCAAACACAATCGCAGTGTACCAGGGGTTTAGGGAAGCATCAGCAGGGAGGGGGCTCCCCCTGTGCTTCCCTGAGACCCACGCAGCAGCGCAATGTGCAGCGCTGCTGTGGAGGCCTCCTTCCCTTCACGTCCCCAGATCCAAATTGGTGGCAGGGACGTTCGGGGGCCTGCAGGGAGGCGGCTTCCTCATGCCTGCAAAGTGCAGGCACGAGGAAACCTTCTGCACTGCCTGTGACAGATCACAGATCTGTCACAGCGATCTGTGATGTGACAGATTCCACGATCTGTCACATGACAGTTATGTCCCCCCTGGGACATTGTAATAAAGTTAAACAAAGTGTAAAAATAGTTTATAAAAAAAATCGCTAAATAATTAAAAAAAAAAAATATTCCCTAATAAATTCATTTTTTGGAAATAAACTAACAAAATGTGCAATAATGCGCAATCAAAAAGGCGCATATAAATAACCATGATACCGCTGAAAATGTCATCTTCTCCCGCAAAAAACGAGCCACCAAACAGTGTCATCAGTGAAAAATTAAAAAAGAATAAAGCGATGCAAAAATAATTATTTTTTACATAAAATTGTTTTTATTGCATAAAAGCGCCAAAACATAAAGCTATAAATGAGGTATCGCTGTAATCACACTGACCCGAAGAATAAAACCGCCTTATCAATTTTACCGCACGCGGAACGGTGTAAACGCACCTCCCAAAAGAAATTCTTGAAATGCTGGTTTTTGTAAATTCTGCGTCCCAAAAATTGGAATAAAAAGCGATCAAAAAATGTCATGTGCCCGAAAATGGTACCAGTAAAAACGTCAACTCGTCCCGCAAAAAATAAGACCTCACATGTCTCAGTGGGTCAAAATATTCAAAAATTATAGCTCTCAAAATGTGGTGATGCAAAACTATTTTTACAATAAAAAGCGTCTTTTAGGGTATGACAGCCGCCAAGCATAAAAACCCCTCGATAAATAGTAAATCAAACCCCCCTTTATCACCCCCTTAATTAGGGAAAATTAATAAAATTAAAAAAATGTATTTATTTCCTTTTTCCCCATTAGGGATAGGGCTAGGGTTAGGGCTAGAGCTTGGGATAGGGCTGAGATTAGGGTTAGGGGTGTGTTGGGATTAGGATTGGAGTTAGAATTGAGGGGTTTCCACTGTTTGGGCACATCAGGTGCTCTCAAAATGCAACATGGCGTCTGATCTCAATTCCAGCCAATTCTGTGTTGAAAAAGTCAAACGGTGCTCCTTCCCTTCCAAACTCTGCTTTGCGCCCAAACAGTGTTTTACCCTCACATATCATCATCATCAGCCTAATCAGTACAAATTGCAAAACAACTTTTGGGGTCCAATTTCTCCTGTTACCCTTAGGAAAATAAAAAATTGGGGGCAAAAGCATCATTTTTTGGAAAAAAAAATATGATTTTTTTATTTTCACGCCCGGGCGTTATAAACTTCTGTGAAGGACTTGGGGGTTCAAAGTGCTCACCATACATCTAGATAAGTTCCATGGGGGGTCTAGTTTCCAAAATGGGGTCACCTGTGGGGAGTTTCAACAGTTTAGGCACAGCAGAGGCTCTCCAAATGCGACATGACACCGGCAGACCATTCCTTCAAAGTCTGCATTCCAAAACGTCACTACTTCCCTTCCAAGCCCCAACGTGTGCCCATACGGTAGTTTTCTCCCACATATGGGGTATCAGTGTACTCAGGACAAATTGGACAACAACGTTTGGGGTCCAATTTCTCCTGTTACCCTTGGGAAAATTAAAAATTGGGGACAAAAAGATCATGTTTGTGAAAAAAATATGATTTTTTTATTTTCACACCCGGGCGTTATAAACTTCTGTGAAGCCCTTGGGAGCTCAACGTGCTCACCACACATGTAGATAAGTTCCTTAGTGGGTCTAGTTTCCAAAATGGGGTCACTTGTGGGGGGTTTCCACTGTTTAGGCACATTAGGGGCTCTCCAAAGGCAACATGACACCCGCAGACCATTCCATCAAAGTCTGCATTCCAAAATGTCACTACTTCCCTTCCGAGCCCTGACGTGTGAAAATACGGTAGTTTTCTCCCACATATGGGGTATCAGTGTACTCAAGACAAATTGGACAACAACTTTTGGGGTCCAATTTCTCCTGTTACCCTTGGGAAAATAAAAAAATTGGGGACTTAAAGATCATGTTTGTGGAAAAAATATGATTTTTTTATTTTCACACCCGGGCGTTATAAACTTCTGTGAAGCCCTTGGGGGTTCAAAGTGCTCACCACACATCTAGATAAGTTCCTTGGGGGGTCTAGTTTCCAAAATGGTGTCATTTGTGGGGGGTTTCCACTGTTTAGGCACATCAGGGGCTTTCCAAACGCGGCATGGCGTCCAATCCCAATTCCAGCCAAAAAAGTCAAATGGCGCTGCTTCCCTTCTGAGCTCTGCCATGCGCCCAAATAGTGGTTTACCCCCACATATGGGGTAACAGCGTACTCAGGACAAATTGCTCAATAACTTTTGGGGTCCTGTTACCCTTGGAAAAATAAAAATTAAGGGTGAAAAGATCATTTTTGTGGAAAAAATATGATTTTTTTATTGTACGGCTGTATGTTAAAAACTTCTGTGAAGCCCTTGGGGGTTCAAAACTCTCACCACACATCTAGATAAGTTCTTTGGAGGGTCTAGTTTCCAAAATGGTGTCATTTGTGGGGGTTTCTACTGTTTTGGCGCATCAGGGGCTTTCCAAACGCGACATGGTGTCCGATCTCAATTCCAGCTAAAAAAAAGTCAAATCGCGCTGCTTCCCTTCCGAGCTCTGCCATGCACCCAGATAGTCGTTTACACCCACATATGGGGTATCAACGTACTCAGGACAAAATGCACAATAACTTTTAGGGTCCTGTTACCCTTGGAAAAATAAAAATTGGGGGTGAACAGATCATTTTTGTGGAAAAAATATGATTTTTTAATTGTACGGCTGTACTTTATAAACTTCTGCGAAGCCCTTGTGGGTTCAAAGTTCTCACCACATATCTAGATAAGTTCCTTGGGGGGTCTAATTTCCAAAATGGGGTCACTTGTGGGGGGTTTCCACTGTTTAGGCACATCAGGGGCTCTCCAAACGTGACATGGCGTCCGATCTGAATTCCAGCCAATTTTGCATTGAAAAAGTCAAACGGCGCTCCTTCCCTTCTGAACTCTGCCATGCGCCGAAACAGTGGTTCCCCCCTCACATATCAGGTATCAGCGTACTCAGGACAAATTGAATAATAAATTTGCAGTCCAATTTCTCCTGTTACCCTTGGTAAAATAAAAAAAATTGGACCTGAAATAATTTTTTTGTGAAAAAACGTTAAATGTTCATATTTTTTAAACGTTCAAAAAATTCCTGTGAAGCACCTGATGGGTTAATGAACTTCTTGAATGTGGTTTTGAGCACCTTGAGGGGTGCAGTTTTTAGAAGGGTGTCAATTTTGGGTATTTTCTATCATATAGACCCCTCAAAGTGTCTTCAAATGTGATGTGGTCCGTAAAAATAAAATGGTGTTGTAAAAATGAGAAATCGCTGGTCAACTTTTAACCCTCATAACTTCCTAATAAAAAAAAAATTGGTTCCAAAATTGTGATGATGTAAAGTAATCATATGTGAAATGTTACTTATTAAGTTTTTTGTGTGCCATATCTTTGTGATTTAAAGGGAATCTGTCACCCTTTTTTTGCCTTATTAGCTGCCGGAATAGACATAGAATATTCTGTAATGCTGTAGATAAGCCCCTGATGTAACCTGAAAGATAAGAAAAAAGATTTAGATTATACTCACCGAGGTGGGTGGTCCGGTCCAGTGGGTGATGCGGTCCGATCCGACGCCTCCCTTCATCATGTGCTGACGTCCTTTTCTCCAGCCCTGAAATGGCTCCGGCGCAGGTGCATTGCGCTGCCCTGTTGAGGGCAGCGCAGAATTCTGCAGTGCGCAGGCGCCAGACCTCTCCCGATGCCTGCGCACTGCAGGACTCTGCTCTGCCCTCAAAAGGGCAGAGCAGTGAGCTTGCGCCGGAGCCATTACAGGACGGGAGAAGAGGACGTCATCGCATGAAGAACAGAGGCGCCGGACAGGACGGCGACACCCATCGGAGCGGACCGCCCACTTCCGTGAGTATAATATAACGTGTTTTTCTTCTCTTTCAGGTTACATCGGAGGCTTATCTACAGCATTACAGAATGCTGTAGATAAGCCCCTGATGTCTTTGCCGGCAGCTGAAAGGCCAAAACAAGGGTGACAGATTCCCATTAAGGGCAAAAAAATTCAACGTTGGAAAATTGCGAAATTTCCAAAATTTTCGCCAAATTTCCATTTTTTTCACAAATAAACGCAAGTTATTGAATGAAATTTTACCACTAACATGAAGTACAATATACAAAAAAAACACGGCACTCCAGAGAAAAACAGAGGAGAATTGGTGCTCAAGTAAGGTTTCCAACCCAAAGACATATACAAAATTACTTGGCACTCAAAATTGGAGAAGCAATTTTTTCTTTATTGTGCATCCAGACAAAAATAGACTCATATCATACAAACATTTTCGGTCCAACAAAGGTCCGTTGTTGGACCGAAAACGCTTATATGATATGAGTCTATTTTTGTCTGGATGCACAATAAAGAAAAAATTGCTTCTCCGATTTTGAATGCCAAGTAATTTTGTATATGAAGTACAATATGTCACGAGTAGTGTTGAGCATTCCGATACACCAAGTATCGGGTATCGGAAATCCGATACTGAGTTCCGATACTTTTAGGATATCGAATACCGGAATCGGAAGTTCCCATAATGCTATGAGCCAGTTTGATTTGATTCAGCCAATGACAATCCTCTGAAGTGTGGACACATCCTGTTAGGCACGTAGGTATGTTAACTAATGGCATGGCTGTGATAGGCTGCTGAAATTATGTCTTGATGCACTATAAAAGCCGCTGCCATTTAGGGTTCACTTTGCTGTGAATTCAGTTAGGGACAGGCTGCTGTTCAAGACTAAGAGGGAAAGTTAGAGAGCGATTTTACAAATCACATTGTGCTTAACCCAGGCTACATTCTCAATAAGTGTAGCTTTCTTTTGCCTTGCAGCAGCGCTAGTCACAGCTGTCTGCAAGGTCTGTCTGAGTGCAGCTCACGCTGTGTAGTGTGTCCTGCAGGCACGTCTGCTTGTAGGCCACTCAGCGTGTCACTGCCACATACAAATTTTTTTTTTTCTTGCTGCAAATTTTTCATTCTCCTATTAGTGTGCATCCATCCATATCCATATACGTTGGTTGCAAACACTATAGGAGTAGAGAGCGGAGCCTTTCTGCAGCCTTTCAGTGCTAGTGCCCAATTCTCTGCACTGTTCACGGCTGTCTGAGAGGTCTCTGTGTGAGTGCAGCTCATGCTGTAGTGTGTCCTGCAGGGACATCTGCTTGTAGGCTGCTCCGCGTGCGTCACTGCCTCATACATATTTTTCTTTTATTGCAGCTCATTTTTCATTAATTCTCCTATTAGTGTGCATCCATTTGTATCCATCTACATTGGTTGGTTGCAAACACTATATAGGAGAAGATAGAGGCTACCTTCCTGCATTGTAATAGCTCCAAAAAGTTTGTGATACTATCGCTTTCAAATCTTTTGTCACATACTTTTTGTTTTTTTGAAAAAACAAAAACAAAAACAAAATAAAGTTCACCAAACACTCCACTTGACAGTTGTGTAGGCCACATTAGCTCATATTAAAGTGTAGTCCACACACTTTATAAAATTAGTGTTTCTTATAACTGTTAGCAGCTGTTCAGGAATAAGCACACTAAGCCCCTCTTTCTACTTTTCTGCCTATCTTTATCAGACTACCAAGATGAAGAAGGCAGGGAGTAAGGCACGTGGTCGTGGGCGTGGAGTTGCAGCAGGGAGAGGACGTGGGGATTCAGCAGGGAGAGGACGTGGGGATTCTGTGCCTGCTGTGGGCACCAGTGAGTCAGCATCCCCCAGTTTTACCAGGCAACAGTCCTTTATGCGCAGCTTTGTAGGACCTCGCCGTACCCCACTGCTGCGTGATGAACAAATTGAAGCCGTTGTCGGATGGATGGCAGCTAAAGCATCGACTTCAATGACTTCCACATCCTCTCAGGGCCAGAGCACCGAAGAGCAACCATCTGTCTCTTCACCACCTGCCAAATTGCCCAGGCAGTCAGAGAGGCCTGTACAGGAGCCATCACAGTCTCTACTTCTGTTCTCTGAATCTGTTGGCTTGGAAAGAGGGGGCCAGCCAAGCAGCATTCAAGAATATGAAGAAGAGGGAGTATGCAGTGATGCGCAACTGCTTTCTCCCTCTGAATCTGAAGAGGCGGGTGGGCCAATGCCTATAGTCAGCACACCTCAGTACGCATCAGATGATGATGAGACTCAGGTGACAACTTTCTGGTGCGTACGGTGCTGGCAAGATTACGCAGGAGAAGCAGGTGTTTGAAGAGGGGAGTGTAGATGATGAGGTCCTTGACCCATCATGGCCTGAGGAACAGGAAGGTTGTGGGAGCAGCTCTGAGGAAGAGATTCCTCGAATGGCCAAAACAGGAGGGAGAGGGAGGGGGCAGACTTGGTTGCCTGTAGCCTCCACTTCGGCACCCGTTAGGTGCATTCCTCTTCCAAAAGCCAAAATGGGCGCTCCCAAGACTTGCAGTGCGTGGTCCTTTTTTGACACAGTTGCAGATGACATTTGCTTTGTCAAATGCAAGCTGTGTCATCAGAAAGTCAAAAGAGGGAAAAGTGTCAGCAACCTCAATACCACAAATATGTGGAAACATGCGCAGACCAAGCACGTGGTGGAGTTACAAAGACACACTGAAGACGTAGGCCAACCTACAGCACCACCTACCACCTCTTCAGCTCATGTTGTAGCCTCTTCCTCCAGCTCACACACAGCTGGTTCGGCTTCCTCACAGGATCGCCATGGAAGAACCTCTAGCACTGTTGTACAGAGACCCAGTGACTTTCCACCCACAGCACCACGTTCCCATTCATCCTCACACTCCCAGGCCACTGTACAGCCATCGGTAGCACAGGCATGGGAGAAAAGGCGGCCATACTCGGCAAACCATCACCGAGCACAGGCTCTGAATGCTGGCATTGCAAAGTTACTGGCCCTTGAAATGCTCTCATTCAGGCTGGTGGAGACTGACACCTTCAGGAACTTCATGGCATTGGCAGTCCCACAATACACTGTGCCCAGACGCTTTTATTTCAGCAGGCAAGCCGTCCCTGCCCTGCAAAAGCATGTGGAAGCAAAAATTAAACATGTGCTACTAAACGCCGTCAGTAGCAAGGTCCACCTGACCACCGATGCATGGACCAGTACCCATGGACAGGGACGATACCTTTCCCTCACTGCCCATTGGGTCAATGTTGTGGAGCCGGGTACAGATCTTGAGAGTGGCGCTGTACGTGTTCTGCCAACTCCAAGGATTGCAGGAATCCAGTCTGCACACATTGACTCCTCCTCATACTCCATTTCCTCAGAATCAGCGCTGCAGGAGCCTGTTACGACCAATATGAGCACAGCCGTGGCCAAATGTCAACAGGCTGTACTGAAATTAATTTCATTGGGGAAACGAAGCCATACAGCGCAGGAGCTCTGGAATGCCATCAAGCAGGAGAGCGACGTGTGGTTTGTGCCAGCGAATCTCCAGCCATGCTTGGTAGTGTGTGACAATGGCCGAAATCTGGTGGCAGATCTAGGCCTAGGCAAACTCACTCACATCCCATGTCTGGCACATGTGCTCAACTTGGTTGTGCAGAGCTTTCTGAGGGACTATCCGGATCTTGATGCACTGCTGCACAAGGTCCGCATAGAGTGCGCTCACTTGCGGCGTTCCAGCACGGCAAGATCGCGCATTGCAGCTCTGCAGTGCCGATTACGCCTTTCGGAACATCGCATCATATGTGACTTATCCACCAGGTGAAATTCAACGTTACATAGCAGTTGTGACGGACTCAGCTCCTGCTGAGCCCATTTTTTGAGTGGACCCTCTGGGTCATGGCACCCACCCGCCGAGGGCGAGCTTACCTTGTGAGAATCCACCCCCTGTACAGGGAGTGTCAGGGGCAAGACCAAGGGGGTGAGCCACCACGACTGCTGGGACCAGACGGCCGGCTCAGGGGACACTAGACGAGTGTCTGACGACAAGGACGAGCAGGAAGCAAGACGAGACAAGACGTAGGTGCAAGGTAACTTCATTAGGATAACATACAGTGTAAACAGGCAAACGTGCAAGGTGCGCGCGTGGGCACGCCAAGGTCCATAGAATGGTACGTGCCAGGTGGCACGCCTAGGTACAGGTATCGGCACGATGGCATCGGACTCCGGACTGCTGGCAACGATCGACATCATCAAGGCATCAGGCTGCGGACATCAGCTCCGGACGTCAGGCCACAGTCATCCAGCTCATGATCTCTGGCAGCGATCGGCAGGTTCTGGGCATCCGGCAGGCAAACCAGGTTCCAGGCAAGGAGGCACAACAGATATCCGGGCATGGTGCGTGATAGGGAACACGCCGAGGTCCAAGGCTAGGTGCGTGTGTAGGGGACACGCCAGGGTTCAAAGCTAGGTGCGTGTGTAGGGGACACGCCAGGGTTCACAGACGAGACAGGGTGCGTGTGTGGAGACACGCCAAGGCATGAGACAGAGTGCGTGTGTAGAGACACGCCAAGGCACAAGGTACGAGACAGAGACCTGAGCGTGCAAAGGGCACGCCAGGGTCAGGCGAGGCAGAGTCCTGCGCGTGCAGAGAGGCACGCCAGGAACAGGGTTCAAGGACCAGGTTAGGACCTGTGCGTGCAAGAGGGCACGACAGGGTACATGGCCAAACCTGCGCATACTATTATGGAAGCACGGGGAGGTATGCCATGGGCAGGCGAGGGCCTGCGCATGCTTTAGAGAGCACGCAGAGCACAGTGCGGAAACAGCGTGAAGTGCAAGGGAGCACAGAGGGCACGGCTGGGGCACTGGCTAGCTGATCGGGCTGCAGCACAGGCAAGACTCCAGCGTACCCGGCTGAGGCATGGCAGGCGACACAGCTGTCACTGACCGACGAGCACGGCTGAGGCACAAGCAGGCGGGCACGGCTAGGGCGCGCACGGCTGAGGCACAAACAGGAGTCTAGGAAGGCCAGGTGCATGCAAAGAGCATACGAAGAAACAGAGCAGGGGAAGACAAGACGAGAAACAAGGCAGGGCTTAAGCAGAGTACAGAACCAGGAACGGAAGCATAGGCAGAAACACAGAATCAGATCAGAGCAAGAACAGAGCTAGCAGCGGAGCGTAGGCCGAAGCCCAGAGCCAGGCCAAGGGAGAGCCTTGGGACTAGACATGGAAAAGAGCACAAGAGGAAAGAGAGAAGGAATGGTGCGTGTGCCAGGGAGCACTACAGAGCACCATAGGAGAGAGAGAGGCAGAGCAAGCAAAGGCAGAGAGCATAGGGAGGAACAAGGCAGAGCATAGCAAAGGCAAGGCAGAGAATAACAGAAGGACTACAAGTCCAAGCAGGACAAAGACGAACATGGCACAACGGACAAACACAAGACAAGGCGCAGGACAGATGGAGTACGAGCACGGAGCGTGTGCAGAGATGCACGACAGGGCAGAGTGCAAGGGCACAGAATAGAGGGAGCGCCCCACAGACCAAGCAGCCATGCAGGGACACTACACAATACTCAGGCCCTGAGCAAAGGAAGTGGCGGCCTGATATAGGGCATAGCACCTCCTCTTCCAGGTCAGGACCAGGGGAGCACTTCCGGGTTCAGATCCACAGGATAACAGAGCACAGTCACATGATCAGAGTTCCAGACATGACGAGACGACTGCAGATCCAGTGCTGAAACCTAGACAGGTCACATGATCATAGTTCCAGACATGACGAGATGATTACCGAACCAGACAGTGCAGGATCTTTAGGAAACGTCACATGATCAGCGTTCCAGACATGACGAGATGATTGCAGAACCAGACAGTGCAGGATCCAGGCAGGGACACATGATCAGGGACTCCTAGACATGATGAGAAGATCACAGAAGGCAGAGCAGAAACGCAGGCATCCTGCAGGTCAGACATGAGGTCAGTGTGCACACTGCTCTAGTGAACATGCAGGACAGCAGACAAGATATGCACATCGCTCCAGGAGTTCTTGAGACAAAACAGACATGGCAGACATGACAAACATGGCGGACAGGACAGCAGTAATGGAGTACCAGCTGCATCAGACGCAAACAAGTCGCACTGTGCGCCGGTCACACTTCAGCACCACTGAGTGGGCCTCTATGAAGGACATATGCCATGTTTTGCGTGCCTTTGATGATTCCACGCAGATGGCGAGTGCAGATGATGCACTAGTCAGCATGACTGTCCCCCTTATCTGCCTGCTTCAAAAAACACTGCAAGCACTAAGGGAGGAGGTTTTGGACGATGTGGAGGATGAGGAGTCACAAATGCCATCTACTTCTGGACAGTCTGCGCTACGTGGTTCCTCACAAAGGCCTAGGCAGGGGACACTTTGTGAGGAGGATGAGGACGAAGACATCTCTCCAGAGGAGGGAGGTACACAATGCTCTAGTCAGTATGTACAGTGAGGGTGGGGTGATGCAGAGGAGGCAGAGATGACGCCTCAAGCAGGGGACAGCGTTTCTTTGGCAGTTGGGAGTCTGCAGCACATGGTTGATTTCATGCTGCAGTGCCTGAGAAACGACTGCCGCATCGCCCACATTCTCAACACAGCTCATTATTGGGTGTACACCCTCCTAGATCCTCGCTACCAGGACAACTTACAAAGCCTCATAGCACCATTGAAGCAGGAGTGTAAAATGCGGGAGTACCAAGAGACACTGGTGCAGTCCATCATGTTCTCCATTCCACCCGAGAGCAGTGCTGCTAGTGCTTTACAAAGCAGCTCTGTGCGTCGAGGCAGTGGAGGAAGCTCTGCACAAAGAGGGAGCAGAGGCAGCGCCTCAGCACAAGGCAAGACCAGTATGGCCCAAATGTGGCAAAGTTTTGTGTGCCCGCCACAAATGTCTACACCATCACAGTCGGCTCCAGTCAGTAGGAGGCAACGTTTCCGTCAGATGGTGACAGACTACATGTCTTGCCCTGTCAGTGTACTCCCAGACGGCTCTTCCCCCTTCAAGATTTGGGTCTCTAATCTGGATACATGGCCAGAGCTTAGCCAGTATGCATTGAAGGTGCTGGCTTGCCCTGCTGCCAGTGTATTATCGGAGCGCGTCTTTAGTGCCGCAGGTGGTGTACTAACAGACCGTCGCACGCGACTATCCTCCGATAACGTTGACCGGCTTACTTTTCTGAAAATGAACAAGGCCTGGATCTCACCAGAATTTGCTAGTCCTCTTCCAGAATAAATAATTGGTTGGCAACAGTATCCAGGTCTCCTGTTGTGTTCATGTTTCTGCCACCTGAACTGTAATCCCTGGGCTTAAACACAGCCAGCTGTTGTTCAGAAGTGCCGTCTGCACAGAGAAAATTAGTAGCTCCTGTGTTAGTGGGGTTCAGTAACGCCAGCTGCTCCCCTGCTGTGTGGACGGCAAAGTCTCCTGCTGTCTCCACATTCAAAATAGATCATATTTTCAACTTGCTCCAAGTAGGCCTCAGCCTGCTCCATGATTGATCCTGGGCTACAACATCGCCAGTTGTTGCTCGGAAGTGCCATCCACACAGAGAAAAACACTAGCTCCTGTGTTAGTGGGGTTCAGTAACGCCAGCTGCTCCCCTGCAGTGTGGACGGCAATGTCTGGGAATGTGGACAGAGCAGGAGACATTGACGGACACACATCAGCAGATCAACTGACGTTACAGAACCCCAGTAACACAGGAACAAGTGTTGATTGTGCAGACCGCACTTTTGAGCAGCAACTGGCGGTGTTGGAGACCAGGGTAAATTGTTATGAATGAGTCACCGAAGGAGGAAAAAACAAAAATACAAGCTAAGTCCAGAAAACCGGAGAGGTTGGTAGCTATCGGATTGCAGACCCCTGATCCTATCCACAACAACTAACAGTAGCCGTGGGGGGTTCCTACGATGCCCTAGACCCCTCGATCACAGCCGGAGAACTAAATAGACCTAAAGAAAGAAAGGGGAAATCTAAACTGCCCCAGAGCAGACCCCAAAGCAATAGGCAGCCCCCAACATATAATGACGGTGAAGCAAGAAGAAAACACTAACACAGATAGAAAGAAAGGTTGAGCCAACGATGGGGCCCAAGCTAACTAAAAAGGACAGGATAGAAAAGCTGCTGTCTGCAATCGGTAAAAAACCCTACCAAAAAATGTCCCAACCGACTGATAGGAAAAACAGGCCCTGAAGTCGCTAGGACTTCAAAATGACTATATCAGCACTCAGGTAAATTTTGAAGACAGAGGAAAGAGATAAACTGATCAGAGACAAAAATGGAACTCAGCACACCCCAGACCGGGGATGGCTGAACTCCAAAAAGCAAGGTAAAGACAACAAAACTAATAAGTTCAATAGCAGAGCAAAAACTTATCTTTGGGAAGCAGGAATCAGACTGGTCTCCAAGAATCCAGCAGAGAAATCACCAGCGACTCAGAAGGGCGTCGGCTGCCTTATATCCAGTCAGAATTTCCTGTTACCCAGTCATCATCTACCAGATCAGGTGTTTGGTAATCAGCCTCACTACCTTCCTTCACCAGAAGAGGGAGTTCATCAGACATCGACGGTGAAGGGGAAAATGAACTCACAACAGTAAATACTAGAGACACTGGAGGCAGAGGCCTAGTTGGAGCCCGGTTAAAAATCTGTAGTCGTCTACAACACATATTAAACTTCATGAAATTAGGCCTCAGCCTACACCCTGATTGACCCTGGGCTCCAACATCATCAGTTGTTGCTCAGAAGTGTCTTTGGCATGGGTACTTCCTCCTGCCCATCCTGGTTCCAGCACGCCTGCTGTTTCTGGGGAGTGTCAACGTCACTTTGCCACCAAAACGTTGTCCTATCGTGTTGCGGTCGGGTTAGCCGAGACTATGGCGCCTGCAGTTTAGGTGCTTACTATGCGGGCTGTGGGTTCTGGCAACAAAGGCTGGTTCCGTAGTGCCAATAGGACAAGCCCCCCCCCTGTAGGACTGTGTGTTTCGGTACCTGCGGCCGGCTCGCGGCCATGCAATGTTGTTTTTCAGGGGTAGTTTCTGCTACCTCTCCGGGTTCCCGCACCGTCAGCTGGTTCTCGGCAGTGCCTTTGGCTGAGGTGCCTCCTTCTCGGTATCCGAGTTCCAGCAACGTCAGCTGGTCCTTGGTAGTGCTTTGTAGCACAGGTACCTCCTGCTTAGTAACCAGGTTCCAGCACCGTTATCTCGTCCTTGGTAGTGCCATTGGCTCCTTGCAGCTTCTGCTACCCATCCGGGTTCCAGCACCGTCAGCTGGTTCTCGGCAGTGTCTTTGGCATGGCTACTCCCTCCTGCCCAGGCTGGTACCAGCACGCCTGCTGTTTCCGGGTAGTGTCAACGTCACTTTGCCACCAAAATGTTGTCCAGTCGTGTTGCGGTCGGGTTAGCCGAGTCTATAGTGCCTGCAGTTTAGGTGCTTCCTATGTGGGCTGTGGGTTCTGGTAATAAAGGCTGGCTCCGTAGTGCCAATAGGACAAGCCCCCCTGTAGAACTGTGCGTTTCGGTAACTGCGGCCTGCTCGCAGCCTTGCAACGTTGGTTTTCAGGGGTAGTTTCAGCTACCCCTCCGGGTTCCCGCACCGTCAGCTGGTTCTCGGCATTGCCTTTGGCTGAGGTGCCTCCTTCTCGGTATCCAAGTTCCAGCAATGTCAGCTGGTCCTTGGTAGTGCTTTGTAGCACAGTTACCTCCTGCTTAGTAACCGGGTTCCAGCACCGTTAGCTGGTCCTCGGTAGTGCCATTGGCTCCTTGCAGCTTCTGCTACTCATCCAGGTTCCAGCACCGTCAGCTGGTTCTCGGCAGTGTCTTTGGCATGGCTACTTCCTCCTGCCCAGCCTGGTACCAGCACACCTGCTGTTTCCGGGTAGTGTCAACGTCACTTTGCCACCAAAACTTTGTCCAGTCGAATTACGGTCAGGTTAGCTGAGTCTATGGTGCCTGCAGTTTAGGTGCTTCCTATGTGGGCTGCAGGTTCTGGTAGTGCCAATAGGACAAGCACCCCCAGTTGGACTGTGTGTTTCGGTAACTGCGGCCGGCTCGCGGCCTTGCAACGTTGTTTTTCAGGGGTAGTTTTTGCTACCCCTCCGGGTACCCGCACCGTCAGCTGGTTCTCGGCAGTGCCTTTGGCTTAGGTGCCTCTGTTATGAGCTCATTTTCTGCTCCTCCAGTTGAGAGTTCCCCTTCCGTTCTCCCTCTGGTGGTGACAGGAGGTAGTGAGGTTGGTTTAAGTGGTAGTAATCTGCCACCTGATGAGAAGGATAATGATTGGATCTCTGGAGTATTAGACTGGATAGTAGACAGCTGATGCCCTATCCTGCTGCTGGTGATTCAGTCTGCTTCTCAGGTCTTGGACTTCAGCTCTCTTCCAGTCTTCTTAAGTTAAGTTTGTTTTTTGCTAATGTTCACACTTGCGCTTGTTGGTCAATTCAGTTTCTTGTGTGGTCAGCTTGCCCCTGCTGGGGCTATGCTGAACTTCCACTCCTATTTATCTGTATTTGCCAATTTGCCTTTTTGTCCCTTATTAGATTGGCCTCTTTTTGCTCTGTTTCAGAATATTTCAGAGTGCTGATATAGTGGGAGAAGTCTAGTGACTTCAGGGTTAATTTTGCTATCACACGTGTTGGACATTATTTTTGGTAGGGTTTTTTGGCAGATTGCAGACAGTGGCTTTCCTTTCCTGTCCTTTCTATTTAGTCGGGCCCCATCGTTTGCTCAGCCTATTTTCCTACCTGTGTATGTGTTTTCATCTTGCTTCACCGTCAATACATGTGTGGGGGCTGTCTTTTCCTTTGGGGTCTGCTCTGGGGCAGTTAGTTGTCCCTTTTTTTTCTTTAGGTTTATGTGGTCCTCCGGCGGTGATGAGGCATCTAGGAACAACGTAGGAATGCTCCACTGCTACTATTAGTTGTGTGGTTAAAATCAGGGATCTGCAATCTGCATAGTGACCAACCTCTCTGGTTTTCTGGGACTTAGGCTACTTTCACACTTGCTTTGCATCGCGTTTTTCCTGCAAAAAAATGCATGGAAAAAACGCATACAAATGCTGCGTTTTTTCAAGCATTTTTATGAGCAGGCATGAAAAAAACGCAGCATTTTTATGCGTTTGCATGCGTTTTTAGTGCGTTTTTACCGCGTTTGCCTTTTTTTCCAACATTAGTTGGCCCCTCACACTAACCAAAACCATGACTTTACTAACCCTAACCCTTAACCAAACCATACCCTAACCCTAACCCTTAACCAAATCATACCCTAACCCTGACCCTAACCCTAACCCTTAACCAAACCATACTAACCCTAACCCTTAACCAAACCCTACTAACCCTAACCCAAACCCTAACCCTAAACCCTAACTAACCCTAAACCCTATCCCTTAACCAAACTATACTAACACTAACCCAAACCCTAACCCTAAATCCCCTTAACTAACCCTTACTCTAACCCAAACCCCTAATTTCCATTTTCTAACCAATGGTCAACAAAAAAACACATGCGCAAAAAAAACGCATACATGAGCATTCTAATTTGCACATATGCGCACCCATAGACTTATAATGGGTGTCTTGCTGTAAAAAAAAACGCATTGCGCGCACATGTGTTTTTTTGAGGCAAGTCGGACGCCCAAAAAATGCAACAGGATGCATTTTGTGCGCCCGAGCACACACCACAAAAAAACACATGTGCATAAAGATGCATACAAACACATGTGTATGCGCACATAAGCGCATCCCATGCAAAATATAGGGGAAAAAACGCATGCGTTTTTTAGCGCTAAAATACAGCGCAAAAAAACACAAGTGTGAAACCAGCCTTAGCTTTTTTTTGCTCCTCCTCGGTGACCCATTCATAACAGAATCACCAGCCATACCGCAGATTCTAGGGTACTCAAAAGCAGGGAAGGATTGTTTAAAGGAAAAGAAAAAAAAAGTGTCAGAATTTTTTTTTTGGTATATTTTTTCCTCTTTTTTTTCTGGGGCCGTAGGAGGATTTTTTTTTTCTAATGGAGATTAAGCAATTGTCTGATCGAGTGGAGCAACTTGCTGCTGAAGTGCAGGGAATTTCCACCTACCTCATTCAGTCACATGCTGCTGAACCTTAGATTCCTACTCCTGATATGTTTTCTGAGGATCGGTCTATATTTCTGAATTTTAAGAATAATTGTAAATTATTTCTTGCCTTGAAGCCTAATTCATCAGGGAGCTCTGTGCAGCAGGTTAAAATTGTCATCTCCTTGCTGCGCGGCGATCCCCAGGATTGGGCTTTTTCTCTGACACCTGAAAATCCTATTTTGACTAATGTGGATGCATTTTTTCAAGCCTTGGGGTTGTTGTATGATGAACCTAATGCTGTTGATCAAGCTGAGAGAACCCTGTTGGCATTAGACCAGGGTCAGGATCCTGCAGAGTTGTACTGTCAAAAATTCCGAAAGTGGGCGGTCCTTACTACATGGAATGATAGTGCATTGGCGGCTCTCTTTCGGAAAGGTTTGTCAGAGACCGTAAAAGATGTTATGGTGGGATTTCCTGTTCCTTCTGGTCTGGATGGCTCTATGTCATTAGCTATTCAAGTTGATCGGCGTTTACATGAACTTAAAACTACACGGGAGGCGCTGCCACCTTTTGAACAAATGTCTGAACCTATGCAATGTGATGGGGTTTTGCCTAGGGCGCAACGTCGGGAGTTTAGAAGGCGTAATAAGCTGTGTTTTTTTCTGTGAAGACGCCTCTCATATTATTTCTGTCTGCCCTAAATGAGAGAAACGGTTTGCACACACATTTGCTGTGGGCAGTATACAACCTAAGTTCCTTTTGGCAATTACTCTGATCTGCTCCTTGTCCACATTTTCCACTAAGGCTTTTGTGGATTCAGGAGCAGCTCTGAATCTGATGGATTTGGACTTTGCTAAACGTTGTGGTTTGTCCATGACGCCTCTGCAGACGCTTATTCCTTTGAGGGGTATTGATGCCACTCCTTTGGCGGAGAATAAACCTATAAACCTCAGTTTTGGACCCAGGTGATAATGTGAGTTGCCCCAGACCACCAAGAAAATTGTAAATTTTTGGTGCTGCATAATTTGCATGATACTATTGTTCTGGGGTTCCCCTGGTTGCAAACTCATAACCCAGTTTTGGATTGGAAATCTGTCTCTGTGGTGAGTTGGGGTTGTCAGTGTGTTCTTAGGGACGCTCCTGTTTTCTCCACCTCTCCTCAGTGTCATGATGTTCCTGATTATCTGGCTAATTTTTCTGATGTATTTAGTGAGAGTAAGTCTGCGTCTTTGCCTCCTCATAGGAGTTATGACTGTGCAATTGACTTGATGCCTGGGTGTAAATTTCCCAAGGGTCGGCTTTTCAACTTATCTGTACCCGAACATGATGCTATGCGATCCTATATTAAGGAGCCGTTGGAGAAGGGTCATATTAGTCCAT
The DNA here is from genome assembly GCF_039654945.1 of Dendrobates tinctorius. NCBI lineage: Eukaryota > Metazoa > Chordata > Amphibia > Anura > Dendrobatidae > Dendrobates > Dendrobates tinctorius. The sequence goes on from NW_027361768.1 coordinate 3,085,944, forward strand.
CCTCGTCACCTTTAGGTGCTGTTTTTTTTGTGGCCAAGAAAGATGGTTCATTAAGACCGTGTATTGATTATCGCTCCCATAACAAGATGACAGTTAAATATCAGTACCCGTTACCTCTGATGTCTGATTTATTCTCCAGAGTTAAGAGTGCCTGCTGGTTTACTAAGCTTGACCTCAGGGGGGCGTATAACCTTATTCGCATCAAGCACGGGGATGAATGGAAGATGGCGTTTAATACTCTGGAGGGACATTTTGAGTACCTGGTGATGCCGTTTGGGCTCTCTAATGCCCCTTCTGTCTTCCAGTCCTTTATGAATGATATTTTCCGAGACTTTGTGGAAAAGTTTTTGATCATCTATCTGGATGATATTTTGATCTTTTCTAGTGATTGGGATTTCCATGTGGAACATGTCCGGACTGTGTTCCGGATTTTGAGGGAGAATTCCCTGTTTGTTATGGGATCGAGGTGCCTCTTTGGTGTACAGAGGATTTCATTTTTGGGATTTATCTTGTCTCCATCGACTATTGAAATGGACCCGGCCAAGGTACAAGCCATTTAAGATTGGGTTCAGCCTACTTATTTGAAGGCTCTCCAGAAGTTTTTGGTTTTTTCTAATTTCTATCGCAAATTTAGAGGCAATTTTTCTAGTATTGTCAAACCACTGACTGATCTGACCAAGAAGGGAGCTGGTGTGCTGATTTGGTCTCCTGAGGCTGTCTCAGCATTTCAGGTGCTTAAGCGGAGATTTACTTCAAAATAAACAGGAAGACCTGCGCTAAAAGGGTTAAATCGAGGCTACAAAAGTAAACAAATGATAGTCAAAGGCACCCCCCAAGTAAACATACACCAGTTCAACAAAAGTGCAAGCTCCAAATGCAATGGATAGTTGCACATAAAACAGTAATCATTAAATACTCGTCCTCAAGGGAACAGGCATGCACTCACCAGAGAAACGATGATGATGATGATAATGAAAGCAAAGGCTGAGCATGCCCCGGAATGAACAGGGACATAAATTACAAAAACAGCACGAGTTGCATACCAGCAGAGGTGACGGGAGCACAATGCAGGGTGATAATGTGCTAGGAAGTCCGTGCACAAACGGCGTGCTGCCAAGATAAGAAGCGTTTGCACAGGCACAGGGGAGGGCAGGGGATGAAAGGAGTGGGAAGGGAAAGCCCCGGCCGGTGGCGTCCCCAGAAACCCACTTAGGAACAGCTGCCCGAGAGTACCTGGGCGTGTGACGTCACAGCCTGTACAGGGCAGTGTGCAGGCCAAAAAGCAAACCAACGCGTTTCGAAGGTGCAAACTGCCTTCTTCATCAGGGTTTACTTCAGCTCCAGTTTTACGGCAACCTGATGTCTCACTTCCATTTCAAGTGGAGGTAGACGCTTCTGAGATTGGTGCAGGAGCTGTTTTGCTCCAAAAATACCCTGTGACTCTTAAGATGAATCCCTGTGCCTTCTTTTCTCGAAAGTTCTCCCCATCTGAACGCAACTATGATGTGGGGAATCGGGAATTGTTGGCCGTGAAATGGGCATTTGAGGAGTGGAGACATTGGTTGGAGGGAGCTAGACATTAATTTGTGGTCCTCACCGATCACAAGAATCTGATTTATCTGGAGTCGGCCAAACGCTTGAATCCTAGACAGGCTAGATGGGCCTTGTTTTTCATGCGTCTTAATTTTGTGGTCTCTTTTCTTCCGGGCACTAAGAATTTTAAGGCAGACACCCTCTCTAAGAGTTTCTTTGCTGATTCTCTTAATGTGACCGAGCCTACAACTATCCTAGGTGAGGGGGTAGTTCTTTCTGCCATTTCGCCCGATTTGAGATGCGCCCTGGAGGAATTTCAGGAGGATAAACCTGAGCGTTGCCCTAAGGGAAGATTGTATGTTCCTGACCAGTGGAGAAAGAGAGTGATGTCTGAAGTCCATTGCTCTGCATTGGCTGGTCATCCAGGTATTTTTGGTACCAGAGATTTGGTGAGTCGGTCGTTTTGGTGGCCTGCCTTATCTCGTGATGTCAGGAATTTTGTACAGTCCTGTGGGACTTGTTCTCGGTCTAAACCCTGTTCTCGTTCTTGTGGGTTGCTGATGCCCCTGCCGGTGTCCAAGAGGCCATGGACCCATATCTCAATGGATTTCATTTCTCATCTTCCTGTCTCTCAGAGAATGACTGTTATCTGGGTGATTTGTGATAGATTTTCGAAGATGGCCCATCTTGTACCACTCCCAAAGTTGCCATCTTCCGCAGAGTTGGTACCCTTGTTTTTACAACAGGTGGTTCGGTTACACGGGATTCCTGAGAACATTGTGTCCGATAGAGGGGTCCAGTTTGTTTCCAGATTCTGGAAAGCCTTTTGTTCCAATCTGGGAATTCAGTTATCCTTCTCCTCCGCGTTTCATCCCCAGACCAATGGGCAGACTGAGAGAACAAACCAGACCCTGGAGTCTTATTTAAGATGTTTTATATCTGCTGATCAAGATGATTGGGTCTCATTTTTCCCTTGGCCGAATTCGCACTGAACAATAGAGCTAGTTCTGCCACTTTGATGTCACCCTTTTTCTGTAATTTTGGGTTTCATCCTCGATTCTCTTCAGGGCAAGTGGAATCTTCGTCCTGCCCAGGTGTGGACACTGTGGTTGTGAGAATGCAGCAGATATGGGACCAAGTGGTGGATAAGTTGACACTCTCTCTGGAAAAGGCCCAGCGTTTTTCCAACCGGCATATGACCATTGGTCCCCAGTATAAAGTGGGTGATATGGTTTGGTTGTCGTCTAAGAATATTTCTATGAAGGTTGTCTCTCCAAAATTTAAGCCCAGATTTATTGGACCTTATAAGATTTTGGAGATTCTTAATCCTGTTTCTTTTCGATTGGCTCTTCCAGTTACGTTCAAAATCCATAGCGTATTTCACAAGTCACTGTTGAAGAGGTTTGTTGAGCCAGTAGTTCCTGTGGCGGCACCTCCTGACCCTTTATTGGTTAAAGGCAATGTGGAATATGAGGTAAAGAAAATATTGGATTCTCGTTTGGTTAGACGGAGACTCCAGTATTTGGTCAAATGGAAGGGTTATGGCCAGGAGGATTATTCTTGGGTCTCTGCCTCTGATATTCATGCCAATAAATTGGTTCGTGCTTTTCACCGGGCCCATCCTGATCGGCCTGGTGGCATGGATGAGGGTTCGGTGACCCCTCCTCAAGGGGGGGTACTGTTATGAGCTCATTTTCTGCTCCTCCAGTTGAGAATTCTCCTTCAATTCTCCCTCTGGTGGTGACAGGAGGTAGTGAGGTTGGTTTAAGTGGTAGTGATCTGCCACCTGATGAGAGGGATAACGATTGGATCTCTGGAGTATCAGACTGGATATAAGACAGCTGACGCCCTATCCTGCTGCTAGTGATTCAGTCTGCTTCTGAGGTCTTGGACTTCAGCTCTTTTCCAGTCTTCTTAAGTTAAGTTTGTTTTTTGCTAATGTTCAAACTTGCGCTTGTTGGTCAATTCAGTTTCTTGTGTGGTCAGCTTGCCCCTCCTGGGGCTATGCTGAACTTCCACTCCTATTTATCTGTATTTGCCAAATTGCCTTTTTGTCCCTTATTAGATTGGCCTCTTTTTGCTCTGTTTCAGAATATTTCAGAATGCTGATATAGTGGGAGAAGTCTAGTGACTTCAGGGTTAATTTTGCTATCAGACGTGTTGGACATTATTTTCGGTAGGGTTTTTTGGCAGATTGCAGACAGTGGCTTTCCTTTCCTGTCCTTTCTAGTTAGTCGGGCCCCATCATTTGCTCAGCCTATTTTCCTGCCTGTTTATGAGTTTTCATCTTGCTTCACCGTCAGTACATGTGTGGGGGCTGTCTTTTCCTTTTGGGGTCTGCTCTGGGGCAGTTAGTTTTCCCTTTTCTTTCTTTAGGTTTATGTAGTCCTCCAGCGTCTAGGAACAACGTAGGAACGCTCCGCTGCTACTATTAGTTGTGTGGTTAAGATCAGGGATCTGCAATCTGCATAGTGACCAACCTCTCTGGCTTTCTTGGACTCAGCTTTTTGTTGTTCCTCCTCGGTGACCCATTCATAACATGCCTCCTTTTCGGTATCCGAGTTCTAGCAACGTCTACTGGTCCTTGGTAGTGCTTTGTAGCACAGGTAGCTCCTGCTTAGTAACTGTGTTCCAACACCGTCAGCTGGTCCTCGTTAGTGCCATTGGCTCTTGTTCCTTCTGCTGCCCCTCCGGGTTCCAGCACCGTCAGCTGGGCCTCGGTAGTTCCATTGACTCTTGTAGCTTCTGCTACCCATCAGGGTTCCAGCACCGTCAGCTGGTTCTCGGCAGTGCCTTTGGCTGAGGTGCCTCCTTCTCGGTATCCGAGTTCCAGCAACGTCTGCTGGTCCTTGGTAGTGCTTTCTAGCACAGGTACCTCCTGCTTAGTAACTGGGTTCCAGCACCATCAGCTGGTCCTCGGTAGTGCCATTGGCTCTTGTTCCTTCTGCTGCCCCTCCGTGTTCCAGCACAGTCAGCTGGTCCTCGCTAGTTCCATTGGCTCTTGCAGCTTCTGCTACCCATCCGGGTTCCAGCACCGTCAGCTGGTTCTCGGCAGTGCATTTGGCTTAGGTGCCTCCTTCTCGGTATCCAAGTTCCAGCAACGTCTGCTGGTCCTTGGTAGTGCTTTCTAGCACAGGTACCTCCTGCTTATTAACCCGGTTCCAGCACCGTCAGCTGTTCCTCGGTAGTGCCATTGGCTCTTTTTCCTTCTGCTGCCCCTCCGAGTTCCAGCACCCTCAGCTGGGTCTTGGTAGTTCCATTGACTCTTGTAGCTTCTGCCACCCATCCGGTTTCCAGCACCGTCAGCTGGTTCTCGGCAGTGCCTTTGGCTTAGGTGCCTCCTTCTCGGTATCCGAGTTCTAACAACGTGTGCTGGTCCTTGGTAGTGCTTTGTAGCACAGGTACCTCCTGCTTAGTAACCATGTTCCAGCACCGTCAGCTGGTCCTCGGCAGTGACATTGGCTCTTGTTCCTTCTGCTGCCCCTCCGGGTTCCAGCACCGTCAGCTGGTCCTCGCTAGTTCCATTTGCTCTTGTTCCTTCTGCTACCTATCCAGGTTCCAGCACCGTCAGGTGGTTCTCGGCAGTACCTTTGGCTGAGGTGCCTCCTTCTCGGTATCCGAGTTCCCGCAACGTCTACTGGTCCTTGGTAGAGCTTTGTAGCACAGGTACCTCCTGCTTAGTAACCGTGTTCCAGCACCGTCAGCTGGTCCTCGGTAGTGCCATTGGCTCTTGTTCCTTCTGCTGCCCCTCCAGATTCCAGCACCGTCAGCTGGGTCTTGGTATTTCCATTGACTCTTGTAGCTTCTGCTACCCATCCGGGTTCCAGCACCGTCAGCTGGATCTCGGCAGTGCCTTTGGCTTAGGTGCCTCCTTCTCGGTATCCAAGTTCCAGCAATGTCTGCTGGTTCTTGGTAGTGCTTTCTAGCACAGGTACCTCCTGCTTAGTAACCGGGTTCCAGCACCGTCAGCTGGTCCTCGGTAGTGCCATTGGCTCTTGTTCCTTCTGCTGCCCCTCCGGGTTCCATCACCGTCAGCTGGTCCTCATTAGTTCCATTGGCTCTTGCAGCTTCTGCTACCCATCCGGGTTCCAGCACCGTCAGCTGGTTCTCTGTAGTGCCATTGGCTCTTGTTCCTTCTTCTGCCCCTCTGGGTTCCAGCACCGTCAGCTGGGTCTTGGTAGTGCCATTGGCTCTTGTTCCTTCTTCTGCCCCTCTGGGTTCCAGCACCGTCAGCTGGGTCTTGGTAGTTCCATTGACTCTTGTAGCTTCTGCTACCCATCCAGGTTCCAGCACCGTCAGCTGGTTCTCGGCAGTGCATTTGGCTTAGGTGCCTCCTTCTCGGTATCCGAGTTCTAGCAACGTCTGCTGGTCCATGGTAGTGCTTTGTAGCACAGGTACCTCCTGCTTAGTAACCGTGCTCCAGCACCGTCAGCTGGTCCTCGGTAGTGCCATTGGCTCTTGTTCCTTCTGCTGCCCCTCCGGGTTCCAGCACCGTCAGCTGGTCCTCGCTAGTTCCATTTGTTCTTGTTCCTTCTGCTACCCATCCGGGTTCCAGCACCGTCAGGTGATTCTCGGCAGTGCCTTTGGCTGAGGTGCCTCCTTCTCGGTATCCGAGTTCCCGCAATGTCTGCTGGTCCTTGGTAGTGCTTTGTAGCACAGGTACCTCCTGCTTAGTAACTGGGTTCTAGCACCGTCAGCTTGTCCACGGTTGTGCCATTGGCTCTTGTTCCTTCTGCTGCCCCTCTGGGTTTCAGCACCGTCAGCTGGTCCTCGCTAGTTCCATTTGCTTTGTTCCTTCTGCTACCCATCCGGGATCCAGCACCGTCAGCTGATTCTCGGCAGTGTTTTTGGCTGAGGTGCCTCCTTCTCGGAATCCGAGTTCCCGCAACGTCTGCTGGTCCTTGGTAGTGCTTTGTAGCACAGGTACCTCCTGCTTAGTAACCAGGTTCCAGCACCGTCAGTTGGTCCACGGTTGTGCCATTGGCTCTTGTTCCTTCTGCTGCCCCTCCGGGTTCCAGCTCTGTCAGCTGGTTCTCGTTAGTTCCATTTGCTCTTGTTCCTTCTGCTACCCATCCGGGTTCCAGTACCGTCAGCTGGTTCTCGGCAGTTCTTCAGCCTTCTTGTACCTTCTGCAACTTTTCCAAGTTCAAGCTTGTGGAAATGGTTTTGGGTTCTCACTCTGGATCTCCCTGATGACGACCCTGAAGATGACAACCATGAAGACCACACCGAAGAAGACCAAAAAGATGACCCTGAAGAAGATGACCAAGAGGACAAAGAACATGAAGACAACCACCATGATGCAGAACAACAAGAGACAGAAGACCAAGAAGCAGAAGAACAAAAATCAGAAGAACCAAAAGCTGAAGAACATTAAGCATAAGACTAAAAATCAGAGCAAAAGATATTATCTAAATTATAAGCAGAAGAAGACTAAGCAGTGTATGGGGGTGAGTCCATTTCTCCTCATGGTGCCCCTGAAAAAAAAATGCCTGCTGCTGCAGGCCAAACTGAACGCGGACAAATCCTGTTGAATATCTTTTATGACAGGCAGAACAGAAGGTGTAATCTTCAAACTTTTATAGATAACAACTACAGGAATGCCTGTCACAAATAAGAATATGATGAAGAAGAAGAATAGGAAGAAGATGAAGAATTAGAATATGAAGAAGAATAATAGTTGAATAAGAAGAATATGAAGAATGTAAAAGAAAAGAATAATAGGAAGAAGGTGAAGAAGAAGAAGATGAATAAGGTGAAGAAGAAGTTGATGAAAAAGATGCTTCTGCTGCTGAGGATGATGAAGGAGAAAGTGTGGGAGAAGTAAAAAAGAAGGTGAAGAGCATGGAAGTAGTGAAACATACATATCTGACAAAATAAGAAAAAGGTTAACATAGTCAATATCTTGGTAACTCCGAACGTCTTTAAAAAAAAAAAATATTCATGCTATTCTATTTGATTGGGCTATGCCTTTAATGTCTCCTCCACCTCCCCCAATACATTCTACATTATTCTTAGTTGTTTTTCTTCATGTAGAAATAAAGAAAGGGGTTTTTTAATTCCGATATTTCTGTCCCATTGACTTGAATGGAGCTTCCGGTAATGGAATCGGCGATACCCGATACTTTTTTGGTATCGGTCCGATCCAATCCGATCCGATATTTCACGATATTGGATGGTATATCGGATGGTATCGCTCAACACTAGTCACGAGAAAGCAATGTCAGAATCACCGGGATCCATGTATGCGTTTCAGAGTTATTACCTCATAAAGGGACAGTGGTCAGAATTGTAAGAATTGGCCCGGTCATGTACGTGCAAACCACCCTTGGGGGTAAAGGGGTTAAATAAGAAACTGGGTCTGAGCTGAAAAAGTAAATTAATGTGTATGCAAAATGTAAATGCATATGAACACATGACCTTCACACAGAGAAAACCAAAAACAATACACAAAACAAATATCCTAAAATAAAAAAGTAAAAAATAAATTGCAAAAATTCCATGAAGGTAGTAATAATAATAAGGGTATTTAGTTAACATAATTTTGATCAAAATAATGTGCAAGCCATCCCTCCACGTCACAGCAACCCTTATGGGACAGTCCTAACTTTTGTTCTGTATTTAAAACCTTTCCGCTTGTCAAGTGACGTAAATGTGAACAAGAACAGAGGGACTGAACCACCAGTAGAGTTGAGCGACTTTTGGTTTTTTAGGGTCGCGTTTCGTTTCGTGAAACCCGACTTTTCCAAAAGTCGGGTCGAGCAAGATCGTCCGATTATAGGGAAAAGTCGGGGTCGTCCCGAAACACGAAACCCAATGTAAGTCAATGGGGAATAAAAGTCGGCAGTGAGAGGAGGACAGGAAACACACCTACAGTGCCCATTTGAATGCCAAAAGCATCAATTCTTCTTACTTAAGCTTGTCAACCTTAATTAACTTCATAATACAAGTTACGCACTGAAAAATGGGGGTTATTTGGCTAAAGTTGTGGGGGGGTAGGGCTGGCTCCAGGTTTTCATGTGCCCTGGGCGAAAGAGCGCCCCTTTAACACATACCACAACTCATCATGCTCCGATACGGCAGAGAAATAGCGGTATAGTACAATGAAAAATACTTCACTTTTTACATCTCATGACGAGGCCCATCTATTTCTCCATACAGAATCATTGGTCCCATATAATGTTTGAAACAGTATATGATGAGCTCCACATAATGCTACAGTATATGTTGGTCCCCATGGATGAAGCTCCACTGTCTTATGGGCCCAAATAATGCTCCAAACATAATGGGCCCCATTTCTAATGCTCTAGTGTAGAATGGGCCCTGTAAATGCTGCTCCAGTGTCTGATGTCCACCTTTGGAATGTTCCAGTGTATGGTGGGCCCCATCTATCATTCTGCAGAGTATAGTGCTCCCCAAAAATTGCTGTCCCAACATTGAAAACAATCAAATAAGTCTCCTCGCTAGGGAATCCCTGTACTTGTCTGGACTCCTCGTCGTCCCCATCTTCCATCTCACTGCACAGTATTTCAACTTTGCAAGTGCTGTGATCCTGAGCAAGCAGGGGGGGGCCCACTCGTTGGTGACGGCACTGGCACAGGGCCCCTGATAGTACGGTGGTGTGTCTGATGGCGGGTGGGCCGAACCTGCACTTTCATCTGCAGCTTCCTCTTTGTCACCATGTAAGATGGAACTGTATATGGGAAGGGTAACCTGAGTTTCATCAGGGTCAGATTCAGGCCGTGTAGCGTGCGAGGGGAATGTAGTGGTCTGGGTCAATGTACCAGCAGATTCATCGAGCAGTGGCTGGGCATCAGTGCACTTGTGTCGCCCCCAGGAGTACGGTCGCCACAGTGGCAGTACCTTCTTCCTAGGGAGTGTGATGTCATGCTTGGGAGCAACGAACGATCTCTCTAGCAGGTTAACTGATTGGGTGGCGTTATTCCCACGAGTCATGACCCTCCAAACAGCGTTCATGAAGGCAAAGTGTTTGTTTTACGTGGGCAGTATGGTTGCAAAGCTGAACCTTAAAGGAATGTCCAGAAGGGCACCACCAGGAGTGGTGCCTACGGTTAAATTCGACTCCACCTGGGAAACCTCAACCATGCCAGCTACAGAACAGATGCACACATTGCAAGCTTAATTCCGTTAACGAATGAGACTCCATCATGCCCCGCGGTCCGAGTCCGGCTTACTAGAGGGACACGTGAGGCTCTGGCACACGAGATTGGCCAATAACTGGTGTGTCATGCCCTTACATGTCCGTGGCTGCATGTGCGCTACACAGAAAAGGCCAGTGTTTGTCGCTTACAGGTGCAGATAACCCGCTGAACAACGTTAGTGATGGGGATCACTGATTACAATTATTACCCGCGAATAATGATTTCCCAGTAAGTGCAGGTCAACCGCAGTTCCGGAATTAGGCCTAACCGTCATTCCTGAAAAAATGAAAAACTTACGTGTGCAAACCACAGGTGCTGTAGCTTGCTTAACAGCTCGCCAGCCGTTCTCACGCCCAGTATGGCTTGCACGTGATTGCACAAAGGTTAGAAAGGGTACCGTATCCCCGGATAACATGTATGGATAGCGTACACATTCAAAATATATGTCTATACATCAGGAGGCAGGCTCAGACGGTGTTAGGCCCAGTATGGATTGCATGTGATTGCACAAAGGTTAGAAAGGGTACCGTATCCCCGGATAACATGTATGGATAGCGTACACATTCAAAATATATGTCTATACATCAGGAGGCAGGCTCAGACGGTGTTAGGCCCAGTATGGATTGCATGTGATTGCACAAAGGTTAGAAAGGGTACCGTATCCCCGGATAACATGTATGGATAGCGTACACATTCAAAATATATGTCTGTACATCAGGAGGCAGGCTCAGACGGTGTTAGGCCCAGTATGGATTGCACGTGATTGCACAAAGGTGAGAAAGGGTACCGTATCCCCGGATAACATGTATGGATAGCGTACACATTCAAAATATATGTCTGTACATCAGGAGGCAGGCTCAGACGGTGTCAGGCACAGTATGGATTTGACGGCCCAGATTACACAGCGGAGGAGCAGGGAGAGGTAAAGATTGCAAATGCTGGGGCCCTGCCCAAGCAAGGGGGGCCCACTCGTGGGCGTCGGTACTGGCACTGGGCCCCTCATAGTACAGCGGTGTGTCTGACGGCGGGTGTGCACCACCACCGTCAGAGACACTTGATTGCACTATGAGGGACCCTGTGCCAGTGCCCACACCCAAGAGTCGGCCTATCCACCTGTCCAGGGCAACGGCACTCGCACGGTGTCGTGCGCTAGGTGGTGACCCCGGCCATGGGGGGGGAGGCAGCACAGTTAGAGAGTTTTAGAAAGTGGCATATGTTGATGTTGGACATTCAGCTGATGCAAAAGGCGAAATAGGTGAAGTCCCAGGAAGAGGTGGACCAAAGCAAGCCATTTTTCTGTCACCCTATGTGTCATCAGGGGAAGATGGGACAAAATCCTTGGAAATCCATGCATGGTTCATTTTAATGAAGGTTAGATCATCCACATTTTGGGTTGACAGACGGGTCCTTTTTTCTGTCAGGATTGATCCAGCTGCACTGAAGACTCTTTCCGATAGCACACTTGCAGCTGGGCAAGCGAGCTCCTGTAAGGCATATTGGGCCAATTCAGGCCAGGTGTCCAGTTTAGCGGCCCAATAGTCAAAGGGGAATGACCTGTGTGGGAGAACATCGATATGGGAGGAAAAGTAGTTTGTAACCATAGTTGACAACTGCTGTCTCCTGTCACTTTCCATCGATGCAGTATTACCAGTTGTGTGAGCGGTATTTGAAAAATCAGTCCACAACATTGTCATGAAACCCCTGTCTCCAACGCCACTTCTGCTGTGTGCACCATGAACACCTCTGCCAAGCTGCCCCCGGCCCGTACGGCTCGTGTGAGAACCATCACCGCTGCTGTGTGCTGGGAATGCCTCAAGCAACCGATTTACCAGAGTTGCTTGTTTATTAGCCAATATTAGGTCAAGGTTCTCCTGTGGCATGATGTTTTGTAATTTGCCTTTATAGCGTGGATCCAGGATGCTGGCCAACCAGTAGTCGTCATCGTTCATCATTTTGGCAATGCGTGGGTCCCTTTTTAGGATCTGCAAGGCATAATCTGACATGTGGGCCAATGTTCCCGGTGTCAATGATGCACTGCGAGTGCTGGTTGGAGGAGCACTTTCTGGCAAATCCACATCCCTCCAGTCACGCACAAACCCTGTACCAGACCTTGCCATGCCAACATTTTCACTTGCCCCACGAGATGCATCCTCCTCCCCTAAGTAATCATCCCCATCATCCTCCTCCTCCTCCTCTTCTTCCTCCACCTCGTCCAGGAGAGGTCCCTGAGCAGACAATGGCTGAATGTCATCAAGGATTCCCTCCTCCTCTTCCTCCTCATCAACATTGGATGCAGACGCCTGCTCCTTAAGGTGCGTCAAAGTTTGCATGAGCAGACGCATAAGTGGGAAGCTCATGCTTAGGATGGCGTCGTCTGCGCTTACCAGCTGTGTGCATTCCTCAAAACACTGAAGGACTTTACAGAGGTCTTTCAGCTTCGACCACTGCACACCTGTCAACTCCATGTCTGCTCTCAAAGCGCCTGGCCATGTATCCTCCCACAAATGCATTATGGCCTGCCTCTGCTCGCACAGCCGCTCCACCATGTGCAGGGTGGAGTTCCACCTTGTTGCAATGTCGATAATGAGGAGGTGGTTGGGAAGGTGGAGCAATCGCTGCAGCTTCTGCATACGAAAGGAGTGTACAGGCGACCGGCGGATGTGCGCGCATAGTCTTCGCACCTTCTGGAGCAGGGCTGTTAACTCCGGATAATTTTTGAGGAAGCACTGCACCACCAGGTTCAAGGTGTGAGCCAAGCAAGGTATATGGCTGAGTTTTGAAAGGGCTATGGCTGCCACAAAATTACGGCCGTTATCACTAACTACCTTGCCTGCCTCAAGATGTACACTGCCCAGCCATGACTCAGTTTGTCGCTTCAAGTACTCGGCCAGCACCTCGGCGGTGTGTCTGTTGCCCAAACACATCATCTGCAACACAGCCTGCTGACGCTTTCCACTAGTTGCTCGATAGGGGGACACATCGTGTGCAACAGTGGCAGCTGCAGATGGAGTGCTCATACGACTGCGCTCTGTGGACGAGCTTTCGCTTCTGGAGGAGGAGGAGGGTCGAATGCCTACAGCCAACTGTTTCCTATACCGTGGGCTAGGCAGCACTGTCCCACCACCGCTGTCCCCTGTGGACCCTGCATCCACCACATTAACCCAGTGCGCAGTGATGGACACGTAACGGCCCTGGCCATGCCGACTGGACCATGCATCAGTTGTGAGGTGCACCTTTCCGCTCACTGACTGCTTGAGTGCATGGACAATGCAGTCTTTCACATGATGGTGGAGGGCTGGGATGGCTTTGCGAGAGAAGAATTGGCGACTGGGTAGGTCATAGCATGGTACTGCATAGGCCATGAGTTCGCGGAAAGCTGTGCTTTCCACCAACCGAAAGGGAATCATCTCAAACGAGATTAGTTTGGCAATGTGGGAGTTCAAACCCAGTGTACGCGGATGAGAGACTGAGTACTTTCTTGACCTACTCATAGTGTCTGGGAGGGTGAGCTGGACTTGAGAGCTGCATATGGTGGAAGTAGCGGTGGACAGGGCGGACTGAGAGAGGGTTGATGATGGTGATGGAGTTGTTGTTCTTTCTGATGGCCTAGAATCAGTCTTTCGTTGATATAACAGTGGGATTCCCTGACTGCTGTGGCCTTGCAACGACACCTCAACATTTGCTGCTGTGCTAACCGGTGGGCTTACAGTGGGGGAAACAATGTAGCGTTGCTGACTACCTTCGTTGTGATCAGTTGAACATGTGGCACTTGAGGTTTGGTGTTGTGTCCATGCTTGCAAGTGCATGCTGGTTAAATGTCTAAGCATGCAACTGGTATTCAAATTTTTCAGATTTTTCCCTCGGCTAAAGGTCTTTGCGCACTTCTTACAGATAACCTTGGCCTGATCATGAGGATTTTGTTCAAAAAAGTGCCACACTGCACTCTTCCTACTTTGGCAGACATTTTGCGGCCTAGCACGCTGTGATCTTTTGACCCTCTGGACAAGCTGTCCAGCAACTCTTTTGATGTTTGGAACCTGTCTTTGGAGTGCTCCGGGCCTGCCAGATAACAGCTGTTGCGATGTCGATGTCTGCTGTGGATGCTCCTCATCTGAGCTATTGGAAGCAGCACCCTCTTCCCCCAATGGATGCCAATCTGGGTCAACAACTGGGTCATCCATCACCTCCTCTTCTGTCATGTGCACCTTCCTCTGTGTCACCGTGTATGGTGGTATAGTGTGCGGGAAGGGGCACCTGAGTCTCACCAGGGTCAGAATCTGGCTCTGTACACTGCGAGGACAATGTAGTGCTCTGAGTGAATGTACCAGCAGAATCATCCATCAGTGGCTGTGCATCAGTGCACTCCATGTCAGATTCATCTTGGCCTGGGTAATTCACCATTTCACTTGATAATCCAGGCATGGTATGTGAAAACAGCTCCATGCAGTAATCAGTAGTATGGCCTGCGTCATCCTTCTATCTTGGTTGGGGTGAAGGACACAAGGAAAGGTGTGGTTCATGAACATGAGCCTCCAATGACGACTCAGTGCTTTTACTTTTTACAACTGAAGAAGAGGAGGCGATAGAGCTGGAGGCTGAGTCAGCAATGTAAGACAAAACTTTTTCCTGATGCTCTGGCTTTAAAAGCGGTTTGCCAACTCCTAGAAAACTAAGCGTTCGAGGCCTTATGTAGCCAGACGATGACGCAGGCTCAACACCTCCTGCATTCGGTCCTATTTTGCTCTTGCCACTACGATCAGATCCACCACCAACACCATCATTACCAGCTGCCAACCCCCGCCCAATTCCACGGCCTCTTCCACCAGCCTTCCTCATTTTTGGTAGAAATGTAGAAAAAATCCAACAAACTATATAGTAATGTAAAACAAGGTACAAGGTGTCTATAGGACAGGGGAGATTTTGAATTTCTGCAGACACTTGTGGACACTGGACACTTTTGGATTGTGTGAGGCCCAATGAATATCTGAGCGCTATGTGACAGGCTCGATGGCACAGCTGTGACCAAAGTGACTAGAGGATAAGGGAGATTTTGAATTTCTGCACACACTTGTGGACACTGGACACTTTTGGATTGTGTGAGGCCCAATGAATATCTGAGCGCTATGTGACAGGCTCGATGGCACAGCTGTGACCAAAGTGACTAGAGGATAAGGGAGATTTTGAATTTCTGCACACACTTGTGGACACTGGACACTTTTGGATTGTGTGAGGCCCAATGAATATCTGAGCGCTATGTGACAGGCTCGATGGCACAGCTGTGACCAAAGTGACTAGAGGATAAGGGAGATTTTGAATTTCTGCAGACACTTGTGGACACTGGACACTTTTGGATTGTGTGAGGCCCAATGAATATCTGAGCGCTATGTGACAGGCTCGATGGCACAGCTGTGACCAAAGTGACTAGAGGATAAGGGAGATTTTGAATTTCAGCAGACACTTGTGGACACTGGACACTTTTGGATTGTGTGAGGCCCAATGAATATCTGAGCGCTATGTGACAGGCTCGATGGCACAGCTGTGACCAAAGTGACTAGAGGATAAGGGAGATTTTGAATTTCTGCACACACTTGTGGACACTGGACACTTTTGGATTGTGTGAGGCCCAATGAATATCTGAGCGCTATGTGACAGGCTCGATGGCACAGCTGTGACCAAAGTGACTAGAGGATAAGGGAGATTTTGAATTTCTGCACACACTTGTGGACACTGGACACTTTTGGATTGTGTGAGGCCCAATGAATATCTGAGCGCTATGTGACAGGCTCGATGGCACAGCTGTGACCAAAGTGACTAGAGGATAAGGGAGATTTTGAATTTCAGCAGACACTTGTGGACACTGGACACTTTTGGATTGTGTGAGGCCCAATGAATATCTGAGCGCTATGTGACAGGCTCGATGGCACAGCTGTGACCAAAGTGACTAGAGGATAAGGGAGATTTTGAATTTCAGCAGACACTTGTGGACACTGGACACTTTTGGATTGTGTGAGGCCCAATGAATATCTGAGCGCTATGTGACAGGCTCGATGGCACAGCTGTGATCAAAGTGACTAGAGGATAAGGGAGATTTTGAATTTCTGCACACACTTGTGGACACTGGACACTTTTGGATTGTGTGAGGCCCAATGAATATCTGAGCGCTATGTGACAGGCTCGATGGCACAGCTGTGACCAAAGTGACTAGAGGATAAGTGAGATTTTGAATTTCTGCACACACTTGTGGACACAGGACACTTATGGATTGTGTGAGGCCCACTGAATATCACAGCGCTATGTCACAGGCAGAAATTGGCTAGTGTATCACAAACTACAAGGTGTATGTAGAATTGGGCAGAATAGGAATCTCCCTAGAGTGCAGGTCTGTAAGAACGGAACATGTCCTCGACTTATTCTCACAGAGTGACACACAGATAGCTTCAGTGTGGCTGTGATAACAGCCGTTACACGCTACTGTGTGAGGAGCGTACACCGCTGTATGGTGTGAAAAAATGCACGCTCAGTACCTCAGCAGGACAAAAAAAAAAAAATTGGGATTGCTTTTAAAAAAGCAGTTTGCGGAGCAGTGGGTAAACAGCAATGCAGGAATGTCAGGAAGCCTTAGAAGGAAGCCCAACAACCAACACCACTGATACACCACTATATAGCCTCCCCTTGCACTGCACACACAGTGACTGGTGTGTTGTACAGGCAAAATCACTAGCAGCAGAAGCAGTTTTTTTTTCTTCTCAGCAGGACAAAAAAAAAAAAAATTGGGATTGCTTTTAAAAAAGCAGTTTGCGGAGCAGTGGGTAAACAGCAATGCAGGAATGTCAGGAAGCTTTAGAAGGCAGCCCAACAACCAACACCACTGATACACCACTATATAGCCTCCCCTTGCACTGCACACACAGTGACTGGTGTGTTGTACAGGCAAAATCGCTAGCAGCAGAAGCAGTTTTTTTTTCTTCTCAGCTGGACAAAAAAAAAAATTGGGATTGCTTTTAAAAAAGCAGTTTGCGGAGCAGTGGGTAAACAGCAATGCAGGAATGTCAGGAAGCCTTAGAAGGCAGCCCAACAACCAACACCACTGATACACCACTATATAGCCTCCCCTTGCACTGCACACACAGTGACTGGTGTGTTGTGCAGGCCAAATCGCTAGCAGCAGAAGCAGTTTTTTTGTCTTCTTCCCTGCCTAACGCTCTCCCTACAGAATCAGCAGCAACCTCTCCCTATACTAAGATCGGCAGAAGTAAGATGGCGGTCGGCGTGCACGCCCTTTTATACCCCCTGTGACGCCCACCAAAGCAAGCCAATCACTTGCATGCCCTTCTGAAAGATGGTGGTGACCCGTGCCTATGTCATCACGTTGCCCACAGTGTCCGTGGATCCTGATTGGCTGAAAAAGAGCGCAAAACAAACTTTTGAAACGCGACTTTGGCGCGTAAGTCACCGACCTCGTGGCCGACCTCATCCTAGGGTCGGGTTTCGTTTCATGAATCCCAACTTTGCCAAAAGTCGGTGACTTTTGAAATTTTTCAACCCGTGTCGCTCAACTCTAACCACCAGTAATAGCATAGGCCAAAAAGGATGGATTTTCATACTCAGAAACAGGACACCCACATTTAAGTCACTTGACAAGTGGAAAGGTTTTAAATACAAGAGTTAGGACTGTCCCACAAGGGTTGCCGTGCCGTGGCGGGATGGCTTGTACATTATTTTGTTCAAAATTATGTTAACTAAATACCCTTATTATTATTACTACCTTCATGCAATTTTTGCAATTTATTTTTTACTTTTTTATTTTAAGATATTTGTTTTGTGTTTTGTTTTTGGCTTTCACAATTTTAAATAGCTGGCCTGTAGGTAACTATTTTTAACAGCAAACTGGTGTCAATAACTTTGCTAACACACTGTAACAAAATTTTATTGGAAGCCAGAAATGGCAGAATTTTGAGCACACTTATATGTGATCTGTGTGATGGACAAACCACAGTTTTAAATAGATGGAGTTTTAGCACTGCAATATGGAAAGAATCTGTCTGTATTCTGCAGTGCCGGCAAGCAAATGGAGCAGAAAAACAGTGTTCTCTGGATTGCTTTTTAAGCAAATAATCAGGATTAAGATCCAAAAAAAATATTCCTGGCCCCTGATACCTAGTGCTATGTCTAGAAATGTCTGTAAAAGCAGCAGCAGCAGCCTGAACTGGAATGGATTCTTGTTATATGCACTGCAGTCTGCCACATACACTGTCTGCTTAGCACTGATATCTATGCAGCTGGATTAGTCCTCAGTTGAGATGGATATGTGCAGGGGAGAGCAGAAATGTACCATCACACTAGGCAAGGGGGGTGCTGTCTCTTAAAGTGGCAGCGTGTCTCTTACTGTCCATAGCAACACCACCTCCTTACACCTAGTCCATCCTCTTCTTTAGCAGCTGAGTGCTTTTGCCATTATTCTTTTTACGGTGCAGAGGCCTGGTCTTGCAGGCTCTGAAGTAGTTGCAGGGCCATCCCTCCGGACACCTGCACAGTATATATTTCTGTGGGGAGGGGGAAAAAAGCAGTAGGTTTTGCTGCAGTTTCAGGTCAGTTATTACCTTCAGCTTCTCTAGTGCGCTCTTTAGTGTGAGCTTGCACCTTGACTATAGCAACTTTCTTTGGCAGTTCCAGTGCTCTGAGAAGTTAAGCTACTACTAAGTCTGCATTTTAGTGGGTTTACCAGAAGAACCAATAAATCATGACAAATGCCAAAAGCATAGTGACTGTCCGTAATGACATTCGCTGTCAAATGCTCTGCAATTATACACGCCTGAGTGAGTGCTTTTAATTCCGCTTGCTGAGCAGACATCCCAGAAGGTAATGCTTCAATGTTTAACACCTTATGTTGATCACCTATTGCATAACCTGTATAAGGTACTCCATCTTGGTAAAACCATGACACATCTACATAGAGCCCTAGATCTGCATTAGGGAATGGTGTTTCTTACACATTGGCGAGTGGTTGTGTTTCTGCATCCATTAGCTGAAAGCAATAATGCTGAGCTTCAATTTGTCATCATCTGTGTCTAGTAACAAAGTGGCTGGGTTAAGAACAGTATACCTTTTAATAGTGATATTTGGAGGTATCAGTAAAGCCAATTCATAATTTGTTTGTTCATTGACAAGTGTTTTGTTCTAGCATGAAGCAGCAGTTCTTGTACAGAGTGTGGTACTAGAATTTCCAAGGGATTATCTAGCACCAAGTCTGCAACTTTTTCTTTCAACATTGCAAAGGCATTGACTGCTTTGATGCATTTGGGCGCTCCTTTGGCCACTATATCCAACTGAGCTTTACAGTTTCCCAATGGGCAGTGTTATTCCCTATGCTTTTGAGTTGGCACATCTTTTTCATGTCCCCCAGATTCATGACAGTACAAACAGAAAGGGAGGTCATAATTTGAAATTCCTAGTGCTGGGGCTGAGAAAATTGCTTCCTTCAGGTCTCTTGAACCCCTCTTTTGCTTCTGGGGTCAGTTGATATGGCTGATTTTTGTTGCAAGTGGGCAACACATCAAAGAGAGGCTACATCAATTGTGATGCAGCAGGAATCCATTCTCTACAGTAGCCAATCAGCTCAAGGAATGTTCTCAGTGTACTGATTGAAATGGGCTCAGCTGGTTGGCTTATGGCGTTTTTTTTCTTTCTGTTTTTTTGTGTTTCAGCTGAGGTGAAATGCAATGACCTAAGAAAGCAACCATTTCCTTTGCTATTTTCAATTTATCTTTTGACACCTTAAAACCTTCATGGTACAAAAGATTAGCATTGAAGCTGTTTCAATTAGACATACCTTTCTGCCTGGAGTACAAAGTAGTAATTCGTCCACATACTGAAGCAGTTGCACATCCCTATTCTCAGGGTGCCAAGAGAGAAGAAACCCCACCATTGCTTCAGAAAACACACAGGGGGAAGTGGCTTCCCCTTGAGGCTATCGCGTCCAACAATACTGCTTCCTTCTGTGAGTGAAGGTAAATAGCAGTTAGCTCTCTTCATCAATTGGCATAGACAAAAAGGCATTGCTTAGATCAATAGCCATAAAGCATTGTGCACTGCTTGGAATTTGATTCAACAGAGTATATTGGTTTGGCACTATTGGTGTATTTATGATCATTAGTTTGTTAATTTCTCTTAACTCACGTACCATGCAGTAAACTGTAGACTGCCCTGTAGTTTGTTTCTTTTTTAATCAGGAAAAAGAGGGGTATTAAAAACTGATTTTTTTTTTCTGTTTCAAAATACCTGCTTTCAGGTAAGTAGACATCTGGGTTGAGATGGCTTCTGTTTGTCCTATACACAGGGGATATTGTCGAATACATACCGGTACAGTTCCTGGTTTTATTTTGCTGGATACTGGTATTATTTTTAAAAAAACATCAGTTGATCTTATGTTATACCCATAGTACAGTTGGCATCTGCTCGAGTATTTGCTGTATCTCCTTGTAGGGGATTGAAGTAGAATATACATTTAATGCCACCTCCCCTTTAAGGAGTTCTAATATTAATATATTGTAAATGTTGTACAGATATAATTATGTTTCGGTACTGCTACACTATTGCGTATTACCGCCGTTCTCATTGGTACTGCCACAATATATATGTGTTACCACGTTGTATAGATTGTATTGTATTATGTTTCGCATATTGATGTATAAGTTTAGCATATCCACAAAAAAAGATGATTAAAAGGCACTTTTACTAATATAGAAAAAGACTTTATTTTTAGAACCACATTTAAAATATTACACATCGCCAATTAGAGGAATAAGGGGAAATAGACATACACATATGTATAGTGTGATTGCACACATAAAAATGACGCGCACACATCCAGCACATAAGAATAATTGCTGCTATATGTCTCCAATTATATGACTATCATAAATATGGCATTTATCCAAAAGTGGATCAACCTCAGAAAACAAGGACATTACTTAACCCCTTAGCGACAGAGCCAGTTTGCAGCTTAATGACCAGGCCAATTTTTACAATTCTGACCATTGTCTCTTTATGAGGTTATAACTCTGGAACGCTTTAATGGATCCCGCTGATTCTGAGACTGTTTTTTCGTGACATACTGTACTTCATGTTAGTGGTAAAATTTCTTCGATAAGTCTTTTGTTTATTTATGAAAAAAATGGAAATATGGTGAAAATTTTGAAAATTTTGCAATTTTAAAACTTTAAATTTTTATGCCCTTAAATCAGAGAGATGTGTCACACAAATTTCTTAATAAATAACATTTCCCACATGTCTACTTTACATCACCACAATTTTGGAAGCAAAATTTTTTTTTGTTAGGAAGTTATAAGGGTTAAAAGTTGACAAGCCATTTCTCATTTTTGCAACAAAATTTACAAAACCATTTTTTTTAGGGACCACATCATATTTAAAGTCATTTTGAGGGGTGTACAAGACAGAAAATACCCAAAAGTGGCACCATTCTAAAAACTAGACCCCTCAAGGTGCTCAAAACAACATTCAAGAAGTTTATTAACCCTTTAAGTGCTTCACAGGAACTAAAGCAATGTGGAAGGAAAAAAAATTACTTCAGAACCAATTTTTTTTATTTTCACAAGTGTCAAAAGAGAAAATCAACCACAAAATTTCTTGTACAATTTCTCTTGAATACGCCGATACCCCATATGTGGGGGTAAACCACTTTTTCAGCACACGGCAGAGCTCGAAAGGGATGGAGCGCCGTTTGACTTTTTCAACACAGAATTGGCTGGAATTGAGATCGGATGCCATGTTGCGTTCGGAGAGCCCTTAATGTGCCTAAACAGTGGAAAACTCCAACAAGTGATCCCATTTTGGAAACTAGACCCATTAAGGAACTTATCTAGATGTGTGGTGAGCACTTTGAACCTTCAAGTGCTTTACAGCCGTGAAAATAAGAAATCCATTTTTTTTCCTCAAAAATGATCTTTTCGCCCCCAAATTTTTATTTTTACAAGGGTAACAGGAGAAATCATACCCCCACAGTTATTGTGCGATTTGTCCTGAGTACGCTGATACCCCATATGTGGGGGGAACCACTGTTTGGGCGCATGGGAGAGCTTGGAAGGGAAGGAGTTCCATTTTGGAATGCAAACTTTGATGGAATGGTCTGCGGGCATCATGTTGCATTTGCAGAGCCCCTGATGGGCCTAAACAGTGGAAACCCCCCACAAGTGACCTCATTTTGGAAATTAGACCCCCTAAGGAACTTATCTAGATGTGTGGTGAGCACTTTGAACCCCCAAGCGCTTAACAGAAGTTTATAAACGCAGAGCCGTGAAAATAAAATGTCTTTTTTATTTCCACAAAAGTGATGTTTTTAGACCCCCAAAGTTGGTAAATAGTGGAAACCCCTCAATTCTTGCTCAAACCCTAACCCCAACACACCCCTAACCCTAATCCCAACCCTAACCCTAATCCCAACCCTAATACCTAATCCTAATTCTAACCCTAATCCTAGTTCGCCCTAACCCTAATTCTAACCCTAGCCCTAACCCTAACCCTAGCCCTAAAACTAGCCCAACCCTAACCCTATGTGACATCGGCGGCTGTGCCCGCCGATGGCCCTTCAGTGGCGCCGCATGCCGCAGCATCCTCTCACCTGCGCGCCCCCATCCACACTCGCGCCCACTTTGCGTTCCGCCCTGCTGCGGCTCCAGGCATCAGCCCTCGGTCACGCGCGCGCACCCTCCCGCTCTCTTCCTCCAGCGGTGGGTGTCGCTGAGGGGCAGGGCCTGGGGACACACTTCCGGGTGCTAGGATATTTCAGGCATCCTCTCTATGAGGAGGGCGCCTGATGATCGTGTAGTCTTCCTGCACCCTCTGGCCGCTACAGTTCTCCTGTAGTTCCCTGCCGTCCTCTGTGTAGTACATTCTCTTGTCTCCAGCCTGTCCTGCCTCAGTTCCCTGCCGTCCTCTGTGTTGTGCATTCTCCTGTCCTCCCTTTTAGCCCCGTCCACTATCCGTCAGTTGCTAATCCTGTTCTTGGGGATCGCTTATCTGTCTTCCCTCTCTCCTTGTACCTTTCCCTGCTACCTCTGACTCTCGCCTCTTCCTGCCCAGGAACCCTGCTCTGCCTCTCCTGGTTCCGTCCATCTCCCTTGTCCTTATTTTTTCCGTTGAGCCGTCCCTCTTGGTTCCGGCTGTCGCGCTTCTGTCCTCTGTGGTCCTGCCACAAATGATCCCTGTATAGGGGTCGGTCTTCACCTGGTGTGCTCGGCCCAGGGGCTCTGGATCCGCGATCCAGAGGGTCCACTCTCTGACGTAGCTTGTACCTAAAACGTCACAGTATCATCAGGCCATGGACCCCGCCGGTGCCGCGTCTACCACTCAGAAAGAACTGCTGTTTTTGAGGGAGAATCAGACCCGGATTATGTTCTTCATGAAATCCATGGACACCCGGCTCTCCGCCCTGCAAACCACTGACCCAGGGCATGCTCCTCTCTTAGCCAGCCTACAGCAGGAGCTCGCGCAGCAGCGCGATGCCCAATCACACATTTTGGGGTATATGGCGTCCGTGGATGATCGACTGCTTGCTCTGTAGTCCTCTGCGGCCGCTTCTACCCAAGCCTGGGACGCGGTCTCATCCCCACCCCCCGCCTGGGAAAGCCCCCCAGGTATAGTGGGGACCCGAAGTTATGTAGGGGTTTTTTAAACCAGTGCAGACTGCACTTTGAGCTTCTGCCCCAACAATATCCCACGGACCGTGCTAAAGTGGCCTTTATCGTGTCCCATCTTGAGGGAGAGGCGCAGGCTTGGGTGAATCCATTGTGGGGGAGGGATGACCCGGTGATTACCAGTATCCGGAGTTTTTTGGAAACGTTTCGCAAGGTTTTTGATGAACCCGGGCGCCTTGCTTCCACTACGGAGGCCCTCTTTAACCTTCGCCAGGGATCCCTTATGGTAGGGCAATACGCCATCCACTTTCAGACACTGTCCTCGGAGCTGGGGTGGAATAATGAAGCCCTTGTAGGTGCCTTTTGGAGAGGTGTTTCTAGTAAAATCAAGGACGAGCTTGCCGGGAGTGACACTCCAACCACCCTGGAAGATCTCATCTCTCTGGCTACTCGTATTGATCTGCATTTTCTGGAACGTAGCAGAAAGTGAAACAAGGGAAAAAAGGCCCTCTAGGTTGTATCAAGCCCCTATTCCGCGCTCTGCTGCACCTCCTATTAACTCTGCTCCCGAGCCCATGCAGGTAGATTGCGTCAAGCTGTCCGAACAACGGCGCAGGGAGAGGATGACTAATGGACTCTGTTTGTATTGCGGTGGAGCCAACCACTTTGTACGCACCTGTCCTGAGAAACCGGGAAACGCATCCACCTAGGTCAGGTAAGAGAGGGCCTCCTAGGTGATCATAACTCCTCTCTCCCACTTCCCTTTCAGCTCTGATTATTACAGATCGGGAGCGTGGATCTGTGGAGGCGTATGTGGACTCGGGCGCAGCGGGCAACTTCATCCGCCAGGAAGAGGTCGACAAACTCCAGATTCCCGTGGTCATCCTAAGGAACCCAAGTGCAATCACCTCCGTCGATGGCAAACCTCTACCTGAACTCATCACCACGGTTACCACCGAAGTTGACGTGCAAATTGGTGCACTTCAACTCGAGAAGATAGCCTTTTATGTCCTGCCTCAATTGTCCCACGCTGTTCTCTTAGGGTTATCCTGGCTCAGGCAACATGAGCCAGTTGTTGACTGGCGCTCAGGGGAGATCTTGCATTGGGGGCACGCCTGTCATGCACACTGTTTTGCGGGCTCTTGTTCGTCCCCATTTCCTGCCTAGGCCTGCCTTCCTGTTCCATATCACGCGTACGCCGATGTTTTCTGCAAGAAGGAAGTGGATTCTTTGCCATCGCATCGGTCCTACGACTGCCCTATCGACCTGATTCCCGGAGCTGCTCCCCCCAGAGGAAGAACGTATCCTCTTTCCCCAGCTGAGACCACGGCCATGACGGAATACATACAAGAAAACCTGACCAAGTGGTTTATCCAGAAGTCCTCATCCCCTGCGGGTGCGGGTTTTTTCTTCGTCCGGAAGAAGGATGGATCACTGCGACCTTGCATAGATTACCGGGGCCTAAACAATATCACCGTTAAAAACCGTTATCCTCTTCCGCTGATTCCTGAACTCTTTGACCGGCTGAGAGTGGCCCGGATCTTCACGAAGTTAGATCTGCGGGGAGCTTACAATCTGATCCGGATCCGCGCAGGGGATGAGTGGAAGACGGCCTTCAATACCCGTGACGGGCATTATGAATACATAGTCATGCCGTTTGGTCTTTGCACCGCACCGGCTGTATTTCAAGAATTCATTAACGAGGTGTGCCGGGATTTACTCTACTCCTGTCTGGTGGTGTATTTAGATGACATTCTCGTTTTCTCGCCCGATCTGTCCTCCCATCGGAAGAGTGTACACTTGGTCTTGCATCGCCTTCGAGAGAATCGACTCTACGCCAAGATTGAAAAATGCCTTTTTGAGCAGACGTCATTACCCTTCTTGGGATATATCGTCACCGATTCCGGCCTGAAGATGGATCCTGAAAAACTCAGTGCGGTACTCAAGTGGCCCCGTCCAGTGGGTGTAAAGGCCATCCAGCGGTTCCTTGGGTTCGCTAACTATTACCGACAATTCGTGCCTCATTTTTCTACGGTTACCAAACCCATCACGGCTTTGACCTGTAAAGGAACGAAGTCCAACAGCTGGTCCCCCGAAGCTGAAGACACCTTCCTGGCTCTGAAACGTTCTTTCGCATCTGCGCCCATCTTGCATTGGCCGGTAGCCAGCAGGCCCTTCGTCCTTGAAGTGGACGCCTCCTCCACCAGAGCTGGGGTGGTTCTGTCCCAGCAGGCCTCATCTGGACATCTGATACCTTGCGGGTTTTTTTCTAAAACCTTTTCGCCTGCGGAGTGTAATTACTCCATTGGAGACCGGGAATTACTTGCCATTAAGATGGCCTTGGCAGAGTGGCGATATTTACTCGAAGGGGCAGTACACCCCTTCACCATCTTTACGGACCATAAGAATCTGGCCTACCTGCAGTCTGCCCAGAGACTCAATGCCCGGCAAGCCAGGTGGGCTCTGTATTTCTCTCGTTTTGATTTTAAGCTTCACTTCCGACTTGGCAATAGGAACATCAAAGCAGATGCACTTTCCAGGTCCTTACAGTCGCCAGAGAATGATGAAGATCCATCCTATATTATCGAGCCTGCTAAGATTATCACCGTGGCTCCTGTGAATTTTTCCACTCCTCCGCCAGGTAAAACATTCATTCCTCAAGGCAGACGTTCGGAGGTGCTGCGCTGGGGGCATTCCTCCAAAGTTGCTGGGCACGTTGGGACTAAGAAGACTTTCTTGCTGCTTTCCCGGTATTACTGGTGGCCCGCTCTTCGCCAGGATGTGATGGACTATGTAGCCTCGTGCACAACCTGTGCCCAGAACAAGGTGGCAAGGGCTCTGCCCTCCGGACTTCTTCACCCATTACCTGTTCCAGAGGCTCCTTGGCAGCAAAGTGCTATTGATTTTGTGACTGATCTACCCAGCTCAGCTGGATGTAACACCATCTTAGTCGTAGCAGATCGTTTCTCCAAGATGGCCCATTTCATTCCCTTACCAGGACTGCCGTCCGCCCCGAGGTTGGCCGAGATCTTCATCCACCAGATCTTCAGGCTGCATGGTCTTCCTCAGCGGATCATGTTGGATCGGGGGGTCCAGTTTACCTCTCGCTTCTGGAGGGCTCTCTGTCGGCTTATGGGTACATCCCTCGACTTTTCCTCTGCATACCATCCTCAGACCAATGGGCAAGTAGAGCAGATTAATCAGGTGTTAACTACCTTCTTACGTCACTTCTCCAACGCCCATCAGGACAATTGGGTCACTCTCCTACCGTGGGCTGAATTCTCGCACAATAATCATCCCAGCGAATCTACCGCCAAGTCACCATTTTTTGTGATAACCGGTCAGAATCCAGGTATTCCGCTGCCCTTTTCCACATCTACAGGAGTGCCCGCAGCAGATTCGCTCGCCATGGAATTCTCGCAAATTTGGAGGGAGACCAGGGAGGCACTCAAGAGTGCCAATACCCGAATCAAGAAACATGCGGACAAGAGACGGAGGGACGTTCCTCCGTACCATCCTGGTGACAAAGTCTGGCTTTCAACCAAACATATCCGTCTGAAAGTCCCTTCTTACAAATTGAGTCCTCGGTACATCGGGCCGTTCGAAGTGATTGGACGCATTAATGAAGTGGCTTATAAACTGCTGTTGCCTGCTTCGCTCCGGGTCCCCAACCGCCTTCCATGTCTCGCTCATGAAACCTGTGGTTCTGAATCGGTTCCAACCAGTTTCCACTGCCTCTCCTTCACCAATTGGCTCGGACGACATCTTTGAAGTAAAAGACATCTTGGCTATGAAAAGAGTCAAGGGAAAAACTTTTTCTTATCGATTGGAGGGGTTTTGGCCCCGAGGAGAGGTCCTGGGAGCCTCGAGAGAATATCAATGCCCACCTGATCCTGAAAAAATTTTTGGCCAATCTCAGAAGGGGAGGACGTAAGGAGGGGGGTACTGTGACATCAGCGGCTGTGCCCGCCGATGCCCCTTCAGTGGCGGCGCACGCCGCAGCATCCTCTCACATGCGCGCCCCGGTCCACGCGTGCGCCCGCTTTGCATTCCGCCCTGCTGTGGCTCCAGGCATCAGCCCTCGGTCACGCGCGCGCACCCTCCCACTCTCTTCCTCCAGCGGTGGGCGTCGCTGAGGGGCAGGGCCTGGGGATGCACTTCCGGGTGCTAGGATATTTCAGGCGTCCTCTCTATGAGGAGGGCGCCTGATGATCGTGTAGTCTTCCTGCACCCTCTGGCCGCTACAGTTCTCCTGTAGTTCCCTGCCGTCCTCTGTGTAGTACATTCTCTTGTCTCCAGCCTGTCCTGCCTCAGTTCCCTGCCGTCCTCTGTGTAGTGCATTCTCTTGTCTCCAGCCTGTCTTGCCTCAGTTCCCTGCCGTCCTCTGTGTTGTGCATTCTCCTGTCCTCCCTTTTAGCCCCGTCCACTATCCGTCAGTTGCTAATCCTGTTCTTGGGGATCGCTTATCTGTCTTCCCTCTCTCCTTGTACCTTTCCCTGCTACCTCTGACTCTCGCCTCTTCCTGCCCAGGAACCCTGCTCTGCCTCTCCTGGTTCCGTCCATCTCCCTTGTCCTTATTTTTTCCGTTGAGCCGTCCCTCTTGGTTCCGGCTGTCGCGCTTCCGTCCTCTGTGGTCCTGCCCCAAACGATCCCTGTATAGGGGTAGGTCTTCACCTGGTGTGCTCGGCCCAGGGGCTCCGGATCCGCGATCCAGAGGGTCCACTCTCTGACGTAGCTTGTACCTAAAACGTCACACCCTAACCCTAACCCTAGCTCAACCCTAACCCTAGCCCAACCCTAACCCTAGCCCAACCATAGCCCTAACCCTAGCCCAACCCTAAAACTAGCCCTAACCATAACCCTAATGGAAAACTGAAAAAAAAAATATTTTCTTTATTTCATTACGTTTGCCTATATAAGGGGGTGGTAAACGGGGGTGTTATGTACTATTTTTTTTATTTTGATCACTATGATCGTTTATCATAGTGATCAAAATAATGAATGGAATCTGCCAGCCGGAGGCGGCAGATTCCCGGCGGGCGCACTGCGCATGCGCCCATCAATTTCAAGATGGCGTCGCCCTTCGGTGGACGCCGGCGGGACGCGGGACCACCGGGAGGGGACGGAGGACCACGGAGAGGTACCGGGGGGGATCGGGGACCCTATTTCTCTCTCCTCTGATGTGCGATCACATCAGAGGAAAGAGAAATTTAATGCGGCTTTTTTTTTTTTTGCGGTCGCTGTTATAGGGTTAATAACGACGATCGCAAAAGCGGGGTCAGTAAAAACTGACCGATTCATGTTCTCTGGGGTCTCAGCTACCCCTGGCAGCCGAGACCCCGGCGAAAATCCGACACTGGGGGGCGCTATGTACTTTCTCCACAGCGCCGTGAATTAACGGCGCTGTGGTTTTAGTACACTCAATTACCGCCGTTAAAAGGCGTATCAGTGGTCGTTAAGGGGTTAATGATAGTAATAAAATTACCATATCCCAAAAATAATTATATCAGCTTTTTACCACTGAGGTTGTACACTATAACATCATATAATACCACATAATTAAAGGAAACCATATTCTAGATGTCTATTTATGTTATTTAGCATCCACCACTTGTTAGGTGTAGCTGAAAGGAAGTACACATAGGGGTTAACTGTAGGTCGGCTAGCATATGTGGAAATTGAGCAGGGCTATGGCTTCATCAGAGAAGATGGGACCAATGCGAAGGTCTACGTTAACGCGGCCTCCATAAGATTTGGCAGGGCCCTGAAGGAGGGCAACGAAATATCCTTCTTCAAAGAAGACTGTCCGTGGGGGTACTACACGGTCACGGTAACCCTCTTAAGTGAGGATGACATGCCAGAGCACGCTGCCCCACCACCATCTACATCCCGTGATGCATCTCTCCCCTGGATGACCCACGACTCTGCGGCTGCACAGTTGTCCACCGGTAGCCATTGGCAATGGAATTCGGCTTCGGATGCGACGAACCGGAACTTCCGCCGCTAAGTACTGTCTCTTTAAAAGTTGCACTCGTTGCGCCTGGAAATATATATATCTAATTGAGGGACTGTTATGCGTCCCAATAATGTAAATGCTCCACTCTGTGGGAAGGATACGGCCGGATGGCCAATGTGAATGTTAAAAATACTTTCTTTTGGTTTTTTTTGTGTTTCACCTATTGTGCCCCTTCTGCTAGAAAAAGCAGAAACTGTCTGGATGGCCTGAACCGCAGACCTTATTAAAATTTGTGTTTTCCTTGCTGATGGGAAAGCCTGCTCTCCTTAAGGAAAAGGGGAGCTCTACCTCAGAGAGACTGACGGCTTTGAAAAATGGGCCAATATGTCATACATAATGTATATATGGATGGACTTAACCAGGAGGACTGTGAGCCGGGTCTGCAGCTTCAGAAAAATTGGACTACTGTGCATTGTTGTAAATTCTTTAGAATATTTTTCTATGTACAGTGTAGACATTGTAGTTTATTTGGTCGGTATGACCAAATTTTAGGAAAGGGAGAATGTAGGGGACTGAAGAAGAATATCCCTTTAATGCCACCTCCCTTTTAAGGAGTTCTAATATTAATATATTGTAAATGTTGTACAGATATACTTATGCTTCGGTACTGCTATGCTATTGCGTATCACCGCCGTTCTCATTGGTACTGTCACATTATGTATGTGTTACCATGTTGTATAGATTGTATTGTATTATGTTTTGCATATTGATGTATAAGTTTAGAGTATGCCAGTGCATCCTTCTATTTCAATAGTTGAGGGCACTATTAGTGCTATGGGTTAAGTAAGTGTAGGCTATAGGAACAAGTCAGAAGTGAGAGCAAGCCCAACAAGTCTACAAGGGCTCTAAGCCCAGGACGCCATAGCAGTTCCGCAGCGTTTTTTAAGAAGAGAAGCACGGACACAGTTAGACGGGTGCTGGATAAGACCGGAGCAACTGGGGAATTACAGTTTATGGCAGCAGAAGGAACGGAAAGGAAAACATGGTCCAAAAGTCATGCAGGGCGCAGAATATTCACCATGTGGCAGATCTTAAATAGGGCTGAAGTTTGCAAGTCCGGGGTGAAACGGAAGAGCAGGATCCCCTATGTCTTGAGGTCCTACAGTAGTGAATCTGCGGTACTGCCAAGGGTGCTACTATCCCATAATGTGTGTGAGGACAAGGAAAGCAAGAAAGGGAAAGTGCGGGAGGAATGCTGTGTGAACTGTAATGTAACTGATGTGTCCGGGACCATTGAAGAGAGAAGTAAAATCGTTGTTTTTGCATCAGAACCGGTATCTGTGTCCGTAATTTCAACCCTGAGCACTGCAACCAAGTGTGCATGAGCTGGGTCGCACCGCAGTGGAATCCCTGTCCATGGACCAGCACCCCAAACAGGTACGCCGGTAGAAGCTGATGGTTTTTCTGTGGGAGGGGGCCAGGACTCCAGAGCCTCGGTGTCCTTGGTTGCAACTACCATCCTGGCCACCTCTTACATCCTTATTTTGTTAAATTTGTGGTTTCTCATCATCTAGCTGAATTAACAACATCATGGTAGAGAGGGTTGCTTCCAACAATGGGCCTATAACAGTAATGCCTTTCTTTCCAAATTTGATAACTGAATTCATAGAACTCAGAATATTAGCACCTATGAAGTTTAGAGGACATTTATCTGAAACTAGCATTTGGGCACACAAGTCTGTGGTATGTGCTATTCACACATTTATGTGTTCTGATGGATTGTTCCACCTGCTCCTAAACCCTGAACTGTTTTTCCTTTCATGAATCATTGTGGCATATCCTTTTTTATTATAATAGTACGGCTCGCCCCTGTATCAATCGGTCATTTTAATTGAAACCCATGAAGAAGCTGTAATTGTGTGATAGCCATTGAACCATTCTGTGGGGGAACCGCTTTTAGAGACTTATGTTGTGGGCTGCCAAATTCCTAGTCTGATGTGTTTCCGGCCTCCTCTGTAATTACGAGGGGCGCCTAAAAACTTCGAGGCCCACCCATGAAATCTTTTTTGCATGGTCTTGTTTTGCAATGCAATATGTTATTTAGTTAGTTGAATGGTCTCATGAGCAATCTGAATTTATTTTAATTTTTTTTGTTTCCGTTACAGCATTTTAAATTTGGGTCGCAAGGCTGAAATATGGAAATGGAGAAGTTGGCAAAGTTCACACATCGGCTGCTGCAATTCACTCCTGTGGTTTCCAACTGCTTCAGCACCCACTCTATTCCCCTGATTTGGCTCCCTCGGACTATCACCTATTCCCACAGATGAAAAAGCACCTTGGTGGAAGGTGGAATTGCAGCCATTGCAACAGCCGATGTGTGAACTTTGCCAACCTCTCCATTTCCTTATTTCAGCCTTGCGACCCAACTTTAAAATGCTGTAACGGAAACCAAAAAAATAAAAATAAATCCAGATTGCTCATGAGACCATTCAACCAACTAAATAACATATTGCATTGTAAAACAAGACCATCCAAAAAAGATTTCATGGGTGGGCCTCGAAGTTTTCAGGCACCCCTTGTACCATTGAAATATAGCTCTGTTCTGTTTTGGTCTTTTTGTGATAGGGTCAGTTCCTTTCACCGTGGCCTCTGTTGCCACATCCAAAGCAAGGCCCCTTTTGCTTACACTCCTCTGGGAGAATTACCCCATCACTCCCCCCCCCTCCCCGTTATCCTGTGATGTTTACCTGCCACCTGCATCACAGTTTTCACAGCATTATTAAATGCATTCGGAGGTATATTCACCATTACAAGAGTTGGCTTTTGCTGCTTCTTTCCTTTCCTGCTGTTTATCTGGTCTTCTATCCTCCTTAACAAGGGAAAGGATTGCTCCAAAGTGGCATATAAACATTCAGGTCTTACCCTCATCACTTCTGTTCTCAGATCCTCTCTTAATCCTGTCAGGAACATATTTTTTTAGTAACCTAGCTTCTCTGGGGTTTTTTAAATCGTAATCATGATCTGTGAACACATATGTGCATCTTGCATGAAATCTATCAATGGGTTCATCTGGACCCTGGTATAGTTCAGGTAACCCAGAAGCTAATTCCTCTGTCAGTTTCTTGGCTACTACAAGTAGTCTTGCTATAAATTGTCACCCTGACTCTGTCTTTTTTATCCTCTGGAGCTGCTTGTATTGAAGCATTTACTGGGATTGCCTTAATTTTCTCAATCAATGGTACTCCAGCCGATATACGGCACAATGGCTCTTGATCATTCAAGGCAGCATCATACGAGGGGCGCCTGAAAACTTCGAGGCCCACCCATGAAATCTTTTTTGCATGGTCTTGTTTTGCAATGAAATATGTTATTTAGGCCGGTTTCACATTTGCACTTTATAGCGCAGCGACAGCCTGCGCACGGCCGCCGCTAAGCCCCGCCCCCTCCCGGCTCCCTGCCCGCCCCATCCGGTCATCGCCTCCTACTAGCGCACATGGACGCTTGCGATCTGTAGATCTATATTTAGCATAGGGTGCGCAGATCATGCGCTGGCCGTGCGCTAGCAGGATTTTGCCATGCGCTGCGCACTTTTGAAGGTGCGCTGTGCGCGCCGAAATGCAACATGCTGCGTTTGGCGCACACGGGCGCACCTTCAAAAGTGCGCAGCGCACACCAAAATCCTGCTAGCGCACGGCCAGCGCACAATCTGCGCACCCTATGCTAAAGATAGGGTGCACAGATCGCAAGCGTCCATGTGCGCTAGTAGGAGGCAATGACCGGATGGGGCGGGCAGGGAGCCAGGAGGGGGCGGGGCTTAGCGGCGGCCGCGCGCAGGCCGTCGCTGCGCTGTAAAGCGCAAATGTGAAACCGGCCTTAGTTATTTGAATGGTCTCATGAGCAATCTGGATTTATTTTGACATTTTTTGTTTCCGTTACAGCATTTTAAAGTTGGGTCGCAAGGCTGAAATATGGAAATGAGAAGTTGGCAAAGTTCACACATCGGCTGCTGCAATTCACTTCTGTGGTTTCCAACTGCTTCAGCACCCACCCTATTCCCCTGATTTGGCTCCCTCGGACTATCACCTATTCCCACAGTTGAAAAAGCACCTTGGTCGAAGGTGGAATTGCAGCCATTGCAACAGCCGATGTGTGAACTTTGCCAACCTCTCCATTTCCATATTTCAGCCTTGCGACCCAACTTTAAAATGCTGTAACGGAAACCAAAAAAATCAAAATAAATCCAGATTGCTCATGAGACCATTCAACTAACTAAATAACATATTGCATTGTAAAACAAGACCATCGAAAAAAGATTTCATGGGTGGGCCTCAAAGTTTTCAGGCGCCCCTCGTAATTATCAGCTGTGCCTTCCACTTCTTTGTAAAACCCAATAGGATTTTTTATGGGTCTGGGAAGTTATTTGTCATGGCTATCTGTTCATATCTGCTTCACGGCTTATACCACGCAATGGTATCTATCTTTCTTTCTGCTCCTGCCCCCTCGGGTCTGCTGATGATTTGTGTTATGGCGGGAAAGTCAGATAACTTATCTCCCTTCCCTTCCACAGCACAATAGTAACATTGAGTCTTTCCTTTATCCTGCTGCCTTTTGCACTTCTCACAGAAGCATGTGGTGGATCTCATGGCTCTACTCTCTCTTGCCTGTCATGCTGTGCTTGTGTAAGCAGGTTGCAGGATGCAATGACAGACAGAAGGCAGAGCAAAGGGTTAACCAAATGTAACAGTTTAATAGAACATGGTATTCACTCCTCGCAGGGAGGAAAATGGTTAAAGAAGATGTAATAAGAATAATGTAATTAAACAATAGCAGTCCAATTAAGCAACTTATCGTGTCCTTTATGCTCCTCCTCAGCAGATGGTCCAACAGGGGTTACAGCTGGAGCACCTGTGGCGCCCTGCGTCTTTACCGCCACAAAAGGATTAAATATGTACTGTTCTGTATGTGTTTTGTGAGCAATGGGAGTTATGCTTTCTCTGTAAGGCTAGTTTCACACTAGCATATTTTCCACGCAGCGCTCGGTGCCGCTAAGCCCCGCCCCCTGCTGGCTCCCTGCCTGCCCCATCCGGTCATCGCGCCTACTATCGCACACGGCTGCATGCGATCTGCGCACCCTATCTTTAGCATAGTGTCCCCAGACCATGCGCTGGCCGTGTGCTAGTAGGATTTTAGCGTGCGCTGCACACTTTTGAAGGTGCGCCAAGCGCGCCAAAATACAACATGGTGCAGTGGACGTTAAAATCCTACTAGCGCATGGCCAGCGCACGGTCTGCGCACCCTATGCTAAAGATAGGGTGCGCAGATCGCATGCAGCCGTGTGCGATAGTTGGCGGCGATGACCAGATGGGGCGGGCAGGGGGCAGGGCTTAGCGGCGCCGAGCGCTGCGTGGAAAATGCGCTAGTGTGAAACTAGCCTTAGACACACACACACAATTTAAAGAAAATTCTCCAAAGAAGCATTTTTAGTCCATTACTGTAAGTACAAGAATTATGCCTCATGTAGTCTCAATCAACAGAGACGACTCCCACTAAATTGGAAAGAAACAAGAGAATGCTGGAGTCCAGATCTATCTAAAGCAGTACAAAATTTTATTGACAAGAAACAGGCACATATAGAGTAACAGAACAATAATATAATAATAATAAATTTTATTTTTATAGCGCCGACATATTCCGCAGCACTTTTCATTTCAGAGGGGATTTGTACAGACAATAGACATTACAGCACAACAATAATCACATACAGTAGATTATAACAAATACCAAGAGGAAAGAGGGCCCTGCTCGCAAGCTTACAGTCTATGAGGAAAGAGGTAGACACGAAAGGTGGGTGGTAACAGTTGCCCTGATTGTATGGACCAGCCATAATGTTAAGCGTGTAACAGTACAGACACAGAGGGCTAATGGATGCATAAAGCATGTGGGAACATGATGCGGGAAATCTGGTTATGGTAAAACTTTTGGCTGTGCCACACAGGGATAGATTAGGTTAATGTGTTGAGGCGATAGGCCAGTCTGAAGAAATGCGTTTTCAGGGCACGATTAAAATTGTGGGGATTGGGGACTAAATGTATTGACCTGGGAAGTGCATTCCAAAGAATTGGAGCAGCACGTGTAAAGTCTTGGAGACGGGAGTGGGAGGTTCTGACTATTGAGGATGCTAACCTCAGGTCATCAGCAGAACGGAGGGCGCGGGTAGGGTGGTATACTGAAACAAGGGAGGAGATGTAGGGTGGTGCTGAGCCATGGAGGGCTTTGTGGGTGAGGGTAATAAGTTTATACTGAATTCTGGAGTGGATGGGTAGCCAGTGTAATGACTGGCACAAGGTAGGGGCATCGGTGTAACGATTGGTGAGGAATATGATCCTGGCTGCAGCATTCAAGACAGATTGGAGAGGGGAGAGTTTGGTAAGAGGGAGACCAATTAGAAGAGAGTTACAATAGTCCAGACGAGAATGAATAAGAGAAACAGTAAGAGTTTTTGCAGAGTCAAAAGTAAGAAAAGGCCGAATTCTAGAAATGTTTTTGAGGTGCAGATGACAAGAGTGAGCCACTGATCGAATGTGGGGGGCAAAGGAAAGCTCGGAATCAAGTATGACCCCAAGACAGCGGGCCTGTTGCTGGGGAGTAATAGTGGAACCACACACAGAAATAGGAATGTCGGGTATAGGTACATTAGTAGAGGGAGGAAACACCAGGAGTTCAGTCTTTGACAGGTTCAGTTTCAGATATAGTGAGGACATGATATTAGACACAGCGTTTAGACAATCGCCGGTGTTTTCTAGAAAGGCTGGCGTGATGTCAGGAGAAGAAGCGTATAATTGGGTGTCATCAGCATAGAGATGGTACTGGAAACCAAATCTACTGATTGTTTGACCAATAGGGGCAGTGTACAAGGAGAAGAGGAGGGGGCCTAGAACCGATCCTTGGGGGACCCCAACAGTAAGGGGAAGGTGAGAGGAGGAGGTACCGGCAAAAGATACAGTAAAGGAGCGGTCGGAGAGATAGGAGGAGAACCAGGAGAGAACGGTGTCCTTGAGGCCAATGGAACGGAGCATAGTGAGGAGGAGCTGATGATCCACAGTGTCGAATGCTGCAGAGAGATGCAAGAGAATTAGCATGGAGTAATGACCATTTGATTTAGCTGTTAGCAGATCATTAGAGACTTTAGTGGTGAGGGCAGTTTCAGTGGAGTGTAAAGAGCGGAAACCGGATTGGAGAGGGTCGAGAACAGAGTTTTCTGAGAGATAGCGGATAAGACGGGAGTGGACCAGGCGTTCCAGGAGTTTAGAGATGAAGGGAAGATTAGAGACAGGTC
The DNA here is from genome assembly GCF_039654945.1 of Dendrobates tinctorius. NCBI lineage: Eukaryota > Metazoa > Chordata > Amphibia > Anura > Dendrobatidae > Dendrobates > Dendrobates tinctorius. The sequence goes on from NW_027361768.1 coordinate 3,122,583, forward strand.
TATAGTTAGCGGCACAGTTTTGGTCGAGGGATGGTTTTTTAAGTAGTGGATGTATGATGGCATGCTTAAATGAGGAGGGAAAAATACCAGAAGAGAGAGAGAGGTTAAATATTTTAGTTAGGTGAGGGGTGACAACAGGGGAAAGGGACTGAAGGAGATGTGATGGAAATGGGTCACTGATGCAAGTAGTTGGGCGAGAAGATGCAAGGAGCCTGCTTACTTCTTCTTCTGTGACTGGTTCAAAAACAGAGAGTGAGCTAGATGCAGTGGGGGAGGGAGGACAGTGGATGGTATGAGGTGATTGGGAGATAATTTCCTGTCAAATCTGGTCAATTTTTTCTTTGAAGTAATTGGCCAGATCGTCAGCTCGGAGCTCCGTGGTTGGGGCCTGTACTCTTGGATTGAGTAGAGAATGAAAAGTGTCAAAGAGACGTTTCGGGTTATTGGACAGTGAGGTGATGAGGGTGTTGAAATAGATTTGTTTGGAGAGGTGAAGGGCAGTGTTGTATGTTCTAAGCATAAACTTAAAATGGATGAAATCTTCGTGTAGATTGGATTTTCTCCACAGACGTTCGGCGCACCTGGAGCACCGCTGCAGGAAACGTGTTTGCACCGTGTGCCAGGGTTGTCGCCGTCTGCGTTGTGGTGTTCTATTTATAGGGGGTGCAAATTCATCCAGGGCACTTTGAAGTGTTTCATTGTAATGCTTCAATGCAGAATCAGGACATGAGAGGGAGGAGATAGGGGCCAATGAAGACTGCAAGTTCTTCATAAGTTTCTGGGTGTTAATGGCCTGTATGTTTCTATAAGTCTGGACAGTGGGGGTGACCTGAGCAGCCTGGCAGTTCTTGATAGAGAATGAAAGAAGATTGTGGTCAGAGAGCGGGAGAGGGGAGTTTGCAAAATCATCCACTGCACAAAGCCGAGAGAAGACCAAGTCGAGGGAGTTTCCGTCTTCATGCGTTGGAGAATTAGTAAGCTGCGAAAGTCCAAATGAGGAGGTTAGAGATAAAAGGTGAGTAGCAGATGGTGAGAGGGGAAGAGCAATGGGGATGTTGAAATCTCCCATGATGAGGGTAGGGATGTCACAGGAGAGAAAATGTGGAAGCCAACAATCATGATAGTATAATAAAAAGGCAATAAATGAATGCCCGGAGCCCACTGAAACAGACAAATCAGCAACGAATAAATTTATCATGTGAAAAGCACTCAGGCCCTTTGTAATGGAAATGAATTAGTGCAAGTAAAAAGTGCTGGGGAATCTGCACTGAAAAGAGTTAATCCACAGAAATATATTGCACTAGACTCTGGCAGTATGAATCGAAATAGTGCTGTGGCAATGAGTATGTCCCCCACTGATACCTAATTCACTGTGAACAATATAATCTGAAAATGCAGCATATCATAAGGGGGTCAATAAAACATCACCACCGAACCAGCATCCCCGCAGTAGTGAGTGCAGTATAATACAGGCAGAGAAAAAAAAAAAGTTCATCACTATGTGTTATATCTAGGGATGAGCGATATTGCCCGATATCGTATCGGAATTCCGATTTCCGATATTGTATCGGAATTCCGATTTCCGATTTTGAAAATATATCGGATATCGGAATTTCCGATTTCCGATATCAATGCAAGTCAATGGGAGGAAAAAAATCGGAATTACAAAATGACTACTACAGTGTTATATAATGGATAAAATGGAGGGGAAACACCTCAGGATAATGGGGAAGGAGTTTGCAGAGGAGCAAAAAAATCACTAGAAAAATGCACAGAGCGAAAGCTGTAGCAGGAAAACATCTTCTTAACAGCGGTGTTTTTTCTTTGGGTTAGGATTAGTTGGGGTAGGGTTAGGGTTTATGGTTAGTAGGGTAAGAGTAAGGGTTAGGGTTAGTGATTTTACATTATTAAATTAAAACTGTCGGTGGTGGTGTCAATATGCCCTTTGACTGACATGTGTCCGCGTTCAGCTCACATTGCTTTGCAGGGAGTTTCCAGGAGCACCACGTGGAGGAATGGATACACTCCCTTTAAACCATGCTTAGTCTTCTTCTGATGATTATATTACTGTTATTCAGTAATTCTGCATATTGATATTCTGCTTTTGGTTCATGTACATCTGCTCCTACTGCTTCCTAAACCTATGTCTATGGTTATCCTGCTATTGGCTGGTCGCAGAATGTCCCAAACCCAGAGGAAATATGCAGAAGTAACAGTAGGCACAGGAACTTGAGAGAACCAGCTGGCAAGTCTGGAACCCATATAGGCAGCAGAAATCAGCATAAGAGCCAATGGAACTAACGGGCACCAGCTGACGTTACCGGAGGCCGATAACTAAGCAGGAGGTAACCTGTGCCAGAATGCACTACCAAGGAACAACAGAACTCGGATACCACAAAGGAGGGACCTAAGCCTTTGACTCTACTGAGAACCAGCTGACGTTACTGGAACCCAGATAAGCAGCAGAAGGTAAAAGTGCCAGTGGCTGTACTGGGCAACAGCTGACATTACTGTAGCCCGGATACCACAATGTAGTAGTGACATAAGCCAAAAGCACTGCCGAGAAGCCCAAAAAAACCCCACAAAGACGCAAGTTCAAGAGCAAAAAGCCAGGAGTCCGGGGACATCTCTATCTGTCTTCTTGTCTTGGATCTTCTGCATCTTTCTTCCTGTCTTGGGTCTTCTGCATCTGTCTTCCTGTCTTGGGTCTTCTACCGGAGTAATGTCTTCTCGGCAGAAGGTACAAGAGCCACTTTTGCCCCTGCAACCCGGACACAGTCTTCTTTACTCCGCAGTCGCAGCAGGGGAGTAGGAGGGCCTACTGGCAATGTCGAGACCAGCCTTGAGCGCCAGGTCCCGGAGTCCACATAGGAGGTTCCTACACTGCTGACACCACGGACAACAGCAAACTGAGCCGGAATGATGTACAGCGGGGGCGTGGAACAGTGCGGCGGACACAACCGTGTAACGGCGAGCGTTGTCGAAACACGGTTTAGAGCAGGAGGTACCCGTGCTCTTGGGCACTCCCGAGAACCAGCTGGTGATGCTGGAACTCGGTTTACCCTTCGGGGAGGCACCTGTGTCCGCACTTCACTGCCAGGAAACAGCCGGCGTGGCTGGATCCCGCCTCTTGTGCTTCTGCCTATAGGTGTTTGGCATCTGTCATCCTTTTTTTCCACTTTGGTCTAACGAGGTACAGCTGGCATTACTGTTGCCCAGAAACACAGCATGCTGTGAAAGTGGCAATCACAGAAATGGGCACTAGCTGGCGGTACTAGAGCCCAGAAACACGGAATGCTGTGAAATCAGCAGCCACGGAAATGGGCACTAGCTGGCGGTACTAAAATCCATGGAAAACAGTATGAGGTGAAAGAGTCAGTCACAGAACCAGGTGCTAGATGTTGGTAGTAGAGGCCAGATCACTGGCATAACAGATAACACTGTGTGCAACATAGGCACATGACAGAGCATGCATACTGCTACCAACCATGCATGTAACCTGTCTACTCTGGCCCAGGGCAGCAAAAGTCACCAGAAATTCAGGCCTGGTTCATTTTTAGGAATGTAAGCCGGTCCACATTTGCAGCGGATAGTCTGGTACGTTGGTCTGTTAGTACATTGCCAGCTGCACTAAAGACACGTTCAGAAATCGCACTGGCACCAGGGCAAGCCAGGACCTCCAAGGCATACTGGCTATGCTCGGGCCATGTATCCAACTTGGAGACCCAAAACTTGAAGGGGGCAGATCCATCCTGAAGCACACTGACAGGGGTGGAGAGGTATTGTGCCACCATATCACGGTAACATTGCCTCCTAGTGCGTTGCACTGTCTGTGCTGATGGTGCCCGAACTGTTTGCGGGTTCAGAAAACGTTGGAACAGGTTGGGTATACTGAACCTATCAGTAGCAGATGTACTGCTTCTGCTACCGGCTTCTGAACGGATTCCGCTTGGCCCAGGACGCACTGAGGTGCCTGGTAGTGCACGCGCATCACTGCTATACAGTGGAAAAGAGTACATGAGTGAATTAACCTGTGCATCTTGGTACTCCTGCATTTTACGCACCCGGTTCAACGGTGTAATTAGGCTTTGAAGGCTGTCCCGGTAATGTGGATCTAAGAGGGTGGCCACCCAGTAGTCATTTGTGTGGAGAATACGAGCCACGCGTGGGTCGTTTCTCAGACACTGCAGCATGAAGTCACTCATGTGCCGAAGGCTGCCAACTGGCCAAGCATCGCTGTCACCAGCTGGAGGAATGTGCTCTGGCTGCTCTGCATTACCCCATCCACGCTCTATCTGGTGACTACTAGTAGAGCGCTGTGTACTTTCCTCCTCTGGCTCATCCTCATAGTCCTCATCCTCCTCGCTTGCTGTGTCCTGCCTGGACCTTTGTGAGGCACCCACAGAGCTGTGTACCAACCGGGCCAATGAAGATTGCCTGGTTGGTGCAAGTGTCTCATCATACTCCTCCTCCTCCAGGGAAACCTCATCCCTTAGTCCTTTAAGTGATGATTCTTTAAGTCATATAAGGGGAATAGTCAGGCTGAGTAGGGCAGCATCTGCGCTCACCATCAGAGTGGAGTCCTCAAAGCATTTCAAAATGGTGCATATGTCCATCATGGATGCCCACTCTGTGGTTGTAAAGAGGGCTGCGATGTGTGTCACCTACTTTGAGCCTGCTGCAGCTGCAACTCCATAATTGCAGGTTGCTGCTCACACAACCTCCGCAGCATATGCAAAGTCGCATTCCAACTGGTGGGGAGGTCAACAATGATGCGGTGCTCAGGCAGGCCCAATCTGCGCTGCATGGCTGAAAGGCGCGATGCAGCCATGCTTGAACGCCGCAAATGAGAGCACTTGTATCTGACTTTGTGCAGCAGCTCCTCAAGGTCAGGATAGTTCCTAAGGAAACTCTGCACCACCAAGTTTAGGACATGGGCAAGGCATGGAATGTGAGTCTAACCACCTAGGCCCAGAGCCGCGACCAGGTTTCGGCCGTTGTCACACACCACCATACCTGGCTGGAGGTTGAGCGGCGCAAGCCACATGTCGCTCTGCTCCTTGAGTGTGTTCCACAGCTCGGTTGCGGTGTGGCTAACATCACCCAGATAAACCAATTTCAACACGGCCTGTTGATGTTTGGCCGATGCAGTGCTGAAATCGGTTGTTGTGGTACGTCTGGGTGCAGGCGAGTCTGACGAGGAGTCAATTTGTACGGAGGAGAAGCCTGCAATCCGTGGAGTTGGCAGGACCCGCGCACTTGCACTGTCTACTTCAGTTCTGGGCTCAACTACATTCACCCAACGTGCGGTGATGGAAATGTAGCGTCCCTGGCCATGCTGACTGGTCCACACGTCTGTGGTCAGGTGGACCTTGCTACTAACTGCATTTTGTAGCGCATGCTTAATTTTACGCTCCACATGCTGTAGAAGTGGCTGGGAACGCTGTATTGTGGGATTGCAAACCCCAACATATCGATAAAGGCTGGCTTGCTCACCAGCCAGAATGGTAGCATTTCCACTGCAAGCAGTTTGGCAATGCGAGAATTCATGCCCTGTGCTCATGGAAAGTTTGCCGAGTACGGGCGCCTTTTCTCCCACACCTGTGTGACAGATGGCTGCACACTGGATTGGGAGTGTGAGGATGCCAGCGATTGGGATGCTGATGCTGACGAAGTACAGACAGTGTGCCGCCATACAACACTGCCTGCAGATGCACCCTGGCATTCTGGCGAGTAAGCGGGAGCAGCTATTTGAGAGCTGGATTAAGAGGTGGCTGCTGTGGCTGAAGAGGTGGAAGGTGGGGAACCAGCTGCAGGTGGCAAATCATCTTGGGTGTTATGCTGCCACTCCACAGGGTGCCTCTTCCTGACATGCTTCAACATATTGGTGGTATTAAGGTTGCTGACGTTCTTCCCTCTCTGCACAGTTTGTAGACAATGCTTGCATCTGACTACTGTAACGTCATCTGCAACTTGGTCGAAAAAGGCCCATGCACCACAACTCTTGGGCGCACCCCTTGTGTTCTTCAAAAGAGCCCTGCTCTTAACGGGTGCTGAAGTTGAGGGAGCCGACAACCAATTTTTCCCTCTTCCTCTCCCACGTGGATGGCCACGCTGCGCCACACCTGCAAGCTCTTCCTCTGAGCTATCCCCACTTGCTTGCTGCCCCTCAGCATGCCATGATGGGTCAAGGACCTCGTCATCCAATACACTTTCATCAGCAGAAACTGGAAGCTGAGTTTCATCATCATCTGCTTACTGGGGTCTGGTCACTGTGGGCACTGGCCCACCCTCCGCTTCTTCCTCAGACGGACACAGTGGTTGCGCATCTGTGCACACTACCTCTTCTTCAGCTGCAGGAATGCTGTCTGGTGGGCACACAGATTCCAAGCCAACAGATTCTGAGGAGAGGATTAAGGTTGGCTCCTGGCCCTCTGAATGTCTGGGCAATTTAGTGGGCGGTGAAGAAGCAGATGCGTGCTGCTCTTCAGTGGCCTGACCCGATGTGGTGGAGAGGTCCTAGGAGGATGCTGTGCTCATTGAGGTGGATTCCTCAGCTGCCATCCAACCAACAACGGTTTCTACTTGATCCTCTCTTATCAGTCTATGGCCCTGCGCTCCTAAGGCCTGTTTCACACTTCCGTTTTTTCAAATCCGTCAAAATCCGTTGTTTTCCGTAAAAAAACGGATCCGCCATTTTTGCAGGATCCGTTTTTTTTTTGTCCCATAGACTTCCATTACGGTTACCGCGGATCCGTCAAAAAAACGGATCCTTTTTTTAAAAACGGATCCGTTGGCATCCGTTTCCGTCAAAAAAACGGAAACGGATCCGTTTGGCGGACACAAAAACGGAAGTGTGAAACAGGCCTAACAAGCTGCGCATAAATGACTGCTGCCGGGTGAAAGTAGGTGCTGAGTGACTTGGGCCTGCTGCTTGCTCTGGATGTGCACCATGTCTAGCTGCTGATGCACCTCTTCCACAGCCGCCGCGGGGACGTCCCTTACTCCCAGCCTTCTTCATCTCTATCAATGGATTCAGAACGGCAAGAAAGTAATTATTAGGAATTAGTGTGCTTATTCCTGTAGGACTACAAACAGGTATAAGAAACACTAATGGCACTGTATGATGATGGTGTGTCTGCTACTCTTTATTTGAAACTAGTGTGGCCTACACAAAGTGTAACGTGTGTTTGTGGTATTGGTGTACACATTACGGTCGGATGTCACAGCGCAGTAAATGACACTGCTGTGATACCAAAAAAAAGGATTCTCCGGGACTGGGCCAGGTGCTGTGTGGCACTAGCCACAGATGTTGTTTGGGTCCCTCACAGCACAATCCCTATATAGTGTTTAACTTTTAGGAAAAAATAGGGGAAGGGGATTTAAGGGATGAAAAGAAAAGGCAGTGAGACACACACATACCACACAGTGCTGCAGCAAGAGGAGCTGCAGCAGCTGCAGTGAATGTGCTCTGCACTGTCTCACTAAGCACCTCACTGAGAGCCTACACAGCATAAAAAATGAAACTGAGCGGGGTCAGTGAGGAAAAAGACTGCTTCTGTAACACACAGGGGCTGCTACAGTCGCTGAAAAACAATTTCTATCGCTATTAGATCCGAGATCTCTCCCGATCTCCAACAGCAACCTATCCCTATCTGCATGCACAGGAGAGTGAGGCTAAAATGGCAGGCGCAGCTTTTAATACTGCCTAATCACACCATCCAGCCAGCCAATCGCAGCGCAGCCCCTAGCTAGCACGTTTGGACGCCTCCTACCAAGCTTAGGGGAGTTACACAATGTTGTCAGCAATTATTCAGCTCCTGATTGGCTCCACGGAGCGCTCAGAGGCTGAAGGATTATGGGATTTCCGATTTCCGATTTCTGATGTGCAAAAAATATCGGAATCGGAAGTCGGAATTCCGATATCGCAAATATCGGGCCGATTTCCGATATTTCAATACCGGAAAGCTCATCCCTAGTTATATCTATTGCACAGATGCCCAAATGAAGGGGAAGAGAAATATCATTGTGTGTAGATACCCATCATGTCCTGGTGCAAAGAGATCGCTGATTTGTGCACCCCAACACGTGTTTCACAGTGAAAATACTGCTTCCCCCGAGGAAGCATTATTTTCACTGCGAAACACGTGTTGGGGTGCACAAATCAGCGCTCTCTTTGCATCAGGCTATGATGGGTATGTACACACAATGATATTTCTCTTCCCCTTCGTTTGGGCATCTGTGCAATAGATATAACACATAGTGCTGAACTTTTTTTTTTTTCTCTCTGCCTGTATTATACTGCACTCGCTACTGCGGGGATGCTGGTTCGGTGGTGATGTTTTATTGCCCCCCTTATGATATGCTGCATTTTCAGATTATATTGTTCACAGTGAATTAGATATCAGTGGGGGTCATACTCATTGCCACAGCACTATAGATTCATACTGCCAGAGTCTAGTGCAATATATTTCTGTGGATTAACTCTTTTCTGTGCAGATTCCCCAGCACTTTTTACTTGCACTAATTCATTTCCATTACAAAGGGCCTGAGTGCTTTTCACATAACAACTTTTTTTGTTGCTGATTTGTCTGCTTCAGTGGGCTCCGGGCATTCATTTATTGCCTTTTTATTATACTATCATGATTGTTCTGTTACTCTATATGTGCCTGTTTTTTGTCAATAAAATTTTACACACACACAATTTGCCTAATTCCCTCATTTGTCTGAAGCTGCGAGCTTTGCAGCCATACCCTAACTGGGAGGGGGAGGGGCCGACTTGTTGTTCTCAGTGTGAAGAAGAAGGAAGTACGCCTGGACGCCATGATGACATGTGGCTGATCCAGGAGTGAGAGCTAAGAAGCAGGGAACCAGCCCCTAGATCATCCATGCTTTCAGAGCTGGGTGGTAAGCTGAGAGACTGCGTGGGATTACACAACCAGCAGAAAAGTGTTTTCCCTCAGAAATACTGCAATCACCTGGAATCAGTGAAGGACAGTGCAAGTGGGAACTTGAGCTGCGTCACAAAGGATTGAAACTGCAAGTTGCTGAAGGCGAAATACACAGTGAGTAGAGGCAATACTGGGAAGTTCTAAACTCCAGAAAGCCTTGGTCCCAGAAGGGATTACAATAGGAGGAAGTTACACTGAGTCACAGCAAAGAGAAAGATAACTCCCATTCTCCAGAGCAGCCTGTAACCTGGTGAGAGTTGTAATATCTCCTCTGAACTGCACCTGAACTACAGTAAATGATAAAGTGACTTTCCTTGTCTCCTGACTTATTACTCTGTGCCTTCTACTTGCATCACAATCTCTGGGGGTCTGCCCTGATTGGAGAGGGTTTAACATCTGCACTGCCATCACCATCTACTCCCCCAGGGACCATCTGTAGTGCCGGCTATACTACAGTCAAACACTCCAACTGGCGTCATGAATCACTACATAAACTTTATCCCCATCCAATTCTACCCCTTTTAAATGACCGCCTGGGGCCACGGCCACTGTGACATCTCCCATTGAAGTGAACGGGCTCGATACTGAGTATCCCATGGCCCCTCGGACACATCACGCCATCAAGGGCAAGCAGGGTGTTTCCTCACTTACTCAGAACCAGGTCAGTGTCTTAAAGGGGGTGTGTCACGCTGGCAGTGACCCGGTCCGTGGCCCTGGGTGTCCATGTAAAATAGGTGGAATGAATAAAGTTTATGTATTGATAAGTTTGTGACGCCACCTGTGGTATCTGGTCAGAGGTGACCAGCGCTGCATTGCAGATCCTCTGGGACAGATGTTGGGATGCAGCAGAGGTGTAATAGCTCTCCACAGGCAGAGCTGTAGTCCCAGGGCAGCTATAGTAGATGTTGAGGTTGATGATGTAGTGTTAGGCACAGAGATGTAGCAGTGCTGAGTAGGTTGACGCAGGAAGAAGGTAGAGACACAGCTGAATGTAGTTCCAAAGCTTTACTCACATTTCTGGCATAGACAGGTGCCCGCTTCAGTGCCGTGTTCTCCAGGTCAGGGGCACAGCCAACTCCCAGGCAGATGGAATACACCCTTCCAGCACTCCCTTCTGTGTGACTTTTCTGAACATCTCCTTACTAGTGCTAATCTGAAGTAATTGTAGTTATGAAATACACTCAAGTTCCTCTTTCTAGCTGTTACTTAGAACTCCACTCGCATGACAGGCAGCTGTAGCCTACTTCGGGGAATCCTTAAAATCATGTCCCTGCTCACACACGTTGCTGCTGTGTCATCGAGTCTTAGGTGGGAATAAAGTGGTCACAACTTCTATTCCTCCGGTTTCTGCTGTAGGATCATTAGTATCACACACAGCCTAGGATACCGGCACCCTGCCTTTGGCGCATTAAACTTAGGAAAGGGCTCTGCTCTAGCTCCGATCCCAGTTCTCTCCTCCTCACATTCTGTACTTTTCTATCTTTCTTCTGAAGAACTGATCTTTCTCTTTCTCTCTTTCCTTGCCAGCTCACAGAAAGCTGCTGCAAACACGTCCTCTCTCTCCATCCCCCTCAGGGGAACTCTCTAACTTCCTGTCAGCTTTCCCCCTCTTAGTGCAAACTAGGCTCCACCCACCTCCCAGCACCCTTCATGAACCAAAGCAGCTGGCATAAAGTGTGCTCTGCTGTTCTAAGGTGTCTGTGCTGGATGTAGATGCTGGAGTCTGGTCAGGTGTTACCATCTTACCTGAGGAGTGAGATACTACACCTCAGAAGGAGGTTCAATACCTCTGTGGTGACTGAACCCTCAGGATCACCGTCCCATTAACCACAACACGTCCGCGGGCTGTAAACTAATGAGAAAACAAAGGTATTAATGAAACATACACATTTTTGAAGCATTATAACAGATAAACAACAAGAAATACAATTTCCCATTAGGTGAGGCACTTATCACTTGAACGTTGCTTAACACAATTTATTTTATACTAATATTTTATCTAATAACTATACATTCCTATCTTATTAAGTGCTTTTGATAGTAACCCTTACTAAAGTTCACTACCAGTTCAAAGTGCTACTCTCCTTCACATTTTATTTATTTTTACAGTCTCAAAACTCTTTAGTGACAACGCCAATCTAAGGTTCGCCACTTGCTATAAACATTCTTGGTCCCTAATGAACAAATTCTATTTATATCTATCAAAAGGGCTTCAAGATTCACTAACATGTTGCATTGCACATCAATTGGTATCTGTTACCAAAAATTTATCAGTACAGTTGAGCGACTTTTGGTTTTTTAGGGTCGAGTTTCGTTTCATGAAACCCGACTTTTCCAAAAGTAGAGCAAAATCGGCCGACTATAGGGAAAAGTAGGGGGTCCGACCGAAACACGAAACCCAATGTAAGTCAATGGGGAATTAAAGTCGGCAGTGAGAGGAGGACAGGAAACACACCTACAGTGCCCATTTGAATGCCAAAAGCATCAATTCTTATTACTTAAGCTTGTCAACCTTAATTTACTTAATAATACTAGTTAAGCACTGAAAAATGGGGGTTATTTGTCTACAGTTGTGGGGGGGTAGGGCTGACTCCAGGTTTTCGTGGGCCCAAGGCCAAAGAGCGCCCCTTTAACACATACCACAACTCATGATGCTCCGATACGGCAGAGAAATAGCAGTATAGTACAATGAAAAATTCTTCACTTCTTACATCTCATGACTGATATCCATTTTAAATTCTCCAATACCTCCAAAAACGGACAGTATATAACTCCATACAGTATTATGGCCAGCACTTAGTGCGCTATACAGAGTAATGAGGCCCATATATTTCTCCATATGGAATCATTGATCCCATATAATGTTTCAAACCGTATATGATGAGCTCCACATAATGCTATAGTATATGTTGGTCCCAATGGATGAAGCTCCACTGTCTTATGGGCCCAAATAATGCTCCATATATAATGGGCCACATTTCTACTGCTCTAGTGTATAATGGGCCCTGTAAATGCTGCTCCAGTGTCTGATGTCCACCTTTGGAATTCTCCAGTGTATGGTGGGCCCCATATATCATTCACCAGAGTATAGTGCTCCCCAAAAATTGCTGTCCCAACATTGAAAACAATTACATAAGTCTCCTTGCTAGGGAATCCCTGTACTACTCTGAACTCCTTGTCGTCCCCATCTTCCATCTCACTGCACTTGGCTGTTTAGGCCCTCCCACCGGCAGAGACACTTTTGCATACTATGCGGTGCCCTGTGCCAGTGCCATCGCCCATGAGTATGCCCCACCACCTGCTCAAGGAACCTGCACTTTCATCTGCACCTTCCTCTTTGTCACCGTGTAAGGTGGTATAGTATGTGGGAAGGGGAACCTGAGTTTCCTCTGGGTCAGATTCTGGCAGTGTAGAGTGCGAGGGGAATGTAGTGGTCTGGGTCAATGTACCAGCAGCATCATCCAGCAGTGGCTGGGCCTCAGTGCACTTGTGACGTCCCCAAGAGTACGGTCACCACTGTGGCATTACCTTCCTCCTAGGGAGTGTGTTGTCAAGCTTGGGAGCAACGAAGGATCTCTCTAGCAGTGAAACCAACACACAACACATTTCCCACTCCAGGCTAGCAGGGAGATCTCTGAACCTGACTGGTGAGCAGCTGCTCTCTGTGGTCGGGAGGAGGTAAGTTAGGGCACTCTGTGCAGGGAAGGTGAAGTGTGTGGACGTGAGTAGGGGAGCTGGAGGATGAGCAGAGTTAAGGCTCACTCCTAGCTGGAGCGCATGGTCCTGATTCCGGTCTACGAGTTTGTAGGGACACTGACGTTCCTGCAGCAGAAAAAGGGGGAAGTAACAGCTATAAATGCTCTGTACCCAACTAAGGCTCGGAGGCCCCAGCATCGACGTGTGGGAGCCAGAAGGAAAAGGCTACAGCTGTCTGCCATACAAGTAAAGTCTGAGGAAAATCTGTTAGACAGGAGGCGCTTCAGTGAACCATGGTCCTGTGAGTGCTTCGCCCACAAGCGCTAGAAAGGAGATGTTCAGGAAGGTACATGTTGGCGGAGTGTTGGAAGGGAGCCTTCCATTTTGGTCCCGGAGGTTGGCTGAGGTCCTGACCCGGAGGACACAGCACGGAGACAGGCATCTGTGTAAGGCTAGTTTCACACTAGCGTTTTGGAGCGCAGTGACGGCCTGCGCATGGCCGCCGCTAAGCCCCGCCCCCTGCCGTGCCCCTGCCGGTAGCTCCGCCCACCGGCGCATGACGCTGCATGCGCCCTGCGCCCCCTATCTTTATCACAGGGGGCGCAGGCCGTGCGCAGTATGCGTTTGGCGGCGCATGCGCCTTTTTGACGGTGCGCCGACGCAAACAAACTGCAGCAGGTTGCGTTTGGCGCAGGTCGGCGCACAGTCAAAAGGACGCATGCGCCGCCAAACGCATACTGCGCACGGCCTGCGCCCCCAGTGATAAAGATAGGGGGCGCAGGGCACATGCAGCGTCATGCGCCGGTGGGCGGAGCTACCGGCGGGGCACGGCAGGGGGCGGGGCTTAGCGGCGGCCGTGCGCAGGCCGTCGCTGCGCTCCAAAACGCTAGTGTGAAACTAGCCTAAACTGCAGACTGTGAGTAAAGCTTTGGAACTGCACGCTCTGGTGTCCTATAGTTATTCCAGCACCGCTACATCTGGGTACCAGCACCTACACCGCCTGTGCCTTTCCCCCATCACTACATAGCTGATGATAAACCACCACTGCATGTCATTGTGAGTCGACGTCCATAAGAAATGGAAGCCATTGATCATCTGGAACTAGAGCCCGGCCAGCAGGACAGGGCATAGCTACATGTTAACCATCATCTTTCAGTTCAATCAATTTGTAGTGGCACTCCCAGTGAAGGATTTGACAGCCCAGACTACACAGCGGAGGAGCAGGGAGAGGTAAACATTGCAAATGCTGGGGCCCTGCCCAAGCAAGGGGGGCACACTTGTGGGCATCGGTACTGGCACTGGGCCCCTCATAGTACGGCGGTGTGTCTGACGGCGGGTGTGCACCACCACCGTCAGAGACACTTGATTGCACTGAGGGAACCTGTGCCAGTGCCCGCGCCCAAGAGTCGGCCTACCCACCTGTCCAGGGCAACGGCACTCGCACGGTTTCGTGCGCTAGGTGGTGACCCCGGCCATGGGGAGGGGCAGCCCAGTTAGGGCGGTTTACAAAGTGGCATATGTTGATGTGGGACATTCAGCTGCTGCAAAAGGCGAAATAGGTCAAGTTCGCGGAATAGGAGGAGGACCAAAGCAAGCCATTTTTCTGGCAACCTATGTGTCATCAAGGGAAGGTGGGACAAAATCCTTGGAAACCCATGCATGGTTCATTTTAATGAAGGTTAGATCATCCACATTTTGCGTTGACAGACAGGTCCCTTTTTCTGTCAGGATTGATCCAGCTGCACTGAAGACTCTTTCCGATAGCACACTAGCAGATGGGCAAGCGAGCTCCTGTAAGGCATATTGTGCCAATTCAGGCCAGGTGTCCAGTTTAGCAGCCCAATAGTCAAAGGGGAATGAACTGTATGGGAGAACATTGATATGGGAGGAAAAGTAGTTTGTAACCATAGTTGACAACTGCTGTCTCCTGTCACTTTCAATTGATGCAATATTACCAGTTGTGTGAGCGGTACTTGAAAAATCAGTCCACAACATTGTCATGAAACCCCTGTCTCCAACACCACTTCTGCTGTGTGCACCACGAACACCTCTGCCAATCTGCCCCTGGCCCGTACGGCTCGTGTGAGAACCATCACCGCTGCTGTGTGCTGGGAATGCCTCAACCAACCGGTTTACCAGAGTTGCTTGTTTATTAGCTAATATTAGGTCTAGGTTCTCCTGTGGCATGATGTTTTCTAATTTGCCTTTATAGCTTGGATCCAGGATGCTGGCCAACCAGTAGTCGTCATCGTTCATCATTTTGGCAATGTGGGGGTCCCTTTTTAGGATCTGCATGGCATAATCTGACATGTGGGCCAATGTGGGCCGGTGTCAATGATGCACTGCGATTGCTGGTTGGAGGTGCACTTTCTGGCAAATCCACATCCCTCCAGTCACGCACAAACCCTGTACCAGACCTTGCCACGCCAACATTTTCACTTGCCCCACGAGATGCATCCTCCTCCCCTAAGTAATCATCCCCATCATCATCCTCCCCCTCCTCCTCTTCTTCCTCCACCTCGTCCAGGAGAGGTCCCTGAGCAGACAATGGCTGAATTTCATCAAGGATTCCCTCTTCCTCTTCCTCCTCATCAACATTGGCTGCAGACGCCTGCTCCTTAAGGTGCGTCAAAGCTTGCATGAGCAGACGCATAAGTGGGATGCTCATGCTTAACATGGCGTCTGCGCTTACCAGCCGTGTGCATTCCTCAAAACATTGAAGGACTTTACAGAGGTCTTTCAGGTTCGACCACTGCACACCTGTCAACTCCATGTCTGCTCTCATAGTGCCTGGCCGTGTATCCTCCCACAAATGCATTATGGCCTGACTCTGTTCGCACAGCCGCTCAACCATGTGCAGGGTGGAGTTCCACCTTGTTGCAATGTCGATAATGAGGCGGTGGTTGGGAAGGTGGAGCAATCGCTGCAGCTTCTGCATACAAATGGAGTGTACAGGCGACCGAGGATGTGCGCGCACAGTCTTCGCACCTTCTGGAGCAGGGCTGTTAACTCCGGATAATTGTTGAGGATGCACTGCACCACCAGGTTCAAGGTGTGAGCCAAGCAAGGTATGTGGCTGAGTTTTGAAAGGGCTATGGCTGCCACAAAATTACGGCCGTTATCACTAACTACCTTGCCTGCCTCAAGATGTATACTGCCCAGCCATGACTCAGTTTGTCGCTGAAAGTACTCGGCCAGCACCTCGGCGGTGTGTCTGTCGCCCAAGAACATCATCTGCAACACAGCCTGCTGACGCTTTCCACTAGCTGCTCGATAGGGGGACACCTCGTGTGCAACAGTGGCAGCTGCAGATGGAGTGCTCGTACGACTGCGCTCTGTGGACGAGCTTTCGCTTCTGGAGGAGGAGGAGGGTCGAACGCCTACAGCCAACTGTTTCCTATACCGTGAGCTAGGCAGCACAATGTAGCGTTGCTGACTACCTTCTTTGTGATCAGTTGCACATGTGGTACTTGAGGTTTGGTGTTGTGTCCACGCTTGCAAGTGCATGGTGGTTAAATGTCTAAGCATGCAACTGGTATTCAAATTTTTCAGATTTTTCCCTCGGCTAAAGGTCTTTGCAGATAACCTTGGCCTGATCATGAGGATTTTGTTCAAAAAAGTGCCACACTGCACTCTTCCTACTTTGGAAGACATTTTGCGGCCTAGCACGCTGTGCTAGTTTGACCGTCTGGACAAGCTGTCCAGCAACTCTTTTGATTTTTGGAACCTGTCTTTGGAGTGCTCCGGGCCTGCCAGATAACAGCTGTTGCGATGTCGGTGTCTGCTGTGGATGCTCCTCCTCCTCATCTGAGCTATTGGAAGCAGCACCCTCTTCCCCCAATGGATGCCAATCTGGGTCAACAACTGGGTCATCCATCACTTCCTCTTCAATGTCATGTGCACCTTCCTCTGTGTCACCGTGTATGGTGGTATAGTATGCGGGAAGGGGCACCTGAGTCTCATCAGGGTCAGAATCTGGCTCATTACACTGCGAGGACAATGTAGTGCTCTGAGTGAATGTACCAGCAGAATAATCTATCAGTGGCTGTGCATCAGTGCACTCCATATCAGATTCATCTTGGCCTGGGGAATTCACCATTTCACTTGATAACCCAGGCATAGTATGTGAAAACAGCTCCATGGAGTAATCAGTTGTATGGCCTGCGTCATCCTTCAATCTTGGTTGCGGTGAATGACACAAAGAAAGGTGTGGTTCATGAACATGAGCCTCCAATGACGACTCGGTGATTTTATTTTTTACAACTTCAGAAGAGGAGGCGATAGAGCTGGAGGCTGAGTCAGCAATGTAAGCCAAAACTTTTTACTGAAGCTCTGGCTTTAAAAGCGGTTTGCCAACTCCTAGAAAACTAAGCCTTCGAGGCCTTGTGGAGCCAGACGATGACGCAGGCTCAACACCTCCTGCATTCGGTCCTATTTTGCTTTTGCCACTACCATCAGATCCACCACCAACACCATCATTACCAGCTGGCAACCCCCGCCCAATTCCACGGCCTCTTCCACCAACCTTCCTCATTTTTGGTAAAAATGTACACAAAATCCCACAAACTATATAGTAATGTAAAACAAGGTACAAGGTGTATATAGGACAGGGGAGATGTAGAATTTCTGAACACACTTGTGGACACTGTTGGATTCTGTGAGGCCCAGTGAATATCACACTGTTATGTCACAGTCTCAATGTCGCAGGTGTGAAAAATGTGACTATAGGACAGGGGAGATGTAGAATTTCTGAACACACTTGTGGACACTGTTGGATTGTGTGAGGCCCAATGAATATCACACTGCTATGTCACAGGCTCAATGTCGTAGGTGTGAAAAATGTCACTATAGGACAGGGGAGATGTAGAATTTCTGAACACACTTGTGGACACTGTTGGATTGTGAAGCCCAGTGAATATCACACCGCTATGTCACAGGCAGTAATTGGCTAGTGTATGACAAACTACAAGGTGTATATAGAATTGGGCAGAATAGGAATCTCCCTACAGTGTAGGTCTGTAAGAACGGAACAAGTCCTCGACTTATCCTTACAGAGTCACACACAGATAACTTCACTGTGGCCGTGATAACAGCCGTTACATGGTACAGAGAGAGGAGCGAGCACGTACACCACTCTCCGGTGTCCGTAAAATTGTCATGATCCGTGTTTTTAAGTATACGGACTGACACACGCTGTCTCTCTATAGTTTTGAATGTGATCAAACAGCAAATATACTTAACTGTTTGAAAACCAGACAAAACTAGAAGGTGGAGGTCTGTAAGAACAGAACAGGTCCTCGACTTATCCTTAGAGTCACACACAGCTTCACTGTGGCCATGATAACAGCCGTTACACGGTACTGAGAGAGGAGCATGCACGTACACCGCTGTCCGTAAAATTGTCAAGCTCCGTGTTTTTAAGTATACGGACTGACACACGCTGTCTCTCTATAGTTTTGAATGTGATCAAACAGCAAATATACTTAACTGTTTGAAAACCAGACAAAACTAGAAGGTGGAGGTCTGTAAGAACGGAACATGTCCTCAACTTATCCTTACAGAGTCACACACAGATAGCTTCACTGTGGCCGTGATAACAGCCGTTACACGGTACTGTGTGAGGAGCGTACACCGCTGTATGGTCTGAAAAAATGCACGCTCAGTACCTCACCAGGACAAAAAAAAATTTGGATTGCTTTTAAAAAAGCAGTTTGCAGAGCAGTGGGAAAACAGCAATGCAGCTATCAGGAAGCCTTATAAGGCTGCCTAACAACCAACTCAGCTGATCCAGCAAAATATAGCCTCCACTTGCACTGCACACACAGTGACTGGTGTGTTGTACAGGCAAAATCGCTAGCAGCAGAAGCAGTTTTTGGTGTCTTCTTCCCTGCCTAACGCTCTCCCTACAGAATCAGCAGCAGCAACAGCTCTCCCTATTCTGAGATCAGCATGAGTAACATGGCGGTCGGCGTGCACGCCTTTTTATACCCCCTGTGACGCCCCCCAAAGCAAGCCAATCACTTGCATGCCCTTCTCAAAGATGGTGGTGACCCCTGCCTATGTCATCACGTTGCCCACAGTGTCCATGGATCCTGATTGGCTGAAAAAGGGCGGAAAACAAACTTTTGAAACGCGACTTTGGCGCTAAAGTCGCCGAGCTCGTGGCCGACCTCACCCTAGGGTCGGGTTTCGTTTCATGAAACCCGACTTTACCAAAAGTCGGCGACTTTTGAAATTTTTCGACCCATTTCGCTCAACTCTATTTATCAGTATTCAATACTATAAAACACCCTATACTGTACATACATTACAAACAATGTAGAATTGATCTTCAGCTCACCTGGTTCAGCCTGCCCAGTCCTCCTTTCCATAATCTCGGTGCACGGAGTGGATCCATCCCCATCTGGGAGAAATGCTCAATGAAAAAAAGTTTTTTATGGTTCCAGCACACGATGGGTCTGCTATATGCAGTATGTTAGCTTTCCCAGAGCCTCTTCATCTCTGTTCATGTCCTTTCCTTCTTCACAAATCAGCTGGAACCATAAAAAACTTTTTTTCATTGTACATACATTACAGTCATAGCAACATTTTTATTGAGTACAAAAACTGTAATAATCAATGATAAATGACAGATACTATCCCAGCCGTGGTAACATAGTAACATAGTTTTGAAGGCTGAAGGAAGACCTTATGTCCATCTAGTTCAGCCTATTTTTAGTGCAGCTGTTCTGCATTGTTGATCCTGGGGAAGGCAAAAAACCCACAGAGTAGAAGCCAATTTTCTCCATAGGGAAAAAAATTCCTTCCCCTAAGCTGGGTCAACCATCTACCTATAATATTCTGTTATTCGTAACCTTCTATACTGTTACTCACAAGAAAAGCATCCATTCCTTTCTTAAATTCATTCAATGAGTTGGCCATCACCACTTCCTCAGGAAGAGAATTCCAGAGCCTCACTGCTCTTACCGTGAAGAACCCTCTTCTGTGCTGGTGCAGAAATTGTCTTTCAAGTATATTCAAGTGTCTTTATACTTTGTGGAGGACCCGCTCAAAACCTCCAACGGTGGTCCTGGGTGGGCTACAGGACATTCCGGTCTTGCCCTTTAGACCCTGTCTTCGGCCACACCCAATGGGTTTTTCTTCAGGTCTACTGTCATGGTGAATTGATGAAAATTGATGATAACTTAATGTGTCTAAAAGGCACAAATAAAACCAAGAAGGAGTGGAGCACCCCGCGGGGCCTGGGGGTACTCGGTACCGGGCCCGTCGACTTCAATGGGGGACGGTGTCATGGTGGCGGTGACCCGGTCCGTGGCCCAGAGGCGTCCAGTAATAAAATAGGGGAAAGTTGTGTGGTATTTATGTGGTAAAAATGAAGAAAAAGTTTATAGATGGTTAAATACGTGATGCCACCTGTGGTATTCTGGTCAGAGGTGACCAGCACTGTGGTGTTGTTCCCCTGAGACTGTTGGTGTGTCGCAGCTGAGGTAAAAATAGCTCTCCACAGGTAGAGCAATAGTCCCAGGGCAAAGATGTTAAATTAATAGTCAAAATGGCTGTGAACATTGGGGTGCAGAGAAATGAGAGAAAGACACAGAGAGGTGCAGTTTCTTTACCTTTTACTGGCAATTGGCTGCAATCCGGAGTACCACATACAGGTAATGGAATGAGTCCAGCTCGCCTGGAGGCATTCAGGGGATCCACCTTGCCAGGTTGGGGATTTAGGACCTTCCTTCTGCGCTTTGTGTGTGGGTCTCTGCTGTTTATAACTATGCTGCGACCCTCAATTGCGTGATGATTTCACTACGGCTGTCAGCTTGAGCCTATTCCACGGGTACCGTCCTTTTCACCATCGGCCCCGGGCTCCTTATCTGCTGTCGTGCCCTCACATGTGCAATGTCGCACAGGAATTTACAATTCCCTGTACTTTCAGATTCGGCGGCAGGACATACAGCTCCTGTCCACCCAGGACTCTGATGTCCCTTTTCTCCCTATTAGCGCTTCGCTCAGGGGTCTGCTATATGCAGTATGTTAGCTTTCCCAGAGCCTCTTCATCTCTGTTCATGTCCTTTCCTTCTTCACAAATCAGCTGCCCCTCACCAGCTGCTTACAGATCAGCTCCCTGTCTTCAACTGACAGGATCTTTCAGAAAGATCTTTTTACCTCACATTTTTAACTGCCCTGTCATTTGCTCACAGCTGCTCTCATTTCCATGACAACCCCCTCAGCTGACTTCTAGCTGACTCACCAACCCCATCTGCTGGCCAGAATTTATAAGGCAGCTCCCTTTTCTGACCTGCAACAGGAATTGTGATTTAATGTATTACCTGGCATGGGGGTCCCTTTCTGCCTCCAAGCATGACTTCACCTCTTAGAGGGAGGCGATGTCACTGTGACAACCGGACTGTGGGGTGTCACATTCCCCCCAGTTAAGTTCAGTACTCCTGGACTGAGGAAAATATAAAAAGAATTGTTAACAGCAACAGTTAATACAAATTTACAAAGTCTTAAAATTGTAAAAATTATCAAAAACCAGACAAGAAAAAGAAAACAATAGCAAAGTTACTGCAGCGACCAGTCCTTACGCTGCTGTCCAGGAATTGTCTTTGTGCTTGTACCTGGAGTTTGGTTGGTGGGAACCGCCTTATCACACTTTGTGTGTCATCCCTGGGCGTGGCTACAGGGCGCTCTGTAGATGGGCCTGTTTTTCGGCCACGCCGGCGGCTTATTTTCAAGGCTTTTTGGAGTAACTATTTACAAATGCAGTTCTGACCACACATAGTCCTGTGGCCCAATTGTCCTTTAACTGGTTATTGTTAATACTTAAAAAGGTTCTTACAGTAAGTCTCTGCAGGCCCTTATGCTTAACGGTTACAACAATACATTCTTATTACTTTATTTACATTATGTAATCTCTGTAACGGGCAGGGATCTGACCTCTAGTACTACGAGTGGATCTACGCAGTATAGGTATTTCTGATGACCTAACCTGTTCTCTGATGTCTACTGTTGGTGCATTAAGTAGACTTAAGTAGACTATAAGTAGACTTGTGTAAGATAGGTATTCTAGACTGCCTTCTCTCTACTCCTAGACTCACCATGATATTGTCAGATTCGCTGTTAGCAGGGGACAGATTTCCTCATTCTTCTGCATATGTGGTATCTGTTACTGGAGCCATTTCATTTAGAGTCTCTGCTTCATCTGGTGCAGTAGGCTAATGAAAGGTTAGTACTGGTACTACTATTGCCTGATTTACTTGTGTCCACGTCCGAGGAAATTCTCCAAGTATAGTTTGAATCTTTTCTTCCACCTCTACTATGGGTTGTGGAGTGTCTTGGACTTCTTTCTTGTCCTTCAATTGATCAGGATACATCTTTAGATGATGTCTTGAGACTGCTTCGAAGGTTTCTCCTCCATCTTTGCTGATGATATATACTTTGGTGTTTTTAAAGTCTGAAGGTATTACAGTGTATGGCTCTGCTTCCCACTGGTCATCTAGTTTGTGAACATGTCTCTTTCTTTTAAGTACTTGTTCTCCTGGTGTTAAGGGAACTGCAGGGGCATGTTGGTTGTAATTTCTTTCCTGTCTCTGTCTTGCTTGGGACAAACGTTTCTCTACACATTCTTGTACTTTGCGGTATTGTTGTTGCCGCTCTGTATCCCAGTCTGCATCTGGTCATGTTGTCTCAGGTGTTAAGACTCCCATGTCCAAATCAATGGGTAACTTGCCAGGTCTTGCTCTCATCAGGAAGGCCGGAGTGCAATTGGTGGCATTTACCAGTATATGATTATATAGATCTACCAGATCTGGAAACTTCTCTTGCCACTGGTTTCGTTCTTCCAGAGGTAAGGTCTTCTTCAATAAGTCAATGACCACCTGGTTCATCTTCTCACACATGCCATTTGTCTGTGGATGGTACAGCGTCATTCTGATTTTCTTGCAACCGTACATGTTACAGAACTGCTGGAACACTTCTGCCTCAAAGGCTGGATCTTGGTCGGTGAGCACTTGTTCAGGGTATCCGTGTGGTCAACAAAAGTGTTGCTGAAATGCCTTTGCTGCTGTCTTCGCTGTTTGGTCTTTAACAGGTACGACTACCAAGAACCTTGAGTAATGGTCCACGATGGTCAAAGCATAGGTGTAGCCATTTCTACTCGGAGTCAACTTCACGTAATCCAAGACTACCAGTTCAAGTGGCTGTTTTGTGATGATCGGCTGTAATGGGGCTCTCTGGCTGTTTCAGTCTTTTCTGCGCAGGTTGCATGGGCCACATTCTCGGCACCACTTCTCAATGGAACTCCTTATGCCAACCCAGTAGAATCTTTCACGAAGAAGGACCTCCAACTTCTTCCAACTGAAGTGTCCTGCTCCATTGTGATGCACCTCTAAGACCATAGTCGCATCCCTTTTCGGGACTACAACCTGCCAGACCAGTTCGTGTGTGCGCGAGTTGATGTTCCTCCGACACAGTTTACCCTCGTAGATGAACAGCTTGCCTCTTTACTTCCATAACTGCTGTGCTTCCTGTGGATCATCTGGACCAGGGTGTGCATCAGCTTGTACCAGCCACTCCTTTTACTAGGCGAACAGCTGGATCACTATCTTGTGTCTCTGCCCAATCATGATGGGGTAATGGGTTCAACGTTACCTCTCGTACGATAAAGCGCTTATTCCTTACTCCTTGAGAACGCTGGGCTGCAATTGGACGGTGGAAGGCTGGTAACTCGATTTCTTTGAGTTCTTTTGGATCTTCTCCCCCATCAGGTGTATTGGGCATCCTGGACAGCGCATCCACATTAGTGTTCTTATGTCCTGCTCAGTACTTGATGGTGAACTCGTAGTTGGAAAGCCGGGCCATCCATCGCTGCTCAAGTGCCTCAACCTTTGCCGTTTCAAGGTGGGTTAGCGGATTATTGTCCGTGTAGATGGTGAACTTTGCAGAAGCCAAGTAGTGCTTGAAGCGCTCTGTTACCGCCCAGACTATGGCAAGGAACTCCAGCTTAAAGGAACTGTAGTTGTCGGGGTTCCTCTCAGTGGGACGAAGCTTCCTGCTGGCGTATGCAATCACTCTATCTCTGCCTTTCTGAACTTGTGATAGCACTGCTCCCAATCCCACGTTGCTGGCATCAGTGTAAAGTACAAATGGTTGGTTATAGTCAGGGTAGTCCTGGACCTCATCTCCTGTGAAGGCCAATTTCAACTTGGTGAAGGACTCTTCCATCCTTTTGTTCCACTCCAACTGAAGATTTTTGTTCTTGGCCTTCTTGGATTGGCCCACTAGAAGATCTTGCAGCGGTGCTGCTATCTTGGTGAAGTTCTTGATAAATCTTCGGTAGTAGCCTACTAACCCAAGAAATTGCCTCACTTCATGCATAGTACTGGGTCTTTTCCAGTCCCGGATAGCGGTGACTTTGTCAGGATCGGGTGCCACACCTTCCGCGCTCACCACATGGCCTAGGTACTGCACCTTGGGTTTGAAAAGGTGACATTTGGATGGTTTTATTTTCAGGCCAAAGTTTGACAGGGCTTCGAATACCTCGGCTAGGTGCTTCAAATGGTCTTCGTAGGTTTTGGAGAAGACGATGATGTCATCCAGATACAGCAGAATGGTTTCAAAGTTTTTATGTCCAAGGCAGCATTCCATTAACCGCTGAAATGTTCCTGGCGCATTGCTGAGCCCGAACGGCATGTAGTTAAACTCGCAGAGGCCCATTGGTGTTGTAAACGCTGTCTTCTCTTTGTCTGCCTCTGCCACAGGAACCTGCCAATACCCACTGGTGAGGTAAGGTAGAGAAATAATTAGCAGTTCTCAGTGCAGCTAGTGATTCCTCAATTCTAGGCAATGGGTACGCGTCTTTATGTGTAATGCTGTTAATCCGCCTGTAGTCTACACACATTCTCATAGTACAGTCTTTCTTCTTAACGAGGACTAATGGAGCTACCCAGGGGCTACAACTATCTCTGATTACCGCAGCCTCCTTCATCTCTCATAACATACTCTTGGCACATTGGTAGTGTGCTGGGGGAACAGGCCGGTACCTCTCTTTAAGTGGGTGGATGATCTCCGGTGGGGATAAGATGTTGAACCCCTTTTGCCTGCCCAAAATCTAGAGGATGCTTGCTGAAGACCCGTTCAAATTCTCGAGCGACCCGGTAAGCCTCATGCTTTTGGTGTGAAGGGGTGGAGCCAGTGCCTACGTGTAGCTGCTGACACCAATCCTCCTGCTGCCCTTCAGAGCCATTCTCTTCCACCTTGTCAGATGGAAGCAAGGGTTCTAGTGTCTCGATTGCATTGTTACTGATGGTGAACAATTTAGCAAGGGTGGCATACTGGGGTAACTGGACCACTCTCTCCCCACAATTTAAGATGCGTATTGGTACTCTCCCCTTGCGGACATCAACTACCCCTCTGGCTGTCAGGATAGTGGGCCTGCTATCAGAGTACATGGGTTCTACCAGGGCTTGGTAATCTTGACCCCTTAGGCCTATTGCTGCCCGACACCAAATTAACATTTCACTTCTGGGAGGTACTGCAATGGGGAAAGAATCAATTACTCTGACACTGCCGACTTCTCCACCAGACAGCTCTACCTGTTGTCTCTGCATCAGGGCTCTGGTCTCCTTTTGCAGGACCCGCTGCTGACTGGAGCTGGCGGTCTCGGCTACCTGTTGTAACAAAACAATAATTTCTCCGAGACAATTTTCAATTACATTAGTGCCTAAAGTGATCATAGGATGGCATTCTTGTTTGTCAATATCAACTATTATCAAACCTTGCGATTGCAATTCTACTCTGCCAATTTTGATGGTAACTTCTTTATATCCCATCTGAGACAAGGGCTGACCATTGCTAGCAAAAATGGTAAGGTCGTTATCTGGGCTATGAGTAATGTCTGAATCTGCCCAGTGCTGCTTAAAAAGAACATATGGTATCGTTGTCACCTGGGAACCGGTGTCCAGTAAAGCGTTCATAGGAAAACCGTCAATCACGACAGGCAGGACTGGTCGTCCTCCTACGTACTTGTCTCGCCAATTTAGTGGGCCTGGTCGTCTTACTCCTGAGGGTTGGCCCTTTGCCCCAGGGGTTGCTTGTTTAAATGACAGTATCTTGCTAGGTTTCCTGCCTTGTTGCAGCGGCGACAGATGGGCTGTCCGTCCTCGTCGTAACGATCGCTGTCTCTCCCTCTGGTCGGCGGGATCCTCTTCTGCTGTCGCCACGGGATGTCATCTTGACTGGAAGTCAGCTGGATCTTCTTCTTTAGAATCACTTGCAGGGACTGCACAGTTTTTGTGAGTGTAGCCACACTTTTAGTTAGTTCCTTGACTTGGAGACGTAAGTCTGCAGCAGAATCATCATCTTGGGACGGCTTGTCAGTCTCAATAGAGGTCTTTTGAAAGGATGCTGCCTCCTGCTGGTATGTAATTGCAGGATGCATTGATGGCTCTATCCTTAAAGTGTGCAAAGTCCAATTCAGGATTTTGTAGGACCATTAAGTGCAGTTGTGTCCTTTGATTTTTAGACTGGAGTCACTCTATGAACTGCTCTGTTAATAATTTATCTTCATCTTGCACGCTCTCAGGATCTACCTGCTTTACAGCCTGTAGTGCCTCCTGAAGATTAAGGGCATAGTCCCATATACTGTCCTGCACTCTCTGTTTGCACCCAAAAAATCTCATTTTTATCTCTGTTGCAGGTATCAAAAGTGTTCTTCAGTCTGGCCAAGATTTGTTGGACAGTCCCTTTATCAGTGTCCGCCCAGGACTTTACTTCCCTCTGGGCCGCACCAGTTTACTGGCCAATGAGGATACTGACTTTTTGGCTTTCTGACAGGGGGTACACTTTGAATAAACTACATAGTCTTTCTTTAAAATCGCTCAGGGTGTGCGACTCCCCTGAGTACTGTGGTAACCAGGCTGCTCCTGGTATATATGGCATTGATAGCGGCATTATGGAGGCTGCGGCTGCGACCGCCACTGAATCTTCACCCGCGTTGGGCATTTTCTTCCTGTTTTTCACTTGCTCACAATAGTGCACAGCTCCAGCTTCACTGGCATGCCATTCTATGCTCACACGCACTGTGTGACGCAGTTTTGGCGGTTACTTGAAAGCTCAGTAAAGTCTTTAGCACTCAATTTAATAAAGTCTATGGCGCACAGTACCCAGCTTTGACAGGCTCCTTGTACCCAACTTTGCTCGACTCGCTAAATCCTGTTCGTGATGCCAGTTGGAGTATCCCGCAGGGCCTGGGGGTACTCGGTACCGGGCCCGTCGACTTCAATGGGGGAAGGTTGTCACGGCAGCGGTGACCCGGTCCGTGGCCCAGAGGCGTCCAGTAATAAAATAGGGGAAAGTTGTGTGGTATTTATGTGGTAAATATGAAGATAAAGTTTATAGATGGTTAAATACGTGACGCCACCTGTGGTATTCTGGTCAGAGGTGACCAGCGCTGCGGTGTTGTTCCCCTGAGACTGTTGGTGTGTCGCAGCTGAGGTAAAAATAGCTCTCCACAGGTAGAGCAATAGTCCCAGGGCAAAGATGTTAAATTAATAGTAAAAATGGCTGTGAACATTGGGGTGCAGAGAAATGAGAGAAAGACACAGAGAGGTGCAGTTTCTTTACCTTTTACTGGCAATTGGCTGCAATCCGGAGTACCACATACAGGTAATGGAATGCGTCCGGCTCGCCTGGAGGCATTCAGGGGATCCACCTTGCCAGGTTGGGGATTTAGGACCTTCCTTCTGCACTTTGTGTGTGGGTCTCCGCTGTTTATAACTATGCTGTGACCCTCAATTGATTGATGATTTCACTAACCTGTACGCCTGTCAGCATGAGCCTATTCCACGGGTACCGTCCTTTTCACCGTCGGCCCCGGGCTCCTTATCTGCTGTCGTGCCCTCAGGTGTGCAATGTCGCACAGGAATGTACAATTCCCTGTACTTTCAGATTTGGCGGCAGTACATACAGCTCCTGTCTGCCCAGGACTCTGATGTCCATTTTCTCCCTATTAGCGCTTCGCTCAGGGGTCTGCTATATGCAGTATGTTAGCTTTCCAGAGCAGAGCCTCTTCGTTTCTGTTCATGTACTTTTCCTTCTTCACAAATCAGCTGCCCCTCACCACCTGCTTTCAGATCAGCTCTCTATCTTCAACTGACAGGATCTTCCAGAAAGATCTATTTACCTCACGTTTTTAACTGCCCTGTCATTTGCTCACAGCTGCTCTCATTTCCATGACAACCCCCTCAGCTGACTTCTAGCTGACTCACCAAACCCATCTGCTGGCCAGAATTTATAAGGCAGCTCCCTTTTCTGACCTGCAGCAGGAATTGTGATTTAATGTATTACCTGGCATGAGGGTCCCTTTCTGCCTCCAAGCATGACTTCACCTCTTAGAGGGAGGTGATGTCACTGTGACAACTGGACTCTGGGGTGTCACAGGAGCACATAAAGAGGTGCTGAACTATTTACAAATAGAGTGTCCGTATCACTTACGGTTCATGATCTCTGCAGTCTGTGCCTAATTATAAAACTGAAAAACTGGAAAACTTTTTGTCCTGGGTGAACTATGTACATTATTGTAAGTTCTGTTCAATTTTCCTGATCAATGTTACTTCCTAAGGACTGATAGCGTCTGGCATTTGTCGCTTCCAGGGTGGCATGTGAGGCTGGCGAATCCTTGGCAGGGGAAATTCGTGATGCATGGTGACACCTGCAACCACCAGCTGCTCAGACCCTGCTACCAAGGTTTGGGTAGCTTGATCACGCACTTCACGCCTGCCGTAGATAAGGTATTGGGTACCGAAGGGGTTAATGAATAGGCTGTCGGTGCTGCAGCCATACCTGTTAGGGCTGGTGGAACGCACCAAATTATAAATAATAGTAGGTGCATTCGCAGCCCGGGGTCCACCGTGCAGAGGTGGTACACTGCTGCTAGGTAATGGCGGAAGAATAGAGCGGCATGAAAACAGTCACACGTGGGTTACGTCACCCAGTGTGAACAGGAGCGAACTCTGTTTACTCACAGAGCCGCACAACCGCTGAACGCAAATACCGGAGCCTGTTTAGCTCACAGAGTTCGGCCAAAAAGCGCATAGAAAGCGGCCACAGAACTCTACCCCAAGGACACGAGTTTAGAGTTCCTCTAGGCCCTCTGAGCGCGCAGCGTCGCTACCGCGAACGCCACTATAGACGCTGGCTACAGAGCGTGGCGCACGTGCACTTCGGCATGCCGAGTCACTGATGGGGGCTAATGCCTGAGTCCGACTCTGTCCTACCTACACCTAAGCCTGGGCGCTAACAGGCTAGGCTGCACAACACATGCGTACCAAGGGTAGGGGTTTCATAATGAGTCAGTCACCAGAGACATTCATACGTGCATACACCACTCACTCCTCATAGTCTGAAAATACAGTGTATCCTAGCGCATGGCCGAGCGGCCATGCAAACCTTTTATAGCCGCGAGCGTCCGGGACCTTCCTGGCTTCACGGATGGGCCAATCCAAACAGGAGCAGGACCTGAGCACGTGACCTTCAATCTCTAATGGGAGATCACTCCATGGGCATGCTCAGTTGCCCGACATGAGGACTTAGTCCCTGGAGAATCTTGCTGCTGAGCAGCCTGCATTGCCATAGTTGTGCCAGAGGTGGCAGCAGCAAGCAAACCCATGGAGGTGGTCTGTGCAGAGCGCCGGGAAAGAACGAGTTTGCTGAGCAACCTCCTCTGTGGTTGGAGAGGAATGGGAGACTGCCGGAAGCAAGGCTCGGGATTCCCGCTGTGCAGCGACAGGAAACCGACACCTAACATTATCCCCCCTCCTAGGGCCCCCTCCTCTCTGAGCCTTGCTGCGCTCAAATTCCGCAATGAGAAGAGGAGCGTGGATGTTCTCCACCGGCTCCCAGGTCCGAGCCTCTGAACCATGACCCTTCCAATCCACCAAATAAAACTTTTTGCCCCCCTTTTTGCATCATTTTGCATCCCACAATGGCATTGACCTCAAACTCGTCAGACGACAGGTCTGATGTCCCAGCAGATGGCTCAGAAAACCGGGACATGTGAACAGGCTTAAGGAGGGACACATGAAATGTGTCAGAAATAGCCAAGTGTGGTGGAAGGGCCAGGCGGTAGACCACAGGATTGATCTGCTCGAGGACCTTGAAAGGGCCAATATAGCGCGGTGCGAACTTAGCGGATTCAACCTGCAGCCTAAGTCACCAGGGGCGAAGGTCAGAGCAGGACGCCTGTGTGTGTCAGCGGAGACCCTCATTCTCTCCTTGGAGGCCTGGAAAGCATCCTGCGTGCGATCCCAAATGTCACGTGCCTGCACCGCCCAGTCTGCCACCCTAGAGTCGGTGGATGACACGGGCATGGGAACGGGGACGCGCAGATACTGGCCGTATTTTAAGAGGAATTGGGTCTGACCGGTGGAGACGGCCACAGCGTTGTTCAAAGCAAACTCCGCCCGCGGCAGCAAGGATGCCAAGTCATCCTGCCTGGCCAAGACAAAATGTCGCAGATATGTCACCAGGGTCTGGTTGGCTTTCCCAACCAACCTTTTCGTCTCACGATGATAGGCCAAGGAGAGATTTAGCTCAATGCTGAGCAGAGAACAGAGCTCTCTCCAGAACTGAGACGCAAACTGAGGACCCTGGTTGCTGACAATCTTATCCGGCATGCCGTGCAGGTGGAAGACATGTTTAATAAACAACGCTGCCAGGCCCGTGCAGAAGGTAGCCGCGAGAGTGGCACCAGATGCACCATCTTGGAGAAATGAATGATGACCACCCAAATGACAGTGCTGCCACTGGACTTGGGCAGACCCACCACAAAGTCCATACCGACCATCTCCCAGGGCCTGTCCGCTACCGGCAGGGGATAGAGTAACCCAGTGCTCCGCTGCCGAGAGGACCGATTCTGGGCGCAAGAGACGCACGCCTGAATATAGTCCTTGACATCTCGGGCCATATGCGGCCACCAGTACGTTCTTGCCAGAAGATCAGAGGTCCGTTTGGTCCCAAAATGTCCCCCCACCCTGGACGAATGAGCCCAAGAGAGGACCTCCGGTCGCAGATGGGCAGGGACAAAAGTCTTGCCTGGAGGTACCGACTCGAGAGCAACTGGAGCCATGGTCCTCAGGCTCTCCGATGGGACTATGAGCCGAGGCTCCTCCTCCTCCGATGACACCACGGAGCGAGAAAGAGCGTCGGCCCGGACGTTCTTCTCCCCGGAGAGAAAATGCAGGGTGAAATGGAATCGGGAGAAGAACATGGACCATCTGGCCTGGCGAGAATTCAGCCGCTGGGCTGTCTGTAGACAGACCAAATTTTTGTGGTCGGTGAACACCTGGAAAGGGTGGCGAACCCCCTCCAGGAGGTGTCTCCACTCTGAGAAGGCCAGCTTCATTGCTAGCAACTCCCTGTCCCAGATGGAATAATTCCTCTCCGCCGGTGTGAAGGTCTTAGAGAAGAAGAAGCATGGGTGTTTCCGACCTTGCGAGTCCTTCTGGAACAGGACCGCTCCAGCACCGATGGAAGAGGCATCCACCTCCAGAATGAAGGGCTTATCTACATCGGGGCGATGTGGAATGGGAGCGCTAGCGAAGTGGGATTTAATAGCGGTGAAGGCCTTGGAGACTGTCATGTCGGACACTGTTCACACCAGGGTGTCCGGCAGACAGCGGTAATACCCTATTCCACTACAGTATGCTCAGGGACTTTGTTGGGTATTCTGTTCCAGTTGGGATAGGGTTAACTAGGTCGACAGGCTGGCTGAGGGCTTGGCCATGCCCTTGGTCTTTAAATAGTCCTTCCTGACTATGGGCGTCGCCGACTATAGCTTTTGCCTGGTGCTAGCAATACCGGTCAGCAGTGGTGGTTTTGGAGCGTCAGATATCTGGTGCAGTATATTTCTCTGTTGTTCTTTCTCCTATCTGTTATATATATATATATATATATATTTGGTTGCCCTTGCACATTATTGTATTCCCTTGTGTATAAACGGTGTGGTGTTTCTTTTACCCCTGTCCATACGTATTTGTGGCGTCTGGTGTCTGGTCCCCTCACTGGGTGGAGGGTGGTGGGTTCAGCTTAGGGCTGGACAGGAGACAGGGACAGGGTGGAGGCCCAGGCAGGCACACCTTCAGTGTAAACCCTGGGTTGAGGGACAGACAGGGTTTTCCCTAGTCTGAGGGACATCGCAGGGGCCCCGGGGTTTTAGCCTAAAGTAACCTAGGCATACCATGACATTATAGTCGGCCCAAATACTAAAGGAAAAAAAAAAAAAAAAAAGGAAAAAAAAAAAAAAAATAGGGAATATAGGGGTTACTTACTATGGATCCTATACTTTCCCTAACCAAGCAGCTGGAGGCTCTATCCATACAGGTCACTGAACTTAGGGGGGCGGTCCAGCAACAAGGCCTGTCAGCTCCTGCAGTACCTGCTGAGGCTGCAGCCAGGGCAGCTGAACCCAAGTTTCCCCTTCCTGAACGATTTGCTGGTGATCGTGGTAAGTTCACGGTTTTTCGTGAATCATGCAAATTGTATTTCCGTATGCGTCCACATTCCTCAGGTAATGAGGCTCAACGCGTGGGCTTGGTGATTTCTTTGCTGAGTGGTGATCCACAGGCTTGGGCCTTTTCACTCCCTTCTGACTCACCGGCATTTGAGTCTGTAGATTTTTTTTTCTCTGCTCTGGGTTTGATCTATGACGATCCGGATAGATTAAACTTAGCAGAGTCTAAGATACGCTCATTACTACAGGGTGAGCGACCAGCTGAGGATTACTGCACGGAATTCCGGCGCTGGGCGGTGGACACGCAGTGGAATGACCCTGCGCTTAGAAGTCAATTTTTGCATGGGGTTTCTGGAAGGGTCAAGCAGACTCTCCTAATGTACGAGACTCCCGCCTCTCTGGAGGCTGCGATGGCACTTGTAGTACGCATAGACCGCCGTCTCCGTCAGGGGCGCTGGTTTCATTACTTCTGGGAGGTGGGGGAGTTGCAGGTGAGGTTGCCTCGGGTGAATCCGTGGAACCCATGCAGATCGCTGGTATAGCACATTCACCGAGTAACAAGCCTAAACGTCCCTGGCACAGAAGGCAGGGGGTTTGTTTTTTTTGTGGCAAAGGAGGACATTTTATTAACGCTTGCCCCCTGGTACCTAAGAAGGGCGCGCCGGCGGAAAACTGATAGGCTCAGAGGGTTTGGAGGAGTCTAGTCTGAGCCTTTGTGTATCCTCCGTCATGGTTTCCCAGTGTAAGCTCCCTGCTAGGGTAGCACTTGGGGGGCAAATGCTCTCTATTACAGTGTTTGTTGATAGTGGCTCAGCTGCCAATCTCATTGATGAGAAGTTCGCGCATACAGCGAG
This sequence comes from Dendrobates tinctorius, assembly GCF_039654945.1. Taxonomy (NCBI): domain Eukaryota; kingdom Metazoa; phylum Chordata; class Amphibia; order Anura; family Dendrobatidae; genus Dendrobates; species Dendrobates tinctorius. The sequence goes on from NW_027361768.1 coordinate 3,155,591, forward strand.
ATTTCCGGTGGAGAAATTGCCGAACCCCATCCGGGTGGTTACCATCAATGCTTCCCTGTTGTCTCAAGGGGAGATCAGAGTGTGTGTTGGATATACAACTCCACATTGGAGTATTACACTCAGAGCGGGTAACTTGTAAGGTGATTAGTAACTTACCGGCTCAGATGGTTCTGGGCTTTCCATGGTTGTCAATGCATAATCCTGTTATTGATTGGAAGACCCAGGACATAATTCAGTGGAGCAGGGCGTGTCAGGAGAGGTGCCTGGCTACATGTATCTCCGCTTTGTCTCCCAGTATCCCGGAGCCGTTGCTGGACTATGCGGATGTATTTTCTGAAAAAGGTTGTTCAGAACTACCACCGCATTGCCCCTATGACTGTGCTATTAGGTTGAAACCAGGAGCCAAGTTACCTAAAGCTAGAATGTTTAATATCTCAGGTCCCGAGAGGCTAGCTCTCAAGGAGTACATTGCAGATAGTCTGAGCAAGGGGCATATTAGACCTTCCTCTTCTCCTCTGGCTGCTGGCTTCTTCTTTGTTAAAAAGAAGGATGGCGGTTTACGCCCGTGTCTGGATTTCAGAGAACTCAACCAGATTACGGTTCGTGATCCTTACCCTATGCCACTTATACCCGATTTGTTCAACCAAGTGGTTGGTGCCAAGTGGTTCTCCAAACTGGAGCTCAGGGGGGCGTACAATCTTATAAGAGTCCGTCAGGGGGATGAGTGGAAGACGGCATTCAATACCCCTGAGGGTCACTTTGAGAGTTTGGTAATGCCGTTTGGGTTGACTATGGCACCGGCGGTCTTTCAACATTTCATAAATGATGTCTTCTCTCATTCGTTGGGGAGATTTGTTATAATTTATCTAGATGACATCCTCATTTTCTCTCGCGACCATGATACACATATAGAGCATGTTAGACAGGTCCTGCAGTTGCTCAGAGAGAACAGGCTCTATGTCAAGCTTGAAAAATGTGTGTTTTTCGTACAGGAGCTACCGTTCTTGGGTTATATAATTTCCGCCTCAGGGTTTAAGATGGACACCGCAAAGGTGCAGGCGGTACTACATTGGGATCGGCCTGATAATCTTAAGGCGCTTCAGCGATTTCTTGGCTTCTCCAATTACTATAGGAAATTTATTAAGAATTTCTCTATGATTGCCAAACCACTTACTGACATGACTAAGAAGGGTACCGACTTTTCTGACTGGTCTGAGCCTGTGGTACAGGCGTTTGAATTCCTCAAGAATAGTTTTGCCTCAGCGCCCATTCTGGTGCAGCCCGATGTCTCCTTACCGTTTGTCGTGGAGGTGGATGCATCGGAGGTTGGAGTGGGGGCTGTACTGTCTCAGGGCCCATCTTGGGCCAAGTTGCATCCGTGTGCCTACTTCTCCAAGAAGCTGTCGCCTGCGGAGCGTAATTATGATATTGGCAACAGGGAATTGTTGGCCATCAAATTGGCATTTGAGGAGTGGCGACACTTCTTGGAGGGGGCTGTTCATCAGATTACTGTGATAACCAACCATAAGAATTTGCTTTATTTAGAATCTGCTAAGCGCCTGTCCTCCAGACAGGCTCGCTGGGCATTATTCTTCACCCGGTTCAACTTCATTGTTACCTATCGACCTGGTTCGAAGAATATTAAGGCAGACGCTTTATCCAGGTGTTTTCCTGGTGGAGAGTTATGTGAAGAGCCGGTGCCTATTCTCCAGAAGGGTGTGGTGGTATCTGCCATCACGACAGAAATTGAGGCAGAGATTGCGGAGGCTCAGGAGGAGGTACCGCCGGGGCTGCCTGCGAATAAATCTTTTGTGCCACTACATCTACGCTCAAGAGTGTTAGGCGAACATCATGACACGGTACTGGCAGGTCATCCAGGGGTTAAGAGCACTCTGGAACTGGTATCGCGTCGTTTTTGGTGGCCTAAAATCCGGAAGGACGTGGCCTCATATGTGTCTGCCTGTACCACGTGCGCACGGGCCAAGACTCCTCGTTCCCGTCCCGCTGGTAGGTTGCAGCCACTCGGGGTGCCCAGTAAGCCGTGGACTGAGATTTCCATGGATTTTATTACAGACTTGCCTGCCTCGGCGGGGAACTCGGTCATTTTGGTAATTGTTGATAGGTTCTCTAAAATGTCACATTTCGTTGCTTTACCATCTTTGCCCAATGCTAAGACTCTTGCTCAGATATTTATTCGCGAGGTGGTCAGACTTCATGGTGTCCCGTCTGACATTGTGTCTGATCGAGGTACGCAGTTTGTGGCGAAGTTTTGGAGAGCTTTTTGTTCTCGCCTTGGGATCAAATTATCTCATTCATCGGCTTTCCACCCTCAGTCGAATGGGCAGACTGAGTGGATGAACCAAAACCTGGAGCAATACTTGCGCTGCTTTGTTTCCGACAATCAGGAAGAGTGGTCAGCGTTTCTTCCTCTGGCAGAAATCGCAATAAACAACCATTGCCAGGAATCGTCTGGGGAATCTCCTTTTTTTTGTGTGTATGGTAAACATCCTCAATTTTGTACCTTGCGTCAGGGGTGCTCGGTTGGCGTCCCTGAGGAGGACCAGTTGGGAGCTCAATTGTCCTCTGTTTGGAGGAGAGTCAAGCAGCGCTTGTTGAAGGTGGGTTCCAGGTACAAACGGGTGGCTGACTGCAGACGTGTGCCAGGTCCGGACCTGTGTGTGGGTGATTGGGTGTGGTTATCTACAAGGAACATCAAGCTCAAGATACCGTCACTTAAGTTGGGTCCCAGGTTCATTGGCCCATTTAGGATCTCCGCAGTGATCAACCCCGTGGCATTTCGTTTGGAGTTGCCGGCTGTGTATAAGATTCATAATGTGTTTCACAAAGCATTGCTAAAAAAGGTCGTGGGTTTGGTGGATGGTTCTCCCGGGCCACCACCTCCCGTCTTGGTGGATGGCGCATTGGAATTTGAGGTGTCCAAAGTGGTGGACTCTAGGGTTGTGCGTCGCACTCTACAGTACCTGGTCCACTGGCGTGGCTATGGTCCTGAGGAGAGGACATGGGTGCCGGCCTCAGACATTCATGCTGATCGACTGGTTACTATGTTCCATCGTCGCCATCCGGACAAGCCAGGTCCTCGACATGGTGAGGTTCCGGAGATCCCTCGTAGAAGGCGGGGTACTGTCATGTCGGACACTGTTCACACCAGGGTGTCCGGCAGACAGCGGTAATACCCTATTCCACTACAGTATGCTCAGGGACTTTGTTGGGTATTCTGTTCCAGTCGGGATAGGGTTAACCAGGTCGACAGGCTGGCTGAGGGCTTGGCCACGTCCTTGGTCTTTAAATAGTCCTTCCTGACTATGGGCGTCGCCGACTATAGCTTTTGCCTAGTGCTAGCAATACCGGTCAGCAGTGGTGGTTTTGGAGCGTCTGATATCTGGTGCAGTATATTTCTCTGTTGTTCTTTCTTCTATCTGTTATATATATATATATATATATATATATATATTTGGTTGCCCTTGCACATTATTGTGTTCCCTTGTGTATAAACGGTGTGGTGTTTCTTTTACCCCTGTCCATACGTATTTGTGGGGTCTGGTGTCTGGTCCCCTCACTGGGTGGAGGGTGGTGGGTTCAGCTTAGGGCTGGACAGGAGACAGGGACAGGGTGGAGGCCCAGGCAGGCACACCTTCAGTGTAAACCCTGGGTTGAGGGACAGACAGGGTTTTCCCTAGTCTGAGGGACACCGCAGGGGCCCCGGGGTTTTAGCCTAAAGTAACCTAGGCATACCATGACAGAGACAGTTTCCAACCACAGTTTGGGGTTTGCACCCTTCTTGGTGAGGGCTACCAAGGGTGCGACCAAAGTTGAGAAATGCGGGATGAATTGACGATAGTAATTTATGAACCTCATAAAGCGCTGCACCGCTTTGAGAGAATGGGGCTCCTGCCAATCCATCACCGCCTGTAGTTTGGCAGGATCCATGGCCAACCCCTGGGCTGAGATGATATAGCCCAGGAAAGGCAAGGACTCCTGCTCAAACACACATTTCTCCAACTTGGCGTAAAGGGAGTTTTCCCGCAGGAGATCGAAAACTTTGCGAACATCTCTCCGGTGGGAGTCAATATCTGGAGAGTAAATGAAAATATCATCCAGATAGACTACTACCGAGGTGGTAAGTATATCCCGGAAGATATCGTTCGCAAAGTCTTGGAAGACGGCTGGAGCATTACATAGCCCGAAGGGCATCACCAGGTATTCATAGTGCCCATCTCTGGTGTTAAATGCCGTCTTCCATTGGTCCCCCTCACGGATGCGAATCAGGTTATAGGCTCCTCACAGATCAAGCTTAGTGAACACTCTCGCTCCCCGTAGCCTATCGAACAGTTCCGATATCAGGAGTAGAGGATACTTGTTCTTAACGGTTATGGCGTTAAGACCCCTGTAATCGATGCACGGACGTAAATCTCCATTCTTCTTTTGGACAAAGAAGAATCCCGCTCCCACCGGAGACACCGACTTCCTAATGAATCCTCTTGCCAGATTCTCCCTGATATACTGAGACATGGCTTCTGTCTCTGGGAGAGATAGGGGTTAGACTCGACCCCGAGGAGGCTCAGCACCGGGCAAGAGGTCAATAGGACAGTCGTAGGGGCGGTGCGGCGGAAGGGTCTCTGCCGCCTTCTTGGAGAAAACATCTGCATACTGCTGGAACGGCTTGGGAAGCGAGGAGAAATCTGCGGGAACCTCAGAGGTAGCGACCTGTACGCAGTCCCTCAGACACCTACACTCGCAGGACTTGCTCCAACCGAGGATTTTTCCCGAGGACCACTCTATGTGAGGAGAGTGAGCTTGTAACCAGGGAACCCCTAGGAGGACCTGGTCGATACCTTCGGGCAAGACATGATGAGACAGCATCTCCTGATGGGAAGGAGACAGTGAGAGTCTCAGTGCAGCCATCTGGTGGGTGATTTGGAATGGGAGTGTCGCACCATTCACCACTCTGATAGTGACTGGTTGAGGTAGCAGGACCAGGGGGATTGCGTGTTGTTAGGCAAAGGCAGTCGACATGAAATTGCCCTCCACCGCAGAGTCCACGCAAACCTCCACAATCAGAGTGGAAGAATTGAACTCTAACGCCCCTTTAAACAGGAGCTTGGAGGAGAAAGTCGCTATGTCTAGTAGGCCCCCTCCGATAACCACTAGATGTGAGCGTTTCCTGACCGCTGTGGGCACTGGTTAGCAACGTGCTCAGTCTGCCGACAACGGAAACAGACTGGAGATACCCGCGCAGGCCGGGACTTGGACCCCGTGCGGGACACCTCCATGGCATCTGGAGGCTCGGGCGGCTGACCGGGAGACTCCAGCGGTCTAGCAAAATTTGGAGCCAACCTATATCGTTGGCTGGACTTGGAGCGCTCCAGCCCTCGCTCGGTGAAGCGAATGTTAATTCGGGGGGAGACCGTAATGAGCTCCTCCAAAGTGGTGGGCACCTCCCTGGTGGCCAGGGCATCTTTGACATGATCAGCCAGGCCTCCCCAGAATATAGGTATGAGAACCTTATCAGGCCACTCCTGCTTGGAGGCCAGAGTTCTGAAGAGGATGGCATACTGGCTGACCAGAGACGGACCCTGGGTTAGGGCCAGCAACTTAAGTGGAGTGTCGTGCGTGACCCGAGGTCCCAGTAACACCTGCTTCAGAGTGAGCAGAAAATGGGTGGCACTCTGCACCAGGGGATCCCCACGCTCCCACAGCAGGGTGGCCCACTCCAAGGCCCTGCCCGACAGGAGGGAGATGATGAAACCCACCTTGGCCCGCTCAGAGGGAAATTGTGTGGCCAGCAACTCCAGGTGAATGGAGCACTGACTCACGAAACCCCTGCATGATGCACTATCACCCGAGAACTTCTCGGGCAGCGGGAGGCGGGACAAGGTCGGGACAGGACTGGCCGTGGAGACACGGGCAACAGCCTCTGTAGCTGCTTGAACAGCGACCGAGGTAACATCCACAGCTGAGGTGGAACGCTCTAGCACTGCCAACCTACCCTCCAACTGCTGGATGTACCTGTGCAGTCTTTGTTCGTCCACCATTACTAGCCAGACCCTGGTGCTAGGATAATGTTAGGGCTGGTGGAACACACCAAATTATAAATAATAGTAGGTGCGTTTGCAGCCCAGGGTCCACCCTGCAGAGGTGGTACACTGCTGCTAGGTAATGGCGGAAGAATAGAGCGGCGTGAAAAGTCACACGTGGGTTACGTCACCCAGTGTTAACAGGAGCGAACTCTGTTGACTCACAGAGCTGCACAACCACTGAACGCAAATACCGGATCCTGTTTATCTCACAGAGCCCGGCCAAAAAGCGCTCATAAAGCGGCCATAGAACTCTACCCCAAGGACATGAGGTTAGAGTTCCTCTAGGCCCTCTGAGCGCACGGCGTCGCTGCCGCTAACGCCACTATAGACGCTGGCTACAGAGTGTGGAGCACATGCACTGAGGCATGCTGAGTCACTGATGGGGACTAATGCCTGAGTCCGACTCTATCCTACCTACACCTAAGCCTGGGCGCTAACAGGCTAGGCTGCACAACACATGCGTACCAAGGGTAGGGGTTTCATAATGAGTCAGTCACCAGAGACATTCATATGTGCATGCACCACTCACTCCTCATAGTCTGAAAATACAGTGTATCCTAGCGCATGGCCGAGCAGCCATGCGAACCTTTTATAGCCGCGAGCGTCCGGGACCTTCCTGGCTTCTCGGATGGGCCAATCCGAACAGGAGCAGAACCTGAGCACGTGACCTTCGATCTCCAATGGGAGATCATTCCACGGGCATGCTCAGTGGCCCAACATGAGGACTTAGTCCCTGGAGAATCTTGCTGCTGAGCAGCCTGCATTGCCATAGCTGTGCCAGAGGTGGCAGCAGCAAGCAAACCCACGGAGGTGGTCTGGGCAGAGCGCCAGGACCGACGAGTTTGCTGAACAACCTCCTCTGCGGCTGGAGAGGAATAAGAGACCATCGGAAACGAGGCTCGGGATTCCCGCTGTGCAGCAACAGGAACCCGACGCCTAACAATACCTGCCAGTGGTGTCATCTCGTTATCAGCCTTCTTCTCCACAGAGATCAGGGATTGCCGAATGGGACGCGGCTCCATTAACTTCACTCCTTTCCACAGGGACATTTTCCGCTCCTCCATTGCAGTCAGCTTAGTGTCCTGGAATTGATGACGCAACTCCTCCACTTGTTCCCTGAGGAATGCCGGCCTGCTGCACGTGGTGGATGATTGCGTTGGTATGGGAGCAGGTTCCAGGATACCCCTCCTGGGTGCCATCTTCCGGTCCCAGGCTACATCTAGGATGACCTGACCAGATTTCGTGGGTCGGTGGCATTCCGATGGGGCTTTGCAGGGCCTCCCATGTCCCAGGGGCGGTGGACATACCTGCTCCTCCAGGGCCGCGGTGATCCTCATCAGCCTCCAGTGACGGGGAGACTTGTGGAGCAGCAGGTACCAGTGGTGGTGGTATCAGGGATGTACAGGTGGGTACCAGCAGTGAAGGTACCTGAGGGCTGGCTGGAGGTACCGATCGTGGGGATTCCAAGATGGCGGACTCCTCCTGGGCAGCCTGTCATTTTCATTCCAGCAGAGCCTGTTTCTCCTGTAATCTCCTGTGCAGCTCTTCTACTTCCTTCTCCAGCTGTGACAGGTTGAGGTCTGCTGAGGAGCTGGAACCTGATTCCATGGAGCCGGGAGAAGTTGACATCTCTCCACTGCACTCCACAGGCCTCCTGCTGCTCTCCATCATGGCCTTCTGGTGCTGTGTCCTCTTCTTGGCTTCTTTTCCCGCCATAGAGCTTCTCTCCACCCCCTGAGGGCGGTGTCTTTTTCCTTTGCCGCCATACCATGCTAGGATCCGGACCCCTCTTTGGGTCGGCCATGACACAGTAGCGTAGAAGTACAGGCAGGGGGTTTCATGGTGTTTTGCGCTCTTTCTTGGGTGCCGCCCACAATTGCACACCTTACTTCACTGCCATGGCCGCCATCTTTACAGTCAAAATTGCAGTCCAATTCACAGTTCAATAAATCCGTTCCTTTGCACATTTTAGGTTTATCATCTCTCAAAGCAATAAAATCTTTGGCACACAGGACCCGGGTGGCACCGGGCTTCTTTATCCTGTTTGAGACACCAAAATGGAGCACCCCAGGGCAAGCGGGGTGTTTCCTCACTTACTCGGTACCGGGTCGATGTCTTAAAGGGGATGTGTGGCGGTGGCAGTTACCCGATCCGTGGACCTGGGTGTCCATGTAAAATAGGTGGAATAAATAAAGTTTATGTATGGATAAGTTTGTGATGCCTCCTTTTTGGCAGTGCATTGAGCAGCAGGGTGGTGTGCTGGTAAAAGGGAAAAAAAAACCTCTTTTAAATCTTCTGCCTGAGCGAGTGTGAACGAGCTGTGTGTGACCTGAGCGTAAGTGCGAACTGTGGTAAGTGTGTGACTTGTGATTCAGTGAAGAGGTATTTGGAAAACCCTTAACAAATACCTGTGTGAGTTGCTGAATTGTGGGTTGCTGAGTGCTTTCTACCTGTTCAATTTTGGGGGGCTTGGGGGCTTGTTTAACCTATTTTTTCTCTCTACAGGGTTAATCTCATAGAATCATAGAATCGTAGAGTTGGAAGGGACCTCCTGGGCCATCTGGTCCAACCCCCTGCTCAAAGCAGGATTCGCTAAATCATCCCAGCCAGATGTCTGTCCAGCCTCTGTTTGAAGACTTCCATAAGACTTCTCTTATTTTACTATCTGTGTTTTTAAGGGTTAACTATATTGCATTTAAATCTTGAGGTGTAACTATATTCACAAGGGGTTAATTAAGGGTGGGAGTTCATAATTAAGGGTTTATAAGGGCAGCTGGTTGGGGCTCAACTCCTTATGCAAATCAGCAATAGAGAAAAATCATAAAACATAACCTTTAATAAATGTAATAAAAGCTACCAAAGATAAAGTGCAGATAAAAACACACTGAATTAGATGCCACAGACTATAACAGAAAGTGTCTGTATAAATCAACACAACAGATCACTAACAGTATATATATGTGGCTATTCCAAGTCCAAAAATTTGAAAAAAGATTGGACTAGAAAATTCTTGGTCTGCAAAATGTAAATAAAGACCAAGTATAAACAAATGAACAGATTCCTTAACAGAGGAATAAACAAAATAAACCTCTACCCTGTTCAAATCAAGGAATATGCCTGTTCATGCATATAGAGAAGACATCACATATAAGCAATCCATATACATTATGTGAAAAGGAAAGATCTCACCACATGCAGATGGAGGATGTTCAAGGTCAGATGTCCCATCTGAGTCATGTCAGGTCAGGAAAAAAGGCATTCTCCCTATTCAAGCCCTAAAGGAGCTAATGTTTCTAACACCCATGACTCCCGCCCTAACAAGGGCAGTCCACATCTAATCCTCACAATGCTCGCCCTACAAAATCCCAGTGCATCCCGACTCGTTTCGTCACTTGCTGACTCCTCAGGGGACCTAATAGCACATATTGGGCATCATAACAAAGTATACAGGCTGCCTCCTAAGATGACAAAGGAGTGAGGTAGACTGATTGAGAGGGCACTGATATAAACTGCCAATCAAAAATAATAACACCCACCTGAGGTTTCTTGGGACGCACTCCATCCACCATTAGCCATAATGGAACGTAGGCACATGATAAGTAAACAATACCTACTTCATACCAATCAAAGCTGGAGTGTATACCGGCGCGTGCCGTGCGGCAGAAGCCGCCATACTTCCGGTTGATCATACAGCCCAAAAGAAAAATGGCCACCAGAATTCCGGTCATGCACACACAAGAACTATCAGTGCGCAGCCGAACGGGCTGGCCAGATAGGTCGCGCGGCAACAGCCGCGATACTTCCGGTTGCCAATAGAGCCAGGAAACAATATGGCCCCCATACTTCCGGTCATGCGCGCACAAATCAATCTGTGCGCCGATATTTATGAACGGTAAGACAGGCCGTGCAACTCCAAAAAGGGAACCCCTCACAACATCAAGGCAAGTGGCCTTGTAAATCACTCCCTTACTGCTACAGTTGATGAACTCCCTAATTTGAAACTCTTGTCCTGTAACATTACTCACAAAGTCACTGCCAGGGGTGATGTGGGAACAAGCAACGCAATGGCCGCATCTGAAGCAACCCTTTACATTAGTGGACAGCCAAAGTCAGACAGCCAAAGTAAAGTGACTGTTAACCAAACGATCCTTTAATGAACGACCTTTTCTGTACGTAATCAAGGGTCGTATAGGAAGTTCTCTTCCAATGTCCTTATCCATTAAAATGATAGGCCAATGTTTGGCCAGAATGACACGTACATCATTTGCTCCATTGTCAAAAGTAGTGATTAATCTCATTTCACCTTTATTCTTAATTCTGGGTCTGGGTTTAAGGAGTTTACTTGGGTATACTAATAGATCACAGACTGAATGAGTCAACAGTGTGATGCAGCAGCAAAAAAGGCAAATGCAATTCTAGGATGTATTAACAGAAGCATACAGTCTAGATCACGTGAAGTCATTATTTCCCTCTACTCCTCTTTGGTCAGACCTCATCTGGAATATTGTGTCCAGTTTTGGGCACCACATTTTAAAAAAGACATCAACAAACAGGAGCAAGTTCAGAAAAGAGCGACTAGAATGGTGACCGGTCTGCAAACCCTGTCTTATGAGGAAAGGTTGCAGGATTTGGGAATGTTTAGTTTGCAAAAGAGAAGACTGAGAGGAGACTTAATAGCTGTCTACAAATATCTAAAGGGCTGTCACATTGTAGAAGGATCAACTTTATTCTCATTTGCACAAGGAAAGACTGGAAGCAATGGGATGAAACTGAATGGGAGGAGACACAGATTAGATATTAGAAAAAACTTTTTGACAGTTAGAGTGATCAATGAGTGGAACAAGCTGCCACAAGAAGTGGTGAGTTCTCCTTCAATGGATGTCTTCAAACAGAGGCTGGACAGCCATCTGACTGGGATGATTTAGCGAATCCTGATTTGAGCAGGGGGTTGGACCAGATGGCCCAGGAGGTCCCTTCCAACTCTGCGATTCTATGATTCTATGAGTTCTATTCTATTTTTACCCTTTGCATTTTTGTAAGCACGTTTCAAGACATCACGAGGATAACCCCTGTCCAAAAATCTGTCTCTGAGTTCCTTAGCCTGTCTCTCGAAGGATTCCTCTGTAGAACAATTTCTACATAACCTGAGGTATTGGCCCTTAGGTACTCCACGTTTTAAATGTACAGGATGGCTACTGTCCCACCTCAATAGGGAATTAGTAGCCGTAGGCTTCCTATGAGTACGGGTGTTAATAGTACCATCATTATTCCTCTCAATCAAAATGTCAAGGAAGGACAGTGAAGATGGGTCAATCACAAAGGTAAAAAATAGACCACAATCATTGTGGTTCAATGTGTCAACAAATTCAGAAAAACTGTCCATAGAACCCTTCCACAGTATCAGGACATCGTCAATATAACGGACCCACAATTCAATACGTCCCATGACATCCAGACCACTCCTGAAATCCTGGGTCTCTTCCCACCAGCCCAGGAACAAATTAGCATACGCCGGGGCACATGGAATCCCCATGGTGGTGCCCCTGAGCTGGTGGTAGATCTTGCTGTCAAACAAAAAAAAGTTCTTAGTAAGACAGAACCGAACTAATTTGAAGACAAATTCATTGTGGGGCCGATATTGACATCCTCTGGTGTTCAAAAAATATAACACTGCTTCCAACCCCCTGTCATAAGGTATAGAGGTGTAAAGAGCCTCAACATCAATACTTCCCAGGTTAACCTCAGGATCAACACATAATCCCTCTATTCTCCGAAGGAGATCAGGGGTATCCTGTACAAAGGATTGTAGAGAGGCAACAAAGGGTTTCAAGACACGATCAAAATAAATACCAATATTGTGGCACACATTGCCCATACCAGACACAATTGGTCTCCCCTTTAAAGGGGAAAGACCCTTGTGTAATTTCGGTAGGCAGTAAAAGGTAGCCACTGTTGCATCTTTTGGCATTAAGAAATCAAATTCAGTTTTGTCAATGACCCTCATAAGTAAAACTTCAACTAGAATGTTTTTAAGTTCAAATAGTCAGAGGTAGGGTTATGAGCCAAAACGTCATAGCTCCCTCTATCCTCAAGGAGTGTCTCACACATTTTAAAATATTGTGTAGAGTCAAGAATGACCACATTGCCACTAGTGTTGAGCGATACCACCCGATACTGAAAAATATCGGATCGGAATGGATCGGCCGATCTAAAAAAAGTATCGAGTATCGCCGATTCCGATCCCGGAAGTCCCATTCAAGTCATTGGAACAGAAATATCGGAATTAAAAAAAATCTTTTTTTCCCTGTAGGTTAATTCTACATGAAGAAAAAAAACTAATAATAATGTAGAATGTATTGTGGGAGTTGTAGGAGACATTAAAGCCTTAGAGGTTTAGCCCAATCAAATGGAATAGCAGTAATTTGTTTTTTTTTTAAAGACGTTCGTAGTTACAAAGATATTGACTATGTTAAAGTCTTTAATATTTTGTCAGATATGTATGTTTCACTACTTCCATGCTCTTCACCTTCTTTTTTACTTCTCCCACACTTTCTCCTTCATCATCCTCAGCAGCATCTTTTTCATCAACTTCTTCTTCACCTTATTCATCTTCTTCTTCTTCACCTTCTTCCTATTTTTTTTTTTTTTTACATTCTTCATATTCTTCTTATTCAACTATTATTCTTCTTCATATTCTACTTCTTCATCTTCTTCCTATTCTTCTTCTTCATCATATTCTTATTTGTGTCAGGCATTCCTGTAGTTGTAATCTTTAAAAGTTTGAAGATTACACCTTCCGTTCAGCCTGTCACAAAAGATTTACAACAGGATTTGTCTGCGTTCAGTTTGGCCTGCAGCAGCAGGCCTTTTCCAGGGGCACCACGAGGAGGAACGGACTCACCCCCATACACTGCTTAGTCTTCTTCTGCTTATAAATTAGATCATATCATTTTCTCAGATATTTAGTCTTATGCTTAATGTTCTTCTGCTTTTGGTTTTTATGCTTCCTGTTCTTCTGTCTCTTGTTGTTCTGCATCTTGGTGGTTGTCTTCATGTTCTTTGTCCTCTTGGTGATCTTCTTCAGGGTCATTTTTTAGGTATTCTTCTGTGTGGTCTTCAGGGTCGTCGTCTTCAGGGTCATTGTCAGGGAGATCCAGAGTGAGAATCAAAACCCATTTCCACAAGCTTGAACTTGGAAAAGTAGCAGAAGGTACAAGAAGGCTGAGGAACTGTCGAGAACCAGCTGACGGTACTGGAACCTGGATGGGTAGCAGAAGGAACAAGAGCCAATGGCACAACTGTGGACCAGCTGACAGTGCTCGAACACGGTTACTAAGCAGGAGGTACCTGTGCTACAAAGCACTACCAAGGACCAGCAGACGTTGCTCGAACTCGGATACCAAGAAGGAGGCATCTAGGCCAAAGGCTCTGCCGAGAACCAGCTGACTGTGCTGGAACCCGGATGGGTAGCAGAAGGAACAATAGCAAATGGAACTAGCGAGGACCAGCTGATGGTGCTGGAATCCGGAGGGGCAGCAGAAGGAACAAGAGCCAATGGCACAACTGTGGACCAGCTGGCGGTGCTGGAACACGGTTACTAAGCAGGAGGTACGTGTGCTACAAAGCACTACTAAGGACCTGCAGACGTTGCTGGAACTCGGATACCAAGAAGGAGGCACCTAGGCCAAAGGCTCTTCCGAGAACCAGCTGACTGTGCTGGAACCCGGATTGGTAGCAGAAGGAACAATAGCAAATGCAACTAGCGAGGACCAGCTGACGGTGCTGGAACCCGGAGGGGCAGCAGAAGGAACAAGAGCCAATGGCACAACTGTGGACCAGCTGACGGTGCTGGAACACGGTTACTAAGCAGGAGGTACCTGTGCTACAAAGCACTACCAAGGACCAGCAGACATTGCTCGAACTCGGATACCAAGAAGGAGGCACCTAGGCCAAAGGCTCTACCGAGAACCAGCTGACGGTGCTGGAACCCGGATGGGTAGCAGAAAGAACAATAGCAAATGGAACTAGCGAGGACCAGCTGACGGTGCTGGAACCCGGAGGGGCAGTCAGAAGGAACAAGAGCCAATGGCACAACTGTGGACCAGCTGACGGTGCTGGAACATGGTTACTAAGAAGGAGGTACCTGTGCTACAAAGCACTACCATGGACCAGCAGACATTGCTGGAACTCGGATACCAAGAAGGAGGCACCTAGGCCAAAGGCTCTGCCGAGAACCAGCTGACGGTGCTGGAACCCGGAAGGGTAGCAGAAGAAACAATAGCAAATGGAACTAGTGAGGACCAGCTGACGGTGCTGGAACCCGGAGGGGCAGCAGAAGGAACAAGAGCCAATGGCACAACTGTGGACCAGCTGACGGTGCTGGAACACGGTTACTAAGCAGGAGGTACGTGTGCTACAAAGCACTACCAAGGACCAGCAGACGTTGCTGGAACTCGGATACCAAGAAGGAGTCACCTAGGCCAAAAGCTCTGCCGAAAACCAGCTGATGGTGCTGGAACCCGGATAGGTAGCAGAAGGAACAATAGCAAATGGAACTAGCGAGGACCAGCTGATGGTGCTGGAACCCGGAGGGGCAGCAGAAGGAACAAGAGCCAATGGCACAACTGTGGACCAGCTGACGGTGCTGGAACATGGTTACTAAGCAGGAGGTACATGTGCTACAAAGCACTACCAAGGACCAGCAGACGTTGCGGAACTCGGATACCAAGAAGGAGGCACCTAGGCCAAGGGCTCTGCCGAGAACCATCTGACATGCTGGAACCCGGATAGTTACCAGAAGGAACAATAGCAAATGGAACTAGCGAGGACCAGCTGATGGTGCTGGAACCCGGAGGGGCAGCAGAAGGAACAAGAGCCAACGGCACAACTGTGGACCAGCTGACGGTGCTGGAACACGGTTACTAAGCAGGAGGTACCTGTGCTACAAAGCACTACCAAGGACCAGCAGATGTTGCTGGAACTCGGATACCAAGAAGGAGGCACCTAGGCCAAAGGCACTGCCGAGAACCAGCTGACGGTGCTGGAACCCAGATGGGTAGCAGAAGGTACCCATGAAAAAACAAAGTTGCAAGGCCGTGAGCCGGCTGCAGTTACCCAAACCCACAGTCCTACAGGGGGTGCTTGTCCTATTGGCACTACAGAACGAGCCTTTATTTCCAGAACCCGCAGCCCACATAGGAAGCACCGAAACTGCAGGCACCATGGACTCGGCTAACCCGACCGCAACACGACAGGACAACGTATTGGTGGCAAAGTGACGTTGACACTACCCGGAAACAGCAGGCGTGCTGGAACCAGACTGGGCAGGAGGGAGTGTCCGTGCCAAAGACACTTCCGAGAACCAGCTGACGGTGCTAGAACCCAGATGGGTAGCATTAGCTACAAGAGTCAATGGAACTACCGAGAACCAGCTGACGGTGCTGGAACCCAGAGTGGCAGCAGAAGGAACAACAGCCAATGGCACAACCGTGGAACAGCTGACGGTGCTGGAACACGGTTACTAAGCAGGAGGTACCTGTGCTACAAAGCACTACAAAGGACCAGCAGACATTGCTGGAACTCGGATACCAAGAAGGAGGCACCTAGGCCAAAGGCTCTGCTGAGAACCAGCTGACGGTGCTGGAACCCGGATGGGTAGCAGAAGGAACAATAGCAAATGGAACTAGCGAGGACCAGCTGACGGTGCTGGAACCCGGAGGGGCAGCAAAAGGAACAAGAGCCAATGGCACAACTGTGGACCAGCTGACGGCGCTGGAACACGGTTACTAAGCAGGAGGTACCTGTGCTACAAAGCACTACCAAGGACCAGCAGACGTTGCTCAAACTCGGATACCAAGAAGAAGGCATCTAGGCCAAAGGCTCTGCCGAGAACCAGCTGACGGTGCTGGAACCTGGATGGGTAGCAGAAGGAACTATAGCAAATGGAATTAGCGAGGACCAGCTGATGGTGCTGGAACCCGGAGGGGCAGCAGAAGGAACAAGAGCCAATGGCACAACTGTGGACCAGCTGACTGTGCTGGAACACGGTTACTAAGCAGGAGGTACCTGTGCTACAAATCACTACCAAGGACCAGCAGACGTTGCTGGAACTCGGATACCAAGAAGGAGGCACCTAGGCCAAAGGCTCTGCCGAGAACCAGCTGACGGTGCCGGAACCCTGATGAGTATCAGAAGGAACAATAGCAAATGGAACTAGCGAGGACCAGCTGACGGTGCTGGAACCTGGAGGGGTAGCAGAAGGAACAAGAGCCAATGGCACAACTGTGGACCAGCTGACGGTGCTGGAACACGGTTACTAAGCAGGAGGTGCCTGTGCTACAAAGCTTTACCAAGGAACAGCAGACGTTGCTCGAAGTCGGATACCAAGAAGGAGGCACCTAGGCCAAAGGCTCTGCCGAGAACCAGCTGACGGTGCTGGAACCCGGATGGGTAGCAGAAGGAACAATAGCAATTGGAACTAGCGAGGACCAGCTGACGGTGATGGAACCCGGAGGGGCAGCAGAAGGAACAATAGCCAATGGCACAACTGTGGACCAGCTGATGGTGCTGGAACACGGTTACCAAGCAGGAGGTACGTGTGCTACAAAGCACTACCAAGGACCAGCAGACGTTGCTCGAAGTCGGATACCAAGAAGGAGGCACCTAGGCCAAAGGCACTGCCGAGAACCAGCTGACGGTGCTGGAACCCAGATGGGTAGCAGAAGGTACCCATGAAAAAAACAAAGTTGCAAGGCCATGAGCCGGCCGCAGTTACCCAAACCCACAGTCCTACAGGGGGTGCTTGTCCTATTGGCACTACAGAACCAGCCTTTATTACCAGAACCCGCAGCCCACATAGGAAGCACCGAAACTGCAGGCACCATAGACTCGGCTAACCCGACCGGAACACGACAGGACAACATATTGGTGGCAAAGTGATGTTGACACTACCCGAAAATAGCAGGCGTGCTGGAACCAGGCTGGGCAGGAGGGAGTACCCATGCCAAAGACACTTCTGAGCAGCAACTGGCGATGTTGGAGCCCAGGATCAATCACGAAGTAGGCTGAGGCCAACTTGGAGCAAGTTTTAGATCGGTTGTACACTACAACTGATTGTAACCGTGCTCCACTTAGGCCTCTGGCTCTACTGTTTTTCCCCTGGCCTCCAACCTCGCAAGTTGCTGCTCTGAAGTGGCGTCTGCACAATCCACACTTGTTCCTGGGAGTCCGGCAAGGTCTCCTGCTCTGTCCACATTCCCACTACTAGTAATGGAAATGTGGACAGAGCAGGAGACATTGCCGGCACACATCAGGGGATCCACTGACGTGACAGAGCCCCTGTAACCCAGGAACAAGTGTGAGTTGTGCAGTCGCCGCTGCAGAGCAGCAAATGGCGGGGTTGGAGGCCAGGGGAAATACTAGACAGTAGAGCCAGAGGCCTAAGTGGAGCATGGTTAAAAATCAGTAGTATTGTGACTGTGTAGGCAGCAGGAGACTTTGCCATCCACACAGCAGGGGAGCAGCTGGCGCACTGAACCCCACTGACACAGGAGCGAGTGTTTCTATCTATGCGGACGGCACTTCCAAGCTACAACTGGCTGTGTTGGAGCCCAGGATCAATGCTCCGAGCATGCTGAGGCCTACTTGGAGCAACTAGAAAATAAGATGTTGTGTGATTTTGGAGGCAGCAGGAGACTTTGCCATCCGCACAGCAGGGGAACAGCTGGCGTTACTGAACCCCACTGACACCGGAGTGAGTGTTTCTATCTATGCGGACGGCACTTCCAAGCTACAACTGGCTGTGTTGGAGCCCAGGATGAAGCATGCAGCAGGCGGAGGCCAACTTGCAGCTGGTTTTATAGAGGTTGTAGACTACTACAGATTGTAACCTTGCTCCACTATGGCCTCCGGCTCCACTGTCTCTAGTATTTCCCCTTGCCTCCAACCCCGCCAGTTACAGCTCTGAAGTGGCGTCTGCACAATCCACACTTGTTCCTGGGTTACAGGGGCTCAGTCACATCAGTTGATCCCCTGATGTGTGTCAGGCAAGGTTTCCTGCTCAGTCCTCATTCACACTACTAGTAATGGGAACGTGGACAGAGCAGGAGACATTGCCAGACACACATCAGGGTATCAACTGACGTGACTGAGCCCCAGTAACTCAGGAACAAGTGTGGATTGTGCAGACGCCACTACAGAGCAGCAACTGGTGGGGTTGGAGGCTAGGGGAAAAACTAGAGACAGTGGAGCCAGAGGCCTAAGTGGAGCACGGTTAAAAATCAGTAGTAGTTTGAATGTGGATGGAGCATGAGACATTGCCGTCTACACAGCAGGGGAACAGCTGGTGTTTCTGAACCCCACTAACACAGGAGCTAGTGTGTTGTTCTCTGGGAAGATGACACTTCTGAACACCAACTGGCGTTGTTGGAGCCCAGGTTGAGGCATGGAGCAGGCTGAGGCCTGATGTTTTGGGCATGTGGCGTCAGCAGGAGACATTGCCGTCTACACAGCAGGGGAACAGCTGGTGTTACTGAACTCCACTAACACTGGAGCTAGTGTGTTTTTCTCTGTGAAGACGACACTTCTGAACACCAACTGGCATTGTTGGAGCCCAGGTTGAGGCATGGAGCAGGCTGAGGCCTGATGTTTTGGGCATGTGGAGTCAGCAGGAGACATTGCCGTCTACACAGCAGGGGAACAGCTGGCGTTTATGAACCCCACTAACACAGGAGCTAGTGTGTTTTTCTCTGGGAAGACGGCACTTCTGAACACCAACTGGCATTGTTGGAGCCCAGGATGAGGCATGGAGCATGCGGAGGCCAACTTGCAGCTGGTTTTATAGAGGTTGTAGACTACAACTGATTGTAACCGTGCTCCACTTAGGCTTCTGGCTCCACTGTCCATAGTATTTCCCCTGGCCTCCAACCCCTCCAGTTACAGCTCTGAAGTGGCGTCAGCACAATCCACACTTGTTCCTGGGTTACAGGGGCTCTGTCACATCAGTGGATCCCCTGATGTGTGTCCGGCAAGGTCTCCTGCTCTGTCCACATTCCCACTACTAGTAATGGGAATGTGGACAGAGCAGGAGACATTGCCGGACACACATCAGGGGATCAACTGACGTGACTGAGCCCCAGTAACTCAGGAACAAGTGTGGATTGTGCAGACGCCACTTCAGAGCAGCAACTGGCGGGGTTGGAGGCCAGGGGAAAAACTAGAGACAGTGGAGCCAGAGGCCTAAGTGGAGCATGGTTAAAAATCAGTAGTAGTTTGAATGTGGATGGAGCATGAGACTTTGCCGTCTACACAGCAGGGGAACAGCTGGCATTACTGAACCCCACTAACACAGGAGCTAGTGTGTTTTTCTCTGTGAAGACGGCACTTCTGAACACCAACTAGCGTTGTTGGAGCCCAGGTTGAGGCATGGAGCATGCTGAGGCCTGATGTTGTTGGCATGTGGATGGAGCAGGAGACTTTGCCGTCTACACAGCAGGGGAACAGCTGGCATTACTGAACCCCACTGACACAGGAGCTAGTGTGTTTTTCTCTGTGAGGACGGCACTTCTGAACACCAACTAGCGTTGTTGGAGCCCAGGTTGAGGCATGGAGCAGGCTGAGGCCTGATGTTGTTGGCATGTGGATGGAGCAGGAGACTTTGCCGTCTACACAGCAGGGGAACAGCTGGCATTACTGAACCCCACTCACACAGGAGCTAGTGTGTTTTTCTCTGGGAAGACGGCACTTCTGAACACCAACTGGTGTTGTTGGAGCCCAGGATGAGGCATGGAGCAGGCTGAGGCCTGATGTTTTGGGCATGTGGAGTCAGCAGGAGACATTGCCATCTACACAGCAGGGGAACAGTTGGAGTTACTGAACCCCACTAACACAGGAGCTAGTGTGTTTTTCTCTGTGAAGATGGTACTTCTGAACACCAACTGGCGTTGTTGGAGCCCAGGATGAAGCATGCAGCATGCGGAGGACAACTTGCAGCTGGTTTTATAGAGGTTGTAGACTACAACTGATTGTAACCGTGCTCCACTTAGTCCTCTGGCTCCACTGTCTCTAGTATTTCCCCTGGCCTCCAACCCCGCCAGTTACAGCTCTGAAGTGGCGTCAGCACAATCCACACTTGTTCCTGTTACTGGGGCTCAGTCCCGTCAGTTGATCCCCTGATGTGTGTCCGGCAAAGTCTCCTGCTCTGTCCTCATTTACACTACTAGTAATGGGAATGTGGACAGAGCAGGAGACCTTGCCGGACACACATCAGGGGATCAACTGACATGACTGAGCCCAAGTAACACAGGAACAAGTGTGGATTGTGTAGACGTCTCTTCAGAGCTGTAACAGGCGTGGTTGGAGGCCAGGGGAAATACTAGAGACAGTGGAGCCAGAGGCCTAAGTGGAGCACGGTTAAAAATCAGTAGGAGTTTGAATGTGGATGGAGCAGGAGACTTTGCCGTCCACACAGCAGGGGAGCAGCTGGCATTACTGAACCCCACTAACACAAGAGCTAGTGTGTTTTTCTCTGTGCAGACGACACATCTGAGCGACAACTGGCTGTGTTGAAGCCCAGGGATTATAGTTCAGGTGGTAGAAACATGAACACAGCAGGAGACCTGGATACAGTTGCCAACCAATTATTTAGTCGGGAAGAGAACTGGCAAATTCTGGAGAGATCCAGGCCTTGTTCATTTTCAGAAAAGTAAGCCGATCGACGTTATCAGAAGATAGTCGCGTGCGATGGTCTGTTAGTACACCACCTGCGGCACTAAAGACGCGTTCCGATAATACTCTGGCAGCAGGGCAAGCCAGCACCTCCAATGCATACTGGCTAACCTCTGGCCATGTATCCAGCTTAGAGACACAAAACTTGAAGGGGGAAGAGTCATCTGGGAGTACACTGACAAGGCAAGACATGTAGTCTGTCACCATCTGACGGAAACGATGCCTCCTGCTGACTGGAGCCGTCTGTGATGGTGTAGACAATTGTGGCCTACACACAATACTTTGCCACATTTGGGCCATAGTGGTCTTGCCTTGTGCTGAGGCGCTGCCTCTGCTCACTCTTTGTGCCAAGTTTCCTCCACTGGTTTGACGCACAGAGGTGCTTTGTAAAGCACTAGCACCACTGCTGTCGGGTGGAATGGAAAACATGATGGACTGCACCAGTGTGTCTTGGTACTCCCGCAGTTTACGCTCCCGGTTCAACGTTGGTATGAGGCTTTGTAAGTTGTCCCGGTAGCGAGGATCTAGGAGGGTGTACACCTAATAATCAGCCATGTAGAGAATGTGGGCGATGCGGCGGTCGCTTCTCAGGCACTGCAGCATGAAATCAGCCATGTGCTGCAGACTCCCAATTGCCAAAGAACCGCTGTCCCCTGCTTGAGGCGTGATCTCTGCCTGCTCTGCATCACCCCACCCTCGCTGTACATACTGACTAGAGCTTTGTGTACCTCCCTCCTCTGGAGAGATGTCTTCCTCCTCCATCGACTCATCCTCCTCACAAAGTGTCCCCTGCCTAGGCCTTTGTAAGGAACCACGTAGCGCACACTGTCCAGAAGCAGATGGCATTGCAGACTCCTCATCCTCCACCTCTTCCAAAACCTCATCCCTTAAGGTACTATCACACTTATCGATGTACCAGCGATCCCGACCAGCGATATGACATGGTCAGGATCGCTGGTACATCGCTAAGTGGTCGCTAGTGAGCTGCCACACAGGCAGATCTCACCAGTGACATCGCTCGGGTCGGGGGTCGCTACTTACCTGTCACACCAGGCGATCCTGCGTCCTCCCGCCCGGCTCCACGCGTCGCTCGTCGTCACAGCAGGAAGCGCCGCAGGAAGCTGACGACGAGAAACAGTCCTGGACGTTCTCGCGCGATCAGCGATAAGCAGCGGGGGAGTAGGTCATAGGTAAGTATCAGACACAGCGATATCGCTAGCAATATCGCTATAACGTCACAAGTTATAGCGATATTGCTAGCGATATCGCTTAGTGTGACAGTACCTTTAGTGCTTGCAGTGTTTTTTGAAGCAGGCAGATAAGGGGGACAGTCATGCTGACTAGTGCATCATCTGCACTCGCCATCCGTGTGGAATCATCGAAGGCACGCAAAACGAGGCAGATGTCCTTCATAGAGACCCACTCAGTGGTGCTGAAGTGTGACAGGTGCACAGTGCGACTTGTTTGCGCCTGATGCAGCTGGTACTCCATGACTGCTGCCTGCTGCTCACACAACTACTCCAATATATGTAACGTTGAATTCCACCTGGTGGGTAGGTCACATATGATGCGATGTTCCAGAAGGCGTAATCGGCGCTGCAGAGCAGCAAGGCGCGATCTTGCCGTGCTGGAACGCCGCAAGTGAGTGCACTCTATGCGGACCTTGTGCAGCAGTGCATCAAGATCCGGATAGTCCCTCAGAAAGGTCTGCATGACCAAGTTCAGCACATGTGCCAGACATGGGATGTGAGTGAGGTTGCCTAGGCCAAGAGCTGCCACCAGATTTCGGCCATTGTCACACACTACCAAGCCCGGCTGGAGATTCGCTGGCACAAACCACACGTCACTCTCCTGCTTGATGGCATTCCAGAGCTCCTGCGCAGTGTGGCTTTGATTCCCCAAAGAAATTAATTTGAGTACAGCCTGTTGACGTTTGGCCACGGCTGTGCTCATATCGGTCGTAACAGGCTCCTGCTGCGCTGTTTCTGAGGAACTTGAGTAGGAGGAGGAGTCTGTGTACAGACTGGATTCCTGCAATCCGTGGAGTTGGCAGAACACGTACAGCGTCACTTTCCAGATCTGTACCAGGCTCCACAACATTGACCCCATGGGCAGTGAGGGAAACGTATCGTCCCTATCCATAGTTACTGGTCCACGCATCGGTGGTCAGGTGGACCTTGCTACTAATGGCGTTTAGTAGCGCATGTTTTATTTTTCCCTCCACATGTTTCTGTAAGGCAGGGTCGGCTCGCCTGCTGAAATAAAAGCGGCTGGGCACGGTGTATTGTGGGACTGCCAATGCCATGAAGTTCCGGAAGGTGTCAGTCTCCACCAGCCTGAATGAGAGCATTTCAAGGGCCAGTAGTTTGGCAATGCCAGCATTCAGAGCCTGTGCTCGGGGATGGTTTGCCGAGTATGGCCGCCTTTTATCCCATTCCTGTGCTACCGATGACTGTCGAGTGGCCTGGGAGTGTGAGGATGACTGGGAACGTGGTGCTGTTGGTGGAATGTCACAGGGTCTCCGGACAACAGTGTCAGAGGTTCTTCCTTGGCGATCCTGTGAGGAAGCTGAACCAGCTGTGTGTGAGCTGGAGGAAGAGGCCCCAACACGAGCTGAAGAGGTGGTAGGTGGTGCAGTACGTTGGCATACGTCTTCAGTGTGTCTGTGTAACTCCACCTCGTGCTTGGTCTGCACATGTTTCCACATATTAGTGGTATTGAGGTTGCTGACATTTTTCCCTCTTTTGACTCTCTGATGACACAGCTTGCATTTGACAAAGCAAATGTCATCTGCAACTGTGTCAAAAAAGGACCACGCACTGCAAGTCTTGGGAGCGCCCGTTTTGCCTTTTGAAAGAGGAATGCTCCTAACGGGTGCCAAAGTGGAGGCTACAGGCAACCAAGTCTGCCCCCTCCTTCTCCCTCCTGTTTTGACCGTTCGGGGAATCTCTTCCTCTGAGCTGCTCCCACCACCTTCCTGTTCCTCATGCCATGATGGGTCAAGGACCTCATCATCTACACTCCCCTCTTCAAACACCTGCTTCTCCTGGGTTGTCTCGCCAGCACCGTACGCACCAGAAAGTTGCACCTGTGTCTCGTCATCATCTGATGCGTACTGAGGTGTGCTGACCATAGGCACTGACCCACCCGCCTCTTCAGATTCAGAGGGACAAAGAAGTTGCGCATCACTGCATACTCCCTCTTCTTCACATTCTGGAATGCTGCTTGGCTGGCCCCCTCTTTCCAAGCCAACAGATTCAGAGAACAGAAGTAGAGACTGTGATGGCTCCTGTCCAGGGCTCCCTGACTGCCTGGGCACTTTGGCAGGTGGTGAAGAGACAGAAGGTTGCTCTTCGGTTGCTCTGGCCATGAGAGGATGTGGTAGTCATTGAAGTCGATGCGTTAGCTGCCATCCATCCAACAACGGCTTCAATTTGTTCCTCCCGCAGCAGTGGGATATGGCGAGGTCCTACAAAGCTGCGCATAAAGGACTGTTGCCTGCTAAAACTGGGGGCTGCTGACTCACTGGTGCCCGCAGCAGGCACAGAATCCCCACGTCCTCTCCCTGTAGAATCCCCACATCCTCTCCCTGCAGAATCCCCACGTCCTTTCCCTGCTGAAAGCCCATGCCCACGTGCCTTACTCTCTGCCTTCTTCATCTTGTTAGACTGATAAAGATAGGCAGAAAAATACAAAGGGGGGCTTAGTGTGCTTATTCCTGAACAGCTGGTTACAGGTAGAAGAAACACTAATTTTATGAAGTGTGTGTGTGGACTAGACTTTAATAGGAGATAGTGTGGCCTACACAACTTTCAAATGTAGTGTTTGGTGAACTTAATTGGTTTTTTTTGTGGAAAAAAAACTAAAAGGATGTGACCAAAGATTTGAAAGTGAAAGTATCACCAACTTTTTGGAGCTATTACAATGCAGGCAGGTAACCTACAATGCAAAAGATGAGGCTCCAAAAAAATTGGGTAATACTAATCAGGCTGCACATGAAGGGCACAAGCCAGAAAAAAGGCTCCTCCATCTACTCCTATATAGTGTTTGCAACCAACCAGTGTAGATGGATACGGATGGATGCACACTAATAGGAGAAGAAAAAATGAGCTGCAATTAAAGAAAAATATGTGTGACGCACGCTGAGCGGCCTACAACCAGACATAGCTGCAGGACACACTACTCAGCGTGAGCTGCACTCACACACAGTCAGAGACCTCTCAGACAGCCGTGAACAGTGCAGCTAAGTGGGTACTAGCACTGAAAGGCTGCAGAAAGGTGCCGCTGTCTACTCCTATAGTGTTTGCAACCACCGTATATGGATACGGATGGATGCACACTAATGGGAGAAAAAAATGAGCTGCAATAAAAGAAAAATATGTGTGAGGCAGTGACACGCTGAGCGGACTACAAACAGACGTAGCTGCAGGACACACTACTCAGCGTGAGCTGCACTCACACACAGTCAGAGACCTCTCAGACAGCCGTGAACAGTGCAGCTAAGTGGGCACTAGCACTGAAAGGCTGCAGAAAGGCTCCGCTGTCTACTACTAGTGTTTGCAACCAACGTATATGGATACGGATGGAAGCACACTAGATATAATTTTTGAAAAATAAGCAGCTCAAAAAGAAAAATATGTATGAGGAAGCAGTGAGGCACGCTGGGCGGCCTACAACCAGACGTGGCTGCAGGACCCACTCCACAGCATGAGCTGCAGTCACACAGCCCTTGCAGTCAGCTGTGAACACTGCTGCTAGGGAAAAGAAAGCTACAGTGGTGGTTTATGTAGCCTGGTTAAAGCATAATATGTTTGGTAGAATAGCTATTTCTAAATGTCCCTCACAGTCTTCAATAGCAGCCTGTCCCTAACTGAATTCACAGCAGAGTGACCAGAAATGGCGTCGGCGGCTTTTATAGTGCATCATGACATCATTTCAGCAGCCAATCACAGCCATGCCAATAGTTAACATTAGAGTTGAGCGACTTTTGGTTTTTTAGGGTCGAGTTTCGTTTCGTGAAACCGACTTTTCCAAAAGTCGGGTCGAGCAAGATCGGCCGATTATAGGGAAAAGTCGGGGTCGTCCCGAAACACGAAACCCAATGTAAGTCAATGGGGAATAAAAGTCGGCAGTGAGAGGAGGACAGGAAACACACCTACAGTGCCCATTTGAATGCCAAAAGCATCAATTCTTCTTACTTAAGCTTGTCAACCTTAATTAACTTCATAATACAAGTTACGCACTGAAAAATGGGGGTTATTTGGCTAAAGTTGTGGGGGGTAGGGCTGGCTCCAGGTTTTCATGTGCCCTGGGCGAAAGATCACCCCTTTAACACATACCACAACTCATCATGCTCCGATACGGCAGAGAAATAGCGGTATAGTACAATGAAAAATACTTCACTTTTTACATCTCATGACGAGGCCCATCTATTTCTCCATACAGAATCATTGGTACCATATAATGTTTGAAACAGTATATGATGAGCTCCACATAATGCTACAGTATATGTTGGTCCCCATGGATGAAGCTCCACTGTCTTATGGGCCCAAATAATGCTCCAAACATAATGGGCCCCATTTCTAATGCTCTAGTGTATAATGGGCCCTGTAAATGCTGCTCCAGTGTCTGATGTCCACCTTTGGAATGTTCCAGTGTATGGTGGGCCCCATCTATCATTCTCCAGAGTATAGTGCTCCCCAAAAATTGCTGTCCCAACATTGAAAACAATCAAATAAGTCTCCTCGCTAGGGAATTCCTGTACTAGTCTGGACTCATTGTCGTCCCCATCTTCCATCTCACTGCACAGTATTTCAACTTTGCAAGTGCTGTGATCCTGAGCAAGCAGGGGGGGCCCACTCGTTGGCGACGGCACTGGCACAGGGCCCCTGATAGTATGGTGGTGTGTCTGATGGCGGGTGGGCCGAACCTGCACTTTCATCTGCAGCTTCCTCTTTGTCACCGTGTAAGATGGAACTTTATATGGGAAGGGTAACCTGAGTTTCATCAGGGTCAGATTCAGGCCGTGTAGCGTGCGAGGGGAATGTAGTGGTCTGGGTCAATGTACCAGCAGATTCATCGAGCAGTGGCTGGGCATCAGTGCACTTGTGTCGCCCCCAGGAGTACGGTCGCCACAGTGGCATTACCTTCCTCCTAGGGAGTGTGATGTCATGCTTGGGAGCAACGAAGGATCTCTCTAGCAGGTTAACTGATTGGGCGGCGTTATTCCCATGAGTCATGACCCTCCAAACAGCGTTCATGAAGGCAAAGTGTTTGTTTTACGTGGGCAGTATGGTTGCAAAGCTGAACCTTAAAGGAATGTCCAGAAGGGCACCACCAGGAGTGGAGCCTACGGTTAAATTCGACTCCACCTGGGAAACCTCAACCATGCCAGCTACAGAAAAGATGCACACATTGCAAGCTTATTTCCGTTAACGAACGAGACTCCGTCATGCCCCGCGGTCCGAGTCCGGCTTACTAGAGGGACACGTGAGGCTCTGGCACATGAGATTGGCCAATAACTGGTGTGTCATGCCCTTACATGTTCGTGGCTGCATGTGCGCTACACTGAAAAGGTCAGCGTTTGTCGCTTACAGGTGCAGATAACCCGCTGAACAACGTTAGTGATGGGGATCACTGATTACAATTATTACCCGCGAACGATGATTTCCCAGTAAGTGCAGGTCAACCGCAGTTCCGGAATTAGGCCTAACCGTAATTCCTGAAAAAATGAAAAACTTACGTGTGCAAACCACAGGTGCTGTAGCTTGCTTAACAGCTCGCCAGCCATTCTCACGCCCAGTATGGATTACACGTGATTGCACAAAGGTGAGAAAGGGTACCGTATCCCCGGATAACATGTATGGATAGCGTACACATTCAAAATATATGTCTATACATCAGGAGGCAGGCTCAGACGGTGTTAGGCCCAGTATGGCTTGCACGTGATTGCACAAAGGTGAGAAAGGGTACCGTATCCCCGGATAACATGTATGGATAGCGTACACATTCAAAATATATGTCTATACATCAGGAGGCAGGCTCAGACTGTGTCAGGCACAGTATGGATTTGATGGCCCAGACTACACAGCGGAGGAGCAGGGATAGGTAAAGATTGCAAATGCTGGGGCCCTGCCCAAGCAAGGGGGGCCCACTCGTGGGCGTGGGTGCTGGCACTGGGCCCCTCATAGTACGGAGGTGTGTCTGACGGCGGGTGTGCACCACCACCGTCAGAGACACTTGATTGCACTATGAGGGACCCTGTGCCAATGCCCGCGCCCAAGAGTCGGCCTTCACACCTGTCCAAGGCAACGGCACTCGCACGGTGTCGTGCGCTAGGTGGTGACCCCGGCCATGGGGGGGTAGGCAGCACAGTTAGGGAATTTTAGAAAGTGGCATATGTTGATGTTGGACATTCAGCTGATGCAAAAGTCGAAATAGGTGAAGTCCCAGGAAGAGGTGGACCAAAGCAAGCCATTTTTCTGTCACCCTATGTGTCATCAGGGGAAGGTGGGACAAAATCCTTGGAAACCCATGCATGGTTCATTTTAATGAAGGTTAGATCATCCACATTTTGGGTTGACAGACGGGTCCTTTTTTCTGTCAGGATTGATCCAGCTGCACTGAAGACTCTTTCCGATAGCACACTGGCAGCTGGGCAAGCGAGCTCCTGTAAGGCATATTGGGCCAATTCAGGCCAGGTGTCCAGTTTAGAGGCCCAATAGTCAAAGGGGAATGACCTGTGTGGGAGAACATCGATATGGGAGGAAAAGTAGTTTGTAACCATAGTTGACAACAGCTGTCTCCTGTCACTTTCCATCGATGCAGTATTACCAGTTGTGTGAGCGGTACTTGAAAAATCAGTCCACAACATTGTCATGAAACCCCTGTCTCCAACGCCACTTCTGCTGTGTGCACCATGAACACCTCTGCCAAGCTGCCCCCGGCCCGTACGGCTCGTGTGAGAACCATCACCGCTGCTGTGTGCTGGGAATGCCTCAAGCAACCGATTTACCAGAGTTGCTTGTTTATTAGCCAATATTAGGTCAAGGTTCTCCTGTGGCAAGATGTTTTGTAATTTGCCTTTATAGCGTGGATCCAGGATGCTGGCCAACCAGTAGTCGTCATCGTTCATCATTTTGGCAATGCGGGGGTCCCTTTTTAGGATCTGCAAGGCATAATCTGACATGTGGGCCAATGTTCCCGGTGTCAATGATGCACTCCGAGTGCTGGTTGGAGGAGCACTTTCTAGCAAATCCACATCCCTCCAGTCACGCACAAACCCTGTACCAGACCTTGCCACGCCAACATTTTCACTTGCCCCACGAAATGCATCCTCCTCCCCTAAGTAATCATCCCCATCATCATCCTCCTCCTCCTCTTCTTCCTCCACCTCGTCCAGGAGAGGTCCCTGAGCAGACAATGGCTGAATGTCATCAAGGATTCCCTCCTCGTCAACATTGGCTGCAGATGCCTGCTCCTTAAGGTGCGTCAAAGTTTGCATGAGCAGACGCATAAGTGGGATGCTCATGCTTAGGATGGCGTCGTCTGCGCTTACCAGCCGTGTGCATTCCTCAAAACACTGAAGGACTTTACAGAGGTCTTTCAGCTTCGACCACTGCACACCTGTCAACTCCATGTCTGCTCTCAAAGTGCCTGGCCGTGTATCCTCCCACAAATGCATTATGGCCTGCCTCTGCTCGCACAGCCGCTCCACCTTGTGCAGGGTGGAGTTCCACCTTGTTGCAATGTCGATAATGAGGCGGTGGTTGGGAAGGTGGAGCAATCGCTGCAGCTTCTGCATACGAACGGAGTGTACAGGCGACCGGCAGATGTGCGCCACAGTCTTCGCACCTTCTGGAGCAGGGCTGTTAACTCTGGATAATTTTTGAGGAAGCACTGCACCACCAGGTTCAAGGTGTGAGCCAAGCAAGGTATGTGGCTGAGTTTTGAAAGGGCTATGGCTGCCACAAAATTACGGCCGTTATCACTAACTACCTTGCCTGCCTCAAGATGTACACTGCCCAGCCATGACTCAGTTTGTCGCTTCAAGTACTCGGCCAGCACCTTGGCGATGTGTCTGTCGCCCAAACACATCATCTGCAACACAGCCTGCTGACGCTTTCCACTAGCTGCTCGATAGGAGGACACCTCGTGTGCAACAGTGGCAGCTGCAGATGGAGTGCTCGTACGACTGCGCTCTGTGGACGAGCTTTCGATTCTGGAGGAGGAGGAGGAGGAGGAGGGTCGAACGCCTACAGCCAACTGTTTCCTATACCGTGGGCTAGGCAGCACTGTCCCACCACCGCTGTCCCCTGTGGACCCTGCATCCACCACATTAACCCAGTGCGCAGTGATGGACACGTAACGGCCCTGGCCATGCCGACTGGACCATGCATCAGTTGTGAGGTGCACCTTTCCACGCACTGTCTGCTTGAGTGCATGGACAATGCGGTCTTTTACATGATGGTGGAGGGCTGGGATGGCTTTGCGAGAGAAGAAGTGGCGACTGGGTAGGTCATAGCGTGGTACTGCATAGGTCATGAGTTCCCGGAAAGCTGCGCTTTCCACCAACCGATAGGGCATCATCTCAAACGAGATTAGTTTGGCAATGTGGGCGTTCAAACCCAGTGTACGTGGATGAGAGACTGAGTACTTTCTTGACCTACTCATAGTGTCTGGGAGGGTGAGCTGGACTTGAGAGCTGCATATGGTGGAAGTAGCGGTGGACAGGGCGGACTGAGAGAGGGTTGATGATGGTGATGGAGTTGGTGTTCTTTCTGATGGCCTAGATTCAGTATTTCGTTGATATAACAGTGGGATTCCTTGACTGCTGTGGCCTTGCAACGACACCTCAACATTTGCTGCTGTGCTAACCGGTGGGCTTACAGTGGGGGAAACAATGTAGCGTTGCTGACTACCTTCTTTGTGATCAGTTGCACATGTGGCACTTGAGGTTTGGTGTTGTGTCCACGCTTGCAAGTGCATGGTGGTTAAATGTCTAAGCATGCAACTGGTTTTCAAATTTTTCAGATTTTTCCCTCTGCTAAAGGTCTTTGCGCACTTCTTACAGATAACCTTGGCCTGATCATGAGGATTTTGTTCAAAAAAGTGCCACACTGCACTCTTCCTACTTTGGCAGACATTTTGCGGCCTAGCACGCTGTGATATTTTGACCCTCTGGACAAGCTGTCCAGCAACTCTTTTGATTTTTGGAACCTGTCTTTGGAGTGCTCCGGGCCTGCCAGATAACAGCTGTTGCGATGTCGATGTCTGCTGTGGATGCTCCTCATCTGAGCTATTGGAAGCAGCACCCTCTTCCCCCAATGGATGCCAATCTGGGTCAACAACTGGGTCATCCATCACCTCCTTTTCAATGTCATGTGCACCTTCCTCTGTGTCACCGTGTATGGTGGTATAGTGTGCGGGAAGGGGCACCTGAGTCTCATCAGGGTCAGAATCTGGCTCTGTACACTGCGAGGACAATGTAGTGCTCTGAGTGAATGTACCAGCAGAATCATCTATCAGCGGCTGTGCATCAGTGCACTCCATGTCAGATTCATCTTGGCCTGGGTAATTCACCATTTCACTTGATAATCCAGGCATGGTATGTGAAAACAGCTCCATGGAGTAATCAGTACTATGACCTGCGTCATCCTTCAATCTTGGTTGGGGTGAAGGACACAAGGAAAGGTGTGGTTCATGAACATGAGCCTCCAATGACGACTCAGTGCTTTTACTTTTTACAACTGAAGAAGAGGAGGCGATAGAGCTGGAGGCTGAGTCAGCAATGTAAGACAAAACTTTTTCCTGATGCTCTGGCTTTAAAAGCGGTTTGCCAACTCCTAGAAAACTAAGCCTTCGAAGCCTTATGGAGCCAGATGATGACGCAGGCTCAACACCTCCTGCATTCGGTCCTATTTTGCTCTTGCCACTACCATCAGATCCACCACCATCACCATCATTACCAGCTGCCAACCCCCCGCCCAATTCCACGGCCTCTTCCACCAGCCTTCCTCATTTTTTGTAGAAATGTAGACAAAATCCAGCAAACTATATAGTAATGTAAAACAAGGTACAAGGTGTCTATAGGACAGGGGAGATTTTGAATTTCTGCACACACATGTGGACACTGGACACTTATGGATTGTGTGAGGCCCACTGAATATCAGAGCGATATGTCACAGGCTCGATGGCACAGGTGTGAAAAAAGTGACTACAGGATAAGGGAGATTTTGAATTTCTGCACACACTAGTGGACACTGGACACTTTTGGATTGTGTGAGGCCCACTGAATATCAGAGCGCTATGTCACAGGCTCGATGGCACAGGTGTGAAAAAAGTGACTACAGGATCACAGAGATTTTGAATTTCTGCACACACTTGTGGACACTGGACACTTATGGATTGTGTGAGGCCCACTGAATATCAGAGCGCTATGTCACAGGCTCGATGGCACAGGTGTGAAAAAAGTGACTACAGGATAAGGGAGATTTTGAATTTCTGCACACACTAGTGGACACTGGACACTTTTAGATTGTGTGAGGCCCACTGAATATCAGAGCGCTATGTCACAGGCTCGATGGCACAGGTGTGAAAAAAGTGACTACAGGATAAGGGAGATTTTGAATTTCTGCACACACTAGTGGACACTGGACACTTTTAGATTGTGTGAGGCCCACTGAATATCAGAGCGCTATGTCACAGGCTCGATGGCACAGGTGTGAAAAAAGTGACTACAGGATAAGGGAGATTTTGAATTTCTGCACACACTAGTGGACACTGGACACTTTTGGATTGTGTGAGGCCCACTAAATATCAGAGCGCTATGTCACAGGCTCGTTGGCACAGGTGTGAAAAAAGTGACTACAGGATCACAGAGATTTTGAATTTCTGCACACACTTGTGGACACTGGACACTTATGGATTGTGTGAGGCCCACTGAATATCAGAGCGCTATGTCACAGGCTCGATGGCACAGGTGTGAAAAAAGTGACTACAGGATCACAGAGATTTTGAATTTCTGCACACACTTGTGGACACTGGACACTTATGGATTGTGTGAGGCCCACTGAATATCAGAGCGCTATGTCACAGGCTCGATGGCACAGGTGTGAAAAAAGTGACTACAGGATAAGGGAGATTTTGAATTTCTGCACACACTAGTGGACACTGGACACTTATGGATTGTGTGAGGCCCACTGAATATCAGAGCGCTATGTCACAGACTCGATGGCACAGGTGTGAAAAAAGTGACTACAGGATAAGGGAGATTTTGAATTTCTGCACACACTAGTGGACACTGGACACTTTTGGATTGTGTGAGGCCCACTGAATATCAGAGCGCTATGTCACAGGCTCGATGGCACAGGTGTGAAAAAAGTGACTACAGGATCACAGAGATTTTGAATTTCTGCACACACTTGTGGACACTGGACACTTATGGATTGTGTGAGGCCCACTGAATATCAGAGCGCTATGTCACAGGCTCGATGGCACAGGTGTGAAAAAAGTGACTACAGGATAAGGGAGATTTTGAATTTCTGCACACACTAGTGGACACTGGACACTTTTAGATTGTGTGAGGCCCACTGAATATCAGAGCGCTATGTCACAGGCTCGATGGCACAGGTGTGAAAAAAGTGACAACAGGATAAGGGAGATTTTGAATTTCTGCACACACTAGTGGACACTTTTGTATTGTGTGAGGCCCACTGAATATCAGAGCGCTATGTCACAGGCAGAAATTGGCGAGTGTATCACAAACTACAAGGTGTATGTAGAATTGGGCAGAATAGGAATCTCCCTAGAGTGTAGGTCTGTAAGAACGGAACAAGTCCTCCACTTATCCTTCCACAGTGACACACAGATAACTTCACTGTGGCCGTGATAACAGCCGTTACACGGTACTGAGAGGAGCGTGCATGTACACGGCTGTCCGGTGTACGTAAAATTGTCAAGCTCCGTGTTTTTTAAGTATACGGACTGACACACGCTGTCTCTCTATAGTTTTGAAAGTGATCAAACAGCAAATATATTTAACTGTTTGAAAGCTAGACAAAACTAGTAGGTGCAGGTCTGTAAGAACGGAACATGTCCTCGACTTATTCTCACAGAGTGACACACAGATAGCTTCACTGTGGCTGTGATAACAGCCGTTACACGGTAGTGTGTGAGGAGCGTACACCGCTGTATAGTGTGAAAAAATGCACACTCAGTACCTCAGCAGGACAAAAAAAAAATTGGGATTGCTTTTAAAAAAGCAGTTTGCAGAGCAGTGGGTAAACAGCAATGCAGCTGTCAGGAAGCCTTAGAAGGCAGCCTAACAACCAACACCGCTGATCCACCACAATATAGCCTCCCCTTGCACTGCACACACAGTGACTGGTGTGTTGTACAGGCAAAATCGCTAGCAGCAGCAGTTTTTTTTTCTTCTTCCCTGCCTAACGCTCTCCCTACAGAATCAGCAGCAGCAACCTCTCCCTATGCTAAGATCGGCAGAAGTAAGATGGCGGTCGGCGTGCACGCCCTTTTATAACCCCTGTGACACCCACCAAAGCAAGCCAATCACTTGCATGCCCTTCTGAAAGATGGTGGTGACACCTGCCTATGTCATCACGTTGCCCACAGTGTCCGTGGATCCTGATTGGCTGAAAAAGAGCGCAAAACAAACTTTTGAAACGCGACTTTGGCGCGTATGTCGCCGACCTCGTGGCCGACCTCATCCTAGGGTCGGGTTTCGTTTCATGAAACCCGACTTTGCCAAAAGTCGGCGACTTTTGAAATTTTTCTACCCATTTCGCTCAACTCTAGTTAACATGCCTAACAGGATGTACCCACACTTCTGAGGATTCCCATTGGCTGAATCAAAGCGAGCGGGCTCATAGCATTATGGGAACTTCCGATTCCGGTATCCGATATGAAAAAAGTATCGGAATTCCGATATAGCTAATATCGGCCGATACCCGATACGTGCGGTATCGGAATGCTCAACACTAATTGCCACCCTTGTCTGAGGGTTTAATGACAATGTGGTCATCCTGCTCAAGCTTATTGATAACTGCCATTTCCGCTTTAGTATAATTATACCTTGAAAAAGTCTTTTTACGATATAAAGATCTCAAGTATTGTTGACTAAATTTTCAAAGATATCTATTGCAGAAATGTCTCCAGTGGGACGAGGCATTTTGTGACCTTAATGCTCTTATTTTTTAGGTCCGTAAAAGGACCCCGTCCAAGATCATTGGGATTTACCTCACCAAAGCTGTTCAATAGGCGTACGTCAGATAATAAATCCACAGGAATTCCCATATCAATACAAGTACGGTTGACTTGTTGAAGAAAAAAATTCCTCCAACGTACTTTACGTAGAAACAGATTAAGATCTTTTATTGACTAAAACAGATCAAAATCAGTACTAGGGACTAGAGTTGAGCGACTTTTGGTTTTTTAGGGTCGCGTTTCATTTCGTGAAACCCGACTTTTCCAAAAGTCGGGTCGAGCAAGATCGTCTGATTATAGGGAAAAGTCGGGGTCGTCCCGAAACACGAAACCCAATGTAAGTCAATGGGGAATAAAAGTCGGCAGTGAGAGGAGGACAGGAAACACACCTACAGTGCCCATTTGAATGCCAAAAGCATCAATTCTTCTTACTTAAGCTTGTCAACCTTAATTAACTTCATAATACAAGTTACGCACTGAAAAATGGGGGTTATTTGGCTAAAGTTGTGGGGGGGGTAGGGCTGGCTCCAGGTTTTCATGTGCCCTGGGCGAAAGAGCGCCCCTTTAACACATACCACAACTCATCATGCTCCGATACGGCAGAGAAATAGCGGTATAGTACAATGAAAAATACTTCACTTTTTACATCTCATGATGAGGCCCATCTATTTCTCCATACAGAATCATTGGTACCATATAATATTTGAAACAGTATATGATGAGCTCCACATAATGCTACAGTATATGTTGGTCCCCATGGATGAAGCTCCACTGTCTTATGGGCCCAAATAATGCTCCAAACATAATGGGCCCCATTTCTAATGCTCTAGTGTATAATGGGCCCTGTAAATGCTGCTCCAGTGTCTGATGTCCACCTTTGGAATGTTCCAGTGTATGGTGGGCCCCATCTATCATTCTCCAGAGTATAGTGCTCCCCAAAAATTGCTATCCCAACATTGAAAACAATCAAATAAGTCTCCTCGCTAGGGAATCCCTGTACTTGTCTGGACTCCTCGTCGTCCCCATCTGCCATCTCACTGCACAGTATTTCAACTTTGCAAGTGCTGTGATCCTGAGCAAGCAGGGGGGGCCCACTCGTTGGCGACGGCACTGGCACAGGGCTCCTGATAATACGGTGGTGTGTCTGATGGCGGGTGGGCCGAACCTGCACTTTCATCTGCAGCTTCCTCTTTGTCACCGTGTAAGATGGAACTGTATATGGGAAGGGTAACCTGAGTTTCATCAGGGTCAGATTCAGGTCGTGTAGCGTGCGAGGGGAATGTAGTGGTCTGGGTCAATGTACCAGCAGATTCATCGAGCAGTGGCTGGGCATCAGTGCACTTGTGTCGCCCCCAGGAGTACGGTCGCCACAGTGGCATTACCTTCTTCCTAGGGAGTGTGATGTCATGCTTGGGAGCAACGAACGATCTCTCTAGCAGGTTAACTGATTGGGTGGCGTTATTCCCACGAGTCATGACCCTCCAAACAGCGTTCATGAAGGCAAAGTGTTTGTTTTACGTGGGCAGTATGGTTGCAAAGCTGAACCTTAAAGGAATGTCCAGAAGGGCACCACCAGGAGTGGAGCCTACGGTTAAATTCGACTCCACCTGGGAAACCTCAACCATGCCAGCTACAGAACAGATGCACACATTGCAAGCTTAATTCCGTTAACGAACGAGACTCCGTCATGCCCCGCGGTCCGAGTCCGGCTTACTAGAGGGACACGTGAGGCTCTGGCACATGAGATTGGCCAATAACTGGTGTGTCATGCCATTACATGTCCGTGGCTGCATGTGCGCTACACTGAAAAGGCCAGCGTTTGTCGCTTACAGGTGCAGATAACCCGCTGAACGTTAGTGATGGGGATCACTGATTGCAATTATTACCCACGAACAATGATTTCCCAGTAAGTGCAGGTCAACCGCAGTTCCGGAATTAGGCCTAACCGTCATTCCTGAAAAAATGAAAAACTTACGTGTGCAAACCACAGGTGCTGTAGCTTGCTTAACAGCTCGCCAGCCGTTCTCACGCCCAGTATGGATTGCATGTGATTGCACAAAGGTTAGAAAGGGTACCGTATCCCCGGATAACATGTATGGATAGCGTACACATTCAAAATATATGTCTGTACATCAGGAGGCAGGCTCAGACGGTGTTAGGCCCAGTATGGATTGCACGTGATTGCACAAAGGTTAGAAAGGGTACCGTATCCCCGGATAACATGTATGGATAGCGTACACATTCAAAATATATGTCTGTACATCAGGAGGCAGGCTCAGACGGTGTTAGGCCCAGTATGGATTGCACGTGATTGCACAAAGGTTTGAAAGGGTACCGTATCCCCGGATAACATGTATGAATAGCGTAAACATTCAAAATATATGTCTATACATCAGGAGGCAGGCTCAGACGGTGTTAGGCCAAGTATGGATTGCACGGGATTGCACAAAGGTTAGAAAGGGTACCGTATCCCCGGATAACATGTATGGATAGCGTACACATTCAAAATATATGTCTATACATCAGGAGGCAGGCTCAGACGGTGTTAGGCCCAGTATGGATTGCACGTGATTGCACAAAGGTTAGAAAGGGTACCGTATCCCCGGATAACATGTATGGATAGCGTACACATTCAAAATATATGTCTATACATCAGGAGGCAGGCTCAGACGGTGTTAGGCCCAGAATGGATTGCACGTGATTGCACAAAGGTTAGAAAGGGTTCCGTATCCCCGGATAACATATATGGATAGCGTACACATTCAAAATATATGTCTGTACATCAGGAGGCAGGCTCAGACGGTGTTAGGCCCAGTACGGATTGCACGTGTTTGCACAAAGGTTAGAAAGGGTACCGTATCCCCGGATAACATGTATTGATAGCGTACACATTCAAAATATATGTCTATACATCAGTAGGCAGGCTCAGACGGTGTTAGGCCCAGTATGGATTGCACGTGATTGCACAAAGGTTAGAAAGGGTACCATATCCCCGGATAACATGTATGGATAGCGTACACATTCAAAATATATGTCTATACATCAGGAGGCAGGCTCAGACGGTGTTAGGCCCAGTATGGATTGCACGTGATTGCACAAAGGTTAGAAAGGGTACCGTATCCCCTGATAACATGTATGGATAGCGTACACATTCAAAATATATGTCTATACATCAGGAGGCAGGCTCAGACGGTGTTAGGCCCAGTATGGATTGCACGTGATTGCACAAAGGTTAGAAAGGGTACCGTATCCCCGGATAACATGTATGGATAGCGTACACATTCAAAATAAATGTCTATACATCAGGAGGCAGGCTCAGACGGTGTTAGGCCCAGTATGGATTGCACGTGATTGCACAAAGGTTAGAAAGGGTACCGTATTCCCGGATAACATGTATGGATAGCGTACACATTCAAAATATATGTCTGTATATCAGGAGGCAGGCTCAGACGGTGTCAGGCACAGTATGGATTTGACGGCCCAGATTACACAGCGGAGGAGCAGGGAGAGGTAAAGATTGTAAATGCTGGGGCCCTGCCCAAGCAAGGGGGGCCCACTCGTGGGCGCCGGTACTGGCACTGGGCCCCTCATAGTACGGCGGTGTGTCTGACGGCGGGTGTGCACCACCACCGTCAGAGACACTTGATTGCAATATGAGGGACCCTGTGCCAGTGCCCGCACCCAAGAGTCGGCCTACCCACCTGTCCAGGGCAACGGCACTCGCACGGTGTCATGCGCTAGGTGGTGACCCCGGCCATGGGGGGGAGGCAGCACAGTTAGGGAGTTTTAGAAAGTGGCATATGTTGATGTTGGACATTCAGCTGATGCAAAAGGCGAAATAGGTGAAGTCCCAGGAAGAGGTGGACCAAAGCAAGCCATTTTTCTGTCACCCTATGTGTCATCAGGGGAGGTGGGACAAAATCCTTGGAAACCCATGCATGGTTCATTTTAATGAAGGTTAGATCATCCACATTTTGGGTTGACAGACGGGTCCTTTTTTCTGTCAGGATTGATCCAGCTGCACTGAAGACTCTTTCCGATAGCACACTTGCAGCTGGGCAAGCGAGCTCCTGTAAGGCATATTGGGCCAATTCAGGCCAGGTGTCCAGTTTAGTGGCCCAATAGTCAAAGGGGAATGACCTGTGTGGGAGAACATCGATATGGGAGGAAAAGTAGTTTGTAACCATAGTTGACAACTGCTGTCTCCTGTCACTTTCCATCGATGCAATATTACCAGTTGTGTGAGCGGTATTTGAAAAATCAGTCCACAACATTGTCATGAAACCCCTGTCTCCAACGCCACTTCTGCTGTGTGCACCACGAACACCTCTGCCAAGCTGCCCCCGGCCCGTACGGCTCGTGTGAGAACCATCACCGCTGCTGTGTGCTGGGAATGCCTCAAGCAACCGATTTACCAGAGTTGCTTGTTTATTAGCCAATATTAGGTCAAGGTTCTCCTGTGGCATGATGTTTTGTAATTTGCATTTATAGCGTGGATCCAGTATGCTGGCCAACCAGTAGTCGTCATCGTTCATCATTTTGGCAATGCGTGGGTCCCTTTTTAGGATCTGCAAGGCATAATCTGACATGTGGGCCAATGTTCCCGGTGTCAATGATGCACTGCGTGTCCTGGTTGGAGGAGCACTTTCTGGCAAATCCACATCCCTCCAGTCACGCACAAACCCTGTACCAGACCTTGCCACGCCAACATTTTCACTTGCCCCATGAGATGCATCCTCCTCCCCTAAGTAATCATCCCCATCATCCTCCTCCTCCTCCTCTTCTTCCTCAACCTCGTCCAGGAGAGGTCCCTGAGCAGACAATGGCTGAATGTCATCAAGGATTCCCTCCTCCTCTTCCTCATCATCAACATTGGCTGCAGACGCCTGCTCCTTAAGGTGCATCAAAGTTTGCATGAGCAGACGCATAAGTGGGATGCTCATGCTTAGGATGGCGTCGTCTGCGCTTACCAGCCGTGTGCATTCCTCAAAACACTGAAGGACTTTACAGAGGTCTTTCAGCTTCGACCACTGCACACCTGTCAACTCCATGTCTGCTCTCAAAGTGCCTGGCCGTGTATCCTCCCACAAATGCATTATGGCCTGCCTCTGCTCGCACAGCCGCTCCACCATGTGCAGGGTGGAGTTCCACCAGGTTGCAATGTCGATAATGAGGCGGTGGTTGGGAAGGTGGAGCAATCGCTGCAGCTTCTGCATACGAACGGAGTGTTCAGGCGACCGGCGGATGTGCGCGCACAGTCTTCACACCTTCTGGAGCAGGGCTGTTAACTCCGGATAATTTTTGAGGAAGCACTGCACCACCAGGTTCAAGGTGTGAGCCAAGCAAGGTATATGGCTGAGTTTTGAAAGGACTATGGCTGCCACAAAATTACGGCCGTTATCACTAACTACCTTGCCTGCCTCAAGATGTACACTGCCCAGCCATGACTCAGTTTGTCGCTTCAAGTACTCGGCCAGCACCTCGGCGGTGTGTCTGTTGCCCAAACACATCATCTGCAACACAGCCTGCTGACGCTTTCAACTAGCTGCTCGATAGGGGGACACATCGTGTGCAACAGTGGCAGCTGCAGATGGAGTGCTCGTACGACTGCGCTCTGTGGACGAGCTTTCGCTTCTGGAGGAGGAGGAGGAGGAGGGTCGAACGCATACAGCCAACTGTTTCCTATACCGTGGGCTAGGCAGCACTGTCCCACCACCGCTGTCCCCTGTGGACCCTGCATCCACCACATTAACCCAGTGCGCAGTGATGGACACGTAACGGCCCTGGCCATGCCGACTGGACCATGCATCAGTTGTGAGGTGCACCTTTCCGCTCACTGACTGCTTGAGTGCATGGACAATGCGGTCTTTCACATGATGGTGGAGGGCTGGGATGGCTTTGCAAGAGAAGAAGTGGCGACTGGGTAGGTCATAGCGTGGTACT
This sequence comes from Dendrobates tinctorius, assembly GCF_039654945.1. Taxonomy (NCBI): domain Eukaryota; kingdom Metazoa; phylum Chordata; class Amphibia; order Anura; family Dendrobatidae; genus Dendrobates; species Dendrobates tinctorius. The sequence goes on from NW_027361768.1 coordinate 3,196,576, forward strand.
GCATAGGCCATGAGTTCGCGGAAAGCTGTGCTTTCCACCAACCGAAAGGGCATCATCTCAAACGAGATTAGTTTGGCAATGTGGGCGTTCAAACCCAGTGTACGCGGATGAGAGACTGAGTAGTTTCTTGACCTACTCATAGTGTCTGGGAGGGTGAGCTGGACTTGAGAGCTGCATATGGTGGAAGTAGCGGTGGACAGGGCGGACTGAGAGAGGGTTGATGATGGTGATGGAGTTGGTGTTCTTTCTGATGGCCTAGAATCAGTCTTTCATTGATATAACAGTGGGATTACCTGACTGCTGTGGCCTTGCAACGACACCTCAACATTTGCTGCTGTGCTAACCGGTGGGCTTACAGTGGGGGAAACAATGTAGCGTTGCTGACTACCTTCGTTGTGATCAGTTGCACATGTGGCACTTGAGGTTTGGTGTTGTGTCCACGCTTAAAAGTGCATGCTGGTTAAATGTCTAAGCAAGCAACTGGTATTCAAATTTTTCAGATTTTTCCCTCGGCTAAAGGTCTTTGCGCACTTCTTACAGATAACCTTGGCCTGATCATGAGGATTTTGGTCAAAAAATTGCCACACTGCACTCTTCCTACTTTGGCAGACATTTTGCGGCCTAGCACACTGTGATCTTTTGACCCTCTGGACAAGCTGTCCAGCAACTCTTTTGATGTTTGGAACCTGTCTTTGGAGTGCTCCGGGCCTGCCAGATAACAGCTGTTGCGATGTCGATGTCTGCTGTGGATGCTCCTCATCTGAGCTATTGGAAGCAGCACCCTCTTCCCCCAATGGATGCCAATCTGGGTCAACAACTGGGTCATCCATCACCTCCTCTTCTATGTCATGTGCACCTTGCTCTGTGTCACCGTGTATGGTGGTATAGTGTGCGGGAAGGGGCACCTGAGTCTCATCAGGGTCAGAATCTGGCTCTGTACACTGCGAGGACAATGTAGTGCTCTGAGTGAATGTACCAGCAGAATCATCCATCAGCGGCTGTGCATCAGTGCACTCCATGTCAGATTCATCTTGGCCTGGGTAATTCACCATTTGACTTGTTAATCCAGGCATGCTATGTGAAAACAGCTCCATGGAGTAATCAGTAGTATGGCCTGCGTCATCCTTCAATCTTGGTTGGGGTGAAGGACACAAGGAAAGGTGTGGTTCATGAACATGAGCCTCCAATGATGACTCAGTGCTTTTACTTTTTACAACTGAAGAAGAGGAGGCGATAGAGCTGGAGACTGAGTCAGCAATGTAAGACAAAACTTTTTCCTGATGCTCTGGCTTTAAAAGCGGTTTGCCAACTCCTAGAAAACTAAGCCTTCGAAGCCTTATGGAGCCAGATGATGACGCAGGCTCAACACCTCCTGCATTCGGTCCTATTTTGCTCTTGCCACTACCATCAGATCCACCACCAACACCATCATTACCAGCTGCCAACCCCCGCCCAATTCCACGGCCTCTTCCACCAGCCTTCCTCATTTTTGGTAGAAATGTAGACAAAATCCAACAAACTATATAGTAATGTAAAACAAGGTACAAGGTGTTTATAGGACAGGGAAGATTTTGAATTTCTGCAGACACTTGTGGACACTGGACACTTTTGGATTGTGTGAGGCCCAATGAATATCTGAACGCTATGTGACAGGCTCGATGGCACAGCTGTGACAAAAGTGACTAGAGGATAAGGGAGATTTTGAATTTCTGCACACACTTGTGGACACTGGACACTTTTGGATTGTGTGAGGCCCAATGAATATCTGAGCGCTACGTGACAGGCTCGATGGCACAGCTGTGACCAAAGTGACTAGAGGATAAGGGAGATTTTGAATTTCTGCAGACACTTGTGGACACTGGACACTTTTGGATTGTGTGAGGGCCACTGATATCTGAGCGCTATGTGACAGGCTCGATGGCACAGCTGTGACAAAAGTGACTAGAGGATAAGGGAGATTTTGAATTTCTGCAGACACTTGTGGACACTGGACACTTTTGGATTGTGTGAGGGCCACTGATATCTGAGCGCTATGTCACAGGCTCGATGGCACAGCTGTGACAAAAGTGACGAGAGGATAAGGGAGATTTTGAATTTCTGCACACACTTGTGGACACTGGACACTTTTGGATTGTGTGAGGCCCAATGAATATCTGAGCGCTATGTGACAGGCTCGATGGCACAGCTGTGACCAAAGTGACTAGAGGATAAGGGAGATTTTGAATTTCTGCACACACTTGTGGACACTGGACACTTTTGGATTGTGTGAGGCCCAGTGAATATCTGAGCGCTATGTGACAGGCTCGATGGCACAGCTGTGACCAAAGTGACTAGAAGATAAGGGAGATTTTGAATTTCTGCAGACACTTGTGGACACTGGACACTTTTGGATTGTGTGAGGGCCACTGATATCTGAGCGCTATGTCACAGGCTCGATGGCACAGCTGTGACAAAAGTGACGAGAGGATAAGGGAGATTTTGAATTTCTGCACACACTTGTGGACACTGGACACTTTTGGATTGTGTGAGGCCCAATGAATATCTGAGCGCTATGTGACAGGCTCGATGGCACAGCTGAGACCAAAGTGACTAGAGGATAAGGGAGATTTTGAATTTCTGCACACACTTGTGGACACTGGACACTTTTGGATTGTGTGAGGCCCAATGAATATCTGAGCGCTATGTGACAGGCTCGATGGCACAGCTGTGACCAAAGTGACTAGAGGATAAGGGAGATTTTGAATTTCTGCAGACACTTGTGGACACTGGACACTTTTGGATTGTGTGAGGGCCACTGATATCTGAGCGCTATGTCACAGGCTCGATGGCACAGCTGTGACAAAAGTGACGAGAGGATAAGGGAGATTTTGAATTTCTGCACACACTTGTGGACACTGGACACTTTTGGATTGTGTGAGGCCCAATGAATATCTGAGCGCTATGTGACAGGCTCGATGGCACAGCTGTGACCAAAGTGACTAGAGGATAAGGGAGATTTTGAATTTCTGCACACACTTGTGGACACTGGACACTTTTGGATTGTGTGAGGCCCAGTGAATATCTGAGCGCTATGTGACAGGCTCGATGGCACAGCTGTGACCAAAGTGACTAGAGGATAAGGGAGATTTTAAATTTCTGCACACACTTGTGGACACTGGACACTTTTGGATTGTGTGAGGCCCAATGAATATCTGAGCGCTATGTGACAGGCTCGATGGCACAGCTGTGACCAAAGTGACTAGAGGATAAGGGAGATTTTGAATTTCTGCACACACTTGTGGACACTGGACACTTTTGGATTGTGTGAGGCCCAATGAATATCTGAGCGCTATGTGACAGGCTCGATGGCACAGCTGTGACCAAAGTGACTAGAGGATAAGGGAGATTTTGAATTTCTGCAGACACTTGTGGACACTGGACACTTTTGGATTGTGTGAGGGCCACTGATATCTGAGCGCTATGTCACTGGCTCGATGGCACAGCTGTGACAAAAGTGACGAGAGGATAAGGGAGATTTTGAATTTCTGCACACACTTGTGGACACTGGACACTTTTGGATTGTGTGAGGCCCAATGAATATCTGAGCGCTATGTGACAGGCTCGATGGCACAGCTGTGACCAAAGTGACTAGAGGATAAGGGAGATTTTGAATTTCTGCACACACTTGTGGACACTGGACACTTTTGGATTGTGTGAGGCCCAGTGAATATCTGAGCGCTATGTGACAGGCTCGATGGCACAGCTGTGACCAAAGTGACTAGAGGATAAGGGAGATTTTGAATTTCTGCACACACTTGTGGACACTGGACACTTTTGGATTGTGTGAGGCCCAATGAATATCTGAGCGCTATGTGACAGGCTCGATTGCACAGCTGTGACCAAAGTGACTAGAGTATAAGGGATATTTTGAATTTCTGCAGACACTTGTGGACACTGGACACTTTTGGATTGTGTGAGGGCCACTGATATCTGAGCGCTATGTCACAGGCTCGATGGCACATCTGTGACAAAAGTGACGAGAGTATAAGGGAGATTTTGAATTTCTGCACACACTTGTGGACACTGGACACTTTTGGATTGTGTGAGGCCCAATGAATATCTGAGCGCTATGTGACAGGCTCGATGGCACAGCTGTGACCAAAGTGACTAGAGGATAAGGGAGATTTTGAATTTCTGCACACACTTGTGGACACTGGACACTTTTGGATTGTGTGAGGCCCAATGAATATCTGAGCACTATGTGACAGGCTCGATGGCACAGCTGTGACCAAAGTGACTAGAGGATAAGGGAGATTTTTAATTTCTGCAGACACTTGTGGACACTGGACACTTTTGGATTGTGTGAGGGCCACTGATATCTGAGCGCTATGTCACAGGCTCGATGGCACAGCTGTGACAAAAGTGACGAGAGGATAAGGGAGATTTTGAATTTCTGCACACACTTGTGGACACTGGACACTTTTGGATTGTGTGAGGCCCAATGAATATCTGAGCGCTATGTGACAGGCTTGATGGCACAGCTGTGACCAAAGTGACTAGAGGATAAGGGAGATTTTGAATTTCTGCACACACTTGTGGACACTGGACACTTTTGGATTGTGTGAGGCCCAATGAATATCTGAGCGCTATGTGACAGGCTCGATGGCACAGCTGTGACCAAAGTGACTAGAGGATAAGGGAGATTTTGAATTTCTGCACACACTTGTGGACACTGGACACTTTTGGATTGTGTGAGGCCCAATGAATATCTGAGCGCTATGTGACAGGCTCGATGGCACAGCTGTGACCAAAGTGACTAGAGGATAAGGGAGATTTTGAATTTCTGCAGACACTTGTGGACACTGGACACTTTTGGATTGTGTGAGGGCCACTGATATCTGAGCGCTATGTCACAGGCTCGATGGCACAACTTTGACAAAAGTGACGAGAGGATAAGGGAGATTTTGAATTTCTGCACACACTTGTGGACACTGGACACTTTTGGATTGTGTGAGGCCCAATGAATATCTGAGCGCTATGTGACAGGCTCGATGGCACAGCTGTGACCAAAGTGACTAGAGGATAAGGGAGATTTTGAATTTCTGCACACACTTGTGGACACTGGACACTTTTGGATTGTGTGAGGCCCAATGAATATCTGAGTGCTATGTGACAGGCTCGATGGCACAGCTGTGACCAAAGTGACTAGAGGATAAGGGAGATTTTGAATTTCTGCACACACTTGTGGACACTGGACACTTTTGGATTGTGTGAGGCCCAATGAATATCTGAGCGCTATGTGACAGGCTCGATGGCACAGCTGTGACCAAAGTGACTAGAGGATAAGGGAGATTTTGAATTTCTGCAGACACTTGTGGACACTGGACACTTTTGGATTGTGTGAGGGCCACTGATATCTGAGCGCTATGTCACAGGCTCGATGGCACAGCTGTGACCAAAGTGACTAGCGGATAAGGGAGATTTTGAATTTCTGCAGACACTTGTGGACACTGGACACTTTTGGATTGTGTGAGGGCCACTGATATCTGAGCGCTATGTGACAGGCTCGATGGCACAGCTGTGACCAAAGTGACTAGAGGATAAGGGAGATTTTGAATTTCTGCAGACACTTGTGGACACTGGACACTTTTGAATTGTGTGAGGGCCACTGATATCTGAGCGCTATGTCACAGGCTCGATGGCACAGCTGTGACAAAAGTGACTAGAGGATAAGGGAGATTTTGAATTTCTGCAGACACTTGTGGACACTGGACACTTTTGGATTGTGTGAGGGCCACTGATATCTGAGCGCTATGTCACAGGCTCGATGGCACAGCTGTGACAAAAGTGACTAGAGGATAAGAGAGATTTTGAATTTCTGCACACACTTGTGGACACTGGACACTTTTGGATTGTGTGAGGCCCAATGAATATCTGAGCGCTATGTGACAGGCTCGATGGCACAGCTGTGACCAAAGTGACTAGAGGATAAGGGAGATTTTGAATTTCTGCAGACACTTGTGGACACTGGACACTTTTGGATTGTGTGAGGGCCACTGATATCTGAGCGCTATGTCACATGCTCGATGGCACAGCTGTGACAAAAGTGACGAGAGGATAAGAGAGATTTTGAATTTCTGCAGACACTTGTGGACACTGGACACTTTTGGATTGTGTGAGGCCCAATGAATATCTGAGCGCTATGTGACAGGCTCGATGGCACAGCTGTGACCAAAGTGACTAGAGGATAAGGGAGATTTTGAATTTCTGCACACACTTGTGGACACTGGACACTTTTGGATTGGGTGAGGCAAACTGATATCTGAGCTCTATGTCACAGGCTCGATGGCACAGCTGTGACAAAAGTGACTAGAGGATAAGGGAGATTGGATTGCTTTTAAAAAAGCAGTTTGCAGAGCAGTGGGTAAACAGCAATGCCAGCCTCTCAGGAAGCCTTAAAAGGCAGCCCAACAACCAACACCACTGATACACCACAATATAGCCTCCCCTTGCACTGCACACACAGTGACTGGTGTGTTGTGCAGGCCAAATCGCTAGCAGCAGAAGCAGTTTTTTTGTCTTCTTCCCTGCCTAACGCTCTCCCTACAGAATCAGCAGCAACCTCTCCCTATACAGAGATCGGCAGAAGTAAGATGGCTGTCGGCGTGCACGCCCTTTTATACCCCCTGTGACGCCCACCAAAGCAAGCCAATCACTTGCATGCCCTTCTGAAAGATGGTGGTGACCCGTGCCTATGTCATCACGTTGCCCACAGTGTCCGTGGATCCTGATTGGCTGAAAAAGAGCGCAAAACAAACTTTTGAAACGCGCCTTTGGCGCGTAAGTCGCCGACCTCGTGGCCGACCTCATCCTAGGGTCGGGTTTCGTTTCATGAAACCCGACTTTGCCAAAAGTCGGTGACTTTTGAAATTTTTCGCCCCGTTTCGCTCAACTCTACTAGGGACAAATGTAAGATCTTTTTTCAAAACCTGTAATTCTTCTCGATTGAAAACCCTAGAGGAGAGATTCACCACTTGTATATCATCAGAAACAGATTCAGATATTGAATTAGAGACAATTAAGAGGTAAAGTGCCATTCGAGTCGTTAACCTTGGGAACAATACCTATTTCCGTGCCTGATTTTGGCGGTTCCTCAAAGGATAACTTTGATCTAAAAAATGCGCCCCCACAGTGTTGTCAGCTCTATCAAGAGGACCACGATTACCACGGCCTCTACCTCTACCTCTGTTTCTCCCCCTATTACTTCTACCCCTTCCCTCAGTATCAGAGAAGTCTGTATCCATAGAAGACAAATCAGTTTCAAGGTCAATATTATTGGTACGAGTACTTATAACCAAGTATGCCTTATTATCCTTAAAATCTTGTGCGTCCCTCAAATATTGGCGATGTTTACGCTCCTTAAGATGATATTGAAAGCGCTCAAGATTGGTTTCTAACTTACTTTTCTTTAGGGAAAAATCAGTCTCTGTAGAGAATTTTTTAATAACCTCAATTTTCCAGGCTCTGTACCTGTTCATTGGGTATGGCAGGTTTTCTGTCAACTGGTCTGAACACAGACCAATGGCTAGCTGAAGCAAAGGAAGTATTTTCTGAACACACGTTCACACAGAAAAAGTATCTCCCTACATATAGTGTAGCTTTTAAAGAGTTAACCAAGATATATCATGATCAGATTACATCCTGGTGGGAGGTACAGAGCCTGGAAAATTATCTGAAGGCTGGTATCGTCCCACGAGGATTAAGAATTAACATTTCTGCAGGAGCATGACCTAAGAATCCCAGTTTTATTGCCAAGTGGGAAAAAGAGGCTACAAGCAGTTCCCTTCGCCTTATGCAACTTTTTTTAGAGGAAGAAAAGAAAACTTTGAGTCTTTTGAATGATCGTTTGAAGGATCAAATTGAGGTTACTAAAAAGTTCTCTACAGAGACTGATTTTTCCCTAAAGGAAAGTAAGTTAGAAGCCAATCTTGAGCGCTTTCAATATCATCTTAAGGAGCGTAAACATCGCCAATATTTGAGGGACGCATAAGATTTTAAGGATAATAAGGCATACTTGGTTATAAGTAGAGTTGAGCGAAACGGGTCGAAAAATTTCAAAAGTCGCCGACTTTTGGTAAAGTCTGGTTTCATGAAACGAAACCCGACCCTAGGGTGAGGTCCGCCACGAGCTCGGCGACTTTAGCGCCAAAGTCGCGTTTCAAAAGTTTGTTTTCCGACCTTTTTCAGCCAATCAGGATCCATGGACACTGTGGGCAATGTGATGACATAGGCAGGGGTCACCACCATCTTTGAGAAGGGCATGCAAGTGCAAGTGGAGGCTATATTTTGCTGGATCAGCTGTGTTGGTTGTTAGGCTGCCTTATAAGGCTTCCTGATAGCTGCATTGCTGTTTTCCCACTGCTCTGCAAACTGCTTTTTTAAAATCAATCCAAATTTTTTTTTTGTCCTGGTGAGGTACTGAGCATGCATTTTTTCACACCATACAGAGGTGTACGCTCCTCACACAGTACCGTGTAACGGCTGTTACCACGGCCACAGTGAAGCTATCTGTGTGTGACTCTGTAAGGATAATTTGAGGACTTGTTCCGTTCTTACAGACCTACGCTCTAGGGAGATTCCTATTCTGCCCAATTCTATATACACCTTGTAGTTTACACCTTGTAACAAACTGGAGCAAGTTCAGAAAAGAGCGACCAGAATGGTGACCGGTCTGCAAACCCTGTCTTATGAGGAAAGGTTGCAGGATTTGGGAATGTTTAGTTTGCAAAAGAGAAGACTGAGAGGAGACTTAATTGCTGTCTACAAATATCTAAAGGGCTGTCACATTGTAGAAGGATCAACTTTATTCTCATTTGCACAAGGAAAGACTAGAAGCAATGGGATGAAACTGAATGGGAGGAGACACAGATTAGATATTAGAAAAAACTTTTTGACAGTTAGAGTGATCAATGAGTGGAACAGGCTGCCACAAGAAGTGGTGAGTTCTCCTTCAATGGAAGTCTTCAAACAGAGGCTGGACAGACATCTGACTGGGATGATTTAGCGAATCCTGCTTTGAGCAGGGGGTTGGACCAGATGGCCCAGGAGGTCCCTTCCAACTCTACGATTCTATGATTCTATGATTCTATGATTCTAGTTTGTCATACACTAGCCAATTTCTGCCTGTGACATAGCGGTGTGATATTCACTGGGCCTCACACAATCCAACAGTGTCCACAAGTGTGTTCAGAAATTCTACATCTCCCGTGTCCTATAGTGACATTTTTCACACCTACGACATTGAGCCTGTGACATAGCGGTATGATATTCACTGGGCCTCACACAATCCAACAGTGTCCACAAGTGTGTTCAGAAATTCTACATCTCCCCTGTCCTATAGTGACATTTTTCACACCTGCGACACTGAGACTGTGACATAGCGGTGTGATATTCACTGGGCCTCACACAATCCAACAGTGTCCACAAGTGTGTTCAGAAATTCTACATCTCCCCTGTCCTATAGTGACATTTTTCACACCTGCGACATTGAGCCTGTGATATAGCGGTGTGATATTCACTGGGCCTCACACAATCCAACAGTGTCCACAAGTGTGTTCAGAAATTCTACATCTCCCCTGTCCTATAGTGACATTTTTCACACCTGCGACATTGAGCCTGTGATATAGCGGTGTGATATTCACTGGGCCTCACACAATCCAACAGTGTCCACAAGTGTGTTCAGAAATTCTACATCTCCCCTGTCCTATAGTGACATTTTTCACACCTGTGACATTGAGACTGTGACATAGCGGTGTGATATTCACTGGGCCTCACACAATCCAACAGTGTCCACAAGTGTGTTCAGAAATTCTACATCTCCCCTGTCCTATAGTGACATTTTTCACACCTGCGACATTGAGCCTGTGACATAGCGGTGTGATATTCACTGGGCCTCACACAATCCAACAGTGTCCACAAGTGTGTTCAGAAATTCTACATCTCCCCTGTCCTATAGTGACATTTTTCACACCTGTGACATTGAGACTGTGACATAGCGGTGTGATATTCACTGGGCCTCACACAACCCAACAGTGTCCACAAGTGTGTTCAGAAATTCTACATCTCCCCTGTCCTATAGTGACATTTTTCACACCTGCGACATTGAGCTTGTGACATAGCGGTGTGATATTCACTTCGCCTCACACAATCCAACAGTGTCCACAAGTGTGTTCAGAAATTCTACATCTCCCCTGTCCTATATACACCTTGTACCTTGTTTTACATTACTATATAGTTTGTGGGATTTTGTGTACATTTTTACCAAAAATGAGGAAGGCTGGTGGAAGAGGCCGTGGAATTGGGCGGGGGTTGCCAGCTGGTAATGATGGTGTTGGTGGTGGATCTGATGGTAGTGGCAAAAGCAAAATAGGACCGAATGCAGGAGGTGTTGAGCCTGTGTCATCGTCTGGCTCCACAAGGCCTCAAAGGCTTAGTTTTCTAGGAGTTGGCAAACCGCTTTTAAAGCCAGAGCTTCAGGAAAAAGTTTTGGCTTACATTGCTGACTCAGCCTCCAGCTCTATCGTCTCCTCTTCTGAAGTTGTAAAAAATAAAAGCACTGAGTCGTCATTGGAGGCTCATGTTCATGAACCACACCTTTCCTTGTTTCCTTCACCCCAACCAAGATGGAAGGATGACGCAGGCCATACAACTGATTACTCCATGGAGCTGTTTTCACATACCATGCCTGGGTTATCAAGTGAAATGGTGAATTCCCCAGGCCAAGATGAATCTGACATGGAGTGCACTGATACACAGCCACGGATAGATGATTCTGCTGGTACATTCACTCAGAGCACTACATTGTCCTCGCAGTGTAATGAGCCAGATTCTGACCCTGATGAGACTCAGGTGCCCCTTCCCGCATACTATACCACCATACACGGTGACACAGAGGAAGGTGCACATGACATTGAAGAGGAGGTGATGGATGACCCAGTTGTTGACCCAGATTGGCATCCATTGGGGGAAGAGGGTGGTGCTTCCAATAGCTCAGATGAGGAGGAGGAGCATTCACAGCAGACATCGACATCCCAACAGCTGTTATCTGGCAGGCCCAGAGCACTCCAAAGACAGGTTCCAAATATCAAAAGAGTTGCTGGACAGCTTGTCCAGATGGTCAAAATAGCACAGCGTGCTAGGCCACAAAATGTCTTCCAAAGTAGGAAGAGTGCAGTGTGGCACTTCTTTGAACAAAATCCTCATGATCAGGCCAAGGTTATCTGTAAGAAGTGCGCAAAGACCTTTAGCAGAGGGAAAAATCTGAAAAATTTGAATACCAGTTGCATGATTAGACATTTAACCACCATGCACTTGCAAGCGTGGACACAACACCGAACCTCAAGTACCACATGTGCAACTGATCACAAAGAAGGTAGTCAGCAACGCTACATTGTTTCCCCCACTGTAAGCCCACCGGTTAGCACATCAGCAAATGTTGAGGTGTCGTTGCAAGGCCAAAGCAGTCAGGGAATCCCACTGTTATATCAACGAAATACTGAATCTAGGCCATCAGAAAGAACACCAACTCCATCACCATCATCAACCCTCTCTCAGTCCGCCCTGTCCACCGCTAGTTCCACCATATGCAGCTCTCAAGTCCAGCTCACCCTCCCAGACACTATGAGTAGGTCAAGAAAGTACTCAGTCTCTCATCCGCGTACACTGGGTTTGAACGCCCACATTGCCAAACTAATCTCGTTAGAGATGATGCCCTATCGGTTGGTGGAAAGCGCAGCTTTCCGTGAACTCATGGCCTATGCTGTACCACGCTATGACCTACCCAGTCACCACTTCTTCTCTCGCAAAGGCATCCCAGCCCTCCACCATTATGTGAAAGACCGCATTGTCCATGCACTCAAGCAGTCAGTGAGTGGAAAGGTGCACCTCACAACAGATGCATTGTCCAGTCGGCATGGCCAGGGCCATTACGTGTCCATCACTGCGCACTGGGTTAATGTGGTGGATACAGGGTCCACAGGGGACAGCGGTGGTGGGACAGTGCTGCCTAGCCCACGGTATAGGAAAAAGTTGGCTGTAGGCGTTCGACCCTCCTCCTCCAGAAGTGAAAGCTCGTCCACAGAGCGCAGTCGTACGAGCACTCCATCTGCAGCTGCCACTGTTGCATACGAGGTGTCCCCCTATCGAGCAGCTAGTGGAAAGCGTCAGCAGGCTGTGTTGCAGATGATGTGTTTGGGCGACAGACACACCGCGGAGGTGCTGGCCGAGTACTTTCAGCGACAAACTGAGTCATGGCTGGGCAGTATACATCTTGAGGCAGGCAAGGTAGTTAGTGATAACAGCCGTAATTTTGTGGCAGCCATAGCCCTTTCAAAACTCAGCCACATACCTTGCTTGGCTCACACCTTGAACCTGGTGGTGCAGTGCTTCCTCAACAATTATCTGGAGTTAACAGCCCTGCTCCAGAAGGTGCGAAGACTGTGCGCGCACATCCGCCGGTCACCTGTACATTCCATTCGTATGCAGAAGCTGCAGTGATTGCTCCACCTTCCCACCGCCTCATTATCGACATTGCAACAAAATGGAACTCCACCCTGCACATGGTTGAGCGGCTGTGCGAACAGAGGCAGGCCATAATGCATTTGTGGGAGGATATACGGCCAGGCACTTTGAGAGCAGACATGGAGTTGACAATTGTGCAGTGGTCGAAGCTGAAAGATCTCTGTAAAGTCCTTCAGTGTTTTGAGGAATGCACATGGCTGGTAAGCGCAGACGACACCATCCTAAGCATGAGCATCCCACTTATGCGTCTGCTCATGCAAACTTTGACGCACCATAAGGAGCAGGCGTCTGCAGCCAATGTTGACGAGGAGGAAGAGGAGGAGGGAATCCTTGATGACATTCAGCCATTGTCTGCTCAGGGACCTCTCCTGGACGAGGTGGAGGAAGAAGAGGAGGAGGAGGATGATGATGGGGATGATTACTTAGGGGAGGAGGATGCATCTCGTGGGGCAAGTGAAAATGTTGGCGTGGCAAGGTCTGGTACAGGGTTTGTGTGTGACTGGAGGGATGTGGATTTGCCAGAAAGTGCTCCTCCAACCACACTCGCAGTGCATCATTGACACCGGGAACATTGGCCCACATGTCAGATTATGCCTTGCAGATCCTAAAAAGGGTCCCCCCGCATTGCCAAAATGATGAACGGTGACGACTACTGGTTGGCCAGCATCCTGGATCCACGCTATAAAGTCAAATTACAAAACATCATGCCACAGGAGAACCTTGACCTAATATTGGCTAATAAACAAGCAACTCTGGTAAACCGGTTGCTTGAGGCATTCCCAGCACACAGCAGCGGTGATGGTTCTCACACGAGCCGTACGGGCCGGGGGCAGCGTGGCAGAGGTGTTCATGGTGCACACAGCAGATGTGGCGTTGGAGACAGGGGTTTCATGACAATGTTGTGGACTGATTTTTCAAGTACCGCTCACACAACTGGTAATACTGCATCGATGGAAAGTGACAGGAGACAGCAGTTGTCAACTATGGTTACAAACTACTTTTCCTCCCATATCGATGTTCTCCCGCACAGGTCATTCCCCTTTGACTATTGGGCCGCTAAACTGGACACCTGGCCTGAATTGGCCCAATATGCCTTACAGGAGCTCGCTTGCCCAGCTGCAAGTGTGCTATCGGAAAGAGTCTTCAGTGCAGCTGGATCAATCCTGACAGAAAAAAGGACCCGTCTGTCAACCCAAAATGTGGATGATCTAACCTTCATTAAAATGAACCATGCATGGGTTTCCAAGGATTTTGTTCCACCTTCCCTTGATGACACATAGGTTGCCAGAAAAATGGCTTGCTTTGGTCCTCCTCCTATTCCGCGAACTTGACCTATTTCGCCTTTTGCTGCAGCTGAATGTCCCACATCAACATATGCCACTTTGTAAACCGCCCTAACTGGGCTGCCCCCCCATGGCCGGGGTCACCACCTAGCGCACAAAACCGTGCGAGTGCCTTTGCCCTGGACAGGTGGGTAGGCCGACTCTTGGGCGCGGCACTAGCACAGGGTCCCTCATAGTGCAATCAAGTGTCTCTGACGGTGGTGGTGCACACCCGCCGTCAGACACACCGCCGTACTATGAGGGGCCCAGTGCCAGTACCGATGCCCACGAGTGTGCCCCCCTTGCTTGGGCAGGGCCCCAGCATTTGCAATGTTTACCTCTCCCTGCTCCTCCGCTGTGTAGTCTGGGCTGTCAAATCCTTCACTATTGATGTGGAAATTTATAGTTGGGTAAATTTACCCTTGTGCATACTGTGGCCTGCCCAAATTAGACAGAGTCTTGTTGAGCGCTCAAAGAAGGAAAGACGCCAGACTTGATTGGCAGCAATACCTCCCAGCAAAACTCTGGAAGTTTATTGAATATACTTGGTTTTATCAGTTGTACAGAAAGGATTGGTTACTCATTAACATAAAGGCTTTACTTCTTAGCTAATTGGTCAGTTTTAATGCATAAACATATATGGGCCTCGACCTAAGGTGACTTAAACATCAGATGATATACTGCTCTTTGTCTTACAATGTCAGCAATGTTCTGATATCGGCTGGCACATCTGGCCTAAACTTCCTCTTTCTATGTCTGGGACAAATATCACAAGACAATGCTATCATAAGATGCCATCTGCTCCCCAGAGTCTCTCATGGGGGGGCAGTAGGTCATTTCCACCAACTAGTTACAAGGTTCAAACTGTGAATATGTACCTGTGTGCAGTATATATGAGTATATAGCAGTATATAGCCTATATAAGAGTACATGAGTATATAGCCTATAGCAGGCAAGTGAGATCTATATGGAAATACATATATATTTCCATAACACTGGGAGTGCCACTACAAATTGATTTCACTGAAAGATGATGGTTAAGATGTAGCTATGCCCTGTCCTGCTGGCCGGGCTCTAGCTCCAGATGATCAATGGCTTCCATTTCTTATGGACGTCGACTCACAATGACATGCAGTGGTGGTTTATCATCAGCTTTCACAGTTTTCCTACTCACAAATGTGTGACATTCCTGCCTCCTGATCTATAGACATATATTTTTAATGTGTAAACTAGGCTACATATATACGTGTTATCCGGTGAAACTGTACCCTTTATCAACTTTCTACAATGTTGTTGAATCCATACTGGGCCTGAGAATGGCTGCCGAGCTGTTAAACAAGCTACAGCACCTGTGGTTTGGACACGTAATTTTTTAGGAATGACGGTTAGGCCTAACTCCGGAATTGCGGTTGACCTGAACTTACTGGGAAATCATCGTTCGCGGGGAATAATCTGAATCCCAGATCCCCATCACTAATGGAGTTCAGCAGGTTATCTGCACCTGTAAGCGACAAAAGCTGGTCCTTTCAGTGTAGCGTGCATGCAGCCCTGGACATGTACGGGAATGCTAGACCTGTTATTGCTCGATCTCACGTGCCAGAGCCTCTTATCCCTCTAGTAAGCTTGACGCGTACTGCGGGGGCATGCCGGAGTCTCGGTTGTTAACGGAATAAAGCTGAGAAATCGCTAGCACAACTACAAACACACATACCACACCACACACAGAATCGACAAAGCTTTCAAAGTGTGCATCTTTTCTTTAGGTGGCATGGTTGTGGTTTCCCGGGTGGCGTCCAATTAAGCCACAGGCTCCACTCCTGGTGGTGCCCTTTTGGACATTCCTTTAAGGTTCAGCTTTGCAATCATACTGCCCCCGGAAACCAAAAACTTTGCCTTCATGGACGCTGTTTGGAGGTTCGTGGGAATAACTCCGCCCGATCAGCAGTCGGCATTTGGGTCGCCCTCCCAGGACTGTGGGGTACTCGGTACCGGGCCGGTGTCAGTGGGATGTGTCACAGCAGCGGTGACCCGGACAGTGGCCCTGGGCGCCCATGTAAATGGCGTGGTATAATGGTAAAGAGTTTATATAGATAGTTTGACGCCACCTGTGGTGTTCGGCAACATAGATGTTAGGCCAACGCTGCATGCAGATCCTCTGGGACTGATGGTGTTATGCAGCAAAGATGGTGAAGCTCCCCACAGGTGGAGCTGGAGTCCCAGGGAAGTGTAGATGTAGTGATGGGGGAAAGGCACAGGCAGTGTAGGCGCTGGTACCCAGATGTAGCGGTGCTGCAATAACTGTAGGACACCAGAGCGTGCAGTTCCAAAGCTTTACTCACAGTCTGCAGGTTACACAGATGCCTGCCTCCGTGCTGTGTCCTTCGGGTCAGGACCTCAGCCAACCTCCGGGACCAAAATGGAAAGCTCCCTTCCAACACTCCGCCAACATGTACCTTCCTGAATGTCTCCTTTCTAGCGCTTGTTGGGGAAGCACTCACAGGACCGTGGTTCACTGAAGCGCCTCCTGTCTAACAGTTGTTCCTCAGACTTTACTTGTATGGCAGACAGCTGTAGCCTTTTCCTTCTGGCTCCCACACGTCAATGCTGGGGCCTCCGAGCCTTAGTTGGGTACAGAGCATTTATAGCTGGTACTTCCCCCGGTTTCTGCTGCAGGAACGTCAGTGTCCCTACAAACTCGGAGACCGGAATCGGGACCATGCGCTCCAGCTTGGAGTGAGCCTTAACTCTGCTCATCCTCCAGCTCCCCTTCTCACGTCCACACACTTCCCCTTCCCTGCACAGAGTGCCCTAACTTACCTCCTCCCGACCACAGAGAGCAGCTCCTCAGCAGTCAGGTTCAGAGGTCTCCCTGCTAGCCTGGAGTGGGAAATGTGTTGTGTGTTGGTTTCACTGCTAGAGAGATCCTTCGTTGCTCCCAAGCTTGACAACACACTCCCTAGGAGGAAGGTAATGCCACAGTGGCGACCATACTCTTGGGGACGCCACAAGTGCACTGATGCCCAGCCACTGCTGGATGATGCTGCTGGTACATTGAGCCAGACCACTACATTCCCCTCGCACTCTACACTTCCAGAATCTGACCCAGAGGAAACTCAGGTTCCCCTTCCCACATACTATACCACCTTTCAGGGTGACAAAGAGGAAGGTGCAGATGAAAGTGCAGGTTCCTTGAGCAGGTGGGGGGGCATACTCATGTGCGATGGCACTGGCACACGGCACCGCATAGTACGCAAAAGTGTCTCTGCCAGTGGGAGGGCCTAAACAGCCAGGTACAGTGAGATGGAAGATGGGGACGACAAGGAGTTCAGAGTAGTGCAGGGATTCATTAGCAAGGAGACTTATGTAATTGTTTTCAATGTTGAGACAGCAATTTTTGGGAAGCACTATACTCTGGTGAATGATATATGGGGCCCACCATACACTGGAGCATTCCAAAGGTGGACATCAGACACTGGAGCAGCATTTACAGTGCCCATTATACACTAGAGCAGTAGAAATGTGGCCCATTATATATGGAGCATTATTTGGGCCCATAAGACAGTGGAGCTTCATCCATTGGGACCAACATATACTATGGCATTATGTGGAGCTCATCATATACGGTTTGAAACATTATATGGGATCAATGATTCCATATGGAGAAATATATGGGCCTCATTACTCTGGATAGCGCACTAAGCGCTGGCCATAATACTGTATGGAGTTATATACTGTCCGTTTTTGGAGGTATTGGAGAATTTAAAATGGATATCAGTCATGAGATGTAAGAAGTGAAGAATTTTTCATTGTACTATACTGCTATTTCTCTGCCGTATCGGAGCATCATGAGTTGTGGTATGTGTTAAAGGGGAGCTCTTTGGCCCTGGGCCCACGAAAACCTGGAGCCAGCCCTACCCCCCCCACAACTGTAGACAAATAACCCCCATTTTTCAGTGCGTAACTTGTATTATGAAGTTAATTAAGGTTGACAAGCTTAAGTAAGAAGAATTGATGCTTTTGGCATTCAAATGGGCACTGTAGGTGTGTTTCCTGTCCTCCTCTCACTGCCGACTATAATTCCACATTGACTTACATTGGGTTTCGTGTTTCGGTCGGACCCCCGACTTTTCCCTATAGTCGGCCGATTTTGCTCTACCCGACTTTTGGAAAAGTCGGGTTTCATGAAACGAAACTCGACCCTAAAAATCCAAAAGTCGCTCAACTCTAGTTATAAGTACTCGTACCAATAATATTGACCTTGAAACTGATTTGTCTTCTACGGATACAGACTTCTCTGATACTGAGGGAAGGGGTAGAAGTAATAGGGGGAGAAACAGAGGTAGAGGTAGAGGCCGTGGTAATCGTGGTCCTCTTGATAGAGCTGACTACACTGTGGGGGCGCATTTTTTAGATCAAAGTTATCCTTTGAGGAACCGCCAACATCAGGCACGGAAATAGGTATTGTTCCCAAGGTTAACGACTCGAATGGCACTTTACCTCTTAATTGTGTCTCTAATTCAATATCTGAATCTGTTTCTGATGATATACAAGTGGTGAACCTCTCTGGAAAATGGTCTTAGATTTGTCCCTAGTACTGATTTTGATCTGTTTCAGTCAATAAAAGATCTTAATCTGTTTCTACGTAAGATACGTTGGAGGAAGTTTTTTCTTCAACAAGACAACCGTACTTGTATTGATATGGGAATTCCTGTGGATTTATTATCTGACGTACGCCTATTGAACAGTATTGGTGAGGTAAATCCCAATGATCTTGGAAGGGGTCCTTTTACGGACCTAAAAAATAAGAGCATTAAAATGCCTCCTCCCACTGGAGACATTTCTGCAATAGATATCTTTGAAAATTTAGTCAACAAGACTTGAGATCTTTATATGGTAAAAAGACTTTTTCAAGGTATAATTGTACTAAAGCGGAAATGGCAGTTATCAATAGGCTTGAGCAGGATGACCACATTGTCATTAAACCCTCAGACAAGGGTGGCAATGTGGTCATTCTTGACGCTACACAATATTCTAAAATGTGTGAGACACTCCTTGAGGATAGAGGGAGCTATGAAGTTTTGGCTCAAAACTAGTGTTGAGCTTTCCGATACGGCAAGTATTGGGTATCGGCCGATATTAGCTGTATCGGAATTCCGATACTGACTTCCAATACTTTTTTCGTATCGGATACCGGAATAGGAAGTTCCCATAAAGCTATCAGCCTGCTCGATTTGATTCAGCCCAAGGGAATCCTCAGAAGTGTGGGCACATCCTGTTAGGCATGTTAACTATTGGCATGGCTGTGATTGGCTGCTGAAATGACGTCATCATGATGCGCGGTCTGTGCGCATCATGATGCGCGGTCTGTGCCGACTGCGGGGGGTCTGTGCCGACTGCCGGTGGTCTGTACGGGCCTCTCAGGGGCCTGTGTCGGCTGCCGGAGGTCTGCACGGGCCTGCCGGGTGCCTGTTCCAGCTGCCGGTGGTCTATGCGGGCCTGCCGGGTGCCTGTGTCGGCTGCCGGGGGTCTGTGCGGGCCTGCCAGGGGTCTTGTGTGTGTGTAGGCATCGTCCGATAGGACTATAAGTCCCATTGGGCGATGCCTGCTACACTGACAGTGATTGACACATTAGCCAATGATGGGACAGTAGTAGTCCCATCATCCGGCTAATGTGTTGAATGTAAAAAAAAAAAAAAAATTACATACATACTACATATATACATACTACATACATACCACATATATACTACATTCATACAACATACATACATACATACATACTACATACATACTTCATATATACTACATTCATACAACATACATACATACATACTACATACATACTTCATATATACTACATACCAACTACATACATACTACATATATACATACTACATACATGCTACATTCATACTACATATATACAACATTCATACAACATACATACATGCTACATATATACAACATACATATATACTACATACTACATACATGCTACATATATATTACATTCATACAACATACATACATACTACATACTTCATACATGTTTCATATATACTACATTCATACAACATACATACTACATACAACATACATAGTACATACATACTACATACATGCTACATATATACTACATTCATACAACATACATATATACTACATACATGCTACATATATACTACATTCACACAACATACATACATACTACATACTACATACATGCTTCATATACACTACATTCATACAACATACATACATACATAGTACATACATACTACATATATGCTACATATATACTACATTCATACAACATACATATATACTACATACATGCTACATATATACTACATTTATACAACATACATATATGCTACATACATACTACATACATGCTCCATATATACTACATTCATACAGCATACATACATACTACATACATACTACATATATACTACATTCATACAACATACATATGTACTACATACATGCTACAGACATACAACATACATACATACTACATACTGCATACATACATACTACATACAATACATTCATGCAATACATACATAGACATACAGTACATATAACATAGAGTATATACTCACCAATGCTTGTCACATTGTTCCCCAAAGCCAGTGTCATCTAAGGAAAAATATGAAAATAACAAACAAGCCATATACTCCCTGATCCGCACAAATCCACACTTGTCCCATGCCGATCTCCCGTGGAGAGAAGCAGCATCAGCTGATGCGACCGCTCTCTAGGGGCTCAAGGAATCCAGTGTCGGGAGGTAGGTATCCTTCCACATTGTATTCCTCCGCCACTGTAAAAAAATAGTCCCTAGTCTCACTTTTGGCATTGCTGTGTGAAAAAGTTCCCACGCAGCATTTGCCATAAAGTGAGACCAGGGACTATTTTTTTACAGTGGCGGAGGAATTCAGTGCGGATGGATACCTACCTCCCGACACTGGATTCCTGAGCCCCGTAGAGAGCGGTCGCATCAGCTGATGCTGCTGCTCTCCACGGGAGATCGGCATGGGACACTCACTCGTGGATTTCTGCGGATCAGGGAGTATTTGGTGGTTTGTTATTTTCATATTTTTCCTTAGATGACACTGGCTTCGTGGATCAAAGTGACAAGTATTGGTGAGTATGTACTCTGTTATATGTACTGTATGTCTATGTATGTATTGCAAGAATGTATTGTATGCAGTATGTATGTTGTATGAATGTAGCATATATGTAGTATGTATATTGTATGTAGTATGTATGTTGTATGAATGTAGTATGTATGTTGTATGTAGTATATATATGTAGTATGTTGTATGAATGTAGTATATATGTAGTATGTATGTAGTATGTATGTACTATGTATGTAAGTTGTATGTAGTATGTATGTTGTATGAATGCAGAATATATGTAGCATGTATGTAGTATGTAGTATATATGCTGTATGAATATAGTATATGTGTAGCATGTATGTAGTATGTATGTACTATGTATTTTGTATGTAGTATGTATGCCGTATGAATGTAGTATATATGAAGCATGTATGTAGTATGTAGTATGTATGTAAGTATGTTGTATTAATGTAGTATGCAGTATGTATGTATGTTGTATGAATGTAGTATATATGAAGTATGTATGTAGTATGTACTTTGTATGTATGTTGTATGAATGTAGTATATATGTAGCATGTATGTAGTATACAGGTATGTTGTATGAATGTAGTATATATGTAGCATGTATGTAGTATGTAGTATATATGTATGTTGTATGAATGTAGTATATATGTAGCATGTATGTAGTATGTAGTATATATGTATGTTGTATGAATGTAGTATGTATGTTGTATGAATGTAGTATATATGAAGCATGTATGTAGTATGTATGTTGTATGAATGTAGAATATAGAATCATAGAATCGTAGAGTTGGAAGGGACCTCCTGGGCCATCTGGTCCAACCCCCTGCTCAAAGCAGGATTCGCTAAATCATCCCAGTCAGATGTCTGTCCAGCCTCTGTTTGAAGACTTCCATTGAAGGAGAACTCACCACTTCTCGTGGCAGCTTGTTCCACTCATTGATCACTCTAACTGTCAAAAAGTTTTTTCTAATTTCTAATCTGGGTCTCCTCCCATTCAGTTTCATCCCATTGCTTCTAGTCTTTCCTTGTGCAAATGAGAATAAAGTTGATCCTTCTACAATGTGACAGCCCTTTAGATATTTGTAGACAGCTATTAAGTCTCCTCTCAGTCTTCTCTTTTGCAAACTATATGTAGCATGTATGTAATATGTAGTATATATGTATGTTGTATGAATGTAGTATATATGTAGTATGTATGTAGTATGTATGTATGTAGTATGTTTTTTTTTCTTTACATTCAACACATTAGCCGGATGATAGGACTACTACTGTCCCATCATTGGCTAATGTGTCAATCACTGTCAGTGTAGCAGGCATCACCCAATGGGACTTGTATTCTCATCGGACGATGCCTTCACACACACAAGACCCCCGGCAGGCCCGTACAGACCACCGACAGCCGGAACAGGCCCCCGGCAGGTCGGCACAGGCCCCCGAGAGGCCCATACAGACCACCGGCAGCCGGCACAGGCCCCCGGCAGGCCGGCACAGGCCCCCAAGAAGCCCATACAGATCGCCGGCACAGGCCCCCGAGAGGCCCATACAGACCACCGACAGCCTCACAGGCCCCCGAGAGGCCCATACAGACCACCGACAGCCGCACAGGCCCCCGACAGGCCGGCACAGGCCCCCGACAGGCCAGCACAGGCCCCCGAGAAGCCCGTACAGACCACCATGAGGCCCGTACAGACCCCGCCCGCACACACAGACACGCACAGTGTCTGCCCACGCACCGCCCACACTCTTCCCCCCTCCCGAACAGGCTGTACAAGGCAAGAGAGGGGTTTTTTCAATTCCGATATTTCTGTCCCATTGACTTGAATGGGACTTCCGGGATCGGAATCGGTGATACCCGATATTTTTTTAGATCGGCCGATCCATTCCGATACAATATTTTTCAGTATCGGGTGGTATCGCTCAACACTAGTGTTGAGCTTTCCGATACCACAAGTATCGGGTATCGGCCGATATTTGCTGTATCGGAATTCCGATACTGACTTCCGATACTTTTTTCATATCGGATACGGGAATCGGAAGTTCCCATAAAGAAATGGCCGGAGTGAGCCTCCCAACCCCCTGGAGGAGGCGTGGGCGGAGGCCAACATGACGGGGGGTTGGAAGTTAGTGAGGGAAGGGTTAAAGGGGAGGGGGAGCTAGGGGGTATTTAAGGCAGGGTCTGGGGGGAGCCCGCCCTCTGTTCCTGATGTCCCATCTCCTGAGCAGTCCCACAACTTACCAGGATGTCGGGTGTGGACCAGGCCCTGGACAGACTGCGGGCGGCAGCAGCAGGGCAGCCTCCTGGCTGGCTGGAGGCGCAGGTGGCCGCCTGCTTCAACGTGCGCCGGCGCAGGCCGAGGTGAGAGAACGGTGGCCCCGGCGGGCACGGCCTCCAGAGCGGCTGTCCCCAGACACCGCTCCCCGGGCCTCGCGTCGCCGCCGGAGCCCCTCCCGGGACCCTCCAGGCTGCGCGACGCAGCCTTCCCCGTCCTGGGGTGCGCGGCCTGGGAGGAATCCTGTCACGCGGCGAGGCCCTGCGGCGGCGTCCGGACCTTTGCCCCGGGGCAAAGGGGGCGGGGGCGGGGCCAGCGCGCGCCCGACTTCCGGCAGCACCAGGTCCTTCGGGGGGCCGCGGCGGTGGTGGACGAGCCGCGCGGCCTGCCTCGGTGGGCGCTTCGGCCGCGGGTAGAGTGGCGGCCTGCCAGGCGGCAGGGCCGAGCCGGGTCGCGTCCCCCGGCGGTGGGGGGGAACTTGCTGGAACGGGGGGGCGCTGCTGCTGTGCCCCTGCAGCGGCGCTTGCCTCTGACCCCCCGAGAACGTGCCACAGCCCTATGGCTGCAGCGGGACCGGAGGGCAGCCCGGTGGAGTCGGTGCTGGCTGCCAGAAGATTGGAGCGGAGGACACTGTTGGGCTCCCAGTTGCCGTGGGGGGCCCTGAGCGACCGGGTGCCTCGCGATGGCTTGGCCGAATTGACTCTCGGCGGGGGGAGGCAGGAGCCTTCATTTGTGGGGGTGTCGCAGCCCAGTTCCGTCGGGGGGTTCAGGCCTCCCACCCCGGCTCAGTCTGCAGCGGTGTTCGGGCCGCAACAACGTGGCGGTGAGTTCGCCGCCGGGAGGCGCGAGGTCCACGAGGCGTCATCGTCTGGGGATCCAGGATTTCCGGCTGGAGGGTACACAGCCCCCTCGCAGCCCGGTGAGTATGCGTCTATGTCCCGTTGTTGTCACCCGCTTTTGTCTTCGTCTGTGGTGGTAGGGGGCCCCTTAGCAGAGTCCGGGGGCGATGGGGTTGAGGCTGGTTTTAGCAGTTCTGGGTCCGCTGGGGGAGTATGTGATATGTTGGCGGATGTGCGTAGCTTGCTTTTACGTTTGGAGCAGGGTTTTGTGGGGTCGTCGCCGGTAGCAGCGTGGGTTGGGCCACAGGGTGGCGCGTTGGCGGGTCAGGGCGCGGCTGCGTCGGGCCCTTGTGTCAGTACGCCGGTGTCAGTGTCGGTGCAAACCGAGAAGGAAAAGGAGTGTCGTGTGCATCTGGATGATCGGGCGCATGGCGAGGTGTATGTGTGTTTTGAGGGTTCGTTGGGGGCCCATTTGAAAAAGGAGGTGAAAGAGCGGATTTGGAAGGATGAATATGTGGAAATATTTTCGCTATTGCCTCTTGAGAAGTTTAATTTGGACAAAAGTAAGAAAGAGGATAGCAAAAAGGAAGAGGAAGAAAAGCGGAGGTGGCGCTTGATTCCTCAGACATTTGTAAATTGGCAGCAGGCGTTTGCTATTTTGGCTAGTGTTATCAGGGAACAGGCCCCTGATAATTGCTCCACGTTATTTTGTTATTTGGATGCTATCGGGGAGGCTTATAGAGTTTACAGCGGTCAGGCGTGGCTGCGGTATGACGAGCAGTTTCGTCAGAGGAAAGTTGTGCGTCCGGCTATCCGCTGGGACCAAAAAGACATTGGCTTGTGGATGCGTGTGATAGCGCAAAATAAGTCTGGGAGTTCCTTTCTTGGGGGGGCTAGAAGCACCAGCCAGAATAGCGGCACTGCCGGCTCTACGGGTGGTGGGGGTCAAGGGCAGTCGGGAACGCACAAGGCGGGTGTTTGCTGGCAGTTTAATGACGGCCAGTGCAAGTTTGGGGCCAACTGTAAATTTAAACACCTCTGCTCAAACTGCAACGGTACTTCACATGGGGCATCAAAGTGTTTCAAGAAAGGGAAGTCCAAATCCGGCGGGGGTAATTCGCAAGGGGGAGACTCCAGTGAATCTGGAAAGGATGGTCCCCTATCTAAATAGATACCCTGATATGGTAAGAGCGGGGCTGTTGTATTCTGGTTTTCAGGAGGGTTTTCGGATTCCGGATCCTCCGTTTGAAATCCCGTTTGTTTTGAAAAATTTGCGCCCTGCTTTGGAGCATCCGACAGTTGTTTCGGAAAAGATCCAAAAAGAAGTTTCATTGGGGCGCATGGTGGGCCCTTTCGTGTCTCCTCCTTTTCCGAATTTGGTCGTTTCCCCGTTGGGGGTGGATCCGAAGAAGGAGCCCAATAAGTTTCGGCTCATTCAGCATTTGTCTTACCCACGGGGGAGGTCGGTTAACGACGGTATTGATCCGGAGATTTGTTCAGTGGTATACTCTTCATTTGATGAAGCGGCGAGTTGGGTCTGGAAGTGTGGTCACGGGGCCCTTATGGCTAAGACTGATGTTGAATCCGCTTTTCGTTTGCTTCCAATTCACCCAGACAGCGTGAGGTTGTTGGGCTGTTTCTGGGAAGACAGGTTTTTTGTAGATAGGTGTTTACCTATGGGTTGTTCTTTGTCTTGTGCGTATTTTGAGGCTTTTAGTTCTTTTCTTGAGTGGGTCGTGTGCGACGTCTCTGGTTGTGATTCGATAGTTCATTATTTGGACGATTTCTTGTGCATTGGCCCAGCGGATTCTTCACGTTGTCTCAGGATTTTGAAAGCGATTGAGTGGGTGGCGGATTGGTTCGTGTCTCACAATAAAGAGTCTGTGGGCGGGTTGTTAGCCAGGGATGTGACTTTGACCGCTCAGGGCGTCGAATTTTGGCTACGTAGGTCAAAAACAGACCAGTCTGGGAATGGCCGTCGAGTTGTGTTGGGGGTTGTCTCTGGTTCCGGGATGTGCCCGGTTCAGTGTTTGCGTAGATTTTGGGACCTTCGTCCTAGTCTGGGCGGATCTTTGTTGTGTCACGCAGACGGTGGAAGTCTGTCTCGATATCAGTTTGGTGCGGTGTTTAAGAAGTCAATTCGGTGTTTGGGATTGGATGATTCTAGGTTTGCTTTGCATTCTTTTCGGATTGGGGCGGCGACTGAGGCAGCTGAGCGTGGTTTGGGTCCCTCTTTCATTCAGCGTATCGGAGGGTAGAGGTCTAATCGTTATCGTAGTTATGTTCGGCCTTAAGGCGTGCAGAAGGTGTGTCCGGTTGGCGTGGTCCATGGGGTAGATTAAATATTGCAAGTATTGGAGCGTTTTCTTTGCGATATGTTTCTGTGAGTGTCGTTTTGTGTTTCAGGTTTGGAACCGCTGCTGGTCTGGATATTTGGTCACTCATTTGTTTATTGGGGAGCGGTGAGAGCCGATGTCAGGACCGACGGCAGACAGTTGGGAATTTCCAGATCGGAGGCGGTGTTGCCGTAAATTCACGAGTGTGTTCGTTTGGACCGGGCACCAGATGTTCTCGTTATTCATGCTGGGGGTAATGATCTGGCTGTCCGTCCCTTCCAGGAGTTGATCAAGGACATTAAGCAAGATTGCTTGCGGTTGTGGGTGACTTATCGGGAAGTCACGATTGTGTGGTCGGAGATCGTGCCACGCAGGTGTTGGCGGTCCATGAGATCGTTGGAGAAGGTCAACCGGGCCAGGATCAAGGTTAACAGAGCGGTGTCCGCTTTTATAGTTAAAAACGGGGGAGTTGCCGTGCGACATTTTGATTTGGAGAAGGGTGAGGGCGATTACTGGTTGGCGGACGGGAATCACTTGAATGCAGTGGGTTCCGATATTTGGGCCCTTGCCCTTCAGGAGGGTATAGAGAAGGCTGTCGCTTGGCGGGTTGTGGGGGTCTCGGGTCATTGAGGTGTTCAAAGGCCCCTCGTTGTGGCGGTTTTGGGGGAGGGGGAGTCCTTGAAGTCGGTGAAAATTGCTTTTGGAGACTCTCTGGTTAGGGTCTCCTTCGTTTAAAGGTATGCTGGTCGTGATCTGGTGAAAGGTGGATGGGGAGCTTTCCGTCGGAAGAGGGCGGATCCCCAAGGAGTTTGTGGACAACATCTTTTGGTGTGCTGGTGCTCCCGAGCCTGTGGGGTAATGGCTGGGAGCAAATGGTCGGGGGTTGTCCACGATATTTGGACTATTTCACCACGATCTTGTGGCTTCAAGGACTTCTCCTTCCAGGGTTAAATTCATTGTACTCATGTTGTTTATGATACAGTGTTGATTGTTTATAATAAAAGGCTGCTGTGGCCATAAAATTCCAAAAGAAATACCGGTGTCTGTGTATTAGTTGGCGCCGAGGTGGGGGTGGTCATTTTATGGTCACGGTGGGGTTTTTGGGGGTAAGTCAAGACGCTTGATATCCCCTTACGAGGTAA
Organism: Dendrobates tinctorius; assembly: GCF_039654945.1. NCBI lineage: Eukaryota > Metazoa > Chordata > Amphibia > Anura > Dendrobatidae > Dendrobates > Dendrobates tinctorius. Next base: position 3,224,191 of record NW_027361768.1, read on the forward strand.
ATACTTGACAATACCAACGTCATGCTATCAGCCCGCTCGCTTTGATTCAGCCAATGGGATTCCTCAGAAGTGTGGGCACATCCTGTTAGGCATGTAGGCATGTTAACTATTGGCATGGCTGTGATTGGCTGCTGAAATGATGTCATGATGCACTATAAAAGCCACTGCCGCCGCCATTTCTGGTCACTCTGCTGTGAATTCAGTTAGGGACAGGCTGCTGTTGAAGACTGTGAGGGACAGTTAGAAATAGCGATTCTCAAAACAATATTGTGCTTTACCCAGGCTACATAAACCACCACTGTAGCTTGCTTTTCCCTAGCAGCAGTGTTCACAGCTGTCTGCAAGGGCTGTGTGAGTGCAGCTCACGCTGTGGAGTGGGTCCTGCAGCCATGTCTGGTTGTAGGCCGCCCAGCGTGCCTCACTGCTGCCTCATACATATTTTTCTTTTTGAGCTGCTTATTTTAAAATAATTCTATCTAGTGTGCTTCCATCCGTATCCATGTAAGATTGGTTGCAAACACTAGTAGTAGACAGCGGAGCCTTTCTGCAGCCTGTCAGTGCTAGTGCCCACTTAGCTGCACTGTTCACGGCTGTCTGAGAGGTCTCTGTGTGTGAGTGCAGCTCACGCTGAGTAGTGAGTCCTGCAGCTACGTCTGGTTGTAGGCTGCTCAGCGTGCGTCACTGCCTCACACATATATTTCTTCTCCTATTAGTGTGCATCCATCCATATCCATCTACATTGGTTGGTTGCAAGCACTATATAGGAGTAGATAGAGGAGCCTTTTTTCTGGCTTGTGCCCTTCAGCTGCAACCAGATTAGTATTACCCAATTTTTTTGGAGCCTCATCTTTTGCATTGTAGGTTACCTGCCTGCATTGTAATAGCTCCAGAAAGTTGGTGATACTCTGACTTTCAAATGTTTGGTCACATCCTTTTAGTTTTTTTCCCCAAAAAAAACCCCACAAAGTTCACCAAACACTACATTTGAAAGTTGTGTAGGCCACATTATCTCCTATTAAAGTGTAGTCAACACACACACTTCATAAAATTAGTGTTTCTTATACTTGTAACCAGCTGTTCAGGAATAAGCACACTAAGCCCCCCTTTATACTTTTCTGCCTATCTTTCTCAGTCTAGCAAGATGAAGAATGCAGGCAGTAAGGCAAGTGGCCGTGGGCGTGGAGTTTCAGCAGGGAGAGGACGTGGGGATTCTGCAGGGAGAGGACGTGGGGATTCTGTGCCTGCTGTTGGCACCAGTGAGTCAGCATCCCCCAGTTTTAGCAGGCAACAGTCCTTTATGCGCAGCTTTGTAGGACCTCACCGTACCCCACTGCTGCGGGAGGAACAAATTGAAGCCGTTGTCGGATGGATGGCAGCTAACGCATCGACTTCAATTACTTCCACATCCTCTCAGGGCCAGAGCACCGAAGAGCAACCATCTGTCTCTTCACCACCTGCCAAAGTGCCCAGGCAGTCAGAGACCCATGGACAGGAGCCATCACAGTCTCTACTTCTGTTCTCGGAATCTGTTGGTTTGGAAAGAGGGGGCCAGCCAAGCAGCATTCCAGAATGTGAAGAAGAGGGAGTATGCAGTGATGCGCAACTTCTTTGTCCCTCTGAATCTGAAGAGGCGGGTGGGCCAGTGCCTATGGACAGCACACCTCAGTACGCATCAGATGATGACGAGACTCAGTAACCACTTTCTGGTGCGTACGGTGCTGGCGAGACAACCCAGGAGAAGCAGGTGTTTGAAGAGGGGAGTGTAGATGATGAGGTCCTTGACCCATCATGGCGTGAGGAACAGGAAGGTGGTGGGAGCAGGTGGAGGGAGATTCCCCGAATGGCCAAAACCGGAGGGAGAGGGAGGGGGCAGACTTGGTTGCCTGTAGCCTCCACTTTGGCACCCGTTAGGAGCATTCCACTTTCAAAAGGCAAAAATGGTGCTCCCAAGACTTGCAGTGCGTGGTCCTTTTTTGACACAGTTGCAGATGACATTTGCTTTGTCAAATGCAAGCTGTGTCATCAGAGAGTCAAAAGAGGAAAAAATGTCAGCAACCTCAATGCCACTAATATGTGGAAACATGTGCGGACCAAGCACGAGCTGGAGTTACACAGACACACCGAAGATGTAGGCCAACGTACAGCACCACCTAACACCTCTTCAGCTCGTGTTGGGGCCTCTTTCTCCAGCTCACACACAGCTGGTTCAGCTTCCTCACAGGATCGCCAATGTAGAACCTCTGGCACTTTTGTCCGGAGACCCTGTGACATTCTACCCACAGCACCACGTTCCCAGTCATCCTCACACTGCCAGGCCACTCGGCAGCCATCGGTAGCACAGGCATGGGAGAAAAGGCGACCATACTCGGCAAACCATCCCCGAGCACAGGCTCTGAATGCTGGCATTGCCAAACTACTGGCCCTTGAAATGCTGTCATTCAGGCTGGTGGAGACTGACACCTTCCGGGACTTCATGGCATTGGCAGTCCCACAATACACTGTGCCCAGCCGCTTTTATTTCAGCAGGCGAGCTGTCCCTGCCCTGCAGAAACATGTGGAGGCAAGCATAAAACATGCGCTACTAAACGCCGTCAGTAGCAAGGTCCATGCGTGGACCAGTAACCATGGACAGGGATGATACCTTTCCCTCACTGCCCATTGGGTCAATGTTGTGGATCCGGGTACAGATCTGGAGAGTGGCGCTCTACGTGTTCTGCCAACTCCATGGATTGCAGGAAACCAGTCTGTACACATTGACTCCTCCTCCTACTCCAGTTCCTCTGAAACAGCGCAGCAGGAGCCTGTTACGACCGATATGAGCACAGCCGTGGCCAAACGTCATCAGGCCGTACTGAAATTAATTTCATTGGGGAATCGAAGCCACACAGCGCAGGAGCTCTGGAATGCCATCAAGCAGGAGAGCGACGTGTGGATTCTGCCAGTGAATCTCCAGCCGGGCTTGGTAGTGTGTGACAATGGCCGAAATCTGGTGGCAGCTCTTGGCCTTGGCAACCTCACTCACATCCCATGTCTGGCACATGTGCTCGACTTGGTCGTGCAGAGCTTTCTGAGGGACTATCCGGATCTTGATGCACTGCTGCACAAGGTCCGCATAGAGTGCGCTCACTTGCGGCGTTCCAGCACGGCAAGATCGCGCCTTGCTGCTCTGCAGCGCCGATTACGCCTTCCGGAACATCGCATCATATGTGACCTACCCACCAGGTGGAATTCAACGTTACTTATGTTGGAGCGGTTGTGTGAGCAGCAGGCAGCAGTCATGGAGTACCAGCTGCATCAGGCGCAAACAAATCGTAATGTGCGCCGATCACACTTCAGCACCACTGAGGGAGGTACACAAAGCTCTAGTCAGTAAGTACAGCGAGGGTGTGGTGATGCAGAGCAAGCAGAGATCACGCCTCAAGCAGGGGACAGTGGTTCTTTGGCAGTTGGGAGTCTGCAGCACATGGTTGACTTCATGCTGCAGTGCCTGAGAAACGACCACCGCATCGCCCACATTCTCTACACGGCTGATTATTGGGTGTACACCCTCCTAGATCCTCGCTACCGGGACAACTTGCAAACCCTCATACCAACGTTGAACCGGGAGCGTAAACTGCGGGAGTACCAAGACACACTGGTGCAGTACATCATGTTTTCCATTCCACCCGACAGCAGTGGTGCTAGTGCTTTACAAAGCACCTCTGTGCGTCGACCCAGTGGAGGAAACTCGGCACAAAGAGGGAGCAGAGGCAGCGCCTCAGCACAAGGCAAAACCACTATGGCCCAAATGTGGCAAAGTTTTGTGTGTCCGCCACAATTGTCTACACCATCACTGACGGCTCCAGTCAGCAGGAGGCAACGTTTCCGTCAGATGGTGACAGACTACATGTCTTGCCCTGTCAGTGTACTCTCAGATGGCTCTTCCCCCTTCAAGTTTTGGGTCACTAAGTTGCATACATGGCCAGAGCTTAGCCAGTATACATTGGAGGTGCTTGCTTGCCCTGCTGCCAGTGTATTATCGGAACGCGTCTTTAGTGCCGCAGGTGGTGTACTAACAGACCGTCGCACGCGACTTTCTTCCAATAACGTCGACCGGCTTACTTTTCTGAAAATGAACAAGGCCTGGATCTCCCCAGAATTTGCCAGTCCTCTTCCAGACTAAATAATTGGTTGACAACTGTATCCGGGTCTCCTGTTGTGTTCATGTTTCTACCATCTGAACTATAATCCCTGGGCTTCAACACAGCCACTTGTTGCTCAGATGTGTCATCTGCACAGAGAAAAACACTAGCTCCTGTGTTAGTGGGGTTCAGTAACGCCAGCTGCTCCCCTGCTGTGTGGACGGCAAAGTCTCCTGCTCCATCCACATTCAAACTACTACTGATTTTTAACCCTGCTCCACTTAGGCCTCTGGCTCCACCGTCTCTATAATTTCCCCTGGCCTCCAACCCCGCCAGTGACAGCTCTTAAGTGGCGTCTGCATAATCCACACTTGTTCCTGTGTTACTTGGCCTCAGTCACGTCAGTTGATCCCCTGATGTGTGTCCGGCAAGGTCTCCTGCTCTGTCCACATTCCCATTACTAGTATTGTGAATGAGGACAGAGCAGGAGACCTTACCAGACACACATCAGGGGATCAACTGATGGGACTGAGCCCAAGTAGCACAGGAACAAGTGTGGATTGTGCTGACGCCACTTCAGAGCTGTCAATGGCGGGGTTGGAGGCCAGGGGAAATACTAGAGACAGTGGAGCCGGAGGCCATAGTGGAGCACGGTGACAATCAGTTGTAGTCTACTACCTCTATAAAACGTGCTGCAAGTTGACCTCAGCCAGCTCCATGCCTCATCCTGGGCTCCAACAACGTCAGTTGGTGTTCAGAAGTGCCGTCTTCACAGAGAAAAACACACTAGCTCCTGTGTTAGTGGGGTTCAGTAATGCCAGCTGTTCCCCTGCTGTGTAGACGGCAAAGTCTCCTGCTGCCTCCACATGCCAACACCATCAGGCCTCAGCCACCTCCATGCCTCATCCTGGGCTCCAACAACGTCAGTTGGTGTTCAGAAGTGCCGTATTCACAGAGAAAAACACACTAGCTCCTGTGTTAGTGGGGTTCAGTAATGCCAGCTGTTCCCCTGCTGTGTAGACGGCAAAGTCTCCTGCTGCCTCCACATGCCAACACCATCAGGCCTCAGCCACCTCCATGCCTCATCCTGGGCTCCAACAACGTCAGTTGGTGTTCAGAAGTGCCGTATTCACAGAGAAAAACACACTAGCTCCTGTGTTAGTGGGGTTCAGTAATGCCAGCTGTTCCCCTGCTGTGTGGACAGCAATGTCTCCTGCTGCCTCCACATTCAAAAAACAGCAGGCCTCAGCCTGCTCCATGCCTCATCCTGGGCTCCAACAATGCCAGTTGGTGTTCAGAAGTGCCGTCTTCACAGAGAAAAACACACTAGCTCCTGTGTTAGTGGGGTTCAGTAACGTCAGCAGTTCCCCTGCTGTGTGGACGGCAATGTCTCCTGCTGCCTCCACATGCCAACACCATCAGGCCTCAGCCTGCTCCATGCCTCATCATGGGCTCCAACAACGCCAGTTGGTGTTCAGAAGTGCCGTCTCTGCAGAGAAAAAAACTCTAGCTCCAGTGTCAGTGGGGTTCAGTAATGCCTGCTGTTCCCCTGCTGTGTAGACGGCAAAGTCTCCTGCTGCCTCCACATGCCAACACCATCAGGCCTCAGCCTGCTCCATGCCTCATCCTGCAAGTTGTCCTCCGCCTGCTGCATGCTTCATCCTGGGCTACAACACAGCCAGTTGTAGCCTGGAAGTGCCGTCTGCACAGATATAAACACTCGCTCCTGTGTTTGTGGGGTTCAGTAACGCCAGCTGTTCCCCTGCTGTGCGGATGGCAAAATCTCCTGCTGCCTCCAACATCACACTACATGTTATTTTCCACTTGCTCCAAGTAGGCCTCAGCCTGCTCGGAGCATTGATCCTGGGCTACAACACAGCCAGTTGTAGCTTGGAAGTGCCGTCCGCACAGATAGAAACACTCGCTCCTGTGTCTGTGGGGTTCAGTAATGCCAGCTGTTCCCCTGCTGTGCGGATGGCAAAGTCTCCTGCTGCCTCCAACATCACACTACTACTGACTTTTAGCCGTGGTCCACTTAGGCCTCTGGCTGTACTGTCTCTAGTATTTCCCCTGGCCTCCAAACCCGCCAGTCGCTGCTCTGATGTGCCGTCTGCACAATCCACACTTGTTCCTGTGTTACTGGGGCTCAGTCACGTCAGTTGATCCCCTGTGGTGTGTCCGGAAATGTCTCCTGCTCTGTCCCCATTCCCATTAATAGTTGATGAAATGTGGACAGAGCAGGAGACCTTGCCGGACACACATCAGGGGATCAACTGACGTGACTGAGCCCCAGTAACTCAGGAACAAGTGTGGATTTTGCAGACAACTCTGCAGAGCAGCAACTGCCGTGGTTGGAGGCCAGGGGAAATACTAGAGACAGCAGAGCCAGAGGCCAAAGAGGATCACGGTTACAATCAGTAGTTGTGTACAACCAATATAAAACTCGCTCCAAGTTGGCCACAGCCTGCTGCCTGATTGACCCCTGGGCTTCAACATCACATGTTGCTACTCAGAAGTGTGTTTGCCACGGGTACTCCCTCCTGCCCAGCCGGGTTCCAGCAACGTCAGCTGTTTCTCGGCAGAGCCTTTGGCCTAGGTGCCTCCTTCATGGTATCCGAGTTCCAGCAATGTCTGCTGGTCCTTGGTAGTGCTTTTTAGCACAGGTACCTCCTGCTTAGTAACCGTGTTCCAGCACCGTCAGCTGGTCCACGGTTGTGCCATTGGCTGTTGTTCCTTCTGCTGCCACTCCTGGTTCCAGCACCGTCAGCTGGTTCTCGGTAGTTCCATTGACTCTTGTAGCTAATGCTACCCCTCCGGGTTCCAGCACCGTCAGCTGGTTCTCGGAAGTGTCTTTGGCACGGGCACTCCCTCCTGCCCAGCCTGGTTCCAGCACGCCTGCTGTTTCCGGGTAGTGTCAACGTCACTTTGCCACCGATATGTTGTCCTGTCGTGTTGCGGTTGGGTTAGCCGAGTCTATGGTGCCTGCTGTTTTGGTGCTTCCTATGTGGGCTGCGGGTTCTGGTAATAAAGGCTGGTTCCATAGTGCCAATAGGACAAGCACCCCCTGTTGGACTGTGGGTTTCGGTAACTGCGGCCGGCTCACGGCCTTGCAACTTTGCTTTTTCCTGGGTACCTTCTGCTACCCATCCGGGTTCCAGCACCGTCAGCTGGTTCTCGGCAGTGCCTTTGGCCTAGGTGCCTCCTTCTTGGTATCCGAGTTCCAGCAACGTCTGCTGGTCTTGGTAGTGCTTTTTAGCACAGGTACCTCCTGCTTAGTAACCATGTTCCAGCACCGTCAGCTGGTCCACGGTTGTGCCATTGGCTGTTGTTCCTTCTGCTGCCACTCTGGGTTCCAGCACCGTCAGCTGGTTCTCGGTAGTTCCTTTGACTCTTGTAGCTAATGCTACCCCTCCGGGTTCCAGCACCGTCAGCTGGTTCTCGGAAGCGTCTTTGGCACGGGCACTCCCTCCTGCCCAGCCTGGTTACAGCACGCCTGCTGTTTCCGGGTAGTGTCAGCGTCACTTTGCCACTGATACGTTGTCCTGTCGTGTTGCGGTCGGGTTAGCCGAGTCTATGGTGCCTGCAGTTTCAGTGCTTCCTATGTGGTCTGTGGGTTCTGGTAACAAAGGCTGGTTCCATAGTGCCAATAGGAAAAGCACCCCCTGTAGGACTGTGGGTTTCGGTAACTGCGGCCTGCTCGCGGACGCGACACTTTGTTAATCATGGGTGCCTTCTGCTATCCATCCGGGTTCTAGCAACGTCAGCTGGTTCCCGGCAGAGCCTTTGGCCTAGGTGCCTCCTTGTCGGTATCCGAGTTCCAGCAACGTCTGCTGGTCCTTGGTAGTGCTTTGGAGCACAGGTACCTCCTGCTTAGGAACCGTGTTCCAGCACCGTCAGCTGTTCCACGGTTGTCCCATTGCTCTTGTTCCTTCTGCTGCCCCTCCGGGTTCCAGCACCGTCAGCTGGTCCTCGCTAGTTTCATTTGCTCTTGCAGCTTCTGCTGCCCATCCGGGTTCCTGCACCATCAGCTGGTTCTCGGCAGTGCCTTTGTCCTAGGTGCCTCCTTGTCAATAGAAGAAGAAAGCAGTGTGTATAAAAGTCATGATCACCCAAAGTTATACTCAGTCAAAGCAATCAGTATAAAATTATAAATTTTTATTATACAAAAGCACACAAATCTGAACACACAAAGATTAAGACTAGAGTTGAGCGACTTTTGCTTTTTTAGGGTCGCGTTTCGTTTCGTGAAACCCGACTTTTCCAAAAGTCGGGTCGAGCAAGATCGTCCGATTATAGGGAAAAGTCGGGGTCGTCCCGAAACACGAAACCCAATGTAAGTCAATGGGGAATAAAAGTCGGCAGTGAGAGGAGGACAGGAAACACACCTACAGTGCCCATTTGAATGCCAAAAGCATCAATTCTTCTTACTTAAGCTTGTCAACCTTAATTAACTTCATAATACAAGTTACGCACTGAAAAATGGGGGTTATTTGGCTAAAGTTGTGGGGGGGGGAGGGCTGGCTGCAGGTTTTCATGTGCCCTGGGCGAAAGAGCGCCCCTTTAACACATACCACAACTCATCATGCTCCGATACGGCAGAGAAATAGCGGTATAGTACAATGAAAAATACCTCACTTTTTACATCTCATGACGAGGCCCATCTATTTCTCCATACAAAATCATTGGTCCCATATAATGTTTGAAACAGTATATGATGAGCTCCACATAATGCTACAGTATATGTTGGTCCCCATGGATGAAGCTCCACTGTCTTATGGGCCCAAATAATGCTCCAAACATAATGGGCCCCATTTCTACTGCTCTAGTGTATAATGGGCCCTGTAAATGCTGCTCCAGTGTCTGATGTCCACCTTTGGAATGTTCCAGTGTATGGTGGGCCCCATCTATCATTCTCCAGAGTATAGTGCTCCCCAAAAATTGCTGTCCCAACATAGAAAACAATCAAATAAGTCTCCTCGCCAGGGAATCCCTGTACTTGTCTGGACAGGTGCTGTAGCTTGCTTAACAGCTCGCCAGCCGTTCTCACGCCCAGTATGGATTGCACGTGATTGCACAAAGGTTAGAAAGGGTACCGTATCCCTGGCTAACATGTATGGATAGCGTACACATTCAAAATATATGTCTATACAGCATGAGGCAGGCTCAGACGGTGTTAGGCCCAGTATGGATTGCACGTCATTGCACAAAGGTTAGAAGGGGTACCGTATCCCCGGATAACATGTATGGATAGCGTACACATTCAAAATATATGTCTATACAGCATGAGGCAGGCTCAGACGGTGTTAGGCCCAGTATGGATTGCACGTCATTGCACAAAGGTTAGAAGGGGTACCGTATCCCCGGATAACATGTATGGATAGTGTACACATTCAAAATATATGTCTATACAGCATGAGGCAGGCTCAGACGGTGTTAGGCCCAGTATGGATTGCACGTCATTGCACAAAGGTTAGAAAGGGTACCGTATCCCCGGATAACATGTATGGATAGTGTACACATTCAAAATATATGTCTATACAGCATGAGGCAGGCTCAGACGGTGTTAGGCCCAGTATGGATTGCACGTTATTGCACAAAGGTTAGAAAGGGTACCGTATCCCTGGATAACATGTATGGATAGCGTACACATTCAAAATATATGTCTATACAGCATGAGGCAGGCTCAGACGGTGTTAGGCCCAGTATGGATTGCACGTCATTGCACAAAGGTTAGAAAGGGTACCGTATCCCCGGATAACATGTATGGATTGCGAATGCTGGGGCCCTGGCCAAGCAAGGGGGGCCCACTCGTGGGCGTCGGTACTGGCACTGGGCCCCTCATAGTACAGCGGTGTGTCTGAAGGTGGGTGTGCACCACCGCCGTCAGAGACACTTGATTGCACTATGAGGGACCCTGTGCCAGTGCCCGCGCCCAAGAGTCGGCCTACCCACCTGTCCAGGGCAACGGCACTCGCACGGTGTCGTGCGCTAGGTGGTGACCCCGGCCATGGGGGGGGAGGCAGCACAGTTAGGGAGTTTTAGAAAGTGGCATATGTTGATGTTGGACATTCAACTGATGCAAAAGGCGAAATAGGTGAAGTACCAGGAAGAGGTGGACCAAAGCAAGCCATTTTTCTGTCACCATATGTGTCATCAGGGGAAGGTGGGACAAAATCCTTGGAAACCCATGCGTGGTTCATTTTAATGAAGGTTAGATCATCCACATTTTGGGTTGACAGACGGGTCCTTTTTTCTGTCAGGATTGATCCAGCTGCACTGAAGACTCTTTCCGATAGCACACTTGCAGCTGGGCAAGCGAGCTCCTGTAAGGCATATTGGGCCAATTCAGGCCAGGTGTCCAGTTTAGCGGCCCAATAGTCAAAGGGGAATGACCTGTGTGGGAGAACATCGATATGGGAGGAAAAGTAGTTTGTAACCATAGTTGACAACTGCTGTCTCCTGTCACTTTCCATCGATGCAGTATTACCAGTTGTGTGAGCGGTATTTGAAAAATCAGTCCACAACATTGTCATGAAACCCCTGTCTCCAACGCCACTTCTGCTGTGTGCACCACGAACACCTCTGCCAAGCTGCCCCCGGCCCGTACGGCTCGTGTGAGAACCATCACCGCTGCTGTGTGCTGGGAATGCCTCAAGCAACCGATTTACCAGAGTTGCTTGTTTATTAGCCAATATTAGGTCAAGGTTCTCCTGTGGCATGATGTTTTGTAATTTGCCTTTATAGCGTGGATCCAGGATGCTGGCCAACCAGTAGTCGTCATCGTTCATCATTTTGGCAATGCGGGGGTCCCTTTTTAGGATCCGCAAGGCATAATCTGACATGTGGGCCAATGTTACCGGTGTCAATGATACACTGCGAGTGCTGGGTGGAGGAGCACTTTCTGGCAAATCCACATCCCTCCAGTCACGCACAAACCCTGTACCATACCTTGCCACGCCAACATTTTCACTTGCCCCAAGAGATGCATCCTCCTCCCCTAAGTAATCATCCCCATCATCCTCCTCCTCCTCTTCTTCCTCCACCTCGTCCAGGAGAGGTCCCTGAGCAGACAATGGCTGAATGTCATCAAGGATTCCCTCCTCCTCTTCCTCCTCATCAACATTGGCTGCAGACTCCTGCTCCTTAAGGTGCGTCAAAGTTTGCATGAGCAGACGCATAAGTGGGATGCTCATGCTTAGGATGGCGTCGTCTGCGCTTACCAGCCGTGTGCATTCCTCAAAACACTGAAGGACTTTACAAAGGTCTTTCAGCTTCGACCACTGCACGCCTGTCAACTCCATGTCTGCTCTCAAAGTGCCTGGCCGTGTATCCTCCCACAAATGCATTATGGCCTGCCTCTGCTTGCACAGCCGCTCCACCATGTGCAGGGTGGAGTTCCACCTTGTTGCAATGTCGATAATGAGGCGGTGGTTGGGAAGGTGGAGCAATCGCTGCAGCTTCTGCATACGAACGGAGTGTACAGGCGACCGGCGGATGTGCGCGCACAGTCTTCGCACCTTCTGGAGCAGGGCTGTTAACTCCAGATAATTTTTGAGGAAGCACTGCACCACCAGGTTCAAGGTGTGAGCCAAGCAAGGTATGTGGCTGAGTTTTGAAAGGGCTATGGCTGCCACAAAATTACGGCCGTTATCACTAACTACCTTGCCTGCCTCAAGATGTACACTGCCCAGCCATGACTCAGTTTGACGCTTCAAGTACTCGGCCAGCACCTCGGCGGTGTGTCTGTCGCCCAAACACATCATCTGCAACACAGCCTGCTGACGCTTTCCACTAGCTGCTCGATAGGGGGACACATCGTGTGCAACAGTGGCAGCTGCAGATGGAGTGCTCGTACGACTGCGCTCTGTGGACGAGCTGTCGCTTCTGGAGGAGGAGGAGGAGGAGGAGGGTCGAACGCCTACAGCCAACTGTTTCCTTTACCGTGGGCTAGGCAGCACTGTCCCACCACTGCTGTCCCCTGTGGACCCTGCATCCACCACATTAACCCAGTGCGCAGTGATGGACACGTAATGGCCCTGGCCATGCCGACTGGACCATGCATCAGTTGTGAGGTGCACTTTTCCGCTCACTGACTGCTTGAGTGCATGGACAATGCGGTCTTTCACATGATGGTGGAGGGCTGGGATGGCTTTGCGAGAGAAGAAGTGGCGACTGGGTAGGTCATAGCATGGTACTGCATAGGCCATGAGTTCGCGGAAAGCTGTGCTTTCCACCAACCGAAAGGGCATCATCTCAAACGAGATTAGTTTGGCAATGTGGGCGTTCAAACCCAGTGTACGCGGATGAGAGACTGAGTACTTTCTTGACCTACTCATAGTGTCTGGGAGGGTGAGCTGGACTTGAGAGCTGCATATGGTGGAAGTAGCGGTGGACAGGGCGGACTGAGAGAGGGTTGATGATGGTGATGGAGTCGGTGTTCTTTCTGATGGCCTAGAATCAGTCTTTCGTTGATATAACAGTGGGATTCCCTGACTGCTGTGGCCTTGCAACGACACCTCAACATTTGCTGCTGTGCTAACCGGTGGGCTTACAGTGGGGCAAACAATGTAGCGTTGCTGACTACCTTCGTTGTGATCAGTTGCACATGTGGCACTTGAGGTTTGGTGTTGTGTCCACGCTTGCAAGTGCATGCTGGTTAAATGTCTAAGCATGCAACTGGTATTCAAATTTTTCAGATTTTTCCCTCGGCTAAAGGTCTTTGCGCACTTCTTACAGATAACCTTGGCCTGATCATGAGGATTTTGTTCAAAAAAGTGCCACACTGCACTCTTCCTACTTTGGCAGACATTTTGCGGCCTAGCACGCTGTGATCTTTTGACCCTCTGGACAAGCTGTCCAGCAACTCTTTTGATGTTTGGAACCTGTCTTTGGAGTGCTCTGGGCCTGCCAGATAACAGCTGTTGCGATGTTGATGTCTGCTGTGGATGCTCCTCATCTAAGCTATTGGAAGCAGCACCCTCTTCCCCCAATGGATGCCAATCTGGGTCAACAACTGGGTCATCCATCACCTCCTCTTCTATGTCATGTGCACCTTTCTCTGTGTCACCGTGTATGGTGGTATAGTGTGCGGGAAGGGGCACCTGAGTCTCATCAGGGTCAAAATCTGGCTCTGTACACTGCGAGGACAATGTAGTGCTCTGAGTGAATGTACCAGCAGAATCATCCATCAGCGGCTGTGCATCAGTGCACTCCATGTCAGATTCATCTTGGCCTGGGTAATTCACCATTTGACTTGATAATCCAGGCATGGTATGTGAAAACAGCTCCATGGAGTAATCAGTAGTATGGCCTGCGTCATCCTTCAATCTTGGTTGGGGTGAAGGACACAAGGAAAGGTGTGGTTCATGAACATGAGCCTCCAATGACGACTCAGTGCTTTTACTTTTTACAACTGAAGAAGAGGAGGCGATAGAGCTGGAGGCTGAGTCAGCAATGTAAGACAAAACTTTTTCCTGATGCTCTGCCTTTAACAGCGGTTTGCCAACTCCTAGAAAACTAAGCGTTCGAGGCCTTATGTAGCCAGACGATGACGCAGGGTCAGCACCTCCTGCATTCGGTCCTATTTTGCTCTTGCCACTACCATCAGATCCACCACCAACACCATCATTACCAGCTGCCAACCCCCGCCCAATTCCACGGCCTCTTCCACCAGCCTTCCTCATTTTTGGTAGAAATGTAGACAAAATCCAACAAACTATATAGTAATGTAAAACAAGGTACAAGGTGTCTATAGGACAGGGGAGTTTTAGAATTTCTGCACACACTTGTGGACAGTGGACACTTGTGGATTGTGTGCGGCCCACTGATATCTGAGCGCTATGTGACACGCTCGATGGCACAGCTGCCTGTGACCAAAGTGACGAGAGGATAATGGAGATTTTGAATCTCTGCGTACACTTGTGGACAGTGGACACTTGTCTATTGTGTGCGGCCCACTGATATCTGAGCGCTATGTGACACGCTCGATGGCACAGCTGCCTGTGACCAAAGTGACGAGAGGATAATGGAGATTTTGAATCTCTGCGTACACTTGCGGACAGTGGACACTTGTGGATTGTGTGCGGCCCACTGATATCTGAGCGCTATGTGACACGCTCGATGGCACAGCTGCCTGTGACCAAAGTGACGAGAGGATAATGGAGATTTTGAATCTCTGCGTACACTTTTGGACACTGGACACTTGTGGATTGTGTGCGGCCCACTGATATCTGAGCGCTATGTGACACACTCGATGGCACAGCTGCCTGTGACCAAAGTGACGAGAGGATAATGGAGATTTTGAATCTCTGCGTACACTTTTGGACACTGGACACTTGTGGATTGTGTGCGGCCCACTGATATCTGAGCGCTATGTGACACGCTCGATGGCACAGCTGCCTGTGACCAAAGTGACGAGAGGATAATGGAGATTTTGAATCTCTGCGTACACTTGTTGACAGTGGACACTTGTGGATTGTGTGCGGCCCACTGATATCTGAGCGCTATGTGACACGCTCGATGGCACAGCTGCCTGTGACCAAAGTGACGAGAGGATAATGGAGATTTTGAATCTCTGCGTACACTTTTGGACACTGGACACTTGTGGATTGTGTGCGGCCCACTGATATCTGAGCGCTATGTGACACGCTCGATGGCACAGCTGCCTGTGACCAAAGTGACGAGAGGATAATGGAGATTTTGAATCTCTGCGTACACTTTTGGACACTGGACACTTGTGGATTGTGTGCGGCCCACTGATATCTGAGCGCTATGTGACACGCTCGATGGCACAGCTGCCTGTGACCAAAGTGACGAGAGGATAATGGAGATTTTGAATCTCTGCGTACACTTTTGGACACTGGACACTTGTGGATTGTGTGCGGCCCACTGATATCTGAGCGCTATGTGACACGCTCGATGGCACAGCTGCCTGTGACCAAAGTGACGAGAGGATAATGGAGATTTTGAATCTCTGCGTACACTTTTGGACACTGGACACTTGTGGATTGTGTGCGGCCCACTGATATCTGAGCGCTATGTGACACGCTCGATGGCACAGCTGCCTGTGACCAAAGTGACGAGAGGATAATGGAGATTTTGAATCTCTGCGTACACTTTTGGACAGTGGACACTTGTGGATTGTGTGCGGCCCACTGATATCTGAGCGCTATGTGACACGCTCGATGGCACAGCTGCCTGTGACCAAAGTGACGAGAGGATAATGGAGATTTTGAATCTCTGCGTACACTTGTGGACAGTGGACACTTGTGGATTGTGTGCGGCCCACTGATATCTGAGCGCTATGTGACACGCTCGATGGCACAGCTGCCTGTGACCAAAGTGACGAGAGGATAATGGAGATTTTGAATCTCTGCGTACACTTTTGGACACTGGACACTTGTGGATTGTGTGCGGCCCACTGATATCTGAGCGCTATGTGACACGCTCGATGGCACAGCTGCCTGTGACCAAAGTGACGAGAGGATAATGGAGATTTTGAATCTCTGCGTACACTTTTGGACACTGGACACTTGTGGATTGTGTGCGGCCCACTGATATCTGAGCGCTATGTGACACGCTCGATGGCACAGCTGCCTGTGACCAAAGTGACGAGAGGATAATGGAGATTTTGAATCTCTGCGTACACTTTTGGACACTGGACACTTGTGGATTGTGTGCGGCCCACTGATATCTGAGCGCTATGTGACACGCTCGATGGCACAGCTGCCTGTGACCAAAGTGACGAGAGGATAATGGAGATTTTGAATCTCTGCGTACACTTTTGGACACTGGACACTTGTGGATTGTGTGCGGCCCACTGATATCTGAGCGCTATGTGACACGCTCGATGGCACAGCTGCCTGTGACCAAAGTGATGAGAGGATAATGGAGATTTTGAATCTCTGCGTACACTTGTGGACAGTGGACACTTGTGGATTGTGTGCGGCCCACTGATATCTGAGCGCTATGTGACACGCTCGATGGCACAGCTGCCTGTGACCAAAGTGACGAGAGGATAATGGAGATTTTGAATCTCTGCGTACACTTTTGGACACTGGACACTTGTGGATTGTGTGCGGCCCACTGATATCTGAGCGCTATGTGACACGCTCGATGGCACAGCTGCCTGTGACCAAAGTGACGAGAGGATAATGGAGATTTTGAATCTCTGCGTACACTTGTGGACAGTGGACACTTGTGGATTGTGTGCGGCCCACTGATATCTGAGCGCTATGTGACACGCTCGATGGCACAGCTGCCTGTGACCAAAGTGACGAGAGGATAATGGAGGTTTTGAATCTCTGCGTACACTTTTGGACACTGGACACTTGTGGATTGTGTGCGGCCCACTGATATCTGAGCGCTATGTGACACGCTCGATGGCACAGCTGCCTGTGACCAAAGTGACGAGAGGATAATGGAGATTTTGAATCTCTGCGTACACTTTTGGACACTGGACACTTGTGGATTGTGTGCGGCCCACTGATATCTGAGCGCTATGTGACACGCTCGATGGCACAGCTGCCTGTGACCAAAGTGACGAGAGGATAATGGAGATTTTGAATCTCTGCGTACACTTGTGGACACTGGACACTTGTGGATTGTGTGCGGCCCACTGATATCTGAGCGCTATGTGACACGCTCGATGGCACAGCTGCCTGTGACCAAAGTGACGAGAGGATAAGGGAGATTGGATTGCTTTTAAAAAAGCAGTTTGCGGAGCAGTGGGTAAACAGCAATGCCAGCGTGTCAGGAAGCCTTAAAAGGCAGCCCAACAACCAACACCACTGATACACCACAATATAGCCTCCCCTTGCACTGCACACACAGTGACTTGTGTGTTGTGCAGGCCAAATCGCTAGCAGCAGAAGCAGTTTTTTTGTCTTCTTCCCTGCCTAACGCTCTCCCTACAGAATCAGCAGCAACCTCTCCCTATACTAAGATCGGCAGAAGTAAGATGGCGGTCGGCGTGCACGCCCTTTTATACCCCCTGTGACGCCCACCAAAGCAAGCCAATCACTTGCATGCCCTTCTGAAAGATGGTGGTGACCCGTACCTAGGTCATCACGTTGCCCACAGTGTCCGTGGATCCTGATTGGCTGAAAAAGAGCGCAAAACAAACTTTTGAAACGCGACTTTGGCGCGTAAGTCGCCGACCTCGTGGCCGACCTCATCCTAGGGTCGGGTTTCGTTTCATGAAACCCGACTTTGCCAAAAGTCGGCGACTTTTGAATTTTTTCGACCCGTTTCGCTCAACTCTAATTAAGACCAATTAAAAAAGGCCTAAAAAAGGCCAAAAATCGAACCACCCAGAGTCCATGTTAAGACCCTTATAAACACATATACACCAAGCTGGCAGTTATTAATGATCAAAAAGTTTTTTTCATATCACATGAATATAAGCAGGTAGGAAAACCCAGAAAATAATGTCACAATACATATACAGCCATCATTCATTTGGCAACCAATCTATAATAATAAATGCCCTAACCAGCTTCCGGTTGTAACAACTTCCGTCCATTTGTAACCGGTGACGTCACCACACACACACGCACGCACGTTAACCCTCAACACACCACACCGCCTCAACACACACTCCTCTCACCTTTCACCTCCACTCATGTCCACTCACTCTTTCACTCCACATACGTTCCTTTCTCTCACTCCGTTTCTCATACTCACACCGTCATCGTCGCTGACCCGACATCTTCCTCCGCCACCGCGATCCAGGATCCAGACGTTCTCCAGGCCGCCGACATGTTCTTGCGGGACGCCATCTTAGATTTCGTGAAGTCCCGCGATATTTAAGATGGCGTCGCCGCAACAACATGTCGCTGGCGTGGACAACATCGGGATCCAAAAAGATGGCGTCGGCGAAATCTCGCGAGATTACGCCGACGCCATTTTGGATCCCGATGTTGCCCATGCCAGCGACATGTTGTTGCGGCGACGCCATCTTGAATATCGCGGGACTTCACGAAATCTAAGATGGCGTCCCGCAAGAACATGTCGCTGGCGTGGGCGACATCGGGATCCAAAATGGCGTCTGCGTAATCTCGCGAGATTTCGCCGACGCCATCTTTTTGGATCCCGAAGTCGTCCACGCCAGCGACATGTTGTTGCGGCGACGCCATCTTAAATATCGCGGGATTTCACGAAATCCAAGATGGCGTCCCGCAAGAACATGTCGGCGGCCTGGAGAACGTCTGGATCCTGGATCGCGGCGGCGGAGGAAGATGTCGGGGCAGCGACGATGACGGTGTGAGTATGAGAAACGGAGTGAGAGAAAGGAACGTATGTGGAGTGAAAGAGTGAGTGGACATGAGTGGAGGTGAAAGGTGAGAGGAGTGTGTGTTGAGGCGGTGTGGTGTGTTGAGGGTTAACATGGCAAGAGGTGTTAACGACGTCCACCATCTTGCATTCGTGAAATTGCGTCATTTACCTCACGCCGACTTGCTGTGCGGACGCTTGGCATTGCCTGTACCACCATGACTACTGCTGCCTTGGTCCTATGCCTGTTTACTGCCGGTGTCTAATTACTGGACCAATTTGCCTGTACTGCCATAACTACTGCTGCCTTGCTCCTCTGCCGGTGTCTAATTACAGGGCTAATTTGCCTCTACCGCCATAACTACTGCTGACTTGCTCCTCTGCCGGTGTCTAATTACAGGGCCAATTTGCCTATACCGCCATAACTACTGCTGCCTTTGTCCTCTGCCTGTTTACTGCCGGTGTCTAATTACAAGGCCAATTTGCCTCTACCGCCATAACTACTGCTGCCTTGCTCCTCTGCCGGTGTCTAATTACAGGGCTAATTTGCCTCTACCACCATAACTACTGCTGCATTGCTACTCTGCCGGTGTCTAATTACAGGGCCAAATTGCCTCTATCGCCATAACTACTGCTGCCTTTGTCCTCTTCCTGTTTACTGCCGGTGTCTAATTACAAGGCCAATTTGCCTCTACCGCCATAACTACTGCTGCCTTGCTCCTCTGCCGGTGTCTAATTACAGGGCTAATTTGCCTCTACCGCCATAACTACTGCTGCCTTGCTCCTCTGCCGGTGTCTAATTACAGGGCCAATTTGCCTCTACCGCCATAACTACTGCTGCATTGCTCCTCTGCCGGTGTCTAATTACAGGGCTAATTTGCCTCTACTGCCATAACTACTGCTGCCTTGCTCCTCTGCCGGTGTCTAATTACAGGGCCAATTTGCCTCTACCGCCATAACTACTGCTGCCTTGCTCCTCTGCCGGTGTCTAATTTACAGGGCCAATTTGCCTCTACCGCCATAACTACTGCTGCCTTGCTCCTCTGCCGGTGTCTAATTACAGGGCCAATTTGCCTATACCGCCATAACTACTGCTGCATTGCTCCTCTGCTGGTGTCTAATTACAGGGCCAATTTGCCAATACCGCCATAACTACTGCTGCCTTGCTCCTCTGCCGGTGTCTAATTACAGGGCCAATTTGCCTCTACCGCCATAAGTACTGCTGCCTTGCTCCTCTGACTGTTCACTGCCTGTGTCTAATTACAGTGCCAATTTGCCTCTACCACCATAACTACTGCTGCCTTGCTCCTCTGCCGGTGTCTAATTACAGGGCCAATTTGCCTCTACCGCCATAACTACTGCTGCCTTGCTCCTCTGCCGGTGTCTAATTACAGGGCCAATTTGCCTCTACCGCCATAACTACTGCTGCCTTGCTCCTCTGCCGGTGTCTAACTACAGGGCCAATTTGCCACTACCACTTCACAACTACAGCTGGGCAATTACAGGGTCAATTAGTATCTGTTTACTCTACAATACTCCAGGACGCCTTCTTCACTGCCAGATAACTGCCAAATAGACTCCTTTACCTGTGCCAACATGAGTCATAACAAAAAGTATGCCAATGCCAGTGAAAGGAAAGCAGCTTTAGCACTACGACAAAAACAACGCCGTGCTAATGAGACTCCTGAGGAAAAACACCATCGCCTTGAGAAGATTAAGGCTTATAAATGCCGTCACCTCACACACGAATCCCCTAACTCTAAATCCATAAGATTGGCTGAAGAAGCCTCTGCACGCCATCACCGCCGGCAACAGACGGGCTCTTCCTCATCATTATTATTAGACTCACAACAGGATGCTTCCACATCAGCATGTGGAACAATTTTTCTGCTACACTTCATCCCATATGCCGTTCACTGACATAACTAATCAGCAATCTGTTTCTGCCCTATCAATACCACCATTCAATACCGATGCACAGTATGCCAATGCCAGTGAAAGGAAAGCAGCTTTAGCACTACGACAAAAACAACGCCGTGCTAATGAGACTCCTGAGGAAAAACAGCATCGACTTGACAAGATTAAGGCTTATAAACGCCGTCGTCTCACACACGAATCCCCTAACTCTAAATCTATTACATTGGCTGAAGAAGCCTCTACACGCCATCACCGCCAACAACAGACGGCTTCTTCCTCATCATCTATAATAATAAATGCCCTAAGCAGCTTCCGGTTGTAACAACTTCCGTCCAGTTGTAACCGGTGACGTCACCACACACACGCACATGTTAACCCTCAACACACCACACCGCCTCAACACACACTCCTCTCTCCTTTCACCTCCATTCACTCTTTCACTCCACATACGTTCCTTTCTCTCACTCCGTTTCTCATACTCACACCGTCATCGTCGCTGCCCCGACATCTTCCTCCGCCGCCGCGATCCTGGATCCAGACGTTCTCCAGGCCGCCGACATGTTCTTGCGGCGACGCCATCTTGGATTTCGTGAAATCCTGCGAGATTCAAGATGGCGTCGCCGCAAGAACATGTCGCTGGCGTGGACGACTCGGGATCCAAAAAGATGGCGTCGGCGAAATCTCGCGAGATTACGCTGACGCCATTTTGGATCCCAATGTCGTCCACGCCGGCGACATGTTCTTGCGGCGACGCCATTTTGGATCGGTGAAATCCCGCGATAGTCAAGATGGCGTCGCCGCAAGAACATGTCGCCGGCGAGGACGACGTCGGGATCCAAAATGGCGTCGGCGAAAACTCGCGAGATTTTGCCGACGCCATTTTGGATCCCGACGTCGTCCACGCCGGCGACATGTTCTTCCGGCGACGCTATCTTGACTATCGCGGGATTTCACGATACTCAAGATGGCGTCGCCGCAAGAACATGTCGCCGGCGTGGACAACGTCTGGATCCAGGATGGCGCCGGCGGAAGAAGATGTCGGGGATCGTGGAGCAGCGGCGATGACGGCGTGATTATGAGAGACGGAGTGAGAGAAGGGGTCATATGTGGAGTGAAAGAGTGAGTGGAGATGGTGAAAGGTGAGAGGAGTGTGTGTTGAGGAGTGTGTGTGTTGAGGGTTAACATGGCAAGAGGTGTGATGCTATCGCATCCTCCCGATGCGATAGCATCGGGCCATAATCTAGTATACATATAAATGTGTACGAACAGCAAAACGCCCAATAAATGAAGTAATGAGTAATCTGTTATCTCCCAATAATGTACAAGAAATACATGAGAGGCAAATGGGCAATCCTGGATTAGCAACCTAAGGTCTGCTGTAACCTATATTTAAATAAACAACCAGTGAGATCAAAATGTAACTTAATCTCCTAAAAAAATATATACTGGAAGGTATGTAATAATAAATGACCATATGCTGAAATATGGCAAACTGAAGTCAAAAAATGACCTGGGAGAAAAAAAGAAATATGTCAGAGAAACCTCTGGTTAGGCACAAAGAGTGAGGCTGAAAATCAGCAATCAAAAACATGATGATACTACCTCACAATGAAGGTGGTCAATGGGTTAAACCTGCAGCCAGCATATAGGTGTAATGTGGGGACAACCCCACGCGTATCGCCACTAGAAAGCGTGGCTTCCTCAGGGGAAAGTGGACTGATATCCAGATAGCACGCTTATAAATATAGGAAATAATAAAGCATGATTGCTTACACTTGTCAGCCGAGCACCAGAGAGAACGGCGTCCGGAAGTAGCAGCCGCGCATGTGCGGCTACATAACAACAAGACGCCGCCACGGGTGCCTCCATGGAGACGGCAGAGAACGGGCAAATAACCGCGCATGCGCGGTAACGAATGTAGTGGGGAAGAAATTGATCCATCGTGAAGCCAGAAGAAAGTGACCCATGCGCAGTAGATAAAACGTTATAAACATAACCATCACAGAAAACTGCGTAATGAATAAAGGCACAAGGTTATTATGTTTATTCTGTAAATCCAGCATAAATAATATTATTTAATGAAAAAATCTAAAAAATAATAAACCAAAATATATATATATGTCACTCTCAGTACAATCAGAGCAATAAAGAATAATAAATAATAAATAATATATAAATCTCAACAGGGCCCTATAGATCATAACCTACCTAACAGCACCAATGCCTTGAAAGGGACCTCTTCCTCCTTTTCCCCATCAAATATTTTAAGGAAAATATATAGCTACCAAAGAATAATAGAACTAAGGGCTATGGTTTTCAATTTTTATTTCTTATAGAAACCGGTGAATAGTAACTCCTCATTAAGCCCCTTAGGGGCTAAGCTATCCAGTTTAAAAATCCACCTCGATTTCCTTCTTAATAGCTCATCAGTGCACATTCCACCTCTAATTGTGCTTTCAACCTTCTCAACAACGATAACCCGTAAATGTCCAGGGATACCATTATGAAAGGTAAGAAAATGATTAGCCACAGATGTAATGGGTTTACCCGAAGCTTTATCCTTTTTCGCACAAGTTATACTGGAGACATGATGCTGTATGCGTCGGCGCAGTTCCTGGCCCGTTTGCCCTACGTAAACCTTTGGACAACTACAAACAAGAATATAAACAACATTTTTTGTGCGACAGCATAACAGTATGTTTTAATCAAGTTAGCCGAAGCTGAGAGAACAATATTGTCACTAGCCACCATATAAGGACACACAGTACAACCTCCACAGGGATAAGTACCAGTGAGTCTGAAGCCCCTTCCCAAAGGCTGGGTTGGGCGCCTGAAATGACTTGAGCATAGAATGTCCTTGAAATTCCTTGCACGTTTGGCAATGAGTCTAGGTCGTTCACCTACAAAAGGCAACACCCTAGGCTCACTCAATAGGATATTCCAATTCCTGGACAGAATATCCTGCACTTCTGTCCAGTGATTATTGTACGGTGTAATAATGTTCGTAGTGGAAAATTCCTTCTTGGGTCTTGACTGTAGCAATTCACTACGTTCCTTCTTCTCTATGTCATGGTCACGCGTGTCAGGACGCAGATGTTTCCGCAAGGCGAACCCATGTGACACACGTGACCCGGGATACACCGCCTCCAGTGGGGCGCATTTAAATAATAAAACGTGCAGGTGGATACGCCGCCTCCACCCGGCGAATTTAGGTATTACACGTTATACATAAAATCTGGAAACACCGCCTCCAGTACGGCGAATTTAAATAATAAAGGGGGAACCTGGGAAACTATAACAATGGTGGGCCCTGCGATAGGGAATGGGGGACATGGAGAACTCCTAAACTCCCCTGAGCAAGTGTCCCTGCACTCCTCACATTCCCTAAACAGGCTCCGCACCTGTCGCCGCACGCGTACCTTAACGCCCTTGCTCACCCTGACCCTAAACCCTCACTAGGGAATGGGTCAGTGCGGAGACTAATCCCACCACTGCACTAAACACACATGAGGAAAGAGACAATACAGGGGAAACACCACTTAGCTTTGCTCTGTTGCGTGCGCTCCTAGCAACAGAGCCCACCACCTGAGTGCATCTTCTTCTCCACCCGGATCCATCACCATAACAGGATCCTTCACCTTAGTGCAGCCTCAGAGCAGAGTCCACCACCAGTTGCAGCTGCTTAGAACCAGAGTCCCAAGGATGAGTTCAGCTTCTGACCCGAAGTCGAGCATGCTTGAGTCCAGTTCAGCAGTCAAGTCCCACATGGTGAGTGCCACTCTCCATAGTCGCCACTCCACCAGCCCATGCAGACACTTCCCGCTGACACCATCACTGCGACTCCACCACGCCATGCCAGCCCTTCGTCCAGACACCATAGCAGAAACACATCCCCCGTGGCTAAGCTGCGCAGGACTCCTCACCAGCTCCATCAGTCCTCCAGGCTCTCTAAAAACAGAGTGAACACACTCTCACAATATCACAGGCCGTGAGTGAACACCCTGAGCACACCTTTATAGGGTGTCACACCTGATCCATAATTAAGTGAACATTAACCTAAACCTAAGGTGCGATACCATTCCCAACCACCGGGCAACTTAGAATGAACGACACCACGTGATAATTCTAATGGCCACTGGGGGCAATCACGACACACTTTGGAACCAAAGGAAAAAAAGTTCACTTAATGCATTTAATACCGCCAGATCCAACACTGGATCATGACAGTACCCCCTCCTTAATGAGGGGCCTCTGGACCCTCAAGACCACCCCTCATTAGGGAAACACCCACAGCGGGGACGCCCAGACCCTGAGTTCACCCCACCATTACCTGACACTTCAGGTTTATGACAAACGCACCGCTGGTATTGGCAATAAAGTTCATTTTGGAGGCACCACTCATCTCCACAGCGCCGACCTGGGGAACAAATTTATGTATGTGTATGTTTGTTTGTTATGAGCTGATCAGGCTCCACAACACACTTCCACAAGATGTTTTTTGGTGGCACACATACACGCTCGTTCACATACAGGTCCGGACCTGAACGTTTATTGCACACATACATTTGTCATAACTTGGTGAACTCACTCTGGACTTTACAACAGAGGCGTCCCCCTGTGTCACCACACTCACACCCCCACTATTCACCAAGGGACACCACCCTCCAACCCTTTCACCATGAGGACTGCGCCTCCTAGGGTTGGTTACTGGCGAGGGTAGAGATTTGTCCCTACTCCCCCGCAGCACACCTGCTGCACACACCAGGAGGAGAAGGGGACCGGGAAATGGAGGAAATATACTCTCGCTGGTCGCCTCCACACGACCAGGAGGGCGGCTTCTTCGATGGTATGAAGTTTTGGCGTAAAACCCCGTGGACTATCACACCAGTCAGCTCACCACAGGGGCGTACCCCTTCACCTCGGGGAATACCAGGCAGCTCCGTGGGGGCACCATTCCTCCCACCTGCCTGGGTGCGCCTGCCTGCATGAACCAGTCCTGCTCCCCAGCAGCGACTCTAGGGGGTTTTAGTACCATAGCCGCAGGAATATGTAGGAAAATATATATATACTCGCTGGTCGCCTCCACACGACCAGGAGGGGCGGCATCGAAGATTTGGCATGAGCCCCGCGGACTATTCACCAATCTGCTCACTACAGGGACATACCCCTTCACCTCGGGGAATACCAGGCAGCTCCGTGGGGCACCATTCCTCCCACCTGCCTGGGTGCGTCCCCTGTAAGAGCAAGTCCCGCTCCCCAGCAGCGACTACACACCTAGTCTGCTCACCACAGGGATGTACCCCTTCACCTCGGGGAATACCAGGCAGCTCCGTGGGGCACCATTCCTCCCACCTGCCTGGGTACCTCCCCGTGCATGAGCAAGTCCCGCTCCCCAGCAGCGACTCTAAGGGCTTTTGCCAGACCGCAGCCGCCATTTTAATTTCCTGGTTACCTGAGCAGAGGCCCCAGACCGTGATAACTGCTGCTGCAGCGGCTCCAAACACCTTGCCGCTCCCCACTCACATCAGTGAGGCCTGGCAGCAATTACTCAGCGGTCTCCACATGGCCAAAACTCACCAGAAAACAAAACAAAACTGTGTGGCCTGTGATAATGTCATGGTCACGCGTGTCAGGACGCAGATGTTTCCGCAAGGCGAACCCATGTGACACACGTGACCCTGGATACACCGCCTCCAGTGGGGCGCATTTAAATAATAAAACGTGCAGGTGGATACGCCGCCTCCACCTGGCGAATTTAGGTATTACACGTTATACATAAAATCTGGAAACACCGCCTCCAGTACGGCGAATTTAAATAATAAAGGGGGAACCTGGGAAACTATAACAATGGTGGGCCCTGCGATAGGGAATGGGGGACGTGGAGACCTCCTAAACTCCCCTGAGCAAGTGTCCCTGCACTCCTCACATTCCCTAAACAGGCTCCGCACCTGTCGCCGCACGCGTACCTTAACGCCCTTGCTCACCCTGACCCTAAACCCTCACTAGGGAATGGGTCGGTGCGGAGACTTATCCCACCACTGCACTAAACACACATGAGGAAAGAGACAATACAGGGGAAACACCACTTAGCTTTGCTCTGTTGCGTGCTCTCCTAGCAACAGAGCCCACCACCTGAGTGCATCTTCTCCTCCACCCGGATCCATCACCATAACAGGATCCTTCACCTTAGTGCAGCCTCAGAGCAGAGTCCACCACCAGTTGCAGCTGCTTAGAACCAGAGTCCCAAGGATGAGTTCAGCTTCTGACCCGAAGTCGAGCATGCTTGAGTCCAGTTCAGCAGCCAAGTCCCACATGGTGAGTGCCACTCTCCATAGTCGCCACTCCACCAGCCCATGCAGACACTTCCCGCTGACACCATCACTGCGACTCCACCACGCCATGCCAGCCCTTCGTCCAGACACCATAGCAGAAACACATCCCCCCTGGCTAAGCTGCGCAGGACTCCTCACCAGCTCCATCAGTCCTCCAGGCTCTCTAAAAACAGAGTGAACACACTCTCACAATATCACAGGCCGTGAGTGAACACCTTGAGCACACCTTTATAGGGTGTCACACCTGATCCATAATTAAGTGAACATTAACCTAAACCTAAGGTGCGATACCATTCCCCACCACCGGGCAACTTAGAATGAACGACACCACGTGATAATTCTAATGGCCACCGGGGGCAATCACGACACACTTTGGAACCAAAGGAAAAAAAGTTCACTTAATGCATTTAATACCGCCAGATCCAACACTGGATCATGACACTCTATAGCCTGAAATGCTTGTGAGATAACATGCTTGGGATAACCCCTCTCTTTAAAGCGCGATGTCAGAGATCTCGCCTCCATGCGGAAAGACTCAGGTTCACTGCAGTTTCGTTTAATACAATGAAATTGTCCTCGTGGTATCCCATTACGGACATAAGGTGGATGAAAACTTCCGTAATGAAGTAAGCTATTAGAGGCAGTTGTTTTTCGAAAAAGTGATGTACAGACATTACCCTCCTTCTTCGTAATCCGTAAGTCCAAGAAGTCAACGGTCTCCATCGAAATACTAGAGGTAAGAGAAATATTCCATATATTATGATTTAAATTCTCAATGAATGTCTCACAGTCTACACGGGATCCAGACCAGAAAAAAAGCACATCATCGATGTAACGATACCATTGTATAACATGCTTCTGAAATGAAGCCAAAGAACGTACATACGTCTCCTCCCACCAACCTAAAAATAGGTTGGCGTAAGATGGGGCACACCTGGCACCCATTGCAGTGCCAGAGATTTGTTTATAAAAGGTACGATCAAAAACAAAATAATGATTCTCTAGCACAAATTTCAGAAGATCAAGAACGAAAGAGTCATGTTGTCGGTCACCTGTAGTTTTTGAGTCCAGAAAGAAAGACACAGCCTGTAGGCCCAATGAGTGCTCAATACTAGTGTAGAGAGATTCTACGCCCATGGTTACCATTAAGGTGTCTTCCTGGATTATAAAATCATCCAATTGGTTAACCAAATAAGATGAATCCCTGACGTAAGAGCCTAGGGAAAAAACAAAAGGCTGTAAGTAGAAATCCAAATACATACAGGGACGTTCAAAAAGACTCCCAATGCCCGAGACAATGGGCCGTCCTGGTGGCTCCTCCATGGACTTGTGGACCTTAGGGAGCATATAGAAGGTGGGCACAACTGGATACTTTGTGACCAAAAAATCACGCTCCTTTTTATTTATGATGCCCAAACTAAATGCTCGTTTAAACAATCTGTCAATTTTAGATTTAAAAATCTCCATTGGATCAGTGGGTAAAATCCTATAACAAGACACATTACGTAGTTGTCTCTGTGCTTCCTTGATATACATATTCACTGGCCAGAGGACAACATTTCCCCCCTTGTCTGCCTCCTTGATGACAATGGACTTATTATCACGCAGGTTCCTCAAAATTATTTTATCCACCTTACTCAAATTATCCCCCTTGTGAACATCAACCATTAAGCCCTGAATATCCCGACAAGTAGTTTTATAAAACATCTCAACAGCAGGAAAGAGAGACAAAGAAGGTGTTGCCTGTGATGGTGTCCTCTGTGTGAACGCGCTCCTCTTACCTGATCCTTGATCATTTTCAGTAAGCAAATCAAGAAGATCTCGAAAAACTTGTCTATCCTCTTGTGGCAGGGTATCAATGACTGAAGGCTGATGGCACAGCAATTTAAAGGTAACCTGTCTGCAAAAAAGGTATACATCTTTAATAAGTTCAAACTTGTCCAACACTTTCATGGGAGAAAACGATAGTCCCCTGGACAAAAGCTGAGACTCCTGTTCTGATAATGGATATGATGAAAGATTTATGATCTGTAAATTACCTGATGGAGGAGTAGTTAATAACGTCTCCGATTCTGCCTGGTTTCCCTCTTGTAAGTTGGCGACCAGATTTTGTAACGGCGATGACGTTTCCTTGAGTTTGATGGACTTGTGCCGCCGCTTGCCCCTCCTGGTGGGTTTTCTTGGTCGGTGTCCGAAGACAAAAAATCACTAGAAGGTGTATCTTGGGATGATGAGCCCGGGTCCATTGATTTTGATGGTGCACTGGTGATCTTTGTCAATCTACGATTACCAGTATGTGTCCACCTATATGCCCTCTTTTCTTCATAATCCATTTTATCCCTGATAAATTTAGATTTTTTTCTCCGTATAATTTCCTTTTCAAATTTGTCCAAATTCTCCTTTAATCTATTCTGGAAAGGGATCAATACTGACTCCCTATCAAAGGTTTTTAGCCTATCTTCAAGAATTTTAATTTTATCTTTGAGTTGAGCCAAATGTGCCTTATCATGTTCAATAAGCATGTTGATAATAATTGTGGAGCATTTAGAAAGACCCATTTCCCACGTCTGCTTAAATTCAGGGTCAACCTCCCATGCAGGAAATATTTGAACCCTTAATCCTCTTGGCCCTAGGCCCAACTTTAAATATTCCTCTAGGCTCTTTATATTCCACCATGTTTTAACCACTGCCCTCTGAAGATGAGTAACATCAGAAGACAGTTTTTGAAAAGAGTTGTCAACTGGTTCCTTACTTGCATGTGAGCCAAAAATACCGGAAATTTGATTAAGCCAAGCCGCCTCCCTGGCCTCAATATCCATAATAAATAACAAATAGATGTACTGTGTGCCAACACTCAAGAAAAAGAGAAAAAAATTCCTCCAAAACAAACTGGTTATAGAAAAAGTTTGAGGGCACCCCAGGATATTCAAAGGGGATCTATGACAACACACAATATGAAATGTCAATAGAAGAAGAAAGCAGTGTGTATAAAAGTCATGATTAGTGTTGAGCATTCCGATACCGCAAGTATCGGGTATCGGCCGATACTTGCTGTATCGGAATTCCGATACCGACTTCCGATATTTTTTCAATATCGGAATTCGGCATCGGAATCGGAAGTTCAGTTGATTGACGGCCTGACGTCATCATGATGCGCGGTGTGTGCGCATCATGATGCGCCGTCATTTCGGGCCTTCCGGGGGTCTCTGCCGGCCTGCCGGGGGGCTGTGCCGGCCTGCCGGGGGGCTGTGTGGACTGCCCGGGGTCTCTGCCGGCCTGCCGGGGGGCTGTGCCGGCCTGCCGGTGGTCTGTGCACCCTGTGGGGGTCTGTACCGGCCTGCCGGGGGGCTGTGCCGGCCTGCCGGGGGGCTGTGCTGATGTCCGGGGGTCTGTGCAAGCATCGTCCGATGGGACTACAAGTCCCATCGGGCGATGCCTGCTACCATGACAGTGATTGACACATTAGCCAATGATGGGACAGTAGTAGTCCCATCATCCGGCTAATGTGTTAAATGTTAAAAAAAAAAAAAAAAAAAAAAAATACTACATACATACTACATGCTACATACATACTACATATATACTACATACATACTACATACATACTACATATATACTACATACATACTACATACATGCTACATACATACTACATGCATGCTACATACATACTACATGCTACATACATACTACATGCATGCTACATACATACTACATACATGCTACATACATACTACATGCATGCTACATACATACTACATGCTACATACATACTACATGCTACATACATACTACATGCATGCTACATACATACTACATATATACTACATACATACTACATACATGCTACATACATACTGCATGCTACATACATACTACATACATACTACATGCATGCTACATACATACTACATGCTACATACATACCACATACATACTACATGCATGCTACATATATACTACATACATACTACATACATACTACATGCATGCTACATACATACTACATGCTACATACATACCACATACATACTACATGCATGCTACATACATACTACATGCTACATACATACCACATACATACTACATACATGCTACATATATACTACATGCATGCTACATACATACTACATATATACTACATGCATGCTACATACATACTACATACATACCACATATATACTACATACATACAATACATACATAGACATACAGTACATATAACATAGAGTAACATACTTACCAATACTTGTCACATTGTTCCCCGAAGCCATTGTCTTTCCGGAATAAATATTAACATAACAAACCACAAAAATACTCACCCACGATCCGAAGCAGTCCACGAGTGTGTCCCACGACGATCTTGGGTAGAGAACGGCAGCATCAGATGATGCTGCCGTTCTCTACGGGCTGCAGGAATCCAATGACGGAAGGTAGGTATCCTTCCGCACTGTATTCCTCCGCCACTTAAAAAAAAAAAAGTCCCTAGTCTCACTTTATGCCATTGCTGCGTGGGAATTTCATTTATTGGGCTTTTTGCTGTTCGTACACATTTATATGTATATTGGTTGCCAAATGAATGATGGTTGTATATGTATTGTGACATTATTTTCTGGGTTTTCCTACCTGCTTATATTCATGTGATATGAAAAAAACTTTTTAATCATTAATAACTGCCAGCTTGGTGTATATGTGTTTATAAGGGTCTTAACATGGACTCTGGGTGGTTCGATTTTTGGCCTTTTTTAGGCCTTTTTTAATTGGTCTTAATCTTTGTGTGTTCAGATTTGTGTGCTTTTGTATAATAAAAATTTATAATTTTATACTGATTGCTTTGACTGAGTATAACTTTGGGTGATCATGACTAGAGTTGAGCGATACCGTCCGATACTTCAAAGTATCGTATCGGATGGTATCGGCCGATCTTTAAAAAAAGTATCGGTATCGCCGATTCCGATACCGGAAGTCCCATTCAAGTCTATGGGACTTCCGGTATCGGAATAAGAAAAACCCTTTCCTGCCCTTGTACAGCCTCTCTGGGGTCTGTACGGGCCTTTCGGGGGGCTGTGCCGGCCTGCCAGGGGGTCTGTGCAGGCTCCGGTGGTCTGTGCCGGCCTGCCGGTGGTCTGTGCAGGCTCCGGGGGGTTGTGCCGGCCTGCCGGGGGGCTGTGCCGGCCTGCCGGGGGGCTGTGCAGGCTCCGGGGGGCTGTGCCGGCCTGCCGGGGGGCTGTGCCGGCCTGCCGGTGGTCTGTGCAGGCTCCGGGGGTCTGTGCAGGCTCCGGGGGTCTGTGCAGGCATCGTCCGATGGGACTACAAGTCCCATCGGGCGATGCCTGCTACCATGACAGTGATTGACACATTAGCCAATGATGGGACAGTAGTAGTCCCATCATCCGGCTAATGTGTTAAATGTAAAAAAAAAAAAAAAAAAAAAAAAAATTACATGCTACATACATACAACATGCATACTACATACATGCTACATTCATACTACATGCAACATACATACTACATATATACTACATGCATGCTACATACATACTACATATATACTACATACATACTACATGCATGCTACATGCATCATACATAACACATATATACTACATGCATGCTACATACATACTACATGCTACATACTACATATATACTACATGCATGCTACATACTACATGCTACATACATACTACATATATACTACATGCATGCTACATACATACTGCATGCTACATGCATGCTACACACATACTACATACATACTACATGCTACATACATACTACATACATACTACATACATACTACATGCATGCTACATACATACTACATACATACTACATACATAACACATATATACTACATGCATGCTACATACATACTACATGCTACATACATACCATATACATACTACATGCATGCTACATACATACTACATGCATGCTACATATATACTACATGCTACATACATACTACATATATACTACATGCATGCTACATACATACTACATGCTACATACATACCACATACATACTACATACATGCTACATACATACTACATATATAAATTCCTCCAAAACAAACTGGTTATAGAAAAAGTTTGAGGGCACCCCAGGATATTCAAAGGGGATCTATGACAACACACAATATGAAATGTCAATAGAAGAAGAAAGCAGTGTGTATAAAAGTCATGATTAGTGTTGAGCATTCCGATACCGCAAGTATCGGGTATCGGCCGATACTTGCTGTATCGGAATTCCGATACCGACTTCCGATATTTTTTCAATATCGGAATTCGGCATCGGAATCGGAAGTTCAGTTGATTGACGGCCTGACGTCATCATGATGCGCGGTGTGTGCGCATCATGATGCGCCGTCATTTCGGGCCTTCCGGGGGTCTCTGCCGGCCTGCCGGGGGGCTGTGCCGGCCTGCCGGGGGGCTGTGTGGACTGCCCGGGGTCTCTGCCGGCCTGCCGGGGGGCTGTGCCGGCCTGCCGGTGGTCTGTGCACCCTGTGGGGGTCTGTACCGGCCTGCCGGGGGGCTGTGCCGGCCTGCCGGGGGGCTGTGCTGATGTCGGGGGGTCTGTGCAAGCATCGTCCGATGGGACTACAAGTCCCATCGGGCGATGCCTGCTACCATGACAGTGATTGACACATTAGCCAATGATGGGACAGTAGTAGTCCCATCATCCGGCTAATGTGTTAAATGTTAAAAAAAAAAAAAAAATACTACATACATACTACATGCTACATACATACTACATATATACTACATACATACTACATACATACTACATATATACTACATACATACTACATACATGCTACATACATACTACATGCATGCTACATACATACTACATGCTACATACATACTACATGCATGCTACATACATACTACATACATGCTACATACATACTACATGCATGCTACATACATACTACATGCTACATACATACTACATGCTACATACATACTACATGCATGCTACATACATACTACATATATACTACATACATACTACATACATGCTACATACATACTGCATGCTACATACATACTACATACATACTACATGCATGCTACATACATACTACATGCTACATACATACCACATACATACTACATGCATGCTACATACATACTACATACATACTACATACATACTACATGCATGCTACATACATACTACATGCTACATACATACCACATACATACTACATGCATGCTACATACATACTACATGCTACATACATACCACATACATACTACATACATGCTACATATATACTACATGCATGCTACATACATACTACATATATACTACATGCATGCTACATACATACTACATACATACCACATATATACTACATACATACAATACATACATAGACATACAGTACATATAACATAGAGTAACATACTTACCAATACTTGTCACATTGTTCCCCGAAGCCATTGTCTTTCCGGAATAAATATTAACATAACAAACCACAAAAATACTCACCCACGATCCGAAGCAGTCCACGAGTGTGTCCCACGACGATCTTGGGTAGAGAACGGCAGCATCAGATGATGCTGCCGTTCTCTACGGGCTGCAGGAATCCAATGACGGAAGGTAGGTATCCTTCCGCACTGTATTCCTCCGCCACTTAAAAAAAAAAAAGTCCCTAGTCTCACTTTATGCCATTGCTGCGTGGGAATTTCCCACACAGCAATGGCATAAAGTGAGACTAGGGACTTTTTTTTTTTAAGTGGCGGAAGGATACCTACCTTCCGTCATTGGATTCCTGCAGCCAGTAGAGAACGGCAGCAACAGCTGATGCTGCAGTTCTCTACCCAAGATCGTCGTGGGACACACTCGTGGACTGCTTCGGATCGTGGGTGAGTATTTTTGTGGTTTGTTATGTTAATATTTATTCCGGAAAGACAATGGCTTCGGGGAACAATGTGACAAGTATTGGTAAGTATGTTACTCTATGTTATATGTACTGTATGTCTATGTATGTATTGTATGAATGTATTGTATGTATGTAGTATATATGTGGTATGTATGTAGCATGCATGTAGTATATATGTAGTATGTATGTAGCATGCATGTAGTATATATGTAGTATGTATGTAGCATGTATGTAGTATGTATGTGGTATGTATGTAGCATGTAGTATGTATGTAGCATGCATGTAGTATATATGTAGTATGTATGTAGCATGTAGTATATATGTAGCATGCATGTAGTATGTATGTAGCATGCATGTAGTATGTATATGGTATGTATGTAGCATGTAGTATGTATGTAGCATGCATGTAGTATATATGTGTTATGTATGTAGTATGTATGTAGTATGTATGTAGCATGCATGTAGTATGTATGTAGTATGTATGTAGTATGTATGTAGCATGTAGTATGTATGTAGTATGTATGTAGCATGCATGTAGCATGCAGTATGTATGTAGCATGCATGTAGTATATATGTAGTATGTATGTAGCATGTAGTATGTAGCATGCATGTAGTATATATGTAGTATGTAGCATGTAGTATGTATGTAGCATGCATGTAGTATATATGTGTTATGTATGATGCATGTAGCATGCATGTAGTATGTATGTAGTATATATGTAGTATGTATGTAGCATGCATGTAGTATATATGTAGTATGTATGTTGCATGTAGTATGAATGTAGCATGTATGTAGTATGCATGTTGTATGTATGTAGCATGTAATTTTTTTTTTTTTTTTTTTTTACATTTAACACATTAGCCGGATGATGGGACTACTACTGTCCCATCATTGGCTAATGTGTCAATCACTGTCATGGTAGCAGGCATCGCCCGATGGGACTTGTAGTCCCATCGGACGATGCCTGCACAGACCCCCGGAGCCTGCACAGACCCCCGGAGCCTGCACAGACCACCGGCAGGCCGGCACAGCCCCCCGGCAGGCCGGCACAGCCCCCCGGAGCCTGCACAGCCCCCCGGCAGGCCGGCACAGCCCCCCGGCAGGCCGGCACAGCCCCCCGGAGCCTGCACAGACCACCGGCAGGCCGGCACAGACCACCGGAGCCTGCACAGACCCCCTGGCAGGCCGGCACAGCCCCCCGAAAGGCCCGTACAGACCCCAGAGAGGCTGTACAAGGGCAGGAAAGGGTTTTTCTTATTCCGATACCGGAAGTCCCATAGACTTGAATGGGACTTCCGGTATCGGAATCGGCGATACCGATACTTTTTTTAAAGATCGGCCGATACCATCCGATACGATACTTTGAAGTATCGGACGGTATCGCTCAACTCTAGTCATGATCACCCAAAGTTATACTCAGTCAAAGCAATCAGTATAAAATTATAAATTTTTATTATACAAAAGCACACAAATCTGAACACACAAAGATTAAGACCAATTAAAAAAGGCCTAAAAAAGGCCAAAAATCGAACCACCCAGAGTCCATGTTAAGACCCTTATAAACACATATACACCAAGCTGGCAGTTATTAATGATCAAAAAGTTTTTTTCATATCACATGAATATAAGCAGGTAGGAAAACCCAGAAAATAATGTCACAATACATATACAACCATCATTCATTTGGCAACCAATATACATATAAATGTGTACGAACAGCAAAAAGCCCAATAAATGAAGTAATGAGTAATCTGTTATCTCCCAATAATGTAGAAGAAATACATGAGAGGCAAATGGGCAATCCTGGATTAGCAAACTAAGGTCTGCTGTAACCTATATTTAAATAAACAACCAGTGAGATCAAAATGTAACTTAATCTCCTAAAAAAATATATACTGGAAGGTATGTAATAATAATATATGACCATATGCTGAAATATGGCAAACTGAAGTCAAAAAATGACCTGGGAGAAAAAAAGAAATATGTCAGAGAAACCTCTGGTTAGGCACAAAGAGTGAGGCTGAAAATCAGCAATCAAAAACATGATGATACTACCTCACAATGAAGGTGGTCAATGGGTTAAACCTGCAGCCAGCATATAGGTGTAATGTGGGGACAACCCCACGCGTATCGCCACTAGATGCCTCATTGTCGGTATCCGAGTTCCACCAACGTCTGCTGGTCCTTGGTAGTGCTTTGGAGCACAGGTACCTCCTGCTTAGTAACCGTGTTCCAGCACCGTCAGCTGGTCCACGTTGTGCCATTGGCTCTTGTTCATTCTGCTGCCACTCCGGGTTCCAGTACCATCAGCTGGTTCTCGCCAGTTCCTCAGCCTTCTTGTAACTTCTGCTACTTTTCAAAGTTCAAGCTTGTGGAAATGGTTTTTGATTCTCACTCTGGATCTCCCTGACAATGACCCTGAAGACGACGACCCTGAAGACCACACAGAAGAATACCTAAAAGATGACCCTGAAGAAGATGACCAAGAGGACAAAGAACAGGAAGACAACCACCAAGATGCAGAACAACAAGAGACAGAAGACCAAGAAGCATAAAAACCAAAAGCAGAAGAACATTAAGCATAAGACTAAAAATCTGAGCAAATGAGATTATCAAATTTATAAGCAGAAGAAGACTAAGCAGTGTGTGGGGGTGAGTCCGTTCCTCCTCGTGGTGCCCCTGGAGAAGGCCTGCTGCTGCAGGCCAAACTGAACGCGGACAAATCCTGTTGTAAATCTTTTGTGACAGGCTGAACGGACGGTGTAATCTTCAAACTTTTAAAGATTACAACTACAGGAATGCCTGACACAAATAAGAATATGATGAAGAAGAAGAATAGGAAGAAGATGAAGAAGTAGAATATGAAGAAGAAGAAGAAGGATAGGAAGAAGAAGAAGAAGAAGAAGAAGAAGAAGAATAGGAAGAAGAAGAAGAAGAAGAAGATACTGCTGCTGCTGCTGCTGAAGATGATGAAGGAGAAAGTGTGGGAGAAGTAAAAAAGAAGGTGAAGAGCATGGAAGTAGTGAAACATACATATCTGACAAAAAATCAACGACTTTAACATAGTCAATATCTTTGTAACTACGAACGTCTTTTAAAAAAAAAAAATTCCTGCTATTCCATTTCATTGGGCTAAACCTCTATGGCTTTAATGTCTTCTACACCTCCCACAATACATTCTACATTATTATTAGTTGTTTTTCTCCATGTAGAATTAACCAACAGGGAAAGAAAGGGTTTTTTATAATTCCGATATTTCTGTTCCATTGACTTGAATGGGACTTCCGGGATCGGAATCGGCGATACCCGATACTTTTGTTTAGATCAGCCGATCCATTCCGATGCGATATTTTTCAGTATCGGGTGGTATCGCTCAACACTACTCAACACTACTCATAACCCTACCTCTGACTATTTGGTTGAACTTAAAAACATTCTAGATGAAGGTTTACTTATGAGGGCCATTGACAAAACTGAATTTGATTTCTTAATGCCAAAAGATGCAACAGTGGCTACCTTTTACTGCCTACCGAAATTACACAAGAGTCTTTCCCCTTCAAAGGGAAGACCAATTGTGTCTGGTATGGGCAGTGTGAGCCACAACATTGGTATTTATTTGGATCGTGTCTTGAAACCTTTTGTTGCCTCTCTACAATTCTTTGTACAGGATACCCCTGATCTCCTTCGGAGAATAGAGGGATTATGTGTTGATCCTGAGGTTAACCTCTGAAGTATTGATGTTGAGGCTCTTTACACCTCTATACCTCATGACAAGGGGTTGGAAGCAGTGTTATATTTTTTGAACACCAGAGGATGTCAATATCGGACCCACAATGAATTTGTCATCAAATTAGTTTGGTTCTGTCTTACTAAGAACTTTTTTTTGTTTGACAACAAGATCTACCACCAGCTCAGGGGCACTATCATGGGGAGTCCATGTGCCCCGGCGTATGCTAATTTGTTCCTGGGCTGGTGGGAAGAGACCCAGGTTTTCAGGAGTGGTCTGGATGTCATGAGACGTATTGAATAGTGGGTCCGTTATATTGACGATGTCCTGATACTGTGGAAGGGTTCTATGGACAGTTTTTCTGAATTTGTTGACACATTGAACCACAATGATTGTGGTCTATTTTTTACCTTTGTGATTGACCCATCTTCACTGTCCTTCCTTGACATTTTGATTGAGAGGAATAATGATGGTACTCATAGGAAGCTTACGGCTACTAATTCCATATTGAGGTGGGACAGTAGCCATCCTGTACATTTAAAACGTGGAGTACCTAAGGGCCAATACCTCAGGTTACATAGAAATTGTTCTATAGAGGAATCCTTCGAGAGACAGGCTAAGGAACTCAGAGACAGATTTTTGGACAGGGGTTATCCTCGTGAGATCTTGGAACGTGCTTACAAAAATGCAAAGAGTAAAAATAGAATAGAACTCCTTAAACCCAGACCCAGAATTGAGAATAAAGGTGAAATGAGATTAATCACTACCTTTGACAATGGAGCAAATGATGTACGTGTCATTCTGGCCAAACATTGGCCTATCCTTTTAATAAGGACATTGTAAGAGAACTTCCTATACGACCCTTGATTACGTACAGAAAAGGTCGTTCATTAAAGGATCGTTTGGTTAACAGTCACTTTACTAGACCGTCCCATACTACTTGGTTGTCCACTAATATAAAGGGTTGCTTCAGATGCTGCCATTGCGGTGCTTGCTCCCACATCACCCCTGGCAGTGGCTTTGTGAGTAATGTTACAGGACAAGAGTTTCAAATTAGGGAGTTCATCAACTGTAGCAGTAAGGGAGTGATTTACAAGGCCACTTGCCTTTGTGGTAAGGAATATGTGGGTAAAACAATACGGGAGTTTAAACGTTGAGTGGGGGAACACATTGGTGACATCACCCACGAGAGAGATACCCCCATTTCACGTCACATCAATCAATGTCAAGGAGGGAATATTAATTCCATCCAATTTCTGGGGATTGAAAGGGTAAAAAAACCACCAAGAGGTGGTAATTGGGATCGTACCATACTACAAAAGGAGACTAAATGGATTTTTTGTCTGAGTACTATGACCCCAGGAGGGCTTAATGACCATCTTAACTATAGATGCTATATTTAGGGTGCCTATATATGTGTGGGCCTTTTGTGATTTTATTTCCTTTGTATATACTGTGTAATACCCATTTATTTATTTTTCTTCTGCTACCACATATTCTTAGTTTGAGTATTTGATATAATTATTCCCACCTTTATTCTATGTATTTCTGCCCATTTATTTATTTTTTGAATATCGCAGTAGTTTGTTGTCTCTTGAGTGGGACACTTCTGTTGCGTTTTTCTTATTATGTTATTATGAATTATTTTGTTCTCCCGGTACTACTTGCCACAATTGATGTTGTAGGGGGTTCCCTGTTTGGAGTTGCACGGCCTGTCTTACCTTCATAAATATCGGCGCACAGATTGATTTGTGCGCGCATGACCGGAAGTATGGGGGCCATATTGTTTCCTGGCTCTATTGACAGCAGGAAGTATCGCGGCTGTTGCCGCGCGACCTATCTGGCCAGCCCGTTCGGCTGCGCACTGATAGTTCTTGTGTGCACATGACCGGACATCTGGCGGCTATTTTTCTTTTGGGCAGTATGATCAACCGGAAGTATGGCGGCTTCTGCCGCACGGCGCGCGCCGATATACACTCCAGCTTTGAATGGTATGAAGTAGGTGTTGTTTACTTATCATGTGCCTGCGTTCCATTATGGCGGATGGCGTGCATCCCAAGAAACCTCAGGTGGGTGTTATTACCTTTGATTGACAGTTTATATCAGTGCCCTCTCAATCAGTCTACCTCACTCCTTTGTCATCTTAGGAGGCAGCCTGTATACTTTGTTATGATGCCCAATATGTGCTATTAGGTCCCCTGAGGAGTCAGCAAGTGACGAAACGCGTCGGGATGCACAGGGATTGTGTAGGGCGAGCATTGTGAGGATTAGATGTGGACTGCCCTTGTTAGGGCGGGAGTCATGGGTGTTAGAAATATTAGCTCCTTTAGGGCTTGAATAGGGCGAATGCCTTTTTTCCTGACCTGACATGACTCAGATGGGACATCTGACCTAGGACATCCACCATCTGCATGTGGTGAGATCTTTCCTTCTCACATAATGTATATGGATTGCTTATATTTGATGTCTTCTCTATATGCATGAACAGGCATATTCCTTGATCTGAACAGGGTAGAGTTTTATTTTGTTTATTCCTCTGTTAAGGAATCTGTTCATTTGTTTATACTTGGTCTTTATTTACATTTTGCAGACCGAGTATTTTTTAGTCCAATCTTTTTTCAAATTTTTAGATTTGGAATAGCCACATGTATACACTGTTAGTGATCTGTTGTGTTGATTTATACAGACACTTTCTGTTATAGTCTGTGGCATCTGATTCAGTGTGTTTTTATCTGCACTTTATCTTTGGTAGCTTTTATTATATTTATTAAAGGTTATGTTTTATGATTTTTCTCTATTGCTGATTTGCTATTCTATATCATGAGAATTTGTGGGTATTTAATCCACTTATTGCTGCATTTCTCAACTCCTTTTGGAAGTGATTTGAGCAGCAGGGTGGTGTGCTGGTAAAAGGGAAAAAAAAAATATTTTAGGCTGTGTGCCCACGATGCGATTTTTAAGCGTTTTTGCCGCGATTTTCGGCGCGAAAACGCTCCGAAAATGTTTAAAAATCATGTACAGAACGCCCCCTATGCATTCCTATGGCATTCCGCACATGCTGTGCTAATGCTGCGCTTTTTTCCGCGGCGGAATCGCATCGCGGAAAAAATCGCAGCATGATCATTCTTTTGTGCGGAATCGCAAAGAATTGCCGCAATTCCGCACCCATAGGAATGCATGAGAACCGCTTACTTCCCGCATGTGGCTATGCCCACCATGCGGGAAGATAAGCGTCTCATGTGCGGTTGGTACCCACTGTGTGGAGGAGAGGAGACTGTCCTTCAGGCCCTGGGTACCATACCCCTATAAAAAATAAAAAATCGGGGTATATTTACCTTCCGACGTCCCACGCTGCCATCCCGGGCCACAGCGTTCCCAGTATCCCAGTAATGCCTTGCGGCAAGGTCCTGTGATGACGTGGTCTCGCGAGATCGCTACAGTAACGCAAGACCAATGTCATCACATGTCTCGCAAGGCATCGCTGGGAACGCTGAGGCCCGGGATGGCAGCGCGGGACGTCGGAAGGTAAATATACACCGATTTTTTATTTTTTTATCATTTTTAACATTCTATCTTTTACTATTGATGCCGCATCGGCGGCATCAATAGTAAAAAGCTGCTCACACTTGTCAAACACTATGTTTGACGAGTGTGACCAACCTGTCAATCACTTTCCAAGCGATGCTTCAAATCACTTGGAAAGTGCTTGAGAA
Source organism: Dendrobates tinctorius (assembly GCF_039654945.1). Lineage (NCBI taxonomy): Eukaryota > Metazoa > Chordata > Amphibia > Anura > Dendrobatidae > Dendrobates > Dendrobates tinctorius. Next base: position 3,266,171 of record NW_027361768.1, read on the forward strand.
AATCGCAGCAAAATCGCGAACAGAATCGCGGTAAAATCGCGGTGAAATCGGTCGGAAAAAAACTGCGCGATTTCTGGGAAGGAGTCCGGTTTTCACTGTGCGTTTTAAAATGCTACGTGGGCACATAGCCTTAAATCTTCTACCTGAGCAAGTGTGAATGAGCTGAGTGTGACCTGAGCGTAAGTGCGAACTGTGGTAAGTGTGTGACTTGTGATTCAGTGACTTTGGATTAAGGGAGTTTCCAAGGGAGGTATTACTGAATTACTCTTATATTTTATTAATACTTTTTATTTTATTTTTGCTTCTCTTTTTCTGTCTGGTGCAATCCCCATTAGGATGTGCTCCACTATTGCTAATGCCATCCAGTGCACATCTTACCGCATGTATGAAATCCATTAACAGCCGGTCGAGGGTGCATACTGCTGTGCGAGATGTAAGCACATTGTGCATTTGGAAGCCCTGATACTGGATCTAAATGTGCAGCTGGCAACACTGAGATCCATAGACAATATGGAAAGGAGTCTTCTGCTCACAGCTAGCTAGGTGACAGAAGGCGGGGTAGAGAGAAGAGCACCAGGGAGGCAATCCTGATCTGGCACACCCCAACAAGTTTGCTAAGTTGGCAGATAAGGGGAGTGTTAGCGCAGGAGTAGCACTGCTGCAGCAAGGCATGTCCTCTGAAAGCTGGAGGAGTGTCTGCTCCAGTAAGGGGGGAAATAGGAGAGCAGGGCAGGCCAGACAGGTTCTGGTAGTGGAAGACTCAATTATTAGGGGAACAGATAGGGCAATCTGTCACAAAGACAGGGATCATCGGTGTGTTGCCTACCTGGCGCTCGAGTCTGACACATCGCTGATCTGGTTGACAGATTACTGGGAGGGGCTGGTGAGGATCCAGCGGTCATGGTGCACATTGGCACAAATGACAAAGTTAGAGGTAGGTGGAAGGTCCTTAAAGATTATTTCAGGGAATTAGGCTGCAAGCTTAAAGCAAGGACCTCCAAGGTGGTATTTTCGGAAATACTTCCACGTGCCACGCCAGAGAGGCAACGGGAGATTAGGGAGGTTAATAAGTGGCTCAGGAATTGGTGTAGGAAGGAGGGGTTTGGGTTCCTGGAGAACTGGGCCGACTTCTCAGTTGGCTACAGGTTCTACGCTAGGGACAGGCTGCACCTCAATGAGGAGGGTGCAGCTGTGCTGGGGGAGAAAATGGCTGGAAGGTTGGAGGAGTGTTTAAACTAGGGACAAGCAGATAGAGACCTGGGCACAAAAAATTAAACTGGGGGTGGGGGTGGCATGGGGGGTGGGGTTAGAACAGTTAATAATTTAAGAAAGAATACAGGTACAGAGAGATACATAAAGTGCATCTATACTAATATCAGAAGCCTCACCAACAAAATGGAGGAATTGGAGTTAATGTTGTTGGAACATAATTATGACATGGTAGGGATATCTGAGACATGGCTGGACGATAGCCATGACTGGGCGGTTAATTTACAGGGCTATAGTCTGTTCAGAAATGACCGTGCAAATATGCGAGGGGGAGGTGTGTGTTTATATGTAAAATCATCCTTAAAACCCATCCTGCGTGATAATATATATGAATCTAATGAAAACGTAGAGTCCCTGTGGGTAGAAATAAGGGGAGGGGGAAAAAATAATAAATTACTGATAGGGGTTTGTTATAAGTCTCCAAAAATAATGGAAGCAACAGAGAATATCCTCATAAAGCAAATAGATGAAGCAGCGACTCAAGGAGAAGTCATTATTATGGGGGATTTCAACTACCCTGAAATTCATTGGGGAACCGAAACCTGCAGTTCCAGCAAAGGTAATAGGTTTTTTACAACTATGAGAGACAATTACCTTTCAAAACTGGTTCAGGACCCAACAAGAGGGGGGGGGCACTACTAGACCTAATATTAACCAACAGGCCAGACCGCATATCAAATATAGGAGTTAGGGGTCACTTGGGTAATAGTGATCACAAAATAATAAGTTTTCATGTATCCTTTAATAAGTTGTCTAGTAGATGGGTTACAGGGACACTAAACTTCAGGAAAGCAAATTTCCAACGGATGAGAGATGATCTTGGTGCAATTAACTGGGACGATATCCTGAGACATAAAAATACACAAAGAAAATGGGAGACCTTTATTATCATCCTGAATAGGAGCTGTGTACAATATATACCGTATGGGAATAAACATGATAGAAATAGGAGGAAACCACTATGGCTAAACAGAGCTGTAAGGGGCGCCATAAATGACAAAAAGAAAGCATTTAGAGAATTAATGCAAGTAGGTAGTAGTGAGGCATTAAATAAATACAGAAAATTAAATAAATTCTGTAAAAAGCAAATCAAAATAGCAAAGATTGAGACAGAGAGACTCATTGCCAGAGAAAGTAAAAATAATCCCAAAATATTCTTTAACTACATAAATAGTAAGAAGTTAAAAATGATAGTGTTGGTCCCCTTAAAAATAGTCTGGGTGAAATGGTGAATGAGGATGAGGAAAAAGCCAATATGCTAAGGCTGGTTTCACACTTGCGTTTTTTTGCGCTGTATTTTAGCACTAAAAAACGCATGCGTTTTTTTTTCCTATATTTTGCATGGGATGCGCTTATGTGCGCATACACATGCGTTTGTATGCGTTTTTCCACGCATGCGTTTTTTTGTGGTGTGCGCTCGGGCGCACAAAATGCATCCTGTTGCATTTTTTGGGTGTCCAACTTGCCTCAAAAAAACGCATGCGTGCGCAATGCGTTTTTTTTACAGCAAGACACCCATTATAAGTCTATGGGTGCGCATATGTGCGCATTGGCATGCTCATGTATGTGTTTTTTTGCGCCTGCGTTTTTTTGTTGACCATTAGTTAGACAATGGAATTTAGGGGTTTGGGTTAGAGTTAGGGTTAGTATGGTTTGGTTAAGGGTTAGGGTTTAGGGTTAGTTAGGGTTTAGGGTTAGGGTTTGGGTAGGGTTTGGTTAAGGGTTAGGGTTAGGGTTAGTATGGTTTTGTTAAGGGTTAGGGTCAGGGTTAGGGTTAGGGTATGGTTTGGTTAAGGGTTAGGGTTAGTAAAGTCATGGTTTGGGTTAGTGTGAGGGGCCAACTAATGTTGGAAAAAAACGCAAACGCAGTAAAGACGCACTAAAAACGCATAAAAACGCTGCTTTTTTTCATGCATGCTCATAAAAATGCTTGAAAAAACCACAGCATTTGTATGCATTTGTATGCGTTTTTCTATGCGTTTTTTTGCAGGAAAAACGAGCTGCAAAACAAAGCAAGTGTGAAATTAGCCTAAATGACTTTTTTTTCAACCGTATTTACACAAGAAAATCCCATGACTGATAACATGACCAGGGACAAAAATTCTCCATTAAATGTCACCTGCTTAACCCAGCAGGAAGTACGGCGGCGTCTAAAAATCACTGAAATTGACAAATCCGTGGGCCCGGATGGGATACACCCCCGAGTACTGCAGGAATTAAGCACAGTCATAGATAGACCATTATTTTTAATCTTTAAAGATTCCATAATAACAGGGTCTGTACCACAGGACTGGCGTATAGCAAATGTGGTGCCAATACTCAAAAAGGGGACAAAACCTGAACATGGAAATTATAGGCCAGTAAGTTTAACCTCAACTGTGGGTAAAATCCTGGAGGGTTTTCTAAGAGATACTATACTGGAGTATCTGGAGAAGAATAACCTCATGTCCAAATATCAACATGGGTTTACAAGGCACCGCTCCTGTCAGACTAATCTGATAAGCTTTTATGAAGAGGTAAGTTCAGGACTGGACCAAGGGAATGCTGTGGACGTGGTGTACATGAACTTTTCAAAAGCTTTTGATATGGTGCCACACAAAAGGTTGATACATAAAATGAGAGCAATGGGGATAGGGGAAAATATGTGTAAGTGGGTTAAAAGCTGGCTCAGGGATAGGAAACAAAGGGTGGTTATTAATGCAGCACACTCGGACTTGGTCACGGTTAGCAGTGGGGTACCACAGGGGTCAGTTTTGGGCCCACTTCTTTTTAACATATTTATTAATGATCTTGTAGGGGGCATAGAGAGCAGAATTTCAATATTTGCAGATGACCCGAAACTCTGCAGGGTAATCAATACAAAGGAGGACAATTTTATATTACAGGAAGATTTATGTAAACTAGAAGCTTGGGCTAATAAATGGCAAATGAGCTTTAATGGGGATAAATGTAAGGTCATGCACTTGGGTAGAACGAATAAGATGTATAATTATGTGCTTAATTGTAAAACACTGGGCAAAACTGTCACTGAAAAAGACCTGGGTGTATGGGTGGACAACAAACTCACATTTAGTGGCCAGTGTCAGGCAGCTGCTGCAAAGGCAAATAAAATAATAGGATGCATTAAAAGAGGCATAGATACTCATGAGTAGAACATAATTTTACCTCTATATAAGTCACTAGTGCGACCACACTTAGAATACTGTGTACAGTTCTGGTCTCCGGTGTATAAGAAAGACATAGCTGAACTGGAGCAGGTGCAGGGAAGAGAGACCAAGATTATTAGTGGCCTGTGCCGGCTGTCTGGGGCCTGTACGGGCCTCTCGGGGGTCTATGCGGGCCTTCCGGGGCCTGTACGGGCCTGCCGGGGCCAGTACGGGTCCCCCGGTGGCCTGTGCCGGCTGTCGGGGGCCTGTACGGGCCTCTCAGGGGTCTATGCGGGCCTGCCGGGGCCCTGTGCGGGCCTGCCGGGGCCTGTACGGGCCTCTCGGGGGTCTATGCGGGCCTGCTGGGGGTCTTGTGTGTGTGCAGGCATCGTCCGATGGGACTACAAGTCCCATCGGGCGATGCCTGCTACAATGACAGTGATTGACACATTAGCCAACGATGGGACAGTAGTAGTCCCATCATCCGGCTAATGTGTTGAATATAAAAAAAAACATACATACTACATACATACTACATACATACTACATACTACATACAAACATACTATATTCATACAACATACATACTATATACATACTACATATATACTACATTCATACAACATACATACATACTACATACAACATTCATACAACATACATGCTATATACATACTTCATATATACTACATTGATACAACATACATACATACTACATATATACTACATTCATACAACATACATACATACTTCATATATACTACATTCATACAACATACATACATACTACATACATACAACATATATACTACATTCATACAACATACATACAACATATATACTACATTCATACAACATACATACATACTTCATATATACTACATTCATACAACATACATACATACTACATACATACTGCATATATACTACATTCATACAACATGCATACATACTACATACATACCTCATATATACTACATTCATACAACATGCATACAACATACATACATACTACATACATACTACATTCATACAACATACATACAACATACATACATACTACATACATACAACATATATACTACATTCATACAACATACATACAACATATATACTACATTCATACAACATACATACTACATACTTACTTCATATATACTACATTCATACAACATACACACATACTACATAAATACAACATATATACTACATTCATACAACATACATACATACTACATACTACATACATACTTCATATATACTACATTCATACAACATGCATACATACTACATACATACTTCATATATACTACATTCATACAACATACATACAACATACATACATACTACATTCATACAACATACATACAACATACATACATACTACATACATACAACATATATACTACATTCATACAACATACATACTACATACATACTTCATATATACTACATTCATACAACATACATACATACTACATACATACAACATATATACTACATTCATACAACATACATACTACATACTTACTTCATATATACTACATTCATACAACATACACACATACTACATAAATACAACATATATACTACATTCATACAACATACATACATACTACATACTACATACATACTTCATATATACTACATTCATACAACATACATACAACATGCTACATACATACAACATATATACTACATTCATACAACATACATACAACATGCTACATACATACAACATACATACAACATACATACTACATACATACTATTCCTCCGCCACTGTAGAAAAAAAGTCCCTAGTCTCACTTTATGGCAAAAGCTGCGTGGAAACCTTCTCACACAGCAATGCCAAAACTGAGACTAGGGACTTTTTTTTCTACAGTGGCGGAGGAATACAGTGCGGAAGGATACCTACCTCCAGTCATTGTAGTCATGGGGCCTGCAGAGAGCTGTGGCATCAGCTGATGCTGCTGTTCTCCACGGGAGATCGTAGTGGAACACTCGTGGATTTCTGCAGATCAGGGAAGTATATTGTTTGTTATTTTCATATTTTTCCACAGATGACATTGGCTTCGGGGAACAGAGTGACAAGTGATGGTGAGTATGTACTCTATGTTATATGTACTGTATGTCTATATGTATGTATTTTATGAATGTATGAATGAATTTTATGTAGTATGTATGTAGCATGTTGTATGTATGTTGTATGAATGTAGTATATATGTAGTATGTATGTAGTATGTATGTATGTTGTATGAATGTAGTATATATGTAGTATGTATGTTGTATGAATGTAGTATATATGAAGTATGTATCTATGTATGTTGTATGAATGTAGTATATATGTAGTATGTATGAATGTAGTATGTATGTAGTATGTATGTATGTGGTATGAATGTAGTATATATGTAGTATGTATGTAGTATATGTATGTATGTTGTATGAATGTAGTATATATGAAGTATGTATATAGTATGTATGTATCTATGTATGTTGTATGAATGTAGTATGTATGTAGTATGTATGTATGTTTTTTTTACATTCAACACATTAGCCGGATGATGGGACTACTACTGTCCCATCATTGACTAATGTGTCAATCACTGTCATTGTAGCAGGCATCGCCCGATGGGACTTGTAGTCCCATCGGACGATGCCTGCACACACAAAAGACTTCTGGCAGGCCTGCATAGACCCCCGAGAGGCCCGTACAGGCCCCGGCAGGCCCGCACAGGACCCCGGCAGGCCCGCATAGACCCCGAGAGGCCTGTTCAGGCCCCCGACAGCCGGCACAGGCCCCGGCAGGCCTGCACAAGGCCCCGGCAGGCCCGCATAGACCCCCGAGAGGCCCGTACAGGCCCCAGCAGGCCCGCACAGACCCCCGGCAGGCCCGCATAGACCCCCGAGAGGCCCGTACAGGCCCCAGCAGGCCCTCACAGACCCCCGAGAGGCCCGCATAGGCCCCCAAGAGGCCCGTACAGGCCCCGGCAGGCCTGCACAGACCCCCGAGAGGCCTGCATAGGCCCCCAAGAGGCCCGTACAGACCCCACACAAACAGACACGCACAGTGTCCGCCCACACACCGCCCACACTCTTCCCCCCTCCCGAACTGGATGTGCAAGGAAAGAAAGGGGTTTTTTACTTCCGATATTTCTGTCCCATGGAGTTGCATGGGACTTCCGGTATCGGAATCGGCGATAACCGATACTTTTTGGGTATCGGTCCAATCCAATCCGATCCGATATTTCTCAGTATCGGATGGTACCACTCAACACTATTCACCACCGTAAGGATTTTCCCTCCTCTATTAGTTAACCCCTTAACCCCCAAGGGTGGTTTGCATGTTCATGACCGTGCCAATTTTTACAATTCTGACCACTGTCCCTTTAAGAGGTAATAACTCTGGAATGTTTCCATGGATCCCGGTGATTCTGACACTGTTCTCTCGTGACATATTGTACTTCGTGTTAGTGGTAAAATTTCATTGACTTAACTTGTGTTTATTTGTGAAAAAAATGGAAATTTGGTGAAAATTTTGCAATTTTCCAACTTTGAATTTTTATGCCCTTAAATCACAGAGATATGGCACACAAAAAACTTAATAAATAATATTTCCCATATGTTTACTTTACATCAGCACAATTTTGGAACCAAATTTTTTTTGTTAGGACGTTTTAAGGGTTAAAAGTTGACCAGCGATTTCTCATTTTGCAGCACCATTTTATTTTTACGGACCACATCACATTTGAAGCCACTTTGAGGGGTCTATGTGATAGAAAATATCCAAAAGTGATATCATTCTAAAAACTGCACCCCTCAAGGTGCTCAAAACCACTTTCAAGAAGTTTATTAACCCTTCAGGTGCTTCACAGAAATTTTTTGAATGCTTTAAAAAAAATGAGCATTTTTAACTTTATTTCACAAAAAAATTAATTTAGGTCCAATTTTTTTTATTTTACCAAGGGTAGCAGGAGACATTGGACTGCAAAAGTTATTATGCAATTTGTCCTGAGTACGCTGATACTTGATATGTGGGGGGGACCACTGTTTTGGTGCATAGCAGAGCTCAGAAGGGAAGGAGCGCCATTTGACTTTTTCAATGCAAAATAGGCTGGAATTCAGATCGGACGCCATGTCACGTTTGGAGAGCCCCTGATGTGCCTAAACAGTGGAAACCCCCCACAAGTGACCCCATTTTGGAAACTAGACCCCCCAAGGAACTTATCTAGATATGTGGTGAGAACTTTGAATCCCCAAGGGCTTCACAGAAGTTTATAACGTACAGCCATACAATTAAAAAAACATATTTTTTCCACAAAAATGATCTTTTCACCCTCAATTTTTATTTTTCCAAGGGTAACATGACCCTAAAAGTTATTGTGCGATTTGTCCTGAGTACTCTGATACCTTATATGTGGAGTAAACCACTATTTGGGCGCATGGCAGAGCTCGTAAGGGAAGCAGCGCCATTTGACTTTTATGGCTGGAATTGAGATTGGACGCCATGTCGCATTTGGAAACCCCCTGATGAGCCAAAACAGTGGAAACCCCCTACAAATGACACCATTTTGGAAACTAGACCCCCCCAAGGAACTTATCTAGATGTGTGGTGATAACTTTGAACCTCCCAGGGCTTCACAGAAGTTTATAACGTACAGCCGTAAAATTAAAAAATCATATTTTTTTCCACAAAAATGATCTTTTCACCCCCAAATTTTATTTTCCCAAGGGTAACAGGACCCCAAAAGTAATTGTTCAATTTGTCCTGAGTACACAGATACCCCACATGTGGGGGTAAACCAATATTTGGGCGCATGGCAGAGCTCGGAAAGGAAGCAGCGCCATTTGACTTTTTTGGCTGGAATTGGGATCAGACGCCATGCCGCGTTTGGAAAGCCCCTGATGTGCCTAAACAGTGGAAACCCCCAACAAATGACATCATTTTGGAAACTAGATGCCTCAAGGAACTTATTTAGATGTGTGGTGAGCACTTTGAACCCCCCAGTGCTTCACAAAAGTTTATAACGCCCGGGCGTGAAAAGAACAAAATCATATTTTTTCCACAAACATGATCTTTTAGTCCCCAATTTTTTATTTTCCCAAGGGTAACAGGAGAAATTGGACCCCAAAAGTTGTTGTCCAATTTGTCCTCAGTACACTGATACCCCATATGTGGTAGAAAACTACTGTATACTGTATACTGGGCACACGTCGGGGCTTGGAAGGGAAGTAGTGACGTTTTGGAATGCAGATTTTGATGGAATGGTCTGCGGGTGTCATGTCGTGTTTGGAGAGCCTCTGATGTGCCTAAACTGTTAAAAAAAAACCATTTTGGAAACTAGAACCCCCCAAGGAACTTATCTAGATGTGTCATGAGCACTTTGAACCCACCAGCACTTCACAGAAGTTTATAACCTCCGGGCGTGAAAATAAAAAAATCATATTTTTTTTCCACAAAAATGATATTTTTTACCTCAATTTTTTATTTTCCTAAGGGTAACAGGAGAAATTTGGCCCCAAAAGTTGTTTTCCAATTTGTCCTGAGTAGGCTGATACCCCATATGTGGGGGTAAAACACTGTTTGCGCGCATGGCAGAGCTTGGAAGGGAAGGAGCACCATTTGACTTTTTCAACGCAGAATTGGCTTGAATTGAGATCAGACGCCATTTTGCATTTGGAGAGCACCTTATGTGCCTAAACAGTGGAGACCCCCCCAATTCTAACTCCAACCCAAACTCCAACAAACCCCTAACCCTAAACTCAGCAGTAAACCTAGCCCTAACCCTAACGCTAGCCCTAACCCTAACCCTAGCCCTACCCCTAATGGGAAAATGGAAATAAATACTTTTTTAAGTTTTATTATTTTTCCCTAACTTAGGGGGTGATAAAGGGGGGTTTGATTTACTATTTTTAGCGGGTCTGATCGCTATGATGTACTATCCCGTCCTTGGGAATTAAGTCCAGGGCATATGGACGGGATAATACGTCCAATGGCTGAAAGGAGTTAAAATGAGTCCACCTTAACTTGTCCGCAACTTCCACCTGTCTCCTAAACAGCAAAGCTGTGACAGGTTATAAATTCCAAGTCACATTTTTTTAACACTTTTTTTATAAATCATTTTTGTAGACTTATAAACTAAAAGTCCTGGCAAAAACATTAAGGGAAGTAAACTTGGCAAACCTGTGACTCACAAAGAGTCATCCTACAGCGCTCAGGAGATGAAAAACCCCCTCTGGAGGAAACCTCTAGGGAATCATAACTGAAGGATTGTCCTTCCCTTGGGTTTAGAAGGTTAATGCCAATATTAACTCTTTATAATCATGATAAAATTGGATCTGGTAAAAGATGTATAATAGCAAATTCAAAAAATACAATAAAGCATTCATCATTATACAAGTAATAATTAAAATGTTTTAAGACCGTGATTATAACAGGGCCGGAGGGCGAGTGATGTCTTCTCCATTTCATCTGGTGAAAGAAAGAGGTAGAAAGACAATTTACCTCTATATAAACCCCCACCCTCTCACAGAGAGACCAGTCTTCACCATCCTCACAAAAAGAGACAGAGTTACCTCACCTGAATAAGCCCCAACCTCCTCACAGTGACACATCAGGCACAAACACATTCTTCAGTCTTAAAGCAACATCAGTCTTGCTTAGGCCTCTTTCACACATCAGGTTTTCGCCGTCAGGCGCGATCCGGCGCTTTTGACAGAAACCGGATCAGGCGAAATGCAATGCCGGATCCGGTTTCCCCCCCATTGACTTGCATTTGCGCCGTATCGCGCCGGATGGCCATGCGTTTCATCCGGTTTTCGCAGGATCCGGCAATGTGTCGCAATGTGTCGCGATCCGGCGTCTGGAAAAAACGTCTACTGTAACGTTTTTTGTCTCCGGCGAAAAAGCCGTACCCGCCGGATCCGGCGCGTCCGGCTTTTTCACACAATGAAAGCCTATGAGCGCCGCAATGCGCCGGATCCGGCAAAAGCCGGATCCGGCGGCCGGATCCGGTTTTTTGGTCTGAGCATGCTCAGTAGCTCTGCCCACAAGACATATATAAAAGCAAGACAGTGGGACCCACAGCCACACCCAACATGCCACCCAAGAAAGCAACCAAGCGAAGCAGGAGAAGGCAGGAGACCACTGCAGCACCATCAGCACCACCACCACCCCAAATAGAGCAGCAAATAGAACATGCTGAGGAGGGGAGGCCAGCAGCAGATGAGAGACGGTAATTATCAAATCCCCCATTCCTCCAAACTAGGGCCATGGAATATCAAGATATTCATTGGCCCTTTGTTTCTCTTTATTCAACAGCCGCCAAAGAGATGCAGCAGCAGCAGCAGAAATGGCATCACTGGCAGCAGCAATACCCACAGCCATGGAGTCTGGCCATCAACAGGACAGCACATCTTCTTCTGGGAGCCCTCCCTCGCATCGTCAGCGTTTGACGGTAAGTTTTTATTTCCAAAATCCATCATCTCTGTAATATATGTCTATTCATTGCCTTTTATTTCAAAACAGGAATCACAAGATGAAGAGGAGCTCCCAGAAGAAGAAGGAAGGGGTGGACAGACACCTGGAGTGGGCTCACAATTGGTAAATTTTTTGCATCAAACGCAGAAACACAACATCACACTACACACAACACATAGAAAACAATGTTCTGCAGACCACACACAGCAAACAAATGCCTACATCCAAAGACATAACATTTTTTGTTTTCTTCTCTAGTCTTCCCAATCTGGTGCTCGGCCAAGAGGTCCTCGCAGTGCCTCCCAGGGTCGTCGGCGACAGCAACGCGGCGGTCACCAGCGTGTAAGTATAAATATTTTTGCTTTGTTTTTTTGCACTTTTTATTTCATTTCTTTTGTGGAGGATAATTATGTTATTTTTGTCTTTTTCTTTAACAGCCTTCACAGCGTGCTCCTGACTCTGACGGTGAGGATGGAGGACTCGATGTGGACCACCTCATCGATCTCGTCAGAGAAAGGGAGCCGCTCTGGAATATGGCTGACCGCCGCCACGCTGACCTTATCGTTACCCGACGACTCTGGGAGGAAATCTGTTCTCTCCTTGTGGGCCGCTGGGAGGACCTCGAAGCTCGGGCCCAGATTAAAGAGCGTAAGTATATACAGTACCGGTTGCTTGATGTAAAACAGTGTTTCCCGAACTCCAGTCCTCGTGGTCCCCACGGATCATGTGTTCAGGATTTCTATTTACTATGGAAATCCTGAAAACATGACCCCTGGGGACCATGAGGACTGGAGTTTGTGAAACACTGATGTTGTATACTAACCACTCCTTTCTCGTTTCAGGGAACAGAATTGTGAATCGGTGGCGGTCTGTGAGGGATCGTTTCAAGAAGGAGTTCAATAAAGAGATGCGGGCCCCGAGTGGATCTGGAGGACGCAGGAGCAAGTACAAGTACGCACAAGCCCTGTCGTTCCTCCGGGAAACAATGCTCACCAGAAGGTAAATATTACACACCACATGTGAAAAAAATGTTAGATGTAACTTTTTTTTTTCAGCCAGGGCCATACCATGTCAGTATTTTAATTGTTTTTTTTTCTCTTTATTCCACAGCACGGTGAGCAGCACTCGGGAGCCTGCACGATTGGACCCTTCTGAGGCGATCCCTGAGGAGACCGGCACCGAGGGACACTTCGACCGCCCCGGTACATCTGCACCTTCCCAGCCTTCCCACACATTCGACCCATCTGTCCCATCCACCAGCACAGGAGCATCGTGGCCGCCTACATTACATGAAGCTGCTGGTGAGGAGATCGCTTTCCCTTTACCCCACCCTTCTGCCCCTGCCACCTCTAGTACACCTGCGGGTACTGGGCGGCAGCGGCAGAGGGGTCAGGAAAAGAGTTATGCGCAAGAGTTCTTGCATCTGAATGCATCTTTCCAGAACTGTCTCAAAGTCTTGTCAGAGCAAATCTCCGCAGGCTTTCAGCAGATCAACTCCAGCATTCTGGAGGTGAAGACACTTCTGCAAACCATGCATTCAGAAGCAAGATCTTCGCCAAACCACACCTTTTTCAGGTCTGTTGTGGAGCGCATGGCAACACTATCTCCTACCCAGCAGATGCATGTAATGCATTTGTGCCACGGTGCTCTACAGCAGGTTACCTCCCAACCTCCACCTCCCACCACTGTAGTTCCTCCACCTGCACCCCCTCCAGCCACTTTCCATCCTCCCCCTCCTATTACATCTGCACCCCCTCCAGCCACTTTCCATCCTCCCCCTCCTATTACATCTGCACCCCCTCCAGCCACTTTCCATCCTCCCCCTCCTATTACATACCAGCAACCTCACCAGTACCAGACATCTCCCCACTTCCAGCAACCTGCCCCATACCAAACTCCTTCCCCATACCAAACTCCTTCCCCGTACCAAACTCCTTCCCCATACAACTTTCCATCAACATCATCTGCTCCTACAGTCCCTGCCCAACCCTCCACTCCACCGCCCACCACCTCTTCTGCCTCCCACATGTCCACCCATTCTGTAGCTTTTTCCACACCTTCACCTCTAACTGTTCCTTCCCCACCACGATCCCAGTCCTCTCTCCACACACCCAGTGTCGAAGTGTCCCGCAGCCCCTCCAGCAGTATTTCCACCCCACAGTACACAGATTTGTAATGTTTTTTTTTGTAATAAAAATGCCCATTGGGTTTAAAACCTTTATTAAAAAAGTTTTTTGCACTTTAAAAACATAAAAAAAAAAAAAATTTAAATAAAAGTTAAATTATCGTTTCACAATGGTTGTCTGTCATTTCTTTCTGCGGCGAACTATGTTTTAAAAAAAGGTTAAATACAGGGTATTTCAAAGGTAAAAAGGTATTCAAAACCAGGTATATAACTGTGGGTAAATTTTAGCTTTTTGCCACAGTTGTGTTCCTGGTTGTGTTTGAAGCAAAGTATTTCACCTAAAAAGTTGTGTTTATTGTTGGTGATTTCCTACCAATGTACACAACTTTTGTTAAAAGGTGAAATACTTTGCATAAAACACAACCAGGTACACACCTGTGGCCTAAAGGTAAAAATAGTAAGACCATGACAAGATAGCCAACTTTGGTTGGCAAAGGTATATACTGTTGGTCCAGAAGGTACACAAGTTTAGGGCACAAATCTTTCACACTCTGTCATCCCAGTGTACTCTGCCTTGAGGTGACATAAAGTATAGTGGAAAATTGTCCCTGAAACCGTCACAGAACTTCTAGTGGTAATATTTCCAATGACAACATCCATCTTCGCCAGTAACTTGCTCTTCTCTCCAACCTGCACTTTCTTCTCTACAACCTGTCAAAGAAGGGCTGTAGGAACATGCTATATCTAGTTTTCCAGTAGCCAATCCTGTTCGGAAGGCCACAAGGGTCAATTTTAAAAACCGGATCCGGCGTAATCCTTCGAAAAACGGATAGAAAAACGGATAGAAAAACGGATGAACCGGATGAGACGGATCCGGTTTTGTCTGTCAAGAACAAGACGGATCCGGCAGAAAACCGGATCCGGCACTTCAGGTTTTACAAAACATTTGCCGGATCCGGCATTCCGGCACGACGCCGGATCGCGCCTGACGCCGAAAACCTGATGTGTGAAAGTAGCCTTAAAATCTACACCACTATACACAGAAAACTGCAGAAGATAAAGATCCACCCTTCACAAAGTCATGCCCTCTTCCACCTATTGCTCCAGTGGTTTCTTGACATATCAACTTTAGGCTGTGTGCCCACGATGCGATTTTTAAGCGTTTTTGCCACGATTTTCGGCGCGAAAACTCTGCGAAAACGTTTAAAAATCGTGTACAGAACTCACCCCATGCATTCCTATGGCATTCCGCACATGCTGTGCTAATGCTGCGCTTTTTTCCGCGGCGGAATCGCATCGCCGAAAAAATCGCAGCATGCTCATTCTTTTATGCGGAATCGCAAAGAATTGCCGCAATTCCGCACCCATAGGAATGCATGAGAATCGCTTACTTCCCGCATGTGGCTATGCCCACCATGCGCGAAGTTAAGCGTCTCATGTGCGGTTGGTACCCACAGTGTGGAGGAGAGGAGACTGTCCTCCAGGACCTGGGTACCATACCCCTGTAAAAAAAAGAATAAAAAATAAAAAATCGGGGTATATTTACCTTTCGACGTCCCGCGCTGCCTTCCCGGCTTCAGCGTTCCCAGTAATGCCTTGCGGCAAGGTCCTGTGATGACGTAGTCTCGCGTTACTCTAGTGGACTCGTGAGATCACTATAGTAATGCGAGACCAACATCTTCACAGGTCTTGCAAGGCATCGCTGGGAACGGGAGCGTCGCTGAGACCGCGGGACGTCGGAAGGTAAATATACCCCGATTTTTTATTTTTTTATCATTTTTAACATTCTATCTTTTACTATTGATGCCGCATAGGCGGCCTCAATAGTAAAAAGCTGGTCACACTTGTCAAACACTATGTTTGACGAGTGTGACCAACCTGTCAATCACTTTCCAAGCGATGCTTCAAATGTCTTGGAAAGTGCTTGAATATCGCACGTGAAAATCGCGGCAAAATCGCGAACATAATCGCGGTAAAATCACGGTGCAATCGCGCGGAAAAAAACGTGCGATTTCTGGGAAGGAATCCGGTTTTCATTGTCCAGATTAAATCGCTACGTGGACACATAGCCTTAAGCATGTCTTTGAATTCTACACACTGTGAAGTTAACAATTCTAATCTTGTTGCATTTTCTGCTTGTGATTGCTGTTAAATATTTTACTAGAACATATATTCTCTTTTACTTTTTGCAGTGGTCTATTTATATTCGAGCTGCGGTCCGCAAAGAAAAAGGTTTGCCAATTTTGGTTGAGCTCCTCCGAATTGATAATGATAGAGTGGTATGTGCAGTTGCAACTGCTTTAAGGAATATGGCCTTGGATGTGAGAAATAAAGAACTTATAGGTAAGTATTCTGTCACAATACAGTTGATTACTATTTCCATCCTTTCTATACATTGTAAATGAACTGACTAATGGCATGGATACTGTGCCAAAATACCTGTTAGTTTACTGTCTTTCATAGCACTTCACATTCTATCTATCTATAAAGACATAAGTATGTAAACCATTAGAGTTAGCACATAATTGGAAGATGAAATTTGATTATGGTATTTTCAAGCCATGGGATGACAATCCAGTGTGAGTGGGTGACTTGCTTTATTTAAAGAACTGACAGAACAAAGTCTGATCTTCAGAACTCATTTGTGAACATATGTCATGTTAAAAGCAAAGGAGATTTCTGATGAGCTCAGAAAAAGAGATCTTGATGTACATCAGGCTGGAAAAGGTTATACATTTTTTTTTTTAAACAAATACATTTTATTAATGAGTTATAAAGGATTACATGTATTATTGATACTGTATAGCAAACGAATAAGTAGAAATATGAGAGAATTGAGATCCAGCAAACAAGTGAAAGTTCACCAGAATTATAAAATCTTCTTCTTTATTTATCCATTAATTCATATAAAAAATGTATGAGGAACTCCAAACAATTGGTAACATTCCAGCAAAGGGACTACATGTTTCAGCACTATGTGCCTTCTTCACGGTCCTTTGAAAAAGGACCGTGAAGAAGGCACATAGTGCTGAAACATGTAGTCCCTTTGCTGGAATGTTACCAATTGTTTGGAGTTCCTCATACATTTTTTATATGAATTAATGGATAAATAAAATAGAAGATTTTATAATTCTGGTGAACTTTCACTTGTTTGCTGGATCTCAATTCTCTCATATTTCTATTTGTTGGGGCACACTCCCTGCCTGGATCCGTGCAGAATATAAGGTGAACACCGACGAGGAACTCCTTTATGGTGAGCTGGCTATATGTTCTTTACATGGTTTGAATAGCAAACGAATAAGTATATGATGTCCAATATATCATTACTAGGAACAAATGTAAACATACATAGTAATAACAGCATTAACCCTTTTCTGACCGCTGATGGTAAATAAACTTCGGCGATTGCTGGACTTTGTGCATCCTTGACATTTCTCTACAGTTGGCAGTCTTGCAGAACTCGAGACCCCCAGAGTTCTGCAAGCAATGAGATTCCAGTGCAGAACGCTAACTCTGCCCATCTACATCACCTTGATCTGATTGTCTCAGGTCCCGATGATGTTATCTCTGTCTTATATTCTAAGGCTGGAGTCACACATAGTGACTCACCAGCGATCCTGACGATGATATCAATGTGCCAGGATCACTGGTGAATCGCTATGTGATCGCTGGTGAGCTGTCAAACAGACAATTTCACCAGCAATCAGCACCGCGACGCCCAGCGCCCGGCGTTGCTGTGCACGTTAGTAACCAGCGCGCTGATGCAGGAAGCTGGTAGCTAACGTACACATTGGGTATCCAAGGGACGTGCGTCCCTAGATACCCGATGTGTACGTTAGTTACCAGCTCCCTGCATCAGCGCGCTGGTAATTAACGTACACATCGGATATCTAAGGGACGCACGTCCCTTGGATACCCGATGTGTACATTAGTTACCAGCAGATCGCTGGTCTCCAGCCTGTCACACGCAGCGATGCGTGGTGGCCAGCGGGAGACCAGTGACCAAAAAAAAGTCCGGGCCTTTCCTGCAGAGATCAGCGATACCGGCAGGGGGGCCGGTCGCTTATCGCTGTGACACACTGCGATCTCGCTGGTGAGATCGCTGTTGTGTCACAAAAATTATGACTCAGCAACGATCTCGCTAGCGAGATCGCTATCTGTGACGGGGCCTTAAAAGCTGCAATCAATAGTGATTGCGTCATTTAGAAGATTTTGAGGAGTGTGCTCCTTCTTTCATTCTCTGGCAGGGCTGCCACCAGGAATTTCAGGGCCTCATACTGGCAAAATTTTAAGGCCCCTTGAGACTCTGCTCAGGCTCCACAGTAGCTCCACCTTCACCCCTCAAACCTTTCACAGTCCCACCACCCACTTTTGGAAAAACTCCACTTCTGCAACACGTCCTCATTAGTGATGAGCGAGCATAGTCGGTAATGGTTACTCGCCCGAGCATCGCTGTACTCGTGGTGCTGGGCGAGCGCCGAGTATTTCCAGGATTGTTCGGCAGGAGTTCGGGTTCACGCCCCACATATTTGGCGCACTTTATATAGATATCAGTAGCAGGCAGGCATTGTATGTGGCTTACTTCATTGCACACATCAAGAGGGTCTATTCCATTACTGTCTGCTGTTGCTGTTGCCTATTACATACATACATACATAGTGTCACGATTCCACCCCTCAGCGTGTCTGGGATTTAGTTACTGACAGCTCGGCCATCAGGGGTGTGCTGAAGCTGTCGGTGTTTTGATTAACAGCTCAACTAGCCAATATGTGACAGGGAGGCGTCAGCTGTCTCAGGTGTTCACTATCCTGAGTAAATGCCATGCCTACTTAACTGAGCAGCTTCTCCCAGACCACTGCCAGATGTACATTCATCTTGTGAGGTTTGTGCTCTTTGCACAGGTCTTGTGTTCTGTTTGCTTGATCTGTTGCCTGACTTTGGACTTCTTTCTGCCCATCCACCTGTTTAACCCCTTCAGCTCTGATCTGTTAACCTCCCGGTATTCTGACCTCTGAACGTTACCTGACTGCGCTTTTGTCTCTTCCTTCTGTTTATGACATACCCTCCTGGCTTCTGACCTTGGACTCCTTGACCTCTCTGACTCATGGCTTGGCCATGATGTAGCAGGGTGAAGAGGAAGAAAAGCCACAAGGGGGTTAACTCTCCTGCTCCATGTCCAGAACCACATAGCCGGGCAGCAGGGTTGCCGTGGGGAAGACTTTCTGACCTGGACCGACTCCACCATGTAAGGGACATTGAGGGAAGAGAAGGGGTGGTGGACTGGAAGGTGTGCAGGCTGGAAAAGCTAGGGAAAGCTATTAAGCAGTAATGCAGAGTTGAAACGGTTAAACTGGAATTCTTGTAACTTATCAGTCCAGGAAAGCTTGACTGCAGGGTCTCTTTCTCCCACGTTGGCACCGGCAATGGTGAGACCCTGCAATCAAGCTTTCCCTGGACTGATAAGTTACAATTATTCCAGTTTAACCGTTTCAACTCTGCCTTATGGCTTAGGGAAAAGCTTTCCCTAGCTTTTCTACTGTTTACCGTTTTACTCTGTCATTTTTATCCCCCACTGCTTCTCCCTGCATGGAGAATCTATCCCCTGTAAATAAACCCTTTAACTCTTGATCTGTCTCTGATCCATGGCGAGAAAAATCATGTCCCTACTGCGAGGAGGTCCTCAGACATAGGCATTTTCTTTATCCCTACAAGCCCCAGAACGATTTTCCCTTGATGCCTTTTTGACAGTTTAGGTCTGATATATGATGAACCCGGCAGAATCCATGTTGCTGAGGCTAAGATCACGAACCTGGCACAGAGGGGTCGCACAGCTGAGGACTACTGTGCTGAGTTCCAGCAGTGGTCCACAGAAGTTCTATGGAATGATGCTGCTCTCAGGTGCCAGTTCCAAAGAGGCCTTTCCGAGACACTCAAGGATGCTCTGGTCCTCCATGATGCCCATTGTTTTCTGATGGAGGCCATGACTCAGCCCACATGAATTGAACGCAGAATCCGTAAGAGACATGATGAACAGCAGGCCATATGTACTACTCCTCCGGAGCAGGTCCATTTACTCAAGGTTAGAGTTGCCAATCTTCAGATTGTGGAGAGAAGACGGAGTCAAGATCTTGGACTGTGGTCTCTCTGGACATTTTCTTAAGAATTGCCCAACTCGTCGACACGCTGTAAGATCATTGGGAGAACGTCTGAGTCTGGATGACGGCCGAGGAGGTCACCCAGATTCCCAGGCACCTTTTTTCCTCTGATAAAGTACTGAAAAATTCATTGATTTCCTTCGAGAACCAGGTGTTATCAACATCAGCATACATTGACTACGGGTCTGCTGTTAACTTTATTGATTTGGGACTGTTTCTGAAGTTAGGCTTAGGAACAGTTAGATTGAAAAGACCCATTCAAGTCATCACCCTTGACAAGACACCGTTAGCTCACAATGTGGTCGAGAGAGCAACGGTGGATTTCAGTCTCCAAGTGGGAGTTCTCCACTCTGATTTCAACTCTTGTTTTGTGTTGGATAATTTAACTGCTGGATTGGTACTGGGGTTTCCATGGCTGCAGATTCACAATACAGTTATTGATTGGTGTCAGAGGGAGATTGTGAAATCGAGCCCCCAGTGTTACAAAAAATGTCTAAAAAATATACAAATATGCTCCGCTAGTCTGGAGGGTCTTCCGGGGTACCTGAAGGACATTGGAGATGTGTTCTCGGAAAAAGAGACAGAGATACTACCTCCCCACCGTCCCTATGATTGTGCTATTGATCTTATTCTTAGCTCCAAGTTGCCAAAAGCTAGCCTTTACAATTTGCAGGGGCCTAAACAAGCTGCCATGAAAGAATATCTTAACAAAAGTTTACAGAAGGGTCATATCTATCCTTCCCTCTCCCCTATAGCTGCTGGATTTTTCTTTGTTAAAAAGAAAGATGTGGGTCTCTGTCCTTGCCTTGATTTCTGAGAACTAAACAAGATCACAGTTAAAAATACTTACCCACTTCCACTCAATCCCGGCCTATACAATCAGCTTCTGGGGGCCAGGGTGTTTTCTTAACTTGATCTTAGAGGGGCTTACAATTTGAAGGGTGATGAGTGGAAAATGGCAATTTTAATGTCAGAGGGTATTTTTGAAAACCTTGTCATGCTTTTGGATTATCTAATGCACCTGCTGTGTTTCAAAATTTTATGAATGATATTTTCTCTGATTGCTTTGGAAGATTTGTTTTGATTTACCTCGACATTATAATTTTCTCGCCAGACTTGAACACTTACCAGGTACATGTCTGTGCTGTGTTACAGAGGCAAAGGGAGAGCTCTCTGCTAAACTAGAGAAATGTGTTTTTTCTGTGCCAGAAATCTTTCGTAGGTTTATCTTGTAAGCAGAAGGGTTTAAGATGGACCCTGGGAAGGTGCAGGCTATAATTGATTGGATTCAATCTCATGATCTTAAGACTTTGCCGTGTTTTCTGGTTTTCGACAACTATTACAGAAAATGTATCAAGGGGTTTTCACAGTTTTCTAAACCACTTACTGATCTTAAAAGTAAGGGGGTGAATCTCAAGGTTTGGTCACCGGGCTTTCGAAAGATTAAAAAAGTGTTTTATGTCAGCACCCTGTGACGGACTCAGCTCCTGCTGAGCCCATTTTTTGAGTGGACCCTCTGGGTCGTGGCACCCACCCACCGAGGGCGAGCTGACCTTGTGAGATTCCACCCCCTATACAGGGAGTGTCAGGGGCAAGACCAAGGGGGTGAGCCACCACGACTGCTGGGACCAGACGGCCGGCTCAGGGGACACTAGACGAGTGTCTGACGACAAGGACGAGCAGGAAGCAAGACGAGACTAGACGTTGGTGCAAGGTATCTTCATTAGAATAACAAAGATCACATACAGAGAAAACAAGCAAAACGTGCAAGGTGCGCGCGTGGGCACGCCAAGGTCCATAACATGGTACGTGCCAGATGGCACGCCTAGGCACAGGTAATGGCATGATGGCATCGGACTCCGGACTGCTGGCAAACCGACAGGGTCCAGGGATCAGGCTGCGGACGTCAGCTCCGGACATCAGGCCGCAGTCATCTGGTTCCGGACCTCTGGCAACGGTCGGCAGGTTCCGGGCATCCGGCAGGCAAACCAGGGTTCAGGCAAGGAGGCACGACAGATATCCAAGCAGGGTGCGTGTTTAGGGAACACGCCAAGGTCCAAGGCTAGGTGCGTGTGTAGGGGACACGCCAGGGTTCAAGGCTAGGTGCGTGTGTAGGGGACACGCCAGGGTTCAAGACAAGGTGCAAGGCAAGGTGCGTGTGTAGGGGACACGCCAGGGTTCAAAGCGAGGTGCGTGTATAGAGGACACGCCAAGGTTCACAAACGAGACAGGGTGCGTGTGTAGAGCCACGCCAAAGCATAGGATAAGACAGAGTGCGTGTAGAGACACGCCAAGGCACAAGGTACAAGACAGAGTGCGTGTAGAGACACGCCAAGGCACAAGGCAGGGTGCGTGTAGAGACACGCCAGGGTTCAGAGCAGGGCTGCGTGCTAGGAGCTACGCAGGGACGCACACCTCACTGGCCAATGCACACGGCTGTAACGCCAGCACGAGGCACGACTAAGGCACAGGAGGGGGCAAAGGAACCTTCGTGCTAGGAGCCACGCCAGGTTCAGGGCAGGGTGCGTGCTAGGAGCCACGCCAGGGTTCAAGGCAGGGTGCGTGCTAGGAGCAACGCCAGGGTTCAAGGCAGGGTGCGTGCTAGGAGCAACGCCAGGGCACAAGGAAGGGCTGCGTGCTAGGAGCCACGCAGGGGGCACGCCACACTGGCCAGTGCACACGGCTGTACACAAACACGTGGCACTTACCACGGCACAGGAGACGGCCAAGGGGAACCCACGCCGGGGTTCAATGCAAGGACAAGGCAGGGAACAAGGCAAGGAACACAAGCAGAAACAGAGCCAGGTCAGAGCGAGGACAGAGTCTAGCAGCGGAGCGTAGGCAGAAGCCCAGAGCCGGGCCAAGGGAAGACCTTGGGACTAGACAAAGAAACGAGCACTAAGGAGAGGAGAAATGGTGCGTGTGCCAGGGAGCACTACAGAGCACCATAGGAGAGAGCGAGGCAGAGCAAGCAAAGACTGAGACCATAGGGAGGAACACAAAGCAAGGAATAGCAAGGCAGAGAACACAGGGAGGACTACAAGTCAAAGCATAGCTAAGGCGAGACATAGCAAAACAGACTAAGACAAAGAACAGCAGAAGGACTACAAGGCAAAGACAAACATGGCACGAGAGACAACACAAGACATGGCACAAGACAAGAGGCGGAATACGAGCACGGAGCGTGTGCAGAGACGCACTACAGAGCAAAGTGCAAGGGCACAGAATAGAGGGAGCAACCCCACAGACCCAGAGCCTTGCAGGGAAGCAACACAATAATCAGGCCCTGAGCATAGGAAGAGGCGGCCTGATATAGTGCATAGCACCTCCTCCTCAGGTCAGGACCAGGGGAGCACTTCCGGGATTCTAGACATGACGAGATGATAGCAGAACCAGACAGTGCAGGATCTTAGGAAACGTCACATGATCAGGGTTTCAGACATGACGAGATGATCACCGAACCAACCAGTGCAGGATCCTAGGAAGAACACATGATCCGGGATTCTAGACATGACGAGATGATTGCAGAACCAGACAGTGCAGGATCTTAAGAAACGTCACATGATCAAGGACTCCAGACATGACGAGAAGATCACAGAAGGCAGAGCAGAAACGCAGGCATCCTGCAGCTCAGAGATGAGGTGAGTCTGCACACTGCTCTAGGGAACATGCAGGACAGCAGACAAAACATGCGCATGCACATCGCTCCAGGAGTTCTTGAGACAGACATGGCAGACGTGACACATGGCAGACGTGACAGTACCCCCCTCTTTAAGCCCCCTCTCACCGGGGCTGTAAAGAAAAAAAAAATTTTCTTCGGCAGAAACCAGAGTTTAGTACAAACCACTCCAACAATGTTGATCCGACATCTGAAACGGACACCTGCGCCGGTCAAGACACAGGAGCCGTGGATGAGACAAGGGAATCCAGTGGGGAGGACTGCAGGTAGACAAGCAAGTCTTCTTACTCTGGCTGCCATCATTTCCAAATGAGTCCAGAGGTCAAGGGCCGGGTCTGATTTACATCAGAAGAGTGGCCGGGGTACCGCCATATTCAGGAGAGTCCAGGAGACAGAGCAGATCAGATTCTATAACAGACGGGTCATCAGACTGGTAGCAGAGGTACCAGCGGAGTCCAAGGCCTGATTAACTGTGACGGACTCAGCTCCTGCTGAGCCCATTTTTTGAGTGGACCCTCTGGGTCGTGGCACCCACCCACCGAGGGCGAGCTGACCTTGTGAGATTCCACCCCCTATACAGGGAGTGTCAGGGGCAAGACCAAGGGGGTGAGCCACCACGACTGCTGGGACCAGACGGCCGGCTCAGGGGACACTAGACGAATGTCTGACGACAAGGACGAGCAGGAAGCAAGACGAGACTAGACATTGGTGCAAGGTATCTTCATTAGAATAACAAAGATCACATACAGAGAAAACAAGCAAAATGTGCAAGGTGCGCGCGTGGGCACGCCAAGGTCCATAACATGGTACGTGCCAGATGGCACGCCTAGGCACAGGTAACGGCATGATGGCATCGGACTCCGGACTGCTGGCAAACCGACAGGGTCCAGGGATCAGGCTGCGGACGTCAGCTCCGGACATCAGGCCGCAGTCATCTGGTTCCGGACCTCTGGCAACGGTCGGCAGGTTCCGGGCATCCGGCAGGCAAACCAGGGTTCAGGCAAGGAGGCACGACAGATATCCAAGCAGGGTGCGTGTTTAGGGAACACGCCAAGGTCCAAGGCTAGGTGCGTGTGTAGGGGACATGCCAGGGTTCAAGGCTAGGTGCGTGTGTAGGGGACACGCCAGGGTTCAAGACTAGGTGCGTGTGTAGGGGACACGCCAGGGTTCAAAGCGAGGTGCGTGTATAGGGGACACGCCAAGGTTCACAAACGAGACAGGGTGCGTGTGTAGAGCCACACCAAAGCATAGGATAAGACAGAGTGCGTGTAGAGACACGCCAAGGCACAAGGTACAAGACAGAGTGCGTGTAGAGACACGCCAAGGCACAAGGCAGGGTGCGTGTAGAGACACGCCAGGGTTCAGAGCAGGGCTGCGTGCTAGGAGCTACGCAGGGACGCACACCTCACTGGCCAATGCACACGGCTGTAACGCCAGCACGAGGCACGACTTAGGCACAGGAGGGGGCAAAGGAACCTTCGTGCTAGGAGCCACGCCAGGTTCAGGGCAGGGTGCGTGCTAGGAGCCACGCCAGGGTTCAAGGCAGGGTGCGTGCTAGGAGCAACGCCAGGGTTCAAGGCAGGGTGCGTGCTAGGAGCCACGCCAGGGCACAAGGAAGGGCTGCGTGCTAGGAGCCACGCAGGGGGCACGCCACACTGGCCAGTGCACACGGCTGTACACAAACACGTGGCACTTACCACGGCACAGGAGACGGCCAAGGGGAACCCACGCCGGGGTTCAATGCAAGGACAAGGCAGGGAACAAGGCAAGGAACACAAGCAGAAACAGAGCAAGGTCAGAGCGAGGACAGAGTCTAGCAGCGGAGCGTAGGCAGAAGCCCAGAGCCGGGCCAAGGGAAGACCTTGGGACTAGACAAAGAAACGAGCACTAAGGAGAGGAGAAATGGTGCGTGTGCCAGGGAGCACTACAGAGCACCATAGGAGAGAGCGAGGCAGAGCAAGCAAAGACTGAGACCATAGGGAGGAACACAAAGCAAGGAATAGCAAGGCAGAGAACACAGGGAGGACTACAAGTCAAAGCATAGCAAAAGCAAGACATGGCAAAACAGGCAAGGCAGAGAACAAAGGAAGGACTACAAGTCAAAGCATAGCTAAGGCGAGACATAGCAAAACAGACTAAGACAAAGAACAGCAGAAGGACTACAAGGCAAAGCAAGGCAAAGACAAACATGGCACGAGAGACAACACAAGACATGGCACAAGACAAGAGGCGGAATACGAGCACGGAGCGTGTGCAGAGACGCACTACAGAGCAAAGTGCAAGGGCACAGAATAGAGGGAGCAACCCCACAGACCCAGAGCCTTGCAGGGAAGCAACACAATAATCAGGCCCTGAGCATAGGAAGAGGCGGCCTGATATAGTGCATAGCACCTCCTCCTCAGGTCAGGACCAGGGGAGCACTTCCGGGATTCTAGACATGACGAGATGATAGCAGAACCAGACAGTGCAGGATCTTAGGAAACGTCACATGATCAGGGTTTCAGACATGACGAGATGATCACCGAACCAACCAGTGCAGGATCCTAGGAAGAACACATGATCCGGGATTCTAGACATGACGAGATGATTGCAGAACCAGACAGTGCAGGATCTTAAGAAACGTCACATGATCAAGGACTCCAGACATGACGAGAAGATCACAGAAGGCAGAGCAGAAACGCAGGCATCCTGCAGCTCAGAGATGAGGTGAGTCTGCACACTGCTCTAGGGAACATGCAGGACAGCAGACAAAACATGCGCATGCACATCGCTCCAGGAGTTCTTGAGACAGACATGGCAGACGTGACACATGGCAGACGTGACACACCCATTCTCATTTAGCCTGATCTTCAAGAACCATTCATTGTAGAGGTGGATGCTTCGGAGATCGGGGTGGGGACACTCTTATCGCAGGAGCCCAAAACTCTGACTAGGCTGCGTCCATGTGCTTTTCTTTCTAAAAAATGTTCAATGGCAGAGAGAAATTATGATGGGGGTAATAGGGAGTTACTTGCTGTCAAATTGGTCTTTGAGGAATGGAGGCATTTTTTGGAGGGGTGGTTCATCCAGTTACGGTCATCACGGATCACAAGAATTTAGCTTACATTGAATCAGCTAAAAGGTTAGCTCCTAGACAGGCCAGATGGTTCTTGTTTTTCTCTCGATTTACTTTTCTTATTACATTCAGGCCTGGGTCGAAGAATGTGAAAGCTGATGCTTTATTTCGTAGTCTAGATTCCATTTCTCTTCCAGAACCCCCATCCTCCATTATCCCTGAGAGAATTGTGGTGTTTATGGTAACCTCGAAATTGGAACAGGAGATTCGTAAAGACCAGTCATTGGCTCCTTCCTCTTCCCCGGAGTCCAAATTATTTGTGCCTGTGTACCCTAAGATTGCCGATGTTACAGGAATTTCATGATTCTGTTTTAAGTGGTCATCCTTGGATTACCGCCACAAGAAAAGCCATTGCTAGACTTTTTTGGTGGCCGTCCATGCATAATGATATTAAAGATTTTGTATCTGGGTGTGTGTGGCCAAGAGGTGAATGCAGTAAGTCATGTTTGCTTTGAGCTCCTTCCGTATACATCCTGTAAAAGCCATTAGAGCTGTGGACGAGGGGCAGAAACCATATTCCCTTCTGCCACAAACTTCCTAGAGTCCTGAGGTGTGAAATCAGGGGCTGGAAGTGCAATGACAAGATCAAAAAGACAAGGCAGAGGGGAAGAAGTACAGGATGGAATCCAAGATGGCCCCCACACAGAGAGGAGGCAGAGAGACCTGTCCGGGGAGGCAGCTGCAAAACTCCAAAAGTATGCTAGGAGGTCTACTTCCACTAGCATGACCGCAAAATGGTCAGTACTAGAATTGGAGGCAGCAGCTGGAGGAGGATCCAGATATAGAGCATTGCATTTGGAGGAAGAGAGAGGCACAGATTCAGGGGAGGGGAACTTTGAGGAGGCAGGAGATAATGCTGCAGAGGCTTCTTCAATAACCTCCCCTTCTCTGCAAGATGTCCTTAATGCTGTGAATACAAGCAGTCTTGGTATTAATAAATTGTTGGGCCAAAAGCAGGAGTCAATTTATATCATACGCCATAATGTGCAGAAAGGGGCAGAACACACAAAAGCTGTAGAGGGGAGAGTGATTGTGCTGGAAGAAGCATTTGCCACAGTATGGGGAGAAGTGCAGAATCATACACAGGCGATTAATGCACTGATGAAAAAGTGAATGATTTGGAGAATCGGCTGCGACTAAATAACATCAGACTGATAGGGGTCCCGGAGAAAACAGAGGGGAATGAGCCAAACAGCTTCTTTGAAAAATGGTTGCTGGAGACTTTTGGAAGGGACACCCTCACTCCATTATTTGCTATTGAAAGAGCTCATAGAGTCCCCACAAGACCGAGACTCGTGGGCAGACAACCTAGGTCCATACTGATAAAAATATTACACTATAAAGACCGGGACATTATCCTGAGAAAAGCGAGAGAGAAACAGGACATAAAGCTGGGGGGACAGAGTTTCTTCCCGGAATTTCTGCAGAAGTCCAGAGGAGAAGATCTCTGTTTTTGGACATAAAAGAAGAAAGAGGACACTGGGCCTGCAGTACTCAATGATATACCCAGCCAAGCTTAGGGTGGTAGCACTGGGCGCTGCCACATTCTTTA
Source organism: Dendrobates tinctorius (assembly GCF_039654945.1). Lineage (NCBI taxonomy): Eukaryota > Metazoa > Chordata > Amphibia > Anura > Dendrobatidae > Dendrobates > Dendrobates tinctorius. The sequence goes on from NW_027361768.1 coordinate 3,294,692, forward strand.
ATTCACAGAAGGATGCACTTAGGTGGCTGGACAGCCATGAACAACAAATCCAACAAGAGAATGCAAGGGCTAACAAGACATGAAGGAGTCCTGATCTGAGCCAGCCTGGTTTAAATAGTCAGTGGCAGGTTATATTTCATATGATTATTGCTGGAGAATAACAACGAGACCGGAAAAAGTTTATCTGTAATATGTACATTGATATTTTGCCTCACTTCTGTTGTTTATTGTTTGAAGTGCGGTGAGATCTCCAGTGAGACACGACAGGAAAAAGACGGGTGATTTAATGTCAATAAGTATGCTTTGTTGCAAGAGGGTTCACTTAATGGCTATGGATCTACTTGTTCCCCAACCCTCGTTGTTTAGGGTAGAGTTACATGGTACAAAGGTAAAATTTGGGTGTTTTTCAGTTGGGGGGAGGAGAGAGGGGGTGTTTGGTATGTCTAGGTGCAGGAACAAGGGGGTTTGTAAGAGTTGGGAGAGATAATAGAACGGATGCCACAATCAAACATTTGAATAATAACAAAAATGGGGACTATGGTTGATTTTGTCTCATGTACATGATTATATGAAAAAATTTCAACCAGCAATTATAGGGCTGAAGAAACTCATTTAACAAGGGATACGGTTAACCTGATACACAGATCTTTGATGGGGTACGGCTTGCATTCATTTCACACTAGTAATTCTAGGGGGGTCAGCTTAATTGTACATAAAAACATTCCGTTTGCGGAAATAGATTCCTTCAAGGACTCAGAGGGCAGATTTGTTGGAGTCAGGTGCAAAATAGTACATTCTGAATGCATAATTGTTATCCTTTACATTCCCCCTCCGTACTAAAATGTACCAGTTAGAAAAATTCTAGAAAAAGTAGAGAATGGCCAGACCTGCCAATGGTGATTATAAGAGACTTTAGTAATGTCAGTGCTTCAGGTTTGGACAAATTTCCAGGGGGAAGGAATAATATCCCCTTTTGGAAGGTTAATTAAAGAGGTGGGACTGGTGGACATTTGGAGGGAAAGTTTCCGAACAACAGAGTATACTCATGTGTATCGTTAACTTACCAGTCATTATCGAGAATATACATTGCTCTATGCAATACTCAAATGTAGAGTTGAGCGACTTTTGGTTTTTTAGGGTCGAGTTTCGTTTCATGAAACCCGACTTTTCCAAAAGTCAGGTCGAGCAAAATCGGCCGACTATAGGGAAAAGTCGGGGGTCCGACCGAAACACGAAACCCAATGTAAGTCAATGGGGAATTAAAGTCGGCAGTGAGAGGAGTGCCCATTTGAATGCCAAAAGCATCAATTCTTATTACTTAAGCTTGTCAACCTTAATTTACTTCATAATACTAGTTACGCACTGAAAAATGGGGGTTATTTGGCTACAGTTGTGGGGGGGTAGGGCTGGCTCCAGGTTTTCGTGGCCCCAGGGCCAAAGAGCGTCCCTTTAACACGTACCACAACTCATGATGCTCCGATACGGCAGAGAAATAGCAGTATAGTACAATGAAAAATACTTCACTTCTTACATCTCATGACTGATATCCATTTTAAATTCTCCAATACCTCCAAAAACGGACAGTATATAACTCCATACAGTATTATGGCCAGCGCTTAGTGCGCTATACAGAGTAATGAGGCCCATATATTTCTCCATATGGAATCATTGATCCCATATAATGTTTCAAACCGTATATGATGAGCTCCACATAATGCTATAGTATATGTTGGTCCCAATGGATGAAGCTCCACTGTCTTATGGGCCCAAATAATGCTCCATACAGTGGGGAAAAAAAGTATTTAGTCAGTCAGCAATAGTGCAAGTTCCACCATTAAAAAGATGAGAGGCGTCTGTAATTTACATCATAGGTAGACCTCAACTATGGGAGACAAACTGAGAAAAAAAAATCCAGAAAATCACATTGTCTGTTTTTTTTTTCATTTTATTTGCATATTATGGTGGAAAATAAGTATTTGGTCAGAAACAAAATTTCATCTCAATACTTTGTGATATATCCTTTGTTGGCAATGACAGAAGTCAAACGTTTTCTGTAAGTCTTCACAAGGTTGCCACACACTGTTGTTGGTATGTTGGCCCATTCCTCCATGCAGATCTCCTCTAGAGCAGTGATGTTTTTGGCTTTTCGCTTGGCAACACGGACTTTCAACTCCCTCCAAGGGTTTTCTATAGGGTTGAGATCTGGAGACTGGCTAGGCCACTCCAGGACCTTGAAATGCTTCTTACAAAGCCACTCCTTCGTTGCCCTGGCGGTGTGCTTTGGATCATTGTCATGTTGAAAGACCCAGCCACGTTTCATCTTCAATGCCCTTGCTGATGGAAGGAGGTTTGCACTCAAAATCTCACGATACATGGCCCCATTCATTCTTTCATGTACCCGGATCAGTCATCCTGGCCCCTTTGCAGAGAAACAGCCCCAAAGCATGATGTTTCCACCACCATGCTTTACAGTAGGTATGGTGTTTGATGGATGCAACTCAGTATTCTTTTTCCTCCAAACACGACAAGTTGTGTTTCTACCAAACAGCTCCAGTTTGGTTTCATCAGACCATAGGACATTCTCCCAAAACTCCTCTGGATCATCCAAATGCTCTCTAGCAAACTTCAGACGGGCCCGGACATGTACAGGCTTAAGCAGTGGGACACGTCTGGCACTGCAGGATCTGAGTCCATGGTGGCGTAGTGTGTTACTTATGGTAGGCCTTGTTACATTGGTCCCAGCTCTCTGCAGTTCATTCACTAGGTCCCCCCGTGTGGTTCTGGGATTTTTGCTCACCGTTCTTGTGATCATTCTGACCCCACGGGGTGGGATTTTGCGTGGAGCACCAGATCGAGGGAGATTATCAGTGGTCTTGTATGTCTTCCATTTTCTAATTATTGCTCCCACAGTTGATTTCTTCACTCCAAGCTGGTTGGCTATTGCAGATTCAGTCTTCCCAGCCTGGTGCAGGGCTACAATTTTGTTTCTGGTGTCCTTTGACAGCTCTTTGGTCTTCACCATAGTGGAGTTTGGAGTCAGACTGTTTGAGGGTGTGCACAGGTGTCTTTTTATACTGATAACAAGTTTAAACAGGTGCCATTACTACAGGTAATGAGTGGAGGAAAGAGGAGACTCTTAAAGAAGAAGTTACAGGTCTGTGAGAGCCAGAAATCTTGATTGCTTGTTTCTGACCAAATACTTATTTTCCACCATAATATGCAAATAAAATAAAAAAAAACAGACAATGTGATTTTCTGGATTTTTTTTTCTCAGTTTGTCTCCCATAGTTGAGGTCTACCTATGATGTAAATTACAGACGCCTCTCATCTTTTTAAGTGGTGGAACTTGCACTATTGCTGACTGACTAAATACTTTTTTCCCCACTGTATATAATGGGCCCCATTTCTACTGCTCTAGTGTATAATGGGCCCTGTAAATGCTGCTCCAGTGTCTGATGTCCACCTTTGGAATGCTCCAGTGTATGGTGGGCCCCATATATCATTCACCAGAGTATAGTGCTCCCCAAAAATTGCTGTCCCAACATTGAAAACAATTACATAAGTCTACTTGCTAGGGAATCCCTGCATTACTCTGAACTCCTTGTCGTCCCCATCTTCCATCTCACTGCTCTTGGCTGTTTAGGCCCTCCCACCGGCAGAGACACTTTTGCGTACTATGCGGTGCCCTGTGCCTGTGCCATCACCCATGAGTATGCCCCCCCCCACCTGCTCAAGGAACCTGCACTTTCATCTGCACCTTCCTGTTTGTCACCGTGTAAGGTGGTATAGTATGTGGGAAGGGGAACCTGAGCTTCCTCTGGGTCAGATTATGGCAGTGTAGAGTGCGAGGGGAATGTAGTGGTCTGGGTCAATGTACCAGCAGCATCATCCAGCAGTGGCTGGGCCTCAGTGCACTTGTGGCGTCCCCAAGAGTATGGTCGCCACTGTGGCATTACCTTCCTTCTAGGGAGTGTGTTGTCAAGCTTGGGAGCAACGAAGGATCTCTCTAGCAGTGAAACCAACACACAACACATTTCCCACTCCAGGCTAGCAGGGAGACCTCTGAACCTGACTGCTGAGGAGCTGCTCTCTGTGGTCGGGAGGAGGTAAGTTAGGGCATTCTGTGCAGGGAAGGGGAAGTGTGTGGAAGTGAGAGGGGGAGCTGGAGGATGAGCAGAGTTAAGGCTCACTCCTAGCTGGAGCGCATTGTCCCGATTCCGGTCTCCGAGTTTGTAGGGACACTGACGTTCCTGCAGCAGAAAAAGGAGGAAGTAGCAGCTATAAATTGTTGTGAGTTAATTTTCCCCTTCACTACTGAGGCCCGAGGAACTCCCTCTTCTGGTGAAGAAAGGTAGTGAGCCTGATTATCAAACACCTGAGCCTGATGATGATGACTGGCTGAGTGGAGTTACTGACTGGATATAAGGCTGCCGACGCCCTTCTGCCCTGCGGGTGATTTCTCTGTGGGATCCTTGGAGACCAGTCTGAATTCCTGCTCTTCTAAAGCTAAGTTTTCTGCTCGGGTTTTTGCATTTGTGCTTTGACTTTGTTTTGCTTTGTTTTTCTGGATTTCTGCCATTCCCTGCTGGGGTGAGCTGAATTCCTTTAGCTCTGTCTTCTGAAAATACCTGAGTGCTGATTTAGTTTTTGAAGCCTAGCTGCTTCAGGGTCTTTCTCCATATCAGCTTGTTGGCTTATGTCTTTGATAGGGTTTTGGCAGATTGCAGACAGCAACCTTCCTTTCCTGTTCTGTTTAGTTAGCTTGGGCCCCATCGTTTGCTCAGCCTATCTTTCTATCTGTGTGAGTGTTTTTTAATCTTGCTTCACCGTTATTATATGTTGGGGGCTGCCTTTTACTTTGGGGTCTGCTCTGGGGCAGTTTAGATTTCCTTTTCTGTCTTTAGGCTATTTAGCTCTCAGGCTGTGATCGAGGGGTCTAGGGCACCGTAGGAACCCCCCACGGCTACTGCTAGTTGTGTTGATAGGTTCAGAGGTCTGCAATCTGATAGTTGCCAACTTGTCTGGTTTTCTGGACGTAGCTTCTATTTTGGTGTCTGCCTCCTATGGTGACTCAATCATAACAGAATCACCCGCCATACCGCAGATCCTAGGGTACTCAATAGCAGGAAAGAATTGTAAAAAAAAAAAAAGTGTATATTTTTTCCTCTATATCTCTGAGGCCGTAGGGGGAATTTTTTTCTCTCTCAATGGAGATAAAGCAATTGTCTGATCGTGTGGAGCAGCTGGCTGCGGAAGTGCAGGGAATTTCCACCTACCTTGCTCATTCACATGCTGCTGAACCAAAGATTCCTACACCTGATGTATTTTTTGGGGATCGGTCTAAATTTTTGAATTTCAAAAATAATTGTAAATTATTTTTTGCCTTGAAGCCTAACTCGTCAGGGAGCTCCGTGCAGCAAGTTAAAATTGTCATCTCTTTGCTGCGTGGCGATCCCCAGGATTGGGCATTTTCTTTGAAACAGATGATCCTATTCTGACTAATGTGAACGCATTTTTTCAGGCCTTGGGGTTGTTGTATGACGAACCTAATGCCATTGATCAGGCTGAAAAGACCCTGCTGGCATTGAACCAGGGTCGAGATTCTGCAGAATTGTACTGTCAAAAATTCCGAAAGTGGGCAGTACTTACTACCTGGAATGATAATGGCTTGGCTGCTCTCTTTCGGAAGGGGTTGTCAGAAGCCGTAAAAGATACTATGGTGGGATTTCCAGTTCCCTCTGGTCTTGACGATTCTATGTCATTAGCCATTCAGGTTGATCGGCGTTTGCGCGAACGCAAAGCTGCACGAGAGGTGTTGCCACCTGTTGAACAAATGTCTGAACCTATGCAATGTGATAGAGTTTTGTCCAGAGAGCAGCGTCAGGAGTTCAGAAGGCGTAATAAGTTGTGTTTTTTCTGTGGAGATGCCTCGCATATTATTTCTGTCTGTCCTAAACGAGAGAAACGCTTTGCACACATGTTTTCTGTTGGTGGTGTTCAACCTAAGTTTCTTCTGGCTATTACGCTGTTCTGCTCCCTGTCCACATTTTCCGCCAAGACTTTTGTGGATTCGGGAGCAGCCCTAAACCTAATGGACTTAGATTTTGCTAAACGTTGTGGATTTCCGATGACACCTCTGCAGACGCCTATCCCTTTGAGGGGGGTTGATGCTACTCCTTTGGCTAAAAATAAACCTCAGTTTTGGACCCAGGTGGTAATGTGGGTCGCCCCAGACCATTAAGAAAATTGCAGATTTTTGGTGTTGCATAATCTGCATGATACTATTGTTCTGGGGTTTCCCTGGTTACAAATTCATAATCCAGTTTTAGATTGGAAATCTGTGTCTGTGGTGAGTTGGGGTTGTCGGTGTGCCTTTAGTGAGGCTCCGTTGTTTTCCACCTCTCCTCAGTCGCATGATGTTCCTGATTATTTGGCGGACTTTTATGATGTATTTAGTGAGAATGAGTCTGCATCTCTGCCTCCTCATAGGAGTTATGACTGTGCACTTGAACTGAGCCCGGGGTGTAAATTTCCCAAGGGTCGGCTCTTCAATTTATCTGTACCCGAGCACGTGGCTATGCAATCCTATATTAAGGAGGCATTGGAGAAGGGTCATATTAGACCATCCTCGTCACCCTTAGGTGCCATTTTTTTTTTTGTAGCCAAAAAGGATGGATCATTAAGACCTTGTATTGATTATCGTGCCCTCAACAAAATTACTGTTAAATATCAGTATCCGTTACCCCTGATTTCTGATCTATTCTCCAGAGTTAAAGGTGCTTGCTGGTTTACCAAGCTTGACCTCAGGGGGGCGTATAATCTTATTCGCATTAAGCATGGGGATGAATGGAAGATGGCGTTTAATACTCCGGAGGGACATTTTGAGTACCTGGTGATGCCTTTTGTCCTCACTAATGCCCCTTCTGTCTTCCAGTGCTTCATGAACGATATTTTCCGAGATTTTGTCGATAAATTTTTGATTATCTATCTGGATGATATTTTGATCTTCTCCAAGGATTGGGATTCTCATGTGGAACATATTCGGACTGTGTTCCGGATCTTGAGGGAGAATTCCCTGTATGTCAAAGGATCTAAATGCCTTTTTGGAGTACAGAGGATTTCTTTTTTGGGATTTATTTTGTCCCCGTCAACTATTGAAATGGACCCGGCCAAGGTACAGGCCATTTACGATTGGGTTCAGCCCACTTCTTTGAAGGCCCTCCAGAAGTTTTTGGGTTTTGCTAATTTTTATCGGAAATTTAGAGCAAAATTTTCTAGTATTGCCAAGCCATTGACTGATTTGACTAAGAAAGGTGCTGATGTGTTAAATTGGTCTCCGGAGGCTGTTTCTTCCTTTCAGGAGCTAAAGCGAAGATTCACCTCCGCCCCGGTTTTGCGGCAACCTGATGTCTCACTTCCGTTCCAGGTAGAGGTGGATGCTTCTGAGATTGGTGCAGGAGCTTTTTTGTCCCAAAAGGATCCTGTAACATCTAAAATGAATCCCTGTGCTTTCTTCTCCCGAAAGTTCTCTCCATCTGAACTTAACTATGATGTGGGGAATCGGGAACTGTTGGCCACGAAATGGGCATTTGAGGAGAGGAGACATTGGTTGGAGGGAGCTAAGCATCAAGTCGTGGTCCTCACTGACCACAAGAATTTGATTTACCTAGAGTCGGCTAAGCGCTTGAACCCTAGACAGGCTAGGTGGGCCTTGTTTTTTACACGTTTTGATTTTGTGGTTTCTTTTCTTCCTGGAACTAAGAATGTCAAGGCAGACGCCCTCTCTAGGAGCTTCTTTGCTGATTCTCCTGTGGTGACCAAGCCTGCTACCATCTTAGGTGAAGGGGTAGTTCTTTCTGCCATCTCGCCTGATTTGAGATGTGCTCTGGAAGAGTTCCAGGAGGACAAACCTGAGAGTTGTCCCAGTGGAAAGTTGTATGTTCCTGACCAATGGAAGAATCATAGAATCATCATAGAATCATAGAATGGTAGAGTTGGAAGGGACCTCCTGGGCCATCTGGTCCAACCCCCTGCTCAAAGCAGGATTCGCTAAATCATCCCAGTTAGATGTCTGTCCAGCCTCTGTTTGAAGACTTCCATTGAAGGAGAACTCACCACTTCTCGTGGCAGCCTGTTCCACTCATTGATCACTCTAACTGTCAAAAAGTTTTTTCTAATATCTAATCTGTGTCTCCTCCCATTCAGCTTCATCCCATTGCTTCTAGTCTTTCCTTGTGCAAATGAGAATAAAGTTGATCCTTCTACAATGTGACAGCCCTTTAGATATTTGTAGACAGCTATTAAGTCTCCTCTCAGTCTTCTCTTTTGCAAACTAAACATTCCCAAATCCTGCAACCTTTCCTCATAAGACAGGGTTTGCAGACCGGTCACCATTCTGGTCGCTCTTTTCTGAACTTGCTCCAGTTTGTTGATGTCTTTTTTAAAATGTGGTGCCCAAAATTGGACACAATATTCCAGATGAGGTCTGACCAAAGAGGAGTAGAGGGAAATAATTACTTCACGTGATCTAGACTGTATGCTTCTGTTAATACATCCTAGAATTGCATTTGCCTTTTTTGCTGCTGCATCACACTGTTGACTCATATTCAGTCTGTGATCTATTAGTATACCCAAGTCTTTTTCACATGTGCTGTCACTTAGCCCTATTCCTCCCATTCTATATATGCTTTTTTCATTTTTATTGCCCAGATGTAGTACCTTGCATTTCTCCCTGATAAAAACCATTCTGTTAGTTGCTGCCCACTTCTCCAGTTTACTTAAATCTTTATGAATCCTCTCTCTCTCTTCTCTAGTATTAGCTATCCCTCCTAGCTTTGTGTCATCAGCAAATTTAATCAGTTTACCCTCAATTCCTTCATCTAAATCGTTGATAAAGATGTTGAACAATACAGGGCCCAGGACAGAGCCCTGTGGTACCCCACTTGAGACATTCTTCCAACTGGATGTGCAGCCATTTACGACCACTCTTTGGGTCCGATCACTAAGCCAGTTATGAATCCACCTAACAGTTGCCTTGTCCATTCCATACTTAGTCATTTTTTCAATAAGGATTGTATGAGAGACTTTGTCAAATGCTTTGCTGAAGTCAAGATATACTATATCTACAGCATTTCCTTGATCCACCCAATCAGTAATACCGTCATAGAAGGAAATTAAATTAGTCTGACATGACTTATTAGTTACAAACCCATGCTGACTCTGTTTAATCACTTCATTCTTATCCAGGTATTGACATACATGTTGTTTAATAATTTGTTCAAAGATCTTTCCTGGTATAGAAGTCAGACTCACCGGCCTATAGTTGCCTGGGTCCACCTTCTTCCCCTTTTTGAAGATAGGAACAACATTTGCTCTTCTCCAGTCTTCTGGCACTTCTCCTGTTCTCCAAGAATTTTCAAAGATTATGGAGAGGGGTTCAAAAATTTCTTCTGCTATCTCCTTCAGTACTCTGGGGTGTAATTCATCTGGACCTGGAGACTTGAATTCATTTAGGTTAGCTAAGTGTTTCCTCACTATCTTTCTGTTTATAGATATCCTGGATTCTTCTATTCCCTTAATAGGACAGTGAATAACAGTTGATGTTACATTTCCTTTCTGAGAGAAAACAGATGCAAAATAGGAATTTAAAAGTTCAGCCTTCTCAACATCCTGTCTTACCATTTCATCATTTTCATCCTGTAAAAATCCTATAGCATCTTTGACTTTTCTTTTACTTTTGACATATCCCCAAAATCCTTTATTATTGCTTTTGACATCTCTTGCAAGCCTCAATTCATTTTCAGCTTTAGCTAATCTGATTTGTGCCCTGCAGGTTCTGCAGACAGCATTATATTCTTCTTTAGATATGCCTCCCTCTTTCCATTTTATAAACATTTTTTTCTTCCTTTTTAGCATGTGCTTAAGTTCTGTGTTCATCCATCCTGGTTTCCTTAAATGCTTCCTATTCTTCCCTCTTTTCGGAATTGTTAACAACTGTGCTTTGAGAATTTCATTTTTCAAGATTTCCCATCCTTCCTGGACATTTTTGTCTTTAAGGATATCCAGCCATTGGATCCCTCCAATTCTCTTTCTGAATCCCTTAAAATCTGCCTTTCTGAAATCTAACCTTGACGTCTGAGTCTTCACAGGTCTTCCGCCTCTAGTTATCCAAAATTCTAAAATAGCATGGTCGCTACCTCCTAGGGTCCCAGCCACTTTTACCTCCTCAACCATTTCCTCCCTGTTTATAAGGATTAGATCCAAGGTAGCAGTTCCCCTTGTTTTCTCCTTTACCTTTTGGAAGATAAAGTTGTCAGCAAGAGAGGATAAGAATTTCCTTGACCTGTTAGTTTTGCCTGAGAGAGATTCCCAACAAATGTCTGGATAGTTGAAATCTCCCATGACAACTATGTCATATTTTTTGGAGAACTTGGCCATTTGATGCATAAAGAGTTCATCCATATCTTCAGCTTGCACAGGCGGCCTGTAGTAAATGCCTACAATGGTGTCCTTTCCATTGTTCTGTCCTTGTATTCTTACCCAAACAGTTTCCACAGAACTCCCATTCTCTGAAGCTTCAATCTCTGTGCAGATATACGCATTTCTAACATACAATGCGACACCCCCTCCTCGTTTATCAAGTCTGTTTCTTGCAAATAAGTTGTATCCTTCTAGTCTTGTATTCCAATCATGTGTATTGTCCCACCAAGTTTCAGTGATTCCAATGACATCATATTTCTTTTCCTGTGTTAGTAGTTCCAATTCTCCTTGTTTGTTGCCCATGCTTTGTGCATTAGTATAGAAACATTTTAGTTTGTGATTGGTTTCTCTTTCTCCAATATTTTTATTAATTAGATTCTTTCGTCTTTGTTCTTCCTTTCCACTTCTAATAGCAGAGTTCTCAATAGCATTTGTCAGGTGTATGGCTTTTTCTGGTCTTTTGCTTCCCTTCCCATGTTGTTCTAGTTTAAAGCTCTCCTTACAAGTGTAGCAAGGCGACTTCCAAATACCTGCTTTCCAGTCTTCGTAAGGTGCACCCCATCTCTAGCAAGTAGTCCATCGTATAAGTAGTTCACTCCGTGATCCAGAAATCCAAATCGTTGCTGACGGCACCATCGACGTAGCCAGAAGAGAGTGATGTCTGAAGTTCATTGCTCTGCTTTGGCTGGTCATCCAGGTATTTTTGGTACTAGAGATCTGGTGAGTCGTTCTTTTTGGTGGCCCTCCTTGTCTCGTGATGTCAGGAATTTTGTGCAGTCCTGTGGGACTTGCTCCCTGTCTAAATCGTGTTCTCGCTCTAGTGGGTTGTTGATGCCTTTGCCTGTCCCCAAGAGGCCATGGACCCATATTTCAATGGATTTCATCTCTGATATGCCTGTCTCTCAAAGGATGACTGTTATTTGGGTGATTTGTGATAGGTTCTCTAAGATGGTTCATCTTGTACCACTCCCTAAGTTGCCGTCTTCCTCTGAATTGGTGCCCCTGTTTTTGCAACAGGTGGTTCGCTTGCACGGGATTCCTGAGAATATTGTATCTGACAGAGGAGTTCAGTTTGTGTCTAGATTTTGGAGAACTTTCTGTTCCAAGCTGGGAATTCAGTTGTCCTTCTCCTCTGCTTTTCACCCTCAGACCAATGGGCAGACAGAGAGAACAAACCAGACCTTGGAGTCATATTTGAGATGTTTTATTTCTGCTGATCAGGATGATTGGGTTTCATTTTTGAATTTGCTTTAAATAATAGAGCTAGTTCTGCCACTTTGATGTCACCTTTTTTTTGTAACTTTGGGTTTCATCCTCGATTTTCTTCAGGGCAGGTGGAGCCCTCTGCCTGCCCAGGTGTTGACACTGTGGTGGAGAGAATGCACCAGATCTGGGACCAAGTGGTGGATAAGTTATCTCTCTCCCAGGAAAAGGCCCAGCGGTTTTCCAACCGACATAGGACCATTGGTCCCCAGTTTAAGGTTGGTGATATGGTGTGGTTATCATCAAAAAATATTGCTATGCAGGTGGCTTCTCCTAAGTTTAAGCCTAGATTTATTGGACCTTACAAGATTTTGGAGATTATTAATCCGGTCTCTTTTCGTTTGGCTCTTCCTGTCACATTTAAAATCCATAATGTGCTCCATAAATCTTTGTTGAAGAGGTTTGTTGAACCTGTTGTTCCGGGGGTGGCACCTCCAGACATTTTGGGTTGACAGACGGGTCCTTTTTTCTGTCAGGATTGATCTAGCTGCACTGAATACTCTTTCCGATAGCACACTTGCAGCTGAGCAAGCGAGCTCCTGTAAGGCATATTGTGCCAATTCAGGCCAGGTGTCCAGTTTAGCGGCCCAGTAGTCAAAGGGGAATGACCTGTGCGGGAGAACATCGATATGGGAGGAAAAGTAGTTTGTAACCATAGTTGACAACTGCTGTCTCCTGTCACTTTCCATCGATGCAGTATTACCAGTTGTGTGAGCGGTACTTGAAAAATCAGTCCACAATATTGTCATGAAACCCCTGTTTCCAACGCCACTTCTGCTGTGTGCACCACAAACACCTCTGCTAAGCTGCCCCCGGCCCGTACGGCTCATGTGAGAACCATCACCGCTGCTGTGTGCTGGGAATGCCTCAACCAACCGGTTTACCAGAGTTGCTTGTTTATTAGCCAATATTAGGTCAAGGTTCTCCTGTGGCATGATGTTTTGTAATTTGCCTTTATAGCGTGGATCCAGGATGCTGGCCAACCAGTAGTCGTCATCGTTCATCATTTTGGCAATGCGGGGGTCCCTTTTTAGGATCTGCAAGGCATAATCTGATACGTGGGCCAATGTTCCCGGTGTCAATGATGCACTGCGAGTGCTGGTTGGAGGAGCACTTTCTGGCAAATCCACATCCCTCCAGTCACACACAAACCCTGTACCAGACCTAGCCACGCCAACATTTTCACTTGCCCCACAAGATGCATCCTCCTCCCCTAAGTAATCATCCCCATCATCATCCTCCTCCTCCTCTTCTTCCTCCACCTCGTCCAGGAGAGGTCCCTGAGCAGACAATGGCTGAATGTCATCAAGGATTCCCTCCTCCATTCCTCCTCGTTAACATTGGCTGCAGACGCCTGCTCCTTAAGGTGCGTCAAAGTTTGCATGAGCAGACGCATAAGTGGGATGCTCATGCTTAGGATGGCGTCGTCTGCGCTTACCAGCCGTGTGCATTCCACAAAACAATGAAGGACTTTACAGAGGTCTTTCAGCTTCGACCACTGCACACCTGTCAACTCCATGTCTGCTCTCATAGTGCCTGGCCGTGTATCCTCCCACAAATGCATTATGGCCTGACTCTGTTCGCACAGCCGCTCAACCATGTGCAGGGTGGAGTTCCACCTTGTTGCAATGTCGATAATGAGGCGGTGGTTGGGAAGGTGGAGCAATCGCTGCAGCTTCTGCATACGAATGGAGTGTACAGGCGACCGGCGGATGTGCGTGCACAGTCTTCGCACCTTCTGGAGCAGGGCTGTTAACTCCAGATAATTGTTGAGGAAGCACTGCACCACCAGGTTCAAGGTGTGAGCCAAGCAAGGTATGTGGCTGAGTTTTAAAAGGGCTATGGCTACCACAAAATTCCAGCCGTTATCACTAACTACCTTGCCTGCCTCAAGATGTATACTGCCCAGCCATGACTCAGTTTGTCTCTGAAAGTACTCGGCCAGCACCTCCGCGGTGTGTCTGTCGCCCAAACACATCATCTGCAACACAGCCTGCTGACGCTTTCCACTAGCTGCTCGATAGGGGGACACCTCGTGTGCAACAGTGGCAGCTGCATATGGAGTGCTCGTACGACTGCGCTCTGTGGACGAGCTTTCACTTCTGGAGGAGGAGGAGGAGGGTCGAACGCCTACAGACAACTGTTTCCTATACCGTGGGCTAGGTAGCACTGTCCCACCACCGCTGTCCCCTGTGGACCTTGCATCCACCACATTAACCCAGTGCGCAGTGATGGACACATAACGGCCCTGGCCATGCCAACTGGACCATGCATCTGTTGTGAGGTGCACCTTTCCACTCACTGACTGCTTGAGTGCATGGACAATGCGGTCTTTCACATGATGGTGGAGGGCTGGGATGACTTTGTGAGAGAAGAAGTGGCGACTGGGTAGGTCATAGCGTGGTACTACATAGGCCATGAGTTTGCGGAAAGCTGCGCTTTCCACCAACCGATAGGGCATCATCTCTAACGAGATTAGTTTGGCAATGTGGGCGTTCAAACCCAGTGTACGCGGATGAGAGACTGAGTACTTTCTTGACCTACTCATAGTCTCTGGGAGGGTGAGCTGGACTTGAGAGCTGCATATGGTGGAACTAGTGGTGGACAGGGCGGACTGAGAGAGGGTTGATGATGGTGATGGAGTTGGTGTTCTTTCTGATGGCCTAGATTCAGTATTTCATTGATATAACAGTGGGATTCCCTGACTGCTTTGGCCTTGCAACGACACCTCAACATTTGCTGCTGTGCTAACCATTGGGCTTACAGTGGGAGAAACAATGTAGCGTTGCTCACTACCTTCTCTGTGATCAGTTGCATATGTGGTACTTGAGGTTTGGTGTTGTGTCCATGCTTGCAAGTGCATGCTGGTTAAATGTCTAAGCATGCAACTGGTATTTAGATTTTTCCCTCGGCTAAAGGTCTTTGCGCACTTCTTACAGATAACCTTGGCCTGATCATGAGGATTTTGTTCAAAAAAGTACCACACTGCACTCTTCCTACTTTGGAAGACATTTTGCGGCCTAGGACGCTGTGCTATTTTGACCGTCTGGACAAGCTGTCCAGCAACTCTTTTGATTTTTGGAACCTGTCTTTGGAGTGCTCCGGGCCTGCCAGATAACAGCTGTTGCGATGTCAATGTCTGCTGTGGATGCTCCTCCTCCTCATCTGAGCTATTGGAAGCAGCATCCTCTTCCCCCAATGGATGCCAATCTGGGTCAACAACTGGGCCATCCATCACCTCCTCTTCAATGTCATGTGCACCTTCCTCTGTGTCACCGTGTATGGTGGTATAGTATGCGGGAAGGGGCACCTGAGTCTCATCAGGGTCAGAATCTGGCTCATTACACTACGAGGACAATGTAGTGCTCTGAGTGAATGTACCAGCAGAATCATCTATCAGTGGCTGTGCATCAGTGCACTCCATGTCAGATTCATCTTGGCCTGGGTAATTCACCATTTGACTTGATAACCCATGCATGGTATGTGAAAACAGCTCCATGGAGTAATCAGTTGTATGGCCTGCGTCATCCTTCAATCTTGGTTGGGGTGAAGGACACAAGGAAAGGTGTGGTTCATGAACATGAGCCTCCAATGACGACTCAGTGCTTTTATTTTTTACAACTTCAGAAGAGGAGGCGATAGAGCTGGAGGCTGAGTCAGCAATGTAAGCCAAAACTTTTTACTGAAGCTCTGGCTTTAAAATCGGTTTGCCAACTCCTAGAAAGCTAAGCCTTCGAGGCCTTGTGGAGCCAGACGATGACGCAGGTTCAACACCTCCTGCATTCGGTCCTATTTTGCTTTTTCCACTACCATCAGATCCACCACCAACACCATCATTACCAGCTGGCAACCCCCGCCCAATTCCACGGCCTCTTCCACCAGCCTTCCTCATTTTTGGTAAAAATGTACACAAAATCCCACAAACTATATAGTAATGTAAAACAAGGTACAAGGTGTATATAGGACAGGGGAGATGTAGAATTTCTGAACACACTTGTGGACGCTGTTGGATTGTGTAAGGCCCAGTGAATATCACACCGCTATGTCACAGTCTCAATGTCGCAGGTGTGAAAAATGTCACTATAGGACAGGCGAGATGTATAATTTCTGAACACACTTGTGGACACTGTTGGATTGTGTGAGGCCCAATGAATATCACACCGCTATGTCACAGGCTCAATGTCATAGGTGTGAAAAATGTCACTATAGGACAGGGGAGATGTAGAATTTCTGAACACACTTGTGGACACTGTTGGATTGTGTGAGGCCCATTGAATATCACACCGCTATGTCACAGGCAGAAATTGGCTAGTGTATTACAAACTACAAGGTGTATATAGAATTGGGCAGAATAGGAATCTCCCTAGAGTGTAGGTCTGTAAGAATGGAACAAGTCCTCGACTTATCCTTACAGAGTCACACACACTGTGACCATGATAACAGCCGTTACTCGGTACTGAGAGAGGAGCGTGCACGTACACCGCTGTCCGATGTCCGTAAAATTGTCAAGCTCCGTGTTTTTTAAGTATACGGACTGACACACGCTGTATCTCTATAGTTTTTTATGTGTTCAAACAGCAAATATACTTAACTGTTTGAAAACCAGACAAAACTAGAAGGTGGGGGTCGGTAAGAACGGAACATGTCCTCGACTTATCCTTATCATAATAATCTTAATTTTTATATAGCGCTAACAAATTCCGCAGCGCTTTACAGTTTTGCACACATTAGCATCGCTGTCCCTGAAGGCTCACAATCTAAATTCCCTATCAGTATGTCTTTGGAGTGTGGGAGGAAACCGGAGTGCCCGGAGGAAACCCATGCAAACACGGGGAGAACATACAAACTCCTTGCAGATGTTGTCCTTGGTGGGATTCAAACCCAGGACTCCAGCTCTGCAAGGCTACAGCGCTAACCACTGAGCCACCGTGCCGCCCATCCTTACAGAGTCACACACAGATAGCTTCACTGTGGCTGTGATAACAGCCGTTACACGGTACTGAGAGAGGAGCGTGCACGTACACCGCTGTCCGGTGTCCGTAAAATTGTCAAGCTCCGTGTTTTTTAAGTATACGGACTGACACACGCTGTCTCTCTATAGTTTTGAATGTGATGAAAAAGAAAATATACTTAACTGTTTGAAAACCAGACAAAACTAGAAGGTGGAGGTCTGTAAGAACGGAACAGGTCCTCGACTTATACTTACAGGGTCACACACAGATAGCTTCACTGTGGCCGTGATAACAGCTGTTACACGGTACTGAGAGAGGAGCGTGCACGTACACCGCTGTCCGGTGTCCGTAAAATTGTCAAGCTCCGTGTTTTTTAAGTATACGGACTGACACACGCTGTCTCTCTATAGTTTTTTATGTGATCAAACAGCAAATATACTTAACTGTTTGAAAACCAGACAAAACTAGAAGGTGGAGGTCTGTAAGAACGGAACATGTCCTCGACTTATCCTTACAGAGTCACACACAGCTTCACTGTGGCCGTGATAACAGCCGTTACACGGTACTGTGTGAGGAGCGTACACCGCTGTATGGTGTGAAAAAATGCACGCTCAGTACCTCACCAGGACAAAAAGAAAATTTGGATTGCTTTTAAAAAAAGCAGTTTGCAGAGCAGTGGGAAAACAGCAATGCAGCTACAGTCATATGTTAAAGTTTGGGCACCCCTATTAATGTTAACCTTTTTTCTTTATAACAATTTTGGTTTTTGCAACAGCTATTTCAGTTTCATATATCTAATAACTGATGGACTCAGTTATATTTCTGGATTCAAATGAGGTTTATTGTACTAACAGAAAATGTGCAATCTGCATTTTAACAAAATTTGACCAGTGCAAAAATATGGGCACCCTTATCATTTTCTTGATTTGAACACTCCTAACTACTTTTTACTGACTTCCTGAAGCACTAAATTGGTTTTGTAACCTCATTGAGCTTTGAACTTCATAGCCAGGTGTATCAAATCATGAGAAAAGGTATTTAAGGTGGCCACTTGCAAGTAATTCTCCTATTTGATTCTCCTATGAAGAGTGGCATCATGGGCTCCTCAAAACAACTCTCAAATGATCTGAAAACAAAGATTATTCAACATAGCTTTTCAGGGGAAGGAAACAAAAAGTTGTCTCAGAGATTTAACCTGTCAGTTTCCACTGTGAGGAACATAGTAAGGAAATGGAAGAACACAGGTACAGTTCTTGTTAAGCCCAGAAGTGGCAGGCCAAGAAAAATATCAGAAAGGCAGAGAAGAAGAATGGTGAGAACAGTCAAGGACAATCCACAGACCACCTCCAAAGACCTGCAGCATCATCTTGCTGCCGATGGTGTCACTGTGCATCGGTCAACAATACAGCGCACTTTGCACAAGGAGAAGCTGTATGGGAGAGTGATGCGAAAGAAGCCGTTTCTGCAAGCACGCCACAAGCAGAGTCGCCTGAGGTATGCAAAAGCACATTTGGACAAGCCAGTTACATTTTGGAAGAAGGTCCTGTGGACTGATGAAACAAAGATTGAGTTGTTTGGTCGTACAAAAAGGCGTTATGCATGGAGGCTAAAAAACACAGCATTCCAAGAAAAACACTTGCTACCCACAGTAAAATTTGGTGGAGGTTCCATCATGCTTTGGGGCTGTGTGGCCAATGCCGGCACCGGGAATCTTGTTAAAGTTGAGGGTCACATGGATTCAACTCAGTATCAGCAGATTCTTGACAATAATGTGCAAGAATCAGTGACGAAGTTGAAGTTACGCAGGGGATGGATATTTCAGCAAGACAATGATCCAAAACACCGCTCCAAATCTACTCAGGCATTCATGCAGAAGAACAATTACAATGTTATGGAATGGCCATCCTAGTCCCCAGACCTGAATATCATTGAACATCTGTGGGATGATTTGAAACGGGCTGTCCATGCTTGGCGACCATCAAACGTAACTGAACTGGAATTGTTTTGTAAACAGGAATGGTCACAAATACCTTCATCCAGGATCCAGGAACTCATTAATAGCTACAGGAAGCGACTAGAGGCTGTTACTTTTGTAAAAGGAGGATCTACGAAATATTAATGTCACTTTTATGTTGAGGTTCCCATACTTTTGCACCGGTCAAATTTTGTTAAAATGCAGATTGCACATTTTCTGTTAGTACAATAAACCTCATTTGAATCCAGAAATATAACTGAGTCCATCAGTTATTAGATATATGAACCTGAAATAGCTGTTGCAAAAACCAAAATTGTTATAAAGAAAAAAGGTTAACATTAATAGGGGTGCCCAAACTTTAACATATGACTGTATCAGGAAGCTTTATAAGGCAGCCTAACAACCAACACAGCTGATCCAGCAAAATATAGCCTCCACTTGCACTGCACACACAGTGACTGGTGTGTTGTACAGGCAAAATCGCTAGCAGCAGAAGCAGTTTTTGGTGTCTTCTTCCCTGCCTAATGCTCTCCCTACAGAATCAGCAGCAGCTGCTCTCCCTATTCTGAGATCAGCATGAGTAACATGGCGGTCGGCGTGCATGCCCTTTTATACCCCCTGTGACGCCCCCAAAGCAAGCCAATCACTTGCATGCCCTTCTCAAAGATGGTGGTGACCCCTGCCTATGTCATCACGTTGCCCACAGTGTCCATGGATCCTGATTGGCTGAAAAAGGGCGGAAAACAAACTTTTGAAACGTGACTTTGGCGCTAAAGTCGCCGAGCTCGTGGCCGA
Organism: Dendrobates tinctorius; assembly: GCF_039654945.1. Classification (NCBI taxonomy): domain Eukaryota; kingdom Metazoa; phylum Chordata; class Amphibia; order Anura; family Dendrobatidae; genus Dendrobates; species Dendrobates tinctorius. Next base: position 3,314,156 of record NW_027361768.1, read on the forward strand.
CCTCACCCTAGGGTCGGGTTTCGTTTTATGAAACCCGACTTTACCAAAAGTCGGCGACTTTTGAAATTTTTCGACCCGTTTCGCTCAACTCTACTCAAATGATTTCAAAAATTGAATATCAACCTAGATCCCTAACAGACTGCTCACCACTTTGGATGCAGATACAGGTGGCTCCAGGATGCACTAGAAAACGGGGAGGGTGGAACCTTAACCCATTCTGGCTCAAGATACTTAATTGTTCCAATATTAAAGAGAAGATTAAGGAATTTTTTTAAATTAACTTGGGCACGGCTCCTAGTAGTATAGTTTCAGAATCGATGAAAGCCTTTCTGAGGGGAATCCTAATCAGAAAAATTAAGATGGTAAAAGATAAGTCAAGGGAAAAAGGGGAGATCTTGGAAGACAAAGTTCGAGAAACTGAGGGCTGGGTTATACAAGACAATAATGTGGAAAATAGGGAAAACTGGAAGGAAGCCCAAAAACAATTAAAAATATATAAAACAGAACAGGCAGATAATAAAAGAATGTTTTTAAAACAACAGTTTTATGAGAAGGGGAAGACCACAGGAAAATTACTAGCTCAAATGTCTCAAGCTCAAAAAGAAAACGTGTATATACACAGGTTGAAAGATAACATGCATGGAACACATACTCAGACGTCAGATATTCTACAGGCTTTACGAGAGTTCTACATGAAACTGTATTAAACCGGGGTGGAATATATACAAGATGAACTAAAGGAACTCCTACAAGGGATTCACATACCAAGCGTGAGCGAGGATGACAAGAATTTTCTAGAAACACCAGTTACCATAGAAGAAATACAAAAAGCAATAGGCAGCATGTCAAATGGCAAAGCGCCAGGACCAGATGGTCTCCCAATAGATATTTTTAAAATGTTCCAGGAAGAAATAGCACCACATTACTTAGAAATGGGGCATTAAATGAGGGAGAGTTACCAAAGTGATTATATGAAACTTCAATAGTGATATTACCTAACGAGGGAAAAGAAAGAATTGCCAGATTCTTACAGACCCATTTCATTATTAACAGCAGACATAAAAATATTAGTTAAAATGCTGGCGAATAGGTTGAGTTCCATTATTACGACAGTTCAGGCAGATTAGGCCGGCTTCATACCATCCAAAGCAACCGCCATTAATTTATGTAGGCTATTTTTAAATCTACAGGCAGCACAATCTGACCCTGGGGCAAAGAAGTACTTTCCTTGTATGCCACGAAGGCATTCGATAGTGTGGCGTGGGGATAAATGTGGGAGACTCTGCAAAAAATGGGCTTTGGTCCTATATTTATTAAGTGGGTACAGTTGTTATATAAAGCCCCAGTAGCAAAGGTAAGGTCTAATCGGGAAACCTCGGAAAGTTTCAATCTGTTCAGGGGAACAAGGCAGGGCTGCCCATTGTCATCTCTCCTTTTTGCTATAGCACTAGAGCCATTAGCATGTATAATTAGACAGCACCAGGAGATAAAAGGTTTTGCTTATAGACGTAGAGAGGAGCAGATAGCATTATATGCGGATGATATCTTATTATTTTTGGGGGGATATATCTGCATCTCTTCTGAAGGTTATGGACATAATTGCGAGGTTCGGTGTACTCTCAGGATTAAAAATTAATTGGGGAAAGTCAGCTTTACTCCCCTTAGAAAATAACGACAATCTTCAAGTGGGGCGTTTCTCAAAAATCCCAGTAGTTAAAAAAATTAAATATTTAGGTATTCAAGTATCTAGGGAAGTGAACTATTATACATCACTGAATCTTGACCCTTTAATAGTAAAATCAAGGAAGAAGGTGGGAACATGGGGAAAATTTCCATTGTCCCACCTTGGGAGAACAAATCTAATCAAAATGTGCCTCATGACATCTATCCTCTACATTTTACATAATTCCCGAGTGTGGATTCTGAAACACTGGTTCAAAAAATGCATAACAATTTTAGAGATTTAGTGTGGAAGAAAGGGGTACCAAGAATCAAATTGGAGAAATTACAGTTACCAAAGGGTCAGGGTGGATTGTGTTTACCTCATGCAAGGGGATACTTTCTGGCCTCTTAACTACAAATTTTTAAAGGATGGGCTCTGGAGGAAAATAATGACGCAGGGGCATTGGTTATTAAATTTATGGGGGGTGGCAATAATATTTTAGACCTTTTGGAATCAGATGGCCTTATTTACAGGTTCCATAGTACCCCAACAAGGAAGAAGGTGGGAACATGGGGAAAATTTCCATTGTCTCACCTTGGGAGAACAAATCTAATCAAAATGTGCCTCATGACATCTATCCTCTACATTTTAAATAATTCCCGAGTGTGGATTCCGAAACACAGGTTCAAAAAATGCATAACATTTTTAGATATTTAGTGTGGAAGAAAGGGGTACCAAGAATCAAATTGGAGAAATTACAGTTACCAAAGGGTCAGGGTGGAATGTGCTTACCTCATGCATACTTTCTGGCCTCTCAACTACAAATTTTTAAAGGATTGGCCCTGGAGGAAAATAATGACGCAGGGGCATTGGTTATTAAATTTATGGGGGGTGGCAGTAATATTTTCGACCTTTTGGAATCAGATGGCCTTATTTACAGGTTCCGTAGTACCCAACACTGTTCCTTATTCATAAGATATGATAGACTGTTAAAAAATTATTGGAAATGGGAACCTATTCTTAATACACCTCTCTGTGGAATAACATACACTTTGGAGGGATTTGGGGGGTGGAAAAAGCAAGAGTTGAGATATTTGTATCCGGTATATATGGAGGGGGGTATATTTGTTCTTTTGACCATTTGAAACAAACTTTTCAGATAAAAACTCAAAGTATTTACAATTGTGACATGCCTTGAGGGCCCAGTATAATACAACACCAATTAGAATATCCACGAAGGGACTACTAGGCCATGTTGTCAAAGCAAAAAGGACAAAAAGACTGATTTCTTTAATATATCAAGCACTAATGAGTAAAATTTTGGGAGCCCCTATGGCACTCACTAGGTCTCAGTGGGAAGGGGAGGTGGGACAGATATTGTCTGAAGAGTGGGAGGACATACTGGAAGCTACATGTAAACTATCAATAAATACAGCACAGAAAAGATCCCAGTTGTTCCTTATTCATAGGGCTTATAGGACACCAAAGATGATGGAAAAAATGAAGTTGAGAAGTGAAGATGAATGCCTGAGATGTAGTAGAGAAGAAGATGACTTATTGCATATGTTTTGGTCATGCCCCAAGCTTGGAGGGCTATGGGGGATATGGATAAGTTGGTCGGATAGGTATTTAATGTATATTTGGACATGAAACCAAAAACGTGCATCCTGCCTTTTCTGGGGGATTGTGGTGTTAATGCATCTATTCAATTGGGAATAGGCAAAATTTTGTATCATACAAGAAAGTGTATCGCCAGGCAATGGTTCTCGTGCAGTCCGCCTTGGATTGAACAGATAATTAGGGAATTGAATAACATCATTCTAATGAAGAAAAAAATATATATTAAGAGAGGTGCAGTTTAGAAATTTGGGAAACTATGGGGGAAATGGATGAAATATAGCTGGGTAGTTTCAGAGGCTCATGTTGGAGATGTGATATTTAATACATTTATGTTAGAGTAGGATATAGAAGGGCATAGGAATTTTATAATCTGAAGAATGAATTCATTACTGAATACTGAGGAAACAAACACATAGGAAAAGAAGACTTACCAAACAAGGGGAAGGGGGGGCTCACTGACTGGTGTGTGATGTTACAACTAGTGTTGAGCATTCCGATACCTCAAGTATCGGGTATCGGCCGATATTCACTGTATCGGAATTCCTATACTGAGTTCCGATACTTTTAGCATATCGAATACCGGAATCGGAAGTTTCCATAATGCTATGAGCCAGTTTGATTTGATTCAGCCAATGACAATCCTCAGAAGTGTGGGCACATCCTGTTAGGCATGTAGGCATGTTAACTAATGGCATGGCTGTGATTAGCTGCTGAAATGATGTCATGATGCACAATAAAAGCCGCCGCAGCCGCCATTTTGGGTTCACTCTGCTGTGAATTCAGTTAGGGACAGGCTGCTGTTCAAGCCTGTGAGGGACAGTTAGAGATAGCGATTTTCACAATCATAGTGTGCTTTACCCAGGCTACATAGTCCACCACTGTAGCTTTCTTTTGCCTTGCAGCAGTGTTCACAGCTGTCTGCAAGGTCTGTGTGAGTGCAGCTCACGCTGAGTAGTGTGTCCTGCAGCCACGTCTGGTTGTAGGCCGCTCAGTGTGTGTCACTGCCTCATACATATTTTTCTTTTTTGCTGCTCATTTTTCATTCTCCTATGAGTGTGCACTGTGCATCCATCCGTATCCATATACGTTGGTTGCAAACACTATAGGAGTAGACAGCGGAGCCTCTCTGCAGCCTTTCAGTGCTCAGCCTTTCCCATTACTAGTAGTGGGAATGTGGACAGAGCAGGAGACCTTGCCGGACACACATCAGGGGATCAGCTGACGTGACTGAGCCCCAGTAACCCAGGAACAAGTGCGGATTGTGCAGACGCCACTTCAGAGCAGCAACTGGCGGGGTTGGAGGCCAGGGGAAATACTAGAGACAGTGGAGCCAGAGGCCATAGTGGAGCACGGTTACAATCAGTAGTAGTCTACAACCTATATCAAACTTGCTGCAAGTTGGCCTCCGCCTGCTGCATGATTGATCCTGGGCTTCAACACAGTCAGTTGTCGCTCGGAAATGCTGTCCGCACAGAGAAAAACACTAGCTCCTGTGTTAGTGGGGTTCAGTAACGTCTGCTGTTCCCCTGCTGTGTGGACGACAAAGTCTCCTGCTTCCTCCACATTCAAAAACCATCAGGCCACAGCCTGCTCCATGCTTGATCCTGGGCTCCAACAACACCAGTTGGTGTTCAGAAGTGGCATCTTCACAGAGAAAAGCACACTAGCTCCTGTGTTAGTGGGGTTCAGTAACGTCAGCTGTTCCCCTGCTGTGTGGACGACAAAGTCTCCTGCTGCCTCCAAAATCACACTACATCTTACTTTCTACTCGCTCCAAGTAGGCCTCAGCCTGCTCCATGCTTGATCCTGGGCTCCAACAACACCAGTTGGTGTTCAGAAGTGCCGTCTTCTCAGAGAAAAACACACTAGCTTCTGTGTTAGTGGGGTTCAGTAACGTCAGCTGTTCCCCTGCTGTGTGGACGACAAAGTCTCCTGCTGCCTCCACATTCAAAAACCATCAGGCCTCGGCCTGCTCCATGCTTGATCCTGGGCTCCAACAACGCCAGTTGGTGTTCAGAAGTGCCGTCTTCACAGAGAAAAACACATGCTCCAGTGTTAGTGGGGTTCAGTAACGCCAGCTGCTCCCCTGCTGTGTGGACGACAAAGTCTCCTGCTGCCTCCAATATCACACTACATCTAATTTACTACTCGCTCCAAGTAGGCCTCAGCCTGCTGCATGATTGACCCTGGGCTCCAACATCGCCAGTTGCTGCTCAGAAGTGTCTGGCACGGGTACTCCCTCCTGCCCAGCCTGGTTCCAGCACGCCTGCTGTTTCTGGGGATTGTCAACGTCACTTTGCCACCAATACATAGTCCTGTCGTGTTGCGGTCGGGTTAGCCGAGTCTATGGTGCCTGCAGTTTAGGTGCTTCCTATGTGGGCTGCGGGTTCTGGTAATAAAGGCTGGTTCCGTAGTGCCAATAGGACAAGCACCCCCTGTAGGACTGTGTGTTTCGGTAACTGGGGCCGGCTCGCGGCCTTGCAACGTTGTTTTTCAGGGGTAGCTTCTGCTACCCATCTGGGTTCCAGCACCGTCAGCTGGTTCTCGGCAGTGCGTTTGGCCTAGGTGCCTCCTTCTCGGTATCCGAGTTCCAGCAATGTCTGCTGGTCCTTGGTAGTGCTTTGTAGCACAGGTACCTCCTGCTTAGTAACCGTGTTCCAGCACCGTCAGCTGGTCCACGGTTGTGCCATTGGCTCTTGTTCCTTCTGCTGCCCCTCCGGGTTCCAGCACCGTCAGCTGGTCCTCGCTAGTTCCATTTGCTGTTGTTCCTTTTGCTACCCATCCGGGTTCCAGTACCGTCAGCTGGTTCTCGGCAGTGCCTTTGGCCTAGATGTCTCCTTCTCGGTATCCGAGTTCCAGCAACGTCTGCTGGTCCTTAGTAGTGCTTTATAGCACAGGTACCTCCTGCTTAGTAACCGGGTTCCAGCACCATCAGCTGGTCCACGGTTGTGCCATTTGCTCTTGTTCCTTCTGCTGCCCATCCGGGTTCCAGTACCATCAGCTTGTTCTCAGCAGTTCCTCAGCCTTCTTGTACCTTCTGCTACTTTTCAAAGTTCACGCTTGTGGAAATGGTTTTTGGTTCTCACTCTGGATCTCCCTGACAACGACCCTGAAGACAACGACCCTGAAGACCACACTGAAGAAGACCAAAAAGATGACCCTGAAGAAGATGACCAAGAGGACAAAGAACATGAAGACAACCACCAAGATGCAGAACAACAAGAGACAGAAGACCAAGAAGCAGAAGAACAAAAAGCAAAAGGACCAAAAGCAGAAGAACATTAAGCATAAGACTGAAAATCAGAGCAAAAGATATTATCTAAATTCTAAGCAGAAGAAGACTAAGCAGTGTATGGGGGTGAGTCCTTTCCTCCTCATGGTGCCCCTGGAAAATGCCTGCTGCTGCAGGCCAAACTGAACTTGGACAAATCCTGTTATAAATCTTTTGTGACAGGCAGAACGGAAGGTGTAATCTTCACACTTTTATAGATAACAACTACAGGAATGCCTGTCACAAATAAGAATATGATGATGAAGAAGAATAGGAAGAAGATGAAGAAGTGAAATATGAAGAAGAATAATAGTTGAATAAGAAGAATATGAAGAATGTAAATGAAAAAAATAATAGGAAGGTGAAGAAGAAGAAGATGAATAAGATGAAGAAGAAGTTGATGAAAAAGATGCTGCTGCTGAGGTTGGTGAAGGAGAAAGTGTTGGAGAAGTAAAAAAGAAGGTGAAGAGCATGGAAGTAGTGAAACATACATTTCTAACAAAATATACAAAAGGTTAACATTTTCAATATCTTTGTAACTCCTAACATCTTTAAAAAAAATTTATTCCTGCTATTCCATTTGATTGGGCTAAACCTCTATGCCTTTAATGTCTCCTCCACCTCCCCCAATACAGTCTACATTATTCTTAGTTGTTTTTCTTCATATAGAATTAAGCTACAAGGAAAGAAAGGGTTTTTTTTAATTCCGATATTTCTGTTCCATTAACTTGAATGGGACTTCCGGGATCGGAATCGGCGATACCCGATACTTTTTTGATATCGGCCGATCCAATCCGATCCCATATTTTTCAATATCGGGTGGTATCACTCAACAATAGTCACAACTCGTTGTAACTTTACACTGCATATGTTGGAAAGGATTTGTGAGCAGAAGAGGGCAGTTGTTGACTTCCAGCATCAACAAGGCCATCGGTATTCAGTTCAGACTCCACACATAAGACCTCAGGAGTGGACATGCATGTCAGACATATGTTCAGAGAAAATCACTGCACACGTACAAGAAAAATAATGTTTCTGGTGAGTATTTATTGCTGATAGGTGAAGCGACAATTTAAACGACGTTTCGGCCAATCATTGGCCTTTATCATATAGTCGCTGGCAAAAAAATAAAATACAACAACAATAAGAAAAACCATAGCGAAATATATACAATATTTACAAATAAGAATATTTACAATAAACATCTCCAAAATGTAGGTTGATTTATAAGCAACTGTATCGATGTGACAGGGAAATATATCCAGAGAGAGGCATCCAAAAAACATGGAGAAAGGGTTAAAGAATGGCGGACATATTCAAGGTAAAGAGGTGTTGCTACAATGAGAAATGAACAAAAGTGAAAAAAAAGGCATACCCTTTTCAAAAAAGCATCATGGAAAAACCAGGTAAGTAGTGTCACCGCAATAAAATATGGCGTAGAGCCTATTGGGTCCTGTAGATAATGATTAAAAAGGAAGCATTAACCTAATAATGTTGGCTGAAAAGGCTTATATATCTGAAGTTGCTTATATGAACAGTTGAGTAATGAAAATAGAACATTAGTGTGCAGCATGTAGTAGATGGGAGAATCATACTGTCAGATGAGATCTACAAAGCAAAGATGTGGAAGATGGAGGTAGTAGTTGCCATAAGAATGGCTATAAATACCACTTTAGAGTCAATGCCCAGTGTATGCAGTGGGTTCATGAGGAGCCGCTCTCCAGGGAGTATGGGCTTGCTGGATAAACATAAGAGTGGTGATAAGAGCTAAATAGCTTCCATGGGAGAGCAAAAAGCACTATATTGTAGTAGTGCTAAGTAGTTTTACTTACATTCATTGGTGGTGCAGTGGAGGGTGCAGACACTTCTGTGTCCCTGCAGTGAATGAGCCCTGCGTGAGGGGAGCGCTCATAAAACAGAGCTTCAGCCGGTCACATGACGGGAAATACTGAAGGACGCCGGCGTCTGCGCAGACTGCAGAGGCAGCGCAGCTTAGCAACAAGCCTTATGTGAAATTATTATTATTATTATTTATTTCTATAGCACCATTGATTCCATGGTGCTGTACATGAGAAGGGGTAACATACAAAGTACAGATATCACTTACAGTAAGCAAACTAACAATCACAGACTGATATAGGACCCTTCCCTTTCGGGCTTACATACTACAGGATGGTGGGGAAGGAGACAGTAGGTTTGGGGTTGCAGCAGTTCCAGTGATGGTGAGGCGGTAGCTCCAGTAGTGGTAAGGAGGCAGCGGGGGATCATTGCAGGCTGTAAGCTTTCCTGAAGAGATGGGTTTTCAGGTTCCGTCTGAAGGATCCGATTGTGGTTGATAGTTGGATGTGTTGGGGAAAAGAATTCCAGAGGATGGGGGCTATTCGGGAGAAGTCTTGGAGGCGGTTGGGTGAGGAGCGAATTAGTGTGGAGGAGAGAAGGAGGTCTTGAGAGGAACGGAGATTACATGAGGGAAGGTATCGGGAGATTAGTTCAGAGACATATGGGGGAGACACATTATAGATAGCCTTGTAGGTTAGCATTAGTAGTTTGAATTGGATACGCTGAGGGAATGGGAGCCAGTGAAGAGATTTGCAGAGGGGAGAAGCGGGGAGTAGCGAGGAGAGAGATGAATTAGTCGAGCAGCAGAGTTAAGGATGGACTGGAGAGGTGCGAGGCTGTTAGCAGGGAGGCCACAGAAAAGCATGTTGCAATAGTCGAGGCGGAAGATGATGAGGGCATGTACAAGCATTTTAGTAGAATGAGGGTTGAGGAAGGGACGGATTCTGTATATATTTTTGAGCTGGAGGCGCCAGGAGGTGGAGAGAGCTTGGATGTGTGGTTTGAAGGACAGGGCAGAGTCAAGGTGTCAGGAACACCGCACTGCACTTGCTCACTGAGCCAGTGCGTGTGTCCTGAGTACAAAAACAGTGCTCAAAGATACCTGTGGAGCGGGGCAGCAGCGGTGACGATGCGTGCATCAGACTATCAGGACCTGAAGCACGTGACTGCTGGGGACGTGACCTAAGCTCCACAGAGCTAGGAGCTGCAGGGAAACTCCTAGAAAGGTAACTACGGGACAAGTTACCAAGGGGCATAGGCAGGGACGTAAACCAGATCAAGCAGGGTCAAAGCACAAAATAGCAGGACAGTACGAAAGGGTTAGACAGAGCGAATAGTCAGGACGTAGCAATAGATCAGAAAACCAGAACGGGCAATGGACGGTACAATAGGGACAAACTGTAAGAGAGTAACAATAGCCAAGCCAGGAAGTCAGAACTGGAGAAGACAATAGTACCAAAACGAGAGACGGAGTACAGAGTGAGGGGACAGACCGGGTCATGCACGGGAATCAAACAAGCAATGCAGTATACAAGCACACCAGGGGTCAGACACACAGCCAGAATAACAGTATAGCTGACAGGGAATCCTAGTCTGGAGTGAGTATAAATACCCCTCCCAGATCCAAAGAGAGGCCGGCAAAAGTTAACCCTGTGAGAACAGGACATTAACCATGTCCTAACCATGACAGTACCCCCCTCTTAAAGGGGGGCCACTGGACCCCCAGGTTTCTCAGGGTATCTAGCATGAAAAGCCTTCACCGGTCGATCAGCGTGCACTGAACTGGCCGGAACCCATGACCGATCCTCAACGGAATATCCCTTCCAATGGATAAGGTACTGAAGTCTCCAGCGCACCCACAGGAATCAATGATGTGCCCTACCTCGCACTCCAGTTGACCCTCTACCAACACTGGTGGAGCCACAGATGAGGGATCTTCTCTAACTGTCCCCACAGGTTTTAATAGGGACCTGTGGAAGACGTTAGAAATTTTGAAGGAGGTGGGCAACTGTAATCTATATGCCACCGGGTTGATCACCTCTACAATCTTGTATGGGCCAATAAATTTTGGGCCCAACTTCATAGAGGGTATTTTAAGTTTGATGTTACGGGTGGACAACCAGACTTTTAACGCAGGACCCAACCCCCTCCTCCTGTCTGCAAAATGTTTGTACTTCTTCTGGGATTTGGAGATGTTCCCCTGCACCTCCCTCCAGAGGGTTTTTAACTGTTGCACCATCCCCTCGGCACCAGGGCAATCCAAATCCATACGGGAAAATTCCCCAAACTGCAGAATAAACCCATAATTGACCTGAAAGGGAGACTTTCCTGTAGACTGATTAATACGACAGTTGAATGCAAATTCTGCCATGGGCAATACCTCACACCAGTCTTCCTGTCTGGAGGAGGTCAGGCATCTCAGAATCTGCTCCAACGACTGGTTGGTGCGTTCAGCCCATTGGATTCCGGGTGATAGGCATAGGAGAATGACAACGTGACCCCCAACTTCATACAAAACGCTCTCCAAAACCTGGCCACAAATTGCACACCCCTGTCCGACACCACGTTCACGGGCACTCCATGCAATCGAACAATGTGCTGTATAAACAAGCGGGCCAAGATTTCAGCAGATGGTAACGCAGGTAATGGCACAAAATGGGCTTGCTTAGGAACGCATGACCATTAAAATCTACACTTTCACATACCTGGGGCCTTTTAGGCCCGTGTGCAAATAACATGGAATAACTCAAACAAAAATAATTTTCAAAGTTTATTTGAAAATTGCAAAGTAAGGATGCATTCCCACTAGCGCTGGTGTCTGCCAGGAGGAGATCTGTAATGGATCTGACCTCCTGTTGACTCCAGCTAAGGCTGGCGAAATCCCGGTATTCCAGCAGCCTTAACTGGAGTTACCAAGAGACCAGATCCATTACGGATCACCTCCTGGCACATCCCAGCGCCAGTGGGAACACAGCCTAAGATGTGAATAATTCAAAACATTACTATGTGCAAAAAACGCCCAATATACGCATTCGATATAACTCTTTATAATGTTTTTTTGTCTAAAAGTTTTTTTATATAAAAGTTGCAGTAAACATGCTGCAGGAATATCTCTTTCAAAGGTTCCTTTTCTACTTTACTAATGACCGCAACAACTTTCACACGTTATCTGTTCGGAAGAATGCTCCTTGCAGACATTTTGTCCACAAGTAGTACAGACACGCTCGGATTTCCTGTCCTTCTTTGCTGGACAAATATAACATCGCTTTCTTTTTTTATCTCTTGGCTCTGGATGCTCCTGAAAACGTATAACCACAACGGATCATAGCTTCTGTTGTTTGCCTTTGTAAGCATTTTGTTCTGCTTCTCTCCATCATGTTAGGCATTAAAAGTTCATAGCAAAGTTCTGTCAAGTATAGACGTCTCTTGTCCTTTCTGTTGGCATGGAATTCTGGATGAGTCTCACTATAAACAATATAGGTATTGAGGGCTGACACATCTAGCATAATATAAAAAAGAACTACAGGCCAACGTTTTGTCTGCCTCTTGCACGTATACTCTCCAATCATTTCGTCCATTTTGTCCACTCCTCCTTTAGTTTTATTATAATGCAAGATGATTTTGGGTTTCTGTTTCCTGTTATTGGTGTCTATACTTCCATCACGGTGCATTGTGCTCAGTAATATCACAGATTTTTCTTTCTTAGCTTTATAAGACACCATTGTCGCTTGATTGCAGAAACCAAATACACTATCATAAAGTTGTCGATGTTGATTGTGCTTCATGATTGGAGGAATTTATCTGCAGTTTTGCTTCATTGTACCAACAAGTGTAAGTTGTTTCTGAAGCAAAAAATTGCCCAGTTCAAGATTGGTGAAGTAGTTGTCCATTGTTATATTTTTTTCCAGAATAGAAAATTGGTTTCGCAAGTGTTTTTACTACATCAGAACATAGGTCTTTCTGGACTGGAGCGTCAACATCTTTGCCACAGTAAATCAGACCATTAATTCCATAATAGCTTGTAGAATCAGACATCCAGAAAATTTTAATACCATATTTAGCAGGTTTGCTGGACATATGCTGAATGAAATTGCAACGTCCCCTAAATGCAAGAAGTTGCTCATCCACTGTCACATTGTCACTAGAATGGTAATGCTTAGTACAGTTCTTGATAAAAAGATTCCAGATGTAGCTAATGGGGGCTAATTTATCTGTTTCCAACCTGACAGGACGAGTTCTCGTGTCATCAAAACGAAGGCTTCTCCGAATATCCTCAAATCTATTGACTGACATTGTAGCTTTGTAATGTGGATCTGAAAAAGGGTTCATAAAGAGTTCTCTGATAGGAACATCGTATGATTTTGTACTCCCTGCCAGAAGAGTAAGGCCAATATAAGCATACAGTTCCTCTTTTGTTATATTTTTACATGTTTTTTTTCTTCCTGAAGCGATACGTTTTCCTTCTAAGTTAGTACACAAAACTACCTCATCTACAATATCATCTGAAAAAAATTTACAGAACATATCTCTTTTGGACAAGAATTGTGGAATTCCTTCAGTTCCTTGGGCAACTCTTACAATATTATGTGATGGGGTTCATCCAAGAACCTCAGCAGTACTGTTCCAAAAAACATTAGTTTTGGATGTTCTATTTGTACGTTCTGCTAGATCAATTACTTCTTCATCATCTGAAGAATCACTGGATGATGAAGTAGAGATATTAGCTGGTGGCATGTACTCTTCATCAGACAAAGAAAGTTCACTGTCTTCATCACTATCAAAAATGATTGCTTCGATTTCTTGGTCAGTCAAACCCCTGGATGTAGACTGTGCCATTGTAACCTTAGAAGTCAGTAAACTAAAATGAAAAAAAAGATTACAATCAGGGTTGTACACTCTTTGTTAGTGTGTGTGCTAAGGGTAAAGTGCAGACCCCTCCTCTCACCTTCAGCAGGTCACCACTTTCTTTTAGGTGCAATAGAAGCTTTTGGATCTTTGGAACTCAGAAAGTTTCTTTTTCATGAAACAAGAAAGCTGACTCCTTCCTCCAAAGTCTTTCCAGCAAGTAGCACACAATGAACAGTGTTCAGGACCTATGATGATGTCAGAGACGCATGACGTTGTGAGGGAGCCTCCTTCCCAAGATCACATGACCATGTAATCAGGCAGAATTCACACTCTTCATAGCAACAGCAGAGTCATAAAGACTGAGTGAAAGTCTTCCCCAGCAACAGTGAAGACAAAAAGACTTAGGATCACATGTAAACCTAGTACGGGCCTAAAAGGCCCCAGGTATGTGAATATGGGGTATTCACAAAAAAGAGTTGTTATACCGAAATGCCTGTAACATAAAAATAAATGAACAACTGGAAATGACAAACAACTATATACCCGAGGAATACCTAAAGTTTCAAAATTCTAACTAAAGTAATCTTGCAGAAAATAGAAAACAATTAACAGGGCGGGCCTGCGAGGCCCCAGGTATGCGTTCTAGGGTTAAAAAATCTATCAACCACTACCCATACCACTGAGTTGCCCTTGGAAGATGGAAGATTAGTGATAAAGTCCATGGACAGGTGTGTCCATGGTTTATCCGGAATTGACAAAGGCACCAATTCCCCGGCCGGACGGACCTGAGAGCTTTTAGAGCATGCGCACACCCCACAAGTATTTACAAACCTTTTTATATCAGTACCCATAGAAGGCCACCAAAAACCACTAGCTACTGCCCCCCCGGGTAGCTGCAATACCAGGGTGTGCACTTAACACAGAATCATGAAATTCTTGAAGGAGTGTGAGACGGAATTGTTCAGGTACAAACAATTTACCTTGGGGTTTATTCCTGGGAGCTTGTGCTTCCAGAATCTCTCTCTGTAATTCAGAGGAGATTTCGGGTACAACCACTCCCGGTTGAAGAATGGAGGAAGGAGGTTCTGGAAGGAACACAGAATCAAAACTTCGGGATAAGGCAACTGCCTTTACATTTTTAGACCCTGGTCGGAACGTGATGGTAAAATGAAATCGAGAAAAAACAAGTGCCCACCGAGCCTGTCTGGGGTCAATCTCTTAGCAGACTCGATATAGGCCAGGTTTTTATGATCAGCGATGACCGAAATGGGATGAGCGGCCCCCTACAAAAGATGCCTCCTTTCTTCGAAGGCCAATTTAACCACTAACAATTCCTTGTTACCGACATCATAGTTTCTCTTGGCCGAAGAGAGTCCATCCAGTAACCCAGGCATCCTCTCGGTGCAGCTGTCCTATCAGGGCCATCCCCCGACTGTCTCTCCATGGGGCTCCCCCTTCTTTTATTTCTTCTCTCTGGAATTCCCCTTATCAGTACCATAACTCCACCCACCATGACTGTGTTTCCTAGCTTCAGCTGCTGTTACATTCTTTTCTCACTGTCCTATGTCTCCCTCTAGTGGCCAAAACCCAGTACTACACCATCTCTCACTGTTTCTAGCTGTTTCCTCACCCATTTATACAAATTCCCGTCAAGCATTGTACATTGCACATTTTACATTCACTTTCTCCATCAGACAGGTCCACATGTCAGTCCACTCTCCTACATACTACCTTCCTTTGACCATTGTTGTCCCCAACAATCCCGTAACCTCCATTTTTTAGTACTTCCCCACTTCCTTTCTCTGTGTGGCCGGTTGCCGAGCAAAGCCCGGAGCACTTTAGCTCTACACGGGGTGCTGGGCAGAGCCAGGAGCAATTAAGCTCCGAGTAGCTGATGGCAACCTGCCGGCGCTTGTGCCCATATGACAATCTCCATTCATTGAGGTAGGACCAACAGGACTCCTCAACAGTTACTCTCCCCCACGTATCTTACACTTCTGAGACCATCTTGGATGGGAGTAGGACCACCCGGACTCCTCAACGGGTGCTCTCCTCCCCTTTTCCATGCTTCCAGAACCGTTTTTTGGCTCTAGGGGCGAAATGACCGAGGCTGTCATGGAGCCTATCAGGTCACCATTTTCCCCCCTCCTTCGTTTTGGGTATCTCCCACCGAGGACCTGATCTGTGGACCGCTGTCTGTTCCAATACCGCAAACGTCATATACCTGAATTTTATACTATTAGGATTTGTACTGTGTTTTTATGATACCTGATGAAGGATATACACTGTATCCGAAACGCGTTGTATCTCTTTTTTAACCCATGAAATAAAAAAATATGGAATATCATCTTTGGATGTGAGTCCTGGGAAGCGCTGCCGTTTATGGGCTGGATGTGCCTTTCTTGATTTACTCATCCTGTGTGAGCCTGAACCTGGCTCTTTCACTTGGATCCACCCGAGGCAAGCTGCAAGCCCTGTCTTCTGGGAAGTATCCCAAAAGGAAGAATTTTTGAGGATACATAATCTAAAGCTATATTAGTCTTATATCAGGTGAGTGCATAAAATTGTGCACCCTTTAAAGACTACAATATTGTGTTTACGCATTTAGGGCGCCGCGAATTGTCTGTTCTCTCCCAAACAGGGTTTTTTTTGCATATGTTTTATCATGGCACACATTTTTCTTTTTCACATTTTGGACCTTCTTGAACATATTTTTCAGTTTTACCAACAGTTAAATTATTCAACATACCCGCTAAATATTCTCGACATTTATAACCTTAAATATTTATTTAAACATTATGTAACTTTTATGAAAATATTTGTAAACATAAGAGCGCCCCCTTCCTTTGTGGGAAGTACCCCGCATTACACCCTTGCTGTGTCAAGAGACAGGGTTTCTTACCCCGAGGGATGCGAAACAGTCCGCATGCTGCGCAATGGTGCACAGCAGTCCCGGTAGTCCTTGAACATCAACAGTGCTCCGGGCCATCTCCTGATGGCTGATTCTTCTCCGCCGGCAGAAGGGAACTCCACAGCCATGGAGCCCCTGGAATGTCTGGCAATCCCTGGGCCACGAGTGTCCTTGGTGCCCAAGACCCAGGAGTCTGCCTCCCCTTTATGGGGTTCCATATTCTTCAGGGTATACGATCACAGCCACTGCATAGTGGTCGCGGGGACAGTATTCGTTATAGAAGGACACCCAGTCCCTCATCTGCAAGGCCCTCCCATGTTTAATGAAGGCTGCATTAAGGTAGACTTTGTGGCCAGACTCTGCTTCTTTAATAAACCCATAGCCCTGCTCAACGTTAGCATACACGAGCCGCCTGTGGCTCCGGGGGCAGACATGGCAGTTTCCCCCTTCTCATCGAGAACTGCCCAGATCTCCCGCTCCTTGGACTTCTTCTGGGCAATGATATCGGTGATCCAGACAGACGGCCCCATATAGGCTGCAGACCCGCTCCGCTCCGGTGATGCGGGACGGGAAGAAGCCTAGCAGGGAGGCTGAAGATCATTGGCACGGATGTCAGCTGGCCCAGCATAGGCCACGGATCCGTCGGGAGCCGGTGACGCTGAGTGAGGGGAGGCCAGATGGGGAGGCTGTGGCTCAGGAGCGTGGACCTTATGCCTTTTGCCCCTTTAGCTTGGTAAAGTAGGACAGGGCGGAGATGAGCGGGGAGGCTGGGAATCGATATCGGGGAAGTTGGGCCTAGTACTCGAACGGGGCGGGGAGGCGAGGGCTTCCTGCTGTGCCACCGACTCGGGCACCCGAGTGACCGGAGTTTCAAAGATGTCACCAGCATTGGCCACCTCCTGCTGGATTGGCTCGTGGTCACCAGCCTCATGGAAAGGCCCCCGCCGTTCTGCTGCTTCCGGTCCCATCGCCTGGGGTCCACTGCTGTTTTTCATCCCGCTGTTCAACAAGACCGGCCTCCAGGCTCGATGGCTCCACAGGGCGCGTCAGCGATGGCTTCTCCAATGGCTGCTTTGGCACGGCCTGTGCAGCGGGCGGGCACGCCTTCACCCTCAACTTCGCAGGTCCAGCCGTCGGCAGCTTCAGCTCGGTCCGGGGTTCTTCTTTTCGGGTAAGTGTCCGGCACACCGGCAGTGACTCCCAGGCACAGGTGATGCGGCGGACCTTGACCTCTAGTCACCATCTCCACTACACTTATCCAAGGTCACGGCAGCTGCAGCGTCGCATCGTGTCTATTCTCCCGGAGCTCAATGGCGGCAAAACAGCCGCATTCAGTCTGATAAGCGATGTCACTCTCATTCCAGGGTGGGGCATCAGCTTGCCCTTCCACCCATTTTCCAGCGTTTAGAGGGAAGGTGCGATTGTCACTCGATGTAAATCGCTCCCCCCTGGGGCAGTGTTAGGGCTGGCGGAACACACCAAATTATAAAATAATAGTAGGTGCGTTCGCAGCCCAGGGTCCACTGCTGCTAGGTAATGGCAGAAGAATTAAGCGGTGTGAAAACAGTCACACGTGGGTTACGTCACCCAATGTGAACAAGAGCAAACTCTGTTAATTCACAGAGCCGCACGACCGCTGAACGGCTATGCCGGAGCCTGTTTAGCTCACAGAGCCTGGCCAAAACAGCGCACAGTGTACGGCCACAGAACTCTACCCCAAGGACACAGGGTTAGAGTCCCTCTAGGCCCACTGAGCGCACGGTGTCGCTACCGCGAACACCGCTATAGACGCTGGCTAAGGAGTGCGGAGCACATGCACTGGGGCGTGCTGAGTCACTGGTGAGCACTAATGCCTGACTCAAACTCTGACCTACCAACGCCTAAGCCTGGGCATTAGCAGGCTAGGCTGCACAACACATGCATACCAAGGGTAGGGGTTTCATAATGAGTCAGTCACCAGAGACATACGTGCATTCATCACTCACTCCTTATAGTCTGCAAATACAGTCTATCCTAGCGCATGGCCGGACGGCCATGCGAACCTTTTATAGCCGCGAGCGTCCGGGACCTTCCTGGCTTCTCGGATGGGCAAATCCGAACAGGAGCAGGACCTGAGCACGTGACCTTCAATCTCCAATGGGAGATCACTCCATAGGCATGCTCAGTGGCCCGACATGGGGACTTAGTCCGTGGAGAATCTTGCTGCTGAGCAGCATGTATTGCCATAGCTGTGCCAGAGGTGGCAGCAGCAAGCAAACCTACGGAGCTGGTCTGGGCAGAGCGCCGGGACCGACGAGTTTGCTGAGCAACCTCCTCTGCGGCTGGAGAGGAATGGGAGACCATCGGAAGTAAGGCTCGGGATTCCCGCTGTGCAGCGACAGGAACCCGATGCCTAACAGGCAGGCTCGGCTTAGCTGCCCCTCATAGTCCAATGTGGCACCAACCTCCTCCATCCTGACAGTCACCATTTCTATAGGATCACAAAGTTTCTTTCAGGGCTTTCTTGGTCAAATTCAGCAAGTTCAGTCACAGTCCATAAATCCAATTTTCAACCCTTTCAGCTCAGGTCCTTTTCTTTAATCTTCCGATGCGGCCTCACCACCTGTGTTGGGCAGTGATGATCCTGCCGACTACGCCACTTGTAGTACGTGTGACGACTGGGGGGTGGTCCCTCCTGGTGACCGAAAAGACTGGATGCAGATGCTTGTTCAATTAGGTCCTCTTTATTGTGTGTCTTCTCCGACATCCGCAGCAAATACGACAGCTTCTGCTCCTTGGCCTGGGTACCTGTCACCTCCTCCTTCTCCTGTCTACGACAGTCCTCTACGTTCTTTCCCTGTGGCTGCCGTTAGGCCCATGGCCACAGCGCTTCCCCTCGTCGAGTCTGTCTATCTGGTACCCCAGGCATCCTCTCGGTGCAGCTGTCCTGTCAGGGCCATCCCCCGACTGTCTGTCTCTCCCTGGGACTCCTTCATGTTTTATTCCTTCTCTCTGGAATTCCCCTTCTCAGTCCCACCAGGACTCTGCGTTTCCTAGCTTCAACTGCTGTTACATCCTTTTCTCACTGTCCTATGTCTCCCTCTAGTGGCCAAAACCCAAGTACTACACCGTCTCTCACTGTTTCTAGCAGTTTCCTCACCCATATATACAAATTCCCATAAAGCATTGTACATTGCACATTTTACATTCACTTTCTCCATCAGACAGGTCCACATGCCAGTCCACCCTCCTACACTACTTCAGATGGATCTGGATAAGTTGGAAACTTGGGCTCAAAGGTGGCAGATACAGTTTATCATTGATCAATGTAAAGTTATACACATGGGAAGAAGGGATCAATATCATCATTACACACTGAACGGGAAACCACTGGGCAAAATCAGACATGGAGAAGGACTTGGGGATCCTAGTTAATGATGAACCGAAGCAATCAGGATCAGGGGGTGCATAAAAAGAGGTCTGGATACACATGAGGAGAGCATTTTACTGCCTCTGTACAAATCCCTGGTTAGACCGCACATGGAGTACTGTGTACGGTTTTGGGCACCTGTGCTCAGGAAGGATATAATGGAACTAGAACGAGTACAAAGGAGGGCAACAAAATTAGTAGAGGGGATGGGGGAACTACAATACCCAGAGAGATTAGCAAATTTAGGATTATTTAGTCTAGAAAAATGATGACTGAGGGGCTATCTAATAACCATGTGTAAGTATATAAGGGGAAAATACAAATATCTCTCCGAGGATCTGTTTATACAAAGGAAAGTGACCGTCACAAGGAGACATTCTCTGCCTCTGGAGGAGTGAAGGTTTTTCCACCAACATAGAAGAGGATTCTTTACTGTTAGGGCAGTGAGAATTTGGAAGTCCTTGCCTGAGGAGGTGGTGATGGCGAACTCAGTCTAGGGGTTCAAGAGAGGCCTTGATGTCTTCCTGGAGCGTAACAATATTGTACCTTACAGTTATCAGGCTCTTTAGAAGGACGTAGATCTGGGGATTTATTCTGACAGATTATAGGCTGAACTGGATGGTCAAATGTTGTGAGGCTGGGAAGACTCGAAGGGTGAACCCACAGGACCGCGACGACGTACCTGCCCCCGGGCGAGCGGGCCAGGTGTACCACCCCCTATACAGGGAGTGTTAGGGGCAGGCCCAGAGGATACTATCACCGTGGAAGCTGATACCTGGGGACAACTGGAGGAGTGACTAGGCGGACACCGGGCTGGAAGGCAGACAGGGCAGACTGGTGAACACAGCAGGGACTGCTGCAGGACTGGACGGAGAGAAGGGCAGGAGGCACAGGTGCAGGCAGGAATGTTTAGGGATGGCACACACGGGTGAAGACAGGAACAGACTGGAACGGCGGACTCTGGAAGGGAATACAAAGGAGGTGAGAGGTCAGCTGAAGAGACAAGGCGGTTACAAGCAGAAAGCAGAGCGCTAGGCAG
Source organism: Dendrobates tinctorius (assembly GCF_039654945.1). Taxonomy (NCBI): domain Eukaryota; kingdom Metazoa; phylum Chordata; class Amphibia; order Anura; family Dendrobatidae; genus Dendrobates; species Dendrobates tinctorius. The sequence continues at coordinate 3,334,756 of NW_027361768.1, forward strand.
GAGAAGCGTAGGAGAAGGTGGACCCGAGAATCTGTCGTAGACACAATAGATAATCAGGCAGCGATCAGGAGGCCAAGCTACCTTATATAGGAGCAGAACTTCCGGGTCAGGCCTCCAGGGTCACGGGGGGTGGAGAGAAGGGACAGTCCAGTCTGTGCTGTGATCTGGGGTGCAAGGTGCGCATGCGTCCTGGGCTGAGCACGGAGGCTGACCGCGGGGCAGGAAGCAGGAGTGCCGGCGGGCGCGCACCTGCTGCAGGAGCGCGCCGGGAACGGCAGGTGCGCCAGCAAGTCGCGGGCAGCGCAGGCCCAAGCATGGAGGCAGCGGCAGGAGCAGTGAGCATGGTGGAGGCGGCGGGCACGTGACCAGCAGGAGCGGTAACAGTGGTAAGCGTGACAGATGTCTTTTTTCGGCCTTCCTAACTATGTTACTAAATGCTGTCGTATAAAAACATGCTTTTACACGACCTTAATAGAAGTTTTCCCAAGACAGCAGTAATGCACATCATAGCTCTAGTGCATCGCAGCTCTAGTCTCCCAATCTTCGGCACATCAATTTGTCAATGCCAAAACATTAGCTGCAGCAGCAGTAGTGTAAGTGGCAGAAGCAATTTCTGTGAGTCCTTTGACACATTTTTTAGACCAACTCGTGCACAAGCACACCAGAATCCAAGTCTGACACATGGTGAATGAATGGAGAGGATAGTGCAGGAGTATCTAGATATCATTATCAATACCATCAGGGAGGGTTTGGACAATTTCACATTTTGGTGTTAAAAAATGGATGAGTAGCCTGAGCTCGCCTCTCATGCCTTGGAGGTTTTATCATGCCCGGCAGCCAGTGTTGTCTCTGAACATGTCTTCAGCACTGTTGGTGGTCTCCTGAAGAAGAAGCACAGCCGGCTGTTCCCTGAAAGTGTAGCCTGCCTAACTTTCATCAAAATGAGCAAGTTGTGGATCTTCAAGGACTTTTGCACCCCAAATGCAGACTGTATAGACTAGGAAATGTTGCAGTTTTTAGTGTTCTGCATTGATCTAGTGTAATTGCAGTCTGTGATATCTTTAGTGAGGCTTCTGTGCCTGTTGTTGCTGCTGCAGATGTTAACACTAATTTGTGGAAATGTAAAAAAGTCCTGGTATGGTCAACATCTGCTGGGTTGGTTGTAGTAGAAGACGTATCAGTTCCTATTATGCTATTTCTACTCTCGTTAAATTGATGCCACTTTGTTGATGTCAGGTGTAACGATACTGTACGATATGACGCAAGGTTCCCTGAGCATTACACTACAGATGAGACCCTGCCTGTCATGCAGCTGCAAACCCCCTTCCTCCCCCCCTCGGCTCACACACAAAACCAGTCTAACCTGAATCCTCAGTGTGAGCTCCTTCCTGCCTCACGGCGGGGGGGGGGTCTCTTTGTCTTTGAACCATGTGCTCAGCTAGGAACAGGAGAAAAAAAAATGTGATCTAGCTTGAGACGGAGGCGGCTGCAACTTTACAAAGCTTTATTGGACAACTTAAAAATGATCATGACTAAGACTCTTTAGTTGAAACGCGTTGATCATCCTCACTGGGGTGCTCGGTGTTTGCTATGGAGACATTTTTAAAGAACTAATATATTTTTAAGTTGTCCAATAAAGCTTTGTAAAGTTGCAGCCACATCCGTCTCGATCTGGATCACATTTTTTTCTCCTGTTCCTAAGTGATGTGGATGCTCACCACAATCCGTGCTGGGCGTTGGCAGGCTTGGGGATTTCATTGCAGACCGGTAAGCTGACTACACTTTTTTTACTTATGTGCTCAGCTGCTCTCATAGAAAATAACGGAGATCTAATCATCCGGTCATAAAACGCGGCACGTTTTTGATAAAAACATGAAAATTACATTTCTTCAAAATGCACAAAACCAGCGTTCTGGCACATAATTTTCACAGTTCCCGCACCCACAGAAACCTAGAACTGGATTTCTTCTAAACGGCGGGACATGATTACTGCATATTTGGTCTTTAATTGTTGTCTGTGACAGGCTAAAGAGAATGATACCTTGTGCGTGTTTATACGAGGTACCCTCTGTGAGATATAGTCATTATAAGTTTTGTAGTCAGAATTGTAACTCCTAGAGCAGGGGGAGGAACATCCCTAGACTGCCCCTTTCATGATGTTACAAACCCAAAGCTATAAGGCATTCCCTCCCTAAAATTGGTAATCAAGCTGGAGGTTTAATGCCAAAAGGACCCCAGATGCAGGGCGACATGTGGCCCCGCCTCCCCACATGGTTAGCCTAAAGACCATTAAGCAACTGTAAGTGTTGATTTCTATGTTCATCGCATTTATTTTAAATTTGCATTGTGCATACATAATGTCTCAACTTTGTAACATCTTTTATCTGTGTAATCACTGCCCCCTTTTGGGGAATAAATTATAACTTTATTAGTCTGTCTTCAAGCTCTAAAAACGAACACGTGCCTTTAAGATAATTGCTACTGAATTGGGTTGGCTTTGAACCCCTCTATTAAGTTTATAACTTAATCAGAGAAACTCTGGAGCTGGTGGCAGCAAAGTGTGATCTGGGCCCTGGGTACTGCTGAGAGTGAAGGAAGGGATTTTATTACTGTAGCTAATTGGGAGGCTGCGGCCAGAGCATTTTATAATTCCCTCACTGCAGCATGCTGGGTGGTCAGACGTCATTGAAGCAGCCGGCCAGTGACCAATTATCCCAGGTGTAGTTCCCTGACTGACCTGAGGGTAAGGGGGGTGCCGGAGAGCTGCGAGTTCCAAAGTAGAACTGAAAAGTTTTGTGAAGTATTGTGGGCAGTGGTGGGACAACCAAAATAACCCCCCCTGCGATAAATTGTTAGAGCAAGACTAGCTTGCTGTTTTTTTATCACATGGTGCCAGCGGTTGGATAACTAAGATAAGCCCCCCTGTGCCTGTGATAGCTGTGTGTCGGCTGTGCGACGCATCCCTCCATCCGTGACATACCGGTGTCAGCGGCGGGTCTGAGGCATATTGGTGGCATCGGTGGGATAAATCATAGAGCATTAGTGATCTGGTTTGAGCAATCATTCCTCTCACTAAAAACCTGCACAGTTCCTGTGGGGCCCTGCGTCATAGGTTTTGGAGAACAGACTCAGTGTTTACTAGTCCTGAGACAACTGTGTGTACTTGCAAGTATCCTCTCCCTCCTCTTTGCTTTTCTATTCTATCGTTTATTTGCCAACCATGGCCATGCGGGGAGAAGCCTATTATAAACAGTTTAACAAGGACGCCCTCAGGGCCCTGTGCATGGCAAACCAGATTGAAGTCGCTGACGTGACCAAAGCCCATTTGGTCACGGCTCTGGTGCAATGGGAGGAAAGCCAGGGCACGGAAGGCAGCACCAGTGCCGAAGACCATGTTGGACGTCTGCAGCTGATCCAGCAAGCTTGAGAAGAGCAGAGAGCCGTGTGGGAGGCTGAGAGAGCTGAGCACCAGGCCCAGAGAGCTCATGAACTGGAGATGCTCCAGCGGGGGGGAAATGCCCCCACAGCCTGGAGCAGTGAGCCCCACAGTGCCCAGAGTCCGAAGCCCTGGCCAGAGCATTTTCACATGATGGAAAAGGATGGTGACTTGGACACGTTTCTGCGAGCCTTTGCGAAAGCCTGCAGACAGTATCGGCTGGATAAGGACCAATGGGCCAGGTATCTGACCCCACGGCTAAAGGGCAAAGCCCTGGAGGCGTTTGCGTCTCTGCGGACAGAAGACGATGACGACTATGATGCCATCAAGCAGGCCCTGATCGCCAAATACCGACTGACACCTGAAGTATACTGAAAGAAGTTCCGGAACATCCAACATGGCCCACACGATAGTTAAAGCAATGTGGTGCAAGGACTCAGGACCCACTTTGACCAGTGGATCCATGGACTGTCAGTTGATTCCTGTGAGCTGCTATGGGACCTGATGATCAAAGACCAGTTCCTGCATCCTTGCCCAGTTCATCCTCGACCAACAAATGCAGACAAAGCCGCGCAGATCGCCGACAACTATGAGGCCAACCTGAAGCCAGAGACACGGAGACCAGTCACCGCCAGCTGGAAAGGGAGTAAGCCTGCAACCAACCCCAGTGCCCCTGCCAGCTGTCCTTCCGGAGGCCCTGTCCCTGTTGCCAAAACCAGGCCTACTACTGACAGACGCCAGTGTTACAACTGCAGTCGGACTGGTCATATCAGTGCCACCTGTCAGGAAAATCAGAAGACCCCCCAGCCAAGGCCTCTGGGCCCAACGCCTCTGTTCTTTTGGTGGGAGGTGTGGTTGGGAGGATTGACGACAATGTTCAGCACGTCCAGGTGGGGGCCCATTTTGCTACAGGCCTCAAGGACACCGGGGCTGAACGAACCCTCATCCGTCCTGGACTGACGGCCCCTGAAGAGATTATTGAGGGGAAAACCCTGTCACCAGGATTGGGGGCACCCGCTGTCCCTTGCCAGTTGCTCGGGTATTCCTTGATTGGGTTGCGGGGTGAGGGAAGTGGGAGTGTACGAGTACCTACCCACTGATGTTTTATTGGGGACTGATTTGGGGAGGATGGTTACCTACTACGTCCCTGACACCCCTCCCCAATCTGATAATAAGGGTAACATTAACCCTGATGATGATGATGATGATGATGATGATGATGATGATGATGATGGAAAACTGAATGTGTTACCTGCTAATGCCTTGATGAGTAATGATGCAGCTAATAACCATTCTCTCTCCCATGAATGATGGTGATGTAAATGTACCAAAGAAATCTGATAATCCTTCTTTTCCTAGGAATGATGCTGGTGATGATGATGTATCTGTGTCGACTGAACCTGTTAACCATTTCTTTGAAACGGTAGATGCATCCACAGGTGCCGAAGTGCTCAGCCTCATTGCTCTGTGGAGTGAGACAGCTGAGGAACAGCTGAGTGAGACAGCTGAGGAACCCCTAACAGGAGCCAGTGTCGGTGCTCAAGGAAATGGGGAGGTGCATGGGAACCGTGAGAGAGGTGATGCCATGCAACCGACCAGTGCCACCGAGGAAGGTAACTGGCCCATAAGTAGCACTGCTTCTGAAGTGATGGGGTGGATGAGGAGGTAGAGCCCATAGCAGCGCTGACTGGTGGGTCTGTAGAAATCCACGGGGAGACCGCATACATAGCTGCTGTCACATGCAGTCAGAGTGCCCAGATTGCAGGTAGCGCCCTGCCTTCTGCACCCTCTCCCGCTACAGGAGAGACTGAACTAGAGGTGAACCCAGAGCAGGTTCCAGAGGGTCCCAGTGAGGAAGGAACCCTGACGTCACTTCTGGCTGCCTGCAGCCAGGAGTTCCAGGCTGCTCTGCACTCAGATGCGAGCCTGGAGAAATTGAGAGACCTCGCCAAGACGCCCACCTCCGAGTTTGATAAGGAGAGGGTGTTCTGAGAATGAGGAAGGTTGTACCCGGAGACAGTACCTGGAGAATCCCAAAAGGAGTGGTTGAGGGAAAGACAGCTTGTCGTCCCCTATCGGTTCAGAACTGAGTTGTTGCGGATTGCCCATGAGATTCCACCCACTGGACATTTGGGGGTCAGCAAAACTAAGGCACGGCTGTCTCAACACTTCTATTGGCCCAAGATGGGAAAGATGTAACAACCTACTGCCACATCTGTACCACCTGTCAAAGAGTGGGTAAGGCGGGGCCTGTTCTTAAAGCTCCCCTTATCCCTTTGCCAGTGATACAGGAGCCTTTCCAGAGAATTGCGGTGGACATTGTGGGCCCGCTGGTCATCACCAGCAGCTCTGGAAAGCAATACATTCTCACCGTGGTAGACTACGGTACCCGGTACCCAGAGGCAGTAGCTCTGTCTTCAACCAGGGTGGATAAGGTGGCTGATGCACTGGTGACCATCTTTTCAAGGGTAGGATTTCCCAGGGAGATGCTTACCGATCAAGGGACCCAATTCATGTCTCGCCTAATGGAGGCTCTCTTTGAGAAAATGCAGGTGAAGCACCTGGTATTGAGTGCGTATCACCCACAGACCAATGGTTTGTGTGAAAACTTCAATGGTACCCTCAAACAGATGCTCCACATGCTGGTTGAAACCCAAGGGCACGACTGGGAGCGGTACCTCCCACACCTGCTATTCGCTTACAGAGAAGTTTTGCAGGCCTCGACTCTGTTCTCCCCCTTCGAGCTCCTGTATGGCAGTCAAGTCCGGGGACCCCTTGGGTTGATAAGAGAATCCTGGAAAGAGAAATCCCACTGAAGTGTGCATCGTGGATTATGTCATGCGCTTCCGTGACAAGATGGCAAAAACAAAAAGACGGCAGTCATAAAGTTAAAAAAATGCTAACAACTTTATTAAACATGTAATAAATATTACCAGACAGACTGCAAAAAATGAGGCTAAAAGATGGAACCTGATGGATCACAACATCATAAGAAAATTGCCCAAGGTGGGTATGTCCACGTATAGGAGTATTCACAGATGTATATATAGAAACAAAGTAGTATGTGCTACAAGTAAAGTGTCCATATGGGACTACCTAGAGTATCACCCATGCTAACAGGCAATATCATCATGAAATCATATATCATTTGGCATATATAAGTCACAATCTGTTGTGAGTTCATTTTCCGGTCCACCAGTTGTGAGTTCTCCTTCCAGGCTCCCTCTGGTGGTAACTGGAGGTAGTAAGGCTGATTTAATCAGTGGACATCTGCCACCTGATAATGAGGATGACGATTGGACCTCAGGAATCTCAGACTGGATTTAAGACAGTAGACGCCCTAGTCTGGTGCTGGTGATTCCTTCTGGCTTGTCAGGTCTTTTGTTTTCAGCTCTGATCCAGTCATCTAAAGCTAAGTTTTTCTGCTAATGTTCACACTTGATTTTGTTGGTCTATTCAGTTCTATGCGTGGTCAGCGCTAAATTTCCACTCTTATTTATCTGTATTTGCAAATTTGCTTTTTGTCCCTTATTAGATTGGCCTCTTTTTGCTCTGTCTCAGAATATTTCAGAGTGCTGATATAGTGGGAGAAGTCTAGTGACTTCAGGGTTAATTTTGCTATCAGAAGTGTTGGACTTTATTTTTGTAGGGTTTTTTGCAGATTGCAGACAGTGTCTTTCCTTTCCTATCTTTTCTAGTTAGTTTGGGCCCCATTGTTTGCTCAGCCTATTTTCCTGCCTGTGTTTGTGCTTTCATCTTGCTTCACCGTCAATACATGTGTGGGGGCTGTCTTTCCTTTGGGGTCTGCTCTGGGGCAGTTAGTTTTCCCCTTTTCTTGCTTCAGGCTTATTTAGTCCTCCGGCTGAGACGAAGCATCAAGGACCATCGTAGGTACGCTCCATGGCTGCTGCTAGTTGTGTGGTTAGGATCAGGGATCTGCAATCTGCATAGTTACCAACCTCTCTGGTTTTCTGTGACTTAGCTTAGTTTCGTTTTTTTTTCTCCTCGGTGACCCATTCATAACAGAATCACCAGCCATACCGCAGATTCTAGGGTACTCAAAAGCAGGAAAAAGTTGTTTCCTCTTTTTTTTTTCTGGGGCCGTAGGAGGATTTTTTTTTTTTTATTGGAGACTAAGCAATTGTCTGATCGTGTGGAGCAACTTGCTGCTGAAGTACAGGGAATTTCCACCTACCTCATTCAGTCACATGCTGCTGAACCTAAGATCCCTACTCCTGATGTGTTTTCTGAGGATCGGTCTAAATTTCTGAATTTTAAGAATAATTGTAAATTATTTCTTGCCTTGAAGCCTAACTCATCGGGGAGCTCTTTGCAGCAGGTTTAATTGTCATCTCCTTGCTGCGCGGCGATCCCCAGGATTAGGCTTTTTCTCTGACACCCGAAAATCCTGTTCTGACTAATGTGGATGCATTTTTTCAGGCCTTGGGGTTGTTGTATGACGAACCTAATGCTGTTGATCAAGCTGAGAGAACCCTGTTGGCATTAAACCAGGGTCAGGATTCTGCAGAGTTATACTGTCAAAAATTCCGAAAGTGGGCGGTCCTTACTACATGGAATTGGCAGCTCTCTTTCGGAAGGGTTTAACAGAGACCGTAAAAGATGTTATGGTGGGATTTCCTGTTCCCTCTGGTCTGGATGATTCTATGTCATTAGCCATTCAAGTTGATCGGCGTTTACGTGAACGTAAAACTGCACAGGAGGCGCTGCCACCTTTTGAACAAACGTCTGAACCAATGCAATGTGATGGGGTTTTGTTTTAGGGCACAACGTCAGGAGTTTAGAAGGCGTAATAAGCTGTGTTTTTTCTGTGGAGACGCCTCTCATACTATTTCTGTCTGCCCTAAAGGAGAGAAATGTGACGAAGCGTCTAGGACCATCGTAGGTACGCTCCATGGCTGCTGCTAGTTGTGTGGTTAGGATCAGGGATCTGCAATCTGCATAGTTACCAACCTCTCTGGTTTTCTGTGACTTAGCTTCATTTTGTTTTTTTTCTCCTCGGTGACCCATTCATAACAACAATCCACCAGCAGGTGCCACAGCAGGGTGAAAAAATAACCTTTTCCACATACACAAAATCACAATATTATAAATAAATACCTTGTGGAGAGTGAAACGCCTAACAGGACCGACCCACACGCCCCGACGCGCGTTTCGGCGGTGCCTTTCTCAAGGGGCATATGGCAGGGACAGGGCACAAGGTATAAAATTCCTATTTCCGGAAGCTCAGTGTGGCGCCATGCCGCCCCAGCAGTCGTCACGTCAGCTGGATGAGTTCCGGCAGGCAGCCGAAAACCGGAAACACGTGGGGCCTCACATGACTCGGAAGTCGGCACACCACCGAGAACCAGAGCAGCCGACATAGCGATGCCAGTGTGCATGCGCCCCACTCTCAGCGACAGAGGGAACCATATTTAGTGCTGGCAAGTGTGGGCACAACATAATAATGTATACACAGAACACGGAAAAGACATATACTGTAAAAATCTTGTGGAACCATACAAGTATGCATCATAGTTAGATATACATACATCAAATATATATAAAATCAATAGGGTTCGCATGGTAAAGTATATAGAAAAATAAACTAAATTTTTACTCAACATATAGCAAAATCAACAAGTGTAACCGCGCATGGGTGATGCAGCAGCATAGAATCATATATCACCAATAGCTCAAGATCAATATAGCATCATTAATGAATCTTATACTGCACACCCGTGCATAAGTGACACATGCTGATTATAAAGATAATGCATGTACAAAAATCAATGCACAAATAAGTTTCAACCAGGGCCCAGATATTCCCAAAATATCCAAACTGGAACCCCTAATCCAACGAGACCCTGATGGTGCACATATAGAAAAGCGATACAATACCACAAAGTAAACAAACCCTACAGAGTGAATCCCCACAGTAAACAATGTGGAGGGTAGTAACAACATACACCATTAACGTATACGATGAAGAATAGTCCATTCCAAAGAAGAGAATCGATGACCATCCTCCAACTGTCCGGCTATAGGTATGTAAATGGAACAATTAGATATCTACATTTAAAAGAAAAAAAGAAGTTAAGAAAAATTAAAACAAATTTTGCGGCGATACATCATAGCACAATGTAATAACGACTGCAACAATGGCGCAAAGCTGATGGTTTCATTGAGCCCCAGGGGCTGAATGGTGGTTAGGGTCAAAATCCAGCGAGTTTCTAACTGGCCAAGGCATTTTGATAAATTGCCACCCCTGATGTTAATATCCAACGTATTAATACCACGCACTCTAAGAAGCGTGCTATCACACTGATGGACGGATTTAAAGTGTTTAGGGATCGTTTTGAGGGTGGCTGTATCCACGTGATTCGTGGCTGCCTGAATTCCAAGGACATGTTCCCTAATGCGAACTTTGAACTGTCTTGTCGTCATCCCAACGTAGATGAGCCCACAAGGTCATGTTGCATGATATATGACTTAACGGGCGGTATAAGTAATCCGTTTCTTGATTTTAAAATTTCTTGCACCCCCAGAATTGCAAAACTGACTGCATCTATCCACGTTGGGACATGCGACACAAAGACCACATGGAGTACAGCCACCCCCAGTCGGAATAGTATCCAAAAATGTCTTGGATCGCTGTCCCACATAGTGGCTATTGGTCAAATAATCTCGTAAATTTTTAGCGCGCCTAAATGTGATCAATGGGCGCTTTGGGAGAAATTTCCCAATGACCGAATCCACCTGTAGGATAGGCCACGCTTTGGTCAGTGCGGACCTCACCCTATCAGAGTAGGGGTGAAAAGTAGTAATAAATCTACATTGACTCACAGTATCGGATTCCTTACCCCGTTGTTCATACAGGAGACGATTGCGCACTGAATGTTCTGCCCTATGGTAGGCCTTTTTAACAATACGCCTGCTGTATCCATGATCGAGGAACCGTGTCCTCAGTTCCTCCGCCTGCCTCTCAAAATCATTATCATTAGAACAAATACGACGCGGGCGGAGGAACTGTCCCACTGGTATAGATGATAACATGTGGCAAGGATGACACGAGGAAGCATGTAACAATGTAATTGTGGAGGTAGGCTTCCAAAATATATCAGTGTGTACACATTACCACTGTGATGCTTGTGAATAGAAACATCAAGAAAATTAATTTTTGTTCTATCTCACTCAAATGCGAGAGTGATATTTAGATCACTACTGTTGAGACAAATTGCGCAAGGTCGACGGCCGTGCCCTGCCAAACAAAATGATCCCTAAACACTTTAAATCCGTCCATCAGTGTGATAGCACTCTTCTTAGAGTGCATGGGATTGATACGTTGGACATTAACATCAGGGGGGGCAATTTGTCAAAACGCCTTGGCCAGTTAGAAACTCGCTGGATTTCGACCCTAAACACCATTCAACCCCTGGGGCTCAATGAAAACATCAGCTTTGCGCTATCCTTGTAGTCATTATTACATTGTGCTGTGATGTATCTCTGCATCATTTGTTTTTATTCTTTTTTTAACTTCTTTTTTCTTTTAAATGTAGATATCTAATTGTTCCATTTACATACCTATACCCGGACAGTTGGAGGATGGCCATCGATTCTCTTCTTCCGAATGGAATATTCTTCGTCGTATGCGTTAATAGTGTATGTTGTTACTACCCTCCACATTGTTTACTGTGGGGATTCACTCTGTAAGGTTTGTTTACTTTGTGGTATTGTATCGCTTTTCTACATGTGCACCATCAGGGTCTCGTTGGTTTAGGAGTTCCAGTTTGGATATTTTGGGAATATCTGGGCCCTGGTTGAAATTTTTTTGTGCATTGATTTTTGTACATGTATTATCTTTATAATCAGCATGTGTCACTTATGCATGGATGTGCAGTATAAGATTCATTAATGATGCTATATTGATCTTGAGTAGTGTTGAGCATTCCGATACCGCAAGTATCGGGTATCGGCCGATACTTGCTGTATCGGAATTCCGATACCGACTTCCGATATTTTTTCAATATCGGAAGTCGGCATCGGAATCGGAAGTTCAAAGTTGATTGACAGCCTGACGTCATCATGATGCGCTGTGTGTGCGCATCATGATGCGCCGTCATTTCGGGCCTTCCGGGGGTCTCTGCCGGCCTGCCGGGGGGCTGTGCCGGCCTGCCGGGGGGCTGTGTGGACTGCCCGGGGTCTGTACCGGCCTGCCGGGGGGCTGTGCCGGCCTGCCGGTGGTCTGTGCACCCTGTGGGGGTCTGTACCGGCCTGCCGGGGGGCTGTGCCAGCCTGCCGGTGGTCTGTGCACCCTGTGGGGGTCTGTACCGGCCTGCCGGGGGGCTGTGCCGGCCTGCCGGGGGGCTGTGCTGATGTCCGGGGGTCTGTGCAAGCATCGTCCGATGGGACTACAAGTCCCATCTGGCGATGCCTGCTACCATGACAGTGATTGACACATTAGCCAATGATGGGACAGTAGTAGTCCCATCATCCGGCTAATGTGTTAAATGTTAAAAAAAAAAAAAAAAAATACTACATACATACTACATGCATGCTACATACATACTACATGTTACATACATACTACATACATACTACATACATACCACATATATACTGCATACATACTACATACATAACACATATATACTACATACATACTACATACATACTACATACATACTACATATATACTACATGCATGCTACATACATACTACATGCTACATACATACTACATACATACTACATGCATGCTACATGCATACTACATGCTACATACATACTACATATATACTACATGCATGCTACATACATACTACATGCTACACACATACTACATATATACTACATACATACTACATACATACTACATGCATGCTACATACATACTACATGCTACATACATACTACATATATACTACATGCATGCTACATACATACTACATGCTACATACATACTACATATATACTACATACATACTACATACATACTACATGCATGCTACATACATACTACATGCTACATACATACTACATATATACTACATGCATGCTACATACATACTACATGCTACATACATACTACATATATACTACATGCATGCTACATACATACTGCATGCTACATGCATGCTACATACATACTACATACATACTACATGCTACATACATACCACATATATACTACATACATACTACATACAATACATTCATACAATACATACATAGACATACAGTACATATAACATAGAGTAACATACTTACCAATACTTGTCACATTGTTCCCCGAAGCCATTGTCTTTTACGGAATAAATATTAACATAACAAACCACAAAAATACTCACCCACGATCCGAAGCAGTCCACGAGTGTGTCCCACGACGATCTTGGGTAGAGAACTGCAGCATCAGCTGTTGCTGCCGTTCTCTACGGGCTGCAGGAATCCAATGACGGAAGGTAGGTATCCTTGCGCACTGTATTCCTCCGCCACTTAAAAAAAAAAAAAGTCCCTAGTCTCACTTTATGCCATTGCTGTGTGGGAATTTCCCACGCAGCAATGGCATAAAGTGAGACTAGGGACTTTTTTTTTTTTTAAGTGGCGGAGGAATACAGTGCGGAAGGATACCTACCTTCCGTCATTGGATTCCTGCAGCCCGTAGAGAACGGCAGCAACAGCTGATGCTGCAGTTCTCTACCCAAGATCGTCGTGGGACACACTCGTGGACTGCTTCGGATCGTGGGTGAGTATTTTTGTGGTTTGTTATGTTAATATTTATTCCGTAAAAGACAATGGCTTCGGGGAACAATGTGACAAGTATTGGTAAGTATGTTACTCTATGTTATATGTACTGTATGTCTATGTATGTATTGTATGAATGTATTGTATGTAGTATGTATGTAGTATATATGTGGTATGTATGTAGCATGTAGTATGTATGTAGTATGTATGTAGCATGCATGTAGCATGCAGTATGTATGTAGCATGCATGTAGTATATATGTAGTATGTATGTAGCATGTAGTATGTATGTAGCATGCATGTAGTATATATGTAGTATGTATGTAGCATGTAGTATGTATGTAGCATGTAGTATGTATGTAGCATGCATGTAGTATGTATGTAGTATGTATGTAGTATGTATGTAGCATGTAGTATGTATGTAGCATGCATGTAGTATATATGTAGTATGTATGTAGCATGTAGTATGTATGTAGCATGCATGTAGTATGTATGTAGTATGTATGTAGTATATATGTAGTATGTATGTAGCATGTAGTATGTATGTAGCATGCATGTAGTATATATGTAGTATGTATGTAGCATGTAGTATGTATGTAGCATGCATGTAGTATGTATGTAGTATGTATGTAGCATGTAGCATGCATGTAGTATATATGTAGTATGTATGTAGCATGTAGTATGTATGTAGCATGCATGTAGTATGTATGTAGTATGTATGTAGCATGTAGTATGTATGTAGCATGCATGTAGTATGTATGTAGTATGTAGTATGTATGTAGTATATATGTGGTATGTATGTAGTATGTATGTAGCATGTAGTATGTATGTAGCATGCATGTAGTATGTATGTAGTATTTTTTTTTTTTAACATTTAACACATTAGCCGGATGATGGGACTACTACTGTCCCATCATTGGCTAATGTGTCAATCACTGTCATGGTAGCAGGCATCGCCAGATGGGACTTGTAGTCCCATCGGACGATGCTTGCACAGACCCCCGGACATCAGCACAGCCCCCCGGCAGGCCGGCACAGCCCCCCGGCAGGCCGGTACAGACCCCCACAGGGTGCACAGACCACCGGCAGGCTGGCACAGCCCCCCGGCAGGCCGGTACAGACCCCCACAGGGTGCACAGCCCCCCGGCAGGCCGGCACAGCCCACCGGAGCCTGCACAGCCCCCCTGGCAGGCCGGCACAGCCCCCCGGCAGGCCGGCACAGACCACCGGAGCCTGCACAGAGCCCCTGGCAGGCCGGCACAGCCCCCCGAAAGGCCCGTACAGACCCCAGAGAGGCTGTACAAGGGAAAAACAGGATTTTTCTTATTCCGATACCGGAAGTCCCATAGACTTGAATGGGACTTCCGGTATCGGAATCGGCGATACCGATACCTTTTTTTAAGATCGGCCGATCCATTCCGATCCGATACTTTGAAGTATCGGACGGTATCGCTCAACTCTAATCTTGAGCTATTGGTGATATGTGATTCAATGCTGCTGCATCACCCATGCGCGGTTACACTTGTTGATTTTGCTATATGTTGTGGAAAAATTTATGTTTATTTTTCTATATACAGTCATATGTTAAAGTTTGGGCACCCCTATTAATGTTAACCTTTTTTCTTTATAACAATTTTGGTTTTTGCAACAGCTATTTCAGTTTCATATATCTAATAACTGATGGACTCAGTTACATTTCTGGATTCAAATGAGGTTTATTGTACTAACAGAAAATGTGCAATCTGCATTTAAACAAAATTTGACCGGTGCAAAAGTATGGGCACCCTTATCATTTTCTTGATTTGAACACTCCTAACTACTTTTTACTGACTTCCTGAAGCACTAAATTGGTTTTGTAACCTCATTGAGCTTTGAACTTCATAGCCAGGTGTATCAAATCATGAGAAAAGGTATTTAAGGTGGCCACTTGCAAGTAGTTCTCCTATTTGATTCTCCTATGAAGAGTGGCATCATGGGCTCCTCAGAACAACTCTCAAATAATCTGAAAACAAAGATTATTCAACATAGCTTTTCAGGGGATGGATACAAAAAGTTGTCTCAGAGATTTAACCTGTCAGTTTCCACTGTGAGGAACATAGTAAGGAAATGGAAGAACACAGGTACAGTTCTTGTTAAGCCCAGAAGTGGCAGGCCAAGAAAAATATCAGAAAGGCAGTGAAGAAGAATGGTGAGAACAGTCAAGGACAATCCACAGACCACCTCCAAAGACCTGCAGCATCATCTTACTGCAGATGGTGTCACTGTGCATCGGTCAACAATTCAGCGCACTTTGCACAAGGAGAAGCTGTATGGGAGAGTGATGCGAAAGAAGCTGTTTCTGCAAGCCCGCCACAAACAGAGTCGCCTGAGGTATGCAAAAGCACATTTGGACAAGCCAGTTACATTTTGGAAGAAGGTCCTGTGGACTGATGAAACAAAGACTGAGTTGTTTGGTCATACAAAAAGGCGTTATGCATGGAGGCTAAAAAACACAGCATTCCAAGAAAAACACTTGCTACCCACAGTAAAATTTGGTGGAGGTTCCATCATGCTTTGGGGCTGTGTGGCCAATGCCGGCACCGGGAATCTTGTTAAAGTTGAGGGTCGCATGGATTCAAGTCAGTATCAGCAGATTCTTGACAATAATGTGCAAGAATCAGTGATGAAGTTGAAGTTACGCAGGGGATGGATATTTCAGCAAGACAATGATCCTAAACACCGCTCCAAATCTAGGCATTTATGCAGAGGAACAATTACAATGTTCTGGAATGGCCATCCCAGTCCCCAGACCTGAATATCATTGAACATCTGTGGGATGATTTGAAGCGGGCTGTCCATGCTCGGCGACCATCAAACTTAACTGAACTGGAATTGTTTTGTAAACAGGAATGGTCACAAATACCTTCATCCAGGATCCAGGAACTCATTAATAGCTACAGGAAGCGACTAGAGGCTGTTATTTTTGCAAAAGGAGGATCTACGAAATATTAATGTCACTTTTATGTTGAGGTGCCCATACTTTTGCACCGGTCAAATTTTGTCAAAATGCAGATTGCACGTTTTCTGTTAGTACAATAAACCGCATTTGAATCCAGAAATATAACTGAGTCCATCAGTTATTAGATATATGAAACTTAAATAGCTGTTGCAAAAAACAAAATTGTTATAAAGAAAAAAGGTTAACATTAATAGGGGTGCCCAAACTTTAACATATGACTGTACTTTACCATGTGAACCCTATTGATTTTATATATATCTGATGTATGTATATCTAACTATGACGCATACTTGTATGGTTCCACAGATTTTTATGTCTTTTCCGTGTTCTGTGTATACATTATTATGTTGTGCCCACACTTGCCAGCACTAAATATGGTTCCTTCTGTCGCTGAGTGTGGGGCGCATGTGCTCTGGCATCGCTATGTTGGCTGCTCTGGTTCTCGGCGGTGTGCTGACATCCGAGTCACGTGGGGCCCCACGTGTTTCTAGTTTGCGGCTGCCTGCCGGAGCGCGATTCGGTGGACATGACGACTGCTGGGGCGGCATGGCGCCACACTGAGCTTCCGGGTTTAGGACATTTATACCTTGCGCCCTGTCCCTGCCATATGCCCCTTGAGAAAGACACTGCCGAAACATGCGTCGGTGCGTGTGGGTCGGTCCTCTTAGGCGTTTCACTCTCCATAAGGTATTTATTTACAATATTGTGATTTTGTGTATGTGTAAAAGATTATTTATTCACCCTGCTGTGGCACTTGCAAGGGATTGTGGCTTATATATGCCAAATAATACATGATTTCATGATGATATTGCCTGTTAGCATGGGTGATACTCTAGGTAGCCCCATATGGACACTTTACTTGTAGCACATACTACTTTGTTTCTATATATACCTCTGTGAATACTCCTATACATGGGCATACCCACCTTGGGCAATTTTCTTATGATGTTGTGATCCATCAGGTTCCATCTTTTAAGCCTCATTTTCTGCAGTCTGTCTGGTAATATTTTTTACATGTTTAGTAAAGTTCTTAGCATTTTTTTTAACTTTATGACTGCTGTCTTTTTTTTTTTGTCATTTACTATGCAGTTGTTCATATTTGCCCTGAATTTGGGTGGTTACTTAGGATATTCCTACTTTTACATTGATTGTTCTCACCCATAATGTTCACCATAATTCTTTTATATTTTCCGTGACAAGATGCAGACCTTGACGCAGTTGGTGCATGACAACATGATGCAGGCTCAGGCTGACCAGAAGCACTGGTACAACCAGAACGGCCAGGAGCGGACCTACCAGGTGGGTCAAAAGGTTTGGGTGCTGGTCCCCCGTACCAACGGATAAGCTTCAGGCAGCCTGGGAAGCCCATACGTCGTCCACCAACAGTTCAACCCGGTCACCTACGTGGTCACGATTGACCATGCTCGGGGTAGGCGCAAGGCCTTTCATGTCAACATGCTGAAGGCTCACCACGAACGTGAAGCCTGCATCCTACCGGTCTGCAACCTGCCCGAGGATGGATGGGAGATCCCCTCCTGGACATGCTGGCCCAAGCCAAGGCCAATGGGTCCATTGAGGACATGGAGGAAAGTGCCTCCTTAACCGTATCCCAGTGGTCGCAGTTGTTGGACACTCTGGAACCCTTCCGGGCCGTGTTTACCAACCAACCAGGGAGGACGGAGTTAGCGGTTCATGAGTTGGACACCGGGAATCACGCCCCACTACGGCAAACACCTTATCGGATCTCTGAGGAGGTGCCACAGGTCATGCGCCAAGAGATCAATGAGATGTTACAGCTGGGGGTGATTTGACGGTCAAAAAGCGCATGGGCCTCGCCTGTAGAACTCGTGCCTAAAAAGGATTGGACCACCCAGTACTGCGTGGACTACAGGAGGCTCAACGCCATCACGACCTCTGATGCACACCCAATGCCGTGCATCGAGGATCTGCTTGAGTGGTTGGCGAAAGTAAAATACATATCCATCATGGATCTGAGTCGGGGATACTGGCAGATTCCCCTGAGCCCTGAGGCGCAGGAGAGATCCGCCTTTATCACCCCCTTTGGACTGTATGAGTAGTCTTGCCCTTCGGCATGAAAAATGACCCTGCCACTTTCCAGCGGATGGTCAACCACCTGCTCCGGGGACTGGAGTACGCGGTGGCGTACCTGGATGACATTGCCGTCTTCAGTACCACCTGGGAGGAACAGCTTCAACATCTCCTGGAGGTGCTCAAGCGTCTTCACCAGGCAGGCTTGACCATCAAGCTGGGAAAGTGCCAGATAGGCATGAGCGAGGTCCACTACCTGGGGCACTGGGTAGGTGGGGGTTCCATGAGTCCGGAGCCAGAGAAAGTGGATGCAATCATGTCCTGGCCCACCCCCAGGACCAAGAAACAGGTGATGTCCTTCAAGGACAAACCCGCTGATGTGCGCACGGACGCGGGCCGAAAGGCCCGGCCTCCTTAGCGCCCTCTAAAAGGGGGAAATATGTCACAGACCTGCTCTGACACCGGTATGTAACAGATGAAGGGATGCGATGCACTGCCGACACATGGCTATCACAGGCACAGAGGAGCTTATCTTAGATATCCCACCACTGGCACCATGTGATAAAAAAACAGCAAGCTAGTCTTGCCCTAACATTATTGCAGGGGGGTTATTTTGTTTGTCCCACCACTGCCCACAATACTTCACAAAACTTTTCAGTTCCATTTTGGAACTCGCAGCTCTCTGGCGCCCCCCTTACCCTCAGGTCAGTCAGGGAACTACACCTGGGATAATTGGTCACCGGCCAGCTGCTTCAATGAGGTCTGACCACCTGGCATGCTGCAGTGAGGGAATTATAAAATGCTCTGGCCACAGCCTCCCAATTAGCTTATAACATCCCTTCCTTCACTCTCAGCAGTACCCAGGGCACAGATCACACTTTGCCGCCACCAGCTCCAGAGTTTCTCTGATTAAGTTATAAACTTAATATAGGGGTTCGAAGCCAACCCAATTCAGTAGCAATTATCTTAAAGACACGTGTTCACTTTTAGAGCATGAAGACAGACTAATAAAGTTATAATTTATTCCTCAAAAGGGGGCAGTGATTACACAGATAAAAGATGTTACAATGTTGAGGCAGGTATGTACAATGCAAATATAAAATAAATGGGATTAATATAGAAATCAACACTTACAGTTGCTTAATGGTCTTTAGGCTAACCGTGTGGGGAGGCGGGGCCACATGTCACCCTGCATCTGGCGTCCTTTTGGCATCAAACCTCCAGCTTGAATGACCAATTTTAGGGAGGGAATGCCTTATAGCTTTGGGTTTGTGACATCACGAAAGGGGCAGTCTAGGGATGTTCCTCCCCCTGCTCTAGGAGTTACAATTCTGACTACAAAACTTATGACTATATCTCGCAGAGGGTACTTCGTATAAACACGCACATGGTATAATTTATTTTAGCCTGTCGCAGACCATAATTAAAGACCAAGCATGCTGTAATTATGTCCCACCGTTTAGGAGAAATCCAGTTCTCGGTTTCTGTGGGTGCTGGAATCGTGAAAATTATGGGCCAGAACGCTGGTTTCGTGGATTTTGCGGAAGTGTAATTTTCATGTTTTTACCATAAACGCACCGCGTTTTATGACCGAATGATTAGATCTCCATTATTTTCTATGAGAGTAGCTGAGCACATGGTTCAGAGACAAAGAGACCCCCCGCCGTGAGGCAGGAAGGAGCTCACACTGGGGATTCAGGTTAGACTGGTTTTGTGTGTGAGCTGAGGGGGGGAGGAAGGGGGTTTGCAGCTGCTTGATAGGCAGGGTCTCATCTGTAGTGTAATGCTCAGGGAACCTTACGTCATATCGTACAGTATCATTACATCAGGCCCTAATTATTTTTAATTTGAATATTCCTGATTGGGTCTCCACCTGCTGGATTGGCTGTAGTGGAAGCGATGTCTCCCCATTATACTATTTCTACTCTGCTGAAATTGATGCCACTTTGGTGTTTTCTGTCGCTAATATTTGGAAATGTGGAGAATCCTTAATGGGTCTCTCCATCTGCTGGGTTGGCTGTAGTGGAAGAGATGTTGCTCGCCATTATACTATTTCTACTTTGGTGAAATTGATGTCACTTTGATGGTGTCTGCCCCTAATTATTTTAAATTTGAAGACTCCTGATGGGGTCTCCATCCACTGGATTGGAAAAACACTGTGAGCACAACTTAAGTAATGGTGCTAAAGGTTAGGTTCCCAAACCAAGTAGTTATAAGTTATAAACCTAGCACTCAACTTTAGGATATTCAGAAGAATATTTATTGTAGTGCGTAAAAAAATGTTTCGGTCAAACTTTGACCTTCTTCAGTTACTACAAAATCAAATGCATACTCATAGGAGAAAAATAAACAAACAAACATGAAAAACATAAAAAAAATCCAATTAACAAAAAGTGAACAGAAACAAGGTATGTACATAGTATATGGTCATACATATAGCAACATCATTAAATGCAGTCAAACCTAACCAGAAACCGCGCTCAGTCAACCCTAGGACTGATAACAAGAGGAGGAAAAGAAAGGTAAGTATCCCCTATGGGGAATGTGACGTACCATACTGTACCAAATACGTGGTAATAGGTATTAAACCAATTGTGAAGATTCATGTGCTCGTAATCTATTGAAGAGAGGATTAACCCCTTCACCCCCAAGGGTGGTTTGCATGTTCATGACCGGGCCAATTTTTACAATTCTGACCACTGTACCTTTATGAGGTCATAACTCTGGAACGCTTCCATGGATCCCGGTGATTCTGACATTGTTTTTTCGTGACATATTGTACTTCATGTTAGAGGTAAAATTTCATTCAAGTAACTTGCGTTTATTTGTGAGAAAAACGGAAATTTGGCGAAAATTTTGAAAATTTCGCAATTTTCCAACTTTGAATTTTTATGCCCTTAAATCACAGAGATACGGCACACAAAAAACTTGATAACTAACATTTCCCACATGTTTACTTTACATCAGCACAATTTTGGAACCAAAATTTTTTTTTGTTAGGAAGTTATAAGGGTTAAAAGTTGACCAGCGATTTCTCATTTTTACAACACCATTTTATTTTTAGGACCACATCACATTTGAAGCCACTTTGAGGGGTCTATATGATAGAAAATACCCAAAAGTGACACCATTCTAAATACTGCACCCCTTAAGGTGCTCAAAACCACATTCAAGAAGTTTATTAACCCCTTAGGTGCATCACAGGAATTTTTTTGAATATGTAAAAAAAAATGAACATCTAACTTTTTTTCATAAAAAAAATACTTCAGGTTCAATTTTTTTTATTTTACCAAGGGTAACAGGAGAAATTGGACTGCAAAAGTTATTGTGCAATTTGTCCTGAGTACGCAGATACCTGATATGTAGGGGGGAACGACTGTTTCGGCGCATGGCAGAGCTCAGAATGGAAGGAGCGCCGTTTGACTTTTTCAATGCAAAATTGGCTGGAATTCAGATTGGACGCTATGTCACGTTTGGAGAGTCCCTGATGTACCTAAACAGTGGAAACCCCCTACAAGTGACCCCATTTTGGAAACTAGACCCCCCAAGGAACTTATCTAGATATGTGGTGAGAACTTTGAACCCACAAGGGCTTTACAGAAGTTTATAACGTACAGCGGTACAATTAAAAAATCATATTTTTTCCACAAAAATGATCTTTTCACCCCAATTTTTATTTTCCCAAGGGTAACAGGACCCTAAAAGTTATTGTGCAATTTGTCCTGAGTACGCTGATACCCCACATGTGGGGGTAAACCACTATTTGGGCGCATGGCAGAGCTCGGAAGGGAAGCAGCGACATTTGACGTTTTTGGCTGGAATTGAGATCGGACACCATGCCGCGTTTGGAAAACTCCTGATGTACCAAAACAGTGGAAACCCCCCACAAATGACACCATTTTGGAAACTAGACCCCCTAACGAACTTATCTAGATGTGTGGTGAGAACTTTGAACCCCCATGGGCTTCACAGAAGTTTATAACATAAAGCCATACAATTAAAAAATCATATTTTTTCCACAAAAATTATCTTTTCACCTTCAATTCTTATTTTTCCAAGGGTAACAGGACCCTAAAAGTTATTGTGCAATTTGTCCTGAGTACGCTGATACCCCACATGTGGGGGGTAAACCACTATTTGGGTGCATGGCAGAGCTCGGAAGGGAAGCAGCGCCATTTGACGTTTTTGGCTGGAATTGAGATCGGACACCATGTCGCGTTTGGAAAACTCCTGATGTACCAAAACAGTGGAAACCCCCCACAAATGACACCATTTTGGAAACTAGACCCCCTAAGGAACTTATCTAGATGTGTGGTGAGCACTTTGACCCCCCCAGTGCTTCACAGAAGTTTATAACGCCCGGGCGTGAAAATAAAAAAATCGTATTTTTTCCACAAACATGATCTTTTAGTCACCATTTTTTTATTTTCCCAAGGGTACCAGGAGAAATTGGACCCCAAAAGTTGTTGTCCAATTTGTCCTGAGTACGCTGACACCCCATATGTGGGATAAAACTACTGTATGGACACACGTCAGGGCTCGGAAGGGAAGTAGTGACGTTTTGGAATGCAGACTTTGATGGAATGGTCTGCGGGTGTCATGTTGCCTTTGGAGAGCCCCTAATGTACCTAAACAGTGGAAACCCCCCACAAATGACCCCATTTTGAAAACTAGACCCACTAAGGAACTTATCTAGATGTGAGGTGAGCACTTTTAACCCCCAAGGGCTTCACAGAAGTTCATAATGCCCGGGCATGAAAATAAAAAAATCGTATTTTTTCCAGAAACATGATCAATTAGTCCCCAATTTTTTCATTTTCCCAAGGGTAACAGGAGAAATTGGACCCCCAAAAGTTGTTGTCCAATTTGGCCTGAGTACGCTGACACCCCATATGTGGGAGAAAACTACTGTATGGACACACGTCAGGGCTCGGAAGGGAAGCAGTGACGTTTTGGAATGCAGACTTTGATGGAATGGTCTGTGGGTGTCATGTGCGTTTGGAGAGCCCCTGATGTACCTAAACTATTGAAACTCCCCACAAGTGACCCCATTTTGGACACTAGACCCCCCACGGAACTTATCTAGATGTGTGGTGAGCACTTTGAACCCCCAAGTGCTTCACAGAAGTTTATAACACTCGGACGTGAAAATAAAAAAATCATTTTTTTCCACAAAAATGAAATTTTTGCCCCCAATTTTTTATTTTCCTAAGGGTAACAGGAGAAATTGGACCCCAAAAATTGTTTTGCAATTTGTCCTGAGTAGGCTGATACCATACATGTGGGGGTAAAACACTGTTTGGGCGCATGGCAGAGCTTGGAAGGGAAGGAGCACCATTTGACTTTTTCAACTCAGAATTGGCTGGAATTGAGATCAGACGCCATGTTGCATTTGGAGAGCCCCTGATGTGCCCAAACAGTGGAAACCCCCCAATTATAACTCCAACCCTAACCCCAGCACACCCCTAACCCTAATATGAGCCCTAACCCTAGCCCTAACCCTAATGGGAAAATGGAGATAAATACTTTTTTTTTAATTTTATTATTTTTCCCTAACTAAGGGGGTGATAACAGGGGTTTGATTTACTATTTATGGCGGTTTTTATATTTGGCTGCTGTCGCACGCTAAAAGACGCTTTTTATTGTAAAAATAGTTTTTGCATCACCACATATTGAGCTATAATTTTTCCGTATTTTGACCCACCGAGTCATGTGAGGTCTTATTTTTTGCGGGACGAGTTGACGTTTTTATTGGTACCATATTCGGGCACGTGACATTTTTTGATCGCTTTTTATTCCTATTTTTGGGACGCAGAATTTACAAATACCAGCATTTCATGAATTTCTTTTGGGGGGGTGCGTTTACACCGTTCCGCGTGCGGTAAAATTGATAAAGCGATTTTATTCTTCGGGTCAGTACGGTTACAGCGATACCTCATTTAGGTTTTTTTTTATGTTTTTGTCGGTTTTATGCAATGAAAACTATTTTATATAAAAAATAATTTTTGCATCGCTTTATTCTGCGAGCTATAACTTTTTTATTTTTTCGCTGATGATGCAGTGTGGCGGCTCATTTTTTGCGGGACAAGATGACGTTTTCAGCGGTACCATGGATATTTATATGCGTCTTTTTGATCGCGCGTTATTACACTTTTTGTTTGGCGGTATGATAATAAATCATTATTTTTTGCTTCGTTTTTTATTTTTATTTTTTAAGGGGTTCGCTAAAGGGGTTAACTAATGGGACAGTTTTATAGGGCGGGTCGTTACGGACGTGGCGATACCTAATATGTGTACTTTTATTGTTTTTTTTTTTATTATTTCCAAAAAATGGATTTATTGGGGGAATATTTTTTTTTTTCTAATTTATTTGGTGATTTTTCTTTAATTATTTTAACTCTTTTTATTTTTTTTTTTACTTTATTAAATAGTCCCAGGTGGGACATCACTGTCCTGTGACAGATCGCTGATCTGTCACATCACAGATTACTGTGACAGATCAGCGATCTGACACAGGCACTGCTGAAGGCTTCCTCATGCCTGCGCTTTGCAGGCACTGAGGAAGCCAGCTTCCTGAAGGCCCCCGAAGGCCCCCGTCGCCATCTTGGATTCGGGGACCTGGAGGAAAGGAGCCCCCCGCAGCAGCGCTGCACATTGCGCTGCCGTGGGGGGCTCAGGGAAGCACGGAGGGAGCCCCCTCCCTGCCGATGCTTCCCTTTAACCCCCGGTACACCGCGATCATGTTTGATCGCTTTGTGCAAGGGGTTAACGTGTCGGGGGCGGTCCATGACCTCCCCTGACACATTGTGCCGGGTGTCAGCTGTGATAATCAGCTGACACCCGGCCGCGATCAGCGGCGCTCACCGCGTGGGCGCCGCTGATCGCGCCGACGTACTATCCCGTCCATGGGCATAGGGGCCCAGGTCCCATGGACGGGATAGTACGTCGGATGGCAGAAAGGGGTTAATAAGAGGGTGAGTCTCAGTAGTGGCAGGTAGAGGGTGCAGTTATGGCATGTGAATGCTACTCACTGGGGTGATCCGTCCCACTGCCTGTTGTAGTATTCTAGAATACATACTGTATATGGGGCCATGAGTAAGATGAGAAAAAAATATGCATATACCACTGTGTGTAATTACATAGAGACGCTAGGTCACCTTACAGAGGCCAGTAGATGAGGCAACATATGCACGTATGCTGTTTACTGGGGAGATCCATCCCACAGCCTATTAAAGATTATGCAAAAAAGGGGTCATCACTAAAGTAGCAGAGAAAGAATCTGCATACCGCGATATATAGCTATAAAATATATGGAGGGGTATTTTGTTACCTTGTGTCAGCCAGTAGATGCGGCAGGATGTTCCTCCAGACACAGTATCCACTGCATGTCTGGCTAGGCATAGCATTCAGTGCACTTAAGAAGGGGAGGGGGCGGGACTATAAGGATGGCATCCAATCGGATGCTGTGATGTAATGGACCCGACGTAATGATCAGGAAGAACATAGCCGTGTGTTCCACGGCATGTCTCTGTGTGTTCCAGCACAAAAAAGAAAAAAAAAAACAGTGATTTACTGATTGTAATAGCAGAAAATCTATCAAAAATATAGTGGATGTATGCGGGCAGAGGGCGGGATATGGTTGCGGAGGTGTCATAGCAAATTGGGAGAACTTTGTGGACCATTGACAGAGGATAGCAGTAACAACATAGGGAGATGTATTATGTGATAATAGGTCTGTGGAGAGATGAAAGACACCATGGACAGAAGTTTAACAAAGATGGATTTAATTGTTAGACAATAACATAGAGAGAAGCAAATACAGGCATCCAGTGAGCAGGTGAATAGGGCTTTTTTTTCTTTATTTTCTTTCTATGCCATGTGATTTCTAGTGAATTGGTTATAATAGAGAACTCCATATAGAAGGAACAAGCGATGTCGTCCGGTCACAATAATTTAGCATAGGCGACTCTATGGAAGAGGAGAGAGATGTTAGTATAAGGTCCAGGTAAACAACTCAGGATATAGAGTATATGCAGCATACATCTTATGCGAAGAAATATATTCACAGATTATATCATAGAATGCCATAAAGCATGCTAACAAATCTTGTGTGTAAATGAAGAGAAAAAAGGCAAAAATCACATGATACATTTCAATGTGTAATCACAAAAAGGCTGATATCTCAAATTCCCTATTCAGGCCCTTAGGTCTCACAGTTTCAAGTGTATGGATCCAAAATGCTTTGCGTTTTTTTAAATTTAGAATTCTATTGCCACCACGACGGGGTGGCAGTACCTGAAACCTTAGCTGGGAGATATTATGACCCATAGTGATGAAGTGGTGGGGGATGGGAAGGAGAAGATTTTTGCATCATATTGTTGTTTTATGCTTTGAGATTCTGTCCCGTATTGGTTGTAAAGCCTCTCCTCCATACAAAAGCCCGCAAGGGCATTTTATCAGATAAATGACATGTGACGAGTCGCATGTGAAAAAATTCTGGATTTTATATTCCTTAATGGAAAAGGGGTGTATAAATTTGTACCCCTTGAGTATGTTATTACACTGAACACATAGTAGGCACAGGAACGTTCCCATTTTAGGTCTCTGAAGAAAACGCTGTTTCTGTGTGGGATTTTTTGGGCCTATGTCATAGAATCATAGAATCGTAGAGTTGGAAGGGACCTCCTGGGCCATCTGGTCCAACCGCCTGCTCAAAGCAGGATTCGCTAAATCATCCCAGTCAGATGTCTGTCCAGCCTCTGTTTGAAGACTTCCATTGAAGGAGAACTCACCACTTCTCGTGGCAGCCTGTTCCACTCATTGATCACTCTAACTGTCAAAAAGTTTTTTCTAATATCTAATCTGTGTCTCCTCCCATTCAGTTTCATCCCATTGCTTCTAGTCTTTCCTTGTGCAAATGAGAATAAAGTTGATCCTTCTACAATGTGACAGCCCTTTAGATATTTGTAGACAGCAATTAAGTCTCCTCTCAGTCTTCTCTTTTGCAAACTAAACATTCCCAAATCCTGCAACCTTTCCTCATAAGACAGGGTTTGCAGACCGGTCACCATTCTGGTCGCTCTTTTCTGAACTTGCTCCAGTTTGTTGATGTCTTTTTTAAAATGTGGTGCCCAAAACTGGACACAATATTCCAGATGAGGTCTGACCAAAGAGGAGTAGAGGGAAATAATGACTTCACGTGATCTAGACTGTATGCTTCTGTTAATACATCCTAGAACTGCATTTGCCTTTTTTGCTGCTGCATCACACTGTTGACTCATATTCAGTCTGTGATCTATTAGTATACCCAAGTCTTTTTCACATGTGCTGTCACTTAGCCCTATTCCTCCCATTCTATATATGCTTTTTTCATTTTTATTGCCCAGATGTAGTACTTTGCATTTCTCCCTGTTAAAAACCATTCTGTTAGTTACTGCCCACTTCTCCAGTTTATTTAAATCTTTTTGAATCCTCTCTCTCTCTTCTCTAGTATTAGCTATCCCTCCTAGCTTTGTGTCATCAGCAAATTTAATCAGTTTACCCTCAATTCCTTCATCTAAATCGTTGATAAAGATGTTGAACAATACAGGGCCCAGGACAGAGCCCTGTGGTACCCCACTTGAGACATTCTTCCAACTGGATGTGCAGCCATTTACGACCACTCTTTGGGTCCGATCACTAAGCCAGCTATGAATCCACCTAACAGTTGCCTTGTCCATTCCATACTTAGTCATTTTTTCAATAAGGATTGTATGAGAGACTTTGTCAAATGCTTTGCTGAAGTCAAGATATACTATATCTACAGCATTTCCTTGATCAACCCAATCAGTGATACCGTCATAGAAGGAAATTGTCTGCTCTGACCAGTGAGTCTTTCAAGTTTGGTGCTCTTTTGAAACACGGGAGAAAAGTTCTTTGAATTCTGGTACATCAGGATGGGCTGAAGATAACAAATGCCAATTTTTTCATATTGATTTGTGAATGATGAAAGCAAACGGATGGAAAGTATGTACAAATGGTATGCGGCATAGGGTTTTTTTCTGTGGTTGAACAGGAGAGTCTCTCAACTCCTCTAGCAAAGCAGTAGGGTAGCCTCTCTCTTTGAACTTGTTGGTCATTTCATTAAGCCTTTCCTCTCTTCTATTGTCATTTGTCACAATACGATGCACTCGCTGATATTTAGATTTAGGTATTGCCCGTTTAATGGAGGGGGGTGTAGGCTTTGGAAATGGAGTAGGCTGTTACGATCCATCTCTTTTGTGTATAAATCAGTAGACAGTGTTCCATCAGTGCCCTTAGTGACCATGGTATCAAGGAAGTGTATGTGCCCGGGATCATGTCCCATGGTAAATTGGATACCTGGCCAGGATGAATTCAGAAAGTTAAAGAACGTATTCATGGACTCCAGGGGGCCCCCCATATGCAAAATATATCATCTATGTAGCGTTTCCACATAATAACGTGATTGTGGAATAGATCGCTCTTATAGATGACACTCTCTTCGAAGTCAGCCATATAGGCATTTGCATAGGGGGTGCCACATTCGAGCCCATTGCAGTCCCACGTATCTGGAGATAGAAATCATCTTGAAACAAAAAGAAGTTAGAGGTAAGTACCAATTTAAGAAGGTCCACGCACAGTGAAATTTGGTCCCTGTCCATACTAGTAGAGGATAGAAGGCGCAATGTTGAATTGATACCCTCTGAGTGGGGAATCGAGGTATAGAGATCCTTTACGTCTAGTTACCAGTAGTGCATCCTGTGGGATGGTTGGAAGATGTTGAATTGAGGTAAGAAAGGATCCCGTGTCCAGAATAAATGATTTAGTTTTCTGGATCAAAGGGGTGAGTATCTTTTCCATCCACTGGATTGGCTGTAGTGGAAGATGTGTCAGTCCCTATTACACTGCTCCTACTCTGGTAAAATTAGTACCACTTTGTTGGTATATGCCCCTAATTTTTGGAAATGTGTAGACTCCTGGTTGGGTATCCATCATGTGTTGCCTGTAGCAGTAGGCCTCTTAGATCATCAGGCCTCCACTTCCTTTGAGTCACCTGCCAGTGTTATTATCCTTAAATTTTTTGACAATAGTAGTCTATGAAACTTATATTTGTGCCACCTCAGTGTGGCTGAGCATCAAAGCAGGTTAAGCTGTTGCATGTAGTATCAAGGCTCCCAGCACAGCACCCACCTCATCTTACTTTGAAGTTCAATTCAAGGCTGTAATTGCTAGCCTAGACCTTGATACCTCATTCATG
This sequence comes from Dendrobates tinctorius, assembly GCF_039654945.1. Classification (NCBI taxonomy): domain Eukaryota; kingdom Metazoa; phylum Chordata; class Amphibia; order Anura; family Dendrobatidae; genus Dendrobates; species Dendrobates tinctorius. Next base: position 3,364,235 of record NW_027361768.1, read on the forward strand.
GTTGATTGCTGCCATTCCATTCTAAAATTTGCAGTGTGGGTGAATTGAGGCTACTATCCTGGTGTCTGTCCCTAATTTAATGTGTTTTGGCAGCTTTTAGGAACGTTTGAAGGTTTTGTGTATGCTTTTGATTTAGCCTCCCATTGACTCCAATGGCGCTTCAGTTATGTTCCGCGAATAATCAACGAATAAATCGGCGAATATTGCAAAATCGGTGATTATAATCCGAACCGAACATTGAAATACTCGCTCATCTCAATTCATGACTTCATTATAAGAAACATGAAGACCACAGCTGAGCAATAAGAACATAAAGGCTTGTCTCAGTTTTGCCAGAATACATATTGATGATCTCCAAGAGTTTTGGGAGGATACACTAGGAACTGACGAGACAAAAGTTTTACTTTTTGGAAGGTGTATGTTCAATTACCTCTGGCGCAGAATTAACACAGCATTTCAGAAAAGGAACATCGTACCAACAGTATAGTATGGTGGTGGTAGTATTATGGTCTGGGGCTGTTTTGCTGCTTCTGGACCTGGAAGATTTGCTGTGGTAAATGGAATCATGAATTCTGCTGTGTACCAAAAAATCTTTAAGCAGAATGTCTTGCCATCTGTTTGTGACCTCAAAATGAAGTGCACTTCAGTTATGCTTCAGGACAATGATCCTTAAGAAAAATAAAATTAAGACTTTGGATGGCCTAGTCAAAGTCTTGACCTTAATCCGATTGAGATGTTGTGGCATGACCTTAAAAAGGCAGTTAATGCACAGAAACCCTCAAATGTGGTTTAACTACAACAATTCTGGAAAGATGAGTGGGACAAAATTCTTCCAAAGCATTGTAAAACACTCACTGCCAGTTATTGCAAATGCTTGATTGCATTTGTTGCTGCTAAGAATGGCCCAACCAGTTATTATGTTTAGGGGGCAATTACTTGTTCACATAGTGCCCTGTAAGGTTGGATTTATTTTACCTTAATAATAAAAACCTTTAATTTAAAACTGCATTTTGTGTTTACTTGTGTTATCTTTGTCTAATATTTAAATTTTGTTTGGTGATCTGAAACATTTAATTGGGGCAAACATGCAAAAGAATAGGAAATCAGGGAGGGGCAAACACTTTTCACACAACTGTATATCAAATCTCATAAAGAAGTGCAGAGCACAGTATCATAACAAAAATATGCACCCTAAATGGTATATAAGATACTGAGCAATTTATCACAAAATATAACTAATCACATAAAACCTCATTATCACATGTGTCTAATGGTATAAAAAGGATATCATGAGTCATATGTGCCCCGCTATGAATGTGGGTGATGGGTAGAGTTGAGCGAAACGGGTCGAAAAATGTCAAAAGTCGCCGACTTTTGGCAAAGTCGGGTTTCATGAAACGAAACCCGACCCTAGGATGAGGTCGGCCACGAGGTCGGCGACTTACGCGCCCAAGTCGCGTTTCAAAAGTTTGTTTTGCGCTCTTTTTCAGCCAATCAGGATCCACGGACACTGTGGGCAACGTGATGACATAGGCAGGGGTCACCACCATCTTTCAGAAGGGCATGCAAGTGATTGGCTTGCTTTGGTGGGCGTCACAGGGGTTATAAAAGGGCGTGCACGCCGACCGCCATCTTACTTCTGCTGATCTTAGCATAGGGAGAGAATGCTGCTGCTGATTCTGTAGGGAGAGCGTTAGGCAGGGAAGAAGAAACAAAAACTGCTTCTGCTGCTAGCGATTTTGCCTGTACAACACACCAGTCACTGTGTGTGCAGTGCAAAGGGAGGCTATATTGTGGTGGATCAGCGGTGTTGGTTGTTAGGCTGCCTTCTAAGGCTTCCTGACAGCTGCATTGCTGTTTACCCACTGCTCTGCAAACTGCTTTTTTAAAAGCAATCCCAATTTTTTTTTTGTCCTGCTGAGGTACTGAGCGTGCATTTTTTCACACCATACAGCGGTGTACGCTCCTCACACAGTACCGTGTAACGGCTGTTATCACAGCCACAGTGAAGCTATCTGTGTCACTCTGTGAGAATAAGTCGAGGACGTGTTCCGTTCTTACACACCTGCACCTACTAGTTTTGTCTAGCTTTCAAACAGTTAAATATATTTGCTGTTTGATCGCATTCAAAACTATAGAGAGACAGCGTGTGTCAGTCCGTATACTTAAAAAACACGGAGCTTGACAATTTTACGAACACCGGACAGCCGTGTACGTGCACGCTCCTCTCAGTACCGTGTAACAGCTGTTATCACGGCCACAGTGAAGCTGTGTGTCACTCTGTGAGAATAAGTCGAGGACATGTTCCATTCTTACAGACCTGTACCTACTAGTTTTGTCTAGCTTTCAAACAGTTAAATATATTTGCTGTTTGATCACATTCAAAACTATAGAGAGACAGCGTGTGTCAGTCCGTATACTTAAAAAACACGGAGCTTGACAATTTTACGTACACCGGACATCTGTGTACGTGCACGCTCCTCTCAGTACCGTGTAACGGCTGTTATCACGGCCACAGTGAAGCTATCTGTGTGTCACTGTGGAAGGATAAGTGGAGGACTTGTTCCGTTCTTACAGACCTACACTCTAGGGAGATTCCTATTCTGCCCAATTCTACATACACCTTGTAGTTTGTGATACACTAGCCAATTTCTGCCTGTGACATAGCGCTCTGATATTCAGTGGGCCTCACACAATCCATAAGTGTCCAGTGTCCACAAGTGTGCAGAAATTCAAAATCTCTGTGATCCTGTAGTCACTTTTTTCACACCTGTGCCATCGAGCCTGTGACATAGCGCTCTGATATTCAGTGGGCCTCACACAATCCATAAGTGTCCAGTGTCCACAAGTGTGTGCAAAAATTCAAAATCTCTGTGATCCTGTAGTCACTTTTTTCACACCTGTGCCATCGAGCCTGTGACATAGCGCTCTGATATTCAGTGGGCCTCACACAATCCATAAGTGTCCAGTGTCCACTAGTGTGTGCAGAAATTCAAAATCTCCCTTATCCTGTAGTCACTTTTTTCACACCTGTGCCATCGAGCCTGTGACATAGCGCTCTGATATTCAGTGGGCCTCACACAATCCATGTGTCCAGTGTCCACAAGTGTGTGCAGAAATTCAAAATCTCCCCTGTCCTATAGACACCTTGTACCTTGTTTTACATTACTATATAGTTTGTTGGATTTTGTCTACATTTCTACAAAAAATGAGGAAGGCTGGAGGAAGAGGCCGTGGAATTGGGCGGGGGTTGGCAGCTGGTAATGATGGTGTTGGTGGTGGATCTGATGGTAGTGGCAAGAGCAAAATAGGACCGAATGCAGGTGTTGAGCCTGCGTCATCGTCTGGCTCCATAAGGCTTCGAAGGCTTAGTTTTCTAGGAGTTGGCAAACCGCTTTTAAAGCCAGAGCATCAGGAAAAAGTTTTGTCTTACATTGCTGACTCAGCCTCCAGCTCTATCGCCTCCTCTTCTGAAGTTGTAAAAAGTAAAAGCACTGAGTCGTCATAGGAGGCTCATGTTCAAGAACCACACCTTTCCTTGTGTCCTTCACCCCAACCAAGATTGAAGGATGACGCAGGCCATACTACTGATTACTCCATGGAGCTGTTTTCACATACCATGCCTGGATTATCAAGTGAAATGGTGAATTACCCAGGCCAAGATGAATCTGACATGGAGTGCACTGATGCACAGCCCCTGATAGATGATTCTGCTGGTACATTCACTCAGAGCACTACATTGTCCTCGCAGTGTACAGAGCCAGATTCTGACCCTGATGAGACTCAGGTGTGCCTTCCCGCACACTATACCACCATACACGGTGACACAGAGGAAGGTGCACATGACATTGAAGAGGAGGTGATGGATGACCCAGTTGTTGACCCAGATTGGCATCCATTGGGGGAAGAGGGTGCTGCTTCCAATAGCTCAGATGAGGAGCATCCACAGCAGACATCGACATCGCAACAGCTGTTATCTGGCAGGCCCGGAGCACTCCAAAGACAGGTTCCAAAAATCAAAAGAGTTGCTGGACAGCTTGTCCAGAGGGTCAAAAGATCACAGCGTGCTAGGCCGCAAAATGTCTGCCAAAGTAGGAAGAGTGCAGTGTGGCACTTTTTTGAACAAAATCCTCATGATCAGGCCAAGGTTATCTGTAAGAAGTGCGCAAAGACCTGTAGCCGAGGGAAAAATCTGAAAAATGTGAATACCAGTTGCATGCTTAGACATTTAACCACCATGCACTTGCAAGCGTGGACACAACACCAAACCTCAAGTGCCACATGTGCAACTGATCACAACGAAGGTAGTCAGCAACGCTACATTGTTTCCCCCACTGTAAGCCCACCGGTTAGCACAGCAGCAAATGTTGAGGTGTCGTTGCAAGGCCACAGCAGTCAGGGAATCCCACTGTTATATCAATGAAATACTGAATCTAGGCCATCAGAAAGAACACCAACTCCATCACCATCATCAACCCTCTCTCAGTCCGCCCTGTCCACCGCTACTTCCACCATATGCAGCTCTCAAGTCCAGCTCACCCTCCCAGACACTATGAGTAGGTCAAGAAAGTACTCAGTCTCTCATCCGCGTACACTGGGTTTGAACGCCCACATTGCCAAACTAATCTCGTTTGAGATGATGCCCTATCGGTTGGTGGAAAGCGCAGCTTTCCGCGAACTCATGGCCTATGCAGTACCACGCTATGACCTACCCAGTCGCCACTTCTCTCGCAAAGCCATCCCAGCCCTCCACCATCATGTAAAAGACCGCATTGTCCATGCACTCAAGCAGTCAGTGAGTGGAAAGGTGCACCTCACAACTGATGCATGGTCCAGTCGGCATGGCCAGGGCCGTTACGTGTCCATCACTGCGCACTGGGTTAATGTGGTGGATGCAGGGTTCACAGGGGACAGCGGTGGTGGGACAGTGCTGCCTAGCCCACGGTATAGGAAACAGTTGGCTGTAGGCATTCGACCCTCCTCCTCCTCCAGAAGCAAAAGCTCGTCCACAGAGCGCAGTCGTACGAGCACTCCATCTGCAGCTGCCACTGTTGCACACGAGATGTCCCCCTATCGAGCAGCTAGTGGAAAGCGTCAGCAGGCTGTGTTGCAGATGATGTGTTTGGGCGACAGACACACCGCCGAGGTGCTGGCCGAGTACTTGAAGCGACAAACTGAGTCATGGCTGGGCAGTGTACATCTTGAGGCAGGCAAGGTAGTTAGTGATAACGGCCGTAATTTTGTGGCAGCCATAGCCCTTTCAAAACTCAGCCACATACCTTGCTTGGCTCACACATTGAACCTGGTGGTGCAGTGCTTCCTCAAAAATTATCCGGAGTTAACAGCCCTGCTCCAGAAGGTGCAAAGACTGTGCGCGCACATCAGCCGGTCGCCTGTACACTCCGTTCGTATGCAGAAGCTGCAGCGATTGCTCCACCTTCCCAACCACCACCTCATTATCGACATTGCAACAAGGTGGAACTCCACCCTGCACATGGTGGAGCGGCTGTGCGAGCAGAGGCAGGCCATAATGCATTTGTGGGAGGATACACGGCCAGGCACTTTGAGAGCAGACATGGAGTTGACAGGTGTGCAGTGGTCGAAGCTGAAAGACCTCTGTAAAGTCCTTCAGTGTTTTGAGGAATGCACACGGCTGGTAAGCGCAGACGACGCGATCCTAAGCATGAGCATCCCACTTATGCGTCTGCTCATGCAAACTTTGACGCACCTTAAGGAGCAGGCGTCTGCAGCCAATGTTGACGAGGAGGGAATCCTTGATGACATTCAGCCATTGTCTGCTCAGGGACCTCTCCTGGACGAGGTGGAGGAAGAAAGTGCTCCTCCAACCAGCACTCGCAGTGCATCATTGACACCGGGAACATTGGCCCACATGTCAGATTATGCCTTGCAGATCCTAAAAAGGGACCCCCGCATTGCCAAAATGATGAACGATGACGACTACTGGTTGGCCAGCATCCTGGATCCACGCTATAAAGGAAAATTACAAAACATCATGCCACAGGAGAACCTTGACCTAATATTGGCTAATAAACAAGCAACTCTGGTAAATCGGTTGCTTGAGGCATTCCCAGCACACAGCAGCGGTGATGGTTCTCACACGAGCCGTAAGGGCCGGGGGCAGCTTGACAGAGGTGTTCATGGTGCACACAGCAGAAGTACCGCTCACACAACTGGTAATACTGCATCCATGGAAAGTGACAGGAGACAGCAGTTGTCAACTATGGTTACAAACTACTTTTCCTCCCATATCGATGTTCTCCCACACAGGTCATTCCCCTTTGACTATTGGGCCGCTAAACTGGACACCTGGCCTGAATTGGCACAATATGCCTTACAGGAGCTCGCTTGCCCAGCTGCAAGTGTGCTATCGGAAAGAGTCTTCAGTGCAGCTGGATCAATCCTGACAGAAAAAAGGACCCGTCTGTCAACCCAAAATGTGGATGATCTAACCTTCATTAAAATGAACCATGCATGGGTTTCCAAGGATTTTGTCCCACCTTCCCCTGATGACACATAGGGTGACAGAAAAATGGCTTGCTTTGGTCCACCTCTTCCTGGGACTTGACCTATTACACCTTTTGCATCAGCTGAATGTCCAACATCAACATATGCCACTTTCTAAAATTCCCTAACTGTGCTGCCTCCCCCCCCATGGCCGGGGTCACCACCTAGCGCACGACACCGTGCGAGTGCCGTTGCCCTGGACAGGTGGGTAGGCCGACTCTTGGGCGCGGGCACTGGCACAGGGTCCCTCATAGTGCAATCAAGTGTCTCTGACGGTGGTGGTGCACACCCGCCGTCAGACACACCACCGTACTATGAGCCCAGTGCCAGTACCGACGCCCACGAGTGGGCCCCCCTTGCTTGGGCAGGGCCCCAGCATTTGCAATCTTTACCTCTCCCTGCTCCTCCGCTGTGTAGTCTGGGCCGTCAAATCCATACTGTGCCTGACACCATCTGAGCCTGCCTCCTGATGTATAGACATATATTTTGAATGTGTACGCTATCCATACATGTTATCCGGGGATACGGTACCCTTTCTCACCTTTCTGCAATCACGTGCAATCCATACTGGGCCTAACACCGTCTGAGCCTGCCTCCTGATGTATAGACATATATTTTGAATGTGTATGCTATCCATACATGTTATCCGGGGATACGGTACCCTTTCTCACCTTTGTGCAATCACGTGCAAGCCATACTGGGCCTAACACCGTCTGAGCCTGCCTCCTGATGTATAGACATATATTTTGAATGTGTACACTATGCTATCCATACATGTTATCTGGGGATACGGTACCCTTTCTCACCTTTGTGCAATCACGTGTAATCCATACTGGGCGTGAGAACGGCTGGCGAGCTGTTAAGCAAGCTACAGCACCTGTGGTTTGCACATGTAAGTTTTTCATTTTTTCAGGAATGACGGTTAGGCCTAATTCCGGAACTGCGGTTGACCTGCACTTACTGGGAAATCATCGTTCGCGGGTAATAATTGTAATCAGTGATCCCCATCACTAACGTTGTTCAGCGGGTTATCTGCACCTGTAAGCGACAAACGCTGGCCTTTTCAGTGTAGCGCACATGCAGCCACGGACATGTAAGGGCATGACACACCAGTTATTGGCCAATCTCATGTGCCAGAGCCTCACGTGTCCCTCTAGTAAGCCGGACTCAGACCGCGGGGCATGACGGAGTCTCGTTCGTTAACGGAATTAAGCTTGCAATGTGTGCATCTTTTCTGTAGCTGGCATGGTTGAGGTTTCCCAGGTGGAGTCGAATTTAACCGTAGGCTCCACTCCTGGTGGTGCCCTTCTGGACATTCCTTTAAGGTTCAGCTTTGCAACCATACTGCCCACGTGAAACAAACACTTTGCCTTCATGAACGCTGTTTGGAGGGTCATGACTCGTGGGAATAACGCCGCCCAATCAGTTAACCTGCTAGAGAGATCCTTCGTTGCTCCCAAGCATGACATCACACTCCCTAGGAGGAAGGTAATGCCACTGTGGCGACCTTACTCCTGGGGGCGACACAAGTGCACTGATGCCCAGCCACTGCTCGATGAATCTGCTGGTACATTGACCCAGACCACTACATTCCCCTCGCACGCTACACGGCCTGAATCTGACCCTGATGAAACTCAGGTTACCCTTCCCATATACAGTTCCATCTTACACGGTGACAAAGAGGAAGCTGCAGATGAAAGTGCAGATTCGGCCCACCCGCCATCAGACACACCACCGTACTATCAGGGGCCCTGTGCCAGTGCCGTCGCCAACGAGTGGGCCCCCCCCTGCTTGCTCAGGATCACAGCACTTGCAAGGTTGAAATACTGTGCAGTGAGATGGAAGATGGGGACGACGAGGAGTCCAGACTAGTACAGGGATTCCCTAGCCAGGAGACTTATTTAATTGTTTTCAATGTTGGGACAGCAATTTTTGGGGAGCACTATACTCTGGAGAATGATAGATGGGGCCCACCATACACTGGAACATTCCAAAGGTGGACATCAGACACTGGAGCAGCATTTACAGGGCCCATTATACACTAGAGCATTAGAAATGGGGCCCATTATGTTTGGAGCATTATTTGGGCCCATAAGACAGTGGAGCTTCATCCATGGGGACCAACATATACTGTAGCATTATGTGGAGCTCATCATATACTGTTTCAAACATTATATGGGACCAATGATTCTGTATGGAGAAATAGATGGGCCTCGTCGTGTTTAGATGTAAAAATTGAAGTATTTTTCATTGTACTATACCGCTATTTCTCTGCCGTATCGGAGCATGATGAGTTGTGGTATGTGTTAAAGGGGCGCTCTTTCGCCCAGGGCACATGAAAACCTGGAGCCAGCCCTACCCCCCCACAACTTTAGCCAAATAACCCCCATTTTTCAGTGCGTAACTTGTATTATGAAGTTAATTAAGGTTGACAAGCTTAAGTAAGAAGAATTGATGCTTTTGGCATTCAAATGGGCACTGTAGGTGTGTTTCCTGTCCTCCTCTCACTGCCGACTTTTATTCCCCATTGACTTACATTGGGTTTCGTGTTTCGGGACGACCCCGACTTTTCCCTATAATCGGCCGATCTTGCTCGACCCGACTTTTGGAAAAGTTGGGTTTCACGAAACGAAACTTGACCCTAAAAAAACAAAAGTCGCTCAACTCTAGTGATGGGATTATGTGCTGTGGTGAGAAGCTCAATACCACAGTGGGGCATAGAGCATGAAGGAAACTGTGCTAAAAATGGAATATAGCTAACAGAAAAAACTCAAAAAAACACCATGAAAAATAGCCTCACCAAAACCATATCAAATGACAAATGCACTAGCAGGACGCAGCAGGCCCACACTGATAAAAGCTGGAGCAGCACAGGTGCATTCTACTGATGAGAGCCACCACCTACTCACCCAGATAATGGAGAGGTTGGCTGACTTTTAGAAAAAATACACACAGATAAGGCTTGCATAGGGCGCATAGGTAAGTGTGATGCAAAGTGTCTGGATAACAGCCTTTTGATCACACCCATAGTATTAGCAGGCGGGCTGTCCAGCACTATATATGTATCACACAGAAAATCAAGCCAACATAAAGGGGCCTCGCTGCATCCTGCAAAAAATGATAAATAGTGCAATAAAAAGATGAAAAAATAATGCATATGATAAACTATTTCTGAAAGTCCCCCTCTCGGCTTATATTCGAGTCATATACACAAGGGGGTCGGGGGTGTCAGGTCATACTTACCCATCCTGGCACTGTCTCTTCAGCCCCCAGCTTCTCTGCGATCTCCCTTACTTCCTTCAGCGGTCGCGTGGTACCGCTCATTAAAACTCATGAATATGTGCATATTCATGAGTTTTAATGAGCGGTACCACGTGACCGCTGAAGGCAGAAAGAAAGATCTTGGAGAAGCTGGGGGCTGAAGAGACAGCGCCAGGACGGGTAAGTATAGCGATACTCACCTGTCCTGCGTCCATGGCTGCTTGCTGCTGTCTGGCACGTCATCTGTCAGTGACGTTCAAACAGCAGAGGGTGCGGTGATGTGGTTAGTGCGAGCCGCGCCCCCTGCAGTCTGAACGTCACTGACAGATGACATGCCAGACAGCAGCAAGCAGCCATGGACGCAGGACAGGTGAGTATCTCAGGTGCCAGCAGTAACACCGGCACCTGGCCCAGCGACGGAGAGGTGAGTATGTCATTTTTTTAATTTTTAAATGCAGCAGCAGCACATGGGGCCATAATCTATTGAGCAACTTATGAGGACATCATATAGGGGCATAATCTATGGAGCTTCTTATGGGGGCAGTATATGGGGCAATAATCTATGGAGCATCTTATAGGGGCAGCATATGAGGGAATTATTTATGGAGCATCTTATGGGGGCAGCATATGGGGGAGTACTCTATGGAGCATCTTATGGGGCAGCATATGGGGGAATAATCTATGGAGCATCTTATGGGGGCAGCATATGGGGGCATAATCTATGGAGCTTTTTATATAGGCAGCATATTGGGGAATAATCTATGGAGCATCTTATGGGGGCATAATCTATGGAGCATCTTTTCCACCATAGGCTTACACTCAAGTCAATAAGTTTTCCCAGTTTTTTGTGTCAAAATTAGGGGGTCGACTTATACTCGGGTTGGCTTATACTCGAGTATATACGGTAAGTAGAATCATAGAATCGTAGAGTTGGAAGGGACATCCTGGGCCATCTGGTCCAACCCCCTGCTCAAAGCAGGATTCGATAAATCATCCAGCCTCTGTTTGAAGACTTCTATTGAAGGAGAACTCACCACCTCTCGTGGCAGTCTGTTCCACTCATTGATCACTCTGTCAAAAAGTTTTTTCTAATATCTAATCTGTGTCTCCTCCCATTCAGTTTCATCCCATTGCTTCTAGTCTTTCCTTGTGCAAGTGGTCTTAAACTTGTAAATAACTCATGAAAGAATAAAGTTACGTTAAAACCAAACACACCATTGTTTTTCTTGTGAAATTCTCAGCTAGTCTGATGTGTCACATGACCCTATTCCCATTGAAAAAAATAAAGTTGGATCCAAAATGGCCAACTTCAAAATGGCCGCCATGGTCACCACCCATCTTGAAAAGTTTCCCCCCACCCATATACTATTGTGCCACAAACAGCAAGTTGATATCACCAACCATTCCCATTTTATTTAGGTGTATCCATATGAATGGCCCACCCTGTACAACCGCCAGGACTCGAACATACGTATATTTCAAGCCACTGCTGAAAAGACAAATTTATAACCAATCCAGACCTGGAAAAAACAGCCCTTACCATTGCTTTAATGATTTTGTAAAATTTTAAGATTTGCTTTGAGTCTAAGACTGTTTGAACAGTATTTTTTTTTTTTCAAAATTGTATCTTTGATTCAAAATTATAAGACATTGTTAAGTGCTGGGTGACTACTTTGTGAAAATATAGGATTTTTTAAATTCAGGTTTTATTTGTGCATGTCAGTAATTTGAATATTTTCCTTAAACCTATGACTAAAAGATTTATATTGTTTCTTGTATTTGTCTATCTATGTAACTTCTTTTTTATTTTGAATATAGGGAAATATGCCATGCGAGATTTGGTGCACCGTCTTCCAGGTGGAAACAACAGCAACACCTTAACTAGCAAGACTATGACTGACGACACTGTAACTGCCATCTGCTGCACTCTTCATGAAGTCATTACTAAGAATATGGAGAACGCAAAAGCCCTAAGAGATGCAGGAGGCATTGAGAAATTAGTTGCCATTTCAAAAAGCAAAGGAGACAAGTAGGCACACTATTTACATTTGTCTGTATTTCTGCTTCATTTCTTTTTTTTTTTTATTAAGTGTCCTTGTCATGAAAGTCTTTTTCTAGTAGGTTGTACTCTTGTATAATTTTGATTATTTCTCATTTATTCTTACCCACCATATTCCTTTCACTAGAATAAATATATTTAACTAATAATAAGCAGACTATAAGCTTATAATAAGATAATGTTCTATGAATATAACATTGTAACGGCACTTAGCACTATCTCTAGTTTCAATTCAGCTTAATTACATTTATGCACGGTAATCAGTATAAATGAGTACACCCCCTTTGAAAAGTAAGATGTTAATCAATATATTATTGAATGTAAGATCAATTTCCAAAATTTTGACAATGCAGAGTTTAATAGAACATTCTTTTTAACCCATAACATAAAAGTAAAATTAATAATATACTGTATTTTGTGGTTTATAAGATGCACCGGATTAGAAGATGCACCACAAATTTTGAGGAGAAAAATAGGAAAAAAAAACTTTTTTTAATAAAAATTGTGGTGCTTCTTACAATCCAGGCATCTTATTGCTTACCTAGGGTTGGCTGCGGTGGAGCAGGGTCCCAGGGTCGCTGCTGGTGGAGGCAGGAGTGGAACAATTTTGTGGACTGGGAGAAAAGAGGTGTTCGGATGTGCAACGCTGTGGGTGTTTGGTGGTGTAGGGGCTCCACCAACATTTTGTGAAAGCCCAAAGCCCAGGCACTTCCATGATTTACTATGCGGTGGCTGCACATGCGCAGATGGAGATCTTTGTGCTGAGATCTCATCTCCCTAGATCTTGGTGCCGAGATCTCCATCTGTCTGTGGGCCGTCCCTGGTAGCCCTTTTCCCCGATTCCATTGCATAGTAAACCATGGATGTGCAGGGGCTCCAGGCTTTTACAAAATGTCGGCAGAGCCCCCTGTACCAACGAACACAAGCAGCGTCGCACATCCGAACATTCCCTCTTCCCAGCCTGCAACTTGAAGCAACGCTCCATTCTTGACTCCTCCAGTAGCGACCCTGGGACCCAGGTCTGCCGCGGCTGGTAAGGTATATTTGCATTATAAGACGCACCCCCATTTTCCCTCCAAATTTTGGGGGAAAAAAGTGTGTCATATAATCCGAACAATACGGTAACCTACATTATAAAATCTTCACTTTTATTAGAATCAGCTGATGCAAAATGAATAGACCCCACATTAAATGCACCACATCTAGTAATTTAAATGACATTTATGATTTTTAAGGACACCACCAGGCATGCTAGACATGGAATGAACAAGTTGGCGACATATTGTAACTAGAGATGAGCAAATTTGTTCGGAAAACGTTCGCCAATCTAAAATTTGGCATGAATGTAGCATATTAGGATTGACGTTCAGACACCCAAGCATTTTTACTAAAAATTGGCAAAATTTGACCAAAGTCCATAATCACTTTTCCACTAATGCTTTTGTTAGGACTTTGCCTAGGATAGTGGTGCTGTAGGGAAGGAGGACGTGTTTGATGAGGGGAGGGTGTCGCGAGAGGTTAGAGGTTCTCATCGAAACCCTTTTAACCCCCAAGATAATTTGCATGTTAATGACCAGGCCATTTTTATAAATCTGAATTCCGTCATTTTATGAGGTAATAACTCTGGAACGCTTTAAGGGATCTCCCTGATTCTGAGTTTATTTTGTAGTGCAAATTGTACTTCATGATAGTAGTAGAATTTCTTCAATATGACTTGCGTTTATCTGTGTAAAAAAAACGGAAAACTGGTGAAAATTTTGAAAATTTAGCAATTTTTAACCTTTGAATTCTTATGCCCTTAAATCAGAGAGATATGTCACACAAACTAGTTAACAAATAACATATCCCACATGTCTCCTTTACATCAGCACAATTGACTTTTTGAATGAAACATTTGCTGGAATAATTAGCAAATGCCATATCACATTTGTTAAGCCCCTGATGTGCCTAAATGGTGGAAACCCCCCACAAGTGACTCCATTTTGGAAACAAGACTCCCCAAGGAACTTAACTAGATATGCTGTGATCACTTTGAACCCCCAATGACTTTACAGAAGTTTATAATGTAGAGCCGTGAAAATAGAAAATCAAATTTTTTCCACAAAAATTATCTTTTAGCCCCCATTTTTTTATTTTCACAAGGATAACACGAAAAATTTGACCCCAAAAGTTTTGTGCAATTTGTCATGAGTATGCTGCTACTCTATATGTAGGGGAAAACCACTGTTTGGGCACATGGCAGAGCAAGGGAGGGAAGGAGCACCGTTAGGCTTATTCAACGCAAAATTGGCTGGAATTGAGATCAATGCCATGTCACATTTGGAGAGCCCCGATTTATCTAAAAAGTGGAAACAATCAGTGGTTGTCCATGCTGTGCAGTGATGAGGCAGTGACCCAAGCAAGTTCAAAACAAAACGTGTGTCCAAAAACTCACACAGTGCACAGCACGCTGTATCCTCTGGATCACAGCCAGGAAAACAAAAGACAGTCAGGGACCAGTTGTCGTGAGTGACCACACTGCCGTGTACACAAGGGTGCCAGACAGGGGCTGGCTGGCAAATTTTAGCCTGGGGCAAACACAAAGCACTGGCCCAGGAGGGGTGGCCCATCTTTTTGTTAAAGAGTCTAAGGTCTCACATACCATTCAGCGTGAGTAGTGCACATCCGAGGTGCAACTGATAAGAAACCATTTCATACATACTAAACTTAAATTGTCTTAGTAGAGTTGATCGAATATTTCAAAATTCGGTTCCAATTATGATCAGCGGCAAATATTGTATTTGTGACTCTCCTGATGAATCCCCTCCATTGAGGAAGAAACGCGCAGGGAGCTTTTGTCTAATTTTCCCCTTATCAGTGGGGGTGTCCACTACAGGATCCACTTGGGGCCTGTCCTTGTTAGGACAGGAGTAACGCTGGGGCACGACAGGGAGTGTAGGAGAATACTTTACACTAACACTGGTTTTCCCATGTCTCGGCTCCCCATGAGTGGATCGTCTCTCCAGCAGGATACACCCTGATGCTGGAATGCTATATCTAATACCAATGGTGAGACCAAACCATTTTTTATTGAGCACTGGTTCACATGAGCACTTTTTTGTAATGGTTTTGTGTGTTATGTCCTTTTAATGGTTCATTAAAGGTTATGTTTTAATTTACTTTATGTGGGATACTCTCCCGGCTGTGTGCAGCAGAGTCAATGGGAGGAGAAATGACCGACTATGTTGGTACTATTATGGCATGAATATGGCAAACTCAGATTCGGTGATCGAATACGTACATATTTGCTCAACTCTACTACTGAGCAGCCATACCGTAAAGTGTTACACACAACAAATGCTACCTGAGATGTCAGCCTTAACCTGTTTATGCTTATAATCAAATGCCTTCTTGCAGTAACACCCCAGTGAGTACAGTCACACATAATGTAAGATTGATTGTAAGATGACAAATGCCTACGAAACTTTAGTTTTACTTGTGTACTGAATTCACTAATACACATATTCATCAAAGTATTTTTGCTAGAATTCTGGCATAATACACTTTGAAAAGTCAGAAAATGTGTGCACATCTCAAAGTTGTTAAAAAAATGTGGCTTTTGCCATTTTCATCCAGTTAGTCAGACACACCAAAGTAGGAAGAACATGGGCGGCAAGTGGTATGGCAAAGCCCGTCAACCAAATTCTTCAAAAGTTACAATACTTTAGTGGCCTAACTTAATCCAGAATAGTAGACTTTTGGCAAGGCGCACACCAGTGATAAGATGTGCCTAATTCTTTACGTGATCAGTGCACCTCTTAATGAATCTTACACCTGCACTGTTGTCCTAATGTCCTCTGTAAATTTCTATCCTTACACCCTAACCGCTTTGTAATAAGCTTTATTACACAACACCCTACACTTCACCCTACCTATCTAATCTCTAAGGCTGTGTAACCATGTGTTTTTTTCGTGTTTAAGTGTTTTTCCTGGTAAAGACGCTTCAAAATCGCATACAAGAAGCATCCCATTCTTTTTAGTTGCAATTTTTGTGCACATGATGCGTTAGTTTCTGCTAAAAAAACGCATTGCGGAAAGAAACGCAGCATTTCCAAGTATATTCTATTAGCAGGAGGATGCTCCTGTAAAAAACGTGAACAAAAAAACGCAAAAATCTCGCAAAAAAGGTGCAAAAAACGCATAAAAAAGCGCGGGTTTTTCCTGGGAAGAAGTCTGGTTTTTTTCTGCATACGTGGGTACATAGCCTAAAAGTAGTTTTTTTTACTCCATTTCCGGTGTTTTGTTTAAAGGGAACCTGATTGCAGAAATACGCTATTAACCTGCTGATATGGGAATTATCTGCAGATTAATAGTGTTACTAACCTGCCCAGCGCCCTCCCTTAGCCGAACGCTGTCAGTCACGGGGTGGGGGAATTGCCAACGCAGGTTCAGTCACCGCTCTGAGCATACAGAGTGATAGCTGCAACTGCGCCCCCGGCCCTGACTGACAGCCCTCCCCAATGCAGGGAATCAATCAATGCGAGGGTGCGATTGCAGAGCGGTGACTGAACCTGTGTCGGCTCCATCTCCGTGAATAAAACGTGAACGCTACATGGAGAAGTAAATTTTCTCCCTGCAGTGTTCGGCTAAGTGCAGGTGCCTGGCATGTTAGGAACGCTATTAACCTTTAGATTGACCCCATATCTGCAGGTTGATAGAATTTTTTCTGTTGACAGATTCCCTTTAAGAAGAGCCTCTTAAGATGCCTTGTAACCATAGTCTGTGAGAGATGTGCTTCTATCTCTGCCTATCACATCTTCTAACTGTGAAACAAGAGGTCATAAGGTGGTGGAGATAGTAGTAGTGAGTGACACCCCACAGCTTCTACCACCACCCTCCAAATAAGCAGTGGAGCTGTATGCATGCACCCCGGCTTCATTGTCGCCCTGCACATGCCGAGGGAGGCAGCAGTGATGTAGGACACTGCCAAATGCCAGATTTTCAAAGTTGGCGCTAATGGCTGACAAAGTCCTGTGTCACCGCTGCTTCATTGTGAACACAAAGTGCGTTCATAAATTTGGTGTGCATACACCCAGCTTACTGCACATTAACAGGGATACAGAGATCTGCAACTACACATCCCCACGCACACAGACACACGCATGTTACCATATACACGGATGCATACATACACACATCACCACAGAGGCACAAACATCACCATGTACACAGACACACACACGTTACCATATACATGAATGCAGACATACACAGGTCAACACAGAGGAACAAACATTACCATGGCAAGTTAGGATAGGATAAGGGTTGACCTAGATGGACTTAGTCTCCCTTCAACCTTAATAACTATGTTACTATGTTACACAGACACGCACGCTACCATATACATGGATCCACACATACACAGGTCACCACAGAGGCACAAACATCACCATGTACACAGAAACGCACGTTACCATATACACGGATGCACACATACACACGTCACCACAGAGGCACAAACATCACCATGTACACAGACACACGCACGTTACCATATACATGAATGCAGACATACACAGGTCACCACAGAGGAACAAACATTACCACATACACACGCATGTTACCATATACACGGATGCACACATGCACACGTCACCACAGAGGCACAAACATCACCATGTACACAGACACACGCACGTTAACCATATACATGAATACAGACATACACAGGTCACCACAGAGGCACAAACATCACCATGTACACAGGCACACGCACATTACCATATACATGGATCCACACATACACAGGTCACCACAGAGGCACAAACATCACCATGTACACAGACACACGCATGTTGCGATATACACGGATCCACACATACACACGTCACTACAGAGGCACAAACATTACCATGTACACAGACACACGCACGTTACCATATACACGGATCCACACATACACACGTCACCACAGAGGCACAAACATCACCATGTACACAGACACACGCACGTTACCATATACATGAATGCAGACATACACAGGTCACCACAGAGGCACAAACATCACCACAGACACGCACGTTACCATATACATGGATCCACACATACACAGGTCATCACAGAGGCACAAACATTACCATGTACACAGACACGCACGTTAACATATACATGGATCCACACATACACAGGTCACCACAGAGGCACAAACATCACCATGTACACAGAGACACACACACGTTACCATATACATGGATCCACACATACACACGTCACCACAGAAGCACAAACATCACCATGTACACAGACACACGCATGTTACCATATACAAGGATCCACACATACACACGTCACCACAGAGGCACAAACATCACCGTGTACACAGACACTCGCACGTTACCATATACAAGGATCCACACATACACACGTCACCACAGAGGCACAAACATCACCATGTACACAGACACGCACGTTACCATATACACGGATGCACATTTACACTTGTCACCACAGAGGCACAAACATCACCATGTACACAGACACACGCACGTTACCATATACACGGATGCACATTTACACTTGTCACCACAGAGGCACAAACATCACCATGTACACAGACACACGCACGTTACCATATACATGAATGCAGACCTTCACAGGTCACCACAGAGGCACAAACATCACCACAGACACGCACGTTACCATATACATGGATCCACACATACACATTTTCCCCAATGTGAAGCTTACTGTTTGCCACATGGGTTTTTTTTGCCTTCCTCTGGATCAACATGTTAGGGCAAGTTAGGATAGGATATGGGTTGAACTAGATGGACTTAAAGTCTCCCTTCAACCTTAATAACTATGTTACAGGTCATCACAGAGGCACAAACATTACCTTGTACACAGACACGCACGTTACCATATACATGGATCCACACATACACAGGTCACCACAGAGGCACAAACATCACCATGTACACAGACACACGCACGTTACCATATACATGGATCCACACATACACAGGTCATCACAGAGGCACAAACATTACCATGTACACAGACACACAAGTTACCGTATACATGAATGCAGACATACACAGGTCACCACAGAGGCACAAACATCACCACATACACAGACACGCACATTACCATATACAAGGATCCACACATACACAGGTCATCACAAACTCACACACATCACAACGTATATACTTACACACATACACATGTCACTATGCACACATACAAATGCATTCATATGCACATCACCATTTAAACGGATGCATGTATACAAACGTCACTGCAAACTCACATACGTCACCATGTACACGGATGCACACATCACTACATATACACAGGTCAACACGTGCACACTCTTACACACGTCACCACGTACACATTCACACCACCACATACCACTCATGTCACTATGTACACACTCATACACACACGTCACCACGTGCACACTCACACACGCAGGTCACCACGTACTCGGTTGCGCATATATACAGTTCACATACACAGACGCACATATACACATATCACCACATATACTCACATATTTCACACGAGGCTGAAGTTGGGAAACTGGACGAATAAGATACCAACTTCAGCCTTGTCACATTTCACCACATACACACTTCACCAAGAACATGCATGTACAGTACACATATACACAAACATACACAGGAATACACTGAATTGAGGACTTGAAACTGCTTTTAGTCACACAGAATGCGACATACAGAAAATTCCCCTCCTATTTCTGCCTGCCTGACAGATATGTGCCCTAACTGCTCCCCTCCAGCTCAGTTTCAACAATGCGTCCCCCAAACAACTATGAAGCAAAGAGACGCCTTATCACAAGCACCCTTGAATGCCTGCAGCTACTCACATTGTCACATGTTGTGAGGCCGCCTGCAGCCTCATCAGCGGTGCTGTACTGTCTGCTTCCTGCTCTCGGATTGGTAAAGGACTGGAGCACACAGAACAGGAACCTAGGGACGGCTTCTCCACCAATCAGAGAGCTGGAAGGACATTTCAGCCTTGAGTGACCTCTGGTCCACCAATCAGGATGATGATGCTTGTTGCAAAGAGTAAATGGAGACACAGTGCGGCTTCTGAAGTAATGTGTGGCTGAATGGCAACGGCCCAAAGCTGCTGCTAGGAGACCAGCCTGGGGGGCAATTGCCTCTCTGCCACCCGGCCCAGCCTACCCCTGGTGCCAGACTCTTTGGCTCCGCTTGACCCTGTGTTGCCTCACGCAGGGAGTGCTTTGCAGACCAACTGCTCTGTCTGCTTGCAAGCCCAAAACTGACACACCCAAACTCTTCCTGCAGTTTTTTCTTTCCTTCACTCCAATCTGTGGCCATAGGCCACTTATAAGATTTGGGCTGGAGGAAACGGACAGGACCCCACTACATTCGTGCAGTCCATTTCAAAAATAAAAGCCCATACCGGGGGCCTTTAGCCTGGGGTGATAAAGGGGGAGGGGCTAAATTACTTTGTGATGAATGAGGGCTCCATTACCTCATCTCCCCTTTGACTCCGGACTGACTGCACTCTCTCCCTCTATATTACCCTTGACTGAGCCCTCTCCCACTATATGACCCCTGACTGAGTCCTCTCCCAATATTTGACCCCTAACTCCCTAACTGAGCCCCTTCCCTTGTATCACCCCTGACTGCACTCTTTCCCTCCGTATCACCCCTAACTGAGCCCCCTCCTGTATCACCCCTGCTGAATCCCCTCACCCTGGAAACACCCTGACTGAGCCCCTCTGCCCTTGTATTACCCCTGACTGTGCCACTTCCCTCTATATCACCTCTGACGGAGCCCTCTCCCTGTATCTCAACTGACTGCACCACCTCCCCTTGTATCACCCCTGATTGAATGCTTCTCCCACTATATTACCACTGAGCCGCCTCCCTTGTATCACCCCTGCTGAACCCCCTCACACTGGAAACACGCTGACTGAGCCTCTATACCCCTGTATTACCCCTGACTGCGCCACCTCCACCTGTATCATCCTGATTGAGCCTCTTTCTCCCTGTATTACCTCTGACTGTGCCACCTCCCTCTGTATCACTCCAGACTTAGCTCCCCCTGTATTACCCCTGATGAACCCCCCTTCTTGTATCACCACTGATTGCACCCTCTTCTCCTGCTTCCCCTCCCCCTGTATCACCCCTGACTGATTAAACCCTCTCTCCTTGTATCTCCACTGACTGCGTCACCTCCCCCTGTATCACCTCTGACTGTGTTCCCTTTCCCGTATCACCCCTGACTGACTAAACCCCCTCTCCCTGTATCACCCCCAGCTGAGCCCTCTCTCTGTATATCCACTAATTGCACCTCCTCCCCATGTATCTCCCCTTACTTGGCCCCCTTCCTTGTATCACCCCTGACTGCTCCCCCTCCCCTGTATCACCCCTGCAGAACCCAATTGCCCGGGAATCACCCTGACTGAGCCTCTCTACCCCTATATTACCCCTGACTGCACCACCTCCTCCTGTATCATCTTGATTGAACCTCTTTCCCTCTGTATCACCCCTGACTGAGCCCTCCGTATCACCCCTGCTGAATCCCTTCCCTCTGTATCACCCCTGACTGAGCCCTCCGTATCACCCCTGCTGAATCCCCTCTCCCTGTATCACCCCTGACTGCACCCTCTCCTCCTGTATCACCCCTAACTGCTTCCTCTCCCCCTGTATCACCTCTGACTGACTAAACCTGTTCTCCCTGTATCTCCACTGACTGTGTCACCTCCCCCTATATCACCCCTGACTGTGTCCCCTCCCCCTGACTGAGCCTCTCTTCCCCTATATTATCCCTGACTGACTGTGTCCCTCTTTCCCTGTGTCACCCCTGACTGAGCCCCCTCCCCTGTATCACTCCTTGCTGCACCACCCCCTCTGTATCATGATGACTGTGTCCCTCTCCCCCTGTATCACACCTGGCTGCGCCACCTCCCTCTGTATCACCGTGACAGAGCCCCTATCCCCCTGTATTACCCCAGATTGACTGTGTCACTTTCCCCCTGTATCATCCCTGACTAATTCCCCTCCCCCTGTATCACCCCTAACTGCACCACCTTCTCTGCATCATCCCTGACTGAGCCCCTCTACCCCTATATTATTCCTGACTGCACCCCCTCCCCCGTATCACCCTGACTGAGCCCCTCTGCCCCTGTATTACCCTTGGCTGCGCCACCTTCCTCTGTACCACCCTGATTGAGTCCCTCTCTCTGTCTCTCCCTGACTGTTGCCCTCTCCCCCTGTATCACCCCTTGCTGTGCCACCTTCCTCTATATCACCCTGACTGTGCCATATCCACCTGTATCACTCCTTCCTGCACCACCTCCCTCTTTATACCCTGACTGGGCCCCTCTCCCCCTGTATCACCCCTAGCTGTGCTACCTTCCTCTGTATCACCCTGACTGAGCCATCTGCACCTGTATCACTCCTTCCTGCACCACCTCCCTCTTTATACCCTGACTGGGCCCCTCTCCTCCTGTATCACCCCTGGCTGTGCCACCCTCCTCTGTATCACCATGACTGAGCCTCTCTCCTTGTATCACCCCTGACTGAGACACCTCCCTCTGTATAACTCTGACTGACTGAACCCCCTCTCCCTATATCAACCCTGCTAAACCCCCTCTGACTTTATCCATCTGATATTAGCGAGTTTTATTGCACAATTGGTGATCTTGTATTTATTTCTATGTAGCTACATAGTGGGTCCCAAGAATGATTTTCTCTTTTGGGCACAAGGTGCTCCAGTCCGACGCTGAACATGCTCCTTCCTGACCTCCGAAGATTAGGGCCTTGATTACTACCTCTTGGAACTAAAGGTATAGCGTGCCGGTCTGGCCTGCACATTGTGATAGCCCAAAAGTGTTGTACATTGCCATCTGTACGATGTGCATGACCAGCTTCTTGTACCACACCTTGGCGTTTCTCATGACACTGTACGGTTGGACAACTTGATCAGTGAGATCAACTCCCCTTATGTTCTTGATGTACCTAAATATACAGTCTGGTTTGCAGACCTGTGTAGAGGTAGCTCATACAGTGCTCGGGGTGTTGCCGTCACCATGTATAGTGGTTAAGAAAAGGACATTCCTCTTGTCCTTGTATTTGACCACCAGCATGTTTTTGCTACATTGGGCTCTGCTTTCACCTTTTCTGAGCAATTGCCCAATTAGCATCTTAGGGAGGCCTCTCTGATTTTTGAGGACAGTACCGCACAGAGAGGGACTTGAACAGTGGGATGCTGGTATGAAAGTTATCTACATAGAGGTAATAACCTTGATCCAGCAGTGGGTGCACCAAATCCCACACAATTCTCCCACTCGCTCCCAGGAATGATGAGGTGCTGTTTTGTGACAAAAATTGTTGTGTGAACAAATGTATTTGGCCCACCATGAGGTTTACAAATTCCTTAGAGAAAAAGATTTTGAAAAAGTTTATTCCTGTGAGGCCGGCAGTGTCAAATTTGATTCCTGATTGCGCCACAAAATCAGTAATCAGTGGCTCATAATCTTTAGGGAGTGAGGTCCATACAGAGTCAGAAACGGTGGGCGGTTGTTCAATTTCTGTCCTGAGGCTTCTACATGGCAGTTCTGTATCACTGGAGAAAGAGGATGAGGACAAGTCAGAAAAATAAAGGAAAGTGGGATCCTCTACCACACTGTCTGTGTCGGAGGCAAGGAAAGCATATGACTGCTCAACTGAATACCAGGTTTGAGACGAAAATTAAATCAGAAGAAAACAAATTGTATACACAATAAAATGTCCTGCACAAGATCCACAATAAAATCCTCCTAAAATAAGTGCAAAAAAATGGGCAAAAAAAGTCTAAAATAATTTTTATTTATTGAAAATTAATATATAATTAATAAAATTACTACTAATAAAAAGTATATACAGTTGTGGCCAAAAGTATTGACACCCCTGCAATTCTGTCAGATAATACTCAGTTTCTTCCTGAAAATGATTGCAAACACAAATTCTTTGTTATTATTATCTTCATTTAATTTGTCTTAAATGAAAAAACACAAAAAGAATTGTCCTAAAGCCAAATTGGATATAATTCCACACCAAACATAAAAAAGAGGGTTGACAAAAGTATTGGCACTGTTCAAAAAATCATGTGATGCTTCTCTAATTTGTGTAATTAACAGCACCTGTAACTTACCTGTGGCACCTAACAGGTGTTGGCAATAACTAAATCACACTTGCCAGTTGACACGGATTAAAGTTGACTCAACCTCTGTCCTGTGTCCTTGTGTGTACCACATTGAGCATGGAGAAAAGAAAGAAGACCAAAGAACTGTCTGAGTGTCAGAGACACCGCACTACACTTGCTCATAGAGCCAGTGCGCGTGTCCTGAGTACAGAAGCAGTGCTAAACGAGGTACAGGAGGAATAAACAGACGGGAGGTCAGACAAAGCCAAAGGTCATACACAGGATCACAGTACAGTACCAGTGATGAGACAGAGCGGATAATCAGGGCCAAGCAGAGATCAAAACCAAACAGACATAGGAGGTACCAGGCAGAATCCAAAGCGATATCCAGAGAACAGACCGAGTCATACACAGAGAATCAAGTAACCAGAACACAGCACAAACACACTCAGGGGTCACCACACAAATGCCAAGGGCAAAAGTATAACTGACAGGGATGGGAGCGTACTGAGGCTATAAGAAGCCTCCCCCAGAACCAGGGAGAGGCCACAATCATAGCCCCAGGTGTGCAGGTAAGCCTGCATCGGGATCACAACCTTTAACCCCAGAAATGCCAGTCATCAGCACTGGTTCCAAACATTAACCCCACGTGTGCGAGTCAAACCCGCACTGAGATCATGACACTGAGGACTTGAGAAACCAAATTGTGAGGAAGCAAGAGCAATCTCAAGGCTACAAGTCCATCTCCAAAGACCTGAATGTTCCAGTGTCTACCGTGCGCAGTGTCATCAATAAGTTTAAAGCCCATGGCACTGTGGCTAACCTCCCTAGATGTGGACGGAAAAGAAAAATTGATAAGAGATTTCAATACAAGATTGTGCAGATGTTGCATAAAGAACCTCGACTGACATCCAAACAAGTTCAAGCTGCACTGAAGTCCGAGGGTACAACAGTGTCAACCCGTACTATCCGTTGGCGTCTGAATGAAAAGGGACTGTATGGTAGGAGACGCAGGAAGACCCCACTTCTTACCCCGAGACATAAAAAAGCCAGGCTGGAGTTTGCCAAAACTTATCTGAAAAAGCCTAAAACATTTTGAAAGAATGTTCTCTGGTCAGATGAGACAAAAGTAGAGCTTTTTAGGCAAAGGCATCAACATAGAGTTTACAGGAGAAAAAGAGAGGCATTCAAAGAAAAAAACATGGTCCCTACAGTCAAACATGGCCGAGGTTCCCTGATGTTTTGGGGTTGCTTTGCTGCCTCTGGCAATGGACTGCTTGACCGTGTGCATGGCATTATGAAGTCTGAAGACTACCAACAAATTTTGCAGCATAATGTAGGGCCCAGTGTGAGAAAGCTGGGTCTCCCTCAGAGGTCATGGGTCTCCCAGCAGGACAATGACCCAAAACACACTTCAAAAAGCACTAGAAAATGGTTTGAGAGAAAGCACTGGAGAGTTCTAAGGTGGCCAGCAATGAGTAGAGACCTGAATCCCATAGAACACCTGTGGAGAGATCTAAAAATGGCAGTTTGGAGAAGGCACCCTTCAAATATCAGGGGCCTGGAGCAGTTTGCCAAAGAATGGTCTAAAATCCCAGCAGAGCATTGTAAGAAACTCATTGATGGTTACTGGAAGCGGTTGGTCGCAGTTATTTTGGCTAAAGGTTGTGCAACCAAATATTAGGCTGAGGGTGCCAATACTTTTGTCTGGCCCATTTTTGGAGTTTTGTGTGAAATGATCAATGTTTTGCTTTTTGCTTCATTCTCTTCTGTGTTTTTTCATTTAAGACAAATTAAATGAAGATAATACCAAAGAATTTTGTTTGGAATAATTTTCAGGAAGAAACTGAGTATTATCTGACAGAATTCCAGGGGTGTCAATACTTTTGGCCACAACTGTGTGTGTGTGTATATATATATATAGAGTAATTGAACAGCTGAATTTAGCGCATATGTAAATAAAACCCAATACTATGTATAAAAACTATATCTAAATACCATGCTGACAAATGAAGACCAAGACTCTAGTAATACCAAATACATATCAAAGTACCACTAATCTGTGCAAAAAGGACAAAATTATGTAAATAGCACAATAAATATTAAGTGCATAAAAAGATTATGTGAATTAAAAAATAATGTGACTTAATAAATATATATAAAAATTATATATTTTCATTAGATAAAAATATACAAAAAAAGTGCTGATGTGCTTTAGCAAAATACTATTCTAATAAAATAGTGCAATTGTGCAATGCAAAAAATAATAAATATTTGTGCAAAGGTGCTAGTACTCTAAACAATCTGTCACAATATATGGCTCTTTTAGGCTACTTTCACACTTCAGGTTTTCGGCGTCAGGCGCGATCCGGCGTCGTGCCGGAACGCCAGATCCGGCAAATGTTTAGTAAAACCGGATGTGACGGATCCGTTTTTCTGCCGGATCCGTCTTTTTCTTGACAGACAAAACCGGATCCGTCTCATCCGGTTCATCCGTTTTTCGACGGATTACGCCGGATCCGGTTTTTAAAATTGACCCTTGTGGCCTTCCGAACGGGATTGGCTACTGGAAAACTATATATAGCATGTTCCTACAGCCCTTCTTTGACAGGTTGTAGAGGAGAAAGTGCAGGTTGGAGAGAAGAGCAAGTTATTGGCGAAGATGGATGTTGTCATTGGAAATATTTTGAAGAATTTGGCGGATTTTATAGCGGAGGCGAATCGTTTGAGGGTGATTGTTCTGGAGAAGGAGAGAGCGAGACAGCAGCGCATCAGGCATCGTAGACGACGTTTGTGGATCCACCCCTTCACAGCCAAGAGAATGACGCGTGGGGTCTATTCTACACTTTGCATGGACCTTCGACGAAACTCGGATAAATTTTTTGGATATGTTAGGATGAAAATGGAGAATTTTGATTACTTGGTGGAGCGCATTGCACACCTCATAAGAAAAGCGGACACCTATTGCCGCTTCTCTGTTTCACCCACAGAGCGTCTGATGGTGACTTTAAGGTAAGCCACATTTATTGGATGTGATCGCATCAGAGCACACTTTCACTGCAATCTTGTTGGTGGTAGTTTGTATCTCCAAGTGTTATAGCTCAGTTTTGGTATGTAATGCTGTGATTTAAAACTAATTTATTGTTTTTTAATTCCCCACAGATTTCTTGCAACTGGAGAATCCCTTTCGTCACTGCATTTCCAGTACAGACTCGGGATTTCCACCATATCTGGAATAGTGAAGTACACATGCCGTGCACTGTGGGACTCCTTAGCTGAAGAGTTTTTACCAGAGCCCACAACAGAGAGGTGGATTGAAATTGCTGACAAGTTTCAACAGATATGTCAGTTTCCCAACTGCTTGGGCGCTGTGGACGGGAAACATATCCGCATTGTAAAGCCAGCTGGATCGGGATCGGAATATTTCAATTACAAGAAATATTTTTCAATTGTCCTCATGGCCATCGCTGACGCGGAATACAAATTTATTGCGGTTGATATTGGGGCCTATGGCCGCTCCAATGACTCTCAAGTTTTCAAACTGTCTGCCATGGGGCGTAAACTGTATGGAAACACCTTCAAGTTCCCACCACCTAGACCGCTGCCGCAAACATCTGGTCCACCTATGCCATTTGTCTGTGTAGGGGATGAAGCCTTCCAGCTGTCAGAACACCTTTTGAAACCGTACTCTAGCAGAGGATTGACAAGACCAAAACGCATTTTTAATTACCGCCTCACAAGAGCAAGAAGAATGGTTGAATGTACCTTTGGTATTCTGACAGCCAAATGGCGGGTCCTATTGACTGCGATCAACCTCAAGACAGAAACTGTGGACGAGGTGATCAAAGCGTGCGTGGTACTCCACAATTTTGTTATCTGCAAGGAACCCATTTCCATTGAGGACACCTCTGAAGAAACCACCTTGCAAGATTACCATAACATTACCACTAGAAGTTCTGTGACGGTTTCAGTAATGAGGGACAATTTTGCACTATACTTTATGTCACCTCAAGGCAGAGTACACTGGCAGGATGACAGAGTGTGAAAGATTTGTGCCCAACCAAACTTGTGTACCTTCTGTACCAACAGTATATACAGTCATATGTAAAAGTTTGGGCACCCCTATTAATGTTAACCTTTTTTCTTTATAACAATTTTGGTTTTTGCAACAGCTATTTCAGTTTCATATATCTAATAACTGATGGACTCAGTTATATTTCTGGATTCAAATCAGGTTTATTGTACTAACAGAAAATGTGCAATCTGCATTTAAACAAAATTTGACCGGTGCAAAAGTATGGGCACCCTTATCATTTTCTTGATTTGAACACTCCTAACTACTTTTTACTGACTTCCTGAAGCACTAAATTGGTTTTGTAACCTCATTGAGCTTTGAACTTTATAGCCAGGTATATCAAATCATGAGAAAAGGTATTTAAAGTGGCCACTTGCAAGTAGTTCTCCTATTTGATTCTCCTATAGAGTGGCATCATGGGCTCCTCAAATCAACTCTCAAATGATCTGAAAACAAAGATTATTCAACATAGCTTTTCAGGGGAAGGATACAAAAAGTTGTCTCAGTAATTTAACCTGTCAGTTTCCACTGTGAGGAACATAGTTAGGAAATGGAAGAACACAGGTACAGTTCTTGTTAAGCCCAGAAGTGGCAGGCCAAGAAAAATGTCAGAAAGGCAGAGAAGAAGAATGGTGAGAACAGTCAAGGACAATCCACAGACCACCTCCAAAGACCTGCAGCATCATCTTGCTGCAGATGGTGTCACTGTGCATCGGTCAACAATACAGCGCATGCATAACGCCTTTTTGTATGACCAAACAACTCAATCTTTGTTTCATCAGTCCACAGGACCTTCTTCCAAAATGTAACTGGCTTGTCCAAATGTGCTTTTGCATACCTCAGGCGACTCTGTTTGTGGCGTGCTTGCAGAAACGGCTTCTTTCGCATCACTCTCCCATACAGCTTCTCCTTGTGCAAAGTGCGCTGTATTGTTGACCGATGCACAGTGACACCATCTGCAGCAAGATGATGCTGCAGGTCTTTGGAGGTGGTCTGTGGATTGTCCTCGACTGTTCTCACCATTCTTCTTCTCTGCCTTTCTGATATTTTTTACCCGCAGGTGTACTAGAGGTGGCAGGGGCAGAAGGTTGGGGTAAAGGGAAAGCGATCTCCTCACCAGCAGCTTCATGTAATGTAGGCGGCCACGATGCTCCTGTGCTGGTGGATGGGACTGATGGGTCGAATGTGTGGGAAGGCTGGGAAGGTGCAGATGTACCGGGGCGGTCGAAGTCTCCCTCGGTGCCGGTCTCCTCAGGGATCGCCTCAGAAGGGTCCAATCGTGCAGGCTCCCGAGTGCTGCTCACCGTGCTGTGGAATAAAGAGAAAAAAAAAACAATTAAAATAGTGACATGGTATGGCCCTGGCTGAAAAAAAAAAGTTACATCTAAACATTTTTTTGTCACATGTGGTGTGTAATATTTACCTTCTGGTGAGCATTGTCTCCCGGAGGAACGACAGGGCTCGTGCGTACTTGTACTTGCTCCTGCGTCCTCCAGATCCACTCGGGGCCCGCATCTCTTTATTGAACTCCTTCTTGAAACGATCCCTCACAGACCGCCACCGCTTCACAATTCTCTCCCCTGAAACGAGAAAGGACAAAGTGGTTAGTATACAACATCAGTGTTTCCCAAACTCCAGTCCTCATGGTCCCCAGGGGTCATGTTTTCAGGATTTCCAAAGTAAATAGAAATCCTGAACACATGATCCGTGGGGACCACGAGGACTGGAGTTCGGGAAACACAGGTTTAAATCAAGCAACCGGTACTGTATATACTTACGCTCTTTAATCTGGGCCCGAGCTTCGAGGTCCTCCCAGCGGTCCACAAGGAGCGAACAGATTTCCTCCCAGAGTCGTCGGGTAACGATCAGGTCAGCGTGGCATCGGTCAGCCATATTCCAGAGCGGCTCCCTTTCTCTGACGAGATCGATGAGGCGGTCGACATCAATCCCTCCATCCTCACCGTCAGAGTCGGGAGCACGCTGTGAAGGCTGTTAAAGAAAAAGACAAAAATAACATAATTAGCCTCCACAAAAGAAATGAAATAAAAAGTGCAAAAAAAACAAAGCAAAAATATTTATACTTACACGCTGGTGACCACCGCGTTGCTGTCGCCGACGACCCTGGGAGGCACTGCGAGGACCTCTTGGCCGAGCACCAGATTGGGAAGACTAGAGAAGAAAACAAAAAATGTTATGTCTTTGGATGTAGGCATTTGTTTGCTGTGTGTGGTCTGCAGAACATTGTTTTCTATGTGTTGTGTGTAGTGTGATGTTGTGTTTCTGCGTTTGATGCAAAAAACTTACCAATTGTGAGCCCACTCCAAGTGTCTGTCCACCCCTTCCTTCTTCTTCTGGGAGCTCCTCTTCATCTTGTGATTCCTGTTTTGAAATAAAAGGCAATGAATACACATATATTACAGAGATGATGGATTTTGGAAATAAAAACTTACCGTCAAACGCTGACGATGCTAGGGAGGGCTCCCAGAAGATGTGCTGTCTTCCTCATGGCCAGACTCCATGGCTGTGGGTGGTGTTTCTGCTGCTGCCATTGCTGCTGCTGCTGCTGCATCTATTGGGCGGCTGTTGAATAAAGAGAAACAAAGGGCCAATGAATATCTTGATATTCCATAGCCCTAGTTTGGAGGAATGGGGGATTTGATAATTACCGTCTCTCATCTGCTGCTGGACTCCCCTCCCGTTGTTCAGCATGCTGCTCCATTTGGGGTGGTGCTGATGGTGCTGCTGCTGCAGATGTCTGCTGCCTTCTCCTGCTCCTGGTTCTTGGCTTGGGTGGCATGTTGGGTGTGGCTGAGGGTCCCATTGTCTTGCTTTTATATATGTCCTGTGGGCAGAGCTACTGAGCATGCTCAGACCAAAAAAAACGGATCCGGCGCATTGCGGAGCTCATAGGCTTTCATTGTATGAAAAAGCCGGACACGCCGGATCCGGCGTGTCCGGCTTTTTCGACGGATACAAAAAACGTTACAGTCACCGTTTTTTCCAGACGCCGGATCGCGTCACATTGCCGGATCCGGCGAAAATCGGATGAAACGCATGGCCATCCGGCTCGATCCGGCTCTAATGCAAGTCAATGGGGGGAAACCGGATCCGGCATTGCATTTCGACGGATCCGGTTTTAGTCAAAAGCGCCGGATCGCGCCTGAAGCAGAAAACCTGATGTGTGAAAGAGGCCTTAAATATAGTGCAAAATACTGCAGCACAATGAATAAGATGAAAGTGCCACAGTAAAGTCAGACCAAACACTGCAGCCCAATAAATAATGAAAGGGCGGCAGTGCTATAAAAACAGATGTAAACAGGCAGTAAAATAATGCAGAGCACTGCAGCACAATAAATAAAATGAAAGTGCCACAATGCTTGGAAGACAAATGAAAGCAGGCAAATAATGAAAGAATATACTCAAGGGCTTTGCGTCCCTAAAATAATGTGCTCGGATCCCTACACGCGTTTCGGCGCAAACCTTCTTCCGGGGGTGTGCACAAAGAAAACAGGGAGGCATGCATATTTATATATTGATGGGCCAATCAGCGCTAAGTATCTCTCATAGTGTGGAATAGATGGGCGCATGCACGGCCGCACGAACTGCCAATAACATGCACCCAGCATCACCTGGGTAACGCACAAGATCCCAAACACTGCCCACGTGATCACGTGAACGGGTGAAGACCAGGAGTGCGTCAGCAGGGATACAGACACCAGAATGAATGAGATCAGTAGCCGGGAAAGTCGCGCATGCGCACTGCCGCACATATGAGACTTAGGAGAATTATATATTTAATGATAAAGCCACAAAGAATAAACGAATAAGAAAGATGAACTGCATGTATAAAATATGGTATAATATAGTATCTGTAAGTATGTATTGTTGACCGATGCACAGTGACACCATCTGCAGCAAGATGATGCTGCAGGTCTTTGGAGGTGGTCTGTGGATTGTCCTTGACTGTTCTCACCATTCTTCTTCACTGCCTTTCTGATATTTTTCTTGGCCTGCCACTTCTGGGCTTAACAAGAACTGTACCTGTGTTCTTCCATTTCCTTACTATGTTCCTCACAGTGGAAACTGACAGGTTAAATCTCTGAGACAACTTTTTGTATCCTTCCCCTGAAAAGCTATGTTGAATAATCTTTGTTTTCAGATCATTTGAGAGTTGTTTTGAGGAGCCCATGATGCCACTCTTCATAGGAGAATCAAATAGG
This sequence comes from Dendrobates tinctorius, assembly GCF_039654945.1. Classification (NCBI taxonomy): domain Eukaryota; kingdom Metazoa; phylum Chordata; class Amphibia; order Anura; family Dendrobatidae; genus Dendrobates; species Dendrobates tinctorius. The sequence goes on from NW_027361768.1 coordinate 3,396,543, forward strand.
AGAACTACTTGCAAGTGGCCACTTTAAATACCTTTTCTCATTTTTTGATACACCTGGCTATGAAGTTCAAAGCTCAATGAGGTTACAAAACCAATTTAGTGCTTCAGGAAGTCAGTAAAAAGTAGTTAGGAGTGTTCAAATCAAGAAAATGATAAGGGTGCCCATACTTTTGCACCGGTCAAATTTTGTTTAAATGCAGATTGCACATTTTCTGTTAGTACAATAAACCTCATTTGAATCCAAAAATATAACTGAGTCCATCAGTTATTAGATATATGAAACTGAAAAACCTGTTGCAAAAACCAAAATTGCTATTAAGAAAAAAGGTTAACATTAATAGGGGTGCCCAAACATTTACATATGACTGTATAATGACTGAGAAATATAGAACAACTAATAAAAAAAGAAATGATGAAAAAATAAATCAAAAATAATATTATGTAATCAATATATAAATAAATAAAAAATAAATAATGAAAAAAACTAAAAATAAAAATAGAAAATAAATAAAAATACAAATAAAAATAATAATAAAATAAAAAATGAAAAAATAATATAAAAATAATAATAAAAGAAAATAAAGAAAAATATGGAAAAATAAAATAAGGTAAATAAAATAATAATTAAATATATTAAATATAATAATATATGTATAATTAGTCAATGTCCAAAATATGCAAAACATCTTTCAGAAATTCTTCAAAATTGAAACTCCAACAAGGATGAGTCAATCCAGAACCAGATTTTCAAGATGTTCAGAAACTTCTCCAATGTTCATCAGTATCAACTTGGATTGGTCCCAAAATATAAAACACAAAAACAAAGTACTAAAAGTATAAAGAAAAAAGAGTCAATATATGCGACATAAATATATTTTATATATATTATTTTTTATAAGTATACTAGCTGAAGAGCCCGGCGCTGCCCGGGCATAGTAACTAACTGTGGTTAGTTGTAGCAAATTATAATTATCCTCCATCCCATAGTCCCGTGCCCATATACCCATCACACATCCTCCATCCCATAGTCCCATGCCCATATACCCATCACACATCCTCCATCCCATAGTCCCATGCCCATACACCCATCATACATATTCGCCATCCCATAGTCGAGTGCCCATATACCCATCATACATATCCGCCATCCCATAGGCCTGTGCCCATATACCCATCATACATATCCTCCATCCCATAGTCCAGTGCCCATATACCATCACACATCCTCCATCCCATAGTCCCATGCCCATATACCCATCATACATATTCTTCATCCCATAGTCCCATGCTCATATACCCATCAAACATATTCTCCATCTCATAGTCCCATGCCCATATACCCATCATACATATTTGCCATCCCATAGTCGAGTGCCCATATACCCATCACACATCCTTCATCTCATAGTCCCATGCCCATATACCCATCATACATGTCCTCCATACCATAGTCCCGTGCCCATATACCCATCATACATATCCACCATCTCCCAGACATACACACACACACACATACACACATGCATACACACTTTGAGCTTTATATATTAGATAGCTCAAGAGCCCGGCGCTGCCTGGGCATAGTAACTAACTGTGGTTAGTTGTAGCAAATTAAAATTATCCTCCATCCCATAGTCCCGTGTCCATATACCCATCACACATCCTCCATCGCATAGTCCCATGCCCATATACCCATCACACATCCTCCATCCCATAGTCCCATGCCCATATACCCATCATACATATTCACCATCCCATAGTCCCATGCCCATATACCCATCATACATATCCTCCATCCCATAGGCCCGTGCCCATATACCCATCATACATATCCTCCATCCCATAGTCCAGTGCCCATATACCATCACACATCCTCCATCCCATAGTCCCATGCCCATATACCCATCATACATATTCTTCATCCCATAGTCCCATGCCCATATACCCATCAAACATATTCTCCATCCCATAGTCCCATGCCCATATACCCATCATACATATTTGCCATCCCATAGTCAAGTGCCCATATACCCATCACACATCCTTCATCTCATAGTCCCATGCCCATATACCCATCATACATGTCCTCCATACCATAGTCCCGTGCCCATATACCCATCATACATATCCGCCATCTCCCGGACATACACACACACACATACATACACACTTTGAGCTTTATATATTAGATAGCTCAAGAGCCCGGCGCTGCCCGGGCATAGTAACTAACTGTGGTTAGTTGTAGCAAATTAAAATTATCCTCCATCCCATTGTCCCGTGTCCATATACCCATCACACATCCTCCATCCCATAGTCCCATGCCCATATACCCATCACACATCCTCCATCCCATAGTCCCATGCCCATATACCCATCATACATATTCGCCATCCCATAGTCCCATGCCCATATACCCATCATACATATCCTCCATCCTATAGTTGAGTGCCCATATACCCATCATACATATTCGCCATCCCATAGTCCCGTGCCCATATACCCATCATACATATCCTCCATCCTATAGTCCAGTGCCCATATACCCATCACACATCCTCCATCCCATAGTCCCGTGCCCATATACATATCCGCCATCCCATAGTCCCGTGCCCATATACCCGTCAAACATATCCTCCATCCCATAGTCCAGTGCCCATATACCCATCACACATCCTCCATCCCCTAGTCCCGTGCCCATGTACATATCCGCCATACCATAGTCCCGTGCCCATATACCCGTCATACATATCCTCCATCCCATAGTCCAGTGCCCATATACCCATCACACATCCTCCATCCCATTGTCCCGTTCCCAGATACCCATCATACATATCCTCCATCCCATAGTCCGGTGCCCATATACTCAGCACACATCCTCCATTCTATAGTCAACCATTATGACATCATAATGAGGGGCGGGGCTTGATATGCACAGACTGCTTCCCCAGTATGCAAATAGGGGCATTATGACATCACAATGAGGGGCGGGGCTTGACGCACACAAACTTTTTCCCCCAGTATGTAGATAGGGGCAAAATTGTTTGGTGAATTGGAACATGCGGGGTTAAAATTTCGCCTCACAACATAGCTTAGGATGCTCTCGGGGTCCAGACGTGTGACTGTGCCAAATTTTGTGGATGTAGCTGCGACGGTGCGGATGCCTATCCTGGACATAGAGACACACACACACACACACACACACACACACACACACACACACACACACACACACACACACACACACACACACACACACATACATACACACTTTGAGCTTTATATATTAGATATGCCCCAAAAAAGTTAATATATAGTACTGTATATATAATTATTAAAATATAATTAAAATGTTTCTTAAAAATAGAAATATATAAAATTCACTAAGATCAAAGAAAGGACAAATAACTTAAAGTCTCGTTAAGACCCAGAGGTTGAAGTGTCCTGATCCACCTGGTTTCTTTTAGCGCAAGCTGGCGACTAACATTGCTGCCACGAAGGTCCGTAATGATGCGATCTATACCAAATACCCATAGACCAGTGGGATCACAATTATGATATTTTTTTAAATGTCTTGGTATTGTCTTTAGATGTTCCATTACCATCTCTTTCTCAGCAGCAATAATTTCTCTCACCCGTTCCCGCACATGAATTTTTAAAGATCTTGTTGTAAGCCCAATATAAATTTTTGAGCATGGGCATGTGGCATGATAGATTACTGCCTTCGTGTTACACATAATGGTCTGAGTGATTTTATTGTCAGATCCAAAAAAACTGGTGGCATGGTTAATATTAGAACAGGCAATACAATTGACGCATGGAGAACATCCCCATTTTTCAATGGGTTTTGAAACCAAGGAAGGAAATAATGTTGATTGGTTATTGATGGGATAAAAATTCTTTTTCAAATGACCCTTCAAATTGCATGCACAATGTGCCGTTATACATGGCCACTTTGGGAGATACTCTTTAAGAAGTGGATCACTTGTAAGTATAGACCAATTTTTTGAGAGAATGTCACGCATCAAACCCCATTGGGGATGATATTCAGTAATAATCTAACTTTGTTTTCTTTTTGTGGTGTATGTGTTGAAAAAATTAGACTTTCACGTCTTAAGAGCACGATGGTACACCTTTTTAACACATTTACGACTGTACCCATGGTCAAAAAACCTCCTCATCATTTCATCAACTCGTATTTTAAAATCCTCAAAAGAAGAACACAGCCGTCAAAGCCTCAGAAACTGCCCAGTAGGTATAGCATTAATAACATGCTTGGGATGCGATGAGGAGGCATGTAACAGTGAATTCACTGATATCTTTTTACGAAAAATATCTGTCTGAAGTTGGTAGGTGTCGGGTTCCAGCCTCTGCACACCAGGAAACCCAAGCCTTGCCGTCTGCGGTCTCCCATTCCTCTCCGGCCGAGAGGAGCCTGCTCAGCAAAGACGTCGTTCTCGGCGTCTTGCTCAGTTTACTACTGTTGGCTTGGTTACTGCTGCTTATCAGGGTTCAGCTATAGTAACCTGCAATAGCCAGCAGCCAGCAGCTCCTGGGACGAAGTCCTTCTTTCGGTACACTGAGCATGCCCGTGGGAAGTCCTCTTATTGGAGGTCTGAGGTCACATTCTCAGGTCCTATTGCTGCTCCTATTGGACCACTAGGAAGGTCCCGGAAGGACGCTGCTATAAAAGAGCCCAATGGCTGTGTGGCTAGTATAGACTCAAATACTTATGGAGTGTATGATAATGTATGCATGTATTTGGTGACTGCTTCCTTATGAAACCCCTACCCTTGGTTGTGTCTGTTGTTAGGGTTTAGCGGCCTGTCAGTGGCTAGTGTATATGCCACAGTGCAGTCCAGTCTTCTGTAAACTAGTGTCCGATGGTGTCACCCACTGCAGGGCACTATCGTACCATGGCAAGTGACAGCAACACCTGTGCAACCTGTGCACTTATCTGGCCCAATCATGGGTGATTATTGGCGTCCGCTTGAGCAGCACTGTGCACACTTGCACGAGTTATCTATTTTAGTGACTCTTGCTGGCGCCACCAGTCGCAGCGCCGAGCGCTAGCGGTTTAGACGGACTCCAGTCCTGCGGTCTAAGGGCCGAGTCCTGTGACCTTACGCAATGCGCTTCCTCTGCCGAGTCCTGTGGAGTTAACAGGCTCCGGCATTTATTTCAGCGGCTCTGTGGTGTAACAGAGTTTGCTCCTGTGCACACTGGGTCAGTGGTTAACCCGCCGGTGTTCACTTAGTATTCCGGCATTACTAAGCAGGAATTTTCCATCTCTGCACAGTGGACCCCGGGTTGCGATCGCACTTCCTTATATTTTATATTTAGTGCGATCTGCAACACTAACAGAAGTACACCGAAGTTATCACGCTTGATTCTTACATCTAAAAAATCCACACAATAAAAATCAAAATGACATGTCAATTTTATATGGAGTTGATTCGCATTTAAAACATTAATGAAATCTAAAAGATCATCAGAAGTACCATGCCAAATTAAAAAAAAATCATCAATAAAACTGGTCTCACAACCCCAGAAATAGATTCGCATAGAACTGCACACAGGCCACATCCATGGTTGTTCCTTGGAGCTGCAGGAAGAAGGAGCCAAAAGTAAAAATATTGTGAGTTAAAATAAATTTTAAAAGCAAATCAGTAAAATTTATTTCCTCAACATTAAAATTCAACATGCTTAAAAAATACCTAGATGCTTTAAGACCATCCTCATGCTTGATACTTGTATATAGGGCCTCAACAACACAAGTAACATGTCATCATTAGAGTTGAGCGAAACAGGTGGTCAAATTCAGAAGTCGCCGATTTTTGCTAAAGTCGGGTTTTGGCGAGCGAAACATGACCATAGCGTGAGGTCGGCCATGCAGTCGCCGACCCGAGCACCAAAGTCGCATTTCCCATAATGCTTTCAGGCGCCTTTTCTCTGCCAATGAGCAAGGACACACACTGTGGGCAACTCGATGACATGGGCAGTGGCCACCACCATCTTAGAGAAGGGCATTGCAGTGATTGGCTTGCTTTGTGTGGTGTCACAGTGGCTATAAAAGCCCTGACCGCCGACTGCCATTTTACTTCTGCCAACCAATCTTAGCATAGGGAGAGGTTGCTGGCTGCTGCTGTTTCTCAATGGGGAGAGTGATAGGCAGGAAAGAAAACAGATACGCAGGGAAGAAAAATCATTCTGTGCTTGTGCTGATAGCAATTGTGCTGTACAGTAAGTGTGCAGTGACAGGGGAGGATTTTTTGTGCGCAGCAGCGCTGGTTATTAGGCTGCCTTGTTAGGCTACCTGATAGCTGCATTGCTGTGTGCACACTGCTGTGCAGACTGCTTTTTACACAGCACTCCTACTTTTATTCTTTTTTTCTGAACAGTTACCGAGCGTTCATTTTTTCCCACACCGTATTGGGGCTGTACGCTCCTCACACACTACGTGTACCGGCTGCTATCACGGACAAATACATGCTATCTGTGTGTGACTCCGGAAAAAAATAGACGGAGATTTACATTTTTCCATGCATACACAGTATAGATCTGTCTGCTTCTGATACAGTACCGTATATCTGCTATTTGGAATACGCTCAAATCCATACTGAGACAGCATGTGTGTGTGTGACTCCAGAAATAAATATACATAGATTTACATTTTTCCATACATGCACCGTATAGAGCTGTCCTCTTCTGATACAGTATCGTATATCTGCTGTTTGGATTTCGGTCAAATCCTTACGGAGACAGCGTGTGTGTGAGTCAGGAAATAAATAAATTTATTACATTTTCTGTATAGAGCTGTCCGCTTCTGATACAGTACCGTATATCTGCTGTTTGGATTACGGTCAAATCCATACTGAGACAGTGTGTGTGTGTGACTCCAGAAATAAATATACATAGATTTACATTTTTCCATACATACACCGAATAGAGCTGTAGATTGTGAGCCCTCGCGGGCAGAATCCCCTCTTTATGTACTTGTGTGTCCCTTGTCTTATACATGTTTATTATACTTGTCTATATTTCTCCTCTTCACATGTAAAGCGCCATGGAATAAATGGCGCTATATAAGTGCATAATTATAATAATAGAGCTATCCGCTTCTGATCCAGTACCGTATATCTGCTGTTTGGATTATGCTCAAATCCATACTGAGACAGCATGTGTGTGTGACTATGGAAATAAATATACATAGATTTACATTTTTCCATACACCAAATAGAGCTGTCCACTTCTGATACAGTACCGTATATCTGCTGTTTGGATTACGGTCAAATCCATGCTGAGACAGCGTGTATGTTTGACTTCGGAAATAAATATACATAGAATTACATTTTTCCATACATACACCGTATAGAGCTGTCCACTTCTGATACAGTACAGTATATCTGCTGTTTGGATTACAGTCAAATCCATACTGAGACAGCGTGTGTGTGTGACTCCGGAAATAAATATACATAGATTTACATTTTTCCATACACCGTACAGAGCTGTCCGCTTCTGATACAGTACCGTATATCTGCTGGTTGGATTATGGTCAAATACATACTGGGTGTTAGGGTCGGCGGAACGCACCAGATATAAATAATAGGAGGTGCGTTCGCCGCCCGGGGTCCACCGTGCGGTAGGTGACAAGACCGCTGCTGAGTAATGGCGGATGCACCGAAAGGTGAGGTACTGCGCTCGGGTTAACGTCACCCGAACGCTAAGTACGGCTCTGTTCACACACAGAGTCGCTAAAACAACAGAGTTGTATGAGGACGCTGGCCCTGTTTACTTCACAGGATACCCAGCGAATGACGCTGCAACCGCAGACGCCAAGAACGCTGCAACCGCAGCGCGGCAATAACTATCGCTGCTGAGCAACGGCGCCGGAACGACCGAGCACCGTCGGACGCTAGTGTGTCGTGCAGGAGGCACAGTGGCGTGTAGCTGGCCACAACCTGGAGCTGACTACCCAACAATCTGTCACCATTCGTAATAACCGAGGAAAGGGGTTTCAAATGAGTCAGTCACCAGTCCGTGCATCCATCACCATACACACAGCATAATATGCTACACTAGCGCATGGCCGAGCCGCCATGCGGGCTTTTTATAGCCATGCGCTTCCGGGACCTTCCAGTACTATAGGAAGGACCAATCAGATCTGACATAGGACCTGCACATGTGACCCCTGCTCTCCACTGAGAGGACAAGTTGTGGGCATGCCTAGTAGCACGGCATGAGGACTTAGCCTCGGGAGCAGTTCCCTGCAAAGCAGGTTGCGTCACCATTGCTGCACCAGAGGTGGCAGCAACATCCAGGCTCACAGAGCGAGTCAGAGGGAGATGCCTGGCCAGCCGAGATTGCTGAGCAGGAGTCCGAGCGGTCGGAGAGGAATGGGAGACCGCAGGATGTCTGGCTCTGGATTCCAGCTGTGCAGTGCCAGGAATCCGACACCTAACATCACCCACCCCCCCAGGGCCCCCTCCCCCCCGAGCCTCGCCGCGATCAGGAGCGGTGCGTGAATGTTTTCCACCGGCTCCCAGGTCCGAGCCTCGGGACCATGACCCTTCCAGTCCACCAAATAAAATTTTTTGCCACGGACAAACTTCGCCCCACGATGGCATTAACCTCAAACTCGTCAGACGATAAGTCTGATGACCCGGCAGATGGCTCGGAAAACCGGGCCATGTGAACTGGTTTGAGGAGGGACACATGGAACACATCCGAGATGGCCAAATGTGGGGGAAGAGCCAGACGGTAGACCACCGAGCTAAGTCGCTCAAGGACCTTGAATGGGCCAATGTATCGTGGCGCGAACTTGGGCGACTCAACCCGCAGTTTAATGTTTCGGGTAGAGAGCCATACCATGTCGCCAGGGGAGAAGCTTGGAGCAGGATGCCGGTGTGCGTCAGCGGAGATCCTCATTCTCTCCTTGGAAGCTCGGATAGCATCCTGGGTGCGATCCCAAATGTCACGTGCCTCCACCGCCCAGTCTGCCACCCTGGAGTCGGTGGAAGACACGGGCATGGGCACAGGAACGCGCGGATGCTGACCGTAATTTAGGAGGAATGGGGTTTGACCGGTAGAGTCGGCCACAGCATTGTTCAACGCGAACTCTGCCCACGGCAGCAAGGATGCCCAGTCGTCCTGCCTGGCTGAGACAAAATGTCGAAGATATGTTATCAAGGTCTGGTTGGCTCTCTCTACCAACCCATTCGTCTCGGGATGATAGGCCGAGGAGAGATTCAGCTCAATGCTGAGTAGAGAACAGAGCTCTCTCCAAAACCGGGGTGCAAACTGAGGACCTCGGTCACTGACAATCTTGTCCGGCATGCCGTGCAGGCGGAAAACGTGCTTGATGAACAAGACTGCCAGGCCCCGCGCTGATGGTAACCGGGAGAGAGGTACCAGGTGCACCATCTTAGAGAAATGGTCGGTGACAACCCAAATGACCGTGCTGCCGCTGGACTTGGGTAGCCCCACCACAAAGTCCATACCGACCATCTCCCAGGGCCTGTCTGCTATCGGCAGAGGGAAAAGAAGCCCAGCGGGCCGCTGCCGAGAGGACCTATTCCGGGCGCAAGAGACGCATGCCTCAATATAGTCCTTGACGTCACGGGCCATATGTGGCCACCAGTACGTCCTCGCCAAAAGGTCGGAGGTCCGTTTTGTCCCAAAATGTCCACCCACTCTGGACGAGTGAGCCCAAGAGAGGACCTCCGGTCGCAGACGGGCAGGGACAAATGTCTTGCCCGGAGGCACAGACTCAAGGGCAACCGGAGCCACAGTCCTCAGGCTTTCGGATGGGACGATCAACCGAGGCTCCTCCTCCTCTTCCTCGGATGACACCACGGAGCGGGAGAGAGCATCAGCCCGGACGTTCTTCTCCCCGGAAAAAAAGTGCAGGGTGAAATGGAATCGGGAAAAGAACAAGGACCATCTAGCCTGGCGAGAGTTTAGCCGCTGGGCTGTTTGTAAATACACCAAGTTTTTGTGGTCGGTGAAAACCTGGAAAGGGTGACGAGCCCCCTCCAGGAGGTGTCTCCACTCCGAGAAGGCCAACTTCATCGCTAGCAACTCCCTGTCCCCGATGGCATAATTCCTCTCCGCCGGTGTGAAGGTCTTGGAGAAAAAGAAGCATGGATGCTTCCGACCTTGCGTGTCCTTCTGGAACAGGACAGCTCCAGCACCGACGGAAGAGGCATCCACTTCCAGAATGAAAGGCTTGTCTACATCGGGGCGATGTAGAATGGGAGCGCTAGCGAAATGGGACTTAATGGTGGAGAAGGCCTTGGAGACCGGTTCCGACCACAACTTGGGATTTGCACCCTTCTTGGTGAGGGCTACCAAGGGTGCTACCAAAGTCGAGAAGTGGGGGATGAATTGGCGATAATAATTTATGAACCCCATAAAGCGCTGCACCGCTTTGAGAGAATGAGGTTCCTGCCAATCCATCACCGCCTGTAGCTTGGCAGGATCCATGGCCAATCCCTGGGCCGAGATGATATAGCCCAGGAAAGGCAAGGACTCCTGCTCAAACACACACTTCTCCAACTTGGCATAGAGGGAGTTCGCCCGCAGGCGATCGAAAACTTTGCAAACTTCTCTCCGGTGGGAGTCAATATCTGGAGAGTAGATGAGGATATCATCCAGATAGACTACAACCGAGGTGGTAAGCATATCCCGGAAGATATCGTTCACAAACTCCTGGAAGACGGCCGGGGCATTACAGAGCCCGAAGGGCATCACCAGGTATTCATAGTGCCCGTCCCTGGTGTTAAATGCCGTCTTCCATTCATCCCCATCACGGATGCGAATCAGGTTGTAAGCCCCCCACAGATCAAGTTTGGAAAATACCCTCGCTCCTCGTAGCCTATCAAACAGTTCTGATATCAGGGGCAGTGGATATTTATTCTTAACGGTGATGGCGTTAAGACCCCTGTAATCAATGCAAGGACGTATTTCCCCACTCTTCTTCTGGACGAAGAAGAATCCCGCCCCCGCTGGTGACACTGACTTCCTAGTGAATCCTCTTGCCAGATTCTCCCTGATGTACTGAGACATGACCTCAGTCTCCGGAAGTGAAAGGGGAAAGACTCGACCCCGGGGAGGCTCAGCACCAGGCAAGAGGTCAATAGGACAGTCATAGGGGCGATGCGGTAGAAGGGTCTCCGCCGCCTTTTTGGAGAACACGTCTGCATACTGCCGATAGTATTTGGGGAGCGAGGAGAGATCAGCGGGAACCTCGGTGGAGGCAACCTGAATGCACTCCCTCAGACATCTACCCTCACATGACTTACTCCACCCAATAATCCTCCCTGAGGACCACTCTATATGGGGGGAGTGATACCGCAGCCAGGGAACCCCTAGAAGTACCTGGTCAATACCCTCGGGCATGACGAGGAGGGATATCGTCTCCTGATGAGATGGAGCCACAGAGAGTACCAAGGGGACGGTCTGGTGAGTTATCTGCGAGGGTAGAGTGGTGCCGTTTACCACTCTGACGGTGACTGGTGTAGACATCATAACCATAGGTATAGCGTGCCGTTGGGCGAAGGCTGACGACATAAAATTGCCCTCCGCCCCGGAATCCACGCAAACCTCCACCGCCAGAGTGGAAGAATTAAACCCAAGAGTCCCCTTAAAGGACAGCTTGGAGGAAAACGTCGCTGGCTTTAGTGCGCCGCCTCCTACGGCCACTAGGCGCGAGCGTTCTCCCTGCTGCTGTGGGCACCGGTTGGCGAGGTGACTGGCCTGCCTACAAATATGACAGCTCACAGGAGCTCGAGCGGACCGGAGTCTAGCTCCCTCATGGGAAGCCCCCTGACGCTCGGACGCCCGATTGGGGGATTCCAGAGGTCTAGAAAAACAAGGTGCCAACCTAAACCTCTGCCTACACTGGTCCCGTTCCAACCTTCGCTCGATGAAGCGAAGATCGATTCGGGTGGAGACAGAGATAAGCTCCTCCAGTGTAGCGGGAATCTCCCTGGTGGCCAGAGCGTCCCTCACATGGCCAGCCAAACCTCTCCAGAACGCCGGAATGAGGACCTTATCTGGCCACTCTAATTCTGAGGCCAGCGTCCGGAACTGGATGGCGAAGTGACTGACCATGGACGAGCCCTGTGACAGTGCCAGCAGCCGGAGCGCGGTGTCATGGGTGACTCGTGGTCCCAGGAAGACCTGTTTCAGAGTGTCTAAGAACCGCGAAGCACCCTGCACCACATGATCACCACGCTCCCACAGCGGTGTGGCCCACTCCAAAGCCCTGCCCGACAGAAGGGAAATAATAAATCCCACTTTAGCCCGCTCGGAGGGGAATCGGGCGGCCAGCAGCTCCAGCTGTATAGAGCACTGGCTTACGAAACCCCTACAAGCTGCACTATCACCCGAGAACTTTTCGGGCAGCGGGAGGTGGGACAAAGTCGGGGCAGGGATGGCAGTGGTCACACGGGAAACAGCCTCTGTGGCTGCCTGAACAGCGACTGCAGTAACATCCGCAGCTGAGGCTGAACACTCGAGAGCCGCCAACCTGCCCTGCAGCTGCCGGATGTGCTGCAGCAGTCGCTGTTCATCCGCCATTACTAGCCAGACCCTGGCGCTAGTGTAATGTTAGGGTCGGCGGAACGCACCAGATATAAATAATAGGAGGTGCGTTCGCCGCCCGGGGTCCACCGTGCGGTAGGTGACAAGACCGCTGCTGAGTAATGGCGGATGCACCGAAAGGTGAGGTACTGCGCTCGGGTTAACGTCACCCGAACGCTAAGTACGGCTCTGTTCACACACAGAGTCGCTAAAACAACAGAGTTGTATGAGGACGCTGGCCCTGTTTACTTCACAGGATACCCAGCGAATGACGCTGCAACCGCAGACGCCAAGAACGCTGCAACCGCAGCGCGGCAATAACTATCGCTGCTGAGCGACGGCGCCGGAACGACCGAGCACCGTCGGACACTAGTGTGTCGTGCAGGAGGCACAGTGGCGTGTAGCTGGCCACAACCTGGAGCTGCCTACCCAACAATCTGTCACCATTCGTAATAACCGAGGAAAGGGGTTTCAAATGAGTCAGTCACCAGTCCATGCATCCATCACCATACACACACAGCATAATATGCTACACTAGCGCATGGCTAAGTCGCCATGCGGGCTTTTTATAGCCATGCGCTTCCGGGACCTTCCAGTACTATAGGAAGGACCAATCAGATCTGACATAGGACCTGCACATGTGACCCCTGCTCTCCACTGAGAGGACAAGTTGTGGGCATGCCTAGTAGCACGGCATGAGGACTTAGCCTTGGGAGCAGTTCCCTGCAAAGCAGGTTGCGTCACCATTGCTGCACCAGAGGTGGCAGCAACATCCAGGCTCACAGAGTGAGTCAGAGGGAGATGCCTGGCCAGCTGAGACTGCTGAGCAGGAGTCCGAGCGGTCGGAGAGGAATGGGAGACCGCAGGATGTCTGGCTCTGGATTCCCGCTGTGCAGTGCCAGGAATCCGACGCCTAACACTGGGAGAGCGTCTGTGACTAAGGAAAGATATACGGAGATTTAAAATTTTCACTACACCTTATCCAGCTGTACGCTTCTCATATAGTACCATATATCTGCTGGTTGGATTACTGTCAAATGCATACTGTGAGAGCGTCTGTGACTAAGGAAATATATACGGAGATTTAAGTTTTTCACTACAACTTATAGAGCTGTACGCTCCTCATATATTACCATATATCTGCTGGTATTTTTGGTACATTTTCCCAAACATGAGGAAGTATGGTGGAAGAGGCCTCGGACGTGGGCGGGGGGGCAGCTAGTACTGATGGTGGTGGTGCTACATCTGCTGGTTATGCCTAAAGCACAATAACAGCTAAGGAAGGAGATGTTGAGCCAGCGTCATCGTCTGGCTCAAGACGGCCTGTAAGGTTCCCTTTTCTGGGAGTAGGTAAACCGCTTTTAAAGCTGGAGCATCAGGAACAGGTTTTGGCTTACATTGCCGAAACAGCCTCCAGCTCTATCACCTCCTCTTCTCAAGTTTCAAAAACTGCAAGCACTGAGTGATCAGTGCAGGCTTCTGGTCAGGAACAACACCTTTACTTGTGTCCTTAACCTCCACCAAAAGTGAAGGATGCAGCAGGCTACACTTCAGATTACTCCATGGAGCTCTTTTCACATACCAAGCATGGCTTATCAAGTCAAATCCTGAATTCCCCAGTCCAAAATGAATCTGACATGGAGTGCACTGATGCTCAGCCACTGTTAGATGATTCTGCTTGTACATTGACCCAGAGCACTACATTGCCCTCGCAGTCTACAGAGCCAGAATCTGACCCTGATGCAACTCAGGTGCATTGTTTTAGTGCATGGACAATCAGTGAGTGGAAAGGTGCACCTCACAACAGATGTATGGGCCAGTAGGCATGGCCAGGGCTATTACGTGTCCATCACTGCTCACAGGGTTAATGTGGTGGATGCAGGGTCCACAGGGGACAGCGACGGTGGGACAGTGCTGCCTAGCCCATGGTATAGGAAACAATGGACTGTAGTCATTCGACCCTCCTCCTCCTCCAGAAGCAAAAGCTCACCGACAGAGCGCAGTCGCATGAGCACTCCATCCATAGCTGCCAGTGTTGCACACGAGGTGTCCCACTATCAAACAGCTAGTGGTGAGTGTCAGTAGGCTGTTTTAAAGATGATGTCTTTTGGCGACAAGCGACACACCTCGGAGGTACTGGCCGACTACTTGCAGCGAGAAACTGAGTCATGGCTGGGCAGTCTAGATCTTGAGCCAGGCAAGGTAGTCAGTGATAACTGCCGTAATTTGTTGGCAGCCATAGCCCTTTCAAAACTCAGACACATACCATGCCTGGCTCACACCTTGAACCTGGTGCTGCAGTGCTTCTTAAATAATTATCCGGAGTTAACAGCCCTGCTCCATAAGGTGCGAAGACTATGCTCGCACATCTGTTGCTCGCCCGTAAACTCCAGTCGTATGCAGAGGCTGCAGTGATCGCTCCACCTCCCCAAGCACCGCCTAATCATAGATGTTGCAACAAGGTGGAACTCCACCATGCACATGGTTGAGAGGCTGTGCGAACAGAGGCAGGCTGTAATGCATTTGTGGGAGGATACACGGGCAGGCAGTTTGAGGGCAGACATGGAGTTATCGGGTGTGCAGTGGTCAAAGCTGAAAGACCTCTGTAAAGTCCTACAGTGTTTTGAGGAATGCACACGGCTGGTAAGCGCAGACGACACCATCATAAGCATGAGCAAACCACTTATGTGTCTGCTCATGCTAACTTTGATGCACATTAAGGATCAGGCGTCTGCAGCGGAGGAGGAAGAGATGGAGGAGGGAAGCCTTGATGACAGTCAGCCATTGTCTGCTCAGGGAACTGTCCTGGATGAGGTGGAGGAAGTAGAGGAGGAGGAGGGGGATGATTATTTTGGGGAGGAGGATGCTTCTTGGGGGGCAAGAGAAAATGTTGGCTTGCCAAGGTCAGGTACAGTGTTTGTGCGTGACTGGAGGGATGTGTATTTGGCAGAAAGTGCTCCTCCACCCACCACTGTCAGTGCAACATTTACACATGGAACATTGGCCCACATGTGTGATTATCTCTTGTGGATCCTAAAAAGGGACCTCCGCATTGTCAAAATTATGAAGGATGATGACTACTGGTTGGCCAGCATCCTCGATCCACGCTATAAAGGCAAATTACAGAACATCATGCCACAGGAGAACCTAGAGATAATACTGGCGAACAAACAAGCAACTCTGGTAAACCGTGTGTTAGAGGCATTCCCAGCATACAGCAGCGGTGCAGGTTCTACCACGAGCCGTACTGGGCCAAATGGAAGATGTATTCGTGGTGCACACAGCCGATCTGGCATTGGAGACAGGGGTTTCAAGACGAGGTTGTGGACTGATTTCTCGAGGACCGCTCACACGACTGTTAATACTGAATCGATTGCAACAGACAGGAGACAGCAGTTGTCAACTATGGTTCAAAATTACCTCTCCTCCGTTATCGATGTTCTCCTTCACAGTTCATTCCCCTTTGACTACTGGGCCTCTATACTGGACACCTGGCCTGAATTGGCACAATATGCCTTACAGGAGCTCGCTTGCCCTGCTGGTAGTGTGCTATCAGAAAGAGTCTTCAGTGCTGCTGGATCCATCCTGACAGAAAAAAGGACTCGGCTGTCGACCCAAAATGTTGGTGATCTCACCTTCATTAAAATGAACCATGCCTGGGTTTCAAATTTTGTACCAACTTCCCCTGATGACACATAGGTTGCCAGCAAAATGGCTCGCTTTGTCCTCCTCTTCCCCCGACTTCTGCAATTCCTCCATTTGCAGCTGCTGAACGTCCAGCCTACACCTCAACATATGCCAGTTTTTCCACCTCCCTAACTGGCCTGTACCCCCCCAGGGCCGGCATCAGCACCTGGCACACCCGAGCAAGTGCCGGGGCCCTGAGCAGGTGGGGGGCCCACTCATGGGCGACAGCACTTGCACAGGGCCCCTCACAATACGCAAAAGTCACTGTCGTACTATGAGGGGCCCTGTGCCACTGCCGTTGCCCATGAGTGGGCCCCCCCGCTTGCTCAGGGCACCAGCACTTGCAATACTTACCTCTCCCTGCTCCACTGCTGTGACCTCTTCCACATTTCCTGACAGTGACATTCAGATCAGAGAGCGCGATGACGTCACGTCTGTACGCCCTCTGCATGAACAGTCCAAGTGCAGAGAGTTGGAAGATGGCAACGCTGAGGAGTCTAGAGTAGAGCAGTGCCCAGCGAGGAGAGTAATTTCATTTTTTTATTAATGTTTGGAGCAATATATGGGGAGCATTATACACTGGAGAATTATATATGGGGCCCATCATACACTTGAACATCATATGGGGCCCATTATATATGGAGCATTATATGGGCCCATCATACACTGGAGCATTATAAATGCGGCCCATCATACACTGGAGCTTCATTCATGGGGCCCATCATACACCTGCGCATTATAAATGGGGCTCATTATACAGTATATGGAGCATTATACACGGTTTGCATAATTATTTTTTTATATCAGGTAATTTTTTATTAAACATTTTCAAAAATTGAAAAAACAGGTAGTCATATACAGGATATTTCCCAAATAGTGTATTACATAAACACAATAGAAACCCACAAAAATCCCTCACAACTCACCTCCCTCCCTTAGGCCTCTTTCACACATCAGGTTTTCGATCCGGCGCTTTTGACAGAACCCGGATCCAGCGAAATGCAATGCCGGATCCGGTTTCCCCCCCATTGACTTGCATTTGCACCGGATCGCGCCGGATGGCCATGCGTTTCATCCGGTTTTCGCCGGATCCGGCAATGTGTCGCGATCCGGCGTCTGGAAAAAACGGCTACTGTAACGTTTTTTGTCTCCGGCGAAAAAGCCGGACACGCCGGATCCGGCGCGTCCGGCTTTTTCACACAATGAAAGCCTATGAGCGCCGCAATGCGCCTGATCCGGCGAAAGCCGGATCCGGTGGCCGGATCCGTTTTTTTTGGTCTGAGCATGCTCAGTAGCTCTGCCCACAAGACATATATAAAAGCAAGACAGTGGGACCCACAGCCACACCCAACATGCCACCCAAGAAAGCAACCAAGCGCAGCAGGAGAAGGCAGGAGACCACTGCAGCACCATCAGCACCACTACCACCCCAAATGGAGCAGCAAATGGAACATGCTGAGGAGGGGAGGCCAGCAGCAGATGAGAGACGGTAATTATCAAATCCCCCATTCCTCCAAACTAGGGCTATTGAATATCAAGATATTCATTGGCCCTTTGTTTCTCTTTATTCAACAGCCGCCCAATAGATGCAGCAGCAGCAGCAGCAATGGCAGCAGCTGGAACACCACCCACAGGCATGGAGTGTGGCCACCAGGAAGACAGCACATCATCTTCTGGGAGCCCTCCCTCGCATCGTCAGCGTTTGACGATAAGTTTTTATTTCCAAAATCCATCATCTCTGTAATATATGTGTATTCATTGCCTTTTATTTCAAAACAGGATTCACAAGATGAAGAGGAGCTCCCAGAAGAAGAAGGAAGGGGTGGACAGACACTTGGAGTGGGCTCACAATTGGTAAGTTTTTTGCATCAAACACAACATCACACTACACACAACACATAGAAAACAATGTTCTGCAGACCACACACAGCAAACAAATGCCTACATCCAAAGACATAACATTTTTTGTTTTCTTCTCTAGTCTTCCCAATCTGGTGCTCGGCCAAGAGGTCCTCGCAGTGCCTCCCAGGGTCGTCGGCGACAGCAACGCGGCGGTCACCAGCGTGTAAGTATAAATATTTTTGCTTTGTTTTTTTGCACTTTTTATTTCATTTCTTTTGTGGAGGCTAATTATGTTATTTTTGTCTTTTTCTTTAACAGCCTTCACAGCGTGCTCCCGACTCTGACGGTGAGGATGGAGGACTCGATGTGGACCACCTCATCGATCTCGTCAGAGAAAGGGAGCCGCTCTGGAATATGGCTGACCGCCGCCACGCTGACCTTATCGTTACCCGACGACTCTGGGAGGAAATCTGTTCGCTCCTTGTGGGCCGCTGGGAGGACCTCGATGTTCGGGCCCAGATTAAAGAGCGTAAGTATATACAGTACCGGTTGCTTGATGTAAACCAGTGTTTCCCGAACTCCAGTCCTCGTGGTCCCCACGGATCATGTGTTCAGGATTTCTATTTACTATGGAAATCCTGAAAACATGACCCCTGGGGACCATGAGGACTGGAGTTTGTGAAACACTGATGTTGTATACTAACCACTCCTTTCTCGTTTCAGGGAACAGAATTGTGAATCGGTGGCGGTCTGTGAGGGATCGTTTCAAGAAGGAGTTCAATAAAGAGATGCGGGCCCCGAGTGGATCTGGAGGACGCAGGAGCAAGTACAAGTACGCACAAGCCCTGTCGTTCCTCCGGGAAACAATGGTCACTAGAAGGTAAATATTACACACCACATGTGAAAAAAAATGTTAGATGTAACTTTTTTTTTTCAGCCAGGGCCATACCATGTCAGTATTTTAATTGTTTTTTTTTCTCTTTATTCCACAGCACGGTGAGCAGCACTCGGGAGCCTGCACGATTGGACCCTTCTGAGGCGATCCCTGAGGAGACCGGCACCGAGGGACACTTCGACCGCCCCGGTACATCTGCACCTTCCCAGCCTTCCCACACATTCGACCCATCTGTCCCATCCACCAGCACAGGAGCATCGTGGCCGCCTACATTACATGAAGCTGCTGGTGAGGAGATCGCTTTCCCTTTACCCCACCCTTCTGCCCCTGCCACCTCTAGTACACCTGCGGGTACTGGGCGGCAGCGGCAGAGGGGTCAGGAAAAGAGTTATGCGCCAGAGTTCTTGCATCTGAATGCATCTTTCCAGAACTGTCTAAAAGTCTTGTCAGAGCAAATCTCCGCAGGCTTTCAGCAGATCAACTCCAGCATTCTGGAGGTGAAGACACTTCTGCAAACCATGCATTCAGAAGCAAGATCTTCGCCAAACCACACCTTTTTCAGGTCTGTTGTGGAGCGCATGGCAACACTATCTCCTACCCAGCAGATGCATGTAATGCATTCATGCCACGGTGCTCTACAGCAGGTTACATCCCAACCTCCACCTCCCACCACTGTAGTTCCTCCACCTGCACCCCCTCCAGCCACTTTCCATCCTCCCCCTCCTATTACATCTGCACCCCCTCCAGCCACTTTCCATCCTCCTCCTCCTATTACATCTGCACCCCCTCCAGCCACTTTCCATCCTCCCCCTCCTATTACATACCAGCAACCTCACCAGTACCAGCAACCTTCCCAGTACCAGCAACCTCCCCAGTACCAGACATCTCCCCACTTCCAGCAACCTGCCCCGTACCAAACTCCTTCCCCGTACCAAACTCCTTCCCCGTACCAAACTCCTTCCCCATACAACTTTCCATCAACATCATCTGCTCCTACAGTCCCTGCCCAACCCTCCACTCCACCGCCCACCACCTCTTCTGCCTCCCACATGTCCACCCATTCTGTAGCTTTTTCCACACCATCACCTCTAACTGTACCTTCCCCACCACGATCCCAGTCCTCTCTCCACACTCCCATTGTCGAAGTGTCCCGCAGCCCCTCCAGCAGTATTTCCACCCCACACTACACCGAGTTATAATGTTTTTTTTGTAATAAAAATGCCCATTTGGTTGGTTTCAAACCTTTATTAAAAAAGTTTTTTTAACTTTAAAAACAGTTTACACAAAAAACAATATTTTAAATAAAAGTTAAATTATTGTTTACACTGGTTGTCTGTCATTTCTTTCTGCGGCGAAATATGTTTAAAAAAAAGGTTAAATACAGGGTATTTAAAAGGTAAAAAGGTATTCAAAACCAGGTATATAACTGTGGGTAAATTTTAGCTTTTTGCCACAGTTGTGTTCCTGGTTGTGTTTGAAGCAAAGTATTTCACCTGAAAAGTTGTGTTTATTGTTGGTGATTTCCTAACAATGAACACAACTTTTGTTAAAAGGTGAAATACTTTGCATAAAACACAACCAAGGAACACACCTGTGGCCTAAAGCTAAAAATAGTAAGACCATGACAAGATAGCCAACTTTGGTTGGCAAAGGTATATACTGTTGGTCCAGAAGGTACACAAGTTTGGTTAGGGCACAAATCTTTCACACTCTGTCATCCTGCCAGTGTACTCTGCCTTGAGGTGACATAAAGTATAGTGCAAAATTGTCCCTCATTACTGAAACCATCACAGAACTTCTAGTGGTAATATTTCCAATGACAACATCCATCTTCGCCAGTAACTTGCTCTTCTCTCCAACCTGCACTTTCTCCTCTACAACCTGTCAAAGAAGGGCTGTAGGAACATGCTATATATAGTTTTCCAGTAGCCAATCCCGTTCGGAAGGCCACAAGGGTCAATTTTAAAAACCAGATCCGGCGTAATCCGTCGAAAAACGGATGAACCGGATGAGACGGATCCGGTTTTGTCTGTCAAGAACAAGACGGATCCGGCAGAAAACCGGATCCGGCACATCAGGTTTTACAAAACATTTGCCGGATCCGGCATTCCGGCACGACGCCGGATCGCGCCTGACGCCGAAAACCTGATGTGTGAAAGTAGCCTTACCCGAAAAAACACCTCTTGTCTCTCCCGATGCATTTGGTCTCTCACAGCTACAATTTTTGGATTATATCCTCCTCAATGCTCTCATCCATGTTAATCTAGGAGGCACCAACCCAGGTGTGTCCAACCAAGGTGCCCACATATCCTCCCATTTCTTAGCTGTTATTCTCTTTTGATACACATATATTTCCATATCTATATCATTATGAACTGCATCAGTAACTTCTGTGATTGTGGGTACAGAAGATCCATTCCAGTGAGCCGCCACCCTTTTATGAACTTGATATAATATTCGTGAGACTACCAGCTGGTGCTCCTCCGAAAGCGTCAAAGTCTCCACCCTCCCCAGAAGAGCCATTTTGGGTCTAGTACCATTTGACATTGATAGACAGTATTAAGTAAATCATTCACACCTCCCCAAAACCTACGTAACCGAGGACAGTTCCAGGTCATGTGTATCAGATCCGCATTGGGCGTTCCACATTTCCAACAATCTGCCTCTCTAGCATAGCCCATTTTCAACAGCCGTACAGGGGTTCGATAAACTCGATGAAGCAAATAAAGATGCGACACTCTCTGCGCCTCGCTAACCGAGACTTTCGTGACTTCTTGCAATGCATCCTCCCATTCATCATCTGTTAAATCACCTACA
Source organism: Dendrobates tinctorius (assembly GCF_039654945.1). Classification (NCBI taxonomy): domain Eukaryota; kingdom Metazoa; phylum Chordata; class Amphibia; order Anura; family Dendrobatidae; genus Dendrobates; species Dendrobates tinctorius. The sequence continues at coordinate 3,418,365 of NW_027361768.1, forward strand.
TCAACTTGCCACTTATTCTTCAGCGTCTCCAAACTTGCCACTCTCTTTTCCAACATGGTTGCATATATCATGGATATAATACCTCTTGATCCTCCTCCCATCACTACTCTATCCAACAGCGGAGTTTTAGCTGGATTACCTAGTGGAGCGAGTCACTGTTGTGCTTCACAAGCATGTCTCAGCTGGAGATATTGAAAAAATCTTTTATTAGGGATGGAAAATGTCTGTTTGAGATCCTCAAAAGATCGAAACTCCCCTTACGAATAAAGCTGTGATACTAGTTTAAGCCCTCTCCTCTCCCATAGCTCAAAACCCTCTAATTTATTTAGCTCTGTACATGTCAAGTTTCTCAAGATCAGGGAAAGCGTCGTGACTAGAGTTGAGCGAAACGGGTCGAAAAATTTCAAAAGTCGCCGACTTTTGGCAAAGTCGGGTTTCATGAAACGAAACCCGACCCTAGGATGAGGTCGGCCACGAGGTCGGCGACTTACGCGCCAAAGTCGCATTTCAAAAGTTTGTTTTGTGGTCTTTTTCAGCCAATCAGGATCCACGGACACTGTGGGCAACGTGATGACATAGGCAGGGGTCACCACCATCTTTCAGAAGGGCATGCAAGTGATTGGCTTGCTTTGGTGGGCGTCACAGGGGTTATAAAAGGGCGTGCACGCCGACCGCCATCTTACTTCTGCCGATCTTAGCATAGGGAGAGGTTGCTGCTGCTGATTCTGTAGGGAGAGTGTTAGGCAGGGAAGAAGAAAAAAAAACTGCTTCTGCTGCTAGTGATTTTGCCTGTACAACACACCAGTCACTGTGTGTGCAGTGCAAGGGGAGGCTATATTGTGGTGGATCAGCGGTGTTGGTTGTTAGGCTGCCTTCTAAGGCTTCCTGACAGCTGCATTGCTGTTTACCCACTGCTCTGCAAACTGCTTTTTTAAAAGCAATCCCAATTTTTTTTTTGTCCTGCTGAGGTACTGAGCGTGCATTTTTTCACACCATACAGCGGTGTACGCTCCTCACACAGTACCGTGTAACGGCTGTTATCACAGCCACAGTGAAGCTATCTGTGTGTCACTCTGTGAGAATAAGTCGAGGACATGTTCCGTTCTTACAGACCTGCACCTACTAGTTTTGTCTAGCTTTCAAACAGTTAAATATATTTGCTGTTTGATCACATTCAAAACTATAGAGAGACAGCGTGTGTCAGTCTGTATACTTAATAAACACGGAGCTTGACAATTTTACGTACACCGGACAGCCGTGTACGTGCATGCTCCTCTCAGTACCGTGTAACGGCTGTTATCACGGCCACAGTGAAGCTATCTGTGTGTCACTGTGGAAGGATAAGTGGAGGACTTGTTCCGTTCTTACAGACCTACACTCTAGGGAGATTCCTATTCAGCCCAATTCTACATACACCTTGTAGTTTGTGATACACTAGCCAATTTCTGCCTGTGACATAGCGCTCTGATATTCAGTGGGCCTCACACAATCCAAAAGTGTCCAGTGTCCACTAGTGTGTGCAGAAATTCAAAATCTCTGTGATCCTGTAGTCACTTTTTTCACACCTGTGCCATCGAGCCTGTGACATAGCGCTGTGATATTCAGTGGGCCTCACACAATCCATAAGTGTCCAGTGTCCACAAGTGTGTGCAGAAATTCAAAATCTCTGTGATCCTGTAGTCACTTTTTTCACACCTGTGCCATCGAGCCTGTGACATAGCGCTCTGATATTCAGTGGGCCTCACACAATCCATAAGTGTCCAGTGTCCACAAGTGTGTGCAGAAATTCAAAATCTCTGTGATCCTGTAGTCACTTTTTTCACACCTGTGCCATCGAGCCTGTGACATAGCGCTGTGATATTCAGTGGGCCTCACACAATCCAAAAGTGTCCAGTGTCCACTAGTGTGTGCAGAAATTCAAAATCTCCCTTATCCTGTAGTCACTTTTTTCACACCTGTGCCATCGAGCCTGTGACATAGCGCTCTGATATTCAGTGGGCCTCACACAATCCATAAGTGTCCAGTGTCCACAACTGTGTGCAGAAATTCAAAATCTCCCCTGTCCTATAGACACCTTGTACCTTGCTTTACATTACTATATAGTTTGTTAGATTTTGTCTACATTTCTACAAAAAATGAGGAAGGCTGGTGGAAGAGGCCGCGGAATTGGGCGGGGGTTGGCAGCTGGTAATGATGGTGTTGGTGGTGGATCTGATGGTAGTGGCAAGAGCAAAATAGGACCGAATGCAGGAGGTGTTGAGCCTGCGTCATCATCTGGCTCCATAAGGCTTCGAAGGCGTAGTTTTCTAGGAGTTAGCAAACCGCTTTTAAAGCCAGAGCATCAGGAAAAAAGTTTTGTCTTACATTGCTGACTCAGCCTCCAGTTCTGTCGCCTCCTCTTCTGAAGTTGTAAAAAGTAAAAGCACTGAGTCGTCATTGGAGGCTCATGTTCATGAACCACACCTTTCCTTGTGTCCTTCACCCCAACCAAGATTGAAGGATGATGCAGGCCATACTACTGATTACTCCATGGAGCTGTTTTCACATACCATGCCTGGATTATCAAGTGAAATGGTGAATTACCCAGGCCAAGATGAATCTGACATGGAGTGCACTGATGCACAGCCGCTGATAGATGATTCTGCTGGTACATTCACTCAGAGCACTACATTGTCCTCGCAGTGTACAGAGCCAGATTCTGACCCTGATGAGACTCAGGTGCCCCTTCCTGCACACTATACCACCATACACGGTGACACAGAGGAAGGTGCACATGACATTGAAGAGGAGGTGATGGATGACCCAGTTGTTGACCCAGATTGGCATCCATTGGGGGAAGAGGGTGCTGCTTCCAATAGCTCAGATGAGGAGCATCCACAGCAGACATCGACATCGCAACAGCTGTTATCTGGCAGGCCCGGAGCACTCCAAAGACAGGTTCCAAAAATCAAAAGAGTTGCTGGACAGCTTGTCCAGAGGGTCAAAAGATCACAGCGTGCTAGGCCGCAAAGTGTTTGCCAAAGTAGGAAGAGTGCAGTGTGGCACTTTTTTGAACAAAATCCTCATGATCAGGCCAAGGTTATCTGTAAGAAGTGCGCAAAGACCTTTAGCCGAGGGAAAAATCTGAAAAATGTGAATACCAGTTGCATGCTTAGACATTTAACCACCATGCACTTGCAAGCGTGGACACAACACCAAACCTCAAGTGCCACATGTGCAACTGATCACAAAGAAGGTAGTCAGCAACGCTACATTGTTTCCCCCACTGTAAGCCCACCGGTTAGCACAGCAGCAAATGTTGAGGTGTCGTTGCAAGGCCACAGCAGTCAGGGAATCCCACTGTTATATCAACGAAATACTGAATCTAGGCCATCAGAAAGAACACCAACTCCATCACCATCACCAACCCTCTCTCAGTCCGCCCGGTCCACCGCTACTTCCACCATATGCAGCTCTCAAGTCCAGCTCACCCTCCCAGACACTATGAGTAGGTCAAGAAAGTACTCAGTCTCTCATCCGCGTACACTGGGTTTGAACGCCCACATTGCCAAACTAATCTCGTTTGAGATGATGCCCTATCGGTTGGTGGAATGCGCAGCTTTCTGCGAACTCATGGCCTATGCAGTACCACGCTATGACCTACCCAGTCACCACTTCTTCTCTCGCAAAGCCATCCCAGCCCTCCACCATCATGTAAAAGACCGCATTGTCCATGCACTCAAGCAGTCAGTGAGTGGAAAGGTGCACCTCTCAACTGATGCATGGTCCAGTCGGCATGGCCAGGGCCGTTACGTGTCCATCACTGCGCACTGGGTTAATGTGGTGGATGCAGGGTCCACAGGGGACAGCGGTGGTGAGACAGTGCTGCCTAGCCCACGGTATAGGAAACAGTTGGCTGTAGGCGTTCGACCCTCCTCCTCCTCCTCCTCCTCCAGAAGCGAAAGCTCGTCCACAGAGCGCAGTCATACGAGCACTCCATCTGCAGCTGCCACTGTTGCACACGAGGTGTCCCCCTATCGAGCAGCTAGTGGAAAGCGTCAGCAGGCTGTGTTGCAGATGATGTGTTTGGGCGACAGACACACCGCCGAGGTGCTGGCCGAGTACTTGAAGCGACAAACTGAGTCATGGCTGGGCAGTGTACATCTTGAGGCAGGCAAGGTAGTTAGTGATAACGGGCGTAATTTTGTGGCAGCCATAGCCCTTTCAAAACTCAGCCACATACCTTGCTTGGCTCACACCTTGAACCTGGTGGTGCAGTGCTTCCTCAAAAATTATCCGGAGTTAACAGCCCTGCTCCAGAAGGTGCGAAGACTGTGCGCGCACATCCGCCGGTCGCCTGTACACTCCGTTCGTGTGCAGAAGCTGCAGCGATTGCTCCACCTTCCCAACCACCGCCTCATTATCGACATTGCAACAAGGTGGAACTCCACCCTGCACATGGTGGAGCGGCTGTGCGAGCAGAGGCAGGCCATAATGCATTTGTGGGAGGATACACGGCCAGGCACTTTGAGAGCAGACATGGAGTTGACAGGTGTGCAGTGGTCGAAGCTGAAAGACCTCTGTAAAGTCCTTCAGTGTTTTGAGGAATGCACACGGCTGGTAAGCGCAGACGACGCCATCCTAAGCATGAGCATCCCACTTATGCATCTGCTCATGCAAACTTTGACGCACCTTAAGGAGCAGGCGTCTGCAGCCAATGTTGACGAGGAGGGAATCCTTGATGACATTCAGCCATTGTCTGCTCAGGGACCTCTCCTGGACGAGGTGGAGGAAGAAGAGGAGGAGGAGGATGATGATGGGGATGATTACATAGGGGAGGAGGATGCATCTCGTGGGGCAAAATGTTGGCGTGGCAAGGTCTGGTACAGGGTTTGTGCGTGACTGGAGGGATGTGGATTTGCCAGAAAGTACTCCTCCAACCAGCACTCGCAGTGCATCATTGACACCGGAAACATTGGCCCACATGTCAGATTAAGCCTTGCAGATCCTAAAAAGGGACCCCCGCATTGCCAAAATGATGAACGATGACGACTACTGGTTGGCCAGCATCCTGGATCCATGCTATAAAGGCAAATTACAAAACATCATGCCACAGGAGAACCTTGACCTAATATTGGCTAATAAACAAGCAACTCTGGTAAATCGGTTGCTTGAGGCATTCCCAGCACACAGCAGCGGTGATGGTTCTCACACGAGCCGTACGGGCTGGGGGCAGCTTGGCAGAGGTGTTCATGGTGCACACAGCAGAAGTGGCGTTGGAGACAGGGGTTTCATGACAATGTTGTGGACTGATTTTTCAAGTACCGCTCACACAACTGGTAATACTGCATCGATGGAAAGTGACAGGAGACAGCAGTTGTCAACTATGGTTACAAACTACTTTTCCTCCCATATCGATGTTCTCCCACACAGGTCATTCCCCTTTGACTATTGGGCCGCTAAACTGGACACCTGGCCTGAATTGGCACAATATGCCTTACAGGAGCTCGCTTGCCCAGCTGCAAGTGTGCTATCGGAAAGAGTCTTCAGTGCAGCTGGATCAATCCTGACAGAAAAAAGGACCCATCTGTCAACCCAAAATGTGGATGATCTAACCTTCATTAAAATGAACCATGCATGGGTTTCCAAGGATTTTGTCCCACCTTCCCCTGATGACACATAGGGTGACAGAAAAATGGCTTCCTTTGGTCCACCTCTTCCTGGGACTTGACCTATTTCGCCTTTTTCATCAGTTGAATGTCCAACATCAACATATGCCACTTTCTAAAACTCCCTAACTGTGTTGCCTCCCCCCCCATGGCCGGGGTCACCACCTAGCGCACGACACTGTGCGAGTGCCGTTGCCCTGGACAGGTGGGTAGGCCGATTCTTGGGCGCGGGCACTGGCACAGGGTCCCTCATAGTGCAATCAAGTGTCTCTGCCGGTGGTGGTGCACACCCGCCGTCAGACACACCGCCGTACTATGAGGGGCCCAGTGCCAGTACCGACGCCCACGAGTGGGACCCCTTGCTTGGGCAGGGCCCCAGCATTTGCAATCTTTACCTCTCCCTGCTCCTCCGCTGTGTAGTCTGGGCCGTCAAATCCATACTGTGCCTGACACCGTCTGAGCCTGCCTCCTGATGTATAGACATATATTTTGAATGTGTACGCTATCCATACATGTTATCCGGGGATACGGTACCCTTTCTCACCTTTGTGCAATCACGTGCAATCCATACTGGGCCTAACACCGTCTGAGCCTGCCTCCTGATGTATAGACATATATTTTGAATGTGTACGCTATCCATACATGTTATCCGGGGATACGGTACCCTTTCTCACCTTTGTGCAATCACGTGCAAGCCATACTGGGCCTAACACCATCTGAGCCTGCCTCCTGATGTATAGACATATATTTTGAATGTGTACACTATGCTATCCATACATGTTATCTGGGGATACGGTACCCTTTCTCACCTTTGTGCAATCACGTGTAATCCATACTGGGCGTGAGAACGGCTGGCGAGCTGTTAAGCAAGCTACAGCACCTGTGGTTTGCACACGTAAGTTTTTCATTTTTTCAGGAATGACGGTTAGGCCTAATTCCGGAACTGCGGTTGACCTGCACTTACTGTGAAATCATTGTTCGCGGGTAATAATTGTAATCAGTGATCCCCATCACTAATGTTGTTCAGCGGGTTATCTGCACCTGTAAGCGACAAACGCTGGCCTTTTCAGTGTAGCGCACATGCAGCCACGGACATGTAAGGGCATGACACACCACTTATTGGCCAATCTCATGTGCCAGAGTCTCACGTGTCCCTCTAGTAAGCCGGACTCGGACCGCGGGGCATAACGGAGTCTCGATCTTTAACGGAATTAAGCTTGCAATGTGTGCATCTTTTCTGTAGCTGGCATGGTTGAGGTTTCCCAGGTGGAGTCGAATTTAACCGTAGGCTCCACTCCTGGTGGTGCCCTTCTGGACATTCCTTTAAGGTTCAGCTTTGCAACCATACTGCCCACGTAAAACAAACACTTTGCCTTCATGAACGCTGTTTGGAGGGTCATGACTCGTGGGAATAACGCCGCCCAATCAGTTAACCTGCTAGAGAGATCCTTCGTTGCTCCCAAGCATGACATCACACTCCCTAGGAGGAAGGTAATGCCACTGTGGCGACCGTACTCCTGGGGGCGACACAAGTGCACTGATGCCCAGCCACTGCTCGATGAATCTGCTGGTACATTGACCCAGACCACTACATTCCCCTCGCACGCTACATGGCCTGAATCTGACCCTGATGAAACTCAGGTTACCCTTCCCATATACAGTTCCATCTTACACGGTGACAAAGAGGAAGCTGCAGATGAAAGTGCAGGTTCGGCCCTCGCGCCATCAGACCCACCACCGTACTATCAGGGGCCCTGTGCCAGTGCCGTCGCCAACGAGTGGGCCCCCCCTGCTTGCTCAGGATCACAGCACTTGCAAGGTTGAAATACTGTGCAGTGAGATGGAAGATGGGGACGACGAGGAGTCCAGACTAGTACAGGGATTCCCTAGCGAGGAGACTTATTTGATTGTTTTCAATGTTGGGACAGCAATTTTTGGGGAACACTATACTCTGGAGAATGATAGATGGGGCCCACCATACACTGGAACATTCCAAAGGTGGACATCAGACACTGGAGCAGCATTTACAGGGCCCATTATAACTAGAGCATTAGAAATGGGGCCCATTATGTTTGGAGCATTATTTGGGCCCATAAGACAGTGGAGCTTCATCCATGGGGACCAACATATACTGTAGCATTATGTGGAGCTCATCATATACTGTTTCAAACATTATATGGGACCAATGATTCTGTATGGAAAAATAGATGGGCCTCGTCATGAGATGTAAAAAGTGAAGTATTTTTAATTGTACTATACCGCTATTTCTCTGCCGTATCAGAGCATGATGAGTTGTGGTATGTGTTAAAGGGGCGCTCTTTCGCCCAGGGCACATGAAAACCTGGAGCCAGCCCTACCCCCCCCACAACTTTAGCCAAATAACCCCCATTTTTCAGTGCGTAACTTGTATTATGAAGTTAATTAATGTTGACAAGCTTAAGTAAGAAGAATTGATGCTTTTGGCATTCAAATGGGCACTGTAGGTGTGTTTCCTGTCCTCCTCTCACTGCCGACTTTTATTCCCCATTGACTTACATTGGGTTTCGTGTTTCGGGACGACCCCGACTTTCCCTATAATCGGCCGATCTTGCTCGACCCGACTTTTGGAAAAGTCGGGTTTCACGAAACGAAACTCGACCCTAAAAAAACAAAAGTCGCTCAACTCTAGTCGTGACTCCTTTTATACCCAATATTTCTTAGGCCGTGTTCCATACCTTATCCATGGACTTCATTAATGGACTATTGATAGCTTGACCCTGACGGAACTGCCCTGAGTCTAGCGCCTGCACCAGGAATTTCTTTCCCACTACGCATGTAAGCATACATCCCGTGGAACTTCACATGAAGGAATCGTCCTCCCCCATCCTCTGAAATGCTGCAACTGCGCTGCAAGATAATACAGAAACAGGTCAGGAACCGCTAATCCCCCCAGTTCTTTAGATGTATGCAAAACCTCCAATCAAATTCTAGGAACACTCCTCTTCCAGATAAGCTCTCTAAATATTCTGTTTATCTGATAAAAGATTCGACCATGAATCCAAATGGGTGCATTGTGAAGGGCACACAAAGCTTGTGGCATGAGAACCATTTTTACCAGGTTTGCCCTTCCCACCATACTCAGTGGTAACTTGCACCAGTCCTTTATTTTTTGATGAAATTTAGCAAGTAGCGGGGTAATATTTAAACTCTCAAAATCTTGTATATTATACCCAATATGAATTCCCAAGTATTTAAACACTGACTACATTTAATCGTCCGGCCAATTCCAAGGAGTTCTCGGGAGCATCTCCCACCGGCATAATTGAAGATTTCTCCCAGTTAATATATAAACCAGAGATCACTGCGAAGGATCCAAAGACTTCCATTGCCACCCTCAGAGAAAACGGCCACTCTCCCAAAAACAAGAGTATGTCATCAGCATACAACATTATTTTTTCTTTCAATGACTCATACCCAAACCCCTTAATTTCAGGTGTCGCCCAAATTACTACTGCCAAGGGTCAATTGCCACAGCAAACAGTAGGGGAGACAGGGGGCACCCCTGTCTGGTCCCTCTGTGTAAGTTAATTGTATTTGAGCTCTCCCCATGAATTCTAATTTTGGCCTCTGGACTCAAATACAGCAGCTGTATCCAGGCAATAAAATTTTTACGGAAACCCATCTTGGCTAATATAGCCCACAGATATGGGCATTTGACGCTGTCAAATGCTTTATTAGCATCCAAAGATGCAACAGCCCTAGGTTCCTATCCCTTTGATGGAATCTGTAAATTTAGATACAACCGCCGGATATTATTTGCAGTTGATTTGTCTGGCATAAAACCAGTTTGATCTGGATGAATAATACTAGATATTACTCTAGACAGCCACATCGCCAGAATCTTTGCAAAAATCTTGACATCAACGTTTAAAAGGGAGCTAGGCCTGTATGACTCTGGAAGACAAGGATCCTTACCATCTTTGGGGATCACCACTATGATTGCTTCATTAAAGGTTCCGGGCAAGTGCCCATCTTCCCTAGTCGCCTCAAACACCTTCAACAGCTGTGGAAGCATTATATTTGAGTACTATTTATATACCTCCACAGGCAGCCCATCAGACCCCGGTATCTTATTCCCTGTCATAGAATCTACAGTCTCCTCTAGCTTTTGAAAGCTTATGTTGGGATTATCGTTTTTCCGCATCTTTTAATGCGTTAAAATGTATATCTGATGGAATTTTCAAATATTGCAATTCTGCAGAGATAGCTTCCTTCTGTAAAAGTTCCTCATATTCTCTAGACTTAGGGCCCCGTCACACATAGCGACGCACCAGCGATCCCGACAACGATATTACCTTGTCAGGATCGCTGGTGTGTCGCTACATGATCGCTGGTGAGCTGCCAAACAGGCAGCTTCACCAGCGATCAGCACCAGCGACACGTGGGTAACAAGTGACGCACGTCGCTTAGTTACCCACTGTGTACCTTAGTTACCAGCGCGCTGGTGCAGTGAGCTGGTAACCAAGGTACACATCGGGTTTCTAAGCGGCGCGCGGCACTTAGAAACCCGATGTGTACCTTGGTTACCAGCTCCCTGTACCAGCGCACTGGTAACTAAGGTACACATCGGGTTTCAAAGCGCTGCGTGCCGCTTAGAAACCCGATGTTTACCTTAGTTACCAGCGGCAGCTCGCTGATCGCTGGTCTCCCGCCTGTCACACGCAGCGATGCGTGCTGGCCAGCAGGAGACCAGCAATCAAAAAAATGTCCTGGCCATTCCAGGACGATCAGCGATACCCGGCAGGGGGGCCAGTCACTGAGAAGTGTCACACACAGCGATCTCGCTGGTGAGATCGCTGTTGCGTCACAAAACTCGCTAGCGAGATCGCTATGTGTGACGGGGGCTTTAGTTCTAACTCTATTCACTTCCGAGATCAACAGTCCTCTCAGATAAACTTTAGACGCATCCCATATTATTTCCCTGGGGGCTGTACCCTCATTAATAGCAAAAAATTATTTTAGCAAGTCAGGGATCCTAGCATCTGCTTGAATAATAGGTAACCAGAATGCGTTAAACGACCATGGTGCCCGTTCCCCTCTCCCTCCATTTTCCCAATTAAATGTCGCCATAACAGGGGACTAATCTGACAAGGCCCTAGGTTGATACTTGTTTGCATAATTATTACTAGGCAAGTTGTATTTGAGAGGATTCTTTTTATTATTGAACAACAACCATGTTCTCAATCAGGGATAAGTGAAGAGTCTCCGTGAGCTCAACGATCATTGGGTTTTGGCCGTTGCAGCTGAAAAGAGGAAATCGGAAAACCGCGCGCCGATTTTTGTCTCATCTTTCATCGTTTTTAAGAAATCTCAATATGGAAGAGGCCAGGAGCCATTTGGTGAGCTGCACTTCTTGCTACATGTTCACAGACTTACCTGTGGAAAAGCCAAACTTCACATGCCACAAATGTAAGCTTGTGTCCCTGTTGGAGGAAAAGTTGCAAAATCTCGAAGAGAGGTTAGCTACGTTGAAGATCATTAAGGAAGGTGAAGAGTTCTTAGACAGAGCAGAATTATCTCTTCATGTTGCAGAAAGAGAAGACATTCGAAGTGCACCTGAAGAAACAGAGGAATGGAGACATGTGACCAAGAGAAGGAGGAGGATCAGGAGGCAGTCAGCACCCATACTTCTCAGGAACCAGTACCAGGCTCTCACGCAGGAAAACGATGAAGAAATACATCAGGATAAGACTTTGCCCACAAATAGCAACCTTGTACACCTTCAGAGTCCTCCTGGATGGAGAAAGAAAACTGTTGTGAAGAAGAAGCGGAGAGTGGTGGTCATGGGGGATTCCCTGTTGAGAGGAACAGAGGCCGCTATCTGCAGAGCGGATATAACTTCAAGAGAAATGTGCTGTCTTCCAGGTGCAAAAATTAAAGATGTGTCTGACAGGATATCAGGACTCTTCAGACCTACAGATGACTACCCATTCCTGCTACTACATGTGGGGACAAATGACACCGCAAGAAACGACCTGGAAACCATCTGCAGAGACTTTGAAGACTTAAGCAAGAAAGTGAAAGAACTGGGAGCGCAGGTGGTCTTCTCTTCCATCCTCCCAGTGGATGGCCATGGAACAAGGAGATGGAATAAGATTCTGCAGGTGAACAACTGGCTACGTCGATGGTGCCGTCAGCAACAATTTGGATTTACAGATCACAGAGTTAATTACCTTTACGATGGACTACTTGCTAGAGATGGGGTGCACCTTACGAAGACTGGAAAACATGTATTTGGAAGTCGCCTTGCTACACTTGTAAGGAGAGCTTTAAACTAGAACAACATGGGAAGGGAAGCAAAAGACCAGAAAAAGTCACACACCTGACAAATGCTATTGAGAACTCTGCTATTAGAAGTGGAAAGGAAGAACAAAGACAAAAGAATCTAATTAATAAAAATATTGGAGAAAGAGAAACCAATCACAAACTAAAATGTTTCTATACTAATGCACAAAGCATGGGCAACAAACAAGGAGAATTAGAACTACTAACACAGGAAAAAAAATATGATGTCATTGGAATCACTGAAACTTGGTGGTACAATAAACATGATTGGAACACAAGACTAGAAGGATACAACTTGTTTGCAAGAAACAGACTTGATAAACGAGGAGGAGGTGTGGCATTGTATGTTAGAAACACGTATATCTGCACAGAGATTGAAGCTTCAGAGACTGGGAGTTCCGTGGAAACTGTTTGGGTAAGAATACAAGGACAGAACAATGGAAAGGACACCATTGTAGGCATTTACTACAGGCTGCCTGTGCAAGCTGAAGATATGGATGAACTCTTTATGCATCAAATGGCCAAGTTCTCCAAAAAATATGACATAGTTGTCATGGGAGATTTCAACTATCCAGACATTTGTTGGGAATCTCTCTCAGGCCAAACTAACAGGTCAAGGAAATTCTTATCCTCTCTTGCTGACAACTTTATCTTCCAAAAGGTAGGGGAGAAAACAAGGGGAACTGCTACCTTGGATCTAATCCTTATAAACAGGGAGGAAATGGTTGAGGAGGTAAAAGTGGCTGGGACCCTAGGAGGTAGCGACCATGCTATTTTAGAATTTTGGATAACTAGAGGAGGAAGACCTGTGAAGACTCAGACGTCAAGGTTAGATTTCAGAAAGGCAGATTTTAAGGGATTCAGAAAGATAATTGGAGGGATACAATGGCTGGATATCCTTAAAGACAAAAATGTCCAGGAAGGATGGGAAATCTTGAAAAATGAAATTCTCAAAGCACAATTGTTAACAATTCCGAAAAGAGGGAAGAATAGGAAGCATTTAAGGAAGCCAGGATGGATGAACACAGAACTTAAGCACATGCTAAAAAGGAAGAAAAAAATGTTTATAAAATGGAAAGAGGGAGGCATATCTAAAGAAGAATATAATGCTGTCTGCAGAACCTGCAGGGCACAAATCAGATTACTAAAGCTGACAGTGAATTGAGGCTTGCAAGAGATGTCAAAAGCAATAATAAAGGATTTTGGGGATATGTCAAAAGTAAAAGAAAAGTCAAAGATGCTATAGGATTTTTACAGGATGAAAATGATGAAATGGTAAGACAGGATGTTGAGAAGGCCAAACTTTTAAATTCCTATTTGCATCTGTTTTCTCTCAGAAAGGAAATGTAACATCAACTGTTCTTCACTGTCCTATTAAGGGAATAGAAGAATCCAGGATATCTATAAACAGAAAGATAGTGAGGAAACACTTAGCTAACCTAAATGAATTCAAGTCTCCAGGTCCAGATGAATTACACCCCAGAGTACTGAAGGAGATTGCAGAAGAAATTTTTGAACCCCTCTCCATAATCTTTGAAAATTCTTGGAGAACAGGAGAAGTCCCAGAAGACTGGAGAAGAGCAAATGTTGTTCCTATCTTCAAAAAGGGAAGAAGGTGGACCCAGGCAACTATAGGCCGGTGAGTCTGACTTCTATACCAGGAAATATCTTTGAACAAATAATTAAACAACATGTATGTCAGTACCTGGATAAGAATGAAGTGATTAAACAGAGTCAGCATGGGTTTGTAACTAATAAGTCATGTCAGACTAGCTTAATTTCCTTCTATGATGGAATCACTGATTGGGTGGATCAAGGAAATGCTGTAGATATAGTATATCTTGACTTCAGCAAAGCATTTGACAAAGTATCTCATACAATCCTTATTGAAAAAATGACTAAGTATGGAATGGACAAGGCAACTGTTAGGTGGATTCATAACTGGCTTAGTGATCGGACCCAAAGAGCTGTCGTAAATGGCTGCACATCCAGTTGGAAGAATGTCTCAAGTGGGGTACCACAGGGCTCTGTCCTGGGCCCTGTATTGTTCAACATCTTTATCAACGATTTAGATGAAGGAATTGAGGGTAAACTGATTAAATTTGCTGATGACACAAAGCTAGGAGGGATAGCTAATACTAGAGAAGAGAGAGAGAGGATTCAAAAATATATAAATAAACATGGAGAAGTGGGCAGCAACTAACAGAATGGTTTTTAACAGGGAAAAATGCAAAGTACTACATCTGGGCAATAAAAATGAAAAAAGCATATTCAGAATGGGAGGAATAGGGCTAAGCAACAGCACATGTGAAAAAGACTTGGGTATACTAATAGATCACAGACTGAATATGAGTCAACATTGTGATGCAGCAGCAAAAAAGGCAAATGCAATTCTAGGATGTATTAACAGAAGCATACAGTCTAGATCACGTGAAGTCATTATTTCCCTCTACTCCTCTTTGGTCAGACCTCATCTGGAATATTGTGTCCAGTTTTGGGCACCACATTTTAAAAAAGATATCAACAAACTGGAGCAAGTTCAGAAAAGAGCGACCAGAATGGTGACCGGTCTGCAAACCCTGTCTTATGAGGAAAGGTTGCAGGATTTGGGAATGTTTAGTTTGCAAAAGAGAAGACTGAGAGGAGACTTAATAGCTGTCTACAAATATCTAAAGGGCTGTCACATTGTAGAAGGATCAACTTTATTCTCATTTGCACAAGGAAAGACTAGAAGCAATGGGATGAAACTGAATGGGAGGAGACACAGATTAGATATTAGAAAAAACTTTTTGACAGTTAGAGTGATCAATGAGTGGAACAAGCTGCCACGAGAAGTGGTGAGTTCTCCTTCAATGGAAGTCTTCAAACAGAGGCTGGACAGACATCTGACTGGGATGATTTAGCGAATCCTGCTTTGAGCAGGGGGTTGGACCAGATTGCCCAGGAGGTCCCTTCCAACTCTATGATTCTATGATTCTATGAACCGAAAAGACTCATAAATATCAAAGCTTAATATTTTTGGAAGTTGGAGTGGTGATTTTTTTAGATTTGGCTATCATAGGAGGATATCTGTTTGTGCAGGTAACTATTACTGTGCAGAATTATTGGGCAACTTAATACAAACCAAATATATACCCATCTCACTTGTTTATTTTCACCAGGTAAACCAATATAACAACACAAAATATAGAAATAAACATTTCTGATATTCAAAAAAAGGGACCAACATAGCCACCTTTCTTTATGATGACACTCAAAAGCCTTCCATCCATACATTCTGTCAGTTGCTTGATCTGTTTACAATCAACATTGCGTGCAGCAGCCACCACAGCCTCCCTGACACTGTTCCCAGAGGTGTAATGTTTTGACTCCCTGTAGATCTCACATTTTATGAGGGACCACAGGTGCTCTATGGGGTTCAGATCAGGTGAACAAGGGGGCCATGTCATTATTTTTTCTTCTTTTAGACCTTTACTGGGCAGCCACGCTGTGGAGTATTTGGATGCATGTGATGGAGCATTGGCCTGCATGAAAATCATGTTTTTCTTGAATGATACCGACTTCTTCCTGTACCACTGGTTGAAGAAGGTGTCTTCCGGAAACTGGCAGTAGGTCTGCGAGTTGAGCTTCACTCCATCCTCAACCTGAAAAGGTCCCACAAGTTCATCTTTGATGATACCGTGTTTCCCCGAAAGTAAGACCCTGTCTTACATTAATTTTACCCCAAAAAGTCCCACCCTGTCTTACTTTCGGGGGAGGTCTTACATTAGCCGAAAAAAAATGACAATTTCTTTTTAACCAATAAATTAACATTTATTAACATGCTGTTATACCCCATAACAGTGCCGTATCCCACTGCACACAGCCCCACACCCCATAACAGTGCCGTATCCCACTGCACACAGCCCCACACCCCATAACAGTGCCGTATCCCACTGCACACAGCCCCACACCCCATAACAGTGCCGTATCCCACTGCACACAGCCCCATACCCTATACAGTACATGTTTCCCTACTTGGTTTTTAAATGCTGGACGTTTTCCTCTGCGGTGCGGCTGTGGGTGCGGAAGGCCTGTGCTGCAGGGAACGCTGTGCCAATCAGCAGGGAAACAGCGGTGACGTGGGGCTGGGGCGGCCAATTACAGCCCAAGCTGCTGGACCAATCAGTGCTCGAGCCGGGGGCCGGCGGTGACGTGGGGAACAGGGGCGGCCAATGAGCTGTTGAGCTGGGCGGATTGCGGGGTTAACACGGCGAGTTAACCCCATGAGCGCTGGACCCGCCCAGCTGCACCTGAGGACACCTCTGGAGCCTGGGGACCCAATGGGGGACAGCGGCGGCCCAAAGGTAAGGGCCTTACATTTCACAGCGGCCCCCAACCCTGCCTTACATTCGGGGGAGGCCTTACATTGAAGGACCCCCCGTAACCCCCACCCTGTCTTACTTTCGGGGGGGTCCTACTTTCGGGGAAACAGGGTACCAGCCCATACCAGTACCCCACCTCCACCTTGCTAGCGTCTGAGTCAGAGTGGAGCTCTCTGGCTTTTACTGATCCAGATTCAGGCTCATCCATCTGGCCCATCAAGAGTCATTCTCATTTCATCAGTCCATAAAACCTTACAAAACACTGTCTTAACATATTTCTTGGCCCAGTCTTGATGTTTTATCTTATATTTCTTGTTCAAAGGTGGTAATTTTCCAGCCTTTCGTACCTTGGCCATGTCCCTGAGTATGGAACACCTTGTGCTTTTTGATACTCTAGTAATGTTACAGCTCTGAAATATGGCAAAACTGGTGGCAAATGGCATCTTGGCAGCTTCATGCTTGATTTTCCTCAATTCATGGACAGTTATTTTGAGCTTTTTTTTATCAACACACTTCTTGCGACCCTGTTAGATATTTGCCATGAAACGCTTGATTGTTCAGTGATCACGCTTCAAATGTTTGGCAATTTTAAGACTGCTGCATCTCTCTGCAAGACATCTCACAATTTTTGACTTTGTAGAGTCCGTCAAATCTCTCTTCTGACCCATTTTGCCAAAGGAAAGGAAGTTACCTAATAATTAAGCACACCTTATATAGGGTGTTGATGTCATTAGACCACACCCCTCCTCATTACAGAGATGCAAATCACCTGAGTTACATAATTGGCAGTTGGCTTTCAAGCCTATACAGCTTGGAGTAGGACAACATGTATGAAAAGGATGATGTGATCAAAATACTCATTTGCCTTATAATTCTGCACACAGTGTATAGACCCATCATACACTGGAGCATCATCCATGGGGCACATCATATACTGGAGCATCATACGGGGCCCATTATATATGGAGCATAATATAGGCAAATCATACAATGGAGCATCATCCATGGGGCCCATCATATACTGGAGCATCATATGGGGCCCATTATATATGGAGCATAATATAGGCCCATCATACAATAGAGCATCATCCATGGGGCCCATTGTATACTGGAGCATCATATGGCGTTCATTATTTATGGGGCATCATATAGAGTATGGAGCATTATATGGAGCACATATGGGGCCTATTCTGTATGGAGCATTATATGGAGCACATTCTGTATGTAGCAAAATATGGGGCCCATCATATACTGTATGGAGCTTTATATGCGACTCATGGAGCAATATGTGGGGCTCATTCTACTCTATGGGAACCGTCCTATACTGTATGGCACATTATATGGGGACCATCATATTCTGTAGCATTATGTGGAGCTCATCATATACTGTTTGGAACATTATATGGGACCAATTATTCTGTATGGTGCACTATGTGGTGGCCATAATACTGTATGGAGTAATATACTGTCCGTTTTTTGAGCTATTGTAGAATTTAAAATAGATATCAATCATGCAGTGTAAGAAGTGAAGTATTTGTCATTGTACTATACCAATATTTCTCTGCCGTATCAGAGCATCATGAATTGTGGTATGTTAAAGGGGCCCACTGACACTCTTTCGCCCGGGGCACATGAAAACCTGGAGCCAGCCCTACCCCCCACAACTTTAGCCAAATAACCCCCAGTTTTCAATGCGTAACTATTATTATAAAGTTAACAAGTTTAAGTAATAAGAATTGATGTTGTTGGCATTGAAATGGGCACTGTAGGTGTGTTTACTGTCCTCCACTCCCTGACGACTTTGCTTCACCATTGACTTGCATTGGGTTTCGTGTTTCAGTCGGACCTCCGACTTTTCCCGAAAATCGGCCGATTTCGTTCGACTCGACTTTTGAGAAAGTCAGGTTTCATGAAACCCGACTCGACCCTAAAAAAGGCAAAGTCGCTCATCTCTAGTCATCATCAATAACCTTGCATTCTATTTTGCGAAGCAGATCAGCAGTATCTCTCAGATAAGATGGTAAGGCTTCAACTAGTGGCTTATGGTGTGAATCAATATAATGGCAGACATTATCTGTTAGTCCGCCAACTCCTGAGATAATAGGCCTACCTGGGGGACACATATAGTCTTTATGTATCTTCGGGAGTAGATATATAATCAGTATAGACGGCTTCTTAATAGTCAGTAAATCTTGTATCTCTTTGGTGATAAGATTAGAATCACGTGCAGTTTGTAGTAGTACTCCCAGTTGAGTTCTGTATGATATCAAAGGGTTAAAGGTTAATTACTTGTAACATTGACAATCTTTCAATAACCGGTTCATTTCTTGTTCATACATGGAACATGGCCATTTTTTTTTAAGGGAATTAAGAGATGCACGTTCATCTATTGTCAGATTATCTAGATAGATGTTAGATGGAAATTTACAAATCTCCTCAGATACTATACAAACAAAAATGTCTACACTAGGGCACACAGATAATAAGGGAAATTTCTGAGATTTCTGTTTTAAAGATTTAGGAACCTTACCCAATGGTGTCAGATAATGTTCTTCTTGAAGTTGTTCAAGTATTTGAAGCGCTTCTTGTTCCTCTGGTCTAGGGAAATCTTGCTGTTGTTCCTTATTATGAAACTATTTTTTAAAAATTAATTACCGGGCAAATATGTTAAGGTCCTTTATGGCTGTAAAATGATCAAATCGAGAAGCAGGTGAGAATAATAATCCCTTCGATAACAAAGAAACCTCTGTATCAGAGAGTATTTTATCAGAGAGATTAATTACCTTAAGGGTATTGGTATTATTATCCACAATAGCTTTCTGTTTATTTACACCAGGTCTCCTATCCCACTTTCTCTTCTGTTTACCAAATCGAATGGACATCATATTTTGTGAGGAGTCAGAAAATTCTCCAGAGGAAGAAACAGATACAGTGGGGCAAAAAAGTATTTAGTCAGTCAGCAATAGTGCAAGTTCCACCACTTAAAAAGATGAGAGGCGTCTGTAATTTACATCATAGGTAGACCTCAACTATGGGAGACAAACTGAGAAAAAAAAATCCAGAAAATCACATTGTCTGTTTTTTTTTTCATTTTATTTGCATATTATGGTGGAAAATAAGTATTTGGTCAGAAACAAGCAATCAAGATTTCTGGCTCTCACAGACCTGTAACTTCTTCTTTAAGAGTCTCCTCTTTCCTCCACTCATTACCTGTAGTAATGGCACCTGTTTAAACTTGTTATCAACATAAAAAGACACCTGTGCACACCCTCAAACAGTCTGACTCCAAACTCCACTATGGTGAAGACCAAAGAGCTGTCAAAGGACACCAGAAACAAAATTGTAGCCCTGCACCAGGCTGGGAAGACTGAATCTGCAATAGCCAACCAGCTTGGAGTGAAGAAATCAACTGTGGGAGCAATAATTAGAAAATGGAAGACATACAAGACCACTGATAATCTCCCTCGATCTGGTGCTCCACGCAAAATCCCACCCCGTGGGGTCAGAATGATCACAAGAACGGTGAGCAAAAATCCCAGAACCACGCGGGGGGACCTAGTGAATGAACTGCAGAGAGCTGGGACCAATGTAACAAGGCCTACCATAAGTAACACACTACGCCACCATGGACTCAGATCCTGCAGTGCCAGACGTGTCCCACTGCTTAAGCCTGTACATGTCCGGGCCCGTCTGAAGTTTGCTAGAGAGCATTTGGATGATCCAGAGGAGTTTTGGGAGAATGTCCTATGGTCTGATGAAACCAAACTGGAACTGTTTGGTAGAAACACAACTTGTCGTGTTTGGAGGAAAAAGAATACTGAGTTGCATCCATCAAACACCATACCTACTGTAAAGCATGGTGGTGGAAACATCATGCTTTGGGGCTGTTTCTCTGCAAAGGGGCCAGGACGACTGATCCGGGTACATGAAAGAATGAATGGGGCCATGTATCGTGAGATTTTGAGTGCAAACCTCCTTCCATCAGCAAGGGCATTGAAGATGAAACGTGGCTGGGTCTTTCAACATGACAATAATCCAAAGCACACCGCCAGGGCAACGAAGGAGTGGCTTCGTAAGAAGCATTTCAAGGTCCTGGAGTGGCCTAGCCAGTCTCCAGATCTCAACCCTATAGAAAACCTTTGGAGGGAGTTGAAAGTCCGTGTTGCCAAGCGAAAGGCCAAAAACATCACTGCTCTAGAGGAGATCTGCATGGAGGAATGGGCCAACATACCAACAACAGTGTGTGGCAACCTTGTGAAGACTTACAGAAAACGTTTGACCTCTGTCATTGCCAACAAAGGATATATCACAAAGTATTGAGATGAAATTTTGTTTCTGACCAAATACTTATTTTCCACCATAATATGCAAATAAAATGAAAAAAAAACAGGCAATGTGATTTTCTGGATTTTTTTTTCTCAGTTTGTCTCCCATAGTTGAGGTCTACCTATGATGTAAATTACAGACGCCTCTCATCTTTTTAAGTGGTGGAACTTGCACTATTGCTGACTGACTAAATACTTTTTTGCCCCACTGTATATATCTATAGTTATATATCTATGGGTATATAAAAATGGATATATCTATAGATATATCTATGAATATATCCATAGATATATCCATAGATATATCTATGAATATATCCATAGATATATCTATAGATATATCCATAGATATATAGCCATATATATTTAAAAAAATTGTGTGGGCTCCCGTGCAATTTTCTGCACCAGAGAGGTAAAGCCAACAGCCGGGGGCCAATATTTGAAGATGGGGGGCCAATATCCATGGACCCTTACCAGGCTATGACTATCAGTCCACAGCTGTCTGCATAGCCTTTACTGGCTATTAAAATAGGGGGACCTCCCAAAAAATGATGTGGGGCCTCTCTATATTTTATAGCCAGAAAGGCTACGCAGACAGCTGTGGACTAATATTTATAGCCTAGGAAGAGGCCATGGATATTTGCCCCCAGGCTACAAATACCAGCCCACAGCCGCCCCAGAAATGGCGCATCTATAAGATGCACCAATTCTGGCACTTAGCCCCTCTCTTCGCACTGCCGTGCAGCGGTGGCATATTGGGTAGTAAAGGGGTTAATGTTACCTTTATATTGGACACCTATCCATTATCAACCCTAGAATAGTAAAGGGTTAAAAAAGACACACGCATACATTAATTAAAAATTATTTTAATGAAATAATCACACCGAGTTTTTGACAACATTTATTAATCTGCTAATCCAAAAAAGGCCATATTCTGTAAAATACAGATCAGCCAGGACTCCGTGCAGCCTCACTGGCGTCAGTGGTAGTCACCGAGGCTGCACAGACTCCCCGCCTGATCGGCAGTGAACTGACAGCGTGGGAAAAAGTTCAGAAACTTTCCCATGCTTATTAGTTCATCCCCAGTCAGCCGGGGCGCCTGCGCAGAGATGAATTAATTCATTCTGCAGTGGTTTACAGCGGGGTCGGTAGCATTAGCACCGGTCCCCATTGTAAACTAGTTAACTCCTTGTGATGGATTGCAGCGGGGGACCTGACTGAACGGCGGAGAGGTATGTATATTGTTGTTTTTTAATTTTATTTTTTGTTACAGAACATGGTCGTTTTTTGGATTAGCGGATTAATAAAAGTTGTAAACTTGGTGTGATTATTTCATTAAAATAATTTTTAATTAATGTGTGTTTTTTAACCCTTTACTATTCTTGGGTGAATAATGGATAGGTGTTGTGAATTCACTTTCTGGCCTCCCTCTGGTTATTACTGAAGGTAGTGAAGCTGGTCAATTTGACTGAGGGGTTGCGAGTTCTCTTTATGGGCTCCCTCTGGTGGTTACTGGAGGTAATGGAGCTGATCTGATTAACAGAGGCTTGCCACCTGATAATGAGGACGACGACTGGAGATCTGGGGTTTCAGATTGGGATTAAAGACAGCCGACTCCCTCTATCACTGCTGGTGATTTTCTTCCTGCCTCCTAAGGTCTTTGTTTCAAGCTCAGTCTCTGCATGTTCAGCTAAGTGTTCATTTGCTATTCTGTTTACATTTGATCTGGTTTTGTCTATCTCAGTTTTGTGTGGGTCAGCCAGCTCCAGCTGGGGCTGTGCAGAATCACTGTCCATATGTTACTGCTTGTGCCAGTTTGTTTTTGTCCCTTATTAGATTGGCCTCTTTTTGCTCTGCTTTGAGTATATACCAGAGTGCTGAAATAGTGGGCGAAGTCATGCGACTTCAGTATTTTTGCATCAGACGTGTTGGACTTTTTGCAGGTTTTTTTGCGTGATTGCAGTGTCTTTCCTTTCCTGTCCTGTCTAGTCAGTGTGGGCCCCATCATTTGCTCTGTCTATTTTCCTGCCTGCATTTGTGTTTTCATCTTGTCTCACCGACAATATATGTTTGGGGGCTATCTATTCCTTTGGGGTCTGCTCTGGGGCAGTTTAGATTTCCCCTTTCTGGATTTAGGTTTAGTTAGCTCTCTGGCTGTGCCAAGGCGTCTAGGATCATCGTAGGTACGCTCCACGGCTACTGCTAGTTGTGTGGATAGGATCAGGGGTCTGCAATCCGCTTAGTTACCAACCTCTTGTCATGATCCATGCTGGATCATGACAGATAAAAAGCACTAGTAACCTTTTTTTTTTCTTTAAGCTGTGTGCTTAATGATAGCTTGCCCCCGTGGCCGTTAGGGTCATTGCACTTGATGTTTTCTTTGCCTTGTCTTTGGCCCCCGGTGGTCAGTGGGGTTAGAGCAGCTTTTGGCCCCTGATCATTTGACCATTCCCTTTTTCTATATAGTGTCACATGGTCTATGAGCAGGTGTTGGTGGTAGCGTCTTTTTGGGATTCCAACCACGGTGAAGGGAGCAGCTGGCTGAGGTGTGAAGCAACTGCAGAAGCCTGGTGAAGTTAGCAGCTGGCTTTAAGGTTGGAGCCACTGCTGAAACTGGTGTGGAACTCTGTCTGCCCGGTGTCCACAGCAGAGTGAGATGGTGAAGGTGGCAGCTGGCTCTGAGGTGTCGAGCCACTGCGAAAAGTCAATCCAGTGATGCACTCTGCTGCCTGGTGCTGTAGCAGAGCAAGATAAGTGTTTTTGGTGTTTCCCCTGTTTGTATTTTTCCCTGGTGTGTATTAGTACAGCGGTGGGGCCAGTGCCTGCACCACCCAGCTCCCTAGCAAAGGATAGGTGTAGGTTGTGCTAGGGTGACAGGTATCCTGATCGGCGCCCGGTGCGGAACCGGCCTAGGGAACATTAGGAGTGTGGAGTGTGAGGGACACTGACTCAGGGGAGTGCAGGAAGTCTCCACGTTCCTGTTCCCTATCGCAGGGCCCACCGTTGTAACTGTTTCCCTTCCTCCGTGTCTTCTTGTTTTAGTTACCGGCCTGCGGGTCGTGTCACACAGGACGGGTCCACATGACACCTCTCTGTTTTCTGTGGCTTAGCTTGGGCTTGCGCTCCTCCTCGGTGACCCAATCTTGACAGAATCACCAGCCTAACCGCAGACTCTAGGGTACTCAAAAAAAGGAAAGAATTGTAAAAAAAAAAAAAAAAGTGTCAGAATTTTTATTATATATTTTTTCCTCTTTTTCTCTGGGGCTGTAAGAGTTTTTTTCTTTAATGGAGACTAAGCAATTGTCCGATCATGTTGAACAGCTCGCTGCTGAAGTGCAGGGAATTTCTGCCTATCTCGCTCAATCATCTGCTGTTGAACCAAAAATCCCTACTCCTGATGTGTTTTTTGGGGATCGGTCTAAATTTTTGAATTTTAAGAATAATTGTAAACTATTTCTTGCCTTGAAGCCTAACTCATCACGGAGCTCTGTGCAGCAGGTTAAAATTGTCATTTCCTTGCTGCGCGGCGATCCCCAGGATTGGGCCTTTTCTTTGACACCCAGAGATCCTATTCTGGCCATTGTGGACGCATTTTTTCAAGCCCTGGGGTTGTTGTATGATGAACCTAATGCTATTGCTATTGATCAAGGTGAGAAAGCCTTATTGGCATTGAACCAGGGTCAGGATTCTGCAGAGTTATATTGTCAAAAATTCCAAAAGTGGGCGGTCCTTACTAAATGGAATGACGATACCCTAGCAGCTCTCTTTCGGAAGGGTTTGGCAGAAACCGTAAAAGATGTTATGGTGGGATTTCCTGTTCTCTCTGGTGTTGACGATTCTATGTCATTGGCCATTCAAGTTAATCGGCGTTTACGTGAACGTAAAACTACACGAGAGGCGTTGCCGCCTTTTGAACGAACGTCTGAACCCATGCAATGTGATAGGGTTTTGTCTAGGGCGCAACGTCAGGAGTTTAGAAGGAGTAATAAGCTGTGTTTTTTCTGTGGGGACGCCTCATACTATTTCTGTCTGCCCTAAACGAGAAAAACGTTTTGCTCACACATTTGCTGTGGGCAGTGTACAGCCTAAGTTCCTTTTGGCAATTACCCTGATCTGCTCCTTGTCTACATTTTCCGCTAAGGCTTTTGTAGATTCAGGAGCAGCTTTGAATCTGATGGATTTAGACTTTGCTAAACATTGTGGTTTTCCCATGATACCCCTGCGGACTCCTATCCCTTTGAGGGGTATTGATGCTACTCCTTTGGTGGAGAATAAACCCCAGTTTTGGACCCAGGTGATAATGCGGGTCGCCCCGGACCACCAAGAAAATTGTAAATTTTTGATGTTGCACAATTTGCATGATACTATTGTTCTGGGTTTTCCCTGGTTGCAGACTCATAATCCTGTTTTGGATTGGAAATCTGTGTCTGTGGTGAGTTGGGGTTGTCAGTGTGTTCTTAATGACACTCCTGTTTTCTCCACCTATCCCCAGTCTCATGATATTCCTGACTATTTGGCAGATTTTTCTGATGTATTTAGTGAGAGTAAGTCTGCGTCTTTGCCTCCTCATAGGAGTTATGACTGTGCAATTGAGTTAATCAGGCTTGGACCAGTCCACCGGAGAACTGGAGGATTCTCCAGTGGGCCCAGGCACTGACACCTGCTTGCATACTGGCCAGCAAGTGCCTAGTGCCCTCACTGCTCCAAGGACCCACTGCTTGAGGGGCACCCAAGTCAGTGGGTATGGGGCCCCTGAGTCAAGGGGGCCTGCCCTGTGCCAGCTAGCAGCAACGGGAGACAAGTTCCTGTCCCCTCTGCTAAAGTGAAATGAATATTCACGCTTCTCCACGCCCCTATGGGCGTGGAGAGGCGTGAATACCATTCCCCTTTAATAGAGGGCAGCCCATCCCCAGCACCGCACCACACACACAGCACCGCACACACACATACAGCGCCGTATCACTCTCACACACACACAGCACCACATACACACTCAGACACACAGCACATCTCACCTCCCCGCAGCCGCAGCACATCCCGGCTTCCTGCTTTCTGGGTGCTTCCTGTCTGTGACAGCCCAGCTGGATGACGTCATCATCCAGCGTGCTGTATTAGAGGGAAAGCTGCTGGAGAGAAAGAGGCTTCCGGGATGAGCTGCTGATGTGGGGGATGAGTTGTGCTGTGTGCCTGCGTGTGTATGTGGTGCTGTCTGTGTGTGAGAGTGATACAGTGCTGTGTGAGTGTGTGAGAGTGATACGGTGCTGTGTGTGTGTGAGGAGTTGTTATGTGAGTGAGTGATGTGGACTGGTGCTGTGTGTGTGAGGGGTGGTGGGAGGCAATGATGGAGGTGATGGGCAATGATATTGGTGGGGGAAGCAATGATGGAGATGATGGGCAATGATGGCAGTGGGGGAGACAATGATGGAGGTGATGGGCAATGATGGCAGTGGGGGAGACAATGATGGAGGTGATGGGCAATGATGGCAGTGGGGAGACAATGATGGAGGTGATGGGCAATGATATTGGTGGGGGAAGCAATGGTGGAGGTGATGGGCAATGATATTGGTGGGGGGAGGCAATGATGGCAGTGGGGGAGACAATGATGGAGGTGATGGGCAATGATATTGGTGGGGGGAGGCAATAATGGAGGTGATGGACAATGGTGGTGGGGGAGGCAATAATGGAAGTGATGGGCAATGATGGTGGTGGGGAGGCAATGATGGAGGTGATGGAAAAATGATGGAGGTAATGGGCAATGATGGCAGTGGGGGAGACAATGATGGAGGTGATGGGCAATGATATTGGTGGGGGGAGCAATGATGGAGGTGATGGACAATGATATTGGTGGGGGAGGCAATGATGGCAGTGGAGGAGACAATGATGTAGGTGATGGGCAATGATATTGGTGGGGGAGGCAATAATGGAGGTGATGGGCAATGAAGATGGTGGGGGGAGGCAATAATAGAGGTGATGGGCAATGATGGAGGTGATGGACAATGATGGAGGTGATGGGTAATGATGGAGGTGATGAACAATGATGGAGGTAATGGGCAATGATGGTGGTGGGGGAGGCAATGATGGAGGTGATGGGCAATGATGGCGGCAGGTGAGGCAATGATGGAGGTGATGGGCAATTATGGTGAGGGAGGCAATGATGGAGGTGATGAAATGGACAATGATGGTGGGGAGGAGGCAATGATTGAGGTGATGGAATGGGCAGTGATGGGGTGGTGGGGGAGAATGATAGGGGTGGTGGGGGAGAAGGCAATGATGGAGGTGGTGATGAGGACAATGATGGGAGTGGAGAGGACCTGCATTATACTTTGAGGGGGCTACATTATATTCTGATGGGGACTGCATTATTCTCAGGGGACTACATTATATTCTGGGGGGCTACATCATACTATATGAGGGGGCTACGGTATACTCAATGGGCGCTGCATTATATTCTGTGGTGGGGCTGCATTATTCTCTCAGGGGGACTACATTATATTCTGGGGGGGCTACAACATACTACTATATGAGGGGGCAGCATTATGCCCTATTAGGGGGCTACAGTATACTCTATGGAGAGGCTGCATTATATTCTGTGTTGGTGCTGCATTATACTATATGAGGGGGACTGCATTATGCCCTATGAAGGTGCTACATTATATTCTATGGTAGGGAATGTGTTATACCTTATGAGGGGGTTACATTATATTTTGTGGGGTGCTGCATTATACCCTATGAGGTGGGCTGCATTATATTTTATGAGGGAGGCTACATTATATTCTATGAGGGGGCTACCCCTCTATGATTCTACCCCAAGCCCTGCTCCATAATTAAGACCTGTACTACCTTATATTATATCCTGATATTAGTGTGTTTTACCACACAATTGGTTGCCTTGTATTTATTTCTATGTTACTACATAGTGGGCCCCAAGAATGATTTTCTCTGGTGGGCCCAAGGTGCTCCAGTCCGACGCTGGAGTTAATGCCCGGGTGTAAATTTCCCAAGGGTTGGCTTTTCAACTTATCGGTACCCGAACATGATGCTATGCGATCTTATATCAAGGAGTCGTTGGAGAAGGGTCATATTAGACCATCCTCTTCACCTTTAGGTGCTGGGGTTTTTTTGTAGCCAAGAAAGATGGTTCATTAATTCCATGTATTGACTATCGCTCCCTTAACAAAATCACTGTTAAATATCAGTACCCGTTACCCCTAATTTCTGATTTATTTTCCAGAGTTAAAAGTGCCTGTTACATAGTTACATAGTTTTGAAGGCTGAAGGAAGATCTTATGTCCATCTAGCTCAGCCTATTTTTAGTGCAACTGTTCTGCATTGTTGATCCTGGGAAGGCAAAAAACCCACAGAGTAGCAGCCAATTTTCTCCATAGGGAAAAAAGTTCCTTCCCCAAAGCTGGGTCAACCATCTACCTATAATAATATGTTATTCGTAACCTTCTATACTGTTACTCACAAGAAAAGCATCCATTCCTTTCTTAAATTCATTCAGTGAGTTGGCCATCACCACTTCCTCAGGAAGAGAATTCCAGAGCCTCACTGCTCTTACCGTGAAGAACCCTCTTCTATGCTGGTGCAGAAATTGTCTTTCCTCCAAACGAAGAGAATGCCCCCTTGTTCTTGTCACAGTCCTTGGTACAAACAGTTCATTGGAGAGATCTCTGTATTGCCCTCTGATATACTTGTACATATATATTAGGTCTCCCCTAAGTCTTCTCCTTTCTAGCGTAAATAGACCTAATTTTGATAACCTTTCTGGGTATTGTAGTGAACCAACTCCATTTATCATTTTAGTAGCCCACCTTTGAACCCTTTCAAGTTCAGTAATGTCTTTCTTGAGCACCGGCGTCCAAAATTGCACACAATACTTCAAGTGTGGTCTGATGAGTGATTTGTACAGAGGGAGAATTATGTTTTCATCTCGTGTCCCCAGACCTCTTCTAATGCATCCCATGACCCTATTTGCTTTGGTGGCAGCTGCCTGACACTGGGCACTCCAATTTAGCTTCTTATTGACTAAGATGCCTAAGTCTTTTTCCATGTCTGATTTCCCCAGCAGTTTCCCATTTAGTAAGTAATTGTAGCATCTGTTTCTCCTTCCTGTTGGTTTACCAAGCTTGACCTCAGGCGTATTCGCATTAAGCACGGGGATGAATGGAAGACGGTATTTAATACTCCGGAGGGACATTTTGAGTACCTGGTGATGCTTTTTGGGCTCACTAATGCCCCGTCTGTCTTCCAATCTTTTATGAACGATATTTTCCGGGACTTTGTGGATAAGTTTTTGATCATTTATCTGGATGATATTTTGATCTTTTCCAGTGATTGGGATTCTCATGTGGAACATGTCTGGACTGTGTTCTGGATTTTGCGGGAAAATTCTCTGTATGTTAAGGGATCAAAGTGCCTCTTTGGTGTACAGAGGATTTCATTTTTGGGATTCATTTTGTCCCCGTCTGCTATTGAAATGGACCCGGCCAAGATACAGGCCATATATGATTAGGTTCAGTCTACTTCTTTGAATGCTCTCCAGAAGTTTTTGGGTTTTGCTAATTTGTACCATAAATTTATAAGTAATATTTCTGGTATTGTCGAACCACTGACTGATCTGACCAAAAAGGGCGCTGATGTGGTGAATTGGTCTCCAGAGGCAGTCTCGGCATTTCAGGAACTGAAGCGGAGATTCACTTCTGCTCCGGTTCTACCGCAACCTGATGTCTCACTCCCATTTCAGGTGGAGGTAGATGCTTCTGAGATTGGTGCAGGAGCAGTTTTGTCCCCAATAGATCCGCCTGTGCCTTTTTTTCTCAAAAATTCTCCCCATCTGAACGTAACTATGACGTGGGGAATCGGGAATTGTTGGCCATGAAATGGGCATTTGAAGAGTGGAGACATTGGTTAGAGGGAGCTAGACATCAACTTGTGGTCCTCACCGATCACAAAAATTTGATTTATCTTGAATCAGCCAAACGCTTGAATCCTAGACAGGCTAGGTGGGCCTTGTTTTTCATGCGTTTTAATTTTGTGATCTCTTTTCTTCCGGGCACTAAGAATGTTAAGGCGGATGCCCTTTCTAGGAGTTTCTTTGCGGATTCTCTTATTGTGACCGAGCCTACTACCTATAATACTTATGTATGGTATAAGGACTTCAATGGCGTAGGGCAATGACGGCAGAGACACGCTTAGTGAAGCAAGTGATTTATATACAATTGTGCACAACAAACGTGGAAATACGTAACGGGTTCAGAGCACAGACATACAGCAGCACATAGCAAAAGGTTCAGCAAGGATGGTAAGTTATTAAGAGTCACTGAGTACGGAATATAACTGGGTATTGCAGGCAAAGTCCAGAGTATAACAAATGTCCAGCAGGATAATGTTCAGCGGGCACCGGGTAACAACTACTAACCAGTATAGCAAACAGAAGTCCAGTTTTAGCGAGCCTCTGGTATGATGAGTCCGGTGGAGATCCAGTAAGGGGACCTTCAGTGGGCACAAACACTAACCGGGTACGGTAGCCAGAAGTCCAGCGGTATCCAGAGGTCCAGAGAGGTGAAGTCTCAAGCAGGAAGCAGGGTTGTTCCAGAGTCACAAGATCTGGGAGAGTGGCAGGGCAGGAGCACACCAGGAATCAATATACTCAAGCGATTTGCTTGTGCTTAGGGGCGGGTTTTTATGCAGCTGGGGAGGAAGTGATGTAAACGAAAACTCCATCTTAACTAAGGGCAGCTAAGAGGAAGTGATGCGACAGGACCGAAAACTCCATCTTAACCAAGGGCAAAAGTTCATTCAAAACAGACCGGAAAGTCCTAGGATCCTGACAGTACATCCCTCCCAAAAAACGGCCTCAGGACGGAACAGGACCGGGCTTGTCCGGGTACCTCCGATGGAACTGAGCAAACTTCCTAGATGCGTTGATGTTATCAACGGGTTCCCAGGAGTCGTCCTCGGGTGAATAGCCTTGCCAGCGAACCAGGTATTGCAGCCGTCGCCGATGGAGACGGGAGTCGAGAATGGCCTCAACGACAAATTCTTCTTGGCCATCTACCATCACCGGGGGAGGAGGTGGTACAACACGTCCCTGAAAGGTATTAGGAGTTACCGGTTTGAGCAGAGAAACATGAAAGACCAGGTGTACCTTCATAGTCCGTGGTAACTTCAGCCGACAGGCCACGGAGTTCACAATCCCGGAGATCCTGAATGGGCCGATGTATTTTTGCCCGAGCTTCTGTGAAGGGACACCAAGCTTCAGGTTTTTGGTGGACAACCAAACAGAGTCCCCTACCTGGTACGAGGGTGCCGGTCGCCTATGAGCGTCTGCCGAGTCCTTGTAACGTCGCTGAGCAGTTGTCAAGGTGTCTTTCAGGACCTCCTGAACTCGTTGCAACTCCGTCACCCTGTCTCCAACCGCGGGTATAGGGACTACGACCGGTGACCTAGGCAGAATACTTGGATGGTAACCCAGGTTTGCAAAAAAGGGTGTTACCTTCGTGGAACTACTCTGGGTGTTGTTGTAGGAGAATTCTGCCAGAGGAAGGAGCTTCACCCAATCGTCCTGTAGATGGCTCACGTAACATCTCAGGTATTGTTCCAGGGTCTGGTTGGTCCGTTCCGTCTGTTCATTCGTCTGAGGATGGTAGGCAGAAGACAGACACACATTAATTTGGAGTGCAGAACAAAACCCCTTCCAGAACCTAGAGGTGAATTGAACACCTCGGTCAGAGATGATCTGATCCGGGACCCCGTGTAAACGAAATACGTTCCGTATTACCAGGTCAACAGTCTCTGCGGCCGAGGGGAGGCCAGTACAGGGGATGAAATGGGCGGCTTTGGTCAACCGATCTACCACTACAAGGATAGTAGTGCTGCCACTTGATGGAGGCAGATCCACAATAAAATCCATGGAGATGGACCCCCAGGGGCGAGACGGCACGGGTAAAGGCTGGAGGAGGCCTGTAGGAGCCATACGAGGGACCTTGCACCGGGCACAGATCACACATGATGTGACGTAGTCTTTCACGTCTTTCATACAGGTAGGCCACCAGAAGAACCGGGTCAAGAACTCCTGAGTTTTTTGTACCCCCCTATGTCCTGCCACCATGGAGTCATGAACCAATTTAAGGACTCGAAGTCTTACAGCCTCCGGGACATACAGGCGACGTTCTCGTAACCACACACCATTCCGAAGAACAAGTGCCACGTCGCTCGGGGGGGCAGCAAGGAATACATCACCATCATAGGCCTGCTTGATGTCCTTCCATAAGTCCTGGTCCTGGATCACTCCGATGAAGTTGGAATCAGACAACACTTATTTGAGATGATGATGAAGGCACAGGGTCCGAGGTGTGGAGACGGGATAAGGCATCAGCCTTTCCGTTACGGGAACCTGGTCGATATGTGACAACAAAATTAAATTGATTAAGAAAAAGGCTCCACCTGGCTTGCCGTGGGGACAGACATCTGGCAGATTTCAGAAATTCCAGGTTGCGGTGATCTGTGAGTACCACCACTTGTTGTGCCACTCCCTGTAAGTGGTGCCGCCATTCTTTGAAAGCAGACACGATCGCCAGCAACTCCTTGTCTGCAACATCATAATTCCTCTCCGCAGGGGACAACCGCCGAGAAAAGAAAGCACATGGGTGCAGTAAAGCTTTGTCCCCAGTTCTCTGGGACAGAACTGCTCCCAGAGCATAATCAGAGGCATCGACTTCTACAAGGAACGGAAGTGAGGGGTCTTGGTGAATCAGAATTGGTGCTGATGTAAAACAAACCTTGAGATGGTCAAAAGCCTCCTGAGCCTGGATGGACCACACAAACCTCTGACCCTTCTTGGTTAATGCGGTAATAGGGCGGACAATTTCTGAGAAATTACGGATGAAACGCCTGTAGAAGTTGGCAAATCCGACGAATCGTTGCACCTCTTTGATGGTACCTGGTACCGGCCATTCCAGTATTGCTTTTATCTTGCTGGTTTCCATATTTAGACCCTGTGGAGAAATGACATACCCTAGAAATTGAATATTAGTACAATGAAATTCACATTTCTCAAGCTTGATGTACAGGCGGTTATCACGTAGGCGAGCAAGGACCGTCTTGACATGCTCTTGATGTTCCTGTAAAGAATTAGAATAAATCAAAATATCGTCCAGGTAGATGACCATGAACTGGTCCATAATGTCCCTGAATATATCGTTCACCAAGTGTTGGAATGTTGCGGGGGCGTTGCAAAGGCCGAAGGGCATGACTAAATACTCAAAATGTCCGTATCTACACCTGAATGCTGTCTTCCATTCGTCCCCTGGACGGATACGGAGCAGGTTATACGCCCCTCGGAGATCTAACTTGGTGAAAATTGTAGCCTGTTGGACCCTTTCTAATAATTCGGGGATCAGGGGCAATGGGTACCGGTTCCGGATGGTGATCTTGTTGAGCTCCCGGTAATCTATGCAAGGGCGCAGAGTTCCGTCCTTCTTCTTTACAAAGAAGATGGGTGCCCCTGCGGGTGAGGTAGAGGGACGAATGAAACCCTTGGCAAGATTCTCATCAATATATTCTTTTAGGGCGTGTAGTTCAGGGGCCGCCAACGGGTACACATGTCCAAACGGTATCTCCGCTCCGGGTAATAAGTCTATAGGACAATCGTAAGGTCTATGTGGGGGGAGCTGATCAGAATTCTGTTTATTGCAGATGTCGAGAAAGTCATGATAGACCGGGGGCAGAACGGGTACCTGTACATTGTCCTCCATAGCATGCGTTGTTGGAGCCGGTTCAGTTGGTTTTACGGCAGGAGCAGTCTGGGATGGGAAGGAAATCTCTTTTGTCTCCCAGTTGATGACTGGATTGGTAGCCCGAAGCCAGGGGATTCCTAAAATGACTGGAAAATGTGGAGATGAAATTAACATAAAGACAAGGGTCTGCTGCTGACCTGGTTTGATCATACATTCGAGGGGTACAGTCTCTTTAGCCACGGGTCCGGAAGTCAATGGGGACCCGTCCACGGTTTCCATGGTAACTGGTGATGCTCTCTGTTGAGACGGGATACCGTGTTTCCTAGCAAAAGAGAGATCCATGAAATTCCCCCCAGCCCCAGAGTCAATCATTGCAGCCGTAGAAATTAGCTGTTTCTTCCATTTTATTTGTATATGGAGCGAGCAGTGGGTGGATCTCCCTTCAGAGTCCTTAGCTGCAGTGGATAATACTGTGGAGGGAAATACCGCATCCAGGTGGGAACTAGTTTTGGAGGCTTCAGATTCTATGTCGGTATTATCATATTCGGCTACAGCCGCCAAGATCTTATTGGAACGTTAAGGACGCCTTGGACAGTCAATAAGGAAATGGTCTGATTTGCCGCAATAAAAACATAGCCGTTCACGGAGCCGATGTTCGCGGCGTTCCTGGTTCTCTCGGTTTTGTACAGAGTCCACTTGCATGGGAACCTCCGCAGGCTCTCGTGGTGTCTTTGGAACAGGTTCCCTGGTAGGTGACGGAAAGTCAGGTACCCGGTTAAGTGCTGCCCATCTTTCCTGTCTGCGCTCTGTTAAACGGGTATCAATGCGCACACAGTGTTGAAGGAACAGGTCAAGATCATCGGGTGATTCGGCACGGGCTAACTCGTCCTTGATGGCACCGGACAGTCCCTTTTTAAATACCGACAACAACGCATTGTTACCCCAGTCAGTGTCCACCACCAGTCTTTTGAAGTCGGTGACATATTCAATCACTGGCCGCTTGCCTTGCCGTAAAGAAAGGAGAGCCGTTTCAGCAGTATTACGGCGGTTCGGATCGTCGAACATCAGTGCCATAGCTGTTAGAAAATCCTCTAAGCAGTTCAACCGCACGTCCCTGGTCTCAATCATCGGGTTAGCCCAGGCCAGGGCACGTGAAGTCAGCAGCATGATTATGCATAATACTTTAAATCGATCCGATCGGTAATAGTCAGTATTCACATCAAAGAATATCATGCACTGATTAATGAAGCCACGGAACTGACTGCGCTCACCATTAAAGCGGAAGGGAGGTAATTTAGGCATACTGGGAGCAAATCCGGGCGAGGTACGGTCGGTCACCTGAGCCTCCACCTTGCCTTGTAGCTCCTGCATAGCTGTACCCAGGAACTGGTGGTCATGATTCAGCCGTCCCTCGATATCTCCAAGCCTGGCGTGCACAGCATCCATGTCCTGCTGTAAGGAGTGGATCATGGAGTATAGCTGATCTAATCGTGCCTCTGACATTGCCCCAGCGAAGTCCTCTAAAAATGGCTTGAGTATAATATAATACTTATGTATGGTATAAGGACTTCAATGGCGTAGGGCAATGACGGCAGAGACACGCTTAGTGAAGCAAGTGATTTATATACAATTGTGCACAACAAACGTGGAAATACGTAACGGGTTCAGAGCACAGACATACAGCAGCACATAGCAAAAGGTTCAGCAAGGATGGTAAGTTATTAAGAGTCACTGAGTACGGAATATAACTGGGTATTGCAGGCAAAGTCCAGAGTATAACAAATGTCCAGCAGGATAATGTTCAGCGGGCACCGGGTAACAACTACTAACCAGTATAGCAAACAGAAGTCCAGTTGTAGCGAGCCTCTGGTATGATGAGTCCGGTGGAGATCCAGTAAGGGGACCTTCAGTGGGCACAAACACTAACCGGGTACGGTAGCCAGAAGTCCAGCGGTATCCAGAGGTCCAGAGAGGTGAAGTCTCAAGCAGGAAGCAGGGTTGTTCCAGAGTCACAAGATCTGGGAGAGTGGCAGGGCAGGAGCACACCAGGAATCAATATACTCAAGCGATTTGCTTGTGCTTAGGGGCGGGTTTTTATGCAGCTGGGGAGGAAGTGATGTAAACGAAAACTCCATCTTAACTAAGGGCAGCTAAGAGGAAGTGATGCGACAGGACCGAAAACTCCATCTTAACCAAGGGCAAAAGTTCATTCAAAACAGACCGGAAAGTCCTAGGATCCTGACAGTACCATTCTAAATGAGGGTGAAGTTCTTTCCGCCATCTCACCCGATTTGAGACGTGCCCTGGAGGAATTTCAGAAGGACAAACCTGAACGTTGCCCTATGGGTAAATTGTATGTCCCTGGCCAGTGGAGGAAGAGAGTAATGTCTGAAATTCATTGCTCCGTGTTGTCTGGTCATCCAGGTATTTTTGGTACCAGAGATTTGGTGAGTCGGTCTTTTTGGTGGCCTGCCTTATCTCGTGATGTCAGGAATTTTGTGCAGTCCTGTGGGACTCGTTCTCGGTCTAGACCCTGTTCTCATTCTAGTGGGTTGTTCATGCCCCTGCCAGTGCCCAGGAGGCCATGGACCCATATCTCAATGGATTTTATTTCCGATCTTCCTGTCTTTCAGAGAATGACTGTTATCTGGGTGATTTGTGATAGATTTTCTAAGATAATCCATCTTGTACCACTCCCAAAGTTGCCATCTGCTTCTGAGTTGGTGCCCTTCTTTTTACAACAGGTGGTTCGGTTGCACGGGATTCCTGAGAACATTGTGTAGGACAGGAGTCCAGTTTGTTTCCAGATTTTGGAGAGCTTTTTGTTCCAAACTGGGAATTCAGTTATCTTTCTCCTCTGCATTTTATCCTCAGACCAATGGGCAGACTAAGAGAACAAACCAGACTTTGGAGTCCAGTTTGAGGTATTTCATATCTGCTGATCAGGATGACTGGGTCTCATTTTTGCCCTTGGCCGAATTCGCGTTAAACAATAGAGCTAGTTCTGCCACTTTGATGTCGCCCTTTTTCTGTAATTTTGGGTTTCATCCTCGATTTTCTTCAGGGCAGGTGGAATCTTCGACCTGCCCAAGTGTGGGCACTGTGGTAGAGAGAATGCAGCAAATTTGGGACCAAGTGGTGGATAAGTTGTTCCTCTCTCAGGAAAAAGCCCAATGGTTTTCCAACCGGCATAGGACCATTGGTCCGCGATTTAAAGTGGGTGATATGGTTTGGTTGTCATCAAAGAATATTCCTATGAAGGTTGCATCTCCAAAATTCAAGCCAAGATTCATTGGACCTTATAAGATTTTGGAGATCCTTAATCCTGTTTCTTTTCGATTGGCTCTTCCAGTTACGTTTAAGATCCATAACGTGTTTCATAAATCTTTGTTGAAAAGGTTTGTGGAGCCAGTAGTTCCTATGGTGGCACCTCCTGACCTGGTATTGGTTAAAGGCAATGTGGAATATGAGGTAGAGAAAATATTGGATTCTTGTTTGGCTAGACGGAGACTCCAGTACTTGGTCAAAAGGAAGGGTTATGGCCAGGAGGATAATTCTTGGGTCTCTGCTTCTGACATTCATGCCGAAAGATTTGTTTGTGCTTTTCACTGGGCCCATCCTGATTGGCCTGGTGGCGTGGATGAGCGTTCGGTGACCCCTCCTCAAGGGGGGGTACTGTTGTGAATTCACTTTCTGGCCTCCCTCTGGTTATTACTGAAGGTAGTGGAGCTGGTCAAATTGACTGAGGGGTTGCGAGTTCTCTTTATGGGCTCCCTGTGGTGGTTACTGGAGGTAATGGAGCTGATCTGATTAACAGAGGCTTGCCATCTGATAATGAGGACGACGATTGGAGATCTGGGGTTTCAGATTGGGATTAAAGACAGCCGGCTCCCTCTATCACTGCTGGTGATTTTCTTCCTTCCTCCTGAGGTCTTTGTTTCAAGCTCAGTCCCTGCATGTTCAGCTAAGTGTTCATTTGCTATTCTGTTTACATTTGATCTGGTTTTGTCTATCTCAGTTTTGTGTGGGTCAGCCAGCTCCGGCTGGGGCTGTGCTGAATCACCGTCCTTATGTTACTGCTTGTGCCAGTTTGTTTTTGTCCCTTATTAGATTGGCCTCTTTTGCTCTGCTTTCAGTATATACCAGAGTGCTGAAATAGTGGGCGAAGTCGTGCGACTTCAGTATTTTTGCATCAGACGTGTTGGACTTTTGCAGGTTTTTTTGTGTGATTACAGTGTCTTTCCTTTCCTGTCCTGTCTAGTCAGTGTGGGCCCCATCATTTGCTCTGTCTATTTTCCTGCCTGCATTTGTGTTTTCATCTTGTCTCACCGACAATATATGTTTGGGGGCTAGCTATTCATTTGGGGTCTGCTCTGGGGCAGTTTAAATTTCCCCTTTCTGGTTTTAGGCTTATTTAGCTCTCCGGCTGTGCCGAGGCATCTAGGATCATCGTAGGTACGCTCCACGGCTACTGCTAGTTGTGTGGATAGGATCAGGGGTCTGCAATCCGCTTAGTTACCAACCGCTCTGGTTTTCTGTGGATTAGCTTGGGCTTGCTCTCCTCCTCCACCCAATCATAACAGAATGGTGTCTTATTGACACCTCTCCATTATTAACCCGGCTTAATGTCACCTTTCAATAGCAAGGTGACATTAACCCCTTATTACCCCACTTGGCACCGCTACAGTGCAAGTGGGAAGAGCCGGGCAAAGCGCTATAATTGGCGCATCTAATAGATGCACCTTTTCTGGACAGCTGCGGGCTGCTATTTTTAGGCTGTGGGTAGCCAGGATCAATGACCCCTTACCAGCCTGAGAATGTCAGCCCCCAGCTGTCTGCTTTAGCAAGGCTGGTTGTCAAAAATGGGGGGGACCCCATGCCGTTTTTTTAAATTATTTATTTAAATAATTTTAAAAAAGCATGGGAACCCCTCTATTCTTGATAACTAGCCTTGCTGAAGCTGACAGCTATGGGTTGCAGCCCCCAGCTGTTAGTTTTGTCTGGCTGGTTATCAAAAATAGGGGGAGACCAACACTGTTTTTTTATTTATTACTAGCTGAAGAGCCCGGCACTGCCCGGGCATAGTATCTAACTGTGGTTAGTTGTAGCAAATTATAATTATCCTCCATCCCATAGTCCCGTGCCCATATACCCATCACACATCCTCCATCCCATAGTCCCATATACCCATCACACATCCTCCATCCCATAGTCCCATGCCCATACACCCATCATACATATTCGTCATCCCATAGTCGAGTGCCCATATACCCATCATACATATCCACCATCCCATAGGCCCGTGCCCATATACCCATCATACATATCCTCCATCCCATAGTCCAGTGCCCATATACCCATCACACATCCTCCATCCCATAGTCCCATGCCCATATACCCATCATACATATTCTTCATCCCATAGTCCCATGCCCATATACCCATCAAACATATTCTCCATCCCATAGTCCCATGCCCATATACCCATCATACATATTTGCCATCCCATAGTCGAGTGCCCATATACCCATCACACATCCTTCATCTCATAGTCCCATGCCCATATACCCATCATACATGTCCTCCATCCCATAGTCCCGTGCCCATATACCCATCATACTTATCCACCATCTCCCGGACATACACACACATACACACACACATACACACATACATACACACTTTGAGCTTTATATATTAGATAGCTGAAGAGCCCGGCGCTGCCCGGGTATAGTAACTAACTGTGGTTAGTTGTAGCAAATAATAATTATCCTCCATCCCATAGTCCCGTGTCCATATACCCATCACACATCCTCCATCCCATAGTCCCATGCCCATATACCCATCACACATCCTCCATCCCATAGTCCCATGCCCATAAACCCATCATACATATTCGCCATCCCATAGTCCCATGCCCATATACCCATCATACATATTCTCCATCCCATAGTCGAGTGCCAATATACCCATCATACATATTCGCCATCCCATAGTCGAGTGCCCATATACCCATCACACATCCTTCATCTCATAGTCCCATGCCCATATAACCATCATACATATCCTCCATCCCATAGTCCTGTGCCCATATACCCATCATACATATCTGCCATCTCATAGTCCCGTGCCCATATACCCATCATACATATCCTCCATCCTATAGTCAAGTGCCCATATACCCATCACACATCCTCCATCCCATAGTCCCGTGCCCATATACATATCCGCCATCCCATAGTCCCGTGCCCATATATCCGTCAAACATATCCTCCATCCCATAGTCCAGTGCCCATATACCCATCACACATCCTCCATCCCCTAGTCCCGTGCCCATATACATATCCGCCATACCATAGTCCCGTGCCCATATACCCGTCATACATATCCTCCATCCCATAGTCCAGTGCCCATATACCCATCACACATCCTCCATCCCATAGTCCCGTTCCCATATACCCATCATACATACTGTATCCTCCATCCCATAGTCCGGTGCCCATATACTCATCACACATCCTCCATTCCATAGTCAACCATTATGACATCATAATGAGCGGCGGCAGGGCTTGCAACCTATGATGACATCAGCGTCGCCATGGCAACCATTGTGACATCATAATGAGGGGCGGGGCTTGATACACACACACTGCTTCCCCAGTATGCAAATAGGGGCATTATGACATCACAATGAGGGGCGGGGCTTGACAAGCACACACTTTTCCCCCAGTATGTAGATAGGGGCAAAATTGTTTGGTGAATTGGAACACGCGGGGTTAAAATTTCGCCTCACAACATAGCTTAGGACGCTCTCTGGGTCCAGACGTATGACTGTGCCAAATTTTGTGGCTGTAGCTGCGATGGTGCGGATGCCTATCCCGGACATACACACATACACACACACACACACATACATACACACATACATACACACTTTGAGCTTTATATTATAGATTTATTTATATTCAGCGCAGCAGCGGCAGATGAATACTCCCATCCGCCGCTCCTGCTTTCACGGCAATTTGTGGTAGTAGGTGTCGGATGATGGGATCAGTTGTCCCCTCAGCTGATACCAGTGACCAGAGGTAAACTGAGCATGCGCAGTTAAAAAAACAGAATCCATTGCCGCATTCCGTCATGTGACGTACTACGTTGGATCTGTCGCCCATAGGCGTCCATTCTAGCAGACAACGGACGGCGACGGATCCGTCGCTTTCTGACTTTTTGACGGAGACAAAAAACATTCCTTTGTGCATCATCTCCAGCCGATGGACAAAGAATTTCCGACAGATCCTTAGAACGACGTATGAAACGTGTGGCCATCCATTGCAATCTGTCGCTAATACAAGTCAATGAGAAAAAAACGGATCCAGCGGCATCAGTCACTGGATCTGTTTTTTTCAAAATTCGATGGATTGTGACTGATGGCAAAAAAACTGATGTGTGAAAGGGGCCTAACAGTGCAGAAAGACCACTTCTGCTTCTGATACTGGATAGACCAATAGTTAGGTAGGCAGTTGATTGTCAGTCAGCTAGTTCAGATACATAGGATCCTGTATGGCTGTGAAATCGACCTTCCAGCAGATCAATCGTTTTTGCTAATTTGTGGTCCAGAGACACCAGAGCACATTTCAGCATATAACTCTGTTGTGCTCCTACCTTTGTGCTTAAGCCAGGAATCCACATTTGAGAATCTAAATTGTTTGTTCTAATAGTGTTGGAATACGTTTGGTGTAACAACTCCGTTCCTGTCTATGAGTGTTTAGTTGCTATATTTGTATGTTGTTTACAAAGTTAAAAAAAAAACTCCCAGAGGATCACACTGGAAGAGCATGTAACTGTATTTCCTATT
This sequence comes from Dendrobates tinctorius, assembly GCF_039654945.1. Taxonomy (NCBI): domain Eukaryota; kingdom Metazoa; phylum Chordata; class Amphibia; order Anura; family Dendrobatidae; genus Dendrobates; species Dendrobates tinctorius. Next base: position 3,459,618 of record NW_027361768.1, read on the forward strand.
TTCCTGTGTCTGTGTATAAGAGAAGCAGCTTCTGTAGATGTTGCACAGATGGAGACACAAATGATTTATTCCTGATCTACTAAGCTTATCATATATTGTTCCTGTTTTTTTCTGAATAAAGAAGCACTGCTGTCACACGCTTGGAGAGTATCCTGAACAATCGGCTGCCAACAAATAGTGTGCTACAGAAATCAGGCCACATCTGTGCATAAAAATATTTTGTACTGGTAACATATTTGGCCAGGCAGTAGTCCACATTTCAAAATATAAATTATTTGTGCTAATACCATGGTACTAATAGCATATTCATGAAGTAAGGCCACATTTCTGCATAAAAATATTTTGTGATGGTAATACATTTGTCCAGGCAGAAGTCCACATTTGAAAATATAAATTGCATGTGCTAATAGTGTTGTCCTGAAACAATGCCACATTTCTGTATATAAATATTTAGTGCTACTAGCTTAACTCCAGCCAGGAGTCCACATTTTTGATTCTAAATTGTTTGTGCTAAAGAAATCAGGATACATTTCAGTATACTGTAAAAATCTTTTGTGTTAATTGTGTTGTCCAGCCAGAAGGCCACATTTCAGCATGGGACAGGCATTTCTAGTTTAAAACTTACTCAATAACAGGTGGATGAGTGACCGATGTAGGCCTGGTGAACTGAGAGCCCTGCCAAATTCAGGCAAGACACATGAAGAAGATCCAACTTGGAGAACAAACATTTCAAAAAATTAGGGGCAGACACCACTAAAGTGGCATCAATTTATTTTATTTATTTTACTCACTGTAAGGCAGCACTTACTGAATGTATTGGAGGACACTCACTTGGCTGTGGGATTTAAGGCACACAGGAACAATTTTTCCACTTAAACAGTCTATGCGGTTTATTATTCAACACATAAACCTCTGTAGGGCAGGTAACACATCATCGACCTCACATAGTATATAGCACCTCATAGTATACGACTTTGAATCACGGTCCCTAAACACGCTGGACTTCTCTTTGTCCAGTTACCATGGGCGACCACACGCTAAACAGTTCATTAACCTCCATGGAACATAGCAAGCACCAACAGTCTATTCGAATGGCAGATAATTGTCTGCCCTTACTATAACCCTCTTCTCTGGAGTTACCTTAGAGGAGCTCCTGCTCCACACGCTGACTCCTTTTCAGTCCTGGCTTCTAGGGAAGCTGTCTCACTGGGATCACTGTCTCATCCAATGCCTTGGGAAAAGGCCACTCCTGACAGTCCAGACCCTCAGAAGGTCCGTAGCTTGCCCAACGCAGTGCTGTCACAGGCTCTGTGAGTACATGGTCTCACCCTGTGCTATTCAGGAATCCAGTTCACCTGCAGGACCTTCCAACACAGAGACCATCCAGGTCCATGACCTCACCATGTGCTCTTCAGGAAGTCCATCCACTCATAGGATCTTCCAACACAGGCCTGACCTCTTGCAGGACCTTACAACCTACAGTCATGGCCAAAAGTTTTGAGAATGACACAAATATTAATTTTTACAAAGTCTACTGCTTCATTTTTTCTAATGGCAATTTGCATATACTCCAGAATGTTATAAAGAGTGATCAGCTTAACAGCAATTACTTGCAAAGTCAATATTTGCCTAGAAAATGAACTTTATCCCCCAAGACACATTTCAACATCATTGCAGCCCTGCCTTAAAAGGACCAGCTAACATCGTCTCAGTGATTGCTCCATTAACACAGATGTGGGTGTTGATGAGGACAGGGCTGGAGATCAATCTGTCATGATTAAGTAAGAATGACACCACTGGACACTTTAAAAGGAGGCTGGTGCGTGGCATCATTGTTTCTCTTCTGTTAACCATGGTTATCTCTAAAGAAACACATGCAGTCATCATTGCACTGCACAAAAATGGCCTAACAGGGAAGAGTATCGCAGCTAGAAAGATTGCACCTCAGTCAACAATCTATCGCATCATCAAGAACTTCAAGGAGAGAGGTTCCCTTGTTGCCAAAAAGGCTCCAGGGCGCCCAAGAAAGACCAGCAAGCGCCAGGACCGTCTCTTAAAAGTGTTTCAGCTGCGGGATCGGGCTACCAGCAGTGCAGAGCTTGCTCAGGAATGGCAGCAGGCAGGTGTGAGTGCATCTGCACGCACTGTGAGGCGGAGACTCTTGCAGCAAGGCCTGGTCTCAAGGAGGGCAGCAAAGAAGCCACTTCTCTCCAGAAAAAACATCATGGACAGACTGATATTCTGCAAGAGGTACAGAGAGTGGACTGCTGAGGACTGGGGTAAAGTAATTTTCTCTGATGAATCCCCTTTTCGATTGTTTGGGACATCTGGAAAACGGCTTATTCGGAGAAGACGAGGTGAGCGCTACCACCAGTCTTGTCTCATGCCAACTGTCAAGCATCCTGAAACCATTCATGTGTGGGGTTGCTTCTCAGCCAAGGGAATGGTCTCTCTCTGTCTTGCCTAAAAACACAGCCATGAATAAAGAATGGTACCAGAATGTCCTCCAAGAGCAACTTCTCCCAACCAACCAAGAGCAGTTTGGCGATCAACAATGCCTTTTTCAACATGATGGAGCACCTTGCCATAAAGCAAAGGTGATAACTAAATGGCTCAGGGAACAAAACATAGAGATTTTGGGACCATGGCCTGGAAACTCCCCAGATGTTAATCCCATTGAGAACTTGTGGTCAATCATCAAGAGACGGGTGGACAAACAAAAACCTTCAAATTCAGACAAAATAAAAGCATTGATTTTGCAAGAATGGACTGCTATCAGTCAGGATTTGATCCAGAAGTTGATTGAGAGCATGCCAGGGAGAATTGCAGAGGTCTTGAAGAAGAAGGGTCAACACTGCAAATATTGACTTGCTGCATTAACTCATTCTAAGTGTCAATATAACCTTTTGTTACTCATAATATTGTTGCAATTATATTTCTGTATGTGATAAAAACATCTGACAAACACACATAAAAACCAGAGGGCAGGAGATCATGTGAAAATATAATATTTGTGTCATTCTCAAAACTTTTGGCCATGACTGTAGACCATGTGGCCAAAACCATGGTCACATTATGTAGCTGTAGGTCTTTTTTATTATTAATATTATGTAGCTGTAAACACCCTCATAGGAGGGAAGTGTGTGTGGTTAGCCAATCCCACCCAGCTCTCCGGCTAACCCTGTAAGCCCCCTTAGTAAAAACAAAACAAAAAAGGCTTGTGGAACTACAGGTCCCAGAGCAACATTTCAGGCTTACAACGCAAAGGTCCTCCTCTGTGACACATAATGGCCATTTACAACAATGCCGGTCACTGTCTCACATAACTCATGTAGAGCCATTAATTCCACAGCGCTTTACAGACATTTCCCCAGTGTAGAAATAGTATAATGGAGCTCTGATGCCCCTTCCACTACAGGCAACTAACCAGATGGAGACACAACTTGGAGTCTACACATTTCATAAAATTTTAGTAACATCAGCATCAGTAGCAACAGCAGGCACAGAGGCCATGACAAAGGTCACAGACTTCAATAACGCAAGATCAATGCAGCACACTAAAAATTACACCACCGACTAATCTGCCCTGTCGGCCACTGAGGTGCAAACGTCAGTGAAGATCCATGACTTGTTCATGATGAAAGTTAGGCAGTCTACACTTTCAGGGGACAGCCGGATGCACCAATTGTTCAGGACACCACTAGCAGCGCTGAAGACACGTTCTGAGAGAATGCTGGCTGCTTGTCATGACAAAACCTCCAAGGTGTTACAGGCAAGCTCAGGCCACTCTACCAGTATTGATAACCAAAATACAAAAGGGTCCAAATTCAAACATCCAAATCAGGCTCCAAGAGATAGTCACATGTCAGAACAGTGTCAAAGTTCATAGAGTTAGCGCGAAATGCAACAAATTACACTTTTGTGTTATAAAAACACAAAAATGAATGAGATTAATAGCATTTCAATATTTGGACATCCTTATTTTCTTCAATTTGTATATCACAAATAGAAGAAAAGGCAAAAGAGAAACGGCGCCCACAGACATGGTCCTCCTGCACATACCACAGATCTGAACTCACTCAAAAAGTATGTGATCAACCAACTTAAGGGTTAATCAAGTGGACGAGCCACATATCAAGCAAGAAACCGTCAAAAGAATAATTGTTACAAAGATTACCACCAATAAATTTATCATTAAAAAATAAATAAATATATATATATATATATATATATATATATATACATACACTAGCTCAAGAGCCCGGCGCTGCCCGGGCATAGTAACTAACTGTGGTTAGTTGTAGCAAATTATAATTATCCTCCATCCCATAGTCCCGTGCCCATATACCTATCACACATCCTCCATCCCATAGTCCCATGCCCATATACCCATCATACATATCCTCCATCCCATAGTCTCGTGCCCATATACCCATCATACATATCTGCCATCTCATAGTCCCGTGCCCATATACCCATCATACATATCCTCCATCCTATAGTCCAGTGCCCATATACCCATCACACATCCTCCATTCCATAGTCCCGTGCCCATATACATATCCGCCATCCCATAGTCCCGTGCCCATATACCCGTCAAACATATCCTCCATCCCATAGTCCAGTGCCCATATACCCATCACACATCCTCCATCCCCTAGTCCCGTGCCCATATACATATCCGCCATACCATAGTCCCGTGCCCATATACCCGTCATACATAATCTCCATCCCATAGTCCAGTGCCCATATACCCATCACACATCCTCCATCCCATAGTCCCGTTCCCATATACCCATCATACATATCCTCCATCTCATAGTCCGATGCCCATATACTCATCACACATCCTCCATTCCATAGTCAACCATTATGATATCATATTGAGCGGCGGCAGGGCTTGCAACCTATGATGACATCAGCGTCGCCATGGCAACCATTGTGACATCATAATGAGGGGCGAGGCTTGATACGCACACACTACTTCCCCAGTATGCAAATAGGGGCATTATGACATCACAATGAGGGGTGGGGCTTGACGCGTACACACTTTTTCCCCCAGTATGTAGATAGGGGCAAAATTGTTTGGTGAATTGGAACACGCGGGGTTAAAATTTCGCCTCACAACATAGCTTAGGACGCTCTCGGGGTCCAGACGTGTGACTGTGCCAAATTTTGTGGCTGTAGCTGCGACGGTGCGGATGCCTATTCCGGACATACATACACACACACACACACACACACGCACACGCACATACATACACACCTTGAGCTTTATATATTAGATATATATGGAGATAAATATATTAATATGGAAAAGAAAGAATGGAAAAAAATGAATTATATATTCTGACATATATTCTGAAGCTGCATGGTTTTAATGAAACTACTGAGGTGTTTTTATAATTTTAATATATATATATATTTTTTTTTTTTATAAAAGCTCCTCTTTTTTAGTTGTGGTTCAAATCATATTATGTATACCATTTTATTACTTTTATAGTAATATTGCACCTGTCACTTTTACTACGTTATGAAGGATGTATTTTTGTGTTTTTAATGATGATGTTTACGATTTTAATTATTTTGTGGTGGAAACTCTAGAGTAGGGATGAGCGAAACGGGTCGAAAAATTTCAAAAGTCGCCGACTTTTGGCAAAGTCGGCTTTCATGAAACGAAACCCGACCCTAGGATGAGGTCGGCCACGAGGTCGGCGACTTACGCGCCAAAGTCGCGTTTCAAAAGTTTGTTTTGCTCTCTTTTTCAGCCAATCAGGATCCACGGACACTGTGGGCAACGTGATGACATAGGCACGGGTCACCACCATCTTTCAGAAGGGCATGCAAGTGATTGGCTTGCTTTGGTGGGCGTCACAGGGGGTATAAAAGGGCGTGCACGCCGACCACCATCTTACTTCTGCCGATCTCAGTATAGGGAGAGGTTGCTGCTGATTCTGTAGGGAGAGCGTTAGGCAGGGAAGAAGACAAAAAAACTGCTTCTGCTGCTAGCGATTTGGCCTGCACAACACACCAGTCACTGTGTGTGCAGTGCAAGGGGAGGCTATATTGTGGTGTATCAGTGGTGTTGGTTGTTGGGCTGCCTTTTAAGGCTTCCTGACAGGCTGGCATTGCTGTTTACCCACTGCTCTGCAAACTGCTTTTTTAAAAGCAATCCAATCTCCCTTATCCTCTAGTCACTTTTGTCACAGCTGTGCCATCGAGCCAGTGACATAGCGCTCAGATATCAGTGGGCCTCACACAATCGAAAAGTGTCCAGTGTCCACAAGTGTCTGCAGAAATTCAAAATCTCCCTTATCCTCTAGTCACTTTTGTCACAGCTGTGCCATCGAGCCTGTGACATAGTGCTCAGATATCAGTGGGCCTCACACAATCCAAAAGTGTCCAGTGTCCACAAGTGTCTACAGAAATTCGAAATCTCCCTTATCCTCTCGTCACTTTTGTCACAGCTGTGCCATCGAGCCTGTGACATAGCGCTCAGATATCAGTGGGCCTCACGCAATCCAAAAGTGTCCAGTGTCCACAAGTGTCTGCAGAAATTCAAAATTGCCCTTATCCTCTAGTCACTTTTGTCACAGCTGTGCCATCGAGCCTGTGACATAGCGCTCAGATATTCAGTGGGCCTCACACAATCCAAAAGTGTCCAGTGTCCACAAGTGTCTGCAGAAATTCAAAATCTCCCTTATCCTCTCGTCACTTTTGTCACAGCTGTGCCATCGAGCCTGTGACATAGCGCTCAGATATCAGTGGGCCTCACACAATCCAAAAGTGTCCAGTGTCCACAAGTGTCTGCAGAAATTCAAAATCTCCCTTATCGTCTCGTCACTTTTGTCACAGCTGTGCCATCGAGCCTGTGACATAGCACTCAGATATCAGTGGGCCTCACACAATCCAAAAGTGTCCAGTGTCCACAAGTGTCTGCAGAAATTCAAAATCTCCCTTATCCTCTCGTCACTTTTGTCACAGCTGTGCCATCGAGCCTGTGACATAGCGCTCAGATATCAGTGGGCCTCACACAATCCAAAAGTGTCCAGTGTCCACAAATGTCTGCTGAAATTCAAAATCTCACTTATCCTCTAGTCACTTTGGTCACAGCTGTGCCATCGAGCCTGTCACATAGCGCTCAGATATTCATTGGGCCTCACACAATCCAAAAGTGTCCAGTGTCCACAAGTGTCTGCTGAAATTCAAAATCTCACTTATCCTCTAGTCACTTTGGTCACAGCTGTGCCATCGAGCCTGTCACATAGCGCTCAGATATTCATTGGGCCTCACACAATCCAAAAGTGTCCAGTGTCCACAAGTGTCTGCTGAAATTCAAAATCTCACTTATCCTCTAGTCACTTTGGTCACAGCTGTGCCATCGAGCCTGTCACATAGCGCTCAGATATTCATTGGGCCTCACACAATCCAAAAGTGTCCAGTGTCCACAAGTGTCTGCTGAAATTCAAAATCTCACTTATCCTCTAGTCACTTTGGTCACAGCTGTGCCATCGAGCCTGTCACATAGCGCTCAGATATTCATTGGGCCTCACACAATCCAAAAGTGTCCAGTGTCCACAAGTGTCTGCTGAAATTCAAAATCTCACTTATCCTTTAGTCACTTTGGTCACAGCTGTCCATTGAGCCTGTCACATAGCGCTCAGATATTCATTGGGCCTCACACAATCCAAAAGTGTCCAGTGTCCACAAGTGTCTGCAGAAATTCAAAATCTCCCTTATCCTCTAGTCACTTTTGTCACAGCTGTGCCATCGAGCTGTGACATAGCGCTCAGATATTCAGTGGGCCTCACACAATCCAAAAGTGTCCAGTGTCCACAAGTGTCTTCAGAAATTCAAAATCTCCCTTATCCTCTCGTCACTTTTGTCACAGCTGTGCCATCGAGCCTGTGACATAGCGCTCAGATATCAGTGGGCCTCACACAATCCAAAAGTGTCCAGTGTCCACAAGTGTCTGCAGAAATTCAAAATCTCCCTTATCCTCTCGTCACTTTTGTCACAGCTGTGCCATCGAGCCTGTGACATAGCGCTCAGATATCAGTGGGCCTCACACAATCCAAAAGTGTCCAGTGTCCACAAGTGTCTGCTGAAATTCAAAATCTCACTTATCCTCTAGTCACTTTGGTCACAGCTGTGCCATCGAGCCTGTCACATAGCGCTCAGATATTCATTGGGCCTCACACAATCCAAAAGTGTCCAGTGTCCACAAGTGTCTGCTGAAATTCAAAATCTCACTTATCCTCTAGTCACTTTGGTCACAGCTGTGCCATCGAGCCTGTCACATAGCGCTCAGATATTCATTGGGCCTCACACAATCCAAAAGTGTCCAGTGTCCACAAGTGTCTGCTGAAATTCAAAATCTCACTTATCCTCTAGTCACTTTGGTCACAGCTGTGCCATCGAGCCTGTCACATAGCGCTCAGATATTCATTGGGCCTCACACAATCCAAAAGTGTCCAGTGTCCACTAGTGTGAGCAGAAATTCAAAATCTCCCCTGTCCTATAGACACCTTTTACCTTGTTTTACATTACTATATAGTTTGTTGGATTTTGTCTACATTTTTACCAAAAATGAGGAAGGCTGGTGGAAGAGGCCGTGGAATTGGGCGGGGGTTGGCAGCTGGTAATGATGGTGTTGGGTGGTGGATCTGATGGTAGTGGCAAGAGCAAAATAGGACCGAATGCAGGAGGTGTTGAGCCTGCGTCATCGTCTGGCTCCATAAGGCTTCGAAGGCTTAGTTTTCTAGGAGTTGGCAAACCGCTTTTAAAGCCAGAGCATCAGGAAAAAGTTTTGTCTTACATTGCTGACTCAGCCTCCAGCTCTATCGCCTCCTCTTCTTCAGTTGTAAAAAGTAAAAGCACTGAGTCGTCATTGGAGGCTCATGTTCATGAACCACACCTTTCCTTGTGTCCTTCACCCCAACCAAGATTGAAGGATGACGCAGGCCATACTACTGATTACTCCATGGAGTTTTCACATACCATGCCTGGATTATCAAGTGAAATGGTGAATTACCCAGGCCAAGATGAATCTGACATGGAGTGCACTGATGCACAGCCGCTGATGGATGATTCTGCTGGTACATTCACTCAGAGCACTACATTGTCCTCGCAGTGTACAGAGCCAGATTCTGACCCTGATGAGACTCAGGTGCCCCTTCCCGCACACTATACCACCATACACGGAGACACAGAGGAAGGTGCACATGACATTGAAGAGGAGGTGATGGATGACCCAGGTGTTGACCCAGATTGACCTCCATTGGGGGAAGAGGGTGCCGCTGCCAATAGCTCAGAAGAGGAGGAGGAGCATCCGCCGCAGGCATCGACATCGCAACAGCTGTTATCTGGCAGGCACGGAGCAGTCCAAAAACGGGTTACAAAAAGCCGAAAAGTTGCTGGACTGCTTGGCCAGACGGTCAAAATAGCACAGCGTGCAAGGACGCAAAATGTCTTCCATAGTAGAAAGAGTGCAGTGTGGCACTTTTTTGAACAAAATCCTAATGATCAGGCCAAGGTTATCTGTAAGAAGTGCGCAAAGTCCTTTAGCTGAGGGAAAGATCTGAAAAATTTGAATACCAGTTGCATGCTTAGACATTTAACCACCATGCACTTGCAAGCGTGGACACAACACCAAACCTCATGTGCAACTGATCACAACGAAGGTAGTCAGCAACGATACATTGTTTCCCCCACTGTAAGCCCACCGGTTAGCACAGCAGCAAATGTTGAGGTGTCGTTGCAAGGCCACAGCAGTCAGGGAATCCCACTGTTATATCAACGAAAGACTGATTCTAGGCCATCAGAAAGAACACCAACTCCATCACCATCATCAACCCTCTCTCAGTCCGCCCTGTCCACCGCTACTTCCACCATATGCAGCTCTCAAGTCCAGCTCACCCTCCCAGACACTATGAGTAGGTCAAGAAAGTACTCAGTCTCTCATCCGCGTACACTGGGTTTGAACGCCCACATTGCCAAACTAATCTCGTTTGAGATGATGCCCTTTCGGTTGGTGGAAAGCGCAGCTTTCCGCGAACTCATGGCCTATGCAGTACCACGCTATGACCTACCCAGTCGCCACTTCTTCTCTCGCAAAGCCATCCCAGCCCTCCATCATCATGTGAAAGACCGCATTGTCCATGCACTCTAGCAGTCAGTGAGCGGAAAGGTGCTCCTCACAACTGATGCATGGTCCAGTCGGCATGGCCAGGGCCGTTACGTGTCCATCACTGCGCACTGGGTTAATGTGGTGGATGCAGGGTCCACAGGGGACAGCGGTGGTGGCACAGTGCTGCCTAGCCCACGGTATAGGAAACAGTTGGCTGTAGGCGTTCGACCCTCCTCCTCCTCCTCCAGAAGCGAAAGCTCGTCCACAGAGTGCAGTCGTACGAGCACTCCATCTGCAGCTGCCACTGTTGCACACGAGGTGTCCCCCTATCGAGCAGCTAGTGGAAAGCGTCAGCAGGCTGTGTTGCAGATGATGTGTTTTGGCGACAGACACACCACCGAGGTGCTGGTCGAGTACTTTCAGCGACAAACTGAGTCATGGCTGGGCAGTGTACATCTTGAGGCAGGCAAGGTAGTTAGTGATAACGGGCGTAATTTTGTGGCAGCCATAGCCCTTTCAAAACTCAGCCACATACCTTGCTTGGCTCACACCTTGAACCTGGTGGTGCAGTGCTTCCTCAAAAATTATCCGGAGTTAACAGCCCTGCTCCAGAAGGTGCGAAGACTGTGCGCGCACATCCGCCGGTCGCCTGTACACTCCGTTCGTATGCAGAAGCTGCAGCGATTGCTCGACCTTCCCAACCACCGCCTCATTATCGACATTGCAACAAGGTGGAACTCCACCCTGCACATGGTGGAGCGGCTGTGCGAGCAGAGGCAGGCCATAATGCATTTGTGGGAGGATAAGAGCAGACATGGAGTTGACCGGTGTGCAGTGGTCGAAGCTGAAAGACCTCTGTAAAGTCCTTCAGTGTTTTGAGGAATGCACACGGCTGGTAAGTGCAGACGACGCCATCCTAAGCATGAGCATCCCACTTATGCGTCTGCTCATGCAAACTTTGATGCACCTTAAGGAGCAGGCTTCTGCAGCCAATGTTGATGAGGAGGAAGAGGAGGAGGGAATCCTTGATGACATTCAGCTATTGTCTGCTCAGGGACCTCTCCTGGACGAGGTGGAAGAAGAAGAGGAGGATGATGGGGATGATTACTTAGGGGAGGAGGATGCATATCGTGGGGCAAGTGAAAATGTTGGCGTGGCAAGGTCTGGTACAGGGTTTGTGCGTGACTGGAGGGATGTGGATTTGCCAGAAAGTGCTCCTCCAACCAGCACTCGCAGTGCATCATTGACACCGGGAACATTGGCCCACATGTCAGATTATGCCTTGCAGATCCTAAAAAGGGACCCCCGCATTGCCAAAATGATGAACGATGACGACTACTGGTTGGCCAGCATCCTGGATCCACGCTATAAAGGCAAATTACAAAACATCATGCCACAGGAGAACCTTGACCTAATATTGGCTAATAAACAAGCAACTCTGGTAAATCGGTTGCTTGAGGCATTCCCAGCACACAGCAGCGGTGATGGTTCTCACACGAGCCGTACGGGCCGGGGGCAGCTTGGCAGAGGTGTTCGTGGTGCACACAGCAGAAGTGGCGTTGGAGACAGGGGTTTCATGACAATGTCGTGGACTGATTTTTCAAGTACCGCTCACACAACTGGTAATACTGCATCGATGGAAAGTGACAGGAGAGAGCAGTTGTCAACTATGGTTACAAACTACTTTTCCTCCCATATCGATGTTCTCCCACACAGGTCATTCCCCTTTGACTATTGGGCCGCTAAACTGGACACCTGGCCTGAATTGGCACAATATGCCTTACAGGACCTCGCTTGCCCAGCTGCAAGTGTGCTATCGGAAACAGTCTTCAGTGCAGCTGGATCAATCCTGACAGAAAAAAGGACCCGTCTGTCAACCCAAAATGTGGATGATCTAACCTTAATTAAAATGAACCACGCATGGGTTTCTAAGGATTTTGTCCCACCTTCCCCTGATGACACATAGGGTGACAGAAAAATGGCTTGCTTTGGTCCACCTCTTCCTGGGACTTGACCTATTTCACCTTTTGCATCAGCTGAATGTCCAACATCAACATATGCCACTTTCTAAAACTCCCTAACTGTGCTGCCTCCCCCCCCATGGCCGGGGTCACCACCTAGCGCACGACACCGTGCGAGTGCCGGTGCCCTGGACAGGTGGGTAGGCCGACTCTTGGGCGCGGGCACTGGCACAGGGTCCCTCATAGTGCAATCAAGTGTCTCTGACGGTGGTGGTGCACACCCGCCGTCAGACACACCGCCGTACTATGAGGGGCCCAGTGCCAGTACCGACGCCCACGAGTGGGCCCCCCTTGCTTGGGCAGGGCCCCAGCATTTGCAATCTTTACCTCTCCCTGCTCCTCCGCTGTGTAGTCTGGGCCGTCAAATCCATACTGGGCCTAACACCGTCTGAGCCTGCCTCCTGATGTATAGACATATATTTTGAATGTGTACGCTATCCATACATGTTATCTGGGGATACGGAACCCTTTCTCACCTTTGTGCAATCACATGCAATCCATACTGGGCCTGACACCGTCTGAGCCTGCCTCCTGATGTATAGACATATATTTTGAATGTGTACGCTATCCATACATGTTATCTGGGGATACGGAACCCTTTCTCACCTTTGTGCAATCACGTGCAATCCATACTGGGCCTGACACCGTCTGAGCCTGCCTCCTGATGTATAGACATATATTTTGAATGTGTACGCTATCCATACATGTTATCTGGGGATACGGTACCCTTTCTCACCTTTGTGCAATCACGTGCAATCCATACTGGGCCTGACACCATCTGAGCCTGCCTCCTGATGTATAGACATATATTTTGAATGTGTACGCTATCCATACATGTTATCTTTGGATACGGAACCCTTTCTCACCTTTGTGCAATCACGTGCAATCCATACTGGGCCTGACACCGTCTAAGCCTGCCTCCTGATGTATAGACATATATTTTGAATGTGTACGCTATCCATACATGTTATCTGGGGATACGGAACCCTTTCTCACCTTTGTGCAATCACGTGCAATCCATACTGGGCCTGACACCGTCTGAGCCTGCCTCCTGATGTATAGACATATATTTTGAATGTGTACGCTATCCACATGTTATCTGGGGATACGGAACCCTTTCTCACCTTTGTGCAATCACGTGCAATCCATACTGGGCCTAACACCGCCTGAGCCTGCCTCCTGATGTATAGACATATATTTTGAATGTGTACACTATGCTATCCATACATGTTATCCGGGGATACGGTACCCTTTCTCACCTTTGTGCAATCACGTGTAATCCATACTGGGCCTGAGAACGGCTGGCGAGCTGTTAAGCAAGCTACAGCACCTGTGGTTTGCACACGTAAGTTTTTCATTTTTTCAGGAATGACGGTTAGGCCTAATTCCGGAACAGCGGTTGACCTGCACTTACTGGGAAATCATCGTTCGCGGGTAATAATTGTAATCACAGATCCCCATCACTAACGTTGTTCAGCGGGTTATCTGCACCTGTAAGCGACAAACGCTGGCCTTTTCAGTGTAGCGCACATGCAGCCACGGACATGTAAGGGCATGACACACCAGTTATTGGCCAATCTCATGTGCCAGAGCCTCACGTGTCCCTCTAGTAAGCCGGACTCGGACCGCGAGGCATGACGGAGACTCGTTCGTTAACGGAATTAAGCTTGCAATGTGTGCATCTGTTCTGTAGCTTGCATGGTTGAGGTTTCCCAGGTGGAGTCGAATTAAACCGTAGGCTCCACTCCTGGTGGTGCCCTTCTGGACATTCCTTTAAGGTTCAGCTTTGCAACCATACTGCCCACGTAAAACAAACACTTTGCCTTCATGAACGCTGTTTGGAGGGTCATGACTCATGGGAATAACGCCGCCCAATCAGTTAACCTGCTAGAGAGATCCTTCGTTGCTCCCAAGCATGACATCACACTCCCTAGGAGGAAGGTAATGCCACTGTGGTGACCGTACTCCTGGGGGCGACACAAGTGCACTGATGCCCAGCCACTGGTCGATGAATCTGCTGGTACATTGACCCAGACCACTACATTCCCCTCGCACGCTACACGGCCTGAATCTGACCCTGATGAAACTCAGGTTACCCTTCCCATATACAGTTCCATCTTACACGGTGACAAAGAGGAAGCTGCAGAAGAAAGTGCAGGTTCGGCCCACCCGCCATCAGACACACCACAGTACTATCAGGGGCCCTGTGCCAGTGCCGTCGCCAACGAGTGGGCCCCCCCTGCTTGCTCAGGATCACAGCACTTGCAAGGTTGAAATACTGTGCAGTGAGATGGAAGATGGGAACGACGAGGAGTCCAGACTAGTACAGGGATTCCCTAGCGAGGAGACTTATTTGATTGTTTTCAATGTTGGGACAGCAATTTTTGGGGAGCACTATACTCTGGAGAATGATAGATGGGGCCCACCATACACTGGAACATTCCAAAGGTGAACATCAGACACTGGAGCAGCATTTACAGGGCCCATTATACACTAGAGCATTAGAAATGGGGCCCATTATGTTTGGAGCATTATTTGGGCCCATAAGACAGTGGAGCTTCATCCATGGGGACCAACATATACTGTAGCATTATGTGGAGCTCATCATATACTGTTTCAAACATTATATGGGACCAATGATTCTGTATGGAGAAATAGATGGGCCTTGTCATGAGCTGTAAAAAGTGAAGTATTTTTCATTGTACTATACCGCTATTTCTCTGCCGTATCGGAGCATGATGAGTTGTGGTATGTGTTAAAGGGGCGCTCTTTCGCCCAGGGCACATGAAAACCTGGAGCCAGCCCTCCCCCCCCACAACTGTAGCCAAATAACCCCCATTTTTCAGTGCGTTACTTGTATTATGAAGTTAATTAAGGTTGACAAGCTTAAGTAAGAAGAATTGATGCTTTTGGCATTCAAATGGGCACTGTTGGTGTGTTTCCTGTCCTCTCACTGCCGACTTTTATTCCCCATTGACTTACATTGGGTTTCGTGTTTCGGGACGACCCCGACTTTTCCCTATAATCGGACGATCTTGCTCGACCCGACTTTTGGAAAAGTCGGGTTTCGCGAAACGAAACGCGACCCTAAAAAACCAAAAGTCGCTCAACTCTACTCTAGAGTTAACACTGATCCCCTGTTACTTTATAAGCACATTCCTGCTGCTCTGCTGAACTGATCAGGCTGCAGTGTGCTGAATCTCAGATAGTGAATTGGTTACCTCTATAGTGTCAAATTGATTTGTAAAATCTTTAAAATAGTGTGAATCACCATAGATCTGATTAATTTAAATTGTGCTGGTGGAACATTTGTATTATGTGGAGAGGTCAGTAAGGGTACGTTTCCACATACCGGATTGTCGGCGCTTTGGACGGAGCGGAAAACCCACTCCACCCAAATCCCCGCCCCCTTCGGTCCACACATCTGGAATCACCGCAAGGTACTCATAGCGTTGGCAGTTTACCTTGCGGAGACTGAGCTTCTCCGCAAGGTATACCGACATGCTGCAGTCTAAAATGATGCGCTGCATGTACTATTACGCGGGTGTGTCACCCGTGTAATCGGACGCAGAGTGGAGACAGGATTTCATAAAATCCCCTCCACTATGCTGGAACATCGGATTAAACGCTGCGGCAGGACGCAGCGCTCAATCTGCAGCAATTCCTGAATGTTTCCGCTCATTGTGCATCTCCCTGGTTATCAGCCCATCACACTGGCTGACACTTTGAACCATGGAATGAGATAAATTCCTAATAAAACTAAAGAGGTAAGAATGGTATGAATCACTTTTTAAATAAATATCCCTTCCTAGTGAATATTAATTGTGGTTGGTATTTGGTCCCTTTTCTTCTAATTTATTGTGGTCTTAGTGAATTTTGCAATTTGCGGATACCCCTATATGAAGTAATCTTTTTTCTATAATTTATCACACAGACATACTCATATATGATTCATTTTTTATCCATTCTTTTTATTCAATATTAATATATTTATCTCCTTCATTATATTTATATATATATATATATATATATATATATATATTTTTTTTTTAAATGATAAATAATTTTATTGGTGGTAACCTTTATAACAATTACTCTGTCGATGGTTTCTTGCTTGATATGTGTCTCATCCACTTGATTACCTGGAAGTTGGTCGATCACACACTTTTTAAGTGAGTTCGGATCTGTGGTATATGCAGGAGGACCGTGTCTGTGGGTGCCGCTTCTCTTTTGCAATTTCTTCTATTTGTGATATACCTATTGAAGAAACTAAGGATGTCCAAATATTTAAATGTTATTAAAATCTTTCATTTTTTGTATTTTTATAACAAAGTGTAATTTGTTATATTTCGTGCCAACTCTATTAACTTGAACACTGTTCTGATATGTGGCTATCTCTTGGCGCCAGATTTGGATGTCTGTATCTATATAAACAATATGTATGGATTTTTTATATTTATGCGTCTCCTGAAGAAGAAGTTATGTGAACTTCAAAATGCATTGAGTGAACTGTGTGAACTACGAAATAAATACCAATCCTTTTTATCCATATACCTGGATTGTGAATTTTACAGCAGCGCAGCTTATATCAACGTTTTGCCTCCTTTTTACTAACAGTTTGTCTGATACCATGAGCCGCCCTTGATCGCTGTAATCCACCATCTTATGGCACCCTGTGTGATGACAGTCCAGAACTTAGAGATATTGTTATCACTTCCTCATCCTCCTCTACTTCCTTCTCTTCCTCTGGGTCCACCACCTTCTCCCTCAGACTAATCAAAGTGTGTTCCAGCATGTAGATAGATGCAATGATGCTGATGATGACAATGTCAGCACTAACCATATAAGTAGCCATTTCAAAACTGTGCAGAAGGGTGCAGAGGTCTGTGTCCACTCTGGAAGCATGATTTGCTACACTGTCATACTTTACGAGGGTTCATTGCTGCAGCCACAGTCACTGCAACATGTGCAGTGTCGGCATGGTAGCCCAAAAACCTCTGTAGCAATTTAAGTGGAGTGGATTTCAGTGGAGACAAGCATTGCCAGTCTCGGCCTTGATAGTTGTCCACAACATTTGATCTGTGTTACTGCCATCTCCAAGGCATATTAATTTAAACACTGCCTGATTGCGGTTTTCCCAGGCTGCACATTATAGTGGTGGGGGATTCTCTCTGCACTGTTGGAAAGCATGTCTCATTAACCCTTTCTGACATTGGGTCCCTGTGCCCTGGACCTTATTGACCAGTGATGCATTATTATGTCTAGTCAATTAGGCATGCACACAGGCTGTGCGTGCTATCGCTGCTGAGTGTCATCTGATTCTGACAGCTGATACCTGGCCCTAAGTGCCCGGAGCAGTCACACACCACTCCTGACACTTTAACCATAAATGCAGCAATCGAACATGATCACAGCATTCCAGGAGAAGACAGAGCGATGACAGCCCCTCTGCCTTTGGATCGGAGACCCTGCGGCGTGAAGGGGGATTCCGATCATTGCTATGGTGACCTGATATTGTCATAACCACATCCAGGTCACCAGAGCTAGGAAAGTTGCTTGATCATGTGTAGCACGTGTGCCCACTGGGGGGTGGTCCCTTTCGGCTGCGAGACAGACTGACGACAGACGCAGAAACTCAATCAGGTCCACTTTTTGGATGTCTTCTTTGACATCCACAGTAACACGACAGCTTCTGCACCTTGGCCCGGGTACCTATCACCTCCTCCTACTCCTGTTGGCTCCCGTGGCTGCCGTTAGGCCCATGGCCACAGACTGACGACAGACGCAGAAACTCAATCAGGTCCACTTTATTGGATGTCTTCTTTAACATCCACAGTAACATGACAGTTTCTGCACCTTGGCCCGGGTACCTATCACCTCCTCCTACTCCTGTTGGCGATAACACTCTGGGTTCTTTCACCATGGCTGTCGTTAGGCCCATGGCCACAGCACTTCCCCGATCGAGTCTGCCCGCTGCGACACTTATTGCCCCTTCAGTGTCCAGCCACAGGGTACCCCAGGCCTCCTTTAGTCATCGTCCTTTGGTCAGCAGCTGTCCTGTCAGGGCCACCTCCCTCCAAGTATCCGTCTCTCTCCTCCGTCTCTCCTGAGCTCTTCCTTCCTCCGTCTTCTCCTGAGCTCTTCTCTTTTCTGTCTCCTCCTGGGTGTCTGCCCTAACCCTGGGACTGTCTTTCCTTTTATCTCCTTACTCTGGAAATCCCCTTCTCAGTCCCGTAACTCCGTCCACAAAGACTCTGCTTTTTCCTGGCTTTAGCTGCTGTTCAGTCCTTTACTCACTATCCTATTTGTTATGAATGAGTCACCGAGGAGGAAAAAACAAAAAGCAAGCTAAGCCCAGAAAACCGGAGAGGTTGGTAACTAGCGGATTGCAGACCCCTGATCCTATACACACAACTAGCAGTAGTCGTGGAGCGTGCCTACGGTGGTCCTAGACGCCTCATCACGGCCGGAGAACTAAATAAGCCTAAAGAAAGAAAGGGAAAATCTAAACTGCCCCAGAGCAGACCCCAAAGCAATAGACAGCCCCCAACATGTATTGTCGGTGAAAAAAGATGAAATCACAAGCACAGATAGAAAGATAGGCTGAGCAAATGATGGGGCCCTCACTAACTAGAAAGGACAGGAAAGAAAAGCTGCTGTCTGCAATCACGCAAAAACCCTCCCAAAAAAATGTCCAACACGTCTGATAGAAAAAGGCCCTGAAGTCGCTAGACTTCAATTCCCTATATCAGCACTCAGGTATATTCTGAAGACAGAGCAAAAGAGATCAACTGATCAGAGACAAAATGGGGATTCAGCCCCGTCCCAGCCAGGGCTGGCTGAACACAAAAACTAAGTAAACCAGACGAAAACTCACATGAACAATAGCAGAGAAAACTTAGCTTTAAGAATTCAGGAACCAAACTGGAAACCAGAAGCTACAGTCAGGAGAAATCACCAGCAAGAAACTAGGGAGTCAGCTGCCTTAAATCCACTCAGAAATTCCTGATGTCCAATCACAGTCCTCTTCCTCAGGTGGCTGGTCTCTGCCATTTAGATCAGCTTCATTACCTCCCTTCACCAACAGAGGGAGTCCAGATTGAGAACTCACTACTCCTCTGTCAGCACAGCCAGCTCCATAACCCTCACCAGAAGCCAGAGGCAAACCCGAAAATGAGCTCACAACACCTATGTCTCCATCTAGTGGCCAAAACCCGGTTTTGCACCGTCTCTTTCTAATTCTAGCTTTTCCCTTATACATATATACAAATTCTCTTTATACAGTGTGCACCACAATATATTTTACATGTTCCTTCTTCATCAGACAGGTCCACATGTCAGTTCACCCTCCTACATACCTTCTTCCTTTAACCATTGTCGTCCCGACAATCCCATATCCTTGGTTTTTTAGTGCGTCCCCACTTTCTTTTGTCTATATGGCCGGTTGCCGAGCAGAGCCTGGAGCCCTCTAGCTCTACATGGGATGCTGAGCAGAGCCGGGAGCAATTAAGCATTAAGCTCTGAGTAGCTGATGGCTACCCGCAGGCGCTTACGCCTCTATGACAATCTCCATTCATTGGGGTAGGACCACCCGGACTCCTCGACGGGTACTCTCCTCCACTTTTCTTACTTTCAGAACTGTGTTTAGCTCTAGGGGTGAAATGACCAAGGCAGGGCCAACCAGGTAACCGTTTTCCCACCTCCTTCATAGAATCATAGAATCATAGAGTTGGAAGGGACCTCCTGGGCCATCTGGTCCAACCCCCTGCTCAAAGCAGGATTCGCTAAATCATCCCAGTCAGATGTCTGTCCAGCCTCTGTTTGAAGACTCCTTCATTTTGGGTATCTCCCACCAGGACCTGACCTGTGGACCACTGTCTGTTCCACATCACAAACCATCTTATACCTTCTTTTATGATTTATCATGGCAGACATTTTCTACCTATTCACCTTTTGGACCTTTTTGAACACATTTTTCAATATAATGATTTTGCCACTTTTCTAGAAGCATTTAAATTATTCAGCATATCTGCTAAATATCCTCATCATTTATAACTTTAAATATTTATTGCAACATTGTTAATTTTTCTATGAAAACACTTGTAAACACAATATGCAAATGCAAGAGCGCCCCCTTCCTTTGCGAAAAGTACCCCCAACAAATCCCTGCTGCGTCAGGAACAGGATTTCTTACCCCGAGGGGACGCGGAACAGTCCCCTGAGCTGCGCAATGGCGCAGCAGTCCCGGTAGTTCGTGAATGTCAATGGTGCTCCGGGCCATCTCCTGATGGCTGATCTTCCACCTGCAGAAGGGAACCCCACAACCATGGGGCCCCCAGGATGTCTGGCAGAACCTGGATTATGAGTCTCCTTAGTGCCCGAGACCCAGGAGTCCACCTCCCCTTTACTGGGTTCCATATTCTTTGGGGTACATGATCACGGCCACCGCATAGTAGCTGCGGGACAGTACTCTTTATAGAAGGAAACCAAGTCCCCCATCTGCAGCGCCCTCCCATGCTTAATGGAGGCTGCATTGAGGTAGACATTGTGACCAGTCTCTGCCTCTTTAACAAACCCATAGCCCCGCTTGACGTTGGTATATACTAGCTGACCGTGGCTCAAGGGGACAGACATGGCGGTTTCCCCCTTCTCATGGAGGGCAACCCAGATTTTCCACTCCTTGTTCATTTTCTTGGCAATGATGTCGGCGATCCAGACAGACGGCCCCGTGTAGGCTGCAGATACGCTCTGCGCCAGTGACACAGGATGGGGAGAAGGCAGGTGAGGAGGCCGGGGGTCGATGGCATGGACGTCAGCCCGTCCAGCATAGGCCGCGGATTCATCAGGTGCCGATGTCTGTGAGTAAGGGGAGGCCGGGTGGGGAGGCGGAGACTCAGGAGCACGGACCTTAGGCCTCGCACCCCCTTGGGCCGGTAACATATGACGGGGCGCAGCTTGGCAGGGAGGCTGAGAATCAATATCGGGGACTTTGGGCCTAGCGTCCGGAGGAGGTGGGGAAGCGGGGGCTGCCGGCGGTGCCGTCGGCCAGGGTGGGGAGACACTCACCTTCCCCGGCGCCGTGGCTTCCTTCCGACTGCTCTGCAGCTCCCCTGGGGACTCGGACACCTGAGCGACCGGAGTTTCCATGATGCCGCCAGCCTCCTCCCACTGGATGAGCTCGATGTCACCAGCCGTCATCTGTGGAAAGGGCCCCACTGTTCCTCTGCTGCTTCCGGTCCTGTCGCCTGGTGTCCGCTGCTGTTCTTCATCCTGCCATCCGGCAGGACCGGCCTCCAGGCCCGATGGTTCTGCAGGACGTGTCAGCGACGGCTTCTCCAATGGCCGCTTTGGTACAGCCAATGCTGCGGGCAAGCATACCTCCTCCTTCTGCTCCACAGGTCCAGCTGTCGGCAGCTCCAGCTCAGTCCGGGGTTCTTCTTTCCGGGTAAGTGTCCGATCCACCAGCAGGGATTCCTAGGCACAGGTGAAGCTGCGGGCCTTGACCTCCCGCTGCCATCTCCACTCCACTCGTCCGAGGCCATGGCAGCTACAGCGTCGCATCATGTCCGTTCTTCCGGGTCTCAATGGTGCCAAACAGCTGCACCCAACCTGATAAGCGGTGTCACTCCCGTTCCAGGGTGGGGCATCGGCCGGCCCCTCCATCCATTTTCCAGTGTTCAGTGGGATGGGACGGTTGTCACTTGATGTACACCGCTCCTCCCATGGGCGGACTCGGCTTAGCTGCCCCTGATAGTCCAATTTAGCGCCAACCTCCTCTATCCTGACAGTCGCCATTTCTGGACGTGTGCATAGTCTCTTTCAGGGTTCCTTTTAGTCAAATCCAGCAGTTCCAATCACAGTTCAAATTGTAATTCACTCCAGAAGAATCTTCAACCCGTTCAGCTCGAGTCCTTTTAATCCACTCCAGCAAAATCTTCAATCTTCCGGCGCGGCCTCACCACCTGTGTTGGGCAGTGATGATCCTGCCGACCACGCCACTTGTAGTATGTGTGCCGACTGGGGGGTGGTCCCTTTCGGCTGCGAGACAGACTGACGACAGATGCAGAAACTCGTTCAATCAGGTCCACTTTATTGGGTGTCTTCTTTGACATCCACAGTAACACGACAGCTTCTGCACCTTGGCCCGGGTACCTATCACCTCCTCCTACTCCTGTTGGTGATAACCCTCTGGGTTCTTTCACCGTGGCTGCCGTTAGGCCCATGGCCACAGTGCTTCCCCCGATCAAGTCTGCCCACTGTGACACTTACTTCCCCTTCAGTGTCCAGCTGTCCGGTACCTTTGGTCAGCAGCTGTCCTGTCGGGGCCACCCCCCTCCGAGTATCCGTCTCTCTCCTCTGTCTCTCCTGAGCTCTTCCTTCCTCCGTCTTCTCCTGAGCTCTTCTCTTTTCTGTCTCCTCCTGGGTGTCTGCCCTAACCCTGGGACTCTCTTTCCTCTTATCTCCTTACTCTGGAAATCCCTTTCTCAGTCCCGTAACTCCACCCACCATGACTCTGTGTTTTCCTAGCTTTAGCTGCTGTTCAGTCCTTTACTCACTATCCTTTGTCTCTATCTAGTGACTAAAACCCGTTACTACACTGTCTCTTCCTAATTCTAGCTGTTCCCTTAGACATGTATATGAATTCTGATTAAACAGTGTGCACAATATATTTTACATGTTCCTTCTTCATCAGACAGGTCCACATGTCAGTCCATCCTCTTACACATGTGCAAGTTCATGATCAGCAACTTTCTCTGTCAGTGCAGAGCTGACAGTTTGCATAGCAAGGATATGCTGCTACATCCCCATGCTATGCAAGCGATGAGCCTGAAAAAAATGCCCGGTGCTGATGTGAGGGTCTCCGGCGCTACTTCGGGGGTCTCCAGTGCTGCTGGGACTCTGCTGACATTTTGTGAGAGGTCAGAGCCACGGAAGTTCCATGGTTTCCTATGCGGTGGACCTTGGGAAAATGGCAGCCAGGGGCAGCGCATGTGCAGATAGAGATCTCAGCAAAAAGATCTCGGGAAATGAGATTTCAGCACTGAGATCTCATGTGCCGAGATCTCCCTCTGCACATGCGCCACCCCGGTGGCTATTTTCCCTGAGTCCACTGCACAGGAAACCATGGAACTGCAGGGGCTCTGGCCTTTCACAAAATGTCGGCAGAGCCCCAGCAGCGCCGGAGACCCAGGCAGCAGCACCGGACACACCCCCATAGCGCCGGACACCCCCGTAGCACCCCCAGGCACCTGCAGCACCACCGGACTCCCCCTCATCCCAGCCTGCAGCCTGCAGCAACAGTACCAGTAAGATATATATGCATGATAAGACGCATCCCCATTTTCCCCCCAAATTTGGCGGAAAAAAGTGGATCTTAGTATCTGAAAAATACGGTATATAAATGAGGTATCGTTCTAATAGTACTGACCCAAAGAATAAAACTGCCTTATCAATTTTACCACATGTGGAATGACAAAACCTCCCCCCTAAAAAAATTTTTCATGAATTGCTGATTTTCGTACATTTTGCCTCCCAAAAAGCGGAACAGTAAGCGATCAAAAAAATGTTATGCGTCGGAAAATGGTAACAATAAAAATATCAAATCATCCCGCAACTAAAACAAGCCGTCACATGATTCTGTCAGCAAAAATACGGAAAAATTATAACTTTCAAAAATATGGTGATACAAAAAATTAGTTTCTGCAATAAAAAGTGTATTTTATTGTGTAACAGCAGCCAAACTTAAAAACTCAATATAAATCTGGTATCGCTGTAATCGCACTGACCCGAAGAATAAAATCGCCTAATCACTTATACTGCACAAGAAATGGCATAAAAAATAAATAAAATTAATTCTACACCTGCTGTTGATTTTTTTCATTCTGCATCCGAAAAATCGCAGTAAGGTTCGGCGCACATTCATTCTGCGCACTTCACAGAGGGTTTAAACCTGAGTTTCTGTGTACATCTGTGAAATACGTGATTCAGATGCAACCCCTGGCCAAAGATTCAATATAATGAGGCGTATTGAGGCACTGTGGATGCTGTCTAATCTGTGATCCGGCGGTGTCACTCTTTTTGGAATTTCAAAAAAGTGCCGTTGGCCACAGTTTTGTGCACTTCTGAAAAGAAAGACTCTGCTAAACAGAGGCCAGATGGAGTTCAGAGTAACTCTGCTGCCTCATTATAGTGAATGGATCCCTCAAGGGTTTCATTTGAATCAGGTCACTCAGAGATTTAGATGGAAACCCCAAAAGTAGTGCTCAGCATAGAGCACCTGATAAATGTGATCACAAACATTATGCAAAATGTGCCCAATAAAAACTTCAACTCAATCCACACAATAATCCCAAAAAAGGCTAGACGTATTTAAAGCTCATCCATGATAACATAACAAAACCCAAGAGAAAAATGAACTAGAAGCAGTTCATAAAAATATATATGAATGTTATTGTACAAGCATTAAAGAATAAAAAGCAAAATCATACATAAATAATGATATAGTATATAAGGGAGTCAGCAACACCTAGACACCACATACAGAGAGGTCAGGTAAAAAAAGTGGCAATATAATGGAAATCACATATACCAGTCAGATTGGCTGTATGAGTACACAAAAGTTTTGAAATAACATGCAAAAAAGTATTAACCACCATAAAAGGGGGTAATATATAAAGTGCAAAAAAGACAAATAACTTATCAGTGGTCCTAGAAAAGTGCCACAGTGCATATTTTAGTGGGGGGTTTTTTCAATCCACACAAAAAGCAAGTCCACATTCAGGTGTGTTATCTGTTAGCAGAAATAAATGGGGCTTCCACTTACTGATAGTACAAAGACTCTGGAAAAGCAAAATGAATCCTCACCCTCCAAAATAAATTCAGCAAATTTTCCACTCCCAAATCCAAATGCCCCCTCCTTTCTGAACCTCACAGTGTACCTAAACCACATATAGTGTCCACATGTTTGGCATTTATGAAGTGATGAGAGCCCATCTAACTTATGGGTGCATGTCTCCAGAAGCATGGGCTGGGCATAACATACTAGTGACTGCTACATACTGGTCACTACAATGGCAGTTTGCGATTTTCACTCGGCAACATCCATTGCTGCTTCTTTCTGGAAAATACCCATGGAGTTAAAATCAGCACTACACATGTAGATAAATTCCCCAAGGGGTATAATTTCCAAAATGGAGTCATTTGAGGGGAGATTTTGCTTTTCTAGCAATTATGGGTTGAGACTGGGCCATGTGGAACATTTTGTGATGCTGCTTGTCAACACACTGGAGACTTTGTCTGGGTTAGGCTAGGTTCACATTAGCATTCCTCAGAACTGCGGAGGGCTGCAAACTTCCTCTGTGAAGCTCCTTCCACTGCCACACCTTCTCTGGTCAGCTCCGCCTATATCTTCATGCGGCCTGCGTACCTATCTTTAACATTGGGAACAAGAGAAAAAAAAGAGTGATCCAGCTTAAGACGGAGTCGGCTGCAACTTTACAAAGCTTTATTGGACAACTTAAAAATGTATTAGTTCTTTAAAAATGACTCCATAGCAAACACCAAGCACACCAGTGAGGAGGATTAATGCGTTTCAGCTAAAAAGTCTTAGTCATGATCTACCTGACAATGCATTGAAAAACTATATATATTGTGCACATGACATTGATTGAACAGACAATTAAAAAAGCAAAAAAGCATGTACAAATTGAGGAAAGAAAATAAACGAATAATTCTTAATCAAAAAACATCATGGACAACAGTAAATTAGGATAATACATTTCCTTGTAAGATATTACATAAACAGTATTCAATATAGTTTTATTAGGTCTTGTCTGGCATTGAAACCGCGCGGGAGTACGGGTGTCAAGCACAAACATCCAGTATGTTTCGCGGTTAAGTAATTTCTGTTGTAAATTACCTCCTCTAGGAGGTTTGTAAACCTTTTCAATTCCACAAAATCTAAAACTACTTAAATTACCTTTGTGCACATTGTAAAAGTGTCTTGACACAGCTGAGGCAGAGAGAGCTTGAGGATTTACAGCATCTGGTAAATGTCTCCTGATCCGCACCTTCAGAGGACAAGTAGTGCAGCCGACATACTGAACTTTGCATATGGTACATTCTATAAGATATACCACATTCTCAGTGTTGCAATGAATGTAATCATGTATGTCAAATTGCTTTTGATTATATGAAGACAAAAATGTATTTTTTTTTAAACATAATTGCATGTTTTGCAACGATTAGCTCCACATCAAAAAATTCTTTGGCGTAAAGCCAAGTAGCTCTATTAGTGTCCCGTAAGGAGCTGAGGAATAAGCTTGGAGACAGAATCGAACCCAGCGTAGGAGCTCGTTTTGCTACAAACTTGATATCACTCTGAGTTAATATCTGTTTCAGTCTGTCATCTTGTTTCAGCATTGGTGAATTAAATGTTTTTTAACCCCTTCACTACCAAGGGTGGTTTGCACGTTAACTACCGGGCCAATTTTTACAATTCTGACCACTGTCCCTTTATGAGGTCATAACTCTGAAACGCTTCTGTGGATCCTGGTGATTCTGACATTGTTTTCTCGTGACATATTGTACTTCATGTTAGTGGTAAAATTTCATTCATATAACTTGCGTTTATTTATGAGAAAAACGGAAATTTTCCAACTTTGAATTTTTATGCCCTTAAATCACAGAGATATGGCACACAAAAAAGTTAATAATTAACATTTGCCACATGTTTACTTTACATCAGCACAATTTTGGAACCAAAATTTTTATTTGTTAGTAAGATATAAGGGTTAAAAGTTGACCAGCGATCTCTCATTTTTGCAACACCATTTTATTTTTACGGACCACATCACATTTGAAGCCACTTTGAGGGGTCTATATGATAGAAAATACCCAAAAGTGACACCATTCTAAAAACTGCACCCCTTAAGGTGCTTAAAACCACATTCAAGGAGTTTATTAACCCTTCAGGTGCGTCACAGGAATTTTTTGAATATTTAAAAAAATTAACATTTAACTTTTTTCACAAAAAAAATTACTTCAAGTTCAATTTTTTTTATTTTACCAAGTGTAACAGGAGAAATTGGACTGCAAAAATTATTGTGCAATTTGTCCTGAGCACGCTGATACCTGATATGTGGGGGGGAACCACTGTTTCGGCGCATGGCAGAGCTCAGAAGGGAAGGAGCGCCGTTTGACTTTTTCAATGCAAAATTGGCTGGAATTCTGATCGGACACCATGTCGCGTTTGGAGAGCCCCTGATGTACCTAAACAGTGGAAACCCCCCACAATTGACCCCATTTTTGAAACTAGACCCCCTAAGGAACTTATCTAGATATGTGGTGAGAACTTTGAACCCACAAGGGCTTCACAGAAGTTTATAATGTACAGCGGTACAATTAAAAAATCATATTTTTTCCACAAAATGATCTTTTCACCCCCAATTTTTATTTTCCCAAGGGTAACAGGACCCTAAAAGTTATTGTGCAATTTGTCCTGAGTACGCTGATACCCCATATGTGGGTGTAAATGACTATTTGGGCACATGGCAGAGCTCGGAAGGCAAGCAGCGCCATTTGACTTTTTTGGCTGGAATTGAGATCAGAAACCATGTCGCGTTTGGAAAGCCCCTGATGTACCAAAACAGTGGAAACCCCCCACAAATAACCCCATTTTGGAAACTAGACCCCCCAAGGAACTTATCTAGATGTGTGGTGAGAACTTTGAACCCCCAAGTGCTTCACAGAAGTTTATAATGCCCAGGCGTGAAAATAACAAAAAAATTTTTTTCCACAAAAATGATATTTTTGCCCCAAAATTTTTATTTTCCTAAGGGCAACAGGAGAAATAGGACCCCAAAAGTTGTTTTGCAAATTGTCCTGAGTAGGCTGATACCCCATATGAGGGGGTAAAACACTGGGTACATGGCAGAGCTTGGAAGGGAAGGAGCACCATTTGACTTTTTCAACGCAGAATTGGCTGGAATTGAGATCAGATGCTATGTTGCGTTTGGAGAGCACCTGATGTGCGCAAATAGTGGAAACCCCCAATTCTAACCCTAACCCTAGCCCTAGCCCTAACCCTAACCCTAGCCCTAACCCTAGCCCTAACCCTAACCCTAGCCCTAACCCTAATGGGAAAATGGAAATAAATACATTTTTTTAATTTGATTATTTTTCCCTAACTAAGGGGGTGATAACGGGGGGTTTCATTTACTATTTATGGTTGTTTTTATGTTTGGCAGCTGTCGCACGCTAAAAGACGCTTTTTATTGTAAAAATAGTTTTTGCATCACCACATATTGAGAGCTATAATTTTTCCATATTTTGACCCACCGAGTCATGTGAGGTCTTATTTTTTGCGGGACGAGTTGACGCTTTTATTGGTATCATGTTCGGGCATGTGACATTTTTTGATCGCTTTTTATTTCGTTTTTTGTGATGCAGAATTTACAAAAACCAGCGTTTCATGAATTTCTTTTGGGTGGTGCGTTTACGCAGTTCCGGGTGCGGTAAAATTTATAAGGCGGTTTTATTCTTCGGGTCAGTACGGTTACAGCGATACCTCATTTAGGGCGTTTTTTTATGTTTTGGCGCTTTTATGCAATGAAAACAATTTTATATAAAAAATAATTATTTTTGCATCACTTTATTCTGCAAGCTATAACTTTTTTTTTTTTCTCTGATGATGCTGTATGGTGGCTCGTTTTTTGCGGGACAAGATGACATTTTCAGTGGTACCATGGATATTTATATGCGTCTTTTTGATCGCGCGTTATTGCACTTTTTGTTCGGCGGTATGATAATAAATCATTATTTTTTGCTTGGTTTTTTATTTTTATTTTTTAAGGGGTTCGCTTAAGGGGTTAACTATTGGAACAGTTTTATAGGGCGGGTCGTTACGGACGCGGCGATACCAAATATGTGTACTTTTATTGTTTTTTTTTTTTATTTCCAAAAAATGAATTTATTGGGGAATATTTTTTTTTTTTTTTTAGTTTATTTGGCGATTTTTTTTAAAATTATTTTTACACTTTTTTTATTTTTTCTTTACTTTATTACAATGTCCCAGGGGGGACATCACTGTCCTGTGACAGATCGCTGATCTGTCACATCACAGATCACCTTGACAGATCAGCGATCTGTCACAGGCACTGCACTAGCTTCCTCATGCCTGCGCTTTGCAGGCACTGAGGAAGCCAGCTTCCTGCAGGCCCCCGGAGGTCCCCGTCGCCATATTGGATCCGGGGACCTGCAGGAAAGGAGTCCCCCGCAGCAGCGCTGCACATTGCGCTGCCGTGGGGGGCTCAGGGAAGCAAGGAGGGAGCCCCCTCCCTGCCGATGCTTCCCTTTAACCCCCGGTACACCGCGATCGTGTTTGATCGCGGTGTGCAAGGGGTTAACGTGTTGAGGGCGGTCCGTGACCGCCCCTGACACATTGTGCCGGGTGTCAGTTATGATAATTAGCTGACACTCGTGGGCGCTGCTGATCGCGATGACGTAATATTCCGTCCATGGTAATTAGGTCCATGGTCACATGGACGGAATATTACATCATTTGTAGGTAAGGGGTTAATGATATCTACAATTTGTCCATATTGCAAACTGTAAGGAGTACTGAATACTACATTATTATTTTTTTTATTTTTATGTGAATTATTATGAGTAAAACTACCTTTTTTGGTTGTTAATACATTTTTGCGATTTGTCTGTAGAATTCTTTCACGTGCATTATCTAAATTCCATTTATGATATCCTCTTTGTGAAAGTCGCTCACAAGTTTTTTCTGTTTCTGCCAAAAATGCATCATTTTCAGAACAATTACGTCTTATCCTAATAAGCTCACCATATGGAATATTTTTTATGACATGATTTGGATGGCAAGAATTGGCCCTAAGAATAGAATTACTTGAGGTTGGCTTTCTATAAGGAGTAATCTCAACGGTATGTTTAGATACATTACCTCTGAGATTCAGATCCAAAAAATTTGTATTTTTTTTCTGAAAAGAATAAGTAAATTTCAGATGATATTCATTATTATTAATATGATCAACAAATTTTACAGCCTCCTTTTGTGTGCCCCTCCATTAGTAACTACAAGACTTTTCAATGAAGATTTTGAAAAGGAATGGTACTCCATCTTGAGTCAATGTTCCCTCAAGCTCATCTCTTTAATAATAAAATATGAGGACATGGAAATGAATTCTGTCAAACAGGATATAAAGAGTCTGCAATGCTCTTTGGAGGTGCACACCAGTTCTAAAGATTTTAACTTTTATAATGATAGATTGAAAACCAATATTACTAACTTGGAAAATCATATCATGGAGATTAAGAAATCAAAATTTAAAAGAGATACAGAAGACTATATTGCTAGACTATAAACTAGAAAAAACTTGTGAGCTAAAAAGTTCACCATTATGAGACACTCCAACAGCAGACTCGGAAATTACTGGTAAATAGTGACTTTTCTGTAGCTCAGCAGGTGGTATGCCAATCGCGCAACTGCTAGATAAATATTAGATATTTAAGCAATAGGTGAGGAATATTATTTAGCAATTAGCTTTTAAAAAAAGGATGTTACTATATGCTGGCACTGAGGAATATTATTTAGCTGTGTAAAAAAATAAACTACATGTTGCTATGCTGGACTATTATGTAGCTCCATGAAAATTTGCTTTGTATATGCTGGTACTTACTAATATTATTTGGCTCTAAATAGAGCTGACTTGTATATAATGGTTGTGGAAAAACGGGGTCAGTGGGTGCTCTCATTCGCTGGCCTTGCTGTCTCATGCCTTTGAACCCCCGCTTTATCTCCCCATGGGCAATACACTACACAGACAACACAGGGTTAGAGTAAGACAGTGTAACATTACTTTATTGAACCACAACACCCAATAGCAAACAGAACAATCCGAGCAATTACTCCAAAAATGGTGCACATTACAGGGTCTCACCATTCCACTGACTTGACAGGATAATGGTAGATGTTTTGTCTGAGCTCCCATGGTCCCTATTGTGATACACACATAGAGAAGAGATATCGACAAGCATAGGGAGATTACCGAGAAAAGTCCATAGAGAGAGTCTGTACAAGGTCCAATGCCAGTTGACACAACATTAGAGCTCCCAGGGTTGCTATTCCACCTGTGATACACACACAGAGAAGAGGTATCGACAAGCATAGGGAGATGACAGAGAACAGTCCATATAATCTATACAAGATCCAAAGCCAGTTGACACGAGAGGCACAACCTGGCTTATCCGACCATCTCCATGGAACCAGACGACCGGCGGGTCCCAAAACCTGGCTTTCTCCAAACTTATCCATGGTTCAGAGATGTTCACTGGATCAGATCTGTGTCCTTAGGTTGTTTCCTATAGAATCATAAATCTGTGTCCCTCATGATGGTGCCATGATAAATTGGATGCAGGCCTCTCGTCCGTTCTGTATTTTGCAGAATGTCCGACTGGTAGCTCTGTGTGATGAGATCTCTGAGTCTTCTTATACCTGAGTCATGTAAGCTATTTTTAGAATTACCCAGTCCACCCTCAGAGCCTTTCCCTATCTACCTTCAAAGTCAACAAATTGGTTACAGATATAACACACAAATAGCACTTCAACACATCAATAAACAAAGATAAACAGTCACTATTACAGAATTACACAGTATGTTAAATAGTATATCAGTTTGCAAGTCTGTCATCTTGACCCACCAGAAATAAACACTTAAATTCACAAACCAATATACAGATAAAAAGTCAATTCTTCTTGGTTTGCAAAAACATAGTCATCTGGGAAATTAATATACAATCTGAATTCTTCACAATGGTAGTGGATTAAACTCTGCCTATCTATACCTAATGCCACAGCCTGTTCCTAATCCTAAACTATACAACACAGTGCAAAATAGCAGAGATCTCCAGCATGTACTTGCAATGATGATGTCAATGGATAACATCCAGGTGCTTGCATTTCACTCTTCCTCATATTAAATCTCTCCCTACACTATCTCCACTTAACAAAGAACTAATCTTCACCATCATGAGATCTTAAAAAAGTTTTTTGGAATCACAAACTTTCCCTATATACTCCTTTCACTCTCCATAGGCTCACACTATGCTCTCTCTACCCTGTTTCTAGCTGCAATGTGCACAAGATGGAGCTGGCAGGGATTAAATATCCCCTATGATGTTGTAAGGTCAGCCAATCACAGTAATGCCACACCAAAGATCACGCCGGCCTTACTGTGATTGGCAAGCCAGCTCAGCATGTTCATTGGCTGCAAATAAAGCACCAAACATGCTGGTTGGGTCACTCGAATATACAAAGGCGAATACCAAATTACTCACCGAATAAAGAATAGCTCGAACAGTGTACTATTCGTGCGAGTAATGAATAGTGCTCATAACTAGTGGTAATGCCAGTTAAAGCTTTAGTCCAACAACACTGTCATGTCCTATGCAAACACAACTACATAGTAACATAGTTTTTAAGGTTGAAGGAAAACTAAGTTCATCTAGTTCAACCCATAGCCTAACATGTTGATCCAGGGGAAGGCAAAAAAAACCTATGTGGCAAACACTAAGCTCCACATTGGGAAACAATTCCTTACCGACTCCACATACGGCAATCAGACTAGTTCCCTGGATCAACGACCTATCAAGAAATTTAGTATATACTGTATAACCTGTAATATTATATTTTTTAAGAGAGGCATCCATGCCCTTCTTAAATTTTAGTAGTGAATAAATCATTACAACATCATACAGCAGAGAGTTCCAGTCTTACTGCTCTTACAGTAAAGAATCGGCATCTGTGATTAAGAGTAAACTTTCTTTCCTCCAGACATAGAAGATGCCCCCTTGTCCCTGTCTCAGGTCTAAGAGTAAAAAGATCATTAGAAAGGTCTTTGTACTGCCCCCTCATGTATTTATACATTATAATAAAATCACCCCTAAGCCTTTGTTTTCCCAAACTAAATAACCCCAAGTGTAATAACCTGTCTTGGTATTTCAGACCCCCCCAGTTCCCTAATAACCTTGGTCGCTCTTCTCTGCACCCGCACCCACTCCAGTTCAGCTATGTCTATCTTATACACCGAAGATCAGAACTGTAACCGGTATTCTAAGTGTGGTCGCACTAGTGACTTGTATAGAGGTAAAATTATGTTCTCCTCATGAGCATCTATGCCTGCTTTAATGCATACCATTATTTTATTTGCCTTTGCAGCAGATGCCTGACACTGGCCACTAAATGTGAGTTTGTCGTCCACACATACACCCAGCTCTTTTCAATGACAGTTTTGCCCAGTGTTTTACAATTAAGCACATAATTATACATCTTACTTTCTCTGCCCAAGTGCATGACCTTACATTTATCCCCATTAAAGCTCATTTGCCATTTATCAGCCCAAGCTTCTAGTTTACATAAATCCTCCAGTAATATAAAATTGTCCTCCATTGTATTGATTACCCTGCAGAGTTTAGTGTCATCTGCAATTATTGAAGTTCTACACTGTATGCCCCTACAAGGTCATTAATAAATATGTAAAAAAGAAGGGGGCCCAATACTGACCCCTGTTTTACCCCACTGTTTACTGTGACCCAGTCCGATTGTGTTCATAGTAACATAGTTAGTAAGGCCGAAAAAAGACATTAGTCCATCCAGTTCAGACTATAGAATTCTGTCAGAATAAATCCCCAGATCTACACCCTTCTAAAGAACCTAATAACTGTAAGATACAATATTGTTACGCTCCAGAAAGACATCCAAGCCTCTCTTGAACCCCTCGACTGAGTTCGCCATCACCATCTCCTCAGGCAGGGAATTCCAGATTCTCACTGCCCTAACAGTAAAGAATCCTCTTCTATGTTGGTGGAAAAACCTTCTCTCCTTCAGACGCAGAGAATGCCCCCTTGCGACCGTCACCTTCCTTGGTATAAACAGATCCTGGGCGAGATATTTGTATTGTCCCCTTATATACTTATACATGGTTGTTAGATCGCCCCTCAGTCGTCTTTTTTCTACACTAAATAATTCTGCTAATCTCTATGGGTATTGTAGTTCCCCCATCCCATTTATTAATTTTGTTGCCCTCCTTTTGTACTCGCTCTAGTTCCATTATATCCTTCCTGAGCACCGGTGCCCAAAACTGTACACAGTACTCCATGTGCAGTCTAACCAGGGATTTGTACAGAGGCAGTATAATGCTCTTATCATGTGTATCCAGACCTCTTTTAATGCACCCCTTGTTCCTGTTTGCCTTGGCAGCCGCTGCCTGGCACTGGCTGCTCCAGGTAAGTTTATCATTAACTAGGATCCCCAAGTCCTTCTCCATGTCAGATTTACCCAGTGGCTTCCCGTTCAGTGTGTAATGGTGATATTGATTCTTTCTTCGCGTGTATAACTTTACATTTATCATTGTTAAACCGCATCTGCCACCACCCAAGTTTCCAACTTATCCAGATCCATCTGTAGCAGAACACTATCTTCTCTTGTATTGACTGCTTTACATAGTTTTGTATCATCTGCAAATATCGATATTTTACTGTGCAAACCTTCTACCAGATCGTTAATAAATTTGTTGAAGAGAATAGGTCCCAACATGGACCCTTGCGGTACCCCATTGGTCACAGCGACCCAGTTAGAGAATATACCATTTATAACTACCCTCTGCTTTCTATCACTAAGCCAGTTACTTACCCATTTACACACGTTTTTCCCCAGACCCAGCATTCTCATTTTGTGTACCAACCTCTTGTGTAGCACGGTAACAAACGCTTTGGAAAAATCAAGATATACCACGTCCAATGACTCACCTTGGTCCAGTCTATAGCTTACCTCTTCATAAAAACTGATTAGATTGGTTTGACAGGAGCGATTCCTCATAAACCCCTGCTGATATAGCGTTAAACAGTTATTCTCATTGAGATAATCCAGAATAACATCCCTCAGTAACCCTTCAAATATTTTACCAACAATAGAGGTTAGACTTACTGGCCTATAATTTCCAGGTTCACTTTTAGAGCCCTTTTTGAATATTGGTACCACATTTGCTATGCACCAGTGCTGTGGAACAGACCCCGTCGCTATAGAGTCCTTAAATATAAGAAATAATGGTTTATCTATTACATTACTTAGTTCTCTTAGTACTCGTGGGTGTATGCCATCCGGACCCGGAGATTTATCAATTTTAATCTTATTTAGCCGGTTTCGCACCTCTTCTTGGGTTAGATTACTGACCCTTAACATAGGGTTTACTTTGTCTCTTGGCATTTTACCTAGCATTTCATTTTCCACCGTGAATACCGTGGAGAAGAAGGTGTTTAATATATTACCTTTTTCCTCGTCATCTAAACCATTTTTTCCTCACAATTTTTTAATGGGCCTACACTTTCACTTTTGATTCTTTTACTATTGATATAGTTGAAGACCAGTTTGGGATTAATTTTACTTTCCTTAGCAATGTGCTTCTCTGTCTCCTTTTTGGCAGCTTTAATTATTTTTTTAGATAAAGTATATTTCTCCCTATAGTTTTTTAGAGCTTCAACTGTGCCATCTTGCTTTAGTAGTTTAAGGCTGGTTTCACATTTGCGTTTTTTAGCGCTGGAAAAAAACGCACACCTGCGCATGCGTTTTTTCCCCTATATTTAACATGGGTGCGCATACCTGCGCGCTGGTAAGCGCATGTATGCGATTTTCATGCACTGCGTTTTTTTGGGGTGTGCGTTTGTATTTTCCAGACGCAGCATGTTGCATTTTTTGGCCCTGCAAAAAAGCGCATGCGCACATATGCGCACGTTTTGCGCTAAAAATGGCCATTATAGCCTATGGATGCGCATATGTGCGCACTGGCATGCTCATGTATGCGTTTTTTTGCATATGCGTTTTTTTTTTTAAACCATGGAATTTAGGGGTTTGGGTTAGAGTTAGGGTTAGTTAAGGGGGTTTAGGGTTAGGGTTATGGTCAGGGTCAGGGTTAGGGTTGGGGTTTGGGTCAGGGTTAGGGTTAAGTATGGTTTTGTTAAGGATTAGGGTCATGGTTAGGGTCAGGATTAGGGTTAAGTATGGTTTTGTTAAGGGTTAGGGTCAGGGTTAGGGTTAGGGTTAGGGTCAGGGTTAGGGTTAGGGTTAGGGTTAGGGTCAGGGTTAGGGTCAGGATTAGGGTTAAGTATGGTTTTGTTAAGGATTAGGGTCATGGTTAGGGTCAGGATTAGGGTTAAGTATGGTTTTGTTAAGGGTTAGGGTTAGGGTCAGGGTTAGGGTTAGGGTTAGGGTTAGGGTCAGGGTTAGGGTCAGGATTAGGGTTAAGTATGGTTTTGTTAAGGATTAGGGTCAGGGTTAGGGTCAGGATTAGGGTTAGTATGGTTTTGTTAAGGGTTAGGGTTAGGGTTAGGGTCAGGGTTAGGGTCAGGATAAGGGTTAAGTATGGTTTTGTTAAGGATTAGGGTCATGGTTAGGGTCAGGATTAGGGTTAAGTATGGTTTTGTTAAGGGTTAGGGTCAGGGTTAGGGTTAGGGTCAGGGTTAGGGTTAGGGTTAGGGTTAGGGTCAGGGTTAGGGTCAGGATTAGGGTTAAGTATGGTTTTGTTAAGGATTAGGGTCAGGGTTAGGGTCAGGATTAGGGTTAGTATGGTTTTGTTAAGGGTTAGGGTCAGGGTTAGGGTTAGGGTTAGGGTCAGGGTTAGGGTCAGGATTAGGGTTAAGTATGGTTTGGTTAAGGGTTAGGGTCAGGGTCAGGGTTAGGGTTAGGGTTAGGGTTAGGGTCAGGGTTAGGGTTAAGTATGGTTTTGTTAAGGGTTAGGGTCAGGGTTAGGGTTAGGGTCAGGGTTAGGGTTAGGGTTAGGGTTAGGGTCAGGGTTAGGGTTAGGGTTAGGGTTAGTTAGGGTTTAGGGTTTGGGTTAGGGTTAAGTATGATTTGGTTAAGGGTTAGGGTCAGGGTTAGGGTTAGGGTTAGGGTCAGGGTTAGGGTTAGGGTTAGGGTCAGGGTTAGGGTTAGTAAAGTCATGGTTTGGGTAGTGTGAGGGGCCACCTAAAAATGTTGGAAAAAAACGCAAACGCGGTAAAAACGCGCTAAAAACGCATACAAACGCATAAAAACGCTGCGTTTTTTTCATGCATGCTCATAAAAATGCTTGAAAAAAACGCAGCAGTTGTATGCTTATGTATGCGTTTTTTCAATGCGTTTTTTTGCGGGAAAAACGCGCTGCAAAAAAAAGCAAGTGTGAAACTAGCCTTAATGCTTTCTTTTTACTGTTAATTGCCCCTCTTACTTCCTTGTTTAGCCATATTTGGTTTTTCCTATTTCTTGTCCTGTTATTCCCGCAAGGTATAAACCGCTTACAGTGCCTATTTAGGATATTCTAAAACATTTCCCATTTATTTTGTGTATTCTTATTTCTGAGGACATTGTCCCAGTCAACCAGGTTAAGGGCATCTCTAAGCTGGTCAAACGTTGCCTTCCTAAAGTTCAGTGTTTTTGTGACTCCCTGACATATCCCCCTAGCGAAAGACAATTGAAACTGTACAATATTGTGGTCGCTGTTTCCTAGATGCTCAACAACCTGCAGATTTGTAATTCTGTCAGGTCTATTAGATAGTATTAGGTCTAAAACTGCTGCTCCTCTGGTTGGATTCTGCACCAATTGTGAAAGATAATTATTCTTGGCTATTAGCAGAAACCTGTTGCCTTTATGGGTTTCGCAGGTCTCTGTTTCCCAGTTAATATCCGGGTAGTTAAAGTCCCCCATAACAAAGACCTCATTATGGGTTGCAGCTTCATCTATCTGCCTTAGTAGTAGACTTTCCATGATTTCTGTTATATTTGGGGGTTTGTAACAGACCCCAATGAGAATTTTGTTACTATTTTTCCCTGCATGTATTTCGACCCATATGGACTCAACATCCTCATTCCCTTCGCTAATATCCTCCCTTAAAGTGGACTTTAGACAAGACTTTAGATAAAGACAAACCCCTCCTCCTCTCCGATTTTTACGATCCTTTCTAAACAGACTGTAACCCTGTAAGTTAACTGCCCAGTCATAGCTTTCATATAACCATGTCTCAGTTATTCCCACTATGTCATAGTTACCTGTAGATATTTCTACTTCTAGTTCTTCCATCTTGTTTGACAGGCTTCTGGCATTTGTGAGCATACAGTTTAGAGAATTTTGTTTTGTTCCAATCTCCTCCCTGTGGATTGTTTTAGAAATTTTCTTACCTCCCTTCTGAGTATGTTGTCTTGGATCTTCGTTGCCGCACCTCACATCATTCATCAGTATCATTTCTGGCTTCATGTTCGTGTCTAACGTTTTTCTTCCCATCCCCTCTTCTTCTAGTTTAACGCTCTCCTGATGAGTGTAGCGAGTCTTCTGGCGAATGTGTGTTTCCCAAGTTTGTTGAGGTGTAGTCTGTCTCTGGCGAGGAGTCCGTCGTACGAGTAATTCACACCGTGGTCCAGGAATCCGAATCCTTGATGTCTGCACCATCGTCTTAGCCAGTTGTTCACATCAAGGATCCTGTTCCATCTCCTGGTGCCATGCCTGTCTACTGGAAGGATAGAAGAAAAAACTACCTGTGCATCCAGTTCCTTTACTTTCTTCCCCAACTCTTCAAAGTCCTTGTAGATTGTCGGTAGGTCCTTCCTTGCCGTGTCATTGGTGCCAACATGTATCAGAAGAAATGGATGGACGTATCCTATCAGTCACATCCTTGATCTTTGCACCTGGGAGGCAGCATACTTCTCTTGCAGTTATGTCCGGTCTGCAGATGGCTGCTTCTGTGCCTCTCAGTAATGAGTCTCCCACCACTAGCACTCTTCTTCGCTTCTTGGCTGTACTTTTTGTTGTCACTTCTGGGTGTTGCTGTGTGCCCTTTTCTTCTTTGCCTCATCCTGGTGTGCCATCTCCTGGTGCCTCATCCTTAGGTGTGCCATCTTCGTCCTCCACAAGGCCTTGGTATCGGTTTGTCAGTTGAGTGGTTGGTGATGTCTCTATGGTCTTCTTGCTTCTTTTGGTCACATTCTTCCATTCATTTGCTTTTGGAGGTTCTCTGACACTTTCTTCACCTTCTGTGACCAGTAGAGATGCTTCTGTTCTGTCTAGGAAGTCTTCATTTTCTTTGATGAGATTCAAAGTTGCAATTCTCTTTTCCAGACCGCGCACCTTTTCTTCTAAAAGGGCCATTAGTCTACACTTCTGGCAGGTGAAGTTGGATTCTTCTTCTTGTCGATCTGTGAACATGTAGCACATGTTGCAGTTCACCATGTAGGTTTTCACATCTGCCATGTTGCTCCTAGATCCTGCTGACTTGCTGTGTGCCTTCCTTCTTGTGCAATCTACTGTGTGTAACCTTCTTGTGTAATCTTCTCAATCAGCCAATCTGTCTTGCAATACTGTCCTAGAGGCAAAAATTTTTGGCGATGCTTTCCAAGCAGCTGGTCCCGACTGTACCCAATGATCTTCTTGCTTAGGGAGACTCTTAGCTTTCCCCAGAAGGCACCTGGAATATGCAAATTATCTTCCTCAAGCTTCAATCCCTGGTTTGGCGATGCTTTCCAAGCAGCT
Source organism: Dendrobates tinctorius (assembly GCF_039654945.1). Classification (NCBI taxonomy): domain Eukaryota; kingdom Metazoa; phylum Chordata; class Amphibia; order Anura; family Dendrobatidae; genus Dendrobates; species Dendrobates tinctorius. The sequence continues at coordinate 3,499,340 of NW_027361768.1, forward strand.
GTCCCCAACTGTATCCAACGATCTTGCTTAGGGAGACTCTTCGCTTTTCCCAGAAGGCACCTGGAATATGCAAATTATCTTCCTCAAGCTTCAATCCCTGGTTTCATTAATAACCACCATTTGCTTCCCATCCCTGAGCCAGTTCTTAACCCACTTACACATACAGTGGGTATGGAAAGTATTCAGACCCCTTTAAATTTTTCACTCTTTGTTTCATTGCAGCCATTTGGTAAATTCAAAAAATTTCATTTTTTTTCTCATTAATGTACACTCTGCACCCCATTTCTTATGAACACAGAGTCACACAGATGAATAGCTCATCTGAGGAGGTGGTGGAGGAGAAAGATGAGGAGGTTACTTTGTGCCATATGGTGCAGACAGGGAGTGATAAAACCACACATTCATTCCCCAGTCATTTACAGTCATTTAAAGTTAGGAGCGGCTGTATTAGCAGCGCTCCGGCTGTAAACGTATTAACTCCCGAGAAGGATTTACGCCGTGGGACGTGACTGAGCACCAGACAGGTAATGTATATAGTTGCTTTATTATTTTCAACATTTTTTTCAGAAGATTTTGGGCTTCGCAAAGGAATTACGAGTGTAATAAAGATGATATTAATGTGTGTGCTGTATTCTTTTATAAAAGCAATTTATTCTTATTGTGTGAGTGTGTTTATTTAACCCTTTATTTACTGTAGGATTAGTAATGGGTAGGTGTCTTATTTACACCTCTACATTACTATTATGGGCTTAATGTCACCTTAGAATAGAAAGGTGGCATTAACCCCTTATTACAGGGCACTACAGGGCAAGTGGGAAGAACCGGGCAAAGCTCCAGATTAGGCGTATCTAATAGATGCGCCTTTTCTGGGCAGCTGGGGGCTGCTGTTTTTAGGTTGTGGGGGGCCAAGATAAATGGCCTCTTACCAGCCTGAGAATATCAGCCCTCAGCTGTCGGCTTTAGTCAGGTTGGTTGTCAAAAATAGGGGTGACCCCACACTGTTTTTTAAAATTATTTATTTAAATAATTAAAAAAACTAAAAAAACAGCGTGGAGACCCCTCTATTCTTCACAACCAACCTTGATGAAGCTAACAGCTGAGGGTTGCAGCCCCCAGTTGTAAGTTTTGTCTGGTTGGTTCAGAAAATGAGGGGGACCCCACGTCGGGTTTTCATTCATTCTTCTCTCCTGCGGCAGAGCAGAAGAGAACAATTACAGCCGCGTTCAGCACCAGCCACCAGGAACATCTGCATAGATCCATTCATTTGAATGGGTCTACAAGTGTCAGTGTCTCTGGTACGTGAGAAAACTGTCACTACATGTACCGGAGCCACTGACATGTGAAAGAGGCCTGAGGCTGCGCGGAGTCCCCTGGCTGACCTGAGGTGAACTGATAAGCGTGAGAAAAAGTGCAGATATCTTCAGTACAATATATTAGATATATATTATTTTATGTGTATATATATTATGTAAATATATATATATTAGATGTATGTAACTATATATTATATACAGTATATAATATATATAGTTACATATAATATGTAATATATAGAATATATCTATACATATAAGAAATACAGTTAACTGTATAGCTAAATATATATATATATATATTAGATATATATTACATATATATATATATATATATATATTATGTATATATATATATATATATATATATAAAGATATATATATTGTGGTACAGTAAAGGGTGTTTTACTGGATGGAAGATATGTTTCTCCCAGCAGATTAATGTTTGGCCGGGTTTTTCCCTAAAGACGGAACCTGCGATGATGTCAGGGTCACGTGATCAGCCCATGTGGTGTTTACCTCACTGGTCGGAGGGGTTAGGCCCTATGTAATGGAGGTTGGTAATTGCCACAGAGTGAGTGTGTTTCTGGAAGCTACAGGAACTTGTGTGGACTCAGCCTGAAACTTGTATACTTGATTCCCGTGCTGCAGGACTATCGCAGCAAGACTAGGAAGAACCCCGGGAATGGCACCTGGCGGATGCTGCAGTACCTGGCAGCCGCTTAGTTACGCCCGTCCCGTGCAAGGGGTGAGTCTAGGACCAGTGGTTCTCCAAGCTGGAGTATGTTTTTCGTTTTCCCTATATTTTGTTAAGCTGCTGGTTACTGAGTGACATTAAAACCACTGGAATTGGACTTTATGCCTGTGTGTTGCCTCATTACTGCCGCCTGGCCATTGCCTACCAGAGCGAATCCCTACAATTGGTGGACTGAATGCGGGCACAAGCAGTGAGGCCAGGCTGTTTTGATTTTTGATTGGTACCCCAGCCTATGTCCTGGGTGAAACGAGTGGCAGAGACCGAGGCAGGGAACTTTCCAGAAATGGAGGCCTGCATAGCCTGCATAGCCTGTATGCATAGCCTGTATGAGCGCTTTTACCGTGGGGTAAAAGCGCTCATACAGGCTATGCAGCAGCAACAGGAGGCCATGCTGCAGCAGCAACAGCAGGCTATGCAGCAGCAGGCTATGCAGCAGCAGGAAACCAATCAGCTGTTGATACAGCATATCACGACAGCGCAAGCAAAAGGAGCTGATCGGGGAATCCATGATATTCGGAAAGCGGTTCGGACAGCGATTCCTAAAATGGAGAAATGGGACGATGTAGAGGCATATCTGGAGATGTTCGAAGGAGTCGCTGAGAGAGAGAAGCTCCCCCGGGACCATTGAGCAGGTGTCCTCGCTCCGTTTCTGACCCCAGGACCGTTGAAAGCATATCAGGACCTACCCCCCGAGCAAAGGGCGGACTACACGGTCGTCAAGGGTGAGATACTGGTACGCCTTGGGGTAAATGTGTTAGTGCGGGCCCAGCGGGTACACCAGTGGGAGTTTACCCCCTCCAAGCCAGCCCGGTCCCAGTATTATGACCTGTTGCACCTGTTACAAAAGTGGTTGCAGCCTGAAGTGTTGTCCCCCACGGCCATGCTGGAATGCATAGTGACTGATAGATTATGGAGGGCTTTGCTCCACTCCCTCCAGACCTGGGTCAGACAGGCATCCCTTACTAATGCCATGCAGATGATAGACCTCATAGAAAGGTATTGGGCTACCAAAGAGTTACAGGGAGGAAACCCCTGAAAGGTAACAGGAAGGTTCCCTAAGTCCCTGCCCCTGGTTCGGCGAGCGGAGCCCAGGAAGGCCGCTCCAGACTTATCTGGGGAAGTAAGGAGCCCCATAATCTGCTGGCGGTGCCAGGAACCAGGTCATATGAGAGCTGATTGCCCCCACCTGACTGAGCCTATGGACACCAATTTTGGGTACCGCCAGTCCCACTATGCCAAACCAATGTGTGCAATCGGCACCTCGAAAGGCCCTAATATGGAACATTTGTGTCGGGTGGAAGTGGACTATCCCACCGCACTAGTGGTAATCAGCACGTCAGCAGGGAGGCGGTGTCACGAGGTGGGGGTGGTGACCAATTTACATTATGAAGTGATAATTGGAAGAGACTTTCCGTTGTTTTCTGTGCTGTGGCCGTCTGTTGTGCCATCCACTGAGCACCTGCCGGTACCAGAGGCAGCCAGGTTACATTCTCCAGAAGGGGGGCATGAACCTGATGGCCCGGAGGAAGATGTGCTGGCGGTAGGAATAACCTTCCCTTCGGTGGAGGAAGGGGAGAATTCTCCCATAGAAGGATTGGCTGGAGAGGTGGAAGACTTGCCGCCGGGACCCGAGTTGTCAGACTTGAATGTATCAGGTGACAATTTTGGTACAGCGCAACTCCGAGACCTTACTTTAGCCCGGGCCAGAGAAAATGTACTGTTTGTCAATGGGGAACCCCAACAACCTGGGGCAGATACGGTGTGGCCGCGCTTTGAGTTGAACCAGGATTTGCTGTGCCGAGTGGAGAAAATACGTGGGGAAATGGTAGAACAATTACTGGTACCTCAGACATATCGCAGGCTGGTAATGGATTTAGCGCATGTGCATATACTTGGGGGGCATTTGAGCCAAAAGAAGACCCTTGACCGAATTCTGCAGCGATTTTACTGGCCAGGGGTTCATGAAGAAGTTAAACGGTACTGTAGCTCCTGTCCAGTATGCCAGGTAACCAGTCCCCAGCCTCACTTTCGGAGCCCTTTGGTGCCTTTGCCAATTATAGAGGTACCCTTCGAGAGAGTGGCCATGGACATGCTGGGGCCTCTCAATAAGTCGCAAGGGGACACCAACATATTCTCGTAGTTCTAGACTATGCTACCCGATATCCTGAGGCCATTCCTCTGTGCCACACATCAACTAAGCTTATAGCAAAGGAACTCATGGGTATGTTTTCACGGGTGGGAATTCCGCAAGGGATTCTAACAGACCAGGGAACCCCCTTTATGTAAAAAATTATGAAGGAACTCTGCCGGTTGTTAAATGTTAAACAGTTACGTACCTCGGTCTATCATCCCCAAACAGATGGTCTGGTAGAAATGTTCAATAAAACGCTGAAGAGCATGTTAAAAAAGGCAGTCTCCAAGGATGGGAAGGACTGGGATCTCTTCTTGCCATATTTGTTGTTTGCAGTGCGGGAGGTGCCTCAGGCATCTACGGGGTTCTCACCCTTTGAACTATTGTACAGCAGACATCCGCGGGGCTTACTAGATATAGCCAACGAAGCCTGGGAGAATCAACCTACCCTCCACAAAAGTGTGATAGAACATGTTGCAAAAATGCAAGAGAGAATGGAGACAGTCCTACCCTTGGTCTGGAGGCAGCACAACGCTCGCAGAGTCGGGTCTATAACCAGGAGGCTAGGGTAAGAACCTTTAGCCCTTGGGATCGGGTTTTGGTGCTTGTGCCTACCGTAGATAGCAAATTTCTTGCAAGGTGGAAGGGACCCTACGAGGTCATGGAGAAGGTGGGGCCAGTAGACTACAAGGTACACCAGCCAGGGCGGAGAAAACCAGAACAGGTTTACCATATAAATTTGCTTAAGCCCTGGAAAGATAGAGAGCACCTTGGTGGGGATAGTCTGCTACCAGCGTTTCAGATGGAAAAGGCTCCCTTACCTCGGGGCGAGACAGGAGAAATCCAACCCGGGGTCAAAATTGCAGATACTTTGCCCCCTAGACAAGTTCAGGAGGACCGGGAGTTCATTAGCCGAAATACAGATGTTTTTTCGGAGCTCCCTGGACGCACCTCCCTAATCCAACATGACATTGTCACAGAGCCAAATGCCAAGGTTCAATTAAAGCCATATCGGGTGCCTGAGGCCTGGCGACAAGCCATCTCGGAAGAGGTAAAAATGATGCTACAGTTAGGGGTCTTAGAAGAGTCTCAAAGTGAGTGGGCCAGCCCAATAGTCCTAATACCCAAGCCTGATGGGTCTCTAAGATTCTGTATTGATTTTAGAAAACTCAATGACATTTCAAAGCTTGACGCCTACCCCATGCCCCGGGTTGATGAGTTGATAGAACGCTTTGGGCAAGCACTGTATTTTACAACTCTGGACCTCACAAAAGACTATTGGCAGGTACCCCTAACAGAGGCAGCAAAGGGAAAAATGTCTTTTATAACACCTGAGGGGCTGTTCCAGTATAAGGTGTTACCCTTTGGTTTGCATGGCGCTCCAGCAACGTTCCAACAGTTAATGGATATTGTTCTCCGTCCCCATCACCGCTATGCCTCAGCCTATCTAGATGATATCATTGTGTTCAGCACCGATTGGGAAAGCCACTTAGCAAAAGTACAGGCAGTGGTAGACTCCCTGCGACAAGCAGGGCTAACTGCCAACCCAAAGAAGTGTTCCATAGGGTTGGAGGAAGCCCGGTACTTGGGGTATGTCATTGGGAGAGGAGTTCTCAAGCCCCAAGTAAACAAAGTAGAGGCAATTCAGAACTGGCCCCGCCCCCTCACAACAAAACAGGTAAAAGCCTTTTTGGGGTTAGTCGGATATTACAGGCGGTTTGTGACGTCTGCCTGCAAGTCTGTGCTGCAGTAAGACAGCACCCCGAGCAACCCCGATACCCTTTACCCCTATGCAGGGATCTGGATTTACAGCAGAGCCCAGGAGGCGCTGTCTGAATATGAGCAGCGGCCAGAGCAGGACGGTCGCCCGAGAGGGGTTAAAAAACGGGACCAAAAGCGTAGTCAGGAAACCGAGTCTTAACCAGGCAGGCAGCAAAGGTACTAAAAACGGCAGGCAATAGCAGAGTCAAATTCAGGCCAAGGTCAGAGTCATAAACCAGGAGGACTGCAGAGGTACAGAATCGTTAGGCTGTAGCAGAGTCAGAATCAAGGCAGGGGTCAGAATCAAAGATAGCAAATAACAACTAGCACACTGGGGAAACCAAGACTATATCCGGCGGCTTGCAAGACCAGTCCCAAAGTATTTGAGGGATCAGGTCATCCCTCACAGGCTCCCGGACTGCTGATGTCATCAGGACTGCCCCCAGGATCAGGCCAGATGGCGATGCACCAACCCCTCCACGACCGACTGAGGAGCAGAGCCTGCGTCCATCAGAAGCCTGTGCAGGAGCCCCTTCTCTGTTGCTGCCATCACTCGGGGATGAACCACGGCACCTCCCAGTGGCCGAGGCAGGAACAGCAGGCCCCAAGTCCGACGGCGACATGACAGTCCGACGCCTCCTAGCGGCCGAGGCCGGAACAGCAGGCCCCCAAGTCCGATGGTGACATGACAGTCCAGCGCCCCCTAGCGGCCGAGGCCGGAACAGCAGGCCCCGAGTCTGATGGTGACGTGACAGTACCCCCCCTCTAAGAGGGGCCTCAGGACCCGCAAAACCCGGTTTGTCAGGATGAAGGAGATGAAATCTCCTAATTAATGCCTTGGCATGGATGTTCCCCGAGGGAACCTAGGACCTCTCCTCCGGGCCGTAGCCCCTCCAGTGTACAAGATACTGTGTGGAGTCTCTCACAAGGCGGGAGTCAAGGATACCCTGGACTTCATACTCCAAGGTTCCCCCGACCAAAACAGGAGGAGGAGGGGACTGGACAGGATGAATTGGGAAGCGATACAGCTTGAGGAGAGACTTGTGGAACACGTTGGGCAACTTAAAAGACTGAGGAAGTTTTAAACGGAAGGCTACCGGGTTAACTACCTCAATAATTTCGTATGGGCCAATAAATCTGGGACCCAGTTTGGCAGACGGCACTTTAAGCTTGATGTTTTTGGTAGAGAGCCAAACCTTGTCTCCAACTCCAAGGTGCGGCCCCTTAGATTGCCGTCTGTTCGCAGCCGAAGCCTGTTTAACCTGGGCCCCTTTCAAGTTTGAGTTTACCTCAGACCAAATCGTCTTTAAGTAATGTATATTTTCCTCCACCCCTGGGAGCTCCGACATCCTAGCCGAGAATGAACCAAACCGCGGATGTAGTCCATGGTTGCAGAAAAAGGGGGTAGTCTTAATAGAGTCCTGGTGTCGATTATTTAGGGCAAACTCAGCTAGTGGCAGATGTTCCACCCAATCGGACTGATGTTCTGACACATAACAGCGGAGGTATTCTCCAGTGCCTGGTTGGTACGTTCGGTTTGACCATTGGTCTCGGGGTGGTAGGCAGAGGAGAAGGACAGCTCAATCCCAATGCGTTTGCAGAACGCTCTCCAGAATTTTGAGATGAACTGGGTACCTCTGTCGGACACAATATTCACCGGAGCACCATGAAGGCGTACTATATGCACAATGAAGAGTTTACTCAAGGTTTCTGAGTTAGGTAGCCCAGACAAGGGGACTAAGTGACACTGTTTGCTGAACCTGTCCACCACCACCCAGATACACGTTTTCCCATCTGAGGGCGGCAGGTCCATAATGAAGTCCATGGAGATGTGTGTCCATGGACTCTCAGGGGTGGGCAAGGACTGGAGCCAGCCGGCAGGGCGATTATGGGGGGACTTGGCGTGGGCACAGATTTCACAGGCTAACACAGTCTTTACAGTCCTTAACCACCGTCGTCCACCAAAAGTTCCTAGTTACCAGTCTGGTGGTGTTATTGAGACCAGGATGGCCTGCCAGAAAAGAGTCATGCGAGTCTTTAAGAACTTGTAGGTGAAACGTAGCCGGGATAAACAATTTTTTGTGGGGCGTGGTGTCAGGAGCTTGTTCTGGGGAGCTATGGATCTCCTCCAGAAGGTCCAAAGACACTGCTGACACAACGATCCCATTGGCCAATATCGGGACTGGCTCACAGTCCTCGGTTTGTGAGGGGCAAAAACTGCGAGAGAGGGCATTGGCCCTCACATTTTTAGTACCAGGGCGAAAGGTGATTAAAAAATCAAACCTAGAGAAGAACAAGGCCCACCTCGCCTGTCTAGGATTTAGTCTTTTGGCTGACTCCAGGTAGGTCAGGTTCTTGTGATCAGTAATTACAGTGATCTTATGTTTGGCGCCTTCGAGGAAGTGGCGCCATTCCTCGAAGGCCCATTTGATCGCCAATAATTCCCGATTACCTATATCATAGTTTTTCTCAGTGGCAGAGAACTTGCGGGAAAAAAAAGCACATGGACAAAGTTGAGTGAGGGATGCAGTGCCTTGCGACAGCACTGCTCCCACTCCGACCTCAGAGGCATCCACTTCTACAATAAATGGGCGGTCCAGATCAGGCTGAACCAAAACCGGGTTGGCCACAAAGCACTCTTTTAGCGTGAAAAAAGCCTGAATTGCCTCAGGGCTCCAATTGGTCACGTCTGCCCCTTTTCGTGTCAAATCTGTGAGTGGTTTGGCAATTTCGGAGAAACCCCTGATGAACTTATGGTAGTAATTCGCAAACCCTAAAAATCGCTGCAGCGCTTTTAGCGACTTGGGTTGCACCCAAGCTTTAATAGGTTGGATCTTGGCAGGATCCATGCGGAAGCCTTTGCCTGAAACCATGTACCCTAAAAACTGTACCTCCTCTGCAAAAAAAACACATTTCTCCAGTTTAGCAAACAAGGAGTGTTCTCACAGTCTCTGCAGTACAGAACAGACGTGTTGAGTGTGTGTCACAGGGTCAGCAGAGTAAATCAAAATGTCATCTAAATACACGACGACATACTGTACACCCCACAAATGTCTCTGAAAATATAATTTACAAAGTGCTGGAACACGGCAGGTGCGTTACTGAGTCCGAACGGCATTACAAAGGTACTCAAAGTGGCCAAGGGGTGTATTAAAGGCGGTTTTCCACTCATCCCCATCTCTTATACGGACCAGATTATATGCCCCCCGGAGGTCAAGTTTAGTAAACCAACGGGCTCCCATTAACTGATTAAAAAGATCAGGGATGAGTGGAAGTGGATACTGGCTCTTTATAGTGATTGCGTTCAATTCCCGGTAATCAATGCAGGGTCTGAGACCACCATTTTTCTTCTCTGCAAAGAAGAACCCGGCTCCAACCGGTGAAATGGATGGTCTAATAAACCCTTTTTTTAAGCCATCTGCTATATACTCAATCATGGCCTGACGCTCTGGACCAGAGAGATTAAATATTCTTCCTTTTGGGAGACGGGCATCCGGCATCAGGTCTATAGGGCAATCATACTCTCTGTGAGGGGGTAGCTTCTCAGATTCTACAACAGAAAAGACATCCTCATAGTCTCTGAACGCAAATGGTATGAGGGGGTTTTAACTTTAACTTGGCTTACTGCTAATGATATGCAGTTATCCTGACTGTGCGAACTCCAGCGTACATCACCCAGGTGCCAGTCATTGTGCTGACGTAGCCATGGCATTCCCAAAATGACTGCAGCAGATAAATTATCCATCACAAAAAATGACATAAGCTCAGTATGCAACGCACCCACAGACATAGCAATTTTGTCAGTAACAAATTTAACCCCCTCCTGAACAATGGATGTGCCATTAATAGCCGTAGTTTTAATAGGGACATTAAGCCTTAATAGCGGTACACCGAGCTTTTTAGCAGCCAGAGAATCCATAAAATTTCCTTCAGATCCACATAGGCTTTTAAACACTGAGCTTTCTGACCAAATGAAAGAGAAATAGGTAATAAAACTTTAGCCGCATCTGCGGGCAGTACCTGAGCCACTGGGCAACCATAGCCAGAGCTGCCCAGAGGCCGGTGTCCCAAGAGAATGGATCTCTGACATTCAGCTTTCTCCCTGAAGTCTCCAGAGTGCAGCATGCTTGTGCAGGAAAATGAGAGTGATCTTCCAGGCTGTATACTGCAACAGGTGTTCAGGCCAAAAATCAGCTCAGTCACGAGAAGGAAGGGAAAAAAAAAAAAGTTCAGGGAGACTGCTTTTGTGTATGTTGGATATATACACAAGAAGCAGTTAATTTATGGCCAGATATAATGTGACATCCGCCTGCAAGTCTGGGCTGCAGTAAGACAGCACTTCGAGCAACCCTGATACCCTTTACCCCTATACAGGGATCTGGATTTATAGCAGAGCCCAGGAGGCGCTGTCTGAATATGAGCAGCGGCCAGAGCAGGACGGTCGCCCGAGAGGGGTTAAAAAACGGGACCAAAAGCGTAGTCAGGAAACCGAGTCTTAACCAGGCGGGCAGCAAAGGTACAAAAAACGGCAGGCAATAGCAGAGTCAAATTTAGGCCAAGGTCAGAGTCATAAACCAGGAGAACGGCAGAGGTACAGAATCGTTAGGCAGTAGCAGAGTCAAATTCAGGCCAAAGTCGGAGTCATAAACCAGGAGGACGGCAGAGGTACAGAATCGTTAGGCAGTAGCAGAGTCAGAATCAAGGCAGGGGTCAGAATCAAAGATAGCAAATAACAACTAGCACACTGGGGAAACCAAGACTATATCCGGCGGCTTGCAAGACCAGTCTCAAAGTATTTGAAGGATCAGGTCATCCCTCACAGGCTCTCGGACTGCTGATGTCATCAGGACGGCCCCCAGGACCAGGCCAGATGGCGATGCACCAACCCCTCCACGACCGACTGAGGAGCGGAGCCTGCGTCCATCAGATGCCTGCGCAGGAGCCCCTTCTCTGTTGCTGCCTTCTCTCGGGGCCGAACCACTGTGCCTCCCAGTGGCCGAGGCAGGAACAGCAGGCCCCGAGAACGATGGCGATGTGACGATCCGGCGCCTCCTAGTGGTCGAGGCCGGGACAACAGGCCCCGAGTCCGACGACGAAATAACAGTTCGGCACCTCCTAGCGGCCGAGGCCGGAACAGCAGGCACCGAGTCTGACGGCGACATGACAGTCCGGCGCCTTCTAGCGGCTGAGGCCGGAACAGCAGGCCCCGAGTCTGACGGCGACGTGACACGGTTCATTCCCAACTTTGCAACCCTGTCCGTGCCTTTAACAGATTGTTTAAAAGGGAAAAAAATCTGTGATGGCCCACTGGAATGATCAGTTAGAGGAGGCCTTTACAAAATTAAAAGGGGTACTGTGTGATACACCAGTCCTGATCACTCCAAATTTCAAAAAGAGTTCGTGGTGCAGACTGATGCCTCGGAGATAGGCCTCGGTGCCGTGCTGTCTCAGGAAGTTAACGGGGAAGAGCATCCCATTAGCTTCCTAAGCCGGAAGCTTACCCCAGCTAAAACCCGATACATTATTGTGGAGAGAGAGTGCCTGGCCATCAAGTGAGCACTGGAATCATTGCACTACTATTTGCTGGGGAGAACATTTCGGTTGGTGACAGATCATTCCTGTTATGAATGAATCACCGTAGGAGGCAAAAGCAGAAATACAAGCTAAGTCCAGAAACCCAGAGAAGTTGGCAACTATCAGATTGCAGACCCCTGAACCTATCAACACAACTAGCAGTAGCCGTGGGGGGTTCCTACGATGCCCTAGACCCCTCGATCACAGCCGGAGAAATACATAGGCCTAAAGAAAGAAAGGGGAAATCTAAACTGCCCCAGAGCAGACCCCAAAGCAATAGGCAGCCCCCAACATATAATGACGGTGAAGCAAGATGAAAATACTAACACAGACAGAAAGATAGACTGAGCAAAGACGGGGCCCCAAAACTACCTAGATAGCAAAGGACAGGAAGGCTGCTGTCTGCAATCTGCCAAAACCCTATCAAAGACATAAGCCAACCAGCTGATATGAAAAAAGGCCCTGAAGCAGCTAGGCTTCAAAAACTGAATCAGCACTCAGGTACTTTCAGAAGACAGAGCTAAATGAATTCAGCACACCCCAGCAGGGAATGGCAGAAATCCAGAAAAACAAAGCAAAAACAAAGTCAAAGCACAAAAGCAAAAGGCAGAGCAGAAAACTTAGCTTTGGAGGAGCAGGAATTCAGACTGGTCTCCAAGGATCCCACAGAGAAATCACCCGCAGGGCAGAAGGGCATCGGCAGCATTATATCCAGTCCGTAACTCCACTCAGCCAGTCACAATCATCAGCCTCAGGTGTTTGACAATCAGGCTCACTACCTTCTTTTACCAGAAGAGGGAGTTCCTCGGGCCTCAGTAATGAAGGGGAAAATGAACTCACAACACATTCCCCTCTTATGTGGATGAGTCAAGCTAAGGAGAGGAATGCCCGAGTCACCAGGTGGTTCCTGTCCCTGCAAAATTTTAAATTTTCAGTGGAACATCGTGCAGGCAGACTACAGGGGAATGCAGATGCCCTGTCCAGAGTTCACTGTATGTCATGTGTCCACCCCCTTGGGGTTGAACATAAGGGGGAGGTATGTGGTACAGTAAAGGGTGTTTTACTGGATGGAAGATATGTTTCTTCCAGCAGATTAATGTATGGCTGGGTTTTTCCCTAAAGACGGGACCTGCGATGATGTCAGGGTCACGTGATCAGTCCATGTGGTGTCTACCTCACTGGTGGGAGGGGTTAGGGGTTGGTAATTGCCACAGAGTGAGTGTGTTTCTGGAAGCTACAGGAACTTGTGTGGACTCAGCCTGAAACTTGTATACTGGATTCCCGTGCTGCAGGATTATCACAGCAAGACTCGGAAGAACCCCGGGAATGGCACCTGGCGGATGCTGCAGGACCTGGCAGCCGCTTAGTTACGCCCATCCCGTGCAAGGGTTGTGTCTGGGACCAGTGGTTCTCCAAGCTGGAGTATGTTTTTGGTTTTCCCTATGTTTTGTTAAGCTGCTGGTTACTGAGTGACATTAAAACCACTGGAATTGCACTTTATGCCTGTGTGTTGCCTCGTTACTGCCGCCCGGCTATTGCCTACCAGAGCGAATCCCTACAATATACACTCACTGGCCACTTTATTAGGTACACCTGTCCAACTGTGTGTTAAGACTTAATTTCTAATCAGCCAATCACATGGCGGCAACTCAGTGCATTTAGGCATGTAGACATGGTCAAGACAATCTCCTGCAGTTCAAACCGAGCATCAGTATGGGGAAGAAAGGTGATTTGAGTGCCTTTGAACGTGGCATGATTGTTGGTGCCAGAAGGGCTGGTCTGAGTATTTCAGAAACTGCTGATCTACTGGGATTTTCACGCACAACCATCTCTAGGGTTTACAGAGAATGGTCCGAAAAAGAAAAAAAATCCAGTGAGCGGCAGTTCTGTGGCCGGAAATGCCTTGTTGATGCCAGAGGTCAGAGGAGAATGGGCATACTGGTTCGAGCTGATAGAAAGGCAACAGTGACTCAAATTGCCACCCGTTACAACCAAGGTAGGCAGAAGAGCATCGCTGAACGCACAGTGCGTCGAACTTTGAGGCAGATGGGCTACAGCAGCAGAAGACCACACTGGGTACCACTCCTCTCAGCTAAGAACAGGCATCTGATGGCTACTTTCAGCAGGATAATGCGCCATGTCATAAAGCTCGATTCATCTCAGATTGGTTTCTTGAACATGACAATGAGTTCACTGTACTCAAATGGCCTCCTCAGTCACCAGATCTCAATCCAATAGAGCATCTTTGGGATGTGGTGGAACGGGAGATTCGCATCAGGGATGTGCAGCCGACAAATCTGCGCCAACTGTGTGATGCCATCATGTCAATATGGTCCAAAATCTCTGAGGAATGCTTCCAGCACCTTGTTGAATCTCTGCCACGAAGAATTGAGGCAGTTCTGAAGGCAAAAGGGGGTCCAACCCGTTACTAGCATGGTGTACCTAATAAAGTGGCCAGTGAGTGTATATATTCTATATTAGATATATATGTGTGTGTGTCACTGACCACTGACGTGTATATATAAGTATGTATTCTTTGTGTATATATCTAGTGTTTTGTGAGCTGTCAGTGTGATTTTACAAAAGCCGACAAATGAATTATCACCTATTCTGCTATGTATCTCTCTAAGAAATATAAAGATCTATATATATATTTATATATATGTGTGTGTCACTGACATATATATATATATATATATATATATATATATATATTTATACCTATTCTATGTGTATACATGTATTATATCTTTTGTACTCTAACAAGTCAGTGTGATTTTACTGTATAGCCTCATATGAATTACCGGGTTTTCTTCTATCTATCTATCTATCTATCTATCTATCTATCTATCTATCTATCTATCTATCTGTCTGTCTGTCTGTCTGTCTGTCTAATATAAATACATTTATATGTGTGAGTCACTGACATGTATATATCTATAGAGAAAACTGAGCAGAGCTCCAAAAAAGCGACTATAAGTCCAGAGTAAAGTCAAAAAAGTTTTATTTTAATTAAGACACATCCAGATACAAATGGGGGGGAGTGGGCGATAAAGTGCGAAACCGCACACCGCATGGATAAAAAAGGATTGCTGTACAACCAGAACCTATGCAGTAAAAAGGCATACATAAAGTTACTAAATTATCACAGAGTGCATATAATGCATGGCAATGTATGGCAATTAGGAATAGACCGCCAAACAGTATATATGTATATATATATCTCTTTATACCAGCTCCATCCATCAAGTAAACAGCTAGATACACAGATCATTATCAGGTAGCAGGTGACCATTCACCATGGTTAGACAGATATATGATGCCTAAGAAGCATAGTAATAAGAGAGGAAGCATAAATTACCTAATGAAATGGCGGGCAGAGGCTCCAGCAGTCAGCAATCCACCCCATCGATCGTTTCGGAGGGTTACTCCTTGATCAGGGGGCGCCTGAAAACTATGCCCAATTTAAAGAAGTGAGTCTGCTAGACTTGGAATGCCCATACACTAAGTGTGTTGGCTGTCAGACATTTTCCCCTTTTGAGTACACTTCAACCTTTTCCATAACAAGTATTTTACAACCAGCAAAACCACCAACCCTTGTTCGGAATTCGACACTGGCTGTGGCAGCGTGGAACAAGTTAACACTGGTGATCTAGCGGCGGCGAGCGATGAGACGTGGAGGAAGGCATCATTAAAACTAGGTCCAATTTAAAGGAGCGGGTCTCCTAGACTCGTAATGCCCATACACTAAGTGCATGGGCTGACCAAACTTTCCCCCTGGGAGAGTAAAATTGTTAGAAATATTTTATGGGCATCATAGACACCTGTTGTGAGTTCATTTTTCGGTCCACCAGTTGTGAGGTCTCCATCCAGGCTCCCTCTGGTGGTAACTGGAGGTAGTGAGGCTGATTTAATCAGTAGAAATCTGCCACCTGATAATGAGGAGGATGATTGGACCTCAGGAATCTCAGACTGGATTTAAGATAGCCGACACCCTAGTCTGGTGCTGGTGATTCCTTCTGGCTTGTCAGGTCTTGGTTTTCAGCTCTGTTCCAGTCATCTAAAGCTAAGTTTTTCTGCTAATGTTCACACATGATTTTGTTGGTCTATTCAGTTTTTTGTGTGGTCAGCCAGCTCCGGCTGGGGCTGCGCTAAATTTCCACTCTTATTTATCTGTATTTGCCAATTTGCTTTTTGTCCCTTATTAGATTGGCCTCTTTTTGCTCTGTCTCGGAATATTTCAGAGTGCTGATATAGTGGGAGAAGTCTAGTGACTTCAGGGTTAATTTTGCTATCAGAAGTGTTGGACTTTATTTTTGTAGGGTTTTTTGCAGATTGCAGACAGTGTCTTTCCTTTCCTATCCTTTCTAGTTAGTTTGGGCCCCATCGTTTGCTCAGCCTATTTTCCTGCCTGTGTTTGTGCTTTCATCTTGTTTCACCGTCAATACATGTGCGGGGGCTGTCTTTCCTTTGGGGTCTGCTCTGGGGCAGTTAGTTTTCTTCTTTTCTTGCTTCAGGCTTATTTAGTCCTCTGACTGTGACGAAGCGTCTAGGACCATCGTAGGTACGCTCCACAGCTGCTGCTAGATGTGTGGTTAGGATCAGGGATCTGTAATCTGCATAGTTACCAACCTCTCTCGTTTTCTGTGACTTAGCTTGTTTTGTTTTTTTCTCCTCGGTGACCCATTCATAACAGACACCCTTGCCAAAAATTGGACTGGCTGTAGCAGCACAGAACACGTTAACACTGGTAATCTAGTGGTGGAGAATGAGTAGACATAATGATAAATCATACTGAAATTAAACAAATAAATAAAAAATGTGAGTCCACCTATGAAAGAAAATAACAAAAGGGAGGGGTGAACACAGGTTCATAGATATGAAGGCAGAACGTGTTCAACGAGATATGTTTGTCCCTAGCAACAGCACAGAGACAGGGATATAAATTAAAATATAATATAATAGGATTTCACTATTTTTATATTGGAGAAGTATACACTAGGTCATAAGAGGATGTTCCACAGATGAGATAAATTGAAAATATTAGAATAAATGGAAAAAATATTTGTACATCTCATTTATATGAGATTTCCCCCTGGGGGAGTAACATTAGTTTTGGTTTAAAATTAGTAATGGGCATCATAAAAACACCCTTGCCAAAAATTAGACTGGCTTTAGCAGCACAGAACACGTTAGCCCTGGTGATCTTGTGGCACAGAGTGAGGTGCCAAAAATTGGACTGCCTGTAGCAGCACAGAACAGGTAAACCCTGGTCATCTAGTGGTGGAGAATGAGGAGACATTGATGAAGGCCTCAGTAAAAACTAGGCCCAATGTAAAGGAACGGGTCTCCTAGTCTTGTAACCCCAATACACGCAGTGCATGGGCTGACAAACATTTCCCCATGGGGGTACATTTTTAACAAATATACTATGGGCATCATAGACACCCTTGCCAAAAATTGGACTGCCTGTAGCAGCACAGAACACGTTATCCACTAGGTGGAGAATGAGGAGACATAATGATAAATCATACTGAAATCCAAAAAATAAATTAAAAATGTGAATCCACCTATGAAAGAAAATAACAAAAGGGAGACGTGAACACAGGTTCATAGACATGAAGACAGAATGTGTCCAACGAGATATGTTTGTCCCTAGCAACAACTCAGAGACAGGGATATAAATTGTAATATAATAGTATTTCAATATTTTTCTATTGTAGAGATATACATTAGGTCCTAAGAGAATGGTCCAGAGATAGCAAAACTGGAAAATATAAGAATAAATGGGAAGAAGATACGTACATCTCATTTTTATGACAGTTACCCCTGGCGGAGTAACATTTGTTTTGGCTTCAAATTAGTAACGGGCATCATAAAAACACCCTTGCCAAAAATTGAGGGACGTTTGCATCACGGAATACGTTCACCCTTGTGTTCTACTGGTTGTGGATGATGAGGATAAGGAGGAGAATAACACCAAACAGACCAAATCAGGAAGCAGATATCCATGTGTGGTTGTGAAGAAGTGCATGAGAATACACCTCCACAAAAAAGACAATGTATTTGAGGTTATGTTTCGCTGTTTTCATTCGGTGGTGTATAGAAGTCTTGCCCAATCCAGCCCTTGATCATTTTTATAAGAGTCAGCCTGTCAGCATTGTCAATTGACAAACAGGGAAGTAAGGAGCACTACTGAAGGGCATATGTAAATAACCTAATATAAACAGGGATGCGGCACAATGCACAGAGAGGAATACACATTAAAAAAGGAAAGAAAGATGAAAGCATAATAGAAGCAAACCAAAATGATAGAGGAATATGTATATATATGCAAAATGTATTAATAGACAAAAAACACAATAAAAACATTTAAAAGACAAAACACATCACGTATTGTCCCATAATACTACGATATATCTTAATACAACACCATATTCGTGTGCTATACTCTCGCATAGCACCTAAAAGGTTTATTGTGACCTCATATAGGGTCTTCATTTATCTAAACTTCCGGGGACGCCCAGACTGTGATTGCATGTGATTTATACAGTGATCATTTGCATATGGTACATTTTTTAGGGTTATTTTCCTATATGCATACTTTCCCAAATATGGTGATGTATTATGATATATTGTAGTATTATGGGACAATAGGTGATGTGTTGTGTATTTTAAATGTTTTTATTGTGGCTTACATATATATATATATATTTATTTGTGGTGTGTATATATATATATATATATATATACAGTATATATATGTACTTTTCTATTATTTTGGGTGTGCGCCTCTTATGCATGGATCTTTCGCTCCTTTTTTACATTGTCAGTTGACAGGCGGATGAGCTTATCTGTTATAATTCCACCAGCGACGCTAAAACCCGCTCTGACAGAACAATAGCAGCATGGCAGGCCAGGGCCTCCAAGGAGTAGAGAGCCAGTTCATGCCATGTGTCCAGCTTGGATACCCAATAATTAAAAGGCACAGAGGAATTCCAGAGGACATTTGTATGATCTGCAAGGTACTCCCTCACCAACTTCCCAAACATTGCACTTCTTGTGACAGCACCCCTTGCCTCTGTGGCGGCACGATGGGAGAGTCTGAGACAACTGTCCCAAAACTTTTCCATTGTTCCCCTGCCTGAGCTGGATTTTACTTCTGTCTCTCTCGCTTGGACTCCTTGGCTTTACACCAAACTCTGACGTCTGTTGCCAACGTTCTCACATGGGAATTTTTTCAGTAATTCCGCTACAAGGGCCCTGTAGTACAGCAACATTTTTGTAAACCTGTCTGCCTCTGGAAGAAAAGATTGAAAGTTTTCCTTGTATTGTAGGTCTAGAAGTGTCACCATCCAGTAATGAGTGTCACCGAAAATTTTTATAATATGAGGGTCACGGGAAATGCATTGCAACATAAAGTCAGCCTTGCGTGCCAGACTACTAACAGCAGTGGCAGATTATAATGAGATCAATCTGGGAGGTAACCCAGGGCCCAGTGGTGAGGGGGGCCCACCAGCCCAGGGAAAATTGCTCCTTTATAATCCGCCACCATAGCGCCACGCCCCCCATGTACAGACCCCTTCCTCCCCCTCCCAGACCCACCGGCCACCGCAGCGCCAGCCCATCACTGCTAAATCACTGCTCTGTGTGCACAGCACCTGTGATGAGGTCACAGGAGGGGAGCATTCAGGTCTCACATGATCAGGGGCTTCAGTGGAGGTCCCTGATCATGACTCCTCCACCTCCTGTGACCTCATCCAAGGTCCTGTGCACACACAGCTCTCAAAGTATTGTATGCGGGACTCTGCTGTGCTGGTTGTCATGGTGCTGGATGAGGGAAGTATGTGTGGGGTCAGGAGGGGTTTACAGGGTGGATGTAGCTGCATGTGTGTGCGAGGTGTACGGAGGAGAACCGCGAATGTGCGAGGTGTACATAGCAGAGCTGCGTGTGTGCGAGGTGTACAGAGCAGAGCCGCGAATGTGTGAGATGTATGGAGCGGAGATGCGCGTGTGCAAGGTGTACGGAGCAGAGCTACGCATGTGCGCTGGGTACGGAGCGGAGCTGCGAGCGTGCGAGGTGTACGGAGCGGGGCCACACATGTATTGAGCAGAGCCACATGCATGTACGAGGTGTACAGAGCGAAGCTGCGTGTGTGTACGAGGCATATGGAGCAAAGCCGCATGTGTGTACGGAGCAAAGCCGCGTGTGTGTACGAGGTGTACCGAGCGAAGTCGCATGTGTGTACGGAGCAAAGCCACATGTGTGTATGGAGCGAAGCTGCATGTGTGTATGGAGCGGAGCCCCATGTGTACGAGGGGAACAGAATGGAGCCCTGTGTGTACAAAGTGTACACAGCTGAGCCGTGTGTTTACAGAGTGGAGCCGCGTGTGTACGAGGTGTATGGAGCAAAGCCGCACGTGTACAAGGTTTATGGAACAGAGCCATGTGTGTGCAAGGTGTACAGAGCGTGGCAGCGTGTGTATAAGGTGTACCGAGCAGAGCCGCATGTGTACGAGGTTTACGGAGTGAAGCCATGTGTGTACTGAGTTGAGCCATGTGTGTGCGGGGTGTACGGAGCGAAGCCGTGTGTACGAGGCATACAAAGCGGACCATGTGTGTATGAGGTGTGCGGAGCCATGTGTGTACAAGGTGTATGATGGGGAGCATTCATACCTCCCAACCGCCCCAGATTTTGAGAGTCTGCCCCATTGCCCCGACCGGGAGCTTACTTTTCCCGTGGACACAGGAGTGTACGGCGGAGCCCCGAGGAGCACTTGAAAACTCACATGTGACATTCCATCTGAAGTGATGTGCTGGAAGCTGACTGGAGGAGATTGTGACGGAACCATAGAGGCACTTCAGGGAATGCTTCAGATCATCACCATGTCCTCCTCCAACAGCGTGGACAGCGGGATCGCCTTGGACTCGGGGATGTCGGCCATGTGAGTGGATCATGATATGTCCTGCACCAGGAGGCTCAGGTGGGCACTGCAATGTGAGTCGAGCTGGTATAGTATCTTTATAGAATCTTTCTTTCTTTCCCCTCTTTCCTTGTCTTTCTTTCTTTCTTTCTCTGTTCCTTCTTTCTTTCACTTTCTGTTCTTTCTCCCTCTCTTTTCTTTTTTTCTTTCTTTTTTTCTCTCTTTGATCTTTCTTTCACCTCTTTCTTTTCTTTCTTTCTCTCTTTGTTCCTTCTTTCCCCTCTTTCTTTCTCTCTCCCTCTCTGTTCTTTCTTTCTTTCCCCTTTCTTTCTTTTTTTCTCTCTCTGTTCTTTCTTTCCCCTCTTTCTTTCTCTTTCTTTATCTCTCTGTTCTTTCTTTCCCCTCTTTCTTTCTCTCCCTCTCTCTCTTTCTTTCTCTCTCTGTTCTTTCTTTCCCCTCTTTCTTTATCTCTCCCTTCTGTTCTTTCTTTCCCTCTTTCTTTTTTTCTCTCTGTTCTTTTTTTCTGTCCCCTCTTTCTTTCTATCTGCTCTTCCTTTCTCTCTCTGTTTTTCTCTTTCTTTCTTCTTTCTTTCTCTCTGTTCTTTCTTTCTCTCTCTTTTTTGTCTCTCTCTGTTCTTTCTTTTCCTCAGTACCAGTCAGTGTGCCCACAGTACCAGCCACTGTGCCCATAATGCTAGCCCCTGTGCCCTCAGTACCAGTCAGTGTGATCAGCAGTGTTAAATGGGTGTGGTTGGGCGTGGACATGGGTGTGGCTAGTTGTGAAATGGGTGTGGTTGGGTGGCCGGTAACCAATCATCATAGTGGAAGTCATCTGTTTCCATCAACTTTGTTATATGTGGGCAGTGGGCACCTCTAGTAAGGTGGGCACAAGATGGTGGGTCTTGTCATCTCTGCCTCACACATAAGTTACTTTGTGGTGTACTTTATTCCTGCCACATTTCTTTCTTGGCCTACTGAGAGAAATGTTTTGACCAGTTGAAAGTTATACAACTTCAGGATTGTGCATGTGTACGCTGCCCGCATGTAGTAATATATGTGTGTATATATATATATATATAAATATATATTTCCTTACTTCGACCCCTATATAAACCCTGCCCCTCCGACCGCCGTCCACTTTCCCATGCTCCTGCTCCAATCCTGGGGTCTTTTTTGGTCCCCCTTGGTCCTCCACATGCTGAACATCTGGGACACGGCTAACATTGTGCAATGTGCACTTGTTCGTCGCCAGATGCAGCATCGTGTCCAGTGTGTGAGGAGACGGCAACTTGTCTGTGGCGTTAAACCCTCCGCTGCCGTGTTGGGCATAGCCTTTGACGAGGAGCGTCTCTTCCTGTGTATCCGACCACAGGCTGCACATCGGAGGCTGTTTCTTCTATCTGGGGAAGTTCATGAAGCAGAAGCCTCTGTGTGACTCATGTGAAGTAACTTGTCTGACAGGTCATGGGTCCAGATCAGCAGGTGATTGCAGACTATTAGCTGGTTTCAATGTTAGGTACAGGTGAGTCAGGACTAGATGTTGGGTGGAAGCCTTCCAGTATTTGTAAGGCCTCGTGCACACGCTGAGTATTTGGTGAGTTTTTACCTCAGTATTTATAAGGCCTCGTGTACACGCTGAGTATTTGGTGAGTTTTTACCTCAGTATTTATAAGGCCTCGTGCACACGCTGAGTATTTGGTGAGTTTTTACCTTAGTATTTATAAGGCATCGTGCACACGCTGAGTAGTATTTGGTGAGTTTTTACCTCAGTATTTTTAAGGCCTCGTGCACACGCGGAGTATTTGGTGAGTTTTTCACTCAGTATTTGCAAGGTTTAATGGACACACTGAGCATTTGGTGTTTTTTACTTCAGTATTTGTGAGGCCTCGTGCACACGTTGCATATCTGCAGAGTTTTTTTACCTCAGTATTTAACCCCTTCCCGCCCCTTGACGCACCGTATGCATCATGAAAACTAGGGACTTCCCGACCCCGTCACATGACCGGGGGGCCCACAGAGTCTGAACAGCCCGGGGCCCTGGCTACCCTTAATCCACCCCTGACTAACAGGCAAGACTTCCGTGTCCTCACCAACAGAATGACTGACCATGCTGTCCTCCTCCTCCTCCTCATCCTCCTCCTCCCTATCCTCCTCCTCCCTGTCCTCATTCCATACCTGCTGAACAGATGGTATCACAGCTGTGCTTGTAGTACCATCTATAGTGCATGAAAGTAGCTCCTGTTCTTCCTCCTCCTCCTCCTCAATGTCTACCAATCCACGTTGCGACAACATGAGCCTGGGCTGAGTGTAATCACCCTGTATGGTTCCTTGCTCCATGTCCTCATGCTCTGCCTGCAATGCATCTTCTTTAAATGTGAGCAGAGAGGTTTTCAGAATTCTGAGAAGCAGGATGGTGATGCTAATTATGGCGTCATCGCCGCTCACCATCTTGGTGCTGTCATGGTTTGATCAGGGTTCTTGCCCTGCACTCACAGGGTTAAGTGTACGTGGCCTCTTTCTGGATCTGGGAGGGGTATTTATACTCACTCTTTACCTGGGTTCTCTGTTAGCTATACTGTTATTCTGTGTGCCTGATGCCCCTGGTGTGCTTGTATATTGCATTGCTTGTTTGCTTCCCGTGTATGATCTGGTCTGTCCCCTCACTCTGTACTCCATCTATCCTTTTGGTACTTGTCAGGATCTTGTCAGCGCCGGCGTGCAGCCTCTGCTCAGCAGGGACTCACCCGCACTGTAGGGGGACCCGGGGTCAGGTACAGCCGGAAAGTACAGATACACAGGACCTGTGCATGCTGAAGTTTAGCAAGCAGTCACAGGACCTATGGTCATGTGACTGCAAGGGGGTGGGGCTTATCGTCCTGCTTTCAGAGATGGCAGGACACTATACAGAAATACTCAGAGACAGGCAAAATGGAGGTCATACACAGAGATATCAGTAAAGTACCAGGGATGAGACAGAACGGATAGTCAGGGCCACGCAGAAGTCAAAACCAAACAGACATAGAAGGTACCAAGCAGAATCCAAAGCAATATCCAGAGAACAGACCGAGTTGTACACAGAGAATCAAGCAACCAGAACACAGCACAAACACACTCAGGGGTCACCACACAATGCCAAGGGCGAAAGTATAACTGACGGGAAATGGGAGCTTCCTGAGGCTATAAGAAGCTTTCCCAGAGCCAATGAGAGGCCACGAAAATAGGTCCCAGGTGTGCAGGTAAGAGTCTGCACTGAGATCAAACATTAACCCCAGAAGTGCCGGTCACCCAGCACTGGTATCTAGTGTTGAGCGATACCATCCGATATCGTGAAATATCTGATCGGATTGGATCGGACCGATACCAAAAAAGTATCGGATTAAAAATAGAACCAGTTGCATAATGATGCACGGGAGAGCATCACCACCTGGCGAGCCTCCCAGCAAAAAAACTTCACCAACTCCAGTAGATTATGACAACACCAGAGAAAAAGGAGTACGCGGTGAAAAGAGATGAAATTAATAAATATAAATGTTTATTTTGCATACAAAATACACAGGAAGTATCGCAAAGTAAAGTAACTATAGTGCACCAAGGAACATGCAGGCAAACAAAAGGGGCCACCCCTCTGACAACATAACCCTAAATGAGTAAGCGCTCCAGTCAAATGACCAAAGAGGATAAAGCATGTAAGGCTATCTAGTAAAGAATGTGTGCCAAAATTTAGCAACTCAGCTTACCGGGATAAAATGAATTTACCGGACCGCATCACGACTGGACAACGTTTTGGTGGCAAAGTGACGTTGACACTACCCGGAAACAGCAGGCCTGCTGGAACCAGGTTGGGCAGGAGGGAGTACCCGTGCCAAAGACACTGCCGAGGACCAGCTGACGGGACTGGAACCCGGATGGGTAGCAGAAGCTGCAAGAGCCAATAGCACAACCGTGGACCAGCTGACGGTGCTGGAACACATTTACTAAGCAGGAGGTACCTGTGCTATAAAGCACTACCAAGGACCAGCAGACGTTACTGGAACTATGATACCAAGAAGGAGTCACCTCAGCCAAAGGCACTACCGAGGACCAGTTGATGGTGCTGGAACTCGGTTACTAAGCAGGAGGTACCTGTGCTACAAATCACTACCAAGGACAAGCAGACATTGCTGGAACTCGGATACCGAGAAGGGGGCACCTCAGCCAAAGGCACTGCCGAGAACCAGCTGACATGCGGGAACCCGGAGGGGTAGCAGAAACTACCCCTGAAAAACAACGTTGCAATGCCGCGAGCCGGCTGCAGTAACCGAAACACACAGTCCTACAGGGGGTGATTGTCCTATTGGCACTACGGAACCAGCCTTTATTACCAAAACCCGCAGCCCAGATAGGAAGCACTTAAACTGCAAGCACCATAGACTCGGCTAACCCGACCGCAACACGACTGGACAACGTTTGGGTGGCAAAGTGACGTTGACACTACCCTGAAACAGCAGGCGTGCTGGAACCTGGATTGGCAGGAGGAAGTATCCGTGCCAAAGACACTGCCGAGGACCAGCTGACGGGACTGGAACCCAGATGGGTAGCAGAAGCTGCAAGAGCCAATAGCACAACCGTGGACCAGCTGACGGTGCTGGAACACGTTTACTAAGCAGGAGGTACCTGTGCTATAAAGCACTACCAAGGACAAGCAGACGTTACTGGAACTATGATACCAAGAAGGAGTCACCTCAGCCAAAGGCACTACCGAGGACCAGTTGATGGTGCTGGAACCTGGTTACTAAGCAGGAGGTACCTGTGCTACAAAGCACTACCAAGGACAAGCAGACATTGCTGGAACTCGGATACCGAGAAGGGGGCACCTCAGCCAAAGGCACTGCCGAGAACCAGCTGACATGCGGGAACCCAGAGGGGTAGCAGAAACTACCCCTGAAAAACAACGTTGCAATGCCGCGAGCCGGCCGCAGTAACCGAAACACACAGTCCTACAGGGGGTGATTGTCCTATTGGCACTACGGAACCAGCCTTTATTACCAGAACCCGCAGCCCAGATAGGAAGCACTTAAACTGCAAGCACCATAGACTCGGCTAACCCGACCGCAACACGACTGGACAATGTTTTGGTGGCAAACTGACGTTGACACTACCCGGAAACAACAGGCGTGCTGGAACCAGGTTGGGCAGGAGGGAGTACCCATGCCAAAGACACTGCCGAGGACCAGCTGTCGGTGCTGGAACCCGGAGGGGCAGCAGAAGGAACAAGAGTCAATGGCACTACTGAGGACCAGCTGACGGTGCTGGAACCCGGTTACAAAGCAGGAGGTACCTGTGCTAGAAAGCACTACCAAGGACCAGCAGACGTTGCTGGAACTCGGATACGGAGAATGAGGCACCTCAGCCAAAGGCACTGCCGAGAACCAGCTGACGGTGCGGGAACCCGGAGGGGTAGCAGAAACTACCCCTGAAAAACAATGTTGCAAGGCCACGAGCCGGCCGCAGTAACCAAAACACACAGTCCTACAGGGGGTGCTTGTCCTATTGGCACAACAGAACCAGCCTTTATTACCAGAACCCACAGCCCAGATAGGAAGCACTTAAACTGCAGGCACCATAGACTCGGCTAACTCGACCGCAACACGACTGGACAATGTTTTGGTGGCAAACTGACGTTGACACTACCCGGAAACAACAGGCGTGCTGGAACAAGGTTGGGCAGGAGGGAGTACCCGTGCCAAAGACACTGCCGAGGACCAGCTGTCGGTGCTGGAACCCGGAGGGGCAGCAGAAGGAACAAGAGTCAATGGCACTACTGAGGACCAACTGACGGTGCTGGAACCCGGTTACAAAGCAGGAGGTACCTGTGCTAGAAAGCACTACCAAGGACCAGCAGACGTTGCTGGAACTCGGATACCGAGAATGAGGCACCTCAGCCAAAGGCACTGCCGAGGACCAGCTGACGGTGCAGGAACCCGGAGGGATAGCAGAAACTACCCCTGAAAAACAACGTTGCAAGGCCGCGAGCCGGCCGCAGTTACCGAAACACACAGTCCTACAGGGGGTGCCTGTCCTATTGGCACTACGGAACCAGCCTTTATTAACAGAACCCGCAGCCCACATAGGAAGCACCTAAACTGCAGGCACCATAGACTCGGCTAACCCGACCGCAACACGACTGGACAATGTTTTGGTGGCAAAATGACGTTGACACTACCCGGAAACAGCAGTCGTGCTGGAACCAGGTTGGGCAGGAGGGAGTACCCATGCAAAAGACACTGGCAAGGACCAGCTGACGGTGCTGGAACCCGGATGGGTAGCAGAAGCTGCAAGAGCCAATGGCACAACTGTGGACCAGCTGACGGTGCTGGAACACGGTTTCTAAGCAGGAGGTACCTGTGCTACAAATCACTACCAAGGACCAGCAGACATTGCTGGAACTTGGATACCAAGAAGGAGTCACCTCAGCCAAAGGCACTGCCGAGAACCAGCTGAAGGTGCGGGAACCCGGAGGGGTAGCAGAAACTACCCCTGAAAAACAACGTTGCAAGGCCGCGAGCTGGCCGCAGTTACCGAAACACACAGTCCTACAGGGGGTGCTTGTCCTATTGGCACTACGGAACCAGCCTTAATTACCAGAACCCGCAGTCCACATAGGAAGCACCTAAACTGCAGGCACCATAGACTCGGCTAACCCGACCGCAACATGATTGGACAACGTTTGGGTGGCAAAGTGACGTTGACACTACCCTAAAACAGCAGGCGTGCTGGAACCAGGATTGGCAGGAGGAAGTACCCGTGACAAAGACACTACTGAGCAGCAACTGACGATGTTGGAGCCCAGGGTCAATCAGGGTGTAGGCTGATGCCTAATTTCATCAAGTTGAATATGTGTTGTTGACTACTACTTATTTTAACCGTGCTCCAATTAGGCCTCTGGCTCCAGTGTCTCTAGTATTTACCCTGGCCTCAAACACCGCCTGTTGCTGCTCAAAAGTGCGGTCTGCACAATCAACACTTGTTCCTGTGTTACTGGGGTTCTGTAATGTCAGTTGATCCCCTGATGCGTTTCTGGCAATGTCTTCTGCTCTGTCCACATTCCCACTACTAGTAGTGGGAATGTGGACAGAGTAGGAGACATTGCCGGACACACATCAGGGGATCAACTGACGTTACTGAGCACCAGTAGCACAGGAACAAGTGTTGATTGTGCAGACCGCACTTTTGAGCAGCAACTGGCGGTGTTGGAGGCCAGGGTAAATACTAGAGACACTGGAGCCACAGGCCTAGTTGGAGCACAGTTAAAAATCAGTAGTAGTGTGATTTTGGAGGGAGCAGGAGACTTTGCCGTCCACACAGCAGGGGAGCAGCTGGCGTTACTGCACCCCACTAACACTAGAGCATGTGTTTTTCTCTGTGTACACGGCATTTCTGAGCAACAACTGGCTGTGTTGAAGCCCAGGGTGAATCATGGAGCAGGCTGAGGCCTACTTGAAGCAAGTTGAAAAGCTGATGTAGTGTGATTTTGGAGGGAGCAGGAGACTTTGCCGTCCACACAGCAAGGGAGCAGCTGGCGTTACTGCACCCCACTAACACTGGAGCATGTGTTTTTCTCTGTGTACACGGCACTTCTGAGCAACAATTGGCTGTGTTGAAGCCCAGGGTGAATCATGGGGCAGGCTGAGGCCTACTTGGAGCATGGTTAAAAATCAGTAGTAGTGTGATTTTGACGGGAGCAGGAGACTTTGCCGTCCATACAGCAGGGGAGCAGCTGGCGTTACTGCACCCCACTAACACTGGATCATGTGTTTTTCTCTGTGTACACGGCACTTCTGAGCAACAACTGGCTGTGTTGAAGCCCAGGGTGAATCATGGGGCAGGCTGAGGCCTACTTGGAGCACGGTTAAAAATCAGTAGTAGTGTGATTTTGACGGGAGCAGGAGACTTTGCCGTCCACACAGCAGGGGAGCAGCTGGCGTTACTGCACCCCACTAACACTGGAGCATGTGTTTTTCTCTGTGTACACGGCACTTCTGAGCAACAACTGGCTGTTTTGAAGCCCAGGGTGAATCATGGAGCAGGCTGACGCCTACTTGGAGCAAGTTGAAAAGCTGAGGTAGTGTGATTTTGGAGGTAGCAGGAGACTTTGCCGTCCACACAGCAGGGGAGCAGCTGGCGATACTGCACACCACTAACACTGGATCATGTGTTTTTCTCTGTGTACACGGCACTTCTGAGCAACAACTGGCTGTGTTGAAGCCCAGGGTGAATCATGGAGCAGGCTGAAACCTACTTGGAGCACGGTTAAAAATCAGTAGTAGTGTGATTTTGATGGGAGCAGGAGACTTTGCCGTCCACACAGCAGGGGAGCAGCTGACGTTACTGCACCCCACTAACACTGGTGCATGTGTTTTTCTCTGTGTACACAGAACTTCTGAGCAACAACTGGCTGTGTTGAAGCCCAGGATGCATCATGGAGCAGGCTGAGGCCTACTTGGAGCAAGTTGAAAAGCTGAGGTAGTGTGATTTTGGAGGGAGCAGAAGACTTTGCCATCCACACAGCAGGGGAGCAGCTGGCGTTACTGAACCCCACTAACACAGGAGCTAGTGTTTTTCTCTGTGCGGACGGCACTTCCGAGCAACAACTGGCGATATTGGAGCCCAGGATCAATCATGGAGCAGGCTGAGGGCTACTTGGAGCAGGTTGGGAATAGGATATATTTTGTATGTGGAGGCAGCAGGAGATATTGCCGTCCACACAGCAGGGGAGCAGCTGGCATTACTGAACCCCACTAACACAGGAGCTAGTGTTTTTCTCTGTGCGGTCGGCACTTCCGAGCAACAACTGTCAATGTTGGAGCACAGGATCAATCATGGAGCAGGTTGAGGCCTGCTTGGAGCAGGTTGGGAATAGTATATATTTTGTATGTAGAGGCAGCAGGAGATATTGCCGTCCACACAGCCGGGGAGCAGCTGGCATTACTGAACCCCACTAACACAGGAGCTAGTGTTTTTCTCTGTGTGGACGGCACTTCCGAGCATCAACTGGTGATGTTGGAGCCTAGGATCAATCATGGAGCAGGCTAAGGCCTACTTGGAGCAGGTTAGGAATAGGATATATTTTGTATGTGGAGGCAGCAGGAGATATTGCCGTCCACACAGCAGGGGAGCAGCTGGCGTTACTGAACCCCACTAACACAGGAGGTAGTGTTTTTCTCTGTGCGGGCGGCACTTCCAAGCAACAACTGGTGATGATGGAGCCCAGGATCAATCGTGGAGCAGGCTGAGGCCTACTTGGAGCAGGTTGGGAATAGGATATATTGTGTATGTGGAGGCAGCAGGAGATATTGCCATCCACACAGCAGGGAAGCAGCTGGCGTTACTGAACCCCACTAACACAGGAGCTAGTGTTTTTCTCTTGCGGACGGCACTTCTGAGCAACAACTGGCTGTGTTGAAGCCCAGGGATTACAGTTCAGGTGGTAGAAACATGAACACAACAGAAGACCTTTATACTGTTGCCAATTAATTATTTATTCTGGAAGAGGACTGGCAAATTCTGGCGAGATCCAGGCCTTGTTCATTTTCAGTAAAGGAAGCCGGTCAACGTTATCGGAGGATAGTCACGTGCGACGGTCTGTTAGTTCACCACCTGCGGCACTAAAGACGCGCTCCGATAATACACTGGCAGCAGGGCAAGCCAGCACCTCCAATGCATACTGGCTAAGCTCTGGCCATGTATCCAGCTTAGAGACCCAAAACTTGAAGGGGGAAGATCCGTCTGGGAGTACACTGACAGGGCAAGACATGTAGTCTGTCACCATCTGACGGAAACGTTGCCTCCTGCAGACTGGAGCCGTCTGTGATGGTGTAGACATTTATGGCGGGCACACAAAACTTTGCCACATTTGGGCCATACTGGTCTTGCCTTGTGCTGAGGTGCTGCCTCTGCTCCCTCTTTGTGCAGAGCTTCCTCCACTGCCTCGACGCACAGAGCTGCTTTGTAAAGCACTAGCAGCACTGCTGTCGGGTGGAATGGAGAACATGATGGACTGCACCAGTGTCTCTTGGTACTCCCGCATTTTACGCTCCCGGTTCAACGGTGCTATGAGGCTTTGTAAGTTGTCCCGGTAGCGAGGATCTAGGAAGGTGTACACCCAATAATCAGCCGTGTTGAGAATGTGGGCGATGCGGCGGTCGTTTCTCAGGCACTGCAGCATGAAATCAACCATGTGCTGCAGACTCCCAACTGCCGAAGAAACGCTGTCCCCTGCTTGAGGCGTCATCTCTGCCTCCTCTGCATCACCCCACCCTTGCTGTACATACTGACTAGAGCATTGTGTACCTCCCTCCTCAGGCGAGATGTCTTCCTCCTCCATTGACTCCTCCTCATCCTCCTCACAAAGTGTCCCTTGCCTAGGCCTTTGTGAGGAACCACGTAGCACAGACTGTCCAGAAGCAGATGGCATTTGTGACTCCTCATCCTCCACCTCTTCCAAAACCTCCTCCCTTAGTGCTTGCAGTGTTTTCTGAAGCATGCAGATAAGGGGGACAGTCATGCTGACTAGTGCATCATCTGCACTCGCCATCCGCATGGAATCATCGAAGGCACGCAAAACATGGCTGATGTCCTTCATAGAGGCCCACTTAGTGGTGCTGAAGTGTGACCGGCACACAGTGCGACTTGTTTGCGCCTGATGCAGCTGGTACTCTATGACTGCTGCCTGCTGCTCACACAACCGCTCCAACATATGTAGCGTTGAATTCCACCTGGTGGGTAAGTCACATATGATGCGATGTTCCGGAAGGCGTAATCGGCGCTGCAGAGCTGCAATGCGTGATCTTGCCGTGCTGGAATGCCGCAAGTGAGCTCACTCTATGCGGACCTTGTGCAGCAGTGCATCAAGATCCGGATAATCCCTCAGAAAGCTCTGCACGACCAAGTTGAGCACGTGTGCCAGACATGGGATGTGAGTGAGTTTGCCTAGGCCCAGAGCTGCCACCAGATTTCGGCCATTGTCACACACTACCAAGCCTGGCTGGAGATTCGCTGCCACAAACCACACGCCGCTCTCCTGCTTGATGGCATTCCAGAGCTCCTGAACTGTGTGACTTTGATTCCCCAATTAAATTAATTTCAGTACGGCCTGTTGACGTTTGGCCACGGCTGTGCTCATATCGGTCGTAACAGGCTCCTGCAGCGCTGATTCTGAGGAACTGGAGTTTGAGGAGGAGTCAATGTGTACAGACTGGATTCCTGCAATCCTTGGAGTTGGCAGAACACGTAGAGCGCCACTCTCCAGATCTGTACCCGGCTCCACAACATTGACCCAATGGGCAGTGAGGGAAAGGTATCGTCCCTGTCCATGGGTACTGGTCCACGCATCGGTGGTCAGGTGGACCTTGCTACTGACGGCGTTTAGTAGCGCATGTTTAATTTTTGCCTTGAAATGCTTTTGCAGGGCAGGGACGGCTTGCCTGCTGAAATAGAAGTGGCTGGGCTAAGGTGTATTGTGGGACTGCCAATGCCATTAAGTTCCGGAAGGTGTCAGTCTCCACCAGCCTGAATGAGAGCATTTCAAGGGCCAGTAACTTTGCAATGCCAGCATTCAGAGCCTGTGCTCGGGGATGGTTTGTCGAATATGGTCGCCTTTTTTCCCATGCCTGTGCTACCTTTGGCTGTAGAGTGGCCTGGGAGTGTGAGGATGACCGGGAACGTGGTGCTGTGGGTGGAATGTCACTGGGTCTCTGGACAACAGTGACGAGGTTCTTCCATGGCGATCCTGTGAGGAAGCCGAACCAGCTGAGTGTGAGCTGGAGGAAGAGGCCCCAACACAAGCTGAAGAGGTGGTAGGTGGTGCTGTAGGTTGGTCTACGTCTTCAGTGTGTCGTCGTAACTCCACCACGTGCTTGGTCCGCACATGTTTCCACATATTTGTGGTATTGAGGTTGCTGACACTTTTCCCTCTTTTGACTTTCTGATGACACAGCTTGCATTTGACAAAGCAAATGTCATCTGCAACTGTGTCAAAAAATGACCACGCACTGCAAGTCTTGGGAGCGCCCGCTTTGGCTTTTGGAAGAGGAATGCTCCTAACGGGTGCCGAAGTGAAGGCTACAGGCAACCAAGTCTGCCCCCTCCCTCTCCCTCCTGTTTGGGCCGTTCGGGGAATCTCTTCCTCAGAGCTGCTCCCACCACCTTCCTGTTCCTCACGCCATGATGGGTCAAGGACCTCATCATCTACACTCCCTTCTTCAAACACCTGCTTCTCCTGGGTAGTCTCGCCAGCACCGTACGCACCAGAAAGTGGCACCTGAGTCTCATCATCATCTGATGCATACTGAGGTGTGCTGACAATAGGCACTGACCCGCCCGCCTCTTCAGATTCAGAGGGACAAAGCAGTTGCGCATCACTGCATACTCCCTTTTCTTCACATTCTTCAATGCTGCTTGGCTGGCCCCCTCGTTCCAAGCCAACAGATTCAGAGAACAGAAGTAGAGACTGGGATGGCTCCTGTACAGGCCTCTCTGACTGCCTGGGCAATTTGGCAGGTGGTGAAGAGACAGTTGGTTGCTCTTCAGTGCTCTGGCCCTGAGAGGACGTGGAAGTCATTGAAGTCTATGCGTTAGCTGCCATCCATCCGACAACAGCTTCAATTTGTTTATTTGTTTGTCACGCAGCAGTGGGGTAGGGCGAGGTCCTACAAAGCTGCGCATAAAGGACTGTTGCCTGGTAAAACTGGGGGATTCTGTCTCATTGGTGCCCGCAGCAGGCACAGAATCCCCACGTCCTCTCCCTGCTGAATCCCGTCCTCTCCCTGCTGCAACTCCACGCCCACGACCACGTGCCTTACTCCCTGCCTTCTTCATCTTGGTAGTCTGATAAAGATAGGCAGAAAAGTAGAAAGGGGGGGCTTCGTGTGCTTATTCCTGAACAGCTGCTAACAGGTATAAGAAACACTAATTTTATAAAGTGTGTGGACTACACTTTAATATGAGCTAATGTGGCCTACACAACTGTCAAGTGGAGTGTTTGGTGAACTTTATTTTGTCTTTTGTTTTTTTCAAAAAAACAAAAAGGATGTGACAAAAGATTTGATAGCGAAACTTTTTGGAGCTATTACAATGCAGGAAGGTAACCTACAATGCAAAAGATGAGGCTCCAAAAAATAGGGTAATACTAATCTGGCTGCGCCTGCAGGGCACAAGCCAGCAAAAAGGCTCCTCTATCTACTCCTATATAGTGTTTACAACCAACCAATGTAGATGGATATGGATGGATGCACACTAATAGGAGAATTAATGAAAAATGAGCTGCAATAAAAGAAAAAGATGTATGAGGCAGTGACACACGCTGAGCAGCCTACAAGCAGACGTGCCTGCAGGACACACTACAGCGTGAGCTGCACTCACACAGAGACCTCTCAGACAGCCGTGAACAGTGCAGAGAAGTAGGCACTAGCACTGAAAGGCTGCAGAAAGGCTCCGCTCTCTAATCCTATAGTGTTTGCAACCAACGTATATGGATACGGATGGATGCACACTAATTGGAGAATGAAAAATTTGCAGAAAGAAAAAAACAAAAATTTGTATGAGGCAGTGACACGCTGAGCGGCCTACAAGCAGACATGCCTGCAGGACACACTACACAGCGTGAGCTGCACTCACACAGACCTTGCAGACAGCTGTGACTAGCGCTGCTGCAAAGCAAAAGAAAGCTACACTTATTGAGAATGTAGCCTGGGTAAAGCACAATGTGATTTGTAAAATCGCTCTCTAACTGTCCCTCACAGTCTTGAACAGCAGCCTGTCCGTCTCTGAATTCACAGCAGAGTGAACCCTAAATGGTGGCGGCAGCGGCTTTTATAGTGCATCATGACATCATTTCAGCAGCCAATCACAGCCATGCCATTAGTTAACATGCCTACATTCCTAACAGGTTGTGCCCACACTTCAGAGGATTGTCATTGGCTGAATCAAATCAAACTGGCTCATAGCATTATGGGAACTTCCGATTCTGGTATTCGATATCCTAAAAGTATCGGAATTCCGATACCGCGAATATCGGCCGATACCCGATACTTGCGGTATCGGAATGCTCAACACTACTGGTATCATGACATATCATGACATGACATGTCATGACATATCCTGCAAACTTATATCTGGTAACCAGCTTTTCCAATCTCTGCTCTGAATCCACTCCTGTGTCTCCATTCAATGTCAGCAAGCAGTTAATCCTGAATGCTATCTATGTGTTTTCAACTCTGCAAACTTATATCTGGTATATAGTTTTTTTCAACTTACTCTGCTTGTCCCCTTATGTTGTGAGGTCAAGAAACTTTTCAAAGTGCTTTATGATCCATGTAGTGCTGGACATGTGTTTATTTGACCACAACATTTTATTGGGTCCTGGTGTCTCAATTTAGTGTGATTGATTAACGAGAAGAGAGAGCCAAAAAAAAACAAAAAAAAAAAACTTAGCCTTAACCTCCTATATATTCAGACATAGCTAGGGGGAGCATTTATGCAGGGGTGGCATTTATGCACATGTAATCGAAGTACATGTATCAAAGTACTTCTGGCAGTTATAACATGGCAGTTAGACAGGGCAGGAGACAGGTAAGACATTTATATACATCTACTCCCTGTACATTAGGAGTACAACAAATATATACCATATGCATTTGTGTAATGTATATCCTTGCCGCTGCATTCACACACATCCACCGCCCTGGCATTAACTCTCCACACTCCATCAATATTGGCCCCTCGCATCTTTCCTCTCCTATGTATAGCACTCACGCTCTTTTCACATTGTTAAATTGCACAGATCCAGGCAGTCCCACCATTCAACACCAGAGACGTTCTCACAAATCACTTAACCATCTGCTCACTCTTTCTATCCTCCTTCTCCTAGTCGCAGGAGACATTGCTCCCAACCCTGGTCCCCCATGTTATAGAAAGTCAAACCCCCCCCACTGCTACACTCAGAAACCCCTCTAATCTTATTAATATTCCCTGCATGCCATCTGTCTCTCTTAATTGTGCACTTTGGAATTCTCGCTCAGTGTGTAACAAACTCTCCTTCATTCATGACTTCTTCCTTTCTAATTCTCTTAACCTCCTGGCTCTTACTGAAACCTGGATCCAGCAGTCAGATACTACCGCTGCTGCTGCTCTTTCATACGGGGGGCTACACTTCTTTCATACCCCAAGATCAGACAATAGAGCTGGTGGAGGCGTTGGTCTGCTCCTATCACCAAAATGTACCTTTCAGGTTATCCCTCAAGTACCCTCACTTGTCTTCCCTTCTTTTGAGGTCCATGCCGTCAGACTCTACACCCCTTTCTCCATGCAAGTGGCGGTGGTGTATCGTCCTCCCGGCCCCTCCCATCAGTTCCTGGATCATTTTGCCACTTGGCTTCCACATTTTCTCTCCTGTGACATCCCTACCCTCATCATGGGAGATTTCAACATCCCCATTGCTCTTCCCCTCTCCCCATCTGCTACTCACCTTTTATCTCTAACCTCCTCATTTGGCCTTTCACAGCTTACTAATTCTCCAACGCATGAAGACGGAAACTCCCTCGACTTGGTCTTCTCTCGGCTTTGTGCAGTGGATGATTTTGCAAACTCCCCTCTCCCGCTCTCTGACCACAATCTTCTTTCATTCTCTATAAAGAACTGCCAGGCTGCTCAGGTCACCCCCACTGTCCAGACTTATAGAAACATACAGGCCATTAACACCCAGAAACTTCTGAAGAACTTGCAGTCTTCATTGGCCCCTATCTCCTCCCTCTCATGTCCTGATTCTGCATTGAAGCATTACAATGAAACACTTCAAAGTGCCCTGGATGAATTTACACCCCCTATAAATAGAACACCACAACACAGACGGCGACAACCCTGGCACACGGTGCAAACACGTTTCCTGCAGCGGTGCTCCAGGTGCGCCGAACGTCTGTGGAGAAAATCCAATCTACACGAAGATTTCATCCATTTTAAGTTTATGCTTAGAACATACAACACTGCCCTTCACCTCTCCAAACAAACCTATTTCAACACCCTCATCACCTCACTGTCCAACAACCCGAAACATCTCTTTGACACTTTTCATTCTCTACTCAATCCAACACTGCCCTTCACCTCTCCAAACAAACCTATTTCAACACCCTCATCACCTCACTGTCCAACAACCCGAAACATCTCTTTGACACTTTTCATTCTCTACTCAATCCTTCACCTCACCTGTACCAGAGTACAGGCCCCAACCACGGAGCTCCGAGCTGATGATCTGGCCAATTACTTCAAAGAAAAAATTGACCAGATCCGACAGGAAATTATCTCCAAATCCCCTCATACCATGCACTGTCCTCCCTCCCCCACTGCATCTAACTCACTCTCTGATTTTGAACCAGTCACAGAAGAAGAAGTAAGCAGGCTCCTTGCATCTTCTCGCCCAACTACTTGCACCAGTGACCCATTTCCGTCACATCTCCTCCAGTCCCTTTCCCCTGCTGTCACCCCTCACCTAACTAAAATATTTAACAGCTCTCTCTCTTCTGGTATTTTTCCCTCCTCATTTAAGCATGCCATCATACATCCACTACTTAAAAAACCATCCCTCGACCAAAACTGTGCCGCTAACTATAGACCTGTCTCTAATCTTCCCTTCATCTCTAAACTCCCGGAACGCCTGGTCCACTCCCGTCTTATCCGCTATCTCTCAGAAAACTCTGTTCTCGACCCTCTCCAATCCGGTTTCCGCTCTTTACACTCCACCGAAACTGCCCTCACTAAAGTCTCTAATGATCTGCTAACAGCTAAATCAAATGGTCATTACTCCATGCTAATTCTCTTGGATCTCTCTGCAGCATTCGACACTGTGGATCATCAGCTCCTCCTCACTATGCTCCATTCCATTGGCCTCAAGGACACCGTTCTCTCCTCGTTCTCCTCCTATCTCTCCGACCGCTACTTTACTGTTTCTTTTGCCGGTTCCTCCTCCTCTCACCTTCCCCTTACTGTTGGGGTTCCTCAAGGATCGGTTCTAGGCCCCCTCCTCTTCTCCTTGTACACTGCCCCTATTGGTCAAACAATCAGTAGATTTGGTTTCCAGTACCATCTCTATGCTGATGACACCCAATTATACGCTTCTTCTCCTGACATCACGCCAGCCTTTCTAGAAAACACTGGCGATTGTCTAAACGCTGTGTCTAATATCATGTCCTCACTATATCTGAAACTGAACCTGTCAAAGACTGAACTCCTGGTGTTTCCTCCCGCTACTAATGTACCTATACCCGACATTGCTATTTCTGTGTGTGGTTCCACTATTACTCCCCAGCAACATGCCCGCTGTCTTGGGGTCATACTTGATTCCGAGCTTTCCTTTGCCCCCCACATTCGATCACTGGCTCGCTCTTGTCATCTGCACCTCAAAAACATTTCTAGAATTCGACCTTTTCTTACTTTTGACTCTGCAAAAACTCTTACTGTTTCTCTTATTCATTCTCGTCTCAACTATTGTAACTCTCTTCTAATCTGTCTCCCTCTTACCAAACAACATGGAACATTTTTTCAGGGTTGCAAAGTCCTCTTTTGCGAGCGAGGACCAATTTCTCACATCCGCACTTTTGCATGTTAGATCTGTGAGAGGTTTGACCACCTGCGAAAACCCCCAGATAAATTTGCAGTAATAATTTGTGAACCCCAAGAAGCGCTGAAGACCCTTAAGATCTCGGGGTTGCACCCGATCCGCAATGGCCTGCACCTTCTTGGGGTCCATGCGAAAACCCTCACAGGATACAATTATCCCAAAAAAGACAATTCTTGCACACAAAATACACATTTCTCCAATTTGGCAAACAGATGATTTTCTCTCAGTCTTTGGAGAACAGTTCGTACATGTACCAGATGAGAATGCCTGTCAGAGGAATATATCAAAATATCATCTAAGTAGATAACGACAAAACGACCAATGAGATCCGAGAATACCACGTTGATGAAATTCTGAAATATGGCGGGGGCATTGGTAAGACCAAACGGCATGACTAAATTTTCAAACAGTCCCTCGGCGTGAGGAACGCAGTTTTCCATTCATCCCTCTCTCGGACCCTTATCAAATTATATGCCCCCCGAAGATCCAGTTTAGAAAAAGCACTTTGCCCCTGATAGTTGGTTACACAAGTCAGGAATTGTAAAATAATGCGTATTCTTGCAAAATACTTAGGACTAGTTACCAGATTAAAATGTAGTGGTTTATTTGGTTTCTTCCATCAAAGAAAAGATTATTACAGAAAAACATAAAAATAGGTGCATGATTATAAAGAGATTGTCCATTTGTTCATAGCAAAGTTTGTAACCTTCTTTCTCTGGGATCTCACATGGCAAATGGCGTCTGTCTCTCTTAGGCTTCTTACGTAGTAAAGTTACATATCAGCTGTCTGTCCATTCAATGCTATGTCCGTGCAGAGATGACATCCTCGCGTCTGTGTCTCATGATGGTGAGGGAGCTAGCGCCCTCTAGAGTTAGCCATGAATTATATACGTCTCTTAAAGCACGTGATCTCTGTATATATGGAGCTGAACTTTTACCATGAGCTAATCTTACATATGTAGAAGAGTTCACATTTAACATGAGCTAAACTTCCAAGAATAACCTATGTAGTGTCAGCTAAAGCAATGTACAGAACTGGGTGTAATAAGAATACAACTCCATAACTAATATATAAATCCATAACTAATAATATTTAACAATTCCCCCTTTTGAGGGAGACAGACATTAATTGGAATCCTCAAAATATGACAAGATCATCTTTTTTCTTTTCTTCTTCTTTGACAAAATAATTTAATATCAATAAGAATAATAATATCAGAATATTGTTATACGCACTTAATGATGTGAATTCATGTTATGGTAAGCCGTGAACAATATTCTTATAAAATATGTATAATTATACTTCCCTAAATCTAAATTGAAGCATCTCAGGCTCAGTCATCATCATCTGATGTCCTCTGGTCTTCATTTTGATGTCTTCTGTCTTCTTCTTGGTTCTTTTAAAAACACAGTTTTTCTATAGCTTATAGATGTTGTAGAAGCATCGGCAGGGAGGGGGCTCCCTCCGTGCTTCCCTGAGCCCCCCACGGCAGCGCAATGTGCAGCGCTGCTGCGGGGGGCTCTTTCCCTACAGGCCCCCGGATCCAAGATGGCGACGGGGGCCTGCAGGGAGCTGACTTCCTCACTGCCTGCAAAGCGCAGGCATGAGGAAGTCTGCAGCAGTGCCTGTGACAGATCGCTGATCTGTCACAGTGATCTGTGATGTGACAGATCAGCGATCTGTCACAGGACAGTGATGTCCCACCTGGGACAAGGTAATAAAGTAAAAAAAAAAAAAAAAAAAGTGTTAAAAATAATTTAAAAAAAATCGCTAAATAAATTAGTAAAAAAAAAAAAAATATTCCCCAATAAATCCATTTTTTCAAAATAAAAAAAAACAAAAACAATAAAAGTACACATATTTGGTATCGCCGTGTCCGTAATGACCTGCCCTATAAAACTGTCCCATTAGTTAACCCCTTTAGCGAACCCCTTAAAAAATAAAAATAAAAAACGAAGCAAAAAATAATGATTTATTATCATACCACCGAACAAAAAGTGCAATAACGCGCGATCAAAAAGACGCATATAAATATGCTTGGTACCGCTGAAAACGTCATCTTGTCCCGCAAAAAACGAGCTGCCATACACCATCATCCACAAAAAAATAAAAAAGTTATAGCTCGCAGAATAAAGCGATACAAAAATAATTATTTTTTATATAAAATTGTTTTCATTGCAAAAAAACGACAAAACATAAAAAAACGACCTAAATGAGGTATCTCTGTAACCGTACTGACCCGAAGAATAAAAAGGCATTATCAATTTTACCACACGCGGATTGGTGTAAACGCACCCCCCAAAAGAAATTCATGAAACGCTGGTTTTTGTTCATTCTGCGTCCCAAAAATCGGAATAAAAAGCGATCAAAAAATGTCACGTGCCCGAAAATGGTACCAATAAAAACATCAACTCATCCCGCAAAAAATAAGACCTCACATGACTCGGTGGGTCAAAATACGGAAAAATTATAGCTCACAATATGTGGTGATGCAAAAACTATTTTTACAATAAAAAGCGTCTTTTAGCGTGCGACAGCTGCCAAATATAAAAACCACCATAAATAGTAAATCAAACCCCCCCTTATCACCCCCTTAGTTAGGGAAAAATAATAAAACTAAAAGAAAATGTATTTATTTCCATTTTCCCGCTAGGGTTAGGGTTAGGGCTAGGGTTAGGGCTAGGGTTAGGGTTAGGGCTAGGGTTAGGGCTAGGGTTAGGGTTAGGGCTAGGGTTAGGGCTAGGGCTCAGATTAGGGTTAGGGGTGTGTTGAGGTTAGGGTTGGAGTTATAATTGGGGGTTTCCACTGTTTGGGCACATCAGGTGCTCTCCAAAGGCAACATGGCGTCTGATCTCAATTCCAGCCAATTCTGCGTTGAAAAAGTCAAATGGTGCTCCTTCCCTTCCAAGCTCTGCCATGTGCCCAAACAGTGTTTTACCCTCACATGTAGGGTATCAGCCTACTCAGGACAAATTACAAAACAACTTTTGGGGTCCAATTTCTCCTGTTACCCTTAGGAAAATAAAAAATTGGGGGCAAAAATATAATTTTGCGGAAAAAAATGTTTTTTTTATTTTCACGCCCAGGCGTTATAAACTTCTGTGAAGCACTTGGGGGTTCAAAGTGCTCTCCACACATCTAGATAAGCTCCGTGGGGGGTCTAGTTTCCAAAATGGGGTCACTTGTGGGGAGTTTCAATAGTTTAGGTACATCAGGGGCTCTCCAAACGCACATGACACCCGCATACCAATCCATCAAAGTCTGCATTCCAAAACGTCACTACTTCCCTTCCGAGCCCCGACGTGTGCCCATACAGTAGTTTTCTCCCACATATGAGGTATCAGCGTACTCAGGACAAATTGGACAACAACTTTTGGGGTCCAATTTCTCCTGTTACCCTTGGGAAAATAAAAAAAATGGGGACTAAAAGATGATGTTTGTTGAAAAAATACAATATTTTTATTTTCACGCCCGGTCGTTATAAACTTCTGTGAAACACTGGGGGGTTCAAAGTGCTCACCACACATCTAGATAAGTTCATTAGGGGGTCTAGTTTCCAAAATGGGGTCACTTGTGGGGGTTTTCCACTGTTTAGGTACATCAGGGGCTCTCCAAACGCAACATGACACCCGCAGACCATTCCATCAAAGTCTGCATTCCAAAACGTCACTACTTCCCTTCCGAGGCCCGACGTGTGCCCATACAGTAGTTTTCTCCCACATATGAGGTATCAGCGTACTCAGGACAAATTGGACAACAACTTTTGGGGTCCAATTTCTCCTGTTACCCTTGGGAAAATAAAAAAATGGGGACTAAAAGATCATGTTTGTGGAAAAAATACGATTTTTTTATTTTCACGCCCGGACGTTATAAACTTCAGTGAAGCACTGGGGGGTTCAAAGTGCTCACCACACATCTAGATAAGTTCCTTGGGGGGTCTAGTTTCCAAAATGGTGTCATTTGTGGGGGTTTCTACTGTTTTGGTACATCAGGGGCTTTCCTAACGCAACATGGTGTCCGATCTCAATTCCAGCCAAAAACGTCAAATGGCGCTGCTTCCCTTCCGAGCTCTGCCATACACCCAAATAGTGGTTTACACCCACATGTGGGGTATCAGCGTACTCAGGATAAATTGCACAATATCTTTTAGGGTCCTGTTACTTTTGGAAATATAAGAATTGAGGGTGAAAAGATCATTTTTGTGGAAAAAATATGATTTTTTAATTGTACTGCTGTACGTTATAAACTTCTGTGAAGCCCTTGGGGGTTCAAAGTTCTCACCACACATCTAGATAAGTTCCTTGGGGGGTCTAGATTCCAAAATGGTTTTATTTGTGGGGGGTTTCCACTGTTTTGGTACATCAGGGGTTTTCCAATCGCGACATGGTGTCCGATCTCAATTCTAGCCAAAAACGTCAAATGGCGCTGCTTCCCTTCCGAGCTCTGTTATGCGCCCAAATAGTCATTTACACCCACATATGGGGTATCAGCATACTCAGGACAAATTGCACAATAACTTTTAGGGTCCTGTTACCCTTGGAAAAATAAAAATTGGAGGTGAAAAGATCATTTTTGTGGAAAAAATATGATTTTTTAATTGTACCGCTGTACGTTATAAACTTCTGTGAAGCCCTTGTGGGTTCAAAGTTCTCACCACATATCTAGATAAGTTCCTTGGGGGGTCTAGTTTCCAAAATGGGGTCACTTGGGGGGGTTTCCACTGTTTAGGTACATCAGGGGCTCGCCAAACGTGACATGGCGTCCGATCTGAATTCCAGCCAATTTTGCATTGAAAAAGTCAAATGGCGCTCCTTCCATTCTGAGCTCTGCCATGCGCCGAAACAGTGGTTCCCCCCCACATATCAGGTATCATCGTACTCAGGACAAATTGCACAATAACTTTTGCTGTCCAATTTCTCCTGTTACCCTTGGTAAAATAAAGAAAATTGAACCTGAAGTATTTTTTTTGTGAAAAAAAGTTAAATGTTCTTTTTTTTTTAAATTCAAAAAATTCCTGTGACGCACCTAAAGGGTTAATAAACTTCTTGAATGTGGTTTTAAGCACCTTAAGGGGTGCAGTTTTTAGAATTGTGTCACTTTTGGGTATTTTCTATCATATAGACCCCTCAAAGTGGCTTCAAATGTGAAGTGGTCCCTAAAAATAAAATGGTGTTGCAAAAATGAGAAATCGCTGGTCAATTTTTAACCCTTATAACTTCCTAACAAAAAAAAATTTTGGTTCCAAAATTGTGCTGATGTAAAGTAAACATGTGGGAAATGTTATGTATTAAGTTTTTTGTGTGCCGTATCGCTGTGATTTAAGGGCATAAAAATTCAAAGTTGGAAAATTGCGAAATTTTCAAAATTTTCGCCAAATTTCCGTTTTTTTCACAAATAAACACAAGTTATTTTAATGCAATTTTACCACTAACATGAAGTACAATATGTCACGAGAAAACAATGTCAGAATCACCGGGATCCATGAAAGCGTTCCAGAGTTATGACCTCATAAAGGTACAGTGGTCAGAATTGTAAAAATTGGCCCGGTAGTTAACGTGCAAACCACCCTTGGTAGTGAAGGGGTTA
Source organism: Dendrobates tinctorius (assembly GCF_039654945.1). Classification (NCBI taxonomy): domain Eukaryota; kingdom Metazoa; phylum Chordata; class Amphibia; order Anura; family Dendrobatidae; genus Dendrobates; species Dendrobates tinctorius. Next base: position 3,543,035 of record NW_027361768.1, read on the forward strand.
AAAACCTGGGCTTACATTGGCTCGCCTTGGATATTTCTGGAATCCTCCATCGGTACTGGTCTTTGAACAGGTGTGACGTCTTTGGTCAGCAAAGCAAGGTTTAAAATGACTCTTCCTTGCTAAACATAGCACCATAACCAGTCCTTAGTCCTAATGCACAGGACTCATGTCAAGGTTGTAGCTTCCTGACAATTACCTTATTGTTCACCAGCCTTCATTGAAGCTTTTCATGTGATTGGAAACCTCTGGAACTTGATAAGAACATGATAACACAGTTCACATCAGCATCATAGGATCATCGTCCTCTGGTTGTCAGGTTAGACACTTTAATTGTGACTGTCAGTGATGGATACTGCACTTGTAATTGAGAGTGGTGAATTCTGCATTTGTAAGTAACACAGTCTTACTCAGAAATCATAGCTTTGTTACCTTCTGGGACTTCTGGATAGCGGCATTCTTCTTCTTGCAACTGATAAGAATCAATAAAGTTTAGAAATATGAAAAGTCTTTATTAACGTAATTTCAGTATCTTGCTTGAAGTCTTCATTCCCTATTCTATACCAAATCTGGTAATTTTCCTAACCTATAATATCACAGCGTACCATAGCAATCAGTAATATCAATATAATTATTATCAGAATTTGTACCATATATGGATTTCAATGTTTGGAATAATAAACCGATAATAAGTGATAATACATTATTATCCATATTCTTCATGTGATAGAACATTTTTTTATGTCATAGGTGTAATTACCTTTTTCAACCCATAGGTGTCAATGTGTTTTATGTAACCAGTGTTTTCATCTTTATTAATAAGGAATATATTTATTATACTAATAATATGTAGGAATGTATAGCCATGAACCAAAATAAGAATATATGAGTGAGCGAATGAATGAATGAATGAATGAATAAAAGAATTGTTGCATATAACTCAGAACTGAAACATTTCCTTTGTAAAGGATTTTTCATAATTGTCATAAACTTGTGTTACCAAAATATTCAAATTAAGCAACTTTGCATGTAATACTCCTCTTAGTGTAAAGAAATGACTCTTTATAATACTTAATGTTATTATACCCAATACTTATGCCATTGTACCTTATGTCAGGAACACCGCACTGCACTTGCTCACTGAGCCAGTGCGGGTGTCCTGAGTACAAAGACAGTACTCAAAGATACCTGTGGAGCAGGGCAGCAGCGGTGACGATGCGTGCTTCAGAGTATCAGGACCTGAAGCACATGACTGCTGGGGGCGTGGCCTAAGCTCCACAGATCTAGGAGCTGCAGGGAAACTCCTAGAAAGGTAACTACAGGACAATGTTACCAAAGGGCATAGACAGAGACAGAAACCAGATGAAGCCAGAGTCAAAGCACCAGATAGCAATACAGTACCACGGGGTTAAGACAGAAAGGATAGTCAGGACGTAGCAATAGGTCAGAAAACCAGAACGGGCAATAGACGGTACAATAGGGACAAACTGTAATGGAGTAACGATAGCCAAGCCAGGAGGTCAGAACCGGAGAAGACAGTAGTACCAAAGCGAGAGACGGAGTACAGAGTGAGGGAACAGGCCGGGTCATACACGGGAAGCAAACAAGCAACACAGAATACACGCACCCCAGGGGTCAGACACACCAGAACAACAGTATAGCTGACAGAGAACCCTGGTAAAGAGTGAGTATAAATACCCCTCCCAGATCCAGAAAGAGGCCACGAACATTTAACCCTGTGAGTGCAGGGCAAGAACCCTGTTCAAACCATGACAGTACCCCCCTCTTAATGGGGGGCCACTGGACCCCCAGGCTTGTCTGGGTATCTGGCGTGGAAAGCCCACACCAGACGATTGGCATGCACCGAACTGGCCGGAACCCATGACCGATCCTCCAGAGAGTACCCCTTCCAGTGTATCAGATACTGGAGTCTCCGGCGCACCCACCGGGAGTCAACAATGCGCCCTACTTCATACTCCAGCTGCCCCTCTACCAGCACTGGCGGAGCATTTGATGAGGGATCCTCTCTCACCGTCCTCGCAGGCTTTAACAGGGACCTGTGGAAGACATTAGAAATTTTAAAGGAGGTTGGCAGCTGCAGTCGGTAGGCTACTGGGTTATCAACCTCCACAACTTTGTATGGGCCAATAAACTTGGGGCCCAGCTTTATAGAAGGTATCTTAAGCTTGATATTGCGGGTGGATAGCCACACCTTTTCCCCTACTGCAAATGCTGGACCTGGACCCCTCCTCCTGACAGCAAACCGCTTATAGTTTTCCTGGGCCTTGGAAATATTCCTCTGAACCTCCCTCCAAAGAATTCTAAGATGTTGTGTCACATCCTCAGCACCAGGACAACCTGAATCCATATGGGAAAACTCTCCAAAATGTGGGTTAAAGCCATAGTTGACCTGAAAAGGAGACTTCCCAGTAGACTGACTCACACGACCGTTGAATGCAAACTCTGCCATGGGCAATACCTCACACCAGTCCTCCTGCCTGGAAGAGGCCAAGCATCTCAGAATCTGCTCCAACGATTGGTTCTTGCGTTCCGTCTGTCCATTAGACTCTGGGTGGTAGGCAGAGAAGAACAACAAAATCCCCAGCTTTTTGCAAAAAGCCCTCCAGAACCTGGCTACAAACTGTACCCCTCTGTCTGACACCACATTCATAGGCACTCCATGTAACCTAATTATATGCTGCATAAATAAGCGGGCCAGGGTTTCAGCAGATGGTAACGCGGGGAGAGGTACAAAGTGAGCTTGTTTTGAAAACCTATCCACCACCACCCATATCACTGAGTTGCCCCTGGAAGGAGGAAGATTTGTGATAAAATCCATGGACAAATGTGTCCATGGTCTATCCGGAATTGGCAAAAGCACCAATTCCCCGGCCGGCCGGACCTGAGAACTTTTAGAACGAGCGCACACCCCACATGCAGTCACAAACATTTTAATATCTGTTACCATAGAGGGCCACCAGAAATCCCTCGCAATTGCCCCCCGGGTAGCTGCAATCCCAGGATGAGCACTCAACACCGAATCGTGAAATTCCTGCATAAGTCCGAGATGGAAACGTTCCGGTACAAACAATTTACCAGAGGGTTTACCACCAGGAGCCCGAGCCTGGGCCTCCAAAATCCCTCTCTGTAACTCAGATGAGATTTCAGCCACCACTACTCCTGGCTGAAGAATGGAGGAGGGAGGTTCTGGAGGGGACACCGAATCAAAGCTTCGGTATAAGGCATCAGCCTTGATGTTTTTAGATCCCGGGCGGAATGTGATGGTAAACTGAAAACGAGAAAAAAAAAGCGCCCACCGAGCCTGTCTGGGGGTCAATCTCTTGGCAGACTCGATATAGGCCAAATTTTTGTGATCAGTGATGACTGTAATGGGATGAACAGACCCCTCCAGGAAATGCCTCCATTCTTCAAAAGCCAACTTTACCGCCAACAACTCTCTATTGCCGACAACGTAATTTCTCTCGGCAGAGGAAAATTTTTTAGAGAAGAAGGCGCAAGGCCTCAGGTTAGTAAGGGTAGGAGGGCCCTGAGACAAAACTGCCCCCACCCCCACTTCCGAGGCATCAACCTCCACGACAAAAGGTCTTGACGGGTCGGGTTGTACCAATACAGGGGCTGAAGAAAAGCCCTTTTTTAATGTCATGAAAGAGTTTTTTGCAACTTCAGACCAATTTTTTACATCAGCTCCCTTGAGAGTGAGGTCCGTTAGAGGCTTTACCACCTGCGAAAAGCCCTTAATAAATTTCCTATAAAAGTTGGCAAAGCCCAAAAATCGTTGCAACCCTTTCAAGTCATGAGGTTGCACCCACTCCGAAACAGCCTGGACTTTCTTAGGATCCATGCGGAACCCCTCCCCTGACACAATCAACCCCAGAAAGGATACTTCTTGCATGAAAAATGAGCATTTTTCCAGCTTGGCATACAAATGATTCTCCCTCAGTCTCATGAGAACCATCCGCAAATGGTGCAAGTGAGATTGACTGTCCAACGAGTACACCAGAATGTCATCCAAATAGATAACCACAAAACGACCGATTAAATCAGAGAAAATTACATTAATAAAATTCTGAAAAACAGCAGGAGCGTTGGTGAGACCAAAGGGCATAACCAAGTTTTCGAACAGCCCTTCAGTCGTCAGGAATGCTGTTTTCCATTCGTCCCCTTCACGGATTCTTATAAGGTTATATGCCCCACGTAAATCCAGTTTAGAGAACCACTTGGCCCCGGTGAGTTGGTTACATAGATCAGAAATTAGGGGGAGAGGGTATGTATTTTTCACAGTAATTTTGTTTAATTCCCGAAAGTCGAGGCACAGCCGCAAACCACCATCTTTTTTCTTAACAAAAAAGAAGCCCGCTGCCACAGGTGAAACAGAAGGCCTAATATGCCCTTTGCGGAGACTCTCAGTAATGTACTCCTTCATGGCTAGACGTTCGGGCCCGGACAAATTGAACAGGCGAGCCTTGGGTAACTTGGCTCCAGGGACTAGATTAATGGCACAATCAAAGGGTCTATGTGGTGGTAGCGCCTCAGCCTCACTTTCAGAAAATACGTTTTCAAAATCTTTCAGGCACTCCGGAATACCTTCCAGATCAACAGACGACACTGACACGGATTTTACTGGGGTGACAAGGGTTGTCAAGTTACAACATAGACCGTTAGCCATACAACCCCACTGAATGATCTCCCCTGTGACCCAGTCAATAGTAGGATTGTGACGTTGAAGCCATGGTATACCCAGTATCAGTCCAGTCGGCAGATTATTTATGACAAAACATCTTAATTTTTCCACGTGAGTGGAACCCACTTTCAGAGAAAAGGTATCAGTCATGAAACAAATTCCCTCCTGGGTGATAGGAGAAGAATCAATTGCCACGATTTTAACAGGATCATTTAACCTGACTGTCCCTATCTTATGAAAAGTCACAACTTTGGCATCGATCAGATTAATAGAAGAACCACAGTCAACAAAGGCGGTAGTCCCAACTGGACCGCCTGTAAGTTCCAGTTCCACCGGAAGCAGAATTTTAGTAAGCAAGTAAAAGGGTACCTGGGAGTCTGGGCAACCTCCTCGATTGTTACCCAGACTCAGTCGTTTTCCTGATGGCTTCACTGAAGAAGGGCAAGAAGGACAGTTCCTTCTCCAATGTCCAGCGGATCCACAGTAAAAGCACAATTGGTTGTTTCTTCGGTGTCTCCTCTCTTTTTCCTCCAATGACGTGACACCAACCTCCATGGGCTCAGGACTAGATGCAGAGTCTCTCAGATTGGAGAATAGAGGGGTCTCCTGCAGCATGACCCCTCTTGCCCGCAGCCTATGGTCCATGCGGACAGCCTGGATCATAGCGTCCTCCAAAGAATCCGGTGGAGGATGAAGGGCTAGGGCATCTTTCAAACATTCGGACAGGCCTCTACAGAACAAACCCCGGAGGGCAGCGTCATCCCAGGAGACCTCCGCTGCCCAGCGTCTGAACTCAGAGCAGAACCATTCAGCAGAGTTCCTTCCCTGTGTCACACTCATCACCATATCCTCTGCCAGACGCACTCTATCAGGCTCATCATAAATGTGCCCCAGAGCCTCAAAGAACAAATTCACAGACATGCGTTCAGGAGCAGAGGAAGAGAGAGAGAAAGCCCATGCCTGTGGAGCCCCCCGAAGTAGGGAAATGACGACCCCCACCCTCTGGAACTCATCCCCGGAAGAGCGGGGCCTCAGAGAAAAAAACAGCTTGCATCCTTCTCTGAAAGACCTGAACTCCTTTTTATCCCCTGAGAAAAGGTCTGGCAATTTGACCGGAGATTCTGGGAATGCCAATGACACATCTCTATCCCCAGCACAAGAATCCCCTGTAGCGGCAGCCCCCTGTACCATATCCACCAACTGTTGCTGGGTCTGGGCCATCATGCGCTGTTCCACATTAAGTTTGTTGAACATTTGGGTCAGGTGCTTGACCTGACCAGCCAAAGCTTGTATGGGATCCATGAGGATAACACACTTTTTTTTTTTTTTTTTTCCTCAGAGGGGGAAAAAAAAAAAAAAACTGAAATGGTCAGCTATAATGTCAGGAACACCGCACTGCCCTTGCTCACTGAGCCAGTGCGGGTGTCCTGAGTACAAAGACAGTACTCAAAGATACCTGTGGAGCAGGGCAGCAGCGGTGACGATGCGTGCTTCAGAGTATCAGGACCTGAAGCACATGACTGCTGGGGGCGTGGCCTAAGCTCCACAGATCTAGGAGCTGCAGGGAAACTCCTAGAAAGGTAACTACAGGACAATGTTACCAAGGGGCATAGACAGAGACAGAAACCAGATGAAGCCAGGGTCAAAGCACCAGATAGCAATACAGTACCACGGGGTTAAGACAGAAAGGATAGTCAGGACGTAGCAATAGGTCAGAAAACCAGAACGGGCAATAGACGGTACAATAGGGACAAACTGTAACGGAGTAACGATAGCCAAACCGGAGAAGACAGTAGTACCAAAGCGAGAGACGGAGTACAGAGTGAGGGAACAGGCCGGGTCATACACGGGAAGCAAACAAGCAACACAGAATACACGCACCCCAGGGGTCAGACACACCAGAATAACAGTATAGCTGACTGAGAACCCTGGTAAAGAGTGAGTATAAATACCCCTCCCAGATCCAGAAAGAGGCCACGAACACTTAACCCTGTGAGTGCAGGGCAAGAACCCTGTTCAAACCATGACACCTTATTTATATTTGTTCTTTATTAAAATGTGTGAAGAAGAGGTATTAATCAAATGTGAAGATGTAGTCAGGATCAAAAACATATTTTCCCCTTAATACCAAAAAATACTGTTTTATGAAATAATTCATTTATCAAAACCAAAATGAAAAATAATTTATAAATCGTGTGAATTTATACTTGCTTATACCATTATTTGTCTGAAGATGTGTGACCATTAAAATTAATTTGAATATCATAAAATTATCCTTTGTAAAATTAATTTAAATGTAGATTTTCTTCATAAACCATTTTGATGTGCGATTGCACTTTTCACAATTAACTAAATCAAGAAATTACTAAAAAACTATAGAAATATAGAAATATATGTTGTGTAGATATTTCATTATATCTTAATATTCTAATAATTTAACTGATCTGCATATTTCTCCTAAAAATAAAGGCTTTTGGGTTTTTTTTTCTCTCTTGCATTCAGAATCCTGAGGCGTCACATACAACAAACGTATCACATTACTCCTAAGCAGCTGCTCCTACACACATCATCTGTCACTCAGACTGTGGCACATATAAGTTTAAACCAAATTACCACACATACGAAGGTGTGATGAATACACGTATTTTAACCCAAATTATCCTAATTATCAATGCATTGTAAACTATTAAGTTTAGTATCTTAATATTTCTTTGAATATTCCCCAAATACACATTACATAAATATATATTGTATAGCTATACTTGAAATTTTAGGCCTAGGAAAAAAAAAATTCCTTTGATTTGCAAAAGCTGAGAAAGGCTACAGGGACATAGTATACTGGCATACTTATTATTAGAACAAAGTTCAAATTTCACATGCTGTGGTTGTCATTCATGCCAGCAGTAAAGGCATCCACACAGAACACATTTAAAATGCAGTTAGTTATTTTCTTTTAAGTGTTAAATATATAAAATCATGCAATTATTGCAACTTCCTGTGTAGATAAAGGCATAAATCCTTGTAAGAGAATTTTTTCCCGATTAAGTCCTGCTTTGAAATGAAAATTCAAGAGAAGGTTAATATCATATTCATAATTCTAAATATTATTACTGATGTAGATTTTAATTTTCACTAAAAAATACAATTATACAATCTCTACTTATACATCTATATATACTGTATGAATATGTATCTTTACAAAGCTATAGAACTACAGAATTATATTCTATAAAATAATTACATATAACTGACTAATACATTGTATAAGACTTTTACACAACATTTAATTACATTTTTAGCCAATTCCTAAACCCACTCTTTCCCTGTAAAAGATGTCTTTAAATATTCTTGCTACTTTGAAGTTAACGGATTTTCTGAGCTGCTCCGATGGACCCTTCAGCTCAAAGTCAATGATGTCAATCACCACCTGCTTCTGTCTGTCAAATTCGGCCATCTTTTTTACAGAAAGAAGAAGATCAGAGCTTTGAATGTCATAGGGCTTATAGCAAATATGTGATTTTCTTCGTTCTTCATAGATTTGATTTCGGGGAAAACTCATTTTAGAAGGCTTTGCTAATACAGGCTTCTGATAACATTTTACTCTGCCTGTCTTCACAAAATTAGCACGATTTACTTTCCTTTCCCGATTCTCGTGTTTTCTGGCAAAATCAAGGGATTGCGCACATTCAAATGAAGAATCTTTTTGTGACGCAATAACACGAGATGCAGGATTTAGAAACCAAAATTTGCTTGCAAAAGTCTTTATGAGGGACTGTGTTTTGACATTCTCCATGACCGTTCTATACAAGCGGTGAAATATGGACATGAATGTGTAGGTACATTCCTTCCGACCAATCCTTAATTTTTGAAGAATATCAATATCTGGATAATTTTCATTTGATGCACAAAAAATCAAAATTTTTAATCTGTCTTTATCATTGAAGTTCTCATGTTTTTCTCCAGATATCTTTAAAGATAATCTCCTAGCAAAGTTTACAGGGATCCACATTTTGAACAACTGATTCTTCTCCTCGTTAGATAAATCAAGTTTGTCAACACAGCTTTCAAAAACCTCAGAGTTTCTACAAACATGGATTTTGTTATCATATGCAGGAATGATGTTGCATATTTTTAACAAATTTTTCCTTACTTTACTTCGGAGTTGGGCCTGTGAGTCGTCTATTTTTAGTGATCCGTCTTTCCCTTGTACGGCATCTACGTCAGTTCTGAAGTCTCCTACTTCTCCATCTTGTTCCACGTCTGCAAGGTCACCTTGAATGGCTGCTACAGACACTTGATTACAGTCTTGTTCAATCTCCCTAACTTTACAGCCAATCACGGGAACATCTGCACAGCAATCATTTTTGGATTTCTCTGACACAGATCTATGAAATATATGTACCATCTGCAGAATATTTTTTAATTTATCTCTTTCTCTATTTAACGACACCAGCTTAGAATCTAACTTCAGATTTTCCATTTCACATTCTGCAATATAAGCTGAGCCATAATACTTCTGAATTAGACTTGTCTACAGACTTAAATTTCAGTTTACTCTGCTTAGAAAAAGAATTAATGACATCCATTTCTTACCTTGAAATGTCTCAGCTTGTAATTCCTTTGATGGACAACGCTGGGCACTTGTCTTCACATGTCTGGCTTCAGCACGTCTGGCACTTGTAGTACTTCTCAAACCATCTGGCAATTCTTATTCCTCACTTCTAGGTTCTGTCTGATTCTTGTGAGTAGTGGAGTTCCTGATAACTTGCACATATGACTGATGTTAGCAAAGTTCAATCCCCCTTTTGGGCAAGTTGAGGGAAATCCGCAAAAAAGTACAAAAATTCAGATCTGGCTGGCTCTCCAATGTAAAATAATGCGTATTCTTGCAAAATACTTAGGACTAGTTACCAGATAAAAATGTAGTGGTTTATTTGGTTTCTTCCATCAAAGAAAAGATTATTACAGAAAAACATAAAAATAGGTGCATGATTATAAAGAGATTGTCCATTTGTTCATAGCAAAGTTTGTAACCTTCTTTCTCTGGGCTCTCACATGGCAAATGGCGTCTGTCTCTCTTAGGCTTCTTACGTAGTAAAGTTACATATCAGCTGTCTGTCCATTCAATGCTATGTCTGTGCAGAGATGACATCCTCGCTTCTGTGTCTCATGATGGTGAGGGAGCTAGCGCCCTCTAGAGTTAGCCATGAATTATATACGTCTCTTAAAGCATGTGATCTCTGTATATAGCTGAACTTTTACCATGAGCTAATCTTACATATGTAGAGGAGTTCACATTTAACATGAGCTAAACTTCCAAGAATAACCTATGTAGTGTCAGCTAAAGCAATGTACAGAACTGGGTGTAATAAGAATACAACTCCATAACTAATATATAAATCCATAACTAATAATATTTAACAGGAATCAACGGAAGGGGGTACGTATTCCGTACAGTAATCTGATTAAGCTCCCAAAAATCGAGACAGGAACGTAACCTGCCATCTTTTTTCTTTGCAAAAAAGAAACCTGCCGTCACAGGTGAGGCTGAAGGATGTATGTGTCCCTTGCGCAGACTTTCAGCAATGTACTCCTTCATAGCCAAGTGCTCAGGGCCGGATAAATTAAACAGACGGGCTTTAGGTAATTTAGCCCCGGGGACCAGCTCGATAGCGCAGTCAAAGGGTCTATGTGGCGGTAATGTCTCAGCCTCGCTTTCAGAGAATACATCTATGAAGTCCTTCAGGCATTCCGGAATACCTTCCAGCTCGACAGATGATACAGACACAGATTTAACAGGTTCAACCAGCAGTGCGGATTTATCACATAACTTAAAATCATTAAACCCCCATTGAACCCCCCTTTGAACAATCTCCCCCATTTTACAATTAATAACTGGGTTATGGCGTTGTAACCAGGGCATGCCCAACACCAACCCTGCAGGTAGATTGTCCAGAACAAAACAACTAAGGTTTTCCACATGAGTAGCGCCCACTCTGAGTCAAAACAAGTCAGACATAAGGAGAATTCCCTCCTTAATGAGGGGAGAGGAGTCAATGGCCACCACCTTGATCGGAACCTTGAGCCTAACTGTCCCTATCTTGCAGTGTGTGACCAATTGGGAGTCAATGAGATTAATCGATGATCCGCAGTCCACGAAGGCTGTAGAGGGAAAAGAACTACCGTCCACAAACAGTTCCACATGAAGTAACACTTTAGAAAACGAGGAATAGGGTACCTGAGGGTCTGAGTAGTCTCCCCATTGACTACCCAGACATAGTCGTTTCCTGCCGACTGGGTCGAAGATGGGCAATCAGGACACTCCCTTTTCCAATGTCCCCTTTTACCGCAGTAAAAGCATAACTGCTTGTCCTTCCGGCGTTTCCTCTCCGTATCCTTCAGGGAGAGGGTGCCTACATCCGTGAGCTCAGGGGCAGTCTCTTTTCCACTGGGGAACAATGGAGTCTCCACCTGCATCACCCCTCTGGCCCGCAGTCTGCGGTTCATCCGGACGGCCAGGGTCATGGCGTCCTCGAGAGAGTTAGGTGGGGGATGTAACGCCAAGGCATCCTGCAGCCGCTCGGACAAGCCTCTGCGAAAGAGTCCACGGAGTGCGGCGTCGTCCCAAGAGACCTCTGCGGCCCAGCGGTGGAATTCAGTACAAAACCACTCAGCCGAGTGTTTCCCCTGACAGACGCTCATCACCATGTCCTCAGCCAATCGCACTCGGTCAGGCTCATCATAAATGTGCCCGAGGGCCTCAAAGAATGCATTCACAGACAATCTCTTAGGGGCAATGGGAGGAAGGGAGAAAGCCCAAGCTTGTGGGGACCCTCTTAATAACGACATAATGACCCCTACCTTCTGGTTTTCGTCCCCAGAGGAACGTGGTCTCAAACTAAAAAAAAGTTTGCACCCCTCCATGAAGACCCTGAACTCCTTTTTGTTCCCAGAAAAAAGTCAGGCAGTTTAACAGGTGGTTCTGGGGACACCAGAACAACATCCCTCACCCCAGCCCCCGGAGACCCAGCAGATAAAGCCCCTCGCACTGTCTCAGAAACCTGCTGCTGAGAACGAGCCAGAGCTTGCTGCTCCAGAGATAAACCCTGAAACATCTGAGTCAGACTTTTCATCTGGTCAGCCAGAGACTGTATGGGATCCATAACTCTCTGCACAAAAAAAACCCCGAAAACTTAATGGTCAGTTATAATGTCAGGATCTTTTCAGCGCCGGCATGCAGCCTCCGCTGAGCAGGGACTCACGAGCACTGTAGGGGGGCCCGGGGTCAGGTACAGCTGGAAAGTACAGATACACAGGATCTGTGGACGCTGAAGTTTAGCAAGCAGTCACAGGACCTATGGTCATGTGACTGCAAGGGGGTGGGGCTTAGCATCCTGCTTTCAGAGATGGCAGGGCACTATACAGAAATACTCAGAGACAGGCAAAACGGAGGTCATACACAGAGATATCAGTAAAGTACCAGGGATGAGACAGAACGGATAGTCAGGGCCAAGCAGAAGTCAAAACCAAACAGACATAGAAGGTACCAAGCAGAATACAAAGCAATATCCAGAGAACAGACCGAGTCGTACACAGAGAATCAAGCAACCACAACACAGCACAAACACACTCAGGGGTCACCACACAATGCCAAGGGCGAAAGTATAACTGATGGGGAATGGGAGCTTCCTGAGGCTATAAGAAGCTTTCCCAGAACCAATGAGAGGCCACCATAATAGGACCCAGGTGTGCAGGTAAGAGTCTGCACTGAGATCAAACATTAACCCCAGAAGTGCCGGTCACCCAGCACTGGTATCATGACAGTACTATTGTCTTTTCCAGTTCTGACCTCCTGGCTTGGCTATCGTTACTCCATTACAGTTTGACCCTATTGTACCATCTATTGCCTGTTCTGGTTTTCTGATCTATTGCTACGTCCCGACTATCCATTCTGTCTAACCCTTTGGTACTGTCGTGCGATCTCGTGCTTTGACCTCGGCTTGATCTGGTTTCTGTCTCTGTCTATGCCCCTTGGTAATATTGTCCAGTAGTTACCTTTCTAGGAGATTCCCTGTAGCTCCTAGCTCTGTGGAGCTTAGGCCACGCCCCCAGCAGTCACAAGCTTCAGGTCCTGTGAGCCTGGAGCATGCATTGTCACCACTGCTGCCCCGCTCCACAGGTATCTGTGCACAGTTTTTGTACTCAGGACACACGCACTGGCTCAGTGAACAAGTGCAGTGCAGTGTTCCTGACAGGTGCAGTCCTCTAAATTCTGGAGGATGGTACATATGTCTGACATCCATGTCCACTCCTGAGATCTTATGTGTGGTGTCTGAACTGATTACCGATGGCCTTGTTGATGCTGGTAGTCAACAACTGCCCTCTTGTGCTCACAAATCCTTTCCAACATATTCACTGTAGAGTTCCAACGCGTGGGGACAACACACACCAGTCAGTGAGCCAGAAGCTGCAAGCACTACTGAAGCATGACAAGGGCAGCTGAATTTGTAGCTGACTTTCTAAAATGGGCAGACAGACGGCGTACTTTCACTGGCAGATCCGGCAGCTCCGGGTAGCTTTTGAGAAAACATTGAACCATGAGGTTAAGCACATGGGCCAGGCAAGGTATGTGTGTGAGCTCACCTTACTTCAGAGCCACCACCAGGTTACAGCCATTGTCACACATGACCTTGCCTGGCTGTAGGTTCAGCCGTGTCATCCAAATATCTGACTGCTCCTTCAGTGCTCTCCACAACTCTTCTGCATTGTGCGGTTTGCCACCTATGCAGATTAACTTCAGCACAGCCTGTTACCACTTGGCTGAGGCAGTGCTGAAGTGCTTCCAGCTTCTGACTGATGTGTTCTTTTCAGAGATGGAGGCTGCAGAAGAGGAGGATGTGCAGGAGCTGTAGATTGTGGGGGCTACCCTGATTGACGTAGGGCCCGAAATCCTCGGCGTGGGATGTGTTCCATCCCAAGGTCCAACTGTCTCCCGGCTTTCACTATGTTAACCCAGTGTGCCATCAGTGAACTGTACCATCCCTGCCCACAGGGACTTATCCATGTGTCCGTGGTTAGGTGGACTTTCCCAATAACAGCATTGTTGAGGGCAGGGGTAATGTTGTGGGACACATGCTGGTGTAATGCTGGTATGGCACAACTGGAGAAATAGTGGCGACTTGGGACCGAGTACCTTGGGACGGCCGCCGCCATCAGGTTGTGGAAAGCTTACATCTCATCAAGCCTAAAAGGCAACATTTCGAGCACAATCAGACAAGAAATGTGCGAATTAATCCCGCCCCGGAAATATTCACACTGCAGGGCTGGGAATCTTGCGCCTGCACATTGAACAGCTTTAGCTTTGCCTGCCCCCATCTCCCTCCTCCTCTTTCATTTTCCTCCTTTGGCAGCGTCTGATCAGCTGAGCGGTTCACTGGCAGTTCAGCTCATCAGACGCTGCCAAAGGAGCAAAGCTAAAGTAGAGTAGGGAGATGGAAGCAGGCGAAGCTAAAGCTGTTCAATGTGCAGGTGCAAGATTCCCAGCCCCGCAGTGTGAATACTTCATAACACACTGCGGGGCGGGATCAGGGGACTCCAAAACATGCAGGCTTGATAGCCTGATGTCAGTTCTCGGGCACCGCACATTGCACATGCCAGAGAGCTGTTGGAACAACGCAGGCACCCTCCAGCATCCAACACAGGAGGAGGCGGTGCCAGACGCTACAGGGGGTTGATGGACATCTGGGAGGTGGCTTATACAGAAGGATACACCGTACCTCTCTGACTAATTCCGGGTATGAGGACCTAGTTATACAAGTCAATATTTCACCATTAACGGGGGTCAGAAACAGAAGAGCCACCTTCACAGAATGCAGCCTTAGTGCTGCTGAAGGTGGCTCTTTTAGTTAAAAACGCTCTGGGGGGTGACAGGTTCCCTTTAAATACTGGGGCCTGTGGGGCATTGGCTGGGTATTTCCACTTGCGTTTGAATGAGCGGGATATAGACAACTGAAGGCTGGGCTGGGACAAGGATGTGGATGGGCTTGAAGATGGTGCTGGTTGACTGTGGGCAACAACAGGTGCAGGGTCCGAGGCATCTTCACAGGCTCGGTGAACTGGGGATTGGCTTGTACGCCAAACAGTGGAGGAAGCAGTGTTGTCACTTGCAGACAGTGTTCCTGGAGCCTCAGGTTTGGCCCACAAAGTCGGGTGCTTTGCTGGCATGTGCCTAATCTTGCTTGGTGGTGGTCAGGCTGGTAGTTTTGCTACCCCTGCCGATGCGGGCATGGCAGGTGGTGCAAATGGCTTTATTGAGATTATCGCCAGAGTCTTTAAGTGCTGCAAGTGGCCTGTTTGAGCATGCACAGATGTGAGCTGACATGGAGATACCACACCAAAAAAAAGGGGGGCCTGTTTTTTTTTATTTGGTGCGTTAAATACTGCTGTATTTAACTACAGTGACAGCCAGGCCAAAAAAGAAAATGGCCGTAAACTGGCCAAACTTTGAGCACATACAAATATGAGCTGGCATGGATATACCACACCAAAAAAGGAGGCCTGTATTTCTTTTTGCACTAAATACTGCTGTATTTAGCTACAGTGACAGCCAGGCAAAAAAAGAAAACGGACGTAAACTGGCCAAACTTTAAGCACGCATACTGTAGATATGAGTTGGCATGGAGACACCACACCAAAAAATGTGTGGCCTGTATTCCAATTAAACCTGGGCCTAGCTATATATGGCTAATACATGCTACAGGAAGCAGCAGCACCATAACACAGGAATGGAATGGACCCTCTTGATGTATGCAATGATCTATATACACACATACAGTGCCTGCAGGCCTTGCACTGATGTGTATAGAGCGACGTACACTACCCTGCCTACCTAACACTGGAACCTATATACTCCGTAATTAGTCCTTAGAAGGACTGTTGGTTTAGCTGGATGTGAGTATTTAGCATGGTAGATCCCACACTAACTAATAAATCCCCAATTCTGACCCTATCAAGGCAGCCGCTCTCCCTATAATCTCTCAATCCGCAGCTGAATGCGCTGAGCAGGGCTGCGTCCAGTCTCTTATACGCCTGATGATGCTGTGTGGCCAGCCAATCACTGCACGACCACAACAAAGATGGCTGTGGCGTTTCATAGCCTGGCAGACAATTCCTGCAGCGTGATTGTTTCTCTAAAGTCCACCAAAATGCTAGGTGGAGACCCGAGTTCCCACCTAGTAAAGCCGGAAATGCTTGGTGCTTGCCGAGTACACCAAGTACCGTGATACTCAGGCGAGTAACGAGTAGTGGCGAGCACATTCGCTCATCACTATGAGCCAATTCATGTTATCAGCCAACTTTGCAAAAAAAAACTGAGCAGAGAGAAAAAGTGCAATAATTTGACAACAACATGCATGAACCTTCATATGCGCAATCAGCATGCACTACTCTGGCAATACCACTGCAATAAAATGTGTACCAGTGGACCCCAAAAACCATCAACCGCCCTATCAACTGCATCTGCTGCTTCTTCCTCCTCTGTTACCTTGCCAAGTATTGTCACACAGACCTCCAGTTCTTTACCCACTCCAGTCAGGTTGAGTGAGAGACCAGAGCTCAACAAAAACTAATACCTTTAAAAATATATTCCTTTTTTTAAATTGTTTATAACAGCAAAATTCAGACAAATGCGTATAAGCCCTACCAGGGAAAAAAAGGAAAAAAGAAAGTTACTGACCAAACCGATGTTATACTAAGGAAACCACAAAATGTGTGCATAGGTCAACCTTATACATCAGTAGTAAGGGGGCTGTATGTCTCGTCAAAAAGAAATCTGACAGGTGCCATGCCCCTAATTTGATATCAAATTGTTATAAAAGGGTCGTGTTTGATACACTGTTATATCAATATGATATAAATTTGATATAAAAGATGTTGTATCATAGGACAAAATATTTATATGTCCAATTATTTTCTCTTTTATAGGACTTTTAATAAAGTAGTATAAAAGGGTCGTGATTGAATCACTTTTATATCAATCGCTATTACTTGATATAAAAGGCTGTGTTTGATACGCTTTTATATGACAAATAAAGGCTCCCTTTTATAGCCTTTTTATACATTAACTAGCTGAAGAGCCCGGCGCTGCCCGGGCATAGTAACTGTGGTTAGTTATAGCAAGTTATAATTATCCTCCATCCCATAGTCCCGTGCCCATATACCCATCATACATATCCATGATCCCATAGGCCCGTGCCCATATACCCATCATACATATCCTCCATCCCATAGTCGAGTGCCCATATACCCATCATACATATTCTCCATCCCATAGTCCCATGCCCATATACCCATCATACATATTCTCCATCCCATAGTCCCATGCCCATATACCCATCATACATATCCTCCATCCCATAGTCCCATGCCCATATACCCATCATACATATCCTCCATCCCATAGTCCCATGCCCATATACCCATCATACATATCCGCCATCTCATAGTCCCGTGCCCAAATACCCGTCATACATATCCTCCATCCCATAGTCCAGTGCCCATATACCCATCACACATCCTCCATCCCATAGTCCCGTGCCCATATACATATCTGCCATCCCATAGTCCCGTGCCCATATACCCATCAAACATATCCTCCATCCCATAGTCCAGTGCCCATATACCCATCACACATCCTCCATCCCATAGTCCCGTGCCCATATACATATCCGCCATCCCATAGTCCCGTGCCCATATACCCGTCAAACATATCCTCCATCCCATAGTCCAGTGCCCATATACCCATCACATATCCTCCATCCCATAGTCAACCATTATGTCATCATAATGAGCGGCGGCAGGGCTTGCAACCTATGATGACATCAGCGTCGCCATGGCAACCATTGTGACATCATAATTTAGGGGGGGCTTGATACGCACACACTGTTTCCCCAGTATGCAAATAGGGGCATTATGACATCATAATGAGGGGCGGGGCTTGACGCGCACACACTTTTTCCCCAGTATGTAGATGGGGCAAATTTGTATGGTGAATTGGAACGCGTGGGGTTAAAATTTCGCCTCACAACATAGCTTAGGACGCTCTCGGGGTCCAGACGTGTGACTGTGCCAAATTTTGTGGCTGTAGCTGCGACGGTGCGGATGCCTATCCCGGACATACACACATACACACACACACACACACATACACACTTTGAGCTTTATATATTAGATTAGTATTGATTCATTGGGCATATTATTTATATGGCCAATATTCTTTAATAAAGGAAACATTTTATTCGAATTGTAAGTAAAAATGTTTATTGAACAACAATCAAATACATTTTTATATAGCATTACATTTGACATTTACACTGTCATTTTAGAAATACATTCAATTAGATTTTATTCATCACACAGGCGCTGCAGTTAATCAAATCAATACATATATATATATATATATATATATATATATATATATATATATAATACAAGTCAATATGAAACCTGTGTGTATTTTCTGGGTTGCTTGCACTTCAGGAATGCAGAAAATCAAATGCAGAGGACAGGATATACCATTACAATACAATAGGGACTAGGACAGATGTTACTGCGTCCTGGGAGCTTTCCCGTGGCTAAACCTGTGGGGATTTCCTAGTTTTGTTAGCACTTCAAGAATGCAGAAAATCGAATACAGAGGATAGGATATACCATTGCAATACATTAGGTCCTAGGAAATAGTAGAAAGGAAAAAGATGTCAGAGTATATCATTACAATACAATAGATACTATCATTTCACTTGAGCAAAACAGAGGTCACTATTTACAAGCCTAACTCAACAAAAACAAAATAAATAGTAGAAAGGAAAAAGATGTCAGAGTATAACATTACAATACAATAGATAATATCAATTCAATTGAGCAAAACAGAGGTCACTATTTACACACCTAACTCAACAAAAACAACTGCTAAATAGATGTCACTGCATCCTGGACACTTTCCCGTGGCTAACTTCGATTAGTATTGATTCATTGGCTTTTATAATAATAAAGGAATCATACACTCAGTGTAATATGTAGGCTTCAGCACTGGTTATGATGAGTCCTACATATTACACAGTGATAAGCAACACTGTTAAAATATAAAAGAATTTTTGCAGAGATAGCAGTTTGATTCAAGTACATCTTGCTTTACATATTTATATACTAAATTATCATTATGATTTAAGTCATCAGTAAAATGTTGCAAAATCTCACGGAATGAAAGGCCCCTTGCAAGTTTTTTTAGGATATACACGCAATAATTTCCACACACAGTACTATAATTATTTTTAATTGCCTGTCTTGATAGCAGAATAATTTGTTATTTCTCTTTAGGAAGATTATAAATTCATCCGGAAAAAGTACGTTGTCTTGCGAGAGTCCATAATTGACAAAGAATATCGCATTTTTTTCATTGTAAAGTAACATTAATATTCAATGTTTGCCGCTCTGATTGGATCGGTCTGTATTTACGATGTATGCCGCAGGCCTCTGAGTTACTCTATTTGATGGTAGCAAGTCATAGAATCATAGAATCATAGAATCGTAGAGTTGGAAGGGACCTCCTGGGCCATCTGGTCCAACCCCCTGCTCAAAGCAGGATTCGCTAAATCATCCCAGTCAGATGTCTGTCCAGCCTCTGTTTGAAGACTTCCATTGAAGGAGAACTCACCACTTCTCGTGGCAGCCTGTTCCACTCATTGATCACTCTAACTGTCAAAAAGTTTTTTCTAATATCTAATCTGTGTCTCCTCCCATTCAGTTTCATCCCATTGCTTCTAGTCTTTCCTTGTGCAAATGAGAATAAAGTTGATCCTTCTACAATGTGACAGCCCTTTAGATATTTGTAGACAGCTATTAAGTCTCCTCTCAGTCTTCTCTTTTGCAAACTAAACATTCCCAAATCCTGCAACCTTTCCTCATAAGACAGGGTTTGCAGACCGGTCACCATTCTGGTCGCTCTTTTCTGAACTTGCTCCAGTTTGTTGATGTCTTTTTTAAAATGTGGTGCCCAAAACTGGACACAATATTCCAGATGAGGTCTGACCAAAGAGGAGTAGAGGGAAATAATGACTTCACGTGATCTAGACTGTATGCTTCTGTTAATACATCCTAGAATTGCATTTGCCTTTTTTGCTGCTGCATCACACTGTTGACTCATATTCAGTCTGTGATCTATTAGTATACCCAAGTCTTTTTCACATGTGCTGTCACTTAGCCCTATTCCTCCCATTCTATATATGCTTTTTCCATTTTTATTGCCCAGATGTAGTACTTTGCATTTCTCCCTGTTAAAAACCATTCTGTTAGTTGCTGCCCACTTCTCCAGTTTATTTAAATCTTTTTGAATCCTCTCTCTCTCTTCTCTAGTATTAGCTATCCCTCCTAGCTTTGTGTCATCAGCAAATTTAATCAGTTTACCCTCAATTCCTTCATCTAAATCGTTGATAAAGATGTTGAACAATACAGGACCCAGGACAGAGCCCTGTGGTACCCCACTTGAGACATTCTTCCAACTGGATGTGCAGCCATTTACGACCACTCTTTGGGTCCGATCACTAAGCCAGTTATGAATCCACCTAACAGTTGCCTTGTCCATTCCATACTTAATCATTTTTTCAATAAGGATTGTATGAGAGACTTTGTCAAATGCTTTGCTGAAGTCACACGGATACACCCCATAAAATATGGACTCTGTATAGTGATCGGCTTTCCATAACATAGCGAGCTGCAGGGATTCCATCATCAGTAGAAATCATACAATACTTCATGGCGATTATTAATTTCTAGAATAGATGAATTCACGCCATATATCACCATATTTAACGTATGAGGTGTGGCTAGCGCAAATCAGACATCAGAACACAGGTTCCCAGTTTTAATGAGAGAGAAGTGACCTCCAGGTTCTTGGTCGGCTGATAGATCAAATGCAAAAAATGTATACCCGTCCATAAATTCTTCTCGGTCAATTGCCAGTACACAATCAGCATTCTGCTTGACAGTATTGACACCCCTGCAATTCTGTCAGATAATACTCAGTTTCTTCCTGACAATGATTGCAAACACATTCTTTGGTATTATTATCTTCATTTAATTTGTCTTAAATGAAAAAACACAAAAAGAATTGTCCTAAAGCGAAATTGGATATAATTCCACACCAAATATAAAAAAGAGGGTGGACAAAATTATTGGCACTGTTCGAAAAATCATGTGATGCTTCTCTAATTTGTGTAATTAACAGCACCTGTAACTTACCTGTGGCACCTAACAGGTGTTGGCAATAACTAAATCACACTTGCAGCCAGTTGAAATGGATTAAAGTTGACCAACCGCTGTCCTGTGTCCTTGTGTGTACCACATTGAGCATGAAGAGAAGAAAGAAGGCCAAACAACTGTCTGAGGACTTGAGAAACCAAATTATGAGGAAGCATGAGCAATGTCAAGGCTACAAGTCCATCTCCAAAGATCTGAATGTTCCCGTGTCTACCGTGCGCAGTGTCATCAAGAAGTTTAAAGCCCATGGCACTGTGGCTAACCTCCCTAGATGTGGACAGAAAAGAAAAATTGACAAGAGATTTCAACGCAAGATTGTGCGGATGTTGGATAAAGAACCTCGACTAACATCCAAACAAGTTCAAGCTGCCCTGCAGTCCGAGGGTACAACAGTGTCAACCCGTACTATCCGTCGGCGTCTGAATGAAAAGGGACTGTATGGTAGGAGACCCAGGAAGACCCCACTTCTTACCCCAAGACATAAAAAAGCCAGGCTGGAGTTTGCCAAAACTTACCTGTAAAAGCTTAAAACGTTTTGGAAGAATGTTCTCTGGTCAGATGAGACAAAAGTAGAGCTTTTTGGGCAAAGGCATCAACATAGAGTTTACAGGAGAAAAAAGAGGCGTTCAAAGAAAAGAACACGATCCCTACAGTCAAACATGGCGGAGGTTCCCTGATGTTTTGGGGTTGCTTTGCTGCCTCTGGCACTGGACTGCTTGACCGTGTGCATGGCATTATGAAGTCAGAAGACTACCAACAAATTTTGCAGCATAATGTAGGGCCCAGTGTGAGAAAGCTGGGTCTCCCTCAGAGGTCATGGGTCTTCCAGCAGGACAATGACCCAAAACACACGTCAAAAAGCACTAGAAAATGGTTTGAGAGAAAGCACTGGAGAGTTCTAAGGTGGCCAGCAATGAGTCCAGACCTGAATCCCATAGAACACCTGTGGAGAGATCTAAAAATGGCAGTTTGGAGAAGGCACTCTTCAAATATCAGGGACCTGGAGCAGTTTGCCAAAGAAGAATGGTCTTAAATTCCAGCAGAGCATTGTAAGAAACTCATTGGTGGTTACCGGAAGCGGTTGATCGCAGTTATTTTGGCTAAAGGTTGTGCAACCAAGTATTAGGCTGAGGGTGCCAATACTTTTGGCTGGCCCATTTTTGGAGTTTTGTGTGAAATGATCAATGTTTTGCTTTTTGCTTCATTCTCTTTTGTGTGTTTTCATTTAAGACAAATTAAATGAAGATAATAATACCAAAGAATTTGTGTTTGCAATCATTTTCAGGAGGAAACTGAGTATTATCTAACAGAATTGCAGGGGTGTCAATACTTTTGGCCACAACTGTATAGATTGTCTGATTGTGAGATGAGGCGATCACCCAGGGTGATATCAACTTGATCAAAAAGAGTTGCTAAAGGATAGTTAATGAGAGCTACACAAGTGTTGTCCGCGATGGCAGAATTATCTTATTTTACGACCCAGCAATTTATGTAAAGTAGGGTATTATTTAAATCATAATAATATTCACCATTTCCCAATATGAAAAATTCCAGTGGTGCATTGTCCGCCAGAGCTGCAATAGGCTGAACTTCTATAAATATTGATTTCTCGACAAAAACCTGCGTAGGAGTTATTTGAAAAATTTCCAGTTCTGATTTCATGCACTCCACCGAAGCATCATGTATGAAGGCCATTTTATATATTTATTTTGTACATTTTGCTTAAAAGATGTCTTCAACACAGCGTCTTACTCTTTTCTGGCGTTTGCATCTTGCGGGAATAATTGTATTCATGAGCATTGGTGGGGGTGAATAGCGAACACGCCTTTTTCTTTTTTTCTGTTTTTTAGCAACATAATCAACACCGGATCCTTCCTGAGGAGGGGTGTTTAGCCTATACATGGCAGATGCAGAGAACGAGGCAATGGCATCCTTAGCAATATTTGAAACAGCGGTCTTTACATGGGGCTTTACTAATTCGAGTCCTTTTCTCAATAGAGGGACCGCTTTTCTAAATAAGCCTCTAAATATTCCTGCAAGCCCTGCCCCATACATGTACTCATCACCGCGAAAACCCTCTAAACTGTGGCCCGTCTGAGCAATATAGAAGCGGGCATAAATGGTCGGGTCTCCGTAAACACGTTGCGACACCATTTTGACGTGTCAATCATGACGCGGCCTAAAATGTAATCGCAAGATAGTTTTTCCGTACTTGAATTTAACAGGCGTACCCTGATCAGTCAAGATAGAGATGCTTACAGAATCAAAGTGCTGTTTGCATAGAGCCACATAATCAGATCTTGTGAATTGAAGTGTGATGATCTCCCCACTTTTACAGGTCAGCTGCGCAGTTCTCAGAAGCTGGATGTAAGAATCTCCTACTAGCTGATGGTTAATAATGTCTGAGTAAACAAATAAGGTATAAAATCCGTTCATGATATCTGTGTAGTTCTTCTCCTTGGCTCTAATCACACTATTATCATAGGCCTCAATATAAGGTGGTAGCCCTAAAATATGAGCCAATTTTGGCCCTGGAGCAAAATGTATCGTGGGCGAATCCGATCTTCAATCTGTCGATACGCTCATTAATGGCCCTTATAAGTTCCAAAATATTTAAATAATAGCCTGCTTTTATGAAATATTCTCTTAAAACATCGCCTCGTTTCCAAGAAAAAACGTACCTTCGCTATTTTCGAAAGTAAACCAGGTTTGGGGATACTGAAATTCTGTGAGGGCAACTTCATATGGGCCTACAAGATGTACAGGTTTTGCCAGTTTAGTGGTAAAAGTCGAAATCGTGTTGTCTGGGAATAGCTTACTTGATGCATTACATGCTAGGGTAATATAAAATGATCCAGAATCCATGATTAGAGGTCCGTCAGCTGGTTTTTTTTAATCCAAGTGCTAAATTTTCCAAGATATCCCATCCATTTAATGAGATACAGGGTGGACCCTCTGACGAGCTTTTTTCTTAATACTTTTTCTATTTTGTAGATGCGATTCTCATCTGATGTGACTTTTTGTAGTTCCTCCTAATAAAATGATCCAATCACAGGTTCTCCTTACAAATCCACGATTTTGTAGAGAGGAAATTGGAATTTTGTGTTAATTTCGGTTATGATAAATATTTCATCGGTATATGATTGTTCATATGCTTTCATAAATATACGTTTATATTGGACCAAACGTACATTATCACCAATTTTAAAAGAAGGCTTAATACGTTTATTTTTCATGCTAGAGCCATAAATATTTTTCCATATTTGTAGTGAGTTTTTGCTTGTAACATCAACTGGTCTACATCGAATGGTAGAATGATAGGTTCGATTGTAGCTATCAACCAAATCTGGTAAAATATCAATATACCTATTAGTGTTATTTTTCGTAAAATACCTCCACATTCGAGTTTTTAATGTGCGATTAAACCGCTCCACAATAGAGGCCTTAACTGCATATGTTTTACAAAGACGCTTCATCGGCGAATTAATAAATTCTTTGCCCCGATCCGTCTGTAATTTCTTCGGTATGCGCTTATCATTTTGAAATATCAGTTCGAATGAACTGGCTACAGCGGCTCCAGTCTTGCTTGATAAGGCTACGCACCACTAGGGATGAGCGACATTGCCTGATATCGTATCGGAATTCCGATTTCCGATATTGAAAAAATATCGGATATCAGAATTTTCGATTTCCGATATCAATGCAAGTCAAAGGGAGAAAAAAAATTGGAATTACAAAATGACCACTACAGTGCTATAAAATGGATAAAATGGAGGGGAAACACCTCAGGATAATGGGGAAGGAGTTTGCAGAGGCAGAGCAGCAAAAAAATCGCTAGAAAAATGCACAGAGCAAAAGCTGTAGCAGGAAAACTGGTCGCCATCTTCTTAACAGCGGCGTTTTTTCTTTGGGTTAGGATTAGTTGGGGTAGGGTTAGGGTTTATGGTTAGTAGAGTAAGGGTTAGCGTAAGGGTTAGGGGTTAGGGTTAGTTAGGGTTATGGTTAGGGTTAGTAGGGTTAGGCTAAGGGTTAGGGTTAGGGTAAGGGTTAGGGGTTAGGGTTAGTTAGGGTTAGTAGAGTCAGGGTTTACGGTTAGGGTTATGCTTATAGTTAGTAGGGTTAGGGTTAGGGGTTAGGGTTATGGTTAGGGTTAGGTTAGGGGTTAGTGTTAGGCTTAGGGTAAGGGTTAGTAGGGTTAGGGTAAGGGTTAAGCGTTGGGGTTAGTAGGGTTAGGGGTTAGGGTTAGTTAGGGTTATGGTTAGGGTTAGTAGGGTTAGGGTAAGGGTTAGGGGTTAGGGTTAGTACGGCTAGGGTAAGGGTTAGGGGTTAGGATTAGTTAGAGTTAGTAGAGTCAGTGTTTACGGTTACTTTTATGCTTATAGTTAGTAGGGTTAGGGTTAGTTAGGGTTATGGTTAGGGTTAGGGTAAGGGTTAGGGTTAGTAGGGTTAGGGTAAGGCTTAGGGGTTAGGGTTTGTTAGGGTAAGTAGAGTCAGGGTTTACAGTTAGTGTTATGCTTATAGTTATTAGGGTTAAGGGTTAGGATTAGTAGGGTTAGGGTTTAGGGTTATGCTTATGATTAGTAGGGATTTCCGATGTGAAAAAAATATCGGAATCGGAATTCAGATATCGCAAATATCGGGCCAATTTCCAATATTTCAATATCGGAAAGCTCATCCCTATGCACCACGCAAATTTTGATAGGAAATCAATCATGGCAAGGATATATTTAACATGATCATTTTCCTTCGAATAGTCAATTAAACTCACTAAATCTCCTTGCCACAATGCATCCATGTTTGAGACCATGATCTTATTTGTCTGAAATCTTTTTCTCACGGGTTTGTGCAACAAATAGCTATCCTAGTTATTTAACCAATCACGCACAATTGTTTTTTTTAATTCCGTAATCTTTAGTTTCTCTATATAATTTATCAATGCCGTATGATCCTGACACTTTAGGCGTAAAATATTGTTTCTCTAATATTTTTTCATCGTGTCTAGAAGACATGTTCTCATGAACAAATGCTGTCTTTATCAGAAATTCAAAATGTATAAAATATTAAATGTGGAATGTAATACAAATATATCATGTTTGATAGCAGTATAATATGAGTATATCATGATTGATTGGGTCAGCAAGATGGAATGTAACTGGGAGGCTCTTGTGGGTGTTAACTGGAGGTGTGGACTTTCTGCTGATTGCTTGAGGTCTTTTGGTGAGGCGTAACTAGGATGTGATTGTTGGTGGAGTGATCCAGCTGTCTGGCTTTAAAACAGGCCTTTAGGTGATGTCCTTACACATTCAGCATTAGAGGCAGTTTTCCATTTAAACTGGGCAGCAATTTCTACTCTTTAAAATAGTAAGTATTAACACATTATTTAATTAATATTATTGTCAATATTGTTGTATAGTAATATTTATTATATAGGATATAATTGTATTTTCCTTTGAATAGATTTACTCATTTAGAAGATATTTAGATATTTAATACAATATTTATTTGATGTATAATTATTTAATTGATGTTCGCGTATAATTTTATTTGCCTTTTGTATCATTTATCATATAGTATATAAAATGTATTTCCTTGGCATAGCCTTAGATTATAATTTTATATTATAGTACTTTCCACTGCATAGTTATAGTTAATAATTTTAAATGTATAATAGTATTCACACTTTTAATAATTTTAGTTAAGATGGAAGCCTACAATTTTGAACAAGCCGAGCCTCTTTTTACGAACACACAATGCCAACAAATAGGTAGGGCTTATATTGAATATAATGAATGGAGTATTAGATATTCTGATTAAAGTATTGTTTTGTATATTAATTATATAATATTTCATTCTTTTTAAGAAGAGACTATAGGGACCGACTTTTCTGAGGTGTATCAGACTTTGAATTTGGATTCCATAAATGCAGGCCCTTTAGGGACTTTTAACACTGGCGGAGAAACAAGCGCAGCAATTTCACATTATCCTATCACTGGTAAGCTGTATATTTGTATAATAACTGCTTTAATCATATGTAGACGTGAAACTAAATACAATTTCCCATACAGATGCTGAGATGCTGCAAGCAGCCGATAAGCAATAAAACAGACAAGTTTCTGAAGAGCCTATAAATCTGGCGAATCTGCTGCGGCGGCGACAAACATATGAAAAAAGGTAGGAACATATGGAAAATGTAACATCTGTTTGAAAAAAGAGGCCGTATGTATGCAGGTATGAAATTTCCCGTAATTTCTTATACAGGTAAGTAACACTTGAAAGAATTCTATAACGTTGATGGTGCCATGGTTTCTAACAGTCCTAAAAAGCCACGGAAACCACGAAACACAGAGCTCAAGATTAGGGATCTCAGGGTTTCTATCAGGCCTAAAAGGAAGCCAAAAAATATGGCGCAGCTGATTCCAAAAGGTAATGTCACCTTGAAAGACAATAGATACTCAGTACCGTGAAGAAAACCATTTCTGGACTGTGTAATAGTTTTATTTTATTTACAGCTGATAAACGATCGGCCAGAAAAAAGCTATATTCAAATGAAAATGCATCCATCCCACTGACGGTGAATAGTGAGACGGCTATGAACCCAGAACCTACAGAAGGCCAAAACCCAGATCATTCTTGTAAGTATATATTTAGTCTTTTCTGTAATAATGATAATAATCTTTATTTATATAGAGCTTACATATTCTGCAGAGATTTATAATTCAGATATTCATATACAACCAGTCATAAGTAACAGTTATCAAAAACAATAATTTATGATGCCCCTGCTCATAAGGGGTGCAACCTAAAATACTATATACAATCACGTATACAGTATGTGTTTCTTGACTATCTGATACATATAACATTTCCATTGTTACTCAAGCTTCATGGATAACTGACACATGTAACTTTTTCTTTTAGATACAAAGAATATGCTAAAAAAAGATGCACAGCCATTGCTGCAACCTCAAGTACTTACGGACCAACACAGAACCCCCCACAAAGAGTTAATCCGGCTGTGAGATCAACTCCGCTTTCACCAATCATTGTTCTGTAGGATGTAGACAGTCCTGTGAAAACCAAGCACCCTGGGAAGGCGAGACCGAAGTCTTCAGCCCGAACATATAACGACGACTCAGCCACTCCCAATATTACACAATCAAACATTTCCGTGGACGGTGTGCCACAAGTTGAACGTGAAGCCATCAGCAGAGAAATTGATCAGCTTGCTGAGGGTAAGAAGACAATTAATCTGGACAATATACCCATGTGTCATACTATACATCCTGCAGATATTACTTTTGCAGGGTCGTCTAATGATTTTGCACTTGTAAACCCTTTAAAGAGACGATCAGCATCAACCCAGACCCAGAGGGCAAGTAAAATACAAAAAGTACACAATACCCCAATTACCCCTGGATGGCCTGAAGAACACTATAAGGTGTTCCATGATATGGGACCTCAGGACATAAATTACAAAACTCTTATGTTCAGTTAAAATATTTCTGTGACACTTATGAAAGGTTACAAACTGCTACCCCAACACCTGACATTGTTGATGAGCTATATGCATTCAAAAGAGACTGTGCAGATGCACCACTAGTCATTGTGAAATCAAATAAAAATAATTCAATGTGACTAGGAATGGTTGGTTATGGTCTTCAGAAGTTGTCTAAAATATCTCCACAAAGGGGTTATAGATCGAGAACAATTAAACGAGCTTGAAGGCTGTTGGTTAGTGCAAGACATTCACTAGCAGCTAGAAGCCTGCGAGAGCCAACTCACAGACCGATAACTACACAAAACCCTCAGCTGTTGATACATGCACAGAGTCCCTCCTTTCACAGCCATGATACCCCTAGGGATGTTAGCTCCAATGTGTCTCCATTTGCTCAAAGCATTGAGCCTCTTGAAACACATGCTGAAAATGTACATGATGTTGCAGCTGATGGTCATGTTGATGATAATGTACAGGACATGGATCTTTCAGTATTTTTACAACATTTTTATCACCATCAAAGAGATGTCCGCAATTTCAATGCTCGCATGTATATTGATCATTTCAGATTTGTAAATTTAGACCGCATTCAATCATTTGTAGAGGCCCTAAACATCGTGCATGGAGCCATTCAGTCTTTACTGGACAGAGTCATCAGAGACATTGATTCTGGAGACTTTGTTCAGTTAAGGCTTGAAGGCGGTGACACGTTAGATCCCATTTTCACTACAAAACAGACAAGGGAGGATTTTAGTTCTGAAGCATTCTTAAATGCCGTAGATTGCACATTGCAAAGCAATGCTGAATGCTTAGCAAACAGCTCCCTGAAATTAGTCGTAACAATTATTAAAAACAGACGCGGAGGTATAAAAAGATGTCTGAAATCTATAGCGAGTAGTCAAATCATGATGCAAAAGAGACGGTGGCTGTACGACTATAACAATTACAGCACAAATCTGTGCTTTGCAGCTAGCGTGTGCGCCCTGATCACCGACACTGATGTTGATTATACAGTTTTACTGAATCGTGCTAAAACTATACACGCGGCCCTGGCTATCCCTGTGGACAAACTTGTAAGTTTTAGTGATATTGAAGCTTTTGAGAAACATCTGGGCATCAACATTAAAGTACTGTACTACAGTCAGGGCGACTGGCATTATTTTCAAATAGGTAATACCCCTAGGGCTAGAACTATTTTCATATTGCATCATGATAATCACTACCACGGGATCAAAAATATGAAGGGTTTTATCGGCGCAGATTACTTTTGTGAATTATGCAATTCATTGTTTCATCACAAATTTAATCATTCGTGTCAATATTTTTGCAAGGCTTGTCAAAGAAAGAGTTGTGTGAAGAGTACCGACACGCATCAGCCACCTCGCTGTTCAATCTGTTGTATGTTTTGTCGGTAAAGTGAGTGCTTAGATCACCACACTCGTTTATCTGCAGATAATCCAACATTCTTCAGACTTAAAACATTTTGTGATAAATGTCATCATTTTGTCCCCAGAGAAAGTGATTCCGAACATAAATGTAAAGGATTGCGTTGTCCTGTCTGTCACAGACGTTTAAATAAATTTTATAAGCACCTTTGTTACATGTGCCGGTATGTACCAAAGGAGGCAACAGATCAATATATATTTTATGACTGAATGTATGCAGGAGACTGGTACGCACATCCCAAATTATATTTATGCTACAACGCTGTATGGTAGCCCCTCCTGGGAGTTTGAAGGTAAATCAGCAACTCATGATTTTGTGCAATTCTTTACATCCGGTAAATTTTCTGGATATACGTTTATAGCCCACAATGCTGGAAGATACGATGCATACTTTATTGTTAAGGAATTGATTTCTGAAAAACTCTGTGTGAAATTGATATCCCAAGGCGGCCGTTTCTTGTGTGTAGCACTGTCTGATTTGGAACTGAGGTTTATTGACTCCCCAAATTTCATACCGATGAAACTTAGTAAGATGCCGCAGGCTATGGGATTCTCAGGTTCAAAAGGACATTTCCCCCACTTTTTTAACACCGAAGATCAAAAACTATGTGGGTCCCCTACCAGCTATAAAATATTATGGGGTAGAATACATGTCACCTAGTGAGAAAGGGGAATTCATGGAGTGGTATGAGACGCAGGAAAATACAACTTTTGACTTTAAGTCTGAACTAAAGTCTAACTGCAAACAAGATGTTGAGATTCTGAGACACTCGTGTGAACTTTACAGGGAGCGTGTCATGGAAATGACGCAGAAAAATGCTAAAATATACTGTAAGCGAGAAAAGAAAAAAACTTAAGTGTCCAGATGTGTTGATCCTTTTCATCTCATAACCCTTGCATCTGTATGTATGTCAATGTACAGGTTTAAATTTTTTCCAAAAAAAGACCGTTGCCATTTTACCGGGTGATAATTATCACGAGACAAAAAAACGCTTTTCATCACCCACTATACAGTGGCTGATGTATATATCCCACACAGAGAACATAGTAATCCAACATGCTTTAAGAGGGGGTGAAAAACAAGTTGGGAAATATTTTTTTTAGATGGTTATGCCTATGTTAACGACAGACAAATTGCATTCGAATTTCAGGGGTGCTTTTATCATGGGTGCCCAATTTGCTATAATGAATACGAAGCAAATAAGGTCACAAACACCTCCTATGGTCAATTATATTATGCATTTTTAGCTAAAAAACTT
Source organism: Dendrobates tinctorius (assembly GCF_039654945.1). Taxonomy (NCBI): domain Eukaryota; kingdom Metazoa; phylum Chordata; class Amphibia; order Anura; family Dendrobatidae; genus Dendrobates; species Dendrobates tinctorius. Next base: position 3,574,244 of record NW_027361768.1, read on the forward strand.
TACCTGCAGTGGTGTGACTACACAGTGAGAGTACTGTGGGGACATGAATGGAATGAAATGATTCAAAAAGATTCTAATCTTCAATCATTTCTTCTCCAAATGGAATTCCCTACCCCTTTAGACCCCCACGATGCTCTGGGGGACATACTAATGCCATTAAACTTTATCACCAACTGAAACCTGGGGAGACACTACATTACTATGATTTCACCAGTCTGTATCCCTTTGTAAACAAAACTAAAACATACCTTGTTGGTCATCCACACATTATCTATGAGGGTTTTGGGTTCATTAAAAATTACTTTGGTATTGCCAAAGTCAAGGTCTACCCTCCGAGGGATTTATTTTTTTCCTGTTCTACCGGTAAAACTCAACAAAAAAGTATTGTTTCCTCTTTGCTACACATGCTCTGTAAATTCGCAGACAGAGGAATTTACACATACTGTAGTGATGAAGAGCGGGCTCTGACAGGTACATGGTGCACTATAGAGCTTGAGATGGCCATAGAGAAAGGCTATAGGATAGCCCACATCTATGAAATTTGGGATTTTCCTAAAACCAGTGATCACCTGTTTTCTCGGTACATTAAATTACATCTTAGGGATAAGCAGGAGGCCTCAGGTTATCTCAGCTGGTGCACTGATGACAGTAAGAAACAACAGTACAATGATTCCTTTCTTGAAAAAGAAGGGGTGCAATTACGCTCTGAAAATATAGGAGAGAACCCTGCTAAGAGACAGATCTCCAAACATTTCTTAAATTCTTTATGGGGAAAGTTTGCCCAGAAATCTAATTTACCATGTACCAGCATTATTAGCAATCCTGATGAACTGTTTCAATATGTTTTTTTACCATATTACAACGTTTCAATGTTGCATTTTATTGATGATTAGTGTTGAGCGATACCACCCGATACTGAAAAATATCGGATCGGAATGGATCGGCCAATCTAAAAAAAGTATCGGGTATCGCCGATTCCGATCCCAGAAGTCCCATTCAAGTCAATGTGACAGAAATATTGGAATTGAAGAAACCCCTTTCTTGCCTTGTAGAGCCTGTTCGGGAGGGGGGAAGAGGGTGGGCGGTGCGTGGGCGGACATTGTGCGTGTCTGTGCGGGCGGGGTCTGTACGGGCCTCTCTGTAGTCTGTATGGGCCTCTCGGGGGCCTGTGCCGGCCTGTCGGGGGCCTGTGCGGCTGTCGGTGGTCTGTATGGGCCTCTCGGGGGCCTGTGCCGGCCTGCCGGGGACCTGTGCCGGCTGTCGGTGGTCTTTATGGGCCTCTCGGGGGCCTGTGCCGGTTATCGGTGGTCTGTATGGGCCTCTCGGGGGCCTGTGCCGGCCTGCCGGGTGCCTGTGCCGGTTGTCGGTGGTCTGCATGGGCCTCTCGGGGGCCTGTGCCGGCCTGCCGGGGGCCTGTGCCGGCTGTCGGTGGTCTGTATGGGCCTGCAGGGGGTCTTGTGTGTGCAGGCATCGTCCGATGGGACTACAAGTCCCATCGGGCGATGCCTGCTACACTGACAGTGATTGACACATTAGCCAATGATGGGACAGCAGTAGTCCCATCATCCGGCTAATGTGTTGAATGTAAAAAAAACAGAAAAAAAACATACTACATACATACTACATACATACTACATACATACTACATTCATACTGCATACATACTACATACATGCTACATATACAACAGTCATACAACATACATATATACTACATACATACTACATACATACTACATATTGTGGTGTAGTGACCACTATGTCCGCTGGGGGGCGCTGTGTGGGGGTCCCAGGACGGGTGTACAGGCACATTCAGTGTGGTAACAGGAGCAGGGTCCTAAATGACCATTATGGGTCTCAAGGTGGGTGGCCTTGGGATGCAGGCTCCAGGGTGTATTGATCAGCAGAGGTACTGCTGGTATTTCTGTTACACTGTGTCAGGGAAGCCTGTGTGTGTCTGTGTGCAATAGAACCTTTAGTGAGGTCATAGCCATATGATCACCTGTGGGTGTGGTTACAGGGCTATGTAATTGAGGTGTCTAGCAGATGTGAGAGAGAGAGTGTGAGGGAGTCTGTCAGAGTGTGGACAGACTTCCCTGTGTCCAGGTGGGACACTACAGAGAGTGGCCTGTGTGCTAAGGAAGGAGAAGCCTTCCTGGGTCTGCGGCTGCAGATAGAGCGCTGCTCGGGACATTGCCCTGGCCTATGTATTCGTTGTATATGGGAAGGACTACACCTCCCAGCATGTGCTGAGGCTCTCGGTCCGAGTCTGAAGCCACGGACGTTTATGATCTTTTGGCCTAAGCTAGAGGCTATGTTGGTGATATGCTGAATTATGGTTTATGAAGCAAATAAACCTCATGGACTTTGGGAAAACCTGCCTCATAATTGTCTCCCACTGCAACTGAGCGAGTCGAAACCCCTACAATATATACATACTACATACATGCTACATACATACTACATATATACAACATTCATACAACATACATACATACATACATGCTACATATATACAACATACATATATACTACATACTACATACTACATACATGCTACATATATACTACATTCATACAACATACATATATACTACATATATACTACATACAACATACATACATACTACATACTACATACATGCTTCATATATACTACATTCATACAGCATACATATATACTACATACTACATACTTGCTACATATACATTACATTCATACAACATACATGCTACATACATACTACATTCATACAGCATACATACTACATATATACAACATTCATACATACATACATACTACATATATACTACATTCATACAACATACATATATACAACATACATACATATATACTACATTCATACAACATACATACATATTACATACTACATACATGCTTCATATATACTACATTCATACAACATACATACTACATACAACATACATACATAGTACATACATACTACATACATGCTACATATATACTACATTCATACAGCATACATATATACTACATACTACATATATACTACATACAACATACATACATACTACATTCATACAACATACATACTACATACAACATACATACATAGTACATACATACTACATATATACTACATTCATACAACATACATATATACTACTTACATGCTACATTCATACAACATACATATATACTACATACATACATACAACATGCTACAGACATACAACATACATACTGCATACAATACATTCATGCAATACATACATATAGACATACAGTACATATAACACAGAGTACATACTCACCAATACTTGTCACTTTGATCCCCGAAGCCAGTGTCATCTAAGGAAAAATATGAAAATAACAAACCACCAAATACTCCCTGATCCGCAGAAATCCACGAGTGAGTGTCCTACGCCGATCTCCCAAGGAGAGCAGCAGCATCAGCTGATGCGACCGCTATCTACGGGGCTCAGGAATCCAGTGTTGGGAGGTAGGTATCCTTCCGCACTGTATTCCTCCGCCACTGTAAAAAAATAGTCCCTGGTCTCACTTTATGGCAAATGCTGCGTGGGAACTTTTTCACACAGCAATGTCAAAAGTGAGACTAGGGACTATTTTTTTTAACAGTGGCGGAGGAATACAGTGCGGAAGCATACCTACCTCCCGACACTGGATTTCTTGAGCCCCTAGAGAGCGGTCGCATCAGCTGATGCTGCTGCTCTCCACGGGAGATTGGCGTGGGACACGCGTGGATTTCTGCGGATCAGGGAGTATATGACTTGTTTGTTATTTTCATATTTTTCCTTAGATGACACTGGCTTCGGGGAACAATGTGACAAGTATTGGTGAGTATGTACTCTATGTTATATGTACTGTATGTCTGTATGTTTGTACGTAAATTGTGCAAAAACTACAAATCTGATTGACACGAAAAATACTTAGCACACCTCTCATGGACGCTGGCTTCTAAACGACACCTCAACGGAGTCTGTGCGTGTAGCGGTTCAGGCTGTATTAATTGCGGAAATCAACTTAATAATAATAATAATAAGAAGAACTAAATGTGTATTTCCTGAAGGAAGTACAGATAGTGGTTTGAAATGGTGCCCGGGCTGCCCCTTTAAGAGAGACTTGCCTGCTGCCCCTGCAAAACTTTCAACTCAGGATCCGTTTTAACTGTGGGTGCCTCTCAGGGGCCACTTTGGCCTCAGGGTCCGATTTTGTGGGTGGGACCCCTCAGGGCCCGATTTTCTGGGTGGGGCCCCTCTGGGTCCGATTTTGTGGCCGGGGCACCTCAGGGTCCGATTTTGTGGGTGGGGCCCCTTAGGGTCCGATTTGGTGGACGGGGCCACTCAGGGTCCGATTTGGTGGGCGGGGCCACTCAGGGTCCAATTTGGTGGGCGGGGCCACTCAGGGTCCGATTTAGTGAGTGGGGCCTCTCAGAGTTCAATTTGGTCAGCGGGGCCCCTCAGGGTCCGATTTTGTGGGTGGGGCCCCTCAGGGTCTGATTTTGTGGTTGGGGCCTTTCAGAATCCGATTTAGTGGGCGGGGCCCCTCAGGGTCCGATTTGGTGGGCGGGGCCCCTCAGGGTCCGATTTGGTGGGAGGGGCCACTCTGGGTCCGATTTGGTGGGCGGGGTCACTCTGGGTCTGATTTGGTGGGCGGGGTCACTCTGGGTTCGATTTGGTGGGCGGGGCTCCTCAGGGTCCGATTTGGTGGGCGGGGCTCCTCAGAGTCCGATTTGGTGGACGGGGCTCTTCAGGGTCCGATTTGGTGGGCGGGGCCACTCGGAGTCTGATTTGGTGGGCGGGGCCCCTCAGGATCCGATTTGGTGGGCTGTGCCACTCTGGGTCTGATTTTTTTAGCGGGGCCACACTGGGTCCGATTTGGAGGCCAGGGTGGCTCAGCCTCCGATTTGGGAGGTATTGACAAGTATTGGTGAGTATGTACTCTATGTTATATGTACTGTATGTCTGTATGTTTGTACACAAATTGCGCAAAAACTACAAATCCAATCGACACGAAAAATACTTAGCACACCTCTCATGGACGCTGGCTTCGAAATGACACCTCAACGGAGTCTGTGCGTGTAGCGGTTCGGGCCGCATTAATTGCGGAAATCAACTGGAAAATAATAATAATAATAAGAAGAACTAGATGTGTATTTCCTGAAGGAAGTACAGATAGTGGTTTGAAATGGTGCCCGGGCTGCCCCTTTAAGAGAGACTTGCCTGCTGCCCCTGCAAGACTTTCAACTCTTGATCCGTTTTAAGTGTGGGTGCCTCTCAGGGGCCACTTTGGCCTCAGGGTCTGATTTGGTGGGTGGGGCCCCTCAGGATCCAATTCGGTGGCCTGGGCTCCTCAGGGCTTGTATTGGTAGCCGGGATGCCTCAGGGTCCAGTTTTGTGAGTGGGGCCCCTCATGGTCTGATTTTGTGTGTGGGGACCCTCAGGGTCCGATTTTGTGGGGGGCCCCTTATGGTCCGATTTTGTGGGTGGGGCCCGTCAGGGTCCAATTTTGTGGCCGGGGCCCCTCAGGGTCGGATTTTGTGGCCGGGGCCCCTCAGGGTCCGATTTTGTGGCCGGGGCCCCTCAGGGTCCGATTTTGCGGGTGGGGACCCTCAGGATCCAATTTTGTGGGTGGGGCCCCTCAGGGTCCAATTTTGCGGGTGGGGGCCCCTCAGGGTCCGATTTTGTGGCCGGAGCCCCTCAGGGTCCGATTTTGTGGCCGGGGCCCCACAGGGTCCGATTTTGTGGCCAGGGCCCCTCAGGGTCCGATTTTGTGGCCGGGGCCCCTCAGAGTCTGATTTGGTGGGCGGGGCCACTCTGGGTCCGATTTGGTGGGCGGGGTCACTCTGGGTCCGATTTGGTGGGCGGGGTCACTCTGGGTTCGATTTGGTGGGCGGGGCTCCTCAGGGTCCGATTTGGTGGGCGGGGCCCCTCAGGATCCGATTTTGTGGCCGGGGCCCCTCAGAGTCTGATTTTGTGGCCGGGGCCCCTCAGGGACCGATTTTGAGGGTGGGGTCCCTCAGGGTCTAATTTGGTGGGCGGGGCCCCTCAGGGTCCGATTTTGTGGGTGGGGCCCCTCAGGGTCCGATTTTGTGGGTGGGGCCCCTCAGGGTCTGATTTTGTGGGTGGGGCCCCTCAGGGTCTGATTTTGTGACCGGGGCCCCTCAGGGTCTGATTTTGTGGTTGGGGCCCCTCAGGGTCCGATTTTGTGGCCGGGGTCTCTCAGGGTCCGATTTTGTGGCTGGGGCCCCTCAGGGTCTGGATTTGTGGGTGGGGCCCATCAGGGTCCAATTTTGTGGGTGGGGCCCCTCAGGGTCTGATTTTGTGGCTGGGGCCCCTCATGGTCTGATTTTGTGGCTGGGGCCCCTCAGGGTCCGATTTTGAGGGTGGGGCCCCTCAGGGTCTAATTTGGTGGGCGGGGCCCCTCAGGGTCCGATTTTGTGGGCGGGGCCCCTCAGGGTCCGATTTTGTGGCTGGGGCCCCTCAGGGTCTGATTTTTCGGCTGGGGCCCCTCAGGGTCTGATTTTGTGGGTGGGGCCCCTCAGGGTCTGATTTTGTGGCTGGGGTCCCTCAGGGTATGATTTGGTGGGTGGGAGCCCTCAGGATCCGATTCGGTGGCCTGGGCTCCTCAGGGCTTGTATTGGTAGCCAGGATGCCTCAGGGTCCAGTTTTGTGGGTGGGGGCCCTCTGGGTCCGATTTTGTGGGTGGGGCCCCTTATGGTCTGATTTTGTGGGTGGGGCCCCTCAGGGTCCGATTTTGTGGCTGGGGCCCCTCAGGGTCCGATTTTGTGGCCGGGGTCTCTCAGGGTCCGATTTTGTGGGTGGGGCCCCTCAGGGTCTGATTTTGTGGCTGGGGACCCTCAGGGTCTGGTTTTGTGGGTGGGGCCCCTCAGGGTCTGATTTTGTGGGCAGGGCCACTCTGGGTCCGATTTGGTGGATGGGACCACTCTGGGTCCGATTTGGTGGGCGGGGCCCTTCAGGGTCCGATTTGGTGGGCGGGGTCACTCTGGGTCCGATTTGGTGGGCGGGGCCACTCGGAGTTTGATTTGGTGGGCGGGGCTCCTCAGGGTCCGATTTGGTGGACGGGGCCCTTCAGGGTCCGATTTGGTGGGCGGGGCCACTCGGAGTCTGATTTGGTGGGCGGGGCCCCTCAGGATCCGATTTGGTGGGCGGGCCACTCTGGGTCTGATTTGGAGGCCAGGGTGGTTCAGCCTCCGATTTGGAGGCCGGGGTCACTCAGCTTTCGATTTGACACCCCGGCCCTTTAAGACTCATTTCGGTGCGCCGGCCCTTTAAGAATCACTTTGGCACTTCGGCCCTTTAAGAGCCAGGGTGGCTCACTGGGCTTCTAAATCCACTTTGGCGCACATTCTCTCTCAGGGGCATGTGTCATGTGATGAAGCTAGATTTGCATTTGTGCTGTGGGTTTCGCTTTAAGAGCTGATATTATGTGGCAGAAGCTCTGTCCTCGGGACGTCATGTGATGTTCGATTTGGCGAGCGGGGCCACTCAGGGTCTGATTTTGTGAGCGGGGCCCCTCAGAGTCCGATTTGGTGGGCGGGGCCCCTCAGGGTCTGATTTGGTGGGCGGGGCACTTCAGGGTCTGATTTGGTGGGCGGGGTCCCTCAGGGTCCAATTTGGTGGGCGCGGCCCCTCAGGGTTCGATTTGGTGGGCGGCGCCGCTCTGGGTCAAATTTTGTGGGAGGAGCCTCTCAGGGTCCGATTTGGTGGGCGGGGCCCCTCAGAGTCCGATTTGGTGGGTGGGGCCCCTGAGGGTCCGATTTGGTGGGCAGGGCCTTTCAGAGTTCGATTTGGTGCGTGGGGCCCCTCAGGGTCTGATTTGGTGAGCGGGGCCCTTCAGGGGCCACTTTGGCCTGTGGGTCCCCTCAGGATCCAATTCGGTGGCCTGGTCTCCTTGTGGCTTGAATTGGTGGCGGGGCCCCCTCAGGGTCCGATTTGGTGAGCGGGGCCACTCAGGGTCCGATTTGGTGGGCGAAACCCCTCAGGGTCTGATTTGGTGGTCGGGGCCCCTCGGGGTCCGATTTGGTAAGCGGCGCTCCTCAGTGTCCGATTTGGTGGGCGGGGCCCCTCAGGGTCCGATTTGGTGGGTGGGGCTCTTCAGGGTCCGATTTGGTGGGCTGTGCCTCTCTGGGTCCGTTTTGGTGGGCGGGGCCACTCTGGGTCCAATTTTTTGAGTGGGGCTACGCTAGGTCCGATTTGGAGGCCAGGGTGGCTAAGCCTCCGATTTGGAGGCCGGGGTGGCTCAGCCTCCGATTTGGAGCGTGGGGTCACTCAGCTTTCGATTTGGCGCGCCGGCCCTTTAAGACTCACTTCGGTGCGCGGCCCTTTAAGAATCACTTTCCCGCATTGGCACCTTTAAGAGCCAGTTTGGATCACTGGGTTTCTACTAAATCCACTTTGGTGAACATTCTCTCTCAGTGGCATGCGTCATGTGATGAAGCTAGATTTGCATTTGTGCTGTGGGTTTCGCTTTAAGAGCTGATATTATGTGGCAGAAGCTCTGTCCTCGGGGCGTCATGTGACGTTCGTAGGCGTTGTCATAGTAACTGGGTCTGCCTGCACATATCAATGAGCTTAACTGCCATTTCAATCGCCTCAGGGCATGTTTTGTCTATAGCAAAATTTCCCCATTCAAAAGCATTGGAGACAGTGCATTCCAATGACGGGAAAAAAAATTTCTAACGCAAATTGCGCAAAAACTACAAATCCGATCGACACGAAAAATACTTAGCACACCTCTCGTGGACGCTGGCTTCGAAACGACACCTCAACGGAGTCTGTACGTGTAGCGGTTCGGGCCGCATTAATTGCGGAAATCAACTGAATAATAATAATAATACTAGATGTGTATTTCCTGAAGGAAGTACAGATAGTGGTTTGAAATGGTGCCCGGGCTGCCCCTTAAGAGAGACTTGCCTGCTGCCCCTGCAAGACTTTCAACTCAGGATCCGTTTTAAATGTGGGTGCCTCTCAGGGGCCACTTTGACCTCAGGGTCCGATTTTGTGGGTGGGGCCCCTCAGGGCCCGATTTTGTGGGTGTGGCCCCTTAGGGTCCAATTTTGTGGCCGGGGCCCCTCAGGGTCCGATTTGGTGGGTGGGGCCCCTCAGGGTCCGATTTGGTGGCCGGAGCCCCTCACGGTCTGATTTGGGTGGTGGGGCCCCTCAGGGTCTGATTTGGTGGTTGGGGCCCTTCAGAATCCGTTTTGGTGGGCGGGGTCCCTCAGGGTCCGATTAGGTGGGCGGGGCCCCTTAGGGTCCTATTTGGTGGGTGGGGCTCCTCAGGGTCCGAATTTGTGGTTGGGGCCCCTCAGGGTCTGATTTTGTGGGTGGGGCCCCTCATGGCCTGATTTTGTGTCCGGGACCCCTCGGGGTCCGATATTCTGGTTGAGGCCCTTCAGAATCCAATTTGGTGGGCGGGGTCCCTCAGGGTCCGATTTGGTGGGCGGGGCCACTCAGGGTCCGATTCAGTGGGCGGGGCACCTCAGGGTCCAATTTGGTGGGCAGGGCCACTCAGAATCTGATTTGGTGGGCGGGGCCCCTCAGGGTCCGATTTGGTGAGCGGGGCCTCTCAGAGTTCAATTTGGTGAGCAGGCCCTTTCAGGGTCCGATTTGGTGGGCGGGGCCCCTCAGGGTCTGATTTGGTGGGTGGGGCCCCTCAGGGTCCGATTTGCTGGGCAGGGGCCATTCTGGCTCTGATTTGGTGGGCGGAGCCCCTCAGGGTCCCATTTTGTGGGTAGGGCCCATCAGGGTCTGATTTTGTGGCCGGGGACCCTCAGGGAACGATTTTGTGGCCGGGGCCCCTCTTGGTCCGATTTTGTGGGTGGGGACCCTCAGGGTTCGATTTTGTGGGTGGGGCCCCTCAGAGTCCGATTTGGTGGGCTGGGCCACTCTGGGTTCGATTTTGTGGTTGGGGCCCCTCAGTGTCCGATTTTGTGGGTGGGGCCCCTCAGGGTCCGATTTTGTGGGTGGGGCCTTTCAGAAATCGATTTGGTGGGCGGGGTCGCTCAGGGTCCGATTTGGTGGGCGGGGGCGCACTTTGGCGCACATTCTCTCTCAGGGGCATGCGTCATGTGATAATGCTAGATTTGCATTTGTGCTGTGGGTTTCGCTTTAAGAGCTGATATTATGTGGCAGAATCTCTGTCCTGGGGGCGTCATGTGACGTTCGTAGGCGTTGGCATAGTAACTGGGTGTGCCTGCGCATATCAATGAGCTTTACTGCCATTTCAATCGCCTCAGGGCACGTTTTAAGTTTCCCATTCAAATCCATTGAGACAGTGCATTCCAATGACAGGAAAAAAAATTTTCAAATGCAAATTGCGCAAAAAATACAAATCCGATCGACAAGAAAAATGCATAGCACACCTCTCGTGTATGCTGGCTCCGAAACGACACCTCAACGGAGTCTGTGCGTGTAGCGGTACGGGCCGCATTAATTGCGGAAATCAACTGAATAATAAGAATAAATTAGCAGCGTTCGGATTACAACATTAATACTAGATGTGTATTTCCTGAAGGAAGTACAGATAGTGGTTTGAAATGGTGCCTGGGCTGCCCCTTTAAGAGAGACTTGGCTGCTGCCCCTGCAAGACTTTCAACTCAGTATCCGTTTTAAATGTGGGTGCCTCTCAGAGGCCACTTTGGCCTCAGGGTCTGATTTGGTGGGTGGGGCCCCTCAGGATCCGATTCAGTGGCCTGGGCTCCTCAGGATTTGAATTAGTGGCCGGGATTCCTCAGGGTCCAATTTTGTGGGTGGGGCCCCTCAGGGTCTGATTTTGTGGGTGTGGCCTCTCAGGGTCCGATTTTGTGGGTGTGGACCCTCAGGGTCCGATTTTGTGGGTGGGTCCCCTCAGGGTCCGATTTTATGGGTGGGGCCCCTCAGGGTCCGATTTTGTGGGTGGGGCCCCTCATGGTCTGATTTTGTGGGTGGGGCCCCTCAGGGTACGATTTTGTGGCCGGGGCCCCTCAGGGTACGATTTTATGGCCGGGGCCCCTCAGGGTACGATTTTATGGCCGGGGCCCCTCAGGGTCTGATTTTGTGGGTGGGGCCCCTCAGGGCCTGATTTTGTGGCCGGGGCCCCTCATGGTCCGATTTTGTGGCGATTTTCTTGGTTGGACCCCTCAGGGTCCGATTTTGAGGGTGGGGCCCCTCAGGGTCCGATTTTGTGGGTGGGGCCCCTCAGGGTCCGATTTTGAGGGCGGGGCCCCTCAGGGTCCGATTTTGTGGGCGGGGACCCTCAGGGTCCGATTTGGTGGGCGGGGCCACTCAGGGTCCAATTTTGTGGGTGGGGCCCCTCTGGGTTCGATTTTGTGGCCGGGGTCTCTCAGGGTCCGATATTGTGGCCGGGGCCCCTCAGGGTCCGATTTTATGGTTGGGGCCCCTCAGGGTCCGATTTTGTGGTTGGGGCCCCTCAGAGTCCAGTTTTGTGGTTGGGGGCCCTCAGGGTCCGATTTTGTGGCGGGGCCCCTCAGGGTCTGATTTTGTGGTTGGGGGCCCTCAGGGTCCGATTTTGTGGCCGGCGCCCCTCAGGGTCTGATTTCGTGGCTGGGGCCCCTCAGGGTCCGATTTTGTGGTTGGGGCCCCTCAGTGTCCAATTTTGTGGCCGGGGCCCCTCAGGGTCCGATTTTGTGGTTGGGGTCGCTCAGGGTCTGATTTTGTGACTGGGCCCCTCAGGGTCTGATTTTGTGGTTGGGACCCCTCAGGGTCTGATTTTGTGGCCGGCACCCCGCAGGGTCCGATTTTGTGGCCGGGGCCCCTTAGGGTCCGATTTTGTGGCCGGGGCCTCTCAAGGTCCGATTTTGTGGCCGGGGCCCCTCAGGGTCCGATTTTGTGGCCGGGGTCTCTCAGGGTCCGATTTTGTGGTTGGGGCCCCTCAGGGTCCGATTTTGTGGTTGGGGGCCCTCACGGTCCGATTTTGAGTCTGGGGCCCCTCAGGGTCTGATTTCGTGGTTGGGACCCCTCAGGGTCTGATTTTGTGGCCGGGGCCCCTCAGGTTCCAATTTTGTGGCCGGGGCCCCTCAGGGTCCGATTTTGTTGGATGGGCCCCTCAGGATCCGATTTTGAGGGTGGGGCCCCTCAGGGTTTGATTTTGTGGTTGGGACCCCTCAGGGTCCGATTTTGTGGGTGGGGCCCCTCAGTGTCCGATTTTGTGGCCGGGTCTACTCAGGGTCCGATTTTGAGGGTGGGGCCCCTTAGGGTCCTATTTTGTGGTTGGGGGCCCTCAGGGTCTGATTTTGTGGGTGGGGCCCTTTAGAGTCCGATTTGGTTGGCGGAGCCCCTCAGGGTCTGATTTGGTGGGCGGGGCCTCTCAGGGTCCGATTTTTGAGGGAGGGGCAGCTCAGGGTCCGATTTTGAGGGCGGGGCCCCTGAGGGTCCGATTTTGTGGCCGGGGCCCCTCAGGGTCCGATTTTGGGGTTGGGGCCCCTCAGGGTCCGATTTTGGGGTTGGGGGCTCTCAGGGTCCAATTTTGTGGGTGGCCCCTCTGGGTTCGATTTTGTGGCCGGGGTCTCTCAGGGTCCGATTTTGTGGCCGGGGCCCCTCAGGGTCCGATTTTGTGGGTGGGGCCCCTCATGGTCCGATTTTGTGGGTAGGGCCTTCACGGTCCGATTTTGTGGGTGGGGCTCCTCAGGGTCCAATTTGGTGGGCGGGGCCACTCTGGGTCTGATTTGGTGGGCGAGGCCACTCTGGGTCCGATTTCGTGGGCGGGGCCACTCTGGGTCCGATTTGGATGCCAGGGTTGCTCAGCCTCCTTTTTGTAGGCCAGGGTCTATCAGCCTCCGATTTGGAGCCTTGGGTCACTCAGCTTTCGATTTGGCACGCCGGCCCTTTAAGACTCATTTTGGTGCGCCGGCTCTTTAAGAATCACTTTGGCGCGTCGGCCCTTTAAGAGCCAGGGTGGCTCACTGGGCTTCTAAATCCACTTTGGCGCACACATTCTCTCTCAGGGGCATGCGTCATGTGATGAAGCTAGATTTGCATTTGTGCCGTGGGTTTAGCTTTAAGAGCTGATATTATGTGGCAAAAGCTCTGTTCTGGAGATGTCATGTGACGTTCGTAGGCGTTGGCATAGTAACTGGGTCTGCCTGCGCATATCAATGAGCTCAACTGCCATTTCAATCGCCTCAGGGCACGTTTTAAGCTTCCCATTGAAAAGCATTGACACAGTGCATTCCAATGACGGGAAAAAAAATTTTCAAACGCAAATTGCGCAAAAACTACAAATCCGATCGACACGAAAAATACTTAGCACACCTCTCATGGACGCTGGCTTCGAAACGACACCTCAACGGAGTCTGTGCGTGTAGCGGTTCGGGCCGCATTAATTGCGGAAATCAACTTAATAATAATAAGAAGAAGAAGAAGAAGAATAAGTTAGCAGCGTTCGGATTACAATATAGTGGTTTTTTCAAACCACTATAACTAGATGTGTATTTCCTGAAGGAAGTACAGATAGTGGTTTGAAATGGTGCCCAGGCTGCCCCTTTAAGAGAGACTTGCCTGATGCCCCTGCAAGACTTTCAACTCAGGATCCGTTTTAACTGTGGGTGCCTCTCAGGGGCCACTTTGGCCCCAGGGTCCGATTTTGTGGGTGGGGCCCCTCAAGGCCCGATTTTGTGGGTGGGGCCCCACAGGGTCCGATTTTGTGGCCGGGGCCCCTCAGGGTCCGATTTGGTGGGTGGGGCCCCTCAGGGTCCGATTTGGTGGGTGGGGCCCCTCAGGGTCCGATTTTGTGGCTGGGGCCCCTCAGGGTCCGATTTGGTGGGTGGGGCCCCTCAGGGTCCGATTTTGTGGCCGGGGCCCCTCAGGGTCCGATTTTGTGGCCGGGGCCCCTCAGAGTCTGATTTTGTGGGTGGGCCCCTCAGGGTCCAATTTTGTGGCCAGGGCCCCTCAGGGTCCGATTTGGTGGGTGGGGCCTCTCAGGGTCCGATTTGGTGGGCGGGGCCCCTCAGGGTCCAATTTGGTGGGCAGGGCCCCTCAGGGTCCGATTTTGTGGCCGGGGCCCCTCAGGGTCCGATTTTGTGGCCGGGGCCCCTCAGGGTCTGATTTTGTGTCAGGGGCCCCTCAGGGTCCGATTTTGTGGTTGGGTCCCCTCAGGGTCCGATTTTGTGGTTGGGGCCCCTCTGGGTCCAATTTTGTGGGTGGGGCCCCTCTGGGTCCAATTTGGTGGGCGGGACCACTCTGGGTCCAATTTGGTGGGCGGGGCCTCTCAGGGTCCGATTTTGTGGTTAGGTCCCCTCAGGGTCCGATTTTGTGGTTGGGGCCCCTCAGGGTCCGATTTTGTGGCCGGGGCCTATCAGGGTCCAATTTTGTGACCGGGGCCCATCAGGGTCCGATTTTGTGGCCGCGGCCCCTCAGGGTCTGATTTTGTGGGCGGAGCCCCACTGGGTCCAATTTGGTGGGCGGGACCACTCTGGGTCCAATTTGGTGGGCGGGACCACTCTGGGTCCAATTTGGTGGGCGGGGCCTCTCAGGGTCTGATTTGGTGGGCGGGGCCCCACAGGGTCCGATTTGGTGGGCGGGGCCCCTCAGGGACCGATTTGGTGGGCAGGGCCTCACTGGGTCTGATTTGGTGGGTGGGGCCACTCTGGGTAAGATTTGGAGGCTGGGGTCGCTCAGACTCCAATTTGGAGGCCGGGGTCGTTGAGCTTCCGATTTGGAGGCCGAGATCAAAGAGCCTCCGATTTGGAGGCAGGGGTCGATGAGCTTCCGATTTGGAGGCCGGGGTCGATGAGCCTCCGATTTGGAGGCCGGGGTGGCTCAGCCTCCGATTTGGAGGCCGGGGTGGCTCAGCCTCCGATTTGGAGGCCGGGGTGGATCAGCCTCCGATTTGGAGGCCGGAGTGGATCAGCCTCCGATTTGGAGGCCAGGGTGGATCAGCCTCCAATTTGGAGGCCGGGGTGGATCAGCCTCCAATTTGGAGGCCGGGGTGGATCAGCCTCCGATTTGGAGGCCGGGGTCGCTCAGCCTCCGATTTGGAGGCCGGGGTCGCTCAGCCTCCGATTTGGAGGCCGGGGTCGCTCAGCCTCCGATTTGGAGGCCGGGGTCGCTCAGCCTCCGATTTGGAGGCCGGGGTCGCTCAGCCTCCGATTTGGAGGCCGGGGTGGCTCAGCCTCCGATTTGGAGGCCGGGGTCGATCAGCCTCCGATTTGGAGGCCGGGGTGGCTCAGCCTACGATTTGGAGGCCGGGGTGGCTCAGCCTCCGATTTGGAGGCCGGGGTGGCTCAGCCTCCGATTTGGAGGCCGGGGTGGCTCAGCCTCCGATTTGGAGGCCGGGGTGGATCAGCGTCCGATTTGGAGGCCGGGGTGGCTCAGCCTCCGATTTGGAGGCCGGGGTGGCTCAGCCTCCGATTTGGAGGCCGGGGTGGCTCAGTCTCCGATTTGGTGTGTCGGCCCTTTAAGACTCATTTGGGTGCGCTGGGCCTTTAACAATCACTTTGGCGCATTGGCCCTTTAAGAGCTAGTTTGGCTCACTGGGCTTCTTTTAAATCCACTTTGGCGCACACATTCTCTCTCAGGGGCATGTGTCATGTGATGAAGCTAGATTTGCATTTGTGCTGTGAGTTTCGCTTTAAGAGCTGATATTATGGGGCAGAGGCTCTGTGCTGGGGTTCAAGTGAAGTTCGTAGGCGTTGGCATAGTAACTGGGTCTGCCTGCGCATATCAATGAGCTCAACTGTCATTGCAATCGCGTCAGGGCACGTTTTGCCATTTCCTATTGAAAAGCATTGGAGACAGTGCATTCCAATGACGGGAAAAAAAATTTTCAAACGCAAATTGCGCAAAAACTACAAATCCGATCGACACGAAAAATACTTAGCACACCTCTCATGGACGCTGGCTTCGAAACGACACCTCAACGGAGTCTGTGCGTGTAGCGGTTCGGGCCGCATTAATTGCGGAAATCAACTTAATAATAATAATAAGAAGAATAAGTTAGCAGCGTTCGGATTACAATATAGTGGTTTTTTCAAACCACTATAACTAGATGTGTATTTCCTGAAGGAAGTACAGATAGTGGTTTGAAATGGTGCCCGGGCTGCCCCTTTAAGAGAGACTTGCCTGCTGCCCCTGCAAGACTTTCAACTCAGGATCTGTTTTAACTTTAGGTGCCTCTCAGGGGCCACTTTGACCTCAGGGTCCGATTTTGTGGGTGGGGCCCCTCAGGGTCCGATTTTGTGGCCGGGGCCCCTCAGGGTCCGATTTGGTGAGTGGGGCCCCTCAGGGTCCGATTTTGTGGCCGGGGCCCCTCAGGGTCTGATTTGGTGGGTGGGGCCCCTCAGGGTCCGATTTTGTGGCCATGGACCCTCAGGGTCCGATTTTGTGGCCGGAACCCCTCAGGGTCCGGTTTTATGGGTGAGGCCCTTCAGGGTCCGATTTGGTGGGTGGGGCCCCTCAGGGTCCGATTTTGTGGCCGGGGACCCTCAGGGTCCAATTTTGTTGGTGGGCGGGGCCCCTCAGGGTCCGATTTTGTTGGTGGGCGGGGTCCCTCATGGTCTGATTTTGTGGGCAGGGCCCCTCACGGTCCGATTTGGTAGGCGGGGCCCCTCAGGGTCCGATTTGGTGGGCGAGGCCCCTCAGGGTCCGATTTGGTGGGCGGGGCCCATCTGGGTCCGATTTGGTGGTTGGGGACCCTCAGGGTCTGATTTTGTGGGTGGGGGCCCTCAGGATCCGATTTGGTGGGTGGGGCCACTCAGTGTCCGATTTTGTGGGTGGGGCCCCCTGGGTCTGATTTGGTGGGCGGGGCCACTCTGGGTCCAATTAGGTGGGGGGCCCCTCAGGGTCCGATTTTGTGGTTGGGGCCCTTCAGAATCCGATTTGGTGGGCGGGGTCCCTCAGGGTCCGATTTGGTGGGCGGGGCCACTCAGGGTCCGATTTGGTGGGCGGGGCCCCTCAGGGTCCGATTTGGTGAGCGGGGCCTCTCAGAGTTCAATTTGGTGAGCGGGGCCCCTCAGGGTCCGATTTGGTGAGCAGTGCCCCTCAGGGTCCGATTTGGTGGGCGGGGCCCCTCAGGGTCTGATTTGGTGGGTGGGGCCCCCTCAGAGTGTGATTTTGTGGGTGTGGCCCCTCAGGGTCTGACTTTGTGGCCAGGGCCCCTCAGGGAACGATTTTGTGGCCGGGGCCCCTCTTGGTCCGATTTTGTGGGTGGGGCCCCTTAGGGTCCAATTTGGTAGGCTGGACCACTCTGGGTTCGACTTTGTGTTTGGGGCCCCTCAGGGTCCGATTTTGTGTGTGGGGCCCCTCAGGGTCCAATTTTGTGGTTGGAGCCTTTCAGAATCAGATTTGGTGGGCGGGGCCGCTCAGGATCCGATTTGGTGGGCGTGTTCGCTCAGGGTCCGATTTGGTGGGCGGGGTCGCACTTTGGCGCACATTCTCAGGGGCATGTGTCATGTGATGAAGCTAGATTTGCATTTGTGCTGTGTGTTTCACTTTAAGAGCTGATATTATGTAGCAGAAGCTCTGTCCTGGGGGCGTCATGTGACATTAGTAGGCGTTGGCATAGTAACAGTGTGTGCCTGCGCATATCAATGAGCATTACTGCCATTTCAATCGCCTCAGGGCACGTTTTAAGTTTCCCATTCAAATGCATTGAGACAGTGCATTCCAATGAATGGAAAAAAAATTTTCAAACGCAAATTGCACAAAAACTACAAATCCGATCGACACAAAAAATATTTAGCACACCTCTCGTGGACGCTGGCTTTGAAACGACACCTCAACGGAGTCTGTACGTGTCGCGGTTCGGGCCGCATTAATTGCGGAAATCAACTGAAAAATAAGAATAAGTTAGCAGCGTTCGGATTACAACATTAATACTAGATGTGTATTTCATGAAGGAAGTACAGATAGTGGTTTGAAATGCTGCCTGGGCTGCCCCTTTAAGAGAGACTTACCTGCTGCACCTGCAAGACTTTCAACTCAGGATCCGTTTTAACTGTGGGTGCCTCTCAGGGGCCACTTTGGCCTCAGGGTCCGATTTTGTGGGTGGGGCCCTCAGGGCCCGATTTTGTGGGTGGGGCCCCTCAGGGTCCGATTTTGTGGCCGGGGCACCTCAGGGTCCGATTTGGTGGGTGGGGCACCTCAGGGTTCGATTTGGTGGCCGGATCCCCTCAGGGTCCGATTTTGTGGGTGGGGCCCCTCAGGGTCCGATTTTGTGGCCGGGGCCCCTCAGGGTCCGATTTTGTGGGTGGGGCCCCTTAGGGTCCGATTTTGTGGGTGGGGCCCCTCAGGGTCCAATTTGGTGGGCGGGGCCACTCTGGGTCTGATATGGTGGGCGGGGCCACTCTGGGTCCGATTTGGTGGGCGGGGCCACTCTGGGTCCGATTTGGATGCCAGGGTTGCTCAGCCTCCTTTTTGTAGGCCAGGGTCTATCAGCCTCCGATTTGGAGCCTTGGGTCACTCAGCTTTCGCGCTGGCCCTTTAAGACTGATTTTGGTGCGCCGGCTCTTTAAGAATCACTTTGGCGCGTCGGCCCTTTAAGAGCCAGGGTGGCTCACTGGGCTTCTAAATCCACTTTGGCGCACACATTCTCTCTCAGGGGCATGCGTCATGTGATGAAGCTAGATTTGCATTTGTGCTGTGGGTTTTGCTTTAAGAGCTGATATTATGTGGCAGAAGCTCTCTCCTCGGGGCGTCATGTGACGTTCGTAGGTGTTGGCATAGTAACTGGGTGTGCCTGCGCATATCAATGAGCTCAACTGCCATTTCAATCGCCTCAGGGCACGTTTTAAGCTTCCCATTGAAAAGCATTGGAGACAGTGCATTCCAATGACGGGCAAAAAAATTTTCAAACGCAAATTGCGCAAAAACTACAAATCCGATCGACACGAAAAATACTTAGCACACCTCTCATGGACGCTGGCTTCGAAACGACACCTCAACGGCGTCTGTGCGTGTAGCGGTTCGGGCCGCATTAATTGCGGAAATCAACTGAATAACTAGATGTGTATTTCCTGAAGGAAGTACAGATAGTGGTTTGAAATGGTACATTGGCTGCCCCTTTAAGAGAGACTTTCAATTCAGGACCCGTTTTAACTGTGGGTGACTCTCAGGTGCCACTTTGGCCTGTGGGGCCCCTCAGGGTCTGATTTAGTGGGTGTGGCCCCTCAGGATCCGATTTGGTGGGCGGGGCCAAGCTGGGTCTGATATGGTGGGCGGGGCCACTCTGGGTCCGATTTGTAAGCCAGGGTCGATCAGCCTCCTGTTTGGAGGCTGGGGTGGCTCAGCCTCCGATTTCGAGCCTGGGGTCACTCAGCTTTCGATTTGGCGCGCTGGCCCTTTAAGACTCATTTTGGTGCGCCAGCCCTTTAAGAATCACTTAGGCGCATTGGCCCTTTAAAAGCCAGTTTGGCGCACTGGGCTTCTAAATCCATTTTGGCGCACATTATCTTTCATGGGCTTGCGTCATGTGATGAAGCTAGATTTGCATTTGTGCTGTGGGTTTCGCTTTAAGAGCTGATATTATCTGGCAGAAACTGTGGCCTGCTGGGGTCATTTAAAGTTCGTAGGCATTGGCATAGTAACTGGGTGTGCCTGCGCATATCAATGAGCTTAACTGCCCCATGTTTTCCCTATGGCAACATTTTCCCATTAAAATGCATTGAGACAGTGCATTCCAATGACAGGAAAATGTTTTTTTCAAACGCAAATTGTGCAAAAACTACAAATCCGATTGACACGAAAAATACTTAGCACACCTCTCGTGGACGCTGGCTTCGAAACGACGCCTCAACGGAGTCAGTGCATGTAGCGGTTCGGGTCGCATTAATTGCGGAAATCAACTGAACTGAATAGTAATAATAATACTAGATGTGTATTTCCTGAAGGAAGTACAGATAGTGGTTTGAAATGGTGCCCGGGCTGCCCATTTAAGAGAGACTTGCCTGCTGCCCCTGCAAGACTTTCAACTCAGGATACGATTTAACTGTGGGTGCCTCTCAGGGGCCACTTTGGCCTCATGGTCTGATTTTGTGGGTGGGGCCCCTCAGGGCCTGATTTTGTGGGTGGGGCCCCTCAGGGTCCGATTTTTTTGGGTGGGGCCTCTCAGGGTCCGATTTTGTGGCCGGGGCCACTCAGGGTCCGATTTGGTGGCCGGGGCCCCTCAGGGTCCGATTTTGTGGCCGGGGCCCCTCAGGGTCTGATTTAATGGGTGGGGCCCCTCAGGATCTGATTTTGTGGCCGGGGCCCCTGAGGGTCCGATTTTGTGGCCGGGGCCCCTGAGGGTCCAATTTTGTGGGTGGGGCCCCTCAAGGTCCGATTTTGTGGTTGGGGCCCCTCAGGGTCCGATTTTGTGAGTGGGGCCCCTCAGGGTCTGATGTTGTGGCCGGGGCCCCTCAGGGTCTGATTTTGTGTCAGGGGCCCCTCAGGGTCCGGATTTTGTGGTTGGGTCCCCTCAGGGTCCGATTTTGTGGTTGGGGCCCCTCAGGGTCCGATTTTGTGGCCGCGGCCCCTCAGGGTCTGATTTTGTGGCCGCGGCCCCTCAGGGTCCGATTTTGTGGCAGGGGCCCCTCTGGGTCCGATTTTGTGGGTGGGGCCCCTCTGGGTCCAATTTGGTGGGCGGGGCCTCTCAGGGTCCGATTTTGTGGTTGGGTCCCCTCAGGGTCCGATTTTGTGGTTGGGGCCCCTCAGGGTCCGATTTTGTGGCCGGGGCCTATCAGGGTCCAATTTTGTGACTGGGGCCCATCAGGGTCCGATTTTGTGGCCGCGGCCCCTCAGGGTCTGATTTTGTGGCAGGGGCCCCTCTGGGTCTGATTTTGTGGGCGGAGCCCCTCTGGGTCCAATTTGGTGGGCGGGACCACTCTGGGTCCAATTTGGTGGGCGGGACCACTCTGGGTCCAATTTGGTGGGCGGGGCCTCTCAGGGTCCGTTTTGGTGGGCGGGGCCCCACAGGGTCCGATTTGGTGGGCGGGGCCACTCTGGGTAAGATTTGGAGGCTGGGGTCGCTCAGCCTCCAATTTGGAGGCCGGGGTCGTTGAGCTTCCGATTTGGAGGCCGAGGTCAAAAAGCCTCTGATTTGGAGGCCGGGGTCGATGAGACTCCGATTTGGAGGCCGGGGTGGCTCAGCCTCCGATTTGGAGGCCGTGGTGGCTCAGCCTCCGATTTGGAGGCCGGGGTGGCTCAGCCTCCGATTTGGAGGCCGGGGTGGCTCAGCCTCCGATTTGGAGGCCGGGGTGGCTCAGCCTCCGATTTGGAGGCCGGGGTGGCTCAGCCTCCGATTTGGATGCCGGGGTGGATCAGCCTCCGATTTGGAGGCCGGGGTGGCTCAGCCTCCGATTTGGAGGCCGGGGTGGATCAGCCTCCGATTTGGAGGCCGGGGTGGCTCAGCCTCCGATTTGGAGACCGGGGTGGCTCAGCCTCCGATTTGGAGGCCGGGGTGGCTCAGCCTCCGATTTGGAGGCCGGGGTCGATCAGCCTCCGATTTGGAGGCCGGGGTGGCTCAGCCTCCGATTTGGAGGCCGGGGTGGCTCAGCCTCCTATTTGGAGGCCGGGGTGGCTCAGCCTCCGATTTGGAGGCCGGGGTGGCTCAGCCTCCTATTTGGAAGCCGGGGTGGCTCAGCCTCCGATTTGAAGGCCTGGGTCGATCAGCCTCCGATTTGGAGGCCGGGGTGGATCAGCCTCCGATTTGGAGGCCGGGGTGGATCAGCCTCCGATTTGGAGGCCGGGGTGGCTCAGCCTCCGATTTGGAGGCCGGGGTGGATCAGCCTCCGATTTGGAGGCCGGGGTGGATCAGCCTCCGATTTGGAGGCCGGGGTCGATCAGCCTCCGATTTGGAGGCCGGGGTCGATCAGCCTCCGATTTGGAGGCCGGGGTGGATCAGCCTCCGATTTGGAGGCCGGGGTGGATCAGCCTCCGATTTGGAGGCCGGGGTGGCTCAGCCTCCGATTTGGAGGCCGGGGTCGATCAGCCTCCGATTTGGAGGCCGGGGTGGCTCAGTCTCCGATTTGGTGTGTCGGCCCTTTAAGACTCATTTGGGTGCGCTGGCCCTTTAACAATCACTTTGGCGCGTTGGCCCTTTAAGAGCTAGTTTGGCTGACTGGGCTTCTTTTAAATCCACTTTGGCGCACACATTCTCTCTCAGGGGCATGTGTCATGTGATGAAGCTAGATTTGCATTTGTGCTGTGAGTTTCGCTTTAAGAGCTGATAATATGTGGCAGAGGCTCTGTGCTGGGGTTCAAGTGAAGTTCGTAGGCGTTGTCATAGTAACTGGGTCTGACTGCGCATATCAATGAGCTCAACTGTCATTTCAATCGCCTCAGGGCACGTTTTGCCATTTCCTATTGAAAAGCATTGGAGACAGTGCATTCCAATGACGGGAAAAAAAATTTTCAAACGCAAATTGCGCAAAAACTACAAATCCGATCGACACGAAAAATACTTAGCACACCTCTCATGGACGCTGGCTTCGAAACGACACCTCAACGGAGTCTGTGCGTGTAGCGGTTCGGGCCGCATTAATTGCGGAAATCAACTTAATAATAATAAGAAGAATAAGAATAAGTTAGCAGCGTTCGGATTACAATATAGTGGTTTTTTCAAACCACTATAACTAGATGTGTATTTCCTGAAGGAAGTACAGATAGTGGTTTGAAATGGTGCCCGGGCTGCCCCTTTAAGAGAGACTTGCCTGCTGCCCCTGCAAGACTTTCAACTCAGGATCCGTTTTAACTGTGAGTGCCTCTCAGAGGCCACTTTGGCCTCAGGGTCTGATTTGGTGGGTGGGGCCCCTCAGGATCCGATTCCTTGGCCTGGGCTCCTCAGGGCTTGAATAGTTGGCGGGGATCTCTCAGGCTCCGATTTTGTGGGTGGGGCCCCTCAGGGTCCGATTTTGTGGGTGGGGCCCATCAGGTTCCGATTTTGTGAGTGGGGCCCCTCAGGGTCCGATTTTGTGGCCGGGGCCCCTCAGGGTCTGATTTTGTGGCCGGATCCCCTCAGGGTCCGATTTTCTGGCCGTGGCCCCTCAGGGTCCGATTATGTGGGTTGGGCCCCTCAGGGTCCGATTTTGTGGCCAGGGCCCCTCAGGGTCCGATTTTGTGGCCGGGGCCCCTCAGGGTCCGATTTTGTGGCAGGGGCCCCTCAGGGTCTGATTTTGTGGTTGGGACCAATCAGGGTCCGATTTTGTGGTTGGGGCCCCTCAGGGTCAGATTTGGTGGGTTGGGCCCCTTAGGGTCTGATTTTGTGGGCGGAGACCCTCTGGGTCCGATTTGGTCGGCGGGGCCACTCTGGGTCCGATTTGGTTGGCGGGACCACTCTGGGTCCGATTTAGTGGGCGAGGCCCCACAGGGTCCAATTTGGTGGGTGGGGCCCCTCAGGGTCCAGTTTGGTGGGCGGGTCCTCTCTGGTTCCGATTTGGTGGGCGGGGCCACTCGGTAAGATTTGGTGGGCGGGGCCACTCTGGGTAAGATTTGGAGGCCGGGGTCGATGAGCTTCCGGTTTGGAGGCCGAGGTCAAAGCGCCTCCGATTTGGAGGCCGGGGTGGCTCAGCCTCCGATTTGGAGGCCGGGGTGGCTCAGCCTCCGATTTGGAGGCCGGGGTGGCTCAGCCTCCGATTTGGAGGCCGGGGTGGCTCAGCCTCCGATTTGGAGGCCGGGGTCGATCAGCCTCCCATTTGGAGGCCGGGGTGGCTCAGCCTCCCATTTGGAGGCCGGGGTGGCTCAGCCTCCCATTTGGAGGCCGGGGTGGCTCAGCCTCCCATTTGGAGGCCGGGGTCGATCAGCCTCCCATTTGGAGGACGGGGTCGATCAGCCTCCCATTTGGAGGCAGGGGTGGCTCAGCCTCCCATTTGGAGGCCGTGGTGGCTCAGCCTCCCATTTGGAGGCCGGGGTGGCTCAGCCTCCCATTTGGAGGCCGGGGTGGCTCAGCCTCCGACTTGGAGGCCGGGGTGGCTCAGCCTCCGATTTGGAGGCCGGGGTGGATCAGCCTCCGATTTGGAGGCCGGGGTGGATCAGCCTCCGATTTGGAGGCCGGGGTCGCTCAGCATCCGATTTGAAGGCCGGGGTGGCTCAGCCTCCGATTTGGAGGCCGGGGTGGCTCAGCCTCCGATTTGGTGTGTCGGCCCTTTAAGACTCATTTGGGTGCGCTGGCCCTTTAACAATCACTTTGGCGCGTTGGCCCTTTAAGAGCTAGTTTGGCTGACTGGGCTTCTTTTAAATCCACTTTGGCGCACACATTCTCTCTCAGGGGCATGTGTCATGTGATGAAGCTAGATTTGCATTTGTGCTGTGAGTTTCGCTTTAAGAGCTGATATGTGGCAGAGGCTCTGTGCTGGGGTTCAAGTGAAGTTCGTAGGCGTTGTCATAGTAACTGGGTCTGACTGCGCATATCAATGAGCTCAACTGTCATTTCAATCGCCTCAGGGCACGTTTTGCCATTTCCTATTGAAAAGCATTGGAGACAGTGCATTCCAATGACGGGAAAAAAAATTTTCAAACGCAAATTGCGCAAAAACTACAAATCCGATCGACACGAAAAATACTTAGCACACCTCTCATGGACGCTGGCTTCGAAACGACACCTCAACGGAGTCTGTGCGTGTAGCGGTTCGGGCCGCATTAATTGCGGAAATCAACTTAATAATAATAAGAATAAGAATAAGTTAGCAGCGTTCGGATTACAATATAGTGGTTTTTTCAAACCACTATAACTAGATGTGTATTTCCTGAAGGAAGTACAGATAGTGGTTTGAAATGGTGCCCGGGCTGCCCCTTTAAGAGAGACTTGCCTGCTGCCCCTGCAAGACTTTCAACTCAGGATCCGTTTTAACTGTGAGTGCCTCTCAGAGGCCACTTTGGCCTCAGGGTCTGATTTGGTGGGTGGGGCCCCTCAGGATCCGATTCCTTGGCCTGGGCTCCTCAGGGCTTGAATAGTTGGCGGGGATCTCTCAGGCTCTGATTTTGTGGGTGTGGCCCCTCAGGGTCCGATTTTGTGGGTGGGTCCCATCAGGTTCCGATTTTGTGAGTGGGGCCCCTCAGGGTCCGATTTTGTGGCCGGGGCCCCTCAGGGTCTGATTTTGTGGCCGGATCCCCTCAGGGTCCGATTTTCTGGCCGTGGCCCCTCAGGGTCCGATTATGTGGGTTGGGCCCCTCAGGGTCCGATTTTGTGGCCAGGGCCCCTCAGGGTCCGATTTTGTGGCCGGGGCCCCTCAGGGTCCGATTTTGTGGCAGGGGCCCCTCAGGGTCTGATTTTGTGGTTGGGACCAATCAGGGTCCGATTTTGTGGTTGGGGCCCCTCAGGGTCAGATTTGGTGGGTTGGGCCCCTTAGGGTCTGATTTTGTGGGCGGAGACCCTCTGGGTCCGATTTGGTCGGCGGGGCCACTCTGGGTCCGATTTGGTTGGCGGGACCACTCTGGGTCCGATTTAGTGGGCGAGGCCCCACAGGGTCCAATTTGGTGGGTGGGGCCCCTCAGGGTCCAGTTTGGTGGGCGGGTCCTCTCTGGGTCCGATTTGGTGGGCGGGGCCACTCGGTAAGATTTGGTGGGCGGGGCCACTCTGGGTAAGATTTGGAGGCCGGGGTCGATGAGCTTCCGGTTTGGAGGCCGAGGTCAAAGCGCCTCCGATTTGGAGGCCGGGGTGGCTCAGCCTCCGATTTGGAGGCCGGGGTGGCTCAGCCTCCGATTTGGAGGCCGGGGTGGCTCAGCCTCCGATTTGGAGGCCGGGGTGACTCAGCCTCCGATTTGGAGGCCGGGGTGGCTCAGCCTCCGATTTGGAGGCCGGGGTTGATCAGCCTCCCATTTGGAGGCCGGGGTGACTCAGCCTCCCATTTGGAGGCCGGGGTGGCTCAGCCTCCCATTTGGAGGCCGGGGTGGCTCAGCCTCCCATTTGGAGGCCGGGGTCGATCAGCCTCCCATTTGGAGGACGGGGTCGATCAGCCTCCCATTTGGAGGACGGGGTCGATCAGCCTCCCATTTGGAGGCAGGGGTGGCTCAGCCTCCCATTTGGAGGCCGTGGTGGCTCAGCCTCCCATTTGGAGGCCGGGGTGGCTCAGCCTCCGACTTGGAGGCCGGGGTGGCTCAGCCTCCGATTTGGAGGCCGGGGTGGATCAGCCTCCGATTTGGAGGCCGGGGTGGATCAGCCTCCGATTTGGAGGCCGGGGTCGCTCAGCATCCGATTTGAAGGCCGGGGTGGCTCAGCCTCCGATTTGGAGGCCGGGGTGGCTCAGCCTCCGATTTGGAGGCCGGGGTCGATCAGCCTCCGATTTGGAGGCCGGGGTCGATCAGCCTCCGATTTGGAGGCCGGCGTCGATCAGCCTCCGATTTGGAGGCCGGGGTGGCTCAGCCTCCGATTTGGAGGCCGGGGTGGCTCAGCATCCCATTTGGAGGCCGGGGTGGCTCAGCCTCCCATTTGGAGGCCGGGGTGGCTCAGCCTCCGATTTGGAGGCCGGGGTCGCTCAGCATCCGATTTGAAGGCCGGGGTGGCTCAGCCTCCGATTTGGAGGCCGGGGTGGCTCAGCCTCCGATTTGGAGGCCGGGGTGGCTCAGCCTCCGATTTGGAGGCCGGGGTGGCTCAGCCTCCGATTTGAAGGCCGGGGTCAATCACCCTCCGATTTGGAGGCCGGGGTGGCTCAGCCTCCGATTTGGAGGCCGGGGGGTCGATCAGCCTCCCATTTGGAGCCTGTGGTCACTCAGCTTTCGATTTGGCGTGTTGGCCCTTTAAGGCTCATTTCGGTGCGCCGGCCCTTTAACAGTCACTTTTGCACTTCGGCCCTTTAAGAGCCAGTTTGGTTCACTGGGCTTCTAAATACACTTTGGCGCACATTCTCTCTCAGGGGCATGCGTCATGTGTTGAAGCTAGATTTGCATTTGTGCTGTGGTTTTCGCTTTAAGAGCTGATATTATGTGGCAGAAGCTCTGTTCTGGAGATGTCATGTGACGTTCGTAGGCGTTGGCATAGTAACTGGTTCTGCCTGCGCATATCAATGAGCTCAACTGCCATTTCAATCGCCTCAGGGCACGTTTTGCCATTTCCCCATTCAAATGCATTGGAGACAGTGCATTCCAATGACGGGAAAAAAAATTTTCGAACGCAAATTGCGCAAAAACTACAAATCTGATCGACACGAAAAATACTTAGCACACCTCTCATGGGCGCTGGCTTCGAAACGACACCTCAACGGAGTGCGTGTAGCGGTTCAGGCTGTATTAATTGCGGAATTCAACTTAATAATAATAATAAGAAGAAGAATAAGTTAGCAGCGTTCGGATTACAATATAGTGGTTTTTTCAAACCACTATAACTAGATGTGTATTTCCTGAAGGAAGTACAGATAGTGGTTTGAAATGGTGCCTGGGCTGCCCCTTTAAGAGAGACTTGGCTGCTGCCCCTGCAAGACTTTCAACTCAGGATCCGTTTTAAATGTGGGTGCCTCTCAGGGGCCACTTTGGCCTCAGGGTCTGATTTGGTGTGTGGGGCCCCTCAGGATCCGATTCGGTGGCCTGGGCTCCTCAGGATTTGAAATAGTGGCTGGGATTCCTCAGGGTCCAATTTTGTGGGTGGGGCCCCTCAGGGTCTGATTTTGTGGGTGTGGCCTCCCAGGGTCCGATTTTGTGGGTGTGGCCCCTCAGGGTCCGATTTTGTGGGTGGGTCCCCTCAGGGTCCGATTTTATGGGTGGGGCCCCTCAGGGTCTGATTTTGTGGGTGGGGCCCCTCATGGTCTGATTTTGTGGGTGGAGACCCTCAGGGTCTGATTTTATGGCCGGGGCCCCTCAGGGTCTGATTTTGTGGCCGGGGCCCCTCAGGGTCCGATTTTGTGGCCGGGACCCCTCAGGGTCCGATTTTGTGGTCTGGGCCCCTCAGGGTCTGATTTTGTGGCCGGGGCCCCTCAGGGTCCGATTTTGTGGCAGGGGCTTCTCAGGGCTCAATTTTGTGGCTGGGGCCCCTCTGGGTCCGATTTTGTTGGTTGGGCCCCTCAGGGTCCGATTTTGAGGGTGGGGCCCCTCAGGGTCCGATTTTGTGGGTGGGGCCCCTCAGAGTCCGATTTTGTGGGTGGGGCCCCTCAGAGTCCCCTCAGAGTCCGATTTGGTTGGCGGGGCCCCTCAGGGTCCGATTTGGTAGGTGGGGCCCCTCAGGGTCCGATTTTGAGGGCGGGGCCCCTCAGGGTCCGATTTTGTGGGCGGGGACCCTCAGGGTCTGATTTTGAAGGCGGGGACCCTCTGGGTAAGATTTTGTGGCCGGGGTCTCTCAGGGTCCGATTTTGTGGCCGGGGGCCCCTTAGGGTCCGATTTTGTGGTTGGGGACCCTCAGGGTCTGATTTTGTGGGTGGGGCCCCTCCGAGTCCGATTTGGTTTGCGGGGCCCCTCAGGGTCCGATTTGGTGGGCGGGGCCTCTCAGGGTCCGATTTTGAGGGCGGGGCCCCTCAGGGTCCGATTTTGTGGGCGGGGCCCCTCAGGGTCCAATTTTGTGGGTGGGGCCCCTCTGGGTTCGATTTTGTGGCCGGGGTCTCTCAGGGTCCGATTTTGTGGTTGGGGCCCCTCAGGGTCCGGTTTTGTGGTTGGGGCCCCTCAGGGTCCGATTTTGTGGCCGGCGCCCCTCAGGGTCCGATTTCGTGGCCGGGGACCCTCAGGGTCCGATTTTGTGGCTGGGGCCCCTCAGGGTCTGATTTTGTGGCCGGGGCCCCTCAGGGTCCGATTTTGGGGTTGGGGCCCCTCAGGGTCCGATTTTGTGGTTGGGGGCCCTCAGGGTCCGATTTTGTGGGTGGGGCCCCTCAGAGTCCGATTTGGTTGGCGGGGCCCCTCAGGGTCCGATTTGGTGGGCGGGGCCTCTCAGTGTCCGATTTGGAGGGCGGGCAACTCAGGGTCCGATTTTGTGGTTGGGGCCCCTCAGGGTCCGATTTTGTGGTTGGGGCCCCTCAGGGTCCGGTTTTGTGGTTGGGGCCCCTCAGGGTCCGATTTTGTGGCCGGCACCCCTCAGGGTCCGATTTCGTGGCCGGGGCCCCTCAGGGTCCTATTTTGTGGCTGGGGCCTCTCAGGGTCTGATTTTGTGGGTGGGGCCCCTCAGGGTCCGATTTGGTGGGTGGGGCCCTTCAGGGTCCGATTTGGTGGGTGGGGACACTCTGGGTCCGACTTGGTGGGCGGGGCCCCTCAGGGTCCGATTTGGTGAGCGGGGCCCCTCAGGGTCCGATTTGGTGGGCGGGGCCCTTCAGGGTCCGAATTGGTGGGCGGTGCCCCTCGGGGTCCGAATTGGTTGGCGGGGCAACTCTGGGTCTAATTTGGTGGGTGGGGCCCTTCAGGGTCCGATTTGGTGGGCGGGGCCTCTCAGGGTCCGATTCTGAGGGCGGGGCCCCTCAGGGTCCGATTTTGTGGGCGGGGCCCCTCAGGGTCCAATTTTGTGGGTGGGGCCCCTCTGGGTTCGATTTTGTGGCCGGGGTCTCTCAGGGTCCGATTTTGTGGTTGGGGCCCCTCAGGGTCCGGTTTTGTGGTTGGGGCCCCTCAGGGTCCGATTTTGTGGCCGGCGCCCCTCAGGGTCCGATTTCGTGGCCGGGGACCCTCAGGGTCCGATTTTGTGGCTGGGGCCCCTCAGGGTCTGATTTTGTGGCCGGGGCCCCTCAGGGTCCGATTTTGGGGTTGGGGCCCCTCAGGGTCCGATTTTGTGGTTGGGGGCCCTCAGGGTCCGATTTTGTGGGTGGGGCCCCTCAGAGTCCGATTTGGTTGGCGGGGCCCCTCAGGGTCCGATTTGGTGGGCGGGGCCTCTCAGTGTCCGATTTGGAGGGCGGGCAACTCAGGGTCCGATTTTGTGGTTGGGGCCCCTCAGGGTCCGATTTTGTGGTTGGGGCCCCTCAGGGTCCGGTTTTGTGGTTGGGGCCCCTCAGGGTCCGATTTTGTGGCCGGCACCCCTCAGGGTCCGATTTCGTGGCCGGGGCCCCTCAGGGTCCTATTTTGTGGCTGGGGCCTCTCAGGGTCTGATTTTGTGGGTGGGGCCCCTCAGGGTCCGATTTGGTGGGTGGGGCCCTTCAGGGTCCGATTTGGTGGGTGGGGACACTCTGGGTCCGACTTGGTGGGCGGGGCCCCTCAGGGTCCGATTTGGTGAGCAGGGCCCCTCAGGGTCCGATTTGGTGGGCGGGGCCCTTCAGGGTCCGAATTGGTGGGCGGTGCCCCTCGGGGTCCGAATTGGTTGGCGGGGCAACTCTGGGTGTAATTTGGTGGGTGGGGCCCTTCAGGGTCCGCTTTGGTGAGCGGAGCCCCTCAGGGTCCGATTTGGTGGGCGGCGCCACTCTGGGTCAAATTTTGTGGGAGGAGCCCCTCAGGGTCAAATTTTGTGGGAGCCCCTCAGGGTCCGATTTGGTGGGCGGGGCCCCTCAGGGTCCGATTTGGTGGGCGTGGGCCCCTCAGGGTCCGATTTGGTGGGCGGGGCCCCTCAGGGTCCGATTTGGTGGGCGGGGCCCCTCATAGTCCGATTTGGTGGGCGGGGCCCCTCATAGTCCGATTTGGTGGGCGGGGCCCCTCAGGGTCTGATTTGGTGGGCGGGGCACTTCAGGGTCCGATTTGGTGGGCGGGGTCCCTCAGGGTCCGATTTGGTGGGCGCGGCCCCTCAGGGTCCGATTTGGTGGGCGGCGCCACTCTGGGTCAAATTTTGTGGGAGGAGCCCCTCAGGGTCCGATTTGGTGGGCGGGGCCCCTCAGAGTCCGATTTGGTGGGTGGGGCCCCTGAGGGTCCGATTTGGTGGGCCGTGCCCCTGAGGGTCCGATTTGGTGGGCAGGGCCTTTCAGAGTTCGATTTGGTGCGTGGGGCCCCTCAGGGTCTGATTTGGTGAGCGGGGCCCTTCAGGGGCCACTTTGGCCTGTGGGTCCCCTCAGGATCCAATTCGGTGGCCTGGTCTCCTTGTGGCTTGAATTGGTGGCCGGGGCCCTTCAGGGTTCGATTTGGTGGGCGAGGCCCCTCCGAGTCCGACTTGGTGGGCGGGGGCCCCTCCGAGTCCGACTTGGTGGGCGGGGCCCCCTCAGGGCCCGATTTGGTGAGCGGCGCCTCTCAAGGTCCGATTTGGTGAGCGGGGCCCCTCAGGGTCCGATTTGGTGGGCGAAACCCCTCAGGGTCCGATTTGGTGAGAGGGGCCCCTCAGGCTCCGATTTGGTGTGTGGGACCCCTCAGGGTCCGATTTGGTGGTCGGGGCCCCTCGGGGTCCGATTTGGTTAGCGGCGCTCCTCAGTGTCCGATTTGGTGGGCGGGGCCCCTCAGGGTCCGATTTGGTGGGTGGGGCCCTTCAGGGTCCGATTTGGTGGGCTGTGCCTCTCTGGGTCCGTTTTAGTGGGCGGGGCCACTCTGGGTCCAATTTTTTGAGCGGGGCCACGCTAGGTCCGATTTGGAGGCCAGGGTGGCTCAGCCTCTGATTTGGAGGCCGGGGTGGCTCAGCCTCCGATTTGGAGCGTGGGGTCACTCAGCTTTCGATTTGGCGCGCGAAATGGGTGCCCTTTAAGACTCACTTCGGTGCGCGTCCCTTTAAGAATCACTTTCCCGCATTTGGCTCACTGGGTTTCTTCTAAATCCACTTTGGTGAACATTCTCTCTCAGTGGAATGCGTCATGTGATGAAGCTAGATTTGCATTTGTGCTGTGGGTTTCGCTTTAAGAGCTGATATTATGTGGCAGAAGCTCTGTCCTCGGGGCGTCATGTGACGTTCGTAGGCGTTGTCATAGTAACTGGGTCTGCCTGCGCATATCAATGAGCTTAACTGCCATTTCAATCGCCTCAGGGCATGTTTTGTCTATAGCAAAATTTCCCCATTCAAAAGCATTGGAGACAGTGCATTCCAATGACGGGAAAAAAAAATTTCTAACGCAAATTGCGCAAAAACTACAAATCCGATCGACACGAAAAATACTTAGCACACCTCTCGTGGACGCTGGCTTCTAAACGAAACCTCAACAAAGTCTGTACGTGTAGCGGTTCGGGCCGCATTAATTGTGGAAATCAACTGAATAATAATAATAATACTAGATGTGTATTTCCTGAAGGAAGTACAGATAGTGGTTTGAAATGGTGCCTGGGCTGCCCCTTTAAGAGAGACTTGGCTGCAGCCCCTGCAAGACTTTCAACTCAGGATCCGTCTTAAATGTGGGTGCCTCTCAGGGGCCACTTTGGCCTCAGGGTCTGATTTGGTGTGTGGGGCCCCTCAGGATCCGATTCGGTGGCCTGGGCTCCTCAGGATTTGAATTAGTGGCTGGGATTCCTCAGGGTCCAATTTTGTGGGTGGGGCCCCTCAGGGTCTGATTTTGTGGGTGTGGCCTCCCAGGGTCCGATTTTGTGGGTGTGGCCCCTCAGGGTCCGATTTTGTGGGTGGGTCCCCTCAGGGTCCGATTTTATGGGTGGGGCCCCTCAGGGTCCGATTTTGTGGGTGGGGCCCCTCATGGTCTGATTTTGTGGGTGGAGACCCTCAGGGTCTGATTTTATGGCCGAGGCCCCTCAGGGTCTGATTTTGTGGCCGGGGCCCCTCAGGGTCCGATTTTGTGGCCGGGACCCCTCAGGGTCCGATTTTGTGGTCTGGGCCCCTCAGGGTCTGATTTTGTGGCCGGGGCCCCTCAGGGTCCGATTTTGTGGCAGGGGCTTCTCAGGGCTCAATTTTGTGGCTGGGGCCCCTCTGGGTCCGATTTTGTTGGTTGGGCCCCTCAGGGTCCGATTTTGAGGGTGGAGCCCCTCAGGTTCCGATTTTGTGGGTGGGGCCCCTCAGAGTCCGATTTTGTGGGTGGGGCCCCTCAGAGTCCCCTCAGAGTCCGATTTGGTTGGCGGGGCCCCTCAGGGTCCGATTTGGTAGGCGGGGCCCCTCAGGGTCCGATTTTGAGGGCGGGGCCCCTCAGGGTCCGATTTTGTGTGCGGGGACCCTCAGGGTCCGATTTTGAAGGCGGGGACCCTCTGGGTAAGATTTTGTGGCCGGGGTCTCTCAGGGTCCGATTTTGTGGCCGGGGGCCCCTTAGGGTCCGATTTTGTGGTTGGGGGCCCTCAGGGTCCGATTTTGTGGGTGGGGCCCCTCCGAGTCCGATTTGGTTTGCGGGGCCCCTCAGGGTCCGATTTGGTGGGCGGGGCCTCTCAGGGTCCGATTTTGAGGGCGGGGCCCCTCAGGGTCCGATTTTGTGGGCGGGGCCCCTCAGGGTCCAATTTTGTGGGTGGGGCCCCTCTGGGTTCGATTTTGTGGCCGGGGTCTCTCAGGGTCCGATTTTGTGGTTGGGGCCCCTCAGGGTCCAGTTTTGTGGTTGGGGGCCCTCAGGGTCCGATTTTGTGGCCGGCGCCCCTCAGGGTCCGATTTCGTGGCCGGGGACCCTCAGGGTCCGATTTTGTGGCTGGGGCCCCTCAGGGTCTGATTTTGTGGCCGGGGCCCCTCTGGGTCCAATTTGGTGGGCGGGACCACTCTGGGTCCAATTTGGAGGGCGGGACCACTCTGGGTCCGATTTGGTGGGCGGGGCCTCTCAGGGTCCGATTTGGTGGGCGGGGCCCCTCTGGGTTCGATTTTGTGGCCGGGGTCTCTCAGGGTCCGATTTTGTGGTTGGGGCCCCTCAGGGTCCGGTTTTGTGGTTGGGGCCCCTCAGGGTCCGATTTTGTGGCCGGCGCCCCTCAGGGTCCGATTTCGTGGCCGGGGACCCTCAGGGTCCGATTTTGTGGCTGGGGCCCCTCAGGGTCTGATTTTGTGGCCGGGGCCCCTCAGGGTCCGATTTTGGGGTTGGGGCCCCTCAGGGTCCGATTTTGTGGTTGGGGGCCCTCAGGGTCCGATTTTGTGGGTGGGGCCCCTCAGAGTCCGATTTGGTTGGCGGGGCCCCTCAGGGTCCGATTTGGTGGGCGGGGCCTTTCAGTGTCCGATTTGGAGGGCGGGCAACTCAGGGTCCGATTTTGTGGTTGGGGCCCCTCAGGGTCCGATTTTGTGGTTGGGGCCCCTCAGGGTCCGGTTTTGTGGTTGGGGCCCCTCAGGGTCCGATTTTGTGGCCGGCACCCCTCAGGGTCCGATTTCGTGGCCGGGGCCCCTCAGGGTCCTATTTTGTGGCTGGGGCCTCTCAGGGTCTGATTTTGTGGGTGGGGCCCCTCAGGGTCCGATTTGGTGGGTGGGGCCCTTCTGGGTCCGATTTGGTGGGTGGGGACACTCTGGGTCCGACTTGGTGGGCGGGGCCCCTCAGGGTCCGATTTGGTGAGCGGGGCCCCTCAGGGTCCGATTTGGTGGGCGGGGCCCTTCAGGGTCCGAATTGGTGGGCGGTGCCCCTCGGGGTCCGAATTGGTTGGCGGGGCAACTCTGGGTCTAATTTGGTGGGTGGGGCCCTTCAGGGTCCGCTTTGGTGAGCGGAGCCCCTCAGGGTCCGATTTGGTGGGCGGCGCCACTCTGGGTCAAATTTTGTGGGAGGAGCCCCTCAGGGTCAAATTTTGTGGGAGCCCCTCAGGGTCCGATTTGGTGGGCGGGGCCCCTCAGGGTCCGATTTGGTGGGCGTGGGCCCCTCAGGGTCCGATTTGGTGGGCGGGGCCCCTCAGGGTCCGATTTGGTGGGCGGGGCCCCTCATAGTCCGATTTGGTGGGCGGGGCCCCTCAGGGTCTGATTTGGTGGGCGGGGCACTTCAGGGTCCGATTTGGTGGGCGGGGTCCCTCAGGGTCCGATTTGGTGGGCGCGGCCCCTCAGGGTCCGATTTGGTGGGCGGCGCCACTCTGGGTCAAATTTTGTGGGAGGAGCCCCTCAGGGTCCGATTTGGTGGGCGGGGCCCCTCAGAGTCCGATTTGGTGGGTGGGGCCCCTGAGGGTCCGATTTGGTGGGCCGTGCCCCTGAGGGTCCGATTTGGTGGGCAGGGCCTTTCAGAGTTCGATTTGGTGCGTGGGGCCCCTCAGGGTCTGATTTGGTGAGCGGGGCCCTTCAGGGGCCACTTTGGCCTGTGGGTCCCCTCAGGATCCAATTCGGTGGCCTGGTCTCCTTGTGGCTTGAATTGGTGGCCGGGGCCCTTCAGGGTTCGATTTGGTGGGCGAGGCCCCTCCGAGTCCGACTTGGTGGGCGGGGGCCCCTCCGAGTCCGACTTGGTGGGCGGGGCCCCCTCAGGGCCCGATTTGGTGAGCGGCGCCTCTCAGGGTCCGATTTGGTGAGCGGGGCCCCTCAGGGTCCGATTTGGTGGGCGAAACCCCTCAGGGTCCGATTTGGTGAGAGGGGCCCCTCAGGCTCCGATTTGGTGTGTGGGACCCCTCAGGGTCCGATTTGGTGGTCGGGGCCCCTCGGGGTCCGATTTGGTTAGCGGCGCTCCTCAGTGTCCGATTTGGTGGGCGGGGCCCCTCAGGGTCCGATTTGGTGGGTGGGGCCCTTCAGGGTCCGATTTGGTGGGCTGTGCCTCTCTGGGTCCGTTTTAGTGGGCGGGGCCACTCTGGGTCCAATTTTTTGAGCGGGGCCACGCTAGGTCCGATTTGGAGGCCAGGGTGGCTCAGCCTCTGATTTGGAGGCCGGGGTGGCTCAGCCTCCGATTTGGAGCGTGGGGTCACTCAGCTTTCGATTTGGCGCGCGAAATGGGTGCCCTTTAAGACTCACTTCGGTGCGCGTCCCTTTAAGAATCACTTTCCCGCATTTGGCTCACTGGGTTTCTTCTAAATCCACTTTGGTGAACATTCTCTCTCAGTGGAATGCGTCATGTGATGAAGCTAGATTTGCATTTGTGCTGTGGGTTTCGCTTTAAGAGCTGATATTATGTGGCAGAAGCTCTGTCCTCGGGGCGTCATGTGACGTTCGTAGGCGTTGTCATAGTAACTGGGTCTGCCTGCGCATATCAATGAGCTTAACTGCCATTTCAATCGCCTCAGGGCATGTTTTGTCTATAGCAAAATTTCCCCATTCAAAAGCATTGGAGACAGTGCATTCCAATGACGGGAAAAAAAAATTTCTAACGCAAATTGCGCAAAAACTACAAATCCGATCGACACGAAAAATACTTAGCACACCTCTCGTGGACGCTGGCTTCTAAACGAAACCTCAACAAAGTCTGTACGTGTAGCGGTTCGGGCCGCATTAATTGTGGAAATCAACTGAATAATAATAATAATACTAGATGTGTATTTCCTGAAGGAAGTACAGATAGTGGTTTGAAATGGTGCCTGGGCTGCCCCTTTAAGAGAGACTTGGCTGCAGCCCCTGCAAGACTTTCAACTCAGGATCCGTTTTAAATGTGGGTGCCTCTCAGGGGCCACTTTGGCCTCAGGGTCTGATTTGGTGTGTGGGGCCCCTCAGGATCCGATTCGTTGGCCTGGGCTCCTCAGGATTTGAATTAGTGGCTGGGATTCCTCAGGGTCCAATTTTGTGGGTGGGGCCCCTCAGGGTCTGATTTTGTGGGTGTGGCCTCCCAGGGTCCGATTTTGTGGGTGTGGCCCCTCAGGGTCCGATTTTGTGGGTGGGTCCCCTCAGGGTCCGATTTTATGGGTGGGGCCCCTCAGGGTCCGATTTTGTGGGTGGGGCCCCTCATGGTCTGATTTTGTGGGTGGAGACCCTCAGGGTCTGATTTTATGGCCGGGGCCCCTCAGGGTCTGATTTTGTGGCCGGGGCCCCTCAGGGTCCGATTTTGTGGCCGGGACCCCTCAGGGTCCGATTTTGTGGTCTGGGCCCCTCAGGGTCTGATTTTGTGGCCGGGGCCCCTCAGGGTCCGATTTTGTGGCAGGGGCTTCTCAGGGCTCAATTTTGTGGCTGGGGCCCCTCTGGGTCCGATTTTGTTGGTTGGGCCCCTCAGGGTCCGATTTTGAGGGTGGAGCCCCTCAGGGTCCGATTTTGTGGGTGGGGCCCCTCAGAGTCCGATTTTGTGGGTGAGGCCCCTCAGAGTCCCCTCAGAGTCCGATTTGGTTGGCGGGGCCCCTCAGGGTCCGATTTGGTAGGCGGGGCCCCTCAGGGTCAGATTTTGAGGGCGGGGCCCCTCAGGGTCCGATTTTGTGGGCGGGGACCCTCAGGGTCCGATTTTGAAGGCGGGGACCCTCTGGGTAAGATTTTGTGGCCGGGGTCTCTCAGGGTCCGATTTTGTGGCCGGGGGCCCCTTAGGGTCCGATTTTGTGGTTGGGGGCCCTCAGGGTCCGATTTTGTGGGTGGGGCCCCTCCGAGTCCGATTTGGTTTGCGGGGCCCCTCAGGGTCCGATTTGGTGGGCGGGGCCTCTCAGGGTCCGATTTTGAGGGCGGGGCCCCTCAGGGTCCGATTTTGTGGGCGGGGCCCCTCAGGGTCCAATTTTGTGGGTGGGGCCCCTCTGGGTCCAATTTTGTGGCCGGGGTCTCTCAGGGTCCGATTTTGTGGTTGGGGCCCCTCAGGGTCCAGTTTTGTGGTTGGGGCCCCTCAGGGTCCGATTTTGTGGCCGGCGCCCCTCAGGGTCCGATTTCGTGGCCGGGGACCCTCAGGGTCCGATTTTGTGGCTGGGGCCCCTCAGGGTCTGATTTTGTGGCCGGGGCCCCTCTGGGTCCAATTTGGTGGGCGGGACCACTCTGGGTCCAATTTGGAGGGCGGGACCACTCTGGGTCCGATTTGGTGGGCGGGGCCTCTCAGGGTCCGATTTGGTGGGCGGGGCCCCAACAGGGTCCGATTTGGTGGGCGGGGCCACTCTGGGTAAGATTTGGAGGCTGGGGTCGCTCAGCCTCCAATTTGGAGGCCGGGGTCGTTGAGCTTCCGATTTGGAGGCCGAGGTCAAAAAGCCTCTGATTTGGAGGCCGGGGTCAATGAGACTCCGATTTGGAGGCCGGGGTGGCTCAGCCTCCGATTTGGAGGCCGGGGTGGCTCAGCCTCCGATTTGGAGGCCGGGGTGGCTCAGCATCTGATTTGGAGACCGGGGTGGCTCAGCCTCCGATTTGGAGGCCGGGGTGGCTCAGCCTCCGATTTGGAGGCCGGGGTGGCTCAGCCTCCGATTTGGAGGCCGGGGTGGATCAGCCTCCGATTTGGAGGCCGGGGTGGCTCAGCCTCCGATTTGGAGGCCGGGGTGGCTCAGCCTCCGATTTGGAGGCCGGGGTGGCTCAGCCTCCGATTTGGAGGCCGGGGTCGATCAGCCTCCGATTTGGAGGCCGGGGTGGCTCAGCCTCCGATTTGGAGACCGGGGTGGCTCAGCCTCCGATTTGGAGGCCGGGGTGGCTCAGCCTCCGATTTGGAGGCCGGGGTCGATCAGCCTCCGATTTGGAGGCCGGGGTGGCTCAGCCTCCGATTTGGAGGCCGGGGTGGCTCAGCCTCCTATTTGGAGGCCGGGGTGGCTCAGCCTCCGATTTGGAGGCCGGGGTGGCTCAGCCTCCGATTTGGAGGCCGGGGTGGCTCAGCCTCCTATGTGGAGGCCGGGGTGGCTCAGCCTCCTATTTGGAGGCCGGGGTGGCTCAGCCTCCGATTTGGAGGCCGGGGTGGCTCAGCCTCCGATTTGAAGGCCTGGGTGGATCAGCCTCCAATTTGGAGGCCGGGGTGGATCAGCCTCCGATTTGGAGGCCGGGGTGGATCAGCCTCCGATTTGGAGGCCGGGGTGGCTCAGCCTCCGATTTGGAGGCCGGGGTGGCTCAGCCTCCGATTTGGAGGCCGGGGTGGCTCAGCCTCCGATTTGGAGGCCGGGGTGGATCAGCCTCCGATTTGGAGGCCGGGGTGGATCAGCCTCCAATTTGGAGGCCGGGGTGGATCAGCCTCCGATTTGGAGGCCGGGGTCGATCAGCTTCCGATTTGGAGGCCGGGGTCGATCAGCCTCCGATTTGAAGGCCGGGGTGGCTCAGCCTCCGATTTGGAGGCCGGGGTGGATCAGCCTCCGATTTGGAGGCCGGGGTGGATCAGCCTCCGATTTGGAGGCCGGGGTGGCTCAGCCTCCGATTTGGAGGCCGGGGTCGTTCAGCCTCCGATTTGGAGGCCGAGGTGGATCAGCCTCCTATTTGGAGGCTGGGGTGGCTCAGCCTCTGATTTGGAGGCCTGGGTCGATCAGCCTCCGATTTGGAGGCCGGGGTGGATCAGGCTCCGATTTGGAGGCCGGGGTGGATCAGGCTCCGATTTGGAGGCCGGGGTGGATCAGCCTCCCATTTGGAGGCCGGGGTGGCTCATTGTCCGATTTGGAGGCCGGGGTGGCTCAGTCTCCGATTTGGTGTGTCGGCCCTTTAAGACTCATTTGGGTGCGCTGGCCCTTTAACAATCACTTTGGCACGTTGGCCCTTTAAGAGCTAGTTTGGCTGACTGGGCTTCTTTTAAATCCACTTTGGCGCACACATTCTCTCTCAGGGGCATGTGTCATGTGATGAAGCTAGATTTGCATTTGTGCTGTGGGTTTCGCTTTAAGAGCTGATATTATGTGGCAGAGGCTCTGTGCTGGGGTTCAAGTGAAGTTCGTAGGCGTTGGCATAGTAACTGGGTCTGCCTGCGCATATCAATAAGCTCACTTGTCATTTCAATCGCCTCAGGGCACGTTTTGCCATTTCCTATTGAAAAGCATTGGAGACAGTGCATTCCAATGACGGGAAAAAAAATTTTCAAACGCAAATTGCGCAAAAACTACAAATCCGATCGACACGAAAAATACTTAGCACACCTCTCATGGACGCTGGCTTCGAAACGACACCTCAACGGAGTCTGTGCGTGTAGCGGTTCAGGCCGCATTAATTGCGGAAATCAACTTAATAATAATAATAAGAAGAATAAGTTAGCAGCGTTCGGATTACAATATAGTGGTTTTTTCAAACCACTATAACTAGATGTGAATTTCCTGAAGGAAGTACAGACAGTGGTTTGAAATGGTGCCTGGGCTGCCCCTTTAAGAGAGACTTGGCTGCTGCCCCTGCAAGACTTTCAACTCAGGATCCGTTTTAAATGTGGGTGCCTCTCAGGGGCCACTTTGGCCTCAGGGTCTGATTTGGTGTGTGGGGCCCCTCAGGATCCGATTCGGTGGCCTGGGCTCCTCAGGATTTGAATTAGTGGCTGGGATTCTTCAGGGTCCAATTTTGTAGGTGGGGCCCCTCAGGGTCTGATTTTGTGGGTGTGGCCTCCCAGGGTCCGATTTTTGGGTGTGGCCCCTCAGGATCCGATTTTGTGGGTGGGTCCCCTCAGGGTCCGATTTTATGGGTGGGGCCCCTCAGGGTCCGATTTTGTGGGTGGGGCCCCTCATGGTCTAATTTTGTGGGTGGAGCCCCTCAGGGTCTGATTTTATGGCCGGGGCCCCTCAGGGTCTGATTTTGTGGCCGGGGCCCCTCAGGGTCCGATTTTGTGGGTGTGGCCTCTCAGGGTCCGATTTTGTGGGTGTGGCCCCTCAGGGTCCGATTTTGTGGGTGGGTCCCCTCAGGGTCCGATTTTATGGGTGGGGCCCCTCAGGGTCCGATTTTATGGGTGGGGCCCCTCATGGTCTGATTTTGTGGGTGGGGCCCCTCAGGGTACGATTTTGTGGGCGGGGCCCCTCAGGGTCTGATTTTATGGCCGGGGCCCCTCAGGTCTGATTTTGTGGCCGGGGCCCCTCAGGGTCCGATTTTGTGGCTGGGACCCCTCAGGGTCCGATTTTGTGGCCTGGGCCCCTCAGGGCTCGATTTTGTGGCTGGGGCCCCTCAGGGTCCGATTTTGTTGGTTGGGCCCCTCAGGGTCCGATTTTGAGGGTGGGGCCCCTCAGGGTCCGATTTTGTGGGTGGGGCCCCTCAGAGTCCGATTTTGTGGGTGGGGCCCCTCCGAGTCTGATTTGGTTGGCGGGGCCCCTCAGGGTCCGATTTGGTTGACGGGGTCTCTCAGGGTCCGATTTTGTGGCCGGGGCCCCTTAGGGTCCGATTTTGTGGTTGGGGGCCCTTAGGGTCCGATTTTGTGGGTGGGGCCCCTCAGAGTCCGATTTGGTTTGCGGGGCCCCTCAGGGTCCGATTTGGTGGGTAGGGCCTCTCAGGGTCCGATTTTGAGGGCGGGGCCCCTCAGGGTCTGATTTTGTGGGCGGGGCCCCTCAGGGTCCAATTTTGTGGGTGGGGCCCCTCTGGGTTCGATTTTGTGGCCGGGGTCTCTCAGGGTCCGATTTTGTGGTTGGGGCCCCTCAGGGTCCGATTTTGTGGTTGGGGCCCCTCAGGGTCCGGTTTTGTGGTTGGGGCCCCTCAGGGTCCGATTTTGTGGCAGGCGCCCCTCAGGGTCCGATTTCGTGGCCGGGGCCCCTCAGGGTCCGATTTTGTGGCTGGGGCCC
Organism: Dendrobates tinctorius; assembly: GCF_039654945.1. NCBI lineage: Eukaryota > Metazoa > Chordata > Amphibia > Anura > Dendrobatidae > Dendrobates > Dendrobates tinctorius. The sequence goes on from NW_027361768.1 coordinate 3,615,307, forward strand.
CTCAGGGTCCGATTTTGTGGCCGGGGCCCCTAAGGGTCCGATTTTGTGGTTGGGGCCCCTCAGGGTCCGATTTTGTGGGTGGGGCCCCTCAGGGTCCGATTTGGTAGGCGGGGCCTCTCAGGGTCCGATTTTGTGGCCGGGGCCCCTCAGGGTCCGATTTTGTGGCCGGGGCCCCTCAGGGTCCGATTTTGTGGTTGGGGCCCCTCAGGGTCCGATTTTGTGGCTGGGGCCCCTCAGGGTCCGATTTTGTGGCCGGGGCCCCTCAGGGTCCGATTTTGTGGGTGGGGCCCCTCAGGGTCCAATTTGGTAGGCGGGGCCTCTCAGGGTCCGATTTTGTGGCCGGGGCCCCTCAGGGTCCGATTTTGTGGCCGGGGCCCCTCAGGGTCCGATTTTGTGGTTGGGGCCCCTCAGGGTCCGGTTTTGTGGTTGGGGGCCCTCAGGGTCCGATTTTGTGGCCGGGGCCCCTCAGGGTCCGATTTCGTGGTTGGGGCCCCGCAGGGTCCGATTTTGTGGCCAGCGCCCCTCAGTGTCCGATTTCGTGGGTCCCCTCAGGGTCTGATTTTGTGAATGGGCGGCTCAGGGTCCGATTTTGTGGCCGGGGCCCTTCAGGTTCCGATTTTGTGGCCGGGGCCCCTCAGGGTCCGATTTTGTGGGTGGGGCCCCTCAGGGTCCGATTTTGTGGCCGGGGCCCCTCAGGGTCCGATTTTGTGGCCGAGGCCCCTTAGGGTTCGATTTTGTGGTTGGGGGCCCTCAGGGTCCGATTTTGTGGGTGGGGCCCCCACAGAGTCCGATTTGGTTGGCGGGGCACCTCAGGGTTCGATTTGGTGGGCGGGGCCTCTCAGGGTCTGATTTTGAGGGCGGGGCCCCTCAGGGTCAGATTTTGTGGGCGGGGCCCCTCAGTGTCCAATTTTGTGGGTGGGGCCCCTCTGGGTTCGATTTTGTGGCCGGGGTCTCTCGGAGTCAGATTTTGTGGCCGGGGCCCCTGAGTCCGATTTGGTTGGCGGGGCACCTCAGGGTTCGATTTGGTGGGCGGGGCCTCTCAGGGTCTGATTTTGAGGGCGGGGACCCTCAGGGTCCGATTTTGTGGGCGGGGCCCCTCAGTGTCCAATTTTGTGGGTGGGGCCCCTCTGGGTTCGATTTTGTGGCCGGGGTCTCTCTGGGTCCGATTTTGTGGCCGGGGCCCCTCAGAGTCCGATTTGGTTGGCGGGGCACATCAGGGTTCGATTTGGTGGGCGGGGCCTCACAGGGTCTGATTTTGAGGGCGGGGACCCTCAGGGTCCGATTTTGTGGGCGGGGCACCTCAGGATCCAATTTTGTGGGTGGGGCCCCTCTGGGTTCGATTTTGTGGCCGGGGTCTCTCGGGGTCCGATTTTGTGGCCGTGGCCCCTCAGGGTCCGATTTTCTGGTTGAGGCCCCTTAGTGTCCGATTTGGTGGGCTGTGCCACTCTGGGTCCGTTTTTGGTGGGCGGGGCCACTCTGAGTCCGATTTGGAGGCCAGGGTGGCTCAACCTCAGATTTTAAGGCCGGGGTGGCTCAGCCTCCGATTTGGAGCCTGGGGTCACTCAGCTTTCGATTTGGCGAGTCGGCCCTTTAAGACTCATTTCGGTGCGGTGGCCCTTTAAGAATCACTTTTGCACTTTGGCCCTTTAAGAGCCAGTTTGGCTCACTGGGCTTCTAAATACACTTTGGCGCACATTCTCTCTCAGGGGCATGTGTCATGTGATGAAGCTAGATTTGCATTTGTGCTGTGGGTTTCGCTTTAAGAGCTGATATTATGTGGCAGAAGCTCTGTTCTAGAGATGTCATGTGACGTTCGTAGGTGTTGGCATAGTAACTGGTTCTGCCTGCGCATATCAATGAGCTCAACTGCCATTTCAATCGCCTCAGGGCACGTTTTGCCATTTCCCCATTCAAATGCATTGGAGACAGTGCATTCCAATGACGGGAAAAAAAAATTTCTAACGCAAATTGCGCAAAAACTACAAATCTGATCGACACGAAAAATACTTAGCACACCTCTCATGGGCGCTGGCTTCGAAACGACACCTCAACGGAGTCTGTGCGTGTAGCGGTTCGGGCTGTATTAATTGTGGAAATCAACTTAATAATAATAACTAGATGTGTATTTCCTGAAGGAAGTACAGATAGTGGTTTGAAATGGTGCCCGGGCTGCCCCTTTAAGAGAGACTTGCCTGCTACCCCTGCAAGACTTTCAACTCAGGATCCGTTTTAACTGTGGGTGCCTCTCAGGGACCACTTTGGCCTCAGGGTCCGATTTTGTGGGAGGGGCCCCTCAGGGTCTGATTTTGTGGGTGGGGCCCCTCAGGGTCCGATTTGGTGGGTGGGGCCCTTCAGGGTCCAATTTGGTGGGTGGGGCCACTCTGGGTCCGATTTGGTGGGCGGGGCCCCTCAGGGTCCGATTTGGTGAGCGGGGCCCCTCAGGGTCCGATTTGGTGGGCGGGGCCCTTCAGGGTCCGAATTAGTGGGTGGTGCCCCTCGGGGTCCGAGTTGGTGGGCGGGGCCACTCTGGGTCTAATTTGGTGGGTGGGGCCCTTCAGGGTCCGCTTTGGTGAGCGGAGCCCCTCAGGGTCCGATTTGGTGGGCAGCGCCACTCTGGGTCAAATTTTGTGGGAGGAGCCCCTCAGGGTCAAATTTTGTGGGAGGAGCCCCTAAGGGTCCGATTTGGTGGGCGGGGCCCCGCAGGGTCCGATTTGGTGGGCGGGGGCCCCTCAGGGTCCGATTTGGTGGGCGGGGCCCCTCAGGGTCCGATTTGGTGGGCGGGGCCCCTCAGGGTCCAATTTGGTGGGCGGGGCCCCTCAGGGTCCGATTTGGTTGGCGGGGCCCCTCAGGGTCTGATTTGGTGGGCAGGGCCTTTCAGAGTTCGATTTGGTGAGCGGGGCCCCTCAGGGTCTGATTTGGTGAGCGGGACGCTTCAGGGGGCCACTTTGGCCTGTGGTGCCCCTCAGGATCCAATTCGGTGGCCTGGGCTCCTTGGGGCTTGAATTGGTGGCCGGGGCCCTTCAGGGTCCGATTTGGTGGGTGGGGTCCCTCTGGGTCCGATTTGGTGGGTGGGGCCCCTCAGGGTTTGATTTGGAGGGCGGGGCCCCTCCGGGTCCGACTTGGTGGGCGGGGCCCCCTCAGGGTCCGATTTGGTGAGCGGGGCCCCTCATGGTCCGTTTTGGTGGGCGAAACCCCATCAGGGTCCGATTTGGTGAGCGGGGCCCCTCAGGCTCCGATTTGGTGAGCGTGGCCCCTCAGGGTCTGATTTTGTGAGCGGGGCCCCTCAGAGTCCGATTTGGTGGGCGGGGCCCCTCAGGGCCTGATTTGGTGGGCGGGGCCCTTCAGGCTCCAATTTGGTAAGCGGTGCTCCTCAGGGTTCGATTTGGTGGGCGGGGTCCTTCAGGGTCCGATTTGGTGAGCGGGCCCCTCAGGGTCCGTTTTGGTGGGCGAAACCCCTCAGGGTCCGATTTGGTGAGCGGGGCCCCTCAGGCTCCGATTTGGCGAGCGGGGCCCCTCAGGGTCTGATTTTGTGAGCGGGGCCCCTCAGAGTCCAATTTGGTGGGCGGGGCCCCTCAGGGTCTGATTTGGTGGGCGGGGCACTTCAGGGTCTGATTTGGTGGGCGGGGTCCCTCAGGGTCCAATTTGGTAGGCGCGGCCCCTCAGGGTCCGATTTGGTGGGCGGCGCCACTCTGGGTCAAATTTTGTGGGAGGAGCCTCTCAGGGTCCGATTTGGTGGGCGGGGCCCCTCAGAGTCCGATTTGGTGGGTGGGGCCCCAGAGGGTCCGATTTGGTGGGCCGCGCCCCTGAGGGTCCGATTTGGTGGGCAGGGCCTTTCAGAGTTCGATTTGGTGCGTGGGGCCCCTCAGGGTCTGATTTGGTGAGCGGGGCCCTTCAGGGGCCACTTTGGCCTGTGGGTCCCCTCAGGATCCAATTCGGTGGCCTGGTCTCCTTGTGGCTTGAATTGGTGGCCGGGGCCCTTCAGGGTTCGATTTGGTGGGCGGGGCCCCTCTGAGTCCGACTTGGTGGGCGGGGGCCCCTCCGAGTCCGACTTGGTGGGCGGGGCCCCCTCAGGGTCCGATTTGGTGAGCGGGGCCACTCAGGGTCCGATTTGGTGGGCGAAACCCCTCAGGGTCCGATTTGGTGAGAGGGGCCCATCAGGCTCCGATTTGGTGTGTGGGACCCCTCAGGGTCCGATTTGGTGGTCGGGGCCCCTCGGGGTCCGATTTGGTAAGCGGCGCTCCTCAGTGTCCGATTTGGTGGGCGGGGCCCCTCAGGGTCCGATTTGGTGGGTGGGGCTCTTCAGGGTCCGATTTGGTGGGCTGTGCCTCTCTGGGTCCGTTTTGGTGGGCGGGGCCACTCTGGGTCCAATTTTTTGAGCGGGGCCACGCTAGGTCCGATTTGCAGGCCAGGGTGGCTCAGCCTCCGATTTGGAGGCCGGGGTGGCTCAGCCTCCGATTTGGAGCGTGGGGTCACTCAGCTTTCGATTTGGCGCGCCGGCCCTTTAAGACTCACTTCGGTGCGCGGCCCTTTAAGAATCACTTTCCCACATTGGCACCTTTAAGAGCCAGTTTGGCTCACTGGGTTTCTTCTAAATCCACTTTGGTGAACATTCTCTCTCAGTGGCATGCGTCATGTGATGAAGCTAGATTTGCATTTGTGCTGTGGGTTTCGCTTTAAGAGCTGATATTATGTGGCAGAAGCTCTGTCCTCGGGGCATCATGTGACATTCGTAGGCGTTGTCATAGTAACTGGGTCTGCCTGCACAATGAGCTTAACTGCCATTTCAATCGCCTCAGGGCATGTTTTGTCTATGGCAAAATTGCCCCATTCAAAAGCATTGGAGACAGTGCATTACAATGACGGGAAAAAAAATTTCTAACGCAAATTGCGCAAAAACTACAAATCCGATCGACACGAAAAATACTTAGCACACCTCTCGTGGACGCTGGCTTCGAAACGACACCTCAACGGAGTCTGTACGTGTAGCGGTTCGGGCCGCATTAATTGCGGAAATCAACTGAATAAAAATAATAATACTAGATGTGTATTTCCTGAAGGAAGTACAGATAGTGGTTTGAAATGGTGCCCAGGCTGCCCCTTTAAGAGAGACTTGCCTGATGCCCCTGCAAGACTTTCAACTCAGGATCCGTTTTAACTGTGGGTGCCTCTCAGGGGCCACTTTGGCCCCAGGGTCCGATTTTGTGGGTGGGGCCCCTCAAGGCCCGATTTTGTGGGTGGGGCCCCACAGGGTCCGATTTTGTGGCCGGGGTCCCTCAGGGTCCGATTTGGTGGCTGGGGCCCCTCAGGGTCTGATTTGGTGGGTGGGGCCCCTCAGGGTCCGATTTTGTGGCTGGGGCCCCTCAGGGTCCGATTTGGTGGGTGGGGCCCCTCAGGGTCCGATTTTGTGGCCGGGGCCCCTCAGGGTCCGATTTGGTGGGCGGGGCCCCACAGGGTCCGATTTGGTGGGCGGGGCCCCTCAGGGACCGATTTGGTGGGCAGGGCCTCTCTGGGTCTGATTTGGTGGGTGGGGCCACTCTGGGTAAGATTTGGAGGCTGGGGTCGCTCAGACTCCAATTTGGAGGCCGGGGTCGTTGAGCTTCCGATTTGGAGGCCGAGGTCAAAGAGCCTCCGATTTGGAGGCAGGGGTCGATGAGCTTCCGATTTGGAGGCCGGGGTCGATGAGCCTCCGATTTGGAGGCCGGGGTGGCTCAGCCTCCGATTTGGAGGCCGGGGTGGCTCAGCCTCCGATTTGGAGGCCGGGGTGGATCAGCCTCCGATTTGGAGGCCGGAGTGGATCAGCCTCCGATTTGGAGGCCGGGGTGGATCAGCCTCCAATTTGGAGGCCGGGGTGGATCAGCCTCCGATTTGGAGGCCGGGGTGGATCAGCCTCCGATTTGGAGGCCGGGGTCGCTCAGCCTCCGATTTGGAGGCCGGGGTCGCTCAGCCTCCGATTTGGAGGCCGGGGTCGCTCAGCCTCCGATTTGGAGGCCGGGGTGGCTCAGCCTCCGATTTGGAGGCCGGGGTGGCTCAGCCTCCGATTTGGAGGCCGGGGTGGCTCAGCCTCCGATTTGGAGGCCGGGGTGGCTCAGCCTCCGATTTGGAGGCCGGGGGGGGGTCAGCCTCCGATTTGGAGGCCGGGGTGGCTCAGCCTCCGATTTGGAGGCTGGGGTGGCTCAGCCTCCGATTTGGAGGCCGGGGTGGCTCAGCCTCCGATTTGGAGGCCGGGGTCGATCAGCCTCCGATTTGGAGGCCGGGGTGGCTCAGCCTCCGATTTGGAGGCCGGGGTGGCTCAGCCTCCGATTTGGAGGCCGGGGTGGCTCAGCCTCCGATTTGGAGGCCGGTGTGGCTCAGCCTCCTATGTGGAGGCCGGAGTGGCTCAGCCTCCTATTTGGAGGCCGGGGTGGCTCAGCCTCCGATTTGGAGGCCGGGGGGGATCAGCCTCCGATTTGGAGGCCGGGGTGGCTCAGCCTCCGATTTGGAGGCCGGGGTGGCTCAGCCTCCGATTTGGAGGCCGGGGTGGCTCAGCCTCCGATTTGGAGGCCGGGGTCGATCAGCCTCCGATTTGGAGGCCGGGGTGGCTCAGCCTCCGATTTGGAGGCCGGGGTGGCTCAGCCTCCGATTTGGAGGCCGGGGTGGCTCAGCCTCCGATTTGGAGGCCGGTGTGGCTCAGCCTCCTATGTGGAGGCCGGAGTGGCTCAGCCTCCTATTTGGAGGCCGGGGTGGCTCAGCCTCCTATTTGGAGGCCGGGGTGGCTCAGCCTCCGATTTGAAGGCCTGGGTCGATCAGCCTCCGATTTGGAGGCCGGGGTGGATCAGCCTCCGATTTGGAGGCCGGGGTGGATCAGCCTCCGATTTGGAGGCCGGGGTGGATCAGCCTCCGATTTGGAGGCCGGGGTGGCTCAGCCTCCGATTTGGAGGCCGGGGTGGCTCAGCCTCCGATTTGGAGGCCGGGGTGGATCAGCCTCCGATTTGGAGGCCGGGGTGGATCAGCCTCCGATTTGGAGGCCAGGGTCGATCAGCCTCCGATTTGGAGGCCGGGGTCGATCAGCCTCCGATTTGGAGGCCGGGGTGGCTCAGCCTCCGATTTGGAGGCCGGGGTGGATCAGCCTCCGATTTGGAGGCCGGGGTGGATCAGCCTCCGATTTGGAGGCCGGGGTGGATCAGCCTCCGATTTGGAGGCCGGGGTCGTTCAGCCTCCGATTTGGAGGCCGGGGTGGCTCAGCCTCCTATTTGGAGGCTGGGGTGGCCCTTTAACAATCACTTTAGCGCGTTGGCCCTTTAAGAGCTAGTTTGGCTGACTGGGCTTCTTTTAAATCCACTTTGGCGCACACATTCTCTCTCAGGGGCATGTGTCATGTGATGAAGCTAGATTTGCATTTGTGCTGTGGGTTTCGCTTTAAGAGCTGATATTATGTGGCAGAGGCTCTGTGCTGTGGTTCAAGTGAAGTTCGTAGGCGTTGGCATAGTAACTGGGTCTGCCTGCGCATATCAATAAGCTCAACTGTCATTTCAATCGCCTCAGGGCACGTTTTGCCATTTCCTATTGAAAAGCATTGGAGACAGTGCATTCCAATGACGGGAAAAAAAAATTTCAAACGCAAATTGCGCAAAAACTACAAATCCGATCGACACGAAAAATACTTAGCACACCTCTCATGGACGCTGGCTTCGAAACGACACCTCAACGGAGTCTGTGCGTGTAGCGGTTCGGGACGCATTAATTGCGGAAATCAACTTAATAATAATAATAAGAAGAAGAATAAGTTAGCAGCGTTCGGATTACAATATAGTGGTTTTTTCAAACCACTATAACTAGATGTGTATTTCCTGAAGGAAGTACAGACAGTGGTTTGAAATGGTGCCTGGGCTGCCCCTTTAAGAGAGACTTGGCTGCTGCCCCTGCAAGACTTTCAACTCAGGATCCGTTTTAAATGTGGGTGCCTCTCAGGGGCCACTTTGGCCTCAGGGTCTGATTTGGTGTGTGGGGCCCCTCAGGATCCGATTCGGTGGCCTGGGCTCCTCAGGATTTGAATTAGTGGCTGGGATTCCTCAGGGTCCAATTTTGTAGGTGGGGCCCCTCATTGTCTGATTTTGTGGGTGTGGCCTCCCAGGGTCCGATTTTGTGGGTGTGGCCCCTCAGGATCCGATTTTGTGGGTGGGTCCCCTCAGGGTCCGATTTTATGGGTGGGGCCCCTCAGGGTCCGATTTTGTGGGTGGGGCCCCTCATGGTCTAATTTTGTGGGTGGAGCCCCTCAGGGTCTGATTTTATGGCCGGGGCCCCTCAGGGTCTGATTTTGTGGCCGGGGCCCCTCAGGGTCCGATTTTGTGGGTGTGGCCTCTCAGGGTCCGATTTTGTGGGTGTGGCCCCTCAGGGTCCGATTTTGTGGGTGGGTCCCCTCAGGGTCCGATTTTATGGGTGGGGCCCCTCAGGGTCCGATTTTATGGGTGGGGCCCCTCATGGTCTGATTTTGTGGGTGGGGCCCCTCAGGGTACGATTTTGTGGGCGGGGCCCCTCAGGGTCTGATTTTATGGCCGGGGCCCCTCAGGTCTGATTTTGTGGCCGGGGCCCCTCAGGGTCCGATTTTGTGGCTGGGACCCCTCAGGGTCCGATTTTGTGGCCTGGGCCCCTCAGGGCTCGATTTTGTGGCTGGGGCCCCTCAGGGTCCGATTTTGTTGGTTGGGCCCCTCAGGGTCAGATTTTGAGGGTGGGGCCCCTCAGGGTCCGATTTTGTTGGTTGGGCCCCTCAGGGTCAGATTTTGAGGGTGGGGCCCCTCAGGGTCCGATTTTGTGGGTGGGGCCCCTCAGAGTCCGATTTTGTGGGTGGGGCCCCTCCGAGTCCGATTTGGTTGGCGGGGCCCCTCAGGGTCCGATTTGGTTGACGGGGTCTCTCAGGGTCCGATTTTGTGGCCGGGGCCCCTTACGGTCCGATTTTGTGGTTGGGGGCCCTTAGGGTCCGATTTTGTGGGTGGGGCCCCTCCGAGTCCGATTTGGTTTGCGGGGCCCCTCAGGGTCCGATTTGGTGGGCAGGGCCTCTCAGGGTCCGATTTTGAGGGCGGGGCCCCTCAGGGTCCGATTTTGTGGGCGGGGCCCCTCAGGGTCCAATTTTGTGGGTGGGGCCCCTCTGGGTTCGATTTTGTGGCCGGGGTCTCTCAGGGTCCGATTTTGTGGTCGGGGCCCCTCAGGGTCCGATTTTGTGGTTGGGGCCCCTCAGGGTCCGGTTTTGTGGTTGGGGCCCCTCAGGGTCCGATTTTGTGTCCGGCGCCCCTCAGGGTCCGATTTTGTGGCTGGGGCCCCTCAGGGTCCGATTTTGTGGCCGGGGCCCCTAAGGGTCCGATTTTGTGGTTGGGGCCCCTCAGGGTCCGATTTTGTGGGTGGGGCCCCTCAGGGTCCGATTTGGTAGGCGGGGCCTCTCAGGGTCCGATTTTGTGGCCGGGGCCCCTCAGGGTCCGATTTTGTGGCCGGGGCCCCTCAGGGTCCGATTTTGTGGTTGGGGCCCCTCAGGGTCCGATTTTGTGGCTGGGGCCCCTCAGGGTCTGATTTTGTTTCCGGGGCCCCTCAGGGTCCGATTTTGTGGGTGGGGCCCCTCAGGGTCCGATTTGGTAGGCGGGGCCTCTCAGGGTCCGATTTTGTGGCCGGGGCCCCTCAGGGTCCGATTTTGTGGCCGGGGCCCCTCAGGGTCCGATTTTGTGGTTGGGGCCCCTCAGGGTCCGGTTTTGTGGTTGAGGGCCCTCAGGGTCCGATTTTGTGGCCGGGGCCCCTCAGGGTCCGATTTCGTGGTTGAGGCCCCGCAGGGTCCGATTTTGTGGCCAGCGCCCCTCAGTGTCCGATTTCGTGGGTCCCCTCAGGGTCTGATTTTGTGAATGGGCGGCTCAGGGTCCGATTTTGTGGCCGGGGCCCTTCAGGTTCCGATTTTGTGGCCGGGGCCCCTCAGGGTCTGATTTTGTGGGTGGGGCCCCTCAGGGTCCGATTTTGTGGCCGGGGCCCCTCAGGGTCCGATTTTGTGGCCGAGGCCCCTTAGGGTTCGATTTTGTGGTTGGGGGCCCTCAGGGTCCGATTTTGTGGGTGGGGCCCCTCAGAGTCCGATTTGGTTGGCGGGGCACCTCAGGGTTCGATTTGGTGGGCGGGGCCTCTCAGGGTCTGATTTTGAGGGCGGGGCCCCTCAGGGTCCGATTTTGTGGGCGGGGCCCCTCAGTGTCCAATTTTGTGGGTGGGGCCCCTCTGGGTTCGATTTTGTGGCCGGGGTCTCTCGGGGTCCGATTTTGTGGCCGGGGCCCCTCAGAGTCCGATTTGGTTGGCGGGGCACCTCAGGGTTCGATTTGGTGGGCGGGGCCTCTCAGGGTCTGATTTTGAGGGCGGGGACCCTCAGGGTCCGATTTTGTGGGCGGGGCCCCTCAGTGTCCAATTTTGTGGGTGGGGCCCCTCTGGGTTCAATTTTGTGGCCGGGGTCTCTCTGGGTCCGATTTTGTGGCCGGGGCCCCTCAGAGTCCGATTTGGTTGGCGGGGCACATCAGGGTTCGATTTGGTGGGCGGGGCCTCTCAGGGTCTGATTTTGAGGGCGGGGACCCTCAGGGTCCGATTTTGTGGGCGGGGCACCTCAGGATCCAATTTTGTGGGTGGGGCCCCTCTGGGTTCGATTTTGTGGCCGGGGTCTCTCGGGGTCCGATTTTGTGGCCGTGGCCCCTCAGGGTCCGATTTTGTGGTTGAGGCCCCTTAGTGTCCGATTTGGTGGGCTGTGCCACTCTGGGTCCGTTTTTGGTGGGCGGGGCCACTCTGGGTCCGATTTGGAGGCCAGGGTGGCTCAGCCTCCGATTTTAAGGCCGGGGTGGCTCAGCCTCCGATTTGGAGCCTGGGGTCACTCAGCTTTCGATTTGGCGAGTCGGCCCTTTAAGACTCATTTCGGTGCGGCGGCCCTTTAAGAATCACTTTTGCACTTTGGCCCTTTAAGAGCCAGTTTGGCTCACTGGGCTTCTAAATACACTTTGGCGCACATTCTCTCTCAGGGGCATGTGTCATGTGATGAAGCTAGATTTGCATTTGTGCTGTGGGTTTCGCTTTAAGAGCTGATATTATGTGGCAGAAGCTCTGTTCTAGAGATGTCATGTGACGTTCGTAGGTGTTGGCATAGTAACTGGTTCTGCCTGCGCATATCAATGAGCTCAACTGCCATTTCAATCGCCTCAGGGCACGTTTTGCCATTTCCCCATTCAAATGCATTGGAGACAGTGCATTCCAATGACGGGAAAAAAAAATTTCTAACGCAAATTGCGCAAAAACTACAAATCTGATCGACACGAAAAATACTTAGCACACCTCTCATGGGCGCTGGCTTCGAAACGACACCTCAACGGAGTCTGTGCGTGTAGCGGTTCGGGCTGTATTAATTGCGGAAATCAACTTAATAATAATAACTAGATGTGTATTTCCTGAAGGAAGTACAGATAGTGGTTTGAAATGGTGCCCGGGCTGCCCCTTTAAGAGAGACTTGCCAGCTACCCCTGCAAGACTTTCAACTCAGGATCCGTTTTAACTGTGGGTGCCTCTCAGGGACCACTTTGGCCTCAGGGTCCGATTTTGTGGGAGGGGCCCCTCAGGGTCCGATTTTGTGGGTGGGGCCCCTCAGGGTCCGATTTGGTGGGTGGGGCCCTTCAGGGTCCGATTTGGTGGGTGGGGCCACTCTGGGTCCGATTTGGTGGGCGGGGCCCCTCAGGGTCCGATTTGGTGAGCGGGGCCCCTCAGGGTCCGATTTGGTGGGCGGGGCCCTTCAGGGTCCGAATTAGTGGGCGGTGCCCCTCGGGGTCCGAGTTGGTGGGCGGGGCCACTCTGGGTCTAATTTGGTGGGTGGGGCCCTTCAGGGTCCGCTTTGGTGAGCGGAGCCCGTCAGGGTCCGATTTGGTGGGCAGCGCCACTCTGGGTCAAATTTTGTGGGAGGAGCCCCTCAGGGTCAAATTTTGTGGGAGGAGCCCCTCAGGGTCCGATTTGGTGGGCGGGGCCCCTCAGGGTCCGATTTGGTGGGCGGGGGCCCCTCAGGGTCCAATTTGGTGGGCGGGGCCCTCAGGGTCCGATTTGGTGGGCGGGGCCCCTCAGGGTCCGATTTGGTTGGCGGGACCCCTCAGGGTCTGATTTGGTGGGCAGGGCCTTTCAGAGTTCGATTTGGTGAGCGGGGCCCCTCAGAGTCTGATTTGGTGAGCGGGACGCTTCAGGGGGCCACTTTGGCCTGTGGTGCCCCTCAGGATCCAATTCGGTGGCCTGGGCTCCTTGGGGCTTGAATTGGTGGCCGGGGCCCTTCAGGGTCCGATTTGGTGGGTGGGGTCCCTCTGGGTCCGATTTGGTGGGTGGGGCCCCTCAGGGTTTGATTTGGAGGGCGGGGACCCTCCGGGTCTGACTTGGTGGGCGGGGCCCCCTCAGGGTCCGATTTGGTGAGCGGTGCCCCTCATGGTCCGTTTTGGTGGGCGAAACCCCATCAGGGTCCGATTTGGTGAGCGGGGCCCCTCAGGCTCCGATTTGGTGAGCGTGGCCCCTCAGGGTCTGATTTTGTGAGCGGGGCCCCTCAGAGTCCGATTTGGTGGGCGGGGCCCCTCAGGGCCTGATTTGGTGAGTGGGGCCCTTCAGGCTCCGATTTGGTAAGCGGTGCTCCTCAGGGTCCGATTTGGTGGGCGGGGTCCTTCAGGGTCCGATTTGGTGAGCGGGCCCCTCAGGGTCCGTTTTGGTGGGCGAAACCCCTCAGGGTCCGATTTGGTGAGCGGGGCCCCTCAGGCTCCGATTTGGCGAGCGGGGCCCCTCAGGGTCTGATTTTGTGAGCGGGGCCCCTCAGAGTCCAATTTGGTGGGCAGGGCCCCTCAGGGTCTGATTTGGTTGGCGGGGCACTTCAGGGTCTGATTTGGTGGGCGGGGTCCCTCAGGGTCCAATTTGGTGGGCGGGGCCCCTCAGGGTCCGATTTGGTGGGCGGCGCCACTCTGGGTCAAATTTTGTGGGAGGAGCCTCTCAGGGTCCGATTTGGTGGGCGGGGCCCCTCAGAGTCCGATTTGGTGGGTGGGGCCCCTGAGGGTCCGATTTGGTGGGCCGGGCCCCTGAGGGTCCGATTTGGTGGGCAGGGCCTTTCAGAGTTCGATTTGGTGCGTGGGGCCCCTCAGGGTCTGATTTGGTGAGCGGGGCCCTTCACGGGCCACTTTGGCCTGTGGGTCCCCTCAGGATCCAATTCGGTGGCCTGGTCTCCTTGTGGCTTGAATTGGTGGCCGGGGCCCTTCAGGGTTCGATTTGGTGGGCGGGGCCCCTCCGAGTCCGACTTGGTGGGCGGGGCCCCCTCAGGGTCCGATTTGGTGAGCGGGGCCACTCAGGGTCCGATTTGGTGGGCGAAACCCCTCAGGGTCCGATTTGGTGAGAGGGGCCCATCAGGCTCCGATTTGGTGTGTGGGACCCCTCAGGGTCCGATTTGGTGGTCGGGGCCCCTCGGGGTCCGATTTGGTAAGCGGCGCTCCTCAGTGTCCGATTTGGTGGGCGGGGCCCCTCAGGGTCCGATTTGGTGGGTGGGGCTCTTCAGGGTCCGATTTGGTGGGCTGTGCCTCTCTGGGTCTGTTTTGGTGGGCGGGGCCACTCTGGGTCCAATTTTTTGAGCGGGGTCACGCTAGGTCCGATTTGGAGGCCAGGGTGGCTCAGCCTCCGATTTGGAGGCCGGGGTGGCTCAGCCTCCGATTTGGAGCGTGGGGTCACTCAGCATTCGATTTGGCGCGCCGGCCCTTTAAGACTCACTTCGGTGCGCGGCCTTTTAAGAATCACTTTCCTGCATTGGCACCTTTAAGAGCCAGTTTGGCTCACTGGGTTTCTTCTAAATCCACTTTGGTGAACATTCTCTCTCAGTGGCATGCGTCATGTGATGAAGCTAGATTTGCATTTGTGCTGTGGGTTTCGCTTTAAGAGCTGATATTATGTGGCAGAAGCTCTGTCCTCGGGGCGTCATGTGACGTTCGTAGGCGTTGTCATAGTAACTGGGTCTGCCTGCACATATCAATGAGCTTAACTGCCATTTCAATCGCCTCAGGGCATGTTTTGTCTATAGCAAAATTTCCCCATTCAAAAGCATTGGAGACAGTGCATTCCAATGACGGGAAAAAAAATTTCTAACACAAATTGCGCAAAAACTACAAATCCAATCGACACGAAAAATACTTAGCACACCTCTCGTGGACGCTGGCTTCGAAACGACACCTCAACGGAGTCTGTATGTGTAGCGGTTCGAGCCGCATTAATTGCGGAAATCAACTGAATAATAATAATAATACTAGATGTGTATTTCCTGAAGGAAGTACAGATAGTGGTTTGAAATGGTGCCCAGGCTGCCCCTTTAAGAGAGACTTGCCTGATGCCCCTGCAAGACTTTCAACTCAGGATCCGTTTTAACTGTGGGTGCCTCTCAGGGGCCACTTTGGCCCCAGGGTCCGATTTTGTGGGTGGGGCCCCTCAAGGCCCGATTTTGTGGGTGGGACCCACAGGGTCCAATTTTGTGGCCGGGGTCCCTCAGGGTCCGATTTGGTGGCTGGGGCCCCTCAGGGTCCGATTTGGTGGGTGGGGCCCCTCAGGGTCCGATTTTGTGGCTGGGGCCCCTCAGGGTCCGATTTGGTGGGTGGGGCCCCTCAGGGTCCGATTTTGTGGCCGGGGCCCCTCAGGGTCCGATTTGGTGGGCGGGGCCCCACAGGGTCCGATTTGGTGGGCGGGGCCCCTCAGGGACCGATTTGGTGGGCAGGGCCTCTCTGGGTCTGATTTGGTGGGTGGGGCCACTCTGGGTAAGATTTGGAGGCTGGGGTCGCTCAGACTCCAATTTGGAGGCCGGGGTCGTTGAGCTTCCGATTTGGAGGCCGAGGTCAAAGAGCCTCCGATTTGGAGGCAGGGGTCGATGAGCTTCCGATTTGGAGGCCGGGGTCGATGAGCCTCCGATTTGGAGGCCGGGGTGGCTCAGCCTCCGATTTGGAGGCCGGGGTGGCTCAGCCTCCGATTTGGAGGCCGGGGTGGCTCAGCCTCCGATTTGGAGGCCGGGGTGGATCAGCCTCCGATTTGGAGGCCGGGGTGGCTCAGCCTCCGATTTGGAGGCCGGGGTGGATCAGCTTCCAATTTGGAGGCCGGGGTGGATCAGCCTCCGATTTGGAGGCCGGGGTCGCTCAGCCTCCGATTTGGAGGCCGGGGTCGCTCAGCCTCCGATTTGGAGGCCGGGGTCGCTCAGCCTCCGATTTGGAGGCCGGGGTGGCTCAGCCTCCGATTTGGAGGCCGGGGTCGATCAGCCTCCGATTTGGAGGCCGGGGTGGCTCAGCCTCCGATTTGGAGGCCGGGGTGGCTCAGTCTCCGATTTGGTGTGTCGGCCCTTTAACCCCTTCACTACCAAGGGTGGTTTGCACGTTAAATACCGGGCCAATTTTTACAATTCTGACCACTGTCCCTTTATGAGGTCATAACTCTGGAACGCTTCCATGGATCCCGGTGATTCTGACATTGTTTTCTCGTGACATATTGTACTTCATGTTAGTGGTAAAATTGCATTCAAATAACTTGCGTTTATTTGTGAAAAAAACGGAAATTTGGCGAAAATTTTGAAAATTTCGCAATTTTCCAACTTTGAATTTTTATGCCCTTAAATCACAGCGATACGGCACACAAAAAACTTAATACATAACATTTCCCAAATGTTTACTTTACATGAGCACAATTTTGGAACCAAAATTTTTTTTTGTTAGGAAGTTATAAGGGTTAAAAATTGACCAGCGATTTCTCATTTTTGCAACACCATTTTATTTTTAGGGACTACTTCACATTTGAAGCCACTTTGAGGGGTCTATATGATAGAAAATACCCAAAAGTGACACCATTCTAAAAAATGCACCCCTTAAGGTGCTTAAAACCACATTCAAGAAGTTTATTAACCCTTTAGGTGCGTCACAGGAATTTTTTGAATATTAAAAAAAAAATGAACATTTAACTTTTTTTCACAAAAAAAATACTTTAGGTTCAATTTTCTTTATTTTACCAAGGGTAACAGGAGAAATTGGACTGCAAAAGTTATTGTGCAATTTGTCCTGAGTACGCTGATACCTGATATGTGGGGGGGAACCACTGTTTCGGCGCATGGCAGACCTCAGTAGGGAAGGAGCGCCGTTTGACTTTTTCAATGCAAAATTGGCTGGAATTCAGATCGGACGCCATGCCGCGTTTGGAGAGCCCCTGATGTACCTAAACAGTGGAAACCCCCCAAGTGACCCCATTTTGGAAACTAGACCCCCCAAGGAACTTATCTAGATATGTGGTGAGAACTTTGAACCCACAAGGGCTTCACAGAAGTTTATAACGTACAGCGGTACAATTAAAAAATCATATTTTTTCCACAAAAATGATCTTTTCACCCCCAATTTTTATTTTTCCAAGGGTAACAGGACCTTAAAAGTTATTGTGCAATTTGTCCTGAGTACGCTGATACCCCATATGTGGGTGTAAATGACTATTTGGGCGCATAGCAGAGCTCGGAAGGGAAGCAGCGCCATTTGACGTTTTTGGCTAGAATTGAGATCGGACACCATGTCGCGATTGGAAAACCCCTGATGTACCAAAACACTAGAAACCCCCCACAAATGACACCATTTTGGAAACTAGACCCCCCAAGGAACTTATCTAGATGTGTGGTGAGCACTTTGAACCCCCCAGTGCTTCACTGAAGTTTATAACGTACAGCAGTACAATTAAAAAATCATATTTTTTCCACAAAAATGATCTTTTCACCCTCAATTCTTATTTTTCCAAAAGTAACAGGACCATAAAAGATATTGTGCAATTTATCCTGAGTACGCTGATACCCCACATGTGGGTGTAAACCACTATTTGGGCGCATGGCAGAGCTCGGAAGGGAAGCAGCGCCATTTGACGTTTTTGGCTGGAATTGAGATCGGACACCATGTCGCGTTAGGAAAGCCCCTGATGTACCAAAACAGTAGAAACCCCCCACAAATGACACCATTTTGGAAACTAGACCCCCCATGGAACTTATCTAGATGTGTGGTGAGCACTTTGAACCCCCCAGTGCTTCACTGAAGTTTATAACGTCCGGGCGTGAAAATAAAAAAATCGTATTTTTTCCACAAACATCATCTTTTAGTCCCCATTTTTTTATTTTCCCAAGGGTAACAGGAGAAATTGGACCCCAAAAGTTGTTGTCCAATTTGTCCTGAGTACGCTGACACCCCATATGTGGGAGAAAACTACTGTATGGACACACGTCAGGGCTTAGAAGGGAAGTAGTGACGTTTTGGAATGCAGACTTTGATGGAATGGTCTGTGGGTGTCATGTTGCCTTTGGAGAGCCCCTAATGTACCTAAACAGTGAAAACCCCCCACAAATGATCCCATTTTGGAAACTAGACCCCCTGAGGAACTTATCTAGATGTGTGGTGAGCACTTTGAACCCCCAAGGGCTTCACAGAAGTTTATAATGCCCAGGCATGAAAATAAAAAAATCGTATTTTTTCCACAAACATGATCAATTAGTCCCCAATTTTTTTATTTTCCCAAGGGTAACAGGAGAAATTGGACCCCAAAAGTTGTTGTCCAATTTGTCCTGAGTACGCTGATACCTCATATGTGGGAGAAAACTACTGTATGGACACACATCAGGGCTCGGAAGGGAAGTAGTGACGTTTTGGAATGCAGACTTTGATGGCATGGTCTGCGGGTGTCATGTTGCTTTTGGAGAACCCCTGATGTACCTAAACAGTGGAAACTCCCCACAAGTGACCCCATTTTGGAAACTAGACCCCCTAATGAACTTATCTAGATGTGTGGTGAGCACTTTGAGCCCCCAAGGGCTTCACAGAAGTTTATAATGCCCAGGCATGAAAATAAAAAAATCGTATTTTTTCCACAAACATGATCAATTAGTCCCCAATTTTTTTTATTTTCCCAAGGGTAACAGGAGAAATTGGACCCCAAAAGTTGTTGTCCAATTTGTCCTGAGTACGCTGATACCTCATATGTGGGAGAAAACTACTGTATGGACACACATCAGGGCTCGGAAGGGAAGTAGTGACGTTTTGGAATGCAGACTTTGATGGCATGGTCTGCGGGTGTCATGTTGCTTTTGGAGAACCCCTGATGTACCTAAACAGTGGAAACTCCCCACAAGTGACCCCATTTTGGAAACTAGACCCCCTAATGAACTTATCTAGATGTGTGGTGAGCACTTTGAACCCCCCAGTGCTTCACAGAAGTTTATAACGACCGGGCGTGAAAATAAAAATATCGTATTTTTTCAACAAACATCATCATTTAGTCCCCAATTTTTTTATTTTCCCAAGGGTAACAGGAGAAATTGGACCCCAAAAGTTGTTGTCCAATTTGTCCTGAGTACGCTGATACCTCATATGTGGGAGAAAACTACTGTATGGGCACAAGTCGGGGCTCGGAAGGGAAGTAGTGACGTTTTGGAATGCAGACTTTGATGGATTGGTCTGCGGGTGTCATGTGCGTTTGGAGAGCCCCTGATGTACCTAAACTATTGAAACTCCCCACAAGTGACCCCATTTTGGAAACTAGACCCCCCCACGGAGCTTATCTAGATGTGTGGAGAGCACTTTGAACCCCCAAGTGCTTCACAGAAGTTTATAACGCCTGGGCGTGAAAATAAAAAAAACATTTTTTTCCGCAAAATTATATTTTTGCCCCCAATTTTTTATTTTCCTAAGGGTAACAGGAGAAATTGGACCCCAAAAGTTGTTTTGTAATTTGTCCTGAGTAGGCTGATACCCTACATGTGGGGGTAAAACACTGTTTGGGCGCATGGCAGAGCTTGGAAGGGAAGGAGCACCATTTGACTTTTTCAATGCAGAATTGGCTGGAACTGAGATCAGACGCCATGTTGCCTTTGGAGAGCAGCTGATGTGCCCAAACAGTGGAAACCCCCCAATTATAACTCCAACCCTAACCTCAACACACCCCTAACCCTAATCTGAGCCCTAGCCCTAACCCTAGCCCTAACCCTAACCCTAACCCTAGCCCTAACCCTACCCTAACCCTAACCCTAACGGGAAAATGGAAATAAATACATTTTCTTTTAGTTTTATTATTTTTCCCTAACTAAGGGGGTGATAACGGGGGGTTTGATTTACTATTTATGGCGGTTTTTATGTTTGTCGGCTGTCGCACGCTAAAAGACGCTTTTTATTGTAAAAGTAGTTTTTGCATCACCACATATTGAGAGCTATAATTTTTCCGTATTTTGACCCACTGAGTCATGTGAGGTCTTATTTTTTGCGGGACGAGTTGACGTTTTTATTGGTACCATTTTCGGGCACGTGACATTTTTTGATCGCTTTTTATTCCGATTTTTGGGACGCAGAATGAACAAAAACCAGCATTTCATGAATTTCTTTTGGGGGGGTGCGTTTACACCGTTCCGCGTGCGGTAAAATTGATAAAGCGGTTTTATTCTTCGGGTCAGTATGGTTACGGCGATACCTCATTTAGGTCTTTTTTTATGTTTTGTCGGTTTTTTGCAATGAAAACAATTTTATATAAAAAATAATTATTTTTGTATCGCTTTATTCTGCGAGCTATAACTTTATTTTTTTGCGGATGATGCTGTATGGTGGCTTGTTTTTTGCGGGACAAGATGACGTTTTCAGCAGT
Source organism: Dendrobates tinctorius (assembly GCF_039654945.1). Taxonomy (NCBI): domain Eukaryota; kingdom Metazoa; phylum Chordata; class Amphibia; order Anura; family Dendrobatidae; genus Dendrobates; species Dendrobates tinctorius. The sequence continues at coordinate 3,634,960 of NW_027361768.1, forward strand.
ACCATGGATATTTATATGTGTCTTTTTGATCGCGCGTTATTGCACTTTTTGTTCGGTGGTATGATAATAAATCATTATTTTTTGCTTCGTTTTTTATTTTTATTTTTTAAGGGGTTCGCTAAAGGGGTTAACTAATGGGACAGTTTTATAGGGCAGGTCATTACGGATGCGGCGATACCAAATATGTGTACTTTTATTGTTTTTGGTTTTTTTTATTTTGAAAAAATGGATTTATTGGGGAATATTTTTTTTTTTTTTTACTAATTTATTTAGCGATTTTTTTTAAATTATTTTTAACACTTTTTTTTTTTTTTTTTTAACTTTATTACCTTGTCCCAGGTGGGACATCACTGTCCTGTGACAGATCGCTGATCTGTCACATCACAGATCACTGTGACAGATCAGCGATCTGTCACAGGCACTGCTGCAGACTTCCTCATGCCTGCGCTTTGCAGGCACTGAGGAAGCCAGCTTCCTCAGGCCCCCGAAGGCCCCCGTCGCCATCTTGGATTCGGGGGCCTGGAGGAAAGGAGCCCCCCGCAGCAGCGCTGCACATTGCGCTGCCGTGGGGGGCTCAGGGAAGCACGGAGGGAGCCCCCTCCCTGCCGATGCTTCCCTTTAACCCCCGGTACACCGCGATCGCGTTTGATCGCGGTGTGCAAGGGGTTAACGTGTCGGGGACGGTCCGTGACCGCCCCTGACACATTGTGCCGGGTGTCAGCTATGATAATTAGCTGACACCCGGCCGCGATCAGCGGCGCTCACCATGTGGGCGCCGCTGATCATGGTGACGTAATATTCCGTCCATGGTAATTAGGTCCATGGTCACATGGACGGAATATTACGTCAATTGTAGGTAAGGGGTTAAGACTCATTTGGGTGCGCTGGGCCTTTAACAATCACTTTGGCGCATTGGCCCTTTAAGAGCTAGTTTGGCTCACTGGGCTTCTTTTAAATCCACTTTGGCGCACACATTCTCTCTCAGGGGCATGTGTCATGTGATGAAGCTAGATTTGCATTTGTGCTGTGAGTTTCGCTTTAAGAGCTGATATTATGTGGCAGAGGCTCTGTGCTGGGGTTCAAGTGAAGTTCGTAGGCGTTGGCATAGTAACTGGGTCTGCCTGCGCATATCAATGAGCTCAACTGTCATTTCAATCGCCTCAGGGCACGTTTTGCCATTTCCTATTGAAAAGCATTGGAGACAGTGCATTCCAATGACGGGAAAAAAAACTTTTCAAACGCAAATTGCGCAAAAACTACAAATCCGATCGACACGAAAAATACTTAGCACACCTCTCATGGACGCTGGCTTCGAAACGACACCTCAACGGAGTCTGTGCGTGTAGCGGTTCGGGCCGCATTAATTGCGGAAATCAACTTAATAATAATAACTAGATGTGTATTTCCTGAAGGAAGTACAGATAGTGGTTTGAAATGGTGCCCGGGCTGCCCCTTTAAGAGAGACTTGCCTGCTTCCCCTGCAAGACTTTCAACTCAGGATCCGTTTTAAGTGTGGGTGCCTCTCAGGGGCCACTTTGGCCTCAGGGTCTGATTTGGTGGGTGGGGTCCCTCAGGTTCCGATTCGGTGGCATGGGCTCCTCAGGGTTTTTATTGGTGGCCGGGATGCCTCAGGGTCCAGTTTTGTGGGTGGGGTCCCTCATGGTCTGATTTTGTGGGTGGGGCCCCTCAGGGTCCGATTTTGTGGGTGGGGCCCCTTATGGTCCGATTTTGTGGGTGGGGCCTCTCAGGGTCCGATTTTGTGGCCGGGGCCCCTCAGTGTCCGATTTTGTGACCGGGGCCCCTCAGGGTCAGATTTTGTGGCCAGGGCCCCTCAGGGGCTGATTTTGAGGGTGGGGCCCCTCAGGGTCCAATTTGGTGGGCGGGGCCCCTCAGGGTCCAATTTGGCAGGCGGAGCCCCTCAGGGTCCAATTTGGTGGGCGGGGCCCCTCAGGGTCAGATTTTGTGGCCGGGGCCCCTCAGGGTCAGATTTTGTGACCGGGGCCCCTCAGGGTCAGATTTTGTGGCTGGGGCCCCTCAAGGTCCGATTTTGTGACCGGGACTCCTCAGGGTCCGATTTTGCGGGTGGGGCCCCCCAGGGTCCGATTTTGTGGGTGGGGCCCCTCAGGGTCCGATTTTGCGGGTGGGGCCCCTCAGGGTCCGATTTTGCGGGTGGGGCCCCTCAGGGTCCGATTTTGTGGCCGGGGCCCCTCAGGGTCCGATTTTGTGGCCGGGGCCCCTCAGGGTCCGATTTTGTGGCCGGGGCCCCTCAGGGTCCGATTTTGCGGGTGGAGCCCCTCAGGGTCCGATTTTGCGGGTGGGGCCCCTCAGGGTTCGATTTTGTGGCTGGGGCCCCTCAGGGTCTGATTTTGTGGCTGGGTCCCCTCAGGGTCTGATTTTGTGGGTGGGGCCCCTCAGGATATGATTTTGTGACTGGGGACCCTCAGGGTCCGATTTTGTGGCCGGGGCCCCTCAGGATCTGTATTTGTGGGTGGGTCTCCTCAGGGTACGATTTTGTGGGTGGGTCCCCTCAGGGTCCGATTTTGTGACCGGGGCCCCTTAGGGTCTGATTTTGTGGCTGGGGCCCCTCAGGGTCTGATTTTGTGGGTGGGGCCCCTCAGGGTCCGATTTTGTGGGTGGGGCCCCTCAGGGTCCGATTTTGTGGCTGGGGCCCCTCAGGGTCTGATTTTGTGGCTGGGGCCCCTCAGGGTCCGATTTTGAGGGTGGGGCCCCTGAGGGTCTAATTTGGTGGACGGGGCCCCTCAGGGTCCGATTTTGTGGGCGGGGCCCATCAGGGTCCGATTTTGTGGCTGGGGCCCCTCAGGGTCTGATTTTGTGGCTGGGGCCCCTCAGGGTCCGATTTTGTGACCGGGAACCCTCAGGGTCTGATTTTGTGGTTGGGGCCCCTCAGGGTCCGATTTTGTGGCCGGGGCTCCTCAGGCTCTGGGTTTGTGGGTGGGTCCCCTCAGGGTCCGATTTTGTGGTTGGGGCCCCTCAGGGTCCGATTTTGTGTCCGGAGCCTCTCAGGGTCTGATTTTGTGGGTGGGGCCCCTCAGGGTCCAATTTGGTGGGTGGGGCCACTCTGGGTCTGATTTGGTGGGCGGGGCCACTCTGGGTCCGATTTGGTGGGCGGGGCCACTCTGGGTCCGATTTGGTGGGCGGGGACACTCTGGGTCCAGTTTGGATGCCAGGGTGGCTCAGCCTCCTTTTTGTAGGCCAGGGTCTATCAGCCTCCGATTTGGAGCCTTGGGTCACTCAGCTTTCGATTTGGCGCGCCGGCCCTTTAAGACTCATTTTGGTGCGCCGGCTCTTTAAGAATCACTTTGGCGCGTCGGCCCTTTAAGAGCCAGGGTGGCTCACTGGGCTTCTAAATCCACTTTGGCGCACAATCTCTCTCAGGGGCATGAGTCATGTGATGAAGCTAGATTTGCATTTGTGCTGTGGGTTTTGCTTTAAGAGCTGATATTATGTGACATAAGCTCTGTCTTGGAGAGGTCATGTGACTTTCGTAGGCGTTGGCATAGTAACTGGTTCTGCCTGCGCATATCAATGAGCTTAACTGCCATTTCAATCGCCTCAGGGCATGTTTTGTCTATGGCAAAATTTCCCCATTCAAATGCATTGAGACAGTGCATTCCAATGACGGGAAAAAAAATTTTCAAACGCAAATTGCGCAAAAACTACAAATCCGATCGACACGAAAAATACTTATCACACCTCTCATGGATGCTGGCTTCGAAATTACACCTCAACGGAGTCTGTGCGTGTAGCGGTTCGGGCCGCATTAATTGCGGAAATCAACTGGAAAAAGAACTAGATGTGTATTTCCTGAAGGAAGTACAGATAGTGGTTTGAAATGGTGCCCGGGCTGCCCCTTTAAGAGAGACTTGCCTGCAGCCCCTGCAAGACTTTCAACTCAGGATCCGTTTTAAGTGTGGGTGCCTCTCAGGGGCCACTTTGGCCTCAGGGTCTGATTTGGTGGGTGGGGCCCCTCTGGATCCGATTAGGTGGCCTGGGCTCCTCAGGGTTTTTATTGGTGGCCGGGATGCCTCAGGGTCCAGTTTTGTGGGTGGGGCCCTTCATGGTCTGATTTTGTGGGTGGGGCCCCTTATGGTTTGATTTTGTGGGTGGGGCCCCTCAGGGTCCGATTTTGTGGCCGGGGCCCCTCAGGGTCCGATTTTGTGACCGGGGCCCCTCAGGGTCCGATTTTGTGGGTGGGGCCCCCCAGGGTCTGATTTTGTGGCTGGGGCCCCTCAGGGTCTGATTTTGTGGCTGGGGTCCCTCAGGGTCTGATTTTGTGGGTGGGGCCCCTCATGGTCTGATTTTGTGACCGGGGCCCCTCAGGGTCTGATTTTGTGGTTGGGGCCCCTCAGGGTCCGATTTTGTGGCCGGGGTCTCATAGGGTCCAATCTTGTGGCCGGGGCCCCTCAGGGTCTGGATTTGTGGGTAGGGCCCCTCAGGGTCCAATTTTGTGGCTGGGGCCCCTCAGGGTCTGATTTTGTGGCTGGGGCCCCTCAGGGTCCGATTTTTAGGGTGGGGCCCCTCAGGGTCTAATTTGGTGGGCGGGGCCCCTCAGGGTCCGATTTTTAGGGTGGGGCCCCTCAGAGTCTAATTTGGTGGGCGGGGCCCCTCAGGGTCCGATTTTGTGGGCGGGGCCCCTCAGGGTCCAATTTTGTGGCTGGGGCCCCTCAGGGTCTGATTTTGTGGCTGGGGCCCCTCAGGGTCTGATTTTGTGGGTGGGGCCCCTCAGGGTCCAATTTTGTGGCCGTGGTCTCTCAGGGTCCGTTTTTGTGGCCGGGGCCCTTCAGGGTCTGGATTTGTGGGTGGGTCCCCTCAGGGTCCGATTTTGTGGGTGGGGCCCCTCAGGGTCCGATTTTGTGGCTGGGGTCCCTCAGGGTCTGATTTTGTGGGTGGGGCCCCTCAGGGTCCGATTTTGTGACCGGGGCCCCTTAGGGTCTGATTTTGTGACTGGGGCCCCTCTGGGTTCGATTTTGTGGCCGGGGTCTCTCAGGGTCCGATTTTGTGGGTGGGTCCCCTCAGGGTCTGATTTTGTGGCTGGGGCCCCTCAGGGTCTGATTTTGTGGGTGGGGCCCCTCAGGGTCCGATTTTGTGACCGTGGCACCTCAGGGTCTGATTTTTTGGTTGGGGCCCCTCAGGGTCCGATTTTGTGGCTGGGGCCCCTCAGGGTCTGATTTTGTGGCTGGGGCCCCTCAGGGTCTGATTTTGTGGGTGGGGCCCCTCAAGCTCCGATTTTGTGACCGGGGACCCTCAGTGTCTGATTTTGTAGCTGGGGCCCCTCAAAGTCCGATTTTGTGGCCGGGGTCTCTCAGGGTCCGTTTTTGTGGCCGGGGCCCCTCAGGGTCTGAATTTGTGGGTGGGTCCCCTCAGGGTCCGATTTTTTGGGTGAGGCCCCTCAGGGTCCAATTTTGTGGCTGGGGTCCCCCAGGGTCTGATTTTGTGGGTGGGGCCTCTCAGGGTCCGATTTTGTGACCGGGGCACCTCAGGGTTTGATTTTGTGGTTGGGGCCCCTCAGGGTCCGATTTTGTGGCTGGGGCCCCTCAGGGTCTGATTTTGTTGGTGGGGCCCCTCAGGGTCTGATTTTGTGGGTGGGGCCCCTCAGGGTCCGATTTTGTGACCGGGGACCTGCAGGGTCTGATTTTGTGGTTGGGGCCCCTCAGGGTCTGATTTTGTGGCCGGGGTCTCTCAGGGTCCGATTTTGTGGCCGGGGCCCTTCAGGGTCTGGATTTGTGGGTGGGTCCCCTCAGGGTCCGATTTTGTGGGTGGGGCCCCTCAGGGTCCGATTTTGTGGCTGGGGTCACTCAGGGTCTGATTTTGTGGGTGGGGCCCCTCAGGGTCTGTTTTTGTGACTGGGGCCCCTTAGGGTCTGATTTTGTGACTGGGGCCCCTCTGGGTTCAATTTTGTGGGTGGGTCCCCTTAGGGTCTGATTTTGTGGCTGGGGCCCCTCAGGGTCTGATTTTGTGGGTGGGGCCCTTCTGGGTCCGATTTTGTGACCGGGGCACCTCAGGGTCTGATTTTGTGGTTGGGGCCTCTCAGGGTCTGATTTTGTGGCTGGGGCCCCTCAGGGTCTGATTTTGTGGGTGGGGCCCCTCAGGGTCCGATTTTGTGACTGGGGACCCTCAGGGTCTGATTTTGTGGTTGGGTCCCCTCAGGGTCCGATTTTGTGGCCGGGGTCTCTCAGGGTCCAATTTTGTGGCCGGGGCCCCTCAGGGTCTGGATTTGTGGGTGGGTCCCCTCAGGGTCCGATTTTTTGGGTGGGGCCCCTCATGGTCCAATTTTGTGGCTGGGGTCCCCAGGGTCTGATTTTGTGGGTGGGGCCCCTCAGGGTCCGATTTTGTGACCGGGGCACCTCAGGGTTTGATTTTGTGGTTGGGGCCCCTCAGGGTCCGATTTTGTGGCTGGGGCCCCTCAGGGTCTGATTTTGTGGGTGGGGCCCCTCAGGGTCTGATTTTGTGGGTGGGGCCCCTCAGGGTCCGATTTTGTGACCGGGGACCCTCAGGGTCTGATTTTGTGGTTGGGGCCCCTCAGGGTCCGATTTTGTGGCCGGGGTCTCTCAGGGTCCGATTTTGTGGCTGGGGCCCTTCAGGGTCTGGATTTGTGGGTGGGTCCCCTCAGGGTCCGATTTTTTGGGTGAGGCCCCTCAGGGTCCAATTTTGTGGCTGGGGTCCCCCAGGGTCTGATTTTGTGGGTGGGGCCCCTCAGGGTCCGATTTTGTGACTGGGGCCCCTCTAGGTTCGATTTTGTGGCCGGGGTATCTCAGGGTCCGATTTTGTGGTTGGGGCCCCTCAGGGTCTGATTTTGTGGGTGGGGCCCCTCAGGGTCCGATTTTGTGACCGGGGCACCTCAGGGTCTGATTTTGTGGTTGGGGCCCCTCAGGGTCCTATTTTGTGACTGGGGCCCCTCTATGTTCGATTTTGTGGCCGGGGTCTTTCAGGGTCCGATTTTGTGGTTGGGGCCCCTCAGGGTCTGATTTTGTGGCCAGGCCCAATCAGGGTCCGATTTTGTGGGTGGGACCCCTTAGGGTCTGATTTTGGGGGTGGAGCCCCCTGTGTCCATTTTGGTGGGCGGGGCCCCTCTGGGTCCGATTTGGTGGGCAGGGCCCCTCAGGGTCCGATTTGGTGGGCTGTGCCACTCTGGGTCTGATTTTTTGAGCGGGGCCACACTGGGTCCGATTTGGAGGCCGGGGTGGCTCAGCCTCCTATTTGGAGGCCGGGGTGGCTCAGCCTCCGATTTGGAGGCCGGTGTGGCTCAGCCTCCTATGTGGAGGCCGGAGTGGCTCAGCCTCCTATTTGGAGGCCGGGGTGGGTCAGCCTCCTATTTGGAGGCCGGGGTGGCTCAGCCTCCGATTTGAAGGCCTGGGTCGATCAGCCTCCGATTTGGAGGCCGGGGTGGCTCAGCCTCCGATTTGGAGGCCGGGGTGGATGAGCCTCCGATTTGGAGGCCGGGGTGGATCAGCCTCCGATTTGGAGGCCGAGGTGGCTCGGCCTCCGATTTGGAGGCCGGGGTCGCTCAGCCCCCAATTTGGAGGCCGGGGTGGCTCAGCCTCCGATTTGGAGGCCGGGGTGGCTCAGCCTCCGATTTGGAGGCCGGGGTGGCTCAGCCTCCGATTTGGATGTCGGGGTCGATCAGCCTCCGATTTGGAGGCCGGGGTGGCTCAGCCTCCGATTTGGAGGCCGGGGTGGCTCAGCGTCCGATTTGGAGGCCGGGGTGGCTTAGTCTCCGATTTGGTGTGTCGGCCCTTTAAGACTCATTTGGGTGCGCTGGCCCTTTAACAATCACTTTGGCGCGTTGGCCCTTTAAGAGCTAGTTTGGCTCACTGGGCTTCTTTTAAATCCACTTTGGCGCACACATTCCTTCTCAGGGGCATGTGTCATGTGATGAAGCTATATTTGCATTTGTGCTGTGGGTTTCGCTTTAAGAGCTGATATTATGTGGCAGAGGCTCTGTGCTGGGGTTCAGGTGAAGTTCGTAGGCGTTGGCATAGTAACTGGGTGTGCCTGCGCATATCAATGAGCTCAACTGCCATTTCAATCGCCTCAGGGCATGTTTTGCCATTTCCTATTGAAAAGCATTGGAGACAGTGCATTCCAATGACGGGAAAAAAAATTTTCAAACGCAAATTGCGCAAAAACTATAAATCCGATCGACACGAAAAATACTTAGCACACCTCTCATGGACGCTGGCTTCGAAACGACACCTCAACGGAGTCTGTGCGTGTAGCGGTTCGGGCCGCATTAATTGCGGAAATCAACTTAATAATAAGAAGAAGAATAAGTTAGCAGCGTTCGGATTACAATATAGTGGTTTTTTCAAACCACTATAACTAGATGTGTATTTCCTGAAGGAAGTACAGATAGTGGTTTGAAATGGTGCCCGGGCTGCCCCTTTAAGAGAGACTTGCCTGCTGCCCCTGCAAGACTTTCAACTCAGGATACGATTTAACTGTGGGTGCCTCTCAGGGGCCACTTTGGCCTCATGGTCTGATTTTGTGGGTGGGGCCCCTCAGGGCCTGATTTTGTGGGTGGGGCCCCTCAGGGTCCGATTTTGTGGTTGGGTCCCCTCAGGGTCCGATTTTGTGGTTGGGTCCCCTCAGGGTCCGATTTTGTGGCCGCGGCCCCTCAGGGTCCGATTTTGTGGCCGGGGCCCCTCTGGGTCCGATTTTGTGGCAGGGGTCCCTCTGGGTCCGATTTTGTGGGTGGGGCCCCTCTGGGTCCAATTTGGTGGGCGGGACCACTCTGGGTCCAATTTGGTGGGCGGGGCCTCTCAGGGTCCGATTTTGTGACTGGGGCCCATCATGGTCCGATTTTGTGGCCGCGGCCCCTCAGGGTCTGATTTTGTGGAAGGGGCCCCTCTGGGTCTGATTTTGTGGGCAGAGCCCCTCTGGGTCCAATTTGGTGGGCGGGACCACTCTGGGTCCAATTTGGAGGGCGGGACCACTCTGGGTCCGATTTGGTGGGCGGGGCCTCTCAGGGTCCGATTTGGTGGGCGGGGCCCCAACAGGGTCCGATTTGGTGGGCGGGGCCACTCTGGGTAAGATTTGGAGGCTGGGGTCGCTCAGCCTCCAATTTGGAGGCCGGGGTGGCTCAGCCTCCGATTTGGAGGCCGGGGTGGCTCAGCCTCCGATTTGGAGGCCGGGTGGCTCAGCCTCCGATTTGGAGGCCGGGGTGGCTCAGCCTGCGATTTGGAGGCCGGGGTGGCTCAGCCTCCGATTTGGAGGCCGGGGTGGCTCAGCCTCCGATTTGGAGGCCGGGGTGGCTCAGCCTCCGATTTGGATGTCGGGGTCGATCAGCCTCCGATTTGGAGGCCGGGGTGGCTCAGCCTCCGATTTGGAGGCCGGGGTGGCTCAGCGTCCGATTTGGAGGCCGGGGTGGCTCAGCGTCCGATTTGGAGGCCGGGGTGGCTCAGCCTCCGATTTGGAGGCCGGGGTGGCTCAGCCTCCGATTTGGAGGCCGGGGTGGCTCAGCCTCCGATTTGGATGTCGGGGTCGATCAGCCTCCGATTTGGAGGCCGGGGTGGCTCAGCCTCCGATTTGGAGGCCGGGGTGGCTCAGCCTCCGATTTGGAGGCCGGGGTGGCTCAGCCTCCGATTTGGAGGCCGGGGTGGATGAGCCTCCGATTTGGAGGCCGGGGTGGATGAGCCTCCGATTTGGAGGCCGGGGTGGATCAGCCTCCGATTTGGAGGCCGAGGTGGCTCAGCCTCCGATTTGGAGGCCGGGGTGGCTCAGCCTCCGATTTGGAGGCCGGGGTGGCTCAGCCTCCGATTTGGAGGCCGGGGTGGCTCAGCCTCCGATTTGGATGTCGGGGTCGATCAGCCTCCGATTTGGAGGCCGGGGTGGCTCAGCCTCCGATTTGGAGGCCGGGGTGGCTCAGCGTCCGATTTGGAGGCCGGGGTGGCTTAGTCTCCGATTTGGTGTGTCGGCCCTTTAAGACTCATTTGGGTGCGCTGGCCCTTTAACAATCACTTTGGCGCGTTGGCCCTTTAAGAGCTAGTTTGGCTCACTGGGCTTCTTTTAAATCCACTTTGGCGCACACATTCCTTCTCAGGGGCATGTGTCATGTGATGAAGCTATATTTGCATTTGTGCTGTGGGTTTCGCTTTAAGAGCTGATATTATGTGGCAGAGGCTCTGTGCTGGGGTTCAGGTGAAGTTCGTAGGCGTTGGCATAGTAACTGGGTGTGCCTGCGCATATCAATGAGCTCAACTGCCATTTCAATCGCCTCAGGGCATGTTTTGCCATTTCCTATTGAAAAGCATTGGAGACAGTGCATTCCAATGACGGGAAAAAAAATTTTCAAACGCAAATTGCGCAAAAACTATAAATCCGATCGACACGAAAAATACTTAGCACACCTCTCATGGACGCTGGCTTCGAAACGACACCTCAACGGAGTCTGTGCGTGTAGCGGTTCGGGCCGCATTAATTGCGGAAATCAACTTAATAATAAGAAGAAGAATAAGTTAGCAGCGTTCGGATTACAATATAGTGGTTTTTTCAAACCACTATAACTAGATGTGTATTTCCTGAAGGAAGTACAGATAGTGGTTTGAAATGGTGCCCGGGCTGCCCCTTTAAGAGAGACTTGCCTGCTGCCCCTGCAAGACTTTCAACTCAGGATACGATTTAACTGTGGGTGCCTCTCAGGGGCCACTTTGGCCTCATGGTCTGATTTTGTGGGTGGGGCCCCTCAGGGCCTGATTTTGTGGGTGGGGCCCCTCAGGGTCCGATTTTGTGGTTGGGTCCCCTCAGGGTCCGATTTTGTGGTTGGGTCCCCTCAGGGTCCGATTTTGTGGCCGCGGCCCCTCAGGGTCCGATTTTGTGGCCGGGGCCCCTCTGGGTCCGATTTTGTGGCAGGGGTCCCTCTGGGTCCGATTTTGTGGGTGGGGCCCCTCTGGGTCCAATTTGGTGGGCGGGACCACTCTGGGTCCAATTTGGTGGGCGGGGCCTCTCAGGGTCCGATTTTGTGACTGGGGCCCATCATGGTCCGATTTTGTGGCCGCGGCCCCTCAGGGTCTGATTTTGTGGAAGGGGCCCCTCTGGGTCTGATTTTGTGGGCAGAGCCCCTCTGGGTCCAATTTGGTGGGCGGGACCACTCTGGGTCCAATTTGGAGGGCGGGACCACTCTGGGTCCGATTTGGTGGGCGGGGCCTCTCAGGGTCCGATTTGGTGGGCGGGGCCCCAACAGGGTCCGATTTGGTGGGCGGGGCCACTCTGGGTAAGATTTGGAGGCTGGGGTCGCTCAGCCTCCAATTTGGAGGCCGGGGTGGCTCAGCCTCCGATTTGGAGGCCGGGGTGGCTCAGCCTCCGATTTGGAGGCCGGGTGGCTCAGCCTCCGATTTGGAGGCCGGGGTGGCTCAGCCTGCGATTTGGAGGCCGGGGTGGCTCAGCCTCCGATTTGGAGGCCGGGGTGGCTCAGCCTCCGATTTGGAGGCCGGGGTGGCTCAGCCTCCGATTTGGATGTCGGGGTCGATCAGCCTCCGATTTGGAGGCCGGGGTGGCTCAGCCTCCGATTTGGAGGCCGGGGTGGCTCAGCGTCCGATTTGGAGGCCGGGGTGGCTCAGCGTCCGATTTGGAGGCCGGGGTGGCTCAGCCTCCGATTTGGAGGCCGGGGTGGCTCAGCCTCCGATTTGGAGGCCGGGGTGGCTCAGCCTCCGATTTGGATGTCGGGGTCGATCAGCCTCCGATTTGGAGGCCGGGGTGGCTCAGCCTCCAATTTGGAGGCCGGGGTGGCTCAGCCTCCGATTTGGAGGCCGGGGTGGCTCAGCCTCCGATTTGGAGGCCGGGGTGGATGAGCCTCCGATTTGGAGGCCGGGGTGGATGAGCCTCCGATTTGGAGGCCGGGGTGGATCAGCCTCCGATTTGGAGGCCGAGGTGGCTCAGCCTCCGATTTGGAGGCCGGGGTGGCTCAGCCTCCGATTTGGAGGCCGGGGTGGCTCAGCCTCCGATTTGGAGGCCGGGGTGGCTCAGCCTCCGATTTGGATGTCGGGGTCGATCAGCCTCCGATTTGGAGGCCGGGGTGGCTCAGCCTCCGATTTGGAGGCCGGGGTGGCTCAGCGTCCGATTTGGAGGCCGGGGTGGCTTAGTCTCCGATTTGGTGTGTCGGCCCTTTAAGACTCATTTGGGTGCGCTGGCCCTTTAACAATCACTTTGGCGCGTTGGCCCTTTAAGAGCTAGTTTGGCTCACTGGGCTTCTTTTAAATCCACTTTGGCGCACACATTCCTTCTCAGGGGCATGTGTCATGTGATGAAGCTATATTTGCATTTGTGCTGTGGGTTTCGCTTTAAGAGCTGATATTATGTGGCAGAGGCTCTGTGCTGGGGTTCAGGTGAAGTTCGTAGGCGTTGGCATAGTAACTGGGTGTGCCTGCGCATATCAATGAGCTCAACTGCCATTTCAATCGCCTCAGGGCATGTTTTGCCATTTCCTATTGAAAAGCATTGGAGACAGTGCATTCCAATGACGGGAAAAAAAATTTTCAAACGCAAATTGCGCAAAAACTATAAATCCGATCGACACGAAAAATACTTAGCACACCTCTCATGGACGCTGGCTTCGAAACGACACCTCAACGGAGTCTGTGCGTGTAGCGGTTCGGGCCGCATTAATTGCGGAAATCAACTTAATAATAAGAAGAAGAATAAGTTAGCAGCGTTCGGATTACAATATAGTGGTTTTTTCAAACCACTATAACTAGATGTGTATTTCCTGAAGGAAGTACAGATAGTGGTTTGAAATGGTGCCCGGGCTGCCCCTTTAAGAGAGACTTGCCTGCTGCCCCTGCAAGACTTTCAACTCAGGATACGATTTAACTGTGGGTGCCTCTCAGGGGCCACTTTGGCCTCATGGTCTGATTTTGTGGGTGGGGCCCCTCAGGGCCTGATTTTGTGGGTGGGGCCCCTCAGGGTCCGATTTTGTGGTTGGGTCCCCTCAGGGTCCGATTTTGTGGTTGGGTCCCCTCAGGGTCCGATTTTGTGGCCGCGGCCCCTCAGGGTCCGATTTTGTGGCCGGGGCCCCTCTGGGTCCGATTTTGTGGCAGGGGTCCCTCTGGGTCCGATTTTGTGGGTGGGGCCCCTCTGGGTCCAATTTGGTGGGCGGGACCACTCTGGGTCCAATTTGGTGGGCGGGGCCTCTCAGGGTCCGATTTTGTGACTGGGGCCCATCATGGTCCGATTTTGTGGCCGCGGCCCCTCAGGGTCTGATTTTGTGGAAGGGGCCCCTCTGGGTCTGATTTTGTGGGCAGAGCCCCTCTGGGTCCAATTTGGTGGGCGGGACCACTCTGGGTCCAATTTGGAGGGCGGGACCACTCTGGGTCCGATTTGGTGGGCGGGGCCTCTCAGGGTCCGATTTGGTGGGCGGGGCCCCAACAGGGTCCGATTTGGTGGGCGGGGCCACTCTGGGTAAGATTTGGAGGCTGGGGTCGCTCAGCCTCCAATTTGGAGGCCGGGGTGGCTCAGCCTCCGATTTGGAGGCCGGGGTGGCTCAGCCTCCGATTTGGAGGCCGGGTGGCTCAGCCTCCGATTTGGAGGCCGGGGTGGCTCAGCCTGCGATTTGGAGGCCGGGGTGGCTCAGCCTCCGATTTGGAGGCCGGGGTGGCTCAGCCTCCGATTTGGAGGCCGGGGTGGCTCAGCCTCCGATTTGGAGGCCGGGGTGGCTCAGCCTCTGATTTGGAGGCCGGGGGGGATCAGCCTCCGATTTGGAGGCCGGGGTGGATCAGCCTCCGATTTGGAGGCCGGGGTGGCTCAGCCTCCGATTTGGAGGCCGGGGTGGCTCAGCCTCCGATTTGGAGGCCGGGGTGGCTCAGCCTCCGATTTGGAGGCCGGGGTCGATCAGCCTCCGATTTGGAGGCCGGGGTGGCTCAGCCTCCGATTTGGAGACCGGGGTGGCTCAGCCTCCGATTTGGAGGCCAGGGTGGCTCAGCCTCCGATTTGGAGGCCGGGGTCGATCAGCCTCCGATTTGGAGGCCGGGGTGGCTCAGCCTCCGATTTGGAGGCCGGGGTGGCTCAGCCTCCGATTTGGAGGCCGGGGTGGCTCAGCCTCCTATTTGGAGGCCGGGGTGGCTCAGCCTCCGATTTGGAGGCCGGGGTGGCTCAGCCTCCTATGTGGAGGCCGGGGTGGCTCAGCCTCCTATGTGGAGGCCGGGGTGGCTCAGCCTCCTATTTGGAGGCCGGGGTGGCTCAGCCTCCGATTTGGAGGCCGGGGTGGCTCAGCCTTCGATTTGAAGGCCTGGGTCGATCAGCCTCCAATTTGGAGGCCGGGGTGGATCAGCCTCCGATTTGGAGGCCGGGGTGGATCAGCCTCCGATTTGGAGGCCGGGGTGGATCAGCCTCCGATTTGGAGGCCGGGGTGGCTCAGCCTCCGATTTGGAGGCCGGGGTGGATCAGCCTCCGATTTGGAGGCCGGGGTGGATCAGCCTCCGATTTGGAGGCCGGGGTGGATCAGTCTCCGATTTGGAGGCCGGGGTGGATCAGCCTCCGATTTGGAGGCCGGGGTCGATCAGACTCCGATTTGGAGGCCGGGGTCGATCAGCCTCCGATTTGGAGGCCGGGGTGGCTCAGCCTCCGATTTGGAGGCCGGGGTGGATCAGCCTCCGATTTGGAGGCCGGGGTGGATCAGCCTCCGATTTGGAGGCCGGGGTGGCTCAGCCTCCGATTTGGAGGCCGAGGTGGCTCAGCCTCCTATTTGGAGGCTGGGGTGGCTCAGCCTCTGATTTGGAGGCCTGGGTCGATCAGCCTCCGATTTGGAGGCCGGGGTGGATCAGGCTCCGATTTGGAGGCCGGGGTGGATCAGGCTCCGATTTGGAGGCCGGGGTGGATCAGCCTCCCATTTGGAGGCCGGGGTGGCTCATTGTCCGATTTGGAGGCCGGGGTGGCTCAGTCTCCGATTTGGTGTGTCGGCCCTTTAAGACTCATTTGGGTGCGCTGGCCCTTTAACAATCACTTTGGCCCTTTAAGAGCTAGTTTGGCTGACTGGGCTTCTTTTAAATCCACTTTGGCGCACACATTCTCTCTCAGGGGCATGTGTCATGTGATGAAGCTAGATTTGCATTTGTGCTGTGGGTTTCGCTTTAAGAGCTGATATTATGTGGCAGAGGCTCTGTGCTGGGGTTCAAGTGAAGTTCGTAGGCGTTGGCATAGTAACTGGGTCTGCCTGCGCATATCAATAAGCTCACCTGTCATTTCAATCGCCTCAGGGCACGTTTTGCCATTTCCTATTGAAAAGAATTGGAGACAGTGCATTCCAATGACGGGAAAAAAAATTTTCAAACGCAAATTGCGCAAAAACTACAATTCCGATCGACACGAAAAATACTTAGCACACCTCTCATGGACGCTGGCTTCGAAACGACACCTCAACGGAGTCTGTGCGTGTAGCGGTTCAGGCCGCATTAATTGCGGAAATCAACTTAATAATAATAAGAAGAAGAAGAATAAGTTAGCAGCGTTCGGATTACAATATAGTGGTTTTTTCAAACCACTATAACTAGATGTGAATTTCCTGAAGGAAGTACAGACAGTGGTTTGAAATGGTGCCTGGGCTGCCCCTTTAAGAGAGACTTGGCTGCTGCCCCTGCAAGACTTTCAACTCAGGATCCGTTTTAAATGTGGGTGCCTCTCAGGGGCCACTTTGGCCTCAGGGTCTGATTTGGTGTGTGGGGCCCCTCAGGATCCGATTCGGTGGCCTGGGCTCCTCAGGATTTGAATTAGTGGCTGGGATTCTTCAGGGTCCAATTTTGTAGGTGGGGCCCCTCAGGGTCTGATTTTGTGGGTGTGGCCTCCCAGGGTCCGATTTTGTGGGTGTGGCCCCTCAGGATCCGATTTTGTGGGTGGGTCCCCTCAGGGTCCGATTTTATGGGTGGGGCCCCTCAGGGTCCGATTTTGTGGGTGGGGCCCCTCATGGTCTAATTTTGTGGGTGGAGCCCCTCAGGGTCTGATTTTATGGCCGGGGCCCCTCAGGGTCTGATTTTGTGGCCGGGGCCCCTCAGGGTCCGATTTTGTGGGTGTGGCCTCTCAGGGTCCGATTTTGTGGGTGTGGCCCCTCAGGGTCCGATTTTGTGGGTGGGTCCCCTCAGGGTCCGATTTTATGGGTGGGGCCCCTCAGGGTCTGATTTTATGGGTGGGGCCCCTCATGGTCTGATTTTGTGGGTGGGGCCCCTCAGGGTACGATTTTGTGGGCGGGGCCCCTCAGGGTCTGATTTTATGGCCGGGGCCCCTCAGGTCTGATTTTGTGGCCGGGGCCCCTCAGGGTCCGATTTTGTGGCTGGGACCCCTCAGGGTCCGATTTTGTGGCCTGGGCCCCTCAGGGCTCGATTTTGTGGCTGGGGCCCCTCAGGGTCCGATTTTGTTGGTTGGGCCCCTCAGGGTCCGATTTTGAGGGTGGGGCCCCTCAGGGTCCGATTTTGTGGGTGGGGCCCCTCAGAGTCCGATTTTGTGGGTGGGGCCCCTCCGAGTCCGATTTGGTTGGCGGGGCCCCTCAGGGTCCGATTTGGTTGACGGGGTCTCTCAGGGTCCGATTTTGTGGCCGGGGCCCCTTAGGGTCCGATTTTGTGGTTGGGGGCCCTTAGGGTCCGATTTTGTGGGTGGGGCCCCTCCGAGTCCGATTTGGCTTGCGGGGCCCCTCAGGGTCCGATATGGTGGGTAGGGCCTCTCAGGGTCCGATTTTGAGGGCGGGGCCCCTCAGGGTCCGATTTTGTGGGCGGGGCCCCTCAGGGTCCAATTTTGTGGGTGGGGCCCCTCTGGGTTCGATTTTGTGGCCGGGGTCTCTCAGGGTCCGATTTTGTGGTTGGGGCCCCTCAGGGTCCGATTTTGTGGTTGGGGCCCCTCAGGGTCCGGTTTTGTGGTTGGGGCCCCTCAGGGTCCGATTTTGTGGCAGGCGCCCCTCAGGGTCCGATTTCGTGGCCGGGGCCCCTCAGGGTCCGATTTTGTGGCTGGGGCCCCTCAGGGTCCGATTTTGTGGCCGGGGCCCCTAAGGGTCCGATTTTGTGGTTGGGGCCCCTTAGGGTCCGATTTTGTGGGTGGGGCCCCTCAGGGTCCGATTTGGTAGGCGGGGCCACTCAGGGTCCGATTTTGTGGCCGGGGCCCCTCAGGGTCCGATTTTGTGGCCGGGGCCCCTCAGGGTCCGATTTTGTGGGTGGGGCCCCTCAGGGTCCGATTTGGCAGGCGGGGCCTCTCAGGGTCCGATTTTGTGGCCGGGGCCCCTCAGGGTCCGATTTTGTGGCCGGGGCCCCTCAGGGTCCGATTTCGTGGTTGGGGCCCCGCAGGGTCCGATTTTGTGGCCAGCGCCCCTCAGTGTCCGATTTCGTGGGTCCCCTCAGGGTCTGATTTTGTGAATGGGCGGCTCAGGGTCCGATTTTGTGGCCGGGGCCCTTCAGGTTCCGATTTTGTGGCCGGGGCCCCTCAGGGTCCGATTTTGTGGGTGGGGCCCCTCAGGGTCCGATTTTGTGGCCGGGGCCCCTCAGGGTCCGATTTTGTGGCCGAGGCCCCTTAGGGTTCGATTTTGTGGTTGGGGGCCCTCAGGGTCCGATTTTGTGGGTGGGGCCCCCACAGAGTCCGATTTGGTTGGCGGGGCACCTCAGGGTTCGATTTGGTGGGCGGGGCCTCTCAGGGTCTGATTTTGAGGGCGGGGCCCCTCAGGGTCAGATTTTGTGGGCGGGGCCCCTCAGTGTCCAATTTTGTGGGTGGGGCCCCTCTGGGTTCGATTTTGTGGCCGGGGTCTCTCAGGGTCAGATTTTGTGGCCGGGGCCCCTCAGAGTCCGATTTGGTTGGCGGGGCACCTCAGGGTTCGATTTGGTGGGCGGGGCCTCTCAGGGTCTGATTTTGAGGGCGGGGACCCTCAGGGTCCGATTTTGTGGGCGGGGCCCCTCAGTGTCCAATTTTGTGGGTGGGGCCCCTCTGGGTTCGATTTTGTGGCCGGGGTCTCTCTGGGTCCGATTTTGTGGCCGGGGCCCCTCAGAGTCCGATTTGGTTGGCGGGGCACATCAGGGTTCGATTTGGTGGGCGGGGCCTCACAGGGTCTGATTTTGAGGGCGGGGACCCTCAGGGTCCGATTTTGTGGGCGGGGCACCTCAGGATCCAATTTTGTGGGTGGGGCCCCTCTGGGTTCGATTTTGTGGCCGGGGTCTCTCGGGGTCCGATTTTGTGGCCGTGGCCCCTCAGGGTCCGATTTTCTGGTTGAGGCCCCTTAGTGTCCGATTTGGTGGGCTGTGCCACTCTGGGTCCGTTTTTGGTGGGCGGGGCCACTCTGGGTCCGATTTGGAGGCCAGGGTGGCTCAACCTCCGATTTTAAGGCCGGGGTGGCTCAGCCTCCGATTTGGAGCCTGGGGTCACTCAGCTTTCGATTTGGCGAGTCGGCCCTTTAAGACTCATTTCGGTGCGGCGGCCCTTTAAGAATCACTTTTGCACTTTGGCCCTTTAAGAGCCAGTTTGGCTCACTGGGCTTCTAAATACACTTTGGCGCACATTCTCTCTCAGGGGCATGTGTCATGTGATGAAGCTAGATTTGCATTTGTGCTGTGGGTTTCGCTTTAAGAGCTGATATTATGTGGCAGAAGCTCTGTTCTAGAGATGTCATGTGACGTTCGTAGGTGTTGGCATAGTAACTGGTTCTGCCTGCGCATATCAATGAGCTCAACTGCCATTTCAATCGCCTCAGGGCACGTTTTGCCATTTCCCCATTCAAATGCATTGGAGACAGTGCATTCCAATGACGGGAAAAAAAAATTTCTAACGCAAATTGCGCAAAAACTACAAATCTGATCGACACGAAAAATACTTAGCACACCTCTCATGGGCGCTGGCTTCGAAACGACACCTCAACGGAGTCTGTGCGTGTAGCGGTTCGGGCTGTATTAATTGCGGAAATCAACTTAATAATAATAACTAGATGTGTATTTCCTGAAGGAAGTACAGATAGTGGTTTGAAATGGTGCCCGGGCTGCCCCTTTAAGAGAGACTTGCCTGCTACCCCTGCAAGACTTTCAACTCAGGATCCGTTTTAACTGTGGGTGCCTCTCAGGGACCACTTTGGCCTCAGGGTCCGATTTTGTGGGAGGGGCCCCTCAGGGTCCGATTTTGTGGGTGGGGCCCCTCAGGGTCCGATTTGGTGGGTGGGGCCCTTCAGGGTCCGATTTGGTGGGTGGGGCCACTCTGGGTCCGATTTGGTGGGCGGGGCCCCTCAGGGTCCGATTTGGTGAGCGGGGCCCCTCAGGGTCCGATTTGGTGGGCGGGGTCCTTCAGGGTCCGAGTTGGTGGGCGGGGCCACTCTGGGTCTAATTTGGTGGGTGGGGCCCTTCAGGGTCCGCTTTGGTGAGCGGAGCCCCTCAGGGTCCGATTTGGTGGGCAGCGCCACTCTGGGTCAAATTTTGTGGGAGGAGCCCCTCAGGGTCAAATTTTGTGGGAGGAGCCCCTCAGGGTCCGATTTGGTGGGCGGGGCCCCTCAGGGTCCGATTTGGTGGGCGGGGCCCCTCAGGGTCCGATTTGGTGGGCGGGGCCCCTCAGGGTCTGATTTGGTTGGCGGGGCCCCTCAGGGTCTGATTTGGTGGGCAGGGCCTTTCAGAGTTCGATTTGGTGAGCAGGGCCCCTCAGGGTCTGATTTGGTGAGCGGGACGCTTCAGGGGGCCACTTTGGCCTGTGGTGCCCCTCAGGATCCAATTCGGTGGCCTGGGCTCCTTGGGGCTTGAATTGGTGGCCGGGGCCCTTCAGGGTCCGATTTGGTGGGTGGGGTCCCTCTGGGTCCGATTTGGTGGGTGGGGCCCCTCAGGGTTTGATTTGGAGGGCGGGGCCCCTCCGGGTCCGACTTGGTGGGCGGGGCCCCCTCAGGGTCCGATTTGGTGAGCGGGGCCCCTCATGGTCCGTTTTGGTGGGCGAAACCCCATCAGGGTCCGATTTGGTGAGCGGGGCCCCTCAGGCTCCGATTTGGTGAGCGTGGCCCCTCAGGGTCTGATTTTGTGAGCGGGGCCCCTCAGAGTCCGATTTGGTGGGCGGGGCCCCTCAGGGCCTGATTTGGTGGGCGGGGCCCTTCAGGCTCCGATTTGGTAAGCGGTGCTCCTCAGGGTCCGATTTGGTGGGCGGGGTCCTTCAGGGTCCGATTTGGTGAGCGGGCCCCTCAGGGTCCGTTTTGGTGGGCGAAACCCCTCAGGGTCCGATTTGGTGAGCGGGGCCCCTCAGGCTCCGATTTGGCGAGCGGGGCCCCTCAGGGTCTGATTTTGTGAGCGGGGCCCCTCAGAGTCCAATTTGGTGGGCGGGGCCCCTCAGGGTCTGATTTGGTGAGCGGGGCACTTCAGGGTCTGATTTGGTGGGCGGGGTCCCTCAGGGTCCAATTTGGTGGGCGCGGCCCCTCAGGGTCCGATTTGGTGGGCGGCGCCACTCTGGGTCAAATTTTGTGGGAGGAGCCTCTCAGGGTCCGATTTGGTGGGCGGGGCCCCTCAGAGTCCGATTTGGTGGGTGGGGCCCCTGAGGGTCCGATTTGGTGGGCCGGGCCCCTGAGGGTCCGATTTGGTGGGCAGGGCCTTTCAGAGTTCGATTTGGTGCGTGGGGCCCCTCAGGGTCTGATTTGGTGAGCGGGGCCCTTCAGGGGCCACTTTGGCCTGCGGGTCCCCTCAGGATCCAATTCGGTGGCCTGGTCTCCTTGTGGCTTGAATTGGTGGCCGGGGCCCTTCAGGGTTCGATTTGGTGGGCGGGGCCCCTCCGAGTCCGACTTGGTGGGTGGGGGCCCCTCCGAGTCCGACTTGGTGGGCGGGGCCCCCTCAGGGTCCGATTTGGTGAGCGGGGCCACTCAGGGTCCGATTTGGTGGGCGAAACCCCTCAGGGTCCGATTTGGTGAGAGGGGCCCATCAGGCTCCGATTTGGTGTGTGGGACCCCTCAGGGTCCGATTTGGTGGTCGGGGCCCCTCGGGGTCCGATTTGGTAAGCGGCGCTCCTCAGTGTCCGATTTGGTGGGCGGGGCCCCTCAGGGTCCGATTTGGTGGGTGGGGCTCTTCAGGGTCCGATTTGGTGGGCTGTGCCTCTCTGGGTCCGTTTTGGTGGGCGGGGCCACTCTGGGTCCAATTTTTTGAGCGGGGCCACGCTAGGTCCGATTTGCAGGCCAGGGTGGCTCAGCCTCCGATTTGGAGGCCGGGGTGGCTCAGCCTCCGATTTGGAGCGTGGGGTCACTCAGCTTTCGATTTGGCGCGCCGGCCCTTTAAGACTCACTTCGGTGCGCGGCCCTTTAAGAATCACTTTCCCGCATTGGCACCTTTAAGAGCCAGTTTGGATCACTGGGTTTCTTCTAAATCCACTTTGGTGAACATTCTCTCTCAGTGGCATGCGTCATGTGATGAAGCTAGATTTGCATTTGTGCTGTGGGTTTCGCTTTAAGAGCTGATATTATGTGGCAGAAGCTCTGTCCTCGGGGCGTCATGTGACGTTCGTAGGCGTTGTCATAGTAACTGGGTCTGCCTGCACATATCAATGAGCTTAACTGCCATTTCAATCGCCTCAGGGCATGTTTTGTCTATAGCAAAATTTCCCCATTCAAAAGCATTGGAGACAGTGCATTCCAATGACGGGAAAAAAAATTTCTAACGCAAATTGCGCAAAAACTACAAATCCGATCGACACGAAAAATACTTAGCACACCTCTCGTGGACGCTGGCTTCGAAACGACACCTCAACGGAGTCTGTACGTGTAGCGGTTCGGGCCGCATTAATTGCAGAAATCAACTGAATAGTAATAATAATACTAGATGTGTATTTCCTGAAGGAAGTACAGATAGTGGTTTGAAATGGTGCCCAGGCTGCCCCTTTAAGAGAGACTTGCCTGATGCCCCTGCAAGACTTTCAACTCAGGATCCGTTTTAACTGTGGGTGCCTCTCAGGGGCCACTTTGGCCCCAGGGTCCGATTTTGTGGGTGGGGCCCCTCAAGGCCCGATTTTGTGGGTGGGGACCCACAGGGTCCGATTTTGTGGCCGGGGTCCCTCAGGGTCCGATTTGGTGGCTGGGGCCCCTCAGGGTCCGATTTGGTGGGTGGGGCCCCTCAGGGTCCGATTTTGTGGCTGGGGCCCCTCAGGGTCCGATTTGGTGGGTGGGGCCCCTCAGGGTCCGATTTTGTGGCCGGGGCCCCTCAGGGTCCGATTTGGTGGGCGGGGCCCCACAGGGTCCGATTTGGTGGGCGGGGCCCCTCAGGGACCGATTTGGTGGGCAGGGCCTCTCTGGGTCTGATTTGGTGGGTGGGGCCACTCTGGGTAAGATTTGGAGGCTGGGGTCGCTCAGACTCCAATTTGGAGGCCGAGGTCGTTGAGCTTCCGATTTGGAGGCCGAGGTCAAAGAGCCTCCGATTTGGAGGCAGGGGTCGATGAGCTTCCGATTTGGAGGCCGGGGTCGATGAGCCTCCGATTTGGAGGCCGGGGTGGCTCAGCCTCCGATTTGGAGGCCGGGGTGGCTCAGCCTCCGATTTGGAGGCCGGGGTGGCTCAGCCTCCGATTTGGAGGCCGGGGTGGATCAGCCTCCGATTTGGAGGCCGGGGTGGATCAGCCTCCGATTTGGAGGCCGGAGTGGATCAGCCTCCGATTTGGAGGCCGGGGTGGATCAGCCTCCGATTTGGAGGCCGGGGTGGATCAGCCTCCGATTTGGAGGCCGGGGTGGATCAGCCTCCGATTTGGAGGCCGGGGTCGCTCAGCCTCCGATTTGGAGGCCGGGGTCGCTCAGCCTCCGATTTGGAGGCCGGGGTCGCTCAGCCTCCGATTTGGAGGCCGGGGTGGCTCAGCCTCCGATTTGGAGGCCGGGGTCGATCAGCCTCCGATTTGGAGGCCGGGGTGGCTCAGCCTCCGATTTGGAGGCCGGGGTGGCTCAGCCTCCGATTTGGAGGCCGGGGTGGCTCAGCCTCCGATTTGGAGGCCGGGGTGGCTCAGCCTCCGATTTGGAGGCCGGGGTGGCTCAGCGTCCGATTTGGAGGCCGGGGTGGCTCAGCCTCCGATTTGGAGGCCGGGGTGGCTCAGCCTCCGATTTGGAGGCCGGGGTGGCTCAGTCTCCGATTTGGTGTGTCGGCCCTTTAAGACTCATTTGGGTGCGCTGTCCCTTTAACAATCACTTTGGCGCATTGGCCCTTTAAGAGCTAGTTTGGCTCACTGGGCTTCTTTTAAATCCACTTTGGCGCACACATTCTCTCTCAGGGGCATGTGTCATGTGATGAAGCTAGATTTGCATTTGTGCTGTGAGTTTCGCTTTAAGAGCTGATATTATGTGGCAGAGGCTCTGTGCTGGGGTTCAAGTGAAGTTCGTAGGCGTTGGCATAGTAACTGGGTCTGCCTGCGCATATCAATGAGCTCAACTGTCATTTCAATCGCCTCAGGGCACGTTTTGCCATTTCCTATTGAAAAGCATTGGAGACAGTGCATTCCAATGACGGGAAAAAAAATTTTCAAACGCAAATTGCGCAAAAACTACAAATCCGATCGACACGAAAAATACTTAGCACACCTCTCATGGACGCTGGCTTCGAAACGACACCGCAACGGAGTCTGTGCGTGTAGCGGTTCGGGCCGCATTAATTGCGGAAATCAACTTAATAATAATAAGAAGAAGAATAAGTTAGCAGCGTTCGGATTACAATATAGTGGTTTTTTCAAACCACTATAACTAGATGTGTATTTCCTGAAGGAAGTACAGATAGTGGTTTGAAATGGTGCCCGGGCTGCCCCTTTAAGAGAGACTTGCCTGCTGCCCCTGCAAGACTTTCAACTCAGGATCCGTTTTAAGTGTGGGTGCCTCTCAGGGGCCACTTTGGCCTCAGGGTCTGATTTGGTGGGTGGGTCCCTCAGGATCCGATTCGGTGGCCTGGGCTCCTCAGGGTTTTTATTGGTGGCCGGGATGCCTCAGGGTCCAGTTTTGTGGGTGGGGTCCCTCATGGTCTGATTTTGTGGGTGGGGCCCCTCAGGGTCCGATTTTGTGGGTGGGGCCCCTTATGGTCCGATTTTGTGGGTGGGGCCTCTCAGGGTCCGATTTTGTGGCCGGGGCCCCTCAGTGTCCGATTTTGTGACCGGGGCCCCTCAGGGTCAGATTTTGTGGCCGGGGCCCCTCAGGGGCCGATTTTGAGGGTGGGGCCCCTCAGGGTCCAATTTGGCGGGCGGGGCCCCTCAGGGTCCAATTTGGCAGGCGGGGCCCCTCAGGGTCCAATTTGGTGGGCGGGGCCCCTCAGGGTCAGATTTTGTGGCCGGGGCCCCTCATGGTCTGATTTTGTGGGTGGGGCCCCTCAGGGTCCGATTTTGTGGGTGGGGCCCCTTATGGTCCGATTTTGTGGGTGGGGCCTCTCAGGGTCCGATTTTGTGGCCGGGGCCCCTCAGTGTCCGATTTTGTGACCGGGGCCCCTCAGGGTCAGATTTTGTGGCCGGGGCCCCTCAGGGGCCGATTTTGAGGGTGGGGCCCCTCAGGGTCCAATTTGGCAGGCGGGGCCCCTCAGGGTCCAATTTGGTGGGCTGGGCCCCTCAGGGTCAGATTTTGTGGCCGGGGCCCCTCAGGGTCAGATTTTGTGACCGGGGCCCCTCAGGGTCAGATTTTGTGGCTGGGGCCCCTCAAGGTCCGATTTTGTGACCGGGGCTCCTCAGGGTCCGATTTTGCGGGTGGGGCCCCCCAGGGTCCGATTTTGCGGGTGGGGCCCCTCAGGGTCCAATTTTGCGGGTGGGGCCCCTCAGGGTCCGATTTTGCGGGTGGGGCCCCTCAGGGTCCGATTTTGTGGCCGGGGCCCCTCAGGGTCCGATTTTGTGGCCGGGGCCCCTCAGGGTCCGATTTTGTGGCCGGGGCCCCTCAGGGTCCGATTTTGCGGGTGGGGCCCCTCGGGGTCCGATTTTGTGGGTGGGGCCCCTCAGGGTTCGATTTTGTGGCTGGGGCCCCTCAGGGTCTGATTTTGTGGCTGGGTCCCCTCAGGGTCTGATTTTGTGGGTGGGGCCCCTCAGGGTATGATTTTGTGACTGGGGACCCTCAGGGTCCGATTTTGTGGCCGGGGCCCCTCAGGGTCTGTATTTGTGGGTGGGTCCCCTCAGGGTACGATTTTGTGGGTGGGTCCCCTCAGGGTCCGATTTTGTGACCGGGGCCCCTTAGGGTCTGATTTTGTGGCTGGGGCCCCTCAGGGTCTGATTTTGTGGGTGGGGCCCCTCAGGGTCCGATTTTGTGGGTGGGGCCCCTCAGGGTCCGATTTTGTGGCTGGGGCCCCTCAGGGTCTGATTTTGTGGCTGGGGCCCCTCAGGGTCCGATTTTGAGGGTGGGGCCCCTGAGGGTCTAATTTGGTGGACGGGGCCCCTCAGGGTCCGATTTTGTGGGCGGGGCCCATCAGGGTCCGATTTTGTGGCTGGGGCCCCTCAGGGTCTGATTTTGTGGCCGGGGCCCCTCAGGGTCCGATTTTGTGACCGGGAACCCTCAGGGTCTGATTTTGTGGTTGGAGCACCTCAGGGTCCGATTTTGTGGCCGGGGCCCCTCAGGCTCTGGATTTGTGGGTGGGTCCCCTCAGGGTCCGATTTTGTGGTTGGGGCCCCTCAGGGTCCGATTTTGTGTCCGGAGCCTCTCAGGGTCCGATTTTGTGGGTGGGGCCCCTCAGGGTCCAATTTGGTGGGTGGGGCCACTCTGGGTCTGATTTGGTGGGCGGGGCCACTCTGGGTCCGATTTGGTGGGCGGGGCCACTCTGGGTCCGATTTGGTGGGCGGGGACACTCTGGGTCCAGTTTGGATGCCAGGGTGGCTCAGCCTCCTTTTTGTAGGCCAGGGTCTATCAGCCTCCGATTTGGAGCCTTGGGTCACTCAGCTTTCGATTTGGCGCGCCGGCCCTTTAAGACTCATTTTGGTGCGCCGGCTCTTTAAGAATCACTTTGGCGCGTCGGCCCTTTAAGAGCCAGGGTGGCTCACTGGGCTTCTAAATCCACTTTGGCGCACAATCTCTCTCAGGGGCATGTGTCATGTGATGAAGCTAGATTTGCATTTGTGCTGTGGGTTTTGCTTTAAGAGCTGATATTATGTGACATAAGCTCTGTCTTGGAGATGTCATGTGACGTTCGTAGGCGTTGGCATAGTAACTGGTTCTGCCTGTGCATATCAATGAGCTCAACTGCCATTTCAATCGCCTCAGGGCACGTTTTGCCATTTCCCATTCAAATGCATTGGAGACAGTGCATTCCAATGACGGGAAAAAAAAATTTCTAACGCAAATTGCGCAAAAACTACAAATCTGATCGACACGAAAAATACTTAGCACACCTCTCATGGGCGCTGGCTTCGAAACGACACCTCAACGGAGTCTGTGCGTGTAGCGGTTCGGGCTGTATTAATTGCGGAAATCAACTTAATAATAATAACTAGATGTGTATTTCCTGAAGGAAGTACAGATAGTGGTTTGAAATGGTGCCCGGGCTGCCCCTTTAAGAGAGACTTGCCTGCTACCCCTCCAAGACTTTCAACTCAGGATCCGTTTTAACTGTGGGTGCCTCTCAGGGACCACTTTGGCCTCAGGGTCCGATTTTGTGGGAGGTGCCCCTCAGGGTCCGATTTTGTGGGTGGGGCCCCTCAGGGTCCGATTTGGTGGGTGGGGCCCTTCAGGGTCCGATTTGGTGGGTGGGGCCACTCTGGGTCCGATTTGGTGGGCGGGGCCCCTCAGGGTCCGATTTGGTGAGCGGGGCCCCTCAGGGTCCGATTTGGTGGGCGGGGTCCTTCAGGGTCCGAGTTGGTGGGCGGGGCCACTCTGGGTCTAATTTGGTGGGTGGGGCCCTTCAGGGTCCGCTTTGGTGAGCGGAGCCCCTCAGGGTCCGATTTGGTGGGCAGCGCCACTCTGGGTCAAATTTTGTGGGAGGAGCCCCTCAGGGTCAAATTTTGTGGGAGGAGCCCCTCAGGGTCCGATTTGGTGGGCGGGGCCCCTCAGGGTCCGATTTGGTGGGCGGGGCCCCTCAGGGTCCGATTTGGTGGGCGGGGCCCCTCAGGGTCTGATTTGGTTGGCGGGGCCCCTCAGGGTCTGATTTGGTGGGCAGGGCCTTTCAGAGTTCGATTTGGTGAGCAGGGCCCCTCAGGGTCTGATTTGGTGAGCGGGACGCTTCAGGGGGCCACTTTGGCCTGTGGTGCCCCTCAGGATCCAATTCGGTGGCCTGGGCTCCTTGGGGCTTGAATTGGTGGCCGGGGCCCTTCAGGGTCCGATTTGGTGGGTGGGGTCCCTCTGGGTCCGATTTGGTGGGTGGGGCCCCTCAGGGTTTGATTTGGAGGGCGGGGCCCCTCCGGGTCCGACTTGGTGGGCGGGGCCCCCTCAGGGTCCGATTTGGTGAGCGGGGCCCCTCATGGTCCGTTTTGGTGGGCGAAACCCCATCAGGGTCCGATTTGGTGAGCGGGGCCCCTCAGGCTCCGATTTGGTGAGCGTGGCCCCTCAGGGTCTGATTTTGTGAGCGGGGCCCCTCAGAGTCCGATTTGGTGGGCGGGGCCCCTCAGGGCCTGATTTGGTGGGCGGGGCCCTTCAGGCTCCGATTTGGTAAGCGGTGCTCCTCAGGGTCCGATTTGGTGGGCGGGGTCCTTCAGGGTCCGATTTGGTGAGCGGGCCCCTCAGGGTCCGTTTTGGTGGGCGAAACCCCTCAGGGTCCGATTTGGTGAGCGGGGCCCCTCAGGCTCCGATTTGGCGAGCGGGGCCCCTCAGGGTCTGATTTTGTGAGCGGGGCCCCTCAGAGTCCAATTTGGTGGGCGGGGCCCCTCAGGGTCTGATTTGGTGGGCGGGGCACTTCAGGGTCTGATTTGGTGGGCGGGGTCCCTCAGGGTCCAATTTGGTGGGCGCGGCCCCTCAGGGTCCGATTTGGTGGGCGGCGCCACTCTGGGTCAAATTTTGTGGGAGGAGCCTCTCAGGGTCCGATTTGGTGGGCGGGGCCCCTCAGAGTCCGATTTGGTGGGTGGGGCCCCTGAGGGTCCGATTTGGTGGGCCGGGCCCCTGAGGGTCCGATTTGGTGGGCAGGGCCTTTCAGAGTTCGATTTGGTGCGTGGGGCCCCTCAGGGTCTGATTTGGTGAGCGGGGCCCTTCAGGGGCCACTTTGGCCTGCGGGTCCCCTCAGGATCCAATTCGGTGGCCTGGTCTCCTTGTGGCTTGAATTGGTGGCCGGGGCCCTTCAGGGTTCGATTTGGTGGGCGGGGCCCCTCCGAGTCCGACTTGGTGGGCGGGGGCCCCTCCGAGTCCGACTTGGTGGGCGGGGCCCCCTCAGGGTCCGATTTGGTGAGCGGGGCCACTCAGGGTCCGATTTGGTGGGCGAAACCCCTCAGGGTCCGATTTGGTGAGAGGGGCCCATCAGGCTCCGATTTGGTGTGTGGGACCCCTCAGGGTCCGATTTGGTGGTCGGGGCCCCTCGGGGTCCGATTTGGTAAGCGGCGCTCCTCAGTGTCCGATTTGGTGGGCGGGGCCCCTCAGGGTCCGATTTGGTGGGTGGGGCTCTTAAGGGTCCGATTTGGTGGGCTGTGCCTCTCTGGGTCCGTTTTGGTGGGCGGGGCCACTCTGGGTCCAATTTTTTGAGCGGGGCCACGCTAGGTCCGATTTGCAGGCCAGGGTGGCTCAGCCTCCGATTTGGAGGCCGGGGTGGCTCAGCCTCCGATTTGGAGCGTGGGGTCACTCAGCTTTCGATTTGGCGCGCCGGCCCTTTAAGACTCACTTCGGTGCGCGGCCCTTTAAGAATCACTTTCCCGCATTGGCACCTTTAAGAGCCAGTTTGGATCACTGGGTTTCTTCTAAATCCACTTTGGTGAACATTCTCTCTCAGTGGCATGCGTCATGTGATGAAGCTAGATTTGCATTTGTGCTGTGGGTTTCGCTTTAAGAGCTGATATTATGTGGCAGAAGCTCTGTCCTCGGGGCGTCATGTGACGTTCGTAGGCGTTGTCATAGTAACTGGGTCTGCCTGCACATATCAATGAGCTTAACTGCCATTTCAATCGCCTCAGGGCATGTTTTGTCTATAGCAAAATTTCCCCATTCAAAAGCATTGGAGACAGTGCATTCCAATGACGGGAAAAAAAATTTCTAACGCAAATTGCGCAAAAACTACAAATCCGATCGACACGAAAAATACTTAGCACACCTCTCGTGGACACTGGCTTCGAAACGACACCTCAACGGAGTCTGTACGTGTAGCGGTTCGGGCCGCATTAATTGCAGAAATCAACTGAATAGTAATAATAATACTAGATGTGTATTTCCTGAAGGAAGTACAGATAGTGGTTTGAAATGGTGCCCAGGCTGCCCCTTTAAGAGAGACTTGCCTGATGCCCCTGCAAGACTTTCAACTCAGGATCCGTTTTAACTGTGGGTGCCTCTCAGGGGCCACTTTGGCCCCAGGGTCCGATTTTGTGGGTGGGGCCCCTCAAGGCCCGATTTTGTGGGTGGGGACCCACAGGGTCCGATTTTGTGGCCGGGGTCCCTCAGGGTCCGATTTGGTGGCTGGGGCCCCTCAGGGTCCGATTTGGTGGGTGGGGCCCCTCAGGGTCCGATTTTGTGGCTGGGGCCCCTCAGGGTCCGATTTGGTGGGTGGGGCCCCTCAGGGTCCGATTTTGTGGCCGGGGCCCCTCAGGGTCCGATTTGGTGGGCGGGGCCCCACAGGGTCCGATTTGGTGGGCGGGGCCCCTCAGGGACCGATTTGGTGGGCAGGGCCTCTCTGGGTCTGATTTGGTGGGTGGGGCCACTCTGGGTAAGATTTGGAGGCTGGGGTCGCTCAGACTCCAATTTGGAGGCCGAGGTCGTTGAGCTTCCGATTTGGAGGCCGAGGTCAAAGAGCCTCCGATTTGGAGGCAGGGGTCGATGAGCTTCCGATTTGGAGGCCGGGGTCGATGAGCCTCCGATTTGGAGGCCGGGGTGGCTCAGCCTCCGATTTGGAGGCCGGGGTGGCTCAGCCTCCGATTTGGAGGCCGGGGTGGCTCAGCCTCCGATTTGGAGGCCGGGGTGGATCAGCCTCCGATTTGGAGGCCGGGGTGGATCAGCCTCCGATTTGGAGGCCGGAGTGGATCAGCCTCCGATTTGGAGGCCGGGGTGGATCAGCCTCCGATTTGGAGGCCGGGGTGGATCAGCCTCCGATTTGGAGGCCGGGGTGGATCAGCCTCCGATTTGGAGGCCGGGGTCGCTCAGCCTCCGATTTGGAGGCCGGGGTCGCTCAGCCTCCGATTTGGAGGCCGGGGTCGCTCAGCCTCCGATTTGGAGGCCGGGGTGGCTCAGCCTCCGATTTGGAGGCCGGGGTCGATCAGCCTCCGATTTGGAGGCCGGGGTGGCTCAGCCTCCGATTTGGAGGCCGGGGTGGCTCAGCCTCCGATTTGGAGGCCGGGGTGGCTCAGCCTCCGATTTGGAGGCCGGGGTGGCTCAGCCTCCGATTTGGAGGCCGGGGTGGCTCAGCGTCCGATTTGGAGGCCGGGGTGGCTCAGCCTCCGATTTGGAGGCCGGGGTGGCTCAGCCTCCGATTTGGTGTGTCGGCCCTTTAAGACTCATTTGGGTGCGCTGTCCCTTTAACAATCACTTTGGCGCATTGGCCCTTTAAGAGCTAGTTTGGCTCACTGGGCTTCTTTTAAATCCACTTTGGCGCACACATTCTCTCTCAGGGGCATGTGTCATGTGATGAAGCTAGATTTGCATTTGTGCTGTGAGTTTCGCTTTAAGAGCTGATATTATG
Source organism: Dendrobates tinctorius (assembly GCF_039654945.1). Taxonomy (NCBI): domain Eukaryota; kingdom Metazoa; phylum Chordata; class Amphibia; order Anura; family Dendrobatidae; genus Dendrobates; species Dendrobates tinctorius. The sequence goes on from NW_027361768.1 coordinate 3,665,598, forward strand.
TGGCAGAGGCTCTGTGCTGGGGTTCAAGTGAAGTTCGTAGGCGTTGGCATAGTAACTGGGTCTGCCTGCGCATATCAATGAGCTCAACTGTCATTTCAATCGCCTCAGGGCACGTTTTGCCATTTCCTATTGAAAAGCATTGGAGACAGTGCATTCCAATGACGGGAAAAAAAATTTTCAAACGCAAATTGCGCAAAAACTACAAATCCGATCGACACGAAAAATACTTAGCACACCTCTCATGGACGCTGGCTTCGAAACGACACCGCAACGGAGTCTGTGCGTGTAGCGGTTCGGGCCGCATTAATTGCGGAAATCAACTTAATAATAATAAGAAGAAGAATAAGTTAGCAGCGTTCGGATTACAATATAGTGGTTTTTTCAAACCACTATAACTAGATGTGTATTTCCTGAAGGAAGTACAGATAGTGGTTTGAAATGGTGCCCGGGCTGCCCCTTTAAGAGAGACTTGCCTGCTGCCCCTGCAAGACTTTCAACTCAGGATCCGTTTTAAGTGTGGGTGCCTCTCAGGGGCCACTTTGGCCTCAGGGTCTGATTTGGTGGGTGGGTCCCTCAGGATCCGATTCGGTGGCCTGGGCTCCTCAGGGTTTTTATTGGTGGCCGGGATGCCTCAGGGTCCAGTTTTGTGGGTGGGGTCCCTCATGGTCTGATTTTGTGGGTGGGGCCCCTCAGGGTCCGATTTTGTGGGTGGGGCCCCTTATGGTCCGATTTTGTGGGTGGGGCCTCTCAGGGTCCGATTTTGTGGCCGGGGCCCCTCAGTGTCCTATTTTGTGACCGGGGCCCCTCAGGGTCAGATTTTGTGGCCGGGGCCCCTCAGGGGCCGATTTTGAGGGTGGGGCCCCTCAGGGTCCAATTTGGCGGGCGGGGCCCCTCAGGGTCCAATTTGGCAGGCGGGGCCCCTCAGGGTCCAATTTGGTGGGCGGGGCCCCTCAGGGTCAGATTTTGTGGCCGGGGCCCCTCATGGTCTGATTTTGTGGGTGGGGCCCCTCAGGGTCCGATTTTGTGGGTGGGGCCCCTTATGGTCCGATTTTGTGGGTGGGGCCTCTCAGGGTCCGATTTTGTGGCCGGGGCCCCTCAGTGTCCGATTTTGTGACCGGGGCCCCTCAGGGTCAGATTTTGTGGCCGGGGCCCCTCAGGGGCCGATTTTGAGGGTGGGGCCCCTCAGGGTCCAATTTGGCAGGCGGGGCCCCTCAGGGTCCAATTTGGTGGGCTGGGCCCCTCAGGGTCAGATTTTGTGGCCGGGGCCCCTCAGGGTCAGATTTTGTGACCGGGGCCCCTCAGGGTCAGATTTTGTGGCTGGGGCCCCTCAAGGTCCGATTTTGTGACCGGGGCTCCTCAGGGTCCGATTTTGCGGGTGGGGCCCCCCAGGGTCCGATTTTGCGGGTGGGGCCCCTCAGGGTCCAATTTTGCGGGTGGGGCCCCTCAGGGTCCGATTTTGCGGGTGGGGCCCCTCAGGGTCCGATTTTGTGGCCGGGGCCCCTCAGGGTCCGATTTTGTGGCCGGGGCCCCTCAGGGTCCGATTTTGTGGCCGGGGCCCCTCAGGGTCCGATTTTGCGGGTGGGGCCCCTCGGGTCCGATTTTGTGGGTGGGGCCCCTCAGGGTTCGATTTTGTGGCTGGGGCCCCTCAGGGTCTGATTTTGTGGCTGGGTCCCCTCAGGGTCTGATTTTGTGGGTGGGGCCCCTCAGGGTATGATTTTGTGACCGGGGACCCTCAGGGTCCGATTTTGTGGCCGGGGCCCCTCAGGGTCTGTATTTGTGGGTGGGTCCCCTCAGGGTACGATTTTGTGGGTGGGTCCCCTCAGGGTCCGATTTTGTGACCGGGGCCCCTTAGGGTCTGATTTTGTGGCTGGGGCCCCTCAGGGTCTGATTTTGTGGGTGGGGCCCCTCAGGGTCCGATTTTGTGGGTGGGGCCCCTCAGGGTCCGATTTTGTGGCTGGGGCCCCTCAGGGTCTGATTTTGTGGCTGGGGCCCCTCAGGGTCCGATTTTGAGGGTGGGGCCCCTGAGGGTCTAATTTGGTGGACGGGGCCCCTCAGGGTCCGATTTTGTGGGCGGGGCCCATCAGGGTCCGATTTTGTGGCTGGGGCCCCTCAGGGTCTGATTTTGTGGCCGGGGCCCCTCAGGGTCCGATTTTGTGACCGGGAACCCTCAGGGTCTGATTTTGTGGTTGGAGCACCTCAGGGTCCGATTTTGTGGCCGGGGCCCCTCAGGCTCTGGATTTGTGGGTGGGTCCCCTCAGGGTCCGATTTTGTGGTTGGGGCCCCTCAGGGTCCGATTTTGTGTCCGGAGCCTCTCAGGGTCCGATTTTGTGGGTGGGGCCCCTCAGGGTCCAATTTGGTGGGTGGGGCCACTCTGGGTCTGATTTGGTGGGCGGGGCCACTCTGGGTCCGATTTGGTGGGCGGGGCCACTCTGGGTCCGATTTGGTGGGCGGGGACACTCTGGGTCCGATTTGGTGGGCGGGGACACTCTGGGTCCAGTTTGGATGCCAGGGTGGCTCAGCCTCCTTTTTGTAGGCCAGGGTCTATCAGCCTCCGATTTGGAGCCTTGGGTCACTCAGCTTTCGATTTGGCGCGCCGGCCCTTTAAGACTCATTTTGGTGCGCCGGCTCTTTAAGAATCACTTTGGCGCGTCGGCCCTTTAAGAGCCAGGGTGGCTCACTGGGCTTCTAAATCCACTTTGGCGCACAATCTCTCTCAGGGGCATGTGTCATGTGATGAAGCTAGATTTGCATTTGTGCTGTGGGTTTTGCTTTAAGAGCTGATATTATGTGACATAAGCTCTGTCTTGGAGAGGTCATGTGACTTTCGTAGGCGTTGGCATAGTAACTGGTTCTGCCTGCGCATATCAATGAGCTTAACTGCCATTTCAATCGCCTCAGGGCATGTTTTGTCTATGGCAAAATTTCCCCATTCAAATGCATTGAGACAGTGCATTCCAATGACGGGAAAAAAAATTTTCAAACGCAAATTGCGCAAAAACTACAAATCTGATCGACACGAAAAATACTTATCACACCTCTCATGGACGCTGGCTTCGAAATTACACCTCAACGGAGTCTGTGCGTGTAGCGGTTCGGGCCGCATTAATTGCGGAAATCAACTGGAAAATAAGAAGAAGAAAAAGAACTAGATGTGTATTTCCTGAAGGAAGTACAGATAGTGGTTTGAAATGGTGCCCGGGCTGCCCCTTTAAGAGAGACTTGCCTGCAGCCCCTGCAAGACTTTCAACTAAGGATCCGTTTTAAGTGTGGGTGCCTCTCAGGGGCCACTTTGGCCTCAGGGTCTGATTTGGTGGGTGGGGCCCCTCTGGATCCGATTCGGTGGCCTGGGCTCCTCAGGGTTTTTATTGGTGGCCGGGATGCCTCAGGGTCCAGTTTTGTGGGTGGGGCCCCTCATGGTCTGATTTTGTGGGTGGGGCCCCTCAGGGTCCGATTTTGTGGGTGGGGCCCCTTATGGTTTGATTTTGTGGGTGGGGCCCCTCAGGGTCCGATTTTGTAGCCGGGGCCCCTCAGGGTCCGATTTTGTGACCGGGGACCCTCAGGGTCCGATTTTGTGGGTGGGGCCCCCAGGGTCCGATTTTGTTGCTGGGGCCCCTCAGGGTCTGATTTTGTGGCTGGGGTCCCTCAGGGTCTGATTTTGTGGGTGGGGCCCCTCATGGTCTGATTTTGTGACCGGGGCCCCTCAGGGTCTGATTTTGTGGTTGGGGCCCCTCAGGGTCCGATTTTGTGGCCGGGGTCTTATAGGGTCCAATTTTGTGGCCGGGGCCCCTCAGGGTCTGGATTTGTGGGTAGGGCCCCTCAGGGTCCAATTTTGTGGCTGGGGCCCCTCAGGGTCTGATTTTGTGGCTGGGGCCCCTCAGGGTCCGATTTTTAGGGTGGGGCCCCTCAGGGTCTAATTTGGTGGGCGGGGCCCCTCAGGGTCCGATTTTTAGGCTGGGGCCCCTCAGGGTCTAATTTGGTGGGCGGGGCCCCTCAGGGTCCGATTTTGTGGGCGGGGCCCCTCAGGGTCCAATTTTGTGGCTGGGGCCCCTCAGGGTCTGATTTTGTGGCTGGGGCCCCTCAGGGTCTGATTTTGTGGGTGGGGCCCCTCTGGGTCCAATTTTGTGGCCGTGGTCTCTCAGGGTCCGTTTTTGTGGCCGGGGCCCTTCAGGGTCTAGATTTGTGGGTGGGTCCCCTCAGGGTCCGATTTTGTGCGTGGGGCCCCTCAGGGTCCGATTTTGTGGCTGGGGTCCCTCAGGGTCTGATTTTGTGGGTGGGGCCCCTCAGGGTCCGATTTTGTGACCGGGGCCCCTTAGGGTCTGATTTTGTGACTGGGGCCCCTCTGGGTTCGATTTTGTGGCCGGGGTCTCTCAGGGTCCGATTTTGTGGGTGGGTCCCCTCAGGGTCTGATTTTGTGGCTGGGGCCCCTCAGGGTCTGATTTTGTGGGTGGGGCCCCTCAGGGTCCGATTTTGTGACCGGGGCACCTCAGGGTCTGATTTTGTGGTTGGGGCCCCTCAGGGTCCGATTTTGTGGCTGGGGCCCCTCAGGGTCTGATTTTGTGGCTGGGGCCCCTCAGGGTCTGATTTTGTGGGTGGGGCCCCTCAAGCTCCGATTTTGTGACCGGGGACCCTCAGTGTCTGATTTTGTAGCTGGGGCCCCTCAGGGTCCGATTTTGTGGCCGGGGTCTCTCAGGGTCCGTTTTTGTGGCCGGGGCCCCTCAGGGTCTGAATTTGTGGTTGGGTCCCCTCAGGGTCCGATTTTTTGGGTGAGGCCCCTCAGGGTCCAATTTTGTGGCTGGGGTCCCCCAGGGTCTGATTTTGTGGGTGGGGCCTCTCAGGGTCCGATTTTGTGACCGGGGCACCTCAGGGTTTGATTTTGTGGTTGGGGCCCCTCAGGGTCCGATTTTGTGGCTGGGGCCCCTCAGGGTCTGATTTTGTTGGTGGGGCCCCTCAGGGTCTGATTTTGTGGGTGGGGCCCCTCAGGGTCCGATTTTGTGACCGGGGACCCGCAGGGTCTGATTTTGTGGTTGGGGCCCCTCAGGGTCCGATTTTGTGGCCGGGGTCTCTCAGGGTCCGATTTTGTGGCCGGGGCCCTTCAGGGTCTGGATTTGTGGGTGGGTCCCCTCAGGGTCCGATTTTGTGGGTGGGGCCCCTCAGGGTCCGATTTTGTGGCTGGGGTCCCTCAGGGTCTGATTTTGTGGGTGGGGCCCCTCAGGGTCTGATTTTGTGACTGGGGCCCCTTAGGGTCTGATTTTGTGACTGGGGCCCCTCTGGGTTCAATTTTGTGGCCGGGGTCTCTCAGGGTCCGATTTTGTGGGTGGGTCCCCTCAGGGTCTGATTTTGTGGCTGGGGCCCCTCAGGGTCTGATTTTGTGGGTGGGGCCCTTCTGGGTCCGATTTTGTGACCGGGGCACCTCAGGGTCTGATTTTGTGGTTGGGGCCTCTCAGGGTCCGATTTTGTGGCTGGGGCCCCTCAGGGTCTGATTTTGTGGGTGGGGCCCCTCAGGGTCCGATTTTGTGACTGGGGACCCTCAGGGTCTGATTTTGTGGTTGGATCCCCTCAGGGTCCGATTTTGTGGCCGGGGTCTCTCAGGGTCCAATTTTGTGGCCGGGGCCCCTCAGGGTCTGGATTTGTGGGTGAGTCCCCTCAGGGTCCGATTTTTTGGGTGGGGCCCCTCATGGTCCAATTTTGTGGCTGGTGTCCCCAGGGTCTGATTTTGTGGGTGGGGCCCATCAGGGTCCGATTTTGTGACCGGGGCACCTCAGGGTTTGATTTTGTGGTTGGGCCCCTCAGGGTCTGATTTTGTGGCTGGGGCCCCTCAGGGTCTGATTTTGTGGGTGGGGCCCCTCAGGGTCCGATTTTGTGACCGGGGACCCTCAGGGTCTGATTTTGTGGTTGGGGCCCCTCAGGGTCCGATTTTGTGGCCGGGGTCTCTCAGGGTCCGATTTTGTGGCTGGGGCCCTTCAGGGTCTGGATTTGTGGGTGGGTCCCCTCAGGGTCCGATTTTTTGGGTGAGGCCCCTCAGGGTCCAATTTTGTGGCTGGGGTCCCCCAGGGTCTGATTTTGTGGGTGGGGCCCCTCAGGGTCCGATTTTGTGACTGGGGCCCCTCTAGGTTCGATTTTGTGGCTGGGGTATCTCAGGGTCCGATTTTGTGGTTGGGGCCCCTCAGGGTCTGATTTTGTGGGTGGGGCCCCTCAGGGTCCGATTTTGTGACCGGGGCACCTCAGGGTCTGATTTTGTGGTTGAGGCCCCTCAGGGTCCTATTTTGTGACTGGGGCCCCTCTATATTCGATTTTGTGGCCGGGGTCTTTCAGGGTCCGATTTTGTGGTTGGGGCCCCTCAGGGTCTGATTTTGTGGCCAGGCCCAATCAGGGTCCGATTTTGTGGGTGGGACCCCTTAGGGTCTGATTTTGGGGGTGGAGCCCCCTGTGTCCATTTTGGTGGGCGGGGCCCCTCTGGGTCCGACTTGGTGGGCGGGGCCCCTCAGGGTCCGATTTGGTGGGCTGTGCCACTCTGGGTCTGATTTTTTGAGCGGGGCCACACTGGGTCCGATTTGGAGGCCAGGGTGGCTCAGCCTCCGATTTGGAGGCCGGGGTGGTTCAGCCTCCGATTTGGAGGCCGGGGTGCTCAGCCTCCGATTTGGAGGCCGGGGTCACTCAGCTTTCGATTTGGCGCGCCGGCCCTTTAAGACTCATTTCGGTGCGCCGGCCCTTTAAGAATCACTTTGGCACGTCGGCCCTTTAAGAGCCAGGGTGGCTCACTGGGCTTCTAAATCCACTTTGGCGCACATTCTCTCTCAGGGGCATGCGTCATGTGATGAAGCTAGATTTGCATTTGTGCTGTGGGTTTCGCTTTAAGAGCTGATATTATGTGGCAGAAGCTCTGTCCTTGGGGTGTCATGTGACGTTCGTAGGCATTGGCATAGTAACTGGTTCTGCCTGCGCATATCAATGAGCTCAACTGCCATTTCAATCGCCTCAGGGCATGTTTTAAGCTTCCCATTGAAAAGCATTGAGACAGTGCATTCCAATGACGGGAAAAAAAAATTTCAAACGCAAATTGCGCAAAAACTACAAATCCGATCGACACGAAAAATACTTAGCACACCTCTCATGGACGCTGGCTTCGAAACGACACCTCAACGAAGTGTGTGCGTGTAGCGGTTCGGGCCGTATTAATTGCGGAAATCAACTGGAAAATAATAAGAAGAAGAACTAGATGTGTATTTCCTGAAGGAAGTACAGATAGTGGTTTGAAATGGTGCCTGGGCTGCCCCTTTAAGAGAGACTTGCCTGCTGCCCCTGCAAGACTTTCAACTCAGGATCCATTTTAAGTGTGGGTGCCTCTCAGGGGCCATTTTGGCCTCAGGGTCTGATTTGGTGGGTGGGGCTCCTCAGGATCTGATTTGGTGGCCTGGGCTCCTCAGGGTTTGAACTGGTGGCCGGGATCCCTCAGGGTCCAATTTTGTGGGTGTGACCCCTCAGGGTCAGATTTTGTGGGTGTGGCCCCTCAGTATCTGATTTTGTGGGTGGGGCCCCTCAGGGTCCGATTTTGTGTGTGGGGCCCCTCAGGGTCCGATTTTGTGGGTGGGTCCCCTCAGGGTCCGATTTTGTGGCCGGGGCCCCTCAGTGTCCGATTTTGTGGCCGGGCCCCTAAGGGTTCGATTTTGTGGTTGGGGCCCCTCAGGGTTCAATTTTGTGGCCGGGGCCTCTCAGGGTCCAATTTTGTGGTTGGGGCCCTTCAGGGTCCAACTTTGTGGTTGGGGCCCCTCAGGGTTCAATTTTGTGGCCGGGGCCCCTCAGTGTCCGATTTTGTGGCCGTTTCCCCTCAGGGTCCGATTTTGTGGGTGGGGCCCCTCAGGGTCCGATTTTGTGGCAGGGGCCCCCCAGGGTCCGATTTTGTGGTTGGGGCCCCTCAGGGTCTGATTTTGTGGCCGGGTCCACTCAGGGTCCGATTTTGTGGGTGGGGCCCCTTAGGGTCTGACTTTGTGGGTGGAGCCCGCTGGTTCCATTTTGGTGGGCGGGGCCACTCTGGGTCCAATTTGGTGGGGGGGCCACTCTGGATCCGATTTGGTGGGCGGGGCCCCTCAGGGTCCGATTTGGTGGGCGGGGCCCCTCAGGGTCTGATTTGGTGGGCGGGGTTCCTCAGGGTCTGATTTGGTGGACGGGACCACTCTCGGTCCTATTTAGTGGGCGGTGCCCCTCAGGGTCCGATTTGGTGGGTGGGGCAACTCGGGGGCCGATTTGGTGGGAGGGGCAACTCGGGGGCCGATTTGGTGGGAAGGGCAACTCGGGGGCAGATTTGGTGGGAAGGGCAACTCGGGGGCAGATTTGGTGAGCGGGGCCACTCGGGGGCCAATTTGGTGAGCGAGGCCACACGGGGGCCGATTTGGTGGGGGGGCCACTCGGGGGCCGATTTGGTGGGGGGGCCACTCGGGGGTCGATTTGGTGGGGGGGCCACTCGGGGGCCGATTTGGTGGGAGGGGCACTCGGGGGCCGATTTGGTGGGCAGGGCCATTCGGGGCCGATCTGGTGAGCTAGGCCTCTCGGGGGCCGATTTGGTGGGCGGGGCCACTCGGGGGGGGCCGATTTGGCGAGCGGGGCCACTCGGGGGGGGCGATTTGGCGAGCGGGGACACTCTGGGGCCGATTTGGCGGGCGGGGCAACTTGGGGGCCGAATTGGCGGGCGGGGCCACTCGGGGGCCGAATTGGTGGGCGGGGCCACTTGGGGGCCGAATTGGCGGGCGGGGCCACTCGGGGCCGATTTGGTGGGGGGGCATCCGGGGGCCGATATGGTGGGCGGGGCCAATTTGGTGGGTGGGGCCACTTGGGCGATTTGGTGGGCGGGACCACTCGGGGGACAATTTGGTGAGCGGGGCCACTCGGGGGCCGATGTGGCGGGCGGGGCCACTCTGAGTCTATTTTGGTGGGCGGGGCCACTCTGGGTCCGATTTGGTGGGCGGGGCCACTCAGCCCCTCAGAGTCCGATTTGGTGGGTGGGGCCATTCTGGGTCCGATTTGGTGGCTGGGGTCTCTGTGTCCGATTTTGTGGTTGGGGCCCCTCAGGGTCCGATTTTGTGGTTAGGGCCCCTCAGGGTCCGGTTTTGCGGTTGGGGGCCCTCAGGGTCCGATTTTGTGGCCGGATCCACTCAGGGTCTGATTTTGTGGGCGGGGCACCCTGGGTCCCTTTTGGTGGGTGGGGCCACTCTGGGTCCAATTTGGTTGGTGGGTCACTCTGTGTCCGATTTGGTGGGCGGGGCCCCTCAGGGTCCAATTTGGTGGGCGGGGCGCCTCGGGGTCTCATTTAGCGGGCGGTGCCCCTCAGGGTCCGATTTGGTGGGCGGGGCCCTGCAGGGTCCGATTTGGTGGGCGGGATCACTCTGGGTCCAATTTGGTGGGCGGTGCTCCTTAGGGTCCGATTTGGTGGGCTGTGTCACTCTGGGTCCGTTTTGGTGGGCGGGGCCACTCAGGGTCTGATTTTTTGAGCGGGGCCACGCTGGGTCCGATTTAGAGGCCAGGGTGGCTCAGCCTCCGATTTGGAGGGCGGGGTGGCTCAACCTCCGATTTGGAGCCTGGGGTCACTCAGCTTTCGATTTGGCGTGTCGGCCCTTTAAGACTCATTTCGGTGCGCCGGCCCTTTAACAATCACTTTGGCGATTCGGGCCGCATTAATTGCTGAAATCAACTGAATAGTAATAATAATACTAGATGTGTATTTCCTGAAGGAAGTACAGATAGTGGTTTGAAATGGTGCCCGGGCTGCCCCTTTAAGAGAGACTTGCCTGCTTCCCCTGCAAGACTTTCAACTCAGGTTCCGTTTTAGCTGTGGGTGCCTCTCAGGGGCCACTTTGGCCTCAGGGTCTGATTTGGTGGGTGGGGCCCCTCAGGATCCGATTCGGTGGCCTGGGCTCCTCAGGGCTTGAATTGCTGGCTGGGAACCCTCAGGTTCCGATTTTGTGGGTGTGGCCCCTCAGGGTCTGATTTTGTGGCCGGGGCCCCTAACAGTCCAATTTTGTGGCTGGGGCCCCTCAGGGTCTGATTGTGTGGGTGGGGCCCCTCAGGGTCCGATTTTGTGGCCGGGGCCCCTCAGGGTCTGATTTTTTGGTTGGGGCCCCTCAGGGTCTGATTTTGTGGGTGGGGCCCCTCAGGGCTCGATTTTGTGAGTGAGGCCCCTCTGTGTCCGATTTTCTGGCCGGGGCACCTCAGGGTCTGATCTTGTGGCCAGATCCCCTCAGGGTCCAATTTTGTGGCTGGGGCCCCTCAGGGTCCGATTTTGTGGCCGGGGCCCCTCAGGGTCCGATTTTGTGGTCGGGGATCCTCAGGGTCCGATTTTGTGGTTGGGGCCCATCAGGGTCCGATTTTGTGGCCGGGGCTACTCAGAGTGCGATTTGGTGGGCGGGTCCCCTCAGGGTCCGATTTGGTGGGCGGGGCCCCTCAGGGTCTGATTTGGTGGGAGGGGCCCCTCAGGGTCCGATTTTCTGGCCGAGGCCCCTCAGGGTCCGATTTTGTGGGTTGGGCCCCTCAGGGTCCGATTTTGTGGTTGGGACCCCTCATGGTATGATTTTGTGGCCGGGGCCCCTCAGGGTCCGATTTTTTGACTGGGGCCCATCAAGGTCCGATTTTGTGGCCGAGGCCCCTCAGGGTCCGATTTTGTTGGGGCCCCTCAGGGTCTGATTTAGTGGGTGGGGCCCCTCAGGGTCCGATTTGGTGGGCGAGGTCTCTCAGAGTCCGATTTGGTGGGCGGGGCCACTCTGGGTCTGATTTTGTGGACGGAGCCCCTCAGGGTCCGATTTGGTGGGCGGGGCCACTCTGGGTCTGATTTAGTGGGTGGGGCCCCTCAGGTTCCGATTTGGTGGGCGAGGTCTCTCAGAGTCCGATTTGGTGGGCGGGGCCACTCTGGGTCTGATTTTGTGGACGGAGCCCCTCAGGGTCCGATTTGGTGGGCGGGGCCACTCTGGGTCTGATTTTGTGAGTGGGGCCCCTCAGGGTCAGATTTTGTGGGTGTGGCCCCTCAAGGTCAGATTTTGTGGGTGGGGCCCCTCAGGGTCCGATATTGTGAGTGGGGCCCCTCAGGGTCCGATTTTGTGGTTGGGGCCCCTCAGGGTCCGTTTTTGTGGTTTGAGCCCCTCAGGGTCCGATTTTGTGGGTTGGGCCCCTGAGGGTCCGATTTGGTGTCCGGGGCCCCTCAGGGTCCGATTTTGTGGTTGGGACCTCTCAGGGTCTGATTTTGTGGTTGGGGCCCCTCAGGGTCCGATTTTGTGGCCGGGACCCCTCAGGGTCCGATTTTGTGGGTGGGGCCACTCGGTCCGATTTGGTGGGTGGAGCCACTCTGGGTCCGTTTTTTGGGCGGGGCTACTCAGGGTCCGATTTGGCAGGCGGGGCCCCTCAGGGTCCGATTTGGTGGGCGGGGCTCCTCAGGGTCCGATTTTCTGGGCGGGGCCCCTCAGGGTCCGATTTTGTGGGTTGGGCCCCTCAGGGTCCAATTTTCTGGCCGGGGCCCCTCAGGGTCTGATTTTGTGTCCGGGGCCCCCAGAGTCCGATTTTGTGGTTGGGACCCCTCAGGGTCTGATTTTGTGGTTGGGGCCCCTCAGGGTCCGATTTTGTGGTTGGGGCCCCTCAGGGTCCGATTTTGTGGCCGGGGCCCCTCAGGGTCCGATTTTGTGGCTGGGGCCCCTCAGGGTCCGATTTTGTGGTTGGGGCCCCTCAGGGTCCGATTTTATGGTTGGGGTCCCTCAGGGTCCGATTTTGTGGTTGGGGCCCCTCAGGGTCCGATTTTGTGGCCGGGGCCCCTCAGGGTCCGATTTTGTGGTTGGGGCCCCTCAGAGTCCGATTCTGTGGCCGGGGCCCCTCAGGGTCCGATTTTGTGGCTGGGGCCCCTCAGGGTCCGATTTTGTGGCCGAGGCCCCTCAGGGTCCGATTTTGTTGGGGCCCCTCAGGGTCTGATTTCGTGGCAGGGGTCAATCAGCCTCCAATTTGGAGTCCGAGGTCGATCAGCCTTCGATTTGGAGGCCGGGGTCGATCAGCCTCCGATTTGGAGGCCGGGGTGGCTCAGCCTCCGATTTGGAGCCTGGGGTCACTCAGCTTTCGATTTGGCGTGTCGGCCCTTTAAGACTCATTTCGGTGCGCCGGCCCTTTAACAATCACTTTGGCGCGTCGGCCCTCTAAGAGCTAGTTTGGCTCGCTGGGCTTCTTCTAAATCAACTTTGGCGTACATTCTCTCTCAGGGGCATGTGTCATGTGATAAAGCTAGATTTGCATTAGTGCTGTGGGTTTCGCTTTAAGAGCTGATATTATGTGGCAGAAGCTCTGTCCTTGGGGCATCATGTTACATTCGTAGGCGCTGGCATAGTAACTGGGTCTGCCTGCGCATATCAATGAGCTCAACTGCCAGTTCAATTGCCTCAGGGCACGTTTTGCCATTTCCCATTGAAAAGCATTGGAGACAGTGCATTCCAATGACGGGAAAAAAATTTTCAAACGCAAATTGCTCAAAAACTACAAATCCTATCGACACGAAAAATACTTAGCACACCTCTCGTGGACACTGGCTTCGAAACGACACCTCAACGGAGTCTGTGCGTGTAGCGGTTTGTGCTGTATTAATTGCGGAATTCAACTTAATAATAATAAGAAGAACTAGATGTGTATTTCCTGAAGGAAGTACAGATAGTGGTTTGAAATGGTGCCCGGGCTGCCCCTTTAAGAGAGACTTGCCTGCTGCCCCTGCAAGACTTTTAAGTCAGGATACGATTTAACTGTGGGTGCCTCTCAGGGGCCACTTTGGCCTCAGGGTCTGATTTTGTGGGTGGGGCCTCTCAGGGCCCGATTTTGTGGCCGGGGCCACTCAGGGTCCGATTTTGTGGCCGGGGCCACTCAGGGTCCGATTTGGTGGCCGGGGCCCCTCAGGGTCCGATTTGGTGGCCAGGGACCCTCAGGGTCTGATTTGGTGGGTGGGGCCCCTCAAGGTCCGATTTTGTGGCTGGGGCCCCTCAGGGTCCGATTTTGTGGCCGGGGCCACTCAGGATCCAATTTTTGTGGCCGAAACTCCTCAGGGTCCAATTTTGTGGGTGGGGCCCCTCAGGGTCCGATTTTGTGGCTGGGGCCCCTCAGGGTCCGATTTGGTGGGCGGGGCCCCTCAGGGTCCAATTTGGTGGGCAGGGCCCCTCAGGGTCCAATTTGGTGGGTTGGGCCCCTCAGGGTCCGATTTTGTGGCCGGGGCCCCTCAGGGTCCGATTTAGTGTCAGGGGCCCCTCAGGGTCCGATTTTGTGGTTGGGTCCCCTCAGGGTCCGATTTTGTGGTTGGGGCCCCTCAGGGTCCGATTTTGTGGCCGCGGCCCCTCAGGGTCCGATTTTGTGGGCGGAGCCCCACTGGGTCCAATTTGGTGGGCGGGTCCACTCTGGGTCCAATTTGGTGGGCGGGACCACTCTGGGTCCAATTTAGTGGGCGTGGCCTCTCAGGGTCCGATTTGGTGGGCGGGGCCCCACAGGGTCCGATTTGGTGGGCGGGGCCCCTCAGGGTCCTATTTGGTGGGCAGGGCCTCTCTGGGTCTGATTTGGTGGGTGGGGCCACTCGGTAAGATTTGGAGGCTGGGGTCGCTCAGCCTCCAATTTGGAGGCCGGGGTCATTGAGCTTCCGATTTGGAGGCCGAAGTCAAAGAGCCTCAGATTTGGAGGCCGGGGTGGCTCAGCCTCCGATTTGGAGGCCGGGGTGGCTCAGCCTCCGATTTGGAGGCCGGGGTGGCTCAGCCTCCGATTTGGAGGCCGGGGTCGCTCAGCCTCCGATTTGGAGGCCGGGGTGGCTCAGCCTCCGATTTGGAGGCCGGGGTGGCTCAGCTTCCGATTTGGAGGTCGGGGTCGCTCAGCCTCCGATTTGGAGGCCGGGGTGGCTCAGCCTCCGATTTGGAGGCCGGGGTGGCTCAGCCTCCGATTTGGAGGCCGGGGTCGATCAGCCTCTGATTTGGAGGCCGGGGTGGCTCAACCTCCGATTTGGAGGCCGGGGTGGCTCAGCCTCCGATTTGGAGGCCGGGGTGGCTCAGCCTCCGATTTGGAGGCCGAGGTGGCTCAGCCTCCGATTTGGAGGCCGGGGTAGCTCAGCCTCCGATTTGGAGGCCGGGGTCGATCAGCCTCCGATTTGGAGGCCGGGGTCGATCAGCCTCCGATTTGGAGGCCGGCGTCGATCAGCCTCCGATTTGGAGGCCGGGGTCGGTCAGCCTCAGATTTGGAGGCCGGGGTCGATCAGCCTCCGATTTGGAGGCCGGGGTGGCTCAGCCTCTGATTTGGAGGCCGGGGTGGCTCAGCCTCCGATTTGGAGGCCGGGGTGGCTCAGCCTCCGATTTGGAGGCCTGGGTGGCTCAGCCTCCGATTTGGAGGCCGGGGTGGCTCAGCCTCCTATTTGGAGGCCGGGGTGGCTCAGCCTCCGATTTGGAGGCCGGGGTGGCTCAGCCTCCGATTTGGAGGCCGGGGTGGCTCAGCCTCCGATTTGGAGGCCGGGGTGGCTCAGTCTCCGATTTGGTGTGTCGGCCCTTTAAGACTCATTTGGGTGCGCTGGCCCTTTAACAATCACTTTGGCGCGTTGGCCCTTTAAGAGCTAGTTTGGCTCACTGGGCTTCTTCTAAATCAAATTTGGCGGACATTCTCTCTCAGGGGCATGTGTCATGTGATGAAGCTAGATTTGCATTTGTGCTGTGAGTTTCTCTTTAAGAGCTGATATTATGTGGCAGAGGCTCTGTGCTGGGGTTCAAGTGAAGTTCGTAGGCGTTGGCATAGTAACTGGGTCTGCCTGCGCATATCAATGAGCTCAACTGTCATTTCAATCGCCTCAGGGCACGTTTTGCCATTTCCTATTGAAAAGCATTGGAGACAGTGCATTCCAATGACGGGAAAAGAAATTTTCAAACGCAAATTGCGCAAAAACTACAAATCCGATCGACACGAAAAATACTTAGCACACCTCTCATGGACGCTGGCTTCGAAACGACACCTCAACGGAGTCTGTGCGTGTAGCGGTTAGGGCCGCATTAATTGCGGAAATCAACTAAATAATAAGAAGAAGAAGAATAAGTTAGCAGCGTTCGGATTACAATATAGTGGTTTTTTCAAACCACTATAATAAGTTAGCAGCGTTCGGATTACAATATAGTGGTTTTTTCAAACCACTATAACTAGATGTGTATTTCCTGAAGGAAGTACAGATAGTGGTTTGAAATCGTACCCGGCTGCCCCTTTAAGAGAGACTTGCCTGCTGCCCCTGCAAGACTTTCAACTCAGGATCCGTTTTAACTGTGAGTGCCTCTCAGGGGCCACTTTGGCCTCAGGGTCTGATTTGGTGGGTGGGGCTCCTCAGGATCTGATTCCTTGGCCTGGGCTCCTCAGGGCTTGAATTGTTGGCCGGGATCCCTCAGGCTCCTATTTTGTGGGTGTGGCCCCTCAGGGTCAAATTTTGTGGGTGTGGCCCCTCAGGGTCAGATTTTGTGGGTGTGGCCCCTCAGGGTCAGATTTTGTGGGTGGGGCCCCTCAGGGTCCGATTTTGAGAGTGAGGCCCCTCAGGGTCCGATATTGTGATTGGGGCCCCTCAAGGTCCGATTTTGTGAGTGGGGACCCTCAGGGTCCGATTTTGTGGGTTGGGCCCCTCAGGGTCCGATTTTGTGGGTTGGGCCCCTGAGGGTCCGATTTTGTGGCCGGGGCCCCACAGGGTCTGATTTTGTGTCCGGGGCCCAACAGGGTCCGATTTTGTGGTTGGGACCTCTCAGGGTCTGATTTTGTGGTTGGGGCCCCTCAGGGTCCGATTTTGTGGCCGGGGCCCCTCAGGGTCCGATTTTGTGGGTGGGTCCCCTCAGGGTCTGATTTTGTGGCTGGGGCCCCTCAGGGTCTGATTTTGTGGGTGGGGCCCCTCGGTCCGATTTTGTGACCGGGGCACCTCAGGGTCTGATTTTGTGGTTGGGGCCCCTCAGGGTCCGATTTTGTGGCTGGGGCCCCTCAGGGTCTGATTTTGTGGCTGGGGCCCCTCAGGGTCTGATTTTGTGGGTGGGGCCCCTCAAGCTCCGATTTTGTGACCGGGGACCCTCAGTGTCTGATTTTGTAGCTGGGGCCCCTCAGGGTCCGATTTTGTGGCCGGGGTCTCTCAGGGTCCGTTTTTGTGGCCGGGGCCCCTCAGGGTCTGAATTTGTGGGTGGGTCCCCTCAGGGTCCGATTTTTTGGGTGAGGCCCCTCAGGGTCCAATTTTGTGGCTGGGGTCCCCCAGGGTCTGATTTTGTGGGTGGGGCCTCTCAGGGTCCGATTTTGTGACCGGGGCACCTCAGGGTTTGATTTTGTGGTTGGGGCCCCTCAGGGTCCGATTTTGTGGCTGGGGCCCCTCAGGGTCTGATTTTGTTGGTGGGGCCCCTCAGGGTCTGATTTTGTGGGTGGGGCCCCTCAAGGTCCGATTTTGTGACCGGGGACCCGCAGGGTCTGATTTTGTGGTTGGGGCCCCTCAGGGTCCGATTTTGTGGCCGGGGTCTCTCAGGGTCCGATTTTGTGGCCGGGGCCCTTCAGGGTCTGGATTTGTGGGTGGGTCCCCTCAGGGTCCGATTTTGTGGGTGGGGCCCCTCAGGGTCCGATTTTGTGGCTGGGGTCCCTCAGGGTCTGATTTTGTGGGTGGGGCCCCTCAGGGTCTGATTTTGTGACTGGGGCCCCTTAGGGTCTGATTTTGTGACTGGGGCCCCTCTGGGTTCAATTTTGTGGCCGGGGTCTCTCAGGGTCCGATTTTGTGGGTGGGTCCCCTCAGGGTCTGATTTTGTGGCTGGGGCCCCTCAGGGTCTGATTTTGTGGGTGGGGCCCTTCTGGGTCCGATTTTGTGACCGGGGCACCTCAGGGTCTGATTTTGTGGTTGGGGCCTCTCAGGGTCCGATTTTGTGGCTGGGGCCCCTCAGGGTCTGATTTTGTGGGTGGGGCCCCTCAGGGTCCGATTTTGTGACTGGGGACCCTTAGGGTCTGATTTTGTGACTGGGGCCCCTCTGGGTTCAATTTTGTGGCCGGGGTCTCTCAGGGTCCGATTTTGTGGGTGGGTCCCCTCAGGGTCTGATTTTGTGGCTGGGGCCCCTCAGGGTCTGATTTTGTGGGTGGGGCCCTTCTGGGTCCGATTTTGTGACCGGGGCACCTCAGGGTCTGATTTTGTGGTTGGGGCCTCTCAGGGTCCGATTTTGTGGCTGGGGCCCCTCAGGGTCTGATTTTGTGGGTGGGGCCCCTCAGGGTCCGATTTTGTGACTGGGGACCCTCAGGGTCTGATTTTGTGGTTGGGTCCCCTCAGGGTCCGATTTTGTGGCCGGGGTCTCTCAGGGTCCAATTTTGTGGCCGGGGCCCCTCAGGGTCTGGATTTGTGGGTGGGTCCCCTCAGGGTCCGATTTTTTGGGTGGGGCCCCTCATGGTCCAATTTTGTGGCTGGTGTCCCCAGGGTCTGATTTTGTGGGTGGGGCCCCTCAGGGTCCGATTTTGTGACCGGGGCACCTCAGGGTTTGATTTTGTGGTTGGGCCCCTCAGGGTCCGATTTTGTGGCTGGGGCCCCTCAGGGTCTGATTTTGTGGGTGGGGCCCCTCAGGGTCTGATTTTGTGGGTGGGGCCCCTCAGGGTCCGATTTTGTGACCGGGGACCCTCAGGGTCTGATTTTGTGGTTGGGGCCCCTCAGGGTCCGATTTTGTGGCCGGGGTCTCTCAGGGTCCGATTTTGTGGCTGGGGCCCTTCAGGGTCTGGATTTGTGGGTGGGTCCCCTCAGGGTCCGATTTTTTGGGTGAGGCCCCTCAGGGTCCAATTTTGTGGCTGGGGTCCCCCAGGGTCTGATTTTGTGGGTGGGGCCCCTCAGGGTCCGATTTTGTGACTGGGGCCCCTCTAGGTTCGATTTTGTGGCCGGGGTATCTCAGGGTCCGATTTTGTGGTTGGGGCCCCTCAGGGTCTGATTTTGTGGGTGGGGCCCCTCAGGGTCCGATTTTGTGACCGGGGCACCTCAGGGTCTGATTTTGTGGTTGAGGCCCCTCAGGGTCCTATTTTGTGACTGGGGCCCCTCTATATTCGATTTTGTGGCCGGGGTCTTTCAGGGTCCGATTTTGTGGTTGGGGCCCCTCAGGGTCTGATTTTGTGGCCAGGCCCAATCAGGGTCCGATTTTGTGGGTGGGACCCCTTAGGGTCTGATTTTGGGGGTGGAGCCCCCTGTGTCCATTTTGGTGGGCGGGGCCCCTCTGGGTCCGATTTGGTGGGCGGGGCCCCTCAGGGTCCGATTTGGTGGGCTGTGCCACTCTGGGTCTGATTTTTTGAGCGGGGCCACACTGGGTCCGATTTGGAGGCCAGGGTGGCTCAGCCTCCGATTTGGAGGCCGGGGTGGTTCAGCCTCCGATTTGGAGGCCGGGGTGCTCAGCCTCCGATTTGGAGGCCGGGGTCACTCAGCTTTCGATTTGGCGCGCCGGCCCTTTAAGACTCATTTCGGTGCGCCGGCCCTTTAAGAATCACTTTGGCACGTCGGCCCTTTAAGAGCCAGGGTGGCTCACTGGGCTTCTAAATCCACTTTGGCGCACATTCTCTCTCAGGGGCATGCGTCATGTGATGAAGCTAGATTTGCATTTGTGCTGTGGGTTTCGCTTTAAGAGCTGATATTATGTGGCAGAAGCTCTGTCCTTGGGGTGTCATGTGACGTTCGTAGGCGTTGGCATAGTAACTGGTTCTGCCTGCGCATATCAATGAGCTCAACTGCCATTTCAATCGCCTCAGGGCATGTTTTAAGCTTCCCATTGAAAAGCATTGAGACAGTGCATTCCAATGACGGGAAAAAAAAATTTCAAACGCAAATTGCGCAAAAACTACAAATCCGATCGACACGAAAAATACTTAGCACACCTCTCATGGACGCTGGCTTCGAAACGACACCTCAACGAAGTGTGTGCGTGTAGCGGTTCGGGCCGTATTAATTGCGGAAATCAACTGGAAAATAATAAGAAGAAGAACTAGATGTGTATTTCCTGAAGGAAGTACAGATAGTGGTTTGAAATGGTGCCTGGGCTGCCCCTTTAAGAGAGACTTGCCTGCTGCCCCTGCAAGACTTTCAACTCAGGATCCATTTTAAGTGTGGGTGCCTCTCAGGGGCCATTTTGGCCTCAGGGTCTGATTTGGTGGGTGGGGCTCCTCAGGATCTGATTTGGTGGCCTGGGCTCCTCAGGGTTTGAACTGGTGGCCGGGATCCCTCAGGGTCCAATTTTGTGGGTGTGACCCCTCAGGGTCAGATTTTGTGGGTGTGGCCCCTCAGTATCTGATTTTGTGGGTGGGGCCCCTCAGGGTCCGATTTTGTGTGTGGGGCCCCTCAGGGTCCGATTTTGTGGGTGGGTCCCCTCAGGGTCCGATTTTGTGGCCGGGGCCCCTCAGTGTCCGATTTTGTGGCCGGGCCCCTAAGGGTTCGATTTTGTGGTTGGGGCCCCTCAGGGTTCAATTTTGTGGCCGGGGCCTCTCAGGGTCCAATTTTGTGGTTGGGGCCCTTCAGGGTCCAACTTTGTGGTTGGGGCCCCTCAGGGTTCAATTTTGTGGCCGGGGCCCCTCAGTGTCCGATTTTGTGGCCGTTTCCCCTCAGGGTCCGATTTTGTGGGTGGGGCCCCTCAGGGTCCGATTTTGTGGCAGGGGCCCCCCAGGGTCCGATTTTGTGGTTGGGGCCCCTCAGGGTCTGATTTTGTGGCCGGGTCCACTCAGGGTCCGATTTTGTGGGTGGGGCCCCTTAGGGTCTGACTTTGTGGGTGGAGCCCGCTGGTTCCATTTTGGTGGGCGGGGCCACTCTGGGTCCAATTTGGTGGGGGGGCCACTCTGGATCCGATTTGGTGGGCGGGGCCCCTCAGGGTCCGATTTGGTGGGCGGGGCCCCTCAGGGTCTGATTTGGTGGGCGGGGTTCCTCAGGGTCTGATTTGGTGGACGGGACCACTCTCGGTCCTATTTAGTGGGCGGTGCCCCTCAGGGTCCGATTTGGTGGGTGGGGCAACTCGGGGGCCGATTTGGTGGGAGGGGCAACTCGGGGGCCGATTTGGTGGGAAGGGCAACTCGGGGGCAGATTTGGTGGGAAGGGCAACTCGGGGGCAGATTTGGTGAGCGGGGCCACTCGGGGGCCAATTTGGTGAGCGAGGCCACACGGGGGCCGATTTGGTGGGGGGGCCACTCGGGGGCCGATTTGGTGGGGGGGCCACTCGGGGGTCGATTTGGTGGGGGGGCCACTCGGGGGCCGATTTGGTGGGAGGGGCACTCGGGGGCCGATTTGGTGGGCAGGGCCATTCGGGGCCGATCTGGTGAGCTAGGCCTCTCGGGGGCCGATTTGGTGGGCGGGGCCACTCGGGGGGGGCCGATTTGGCGAGCGGGGCCACTCGGGGGGGGCGATTTGGCGAGCGGGGACACTCTGGGGCCGATTTGGCGGGCGGGGCAACTTGGGGGCCGAATTGGCGGGCGGGGCCACTCGGGGGCCGAATTGGTGGGCGGGGCCACTTGGGGGCCGAATTGGCGGGCGGGGCCACTCGGGGCCGATTTGGTGGGGGGGCATCCGGGGGCCGATATGGTGGGCGGGGCCAATTTGGTGGGTGGGGCCACTTGGGCGATTTGGTGGGCGGGACCACTCGGGGGACAATTTGGTGAGCGGGGCCACTCGGGGGCCGATGTGGCGGGCGGGGCCACTCTGAGTCTATTTTGGTGGGCGGGGCCACTCTGGGTCCGATTTGGTGGGCGGGGCCACTCAGCCCCTCAGAGTCCGATTTGGTGGGTGGGGCCATTCTGGGTCCGATTTGGTGGCTGGGGTCTCTGTGTCCGATTTTGTGGTTGGGGCCCCTCAGGGTCCGATTTTGTGGTTAGGGCCCCTCAGGGTCCGGTTTTGTGGTTGGGGGCCCTCAGGGTCCGATTTTGTGGCCGGATCCACTCAGGGTCTGATTTTGTGGGCGGGGCACCCTGGGTCCCTTTTGGTGGGTGGGGCCACTCTGGGTCCAATTTGGTTGGTGGGTCACTCTGTGTCCGATTTGGTGGGCGGGGCCCCTCAGGGTCCAATTTGGTGGGCGGGGCGCCTCGGGGTCTCATTTAGCGGGCGGTGCCCCTCAGGGTCCGATTTGGTGGGCGGGGCCCTGCAGGGTCCGATTTGGTGGGCGGGATCACTCTGGGTCCAATTTGGTGGGCGGTGCTCCTTAGGGTCCGATTTGGTGGGCTGTGTCACTCTGGGTCCGTTTTGGTGGGCGGGGCCACTCAGGGTCTGATTTTTTGAGCGGGGCCACGCTGGGTCCGATTTAGAGGCCAGGGTGGCTCAGCCTCCGATTTGGAGGGCGGGGTGGCTCAACCTCCGATTTGGAGCCTGGGGTCACTCAGCTTTCGATTTGGCGTGTCGGCCCTTTAAGACTCATTTCGGTGCGCCGGCCCTTTAACAATCACTTTGGCGATTCGGGCCGCATTAATTGCTGAAATCAACTGAATAGTAATAATAATACTAGATGTGTATTTCCTGAAGGAAGTACAGATAGTGGTTTGAAATGGTGCCCGGGCTGCCCCTTTAAGAGAGACTTGCCTGCTTCCCCTGCAAGACTTTCAACTCAGGTTCCGTTTTAGCTGTGGGTGCCTCTCAGGGGCCACTTTGGCCTCAGGGTCTGATTTGGTGGGTGGGGCCCCTCAGGATCCGATTCGGTGGCCTGGGCTCCTCAGGGCTTGAATTGCTGGCTGGGAACCCTCAGGTTCCGATTTTGTGGGTGTGGCCCCTCAGGGTCTGATTTTGTGGCCGGGGCCCCTAACAGTCCAATTTTGTGGCTGGGGCCCCTCAGGGTCTGATTGTGTGGGTGGGGCCCCTCAGGGTCCGATTTTGTGGCCGGGGCCCCTCAGGGTCTGATTTTTTGGTTGGGGCCCCTCAGGGTCTGATTTTGTGGGTGGGGCCCCTCAGGGCTCGATTTTGTGAGTGAGGCCCCTCTGTGTCCGATTTTCTGGCCGGGGCACCTCAGGGTCTGATCTTGTGGCCAGATCCCCTCAGGGTCCAATTTTGTGGCTGGGGCCCCTCAGGGTCCGATTTTGTGGCCGGGGCCCCTCAGGGTCCGATTTTGTGGTCGGGGATCCTCAGGGTCCGATTTTGTGGTTGGGGCCCATCAGGGTCCGATTTTGTGGCCGGGGCTACTCAGAGTGCGATTTGGTGGGCGGGTCCCCTCAGGGTCCGATTTGGTGGGCGGGGCACCTCAGGGTCTGATTTGGTGGGAGGGGCCCCTCAGGGTCCGATTTTCTGGCCGAGGCCCCTCAGGGTCCGATTTTGTGGGTTGGGCCCCTCAGGGTCCGATTTTGTGGTTGGGACCCCTCATGGTATGATTTTGTGGCCGGGGCCCCTCAGGGTCCGATTTTTTGACTGGGGCCCATCAAGGTCCGATTTTGTGGCCGAGGCCCCTCAGGGTCTGATTTTGTTGGGGCCCCTCAGGGTCTGATTTAGTGGGTGGGGCCCCTCAGGGTCCGATTTGGTGGGCGAGGTCTCTCAGAGTCCGATTTGGTGGGCGGGGCCACTCTGGGTCTGATTTTCTGGACGGAGCCCCTCAGGGTCCGATTTGGTGGGCGGGGCCACTCTGGGTCTGATTTAGTGGGTGGGGCCCCTCAGGTTCCGATTTGGTGGGTGTGGCCCCTCAAGGTCAGATTTTGTGGGTGGGGCCCCTCAGGGTCCGATATTGTGAGTGGGGCCCCTCAGGGTCCGATTTTGTGGTTGGGGCCCCTCAGGGTCCGTTTTTGTGGTTTGAGCCCCTCAGGGTCCGATTTTGTGGTTGGGACCCCTCATGGTATGATTTTGTGGCCGGGGCCCCTCAGGGTCCGATTTTTTGACTGGGGCCCATCAAGGTCCGATTTTGTGGCCGAGGCCCCTCAGGGTCCGATTTTGTTGGGGCCCCTCAGGGTCTGATTTAGTGGGTGGGGCCCCTCAGGGTCCGATTTGGTGGGCGAGGTCTCTCAGAGTCCGATTTGGTGGGCGGGGCCACTCTGGGTCTGATTTTGTGGACGGAGCCCCTCAGGGTCCGATTTGGTGGGCGGGGCCACTCTGGGTCTGATTTTGTGAGTGGGGCCCCTCAGGGTCAGATTTTGTGGGTGTGGCCCCTCAAGGTCAGATTTTGTGGGTGGGGCCCCTCAGGGTCCGATATTGTGAGTGGGGCCCCTCAGGGTCCGATTTTGTGGTTGGGGCCCCTCAGGGTCCGTTTTTGTGGTTTGAGCCCCTCAGGGTCCGATTTTGTGGGTTGGGCCCCTGAGGGTCCGATTTGGTGTCCGGGGCCCCTCAGGGTCCGATTTTGTGGTTGGGACCTCTCAGGGTCTGATTTTGTGGTTGGGGCCCCTCAGGGTCCGATTTTGTGGCCGGGGCCCCTCAGGGTCCGATTTTGTGGGTGGGGCCACTCGGTCCGATTTGGTGGGTGGAGCCACTCTGGGTCCGTTTTTTGGGCGGGGCTACTCAGGGTCCGATTTGGTGGGCGGGGCCCCTCAGGGTCCGATTTGGCAGGCGGGGCCCCTCAGGGTCCGATTTGGTGGGCGGGGCCCCTCAGGGTCCGATTTTCTGGGCGGGGCCCCTCAGGGTCCGATTTTGTGGGTTGGGCCCCTCAGGGTCCAATTTTCTGGCCGGGGCCCCTCAGGGTCTGATTTTGTGTCCGGGGCCCCCAGAGTCCGATTTTGTGGTTGGGACCCCTCAGGGTCTGATTTTGTGGTTGGGGCCCCTCAGGGTCCGATTTTGTGGTTGGGGCCCCTCAGGGTCCGATTTTGTGGCCGGGGCCCCTCAGGGTCCGATTTTGTGGCTGGGGCCCCTCAGGGTCCGATTTTGTGGTTGGGGCCCCTCAGGGTCCGATTTTATGGTTGGGGTCCCTCAGGGTCCGATTTTGTGGTTGGGGCCCCTCAGGGTCCGATTTTGTGGCCGGGGCCCCTCAGGGTCCGATTTTGTGATTGGGGCCCCTCAGAGTCCGATTCTGTGGCCGGGGCCCCTCAGGGTCCGATTTTGTGGCTGGGGCCCCTCAGGGTCCGATTTTGTGGCCGAGGCCCCTCAGGGTCCGATTTTGTTGGGGCCCCTCAGGGTCTGATTTTGTGGCAGGGGTCAATCAGCCTCCAATTTGGAGTCCGAGGTCGATCAGCCTTCGATTTGGAGGCCGGGGTCGATCAGCCTCCGATTTGGAGGCCGGGGTGGCTCAGCCTCCGATTTGGAGCCTGGGGTCACTCAGCTTTCGATTTGGCGTGTCGGCCCTTTAAGACTCATTTCGGTGCGCCGGCCCTTTAACAATCACTTTGGCGCGTCGGCCCTCTAAGAGCTAGTTTGGCTCGCTGGGCTTCTTCTAAATCAACTTTGGCGTACATTCTCTCTCAGGGGCATGTGTCATGTGATAAAGCTAGATTTGCATTAGTGCTGTGGGTTTCGCTTTAAGAGCTGATATTATGTGGCAGAAGTTCTGTCCTTGGGGCATCATGTTACATTCGTAGGCGCTGGCATAGTAACTGGGTCTGCCTGCGCATATCAATGAGCTCAACTGCCATTTCAATTGCCTCAGGGCACGTTTTGCCATTTCCCATTGAAAAGCATTGGAGACAGTGCATTCCAATGACGGGAAAAAAATTTTCAAACGCAAATTGCTCAAAAACTACAAATCCTATTGACACGAAAAATACTTAGCACACCTCTCGTGGACACTGGCTTCGAAACGACACCTCAACGGAGTCTGTGCGTGTAGCGGTTTGTGCTGTATTAATTGCGGAATTCAACTTAATAATAATAAGAACTAGATGTGTATTTCCTGAAGGAAGTACAGATAGTGGTTTGAAATGGTGCCCGGGCTGCCCCTTTAAGAGAGACTTGCCTGCTGCCCCTGCAAGACTTTTAAGTCAGGATACGATTTAACTGTGGGTGCCTCTCAGGGGCCACTTTGGCCTCAGGGTCTGATTTTGTGGGTGGGGCCTCTCAGGGCCCGATTTTGTGGGTGGGGCCCCTCAGGGTCCGATTTTGTGGGTGGGGCCCCTCAGGGTCCGATTTTGTGGCCGGGGCCACTCAGGGTCCGATTTTGTGGCCGGGGCCACTCAGGGTCCGATTTGGTGGCCGGGGCCCCTCAGGGTCCGATTTGGTGGCCAGGGACCCTCAGGGTCTGATTTGGTGGGTGGGGCCCCTCAAGGTCCGATTTTGTGGCTGGGGCCCCTCAGGGTCCGATTTTGTGGCCGGGGCCACTCAGGATCCAATTTTTGTGGCCGGAACTCCTCAGGGTCCAATTTTGTGGGTGGGGCCCCTCAGGGTCCGATTTTGTGGCTGGGGCCCCTCAGGGTCCGATTTGGTGGGCGGGGCCCCTCAGGGTCCAATTTGGTGGGCAGGGCCCCTCAGGGTCCAATTTGGTGGGTTGAGCCCCTCAGGGTCCGATTTTGTGGCCGGGGCCCCTCAGGGTCCGATTTAGTGTCAGGGGCCCCTCAGGGTCCGATTTTGTGGTTGGGTCCCCTCAGGGTTCGATTTTGTGGTTGGGGCCCCTCAGGGTCCGATTTTGTGGCCGCGGCCCCTCAGGGTCCGATTTTGTGGGCGGAGCCCCACTGGGTCCAATTTGGTGGGCGGGTCCACTCTGGGTCCAATTTGGTGGGCGGGACCACTCTTGGTCCAATTTAGTGGGCGTGGCCTCTCAGGGTCCGATTTGGTGGGCGGGGCCCCACAGGGTCCGATTTGGTGGGCGGGGCCCCTCAGGGTCCTATTTGGTGGGCAGGGCCTCTCTGGGTCTGATTTGGTGGGTGGGGCCACTCGGTAAGATTTGGAGGCTGGGGTCGCTCAGCCTCCAATATGGAGGCCGGGGTCATTGAGCTTCCGATTTGGAGGCCGAAGTCAAAGAGCCTCAGATTTGGAGGCCGGGGTGGCTCAGCCTCCGATTTGGAGGCCGGGGTGGCTCAGCCTCCGATTTGGAGGCCGGGGTGGCTCAGCTTCCGATTTGGAGGCCGGGGTCGCTCAGCCTCCGATTTGGAGGCCGGGGTGGCTCAGCCTCCGATTTGGAGGCCGGGGTGGCTCAGCTTCCGATTTGGAGGCCGGGGTCGCTCAGCCTCCGATTTGGAGGCCGGGGTGGCTCAGCCTCCGATTTGGAGGCCGGGGTGGCTCAGCCTCCGATTTGGAGGCCGGGGTGGCTCAGCCTCCGATTTGGAGGCCGGGGTGGCTCAACCTCCGATTTGGAGGCCGGGGTGGCTCAGCCTCCGATTTGGAGGCCGGGGTGGCTCAGCCTCCGATTTGGAGGCCGAGGTGGCTCAGCCTCCGATTTGGAGGCCGGGGTAGCTCAGCCTCCGATTTGGAGGCCGGGGTGGCTCAGCCTCCGATTTGGAGGCCGGGGTCGATCAGCCTCCGATTTGGAGGCCGGCGTCGATCAGCCTCCGATTTGGAGGCCGGGGTCGGTCAGCCTCAGATTTGGAGGCCGGGGTCGATCAGCCTCCGATTTGGAGGCCGGGGTGGCTCAGCCTCCGATTTGGAGGCCGGGGTGGCTCAGCCTCCGATTTGGAGGCCGGGGTGGCTCAGCCTCCGATTTGGAGGCCTGGGTGGCTCAGCCTCCGATTTGGAGGCCGGGGTGGCTCAGCCTCCGATTTGGAGGCCGGGGTGGCTCAGCCTCCGATTTGGAGGCCGGGGTGGCTCAGCCTCCGATTTGGAGGCCGGGGTGGCTCAGCCTCCGATTTGGAGGCCGGGGTGGCTCAGTCTCCGATTTGGTGTGTCGGCCCTTTAAGACTCATTTGGGTGCGCTGGCCCTTTAACAATCACTTTGGCGCGTTGGCCCTTTAAGAGCTAGTTTGGCTCACTGGGCTTCTTCTAAATCAAATTTGGCGGACATTCTCTCTCAGGGGCATGTGTCATGTGATGAAGCTAGATTTGCATTTGTGCTGTGAGTTTCTCTTTAAGAGCTGATATTATGTGGCAGAGGCTCTGTGCTGGGGTTCAAGTGAAGTGCGCATATCAATGAGCTCAACTGTCATTTCAATCGCCTCAGGGCACGTTTTGCCATTTCCTATTGAAAAGCATTGGAGACAGTGCATTCCAATGACGGGAAAAAAAATTTTCAAACGCAAATTGCACAAAAACTACAAATCCGATCGACACGAAAAATACTTAGCACACCTCTCATGGACGCTGGCTTCGAAACGACACCTCAACGGAGTCTGTGCGTGTAGCGGTTAGGGCCGCATTAATTGCGGAAATCAACTAAATAATAAGAAGAAGAAGAATAAGTTAGCAGCGTTCGGATTACAATATAGTGGTTTTTTCAAACCACTATAATAAGTTAGCAGCGTTCGGATTACAATATAGTGGTTTTTTCAAACCACTATAATAAGTTAGCAGCGTTCGGATTACAATATAGTGGTTTTTTCAAACCACTATAACTAGATGTGTATTTCCTGAAGGAAGTACAGATAGTGGTTTGAAATCGTACTCGGCTGCCCCTTTAAGAGAGACTTGCCTGCTGCCCCTGCAAGACTTTCAACTCAGGATACGATTTAACTGTGGGTGCCTCTCAGGGGCCACTTTGGCCTCATGGTCTGATTTTGTGGGTGGGGCCCCTCAGGGCCTGATTTTGTGGGTGGGGCCCCTGAGGGTCCGATTTTTTTGGGTGGGGCCTCTCAGGGTCCGATTTTGTGGCCGGGGCCACTCAGGGTCCGATTTGGTGGCCGGGGCCCCTCAGGGTCCGATTTGGTGGCCGGGGCCCCTCAGGGTCTGATTTGGTGGGTGGGGCCCCTCAAGGTCCGATTTTGTGGCTGGGGCCCCTCAGGGTCCGATTTTGTGGCCGGGGCCAATCAGGATCCGATTTTTGTGGCCGGAGCCCCTCAGGGTCCAATTTTGCAGGTGGGGCCCCTTAGGGTCCGATTTTGTGGCCGGGGCCCGTCAGGGTCCGATTTTGTGGGTGGGACCTCTCTGGGTCCGATTTGGTGGACGGGGCCCCTCAGGGTCCAATTTGGTGGGCAGGTCCCCTCAGGGTCCGATTTTGTGAGTTGGGCCCCTCAGGGTCCGATTTTGTGGCCGGGGCCCCTCAGGGTCCGATTTTGTGTCAGGGGCCCCTCAGGGTCCGATTTTGTGGTTGGGTCCCCTCAGGGTCCGATTTTGTGGTTGGGGCCCCTCAGGGTCCGATTTTGTGGCCGGGGCCTATCAGGGTCCAATTTTGTGATTGGGACCCATCAGGGTCCGATTTTGTGGCCGCGGCCCCTCAGGGTCTGATTTTGTGGCAGGGGCCCCTCTGGGTCTGATTTTGTGGGCGGAGCCCCTCTGGGTCCAATTTGGTGGGCGGGACCACTCTGGGTCCAATTTGGTGGGCGGGACCACTCTGGGTCCGATTTGGTGGGCGGGGCCTCTCAGGGTCCGATTTGGTGGGCGGGGCCCCACAGGGCCCGATTTGGTGGGCGGGGCCACTCTGGGTAAGATTTGGAGGCTGGGGTCGCTCAGCCTCCAATTTGGAGGCCGGGGTCGTTGAGCTTCCGATTTGGAGGCCGAGGTCAAAAAGCCTCTGATTTGGAGGCCGGGGTCGATGAGACTCCGATTTGGAGGCCGGGGTGGCTCAGCCTCCGATTTGGAGGCCGGGGTGGCTCAGCCTCCGATTTGGAGACCGGGGTGGCTCAGCCTCCGATTTGGAGGCCGGGGTGGCTCAGCCTCCGATTTGGAGACCGGGGTCGATCAGCCTCCGATTTGGAGGCCGGGGTGGCTCAGCCTCCGATTTGGAGACCGGGGTGGCTCAGCCTCCGATTTGGAGACCGGGGTGGCTCAGCCTCCGATTTGGAGGCCGGGGTGGCTCAGCCTCCGATTTGGAGGCCGGGGTGACTCAGCCTCCGATTTGGAGGCCGGGGTGGCTCAGCCTCCCATTTGGAGGCCGGGGTGGCTCAGCCTCCTATTTGGAGGCCGGAGTGGCTCAGCCTCCGATTTGAAGGCCTGGGTCGATCAGCCTCCGATTTGGAGGCTGGGGTGGATCAGCCTCCGATTTGGAGGCCGGGGTGGATCAGCCTCCGATTTGGAGGCCGGGGTGGCTCAGCCTCCGATTTGGAGGCCGGGGTGGCTCAGCCTCCGATTTGGAGGCCGGGGTGGCTCAGCCTCCGATTTGGAGGCCGGGGTCGATCAGCCTCCGATTTGGAGGCCGGGGTGGCTCAGCCTCCGATTTGGAGACCGGGGTGGCTCAGCCTCCGATTTGGAGACCGGGGTGGCTCAGCCTCCGATTTGGAGGCCGGGGTGGCTCAGCCTCCGATTTGGAGACCGGGGTGGATCAGCCTCCGATTTGGAGGCCGGGGTGGATCAGCCTCCGATTTGGAGGCCGGGGTGGATCAGCCTCCGATTTGGAGGCCGGGGTGGATCAGCCTCCGATTTGGAGGCCGGGGTGGCTCAGCCTCCGATTTGGAGGCCGGGGTGGATCAGCCTCCGATTTGGAGGCCGGGGTGGATCAGCCTCCGATTTGGAGGCCGGGGTGGCTCAGCCTCCTATTTGGAGGCTGGGGTGGCTCAGCCTCTGATTTGGAGGCCTGGGTCGATCAGCCTCCGATTTGGAGGCCGGGGTGGATCAGGCTCCGATTTGGAGGCCGGGGTGGCTCATTGTCCGATTTGGAGGCCGGGGTGGCTCAGCCTCCCATTTGGAGGCCGGGGTGGCTCATTGTCCGATTTGGAGGCCGGGGTGGCTCAGCCTCCGATTTGAAGGCCGGGGTGGCTCAGCCTCCGATTTGGAGGCCGGGGTGGATCAGCCTCCGATTTGGAGGCCGGGGTGGATCAGCCTCCGATTTGGAGGCCGGGGTGGATCAGCCTCCGATTTGGAGGCCGGGGTGGCTCAGCCTCCTATTTGGAGGCTGGGGTGGCTCAGCCTCTGATTTGGAGGCCTGGGTCGATCAGCCTCCGATTTCGAGGCCGGGGTGGATCAGGCTCCGATTTGGAGGCCGGGGTGGATCAGGCTCCGATTTGGAGGCCGGGGTGGATCAGCCTCCCATTTGGAGGCCGGGGTGGCTCATTGTCCGATTTGGAGGCCGGGGTGGCTCAGCCTCCGATTTGGAGGCCGGGGTGGCTCAGTCTCCGATTTGGTGTGTCGGCCCTTTAAGACTCATTTGGGTGCGCTGGCCCTTTAACAATCACTTTGGCGCGTTGGCCCTTTAAGAGCTAGTTTGGCTGACTGGGCTTCTTTTAAATCCACTTTGGCGCACACATTCTCTCTCAGGGGCATGTGTCATGTGATGAAGCTAGATTTGCATTTGTGCTGTGGGTTTCGCTTTAAGAGCTGATATTATGTGGCAGAGGCTCTGTGCTGGGGTTCAAGTGAAGTTCGTAGGCGTTGGCATAGTAACTGGGTCTGCCTGCGCATATCAATGAGCTCAACTGTCATTTCAATCGCCTCAGGGCACGTTTTGCCATTTCCTATTGAAAAGCATTGGAGACAGTGCATTCCAATGACGGGAAAAAAAAATTTCAAACGCAAATTGCGCAAAAACTACAAATCCGATCGACACGAAAAATACTTAGCACACCTCTTATGGACGCTGGCTTCGAAACGACACCTCAACGGAGTCTGTGCGTTTAGCGGTTCGGGCCGCATTAATTGCGGAAATCAACTTAATAATAAGAAGAAGAATAAGTTAGCAGCGTTCGGATTACAATATAGTGGTTTTTTCAAACCACTATAATAAGAAGAATAAGTTAGCAGCGTTCGGATTACAATATAGTGGTTTTTTCAAACCACTATAACTAGATTTGTATTTCCTGAAGGAAGTACAGATAGTGCTTTGAAATGGTGTCCGGGATGCCCCTTTAAGAGAGACTTGCCTGCTGCCCCTGCAAGACTTTCAACTCAGGATCCGTTTTAACTGTGGGTGACTCTCAGGGGCCACTTTGGCCTGTGGGGCCCCTCAGGGTTGGATTTGGTGGGTGGGGCCCCTCAGGATCCGATTCGGTGGCCTGGGCTCCTCAGGGCTTGAATTCGTGGACGCGATTCGTAAGGGTCCGATTTTGTGGCCGGAGCTCCTCAGGGTTCGATTTTGTGGATGGGTCCCTCAGAGTTCGATTTGGTGGGCGGGGCCCCTCTGGGTCCAATTTGGTGGGCGGGGCCCCCTGGGTCCGATTTGGTGGGCGGGGCCCCACAGGGTCCGATTTGGTGGGCGGGGCCCCACAGGGTCCGATTTGGTGGACGGGCCCCTCAGGTTCCGATTTGGTGGGCGGGGCCCCTCAGGTTCCGATTTGGTGGGCGGGGCCCCTCAGAATCCGATTTGGTGGGCGGGGCCACCCTGGGTCCGATTTGTTGGGCGGTGCCACTTTGAGTCCGATTTGGTAGACGGGGCCCAACAGTCTGATTTGGTGGGCGGGGCCACTCTAGGTCCGATTTGTTGGGCAGGGCCCCATAGTGTCCAATTTGGTGGGCGGGGCCACTCTGGGTCTGATTTCATGGGCGGGGCCTCTCTTGGTCCGATTTTGTGAGCGGGGCCACTCTGGGTCCGATTGGTGGACTGGTAAAAACTGCAAAACCGGCAAAAACGCATGGGAAAAAAACACGCGTTTTCTGGGAAGGAGTCCTGTTTTTATGCAGAAATTTTCTGCATACGTGTGCACATAGCCTTAATCTTGCTGCATATTTCACCAAGACAGTCGAAGATTGAGTCCAAAAATAGGGTATTCCTGCGCGTATCAGTTCACGTGTGGTGAGGGAGAATGCTTTCCGTTTTTGTAAGGTGTTTCTTGATAAGTCCTTGTAGAAAGATAGATGACTATAGGGGGAAGAGATGAATTTTGGCTCTTTAGACATACCGAGAAGCGCATTCCTTATCCAGTTTGGGTACAACATCACAATAACATCCCTTGCTAATTCTTGGGGAAGGGCCGGTGGCCTGCGTATTCTAAAAGCATTTTCAATTAGATAGTTCTCTTTTGTGTTGGGAATCAAGTAAGTAATTATTGAGGATATATAACTCTTTATTTGGAAGGTCTGAACCGACTCAAGGATCCCTCGAATCTTGACGTCATTTTTCCTACTAAAATCCTCATAATTAGCCAGGGTGGTTTTGAGGGAAGCAATATCCATTTTGATCTTATTCAATGAATCAGAGAACATAGATAGCGCTTGATTATAGTATGTCACTTAGGTGAGTCCATTGTCTTTGGGTCATGAGAAGAACCCCCCAGAAATCCTTGAAGAAATTGAATGGGTATCGTTGGTCAAAATTATTGATGCGCCTTTGAAGAGCTTCTTAACCCCTTCACCCCCAAGGGTGGTTTGCACGTTCATGACCGGGCCAATTTTTACAATTCTGACCACTGTACTTTTATGAGGTCATAACTCTGGAACGCTTCCATGGATCCCGGTGATTCTGACAATGTTTTCTCGTGACATATTGTACTTCATGTTAGTGGTAAAATTTCATTCATATAGCTTGGGTTTATTTGTGAGAAAAACAGAAATTTGGCGAAAATTTTGAAAATTTCGCAATTTTCCAACTTTGAATTTTTATGCCCTTACGGCACACAAAAAACTTGATAACTAACATTTCCCACATGTTTACTTTACATCAGCACAATTTTGGAACCAAAAGTTATAAGGGTTAAAAGTTGACCAGCGATTTCTCATTTTTGCAATACCATTTTATTTTTACATCACATTTGAAGCCACTTTGAGGGGTCTATATGATAGAAAATACCCAAAAGTGACACCATTCTAAAAACTGCACCCCTTAAGGTGCTCAAAACCACATTCAAGAAGTTTATTAACCCTTTAGGTGCGTCACAGGAATTTTTTTGAATATTTAAAAAAAAAAAGAACATCAAACTTTTTTTCACAAAAAAAATACTTCAGGTTCAATTTTTTTTATTTTACCAAGGGTAACAGGAGAAATTGGACTGCAAAAGTTATTGTGCAATTTGTCCTGAGTACGCTGATACCTGATATGTTGGGGGGAACGACTGTTTCGGCGCATGGCAGAGCTCAGAATGGAAGGAGCGCCGTTTGACTTTTTCAATGCAAAATTGGCTGGAATTCAGATCGGACGCCATGTCACGTTTGGAGAGTCCCTGATGTACCTAAACAGTGGAAACCCCCTACAAGTGACCCCATTTTGGAAACTAGACCCCCCAAGGAACTTATCTAGTTATGTGGTGAGAACTTTGAACCCACAAGGGCTTTACAGAAGTTTATAACGTACAGCGGTACAATTAAAAAATCATATTTTTTCCACAAAAATGATCTTCTCACCCTCAATTCTTATTTTTCCAAGGGTAACAGGACCCTAAAAGTTATTGTGCAATTTGTCCTGAGTACGCTGATACCCCACATGTGGGGGTAAACCACTATTTGGGCGCATGGCAGAGCTCGGAAGGGAAGCAGCGCCATTTGACGTTTTTGGCTGGAATTGAGATCGGACATCATGTTGCGATTGGAAAACCCCTGATGTACCAAAACAGTGGAAACCCCCCACAAATGACACCATTTTGGAAACTAGACCCCCTAAGGAACTTATCTAGATGTGTGGTGAGCACTTTGAACCCCCCAGTGCTTCACAGAAGTTTATAACGCCCGGGCGTGAAAATAAAAAATTCGTATTTTTTCCACAAACATGATCTTTTAGTCACCATTTTTTTATTTTCCCAAGGGTACCAGGAGAAATTGGACCCCAAAAGTTGTTGTCCAATTTGTCCTGAGTATGCTGATACCCCATATGTGGGAGAAAACTACTGTATGGACACACGTCGGGGCTCGGAAGGGAAGTAGTGACGTTTTGGAATGCAGACTTTGAGGGAATGTTCTGCGGGTGTCATGTTGCCTTTGGAGAGCCCCTAATGTACCTAAACAGTGGAAACCCCACACAAATGACCCCATTTTGGAAACGAGACCCCCTAAGGAACTTATCTAGATGTGTGGTGAGCACTTTGAACCCCCCAGTGCTTCACAGAAGTTTATAACGCCCGGGCATGAAAATAAACAAATCGTATTTTTTCCACAAACATGATCAATTAGTCCCCAATTTTTTCATTTTCCCAAGTGTAACAGGAGAAATTGGACCCCAAAAGTTGTCGTGCAATTTGTCCTGAGTACGCTGACACCCCATATGTGGGAGAAAACTACTGTATGGACACACGTCGGGGCTCGGAACGGAAGCAGTGACGTTTTGGAATGCAGACTTTGATGGAATGGTCTGCGGGTGTCATGTGCGTTTGGAGAGCCCCTGATGTACCTAAACTATTGAAACTCCCCACAAGTGACCCCATTTTGGACACTAGACCCCCCACGGAACTTATGTAGATGTGTGGTGAGCACTTTGAACCCCCAAGTGCTTCACAGAAGTTTATAACGCTCGGACGTGAAAATAAAAAAATCATTTTTTTCCACAAAAATGATATTTTTGCCCCCAATTTTTTATTTTCCTAAGGGTAACAGGAGAAATTGGACCCCAAAAATTGTTTTGCAATTTGTCCTGAGTAGGCTGATACCCTACATGTGGGGGTAAAACACTGTTTGGGCGCATGGCAGAGCTTGGAAGGGAAGGAGCACCATTTGACTTTTTCAACTCAGAATTGGCTGGAATTGAGATCAGACGCCATGTTGCATTTGGAGATCCCCTGATGTGCCCAAACAGTGGAAACCCCCAATTCTAACTCCAACCCGAACCCCAACACACCCCTAGCCCTAACCCTAGCCCTAACCCTAACTTTAGCCCTAACCCTAACCCTAATGGAAAAATGGAAATACTTTTTTTTATTTTATTATTTTTCCCTAACTAAGGGGGTGATAACGGGGGGTTTGATTTACTATTTATGGCGGTTTTTATATTTGGCAGCTGTCGCACGCCAAAAGACGCTTTTTATTGTAAAAATAGTTTTTGCATCACCACATATTGAGAGCTATAATTTTTCCATATTTTGATCCACCGAGTCATGTGAGGTCTTATTTTTTGCGGGACGAGTTGATGTTTTTATCGGTACCATTTTCGGGCACGTGACATTTTTTGATCGCTTTTTATTCCGATTTTTGGGACGCAGAATGAACAAAAACCAGCGTTTCATGAATTTCTTTTGGGGGGGTGCGTTTACACCGTTCCGCGTGCGGTAAAATTGATAAAGCGGTTTTATTCTTCGGGTCAGTACGGTTACAGCGATACCTCATTTAGGTCTTTTTTTTTATGTTTTGTCGGTTTTATGCAATGAAAACTATTTTATATAAAAAATAATTATTTTTGCATCGCTTTATTCTTCGAGCTATAACCTTTTTATTTTTTCGCTGATGATGCAGTATCGTGGCTCGTTTTTTGCGGGACAAAATGACGTTTTCAGCGGTACCATGGATATTTATATGCGTCTTTTTGATCGCGCGTTATTACACTTTTTGTTTGGCGGTATGATAATAAATCATTATTTTTTGCTTCGTTTTTTATTTTTAAAGGGGTTCGCTAAAGGGGTTAACTAATGGGACAGTTTTATAGGGTGGGTCGTTACAGACGCGGCGATACCTAATATGTGTACTTTTATTGTTTTGGTTTTTTTATTTCCAAAAAATGGATTTATTTAGGGGAATATTTTTTTTTTTTTTTTCTAATTTATTTGGCGATTTTTTTAAAATTATTTTAACACTTTTTTTTATTTTTTTTTAACTTTATTAAATAGTCCCAGGTGGGACATCACTGTCCTGTGACAGATCGCTGATCTCTCACATCACAGATCACTGTGACAGATCAGCGATCTGTCACAGGCAGTGCAGAAGGCTTCCTCATGCCTGCGCTTTGCAGGCACTGAGGAAGCCAGCTTCCTGCAGGCCCCCGTCGCCATCTCGGATTCGGGGGCCTGCAGGAAAGGAGCCCCCCCGCAGCAGTGCTGCACATTGCGCTGCCGTGGGGGGCTCAGGGAAGCACGGAGGGCGCCCCCTCCCTGCCGATGCTTCCCTTTAACCCCCGGTACACCGCGATCATGTTTGATCGCGGTGTGCAAGGGGTTAACGTGTCGGGGGCGGTCGGTGACCGCCCCTGACACATTGTGCCGGGTGTCAGCTGTGATAATCAGCTCACCACGTGGGCGCCGCTGATCGCGGTAGACGTACTCTCCCCGTCCATGGGCATAGGGGCCCGGGTCCCATGGACGGGATAGTACGTCAGATGTCAGGAAGGGGTTAATAAAAGCTTCGGAGGCTTTGGGTTTATCTGTTTGATTAGAGTCAGACAGTTGGACTTTGGATTCATACAATATCTCCCGGTCGCCCTCTCCCTCAGCCTCCCTTCCCAGGAATTCAACAGATTTTAGAAGAGCTATAAACATTTTCACCATAAGCCCCTCTGTTGGGTACTCATCAGATGCTGGAATCTCATCTATTGACAGAAGGCTAGAGAAAGACCATCCACGATTCATATAGAGTTTCCCATGATCCAGCTCAACCTTTCCGGCTTGCAATAGAAAATTTTCAGTAAGTTCAGAGTTCTCCTGTGTGTCCGCATTTCTTGAATACGAGGATGTGGATAAAATCTCATCAGAATTATCGCTAGAAAATGACTATCCCTATATTCAGGTAATCCCATATCCTCATAAAAATCTTCTGAGTGTACGCTTTCCAGATCCTCCAATGAATTAAGAGAGCCACGAGATTGATCTGTCAAGGCTTCATTATCACTATTATCCTCAAAAGCATTCTGATCCTTGATTTTGTAGGATGAGCTACTCTCCTTCAAAGAATAGATGAAATCTTGTGTAGGTATGTCAATAGCCTTACAAGGACTTGAATTAGGATTAACACTTAGTTGAGTTCTCCTCTTGAGCCTGAAGTTTTCTGATGAGGGTCCTTTTAAATTTCCCCTTCTAAAAGTGCATAGTGGTATGATGAGGGGATCTTTGAAATTAATGTTTGTAGCTTGTAATGAAGGGTTAAACGAATCAGGAGGAGAATCCCCCCTATTCAGCATTCCCATATGCAATCCCCCATTATTCACATAAAACAAAGACTTAGCATTGGTACATCTTTTTTCCAGAGGGGGTATGAGAACAGGTAGTGGAGATCTACTTACTGGAGCTGATATCTGGCTGTCTGGTTTGTTTATTTGGTATTTCCTACAATCCTCATCAATTTCTATTAAATCATTGTCTTTGTCCCCGAGGTCCTGGCTTCCAGAGTGCGCTCCTGGAGATTCCCCCTCAGTCCAGTGAAAATGGCAATCCCCCGTCAGGTGGTGTGTCATTAATGCAATCCCCTGCTCCTCCATTGTCGCTCCCTGTATTACCGCTTCCAGTGACTGAGATCCAGCTTCTGCCTGTGCCCTCGGCACAAACACCGGCTCGTCGCATCTCAGCTTTCCTCCTGCACTTTGGGTGTTCCGGGAAGCCCCGACTGACTCCCCCTTGATGCTCCTCTTCTCGGTCCTGCCGCCTCTTCTCCAACTGCTGACAGCCGGCAATCCCCAGCGATGCTGCCTCCACGCTCCTCTTCTGCACAGCCATTGCATCAGTGCCGACGTCTCTCCTCCCGCCGCTGACAGCCGGTGTTGACATCACCGCTTCTCTCCCCGGTCCACTACTGATGCTCCAGCTGACTGAGGATGACGCGGCAGACTTCCCCAGCAATACCGCTTCAATCTTCTTCTTTGCCCCGGGCTTCCCGGCAGCCGCCATCTTCCTCCAGTCTGACAGCGAGGATGACAGCTTCAGCCCGCTTGTTCCCCTGCTCTGCAGAGTGCTTCTTATCCACAAAATTCTTCTTAATCTTCATATTTTTCTTTCCAGGCATGTTCTTAAAGGTCTTCCACAGCAGATAACTCCAGGAATCCACTTGTTTATATGCTTGAAGTAGCTTTTTTTAGGGGAATCTCAGGAGCTCTTGCCAAACATGACTGCTCCTGGCCCCTGCAAACCACGCCCCCCCAAAAAAATCTTAATTTTCAAAGGGGGTGTACTCATTTACAGTCAGCACTAAATATAGAGTTAAATTTATTTGTTGGACCTTTTGTAAAGGTCTGACGAAGGCTGAGGGCTGAAACGCGCATTGGGGAGGGCAACTATCCAAAGGTGACAGGGTCAGTGGAGCTTGTAAGCTGCATTTTATACTTACTATTATTTTATATTGGCTTGTGCTGTTAGTTTGAATTCCTCCTGGTCTGTGGCACATACTGTATATACTGACTCCTAATGTTGTCATTGGGTACTATTGCCTTCTACTTATGCAGCATATTTGTGCAGTGATAAATGTGATTTACTGTTATTGCACTAATATTGTACTTTTGCTCTTACCCACATTGCACTATATATATATATATACTAGCTGAAGAGCCCGGCGCTGCCCGGGCATAGTAACTAACTGTGGTTAGTTATAACAAATTATAATAATCCTCCATCCCATAGTCCCGTGCCCATATACCCATCACACATCCACGATCCCATAGGCCCGTGCCCATATACTCATCATACATATCCTCCATCCCATAGTCGAGTGCCCATATACCCATCCTCCATCCAATAGTCCCATGCCCATATACCCATCATACATATTCTCCATCCCATAGTCCCATGCCCATATATCCATCATACATATCCTCCATCCCATAGTCGAGTGCCCATATACCCATCACACATCCTCCATCCCATAGTCCCGTGCCCATATACCCGTCATACATAGCCTCCATCCCATAGTCCCGTGCCCATATACTCGTCATACATATCCTCCATCCCATAGTCCCGTGCCCATATACTCGTCATACATATCCTCCATCCCATAGTCCCGTGCCCATATACCCGTCATACATATCCTCCATACCATAGTCCCGTGCCCATATACCCATCATACATATCCTCCATCCCATAGTCCCGTGCCCATATACCCGTCATACATATCCTCCATCCCATAGTCCCGTGCCCATATACCCGTCATACACATCCGCCATACCATAGTCCAGTGCCCATATACCCATCACACATCCTCCATCTCATAGTCAACCATTATGACATCATAATGAGCGGCGGCAGGGCTTGCAACCTATGATGACATCAGCGTTGCCATGGCAACCATTGTGACATCATAATGAGGGGTGGGGCTTGATATGCACACACTGCTTCCCCAGTATGCAAATAGGGGCATTATGACATAATGAGGGGCGGGGCTTGACGCGCACACACTTTTTCCCCAGTATGTAGACGGGGGCAAAATTGTTTGGTGAATTGGAATGCGCAGGGTTAAAATTTCACCTCACAACATAGCTTAGGACGCTCTCGGGGTCCAGACGTGTGACTGTGCCAAATTTTGTGGCTGTAGCTGCGACGGTGCGGATGCCTATCCCGGACATACACACACACATACATACACACACACATACATACATACTTTGAACTTTATATATTAGACTAGCTGAAGAGCCCGGCGCTGCCCGGGCATAGTAACTAACTGTGGTTAGTCATAGAAAATTATCCTCCATCCCATAGTCCCATGCCCATATACCCATCATACATATCCTCCATCCCATAGTCCCATGCCCATATACCCATCATACATATTCTCCATCCCATAGTCCCATGCCCATATACCCATCATACATATTCGCCATCCCATAGTTCCATGCCCATATACCCATCATACATATTCTCCATCCCATAGTCGAGTGCCCATATACCCATCACACATCCTTCATCTCATAGTCCCATGCCCATATACCCATCATACATATCCCCCATCCCATAGTCCCCTGCCCATATACCCATCATACATATCCGCCATCTCATAGTCCCGTACCCATATACCCGTCATACATATCCTCCATCCTATAGTCCAGTGCCCATATACCCATCACACATCCTCCATCCCATAGTCCCTTGCCCATATACATATCCGCCATCCCATAGTCCCGTGCCCATATACCCGTCAAACATATCCTCTATCCCATAGTCCAGTGCCCATATACCCATCACACATCCTCCATCCCATAGTCCCGTGCCCATATACATATCCGCCATCCCATAGTCCCGTGCCCATATACCCGTCATACATATCCTCCATCCCATAGTCCAGTGCCCATATACCCATCATACATATCCTCTATCCCATAGTCCAGTGCCCATATACCCATCATACATATCCTCCATCCCATAGTCCCGTGCCCATATACATATCCGCCATCCCATAGTCCCGTGCCCATATACCCGTCATACATATCCTCCATCCCATAGTCCAGTGCCCATATACCCATCATACATATCCTCCATCCCATAGTCCCATGCCCATATACCCATCATACATATTCTCCATCCCATAGTCCCATGCCCATATACCCATCATACATATTCGCCATCCCATAGTCCCATGCCCATATACCCATCATACATATTCTCCATCCCATAGTCGAGTGCCCATATACCCATCACACATCCTTCATCTCATAGTCCCATGCCCATATACCCATCATACATATCCTCCATCCCATAGTCCCCTGCCCATATACCCATCATACATATCCGCCATCTCATAGTCCCGTGCCCATATGCCCGTCATACATATCCTCCATCCTATAGTCCAGTGCCCATATACCCATCACACATCCTCCATCCCATAGTCCCGTGCCCATATACATATCCGCCATCCCATAGTCCCGTGCCCATATACCCGTCAAACATATCCTCTATCCCATAGTCCAGTGCCCATATACCCATCACACATCCTCCATCCCATAGTCCCGTGCCCATATACTGTACATATCCGCCATCCCATAGTCCCGTGCCCATATACCCATCATACATATCCTCCATCACATAGTCCAGTGCCCATATACATATCCGCCATCCCATAGTCCCGTGCCCATATACCCTTCATACATATCCTCCATCCCATAGTCCAGTGCCCATATACCCATCATACATATCCTCTATCCCATAGTCCAGTGCCCATATACCCATCATACATATCCTCCATCCCATAGTCCCGTGCCCATATACATATCCGCCATCCCATAGTCCCGTGCCCATATACCCGTCATACATATCCTCCATCCCATAGTCCAGTGCCCATATACCCATCATACATATCCGCCATCCCATAGTCCTGTGCCCATATACCCGTCAAACATATCCTCCATCCCATAGTCCAGTGCCCATATACCCATCACACATCCTCCATCCCATAGTCCCGTGCCCATATACCCGTCAAACATATCCTCCATCCCATAGTCCAGTGCCCATATACCCATCACACATCCTCCATCCCATAGTCCCGTGCCCATATACATATCCGCCATCCCATAGTCCTGTGCCCATATACCGTCATACACATCCTCCATCCCATAGTCCAGTGCCCATATACCCATCATACATATCCTCTATCCCATAGTCCAGTGCCCATATACCCATCATACATATCCTCCATCCCATAGTCCCGTGCCCATATACATATCCGCCATCCCATAGTCCCGTGCCCATATACCCGTCATACATATCCTCCATCCCATAGTCCAGTGCCCATATACCCATCATACATATCCGCCATCCCATAGTCCCGTGCCCATATACCCGTCCAACATATCCTCCATCCCATAGTCCAGTGCCCATATACCCATCACACATCCTCCATCCCATAGTCCCGTGCCCATATACCCATCATACATATCCTCCATCCCATAGTCCCGTGCCTATATACCCATCATACATATTCTTCGTCCCATAGTCCCATGCCCATATACCCATCATACATATCCTCCATCCCATAGTCCCGTGCCTATTTACCCATCATACATATCCTCCATCCCATAGCCCCATGCCCATATACCCATCATACATATCCTCCATCCCATAGTCCTGTGCCCATATTCCCATCATACATATCCGCCATCCCATAGTCCCGTGCCCATATACCCGTCATACATATCCTCCATCCTATAGTCCAGTGACCATATACCCATCACACATCCTCCATCCCATAGTCCCATGACCATATACATATCCGCCATCCCATAGTCCCTTGCCCATATACCCGTCATACATATCCTCCATCCCATAGTCCAGTGCCCATGTACCCGTCACACATCCTCCATCCCATAGTCCCGTGCCCATATACACATCCGCCATACCATAGTCCCGAGCCCATATACCCGTCATACATATCCTCCATCCCATAGTCCGGTGCCCATATACCCATCACACATCCTCCATCTCATAGTCAACCATTATGACATCATAATGAGCGGCGGCGGGGCTTGCAACCTATGATGACATCAGCGTCGCCATGGCAACCATTGTGACATCATAATGAGGGGCGGGGCTTGATATGCACACACTGCTTCCCCAGTATGCAAATAGGGGCATTATGCAAATAGGGACATCATAATGAGGGGCGGGGCTTGACGCGCACACACTTTTTCCCCAGTATGTAGACGGGGGAAAAATTGGTGAATTGGAACGCGCGGGGTTAAAGTTTCGCCTCACAACATAGCTTAGGACGCTCTCGGGGTCCAGACGTGTGACTGTGCCAAATTTTGTGGCTGTAGCTGCGACGGTGCGGATGCCTATCCCGGACATACACACATACACACACATACATACATACATACACACATACATACATACACACTTTGAGCTTCATATATTAGATATATATATATAATATATATATATATATATATATATATATATATATATATATATATATATATAGATCTTTTCTTATATATTTCTTTATTTTTTTTTATCATGATGTATATTTTTATAATGAGTTGAGATACAACTTTCACCTAATTATATGCACTTTCCAGTGAATATATATATTTTTTGTGATATTAAATTACAAAATCTTAACACTATTTCCTGCATTAATGTGCCCTTATGAATTGGATAGTATTAACCCCTAGTACATAAGCATATTTATTAAATATTGTTTACACTGATGCTTTGCTACCTTGTATTTTTAACTGTCCAATTAATAATAAAATAAATATATTGTTTATATATTCAGGATTTATGGTCAATGTTTTTTCGGGTGTGCTCAGTTCAGTGATTTGACTATCCTAAATATTTATACTATGTAGTCTGTGGGTATATCAGCTGTTGAAACCTTTGGTCTGATGACACTAATTTAGGCCTCTTTCACACTTCAGGCTTTTTGAATCAGGCGCCCTGCGGCGCCATGCCGCATCGCCGGATCCGTCATAAAATGCGCAAACCGTATGTGCCGGATTCGTCTTTTTGCCGCATCCGGCAAACGGATCAGTCAATATGCCGGATCCAGCACATACGGTTTCATCCGGTTTTCCATCCGTTTCGTCCGTTTTTTTGCCGGATCCGGTTTTAGAAACACCCCCAAAACATTATTGGCTACTGGATACTACAGGAAACCTATATATACATTGGTTTTACACCCCTTGCTTGATAGGTTTTTGGAAATTGTTGGAGAGCAATAGGAAAAATGGAAGCTGTTATTGCAAACATCCTGCAGATATATGTGGATTTCACTTTTGAAGCCAATCGTTTGGCAATGATTGTCATGCAGAAGGAGCGAGAAAGAAAGCGTGTCATGCGTCTTCGTAGACGTCGGATTTGGATTCACTCTATAACGGCACTAAGGATGACACGTGGGGTGTTTTCTACTTTATATCTTGAGTTGCGAGCAAATCCAGAGAAGTTTTCTAATTATGTGAGGATGAAAGTGGAAAACTTTGACTTTCTGGTGGACCGGGTTGAAGAACTGATCCGGAGACATGATACCTACTGCCGCTTCTCCATCTCACCAGCAGAGCGTTTGATGGTGACTCTACGGTAAGCTATTTTCTTTTTTTTCTACTCAAAAGCAGACTTATAACTGTTATGTTTCTCCTCCTGTTAAAGTTAATGTTTCTCCTCCTAACTGTAATGTTGTTGCTGGTATTTTGTATTAATTATTGTTTTTGCCTTTTTTCACAGATTCCTTCCAACTGGAGAATCCCTTACCTCGCTACATTACCAGTATAGGATTGGGATTTCAACCTTATCAGGTATTGTCAAGCACACCTGCCGCGCATTGTGGGACTGTCTACGGGAAGAGTTTATCCCACAGCCCACAATGGAGAGGTGGCTGGAAATAGCTGACCAATTTTGCAACATCTGTCAGTTTCCTAATTGCCTGGGTGCAGTTGACGGCAAGCACATCAGGATCACAAAACCAGCTGGTTCGGGATCTGAATTTTTTAACTATAAGAAATATTTTTCGATAGTCCTGATGGCCATTGCAGACGCCAAGTACAAATTCATTGCGGTGGATATTGGGACCTATGGCCGCTCCAATGACTCCCAAGTTTTTAAACTGTCAGCAATGGGACGTAATTTGCATGGAAACACATTCCAATTTCCACCTCCCAGACCGCTGCCTCAAACTTCTGAGCCACCACTGCCATTTGTATGTGTTGGGGATGAAGCTTTCCAACTGTCGGAACACTTACTCAAGCCGTACGCAAGCAGAGACTTGACGCCAATCAAAAGTGTTCAATTATCGGTTGACACGAGCATTTAGGATGGTGGAATGTACATTTGGAATTTTGACCACAAAATGGAGAGTACTGTTGACCGCAATTAACTTGAAAACTGACACTGTGGATGAGGTGGTCAAAACATGTGTGGTCCTACACAATTTTGTTATTACCAGGGAACCGATTGTCTTTAATGGCAATGATGTAGAAACCACATTGCATGATTATCGCACTGTTAATGTTCGAAGTACTGTTGCAGTGTCCAGAATGAGGGACAAATTTGCAGAGTATTTTATGTCACCTGAAGGTAGAGTAGAATGGCAGGATTACATGGTTTGAGATTGCACTATCAAAGCTGTACCTTGCATGTAAGTATTGTACCTTTTTTATGTTGTGCCTTTAGGTATTATACCTTGTTTTATCCTGTGTTAAACCAGTATATACCTTGTTTTTTAAATGTATTAAACCTTTTAACAAAGTATTTTGCTGCCTGTATTGTCCCGTTTTTAACCAACTCTTAAACATTTATTGGACCATGTTTGGTTGGTATGTACCTTTTTGAAACCCAGTCATCCACATTTTACACATAATTTCACCTTCTACATTATGAAATAATCAAATACACTGAAGCTGT
The DNA here is from genome assembly GCF_039654945.1 of Dendrobates tinctorius. Classification (NCBI taxonomy): domain Eukaryota; kingdom Metazoa; phylum Chordata; class Amphibia; order Anura; family Dendrobatidae; genus Dendrobates; species Dendrobates tinctorius. Next base: position 3,710,556 of record NW_027361768.1, read on the forward strand.
TTCAATCCAAAAAATTTTTTATTTAGCACAGTATAGAACCCAAAAAAAACTGTTGTTCAGAGCCCCAATGCAAACCCATAAATGCAATCTTTATTGCAACCCTTGTCCAAACATTTGTTTATTGCAATTTACGAAACTTGGGGTGGAAATAGTACTGGAGGGGCTCGCAGGTACCACTTCGACACTGGGATTTTGGAAGGTGGTTGGAATTGGGGAGGGTTCAGACACAAGAGGAGAAGGTACACTAGGGAAAGAAGGTGAAGGGGAGAAAGTATGCGTAGGGGAAGACAAAACAACAGACGGGGCGGAAACAAAACCTTGGGAAGTGGATTGGGAGACAAAAGAGGTGTTGGGGATGGAAGTTTGGACTTGAGACATGGAGGTGGAAGTAGACTGTTGGTAGTGGGCAGGGAGTACATGTTGGGCTGGGGTTGGGAAATGGTTCTGGGAAGGAGGCTGGTAAGGAGCAGGAGGTTGGTACTGGGGATGAAACTGGTATGGTACAGTAGGGGAAGGAAGGACAGAGGAAGGACAGGGGGCAGGTGCTTGTGATGTTACCTGAGCTAGAGCAAGCTGGCAGGCTTGCATTACATGCATCTGCTGGTCAGGAGATAGCGTGTCCATGCACTCTACTACTGCTTGAAAAAAGTATGATGAGGAGATTGTCTTGAATCTAAATGCATCCTATCCAGACGCCTGCTCAAATCGAGCATATCTTTACTAACAACAGTGAAGCCAGAACTAATTTGTTCTGACATAATTTTTAATGTGTTCTGGAATGATGCATTTAGATGGAAGAATTCCTGCGCATACGTCTTTTCCTGACCCCTCTGACGCTGCCGCATACAACGCACAGATGTCCCAGAGAAGGCAGCAGTGTCAGAGGGGTGGGGTAAAGAGAAAGCTACCTAGTAAGCAGCAGCTTCATGTAACTAAGTCTGCAAAGATGCTCCAGCACTGGTAGATGGGGCTGAGGGATCACACGAGGGAAGACTGGGAAGGTGCAGACGGGTCGGTTGTGCCGAAGTGGTCCACGGTTGCGGTCTCCTGAGGAGTCACTCCAGAAAGGTTTAATTCTTCAGGACCCCGAGTGCTGGTGAAGGTGCTGTTGAAAAAAGGAAAAAAAAATTTGGAATTAATATCATGCTAGAAGTTAGCCCTTGCTGAAACAAAAAGGTTAGACATGTACACAGTTTTACTTAGGAATTGGTGGTCGGAACGTTTACCTTCTACACACCATTGTCGACTTGAGGAACTACAGGGCTCGTGCATATTTATACTTGCTCCTGCGTCCTCCTGAGCCACTCGGGGCCTGCTTCTCCTTATTGAACTCCTTCTTGAAGCGATCGCGGATGGACCGCCACCGCTTCTGAACTTTTTCCCCTGTAAAGTGAAAGCACAAATTGGTTAGTATACAACAGATTACATCCTGAAACATAACTGAACTGTGAATACTCATGTGCTAGACTCTGGCCTCGAGGATGGAGGTCCTCCCAATTCACCACAACAGACTGGCAAACCTCCTCCCAGAGTTGTCAGGTTACAATTAAATCTGCATGGTGGCAGTCACTCATGTTCCAGAGTGGTTCACGCTCTCTGACGTGGTCGATGAGGCAGTCTATATTTATTTCTGCCTCCTCACCATCAGAGTCAGGAGCATGGTGTTCCCTCTGTTTGAAAAAAAAAAATAAAACATTAAAATCAAATCCTCACCATGAAATTTAAAATACAAATAAAAAATGAAAGATCAATATCAAAACTTACTCTCTGGCGACCGCTGCCACGATTTCGCTGACGACTCTGGGAGGCGCTTTGAGGACCTCTGGGTCGAGCACCAGAAACAGAAACCTATAATGTAAAAACAAAAGATAACAATATGTTATTGGTTGTTGGCATATGATTTCGGTGTACTGTGCTGTGTATGATGGTTTGTTTGTGAGATGCATGTAAAGATACTTACACTCTGAGAGCCCGCTTCAGGTATTTCTCCACCCCTTCCGTCTCCTTCTGGAAGCACCTCTTCTGCACCTTCCTGTTCAAACAAAATGCATATAGGGTTATGTTTGCCCAAAAATTAAAAACAAAGAAATAAAATTAAAAAATGTACCTCATTTAGCTGATGATGTGAAGGAGGGCTCCCAGAAGAAGACATCTCTGGCAAAGGATCTGCAAGTTAGAACACTTGTTAGCTCCTACCCAAAGCATAGTTGAAGCTTTAAGGTCTTCATACTTACATGATGGGTTGCACTGTCTGCCTCAGCACTCTGTGTCCTGGTGTCAGCGGTGGTTCATGTAGCCTTGGAAACCAATCTGCAAGTAAGAACACTTGTTAGCTCCTACCCAAAGCATAGTTGAAGCTTTCAGGCCTTCATACTTATATGATGGGTTGCACTGTCTGTGTGTTAACAGTTTGTGTATCGGTGGCAGTGGTGAACAGGTGGCATGGGCAACTTGATGCAAGAAATCAACAGGCGAGTATATCTTTGGGGTGTGGGTACTTAGATTTCAACCCTTGCTCCCCCCCCCAAAGAAATTACACTTATGCCACCCTGCAAAATTTGGAGAACACCATTTCGATACACCACCCCCTTTAATAATTCCTTCTCCCTACAGTATTTACCTCAACAATACCTTGTACCAACGAAATGGTACCTAAAATACCATCATACCCACTTTCAATCCTTACCCACACCAAAATATATATTGGTCACTGATGTTAATACACTTTCAAAATGTGCGAACACCAATGTGTGAATTCCCCATTTGGTTACAACATGGATTTTAAAAATGAAACCCCTATCTACCACAACACTAATCACCACTGGTGGTTTACGGCGACACACAACACAAATTATTAAAGTTACCTTGCTTAAAACATACATTGAAAAAACCCTACAGATACCAAGATTTGGGAAAATGTTTAATATAATTTTTTTAAAGTATTATTTTTTGGGTTGTTTTTAAAATAAAAAAGGAGCTACACAGCTCTTTATTTTAAATACTATAACATTCTGAGGAGAAAAAAAAGACATTGCATTGAGAAACTCACTCTGAGATTGGATGGCAGGATGGGTGGATGACAATTCCTGCTGGATGGCTAGCGACTGCTGCTGAATGGCTGGCAACTCCTGATGGATGGATGGCTGGCAAATCCAACTGGAAAGCTGGGCAGGATGGCTGGCAACTCCCATTGGATAGCTGGCAGGATGGCTGGCAACTCCTGATGGATGGATGGCAGGCAAATCCAACTGGATAGCTGGGCAGGATGGCTGGCAACTCCCACTGGATAGCTGGCAGGATGGCTGGAAACTCCTGATGGATGGAAGGATGGATGAATTGATTGAAGTCTTGCTGGATGACTCCTCTGGTGTCTTGAAGGACAATTGATGAATGAAGCCCTACCAGAGGTTTTTATATCTTTTCTGTGGGATTGTTTGCCAACTTTTTTCGGATGAGTTGATACTTTGTTGAGCATGCTCAGACAAAAAAAAACGGATCCGGCCGCCGGATCCGGAAAAAACGGAATACGCCGGATCCGGCGCCTATAGGCTTCCATTATAAAAAAAAACGGATAATGCCGGACGCAGACAAAAAACGTTACATGTAACATTTTTTCCAGTGCAAGTCAATGAGGTAAAAACCGGATCCGGCGATCTACAATGCCAGATCCGGTTTTTAGATTTTTCGCCGCAGTTTACAGAAGCCTGAAGTGTGAAAGCAGCCTTATGACGGCTTTTTTTTTTACCCCCATTCCCCTTTATTGTGTGCTGGTTTTAGGGGAATCTCAGGAGCTCTTGCCAAACACGACTGCTCCTGGCCCCTGCAAAACCACGCCCCCAAAAATCTTAATTTTCAAAGGGGGTGTACTCATTTGCAGTCAGCACTGAATATAGAGTTAAATTCATTTGTTGGACCTTTTGTAAAAATGTTGTAACTGTTCAATTTTTCCTATTGTTAAACTGCATTTTTGCCAAATTATCCCCAAAATTTGATTCAACGTGAATTACAACCACAACAAAGCCTCCACTTGTCTTACAAAGACATTTCCTATACTATATTCCACCCCTTTCAAACTCTTTAATGCAAATACAGCCTTAGTATTGTCAGTGACCTTAACCCCTTGCCAACATTCGCCGTATATGTACAGCGCTGCAGAAGCTGCATTCCCGCAAAGCACCATATACCGCAATAGCAGGGGCTCACGCTGAGGTCCACCGCGAGAGGGTGCTGGTGTGAGCTCTGTGAGAGTGGACACCCTGTACATCCTGAAGCAACGCCCACGATTGGTGCTAGCACCAATCACAGGCATTTAACCCCTCTGATGCCATTGTCAATAGTGCCAGAGACATCGAGAAGATTGTGCAGGGAATGGGCTCCATGTGTGCTTCCACCATTTCAATGTGATGTGGTCACATTGTCCTGATGGTCTCCATGGAGACCCCTGACCGCAAGATGGCCGTGGGGTCTTTCAAGGAAGTCGGCTTCTCAGTGCCAGCTCAGATGCCTCCTTCCCTGCCTGTCAGAGGTTGGTCTGATGCTTTGCAGTGCAGAAGCATTGCAGAGTATCAGATCAGCCATCTGACAGTATAAAGTGATGTACCATCCTCGTACAATGTAAAACAGTAAAAAAAATTAAAAAGTGTAAAATTGTTTTTAAAAATCCCCAAGTAAAGAACAAAAAAACATTTATTCCAATAAATGCATTTATTTAGGTAAATAAAAAAAGGAAACAATAAAAGTATACATATTTGGTATTGTTGCATTCAGAGCAAACCGCTCTATAAAACGGTCCCACTAGATAAGCCAATTATTGAACACTGTAAAAAAAATGAAAATCAAAAGCAAGGCATAAAACAATGCTTTATCATCATACCGCCAAACAAAAAGTGCAATAAAACATGATCAAAAAGACGAATGTAACTAAAAATGGCATCATTGTAAATGTCCTTTTGATCTGCATAAACAAGTCATCACTAGTGTTGAGCGATACCTTCCGATATCGTGAAATATCAGATCGGATTGGATCGGACCGATACCCAAAAGTATCGAATATCGCCGATTCTGATACAGGAAACCAATGCAAGTCAATGGGACAGAAATATCGGAATTAAAATAAACCCTTTCTTTCCTTGTACGTTAATTCTACATGAAGAAAAGCAACTAAGAATAATGTAGATTGTATTGGGGGAGGTGGAGGAGACATTAAAGGCATAGAGGTTTAGCCCAATCAAATGACATAGCAGGAATTATTATTTTTTTTTAAGGCGTTCGGAGTTACAAAGATATTGACTATGTTAAGCTTTGTTATATTTTGTCAGATATGTATGTTTCACTACTTCCATGCTCTTCACCTTCTTTTTTACTCTCCCACACTTTCTCACTCATGATCCTCAGCAGCATCAGCATCTTTTTCATCAACTTCTTCTTCACCTTATTCATCTTCTTCTTCTTCTTCTTCACCTTCTTCCTATTATTCTTTTTTTTACATTCTTCATATTCTTCTTATTCAACTATTCTTCTTCATATTCTACTTCTTCATCTTCTTCCTATTCTTCTTCTTCATCATATTCTTATTTGTGACAGGCATTCCTGTAGTTGTTATCTATAAAAGTTTGAAGATTACACCTTCCGTTCTGCCTGTCACAAAAGATTTACAACAGGATTTGTCCGCGTTCAGTTTGGCCTGCAGCAGCAGGCATTTTCCAGGGGCACCACGAGGAGGAACGGACTCACCCCCATACACTGCTTAGTCTTCTTCTGCTTATAATTTAGATAATATCTTTTGCTCTGATTTTTAGTCATATGCTTAATGTTCTTCTGTTTTGGTTCTTCTCCTTTTTGTTCTTCTGCTTCTTGGTCTTCTGTCTCTTGTTGTTCTGCATCTTGGTGGTTGTCTTCATGTTCTTTGTCCTCTTGGTCATCTTCAGGGTCATCTTTTTGGTCTTCTTTGGGGTGGTCTTCAGGGCCGTCGTCAGGGAGATCCAGAGTGATTACCAAAAACCATTTCAAAAAGCTTGAACTTGGAAATGTAGCAGAAGGTACAAGAAGGCTGAGGAACTGCCGAGAACCAGCTGATGGTGCTGGAAACTGGAGGGGCAGCAGAAGGAACAAGAGCCAATGGCACTACCGAGGACCAGCTGATGGTACTGGAACCCGGTTACTAAGCAGGAGGTACCTGTGCTAGAAAGCACTACCAAGGACCAGCAGAAGTTGCTGGAACTTGTATACAGAGATGGAGGCACCTAAGCAAAAGGCACTGCCGAGAACCAGCTGACGGTGCTGGAACCCGGAGGGGCAGCAGAAGGAACAAGAACCAATGGAACTACCGAGGACCAGCTGACAGTGCTGGAATCCGGATGGTTAGCAGAAGCTGCAAGAGCCAATGGCACTACCGAGGACCAGCTGACGGTACTGGAATCCAGTAACTAAGCAGGAGGTACCTGTGCTAGAAAGCACTACCAAGGACCAGCAGACATTGCTGGAACTTGGATACCGAGAAGGAGGCACCTAAGCCAAAGGCACTGCCAAGAACCAGCTGACGGTACTGGAACCCGGATGGGTAGCAGAAGGTACCAAGAAAAACAACGTTGCAAGGCCACGAGCTGGCCGCAGTTACCAAAAACCACAGTCCTACAGGGGGTGCTTGTCCTATTGGCACTACGGAACCAGCCTTTATTGCCAGATCCCACAGCCCACATAGAAAGCACCTAAACTGCAGGCATCATAGAGTCGGCTAACCCAACCGCAACATGACAGGACTACGTATTGGTGACAAAGTTACGTTGACACCTTCCGGAAACAGCTGGCGTGCTGAAACCAGGCTGGGCAGGAGGGAGTACCCATGCCAAAGACACTGCCGAGAGCCAGCTGATGATGCTGGAACCTGGATGGGTAGCAGAAGCTACAAGAGCCAATGGCACTACCGAGGAACAGCTGACGGTACTGGAACCCAGTAACTAAGCAGGAGGTACCTGTGCTAGAAAGCACTACCAAGAACCTGCAGATGTTGCTGGAACTCGGATACTGAGAAGGAGGCACCTAAGCCAAAGGCACTGCCGAGAACCAGCTGATGGTGCTGGAACCCGGAGGGGCAGCAGAAGGAACAAGAGCCACTGGCACTACCGAGGACCAACTGATGGTGCTGGAACCCCTTAACTAAGCAGGAGGTAACTGTGCGAGAAAGCACTAGCAAGGAAGAGCAGACGTTGCTGGAACTCGGATACCGAGAAGGAGGCACCTAAGCCATAGGCACTGCCGAGAACCAGCTGACAGTGCTGGAACCCGGAGGGGCAGCAGAAGGAACAAGAGCCAATGGCACTACCGAGGACCCACTGACGGTACTGGAAACCGGTAACTAAGCAGGAGGTACCTGTGCTAGGAAACACTACCAAGGAACAGCAGACGTTGCAGGAACTCGGACACCGAGAAGGAGGCACCTAAGCCCAAGGCACTGCCGAGAACCAGCTGACAGTACTAGAACCCGGACGGGTTGCAGAAGGTACCCATGAAAAACAACATTGCAGGGCCGCGAGCCGGACGCAGTTACCGAAACCCACAGTCCTACAGGGGGTGCTTTTCCTATTGGCACTACGGAACCAGCCTTTATTGCCAGATCCCGCAGCCCACATAGGAAGCCCCAAACTGCAGGCACCATAGAGTCGGCTAACCCAACCACAACACGACAACGTATTGGTGACAAAGTGACGTTGACACCTCCCGGAAACAGCTGGCATGCTGGAACCAGGCTGGGCAGGAGGGAGTACCCATGCCAAAGACACTGCCGAGAACCAGCTGATGGTGCTGGAACCTGGATGGGTAGCAGAAGCTACAAGAACCAATGGCAATACCAAGGACCAGCTGACGGTACTGTAACCCGGTAACTAAGCAGGAGGTACCTGTGCTAGAAAGCACTACCAAGGACCAGCAGACGTTGCTGGAACTTGGATACCGAGATGGAGGCACCTAAGCCAATGGCACTGCCGAGAACCAGCTGATGGTGCTGGAACCCGAAAGGGCAGGAGAAGGAACAAGAGCCAATGTCACTACCGAGGACCAGCTGACAGTACTGGAACCCAGTAACTAAGCAGGAGGTACCTGTGCTAGAAAGCACTACCAAGGACCAGCAGACGTTGCAGGAACTCGGATACCGAGAAGGAGGCACCTAAGCCAAGGGCACTGCCGAGAACCGGCTGACAGTACTGGAACCCGAATAGGTAGCAGAAGGTACCAACTAACAAGTATTATGTGAACAAGGGTTACCTATAACCGACTAACTGAAAAAAACCCTATTAAAATATAACTTTTATTAAGTACAAAAATAACAATATAAATTTGCACAGATGTCCCCTATTATAAAGCCTAGTAAAAAACGGGCTATTGTATTGCTGGAAAGAGATAAGGTATAGCAGTCAAACCAAATCTAACCAGCTGAAACTGCCAATCCAATCATGTGGTCAGAAAAACCTGAATCATAGCAGTTAAAAACTATACAATACTATTATAGCCCAAAAACCTCAAAAAACGGGAAAAAAAGGGAAATGGACATAAAGAAGATGTATAAAAATTGATAATATGTGCTACCATCTGATAACAATTTCACTCAGCCGATGTGAAGAAATGAGTGCCCTGGCCCTATGTAAAATGACTATCTGAACACCTACCTAGGTGCGGAGGTTGGCACCCTAAGAAATATGAGAATGGCGCCCCCACTCGTGCGATGGCAATCCCTAATCTCCTATATCATCCTATAAGACCAGCTGACAGTACTGGAACCCGGTAACTAAGCAGGAGGTACCTGTGCTAGAAAGCATTACCAAGGACCAGCAGACGATGCTGGAACTCGGATACCAAGAAGGAGGCACCTAAGCCAAAGGCACTGCTGAGAACCAGCTGACAGTGCTGGAACCCGGAGGGGCAGCAGAAGGAACAAGAGCCAATGACACTACCGAGGACCAGCTGATGGTACTGGAACCCGGTAACTAAGCAGGAGGTACCTGTGCTAGAAAGCACTACCAAGGACCAGCAGACGTGGCAGGAACTTGGATACCGAGAAGGAGGCATCTAAGCCAAAGACACTGCCGAGAACCAGCTGACGGTACTGGAACCCGGATGGGTAGCAGAAGGTACCCATGAAAAACAACGTTGCAAGGCCGTGAGCCGGATGCAGTTACCGAAACCCACAGTCCTACAGGGGGTGCTTGTCCTATTTGCACTACGGAACCAGCCTTTATTGCCAGATCCCGCAGCCCACATAAGAAGCACTTAAACTGCAGGCACCATAGAGTCGGCTAACCCAACCGCAACACGACAGGACTACGTATTGGTGACAAAGTGACGTTGATACTTCCCGGAAACAGCTGGCGTGCTGGAACCAGGCTGAGCAGAAGGGAGTACCTGTGCCAAAGACACATCTGAGCAGCAACTGGTGGTGTTGGAGCCCACGTATTACAGTTCAAACAGAGTGGAGGCAGAGTCCTAATTGGAGCAAGTTTAAAATCTGTAGTTGTGTGAGTGTTAACAGAGCAGGAGAAATTGCCAGACACACAGCTGGGGATCAGCTGACATTACTGAATCCCAATAACACTGGAGCATATGTTGACTGTGCAGACGGCACTTCTGAGCAGCAACTGGCGGTGTTGGAGCCCAGGGATAACAGTACAAACATACTGTTGCCAGAGGCCTCATTGCAGCAAGTTTAATATCTGTAGTAGTGTGAATGTGGACAGAGCAGGCGAAACTGCAGGACACACAGCAGGGGAGCAGCTGACGTTACTGAACCTCAATAACACTGGAGCATATGTTGACTGTGCAGACGACACTTCAGAGCAGCAACTGGCGGTGTTGGAACCCAGGGATTACAGTACAAACATACTGTTGCCAGAGGCCTAATTGCAGCAAGTTTAATATCTGTAGTAGTGTGAATGTGGACAGAGCAGGCGAAATTGCCGGACACACAGCAGGGAAGCACCTGGCGTTACAGCACCCCACTAACACAGGAGCTAGTGTATTTCTCTATGCAGACAGCACTTCTGAGCAGCAACTGGTGGTGTTGGAGCCCAGGGTCAATAATGGAGTAGGCTGAGGCCTAATTGGAGCAAGTTTAATATCTGATGTTGGGATCAATGTGGAGGGAGCAGGAGATATTGCCGGACACACAGCAGGGGAGCAGCTGGCGTTACTGAACCCCACTAACACAGGAGCTAGTGTTTTTCTCTGTGCAGACGGCACTTCTGAGCAAAAACTGGTGGTGTTGAAGCCCAGGTTCAATCATGGAGTAGGCTGAGGCCTAATTGGAGCAAGTTTAATATCTGATGTTGGGTGAATTTTGAGGGAGCAGGAGATATTTCCGGACACACAGCAGGGGAGCAGCTGGCATTGCTGAACCCCACTAACACAGGAGCTAGTGTTTTTCTCTGTCCAGACAGCACTTCTGAGCAGCAACTGGTGGTGTTTGAGCCTAGCGTCAATCATGGAGTAGGCTGAGGCCTAATTGGAGCAAGTTTAATATCTGATGTTGGGTGAATTTTGAGGGAGCAGGAGATATTGCCGGACACAGCAGGGGAGCAGCTGGCGTTACTGCACCCTACTAACACAGGAGCTAGTGTTTTTTTTTCTCTGTGCAGAGGGCATTTCTGAGCAGCAACTGGTGGTGTTGGAGCCCAGGGTCAATCATGGAGTAGGCTGTGGCCTAATTGGAGCAAGTTTAATATCTGATGTTGGGATGAATGTGGAGTGAGCAGGAGATATTGATGGACACACAGCAGGGGAGCAGCTGGCGTTACTGAACCCCACTAACACAGGAGCTAGTGTTTTTCTCTGTGCAGACGGCACTTCTGAGCAACAACTGGCGGTGTTGGAGCCCAGGGTCAAACATGGAGTAGGCTGAGGCCTAATTGGAGCAAGTTTAAAATCTGATGTTGGGTGAATTAATTTTGAGGGAGCAGGAGATATTGCTGGACACACAGCATGGGAGCGGCTGTAATTACAGAACCACACTAAAACAGGAGCTAGTGTTTTTCTCTGTGCAGATGGCACTTCTGAGCAACAACTGGCGATTCTGGAGCCCAGGGTCAATCATGGAATAGCCTGAGGTCTAATTGGAGCAAGTTTAATATCTGATGTTGGGATGAATGTGGAGGGAGCATGAGATATTGCCGGACACACAGCAGGGGAGCAGCTGGCATTACTGAACCCCACTAACACAGGAGCTAGTGTTTTTCTCTGTGCAGACGGCACTTCTGAGCTGCAACTGGTAGTGTTTGAGCCCAGGATCAATCATGGAGTAGGCTGAGGCCTAATTGGAGCAAGTTTAATTTCTGATATTGGGTGAATTTTGAGGGAGCAGGAGATATTGCCGGACATAGCAGGGGAGCAGCTGACTTTACTGAACCCCAATAACACAGGAGCAAATGTTGACTGTGCAGACGGCACTTCTGAGCAGCAACTGGTGGTGTTGGAGCCCAGGGTCAATCATGGAGTAGGCTGACGCTTAATTGGAGCAAGTTTAATATCTGATGTTGGGATGAATGTGGAAGGAGCAGGAGATATTGCCGGACACACAGCAGAGGAGCAGCTAGTATTTCAGAACCCCACTAACACAGGAGCTAGTGTTTTTCTATATGCAGATGGCACTTCTGAGCAGCAACTGGTGGTGTTTGAGCCCAGGGTCAATCATGCATTAAGCTTAGGCCTAATTTAATATCTGATTTTGGGTGAATTTTTAGGGAGCAGGAGATATTGCCGGACACACAGCAGTGGAGCAGCTGTCATTACTGAACCCCACTAACACAAGAGCAAGTGTTTTTCTCTGTGCAGACGGCACTTCTGAGCAGCAACTGGCGGTGTTGGAGCCCAGGGTCAATCATGCAGTAGGCTGAGGCTTAATTGGAGCAAGTTTAATATCTGATGTTGGGATGAATGTGGAAGGAGCAGGAGATATTGACGGACACACAGCAGGGGAGCAGCTGGCGGTACTGCACCCTATTAACACAGGAGCTAGTGTTTTCTTCCCTGTGCAGAGGGCACTTCTGAGCAGCAACTGGTGGTGTTGGATCCCAGGTTCAATCATGGAGTAGGCTGAGGCCTAATTGGAGCGAGTTTAATATCTGATGTTGGGTGAATTTTGAGGAAGCAGGAGATATTGCGGGACACACAGCAGGGGAGCAGCTGGCATTGCTGAACCCCACTAACACAGGAGCTAGTGTTTTTCTCTGTGCAGACAGCACTTCTGAGCAACAACTGGCGGTGTTGGCGTCCAGGGTCAATCATGGAGTAGGCTGAGGCCTAATTGGAGCAAATTTAAAATCTGATGTTGGGTGAATTTTGAGGGAGCAGGAGATATTGCCGGACACGCAGCATGGGAGCAGCTGGCATTGCTGAACACCACTAACACAGAAGCTAGTGTTTTTCTCTGTGCAGACAGCACTTCTGAGCAACAACTGGCGGTGTTGGAGCCCAGGGTCAATCATGGATTAGACTGAGGTGTAATTGGAGCAAGTTTAATAACTGATATTGGGTGAATTTTGAGGGAGCAGGAGATACTGCCGGACACACAGCAGGGGAGCAGCCTGGCATTACTGAACCTCACTAACACAGGAGTTAGTGTTTTTCTCTTTGCAGATGGCTCTTCTGAGCAGCAACTGGCGAAGTTGGAGCCCAGGGTCAATCATGGAGTAGGCTGAGGCCTAATTGGAGCAAGTTTAATATCTGATGTTGGGATGAATGTGGAAGGAGCAGGAGATATTGCCGGACACACAGCAGGGGAGCAGCTGGCATTACTTAACCCCACTAGCGCAGGAGCTAGTGTTTTTCTGTGTGCAGATGGCACTTCAGAGCAGCAACTGGTGTTGTTTGAGCCTAGGGTCAATCATGCAGTGTTATGAATGAGTCACCATAGGAGGCAAAAGCAGAAATACAAGCTAAGTCCAGAAAACCAGAGAAGTTGGCAACTATCAGATTGCAGACCCCTGAACCTATCAACACAACTAGCAGTAGCCGTGGGGGGTACCTACGATGCCCTAGACCCCTCGATCACAGCCGGAGAAATACATAGGCCTAAAGAAAGAAAGGGGAAATCTAAACTGCCCCAGAGCAGACCCCAAAGCAATAGGCAGCCCCCAACATATAATGACGGTGAAGCAAGATGAAAATACTAACACAGACAGAAAGATAGACTGAGCAAAGGCGGGGCCCCAAAACTACCTAGATAGGATAGGAAAGGAAGGCTGCTGTCTGCAATCTGCCAAAACCCTATCAAAGACATAAGCCAACCAGCTGATATGAAAAAGGCCCTGAACCAGCGGGGCTTCAAAAACTGAATAAGCACGCAGGTATTTTCAGAAGACAGAGCTAAATGAATTCAGCACACCCCAGCAGGGAATGGCAGAAATCCAGAAAAACAAAGCAAAAACAAAGTCAAAGCACAAAAGCAAAAGACCGAGCAGCAAACTTAGCTTTGGAGGAGCAGGAATTCAGACTGGTCTCCAAGGATCCCACAGAGAAATCACCCGCAGGGCAGAAGGGCGTCGGCAGCATTATATCCAGTCCGTAACTCCACTCAGCCAGTCACAATCATCAGACTCAGGTGTTTTACAATCAGGCTCACTACCTTTCTTTACCAGAAGAGGGAGTTACTCGGGCCTCAGTAATGAAGGGGAAAATGAACTCACAACATGCAGTAGGCTGAGGCCTATTTGGAGCAACTTTAATATCTGATGTTGGGTGAATTTTGAGGGAGCAGGAGATATTGCCGGACACACAGCAGGGGAGCAGCTGGCATTACTGATTCCCACTAACACAGGAGCTAGTGTTTTACTCTGTGCAGATGGCACTTCTGAGCAGCAACTGGTGGTGTTGTAGACCAGGGTCAATCATGGAGTAGGCTGAGGCCTAATTGAAGCAAGTTTAATATCTGATGTTGGGTGAATTTTGAGGGAGCAGGAGATATTGCTGGACACACAGCAGGGGAGCAGCTGACTTTACTGAACCCCAATAACACAGGAGCAAGTGTTGACTGTGCAGACGGCTCTTCTGAGGAGCAACTGGTGGTGTTGGAGCCGAGGGTCAATCATGGAGTAGGCTGACGCCTAATTGGAGCAAGTTTGATATCTGATGTTGGGATGAATGTGGAAGGAGCAGGAGATAATGCCGGACACACAGCAGAGGAGCATCTGGCGTTACTGAACCCCACTAACACAGGAGCTAGTGTTTTTCTCTGTGCAGACGGCACTTCTGAGCAACAACTACTGGTGTTGGAGCCCCAGGTCAATCATGGAGTAGGCTGAGGACTAATTGGAGCAAGTTTAATATCTGATGTTGGGTGAATTTTGAGGGAGCAGGAGATATTGCTGGACACACAGCAGGGGAGCAGCTGACTTTACTGAACCCCAATAACACAGGAGCAAGTGTTGACTGTGCAGACGGCTCTTCTGAGGAGTAACTGGTGGTGTTGGAGCCCAGGGTCAATCATGGAGTAGGCTGACGCCTAATTGGAGCAAGTTTGATATCTGATTGGAAGTGCATTGAGCAGCAAGGTGGTGTGCTGGTAAAAGGGGAAAAAAAAAAAACTCTTTTAAATCTTCTTCCTGAGCGAGTGTGAACGAGCTGAGTGTAACCTGAGTGTGAGTGCGAACTGTGGTAAGTGTGTGACTTGAAATTCAGTGACTTTAGATTCAGGGAGTTTCCAAGGGAGGTCTTACTGAATTGATGTTGTATTAATACTTTTTTTTTTTTTATTTATTTTTGCTTATCATATTGTCTGGTGCAATCCCCATTAGGATGTGCTCCACTATTGCCAATGCCATTCAGTGCACGTCTTGCCGCATGTATGAAATCCTTGAACAGCCGGTCGAGGGTGCATACTGCTGTGCGAGATGTGAGCACGTTGTGCATTTGGAAGCCCAGATACTGGATCTAAATGTGCAGCTGGCAACACTGAGATCCATAGACAATATGGAAAGGAGTCTTCTGCTCACTGAGCAGACGCTCAATGGGATAGATGAGGGGGGGGGGATGCTAGGTTGGAGCTGCAGGACAATGAAGCAGCTAGCTGGGTGACAGTTAGAAGGCGGGGTAGAGGGAAGAGCACCAGGGAGGCTAGTCCTGATCTGGCACACCCCAATAAGTTTGCTAAGTTGGCAGATGAGGGGAGTGTTAGTGCAGGAGTAGCACTGCTGCAGCAAGGCATGTCCTCTGAAAGCCGGAGGAGTGTCTGCTCCAGTAAGGGGGGAAATAGGAGAGCAGGGCAGGCCAGACAAGTTCTGGTAGTGGGAAACTCAATTATTAGGGGAACAGATAGGGCAATCTGTCACAAAGACAGGGATCGTCGAACGGTGTGCTGCCTACCTGGCGCTCGAGTCCGACACATCGCTGATCGGGTTGACAGATTACTGGGAGGGGCTGGAGAGGATCCAGCGGTCATGGTGCACATTGGCACAAATTACAAAGTTAGAGGTAGGTGGAAGGTCCTTAAAGATGATTTCAGGGAATTAGGCTGTAAGCTTAAAGCAAGGACCTCCAAGGTGGTATTTTCGGAAATACTTCCTGTACCACGTGCCACACCAGAGAGGCAACGGGAGATTAGGGAGGTTAATAAGTGGCTCAGGAATTGGTGTAGGAAGGAGGGGTTTGGGTTCCTGCAGAACTGGGCCGACTTCTCAGTTGGCTACAGGTTCTACGCTAGGGACGGGCTGCACCTCAATGGGGAGGGTGCCGCTGTGCTGGGGGAGAAAATGGCTAGAAGGTTGGAGGAGTGTTTAAACTAGGGACGGGGGGGGGGAGGGTATTCCTTTTATAGGAGGGGAAGACAGTGCAGATAGAGACCTGGGCACAAATAATGACATTGGGGTGGAGGTGGCATGGGGGGTGGGGTTAGAACAGTTAATAATTTAAGAAAGAATAGAGGTACAGAGAGATACATAAAGTGCATGTATACTAATGCCAGAAGTCTCGCCAACAAAATGGAGGAATTGGAGTTAATGTTGTTGGAACATAATTATGACATGGTGGGGATATCTGAGACATGGCTGGATGAGAGCCATGACTGGGCTGTTAATTTACAGGGCTATAGTCTGTTCAGAAATGACCGAACAAATAAGCGAGGGGGAGGCGTGTGTTTATATGTAAAATCATCCTTAAAACCCATCCTTCGTGATAATATATATGAATCTAATGAAAATGTAGAGTCCCTGTGGGTAGAGATAAGGGGAGGGGGGAAAAATAATAAATTACTGATAGGGGTTTGTTATAAATCTCCAAAAATAATGGAAGCTACAGAGAATATCCTCATAAAGCAAATAGATGAAGCAGAGACTCAAGGAGAAGTCATTATTATGGGGGACTTCAACTACCCTGAAATACATTGGGGAACCGAAACCTGCAGTTCCAGCAAGGGTAATAGGTTTCTGACAACGATGAGAGACAATTACCTTTCACAACTGGTTCAGGACCCAACAAGAGGGGGGGCACTGCTAGACCTAATATTAACCAACAGGCCAGACCGCACATCAAATGTAAGGGTTGAGGGTCACTTGGGTAATAGTGATCACAAATTAATAAGTTTTCATGTATCCTTTAATAAGATGTGTAGTAGAGGGGTTACAAGGACACTAAACTTCAGGAAGGCAAATTTCCAACGGATGAGAGATGATCTTGGTGCAATTAACTGGGACGATATCCTGAGACATAAAAATATACAAAGAAAATGGGAGACATTTATTAGCATCCTGAATAGGACCTGTGCACAATATATACCATATGGGAATAAACATGCGAGAAATAGGAGGAAACCACTATGGCTAAATAGAGCTGTAAGGGGCGCAATAAGAGATAAAAATAAAGCATTTAGAGAATTAAAGCAAGTAGGTAGTGATGAGGCATTAAATAAATACAGAAGATTAAATAAATTCTGTAAAAAGCAAATCAAGACAGCAAAGATTGAGACAGAGAGACTCATTGCCAGAGAAAGTAAAAATAATCCCAAAATATTCTTTAACTACATAAATAGTAAGAAGCTAAAAAATGATAGTGTTGGTCCCCTTAAAAATAGTCTGGGTGAAATGGTGGATGAGGATGAGGAAAAAGCCAATATGCTAAATGACTTTTTTTCAACAGTATTTACACAAGAAAATCCCATGACGGATAACATGATCAGGGATAAAAATTCTCCATTAAATGTCACCTGCTTAACCCAGCAGGAAGTACGGCGGCGTCTACAAATCACTAAAATTGACAAATCCCCGGGCCCGGATGGGATACACCCCCGAGTACTGCAGGAATTAAGCACAGTCATAGATAGACCACTATTTTTAATCTTTAAAGATTCCATAATAACAGGGTCTGTACCACAGGACTGGCGTATAGCAAATGTGGTGCCAATATTCAAAAAGGGGACAAAAACTGAACTTGGAAATTATAGGCCAGTAAGTTTAACCTCAACTGTGGGTAAAATCCTGGAGGGTTTTCTAAGAGATACTATACTGGAGTATCTGGAGAAGAATAACCTTATGACCCAATATCAACATGGGTTTACAAGAGACCGTTCCTGTCAGACTAATCTGATAAGCTTTTATGAAGAGGTAAGTTCCGGACTGGACCAAGGGAATGCAGTGGACGTGGTGTACATGGACTTTTCAAAAGCTTTTGATAAGGTGCCACACAAAAGGTTGATACATAAAATGAGAACAATGGGGATAGGGGAAAATATGTGTAGGTGGGTTAAGAGCTGGCTCAGGGATAGGAAACAAAGGGTGGTTATTAATGGAGCACACTCGGACTGGGTCACGGTTAGCAGTGGGGTACCACAGGGGTCAGTTTTGGGCCCGCTTCTTTTTAACATATTTATTAATCACCTTGTAGGGGGCATAGAGAGTAGAATTTCAATATTTGCAGATGACACTAAACTCTGCAGGGTAATTAATACAGAGGAGGACAATTTTATATTACAGGAGGATTTATGTAAACTAGAAGCTTGGGCTGATAAATGGCAAATGAGCTTTAATGGGGATAAATGTAAGGTCATGCACTTGGGTAGAACGAACAAGTTGTATAATTATGTGCTTAATTGTAAAACACTGGGCAAAACAGTCACTGAAAAAGACCTGGGTGTATGGGTGGACGACAAACTCACATTTAGTGGCCAGAGTCAAGCAGCTGCTGCAAAGGCAAATAAAATAATGGGATGCATTAAAAGAGGCATAGATGCTCATGAGGAGAACATAATTTTACCTCTATATAAGTCACTAGTGCGACCACACTTAGAATACTGTGTACAGTTCTTGTCTCCGGTGTATAAGAAAGACATAGCTGAACTAGAGCGGGTGCAGAGAAGAGCGACCAAGGTTATTAGGGAACTAGGGGGTCTGCAATACCAAGACAGGTTATTACACTTGGGGTTATTTAGTTTGGAGAATCGAAGGCTTAGGGGTGATCTTATTACAATGTATAAATATATGTGGGGACAATACAAAGACCTTTCTAATGATCTTTTTACTCTTAGACCTGTGACGGGGACAAGGGGGCATCCTCTACGTCTGGAGGAAAGAAGGTTTAAGCATACTCACAGACGCGGATTCTTTACTGTAAGAGCAGTGAGACTATGGAACTCTCTGCCATATGATGTTGTAATGAGTGATTCACTACTAAAATTTAAGAAGGGACTGGATGCCTTTCTTGAAAAGTATAATATTACAGGGTATATACACTAGTCTCCTTAATATTGCGTTGATCCAGGGAGCTAGTCTGATTGCCGTATGTGGAGTCGGGAAGGAATTTTTTTCCCCAATGTGAAGCTTACTGTTGCCACATGGGTTTTTTTGCCTTCCTCTGGATCAACATGTTAGGGCAAGTTAGGATAGGATATGGGTTGAACTAGATGGACTTAAAGTCTCCCTTCAACCTTAATAACTATGTTACTATGTTACTATGATGTTGGGATGAATGTGGAAGGAGCAGGAGATAATGCCGGACACACAGCAGAGGAGCAGCTGGCATTTCTGAACCCCACTAACACAGGAGCTGGTGTTTTTCTATGTGCAGACGGCACTTCTGAACAGCAACTGGTGGTGTTTGAGCCCAGGGTCAATCATGCAGTAAGCTGAGGCCTAATTGGAGCAAGTTTAATATCTGATGTTGGGTGAATTTTTAGGGAGCAGGAGATAATGATGGACACACAGCAGGGGAGCAGCTGGCGGTACTGCACCCTACTAACACAGGAGCTAGGTTTTTCTCTGTGCAGACGGCACTATTGAGCAAAAACTGGCGGTGTTGAAGCCCAGGTTCAATCATCGAGTAGGCTGAGGCCTAATTGGAGCAAGTTTAATATCTGATGTTGGGTGAATTTTGAGGGAGCAGGAGATATTTCCTTACACACAGCAGGGGAGCAGCTGGCATTGCTGAACCCCTCTAACACAGGAGCTAGTGTTTTTCTCTGTCCAGATAACACTTCTGAGCAGCAACTGGCGGTGTTTGAGCCTAGGGTCAATCATGCAGTAGGCTGAGGCCTAATTGGAGCAAGTTTAATAACTGATGTTGGGTGAATTTTGAGGGAGCAGGAGATATTGCCGGACACACAGCAGGGGAGCAGCTGGCATTACTGCACCCTACTAACACAGGAGCTAGTGTTTTTTCTCTGTGCAGAGGGCACTTCTGAGCAGCAACTGGTGGTGTTGGAGCCCAGGGTCAATCATGCAGTAAGCTGAGGCCTAATTGGAGCAAGTTTAATATCTGATGTTGGGTGAATTTTTAGGGAGCAGGAGATATTGACGGACACACAGCAGGGGAGCAGCTGGCGGTACTGCACCCTACTAACACAGGAGCTAGTGTTTTTCTCTGTGCAGACGGCACTATTGAGCAAAAACTGGCGGTGTTGAAGCCCAGGTTCAATCATCGAGTAGGCTGAGGCCTAATTGGAGCAAGTTTAATATCTGATGTTGGGTGAATTTTGAGGGAGCAGGAGATATTTCCTTACACAGCAGGGGAGCAGCTGGCATTGCTGAACCCCTCTAACACAGGAGCTAGTGTTTTTCTCTGTCCAGAAAACACTTCTGAGCAGCAACTGGCGGTGTTTGAGCCTAGGGTCAATCATGCAGTAGGCTGAGGCCTAATTGGAGCAAGTTTAATAACTGATGTTGGGTGAATTTTGAGGGAGCATGAGATATTGCCGGACACACAGCAGGGGAGCAGCTGTCATTACAGAACCACACTAACATAGGAGCTAGTGTTTTTCTTTGTGCAGACCGCACTTCTGAGCAACAACTGGTGGTTCTGGAGCCCAGGGTCAATCATGGTGTAGGCTGAGGCCTAATTGGAACAAGTTTAATATCTGATGTTGGGTGAATTTTGAGGGAGCAGGAGATATTGCCGGAAACACAGCAGGGAAGCAGCTGGCGTTACTTCACCCCACTAACACAGGAGCTAGTGTATTTCTATGTGCAGATGGCAATTCTGAGCAGCAACTGGCGGTGTTGGAGCCCAGGGTCATTCAAGCAGTAGGTTGATGCCTAATTGGAGCAAGTTTAATATCTGATGTTGGGATGAATGTGGAGGGAGCATAAGAAATTGCCGGACACACAGCAGGGGAGCAGCTAGCATTACTGAACCCCACTAACACAGGAGCTAGTGTTTTTCTCTGTGCAGACGGCACTTCTGAGCAACAACTGGCGGTGTTGGAGCCCAGGGTTAATCATGGAGTAGGCTGAGGCCTAATTGGAGCAAGTTTAATATCTGATGTTGGGATGAATGTGGAGTGAGCAGGAGATATTGCCAGACACACAGCAGGGGAACTGCTGGCGTTACTGAACACCACTAACACAGGAGATAGTGTTTTTCTCTGTGCAGACGGCACTTCTGAGCAACAACTGGCGGTGTTGGAGCCCAGGGTCAATCACGGAGTAGGCTGAGGCCTAATTCAAGCAAGTTTAATATCTGATGTTGGGTGAATTTTTAGAGAGCAGGAGATATTGCCGGACACACAGCAAGGGAGCAGCTGGCGTTACTGAACCCCACTAACACAAGAGCTAGTGTTTTTGTCTGTGCGGACAGCACTTCTGAGCAACAACTAGCGGTGTTGGAGCCCAGGGTTAATCATGGAGTAGGCTGAGGACTAATTGGAGCAAGTTTAATATCTGATGTTGTGTGATTTTTGAGGGAGCAGGGGATATTGCTGGACACACAGCAGGGGAGAAGCTGTCATTACAGAACCCCACTAACACAAGAGCTAGTGTTTTTCTCTGTGCAGAGGGCACTTCTGAGCAGCAACTGGTGGTGTTGGAGCCCAGGATCAATCATGCAGTAGGATGAGGCCTAATTGGAGCAAGTTTAATATCTGATGTTGGGTGAATTTTGAGGGAGCAGGAGATATTGCCGGACACAGCAGGGGAGCAGCTGGCATTACTGTACCCCACTAACACAGAAGCTAGTGTTTTTCTCTGTGTAAACGGAACTTCTGAGCAAAAACTGGTGGTGTTGAAGCCCAGGTTCAATCATGGAGTAGGCTGAGGCCTAATTGGAACGAGTTTAATATCTGATGTTGGGTGAATTTTGAGGGAGCAGGAGATATTGCCGGACACACAGAAGGGGAGCAGCTGGCGTTACTGCACCCCACTAACACAGGAGCTAGTGTATTTCTATATGCAGATGGCAATTCTGAGCAGCAACTGGCGGTGTTGGAGCCCAGGGTCAATCATGGAGTAGGATGAGGCCTAATTGGAGCAAGTTTAATATCTGATGTTGGGATGAATGTGGAGGGAGCATGAGATATTGCCGGACACACAGGAGGGGAGCAGCTGGCGTTACTGAACCCCATTAACACAGGAGCTAGTTTTTTTCTCTGTGCAGACGGCACTTCTGAGCAGCAACTGGCGGTGTTGGAGCACAGGGTCAATAATGGAGTAGGCTGAGGCCTAATTGGAGTAAGTTTAATATCTGATGTTGGGATGAATGTGGAGTGATCAGGAGATATTGCCGGATACACAGCAGGGGAGCAGCTGGCATTTCTGAACCCCACTAACAGAGGAGCTAGTGTTTTTCTATATGCAGATGGCACTTCTGTGCAGCAACTGGTGGTGTTTGAGCCCAGGGTCAAACATGCGTTAAGCTTAGGCCTAATTGGAGCAAGTTTAATATCTGATGTTGGGTGAATTTTTAGGGAGCAGGGGATATTAACGGACACACAGCAGTGGAGCAGCTGTGATTACTGAACCCCACTAACACAAGAGCAAGTGTTTTTCTCTGTGCAGACGGCACTTCTGAGCAGCAACTGGCGGTGTTGGAGCCCAGGGTCAATCATGCAGTAGGCTGAGGCTTAATTGGAGCAAGTTTAATATCTGATGTTGGGATGAATGTGGAAGGAGCAGGAGATATTGACGGACACACAGCAGGGGAGCAGCTGGCGGTTCTGCACCCTATTAACACAGGAGCTAGTGTTTTCTTCTCTGTGCAGAGGGCACTTCTGAGCAGCAGCTGGTGGTGTTGAAGCCCAGGTTCAATCATGGAGTAGGCTTAGGCCTAATTGGAGCGAGTTTAATATCTGATGTTGGGATGAATGTAGAGTGAGCAGGAGATATTGCCGGACGCACAGCAGGGGAGCAGCTGGCGTTACTGAACCCCACTAACACAGGAGCTAGTGTTTTTCTCTGTGAAGACGGCACTTCTGAGCAACACCTGGTGGTGTTGGCGCCCAGGGTCAATCATGGAGTAGGCTGAGGTGTAATTGGAGCAAGTTTAATATCTGATGTTGGGATGAATGTGGAGGGAGCATGAGATATTGCCGGACACACAGCAGGGGAGCAGCTGTCATTACAGAACCACACTAACACAGGAGCTAGTGTTTTCCTCTGTGCAGACGGCACTTCTGAGCAACAACTGGCTGTGTTGGAGCCAAGGGGTCAATCATGCAGTAGGCTGAGGCCTAATTGGAGCAAGTTTAATATCTGATGTTGGGATGAATGTGGAAGGAGCAGGAGATATTGCCGGACACACAGCAGGGGAGCAGCTGGCATTACTGCACCCTACTAACACAGGAGCTGGTGTTATTTTCTCTTTGCAGACGGCACTTCTGAGCAGCTACTGGTGGTGCTGGAGCCCAGGGTCAATCATGGAGTAGGCTGAGGCCTATTTGGTGCAAATTTAATATCTGATTTTGGGTGAATTTTGAGGGAGCAGGAGATATTGCCAGACACACAGTAGGGGAGCAGCTGGCGTTACTGAACCCCACTAACACAGGAGCTAGTGTTTTTCTCTGTGCAGATGGCACTTCTGAGCAGCAACTGGCGGTGTTGGAGCCCAGGGTCAATGTCGCAGTAGGCTGAGGCCTAATTTAAGCAAGATTAATGTCTGATGTTGGGATGAATGCGGAAGAAGCAGGAGATATTCCAGGACACAAAGCAGGGAAGCAGCTGGCATTACTGCACCCCACTAACACAGGCGCTAGTGTATTTCTCTGTGCAGAGGGCACTTCAGAGCTGCAGCTGGTGGTGTTGGAGCCCAGGGTCAATCATGGAGTAGGCTGAGGCCTAATTGGAGCAAGTTTAATATCTGATGTTGGGATGAATGTGGAGGGAGCATGAGATATTGCCGGACACACAGCAGAGGAGCAGCTGGCGTTACTGAACCTCACTAACACAGGAGCTAGTGTTTTTCTATGTGCAGACGGCACTTCTGAGCAACAACTGGCGGTGTTGGAGCCCAGGGTCAATCATGGATTAGGCTGAGGCCTAATTGGAGCAAGTTTAATATCTGATGTTGGGTGAATTTTGAGGGAGCAGGAGATACTGCCGAACACACAGTAGGGGAGCAGCTGGCGTTACTGAACCCCACTAACACAGGAGCTAGTGTTTTTTTTCTCTGTGCAGATGGCACTTCTGAGCAGCAACTGGTGGTGTTGTAGCCCAGGGTCAATCATGGAGTAGGCTGAGGCCTAATTGAAGCAAGTTTAATATCTGATGTTGGGTGAATTTTTAGGGAGCAGGAGATATTGCCGGACACACAGCAAAGGAGCAGCTGGCGTTACTGAACCCCACTAACACAGGAGCTAGTGTTTTTCTCTGTGCAGACGGCACTTCTGAGCAACAACTAGCGGTGTTGGAGCCCAGGGTCAATCATGCAGTAGGCTGAGGACTAATTGGAGCAAGTTTAATATCTGATGTTGGGTAAACTTTGAGGGAGCAGGGGATATTGCTGGACACACAGCAAGGGAGCAGCTGGCATTACTGAACCCCACTAGCGCAGGAGCTAGTGTTTTTCTGTGTGCAGACGGCACTTCAGAGCAGCAACTGGTGTTGTTTGAGCCCAGGGTCAATCATGCAGTAGGCTGAGGCCTAATTGTAGCAAGCTTAATATCTGATGTTGGGATGAATGTGGAAGGAGCAGGAGATATTGCCGGACACACAGCAGGGGAGCAGCTGGCATTACTGCACCCCATTAACACAGGAGCTAGTGTTTTTCTCTGTGCAGACGGCACTTCTGAGCTGCAACTGGTGGTGTTGGAGCCCAGGGTCAATCATGGAGTAGGCTGAGGCCTAATTGTAGCAAGTTTAATATCTGATGTTGGGATGAATGTGGAAGGAGCAGGAGATATTGCCGGACACACAGCAGAGGAGCAGCTGGCGTTACTGAACCCCACTAACACAGGAGCTAGTGTTTTTCTCTGTGCAGACGGCACTTCTGAGCAGCATCTGGCGGTGTTGGAGCCCAGGGATTACAGTTCAGGTGGTAGAAACATGAACACAACAGGAGACCTGGATACTGTTGCCAACCAATTATTTAATCTGGAAGAATACTGGCAAATTCCGTCGAGATCCTGGCCTTGTTCATTTTCA
The DNA here is from genome assembly GCF_039654945.1 of Dendrobates tinctorius. Taxonomy (NCBI): domain Eukaryota; kingdom Metazoa; phylum Chordata; class Amphibia; order Anura; family Dendrobatidae; genus Dendrobates; species Dendrobates tinctorius. The sequence continues at coordinate 3,735,368 of NW_027361768.1, forward strand.
GAAAAGTAAGCCGGTCAGCGTTACCGGAGGATAGTCGCATGCTGTTTTTTAGCACACCAACTGCGGCACTAAAGACGCGTTCCGATAATACACTGGCAGCAGGGCAAGCCAGCACCTCCAATGCATACTGGCTAAGCTCTGGCCATGTATCCAGCTTAGAGGCCCAAAAATTGAAGGGGAAGAGCAGTCTGGGAGTACACTGAGAGGGAAAGACATGTAGTCTGTCACCATTTGACGGAAACGTTGCCTCCTGCTGACTGGAGCCGTCTATGATGGTGTAGAGATTTGTGGAGGGCACACAAAACTTTGCCACATTTGGGCCATACTGGTCTTGCCTTGTGCTGAGGCGCTGCCTCTGCTCCCTCTTTGTGCAGAGCTTCCTCCACTGCCTTGATGCACAGAGCTGCTTTGTAAAGCACTAGCAGCACTGGTCTCGGGTGGAATTGATGACATGATGGAATGGACCAGTGTGTCTTGGTACTCCCGCATTTTACGCTCCCGGTTCAACGGTGTTATGAGGCTTTGTAAGTTGTCCCGGTAGCGAGGATCTAGGAGTGTGTACACCCAATAATCAGCCATGTTGAGAATGTGGGCGATGCGGCGGTCGTTTCTCAGGCACTGCAGCATGAAATCAACCATGTGCTGCAGACTCCCAACTGGCCAAAAAACGCTGTCGCCTGCTTGAGGTGTCATCTCTGCCTGCTCTGCATCACCCCACCCTCGCTCTACATACTGACTACTAGAGCATTGTGTACCTCCCTCCTCTGGAGAGATGTCTTCCTCCTCCATTGACTCCTCCTCATCCGCCTCACAAAGTGTTCCCTGCCTAGGCCTTTGTGAGGAACCTCGTTGCGCAGACTGTCCAGAAGCAGATGGCATTTATGACTCCTCATCCTCCACCTCTTCCAAAACTTCCTCCCTTAGTGCCTGCAGTGTTTTTTGAAGCAGGCAGATAAGGGGGACAGTCATGCTGACTAGTGCATCATCTGCACTCACCATCTGCGTGGAATCATCGAAGGCACGCAAAATGTGGCAGTTGTCCTTCATAGAGGCCCACTCAGTGGTGCTGAAGTGTGAACGGCACGCAGTACGACTTGTTTGCGCCTGATGCAGCTGGTTCTCCATTACTGCTGTCTGCTGCTCACACAACCGCTCCAACATATGTAACATTGAATTCCACCTGGTGGGTAGATCACATATGATGCGATGTTCCGGAAGGCGGAATCGGCGCTGCAGAGCTGCAATGCGCGTTCTTGCCATGCTGGAACGCCACAAGTGAGCGCACTCTATGCGGACCTTGTGCAGCAGTGCATCAAGATCCGGATAGACTCTCAAAAAACTCTGCATGACCAAGTTGAGCACATGTGCCAGAAATGGGATGTGAGTGAGGTTGCCTAGGCCCAGAGCTGCCACCAGATTTCGGCCATTGTCATACATTGCCAAGCCTGGCTAGAGATTTGCTGGCACAAACCACACGTCTCTCTCCTGCTTGATGGCATTCCAGAGCTCCTGCGCTGTGTGGCTTCGGTTCCCCAAAGAAATTTATTTTAGTACGGCCTGTTGACGTTTGGCCACGGCTGTGCTCATATCGGTCGTAACAGGTAAGCGTTCACGGGTCCATGTGGAGGTAGACCGTGACGGCTCCTGCAGCGCTGATTCTGAGGAACTGGAGTATGAGGAGAAGTCAATGTGTACAGACTGTATTTCTGCAATCCTTGGAGTTGGCAGAACACATACAGCACCACTCTCAAGATCTATACCCGGCTCCACAACATTAACCCAATGGGCAGTGAGGGAAAGGTATTGTCCCTGTCCATGGTTACTGGTCCACGCATCAGTGGTCAGGTGGACCTTGCTACTGACGGCATTTAGTAGCGCATTTTTAATTTTTCCCTCCGCATGCTTTTGCAGGGCAGGGACGGCTTGCCTGCTGAAATAAAAGCGGCTGGGCACATTGTATTGTGGGACTGCCAATGCCATGAAGTTACAGAAGGTGTCAGTCTCCACCAGCCTGAATGAGAGCATTTCAAGGGCCAGTAGTTTTGCAATGCCAGCATTCAGAGCCTGTGCTCAGGGATGGTTTGCCGAGTATGGCCACCTTTTCTCCCATGCCTGTGCTACCGATGGCTGTAGAGTGGCCTGGGAGTGTGAAGATGACAGGGAATGTGGTGCTGTGGGTGTAATTACACTGGGTCTCTGTACAACAGTGCCAGAGGTTCTTCCATGGCGATCCTGTGAGGAAGCCGAACCAGCTGTGTGTGAGCTGGAGGAAGAGGCTACAACACGAGCAGAAGAGGTGGTAACTGATGCTGTAGGTTGGCCTACGTCTTCAGTGTGTCTTTGTAACTCCACCACGTGCTTGGTCCGCACATGTTTCCACATATTTGTGGTATTGAGGTTGCTGACACTTTTCCCTCTTTTAACTTTCTGATTACACAGCTTGCTTTTCACAAAGCACATGTCATCTGCAACTGTGTCAGAAAAGGACCACGCACTTCAAGTTCTGGGAGCGCCCGTTTTGGGTTTTGGAAGAGGAATGCTCCTAATGGGTGCCGAAGTGGAGGCTACAGGCAATCAAGTCTGCCCCCTCCCTCTCCCTCCTGTCTTTGCCGTTCGGGGAATCTCTTCCTCAGAGCTGCTCCCACCACCTTCCTGTTCCTCACACCATGATGGGTCAAGGACCTCATCTTCTACACTCCCCTCTTCAAACACCTGCTTCTCCTCGGTAGTCTCGCCAACACAGTACGCACCAGAAAGTGGCACCTGAGTCTCATCAACTGATGCTTACTGAGATGTGCTGACCATAGGCACTGGCCCACCCACCTCTTCAGATTCAGAGAGACAAAGCTGTTGCGCATCACTGCATACTCCCTCTTCTTCACATTCTAGAATGCTGCTTGGCTGGCCCCCTCTTTCCAAGCCAAGAGATTCAGAGAACAGAAGTAGAGAATGAGATGGCTCCTGTCCAGGGCTCTCTGACTGCCTGGCAATTTGGCAGGTGGTGAAGAGACAGATGGTTGCTCTTCAGTGCTCTGGACCTGAGAGGATGTGGAAGTAATTGAAGTCTATGTGTTGTCAGATGGATGGCAGCTAACAGCTTCAATTTGTTCCTCCCGCAGCAGTGGGGTACGGCGAGCTCCTACAAAGCTGCGCATAAAGGACTGTTCCCTGTTAAAACTGGGGGATGCTGAGTCACTGGTGCCCGCAGCAGGCACAGAATCCCCACGTCCTCTCCCTGCTGAAACTCCACGCCCACGAGCAGAAAAGTACTAATGGCTTAGTGTGCTTATTCCTGAACAGCTGCTAACAGGTATAAGAAGCACTAATTTTATAAAGTGTGTGGACTACACTTTAATATGAGCTAATGTGGCCTACACAACTGTAAATTGGAGTGGTGAACTTTTTTGTTCTTTTGAAAAAATCACGTAAATAAGGATGTGACCAAAGATGTTAAAGTGATAGTTTCACAAACTTTTTGGAGCTATTACAATGCAGGAAGGTAACCTACAATGCAATAGATAAGGCTCCAAAAAATAGGCTAATACTAATCTGGCGGGGGCTGCAGGGCACAAGCTAGCAAAAAGGCTCCTCTATCTACTCCTATATAGTGCTTGCAACCAATCTAGCTGGATACGGATGGAAACACACTAATAGGAGAAATTCAGGAAAAATAAGCTGCACTACAGCAAAAAAGGACAATGTATGAGGCAGTGACGCACGCTGAGTGTACTACAACCAGAGGTGGCTGCAGAACACACTACAGCATGAGCTGCACTCACACACAGACCTTGCAGACAGCTGTGAACAGCGCTGCAAGGCAAAAGAAAGCTTCACACAGGGGTTGCTAAAGTAGCCTGGTTAAAGCACTGTAGGGTCTAGCAGATTATCAGGATGCAGTGACGAGACAGGGTATGACTTGTGTAATTAACTTTTATAAACTGGCACCACTAGGGCTATGATGAACAGGCAGAAGAAGGGGTAACACAAATTTGTCCTCGCAGGGACTCGATAAAATAAACAATACTTTTCTAAGTAGCGGGAAGTACCCGGCTAGTCCGGGTGTCCAAGACCGAAATATGGCCAAACTATGGTACTTATTGCTATAGTCCACTTATCCTTCCTTGCGTCACTCAGGATTGCAGATGCGGCCGCTTTGAGATCGTTGATGCGGCTGTCTTGACGCCTCGATATTCTGGGAAGACTTGGGGCGCAACAGGCCCTGAAGAAGCGGTGCCGATGGGGCGCAACAGGCCCTGAAGAAACGGTGTCGCTGGGGCACAAGAGGCCCTGAAGAAACGATGCCAGTGGGGCGCAAGAGGCCCTGAAGAAGCGATGCCGGTGGGGCACAACAGGCCATGAATAAAGGATGCCGGTGGGGCGCTATAGGCCCTGAAGAAATTATGCCGGTGGTGCGCAACAGGCCCTAAAGAAACGATGCCGGTGGGGCGCAACAGGCCCTGAAGAAACGATGCCGGTGGGGCGCAACAGGCCCTGAAGAAACGATGCCGGTGGGGCGCAACAGGCCCTGAAGAAACGATGCCGGTGGGGCGCAACAGGCCCTGAAGAAACTATGCCGGTGGGGCGTGGTAATGAAGAAGTTCCCCTAAATGTCCAGTGGCTGTCCTCTGCTAAGGGTCCCTCCGTAGCTGAGACAAGGGCCTCTAATGTCGCCTGTGGCGAGGCGGCGTCTCCTGAGGCGGGTGATGACAGGGTCGCCGCGGTGGGAGAAGGCCGGGGGGCAGTGTCCAAGCCTCTGTGGCAGTTTTATGCGTAGCCGCAGCCACGACCTGAGGTAAGGGATCTGTCTCACAAGGGCGGGGGACGGCGGGCGTGGCTCTCTGTGAACGTGGGCGGGAAGCGGCCTCCGGTAAAAGTCTCTCACGTCTCACTTGTTGGTGAGTGCGCAGTATCCTCCTCACAGGCCCCTGTCCTTGTCTCCTCAAGTCACCCGGCTTCCTGCCTCCTGTCACACTCTCTCCTAACTGCCACTTGAGCGCGCCCCCTGCTCCTTTTATCCTTGCCCCGTCAACTCCAGTCATGTCTCTTCCTTTACTGTTCTCCCAGTATTATTCCCTCAGGAACTCTGATGGCGGTCCCCTGGGTACCGGCCCAGTCACTGTCTGGGAGTCCTCCTCCCCACAGCACAATATATCAAATCGCTTTCTCTAACTGTCCCTCAGAGTCAGAAGAGAAGCGTCCTGTCCCTAACTGAATTCACAGCAGAGTGAACCCAAAATCGCGGCAGCGGTTTTTATAGTGCATCATGACATAATTTCAGCAGCCAATCACAGTCATGCCATTAGTTAACATGCCTAAATGCCTAACAGGATGTGCCCACACTTTTTAGGATTTCTCATTGGCTGAATCAAATCAAACTGGCTCATATCATTATGGGAACTTCCGATTCCGGTATTCGATAGTATCGGAACTCAGTATCGGAATTCCGATACCGCGAATATCGGCCGATACCCGATATTTGCAGTATCAGAATGCTCAACACTAGTCATCACTCAGCTCTAGCAGCTGAAAAATAAAAAAGTTATAGCTCTCAGAGAAAAGCCATGCAAAAATAATAACTTTTTCTGCAAAATATTTTTTAGTGTGTAAAAGCAACAAAACATAAAAAATATAATGAGTATTGCTGTAATTGTATTGACCTGAAAAATAAAGCGGCAATCCCAATTTTAGCATATGCAGAATGGTATAAAAAAATCCCCCCAAAAATTCCTGAATTGCTGGTTTTTGTTCGTTGTATCTTCCAAAAATAGGTATAGAAAATTATCAAAAAATGTCATGTGCCCAAAAAAGGTACCAATAAAAATTCAAACTGGTCCCGCAAACAACAAGCCCTCACATGACTGAAATATATATATATATATATATATATATATATATATATACACATACAGTGGGGAAAAAAAGTATTTAGTCAGTCAGCAATAGTGCAGGTTCCACCACTTAAAAAGATGAGAGGCGTCTGTAATTTACATCATAGGTAGACCTCAACTATGGGAGACAAACTGAGAAAAAAAAATCCAGAAAATCACATTGTCTGTTTTTTTTTCCTTTTATTTGCATATTATGGTGGAAAATAAGTATTTGGTCAGAAACAAGCAATCAAGATTTCTGGCTCTCACAGACCTGTAACTTCTTCTTTAAGAGTCTCCTCTTTCCTCCACTCATTACCTGTAGTAATGGCACCTGTTTAAACTTGTTATCAGTATAAAAAGACACCTGTGCACACCCTCAAACAGTCTGACTCCAAACTCCACTATGGTGAAGACCAAAGAGCTGTCAAAGGATACCAGAAACAAAATTGTAGCCCTGCACCAGGCTGGAAAGACTGAATCTGCAATAGCCAACCAGCTTGGAGTGAAGAAATCAACTGTGGGAGCAATAATTAGAAAATGGAAGACATACAAGACCACTGATAATCTCCCTCGATCTGGTGCTCCACACAAAATCCCACCCCGTGGGGTCAGAATGATCACAAGAACGGTGAGCAAAAATCCCAGAACCACGCGGGGGGACCTAGTGAATGAACTGCAGAGAGCTGGGACCAATGTAACAAGGCCTACCATAAGTAACACACTACGCCACCATGGACTCAGATCCTGCAGTGCCAGACGTGTCCCACTGCTTAAGCCTGTACATGTCTGGGCCCGTCTGAAGTTTGCTAGAGAGCATTTGGATGATCCAGAGGAGTTTTGGGAGAATGTCCTATGGTCTGATGAAACCAAACTGGAACTGTTTGGTAGAAACACAACTTGTCGTGTTTGGAGGAAAAAGAATACTGAGTTGCATCCATCAAACACCATACCTACTGTAAAGCATGGTGGTGGAAACATCATGCTTTGGGGCTGTTTCTCTGCAAAGGGGCCAGGACGACTGATCCGGGTGCATGAAAGAATGAATGGGGCCATGTATCGTGAGATTTTGCGTGCAAACCTCCTTCCATCACCAAGGGCATTGAAGATGAAACGTGGCTGGGTCTTTCAACATGACAATGATCCAAAGCACACCACCAGGGCAACGAAGGAGTGGCTTCGTAAGAAGCATTTCAAGGTCCTGGAGTGGCCTAGCCAGTCTCCAGATCTCAACCCTATAGAAAACCTTTGGAGGGAGTTGAAAGTCCGTGTTGCCAAGCGAAAAGCCAAAAACATCACTGCTCTAGAGGAGATCTGCATGGAGGAATGGGCCAACATACCAACAACAGTGTGTGGCAACCTTGTGAAGACTTACAGAAAACGTTTGACCTCTGTCATTGCCAACAAAGGATATATCACAAAGTATTGAGATGAAATTTTGTTTCTGACCAAATACTTATTTTCCACCATAATATGCAAATAAAATGAAAAAAAAACAGACAATGTGATTTTCTGGATTTTTTTTTCTCAGTTTGTCTCCCATAGTTGAGGTCTACCTATGATGTAAATTACAGATGCCTCTCATCTTTTTAAGTGGTGGAACTTGCACTTTTGCTGACTGACTAAATACTTTTTTTCCCCACTGTATTTATGTATTGTGATAAAACACTCTGGGATCGGCTTTGCTGGGGTCAAAGGTCACGTGCGTTCCGCATGAAACTCAGGCGCAGAGCTGGGATTCGGGTGTAACTGACCCTGGGTCAGGTTTATTAATGGTGAAAGCAATGCAAAAGGAAATAAAACATAAAACAAATCCTTGCCTGTCCGGCACTAACTAAACAATGGACAACCTAACTACCAACTGGCGGGCTTCTCCCGTCCAGCCAAACCACAGTTGCAGTGGACACTGCTTTCACTCACGTGTGTGTCTCTCACACAGACAAGCTCTCTGTGTTCCCAGGCTGAGACACTCACACAACCACCTTGCATCCTTTTATATCCACCTCCCATTATTCATTAGCAAGCAGGTGCGATACTGACCAGACTAGGCCACATAGGAAAGGTATCTGGGCGAGATATACCTGCCCTCATCCACTATTTCCACATGATTCTCACATATCCCCCTCCTCTGCTCAGACCACTCTGGTCGAGCAATGACACCCGCCAAACAGTGCACTCGGGACAGGGCATCTGCATTCCCCATCTGTACCCCTGGGCAGTGCTCCACTGTAAAAGTGTAGGCCTGCAGGGCAAGGAACCACCGGGTCACCCGGCTATTCCGTTCCTTGTTCAAGTGCATCCACTTGAGAGGGGCATGGTCAGTGATCAGCCTGAACTTTCGGCCCACCAGGTAATATTTGAGGGCCTCTAGAGCCCACTTAATGGCGAGGCACTCTTTTTCTACGACTGCATACCTTTGCTCGTGTTTATTCAGCTTCCTGCTGAGATAGAGGACTGGGTGTTCCACTCCGTCCCTCACTTTTGAGAGTACGGCCCCGATACCGGTATCAGAGGCATCCGTTTGTACCACAAACTCGCTGCGGAAGTCCGGAGTCACCAGTACGGGCTGAGCGCAAAGTGCCCGTTTTAGGCTATGGAAGGCTTCTTCAGCCGCTAAACTCCATTTAATCATGACGGAGTCTTTCCCTTTTGTAAGATCCGTCAGGGGGGTAGCGATGGCTGCAAAATTGGGTATGAACCGACGATAATAGCCGGCGATCCCCAGGAAGGCTTGCACCTGCTTCTTGTTGACAGGTTGTGGCCAGTCCTGAACCGCCTGAATCTTATCAACCTGGGGTTTAACAACACCCCTCCCAATTACATACCCCAAATACCGGGCTTCTTCTAGCCCGATGTGACATTTCTTGGGGTTCGCGGTTAGACCTGCCTCCCACAGGTCGTCAATCACAGCTTGTACTTTCTGGAGATGAGTCTCCCAGTCCAAGCTGTAAATGACAATGTCATCCAAATAGGCCGAAGCGTACCGCCTATGTGGCCTCAAGACTCGATCCATCAGTCTCTGGAAGGTCGCCGGTGCCCCGTGCAGTCCAAACGGCATATACACATACTGAAATAAACCTTCCGGCGTAGCAAATGCCGTCTTTTCTCTGGCAGCCTCAGCCAGAGGGATCTGCCAATACCCCTTTGTTAGATCTAGGGTCGTAATATACCGGGCTTTTCCTAACCGATCTATTAACTCGTCGACCCGGGGCATAGGATAGGCATCAAATTTTGAGACCGCATTCAGTTTCCTGAAGTCATTGCAGAACCGGATGGTGCCGTCCGGTTTAGGAATTAGCACAATCGGGCTGGACCATGCACTGTGCGATTCCTCAATGACTCCTAACTCTAACATTGCCTTCACTTCTCGGGAAACGGCTTCACGGCGCGCTTCCGGGATTCGGTAGGGCTTTACGTGAACTGTGACACCAGGTTCCGTTAAGATGTCATGTTTCATTAGCATAGTCTGCCCGGGTTTTTCTGAGAAAAACTTTTGGTTGTGAAGTAGAAACTGCCTGACCTCAGTCTTTTGCTGCTCCGAGAGAGTCTCTGCAACCCATACCTCCGGTACGGTATGCGAGCAGACAGGACGGGCCAGCTCCGCTGACAAGGCAGACCGATCCTTCCAGGGCTTTATCAGATTTACATGATAAATCTGTTCAGGTTTCCGTTTACCTGCCTGGTATACTTTGTAGTTTACTTCACCAACTCTTCCCTTGATCTCAAAGGGGCCCTGCCACTTTGCCAGGAACTTACTGTCCACCGTGGGGACCAGGATCAACACCCTATCTCCGGGTGCAAACGTACGGATCTTGGCGCCCCTATCATAGATTCTTTTTTGGGCTCCTTGAGCCTGTATCATGTGTTCTTTGACGATAGGCATAACAGCCGCAATACGGTCCTGCATTTGTGTGACGTGATCTATCACTGTTTTAAACGGAGTGACCTGACCCTCCCAGGTTTCTTTTGCAACGTCTAACAGTCCGCGAGGACGTCGGGCGTACAATAACTCGAAAGGCGAGAATGCCGTGGAAGACTGGGGTACTTCCCTGATGGCAAAAAGCAAATACGGAAGTAAATAGTCCCAGTTCTTCCCATCCTTGTCTATCACCTTTCTCAGCATCTGCTTCAGAGTTTTATTGAACCGTTCAACCAACCCGTCTGTTTGAGGGTGATACACGGATGTGCGTAACGGTTCGATTTGTAACAATCGGCAGAGCTCCTTCATTATCCTGGACATAAAGGGGGTCCCCTGGTCGGTGAGTATCTGTTTTGGTATACCGACCCGACTAAACACATGCACCAGTTCCTTGGCAATCGTCTTGGTGGCCGTGTTACGCAAAGGGATGGCCTCCGGGTAACGAGTGGCATAATCCAAGATGACCAGGATATGTTGGTGTCCACGTGCAGACCGTGGAAGGGGCCCAACTAAATCCATCCCAATCCTCTCAAACGGGACTTCAATAATAGGTAGGGGTACCAAAGGGCTACAGAAACGGGACTTAGGTGCAGAGGCTTGGCAGTCAGGACAAGACTCACAATATACTCGAATATCGTGATGCATGCCTGGCCAAACAAAACAGTGTAATATCCTTTCGGTGGTTTTCTGGACTCCCAGGTGACCTCCCATCACATGTCCGTGGGCCAGGTCCAGCACCTGCCGCCGGTAGGGTTTTGGCACGACTAATAGTTGCACCGTATCTTTCCCCTTTTTCTCTATCTGATAGAGTAAATCATTCTCCAGAACCATGTAAGGATATGCCAGCCTAGAGCCAGGTTCTACGGGTACCCCATTTATCACTTTTACATTTGTCCTAGCCTGAGAAAGGGTAGGATCCTTTATTTGCTCGCTTTGGAAGTCATCTTTCTGAACTTCTAAATCCGGCAAACGGGGAGGTGGACGGCTGTCGGCCTCCTCCTCTTCCCCGGTCTCCTCCGTATCACCCGCCATGACTGAAAACGGGAACTGCAGGTCATTTCCCGCAGACTCTTCCCCAGAGTCTTCCGGGGAGACCTCTTCCAGGGGTTCCGGACCCACACGCGCCCTGGGAGAAGAATCATGTACACTATTACCCGAGGGCATCAACTGATTCTCCCACAATTGCCAGAAGTGGGGAAAATCCCGGCCCAGGATAACATCATGCAATAACGCCGGGACGAGTCCCACTTTATGTTGCACAGACCCATAGGAAGTAGTAATGCATATGACCGTGGTGAGGTACGAACAGGTGTCTCCATGCACACACGTTACAGAAAATTTGTCTGATGGTCCAGTCGGGGCTGACACCAGACTGGCCTTCACCAGAGTCACCACACTTCCTGAGTCTAACAATGCCACCACCTTTTTACCATCAACAGTTAAATCACACAAGTGTTTTTCCACATCCTTTTGACCGGCATTCACACTCACTACCCGTGCAACCATAGACATGTGGTTTTTAGAGTCTGTGAGGTCGCACTGCATGGGTTCAGTAGTGACCGGACAGTTCGCAGCAATATGTCCCATCTCTTGGCAGCGGAAACACCTAACGGGCCCCTTGCTTAGACCATAGTTCGTTACTCTCGGCCTCGCAGTGCGGACAGTCCCGTTTTCCTCCCCCACTGTCTGAGGGATTTTTCCTTCTCCCCTACTCCCTGGAACAGTCTTACCGGTTCCACGTGGAGATGATGAAGAACGAGGTGGGGTAGCGTCGTCTCGGAGTCCTTCCGCCACGGAGTAACGTTCAACCAGATCCACCAGTTGATCTGCCGTCGTAGGATTTCCATGGCTTACCCACTTCCTCAGGGCTGGCGGTAGAGCTCTCAGGTACTTGTCCATGACGACTCTCTGGATTATCTCTGGCGCTGTCAGCACCTCGGGTTGTAGCCACTTCTTCGTCACGTGGATCAGGTCGAACATCTGTGACCGCGGTGGTTTATCCGGCTGATAAGTCCATTGATGCACTCTCTGTGCACGGACAGCGGTCGTCACTCCCAGCCGGGCCAAGATCTCGGCTTTCAATTTGTCAAAGTCCTACGCGGCTTCAGGCTCTAAGTCATAATAAGCCTTTTGGGCCTCACCGGAAAGAAACGGGGCAATCAGGCCGGCCCGTCGTGCCTTCGGCCATTTTTCTCGCATTGCCGTCCGTTCAAACGTGGTCATGTATGCCTCGACGTCATCTTCGGTCGTCATTTTCTGCCAGTACCGACTCACGTGAATCACTCTCGACTCGGCTTCCAGGTTAAGCTCAGGTAAGCTTGCCAAGCGCTGCGCCACCTGCTGGAGAAGCGAACGATCGGTAACTGTCATGTCCACCAACTCCTTCAGCTGGGCCATCATCACCCGATTAGCTTCTTGCTGGACGGCGGTGGACTTTACCAGCGCTTTCACCACGTCCTCCATGCTCATGCTTGCAACGTGATGCCCGCGTTCTCCACCACAATGTGATAAAACACTCTGGGATCGGCTTTGCTGGGGTCAAAGGTCACGTGCGTTCCGCATGAAACTCAGGCGCAGAGCTGGGATTCGGGTGTAACTGACCCTGGGTCAGGTTTATTAATGGTGAAAGCAATGCAAAAGGAAATAAAACATAAAACAAATCCTTGCCTATCCGGCACTAACTAAACAATGGACAATCTAACTACCAACTGGCGGGCTTCTCCCGTCCAGCCAAACCACAGTTGCAGTGGGCACTGCTTTCACTCACGTGTGTGTCTCTCACACAGACAAGCTCTCTGTGTTCCCAGGCTGAGACACTCACACAACCACCTTGCATCCTTTTATATCCACCTCCCATTATTTATTAGCAAGCAGGTGCGATACTGACCAGACTAGGCCACATAGGAAAGGTATCTGGGCGAGATATACCTGCCCTCATCCACTATTCCCACATGATTCTCACAATATATACACAAATCTGGTATTGCTGTAATCGCACCGATTCGAAGTCGCCTAATAACGTATACCACACATTCTTCACCTGAAGTTGATTTTTTTCATTCTGCCTCCCAAAAATTGCAGGAAAGGTCAGTGCACATTTATCCTTCATGCTATGCTGAGCTCTTACATTGGGGTTTCCGTTTAAGTCTCTGAAATATGTGATTCAAACAGAACCCCTGGCAGAAGATTCCCTATAATAAGGCATATGGAGGAACTGTGGAGCAATAGAACCTGTGATCCGGCAGTGTCAGTCTTTTTAGGATTGGATAAAAGTGTCGTTGGCTGCAGGCTTGTGCCCTTCTGAAAAGAAAAACATTGAACAAAGGTCAGAGTCCACAGCAACTCTGCTGGCTCATTATAGTGAATGGATCCATCTGGGGTTTTATCTGTCAAGTCACTCGGAAATTTAGATGGAAACACCTAAGTAAGTGCTCAGTGTAGAGAGCTGGATAAATGTGATCATAAATGTTATGTAAAATGTTCCCAATAAATGCTTCAACTCAATCCACAAAAAATGCAATCCCCACTCAGGTTAATCTGTTAATGGAAATACAGCGGGCTTCCACGTTACTGGTAGCACAAAGGCTCTGGAAAAGCAAAATAGCTCCTCACCCCAAAAGATATTCAGCAAATTCTGGGCTCCCAAATCCAAATGCCCCCCTCCTTTCGAAACCACATTTGACGCTCACATGTTTGGCATTTCTGCACTGATGAGAGCCCACCAAATTTACAGGTGTGAGTCTCCAGAAGCATGAACTTGGCATAATGTACTCATCACTACAATGTACTGATCACTACAGTGTACTGGTCATTACAGCAGCAGTTTGCAATTTTCACTCAGCAACATCCACTGCTGCTATTTTCTGGAAAACACCCATGGAGTCAAAATCATCATACACCTGTAGATAAATTCTCAAAGGATTATAATTTCCAAAATGGGGTCACTTGAGGGGGGATTCTGCTTTTCTGACACATAGGGGCTCTTTATATGGAATCTGCAAACTATTCTAGGAAAATCTGCAACTCCATGAGGCAAATAGCCCTTCCTCCCTACCGTGTCTTGCTGTGTGGCTAAGAAGTACTGTACATCCACATATGGTGTATTTCTACATTCAGTAGAAATTGTTGGACAAATTTTGGTGCCATTTTTATCCATTTCCCAGTATGAAAATGTAAAACTTGGGGCTAACACACAATATTGTTGATAAAAATGTGAATTATTTTTTCTTCTCTGCCCAATGGTATCAAATTCTGTGCCATACCTGTGGTGCCAATATAATCACTGCAACCCTAGATGAATTCATTGAGAAGTTTACAGTAGTTTATAGAATAAGGTAGCTTGTGGGGTGTTCTGATGTTCTAGTACCTCAGGGGCTCTGCCAATGTAACATGGCACCCTCAAACCAGTGCAGCAAAATCTGCAATTTAATATTTGCTTCTGAGCTTTGCACTGTGCATCAAAAGTAGTTTTTTTTTTTTTACCACATATGGGGCATCGTTGAACTCAGAAGAAATTGCACAACAATTCTTTGCGGTCCATTTTCTCCTGTTACCCTTGTGAAAATCCAAAATTTTGAGTTAAAAAATATTTTTGTGGGAGAAATGGGATTTTTTTATTTTGACGGCTTAACGTTATAAACTTTTGTGAAGCACCTGGGGGTTAAAGGTGCTCAACATACATCTAGATAAATTCCCAAAGGGGACTAGTTTCCATAATAATGTCACTAGTGGGTTGTTTTCACTGTTTAGGTACATCAGGGTCTCTCCAAACACAACAGGGCGTCTACTAATTATTCCAGCAAATTTTGCATTCAAAAAGTCAAATGGCGCTCCTTCCCTTCCAAGCCCTGCTGTGGACTCAAACAGTTGTTTTCTTCAACATATTGGGTATCGGCGTACTCAGGAGAATTTGCACAACAAATTGTATGTAACATTTTCTCCTGTTACTCTTATGAAAATGCAAATTTTGGAGCTAAAATAGATTTATCTGGGAAAAATTAGATTTTTTTCTTTTCAAGCTCAATGATATAAACATCTATGAAGCAACCATGGGTTAAAGGTGCTCAATACAAATCTAGATAATTTCCATAAGGGGTCTAGTTTCCAAAATTGTGTCACTTATGGGGGATTTCCACTTCTTAGGCACATCAGAGGCTCTCCAAACATGAAATGGCATTTGCTAATTATGCCAGGAAATTTTACATTCAAAAAGTGACATGACACTCCTTCCCTTCCGAGCCCTGCTGTGTGCCCAACAGTGGTTTTCCCCCACATATGGGGTATGTTACGCATGCTCAGTAGAATTTGCACAACAAATTGTATGGTCCACTTTCTCCTGTTACCCTTGCGAAAGTAAAAAACAAGGTCTAAAGAAAATTTTTGTGAAAGAAAAGTTAAATGTTTGAAAGAAAGTTAAATGTTTATTATTTTCTTCCATGTTCCATTAATTTCTGTGAAGCACTTGGGAGGGTTATTAAACTGCTTTAATGTAGTTTTGAGCACCTTGAGGGATGCACAGTTTTTAGAATGGTATCACTTTTGGGTATTTTCTGTCATATAGGCCCCTAAAAGTCACTTCAATTGGGAACTGTTCCCTAAAAAAGCGGTTTTGCAAATTTTGTTGTATAAATGAGAAATCGCTGGTCAACTTTTAACCCTTATAACGTCCTAACAAAAAAAAATATGTTTCCAAAATTGTGCTGATTTAAAGTAAACATGTGGGAAATGTTATTTATTAGCTCCTTTATGTGACATGATTCTCTGATTTAAGGGCATAAAAATTAAAAGTTTGAAAATTGCAAACTTTTCTGTGTTTTTTAGAACTAAACATAAGTCATATCAAAGAAATGTTACCACTATAATGAAGTACAATAAGTCACAAAAATCTCAGAACCAGTATAATCCAATTAAGTGTTCCAGAGCTATGACTAGAGATGAGCAAATATTTCAATGTTCGGTTTGGCTCATGATTGCCGAATCTACAATATACGCTGATTTAATCTTCGAATAAATCTCTGAATATAGCCGAACATACACAGCACAAAAGCCTGTGTTTCCCACGCTGTGTGACAGTGTGGGAAACAGCACTGTAGCACTTCTGATTGGTGGTGAAATTAATCGCTCCGGGGCACCCCCGCCCACAAGCCGCACCAGAGCATGAGCATATCATTAACCCCTTCATGAGCTTTTTGATTTTCATTTTTCGCTTCCCCTCTTTCCAGAGCCATAACTTTTTCTGTCAATATGGCCATGTGAGGGCTTATTTTTGGCAGAACAAGTTGTACTTTTGAACAACACCATTGGTTTTACCATGTAGTGTGCTCGAAAATGGTAAAAAGTTCCAAGTGTGGTGAAATCGCAAAAAAAAGTGCAATCCCATACTTGTTTTTTGTTTGGCTTTTTTGCTAGGTTCACTAAATGCTAAAACAGATCTGCCACTATGATTCTCCAGGTCATTATGAGTTCATAGACGCCAAACATGTCTAGGTTCTCTTTTATTTAAATGTTGAAAAAAAAATTCCAAAGTTTGCTGAAAAAAAAAAATTGCGGAATTTTCCGAGACCCGTAGTGGCTCCATTTTTTGTGATCTTGGGTTGGGTGTGGGCTTATTTTTTTGCGTACCGAGCTAATGTTTTTAATGACACCACTTTTTTGCTGATACTTTCTTTTGATTGCCCGTTATTGCATTTTAATGCAATGTCGCGGCGACCAAAGGAACATAATTCTGGCATTTTGATTTTTTTTATCGCTACGCCATTTAGTGATCAGGTAAATTTTTTTTTTATTGATAGATCAGGCGATTCTGAATGCAGCGATACTAAATATATGTAGGTTTGATTTTTTTTATTGTTTTATTTTCTTTGGAGTAAAAGGGGGGTGATTTGAACTTTTATGTTTTTTTTTATATTTTTAAACATTTTTTTTTTTTTTTACTTTTGGCATGCTTCAATAGCCTTAGGAGGCTAGAAGTTGTCATAGCGCGATCACCTCTGCTACATAGAGGTGATGCTCAGATCACCTCTATGCAGCAGAATTACAGGCTTGTAATGTGCCTATTGGGGGAAAAGGCATGTCAGCTGTTAAAAACAGCTGACATGTCGCGGCTTTGAGGTGGGCTCACCGCCGGAGCCCACCTCAAAGCAGGGGATACTGCCAGCTGACGTACTATTCCATCAGCTGGCTGTAAGGGGTTAACTAAAAACTGAAAATCAAGATTAAAAAACAACCACAAGATGGATTTCATCAACCCAGGTATCATCTTAAGGCCAGGATCACACATGCGGGGAATGCGACCGAGTCTCGCTTGTTAATACCCGGCACTGCCGCCAGCACTCGTATCGGAGCGTGTGGCCACATAGCAATACATGGAGCCGCACGCTCCACTCCTGAGTGCCAGCAGCAGTGCCGGGTATTAACATGCGAGACTCGGCCGTATTTCTCCCATGTGTGATCCCGGCCTAATCAGAATAAGGGAGCCAACCTTACACTGTCTGTGGGTTACTGTGAGCAGTCCTGCTGGCAGGTTCCCTTTAAGTCTCTGTGTATGTTATTATTCTAAACATACCATACAGTGAGATTACTTTAGAAGCAAGGAAACTGATTAAGTACTTTATGCAGATTTTTACACTCTCTTCAAAGCATGCAGCATTGACTTCAGGTGGATTTGTTCCACCTGGTCCTGACACTTGCACAGTATGCATCTTTTTTACTTACAGTATGCTGAGAAAATAGAATGCACCGCACCTCCAAACATCATACATTGAAGGAGCGGCGTTTTGCACAAACCACAGACGGCCCGTTGCGTCTCAGTAGACCACAAAACCACAGCAACAATGACCGCCACACAACACGGACACCAAATGAAAGGAGCATTGAACTCACCTTCCACATGTTGTCTGGTGAGAGCAAAAATAGGCTAGACCCCATTGCAGTCTCCTGCTAATTAAAATCATCTGTGCCAAATGAGTGGAATGTACTCATTACTTTTAGCATATTTTGTAATGTCTATTTTTTTAATCTATGTATTTAATATTTGTGTTACCTTAAAACAGGCATTCTCCGAAAGTAGTAAAAGCAGCATCTCAAGTGTTAAATAGCTTGTGGCAGTACAGAGACCTAAGAAGTCTTTACAAAAAGGTAGGCATCTTTATTGACTTACTTTTACTAGCTTGTTTTAATACTGTTGCATGTATTAATAACCTTATATTGAGTATAAATATCATTAACTATCATATTTCTAAAAGTATTGACTAGAATCAGAGAATTTGTGGCTGGTTTCTTTCAAAAACAGCACCACACCTGTTCATAGGAATGGCTGGGCTGCAACACCGCAAATATCCTATGGAAAGATGACGAGCTGCATTTTGTAAGAAGAAAGCCGCTATACATTTTTAATGCTATTGTGGAGGAACGCACACAGACCTGTTCCTCCCACGTCACCACCATGACGTAACTACACAGGCACAGCTCTCCGGCGCCCCCTTTGTCTCTCAGGTCAGTAAGGGAACTGAACCTAGAGCAAATGGTCGCCGGGGAGGAGGTCCTGTTACCCGCTGGGGGTTCTAAGATTCGTGATCAGAGTAAAAGCATCAGCCCAAGATTAAGTTTATAGTTTAATTGCCTTAAGGGCGCACTACTGTAGATAATTACAGAAATATACAGTAAATTTGCAGTCAGAGAAAAGATATAACAATAAGGGTATAAGACTTAAGATATTAAGCTGGAGGTCAATTTACCAGATTGTAGGGTCATGTGGGTGCTGTGGAGCTCTGCAGTCCACAGGTACAAGAATCTTAGTTGCCGGACAGACCCCCAAAGCATGGGCCGCTGCTCCCCTCGGCAGGTCTATCCCCAGGTCCTTCTTAGATCGTCATCGTCTGGATCTTCTGTGTGAAGAAATGAATGTCTGCCAGGGGCTGCTAGTCCTTAAACATGCTAGGTTCCTCCCCCTGTGTCAGAGGGTGGGCTAATAATCCATGCTCCTAGGATGGAGCCAAAGCGTCTGGGACACACAAAGGGCATATATTCCTGCGTCTGCTAGCAGGTACATTCTAATTGAAGCCCTAGGCTTTTTTCAGGCCCCCTGCTGGCACGGCTCCGTACCTGAGCTTTGAAGCTCTGTTTTGGGCCTATCCTCCTTATCACACCAATGGCCCTGGCTATTTAACATTGGAACACTAAATCCTGCTTGTATTTACGAAGTACACAGCACCTGGGGGTATAGAAGCTGTTAGCTGCCTGCAATTCCTGAACTTAGACCAAAATGGATGCCAAGTTCAGACATGTGGCCCCATATCTAAGATGGCGGCTGCTCCTTCATCACACCTCCCTGCTTTAGAGGGCGCTAGGGGGTATCACATACCTGTGATCCCCCATGCGTCCTTCCGCACCCTCTCCTTGCCGGGACAGCCCATCAGCGTTACCATGGTCCCTTGCCTCTTTTGTGGCGAATAGTGAAGTGATACTGTTGGAGAGAGAGGCTCCAGTGTTGCAACCTCCCATTCGTCCCAGAGACCGTGTGTAACCAGCTGAGGGGGTTGTGGTCTGTTTCCAAGGTGAATTGGCGTCCGTACAAGTATGGCTGCTGACGCTGCAGGGCCCACCCAATTGCCAGACATTCTTTCTCCATCGTGGAATAGGCCACTTCCCTCAGCAGGAGCTTCCGGCTCAGGTACAGAACGGGGTGTTCATGGCCCGTAGTGTCGACCTGGCTGAGCACAGCACCGAGGCCGAAGTCGCTGGTGTCGGTCTGTACTACGAACAGCCGTGTGATGTCGGCTGCCTGTAGTACAGGAGAACTAGAAAGGGCGGTCTTGAGCGCCTGGAAAGCTGTCTCGCAGGCGACTGTCCAGTCGACTGCGACGGGCAGCCTCTTCTTGGTGAGGTCCGTCAGGGGCTTGGCCAGGGCACTATAGTGTGGAACAAACCTCCTATAATACCCGGCTGTCCCCAAGAAGGACATCACCTGCTTCTTGGTCCTGGGGGTGGGCCAGGATGCGATGGCATCCACCTTCCCAGGCTCTGGCTTCAGAGCTCCCCCACCTACCCGGTGCCCCAGGTAGTGGACCTCACTCATACCCAGCTGGCACTTTTCGGGCTTAATGGTCAAGCCTGCTCGCTGGATTCGCCCGAGCACCTGCGCCAGGTGCTCTAGGTGATCTTCCCAGGTGGGACTGAAGATGGCGATGTCGTCTAGGTACGCGGTCGCATACCCTTCCAGTCCCTCGAGCAGCGTGTTGACCATCCTCTGAAAAGTGGCAGGGGCATTCTTCATGCCGAATGGCATCACCGTGGACTCATACAGTCCGAATGGGGTGATAAAGGCATAGCGTTCCCGTGCCCCAGGGGTCAGGGGAATCTGCCAATACCCCCTGCTCAGATCCATGATGGTCAGGTACTTGGCCCAGGCCAGCCGATCAAGCGGGTCATCGATGCGCGGCATTGGGTACGCATTGGTGACCGTCACAGCGTTGAGCCCCCCGGTAGTCCACGCAGAACCGCGTAGTTCGGTCCTCTTTAGGGACGAGGACTACAGGCGAAGCCCACACGATTGGACACTTGGATCACCCCCAGCTTCAGCATCTCGTCTATCTCTTGGCGCATGTGCTGCTGCACCTCAAGAGAGACCCGATATGCTGAACGCCGGATCGGGGGGTGATTGCCGGTGTCCACGTCATAGACGGCTGTCTCAGTCCTTCCGGGCAGGCTGCTGAACAGCTCCCTAAAGGGGTGTAGGGTGACCCTCAGCTGGGAACGTTGTTCCTCCGAGAGCTGGTGGCCAACCCCCACATCCTTGATGGATCCACCCGCCTTGGCTTGGGTGAGTAGATCCAGGAGGGTTTCTACCTCTCCTTCCTCGGGAAGGTTGCACACTGGGTGGGCACAAGCCTCCCGCTCATGATGGGCCTTCATCATGTTCATGTGGAAGGCCTTCCTCCTTCCACGGGCGTGGTCCAGGGTGACCAGATAGGTGACAGCGTTGAGCCGCTGGTGCATGAGGTATGGACCCTCCCAGGCTGCCTGAAGCTTGTTTTGAGGTACGGGGACCAGTACCCACACCTTTTGACCCACCTCGTAGGTCCGCTCACAAGCATTCTGGTCGTACCACCGCTTCTGGTCAGCCTGGGCTTGGGCCATATTGTCATGCACCAGCCGTGTCAAGGCCGTCATTCTGTCCCGGAAGCGCACGACATACTCAATGACCGACACTCTGGGGGTAGCCAAATCCCCTTCCCATGCTTCCTTCACCAGAGCAAGGGGCCCCCGTACACGTTGCCCGTACAGGAGCTCAAAGGGGGAGAACCCTGTTGAGGCCTGTGGGACCTCTCGGTAGGCAAACAGCAGGTGTGGGAGATACCGCTCCCAGTCTCTCCCGTGGGAGTTGACCAACATCTTCAGCATCTGCTTTAAGGTGCCATTTAACCACTCACACAGGCCATTGGTCTGTGGGTGGTACGGGCTGGCTACCAGATGTTGCACCTGTACCTGCTTACAGAGAGACTCCATCAGCTGCGACATGAACTGGGTCCCTCGGTCAGTGAGCATTTCCTGGGGAAACCCCACTCTGGAGAAAATCTCCAGTAAGGCAGTGGCCACTTTGTCGGCCCGAATGGACGACAAAGCTACCGCCTCCGGGTACCGGGTGGCATAGTCCTCTACTGTTAGTATGAAGCATTTCCCGGAGCTGCTGGGAGTGGACAGAGGTCCAATGAGATCCACAGCCACCCTCGAGAAAGGCTCTTCAATGATGGGCAGAGTTACCAGTGGGGCTTTGGGGCGCCGCCCCGCCTTCCCCACCCTCTGAGAGGTGTCACACGAACGGCAGTAGGCAATCACCTCGGTCCTCATTCCTGGCCAGTAGAAATGCTGAGCTAGCCTGGCCCTGGTTTTAGCAATCCCTAGGTGTCCGGCCATGGGAATCTCGTGTGCGATCCGCAACAATTCTGCCCTGAACGGATAGGGTACCCCTAACTGTCGGTCCCTGGGCCACGCCTCCGGTGAACCCTGCTGGACCGTTACCCTGTACAGCCGTCCCTGGTCCCAGACCACTCGCTCGCGGTCGGACTCCAGGGGAGGCTGTGCCGCCTTGCTCCTTGAGAGCTTTCAGGCTAGCGTCAGCTTCCAACGCTGCCTGAAATCCCTGACTCGATGTGGCAAGAATTGACGAAACTGCCACCTCCTCTGTCTGCTCCCCGGGATCTGTCTCCTGGCTGCTGTGTGACTCGGCAGCCACTTGGTCGGAGAGAGGGAAACCGTCGGACCTCCGCGAGGCTCCTTGGGCTCCGGCGCTCCTACTCCTGGTAACAGCGGCCACGGCCGCTGAGACCACAGGTAGTGCCTGCTTCACCTCGGCCCCCGACCAAGTCGCCGGGTCAGGTAGACTTTCCTGGCCTCCTGACATCCCGGATGTGGGGAACTCCTGCTCTGGGGTCTTACCTGGTGGCTCCTCTCCCGGGACGCCCCCTCCCCCCATGGCCTGTTCCTCTTTCTGCAGAGGCCCTCGACTCAGCAGGCTGGATTCACTTAGGGGCCCTACACTGCCCATAGCAGCCCCTCCCTCCATCTCTGAGCTCTCTCCTGCAGACTTCTCACCTGTCCTCACTGTGAGCCCTGTGTGTGTAGTGTCAGTCCATGGCTTACCATCAGGTTTCACTCCCTCTTCCACTGTTGGAGGCACATTCAACAAATTAACATTAGCATTCACAGTAGAGTCATGACATTCTTGGGGAGCCGGACTTGGGGGTTCAGTGGTCACCCACTGAGTCACTAGCCGCCCCAAATTGGTCCCAAGCAACACATTGGCAGAAAAATTTGGAATTACTCCCACCTCCATTGTTGGAGGCACATTCAATACATTAGCATTGGCAGTCACGGTAGGGTCATGCCTAGAGTTGAGCGATACCATCCGATACTTCAAAGTATCGGATCGGAATGGATCGGCCGATCTTAAAAAAAAGTATCGGTATCGCCGATTCCGATACCGGAAGTCCCATTCAAGTCTATGGGACTTCCGGTATCGGAATAAGAAAAACCCTGTTTTTGCCTTGTACAGCCTCTCTGGGGTCTGTACGGGCCTTTCGGGGGGCTGTGCCGGCCTGCCAGGGGGTCTGTGCAGGCTCCGGTGGTCTGTGCCGGCTTGCCGGGGGGCTGTGCCGGCCTGCCGGTGGTCTGTGCAGGCTCCGGTGGGCTGTGCCGGCCTGCCGGGGGGCTGTGCAGGCTCCGGGGGGCTGTGCCGGCCTGCCGGTGGTCTGTGCAGGCTCCGGGGGGCTGTGCCGGCCTGCCGGTGGTCTGTGCAGGCTTCGGGGGTCTGTGCAGGCATCGTCCGATGGGACTACAAGTCCCATCGGGCGATGCCTGCTACCATGACAGTGATTGACACATTAGCCAATGATGGGACAGTAGTAGTCCCATCATCCGGCTAATGTGTTGAATGTAAAAAAAAAAAAAAAAATTACATGCTACATACATACAACATGCATACTACATGTAACATACATACTACATATATACTACATGCAACATGCATACTACATACATGCTACATTCATACTACATACTACATACATGCTACATTCATACTACATATATACTACATGCAACATACATACTACATATATACTACATGCATGCAACATGCATACTACATATATACTACATGCTACATACATACTACATGTATGCTACATACATACTACATATATACTACATGCATGCTACATACATACTGCATGCTACATACATACTACATGCTACATACATACCACATATATACTACATACATACTACATGCATGCTACATGCTACATACATACCACATACATACTACATACATACATACTACATGCATGCTACATGCATGCTACATGCTACATACATAACACATATATACTACATGCATGCTACATACATACTACATGCTACATACATACCACATACATACTACATGCATGCTACATACATACTACATGCTACATACATACTACATATATACTACATGCATGCTACATACATACTACATGCTACATACATACCACATACATACTACATACATACTACATGCATGCTACATACATACTACATGCTACATACATACCACATACATACTAGCGATTTGGCCTGCACAACACACAAGTCACTGTGTGTGCAGTGCAAGGGGAGGCTATATAGTGGTGTATCAGTGGTGTTGGTTGTTGGGCTGCCTTTTAAGGCTTCCTGACACGCTGGCATTGCTGTTTACCCACTGCTCCGCAAACTGCTTTTTTAAAAGCAATCCAATCTCCCTTATCCTCTAGTCACTTTTGTCACAGCTGTGCCATCGAGCGTGTCACATAGCGCTCAGATATCAGTGGGCCTCACACAATCCACAAGTGTCCAGTGTCCAAAAGTGTGCGCAGAGATTCAAAATCTCCATTATCCTCTCGTCACTTTGGTCACAGGCAGCTGTGCCATCGAGCGTGTCACATAGCGCTCAGATATCAGTGGGCCTCACACAATCCACAAGTGTCCAGTGTCCAAAAGTGTGCGCAGAGATTCAAAATCTCCATTATCCTCTCGTCACTTTGGTCACAGGCAGCTGTGAGGGGCCCCAACCACAAAGTAGAACCCTGAGGGGCCCCAACCACAAAATCGGACCCTGAGGGGCCCCGGCCACAAAATCGGACCCTGAGGGGCCCCGGCCACAAAATCGGACCCTGAGGGGCCCCGGCCACAAAATCGGATCTTGAGGGGCCCCAACCACAAAATCGGACCCTGAGAGGCTCTGGCCACAAAATCGGACCCTGAGGGGCCCCAACCACAAAATCGGACCCTGAGGGGCCACACCCACAAAATCGGATCCTGAGGGGCCCCGGCCACAAAATCGGACCCTGAGGGACTGCGGCCACAAAATCGGATCCTGAGGGACCCCAACCACAAAATCGGACCCTGAGAGGCTCCGGCCACAAAATTGGACCCTGAGGGGCCCCAACCACAAAATTGGACCCTGAGAGGCACCGGCCACAAAATCGGACCCTGAGGGGGCCCCGGACACAAAATCGGACCCTGAGGTGCCACGCCCACCAAATCGGATTCTGAAAGGCACCAACCACAAAATCGAACCCTGTGGGGCCCCACCCACAAAATCGGACCCTGAGGGGCCCCGCTGACCAAACTGAACTCTGAGGGGCCCCACTCACCAAATCAGACCCTGAGTGGCCCCGCCCACCAAATCGGACCCTGAGTGGCCCCGCCCACCAAATCGGACCCTGAGTGGCCCCGTCCACCAAATCGGACCCTAAGGGGCCCCACCCACAAAATCGAACCCTGAGGTGCCCCGGCCACAAAATCGGACCCAGAGGGGCCCCACCAACAAAATCGGGCCCTGAGGGGTCCCACCCACAAAATCGGACCCTGAGGCCAAAGTGGCCCCTGAGAGGCACCCACAGTTAAAACGGATCGTAAGTTGAAAGTCTTGCAGGGGCAGCAGGCAAGTCTCTTTTAAAGGGGCAGCCCGGGCACCATTTCAAACCACTATCTGTACTTCCTTCAGGAAATACACATCTAGTTATAGTGGTTTGAAAAAACCACTATATTGTAATCCGAACGCTGCTAACTTATTCTTCTTATTATTATTAAGTTGATTTCCGCAATTAATGCGGCCCGAACCGCTACACGCACAGACTCCGTTGAGGTGTCGTTTCGAAGCCAGCGTCCATGAGAGGTGTGCTAAGTATTGTTCGTGTCGATCGGATTTGTAGTTTTTGCGCAATTTGCATTTGAAAATTTTTTTTCCCGTCATTGGAATGCACTGTCTCCAATGCTTTTCAATAGGAAATGGCAAAACGTGCCCTGAGGCGATTGAAATGACAGTTGAGCTCATTGATATGCGCAGGCAGACCCAGTTA
Source organism: Dendrobates tinctorius (assembly GCF_039654945.1). Lineage (NCBI taxonomy): Eukaryota > Metazoa > Chordata > Amphibia > Anura > Dendrobatidae > Dendrobates > Dendrobates tinctorius. The sequence continues at coordinate 3,761,035 of NW_027361768.1, forward strand.
CTATGCCAACGCCTACGAACTTCACTTGAACCCCAGCACAGAGCTTCTGCCACATAATATCAGCTCTTAAAGCGAAACTCACAGCACAAATGCAAATCTAGCTTCATCACATGACACATGCCCCTGAGAGAGAATGTCCGCCAAATTTGATTTAGAAGAAGCCCAGTGAGCCAAACTAGCTCTTAAAGGGCCAACGCGCCAAAGTGATTGTTAAAGGGCCAGTGCACCCAAATGAGTCTTAAAGGGCCGACACACCAAATCGGAGACTGAGCCACCCCGGCCTCCAAATCGGAGGCTGAGCCACCCCGGCCTCCAAATCGGAGGCTGAGCCACCCCAGCCTCCAAATCGGAGGCTGAGCCACCCCGGCCTCCAAATCGGAGGCTGAGCCACCCCGGCCTCCAAATCGGAGGCTGAGCCACCCCGGCCTCCAAATCGGAGGCTGAGCCACCCCGGCCTCCAAATCGGAGGCTCATCGACCCCGGCCTCCAAATCGGAAGCTCATCGACCCCTGCCTCCAAATCTGAGGCTCTTTGACCTCGGCCTCCAAATCGGAAGCTCAACGACCCCGGCCTCCAAATTGGAGGCTGAGCGACCCCAGCCTCCAAATCTTACCCAGAGTGGCCCCACCCACCAAATCAGACCCAGAGAGGCCCTGCCCACCAAATAGGACCCTGAGGGGCCCCGCCCACCAAATCGGACCCTGTGGGGCCCCGCCCACCAAATCGGACCCTGAGAGGCCCCGCCCACCAAATTGGACCCAGAGTGGTCCCGCCCACCAAATTGGACCCAGAGTGGTCCCGCCCACCAAATTGGACCCAGTGGAGCTCCGCCCACAAAATCGGACCCTGAGGGGCCGCGGCCACAAAATCAGGCCCTGAGGGGCCGCGGCCACAAAATCGGACCCTGAGGGGCCCCAACCACAAAATCGGACCCTGAGGGGACCCAACCACAAAATCGGACCCTGAGGGGCCCCTGACACTAAATCGGACCCTGAGGGGCCCCGGCCACAAAATCGGACCCTGAGGGGCCCAACCCACCAAATTGGACCCTGAGGGGCCCTGCCCACCAAATTGGACCCTGAGGGGCCCCGCCCACAAAATCGGACCCTGAGGGGCCCCAGCCACAAAATCGGACCCTGAGGGGCCCCACCCACAAAATTGGACCCTGAGGAGTTCCGGCCACAAAAATCGGATCCTGAGTGGCCCCGGCCACAAAATCGGACCCTGAGGGGCCTCAGCCACAAAATCGGACCTTGAGGGGCCGCACCCACCAAATCAAACCCTGAGGGTCCCCGGCCACCAAATCGGACCCTGAGTGGCCCCGGCCACAAAATCGGACCCTGAGGGGCCCCACCCACAAAATCGGACCCTGAGGGGCCCCACCCACAAAATCGGGCCCTGAGGGGCCCCACCCACAAAATCAGACCCTGAGGCCAAAGTGGCCCCTGAGAGGCACCCACAGTTAAATCGTATCCTGACTTGAAAGTCTTGCAGGGGCAGCAGGCAAGTCTCTCTTAAAGGGGCAGCCCGGGCACCATTTCAAACCACTATCTGTACTTCCTTCAGGAAATACACATCTAGTTATAGTGGTTTGAAAAAACCACTATACTGTAATCCGAACGCTGCTAACTTATTCTTCTTATTATTATTAAGTTGATTTCCGCAATTAATGCGGCCCGAACCGCTACACGCACAGACTCCGTTGAGGTGTCGTTTCGAAGCCAGCGTCCATGAGAGGTGTGCTAAGTATTTTTTGTGTCGATCGGATTTGTAGTTTTTGCGCAATTTGCATTTGAAATTTTTTTTTCCCGTCATTGGAATGCACTGTCTCAATGCATTTGAATGGGAAATGGCAAAACATGCCCTGAGGCGATTGAAATGGCAGTTAAGCTCATTGATATGCGCAGGAAGACCCAGTTACTATGCCAACGCCTACGAACGTCACATGACCTCTCCAAGACAGAGCTTCTGCCACGTAATATCAGCTCTTAAAGCAAAACCCACAGCACAAATGCAAATCTAGCTTCATCACATGACGCATGCCCCTGAGAGAGAATGTGCGCCAAAGTGGATTTAGAAGCCCAGTGAGCCACCCTGGCTCTTAAAGGGCCGACGCGCCAAAGTGATTCTTAAAGAGCCGGCGCACCAAAATGAGTCTTAAAGGGCCGGCGTGCCAAATCGAAAGCTGAGTGACCCAGAGCTCCAAATCGGAGGCTGATAGACCCTGGCCTACAAAAAGGAGGCTGAGCCACCCTGGCATCCAAATCGGACCCAGAGTGGCCCCGCCCACCAAATCGGACCCAGAGTGGCCCCGCCCACCAAATCAGACCCAGAGTGGCCCCGCCCACCAAATTGGACCCTGAGGGGCCCCACCCACAAAATCGGACCCTGAGGGGCCCCACCCACAAAATCGGACCCTGAGGGGCCCCGGCCACAAAATCGGACCCTGAGGGGCCCCACCCACAAAATCGGACCCTGAGGGGCCCCGGCCACAAAATCAGACCCTGAGGGGCCCCGGCCACAACATCGGACCCTGAGGGGCCCCAACCACAAAATCGGACCCTGAGGGGCCCCAACCACAAAATCGGACCCTGAGGGGCCCCGGCCACAAAATCGGACCCTCACGGACTCCGGCCACAAAATCGGACTCTGAAGGGCCCCGGCCACAAAATCGGACCCTGAGGGGCCCCAACCACAAAATCAGATCCTGAGGGGCCCCGGCCACAAAATCGGACCCTGAGGGGCCCCACCCACAAAATCGGACCCTGAGGGGATCCGGCCACAAAATCAGACCCTGAGGGGCCCCGGCCACAACATCGGACCCTGAGGGGCCCCACTCACAAAATCGGACCCTGAGGGGCCCCAACCACAAAATCGGACACTGAGGGGCCCCAACCTCAAAATCGGACCCTGAGGGGCCCCAACCTCAAAATCGGACCCTGAGGGGCCCCAACCACAAAATCGGACCCTGAGGGGCCCCGGCCACAAAATCGGACCCTCACGGGCCCCGGCCACAAAATCGGACCCTGAGGGGCCCCGGCCACAAAATCGGACCCTGAGGGGCCCCGCCTACAAAATTGAACCCTGAGGGGCCCCAACCACAAAATCAGATCCTGAGGGGCCCCACCCACAAAATCGGATTCTGAGGGGCCCCACCCACAATATCGGACCCTGAGGGGCCCCACCCACAAATATGGATCCTGAGGGCCCCAACCACAAAATCGGACCCTGAGGGGCCCCAACCACAAAATCAGACCCTGAGGGGCCCCAACCACAAAATTGGACCCTGAGGGGCCCCACCCACAAAATCGGACCCTGAGGGGATCCGGCCACAAAATCAGACCCTGAGGGGCCCCGGCCACAACATCGGACCCTGAGGGGCCCCACTCACAAAATCGGACCCTGAGGGGCCCCAACCACAAAATCGGACCCTGAGGGGCCCCAACCACAAAATTTGACCCTGAGGGGCCCCGGCCACAAAATTGGACCCTGAGGGGCCCCACCCACAAAATTGGACCCTGAGGGGCCCCACCCACAAAATTGGACCCTGGGGGGCCCCACCCACAAAATTGGACCCTGAGGGGCCCCGGCCAAAAAATGGACCCTGAGGGGCCCCACCCACAAAATTGGACCCTGAGGGGCCCCGGCCACAAAATCGGACCCTGAGGGACCCCGGCCACAAAATCGGACCCTGAGGGGCCCCAACCACAAAATCGGACCCTGAGAGGCACCGGCCACAAAATCGGACCCTGAGGGGCCCCAGACACAAAATCGGACCCTGAGGGGTCCAACCCACAAAATCGGACCCTGAGGGGCCCAACCCACCAAATCGGACCCTGAGGGGCCCCGCCCACCAAATCGGACCCTGAGGGGCCCCGCCCACCATTTCAGACCCGGAGGGGCCCCGCCCACTAAATCGGATTCTGAAAGGCCCCAACCACAAAATCGGACCCTGAGGGGCTCCACCCACAAAATCGGACCCTGAGGGGCCCCGCTGACCAAATTGAACTCTGAGGGGCCCCACCCACCAAATCGGACCCTGAGTGGCCCCGTCCACCAAATCGGACCCTAAGGGGCCCCACCCACAAAATCGGACCCTGAGGTGCCCCGGCCACAAAATCGGACCCTGAGGGGCCCCACCCACAAAATCGGACCCTGAGAGGCTCCGGACACAAAATCGGACCCTGAGGGGCCCCAACCACAAAATCGGACCCTGAGAGGCACCGGCCACAAAATCGGACCCTGAGGGGCCCCGGACACAAAATCGGACCCTGAGGGGTCCAACCCACTAAATCGGACCCTGAGGGGCCCAACCCACCAAATCGGACCCTGAGGGGCCCCGCCCACCATATCGGACCCTGAGGTGCCCCGTCCACAAAATCGGACCCTGAGGGGTCCCACCCACAAAATTGGACCCTGAGGCCAAAGTGGCCCCTGAGAGGCACCCACAGTTAAAACGGATCCTGAGTTGAAAGTCTTGCAGGGGCAGCAGGCAAGTCTCTCTTAAAGGGGCAGCCCGGGCACCATTTCAAACCACTATCTGTACTTCCTTCAGGAAATACACATCTAGTTATAGTGGTTTGAAAAAACCACTATATTGTAATCCGAACGCTGCTAACTTATTCTTCTTCTTATTAAGTTGATTTCCGCAATTAATGCGGCCCGAACCGCTACACGCACAGACTCCGTTGAGGTGTCGTTTCGAAGCCAGCGTCCATGAGAGGTGTGCTAAGTATTTTTCGTGTCGATCAGATTTGTAGTTTTTGCGCAATTTGCATTTGAAAATTTTTTTTCCCGTCATTGGAATGCACTGTCTCAATGCATTTGAATGGGAAATGGCAAAACATGCCCTGAGGCGATTGAAATGGCAGTTAAGCTCATTGATATGCGCAGGAAGACCCAGTTACTATGCCAACGCCTACGAACGTCACATGACCTCTCCAAGACAGAGCTTCTGCCACGTAATATCAGCTCTTAAAGCAAAACCCACAGCACAAATGCAAATCTAGCTTCATCACATGACGCATGCCCCTGAGAGAGAATGTGCGCCAAAGTGGATTTAGAAGCCCAGTGAGCCACCCTGGCTCTTAAAGGGCCGACGCGCCAAAGTGATTCTTAAAGAGCCGGCGCACCAAAATGAGTCTTAAAGGGCCGGCGTGCCAAATCGAAAGCTGAGTGACCCAGGGCTCCAAATCGGAGGCTGATAGACCCTGGCCTACAAAAAGGAGGCTGAGCCACCCTGCATCCAAATCGGACCCAGAGTGGCCCCGCCCACCAAATCGGACCCAGAGTGGCCCCGCCCACCAAATCAGACCCAGAGTGGCCCCGCCCACCAAATTGGACCCTGAGGGGCCCCACCCACAAAATCGGACCCTAAGGGGCCCCACCCACAAAATCGGACCCTGAGGGGCCCCGGCCACAAAATCGGACCCTGAGGGGCCCCACCCACAAAATCGGACCCTGAGGGGATCCGGCCACAAAATCAGACCCTGAGGGGCCCCGGCCACAACATCGGACCCTGAGGGGCCCCAACCACAAAATCGGACCCTGAGGGGCCCCAACCACAAAATCGGACCCTGAGGGGCCCCGGCCACAAAATCGGACCCTCACGGACCCCGGCCACAAAATCGGACTCTGAAGGGCCCGGGCCACAAAATCGGACCCTGAGGGGCCCCGCCTACAAAATTGAACCCTGAGGGGCCCCGGCCACAAAATCGGACCCTGAGGGGCCCCGGCCACAAAATCGGACCCTGAGGGGCCCCACCCACAAAATCGGACCCTGAGGGGATCCGGCCACAAAATCAGACCCTGAGGGGCCCCGGCCACAACATCGGACCCTGAGGGGACCCACTCACAAAATCGGACCCTGAGGGGCCCCACTCACAAAATCGGACCCTGAGGGGCCCCACTCACAAAATCGGACCCTGAGGGGCCCCAACCACAAAATCGGACCCTGAGGGGCCCCGGCCACAAAATCGGACCCTCACGGGCCCCGGCCACAAAATCGGACCCTGAGGGGCCCCGGCCACAAAATCGGACCCTGAGGGGCCCCGCCTACAAAATTGAACCCTGAGGGGCCCCAACCACAAAATCAGATCCTGAGGGGCCCCACCCACAAAATCGGATTCTGAGGGGCCCCACCCACAATATCGGACCCTGAGGGGCCCCACCCACAAATATGGATCCTGAGGGGCCCAACCACAAAATCGGACCCTGAGGGGCCCCAACCACAAAATCGGACCCTGAGGGGCCCCAACCACAAAATTGGACCCTGAGGGGCCCCACCCACAAAATCGGACCCTGAGGGGATCCGGCCACAAAATCAGACCCTGAGGGGCCCCGGCCACAACATCGGACCCTGAGGGGCCCCAACCACAAAATCGGACCTTGAGGGGCCCCAACCACAAAATTGGACCCTGAGGGGCCCCGGCCACAAAATTGGACCCTGAGGGGCCCCGGCCACAAAATTGGACCCTGAGGGGCCCCACCCACAAAATTGGACCCTGAGGGGCCCCGGCCACAAAATTGGACCCTGAGGGGCCCCACCCACAAAATTGGACCCTGAGGGGCCCCACCCACAAAATTGGACCCTGAGGGGCCCCGGCCAAAAAATGGACCCTGAGGGGCCCCACCCACAAAATTGGACCCTGAGGGGCCCCGGCCACAAAATCGGACCCTGAGGGACCCCGGCCACAAAATCGGACCCTGAGGGGCCCCAACCACAAAATCGGACCCTGAGAGGCACCGGCCACAAAATCGGACCCTGAGGGGCCCCGGACACAAAATCGGACCCTGAGGGGTCCAACCCACAAAATCGGACCCTGAGGGGCCCAACCCACCAAATCGGACCCTGAGGAGCCCCGCCCACCAAATCGGACCCTGAGGGGCCCCGCCCACCAATTCAGACCCGGAGGGGCCCCGCCCACTAAATCGGATTCTGAAAGGCCCCAACCACAAAATCGGACCCTGAGGGGCTCCACCCACAAAATCGGACCCTGAGGGGCCCCGCTGACCAAATTGAACTCTGAGGGGCCCCACCCACCAAATCGGACCCTGAGTGGCCCCGTCCACCAAATCGGACCCTAAGGGGCCCTACCCACAAAATCGGACCCTGAGGTGCCCCGGCCACAAAATCGGACCCTGAGGGGCCCCACCCACAAAATCGGACCCTGAGAGGCTCCGGACACAAAATCGGACCCTGAGGGGCCCCAACCACAAAATCGGACCCTGAGAGGCACCGGCCACAAAATCGGACCCTGAGGGGCCCCGGACACAAAATCGGACCCTGAGGGGTCCAACCCACAAAATCGGACCCTGAGGGGCCCAACCCACCAAATCGGACCCTGAGGGGCCCCGCCCACCAAATCGGACCCTGAGGGGCCCCGCCCACCAATTCAGACCCGGAGGGGCCCCGCCCACTAAATCGGATTCTGAAAGGCCCCAACCACAAAATCGGACCCTGAGGGGCCCCACCCACCAAATCGGACCCTGAGTGGCCCCGTCCACCAAATCGGACCCTAAGGGGCCCCACCCACAAAATCGGACCCTGAGGTGCCCCGGCCACAAAATCGGACCCTGAGGGGTCCCACCCACAAAATTGGACCCTGAGGCCAAAGTGGCCCCTGAGAGGCACCCACAGTTAAAACGGATCCTGAGTTGAAAGTCTTGCAGGGGCAGCAGGCAAGTCTCTCTTAAAGGGGCAGCCCGGGCACCATTTCAAACCACTATCTGTACTTCCTTCAGGAAATACACATCTAGTATTATTATTACTATTCAGTTGATTTCCGCAATTAATGCGGCCCGATCCGCTACACGCACAGACTCCGTTGAGGTGTCGTTTCGAAGCCAGCGTCCACGAGAGGTGTGCTAAGTATTTTTCGTGTCGATCGGATTTGTAGTTTTTGCGCAATTTGCGTTTGAAAAAACATTTTCTTGTCATTGGAATGCATTGTCTCATTGCATTTTAATGGGAAAATGTTGCCATAGGGAAAACATGGGGCAGTCGTGAGGTGACGGTTATGCTCATTGATATGCGTAGGCTCATTGATATGCGGGGCCCTGGCGAGATGGGAGGACCCACTCACGCTGTCTGGGATACCCGCCGGCCGCCGCCACGCCCCCCATGTACTGACCCCATCCTGCGCCCTCCACGAGGGACCCACGCAGTGACGCAGCCCCTTAGGCTGAGTGCACACGACTTTTTAGCCCTGCGGATTTTTCCACTCAGAATGGAAGAAATCCGCAGGTTAAATGACCTGCATTTTTCCTGCGGATTTCTTCCATTTTTCCTGCGGTTTTCTGTGGTTTTCCTCCTGCGGATTTGGTGACAGGGGAGATGGAAAACCGCACAAAAGAAGTAACATGCTGCGGATTTTGTACCGCAGGAAAACTGCGCAGAAAAATCCGCAGCGTCTGCTGTACGTTTTTTTTTTTCATTGATGTTAAGGCTACTGTACATCACAATGCGGATATGCAATGTTTCTGCGCGGTAAAATCCGCTGCGGATCCACTGGATATCCGCATCGTGTGCACACAGCCTTACTGCCAGCAATGGCCATCGCTTCCTTCGGCTGTAATCTTGTGTGCGGTGTTGTCACAGGACCTGTGATGAGGTCACAGGAGGGGAGGAGTCAGGGGTCACATGATCAGGGCGGCTGCAGGACTCTGCTGTGCTGGTCGCTTGTCATTACGGTGCTGGTCTGGATGGATGAGGTAACATTTATGTGTGGGACAGTGGGGTCAGGAGGGGTTTTACAAGGTTGATGTAGCAGAGCCGCGTGTGTACTTGTGTGGGGTCAGGAGGGGTTTACAAGGTGGATATAGCAGAGCCGTGTGTGTACTTGTGTGGGGTCAGGGGGGGTTTACAAGGTGGATGTAGCAGTGCCGTGTGTGTACTTGTGTGGGGTCAGGAGGGGTTTACAAGGTGGATGTAGCAGAGCCGTGTGTGTACTTGTGTGGGGTCAGGAGGGTTTTACAAGGTGGATGTAGCAGGGCCGCGTGTGTACTTGTGTGGGGTCAGGAGGGGTTTTACAAGGTGGATGTAGCAGAGCCGCGTGTGTACTTGTGTGGGGTCAGGAGGGGTTTTACAAGGTGGATGTAGCAGAGCCGTGTGTGTACTTGTGTGGGGTCAGGAGGGGTTTTACAAGGTGGATGTAGCAGTGCCGTGTGTGTACTTGTGTGGGGTCAGGAGGGGTTTTACAAGGTGGATGTAGCAGAGCCGCGTGTGTACTTGTGTGGGGTCAGGAGGGGTTTTACAAGGTGGATGTAGCAGGGCCGCGTGTGTACTTGTGTGGGGTCAGGAGGGGTTTTACAAGGTGGATGTAGCAGAGCCGTGTGTGTACTTGTGTGGGGTCAGGAGGGGTTTTACAAGGTGGATGTAGCAGTGCCGTGTGTGTACTTGTGTGGGGTCAGGAGGGGTTTTACAAGGTGGATGTAGCAGAGCCGCGTGTGTACTTGTGTGGGGTCAGGAGGGGTTTACAAAGTGGATATAGCAGAGCCGTGTGTGTACTTGTGTGGGGTCAGGAGGGGTTTACAAGGTGGATGAAGCAGAGCCGTGTGTGTACTTGTGTGGGGTCAGGAGGGGTTTACAAGGTGGATGTAGCAGAGCCGTGTGTGTACTTGTGTGGGGTCAGGAGGGGTTTACAAGGTGGATGAAGCAGAGCCGTGTGTGTACTTGTGTGGGGTCAGGAGGGGTTTACAAGGTGGATGTAGCAGAGCCTTGTGTGTACTTGTGTGGGGTCAGGGAGGGGTTTTACATGGTGGATGTAGCAGAGCCGTGTGTGTACTTGTTTGGGGTTAGGAGGGGTTTACAAGGTGGATGTAGCAGAGCCGTGTATGTACTTGTGTGGGGTCAGGAGGGGTTTTACATGGTGGATGTAGCAGGGCCGTGTGTGTACTTGTGTGGGGTCAGGAGGGGTTTTACAAGGTGGATGTAGCAGAGCCGTGTGTGTACTTGTTCGGGGTCAGGAGGGGTTTTACAAGGTGGATGTAGCAGAGCCGTGTGTGTACTTGTTTGGGGTTAGGAGGGGTTTACAAGGTGGATGTAGCAGAGCCGTGTATGTACTTGTGTGGGGTCAGGAGGGGTTTTACATGGTGGATGTAGCAGGGCCGTGTGTGTACTTGTGTGGGGTCAGGAGGGGTTTTACAAGGTGGATGTAGCAGAGCCGTGTGTGTACTTGTTCGGGGTCAGGAGGGGTTTTACAAGGTGGATGTAGCAGAGCCGTGTGTGTACTTGTTTGGGGTTAGGAGGGGTTTACAAGGTGGATGTAGCAGAGCCGTGTATGTACTTGTGTGGGGTCAGGAGGGGTTTTACATGGTGGATGTAGCAGGGCCGTGTGTGTACTTGTGTGGGGTCAGGAGGGGTTTTACAAGGTGGATGTAGCAGAGCCGTGTGTGTACTTGTTCGGGGTCAGGAGGGGTTTTACAAGGTGGATGTAGCAGAGCCGTGTGTGTACTTGTTTGGGGTTAGGAGGGGTTTACAAGGTGGATGTAGCAGAGCCGTGTATGTACTTGTGTGGGGTCAGGAGGGGTTTTACATGGTGGATGTAGCAGGGCCGTGTGTGTACTTGTGTGGGGTCAGGAGGGGTTTTACAAGGTGGATGTAGCAGAGCCGTGTGTGTACTTGTTCGGGGTCAGGAGGGGTTTTACAAGGTGGATGTAGCAGAGCCGTGTGTGTACTTTATGTGGGGTTAGGAGGGGTTTACAAGGTGGATGTAGCAGAGCCGTGCGTGTACTTGTTCGGGGTCAGGAGGGGTTTTACAATGTGGATGTAGCAGGGCCGTGTGTACTTGTGTGGGGTCAGGGAGGGGTTTTTCAAGGTGGATGTAGCAGGGTCGTGTGTGTTCTTGTGTGGGGTCAGGAGGGGTTTACAAGGTGAATGTAGCAGAGCAGTGTATGTACTTTGTGTGGGGTTAGGAGGGGTTTACAAGGTGGATGTAGCAGAGCAGTGTGTGTACTTGTGTGGGGTCAGGAGGGGTTTTACAAGGTGGATGTATCAGAGGTGTGTGTACTTGTGTGGGGTCAGGAGGTGTTTTACAAGGTGGATGTAGCAGAGCCGTGTGTGTACTTGTGTGGGGTCAGGAGGGGTTTTACAAGGTGGATGTAGCAGGGCCGCGTGTGTACTTGTGTGGGGTCAGGAGGGGTTTTACAAGGTGGATGTAGCAGAGCCGTGTGTGTACTTGTGTGGGGTCAGGAGGGGTTTTACAAGGTGGATGTAGCAGTGCCGTGTGTGTACTTGTGTGGGGTCAGGAGGGGTTTTACAAGGTGGATGTAGCAGAGCCGTGTGTGTACTTGTGTGGGGTCAGGAGGGGTTTACAAAGTGGATATAGCAGAGCCGTGTGTGTACTTGTGTGGGGTCAGGAGGGGTTTACAAGGTGGATGAAGCAGAGCCGTGTGTGTACTTGTGTGGGGTCAGGAGGGGTTTACAAGGTGGATGTAGCAGAGCCGTGTGTGTACTTGTGTGGGGTCAGGAGGGGTTTACAAGGTGGATGAAGCAGAGCCGTGTGTGTACTTGTGTGGGGTCAGGAGGGGTTTACAAGGTGGATGTAGCAGAGCCTTGTGTGTACTTGTGTGGGGTCAGGGAGGGGTTTTACATGGTGGATGTAGCAGAGCCGTGTGTGTACTTGTTTTGGGTTAGGAGGGGTTTACAAGGTGGATGTAGCAGAGCCGTGTATGTACTTGTGTGGGGTCAGGAGGGGTTTTACATGGTGGATGTAGCAGGGCCGTGTGTGTACTTGTGTGGGGTCAGGAGGGGTTTTACAAGGTGGATGTAGCAGAGCCGTGTGTGTACTTGTTCGGGGTCAGGAGGGGTTTTACAAGGTGGATGTAGCAGAGCCGTGTGTGTACTTGTTTGGGGTTAGGAGGGGTTTACAAGGTGGATGTAGCAGAGCCGTGTATGTACTTGTGTGGGGTCAGGAGGGGTTTTACATGGTGGATGTAGCAGGGCCGTGTGTGTACTTGTGTGGGGTCAGGAGGGGTTTTACAAGGTGGATGTAGCAGAGCCGTGTGTGTACTTGTTCGGGGTCAGGAGGGGTTTTACAAGGTGGATGTAGCAGAGCCGTGTGTGTACTTGTTTGGGGTTAGGAGGGGTTTACAAGGTGGATGTAGCAGAGCCGTGTATGTACTTGTGTGGGGTCAGGAGGGGTTTTACATGGTGGATGTAGCAGGGCCGTGTGTGTACTTGTGTGGGGTCAGGAGGGGTTTTACAAGGTGGATGTAGCAGAGCCGTGTGTGTACTTGTTCGGGGTCAGGAGGGGTTTTACAAGGTGGATGTAGCAGAGCCGTGTGTGTACTTTATGTGGGGTTAGGAGGGGTTTACAAGGTGGATGTAGCAGAGCCGTGCGTGTACTTGTTCGGGGTCAGGAGGGGTTTTACAATGTGGATGTAGCAGGGCCGTGTGTACTTGTGTGGGGTCAGGGAGGGGTTTTTCAAGGTGGATGTAGCAGGGTCGTGTGTGTTCTTGTGTGGGTCAGGAGGGGTTTACAAGGTGAATGTAGCAGAGCAGTGTGTGTACTTTGTGTGGGGTTAGGAGGGGTTTACAAGGTGGATGTAGCAGAGCAGTGTGTGTACTTGTGTGGGGTCAGGAGGGGTTTTACAAGGTGGATGTATCAGAGGTGTGTGTACTTGTGTGGGGTCAGGAGGTGTTTTACAAGGTGGATGTAGCAGAGCCGTGTGTGTACTTGTGTGGGGTCAGGAGGGGTTTTTCAAGGTGGATGTAGCAGAGCCGTGTGTGTACTTGTGTGGGGTCTGGAGGGGTTTTACATGGTGGATGTAGCAGAGCCATGTGTGTACTTGTGTGGGTCAGGAGGTGTTTTACAAGGTGGATGTAGCAGAGCTGTGTGTGTACTTGTGTGGGTCAGGAGGTGTTTTACAAGGTGGATGTAGCAGAGCCGTGTGTGTACTTGTGTGGGGTCAGGAGGGATTTTACAAGGTGGATGTAGCAGAGCCGTGTGTGTACTTGTTTGGGGTTAGGAGGGGTTTACAAGGTGGATGTAGCAGAGCCGTGTATGTACTTGTGTGGGGTCAGGAGGGGTTTTACATGGTGGATGTAGCAGGGCCGTGTGTGTACTTGTGTGGGGTCAGGAGGGGTTTTACAAGGTGGATGTAGCAGAGCCGTGTGTGTACTTGTTCGGGGTCAGGAGGGGTTTTACAAGGTGGATGTAGCAGAGCCGTGTGTGTACTTTATGTGGGGTTAGGAGGGGTTTACAAGGTGGATGTAGCAGAGCCGTGCGTGTACTTGTTCGGGGTCAGGAGGGGTTTTACAATGTGGATGTAGCAGGGCCGTGTGTACTTGTGTGGGGTCAGGGAGGGGTTTTTCAAGGTGGATGTAGCAGGGTCGTGTGTGTTCTTGTGTGGGGTCAGGAGGGGTTTACAAGGTGAATGTAGCAGAGCAGTGTATGTACTTTGTGTGGGGTTAGGAGGGGTTTACAAGGTGGATGTAGCAGAGCAGTGTGTGTACTTGTGTGGGGTCAGGAGGGGTTTTACAAGGTGGATGTATCAGAGGTGTGTGTACTTGTGTGGGGTCAGGAGGTGTTTTACAAGGTGGATGTAGCAGAGCCGTGTGTGTACTTGTGTGGGGTCAGGAGGGGTTTTACAAGGTGGATGTAGCAGGGCCGCGTGTGTACTTGTGTGGGGTCAGGAGGGGTTTTACAAGGTGGATGTAGCAGAGCCGTGTGTGTACTTGTGTGGGGTCAGGAGGGGTTTTACAAGGTGGATGTAGCAGTGCCGTGTGTGTACTTGTGTGGGGTCAGGAGGGGTTTTACAAGGTGGATGTAGCAGAGCCGTGTGTGTACTTGTGTGGGGTCAGGAGGGGTTTACAAAGTGGATATAGCAGAGCCGTGTGTGTACTTGTGTGGGGTCAGGAGGGGTTTACAAGGTGGATGAAGCAGAGCCGTGTGTGTACTTGTGTGGGGTCAGGAGGGGTTTACAAGGTGGATGTAGCAGAGCCGTGTGTGTACTTGTGTGGGGTCAGGAGGGGTTTACAAGGTGGATGAAGCAGAGCCGTGTGTGTACTTGTGTGGGGTCAGGAGGGGTTTACAAGGTGGATGTAGCAGAGCCTTGTGTGTACTTGTGTGGGGTCAGGGAGGGGTTTTACATGGTGGATGTAGCAGAGCCGTGTGTGTACTTGTTTGGGGTTAGGAGGGGTTTACAAGGTGGATGTAGCAGAGCCGTGTATGTACTTGTGTGGGGTCAGGAGGGGTTTTACATGGTGGATGTAGCAGGGCCGTGTGTGTACTTGTGTGGGGTCAGGAGGGGTTTTACAAGGTGGATGTAGCAGAGCCGTGTGTGTACTTGTTCGGGGTCAGGAGGGGTTTTACAAGGTGGATGTAGCAGAGCCGTGTGTGTACTTGTTTGGGGTTAGGAGGGGTTTACAAGGTGGATGTAGCAGAGCCGTGTATGTACTTGTGTGGGGTCAGGAGGGGTTTTACATGGTGGATGTAGCAGGGCCGTGTGTGTACTTGTGTGGGGTCAGGAGGGGTTTTACAAGGTGGATGTAGCAGAGCCGTGTGTGTACTTGTTCGGGGTCAGGAGGGGTTTTACAAGGTGGATGTAGCAGAGCCGTGTGTGTACTTGTTTGGGGTTAGGAGGGGTTTACAAGGTGGATGTAGCAGAGCCGTGTATGTACTTGTGTGGGGTCAGGAGGGGTTTTACATGGTGGATGTAGCAGGGCCGTGTGTGTACTTGTGTGGGGTCAGGAGGGGTTTTACAAGGTGGATGTAGCAGAGCCGTGTGTGTACTTGTTCGGGGTCAGGAGGGGTTTTACAAGGTGGATGTAGCAGAGCCGTGTGTGTACTTTATGTGGGGTTAGGAGGGGTTTACAAGGTGGATGTAGCAGAGCCGTGCGTGTACTTGTTCGGGGTCAGGAGGGGTTTTACAATGTGGATGTAGCAGGGCCGTGTGTACTTGTGTGGGGTCAGGGAGGGGTTTTTCAAGGTGGATGTAGCAGGGTCGTGTGTGTTCTTGTGTGGGTCAGGAGGGGTTTACAAGGTGAATGTAGCAGAGCAGTGTGTGTACTTTGTGTGGGGTTAGGAGGGGTTTACAAGGTGGATGTAGCAGAGCAGTGTGTGTACTTGTGTGGGGTCAGGAGGGGTTTTACAAGGTGGATGTATCAGAGGTGTGTGTACTTGTGTGGGGTCAGGAGGTGTTTTACAAGGTGGATGTAGCAGAGCCGTGTGTGTACTTGTGTGGGGTCAGGAGGGGTTTTTCAAGGTGGATGTAGCAGAGCCGTGTGTGTACTTGTGTGGGGTCTGGAGGGGTTTTACATGGTGGATGTAGCAGAGCCATGTGTGTACTTGTGTGGGTCAGGAGGTGTTTTACAAGGTGGATGTAGCAGAGCTGTGTGTGTACTTGTGTGGGTCAGGAGGTGTTTTACAAGGTGGATGTAGCAGAGCCGTGTGTGTACTTGTGTGGGGTCAGGAGGGATTTTACAAGGTGGATGTAGCAGAGCCGTGTGAGTACTTGTGTGGGTCAGGAGGGGTTTTACAAGGTGGATGTAGCAGAGCCGTTTGTGTACTTGTGTGGGTCAGGAGGGGTTTACAAGGTGGATGTAGCAGAGCCATGTGTGTACTTGTGTGGGGTCAGGAGGGGTTTACAAGGTGGATGTAGTAGAGCCGTGTGTGTACTTGTGTGGGGTCAGGAGGGGTTTTACAAGGTGTATGGAGCAGAGCCGTGTGTGTACGAGGTGTACGGAGCAGAGCCGTGTGTGTACGAGGTGTACGGAGCGGAGCCGTGTGTGTACGAGGTGTACGGAGCAGAGCCGTGTGTGTACGAGGGGTACGGAGGGGAGCTGAGTGTTTATGAAGCAGAGTCGTGTGTTTATGGAGCGGAGCAGAGCCGGGGGTGTACGAGGTGTATGGTGGGGAGCATTTATACCTCCCGTGTCCCAACTGTCCCGGATCCAGCGAGACAGTCCCGATTTTGAGAGAGAGACTGCCCCAGCCGGGAGCATACTTTCCCCGCGAGACACAGGAGTACACAGCGGAGCCCCAAGGAGCAATTTAAAACTTGCACGTAACTTTCTACCGGAAGTGACGTGCTGGAAGCTGACCAGAAATGAGGTAATTTCGGGAGGAGATTGTGACGGAACCATGGAGGCACTTGAGGGAATGCTTCAGATCCATTACCGTGTCCTCCTCTGATAGCGCGGACAGTGGATCGCCTTGGAATCGGGGATGTCGGCCATGTGAGCGGATCATGATATGTCCTGCACCAGGAGGCTCAGGTAGGCACTACAATGGGAGCTGGGCTGCTATAGTATCTTTATAGAATTTTTCTTTCTCTGTTTCTCTCTCTCTGTTCTCTTTCTTTCTTTCTTTCTTTCTTTCTCTCTCTGGCCCCGCCACCAAATCAGCCCCCGAGTGGCCCCTGAGAGGCACCCACAGTTAAAACGGATCCTGAGGTGAAAGTCTTGCAGGGGCAGCAGGCAAGTCTCTCTTAAAGGGGCAGCCGGGTACCATTTCAAACCACTATCTGTACTTCCTACAGGAAATACACATCTAGTTATAGTGGTTTGAAAAAACCACTATATTGTAATCCGAACGCTGCTAACTTATTCTTCTTATTATTATTAAGTTGATTTCCGCAATTAATGCGGCCCGAACCGCTACACGCACAGACTCCGTTGAGGTGTCGTTTCGAAGCCAGCGTCCATGAGAGGTGTGCTAAGTATTTTTCGTGTCGATCGGATTTGTAGTTTTTGCGCAATTTGCGTTTGAAAATTTTTTTTCCTGTCATTGGAATGCACTGTCTCCAATGCTTTTCAATAGGAAATGGCAAAACGTGCCCTGAGGCGATTGAAATGACAGTTGAGCTCATTGATATGCGCAGGCAGACCCAGTTACTATGCCAACGCCTACGAACTTCACTTGAACCCCAGCACAGAGCCTCTGCCACATAATATCAGCTCTTAAAGCGAAACCCACAGCACAAATGCAAATCTAGCTTCATCACATGACACATGCCCCTGAGAGAGAATGTGTGCGCCAAAGTGGATTTAAAAGAAGCCCAGTCAGCCAAACTAGCTCTTAAAGGGCCAACGCGCCAAAGTGATTGTTAAAGGGCCAGCGCACCCAAATGAGTCTTAAAGGTCCGACACACCAAATCGGAGGCTGAGCCACCCCGGCCTCCAAATCGGAGGCTGAGCCACCCTGGCCTCCAAATCGGAGGCTGAGCCACCCCGGCCTCCAAATCGGAGGCTGAGCCACCCCGGCCTCCAAATCGGAGGCTGAGCCACCCCGGCCTCCAAATCGGAGGCTGAGCCACCCCGGCCTCCAAATCGGAGGCTGAGCCACCCCGGCCTCCAAATCGGAGGCTGAGCCACCCCGGCCTCCAAATCGGAGGCTGAGCCACCCCGGCCTCCAAATCGGAGGCTGAGCCACCCCGGCCTCCAAATCGGAGGCTGAGCCACCCCGGCCTCCAAATCGGAGGCTGAGCCACCCCGGCCTCCAAATCGGAGGCTGAGCCACCCCGGCCTCCAAATCGGAGGCTGAGCCACCCCGGCCTCCAAATCGGAGGCTGAGCCACCCCGGCCTCCAAATCGGAGGCTGAGCCACCCCGGCCTCCAAATCGGAAGTTCATCGACCCCGGCCTCCAAATCGGAAGTTCATCGACCCCGGCCTCCAAATCAGAGGCTCTTTGACCTCGGCCTCCAAATTGGAGGCTGAGCGACCCCAGATTATAGTGGTTAATCTTGAAAAAACCACTATATTGTAATCCGAACGCTGCTAACTTATTCTTCTTCTTTTTATTATTAAGTTGATTTCCGCAATTAATGCAGCCCGAACCGCTGCACGCACAGACTCCGTTGAGGTGTCGTTTCGAAGCCAGCGTCCATGAGAGGTGTGCTAAGTATTTTTCGTGTCGATCGGATTTGTAGTTTTTGCGCAATTTGCGTTTGAAAATTTTTTTTCCCGTCATTGGAATGCACTGTCTCCAATCCTTTTCAATAGGAAATGGCAAAACGTGCCCTGGGGCGATTGAAATGACAGTTGAGCTCATTGATATGCGCAGGCAGACCCAGTTACTATGCCAACGCCTACGAACGTCACATGACATCTCCAGAACAGAGCTTTTGCCACATAATATCAGCTCTTAAAGCTAAACCCACTGCAGAAATGCAAATCTAGCTTCATCACATGACGCATGCCCCTGAGAGAGAATGTGTGCGCCAAAGTGGATTTAGAAGCCCAGTGAGCCACCCTGGCTCTTAAAGGGCCGATGCGCCAAATTGATTCTTAAAGACCCGGCGCACCAAAATGAGTCTTAAAGGGCCGGCGCGCCAAATCGAAAGCTGAGTGACCCAAGGCTCCAAATCGGAGGCTGATAGACCCTGGCCTACAAAAAGGAGGCTGAGCAACTCTGGCATCCAAATCGGACCCAGAGTGGCCCCGCCCACAAAGTCGGACCCAGAGTGGCCTCGCCCACCAAATCAGACCCAGAGTGGCCCCGCCCACCAAATTGGACCCTGAGGAGCCCCACCCACAAAATCGGACCCTGAAGGCCCCACCCACAAAATCGGACCCTGAGGGGCCCCACCCACAAAATCGGACCCTGACTGGCCCCGGCCACAAAATCGGACCCTGACGGGACCCGGCCACAAAATCGGACCCTGAGGGACCCCACCTACAAAATTGAACCCCGAGGGGCCCCAACCACAAAATCGGACCCTGAGGGGCCCCAACCACAAAATCGGACCCAGAGTGGACCTGCCCACCAAAATGGACCCAGGGGGCTCCACCCACAAAATCAGACCCTAAGGGGCCCCACCCACAAAATCGGACCCTGAGTAGACCCGGCCACCAAATCAGACCCTGAGGGGCCCCGCCAACCAAATCGGACTCTAAGGGGCCCCACCCACAAAATCAGACCCTGAGGGCCCCCAACCACAAAATAGGACCCTAAGGGGCCCCACCCTCAAAATCGGACCCTGAGTAGACCCGGCCACAAAATCAGACCCTGAGGGGCCCCAACCACAAAATCGGACCCTGAGGGGCCCAGGCCACAAAATCGAACCCTGAGGGGCCCCACCCTCAAAATCGGATCCTGAGGGGCCCAACCAACAAAATCGGACTCTGAGGGGCCCCAGCCACAAAATCGGACACTGAGGGGCCCCACCCACAAAATCAGACCCTGAGGGGATCCGGCCACAAAATCGGACCCTGAGGGGCCCCACCCACAAAATCGGACCCTGAGGGGCCCCAACCACAAAATCGGACCCTGAGGGGCCCCGGCCACAAAATCGGACCCTGAGGGGCCCCGCCTACAAAATCGGACCCTGAGGGGATCCGGCCACAAAATTAGACCCTGAGGGGCCCCACCCACAAAATCGGACCCTGAGGGGCCACACCCACAAAATCGGAGCCTGAGGGATCCCCGCCAAGGAATCAGATCCTGAGGCGCCCCACCCACCAAATCAGACCCTGAGGCCAAAGTGGCCCCTGAGAGGCACTCACAGTTAAAATGGATCCTGAGTTGAAAGTCTTGCAGAGGCAGCAGGCAAGTCTCTCTTAAAGGGGCAGCCCAGGCACCATTTCAAACCACTATCTGTACTTCCTTCAGGAAATACACATCTAGTATTACAATTATAATGCGCCAATCACAAGTTATTCAGTTGATTTCCGCAATTAATGCGGCCCGAACCGCTACACGCACAGACTCCGTTAAGGCGTTGTTTCGAAGCCAGCGTCCACGAGTGGTGTGCTAAGTATTTTTCGTGTCGATCGGATTTGTAGTTTTTGCGCAATTTGCATTTGAACATTTTTTTTCCCGTCATTGGAATGCACTGTCTCAATGCATTTGAATGGGAAACTTAAAACGTGCCCTGAGGCGATTGAAATGGCAGTAAAGCTCATTGATATGCGCAGTACACCCAGTTACTATGCCAACGCCTACGAACGTCACATGACGCCCCCTGGACAGAGCTTCTGCCACATAAAATCAGCTCTTAAAGCAAAACCCACAGCACAAATGCAAATCTAGCTTCATCACATGACGCATTCCCCTGAGAGAGAATGTGCACCAAAGTGCGTCCCCGCCCACCAAATCGGACCCTAAGCGGCCCCGCCCACCAAATCGGACCCTGAGGGGCCGCGCCCACCAAATCGGACCCTGAGGGGCCCCGCCCACCAAATCGGATTCTGAAAGGCCCCACCCACCAAATCGGACCCTGAGGGGTCCCACCCACCAAATCAGGCCCATAGTGGCCCCGCCTACTAAATTGGACCCTGAGGGGCCCCGCTCACCAAATCGGACCCAGAGTGGCCCTACCCACCCAATTGGACTCTGAGGGGCCTCGCCCAACAAATAAGACCCTGATGGCCCCTGCCCACCAAATCTGACCCTGAGGGGCTCTGGCCACAAGATCGAACCCTGAGGGGCCCCACCCACAAAATCTGACCCTGAGGGGCCCCACCCACAAAATCGGACCCTGAGGGATCCCGGCCACCAATTCAAGCCCTGAGGAACCCAGGCCACCGAATAGGATCCTGAGGGGCCCCACCCAACTAATCAGACCCTGAGGCCAAAGTGGCCCCTGAGAGGCACCCACAGTTAAAACGGATCCATAGTTGAAAGTCTTGCAGGGGCAGCAGGCAAGTCTATCTTAAAGGGGCACCATTTCAAACCACTATCTGTACTTCCTTCAGGAAATACACATCTAGTATTATTATTATTATTCAGTTGATTTCCGCAATTAATGTGGCCCGCACCGCTACACGCACAGACTCCATTGAGGCGTCGTTTCGAAGCCAGCATCCACGAGTGGTGTGCTAAGTATTTTTTGTGTCGATCAGATTTGTAGTTTTTGCGCAATTTGCATTTGAACAAACATTTTCCTGTCATTGGAATGCACTGTGTCAATGCATTTCAATGGGACAATTTTGCCATAGGGAAAACATGGGGCAGTGGTGAGGTGGCAGTTAAGCTCATTGATATGCACAGGCACACCCAGTTACTATGCCAACGCCTACGAACTTTGCATGACCCCAGCAGGACAGCGTTTTTGCCAAATAATATCAGCTCTTAAAGGGAAACCCAAGCACAAATGCAAATCTGATCGACCCTGGCCTACAAATCGGAGGCTGAGCCACCCAGGCCTCGAAATCGGACCCAGAGTGCCCCCGCCCACCAAATCGGATTCTGAGGGGTCCCGCCCACCAAATCCGACCCTGAGGGGCCCCGCCCACCAAATCGGACCCTGAGGTGCCCCACCCACAAAATCGGGCCCTGAGGGCTCCACCCACAAAATCGGACCCTGAGGCCAAAGTGGCCCCTGAGAGGCACCCACAGTTAAAACGGATCCTGAGTTGAAAGTCTTGCAGGTGCAGCAGGCAAGTCTCTCTTAAAGGGGCAGCCCGGGCACCATTTCAAACCACTATCTGTACTTCCTTCAGGAAATACACATCTAGTATTAATGTTGTAATCCGAAAGTTGCTAACTTATTCTTATTATTCAGTTGATTTCCGCATTTAATGCGGGCCGAACCGCTTCATGCACAGACTCCGTTGAGGTGTCGTTTCGAAGCCAGCGTCCACGAGGTGTGCTAAGTAATTTTCGTTTCGATCAGATTTGTAGTTTTTGTGCATTTTGCGTTAGAAAATTTATTTTCCAGTCATTGGAAAGTATTGTCTCAATGCTTTTCAATGGGGAAATTTTGTCATAGAGAAAACATGCCCTGAGGCGATTCAAAAGGAAGTTAAGCTGATTGATATGTGCAGGCAGACCCAGTTACTATGCCAACGCCTACGAACTTTACATGACGCCCCCAGGACACAGTTTCTGGCAGATAATATCAGCTCTTAAAGCGAAACCCACAGCACAAATGCAAATCTAGCTTCATCACATGACGCATGCCCCTGAGAGAGAATGTATGCCAAAGTGGATTTAGAAGCCCAATGCGCCAAACCAGCTCTTAAACGGCCAACGCGCCTAAGTGATTCTTAAAGGGCCGGCGCACCAAAATGAGCCTTAAAGGGCCGGAGCGCCAAATCGAAAGCTGAGTGACCCCAGGCTCCAAATCGGAGGCTGATCCACCCTGGCCTACAAATCGGAGGCTGAGCCACCCTGGCCTCCAAATCGGACCCACAGTGGCCCCACTCACCAAATCGGACCCACAGTGGCCCCGCCCACCAAATCGGATCCTGAGGGGCCCCGCCCACTAAATCAGACCCTGAGGGGACCTGCCCACTAAATCGGACCCAGAGTGGCCCCGTCCACCAAATCGGACCCTGAGTGGCCCCGATAAACATATCAGACCCTGAGGGGCCCCGCCAACCAAATCGGATTCTGAGGGGCCCCGCCCACTAAATCGGATCCAGAGTGGCCCAGCCCACCAAATCGGACCCTGAGGGACCCCACCCACCAAATCGAGCCCTGAGGGGCCCCGGCCACAAAATCGGACCCTGAGGGGTCCCAACCACAAAACCGGACCCTTAGGGGCCCCACCCACAAAATCAGATGCTGAGGGGCCACACCCACAAAATCGGACCCTGAGGGGCCCCACCCACCAAATCGGACCCTGAGGGGCCCCGCCCACCAAATCAGACCCAGATTTGCCCCGCCCGCCAAATCGGATTCTGAAAGGCCCCAACCACAAAATCGGACCCTTAGGGGCCCCACCCACAAAATCGGACCCTGAGGGGCCCCAACCACAAAATCGAACCCAGAGTGGCCCAGCTCACCACATCGGACCCTGAGGGGCCCCAACCACAAAATCGAACCCAGAGTGGCCCAGCTCACCAAATCGTACCCTGAGGGGCCCCACGCACAAAATTAGACCCTGAGGGGCACCGGCCACAAAATCGGACCCTGAGGGGCCCCGGCCACAAAATCAGACCCTGAGGGGCCCCGGCGACAAAATCAGACCCTGAGGGGCCTCTCCCACAAAATTGGACCCTGAGGGGCCCTGCCCACCAAATCAGACCCAGAATGGACCCCGCCCACCAAATCGGACCCTAAGGGGCCCCGCCCACCAAATCAGACCCTGAGGGGCCCCACTGACCAAATCGGACCCTGAGGTGCCCCGCTCAACAAATCTGACCCTGAGGAACCCCGCCCACCAAATCAGACCCCGAGGGGCACCGCCCACCAAATCGGACCCAGAATGGCCCCCCCACCAAATTGGACCCAGAGTGGCCCGCCCACCAAGATGGACCCAGGGGTCTCTGTCCACAAAATCAGACCCTAAGGGGCCCCACCCACAAAATTGGACCCTGAGTGGACCCGGCCACAAAATCAGACCCTGAGGGGCCGCACCCACAAAATTGGACCCTGAGAAGCCACACCCACAAAATCGGACCCTGAGGGATCCCAGCCACCAATTCAAGTCCTGAGGAGCCCAGGCCACCGAATCGGATCCTGAGGGGCCCCACCCACCAAATCAGACCCTGAGGCCAATGTGGCTCCTGAGAGGCACCCACGGTTAAAACGGATCCTGAGTTGAAAGTCTTGCAGGGGCAGCAGGCAAGTCTCTTTTAAAGGGGCAGCCCGGGCACCATTTCAAACCACTATCTGTACTTCCTTCAGGAAATACACATCTAGTTATAGTGGTTTGAAAAAAACACTATATTGTAATCCGAACGCTGCTAACTTATTCTTCTTCTTATTATTCAGTTGATTTCCGCAATTAATGCGGCCCGAACCGCTACACGCACAGACTCCGTTGAGGTGTCGTTTCGAAGCCAGCGTCCATGAGAGGTGTGCTAAGTATTTTTCGTGTCGATCGGATTTGTAGTTTTTGCGCAATTTGCGTTCGAAAATTTTTTTTCCCGTCATTGGAATGCACTGTCTCCAATGCATTTGAATGGGGAAATTTTGCTATAGACAAAACATGCCCTGAGGCGATTGAAATGGCAGTTAAGCTCATTGATATGCGCAGGCAGACCCAGTTACTATGCCAACGCCTACGAACGTCACATGACCTCTCCAAGACAGAGCTTCTGCCATATAATATCAGCTCTTAAAGCAAAACCACAGCACAAATGCAAATCTAGCTTCATCACATGACGTATGCCCCTGAGAGAGAATGTGCGCCAAAGTGGATTTAGAAGCCCAGTGAGCCACCCTGGCTCTTAAAGGGCCGACGCGCCAAAGTGATTCTTAAAGAGCCGGCGCACCAAAATGAGTCTTAAAGGGCCGGCGCGCCAAATCGAAAGCTGAGTGACCCAAGGCTCCAAATCGGAGGCTGATAGACCCTGGCCTACAAAAAGGAGGCTGAGCCACCCTGGCATCCAAATTGGACCCAGAGTGGCCCCGCCCGCCAAATCAGACCCAGAGTGGCCCCGCCCACTAAATCAGACCCAGAGTGGCCCCACCCACCAAATTGGACCCTGAGGGGCCCCACCCACAAAATCGGACCCTGAGGGGCCCCGGCCACAAAATCGGACCCTGAGGGGCCCCAGCCACAAAATCGGACCCTGAGGGGATCCGGCCACAAAATCAGACCCTGAGGGGCCCCGGCCACAACATCGGACCCTGAGGGGCCCCACCCACAAAATTGGACCCTGAGGGGCCCCAACCACAAAATTGGACCCTGAGGGGCCCCGGCCACAAAATCGGACCCTCACGGGCCCCGGCCACAAAATCGGACCCTGAGGGGATCCGGCCACAAAATCAGACCCTGAGGGGCCCCGGCCACAACATCGGACCCTGAGGGGCTCCACCCACAAAATCGGACCCTGAGGGGCCCCGGCCACAAAATCGGACCCTGAGGGGCCCCGCCTACAAAATTGAACCCTGAGGGGCCCCACCCACAAAATCGGATCCTGAGGGGCCCCAACCACAATATCGGACCCTGAGGGGCCCCACCCACAAAATCAGACCCTGAGGGCCCCGGTCACAAAATTGGATCCTGAGGGGCCCCAACCACAAAATCGGACCCTGAGGGGCCCCAACCACAAAATCGGACCCTGAGGGGCCCCAACCACAAAATCGGACCCTGAGAGGCACCGGCCACAAAATCGGACCCTGAGGGGCCCCGGACACAAAATCAGACCCTGAGGGGGCCCGGCCACAAAATCGGACCCTGAGGGGCCCAACCCACAAAATCAGACTCAGTGTCCCCACCCTCCAAATTGGACTCTGAAGTGCCCCGCCCCAAAATCGGACCCAGGGTGGCCCCGCCCACCAAATCGGACCCTGAGGGGCCCGGCCCACCAAAAATCGGACCCTGAGGGGCCCCGCCCACCAAATCGGACCCTGAGGGGCCCCGCCCACCAAATCAGACCCTGAAGGGCCCCGCCCACCAAATCGGACCCTGAGGGGCTCCGCCCACCAATTCAGAACCTGAGGGGCCCCGCCTACTAAATCAGATTCTGAAAGGACCCAACCACAAAATCGGACCCTGAGGGGCCCCACCCACAAAATCGGACCCTGAGGGGCCCCGCTGACCAAATTGAACTCTAAGGGGCCCCACTCACCAAATTGGTCCCTGAGTGGCCCCGCCCACCAAATTGGTCCCTGAGTGACCCCGCCCACCAAATTGGACCCTGAGTGGCCCCGGCCACAAAATCGGACCCTGAGGGGCCCCACCCACAAAATTGGACCCAGAGTGGTCCCGCCCACCAAATTGGACCCAGAGTGGTCCCGCCCACCAAATTGGACCCAGAGTGGTCCCGCCCACCAAATTGGAGGGTGATTGACCCCGGCCTTCAAATCGGAGGCTGATTAACCCCGGCCTCCAAATCGGAGGCTGAGCCACCCCGGCCTCCAAATCGGAGGCTGAGCCACCCCGGCCTCCAAATCGGAGGCTGAGCCACCCCGGCCTCCAAATCGGAGGCTGAGCCACCCCGGCCTCCAAATCGGAGGCTGAGCCACCCCGGCCTCCAAATCGGAGGCTGAGCCACCCCGGCCTCCAAATCGGAGGCTGAGCCACCCCGGCCTCCAAATCGGAGGCTGAGCCACCCCGGCCTCCAAATCGGAGGCTGAGCCACCCCGGCCTCCAAATCGGAGGCTGAGCCACCCCGGCCTCCAAATCGGAGGCTGAGCCACCCCGGCCTCCAAATCGGAGGCTGAGCCACCCCGGCCTCCAAATCGGAGGCTGAGCCACCCCGGCCTCCAAATCGGAGGCTGAGCCACCCCGGCCTCCAAATCGGAGGCTGAGCCACCCCGGCCTCCAAATCGGAGGCTGAGCCACCCCGGCTTCCAAATCGGAGGCTGAGCCACCCCGGCCTCCAAATCGGAGGCTGAGCCACCCCGGCCTCCAAATCGGAGGCTGAGCCACCCCGGCCTCCAAATCGGAGGCTGAGCCACCCCGGCCTCCAAATAAGAGGCTGAGCCACCCCGGCCTCCAAATCGGAGGCTGAGCCACCCCGGCCTCCAAATCGGAGGCTGAGCCACCCCGGCCTCCAAATCGGAGGCTGATCGACCCCGGCCTCCAAATCGGAGGCTGAGCCACCCCGGCCTCCAAATCGGAGGCTGAGCCACCCCGGCCTCCAAATCGGAGGCTGAGCCACCCCGGCCTCCAAATCGGAGGCTGATCGACCCCGGCCTCCAAATCGGAGGCTGATCCACCCCGGCCTCCAAATCGGAGGCTGATCCACCCCGGCCTCCAAATAGGAGGCTGAGCCACCCCGGCCTCCAAATCGGAGGCTGATCGACCCCGGCCTCCAAATCGGAGGCTGAGCCACCCCGGCCTCCAAATCGGAGGCTGAGCCACCCCGGCCTCCAAATCGGAGGCTGAGCCACCCCGGCCTCCAAATCGGAGGCTGAGCCACCCCGGCCTCCAAATCGGAGGCTGAGCGACCCCGGCCTCCAAATTGGAGGCTGATCCACCCCGGCCTCCAAATTGGAGGCTGATCCACCCCGGCCTCCAAATCGGAGGCTGATCTACCCCGGCCTCCAAATCGGAGGCTGATCCACCCCGGCCTCCAAATCGGAGGCTGAGCCACCCCGGCCTCCAAATCAGAGGCTGAGCCACCCCGGCCTCCAAATCGGAGGCTGAGCCACCCCGGCCTCCAAATCGGAGGCTGAGCCACCCCGGCCTCCAAATCGGAGGCTCATCGACCCCGGCCTCCAAATCAGAGGCTTTTTGACCTCGGCCTCCAAATCGGAAGCTCAACGACCCCGGCCTCCAAATTGGAGGCTGAGCGACCCCAGCCTCCAAATCTTACCCAGAGTGGCCCCGCCCACCAAATCGGACCCTGTGGGGCCCCGCCCACCAAATCGGACCCTGAGAGGCCCCGCCCACCAAATCGGACCCAGAGTGGTCCCGCCCACCAAATTGGACCCAGAGTGGTCCCGCCCACCAAATTGGACCCAGAGGGGCTCCGCCCACAAAATCAGACCCAGAGGGGCCCCTGCCACAAAATCAGACCCTGAGGGGCCGCGGCCACAAAATCGGACCCTGATGGGCCCCGGTCACAAAATTGGACCCTGATAGGCCCCGGCCACAAAATCGGACCCTGAGGGGCCCCAACCACAAAATCGGACCCTGAGGGGACCCAACCACAAAATCGGACCCTGAGAGGCCCCGCCCACCAAATTGGACCCAGAGTGGTCCCGCCCACCAAATTGGACCCAGAGGGGCCCCACCCACAAAATCGGACCCAGAGGGGCCCCTGCCACAAAATCGGACCCTGAGGGGCCGCGGCCACAAAATCGGACACTGAGGGGCCGCGGCCACAAAATCAGACCCTGAGGGGCCGCGGCCACAAATTCGGACCCTGAGTGGCCCCGCCTCAAAATCAGACCCTGAGGGGACCCAACCACAAAATCGGACCCTGAGGGGCCCCACCCACAAAATCAGGCCCTGAGGGGCCCCACCCACAAAATCAGACCATGAGGCCAAAGTGGCCCCTGAGAGGCACCCACAGTTAAATCGTATCCTGAGTTGAATGTCTTGCAGGGGCAGCAGGCAAGTCTCTCTTAAAGGGGCAGCCCGGGCACCATTTCAAACCACTATCTGTACTTCCTTCAGGAAATACACATCTAGTATTATTATTACTATTCAGTTGATTTCCGCAATTAATGCGGCCCGAACCGCTACACGCACAGACTCCGTTGAGGTGTCGTTTCGAAGCCAGCGTCCACGAGTGGTGTGCTAAGTATTTTTCGTGTCGATCAGATTTGTAGTTTTTGCGCAATTTGCGTTTTAAAAAACATTTTCCTGTCATTTTAATGGGAAAATGTTGCCATAGTGAAAACACGGTGCAGTCGTGAGGTGGCAGTTATGCTGATTGATATGCGTAGGCCAGGGCCGGCGTCAGCACCCGGGCAAATGCCAGGGCCCTGGTGAAATGGGAGGGCCCACTCACGCTGTCTGGGATACCCGCCGGCCGCCGCCATGCCCCCATGTACTGACCCCAACCTGCGCCCTCCGCGAGGGACCCACGCAGTGACGCAGCCCCTTAGGCTGAGTGCAGACGACTTTTTGGTCCTGCGGATTTTTCCGCTCAGAATGGAATAAATCCACTGGTCAAATGACCTGCATTTTTCCTGCGGATTTCTTCCATTTTTCCTGCGGTTTTATTGCGGTTTTTGTACGGTTTTCCCCCTGCGGATTTGGAGACAGGGGAGATGGAAAACCGCACAAAAGAAGTAACATGCTGCGGATTTTGAACCGCAGGAAAACCGCGCGGAAAAATCCGCAGCGTCTGCACAGCGTTTTTTTTTCATTGATTTTAAGGCTACTGTACTTCACAATGCGGATATGCAACGTTTCTGCGCGGTAAAATCCACTGCGGATCCACTGGATATCTGCATCGTGTGCACACAGCCTTACTGCCAGCAATGGTCATCGCTTCCTTCGGCTGTAATCTTGTGTGCGGTGCCGACACAGGACCTGTGATGAGGTCACAGGAGGGGAGGAGTCAGGGGTCACATGATCAGGGCGGCTGCAGGACTCTGCTGTGCTGGTCGCTTGTCATTATGGTGCTGGTCTGGATGGATGAGGTAACGTTTATGTGTGGGACAGTGGGCTAAGGGAGGGGTTTAACAAGGTGGATGTAGCAGAGCTGTTTGTGTACTTGTGTGGGGTCAGAAGGGGTTTACAAGTTGATGTAGCAGAGTCATGTGTGTACTTGTGTGGGGTCAGGAGGGGTTTACAAGGTGGATGTAGCAGAGCCGCGTGTGTACTTGTGTGGGGTCAGGAGGGATTTTACAAGGTGGATGTAGCAGTGCCGTGTGTGTACTTGTGTGGGGTCAGGAGGGGTTTACAAGGTGGATGTAGCAGAGCCGTGTGTGTACTTGTGTGGGGTCAGGAGGGGTTTACAAGGTGGATGTAGCAGAGCCGTGTGTGTACTTGTGTGGGGTCAGGAGGGGTTTACAAGGTGGATGTAGCAGAGCCGTGTGTGTACTTGTGTGGAGTCAGGAGGTGTTTTACAAGGTGGATGTAGCAGAGCCATGTGTGTACTTGTGTGGGGTCAGGAGGTGTTTTACAAGGTGGATGTAGCAGTGCCGTGTGTGTACTTGTGTGGGGTCAGGGAGGGGTTTTACAAGGTGGATGTAGCAGTGCCGTGTGTGTACTTGTGTGGGGTCAGGAGGGGTTTTACATGGTGGATGTAGCAGAGCCATGTGTGTACTTGTGTGGGGTCAGGAGGGGTTTACAAGGTGGATGTAGCAGAGCCGTGTGTGTACTTGTGTGGGGTCAGGAGGGGTTTACAAGGTGGATGTAGCAGAGCCGTGTGTGTACTTGTGTGGGGTCAGGAGGTGTTTTACAAGGTGGATGTAGCAGTGCCGTGTGTGTACTTGTGTGGGGTCAGGGAGGGGTTTTACAAGGTGGATGTAGCAGTGCCGTGTGTGTACTTGTGTGGGGTCAGGAGGGGTTTTACATGGTGGATGTAGCAGAGCCGTGTGTGTACTTGTGTGGGGTCAGGAGGGGTTTTACATGGTGGATGTAGCAGTGCCATGTGTTTACTTGTGTGGGGTCAGGAGGGGTTTACAAGGTGATGTAGCAGAGCTGTTTGTGTACTTTGTGTGGGGTCAGGAGGTGTTTTACAAGGTGGATGTAGCAGAGCCATGTGTGTAATTTGTGTGGGGTCAGGAGGTGTTTTACAAGGTGGATGTAGCAGAGCCATGTGTGTACTTGTGTGGGGTCAGGAAGGGTTTACAAGGTGATGTAGCAGAGCCGTGTGTGTACTAGTGTGGGGTCAGGAGGGGTTTTACATGGTGGATGGTGTAGTGCCGTGTGTGTACTTGTGTGTGGTCAGGAGGGGTTTACAAGGTGGATGTAGCAGTGCCGTTTGTGTACTTGTGTGGGGTCAGGAGCGGTTTACAAGGTGATGTAGCAGAGCTGTTTGTGTACTTTGTGTGGGGTCAAGAGGGGTTTACAAGGTGATGTAGCAGAGTCATGTGTGTACTTGTGTGGGGTCAGGAGGGGTTTACAAGGTGGATGAAGTAGAGCCATGTGTGTACTTTGTGTGGGGTCAGGAGGTGTTTTACAAGGTGGATGTAGCAGTGCCGTGTGTGTACTTGTGTGGGGTCAGGGAGGGGTTTTACAAGGTGGATGTAGCAGTGCCGTGTGTGTACTTGTGTGGGGTCAGGAGGGGTTTTACATGGTGGATGTAGCAGAGCCGTGTGTGTACTTGTGTGGGGTCAGGAGGGGTTTACAAGGTGGATGTAGCAGAGCCGTGTGTGTACTTGTGTGGGGTCAGGAGGGGTTTTACATGGTGGATGTAGCAGTGCCGTGTGTGTACTTGTGTGGGGTCAGGAGGGGTTTACAAGGTGATGTAGCAGAGCTGTTTGTGTACTTTGTGTGGGGTCAGGAGGTGTTTTACAAGGTGGATGTAGCAGAGCCGTGTGTGTAATTTGTGTGGGGTCAGGAGGTGTTTTACAAGGTGGATGTAGCAGAGCCATGTGTGTACTTGTGTGGGGTCAGGAGGGGTTTACAAGGTGATGTAGCAGAGCCGTGTGTGTACTAGTGTGGGGTCAGGAGGGGTTTTACATGGTGGATGGTGTAGTGCCGTGTGTGTACTTGTGTGTGGTCAGGAGGGGTTTACAAGGTGGATGTAGCAGTGCTGTTTGTGTACTTGTGTGGGGTCAGGAGCGGTTTACAAGGTGATGTAGCAGAGCCGTGTGTGTACTTGTGTGGGGTCAGGAGGTGTTTTTCAAGGTGGATGTAGCAGAGCCGTGTGTGTACTTGTGTGGGGTCAGGAGGGGTTTACAAGGTGATGTAGCAGAGCTGTTTGTGTACTTTGTGTGGGGTCAGGAGGTGTTTTACAAGGTGGATGTAGCAGAGCCATGTGTGTAATTTGTGTGGGGTCAGGAGGTGTTTTACAAGGTGGATGTAGCAGAGCCATGTGTGTACTTGTGTGGGGTCAGGAAGGGTTTACAAGGTGATGTAGCAGAGCCGTGTGTGTACTAGTGTGGGGTCAGGAGGGGTTTTACATGGTGGATGGTGTAGTGCCGTGTGTGTACTTGTGTGTGGTCAGGAGGGGTTTACAAGGTGGATGTAGCAGTGCCGTTTGTGTACTTGTGTGGGGTCAGGAGCGGTTTACAAGGTGATGTAGCAGAGCTGTTTGTGTACTTTGTGTGGGGTCAAGAGGGGTTTACAAGGTGATGTAGCAGAGTCATGTGTGTACTTGTGTGGGGTCAGGAGGGGTTTACAAGGTGGATGAAGTAGAGCCATGTGTGTACTTTGTGTGGGGTCAGGAGGTGTTTTACAAGGTGGATGTAGCAGTGCCGTGTGTGTACTTGTGTGGGGTCAGGGAGGGGTTTTACAAGGTGGATGTAGCAGTGCCGTGTGTGTACTTGTGTGGGGTCAGGAGGGGTTTTACATGGTGGATGTAGCAGAGCCGTGTGTGTACTTGTGTGGGGTCAGGAGGGGTTTACAAGGTGGATGTAGCAGAGCCGTGTGTGTACTTGTGTGGGGTCAGGAGGGGTTTTACATGGTGGATGTAGCAGTGCCGTGTGTGTACTTGTGTGGGGTCAGGAGGGGTTTACAAGGTGATGTAGCAGAGCTGTTTGTGTACTTTGTGTGGGGTCAGGAGGTGTTTTACAAGGTGGATGTAGCAGAGCCGTGTGTGTAATTTGTGTGGGGTCAGGAGGTGTTTTACAAGGTGGATGTAGCAGAGCCATGTGTGTACTTGTGTGGGGTCAGGAGGGGTTTACAAGGTGATGTAGCAGAGCCGTGTGTGTACTAGTGTGGGGTCAGGAGGGGTTTTACATGGTGGATGGTGTAGTGCCGTGTGTGTACTTGTGTGTGGTCAGGAGGGGTTTACAAGGTGGATGTAGCAGTGCTGTTTGTGTACTTGTGTGGGGTCAGGAGCGGTTTACAAGGTGATGTAGCAGAGCCGTGTGTGTACTTGTGTGGGGTCAGGAGGTGTTTTTCAAGGTGGATGTAGCAGAGCCGTGTGTGTACTTGTGTGGGGTCAGGAGGGGTTTACAAGGTGGATGTAGCAGAGCCGTGTTTGTACTTGTGTGGGGTCAGGAGGGGTTTTACAAGGTGGATGTAGCAGAGCCGTGTGTGTAC
The DNA here is from genome assembly GCF_039654945.1 of Dendrobates tinctorius. Classification (NCBI taxonomy): domain Eukaryota; kingdom Metazoa; phylum Chordata; class Amphibia; order Anura; family Dendrobatidae; genus Dendrobates; species Dendrobates tinctorius. The sequence continues at coordinate 3,793,433 of NW_027361768.1, forward strand.
TTGTGTGGGGTCAGGAGGGGTTTTACAAGGTGGATGTAGCAGAGCCGTGTGTGTACTTTGTGTGGGGTCAGTAGGGGTTTACAAGGTGGATGTAGCAGAGCCGTGTGTGTACTTGTGTGGGGTCAGGAGGGGTTTACAAGGTGGATGTAGCAGTGCCGTGTGTGTACTTGTGTGGGGTCAGGAGGTGTTTTACAAGGTGGATGTAGCAGAGCCGTGTGTGTACTTGTGTAGGGTCAGGAGGGGTTTACAAGGTGGATGTAGCAGAGCCGTGTGTGTACTTATGTGGGGTCAGGAGGTGTTTTACAAGGTGGATGTAGCAGAGCCGTGTGTCTACTTGTGTGAGGTCAGGAGGAGGGGGTTTTACAAGGTGGATGTAGCAGAGCCGTGTTTGTACTTGTGTGGGGTCAGGAGGGGTTTAACAAGGTGTATGTAGCAGAGCCGTGTGTGTACTTGTGTGGGGTCAGGAGGGGTTTTACATGGTGGATGTAGCAGAGCCGTGTGTGTACTTGTGTGGGGTCAGGAGGGGGTTTTACAAGGTGGATGTAGCAGAGCCGTGTGTGTACTTGTGTGGGGTCAGGAGGGGTTTTGCAAGGTGGATGTAGCAGAGCCGTGTGTGTACTTGTGTGGGGTCAGGAGGGGTTTTTACAAGGTGGATGTAGCAGAGCCGTGTGTGTACTTGTGTGGGGTCAGGAGGGGTTTACAAGGTGGATGTAGCAGAGCCGTGTGTGTACTTGTGTGGGGTCAGGAGGGGTTTTACAAGGTGGATGTAGCAGAGCCGTGTGTGTACTTGTGTGGGGTCAGGAGGGGTTTACAAGGTGGATGTAAAAGAGCTGTGTGTGTACTTGTGTGGGGTCAGGAGGGGTTTTACAAGGTGGATGTAGCAGAGCCGTGTTTGTACTTGTGTGGGGTCAGGAGGTGTTTTACAAGGTGGATGTAGCAGAGCCGTGTGTGTACTTGTTTGGGGTCAGGAGGGGTTTTGCAAGGTAGATGTAGCAGAGCCGTGTGTGTACTTGTGTGGGGTCAGGAGGGGTTTTACAAGGTGGATGTAGCAGAGCCGTGTGTGTTGTTTGGTGGGGTCAGGAGGGGTTTACAAGGTGTACGGAGCAGAGCCGTGTGTGTACGAGGTGTACGGAGCGGAGCCGTGTGTGTACGATGTGTACGGAGCGAAGCCGTGTGTGTACGAGATGTACGGAACGGAGCCCTGTGTGTACGGAGCTGAGCCGTGTGTTTATGGAGCGGAGCAGAGCCGGGGGTGTACGGAGCGGAGCCGTGTGTGTACGAGGTGTATGGTGGGGAGCATTTATACCTCCCGAGTCCCAACCATCCCGGATCCAGCGAGACAGTCCTGATTTTGAGAGAGAGACTGCCCCAGCCGGGAGCATACTTTCCCCGCGGGACACAGGAGTACACAGTGGAGCCCCAAGGAGCAATTTAAAACTTGCACGTAACGTTCTACCGGAAGTGACTTGCTGGAAGCTGACCAGAAATTAGGTAATTTCAGTAGGAGATTGTGACGGAACCAGGAATGCTTCAGATCCATCACCGTGTCCTCCTCTGACAGAGCGGACAGCGGGATCGCCTTGGAATCGGGGATGTCGGGCATGTGAGCGGATCATGATATGTCCTGCACCAGGAGGCTCAGGTGGGCACTACAATGGGAGCTGGGCTGCTATAGTATCTTTATAGAATTTTTCTTTCTCTGTTTCTTTCTCTCTCTGTTCTTTCTCTCTAATCTTTTTTTCTCTCTCTCTGTTCTCTTTCTTTCTTTCTCTTTCTTTCTTTCTGTCTCTGTTCTTTCTCTCTCTCTCTCTGTTCTCTCTTTCCTCTTTTTCTTTCTCTCTCTCTGATCTTTCTTTCCATCTGTTCTTTCCCCTCTTTCTTTTTCTCTCTACCTCTCTGTTCTTTCTTTCTTTCCCCTCCTTTCTCTCTCTCCCTGTTCTTTTTTTCTGTTGACGCTTTTTCTCTGTGTTCTTTCTCTCTCCGTTCTTTCTTCCCCTCTTTTTTTCTCTCCCTCTCTGTTCTTTTTTCCCGTCTTACTTTCTTTCTTTCTTTCTCTTTCTTTCTTTCTTTCTTTCTTTCTTTCTTTCTTTCTCTCTCTGTTCTTTTTTTCTGTCCACTCTTTCTTTCTCTTTGTTCTTTTTCTTTCTTTTTTCTTTCTCTCTGTTCTTTCTTTCCACTCTTTCTCTATCTGTTCTTTCTTTCTTTCCCCTCTTTCTTTCTCTTTCTCTCTGTTCTTTTCTTTCTCTTTCTCTCTCTGTTCTTCCTTTCTTTCTCTTTGTTGTTTATTTTCTTTCTTTCTCTGTTCGTTCTTTCTTTGTTCTTTCTTTCTCTCTCTCGCTCTCTGTATCTTTCTCTCTCTGTTCTTCCTTCCATTCTTTCTCTCTTTCTTTCTCTGTTCTTTATTTCCACTCTTTCTTTCTGTTCTCTCTCTGTTCTTTCTCTCTCTCTCTCTTCTTTCTTTCATGCGTACACTACTAATCAGTAGCCTCCTTCACATGAACGTGTTTTGCCACAGAGCGAGTGTCTGTGTGGATCACATGCGTGTCCGTGTGATCCATGCGGAGACAAGTCCGTTTTTGGCGGTCACCACGGATGTCACACGGCATGAGTCGTGGTATGTGTTAAGGGGGGGCCCACTGAGACTTTTTCGCCCGGGGCCCTCAAAAACCTGGAGTCGGCCCTGGCGCAGGCACACCCAGTTACTATGCCAACGAATACGAACTTTACATGACCCCAGCAGGACACAGTTTCTGCCAGATAATATCAGCTCTTAAAGCGAAACCCAAAGCACAAATGCAAATCTAGCTTCATCACATGATGCATGCCCCTGAGAGAGAATGTCCGCCAAAGTGGATTTAGAAGCCCAGTGCGCCAAACTAGCTTTTAAAGGGCCGATGCGCCTAAGTGATTCTTAAAGGGCTGATGCACCGAAATGAGTCTTAAAGGGCCGGCGCGCCAAATTGAAAGCTGAGTGACCCCACGCTCCAAATCGGAGGCTGAGGCACCCCAGCCTCCAAATCGGAGGCTGATCGACCCTTGCCTACAAAGCGGAGGCTGAGCCACCCTGGCCTCCAAATCGGACCCAGAGTGGCCCCGCCCACCAAATCGGATCCTGAGGGGTCCCACCCACCAAATCAGACCCTGAGGGGCCCCACAGACCAAAGTGGCCCCTGAGAGGCACCCACAGTTAAATCGGATCCTGAGTTGAAAGTCTTGCAGGGGCAGCAGGCAAGTCTCTCTTAAAGGGGCAGCCCGGGCACCATTTCAAACCACTATCTGTACTTCCTTCAGGAAATACACATCTAGTATTAATGTTGTAATCCGACCGCTGCTAACTTATTCTTATTATTCAGTTGATTTCCGCAATTAATGCGGCCCGAACCGCTACACGCACAGACTCCGTTGAGGTGTCGTTTCGAAGCCAGCGTCCACGAGAGGTGTGCTAAGTAATTTTCGTGTCGATTGGATTTGTAGTTTTTGCACAATTTGCATTAGAAATTTTTTTTCCCGTCATTTGAATGTATTGTCTCAATGCTTTTCAATGGGGAAATTTTGCCTTAGAGAAAATATGCCCTGAGGCGATTCAAATGGCAGTTCAGCTCATTGATATGTGCAGGAAGACCCAGTTACTATGCTAACGCCAAAGAACTTCACATGACGCCCTCAGGACACAGTTTCTGGTGATAATATCAGCTCTTAAAGCGAAACCCACAGCACAAATGCAAATCTAGCTGCATCACATGACGCGTGCCCCTGAGAGAGAATGTACGCCAAAGTGAATTTAGAAGCCCAGTGCGCCAAACTAGCTCTTAAACAGCCGACGCGCCTAAGTGAATCTTAAAGGGCCGGCGCACCAAAATGAGCCTTAAATGGCCGGCGCGCCAAATCGAATGCTGAGTGACCCCAGGCTCCAAATCGGAGGCTGATCAACCCTGGCCTACAAATCGGAGGCTGAGCCACCCAGGCCAACAAATCTGCCCCGGAGTGGCCCCGCCCACAAAATCGGACCCAGAGAGGCCCCCCCACCAAATTGGACCCTGAGGGGCCCCACTCACCAAATCAGACCCAGAGTGGCCCTGCCCTCCAAATCGGACCCAGAGTGGCCCGCCCACCAAATCGAACCCTGAGGGGCCCCTCCCACCAAATCAGACTCAGAGTGGTCCCGCCTACCAAATTGTACCCTGAAGGGCCCCGCCCATCAAATTGGACCCAGAGTGGCCCTGCCCACCAAATCAGACCCTGAGGGGTCCCACCCACCAAATCTGACACTAAGGGGCCCCGCCCACCTAATCAGACCCAGAGTGGCCCCGCGTGAGTGAGTGTGAATGTGTGTGTGAGTGTGAATGTGAGTGTGTGTGTGAGTGTGAATGTGAGTGTGTGTGTGTGTGTTTCACGTTCCTCTTAAGGAACTGACCTAAAGAAGGGAAGGAGTGCTGATATAGAAAGAGATTCCAGAGAGAGTTGAAACAAACCACAAAATGCAAAATGAAAAGATAAGGCACATGTTGCTAGAGAGTATGCATCAGGCCATGAGGGGCGCCGCCCACCAAATCAGACCCTCATGGGCCCCGCCTGCCAAATCATACCCTGAAGAGCCCCACCCACCAAATCGGACCCTGAGAGGCCCCATCTACCAAATCGGAACCAGAGGAGCCCCGCCCACGAAATTGGACAAGTGGGGCCCCACTCACCAAATCGGACCCTGTGGGGCCCCGCCCACCAAATTGGACCCAGAGTGGCCCCTCCCACCAAATCAGACCCTGTGGCGCCCCGCCCATCAAATCGGACCCTGTGGTGCCCCACCCACCAAATCGAACTCTGAGGGGCCCCACCCACCAAATCGGACCCAGAGGGGTCCCACCCGCCAAATCAGACCCGGAGGGCCGTGCCCACCAAAACGGACCCTGAGGGGCCTCGCCCACCAAATCGGCCCACCAATTCAAGCCCTGAGGAGCCCAGTCCACTGAATCGGATCCTGAGGGGCCCCACCCACCAAATCAGACCCTGAGGGGCCCCACAGGCCAAAGTGGCCCCTGAGAGGCACCCACAGGTAAAACGGATACTGAGTTGAAAGTCGTGCAGGGGCAGCAGGCAAGTCTCTCTTAAAGGGGCAGCCCGGGCACCATTTCAAACCACTATCTGTACTTCCTTCAGGAAATACACATCTAGTATTAATGTTGTAATCCGACCGCTGCTAACTTATTCTTATTATTCAGTTGATTTCCACAATTAATGCGGCCCGAACCACTACACGCACATACTCCGTTGAGGTGTCGTTTCGAAGCCAGCGTCCACGAGAGGTGTGCTAAGTAATTTTCGTGTCGATTGGATTTGTAGTTTTTGCGCAATTTGCATTAGAATTTTTTTTTTCCCGTCATTTGAATGTATTGTCTCAATGCTTTTCAATGGGGAAATTTTGCCTTAGAGAAAACATGCCCTGAGGCGATTCAAATGGCAGTTTAGCTCATTGATATGCGCAGGCAGACCCAGTTACTATGCCAGCGCCAAAGAACTTCACATGACCCCAGCAGGACACAGTTTCTGGCGATAATATCAGCTCTTAAAGCGAAACCCACAGCACAAATGCAAATCTAGCTTCATCACATGACGCGTGCCCCTGAGAGAGAATGTACGCCAAAGTGAATTTAGAAGCCCAGTGCGCCAAACTAGCTCTTAAACAGCCGACGCGCCTAAGTTAATCTTAAAGGGCCGGCGCACCAAAATGAGCCTTAAAGGGCTGGCGCGCCAAATCGAATGCTGAGTGACCCCAGGCTCCAAATCGGAGGCTAATCGACCCTGGCCTACAAATCGGAGGCTGAGCCACCCAGGCCAACAAATAGGCCCCGGAGTGGCCCTGCCCTCCAAATCAGACCCAGAGAGGCCCCGCCCACCAAATTGGACCCTGAGGGGCCCCGCTCACCAAATCAGACCCGTAGTGGCCCTGCCCTCCAAATCGGACCAAGAGTGGCCCGCCCACCAAATTGAACCCTGAGGGGCCCCTCCCACCAAATCAGACTCAGAGTGGTCCTGCCTACCAAATTGTACCCTGAAGGGCCCCGCCCACCAAATTGGACCCAGAGTGGCCCCGCCCACCAAATCAGACCCTGAGGGGTCCCACCCACCAAATCTGACCCTAAGGGGCCCCGCCCACCTAATCAGACCCAGAGTGGCCCCGCCCACCAAATCAGGCCATGAGGGGCGCCGCCCACCAAATCAGACCCTCATGGGCCCCGCCTGCCAAATCATACCCTGAAGAGCCCCACCCACCAAATCGGATCCTGAGGGGACCCGCCCACCAAATCGGACCCTGAGAGGCCCCGTCTACCAAATCGGAACCAGAGGAGCTCTGTCCACGAAATTGGACCCTGTGGGGCCCCGCTCACCAAATTGGACCCAGAGTGGCCCCTCCCACCAAATCAGACCCTGTGGGGCCCCGCCCAGCAAATCGGACCCTGTGGTGCCCCACCCACCAAATCGAACTCTGAGGGGCCCCGCCCACCAAATCAGACCCTGAGGGGCCGTGCCCACCAAACCGGACCCTGAGGGGCCTCGCCCACCAAATCGGCTCACCAATTCAAGCCCTGAGGAGCCCAGTCCACTGAATCGGATCCTGAGGGGCCCCACCCACCAAATCAGACCCTGAGGGGCCCCACAGGCCAAAGTGGCCCCTGAGAGGCATCCACAGGTAAAATGGATACTGAGTTGAAAGTCGTGCAGGGGCAGCAGGCAAGTCTCTCTTAAAGTCGCAGCCCGGGCACCATTTCAAACCACTATCTGTACTTCCTTCAGGAAATACACATCTAGTATTAATGTTGTAATCCGAACGCTGCTAACTTATTCTTATTATTCAGTTGATTTCCGCAATTAATGCGGCCCGCACCGCTACACGCACAGACTCCGTTGAGGCGTCGTTTTGAAGCCAGCGTCCACGAGTGGTGTGCTAAGTATTTTTAGTGTCGATCAGATTTGTAGTTTTTGCGCAATTTGCATTTGAAAAAACATTTTCCTGTCATTGGAAAGCACTGTGTCAATGCATTTCAATGGGACAATTTTGCCATAGGGAAAACATGGGGCAGTGGTGAGGTGGCAGTTAAGCTCATTGATATGCACAGGCACACCCAGTTACTATGCCAATGCCTACGAACTTTGCATGACCCCAGCAGGACAGCGTTTTTGCCAAATATCAGCTCTTAGGCTGGAGTCACACTAACCAGCGCAAAATACGGTCAGTATTTTACATGCGTAATACGGATGACAGACCCCTAAACAGTGCTCTGTATGTCATCCGTAATCAAGGTGTGGTGTGGTCGCGTATTTTGCACATGTCAGCATCCGTATGCAATCCGTATGGTATCTGTATGGCGAGATTTTCTCGCAGGCTTGCAAAATGGACATATAATGGAGCCCTATGACAGGGTTTCTAAAAGACACCTGGTGCGTATTTCTCGCAAGTCACATGTGTGGTCCGTGTGTAATCCGTATTTTTTGCGCACCCATAGACTTGCATTGGAGTACTACGGCCATAGTACGCTGACAATCGCAGCATGCTGCGAGTAGCACGGAGAGTAGGATACTGAGGAGAAATATACGGCTGATGGGAGCTGCCTCATAGCGAATCATTGGTCCGTGTCTAATGTGTGCTTTTTGCGCCTCTCACTCTCCCGTATTCCTCGCCAGTGTGACCCCGGCCTTAAAGGGAAACCCAAGCACAAATGCAAATCTGATCGACCTTGGCCTACAAATCGGAGGCTGAGCCACCCAGGCCTCGAAATCGGACCCAGAGTGGCCCCACCCACCAAATGGGACCCTGAGGGGTCCCACCCAACAAATCGGACCCAGAGTGCACCCGCCCACCAAATCAGATTCTGAGGGGTCCCGCCCACCAAATCCGACCCTGAGGGGCCCCACTCACCAAATCGGACTCTGAGGGGCCCTGCCCACCAAATCGGACCCAGAGTGGCCCCACCCACCAAATGGGACCCTGAGGGGCCCCACACACCAGACCAGGCCCTGAGGGGCCCCGCCCACCAAATTGGACCATGAGGTGCCCCGCCCACCAAATCAGACCCAGAGTCGCCCCACCCACCAAATCAGACCCTGAGGGGCTCCGCCCACCAAATCAGACCCAGAGGGGCTCCGCCCACAAAATCAGACCCTAAAGGGCCCCATGCACAAAATCAGACCCTAAGGGGCCCCGCCACAAAATCGGACCCAGAGGAGCCGCGGCCACAAAATCGGACCCTGAGGGATCCCGTCCGCCAATTCAGACCCTGAAGAGCCCAGGCCACCGAATCGGATCCTGAGGGGCCCCACCCACCAAATCAGACCCTGAGGGGCCCCACAGGCCAAAGTGGCCCCTGAGAGGCACCCACAGTTAAAACAGATCCTGAGTTGAAAGTCTTGCAGGGGCAGCAGGCAAGTCTCTCGTAAAGGGGCAGCCCGGGCACCATTTCAAACCACTATCTGTACTTCCTTCAGGAAATACACATCTAGTATTAATGTTGTAATCCGACCGCTGCTAACTTATTCTTATTATTCAGTTGATTTCCGCAATTAATGCGGCCCGAACCGCTACATGCACATACTCCGTTGAGGTGTCGTTTCGAAGCCAGCGTCCACGAGAGGTGTGCTAAGTAATTTTCGTGTCGATTGGATTTGTAGTTTTTGCGCAATTTGCATTAGAAATTTTTTTTTCCCCTCATTTGAATGTATTGTCTCAATGCTTTTCAATGGGGAAATTTTGCCTTAGAGAAAACATGCCCTGAGGCGATTCAAATGGCAGTTTAGCTTATTGATATGCGCAGGCAGACCCAGTTACTATGCCAGCGCCAAAGAACTTCACATGACCCCAGCAGGACACAGTTTCTGGTGATAATATCAGCTCTTAAGGCGAAACCCACAGCACAAATGCAAATCTAGCTTCATCACATGACGCGTGCCCCTGAGAGAGAATGTACGCCAAAGTGAATTTAGAAGCCCAGTGCGCCAAACTAGCTCTTAAACAGCCGATGCGCCTAAGTGAATCTTAAAGGGCCGGCGCACCAAAATGAGCCTTAAAGGGCTGGCGCGCCAAATCGAATGCTGAGTGACCCCAGGCTCCAAATTGGAGGCTAATCGACCCTGGCCTACAAATCGGAGGCTGAGCCACCCAGGCCAACAAATCAGACCCGTAGTGGCCCTGCCCTCCAAATCGGACCCAGAGTGGCCCGCCCACCATATTGAACCCTGAGGGGCCCCTCCCACCAAATCAGACTCAGAGTGGTCCCGCCTACCAAATTGTACCCTGAAGGGCCCCGCCCACCAAATTGGACCCAGAGTGGCCCCGCCCACCAAATCAGACCCTGAGGGGTCCCACCCACCAAATATGACCCTAAGGGGCCCCGCCCACCTAATCAGACCCAGAGTGGCCCCGCCCACCAAATCAGGCCATGAGGGGCGCCGCCCACCAAATCAGACCCTCATGGGCCCCGCCTGCCAAATCATACCCTGAAGAGCCCCACCCACCAAATTGGATCCTGAGGGGACCCGCCCACCAAATCGGACCCTGAGAGGCCCCGTCTACCAAATCGGAACCAGAGGAGCTCTGTCCACGAAATTGGACCCTGTGGGGCCCCACTCACCAAATCGGACCCTGTGGGGCCCCGCTCACCAAATTGGACCCAGAGTGGCCACTCCCACCAAATCAGACCCTGTGGGGCCCCGCCCAGCAAATCGGACCCTGTGGTGCCCCACCCACCAAATCGAACTCTGAGGGGCCCCGCCCACCAAATCAGACCCTGAGGGGCCGTGCCCACCAAACCGGACCATGAGGGGCCTCGCCCACCAAATCGGCTCACCAATTCAAGCCCTGAGGAGCCCAGTCCACTGAATCGGATCCTGAGGGGCCCCACCCACCAAATCAGACCCTGAGGGGCCCCACAGGCCAAAGTGGCCCCTGAGAGGCATCCACAGGTAAAATGGATACTGAGTTGAAAGTCGTGCAGGGGCAGCAGGCAAGTCTCTCTTAAAGGCGCAGCCCGGGCACCATTTCAAACCACTATCTGTACTTCCTTCAGGAAATACACATCTAGTATTAATGTTGTAATCCGAACGCTGCTAACTTTTTCTTTTTATTCAGTTGATTTCCGCAATTAATGCGGCCCGAACCGCTACACGCACAGACTCCGTTGAGGTGTTGTTTCGAAGCCAGCGTCCACGAGAGGTGTGCTAAGTATTTTTCGTGTCGATCGGATTTGTAGTTTTTGCGCAATTTGCGTTTGAAAATTTTTTTCCCGTCATTGGAATGCGTGTCTCAATGCTTTTCAATTGGCAACTTAAAACGTGCCCTGAGGCAATTCAAATGGCAGTAAAGCTCATTGATATGCGCAGGCACACCCATTTACTATGCCAACGCCTACGAACATCACATGACGCCCCAGGACAGAGCTTTTGGCACATAATATCAGCTCTTAAAGCGAAACCCACAGCACAAATGCATATCTAGCCTCATCACATGACGCATGCCCCTGAGAGAGAATGTGCGCCAAAGTGGATTTAGAAGCCCAGTGAGCCACCCTGTCTCTAAAACGGCCGAAGCGCCAAAGTGATTCTGAAAGGGCCAGCGCGCCAAATCGAAACCTGAGTGACCCCAGGCTCCAAATCGGAGGCTTAGCCACCCCGGCCTCCAAATTGGAGGCTGATCGACCCTGGCCTCCAAATCGGACCCAGCGTGGACCCGCTCAAGAAATCGGACCCAGAGGGGCTCCGCTCACCAAATCAGACCCAGAGTGGCCCCGCCCAGCAAATCGGACCCAGAGTAGCCCCGCCCACCAAATCGGACCCTGAGAGGTCCCGCCCATCAAATTGGACCCAGAGTGGTCCTGCCCACCAAATCGGACCCAGAGTGGTCCCGCCCACCAAATCAGACCCTAAGGGGCCCCACCCACAAAATCGGACCCTGAGGGGCCCCTGCCACAAAATCAGACCCTGAGGGGCCCCAACAAAATCAGACCCTGAGAGGCCTCGGCCAGAAAATCGGACCCTGAGGGGCCCCGCCCACCAAATCAGACCCTGAGGGGCCCTGCCCACCAAATTGGACCCAGAGGGGCCCCGCCCATCAAATTGGACCCTGAGGGGACCCGCCCGCCAAATCGGACCCTGAGGGGCCCCACCCACAAATCAGACCCTGAGTAGCCCCGCCCAACAAAACAGACCCAGAGTGGCTCCACCCACCAAATCGGACCCAGAGTGGCCCCACCCACAAAATCGGATCCAGAGTGGCCCCACCCACAAAATTGGACCCTGAGGGGCCCCGGCCACAAAATCAGACCCTGAGAGGCCCCACCCACAAAATCAGACCCTGAGGGGATCCGGCCACAAAATCGGACCCTGAGAGGCCCCACCCACAAAATCAGACCCTGAGGGGATCCGGCCACAAAATCAGACCCTGAGGGGCCCCAACCACAAAATCGGACCCTGAGGGGCCCCGCCCTCAAAATCGGACCCTGAGTAGACCCGGCCACAAAATCAGACCCTGAGGGGCCCCAAACACAAAATCGGACCCTGGGGGGGCCCCGGCCACAAAATCGGACCCTGAGGGGCCCCACCCTCAAAATCGGATCCTGAGGGGCCCAACCAACAAAATCGGACCCTGAGGGGACCCAGCCACAAAATCGGACCCTGAGGGGCCCCACCCACAAAATCGGACCCTGAGGGGCCCCGGCCACAAAATCGGATCCTGAGGGACCCGGCCACAAAATCGGACCCTGAGCGGCCCAACCACAAAATCGGACCCTGAGGGGCCCCGCCCACCAAATCGGACCCTGACGGCCCCAACCACAAAACCGGACTCTGAGGGGCCCCGCCCACCAAATCGGACCCTGAGTAGCCCCGCCCAACAAAACAGACCCAGAGTGGCTCTACCCACCAAATCGGACCCAGAGTGGTCCAACCCACAAAATCGGATCCAGAGTGGCCCCACCTACAAAATTGGACCCTGAGGGGCCCCGGCCACAAAATCGGACCCTGAGGGGCCCCACCCACAAAATCAAACCCTGAGGGGATCCGGCCACAAAATCAGACCCTGATGGGCCACACCCACAAAATTGGACCCTGAGGGGCCCCGCCCACAAAATCGGACCCTGAGTAGACCCGGCCACAAAATCAGACCCTGAGGGGCCCCAACCACAAAATCGGACCCTGAGGGGCCCCGCCCTCAAAATCGGACCCTGAGTAGACCCGGACATAAAATCAGACCCTGAGGGGCCCCAACCACAAAATCGGACCCTGGCGGGCCCCGGCCACAAAATCGGACCCTGAGGGGCCCCACCCTCAAAATCGGATCCTGAGGGGCCCAACCAACAAAATCGGACCCTGAGGGGCCCCTGCCACAAAATCGGACCCTGAGGGGCCCCACCCACAAAATCGGACCCTGAGGGGCCCCGGCCACAAAATCGGATCCTGAGGGGCCCCGGCCACAAAATCGGACCCTGAGCGGCCCAACCACAAAATCGGACCCTGAGGGGCCCCGGCAACAAAATCGGACCCTGAGGGGCCCCGCCCTCAAAATCGGACCCTGAGTAGACCCGGCCACAAAATCAGACCCTGAGGGGCCCCAACCACAAAATCGGACCCTGGGGGGCCCCGGCCACAAAATCGGACCCTGAGGGGCCCCACCCTCAAAATCGGATCCTGAGGGGCCCAACCAACAAAATCGGACCCTGAGGGGCCCCACCCTCAAAATCGGATCCTGAGGGGCCCAACCAACAAAATCGGACCCTGAGGGGCCCCGGCCACAAAATCGGACCCTGAGGGGCCCCACCCTCAAAATCGGACCCTGAGGGGCCCCGCCCACCAAATTGAACCCTGAGGGGCCCCGCCAACCAAATCGGACTCTGAGGGGCCCCACCCACAAAATCGGACCCTGAGGGGCCCCACCCTCAAAATCGGACCCTGAGGGGCCCAACCAACAAAATCGGACCCTGAGGGGCCCAACCAACAAAATCGGACCCTGAGGGGCCCCAGCCACAAAATCGGGTCCTGAGGGGCCCTGGCCACAAAATCGGACCCTGAGGGGACCCGACCAACAAAACAGACCCAGAGTGGCTCCACCCACCAAATCGGACCCAGAGTGGCCCCACCCACAAAATCGGATCCAGAGTGGCCCCACCCACAAAATTGGACCCTGAGGGGCCCCGGCCACAAAATCGGACCCTGAGGGGCCCCACCCACAAAATCAGACCCTGAGGGGATCCGGCCACAAAATCAGACCCTGAGGGGCCACACCTACAAAATTGGACCCTGAGGGGCCCCGCCCTCAAAATCGGACCCTGAGGGGCCCCGCCCACCAAATTGGACCCTGAGGGGCCCCGCCAACCAAATCGGACCCTGAGTAGACCCGGCCACAAAATCAGACCGTGAGAGACCCCGGCCACAAAATCGAACCCAGAGGGGCCCCACCCACAAAATTGGACCCTGAGGGGCCCCGCCCACCAAATCGGACCCTGAGGGTCCCCGCCCACAAAATCGGACCCCTCAAAATCGGACCCTGAGGGGCCCCGCCCACCAAATCGGACCCTGAGGGGCCCCGCCAACCAAATCGGACTCTGAGGGGCCCCACCCACAAAATCGGACCCTGAGGGGCCCCACCCTCAAAATCGGACCCTGAGGGGCCCAACCAACAAAATCAGGCCCTGAGGGGCCCTGGCCACAAAATCGGACCCTGAGGGGCCCCACCCACAAAATCAGACCCTGAGGGGATCCGGCCACAAAATCAGACACTGAGGGGTCCCGCCCACCAAATCGGACCCTGAGGGGCCCCGCCAACCAAATCGGACTCTGAGGGGCCCCACCCACAAAATCGGACCCTGAGGGGCCCCACCCTCAAAATCGGACCCTGAGGGGCCCAATCAACAAAATCGGACCCTGAGGGGCCCCAGCCACAAAATCGGGTCCTGAGGAACCCTGGCCACAAAATCGGACCCTGAGGGGCCCCGGCCACAAAATCGAACCCAGAGGGGCCCCACCCACAAAATCGGACCCTGAGGGGCCCTACCCTCAAAATCGGACCCTGAGGGCCCCCAACCACAAAACGGGACTCTGAGGGGCCCCAACCACAAAATCGGACCCTGAGGGGCCCCGGCCACAAAATCGGACACTGAGGGGCCCCGGCCACAAAATCGGACCCTGAGAGACCCCGGCCACAAAATCGAACCCAGAGGGGCCCCACCCACAAAATTGGACCCTGAGGGGCCCCTCCCTCAAAATCGGACCCTGAGGGGCCCCACCCTCAAAATCGGACCCTGAGAGGCCCCGCCCACCAAATCGGACCCTGAGGGGCCCCGCCAACCATATCGGACTCTGAGGGGCCCCACCCACAAAATCGGACCCTGAGGGCCCCAACCACAAAATAGGACCCTAAGGTGCCCCGCCCTCAAAATCGGACCCTGAGTAGACCCGGCCACAAAATCAGACCCTGAGGGGCCCCAACCACAAAATCGGACCCTGAGGGGCCCCGGCCACAAAATCGGACACTGAGGGGCCCCGGCCACAAAATCGGACCCTGAGAGACCCCGGCCACAAAATCGAACCCAGAGGGGCCCCACCCACAAAATTGGACCCTGAGGGGCCCCGCCCTCAAAATCGGACCCTGAGGGGCCCCGCCCTCAAAATCAGACCCTGAGAGGCCCCGCCCACCAAATCGGACCCTGAGGGGCCCCGCCAACCATATCGGACTCTGAGGGGCCCCACCCACAAAATCGGACCCTGAGGGCCCCAACCACAAAATCGGGCCCTGAGGGGCCCTGGCCACAAAATCAGACCCTGAGGGGCCCCACCCACAAAATCAGACCCTGAGGGGATCCGGCCACAAAATCAGACCCTGAGGGGCCCCGCCCACCAAATCGGACCCTGAGGGGCCCCGCCAACCAAATCAGACTCTGAGAGGCCCCACCCACAAAATCGGACTCTGAGGGGCCCCACCCTCAAAATCGGACCCTGAGGGGCCCAATCAACAAAATCGGGTCCTGAGGGGCCCTGGCCACAAAATCGGACCCTGAGGGGCCCCGGCCACAAAATCAAACCCTGAGGGGCCCCGGCCACAAAATCGGACCCTGAGAGACCCCGGCCACAAAATTGGACCCTGAGGGGCCCCACCCACAAAATTGGACCCTGAGGGGCCCCTCCCTCAAAATCGGACCCTGAGGGGCCCCGCCCTCAAAATCGGACCCTGAGAGGCCCCGCCCACCAAATCGGACCCTGAGAGGCCCCGCCAACCATATCGGACTCTGAGGGGCCCCACCCACAAAATCGGACCCTGAGGGCCCCAACCACAAAATAGGACCCTAA
This sequence comes from Dendrobates tinctorius, assembly GCF_039654945.1. Taxonomy (NCBI): domain Eukaryota; kingdom Metazoa; phylum Chordata; class Amphibia; order Anura; family Dendrobatidae; genus Dendrobates; species Dendrobates tinctorius. The sequence continues at coordinate 3,808,757 of NW_027361768.1, forward strand.
GGGGCCCCGCCCTCAAAATCGGACCCTGAGTAGACCCGGCCACAAAATCAGACCCTGAGGGGCCCCAACCACAAAATCGGACCCTGAGGGGCCCCGGCCACAAAATCGGACACTGAGGGGCCCCGGCCACAAAATCGGACCCTGAGAGACCCCGGCCACAAAATCGAACCCAGAGGGGCCCCACCCACAAAATTGGACCCTGAGGGGCCCCGCCCTCAAAATCAGACCCTGAGAGGCCCCGCCCACCAAATCGGACCCTGAGGGGCCCCGCCAACCATTTCGGACTCTGAGGGGCCCCACCCACAAAATCGGACCCTGAGGGCCCCAACCACAAAATAGGACCCTAAGGGGTCCCGCCCACCAAATCGGACCCTGAGGGGCCCCGCCCACTAAATCGGATTCTGAAAGGCCCCAACCACAAAATCGGACCCTGAGGGGCCCCGCCCACCAAATCGGACCCAGAGTGGCCCGCCTACCAAATCAGACCTAGAGTGGCCCCGCTCACCAAATCGGACCCCGAGGGCCCCCACCCACCAAATCGGACCCCGAGGGTCCCCGCCCATCAAATCGGACCCTGAGGGGCCCCGCCCACCAAATCGGACCCCGAGGGTCCCCGCCCACCAAATCGGACCCCGAGGGTCCCCGCCCACCAAATTGGACCCTGAGGGGCCCCGCCCACCAAATCGGACTCTGATAGATCCCGCCCACCAAATCAGACCCTGAGGGGCCCCGCTCACCAAATTGGACCCTGAGGGGCCCCACCCACCAAATCGGACCCTGAGGGGCCCCGGCCACAAAATCGGACCCTGAGGTGCCCCACCCACAAAATTGGACCCTGAGGGGCCCCGGCCACAAGATTGGACCCTGAGGTGCCCCAACCACCAAATCAGACCCTGAGGGGCCCCGGCCACAAAATCGGACCCTTAGGGGCCCCACCCACCAAATCAGCCCCTGAGGGGACCCAGCCACCAAATCGGACCCTGAGGGGCCCCACCCACCAAATCTGACCCTGAGGTGCCCCACCCACAAAATCGGGCCCTGAGGGCCCCACCCACAAAATCGGACCCTGAGGCCAAAGTGGCCCCTGAGAGGCACCCACAGTTAAAACGAATCCTGAGTTGAAAATCTTGCAGGTGCAGCAGTCTCTCTTAAAGGGGCAGCCTGGGCAGCATTTCAAACCACTATCTGTACTTCCTTCAGGAAATACACATCTAGTATTAATGTTGTAATCCGACCGCTGCTAACTCATTCTTATTATTCAGTTGATTTCCGCAATTCATGCGGCCCGAACCGCTACACGCACAGACTCCCTTGAGGTGTCGTTTCGAAGCCAGCGTCCACGAGAGGTGTGCTAAGTAATTTTCGTGTCGATTGGATTTGTAGTTTTTGCGCAATTTGCATTAGAAATTTTTTTTCCCGTCTTTTGAATGTATTGTCTCAATGCTTTTCCATGGGGAAATTTTGCCTTAGAGAAAATATGCCCTGAGGCGATTCAAATGGCAGTTTAGCTCATTGATATGCGCAGGCAGACCCAGTTACTATGCCAACGCCAAAGAACTTCACATGACCCCCTCAGGACACAGTTTCTGGCGATAATATCAGTTCTTAAAGCGAAACCCACAGCACAAATGCAAATCTAGCTTCATCACATGACGCGTGCCCCTGAAAGAGAATGTACGCCAAAGTGAATTTAGAAGCCCAGTGCGCCAAACTAGCTCTTAAACAGCCAACGCACCTAAGTGAATCTTAAAGGGCCGGCGCACCAAAATGAGCCTTAAAGGGCCGGAGCGCCAAATCGAATGCTGAGTGACCCCAGGCTCCAAATCGGTGGCTGATCAACCCTGGCCTACAAATCGGAGGCTGAGCTACCCAGGCCAACAAATCGGCCCCGGAGTGGCCCCGCCCACCAAATCGGACCCAGAGAGGCCCCGCCCACCAAATCGGACCCAGAGAGGCCCCGCTCACCAAATCACACCCAGAGTGGCCCCGCCTACCAAATTGTACCCTGAAGGGCCCCGCCCATTAAAATGGGACCCAGAGTGGCCCCGCCCACCAAATCAGGCCATGAGGGGCGCCGCCCACCAAATCAGACCCTCATGGGCCCCGCCTGCCAAATCATACCCTGAAGAGCCCCGCTCACCAAATCGGACCCTGAGAGGCCACATCTACCAAATCGGAACCAGAGGAGCCCCGCCCACGAAATTGGACATGTGGGGCCCCACTCACCAAATCGGACCCTGTGGGGCCCCGCCCACCAAATTGGACCCAGAGTGGCCCCTCCCACCAAATCAGACCCTGTGAGGCCCCGCCCATCAAATCGGACCCTGAGGGGCCCCGCTGACCAAATTGAACTCTGAGGGGCCCCGCCCACCAAATCGGACCCAGAGTGGCCCGCCTACCAAATCAGACCTAGTGGCCCCGCTCACCAAATCGGACCCCGAGGGGCCCCACCCACCAAACCGGACCCTGAGGGTCCCCGCCCACCAAATCGGACCCCGAGTGGCCCCGCCCACCAAATCGGACCCCGAGGGATCCCGCCCACCAAATCGGACCCCGAGGGTCCCCGCCCACCTAATTGGACCCTGAGGGGCCCTGCCCACCAAATCGGACTCTGATAGATCCCGCCCACCAAATCGGACCCCGAGGGGCCCCGCTCACCAAATCGGACCCTGAGGAGCCCCGCTCACCAAATCGGACCCTGAGGGGCCCCACCCACCAAATCGGACCCTGAGGGGCCCCGGCCACAAAATCGGACCCTGAGGGGCCCCACCCACCAAATCAGCCCCTGAGGGGACCCGGCCACAAAATCGGACCCTTAGGGGCCCCACCCACCAAATCAGCCCCTGAGGGGACCCGGCCACCAAATCGGACCCTGAGGGGCCCCACCCACCAAATCGGACCCTGAGGTGCCCCACCCACAAAATCGGGCCCTGAGGGCCCCACCCACAAAATCGGACCCTGAGGCCAAAGTGGCCCCTGAGAGGCACCCACAGTTAAAACGGATCCTGAGTTGAAAGTCTTGCAGGTGCAGCAGGCAAGTCTCTCTTAAAGGGGCAGCCTGGGCAGCATTTCAAACCACTATCTGTACTTCCTTCAGGAAATACACATCTAGTATTAATGTTGTAATCCGAACGCTGCTAACTTTTTCTTTTTATTCAGTTGATTTCCGCAATTAATGCGGCCCGAACCGCTACACGCACAGACTCCGTTGAGGTGTTGTTTCGAAGCCAGCGTCCACGAGAGGTGTGCTAAGTATTTTTCGTGTCGATCGGATTTGTAGTTTTTGCGCAATTTGCGTTTGAAAATTTTTTTCCCGTCATTGGAATGCGTGTCTCAATGCTTTTCAATTGGCAACTTAAAACGTGCCCTGAGGCAATTCAAATGGCAGTAAAGCTCATTGATATGCGCAGGCACACCCATTTACTATGCCAACGCCTACGAACATCACATGACGCCCCAGGACAGAGCTTTTGGCACATAATATCAGCTCTTAAAGCGAAACCCACAGCACAAATGCATATCTAGCCTCATCACATGACACATGCCCCTGAGAGAGAATGTGCGCCAAAGTGGATTTAGAAGCCCAGTGAGCCACCCTGTCTCTAAAACGGCCGAAGCGCCAAAGTGATTCTGAAAGGGCCAGCGCGCCAAATCGAAACCTGAGTGACCCCAGGCTCCAAATCGGAGGCTTAGCCACCCCGGCCTCCAAATTGGAGGCTGATCGACCCTGGCCTCCAAATCGGACCCAGCGTGGACCCGCTCAAGAAATCGGACCCAGAGGGGCTCCGCTCACCAAATCAGACCCAGAGTGGCCCCGCCCAGCAAATCGGACCCAGAGTAGCCCCGCCCACCAAATCGGACCCTGAGAGGTCCCGCCCATCAAATTGGACCCAGAGTGGTCCTGCCCACCAAATCGGACCCAGAGTGGTCCCGCCCACCAAATCAGACCCTAAGGGGCCCCACCCACAAAATCGGACCCTGAGGGGCCCCTGCCACAAAATCAGACCCTGAGGGGCCCCAACAAAATCAGACCCTGAGAGGCCTCGGCCAGAAAATCGGACCCTGAGGGGCCCCGCCCACCAAATCACACCCAGAGGGGCCCTGCCCACCAAATTGGACCCAGAGGGGCCCCGCCCATCAAATTGGACCCTGAGGGGACCCGCCCGCCAAATCGGACCCTGAGGGGCCCCACCCACAAATCGGACCCTGAGTAGCCCCGCCCAACAAATCGGACCCAGAGTGGCTCCACCCACCAAATCGGACCCAGAGTGGCCCCACCCACAAAATCGGATCCAGAGTGGCCCCACCCACAAAATTGGACCCTGAGGGGCCCCGGCCACAAAATCGGACCCTGAGAGGCCCCACCCACAAAATCAGACCCTGAGGGGATCCGGCCACAAAATCGGACCCTGAGAGGCCCCACCCACAAAATCAGACCCTGAGGGGATCCGGCCACAAAATCAGACCCTGAGGGGCCCCAACCACAAAATCGGACCCTGAGGGGCCCCGCCCTCAAAATCGGACCCTGAGTAGACCCGGCCACAAAATCAGACCCTGAGGGGCCCCAAACACAAAATCGGACCCTGGGGGGGCCCCGGCCACAAAATCGGACCCTGAGGGGCCCCACCCTCAAAATCGGATCCTGAGGGGCCCCAGCCACAAAATCGGACCCTGAGGGGCCCCACCCACAAAATCGGACCCTGAGGGGCCCCGGCCACAAAATCGGATCCTGAGGGACCCGGCCACAAAATCGGACCCTGAGCGGCCCAACCACAAAATCGGACCCTGAGGGGCCCCGCCCACCAAATCGGACCCTGACGGCCCCCAACCACAAAACCGGACTCTGAGGGGCCCCGCCCACCAAATCGGACCCTGAGTAGCCCCGCCCAACAAAACAGACCCAGAGTGGCTCTACCCACCAAATCGGACCCAGAGTGGTCCAACCCACAAAATCGGATCCAGAGTGGCCCCACCTACAAAATTGGACCCTGAGGGGCCCCGGCCACAAAATCGGACCCTGAGGGGCCCCACCCACAAAATCAAACCCTGAGGGGATCCGGCCACAAAATCAGACCCTGATGGGCCACACCCACAAAATTGGACCCTGAGGGGCCCCGCCCACAAAATCGGACCCTGAGTAGACCCGGCCACAAAATCAGACCCTGAGGGGCCCCAATCACAAAATCGGACCCTGAGGGGCCCCGCCCTCAAAATCGGACCCTGAGTAGACCCGGACATAAAATCAGACCCTGAGGGGCCCCAACCACAAAATCGGACCCTGAGGGGCCCCGGCCACAAAATCGGACCCTGAGGGGCCCCACCCTCAAAATCGGATCCTGAGGGGCCCAACCAACAAAATCGGACCCTGAGGGGCCCCTGCCACAAAATCGGACCCTGAGGGGCCCCACCCACAAAATCGGACCCTGAGGGGCCCCGGCCACAAAATCGGATCCTGAGGGGCCCCGGCCACAAAATCGGACCCTGAGCGGCCCAACCACAAAATCGGACCCTGAGGGGCCCCGGCAACAAAATCGGACCCTGAGGGGCCCCGCCCTCAAAATCGGACCCTGAGTAGACCCGGCCACAAAATCAGACCCTGAGGGGCCCCAACCACAAAATCGGACCCTGGGGGGCCCCGGCCACAAAATCGGACCCTGAGGGGCCCCACCCTCAAAATCGGATCCTGAGGGGCCCAACCAACAAAATCGGACCCTGAGGGGCCCCACCCTCAAAATCGGATCCTGAGGGGCCCAACCAACAAAATCGGACCCTGAGGGGCCCCGGCCACAAAATCGGACCCTGAGGGGCCCCACCCTCAAAATCGGACCCTGAGGGGCCCCGCCCACCAAATTGGACCCTTAGGGGCCCCGCCAACCAAATCGGACTCTGAGGGGCCCCACCCACAAAATCGGACCCTGAGGGGCCCCACCCTCAAAATCGGACCCTGAGGGGCCCAACCAACAAAATCGGACCCTGAGGGGCCCAACCAACAAAATCGGACCCTGAGGGGCCCCAGCCACAAAATCGGGTCCTGAGGGGCCCTGGCCACAAAATCGGACCCTGAGGGGCCCCGGCCAACAAAACAGACCCAGAGTGGCTCCACCCACCAAATCGGACCCAGAGTGACCCCACCCACAAAATCGGATCCAGAGTGGCCCCACCCACAAAATCGGACCCTGAGGGGCCCCGGCCACAAAATCGGACCCTGAGGGGCCCCACCCACAAAATCAGACCCTGAGGGGATCCGGCCACAAAATCAGACCCTGAGGGGCCACACCTACAAAATTGGACCCTGAGGGGCCCCGCCCTCAAAATCGGACCCTGAGGGGCCCCGCCCACCAAATTGGACCCTGAGGGGCCCCGCCAACCAAATCGGACCCTGAGTAGACCCGGCCACAAAATCAGACCGTGAGAGACCCCGGCCACAAAATCGAACCCAGAGGGGCCCCACCCACAAAATTGGACCCTGAGGGGCCCCGCCCACCAAATCGGACCCTGAGGGTCCCCGCCCACAAAATCGGACCCTGAGGGGCCCCGCCCTCAAAATCGGACCCTGAGGGGCCCCGCCCACCAAATCGGACCCTGAGGGGCCCCGCCAACCAAATCGGACTCTGAGGGGCCCCACCCACAAAATCGGACCCTGAGGGGCCCCACCCTCAAAATCGGACCCTGAGGGGCCCAACCAACAAAATCGGGCCCTGAGGGGCCCTGGCCACAAAATTGGACCCTGAGGGGCCCCACCCACAAAATCAGACCCTGAGGGGATCCGGCCACAAAATCAGACACTGAGGGGCCCCGCCCACCAAATCGGACCCTGAGGGGCCCCGCCAACCAAATCGGACTCTGAGGGGCCCCACCCACAAAATCGGACCCTGAGGGGCCCCACCCTCAAAATCGGACCCTGAGGGGCCCAATCAACAAAATCGGACCCTGAGGGGCCCCAGCCACAAAATCGGGTCCTGAGGAACCCTGGCCACAAAATCGGACCCTGAGGGTCCCCGGCCACAAAATCGAACCCAGAGGGGCCCCACCCACAAAATCGGACCCTGAGGGGCCCTACCCTCAAAATCGGACCCTGAGGGCCCCCAACCACAAAACGGGACTCTGAGGGGCCCCAACCACAAAATCGGACCCTGAGGGGCCCCGGCCACAAAATCGGACCCTGAGAGACCCCGGCCACAAAATCGAACCCAGAGGGGCCCCACCCACAAAATTGGACCCTGAGGGGCCCCTCCCTCAAAATCGGACCCTGAGGGGCCCCACCCTCAAAATCGGACCCTGAGAGGCCCCGCCCCCCACAAAATCGGACCCTGAGGGGCCCCGCCAACCATATCGGACTCTGAGGGGCCCCACCCACAAAATCGGACCCTGAGGGCCCCAACCACAAAATAGGACCCTAAGGTGCCCCGCCCTCAAAATCGGACCCTGAGTAGACCCGGCCACAAAATCAGACCCTGAGGGGCCCCAACCACAAAATCGGACCCTGACGGGCCCCGGCCACAAAATCGGACCCTGGGGGGCCCCGGCCACAAAATCGGACCCTGAGGGGCCCCACCCTCAAAATCGGATCCTGAGGGGCCCAACCAACAAAATCGGACCCTGAGGGGCCCCTGCCACAAAATCGGACCCTGAGGGGCCCCACCCACAAAATCGGACCCTGAGGGGCCCCGGCCACAAAATCGGATCCTGAGGGGCCCCGGCCACAAAATCGGACCCTGAGCGGCCCAACCACAAAATCGGACCCTGAGGGGCCCCGGCAACAAAATCGGACCCTGAGGGGCCCCGCCCTCAAAATCGGACCCTGAGTAGACCCGGCCACAAAATCAGACCCTGAGGGGCCCCAACCACAAAATCGGACCCTGGGGGGCCCCGGCCACAAAATCGGACCCTGAGGGGCCCCACCCTCAAAATCGGATCCTGAGGGGCCCAACCAACAAAATCGGACCCTGAGGGGCCCCACCCTCAAAATCCGATCCTGAGGGGCCCAACCAACAAAATCGGACCCTGAGGGGCCCCGGCCACAAAATCGGACCCTGAGGGGCCCCACCCTCAAAATCGGACCCTGAGGGGCCCCGCCCACCAAATTGGACCCTGAGGGGCCCCGCCAACCAAATCGGACTCTGAGAGGCCCCACCCACAAAATCGGACCCTGAGGGGCCCCACCCTCAAAATCGGACCCTGAGGGGCCCAACCAACAAAATCGGACCCTGAGGGGCCCAACCAACAAAATCGGACCCTGAGGGGCCCCAGCCACAAAATCGGGTCCTGAGGGGCCCTGGCCACAAAATCGGACCCTGAGGGGCCCCGGCCAACAAAACAGACCCAGAGTGGCTCCACCCACCAAATCGGACCCAGAGTGGCCCCACCCACAAAATCGGATCCAGAGTGGCCCCACCCACAAAATTGGACCCTGAGGGGCCCCGGCCACAAAATCGGACCCTGAGGGACCCCACCCACAAAATCAGACCCTGAGGGGATCCGGCCACAAAATCAGACCCTGAGGGGCCACACCTACAAAATTGGACCCTGAGGGGCCCCGCCCTCAAAATCGGACCCTGAGGGGCCCCGCCCACCAAATTGGACCCTGAGGGGCCCCGCCAACCAAATCGGACCCTGAGTAGACCCGGCCACAAAATCAGACCGTGAGAGACCCCGGCCACAAAATCGAACCCAGAGGGGCCCCACCCACAAAATTGGACCCTGAGGGGCCCCGCCCACCAAATCGGACCCTGAGGGTCCCCGCCCACAAAATCGGACCCTGAGGGGCCCCGCCCTCAAAATCGGACCCTGAGGGGCCCCGCCCTCAAAATCGGACCCTGAGGGGCCCCGCCCACCAAATCGGACCCTGAGGGGCCCCGCCAACCAAATCGGACTCTGAGGGGCCCCACCCACAAAATCGGACCCTGAGGGGCCCCACCCTCAAAATCGGACCCTGAGGGGCCCAATCAACAAAATCGGACCCTGAGGGGCCCCAGCCACAAAATCGGGTCCTGAGGAACCCTGGCCACAAAATCGGACCCTGAGGGGCCCCGGCCACAAAATCGAACCCAGAGGGGCCCCACCCACAAAATCGGACCCTGAGGGGCCCTACCCTCAAAATCGGACCCTGAGGGCCCCCAACCACAAAACGGGACTCTGAGGGACCCCAACCACAAAATCGGACCCTGAGGGGACCCGGCCACAAAATCGGACCCTGAGAGACCCCGGCCACAAAATCGAACCCAGAGGGGCCCCACCCACAAAATTGGACCCTGAGGGGCCCCTCCCTCAAAATCGGACCCTGAGGGGCCCCACCCTCAAAATCGGACCCTGAGAGGCCCCGCCCACCAAATCGGACCCTGAGGGGCCCCGCCAACCATATCGGACTCTGAGGGGCCCCACCCACAAAATCGGACCCTGAGGGCCCCAACCACAAAATAGGACCCTAAGGTGCCCCGCCCTCAAAATCGGACCCTGAGTAGACCCGGCCACAAAATCAGACCCTGAGGGGCCCCAACCACAAAATCGGACCCTGAGGGGCCCCGGCCACAAAATCGGACACTGAGGGGCCCCGGCCACAAAATCGGACCCTGAGAGACCCCGGCCACAAAATCGAACCCAGAGGGGCCCCACCCACAAAATTGGACCCTGAGGGGCCCCGCCCTCAAAATCGGACCCTGAGGGGCCCCGCCCTCAAAATCAGACCCTGAGAGGCCCCGCCCACCAAATCGGACCCTGAGGGGCCCCGCCAACCATATCGGACTCTGAGGGGCCCCACCCACAAAATCGGACCCTGAGGGCCCCAACCACAAAATCGGGCCCTGAGGGGCCCTGGCCACAAAATCGGACCCTGAGGGGCCCCACCCACAAAATCGGACCCTGAGGGGATCCGGCCACAAAATCAGACCCTGAGGGGCCCCGCCCACCAAATCGGACCCTGAGGGGCCCCGCCAACCAAATCAGACTCTGAGAGGCCCCACCCACAAAATCGGACTCTGAGGGGCCCCACCCTCAAAATCGGACCCTGAGGGGCCCAATCAACAAAATCGGGTCCTGAGGGGCCCTGGCCACAAAATCGGACCCTGAGGGGCCCCGGCCACAAAATCAAACCCTGAGGGGCCCCGGCCACAAAATCGGACCCTGAGAGACCCCGGCCACAAAATCGAACCCAGAGGGGCCCCACCCACAAAATTGGACCCTGAGGGGCCCCTCCCTCAAAATCGGACCCTGAGGGGCCCCGCCCTCAAAATCGGACCCTGAGAGGCCCCGCCCACCAAATCGGACCCTGAGAGGCCCCGCCAACCATATCGGACCCCGAGGGCCCCAAATAGGACCCTAAGGGGCCCCGCCCTCAAAATCGGACCCTGAGTAGACCCGGCCACAAAATCAGGCCCTGAGGGGCCCCAACCACAAAATCGGACCCTGAGGGGCCCCGGCCACAAAATCGGACACTGAAGGGCCCCGGCCACAAAATCGGACCCTGAGAGACCCCGGCCACAAAATCGAACCCAGAGGGGCCCCACCCACAAAATTGGACCCTGAGGGGCCCCGCCCTCAAAATCAGACCCTGAGAGGCCCCGCCCACCAAATCGGACCCTGAGGGGCCCCGCCAACCATTTCGGACTCTGAGGGGCCCCACCCACAAAATCGGACCCTGAGGGCCCCAACCACAAAATAGGACCCTAAGGGGTCCCGCCCACCAAATCGGACCCTGAGGGGCCCCGCCCACTAAATCGGATTCTGAAAGGCCCCAACCACAAAATCGGACCCTGAGGGGCCCCGCTGACCAAATTGAACTCTGAGGGGCCCCGCCCACCAAATCGGACCCAGAGTGGCCCGCCTACCAAATCAGACCTAGAGTGGCCCCGCTCACCAAATCGGACCCCGAGGGGCCCCACCCACCAAATCGGACCCCGAGGGTCCCCGCCCATCAAATCAAACCCTGAGGGGCCCCGCCCACCAAATCGGACCCCGAGGGATCCCGCCCACCAAATCGGACCCCGAGGGTCCCCGCCTACCAAATTGGACCCTGAGGGGCCCCGCCCACCAAATCGGACTCTGATAGATCCCGCCCACCAAATCAGACCCTGAGGGGCCCCGCTCACCAAATTGGGCCCTGAGGGGCCCCACCCACCAAATCGGACCCTGAGGGGCCCCGGCCACAAAATCGGACCCTGAGGTGCCCCACCCACAAAATTGGACCCTGAGGGGCCCCGGCCACAAGATTGGACCCTGAGGTACCCCAACCACCAAATCAGACCCTGAGGGGCCCCGGCCACAAAATCGGACCCTTAGGGGCCCCACCCACCAAATCAGCCCCTGAGGGGACCCAGCCACCAAATCGGACCCTGAGGGGCCCCACCCACCAAATCTGACCCTGAGGTGCCCCACCCACAAAATCGGGCCCTGAGGGCCCCACCCACAAAATCGGACCCTGAGGCCAAAGTGGCCCCTGAGAGGCACCCACAGTTAAAACGGATCCTGAGTTGAAAATCTTGCAGGTGCAGCAGTCTCTCTTAAAGGGGCAGCCTGGGCAGCATTTCAAACCACTATCTGTACTTCTTTCAGGAAATACACATCTAGTATTAATGTTGTAATCCGACCGCTGCTAACTCATTCTTATTATTCAGTTGATTTCCGCAATTAATGCGGCCCGAACCGCTACACGCACAGACTCCCTTGAGGTGTCGTTTCGAAGCCAGCGTCCACGAGAGGTGTGCTAAGTAATTTTCGTGTCGATTGGATTTGTAGTTTTTGCGCAATTTGCATTAGAAATTTTTTTTCCCGTCTTTTGAATGTATTGTCTCAATGCTTTTCCATGGGGAAATTTTGCCTTAGAGAAAATATGCCCTGAGGCGATTCAAATGGCAGTTTAGCTCATTGATATGCGCAGGCAGACCCAGTTACTATGCCAACGCCAAAGAACTTCACATGACCCCCTCAGGACACAGTTTCTGGCGATAATATCAGCTCTTAAAGCGAAACCCACAGCACAAATGCAAATCTAGCTTCATCACATGACGCGTGCCCCTGAAAGAGAATGTACGCCAAAGTGAATTTAGAAGCCCAGTGCGCCAAACTAGCTCTTAAACAGCCAACGCACCTAAGTGAATCTTAAAGGGCCGGCGCACCAAAATGAGCCTTAAAGGGCCGGAGCGCCAAATCGAATGCTGAGTGACCCCAGGCTCCAAATCGGTGGCTGATCAACCCTGGCCTACAAATCGGAGGCTGAGCTACCCAGGCCAACAAATCGGCCCCGGAGTGGCCCCGCCCACCAAATCGGACCCAGAGAGGCCCCGCCCACCAAATCGGACCCAGAGAGGCCCCGCTCACCAAATCACACCCAGAGTGGCCCCGCCTACCAAATTGTACCCTGAAGGGCCCCGCCCATTAAAATGGGACCCAGAGTGGCCCCGCCCACCAAATCAGGCCATGAGGGGCGCCGCCCACCAAATCAGACCCTCATGGGCCCCGCCTGCCAAATCATACCCTGAAGAGCCCCGCTCACCAAATCGGACCCTGAGAGGCCACATCTACCAAATCGGAACCAGAGGAGCCCCGCCCACGAAATTGGACATGTGGGGCCCCACTCACCAAATCGGACCCTGTGGGGCCCCGCCCACCAAATTGGACCCAGAGTGGCCCCTCCCACCAAATCAGACCCTGTGAGGCCCCGCCCATCAAATCGGACCCTGAGGGGCCCCGCTGACCAAATTGAACTCTGAGGGGCCCCGCCCACCAAATCGGACCCAGAGTGGCCCGCCTACCAAATCAGACCTAGAGTGGCCCCGCTCACCAAATCGGACCCCGAGGGGCCCCACCCACCAAACCGGACCCTGAGGGTCCCCGCCCACCAAATCGGACCCCGAGTGGCCCCGCCCACCAAATCGGACCCCGAGGGATCCCGCCCACCAAATCGGACCCCGAGGGTCCCCGCCCACCTAATTGGACCCTGAGGGGCCCCGCTCACCAAATCGGACTCTGATAGATCCCGCCCACCAAATCGGACCCCGAGGGGCCCCGCTCACCAAATCGGACTCTGATAGATCCCGCCCACCAAATCGGACCCCGAGGGGCCCCGCTCACCAAATCGGACCCTGAGGAGCCCCGCTCACCAAATCGGACCCTGAGGGGCCCCACCCACCAAATCGGACCCTGAGGGGCCCCGGCCACAAAATCGGACCCTGAGGGGCCCCACCCACCAAATCAGCCCCTGAGGGGACCCGGCCACAAAATCGGACCCTTAGGGGCCCCACCCACCAAATCAGCCCCTGAGGGGACCCGGCCACCAAATCGGACCCTGAGGGGCCCCACCCACCAAATCGGACCCTGAGGTGCCCCACCCACAAAATCGGGCCCTGAGGGCCCCACCCACAAAATCGGACCCTGAGGCCAAAGTGGCCCCTGAGAGGCACCCACAGTTAAAACGGATCCTGAGTTGAAAGTCTTGCAGGTGCAGCAGGCAAGTCTCTCTTAAAGGGGCAGCCTGGGCAGCATTTCAAACCACTATCTGTACTTCCTTCAGGAAATACACATCTAGTATTAATGTTGTAATCCGAACTCTGCTAACTTATTCTTATTTTTCAGTTGATTTCCGCAATTAATGCGGCCCGAACCGCTACACGCACAAACTCCGTTGAGGTGTCGTTTCAAAGCCACCGTCCACGAGAGGTGTGCTAAGTATTTTTCGTGTCGATCGGATTTGTAGTTTTTGAGCAATTTGCGTTTGAAAATTTTTTTTCCCATCATTGGCATGCACTGGCTCAATGCATTTGAATGGGAGACTTAAAACGTGCCCTGAGGCGATTGAAATGGCATTAAAGCTCATTGATATGCGCAGGCAGACCCAGTTACTATGCCAACGCCTACGAACGTCACATGACGCCCCCAGGACAGAGCTTCTGCCACATAATATCAGCTGATAAAGCGAAACCCACAGCACAAATGCAAATCTAGCTTCATCACATGACGCATGCCCCTGAGAGAGAATGTGCGCCAAAGTACGCCCCCGCCCACCAATTCGGACCCTGAGCGGCCCCGCCCACTAAATCGGATTCTGAAAGGCCCCAACCACAAAATCGGACCCTGAGGGGCCCCAACCACAAAATCGAACCCTGAGGGGCCCCAACCACCAAATCGAACCCAGAGTGGCCCAGCCCACCAAATCGGACCCTGAGGGGCCCCACCCACAAAATCGGACCCTGAGGGGCCACACCCACAAAATCGGACCAAGAGGGGCCCCAGCCACAAAATCGTTCCCTGTGGGGCCCGGCCACAAAATCAGACCCTGAGGGGCCCCACCCACAAAATTGGACCCTGAGGGGCCCCAGCCACAAAATCGGACCCTGTGGGGCCCCGGCCACAAAATCAGACCCTGAGGGGCCCCAACCACAAAATCGGACCATGAGGGGCCCCAACCACAAAATCGGACCCTGTGGGGCCCCGGCCACAAAATCAGACCCTGAGGGGCCCCGAACACAAAATCGGACCCTGAGGGGCCCCAGCCAGAAAATCGGACCCTGAGGGGCCCCGCCCACCAAATTGGACCCTGAGGGACCCCGCCCACCAAATTGGACCCTGAGGGGCCCCGCCCACCAAATCGGACCGAGGGGACCCACCCACCAAATCGGACCCTGAGGGGACCCGCCCGCCAAATCGGACCCTGAGGGGCCCCGTCCACCTAATCGGACCCTGAGGGGCCCCTCCCAAAAAACGGACCCAGAGTGGCCCCACGCATCAAATCGGACCCTGAGTGGCCCCACCCACAAAATCGGACCCTGAGAGGCCCCAACCACAAAATCAGACCCTGAGGCGCCCCGGCCACAAAATCGGACCCTGAGGGTCCCCATCCACAAAATCAGACCCTGAGAGGTCCCAACCACAAAATCGGACCCTGAGGGGCCCCGTACACAAAATCAGACCCTGAGGGGCCCAACCCACAAAATCGGACCCTGAGGGGCCCAACCCACAAAAACGGACCCTGAGGGGCCCCAACCACAAAATCGGACCCTGAGGGGCCCCACTCACAATATCGGACCCTGAGGGGCCCCACTCACAAAATCAGACCCTGAGGGGCCCCATCCACAAAATCGGACCCTGAGGGGCCACACCCACAAAATCTCACCCTTTGGGGCCACACCCACAAAATCAGACCCTGTGGGGCCCCGGCCACAAAATCAGACCCTGATGGGCCCCAACCACAAAATTGGACCCTGAGGGGCCCCAACCACAAAATCAGACCCTGAGGGGTCCCATCCACAAAATCGGACCCTGAGGGGCCCCATCCACAAAATCGGACCCTGAGGGGCCCCGGCCACAAAATCGGACCCTGAGGGGCCCCACCCACAAAATCGGATCATAGGGGGCCCCACCCACAAAATCGGATCCTGAGGGGCCCCACCCACCAAATCAGACCCTGAGGCCAAAGTGGCCCCTGAGAGGCACCCACACTTAAAACAGATCCTGAGTTGAAAGTCTTGCAGGGGCAGCAGGCAAGTCTCTCTTAAAGGGGCAGCCCGGGCACCATTTCAAACCACTATCTGTACTTCCTTCAGGAAATACACATCTAGTATTAATGTTGTAATCCGAACACTGCTAACTTTTTCTTTTTATTCAGTTGATTTCCGCAATTAATGCGGCCCGAACCACTACACGCACAGACTCCGTTGAGGTGTCGTTTCGAAGCCAGCATCCACGAGAGGTGTGCTAAGTATTTTTCGTGTTGATCGGATTTGTAGTTTTTGCGCAATTTGCGTTTGAAAATTTTTTTTCCAGTCATTGGAATGCACTGTCTCAATGCTTCTCAATGGGAAACTTAAAACGTGCCCTGAGGCGATTGAAATGGCAGCAAAGCTCATTGATATGCACAGGCACACCCAGTTACTATACCAATGCCTACGAACTTCACATGACGCCCCCAGGACAGAGCTTCTGACACATAATATCAGCTCTTAAAGCGAAACCCACAGCACAAATGCAAATCTAACTTCATCACATGACGCATGACTATGAGAGAGAATGTGCGCCAAAGTGCTCCCCCGCCCACCAAATCGGACCCTGAGGGGCACCGCCCACCAAATCAGACTCTGAGAGATCCCGCCCACCAAATCAGACCTTGAGGGGCCCCGCTCATCAAAGGCCCCGCTCACCAAATCGGACCATGAGGAGCCCCGCCGACCAAATCGGATTCTGAAAGGCCCCAACCACAAAATCGGACCCTGAGGGGCCCCGGACACAAAATCGGACCGTGATGGGCTCCACCCACAAAATTGGACCCTGAGGGGCCCCAACCACAAAATCAGACCCTGAGGGGCCCCGACCACCAAATCTAACTCTAAGGGGCCCCGCTGACCAAGTCGGACCCTGAGGGGCCCCGCTGACCAAATCGGACCCTGAGGGGCTCCGCCCACCAAATCGGACCCTGAGGGGCACCGCCCACTAAATCGCACCGAGAGTGGCTCCGCCCACCAAATCGGACCCTGAGGAGCCCCACCCACCAAAACAGACCCTGAGGGGCCCCGCTCACCAAATCGGACCCTGAGGGGCCCCGCCCACCAAATCGTACCCTGAGGGGCCCCAGCCACAAAATTGGACCCTGAGGAGCCCCACCCACAAAATCAGACCCTGAGGGGTTCCAGCCACAAAATCAGACCCTGAGGGGCCCCAGCCATAAAATCGGACCCTGAGGGGCCCCGCCCACCACATCGGATCCTAAGAGGCCCCACCCACCATATCAGACCCTGAGGGGCCCCGTCCACAAAATCGGACCCTGAGGGGCCCCACCCACCAAATCGGACCCTGAGGGGCCCCAGCCACAAAATTGGACCCTTAGGGGCCCCACCCACAAAATCAGACCCTGAGGGGTTCCAGCCACAAAATCGGACCCTGAGGGGCCCCGGCCACAAAATCGGACCCTGAGGGGCCCCGCCCACCAAATCGGACCCTGAGGGGCCCAACACACAAAAGCGGACCCTGAGGGGCCCCAGCCACAATATCGGACCCTGAGGGATCCCGGCCAGCAGTTCAAGCCGTGAGGAGCCCAGGCCACCGAATCGGATCCTGAGTGGCCTCAAGGTCTGATTTGGTGGGTGGGGCCCAAGTGGCCCCTGAGAGGCACCCACAGTTAAAACGGATCCTGAGTTAAAAGTCTTGCAGGGGCAGCAGGCAAGTCTCTCTTAAAGGGGCAGCCCGGGCACCATTTCAAACCACTATCTGTACTTCCTTCAGGAAATACACATCTAGTTATAGTGGTTTGAAAAAACCACTATATTGTAATCCGAACGCTGCTAACTTATTCTTCTTCTTCTTCTTCTTCTTCTTCTTCTTCTTCTTATTAAGTTGATTTCCGCAATTAATGCGGCCCGAACCGCTACACGCACAGACTCCGTTGAGGTGTCGTTTCGAAGCCAGCGTCCATGAGAGGTGTGCTAAGTATTTTTCGTGTCGATCGGATTTGTAGTTTTTGCGCAAATTGCGTTTGAAAATTTTTTTTCCCGTCATTGGAATGCACTGTCTCCAATGCTTTTCAATAGGAAATGGCAAAACGTGCCCTGAGGCGATTGAAATGACAGTTGAGCTCATTGATATGCGCAGGCAGACCCAGTTACTATGCCAACGCCTACGAACTTCACTTGAACCCCAGCACAGAGCCTCTGCCACATAATATCAGCTCTTAAAGCGAAACCCACAGCACAAATGCAAATCTAGCTTCATCACATGACACATGCCCCTGAGAGAGAATGTGTGCGCCAAAGTGGATTTAAAAGAAGCCCAGTCAGCCAAACTAGCTCTTAAAGGGCCAACGTGCCAAAGTGATTGTTAAAGGGCCAGCGCACCCAAATGAGTCTTAAAGGGCCGACACACCAAATCGGAGACTGAGCCACCCCGGCCTCCAAATCGGACAATGAGCCACCCCGGCCTCCAAATGGGAGGCTGATCCACCCCGGCCTCCAAATCGGAGCCTGATCCACCCCGGCCTCCAAATCGGAGCCTG
This sequence comes from Dendrobates tinctorius, assembly GCF_039654945.1. Lineage (NCBI taxonomy): Eukaryota > Metazoa > Chordata > Amphibia > Anura > Dendrobatidae > Dendrobates > Dendrobates tinctorius. Next base: position 3,826,728 of record NW_027361768.1, read on the forward strand.
ATCCACCCCGGCCTCCAAATCGGAGCCTGATCCACCCCGGCCTCCAAATCGGAGGCTGATCGACCCAGGCCTCCAAATCAGAGGCTGAGCCACCCCGGCCTCCAAATCGGAGGCTGAGCCACCCCGGCCTCCAAATCGGAGGCTGATGGACCCCGGCCTCCAAATCGGAGGCTGATCGACCCCGGCCTCCAAATCGGAGGCTGATCCACCCCGGCCTCCAAATCGGAGGCTGATCGACCCCGGCCTCCAAATCGGAGGCTGATCGACCCCGGCCTCCAAATCGGAGGCTGATCGACCCCGGCCTCCAAATCGGAGGCTGATCGACCCCGGCCTCCAAATCGGAGGCTGATCCACCCCGGCCTCCAAATCGGAGGCTGATCCACCCCGGCCTCCAAATCGGAGGCTGATCGACCCCGGCCTCCAAATCGGAGGCTGATCCACCCCGGCCTCCAAATCGGAGGCTGAGCCACCCCGGCCTCCAAATCGGAGGCTGAGCCACCCCGGCCTCCAAATCGGAGGCTGATCGACCCCGGCCTCCAAATCGGAGGCTGATCGACCCCGGCCTCCAAATCGGAGGCTGATCGACCCCGGCCTCCCAATCGGAGGCTGATCGACCCCGGCCTCCAAATCGGAGGCTGATCGACCCCGGCCTCCAAATCGGAGGCTGATCGACCCCGGCCTCCAAATGGGAGGCTGATCGACCCCGGCCTCCAAATGGGAGGCTGATCGACCCCGGCCTCCAAATGGGAGGCTGATCGACCCCGGCCTCCAAATGGGAGGCTGATCGACCCCGGCCTCCAAATGGGAGGCTGATCAACCCCGGCCTCCAAATGGGAGGCTGAGCCACCCCGGCCTCCAAATCGGAGGCTGATCGACCCCGGCCTCCAAATCGGAGGCTGATCGACCCCGGCCTCCAAATCGGAGGCTGATCGACCCCGGCCTCCAAATCGGAGGCTGATCGACCCCGGCCTCCAAATCGGAGGCTGATCGACCCCGGCCTCCAAATCGGAGGCTGATCGACCCCGGCCTCCAAATCGGAGGCTGATCGACCCCGGCCTCCAAATCGGAGGCTGAGCCACCCCGGCCTCCAAATCGGAGGCTGAGCCACCCCGGCCTCCAAATCGGAGGCTGAGCCACCCCGGCCTCCAAATCGGAGGCTGAGCCACCCCGGCCTCCAAATCGGAGGCTGAGCCACCCCGGCCTCCAAATCGGAGGCTCTTTGACCTCGGCCTCCAAATCGGAAGCTCATCGACCCCGGCCTCCAAATCTTACCCAGAGTGGCCCCGCCCACCAAATCTTACCGAGTGGCCCCGCCCACCAAATCGGACCCAGAGAGGCCCTGCCCACCAAACCGGACCCTGTGGGGCCCCGCCCACCAAATCGGACCCTGTGGGGCCCCGCCCACTAAATTGGACCCAGAGTGGTCCCGCCAACCAAATCGGACCCAGAGTGGCCCCGCCGACCAAATCGGACCCAGAGGGTCTCCGCCCACAAAATCAGACCCTAATGGGCCCAACCCACCAAATCTGACCCTGAGGGGCCCCAACCACAAAATCGGACCCTGATTGGTCCCAACCACAAAATCGGACCCTGAGGGGCCCCGGCCACAAAATCGGACCCTGAGGGGCCCCGGCCACAAAATCGGACCCTGAGGGGCCCTGGCCACAAAATCGGACCCTGAGGGGCCCAACCCACATAATCGGACCCTGAGGGGCCACGGCCAGAAAATCGGACCCTGAGGGGATCCGGCCACAAAATCGGACCCTGAGGGGACCCTGCCAGAAAATCGGACCCTGAGGGGCCCAAGCCACAAAATCGGACCCTTAGGGGCCCCGCCCACCAAATTGGGCCCCGAGGGGCCCCGCCCACCAAATTGGACCCTGAGGGGACCCATCCACCAAATCGGACCCTGAGGAGCCCAGGCCAAGGAATCGGATCCTGAGGGGCCCCACCCACCAAATCAGACCCTGAGGCCAAAGTGGCCTCTGAGAGGCACTCACAGTTAAAACGGATCCTGAGTTGAAAGTCTTGCAGGGGCAGCAGGCAAGTCTCCCTTAAAGGGGCAGCCCGGGCACCATTTCAAATCACTATCTGTACTTCCTTCAGGAAATACACATCTAGTATTATTATTACTATTCAGTTGATTTCCGCAATTAATGCGACCCGAACCGCTACACACACAGACTCCGTTGAGGTGGCGTTTCGAAGCCAGTGTCCACGAGAGGTGTGCTAAGTATTTTTCGTGTCGATCGGATTTGTAGCGGGAAAATGTTGCCATAGGGAATGCATGGGGCAGTCGTGAGGTGGCAGTTTTGCTCATTGATATGCGTAGGCCAGGGCCGGCATCAGCACCCGGCGCACTCGGGCAATTGCCGGTGCCCTGGCGAGATGGGAGGGCCCACTCACACTGTCTGGGATACCCGCTGGCCGCCGCCACGCCCCCCATGTACTGACTCCATCCTGCGCCCTCCGCGAGGGACCCACACAGTGATTCAGCCCCTTAGGCTGAGTGCAGACGACTTTGTAGCCCCGCGGATTTCTTCCATTTTTCCTGCGGTTTTATTGCGGTATTTGTGCAGTTTTACCCCTGTGGATTTGGAGACAAGGGAGATGGAAAACCGCACAAAAGAAGTGCTGCAGAACCGCAGAAAAACCGCGCGGAAAAATCTGCAGCGTCTGCACAGCGTTTTTTTTTCCCATGGATTTTAAGGCTACTGTACTTCACAATGCGGATATGCAACGTTTCTGCGCGGCAAAATCTGCTGCGGATCCGCTGCAAATCTGCATCGTGTGCACACAGCCTTTGGGCCAGCAATGATCATCGCTTCCTTCGGCTGTAATCTTGTGTGCGGTGCCGGCACAGGACCTGTGATGAGGTCACAGGAGGGGAGGAGTCAGGGGTCACATGATCAGGGCAGCTGCAGGACTCTGCTGTGCTGCTTGCTTGTCATTATGGTGCTGGTCTGGATGGATGAGGTAACGTTTATGTGTGGGACAGTGGGGTCAGGGAGGTGTTTTACAAGGTGGATGTAACAGAGCCGTGTGTGTACTTGTATGGTTCAGGAGGGGTTCACAAGGTGGATGTAGCAGAGCTGTGTGTGTACTTGTGTGGGGTCAGGAGGGGTTTGCAAGGTGGATGTAGCAGAGCCGTGTGTGTACTTGTATGGGTCAGGAGGGGTTTACAAAGTGGATGTAGCAGAGCCGTGTGTGTACTTGTGTGGGGTCAGGAGGGGTTTAACAGGGTGGATGTAGCAGAGCCGTGTGTGTACTTGTGTGGGGTCAGGAGGGGTTTACAAGGTGGATGTAGCAGAGCCGTGTGTGTACTTGTATGGGTCAGGAGGGGTTTACAAGGTGGATGTAGCAGAGCCGTGTATGTACTTGTGTGGGGTCAGGAGGGGTTTACAAGGTGGATGTAGCAGAGCCGTGTGTGTACTTATGTGGGGTCAGGGAGGTGTTTTACAAGGTGGATGTACCAGAGCCATGTGTGTACTTTGTGTGGGGTCAGGAGGGGTTTACAAGGTGGATGTAGCAGAGCTGTGTGTGTACTTGTATGGGTCAGGAGGTGTTTTACAAGGTGGATGTAGCAGAGCCGTGTGTGTACTTGTGTGTGGTCAGGAGGGGTTTAACAAGGTGGATGTAGCAGAGCCGTGTGTGTACTTGTGTGGGGTCAGGAGGGGTTTTACAAGGTGGATGTAGCATAGCCGTGTGTGTACTTGAGTGGGGTCAGGAGGGGTTTTACAAGGTAGATGTAGCAGAGCTGTGTGTGTACTTGTGTGGGGTCAGAAGGGGTTTTACAAGGTGAATGTAGCAGAGCCGTGTGTGTACTTGTGTGGGGTCAGGAGGGGTTTACAAGGTGGATGTATCAGAGCCGTGTGTGTACTTTGTGTGGGGTCAGGAGGGGTTTACAACGTGGATGTAGCAGAGCCGTGTGTGTACTTGTGTGGGGTCAGGAGGGATTTACAAAGTGGATGTAGCAGAGCCGTGTGTGTACTTTGTGTGGGGTCAGGAGGGGTTTACAAAGTGGATGTAGCAGAGCCGTGTGTGTACTTGTGTGGGGTCAGGAGGGGTTTACAAGGTGGATGTAGCAGAGCCGTGTGTGTACTTGTATGGGTCAGGAGGTGTTTTATAAGGTGGATGTAGCAGAGCTGTGTGTGTACTTGTGTGTGGTCAGGAGGGGTTTAACAAGGTGGATGTAGCAGAGCCGTGTGTGTACTTGTGTGGAGTCAGGAGGGGTTTTACAAGGTGGATGTAGCATAGCCGTGTGTGTACTTGTGTGGGGTCAGGAGGGGTTTTACAAGGTGAATGTAGCAGAGCCGTGTGTGTACTTGTGTGGGGTCAGGAGGGGTTTACAAGGTGGATGTATCAGAGCCGTGTGTGTACTTTGTGTGGGGTCAGGAGGGGTTTACAACGTGGATGTAGCAGAGCCGTGTGTGTACTTGTGTGGGGTCAGGAGGGATTTACAAGGTGGATGTATCAGAGCCGTGTGTGTACTTTGTGTGGGGTCAGGAGGGGTTTACAAAGTGGATGTAGCAGAGCCGTGTGTGTACTTGTGTGGGGTCAGGAGGGGTTTACAAGATGGATGTAGCAGAGCCGTGTGTGTACTTGTGTGGGGTCAGCAGGGGTTTAGAAGGTGGATGTAGCAGAGCCATGTATGTACTTGTGTGGGGTCAGGAGGGGTTTACAAGGTGAATGAAGCAGAGCCGTGTGTGTGTACTTGTGTGGGGTCAGGAGGGGTTTTACAAGGTGGATGTAGCAGAGCCGTGTGTGTACTTGTATGGGTCAGGAGGTGTTTTACAAGGTGGATGTAGCAGAGCCGTGTGTGTACTTGTGTGTGGTCAGGAGGGGTTTAACAAGGTGGATGTAGCATAGCCGTGTGTGTACTTGTGTGGGGTCAGGAGTGGTTTACAAGGTGGATGTAGCAGGGCCGTGTGTGTACTTGTGTGGGGTCAGCAGGGGTTTAGAAGGTGGATGTAGCAGAGCCATGTATGTACTTGTGTGGGGTCAGGAGGGGTTTACAAGGTGGATGAAGCAGAGCCGTGTGTGTGTACTTGTGTGGGGTCAGGAGGGGTTTTACAAGGTGGATGTAGCAGAGCTGTGTGTGTACTTGTGTGGGTCAGGAGGTGTTTTACAAGGTGGATGTAGCAAAGCCGTGTGTGTACTTGTGAGGGGTCAGGAGGGGTTTAACAAGGTGGATGTAGAAGGGCCGTGTGTACTTGTGTGGGGTCAGGAGGGGTTTAGAAGGTGGATGTAGCAGAGACATGTGTGTACTTGTGTGGGGTCAGGAGGGGTTTACAAGGTGGATGAAGCAGAGCCATGTGTGTACTTGTGTGGAGTCAGGAGGGATTTTACAAGGTGGATGTAGCAGAGCCGTGTGTGTACTTGTGTGGGTCGGGAGGTGTTTTACAAGCTGGATGTAGCAGAGCCGTGTGTGTACTTGTGTGGGGTCAGGAGGGGTTTTACAAGGTGGATGTAGCACAGCCGTGTGTGTACTTGTGTGGGTTCAGGAGGGGTTTAACAAGGTGGATGTAGCAGAGCCGTGTGTGTACTTGTGTGGGGTCAGGAGGGGTTTTACAAGGTGGATGTAGCATAGCCATGTGTGTACTAGTGTTTTGTCAGGAGGGGTTTTACAAGGTGGATGTAGCAGAGCCGTGTGTGTTTTTGGGTGGGGTTAAGAGGGGTTTACAAGGTGTATGGAGCAGAGCCGTGTGTGTACGAGGTGTACAGAGCGGAGCTGTGTGTTTATGGAGCAGAGCTGTGTGTTTATGGAGCGGAGCAGAGCCGGGGGTGTACAGAGTGAAGCTGCGTGTGTACAAGGTGTACGAAGCGGAGCTGTGTGTGTACGAGGTGTATGGTGGGGAGCATTTATACCTCCCGAGTCCCAACCGTCCCGGATCCAGCGAGACAGTCCCGATTTTGAGAGAGAGACTGCCCCAGCCGGGAGCTTACTTTCCCCGCGGGACACAGGAGTACACAGCGGAGCCCCAAGGAGCAATTTGAAACTTGCACGTAACGTTCTGCCGGATTTGACGTGCTGGAAGCTGACCAGAAATTAGGTAATTTCAGTAGGAGATTGTGACGGAACCATGGAGGCACTTCAGAGAATGCTTCAGATCCATCACTGTGTCCTCCAACAGCACGGATAGCAGGATCGCCTTGGAATCGGGGATGTCGGCCATGTAAGCGGATCATGATATGTTCTGCACCAGGAGGCTCAGATGGGCACTACAATGGGAGCTGGGCTGCTATAGTATCTTTATAGAATCTTTCTGTCTCTGTTCTTTCTCTCTCTCTCTGGCCCCGCCCACCAAATCGGCCCCCGAGTGGCCCCCACAGTTAAAGTGGATCCAGAGTTGAAAGTCTTGCAGGGGCAGCAGGCAAGTCTCTCTTAAAGGGGCAGCCCAGGCACCATTTCAAACCACTATCTGTACTTCCTTCAGGAAATACACATCTAGTTCTTCTTCTTCTTCTTATTAAGTTGATTTCCGCAATTAATACGGCCCGAACCGCTACACACACAGACTCCGTTGAGGTGTCGTTTCGAAGCCAGCGTCCACGAGAGGTGTGCTAAGTATTTTTCGTGTCGATCGGATTTGTAGTTTTTGCGCAATTTGCGTTTGAAATTTTTTTTTCCCGTCATTGGAATGCATTGTCTCCAATGCTTTTCAATGGGAAAAGGCAAAACGTGCCCTGAGGCGATTGAAATGGCAGTTAAGCTCATTGATATGTGCAGGCACACCCAGTTACTATGCCAACGCCTATGAACGTCACATGACGCCCCCAGGACAGAGCTTTTGCCACATAATATCAGCTCTTAAAGCGAAACCCACAGCACTAATGCAAATCTAGCTTCATCATATGACACATGCCCCTGAGAGAGAATGTCCGCCAAAGTTGATTTAGAAGAAGCCCAGTGAGCCAAACTAGCTCTTAAAGGGCCGACGCGCCAAAGTGATTGTTAAAGGGCCGGCGCACCGAAATGAGTCTTAAAGGGCCGACACGCCAAATCGAAAGCTGAGTGAACCCAGGCTCCAAATCGGAGGCTGAGCCACCCCGGCCTCCAAATCGGAGCCTGAGCGACCCTGGCCTCCAAATCGGAGGCTGAGCCACCCCGGCCGCCAAATCGGAGACTGAGCCACCCCGGCCTCCAAATCGGAGGCTGATCGACCCCGGCCTCCAAATCGGAGGCTGATCGACCCCGGCCTCCAAATCGGAGGCTGATCGACCCCGGCCTCCAAATCGGATGCTGAGCGACCCCGGCCTCCAAATCGGAGGCTGAGCCACCCCGGCCTCCAAATCGGAGGCTGATCGACCTCGGCCTCCAAATCGGAGGCTGAGCCACCCCGGCCTCCAAATCTGTGGGTGCCCCTGAGGGGCCCCACTCACAAAATCGGACCCTGATGGGCCACACCCACAAAATAGGAGCCTGAGGGATCCCGGCCAACAATTCAAGCCCTGAGGAGCCCAGGCCAAGGAATCAGATCCTGAGGGGCCCCACCCACCAAATCAGACCCTGAGGCCAAAGTGGCCCCTGAGAGGCACTTACAGTTAAAACGGATCCTGAGTTGAAAGTCTTGCAGGGGCAGCAGGCAAGTCTCTCTTAAAGGGGCAGCCCGGGCACCATTTCAAACCACTATCTGTACTTCCTTCAGGAAATACACATCTAGTATTATTATTACTATTCAGTTGATTTCCGCAATTAATGTGACCCGAACCGCTACACACACAGACTCCGTTGAGGTGTCGTTTCGAAGCCAGCGCCCACTAGTGGTGTGCTAAGTATTTTTTGTTCGATCGGATTTGTAGTTTTTGCGCAATTTGCATTTGAAAAAACATTTTCCTGTCATTGGAGTGCATTGTCTGAATGCATTTTAATGGGAACATGTTGCCATAGGGAAAACATAGTGCAGTCGTGAGGTGGCAGTTAAGCTCATTGATATGCGCAGGCACACCCAGTTTCTATGCCAATGCCTACAAACTTTACATGACCCCAGCAGGACACAGTTTCTGCCAGATATCAGCTCTTAGGCTGGAGTCACACTAACCTGCGCAAAATACGCTCCGTATTTTACATGCGTAATACGGATGAATCACCACTAAATAGTGGTCCGTAGGTCATGCGTAAGCAAGGTGAGGTCGCGTATTTTGCGCATGGCGAGATTTTCTCGCAGCCTTGCAAAATGGACATTTAACGGTTTTGAGGCCTGCAAACAATTTAAATCATTTGCCTGCACCCTTTTTATACACTCAGAAACAGGTGGCTGCCTACATTCAGTACATTTGTCACCTTGCTTTCACGAGGTGTGTTGGTGTTCTTTGTGCAGCATGGCAGAGGGTCTGACATTCAATACAACTGAGCAGGTTCTCTTTACCTGGCTTTTGTCACGGCGCTTTGGGCAACCATATCCTGTGATAGTGGATCCGCGGAGGAGGAGACGCATGTGGGTACATCCACTTTTGAAGCAACGACTCACAAGAGGTCATTTTCACCGCCTCTATTCGTCTCTGCGGGAGCATCCGGAGAAATTTTACCAGTACTGTCGCATGAGCATTTCCACATTTGATCGTCTCTTGGAGACAGTGTGCCCTGGGATCACCTTTCAGGACACTAGGATGCGCAAAGCCATATCTGCAGAGGAGCGACTTCTACTCACAATACGGTATGTAATAATAAATAATAATAATAATCTTTATTTATATAGCGCCAACATATTCCGCAGCGCTTTACAGTTTAACAGTTTCAAAACACAAGTCATAAGTAACAACGCTAACAATACAATAATTAAAGCAAAATAAGACGAAATAAGATGACCCTGCTCGTGAGAGCTTACAATCTACAATGAGGTGAGGGAGATACAGAGTACAGGGGTGTATATACAATGGTGTATTTACAATGAAGGTCCAGCCATCTTGCGGGAGTGAAGGATGGATGGAGATAGTGAATGGGCTACACACGCACACTTACACAGAGAATGACTTTGATTAGTGAATGTGATAGGCCGCTCTGAACAGGTGTGTTTTGAGGGAGCGCCTGAAACTATGCAAATTGTGGATAGTCCTGATTTCTTGGGGTAGAGCATTCCAGAGGATAGGAGCAGCACGGGAGAAGTCTTGGAGTCGGGAGAGGGAGGTACGGATTAGTGCAGAGGTTAGTCGAAAGTCGTTTGCAGAGCGCAGCGATCGGCTAGGCCGATAGACAGAAATGAGAGAAGAGATGTAAGGGGGTGCCGCACTGTGGAGAGCTTTGTGGGTGAGAACAAGTACTTTGAATTGGATCCTATAATGAATGGGCAGCCAATGTAAGGACTGGCGAAGAGCGGACGCGTCTGAGTACCGATTACCCAGATGGACGATCCTGGCCGCTGCATTAAGTATGGACTGGAGAGGGGATAGTCGAGTGACGGGGAGGCCAATTAATAGAGCGTTGCAGTAATCCAGGCGAGAGTGGATCAATGCAACAGTGAGGGTTTTTGTTGTTTCCATAGTGAGAAAAGGGCGGATTCTAGAGATGTTCTTTAGGTGTAAGCGGCAAGAGCGGGCAAGGGATTGTATATGGGATGTGAAGGAGAGATTGGCGTCAAACATAACACCCAGACAGCGCACCTGCTGCCGGGGAGTTATTGTGGTACCACCCACGGAGAGGGAAATGTCAGATTTAGGGAGGTTAGTAGACGGCGGGAGCAGAAGAAGTTCAGTTTTGGAGAGGTTGAGTTTCAGATAGAGAGCGGACATGATATTGGAGACTGCGGACAGACAGTCACTGGCGTTCTGTAGTACAGCGGGGGTAAGGTCGGGGGAAAGACGTGTATAGTTGTGTGTCATCAGCATAAAGATGGTACTGAAAGCCAAATCTGCTGATGGTCTGTCCAATTGGGGCCGTGTAGAGAGAGAAAAGAAGGGGGCCAAGGACTGAGCCCTGAGGTACCCCGACAGCAAGAGGAAGAGGAGATGACGTGGAGCCAGAGAACAAAACACTGAAGGAGCGGTCAGAGAGATAGGAAGAGAACCAGGAGAGTGCAGTGTCCTTAATGCCTAGTGACTGGAGCCTAGAGAGTAGGAGATGGTGGTCAACAGTATCGAAAGCTGCAGATAGGTCAAGAAGAATGAGCAGAGAGTGGTCACCGTTACGTTTTGCTGTCAGAAGGTCATTGGTCACTTTGATGAGTGCAGTTTCAGTCGAATGTAGGGGGCGGAAGCCGGACTGTGAAGGGTCTAGAAGGGAGTGAATGGAGAGGTAACGGGTAAGGCGGGAGTAAACTAGGCGTTCCAAAAGTTTAGAGATGAAGGGGAGATTGGAGACTGGTCTGTAGTTGTTTGTGCAGGATGGGTTGAGAGCAGGTTTCTTTAGTAATGGAGTAACGATGGCGTGTTTGAAGGAGGATGGGAAAATGCCCGAGGAGAGGGAGAGATTAAAGATTGTAGTTAGGTGGGTTGTGACGACTGGAGAGAGAGACTGGAGGAGATGTGAGGGAATGGGGTCGGTAGTGCATGTAGTCGGACGAGAAGAAGAGAGGAGTCTGGAGACTTCTTCTTCTGTGATGGGATCAAATGTGGAGAGTGAGCCAGGGGAGATGTAGGAAGGGATGGGAGTCACAGCACTTGGTGGTTGGGAGCAGATTTCTTGACGGATATTATCTATTTTTTCTGTAAAGTGGGAGGCCAGGTCATCAGCACAAATGTCTGTGATAGGGGCTTGTGCTTTTGGCCTGAGGAGGGAGTGAAAAGTGTCAAAAAGTTTCTTGGGGTTGTTGGCTAGTGAGGAGATCAGGGTGGTGAAGTAGGTCTGTTTGGCAAGGTGAAGGGCAGCGTTATAGGTTCTTAACATAAATTTGAAGTGGATGAAGTCTTCAGGTGTGCGGGTTTTTCTCCATAGGCGTTCAGCACTCCTGGAGCATCGCTGGAGAAGTTGAGTTTGCGATGTGAGCCAGGGCTGTTTTACTCTGTGTTTGGAGGTTCTGAGGGTGAGGGGAGCTACTTGGTCAAGGGTGCTTCTAACAGTGTCATTGTAGTGATGAACAGCCAGATTAGGACAGGAAAGAGAGGAGATTGGGGACAGAGATGAGTGTAGGGAATCTGAAAGTGTCTGAGGGTTAATAGCTTGTAGATTTCAGACTGTGTGGTAGGTAGGAATGAGCTGGGGTGGGCGAGGATTTGTGAGCGTGAAGGAGAGAATGTTGTGGTCAGAGAGTGGAAGCGGTGAGTTGTTTAGGTGGGAGATTGAACAGAGCCGGCAGAAGACCAGATCAAGGGTGTTACCGTCCTTATGTGTCTCAGAGGTTGAAAGCTGTGAGAGGCCTAGAGAGGTATGTACTACACAACCACATTCTCTATGTTCATAATGTGTGTGTTAATTTATGTTTTTTGGCCTTCTTGGACAAAGTTTAATACCCTCATCTTAGGCCTCTTTCACACATCAGTTTTTCGCCGTCAGGCGCGATCCGGCTTTTTTTTGTAAAACCGGATCCAGCGAAATGCAATGCCGGATCCAGTTTTTCCCCATTGACTTGCATTAGTGCCGGATCGCGCCGGATGGCATTGCGTTTCATCCGTTTTTTGCCGGATCCGGCTACTTGTCTCATTCCGGCGTCTGGAAAAAACGGCTACTGTAACGTTTTTTGTCTCCGGCGAAAAAGCCGGAAGCGCCGGATCCGACGCTTCCGGCTTTTTGCCACAATGAAAGTCTATGGACGCCGGAATGCGCCGGATCCAGAAAAAGACGGATCCAGCCACCGGATGCGTTTTTTTAAGTCTGCGCATGCTCAGATCCAATTGGCCAGCCCCCAGGAAACAGATATAACCTGCTAGATGGATCCGGCAGAAAAACGGATCCGTTTCTACAGTTCTCCAAAATTTATGCCGGATCTGTTTTTTCTAAAAATAGCCGGATCCTGCCTGACAGGAAAAAACTGATGTGTGAAAGTAGCCTAACTCAAAATATGTTTCACCTGACACAGCAGAATGTTACATCTAATATGTCCTGCATATCACTTAGTCATTGTGCCACCAAATATGTGTGTGTTGTTCTCTCTCATTTCCTAACAAGTTTGGTCGGCATGTAACTGATTTTTTTTTTTACTTTAGGCATTCCAAACTGTACTATTTCTGTTGTTCTACAGCTTCCTGTCCACTGGCCTGTCTTATGCCGCCCTCCACCATGAGTTTCTCATTGGAAAGTCAACAATTTCAGGCATAGTGAGGTCTACATGTGCACAAATCTGGACAAGACTCCATCAGGTGGTCCTACCCGAGCCCAGGATGGAAGACTGGATAAGGATTTCAAGGGACTTTGAGGAGGACTGCCAGTTTCCAAATTGTATTGGGGCCCTGGATGGCAAACATATGAGGGTGCGTAAGCCGCCGAACTCAGGCTCCCAATTCTTCAATTATAAACAATACTTTTCTGTTGTATTGTTGGCTCTGGTAGACCCTCAATACAAGTTTATAATTGTTGACATTGGGGCGTATGGAAGGACGGGAGACTCTAGAGTCTTCAATACTTCCATAATGGGTCGGCGGCAACGCACCAACCAGTTGGATCTACCACCACCACGCCAGCTACCAGGCTCCCCCGAACAATCAGTCCCTTATGTCCTTGTGGCAGATGAGGCCTTTCAGTTATCACGCAATGTCATGAGGCCATATCCCCGGCGCAACCTTGACCACAGGCGCAGAATATTTAACTTGCTCCTATCACGTGCTAGGCGACTGGTGGAGTGTTCCTTTGGGATTCTTTGTGCCAAATGGCGGGTACTCCAGTCTGCCATTCAGTTGAGTGAGCAAAATGTGAATGAAGTTGTCAAAGCCTGTGTAGTTCTGGATAATTTCACCAGGATACATGATTGTTCCTCCTCTGATGGTGTTGTGCGTAGGCCGGACAATGTGCGCAGGGTGAGACCACCTATCATCCCTCAACGTAGACTGCTCTCTGGCCTCAAAGTGCGTGATATATTCACAAATTACTTTATCTCACCTGAGGGGGCAACTTCTTGGCAAGAGAATGCTGTGTCTATGTTATAATTTGTTTCTTTAAAAGTGTGTCTAAATATATATTACTCAAGCCTTTATGATTCTATGACTGCTTCATTGCATTGGTTGGTGTCTGTTAGTATGTTGTGAGGGATTGTGAAAAATCACACAGAGATGTTAACTAGAGTAGACAAATTTTTAGTTTTGCCTTTTTTTTTTTTGCTTAAAGGCAAACAATTTTGCCATAACACAAATTTGGCAATGGCCAAAATGACCCTTTGTGCCTTCTTTAACTTGGTGTAACATTAACATTACAGAAAAAAACCGCAACAAACATTATGCAATAACAACATTGCTGCATGCCTACATTAACCTTGATTAGGCAACAAAGGGTGAGCTCCATCACCTAAATAAAGTCAATAAGATAACACTCACATTTCCTCATAATGTTATCCAATCATAGAAAGATTCCACCATGACAGGCAAGGCTACCTCACATCTTTCACACAGATATTACCTGTCTGTAGAACAGACAATATTTAACCCCTTAGCGACAGAGCCAGTTTGCAGCTTAATGACCAGGCCAATTTTTACAATTCTGACCACTGTCCCTTTATGAGGTTATAACTCTGGAACGCTTTAATGGATCCTGCTGATTCTGAGATTGTTTTTTCGTGACATATTGTACTTCATGTTAGTGGTAAAATTTCTTCGATAAGTCTTGTGTTTATATATGAAAAAAACAGAAATATGGCAAAAAATTTTAAAATTTTGCAATTTTAAAACTTTAAATTTTTATGCCCTTAAATCAGAGAGATATGTCACATAAATTTCTTAATAAATAACATTTCCCACATGTCTACTTTACATCAGCACAATTTTGGATGCAAAATTTTTTTTTGTTAGGAAGTTATAAGGGTTAAAAGTTGACCAGCGATTTCTCATTTTTACAACAAAATTTACAAAGCCATTTTTTTTAGGGACCACATCATATTTAAAGTCATTTTGAGGGGTGTACATGACAGAAAATACCCAAAAGTGGCACCATTCTAAAAACTAGACCCCTCAAGGTGCTCAAAACCACATTCAAGAAGTTTATTAACCCTTTAAGTGCTTCACAGGAACAAAAGCAATGTGGATGGAAAAAATTAACATTTAACTTTTTTTTGGAAAAAAATTACTTCAGAACCAATTTTTTTTATTTTCACAAGTGTTAAAAGAGAAAATCAACCACAAAATTTGTTGTACAATTTCTCCTGAATACGCCGATACCCCATATGTGGGGGTAAACCCCTTTTTCAGCACACGGCAGAGCTCGCAAGGGATGGAGCACCGTTTGACTTTTTCAACGCAGAATTGGCTGGAATTAAGATCGGATGCCATGTTGCGTTCGGAGAGCCCTTAATGTGCCTAAACAGTGGAAAACTCCAACAAGTGACCCCATTTTGGAAACTAGACCCATTAAGGAACTTATCTAGATGTGTGGTGAGCACTTTCAACCTTCAAGTGCTTCACAGAAGTTTATAACGTAGAGCCGTGAAAATAAGAAATCCATTTTTTTTTCCACAAAAATGATCTTTTCACCCCCAAATTTTTATTTTTACAAGGGTAACAGGAGAAATCATACCCCCACAGTTATTATGCGATTTGTCCTGAGTACGCTGATACCCCATATGTGGGGAGGAACCACTGTTTGGGTGCATGGGAGAGCTTGGAAGGGAAGGAGTGCCATTTTGGAATGCAGACTTTGATGGAATGGTCTGCGGGCATCATGTTGCGTTTGCAGAGCCCCTGATGGGCCTAAACAGTGGAAACCCCCAACAAGTGACTCCATTTTGGAAACTAGACCCATGAAGGAACTTATCTAGATGTGTGGTGAGCACTTTGAACCTTCAAGTGCTTCACAGAAGTTTATAACGTAGAGCCGTGAAAATAAGAAATCCATTTTTTTTCCACAAAAATGATCTTTTCGCGCCCAAATTTTTATTTTTACAAGGGTAACAGGAGAAATCATACCCCCACAGTTATTATGCGATTTGTCCTGAGTACACTGATACCCCATATGTGGGGAGGAACCACTGTTTGGGCGCATGGGAGAGCTCGGAAGGGAAGGAGTGCCATTTTGGAATGCAGACTTTGATGGAATGGTCTGCGGGCATCATGTTGCGTTTGCAGAGCCCCTGATGGGCCTAAACAGTGGAAACCCCCCACAAGTGACCCCATTTTGGAAATTAGACCCCCTAAGGAACTTATCTAGATGTGTGGTGAGCACTTTGAACCCCCAAGCGCGTCACAGAAGTTTATAAACGCAGAGCCGTGAAAATAAAAAGTCTTTTTTATTTCCACAAAAGTGATTTTTTAGACCCCAATTTTTAGACCCCCAAAGTTGGTAAATAGTGGAAACCCCTCAATTCTTGCTCCAACCCTAACCCCAACACAACCCTAATCCCTAATCCTAACCCTAATCCTAGTTCGCCCTAACCCTAGCCCAACCCTAGCCCAACCCTAACCCTTAACCCTAGCCCAACCCTAACCCTTAACCCTAGCCCAACCCTAACCCTTAACCCTAGCCCAACCCTAACCCTTAACCCTAGCCCAACCCTAACCCTAGCCTAACCCTAGCCTAACCCTAGCCTAACCCTAGCCTAACCCTAACCCTAGCCTAACCCTAACCCTAGCCTAACCCTAACCCTAGCCTAACCCTAACCCTAGCCTAACCCTAGCCTAACCCTAACCCTAGCCTAACCCTAACCCTAGCCTAACCCTAACCCTAACCCTACCCCTAGCCTAACCCTAACCCTAGCCTAACCCTAACCCTAACCCTTATGGAAAACTGAAAAAAAAAATATTTTTTTTATTTCATTATGTGTGCCAGAATAAGGGGGTGAAAAAAGGGGGGGTTATGTACTATTTTTATTATTTTGATCACTATGATCGTTTATCATAGTGATCAAAATAATGAATGGAATCTGCCAGCCGGAGCCAGCAGATTCCCGGCGGGCGCACTGCGCATGCGCCCGCCATTTTCAAGATGGCGGCGCCCATCGGATGACGCCGGCGGGCGCGGGACCACCGGGAGGGGACGGAGGACAAGGGAGAGGTACCGGGAGGGGACCGGGGGGATCGGGGACCCTATTTCTCTATCCTCTGATGTGCGATCACATCAGAGGAAAGAGAAATTAAATGTAAAATCGCGGCTTTTTTTTTTTTGCAGTCGCCGTTATAGGGTTAATAACGGCGATCGCAAAAGCGGGGGTCGGTAAAAACCGACCGATTCATGTTCTCTGGGGTCTCGGCTACCCCTGGCAGCCGAGACCCCGGAGAAAATCCGACACTGGGGGGCGCTATTCACTTAAATCACAGCGCCGTGAATTAACGGCGCTGTGGTTTAAGTACCCTTAATTACCGCCGTTAAAAGGCGTATCGGCGGTCGTTAAGGGGTTAAGCATGCTATACTGGAAAGGATGAAAATACAAAACTCACTTGTTAAAACATAGAGAGAGCGTGATATTCTGAATGCTGGTCGCCTCAAATTGTTTTACTAGAGATTGCTAACAACAAAGTTGACTACTTAACTAAAGGCAAGCACGCCTTTCCTATGCGTTAGCAAGTGAATAGTGTATTTTCATCCTTTCATGTAACAGTATAGCGCATTTAAATATTCTCTTTTATACACACATTTAATATCTGTGTGAAAGGCGTGAGGTAGCGTTGCCTGTCATGATGGATTGTTTCATATGTTTGGAAAACATTGTTTTAAAATGTGAGTGTTAAATTATGTTCTAAATGTTGGTGAAGGAGAACACCTGTTTTTTTGTCTAGATTAGAAGCACCAGTTACATGTCACTGGACATCTCCAAACTTTTGAATCATAAATCCTCATATGTAGGGGAAGGGGAACGTGGAGGAACAGCCTGTGGGTGCTGCTGGACATTGTGGGCAACATCGCCCTGTGTGGGGCCATACTGTTGCCCATGATGCTGTAGTTGTCCAGCCTCCTGGGCCTGTTGGTGATACTGGCCAGAGTACTGATGATGTTGAGGGGCTTCTTGTTGGCTATGGTAGGCCC
Source organism: Dendrobates tinctorius (assembly GCF_039654945.1). Lineage (NCBI taxonomy): Eukaryota > Metazoa > Chordata > Amphibia > Anura > Dendrobatidae > Dendrobates > Dendrobates tinctorius. Next base: position 3,843,760 of record NW_027361768.1, read on the forward strand.
GTGGCTCATACCCACCAAGATAGCCAGATCGTCCCCAACCAGGTTGGGACCAGCCTCCAACACTGGGTGGGTACAAGTGGCCATATTGGTGGGGTTGGCTTGAGGAAGACATTTGGGGCTGCGGAATAGAAGGATGGGTAGGGGGAGGAAGGGCTTGAGGTGTTGGCCCACGTATTAGGGGCTGTTCAGACCCTGCTTGAGCAAGCATCTGTGTGCATGGTCTCATGCGCATTTAATTTCTTGGTGAGAGCTGCCACCTCTCCAGAAATTCAAACACCTCATATGGGGTATTGGGGGGGGGGTGCTTGCATCAAGCAGGATCTGAATACATCCCCTAATACGGAGTCTGACCTCACGGGTAAGGGCACGGAGATAAAGGGTGAGGCTACGTGCATAGGCCTCCTCACCATCATCTGTAGTGACTCTGGACAAGTAATTCAGCACCCCTGTGTCCACATTGGTCCTGCTCTCTTGAATGGTGACCTGGAGCCTTCTTATTCGCCGTGATGCTAGAGCAGCCTGTGGGGAGGGCCTGATCTGGGCAGTTGGGCTGCTGCTCAAGTTGCCCGGCTCTTCCAGGATGGGTGAGGTTGCAGCAGCAGACCGTCCTGGTGGTGTGTTGTGTAGGGCAGCCATTGTGTGTTCTGGTGATGCCTCCTCTTCAGCCATCCTTCTTGTAGGGGGAGAAGATGGGCCAGCCACCTCATCCCCTACAGGATCTATAATGGGCTCTGCCTCGGAGGCCGTTCCTCGATCCGTAAGGTTGGATTGAGTTCTGTTATGAAATAGAACAGAGGCAAAAATACATCAATATTTTTGTCCCTGTAAAGTATTTGTGTAATGTTTTTGTGTCATGTGGTGTGAGGTATGTACTTACGGTCTCAGAGCCAGAATTGGGGCGAGGAAGTTCAGCCGGTCATAGTATATATATTTGCGCTTTACATGGCCAGCATCCCCACTCCTGGACCGCTGCTGGCGTTCCCGGCGGTACTGGTCCCGGATGCTTCTCCACCGTTTCATCACATCTTCCACTGCAATGTGACAGGAAAGATTGTCAAAATCACATATTTGAGAGGTCACATTTTCAAACAGTAGTCTAGGCATGGGGCCTTCTGGGGTGTGCGTTCTACCCATGGTGGCATATGTAATTGGGCCGATACCCAGGGTCTCATTAGCTCCACTGAAACTAATTTTATTGGCTAGGAGGATGAGGAGCTTGTGGCCTAACCCCTAATTATGGCTGTGTGAAGCCACGTGTCACATCCTAATGTAACGGCCTCATGAGGCTAAGAAAAGTACATGCACAGGAAGGGGGGTGCTGATTGTAGATTCATTTTATAGCGCGCGCTAAGGTTAATTATATTTTTATCGTTGCACTTACGAATTTTATGCTGCTCATCACGTGGTCTGTCACCAAAGTCATGGTACATCTGGCGACAGATGCGCCTCCATGACACCTCCTTTCTTGTGCGGTTCGCATAGTTTGCGTCGCGTGGGTCCCATATTTCTGGACGCTCCTGCACCAGCACAATGAGGAGCTCTACATTAATGTATGTGGACGCCATGCTGCTGCTGTACTCCGTGGAGGCTGACTTCCTGGATGTCTGGAGCGGTTTTTGAGCTCATTTGCATGTCTAGGCTTCCTGATGATGGATTGGCCCATTTCCTGTTCACCAGCCAAAAGACCTGTGTATTGCTCGCAGGTCACACGTGTGTTCCGTGTGTAATCCGTATTTTTTGCGCACCCATAGACTTGCATTGGCGTACTACGGGCATAGTACGCTGACAATCGCAGCATAGGATAAGGAGGAGAAATATACGCCTGGTGTGAGTGACCCCATAGAGAATCATTTGTCCGTGTCTAATGCGTGCTTTTAGCGCCTCTCACTCTCCCGTATTCCTCGCCAGTGTGACTCCGGCCTTACAGCGAAACCCAAAGCACAAATGCAAATCTAGCTTCATCACATGACACATGCCCCTGAGAGAGAATATGCGCCAAAGTGGATTTACAGTAGAAGCCCAGTGAGCCAAACTGGCTCTTAAAAGGCCGACGCGCCTAAGTGATTCTTAAAGGGCCGGCGCATCAAAATGAGTCTTAAAGGGCCGGCGCGCCAAAACAAAAGCTGAGTGACCCCAGGCTCCAAATCGGAGGCTGAGCCACCCCGGCCTCCAAATTGGAAGCTGATCGACCCTGGCCTACAAATCGGAGGCTGAGGGCCCCACCCACCAAATTAGATTTGGAGGGCGGGGCCCCTCAGGGTCCGATTTGGTGAGCGGGACTCCTCAGGGTCAGATTTGGTGGGAGGAGCCACTTTCGGTCCGATTTAGTGGGCGGTGCCCCTCAGGGTCCGATTTGGTGGGCGGAGACCCTCAGGGTTCGATTTGGTGAGCCGGGCCCCTCAGGGTGCGATTTGATGGGCTGGGCCCCTCAGGGTCCGATTTGGTGGGGGGCCCCTCAGGGTCCGATTTGGTGGGGGGCCCCTCAGGGTCCGATTTGGTGGGCGGGGCCAGAGTGGCCCCGCCCAAAAAAATGGACCCAGGGGGCCCCACTCACAAAATCAGACCCTGAAGGGCCCCGCATACCAAATCAGACCCTGAGGGGCCCCAACCACCAAATCGAACACTGAAGGGCCTCACCCACCAAATCGGACCCTGAGGGGCCCCACCCACAAAATCGGACCCTGAGGGTCCCCGGCCTCAAAAATCTGACCCTGAGGGCCCCATCCACCAAATCGGTCCCTGAGGGGCCCCGGCCACAAAATCAGACCCTGAGGGGCCCCAGCCACAAAATCGGACCCTGAGGGGCCCCACCAAAAAAATCGGACCCCGAGAGGCCCCGGCCACAAAATTGGACCCTGAAGGGCCCAAACTACCAAATCAGACCCTGACGGGCCCTGGCCACAAAATCGGACCCTGAGGGGCCCCACTCACCAAATCGGACCCTGAGGGGCCCTGGCCACAAAATTGGACCCTGAGGGGCCCCGGCCACAAAATCGGACCCTGAGGGGCCCCGGCCACAAAATCGGACCCTGAGGGGCCCCGGCCACAAAATCGGACCCTTAGGGGCCCCGGCCACAAAATCGGACCCTGAGGGGCCCCACCCACAAAATCGGACCCTGAGGGGCCCCACCCACAAAATCGGACCCTGAGGGGCCCCAACCACAAAATCGGACCCTGAGGGGCCCCGCTCACCAAATTGAATTCTGAGGGGCCACGCTCACCAAATCGAATTCTTAGGGGCCCCGCCCAGCAAATTGGACCCTCAGGGGCCCCGCCCAGCAAATCGGACCCTCGGGCCCCACCCACCAAATTGGGCTCTGAGGTGCCCCGCCCACCAAATTGGACCCTGAGGGGCCCCGCTCACCAAATCAGACCCTGAGGGGCCCTGTTCACCAAATCAGACCCAGAGTGGCCCCCCGCCCACCAAATCGGACCTTAAGGGGCCCCGCTCACCAAATCGGACCCTGAAGGGCCCTGCTCACAAAATCGGACCCTTGAGGGGCCCCGGACACAAAATCGGACCGAGGGTCCCTACCCACAAAATCGGACCCTGATGGGCCCCAACCACAAAATCGGACCCTGAGGGGCCCCACCCAACAAATCGGACCCTGAGGGGCCCCGCTCACCAAATCAGACCCTGAGGGGCCCCGCTCACCAAATTGAACTCTGAGGGGCCACGCTCACCAAATCGGATTCTGAGGGGCCCCGCCCAGCAAATTGGATTCTGAGGGGCCCCGCCCACCAAATCGGACTCTGAGGGGCCGCGCTCACCAAATCAGACCCTGAGGGGCCCCGCTCACCAAATCGGACCCTGAGGGGCGTTGCCCACTAAATCGGACCCTGAGGGGCCCCACTCACCAAATCGGACCCTGAGGGGCCTCGCCCAAAAAATAAGACCCTGAGGGGCTCCGGCCTCAAAATTGGACCCGGAGGGATCCCGTCCACCAGTTCAAGCTCTGAGGAGTCCAGGCCACTGAATCAGATTCTGAGGGCCCCACCCACCAAATCAGACCCTGAGGGGCCCCAAAGGCCAAAGTGGCCCCTGAGAGGCACCCACAGTTAAAACGGATCCTGAGTTGAAAGTCTTGCAGGGGCAGCAGGGCAAATTTCTCTTAAAGGGGCAGCCCGGGCTCCATTTCAAAGCACTATCTGTACTTCCTTCAGGAAATGCACATCTAGTTATAGTGGTTTGAAAAAACCACTATATTGTAATCCGAACGCTGCTAACTTCTTCTTCTTATTTTCCAGTTGATTTCCGCAATTAATGCGGCCCGAACCGCTACACGCACAGACTCCGTTGAGGTGTCGTTTCGAAGCCAGCATCCATGAGAGGTGTGCTAAGATTCTTTCGTGTCGATCGGATTTGTAGTTTTTGCGCTATTTGCGTTAGAAAATTTTTTTTCCCCGTCATTGGAATGAATTGTCTCAATGCATTTGAATGGGGAAATTTTGCCATAGACAAAACATGCCCTGAGGCGATTGAAATGGCAGTTGAGCTCATTGATATGCACAGGCAGACCCAGTTACTATGCCAACGCCTACGAACGTCACATGACGCCCCAAGGACAGAGCTTCTGCCACATAATATCAGCTCTTAAAGCGAAACCCACAGCACAAATGCAAATCTAGCTTCATCACATGACATGCCCCTGAGAGAGAATGTCCGCCAAAGTGTATTTAGAAGCCCAGTGAGCCAAACTGGCTCTTAAAGGGCCGAAGCGCCAAAGTGATTCTTAAAAGGGACGGCGCACCGACTGAGTCTTAAAGGGCCGACGCACCAAATCAAAAGCTGAATGACCCCAGGCTCCAAATCGGAGGCTGAGCCACCCTGGCCTCCAAATCGGACCCAGAGTGGCCCCGCCCACCAAAAACGGACCCAGAGTGGCACAGCCCACCAAATCGGACCCAGAGGGGCCCTGCCCACCAAATCGGACCCTGAGGAGCTCCGTCCACCAAATCAGACCCAGAGTGACCCCGCCCACCAAATCGGACCCAGAGGGGCCCCGCCCACCAAATCGGACCCTGAGGGGCACTGCCCACTAAATCGGACCGAGAGGCCCCGCCCACCAAATCAGACCCTGAGTGGACCCGGCCACAAAATCAGACCATGAGAGGCCCCGGCCACAAGATCGGACCCTGAGGGGCCCCGGCCACAAAATCGGAACCTGAGGGGCCCCGGCCACAAAATCGGACCCTGAGCGGCCCAACCACAAAATCGGACCCTGAGGGGCCCCGGCCACAAAATCGGTCCCTGAGGGGCCCCGGCCACAAAATCGGACCCTGAGGGGCCCCGGACAAAAAATCGGATCCTGAGGGGCCCCGGCCACAAAATCGGACCCTGAGGGGCGCCAGCCACAAAGTCGGACCCTGAGGGGCCCCGGCCACAAAATCGGACCCTGAGGTCCCCCAACCACAAAACCGGACCCTGAGGGGCCCCAACCACAAAATCGGACCCTGAGGGGCCCCACCCACCAAATCAGACCCTGAGGCCAAAGTGGCCTCTGAGAGGCACCCACATTTAAAACGGATCCTGAGTTGAAAGTCATGCAGGGGCAGCAGGCAAGTCTCTCTTAAATGGGCAGCCCAGGCACCATTTCAAACCACTATCTGTACTTCCTTCAGGAAATACACATCTAGTATTATTATTACTATTCAGTTGATTTCCGCAATTAATGCGGCCCGAACCGCTAGACGTCATTTTGAAGCCAGCATCCATGAGTGGTGTGCTAAGTATTTTTTGTGTCAATCGGATTTGTAGTTTTTGCGTAATTTGCGTTTGAAAATTTTTTTTCCCGTCATTGGATTGCACTGTCTCCAATGCTTTTCAATGGTAAATGGCAAAACGTGCCCTGAGGCGATTGAAATGGCAGTTAAGCTCATTGATATGCCCAGGCACACCCAGTTACTATGCCAACGCCTACGAACGTCACATGACGCCCCCAGGACAGAGCTTCTGCCACATAATATCAGCTCTTAAAGCGAAACCCACAGCACTAATGCAAATCTAGCTTCATCACATGACACATGCCCCTGAGAGAGAATGTCCGCCAAAGTTGATTTAGAAGCCCAGTGAGCCAAACTAGCTCTTAAAGGGCCGAAGCGCCAAAGTGATTGTTAAAGGGCCGGTGCACCGAAAGGAGTCTTAAAGGGCCGACATGCCAAATTGAAAGCTGAGTGACCCCAGGCTCCAAATCGGAGGCTGAGCCACCCCGACTTCTAAATCGGAGGCTGATCGACCCCGGCCTCCAAATCGGAGGCTGAGCCACCCCGGCCTCCAAATCGGAGTCTGAACCACCCCGGCCTCCAAATCAGAGGCTAATCGACCCCGGCCTCAAAATCGGAGGCTGAGCCACCCCAGCTTCCAAATCGGAGGCTGAGCCACCCCGGCCTCCAAATCGGAGGCTGATCGACCCCGGCCTCCAAATCGGAGGCTGAGTCACCCCGGCCTCCAAATCAAAGGCTGAGCCACCCCGGCCTCCAAGATGGAGGCTGAGCCACCCCGGCCTCCAAATCTGATCGACCCCGGGGTCCAAATCGGAGGCTGAGCGACCCCGGCCTCCAAATCGGGGGCTGAGCCACCCCGGCCTCCAAATCGGAGGATCATCGACCCCGGCCTCCAAATCGGAGGCTCAACGACCCCGGCCTCCAAATCGGAGGCTCAACGACCCCGGCCTCCAAATCGGAGGCTCAACGACCCCGGCCTCCAAATCGGAGGCTCAACGACCCCGGCCTCCAAATCGGAGGCTCAACGACCCCGGCCTCCAGATCGGAGGCTCAACGACCCCGGCCTCCAAATCGGAAGCTCATCGACCCCGGCCTCCAAATCGGAGGCTGAGCGACCCCAGCCTCCAAATCTTACCCAAAGTGGCCCCACCCACCAAATCGGACCCAGAGAGGCCCTGCCCACCAAACCGGACCCTGAGGGGCCCCGCCTACCAAATCGGATCCAGAGGGGCTCCGCCCACAAAATTAGACCCAGAGGGGCTCCGCCCACAAAATCGGACCCTAAGGGGCCCCACCCACAAAATCTGACCCTGAGTGATCCTGTCCACCATTTCAAGCCCTGAGGCGCCCAGGCCACAGAATCGGATCCTGAGGGGCCCCACCCACTAAATCAGACCCTGAGGGGCCCCGCCCACCAAATCGGACCCTGCGGGGCCTCAGCCACATAATCGGACCCTGATGGGCCCCAACCACAAAATCGGACCCTGAGGGGTCCCAAACTCAAAATCGGACCCTGAGGGGCCCCGGACACAAAATCCGACCCTGAGGGGTCCCTGCCACAAAATCGGACCCTGAGGGGCCCAACCCACAAAATCGGACCCTGAGGGGTCCCCGGCCAGAAAATCTGACCCTGAGGGACCCCGCCCACCAAATCTGACCCTGAGGGGCCCCGCCCACCATATTGGACCCTGAGGGGCCCCACCCACCAAATAGGACCCTGAGGGGACCCGCCCGCAAATCGGACCCTGAGGAGCCCCGCCCACTAAATCGGACCCTGAGTAGACACGCCCAACAAAACGGACCCAGAGTGGTCCCACCCACCAAATCGGACCCAGAGTGGCCCCACCCACAAAATCAGACCCTGAGAGGCCCCAACCACAAAATCGGACCCTGAGGAGCCCCAGCTACAAAATCGGGCCCTGAAGGGCCCCACCCACAAAATCTGACCCTGAGGGGATCCGGCCACAAAATCGGACCCTGAGGGGCCCCGGCCACAAAATCAGTCCCTGAGGGGCCCCACTCACAAAATCAGAGCCTAAGGGATCCCGGCCAACAATTCAAGCCCTGAGGAGCCCAGGCCAAGGAATCAGATCCTGAGGGGCCCCACCCACCAAATCAGACCCTGAGGCCAAAGTGGCCCCTGAGAGGCACTCACAGTTAAAACGGATCCTGAGTTGAAAGTCTTGCAGGGGAAGCAGGCAAGTCTCTCTTAAAGGGGCAGCCCGGGCTCCATTTCAAACCACTATCTGTACTTCCTTCAGGAAATACACATCTAGTTATAGTGGTTTGAAAAAACCACTATATTGTAATCCGAACGCTGCTAACTTATTCTTCTTCTTATTATAGTGGTTTGAAAAAACCACTATATTGTAATCCGAACGCTGCTAACTTATTCTTCTTCTTATTATTATTAAGTTGATTTCCGTAATTAATACAGCCCGAACCGCTACACGCACAGACTCCGTTGAGGTGTCGTTTCGAAGCCAGCGCCCATGAGAGGTGTGCTAAGTATTTTTCGTGTCGATCAGATTTGTAGTTTTTGCGCAATTTGCGTTCGAAATTTTTTTTTCCCGTCATTGGAATGCACTGTCTCCAATGCATTTGAATGGGAAATGGCAAAACGTGCCCTGAGGCGATTGAAATGGCAGTTGAGCTCATTGATATGCACAGGCAGAACCAGTTACTATGCCAACGCCTACGAACGTCACATGACATCTCCAGAACAGGGCTTCTGCCACATAATATCAGCTCTTAAAGCGAAACCCACAGCACAAATGCAAATCTAGCTTCATCACATGACACATGCCCCTGAGAGAGAATGTGCGCCAAAGTGTATTTAGAAGCCCAGTGAGCCAAACTGGCTCTTAAAGGGCTGAAGTGCAAAAGTGACTGTTAAAGGGCCGGCGCACCGAAATGAGTCTTAAAGGGACAACACGCCAAATCGAAAGCTGAGTGACCACAGGCTCCAAATGGGAGGCTGATCGACCCCCCGGCCTCCAAATCGGAGGCTGAGCCACCCCGGCCTCCAAATTGGAGGTTGAGCCACCCCGGCCTCCAAATGGGAGGCTGAGCCACCCCGGCCTCCAAATGGGAGGCTGAGCCACCCCGGCCTCCAAATGGGAGGCTGAGCCACCCCGGCCTCCAAATGGGAGGCTGAGCCACCCCGGCCTCCAAATGGGAGGCTGAGCCACCCCGGCCTCCAAATCGGAGGCTGATCGACCCCGGCCTCCAAATGGAAGGCTGATCGACCCCGGCCTCCAAATGGGAGGCTGAGCCACCCCGGCCTCCAAATCGGAGGCTGAGCCACCCCGGCCTCCAAATCGGAGGCTGATCGACCCCGGCCTCCAAATCGGAGGCTGATCGACCCCGGCCTCCAAATCGGAGGCTGATCGACCCCGGCCTCCAAATCGGAGGCTGATCGACCCCGGCCTCCAAATCGGAGGCTGAGCCACCCCGGCCTCCAAATCGGAGGCTGAGCCACCCCGGCCTCCAAATCGGAGGCTGAGCCACCCCGGCCTCCAAATCGGAGGCTGAGCCACCCCGGCCTCCAAATCGGAGGCTGAGCCACCCCGGCCTCCAAATCGGAGGCTCTTTGACCTCGGCCTCCAAATCGGAAGCTCATCGACCCCGGCCTCCAAATCTTACCCAGAGTGGCCCCGCCCACCAAATCTTACCGAGTGGCCCCGCCCACCAAATCGGACCCAGAGAGGCCCTGCCCACCAAACCGGACCCTGAGGGGCCCCGCCCACCAAATCGGACCCTGTGGGGCCCCGCCCACTAAATCGGACCCAGAGTGGTCCCGCCAACCAAATCGGACCCAGAGTGGCCCCGCCGACCAAATCGGACCCAGAGGGTCTCCGCCCACAAAATCAGACCCTAAGGGGCCCAACCCACCAAATCTGACCCTGAGGGGCCCCAACCACAAAATCGGACCTTGATTGGTCCCAACCACAAAATCAGACCCTGAGGGGCCCCGGCCACAAAATCGGACCCTGAGGGGCCCCGGCCACAAAATCGGACCCTGAGGGGCCCAACCCACATAATCGGACCCTGAGGGGCCACGGCCAGAAAATCGGACCCTGAGGGGATCCGGCCACAAAATCAGACCGAGGGGCCCCGGCCACAAAATCGGACCCTGAGGGGCCCCACTCACAAAATCGGAACCTGAGGGGCCCCACCCACAAAATCGGACCCTGAGGGGCCACACCCACAAAATCGGAGCCTGAGAGATCCCCGCCAACAATTCAAGCCCTGAGGAGCCCAGGCCAAGGAATCGGATCCTGAGGAGCCCCACCCACCAAATCAGACCTTGAGGCCAAAGTGGCCTCTGAGAGGCACTCACAGTTAAAACGGATCCTGAGTTGAAAGTCTTGCAGGGGCAGCAGGCAAGTCTCTCTTAAAGGGGCAGCCCGGGCACCATTTCAAACCACTATCTGTACTTCCTTCAGGAAATACACATCTAGTTATAGTGGTTTGAAAAAACCACTATATTGTAATCCGAACGCTGCTAACTTATTCTTCTTATTATTATTAAGTTGATTTCCGCAATTAATACAGCCCGAACCGCTACACGCACAGACTCCGTTGAGGTGTCGTTTCAAAGCCAGCGCCCATGAGAGGTGTGCTAAGTATTTTTCGTGTCGATCAGATTTGTAGTTTTTGCGCAATTTGTGTTCGAAAAATTTTTTTCCCGTCATTGGAATGCACTGTCTCCAATGCATTTGAATGGGGAAATGGCAAAACGTGCCCTGAGGCGATTGAAATGGCAGTTGAGCTCATTGATATGCGCAGGCAGACCCAGTTACTATGCCAACGCCTACGAACGTCACATGACATCTCCAGAACAGGGCTTCTGCCACATAATATCAGCTCTTAAAGCGAAACCCACAGCACAAATGCAAATCTAGCTTCATCACATGACACATGCCCCTGAGAGAGAATGTGCGCCAAAGTGTATTTAGAAGCCCAGTGAGCCAAACTGGCTCTTAAAGGGCCGAAGTGCAAAAGTGACTGTTAAAGGGCCGGCGCACCGAAATGAGTCTTAAAGGGCCAACACGCCAAATCAAAAGCTGAGTGACCACAGGCTCCAAATGGGAGGCTGATCGACCCCCCAGCCTCCAAATCGGAGGCGGAGCCACCCCGGCCTCCAAATCGGAGGCGGAGCCACCCCGGCCTCCAAATCGGAGGCTGAGCCACCCCGGCCTCCAAATCGGAGGCTGAGCCACCCCGGCCTCCAAATCGGAGGCTGAGCCACCCCGGCCTCCAAATCGGAGGCTGAGCCACCCCGGCCTCCAAATCGGAGGCTGAGCCACCCCGGCCTCCAAATCGGAGGCTGAGCCACCCCGGCCTCCAAATGGGAGGCTGATCGACCCCGGCCTCCAAATGGGAGGCTGATCGACCCCGGCCTCCAAATGGGAGGCTGATCGACCCCGGCCTCCAAATGGGAGGCTGGTCGACCCCGGCCTCCAAATGGGAGGCTGATCGACCCCGCCCACCAAATCGGACCCTGTGGGGCCCCGCCCACTAAATCAGACCCTGAGTGGTCCCGCCGACCAAATCGGACCCAGAGTGGCCCCGCCGGCCAAATCGGACCCAGAGGGTCTCCGCCCACAAAATCAGACCCTAAGGGGCCCAACCCACCAAATCTGACCCTGAGGGGCCCCGGCCACAAAATCTGACCCTGAGGGGCCCCGGCCACAAAATCGGACCCTGAGGGGCCCTGGCCAGAAAATCGGACCCTGAGGGGCCCAACCCACATAATCGGACCCTGAGGGGCCACGGCCAGAAAATCGGACCCTGAGGGGATCCGGCCACAAAATCAGACCCTGAGGGGCCCCGACCACAAAATCGGACCCTGAGGGGCCCCGACCACAAAATCGGACCCTGAGGGGCCCCACTCACAAAATCGGACCCTGAGGGGCCCCACCCACAAAATCGGACCCTGAGGGGCCACACCCACAAAATCGGAGCCTGAGAGATCCCCGCCAACAATTCAAGCCCTGAGGAGCCCAGGCCAAGGAATCGGATCCTGAGGGGCCCCACCCACCAAATCAGACCCTGAGGCCAAAGTGGCCTCTGAGAGGCACTCACTGTTAAAACGGATCCTGAGTTGAAAGTCTTGCAGGGGCAGCAGGCAAGTCTCTCTTAAAGGGGCAGCCCGGGCACCATTTCAAACCACTATCTGTACTTCCTTCAGGAAATACACATCTAGTTATTATTATTAAGTTGATTTCCGCAATTAATACAGCCCGAACCGCTGCACGCACAGACTCCGTTGAGGTGTCGTTTCGAAGCCAGCGTCCATGAGAGGTGTGCTAAGTATTTTTCGTGTCGATCAGATTTGTAGTTTTTGCGCAATTTGCGTTAGAAAATTTTTTTTCCCGTCATTGGATTGCACTGTCTCCAATGCATTTGAATGGGGAAATGGCAAAACGTGCCCTGAGGCGATTGAAATGGCAGTTGAGCTCATTGATATGCGCAGGCAGAACCAGTTACTATGCCAACGCCTACGAACGTCACATGACATCTCCAGAACAGAGCTTCTGCCACATAATATCAGCTCTTAAAGTGAAACCCACAGCACAAATGCAAATCTAGCTTCATCACATGACACATGCCCCTGAGAGAGAATGTGCGCCAAAGTGTATTTAGAAGCCCAGTGAGCCAAACTGGCTCTTAAAGGGCCGAAGCGCCAAAGTGATTCTTAAAGGGCCGCCGCACCGAAATGAGTCTTAAAGGGCCGACGCGCCAAATCGAAAGCTGAGTGACCCCAGGCTCCAAATCGGATGCTGAGCCACCCCGGGATTAAAATTGGAGGTTGAGCCACCCTTGCCTCCAAATCGGACCCAGAGTGGCCCCGCCCACCAAAAACGGGCCCAGAGTGGCACAGCCCACCAAATCGGACACTGAGGGCCCCCGCCCACCAAATCAGACTCAGAGTGGCCCCACCCACCAAATCGGACCCTGAGGGGCCCCACCCACAAAATCGGACCCTGAGGGGCCCCACCCACAAAATCGGACCCTGAGGGGATCCGGCCACAAAATCGGACCCTCACGGGCCCCGGCCAAAAAATCGGACCCTCACGGGCCCCGGCCAAAAAATCGGACCCTGAGGGGCCCCGCCTACAAAATTGAACCCTGAGGGGCCCCTACCACAAAATCGGATCCTGAGGGGCCCCACCCACAAAATCGGATCCTGAGGGGCGCCAACCACAATATCGGACCCTGAGGGGCCCCACCCACAAAATCAGACCCTGAGGGCCCCTGTCACAAAATTGGATCCTGAGGGGCCCCAAACACAAAATCAAACCCTGAGGGGCCCCAACCACAAAATCGGAACCTGAGGGGCCCCACCCACAAAATTGGACCCTGAGGGGCCCCACCCACAAAATTGGACCCTGAGGGGCCCCGGCCACAAAATCGGACCCTGAGGGGCCCAACCCACAAAATCAGATTCAGTGTCCCCACCCACCAAATTGGACCCTGAAGTGCCCCGCCCACCAAATCGGACCCAGAGTGGCCCCGCCCACCAAATCAGACCCAGAGTGGCCCCAACCACAAAATCGGACCCTGAGGGGCCCCACCCACAAAATCGGACCCTGAGGGGCCCCGCTGACCAAATTGAACTCTGAGGGGCCCCACTCACCAAATCGGACCCTGAGTGGCCCCACCCACCAAATTGGACCCTGGGTGGCCCCGCCCACCAAATCGGACCCTGAGTGGCCCCGTCCACCAAATCGGACCCTAAGGGGCACCACCCACAAAATCGGACCCTGAGGTGCCCTGGCCACAAAATCGGACCCAGAGGGGCCCCACCCACAAAATCGGGCCCTGAGGGTTCCCACCCACAAAATCGGACCCTGAGGCCAAAGTGGCCCCTGAGAGGCACCCACAGTTAAAACGGATCCTGAGTTGAAAGTCTTGCAGGGGCAGCAGGCAAGTGTCTCTTAAAGGGGCAGCCCGGGCACCATTTCAAACCACTATCTGTACTTCCTTCAGGAAATACACATCTAGTATTATTATTACTATTCAGTTGATTTCTGCAATTAATGCAGCCCGAACCGCTACACGCACAGACTCCGTTGAGGTGTCGTTTCGAAGCCAGCGTTCACAAGAGGTGTGCTAAGTATTTTTCATGTCGATCAGATTTATAGTTTTTGCGCAATTTGTGTTTGAAAAAACATTTTCCTGTCATTGGAATACACTGTCTCAATGCATTTCAATTGGAAAATTTTGCCATAGGGAAAACATGCGGCAGTCATGAGGCGATTCAAATGGCAGTTAAGCTAATTGATATGCGCAGGCAGACACAGTTACTATGCCAACGTCTACGAACTTTACATGACCCCACAGGGCCGACGCACCAAAATGAGTCTTAAAGGGCTGGCGCGCCAAATCGAAAGCTGAGTGACCCCGGCCTACAAATAGTACCTAGAGTGGCCCTGCCCACCAGAAAGGAACTCTGTGGGGCCCCGCCCACCAAATTGGACCCAGAGTGGCCCCGCCCAGCAAATCAGACCCAGAGTGGCCCCGCCCACCAAATCGAACCCAGAGTGGCCCCGCCCACAAAATTTGACCCAGAGTGGCCACGCCCACCAAATCTGACCCAGAGTGGCCCCACCCACCAAATCGGACACTGAGGAGCCCCAACCACAAAATCGGACCCTAAGGGGCCTTGGCCACAAAATCGGACCCTGAGGGGCCCCAACCACAAAATTGGACACTGAGGGGCCCCGCCCACCAAACCGAACCCATTGTGGCCCCGCCCACCAAATCTGACCGAGTGGCCTCGCCCACCAAATCGGACACTGAGGAGCCCCAACCACAAAATCGGGGCCCCACCCACAAAATCGGACCCTGAGGGGCCTCGGCCACAAAATCGGACCCTGAGGGGCCCCAACCACAAAATTGGACACCGAGTGGCACCGGCCACCAAATTGGACCCCGAGGGGACCCACCCACCAAATCGGACCCTGAGGGGCCCCGCCCACCAAATCGGACCCTGAGGGGCCCCGCCCACCAAATCGGACCCTGAGGGGCCCCACCCACCAAATCGGACCCTGAGGGGCCCCAACCAGAAAATCGGACCCTGAGGGTCCCCGCCCACCAATTCGGACCCTGAGGGCCCCCGCCCACCAAATCGGACCCTGAGGGGCCCCGCCCACAAAATCGGATCCTGAGGGGCCCCAACCAGAAAATCGGACCCTGAGGGTCCCCGCCCACCAATTCGGATCCTGAGGGGCCCCAACCACAAAATCGGACCGAGGGGCCCCGCCCACCAAATCGGACCCTGAGGGTCCCCAGCCACAAAATCGGACCCTGATGGGCCCCACCCACAAAATCATACCCCGAGGTGCCCTGGCCACAAAATTGGACCCTGAGGGGTTCTGGCCACAAAATCGGACCCTGAGGGGCCACACCCACAAAATTAGACCCTGAGGGGCCCCACCCACAAAATCGGACCCTAAGGGGCCCCACCCACAAAATCGGACCCTAAGGGGCCCCACCCACAAAATCGGACCCTAAGGGACCCCACCCACAAAATCAGACCCTGAGGGGCCACACCCACAAAATCGGACCCTGAGGGGCCACACCCGCAAAATTGGACCCTGAGGGATCCCGGCCACCAATTCAAACCCTGAGGAGCCCAGGCCACCGAATTGTATCCTGAGGGGCCCCACCCACCAAATCAGACCCTGAGGCCAAAGGCGCCCCTGAGAGGCACGTACACTTAAAACGGATCCTGAGTTGAAAGTCTTGCAGGGGCAGCAGGCAAGTCTTTCTTAAAGGGGCATCCCGTGCACCATTTCAAACCACTATCTGTAGTTCCTTCAGGAAATACTCATCTAGTTATTATTATTCAGTCGATTTCCGCAATTAATACAACACGAACCGCTACACGCACAGACTCCGTTGAGGTGTCGTTTCGAAGCCAGCGTCCATGAGAGGTGTGCTAAGTATTTTTCGTGTCGATCGGATTTGTAGTTTTTGCGCAATTTGTGTTTGAAAATTTTTGTTCCCGTCATTGGAATCTCAATGCATTTGAATGGGAAACTTGAAACGTGCCCTGAGGTGATTGAAATGGCAGTAAAGCTCATTGATATGCGCAGGCACACTCAGTTACTAGGCCAACGCCTACAAACATCACATGACGCCCCCAGAACAGAGCTTCTGCCAGATAATATCAGCTCTTAAAGCAAAACCCACAGCACAAATGCAAATCTAGCTTCATCATATGATGCATGCCCCCGAGAGAGAATGTGCACCAAAGTGCGCCCCCGCCCACCAAATCGGACCCTGAGGGGCACCGGCCACAAAATCGGACCCTTTTAAAAAAATGCACTGAAACCCGCAAAAAAACGCACACAAACACATGATACATTTTTTTCATGCGTTTGTGCGCACAAAAAACACGCAGCACAAAAAACGCAAGTGTGAAATTAGCCTAAGACATGCAAATACGTATTTATTTAAAAAAATTTCTCAAGTACGGACAACACGGTCAATTTTAAAGTAAAAAATTATATTAATTGCAATTCGACCAATGTTGTATACAAAATAGACTGCAAAGCTTGTAATTTATCATATATAGGTTGTACTTCTAGGACACTAAAAACACGAATTAGAGAACATCTTAGTGATATTTAATAAAACCAACAATACAGATCGTAATGTATCAGCAGCTTCTCTCCATTTCATGTCACACCATGCTCGCAATACAGTGCATTTTCGGGTACAGGGAATAGAACGTGTCACCATACCTTTTCAGGGAGGGGATGCCAGACGGCGTCTCCTTACCAGAGAAGCTTATTGGATCTACTGCTTAAACACTAGAATCCCTGGTGGTCTCAACAAAAGAAATGATTTAATGCTACATTATTGTTAATTTACCATGTTTTTTTCTCATTCATTCATCATTTTTCAATTTAATTTTATTTTTTTTGTTCATTTATTTTTCTGTTTGTTTTGTACCTTTAATATCATGGTTAATGCTTTTAAATTTTTTATACGACCTGCTTATCTGTCACGTAATATACTATTGTGTTGTGATTAGTGTTGAGCTTTCCGATACCGCAAGTATCGGGTCTCGGCCGATATTAGCTGTATCGGCATTCCGATACTGACTTCCGATACTTTTTTCATATCGGATACCGGAATCGGAAGCCAATGGGAATCCTCAGAAGTGTGGGCACATCATGTTAGGCATGTTAACTATTGGCATGGCTGTGATTGGCTGCTGAAATGATGTCATGATGCACTATAAAAGCCACTGCTGCCGCCATTTCTGGTCACTCTGCTGTGAATTCAGTTAGGGACAGGCTGCTGTTGAAGACTGTGAGGGACAGTTAGAAATAGCGATTCTCAAAACAATATTGTGCTTTACCCAGGCTACATAAACCACCACTGTAGCTTGCTTTTCCCTAGCAGCAGTGTTCACAGCTGTCTACAAGGGCTGTGTGAGTGCAGCTCACGTTGTAGAGTGGGTCCTGCAGCCACGTCTGGTTGTAGGCCACCCAGCGTGCCTCACTGCTGCCTCATACATATTTTTCTTTTTGAGCTGCTTATTTTTCAAAAATTCTATCTGGTGTGCTTCCATCTGTATCCATATACGTTGGTTGCAAACACAAGTAGTAGACAGCGGTGCCTTTCTGCAGCCTTTCAGTGCTAGTGCCCACTCAGCTGCACTGCTCACGGCTGTCTGAGAGGTCTCTGACTGTGTGAGTGCAGCTCACGCTGAGTAGTGTCCTGCAGCTACGTCTGGTTGTTGGCCGCTCAGCGTGTCACTGCCTCACACATTTTTCTTTTATTGCAGCTCATTTTTTCTCCTATTAGTGTGCATCCATCCGTATCCATATACGGTGGTTGCAAACACTCTAGGAGTACACAGCGGAGCCTTTCTGCAGCCTGTCAGTGCTAGTGCCCACTTAGCTGCACTGTTCACGGCTGTCTGAGAGGTCTCTGACTGTGTGTGAGTAGAGTTGAGCGACTTTTGCTTTTTTAGGGTCGCGTTTCGTTTCGTGAAACCCGACTTTTCCAAAAGTCGGGTCGAGCAAGATCGTCCGATTATAGGGAAAAGTCGGGGTCGTCCCGAAACACGAAACCCAATGTAAGTCAATGGGGAATAAAAGTCGGCAGTGAGAGGAGGACAGGAAACACACCTACAGTGCCCATTTGAATGCCAAAAGCATCAATTCTTCTTACTTAAGCTTGTCAACCTTAATTAACTTCATAATACAAGTTACGCACTGAAAAATGGCGGTTATTTGGCTAAATTTGTGGGGGGGGGAGGGCTGGCTGCAGGTTTTCATGTGCCCTGGGCGAAAGAGCGCCCCTTTAACACATACCACAACTCATCATGCTCCGATACGGCAGAGAAATAGCGGTATAGTACAATGAAAAATACCTCACTTTTTACATCTCATGACGAGGCCCATCTATTTCTCCATACAAAATCATTGGTCCCATATAATGTTTGAAACAGTATATGATGAGCTCCACATAATGCTACAGTATATGTTCGTCCCCATGGATGAAGCTCCACTGTCTTATGGGCCCAAATAATGCTCCAAACATAATGGGCCCCATTTCTACTGCTCTAGTGTATAATGGGCCCTGTAAATGCTGCTCCAGTGTCGGATGTCCACCTTTGGAATGTTCCAGTGTATGGTGGGCCCCATCTATCATTCTCCAGAGTATAGTGCTCCCCAAAAATTGCTGTCCCAACATAGAAAACAATCAAATAAGTCTCCTCGCTAGGGAATCCCTGTACTTGTCTGGACAGGTGCTGTAGCTTGCTTAACAGCTCGCCAGCCGTTCTCACGCTCAGCATGGATTGCACGTGATTGCACAAAGGTTAGAAAGGGTACCGTATCCCTGGATAACATGTATGGATAGCGTACACATTCAAAATATATGTCTATACAGCATGAGGCAGGCTCAGACGGTGTTAGGCCCAGTATGGATTGCACGTCATTGCACAAAGGTTAGAAGGGGTACCATATCCCCGGATAACATGTATGGATAGTGTACACATTCAAAATATATGTCTATACAGCATGAGGCAGGCTCAGACGGTGTTAGGCCCAGTATGGATTGCACGTCATTGCACAAAGGTTAGAAGGGGTACCGTATCCCCGGATAACATGTATGGATAGCGTACACATTCAAAATATATGTCTATACAGCATGAGGCAGGCTCAGACGGTGTTAGGCCCAGTATGGATTGCACGTCATTGCACAAAGGTTAGAAAGGGTACCGTATCCCTGGATAACACGTATGGATAGCGTACACATTCAAAATATATGTCTATACAGCATGAGGCAGGCTCAGACGGTGTTAGGCCCAGTATGGATTGCACGTCATTGCACAAAGGTTAGAAGGGGTACCGTATCCCCGGATAACATGTATGGATAGCGTACACATTCAAAATATATGTCTATACAGCATGAGGCAGGCTCAGACGGTGTTAGGCCCAGTATGGATTGCACGTCATTGCACAAAGGTTAGAAGGGGTACCGTATCCCCGGATAACATGTATGGATAGCGTACACATTCAAAATATATGTCTATACAGCATGAGGCAGGCTCAGACGGTGTTAGGCCCAGTATGGATTGCACGTCATTGCACAAAGGTTAGAAAGGGTACCGTATCCCTGGATAACATGTATGGATAGCGTACACATTCAAAATATATGTCTATACAGCATGAGGCAGGCTCAGACGGTGTTAGGCCCAGTATGGATTGCACGTCATTGCACAAAGGTTAGAAGGGGTACCGTATCCCCAGATAACATGTATGGATAGCGTACACATTCAAAATATATGTCTATACAGCATGAGGCAGGCTCAGACGGTGTTAGGCCCAGTATGGATTGCACATCATTGCACAAAGGTTAGAAGGGGTACCGTATCCCCGGATAACATGTATGGATAGTGTACACATTCAAAATATATGTCTATACAGCATGAGGCAGGCTCAGACGGTGTTAGGCCCAGTATGGATTGCACGTCATTGCACAAAGGTTAGAAGGGGTACCGTATCCCCGGATAACATGTATGGATAGCGTACACATTCAAAATATATGTCTATACAGCATGAGGCAGGCTCAGACGGTGTTAGGCCCAGTATGGATTGCACGTCATTGCACAAAGGTTAGAAAGGGTACCGTATCCCTGGATAACATGTATGGATAGCGTACACATTCAAAATATATGTCTATACAGCATGAGGCAGGCTCAGACGGTGTTAGGCCCAGTATGGATTGCACGTCATTGCACAAAGGTTAGAAAGGGTACCGTATCCCTGGATAACATATATGGATAGCGTACACATTCAAAATATATGTCTATACAGCATGAGGCAGGCTCAGACGGTGTTAGGCCCAGTATGGATTGCACGTCATTGCACAAAGGTTAGAAGGGGTACCGTATCCCCGGATAACATGTATGGATAGCGTACACATTCAAAATATATGTCTATACAGCATGAGGCAGGCTCAGACGGTGTTAGGCCCAGTATGGATTGCACGTCATTGCACAAAGGTTAGAAAGGGTACCGTATCCCCGGATAACATGTATGGATAGCGTACACATTCAAAATATATGTCTATACAGCATGAGGCAGGCTCAGACGGTGTTAGGCCCAGTATGGATTGCACGTCATTGCACAAAGGTTAGAAGGGGTACCGTATCCCCGGATAACATGTATGGATAGCGTACACATTCAAAATATATGTCTCAGGAGGCAGGCTCAGACGGTGTCAGGCACAGTATGGATTTGACGGCCCAGATTACACAGCGGAAGAGCAGGGAGAGGTAAAGATTGCAAATGCTGGGGCCCTGGCCAAGCAAGGGGGGCCCACTCATGGGCGTCTGTACTGGCACTGGGCCCCTCATAGTACAGCGGTGTGTCTGACGGCGGGTGTGCACCACCGCCGTCAGAGACACTTGATTGCACTATGAGGAACCCTGTGCCAGTGCCCACGCCCAAGAGTCGGCCTACCCACCTGTCCAGGGCAACGGCACTCGCACGGTGTCGTGCGCTAGGTGGTGACCCCGGCCATGGGTGGGGAGGCAGCACAGTTAGGGAGTTTTAGAAAGTGGCAAATGTTGATGTTGGACATTCAACTGATGCAAAAGGCGAAATAGGTGAAGTACCAGGAAGAGGTGGACCAAAGCAAGCCATTTTTCTGTCACCCTATGTGTCATCAGGGGAAGGTGGGACAAAATCCTTGGAAACCCATGCATGGTTCATTTTAATGAAGGTTAGATCATCCACATTTTGGGTTGACAGACGGGTCCTTTTTTCTGTCAGGATTGATCCAGCTGCACTGAAGACTCTTTCCGATAGCACACTTGCAGCTGGGCAAGCGAGCTCCTGTAAGGCATATTGGGCCAATTCAGGCCAGGTGTCCAGTTTAGCGGCCCAATAGTCAAAGGGGAATGACCTGTGTGGGAGAACATCGATATGGGAGGAAAAGTAGTTTGTAACCATAGTTGACAACTGCTGTCTCCTGTCACTTTCCATCGATGCAGTATTACCAGTTGTGTGAGCGGTATTTGAAAAATCAGTCCACAACATTGTCATGAAACCCCTGTCTCCAACGCCACTTCTGCTGTGTGCACCACGAACACCTCTGCCAAGCTGCCCCCGGCCCGTACGGCTCGTGTGAGAACCATCACCGCTGCTGTGTGCTGGGAATGCCTCAAGCAACCGATTTACCAGAGTTGCTTGTTTTTTAGCCAATATTAGGTCAAGGTTCTCCTGTGGCATGATGTTTTGTAATTTGCCTTTATAGCGTGGATCCAGGATGCTGGCCAACCAGTAGTCGTCATCGTTCATCATTTTGGCAATGCGGGGGTCCCTTTTTAGGATCCGCAAGGCATAATCTGACATGTGGGCCAATGTTCCCGGTGTCAATGATACACTGCGAGTGCTGGGTGGAGGAGCACTTTCTGGCAAATCCACATCCCTCCAGTCACGCACAAACCCTGTACCAGACCTTGCCACGCCAACATTTTCACTTGCCCCACGAGATGCATCCTCCTCCCCTAAGTAATCATCCCCATCATCCTCCTCCTCCTCCTCCTCTTCTTCCTCCACCTCGTCCAGGAGAGGTCCCTGAGCAGACAATGGCTGAATGTCATCAAGGATTCCCTCCTCCTCTTCCTCCTCATCAACATTGGCTGCAGACGCCTGCTCCTTAAGGTGCGTCAAAGTTTGCATGAGCAGACGCATAAGTGGGATGCTCATGCTTAGGATGGCGTCGTCTGCGCTTACCAGCCGTGTGCATTCCTCAAAACACTGAAGGACTTTACAAAGGTCTTTCAGCTTCGACCACTGCACTCCTGTCAAATCCATGTCTGCTCTCAAAGTGCCTGGCCGTGTATCCTCCCACAAATGCATTATGGCCTGCCTCTGCTCGCACAGCCGCTCCACCATGTGCAGGGTGGAGTTCCACCTTGTTGCAATGTCGATAATGAGGCGGTGGTTGGGAAGGTGGAGCAATCGCTGCAGCTTCTGCATACGAACGGAGTGTACAGGCGACCGGCGGATGTGCGCGCACAGTCTTCGCACCTTCTGGAGCAGGGCTGTTAACTCCGGATAATTTTTGAGGAAGCACTGCACCACCAGGTTCAAGGTGTGAGCCAAGCAAGGTATGTGGCTGAGTTTTGAAAGGGCTATGGCTGCCACAAAATTACGGCCGTTATCACTAACTACCTTGCCTGCCTCAAGATGTACACAGCCCAGCCATGACTCAGTTTGTCGCTTCAAGTACTCGGCCAGCACCTCGGCGGTGTGTCTGTCGCCCAAACACATCATCTGCAACACAGCCTGCTGACGCTTTCCACTAGCTGCTCGATAGGGGGACACATCGTGTGCAACAGTGGCAGCTGCAGATGGAGTGCTCGTACGACTGCGCTCTGTGGATGAGCTTTCGCTTCTGGAGGAGGAGGAGGAGGGTCGAACGCCTACAGCCAACTGTTTCCTATACCGTGGGCTAGGCAGCACTGTCCCACCACCGCTGTCCCCTGTGGACCCTGCATCCACCACATTAACCCAGTGCGCAGTGATGGACACGTAACGGCCCTGGCCATGCCGACTGGACCATGCATCAGTTGTGAGGTGCACCTTTCCGCTCACTGACTGCTTGAGTGCATGGACAATGTGGTCTTTCACATGATGGTGGACGGCTGGGATGGCTTTGCGAGAAAAGAAGTGGCGACTGGGTAGGTCATAGCGTGGTACTGCATAGGCCATGAGTTCGCGGAAAGCTGTGCTTTCCACCAACCGAAAGGGCATCATCTCAAATGAGATTAGTTTGGCAATGTGGGCGTTCAAACCCAGTGTACGCGGATGAGAGACTGAGTACTTTCTTGACCTACTCATAGTGTCTGGGAGGGTGAGCTGGACTTGAGAGCTGCATATGGTGGAAGTAGCGGTGGACAGGGCGGACTGAGAGAGGGTTGATGATGGTGATGGAGTTGGTGTTCTTTCTGATGGCCTAGAATCAGTCTTTCGTTGATATAACAGTGGGATTCCCTGACTGCTGTGGTCTTGCAACGACACCTCAACATTTGCTGCTGTGCTAACCGGTGGGCTTACAGTGGGGGAAACAATGTAGCGTTGCTGACTACCTTCGTTGTGATCAGTTGCACATGTGGCACTTGAGGTTTGGTGTTGTGTCCACGCTTGCAAGTACATGCTGGTTAAATGTCTAAGCATGCAACTGGTATTCAAATTTTTCAGATTTTTCCCTCGGCTAAAGGTCTTTGCGCACTTCTTACAGATAACCTTGGCCTGATCATGAGGATTTTGTTCAAAAAAGTGCCACACTGCACTCTTCCTACTTTGGCAGACATTTTGCGGCCTAGCACGCTGTGATCTTTTGACCCTCTGGACAAGCTGTCCAGCAACTCTTTTGATGTTTGGAACCTGCCTTTGGAGTGCTCCGGGCCTGCCAGATAACAGCTGTTGCGATGTCGATGTCTGCTGTGGATGCTCCTCATCTGAGCTATTGGAAGCAGCACCCTCTTCCCCCAATGGATGCCAATCTGGGTCAACAACTGGGTCATCCATCACCTCCTCTTCTATGTCATGTGCACCTTCCTCTGTGTCACCGTGTATGGTGGTATAGTGTGCGGGAAGGGGCACCTGAGTCTCATCAGGGTCAGAATCTGGCTCTGTACACTGCGAGGACAATGTAGTGCTCTGAGTGAATGTACCAGCAGAATCATCCATCAGCGGCTGTGCATCAGTGCACTCCATGTCAGATTCATCTTGGCCTGGGTAATTCACCATTTGACTTGATAATCCAGGCATGGTATGTGAAAACAGCTCCATGGAGTAATCAGTAGTATGGCCTGCGTCATCCTTCAATCTTGGTTGGGGTGAAGGACACAAGGAAAGGTGTGGTTCATGAACATGAGCCTCCAATGACGACTCAGTGCTTTTACTTTTTACAACTGAAGAAGAGGAGGCGATAGAGCTGGAGGCTGAGTCAGCAATGTAAGACAAAACTTTTTCCTGATGCTCTGGCTTTAAAAGCGGTTTGCCAACTCCTAGAAAACTAAGCGTTCAAGGCCTTATGTAGCCAGACGATGACGCAGGGTCAGCACCTCCTGCATTCGGTCCTATTTTGCTCTTGCTACTACCATCAGATCCACCACCAACACCATCATTACCAGCTGCCAACCCCCGCCCAATTCCACGGCCTCTTCCACCAGCCTTCCTCATTTTTGGTAGAAATGTAGACAAAATCCAACAAACTATATAGTAATGTAAAACAAGGTACAAGGTGTCTATAGGACAGGGGAGATTTTGAATATCTGCACACACTTTTGGACACTGGACACTTTTGGATTGTGTGAGGCCCACTGATATCTGAGCGCTATGTGACAGGCTCGATGGCACTGCTGTGACAAAAGTGACTAGAGGATAAGGGAGATTTTGAATATCTGCACACACTTTTGGACACTGGACACTTTTGGATTGTGTGAGGCCCACTGATATCTCAGCGCTATGTGACAGGCTCGATGGCACTGCTGTGACAAAAGTGACTAGAGGATAAGGGAGATTTTGAATATCTGCACACACTTTTGGACACTGGACACTTTTGGATTGTGTGAGGCCCACTGATATCTCAGCGCTATGTGACAGGCTCGATGGCACTGCTGTGACAAAAGTGACTAGAGGATAAGGGAGATTTTGAATATCTGCACACACTTTTGGACACTGGACACTTTTGGATTGTGTGAGGCCCACTGATATCTCAGCGCTATGTGACAGGCTCGATGGCACTGCTGTGACAAAAGTGACTAGAGGATAAGGGAGATTTTGAATATCTGCACACACTTTTGGACAGTGGACACATTTGGATTGTGTGAGGCCCACTGTTATCTCAGCGCTATGTGACAGGCTCGATGGCACTGCTGTGACCTAAGTGACTAGAGGATAAGGGAGATTTTGAATATCTGCACACACTTTTGGACACTGGACACTTTTGGATTGTGTGAGGCCCACTGATATCTCAGTGCTATGTGACAGGCTCGATGGCACTGCTGTGACAAAAGTGACTAGAGGATAAGGGAGATTTTGAATATCTGCACACACTTTTGGACACTGGACACTTTTGGATTGTGTGAGGCCCAATGAATATCTGAGCACTATGTGACAGGCTCGATGGCACAGCTGTGACCAAAGTGACTAGAGGATAAGGGAGATTGGATTGCTTTTAAAAAAGCAGTTTGCGGAGCAGTGGGTAAACAGCAATGCCAGCCTGTAAGGAAGCCTTAAAAGGCAGCCCAGCAACCAACACCACTGATACACCACTATATAGCCTCCCCTTGCACTGCACACACAGTGACTGGTGTGTTGTGCAGGCCAAATTGCTATCAGCAGCAGAAGCAGTTTTTTTTTCTTCTCAGCAGGACAAAAAAAAAAAATTGGGATTGCTTAAGCAGTTTGAGGCCCAATGAATATCTGAGCGCTATGTGACAGGCTCGATGGCGCAGATGTGACCAAAGTGACTAGAGGATAAGGGAGATTGGATTGCTTTTAAAAAAGCAGTTTGCGGAGCAGTGGGTAAACAGCAATGCCAGCCTGTCAGGAAACCTTAGAAGGCAGCCCAACAACCAACACCACTGATACACCACTATATAGCCTCCCCTTGCACTGCACACACAGTGACTGGTGTGTTGTGCAGGCCAAATCGCTAGCAGCAGAAGCAGTATTTTTGTCTTCTTCCCTGCCTAACGCTCTCCCTACAGAATCAGCAGCAACCTCTCCCTATGCTAAGATCGGCAGAAGTAAGATGGCGGTCGGCGTGCACGCCCTTTTATACCCCCTGTGACGCCCACCAAAGCAAGCCAATCACTTGCATGCCCTTCTGAAAGATGGTGGTGACCCGTGCCTATGTCATCACGTTGCCCACAGTGTCCGTGGATCCTGATTGGCTGAAAAAGAGCGCAAAACAAACTTTTGAAACGCGACTTTTGCGCGTAAGTCGCCGACCTCGTGGCCGACCTCATCCTAGGGTCGGGTTTCGTTTCATGAAACCCGACTTTGCCAAAAGTCGGCGACTTTTGAATTTTTTCGACCCGTTTCGCTCAACTCTACTCACCACTACTCGTTAATCGTCCGAGTATCAGTGTACTCAGCGAGTACCAAGCATTTCCGGGATTACTCAACGGGAACGCGGGTCTCCACCCAGCTTTTTTGATGAACTTTAGAGACCCAATCACGATGCAGGGATTGTCTGCAAACAATGAAACACCCCAGCCATCTTTGTTGTGGTCGTGGAGTGATTAGCTGGCCGCACAGCATCATCAGGGGTATAAAGCCCCCGTTACACACTGCGATATCGCTAGCAATATCGCTGTAAAGTCACCGATTTTGTGACGTTGCAGCGATATTGCTAGCGATATCGCTGCATGTGATACTTACCTCCGACCGGCTCCCCCGCTGCTCATCGTTGGTCGCGCGAGAAGCTCCTGGGTCATTTCTCGTCGGGCGCTTCCTGCTGGGCTTCCTGTGGCGCCGACGAGCGACGCGTGGGAGGACGTTAGGATCGCCGCGTCTGACAGGTAAGTAGTGACCCCCGACCCCAGCGATGTCGCTGGTGAGATCTGCCTGTGTGGCAGCTCACTAGTGACCACTTAGCGATGCACCAGCGATCCATATCGTTGTGGGGATCGCTGGTGCATCGCTATGTGTAACGGTACCCTAAGAGACCAGACACCACCCTGTTCAGCTCCGGATTGAGAAAGTGTAGGGAGAGCTGCTGCCGAGATAGGGATTGGGGATTTATTAGTTAGTGTGGGGTCTACCATCATAAACCACTCAAATGGAGCTAAACCAACAGTTCTTCTAAGGACCAATTCTGGAGTATATAGGTTCCAGTGTTAGGTAGGCAGGGTAGTGTACGTCGCTCTATACACATCAGTGCAAGGTCTGCAGGCACTGTATGTGTGTATATATATATATCATTGCATACATCAAGAGGGTCCATTCTCTTCCTGTGTTCTGGTGCTGCTGCTACCTATAGTATATATTGGCGTATATACCTAGCCCCAGGTGTAATTGGCTTTGACTTTTTTTTGGCAAGGGCTAATCCAGCTTTTTTTATTGCAAAGCAATCCAGAGCCCTTTTTTTCCTCTATTTGCTTTTTGACAGTGCACAATACAGCCAGATCCTTTTCCTAGCACAGCGTGAAAATCCAGCAATTTTAAAGGGGTCCCAAACATCCCCTTTGAGTGCGCAGAAAAAATATTTGTTTTTTATGTGGCATGGTTGAGTAGATTTTTTTTTGAGTGTCTTACACAATTTCTTGACACTATTTTGCTGAACCCCCCCCCCAAAAAAAAAACATACAGGCCACATATTTTACAGTGTGGTATATCTGTGACACGCCTCATCCATCCGTCTGCTAAAAATTTTGGTCTTTTTAACCCTAACTAATTTTAATTTTTTATTGTCTGGCACTATTTAGCCAAAAAATAGAAAAATTACAGGCCACACATTTGTCATAGTGGAATCTCCATGCTAGCTCATATCTGTACAAGCTCAAAGTTGGTCCAGTTTGCAGCAGTTTTCTTTTTTTGCACTGGGTGTCACTGTACTTATATACAGCAGTATTTTTAGCAAAAAAATACAGGCCACACATTTTTCGATGTGGTATCTCCGTGCCAGCTCATATGGGTGTTTGCTCAAAGTTGGGCCAGTTGACGGCAGTTTTCTTTTTTGTCTTGGGTGTCACTGTACTTATATACAGCACTATTTATCCCTCCCAAAAAAATAAACACATTTGTCATAGTGGTATCTCTATGTCAGCTCATGTCTGTGTGTGCTCAAAGTTTGTCCAGTTTCGGCATGTTTTCCTTTTTTGTCCTGGGTGTCACTGTACTTATTGTGATGCAGTGACCCATATTACAGCTAGGGGGCGCTGTATGGACTCCCCAGGATATGCATGCAGGAGTTTCTTTTATTATGATGGGAAACTGTGAGAGGCATGGTTGTAAATGGCCGATATGTATAACAGGGGTGGGTGGCCCTGTGATGGAAGCCTGAACATGTTTTGATCAGCAGATACACTGCTAATTTTTTTTGCTGTACATTGGGAGGCTTCCAGGTGACTTGGAGAAATGGATGGGTCCAGTCACCTACACACCCACCCTAGGGCGTGTATCTGAACACAAGATAAAGCCTGTATGTGTGTGGCAGGGTGTAAAAGGACCTGCAGTGAGGTAATGACCATGTGATCCATGCCTCACGTGTGGGTGTGGTTAAATACCATATAATGTGCCTGAGATCTGGTCACATGGGGAGAGTGCATGGACCTGATTGGTTTGTGTGGAAGGTCCTTGAAAACCTGTGTGTTGGGAGATACTGGGAGTAGGATCGGATGCCTGAAGAGCACATGGTGAGGTCCTGGACCCAGTGAGGCCGGTGTGTTGGGAGATCCTGGGAGTAGGATCAGATCCCTGAATAGCACCCAGTGAGGCCTGTGTGTTGGATGGTCCCAGGAGGGAACAGACGTCCTGAATAGCACCCGGACAGGCCATGTGTGTTTGCAGAGTCAGTGACGGCAATGCATTGTGGGGAGCTATCAACTTTCTGCAGGTCTGGACTGTCAGGAGTGCCCTGGTCACAACGACGGTGATCCCAGCAAGGCAGCTTCCCCATGAATCAGGACTGACAGGAGGTCCTGGTATTGCACACTTGCCCATTTGGGTAAGCACTCAAGGCACTTTTATTCTGCACTCTCTTCCGGAACTTTATATTGGAGCATTTTACTATTAACAAGCAATTGATCAACTAGCTCCCTGCTACTACCTATTTTTTGCTTGTCCCTGTATTTGTGGAGTCACTCAAATACTTGCTTTAGAAGTCATCTGCCCATTGAAATAGAATATGGTGATTTCACCACTATGAGGTAACTTTTGATGGTGGCATCTGTTTGATTGGTAGAGTGGGTAGTATGAGTGAATTCTCCCCACAATTCACTTAGAGTATAAATTCATCCTTTCAGGACAGCTTTCTTAAGGGTTTGAGTGCTTAATATGCGCCTGAATAGAATGTGCACCAGGTGCTCATTTGCATCCTCTATACACACTCATCTGTGATTACTGTTATTTGTCTCTGTTTCTTATATTTATTTTTCAATAAATTGTTATTTTTTAATATTTATGGTGTGAATACCGTTCTATTTGGGCTGAAAGCTCTGATTTTCTGTATTGTTTGAATATGTAGGGAGTGACCCTTTCCTTTTTTGGAATATGTTGACTAATCTCACCCATTGTGTCGGCTTAATTAAACTGACAGGAGGTCAGTCTGTGGAGCAGGTGCTCCTGAGAGGTAACCCCAGGCATGGGAAAAGAACTGTGTGCACTGACAGGGGGGTCAGTTAATTAACTGTGCAGTCACCCATGGTAACTGGATGGAGTAAGGTCCAGCATGTTTAGAGACTGCAACCTACTGTTGTGTGTTGATGCCTCTTGTGTTCCATGGACATTAATGAACTGTTCAGTGTGCGGTCGCCCACGGTAACTGGACAGAGAGGTCCGCGTGTTTAGTGACTGCGCATTAAAGCTGTGTACCGAGAAATGTTATGGACTATGTGTAAAGACTGTGAAGTGTAACATGGCCTACGGTGCTGTTTATGAAGGAAATAAACCACATAGACTGTTATTTAAGCGAAAGTGTTCATGTGTGCCTCAGTATCGCAGCCAAGTGAGTGTCCCTCAACACAAACAGTAAGCGCTATCTTAAACAGCCCACAATTTACATTGGGGTAGTGTGGGGAGGAGGAGGACTCCCAGACAGTGAATGAGCAGGTACCCAGGGGACCGCCATAAGGGTTCCTGAGGGAACGATACTAGGAGGACAGTAAAAGGTAAGACTTGACTGGAGTTGTCAGGGAAACAGGGGGCGGGGCAAGCTTAAAAGGAGCAGGGGGCACGCTGAAGTGGCAGTTGACAGCCGGACAACGGACAGGAAGCCGTGTGAAAGAGAGGGCCGAGGGAGCGGACGGTGTGTTTTGGAGAGACCGAGAGGGGTCTGTGAGGGGAAAGTTACAGACTTACTGACAAGTGACACGTGAGAGATTGGCACCGGCGGCCGCTCCCCACATACGGTCGCATACAGCCACTCCCGCTGCTTCCCACCCTGTTGTGACAAGGCTGCTACCTCAAGTGACCGCTGTGACGTGAGATCATTCCGTTACAGCGTCCAGGGCACTACCCCCCTGCCTCCTCCCACAGCTGCGGCCCCATCATCACCAGCCCCAGGGAGCGCCACCCTGCTACAGGCGTCCGTGGAGGCCCCAGTCCGGTTTGCTGAGGGACTCTGGGCCGAGATTGGTCAGCGGTTAGATTTAGAGACTGTGTCACTACCGCGCCCCCCACCTGCATTGTTTCTTCAAGGCCTGTTGCGCCCCACCGGCACAGTTTCTTCAGGGCCTGTTGCGCCCCACCGGCATCGTTTCTTCAGGGCCTGTTGTGCCCCACCGGCATAATTTCTTCAGGGCCTGTTGCGCCACACCGGCACAGTTTCTTCAGCGCCTGTTGTGCCCCACCGGCATTGTTTCTTCAGGGCGTGTTGCGCCCCACCAGCACCGTTTCTTTAGGGCCTGTTCTGCCCCACCAGCATCGTTTCTTCAGGGCCTGTTGTGCCCCACCAGTACAGTTTCTTCAGGACCTGACGAGCCCAAACCTTCCTGGAAGATCGAGGCATCAAGGCAGCCGCATCAACGATCTCTAAGCGGCTGCATCTGCAATCCCGAGCGACGCATGGAAGGATAAGTGGACATTATAAATAAGTGTATTAGTTTGGCCATATTCTGGCCTCTGACACCCGGACTAGCCGGGTTACTCCCAGTTACACAAAAAAGTATTGTTTATCTTATTAAGTCCCTGCGATGACCGATTGTTTGTTACCCCGTTTTGCCCGCTCAGCCTAGCCCCAGTGGCTTCAATTTATAAAAGTTTATTATACAAGTCATACCCTGTCTCGTGTCTCATCACTGCATCCTGAGAACCTGCTAGAACCCTACAGTATATCTCTGACACGCCTGATACATACGTCTGATTACAATTTGTGGATTTTAGGCCATTATTCCTGTGTTTTCCTGTCTGCTACTCCAGCTATTTACAGCACTATGTTGCATTCTTTTTAAAAGCAGGCCACATTTTAAAGTGGGGTATATGTCTGACATGCCTCATATATCCTTGTGCCAAAAATTAAGGCATTTTAGGCCTAAATTCCCTTTTTTGGCCAGTCTGTCACTCTGGTTATATTAAGCACTCTTTTGCATCTTTCAAAAAACAAACAAACATATTTTACATTGGTGTTTCTCAGTAAAAAGAATTCTGTTTCAAGTTGTTATGGCAGCTTCATGACTGTGCTAAATGCTCCAACTACTACCACCATCATCATCTTCAGCCTAGAGGCAGTCACTGCGCAGTTAGAAAATCTGAGGAGCAAAGGGTGAACTCTTAGGCAGTGTTGTACTCAGTCTTGTACTCTGTCTCTGTATTATGAAGGAAAAATCTTCTTGATGAAATCATGCCTGGAAGAGCCAGAGCAAGATAACGTGGAAGATCACGGGGACAGGACTCACAACCACTGAAGCCTGGTGTTCTTGGGAAGGATTCTGACAAGCCCTCACCTACTTATACTGAACTGGTTGGAAGATGACATTTAAAAGTATCCCATGCATTTTCTATAACTGAAGCTATAGAATTTGACATTTCAGCTGCATTTCAAGAGATGTCAACTGGAGAGAGAGCGTGGTGGTCAGAGATGTGACTTCTACACCACCATACAAGCTGCTGCCTCTCCACAACCTGAGTAGCCGCACCCTCCACCTTCTCTCTCTTTCCCATTCTCCTGCAGACTGAAAGTCCACAAGGACAAGGTCTTCTCCCTTCTGTAACAGTCTGTCATTGTAATTTTTTTTGTAAACGATATCTATTACTTTATATGTAACCCCTTGTCATGTACAGCACCAAGGAATTAATGAGGCTATATAAATAAGTAAATAGTAATAATAATAATACTATATGGGTGTTTTCACAAGACAGTCCATTAAAAATGTTATTGAAGGATTTTGCTTTTTTTTCCTGACAACTCTGTTCAGCTGTGCACAAACTATGTCAATTTGGTAGCTATACCCCAGTGGGTATTGGCACAGTGTCATGTTGACTACAGTCCCCAGATGTTATGTAGGTCCCTAATATTACCTCTACTTCAGCAGCTTGATGAATTAATAGGAAAATCATGTGGTATTGATGGAGCTGTTTTTTTCTTGCCAAAGAAAGTCAATAACATCAATGAGGTAGTTAGCCGCACACGGACTGAAGAAATAGTAAAGATGACAATTGACAAGTAGGTACATATTTGAGGTAAAACAGACTTCAACAAGTTGCTTTATCTCTTACAACATTATATTCAAAAACCTTGCAGAAAAACATGAATATATTGTGAAGGAAATAGTTATGAATAATTAGTCGTGCAAATGATATATAATTCTGAACATACACAACCTATCGGTGGGGAAATTATTTTCCACAAAAATTTTCTTCTAGCCTCAGTTTTTTCATTTTCACATGGGATAAAATGGTTCCTAAAATTTGTTGGGCAATTTCTCCTGAGTACACCGATGCCTCAAATGTAGTGTTGAGCGATACCATCCGATATCGTGAAATTTCGGATCGGATTGGATCGGACCGATACCAAAAAGTATCGGGTATCGCCGATTCCGATACCGGAAACCAATGCAAGTCAATGGGACAGAAATATCGGAATTAAAAAAAACCCTTTCTTTCCTTGTAGGTTAATTCTACATGAAGAAAAACAACTAAGAATAATGTAGAATGTATTGGGGGAGGTGGAGGAGACATTAAAGGCATAGAGGTTTAGCCCAATCAAATGGAATAGCAGGAATATTTTTTTTTTTTAAAGACGTTCGGTGTTACAAAGATATTGACAATGTTAACCTTTTTTATATTTTGTCAGATATGTATGTTTCACTACTTCCATATGTGGCGCCCCTGAGGCTTCAGTCGCCCTAGAGGTACTGCACCTTCTCCTAAGGTGTAGTGCCCCACCATCCAGGTAAGGTGGGAACTCCTGACCACGCTCTACACCTGCACCCCACACACAGGATAGTTCAGCAGGGACCCATCCATGCTTTATGCTGGAAAGGTCATAGGGTGCCTTTTGTGGTCCCTAGCTTCGTAACACGAGAGGTGCGTGGAGTTTGATATAAAAGAGTGGGAAGAGTAAAAGTTAGTGGTTAGTTGGTTGGAGGAGAAGAGAGAAGATGGGTGTCTGAGGTACGTGCTGCAGCAGGTCCCAGTGATCTGGGCTGCTGGCACGAGAAAGACCAGAGAAAGAGACTGATAAGAGTGATAACCTAACCTTCCATTAGAGAGAACAGATAGGAACGAAGGAGAATAGAAGGATGGTGGGAAGCAGGTTGAGAAAGAGAGAGAACCCTTCCAGTCCAGAGAGCGCAAAGGCCGGGGTCCGGTCCCCGAGGTTGATTGGATCTTTATATCCAGCAACAGACACCGGAGGAGTAGTGAGCCGCTAACGCCTTGCTCCCACCATAGACTTGGGACACAACAGCAACTGAATAGAGAGCCAGGACGCAGTGGGGAGTCCCCGAAGCAGGCTTCAGCTGTCTGTCATACAAGTAAAGACTAGGAACACCTAGAGAGAGGAATTCCAGGGTAGCTAAGTACTGGAGTGCTTCGCACCTAAAGGCGCATTGGAGGAGTCGTTCAGTAAGGTACATGTTGGTGGAGTGTGGAAGGGAGAATCCTATCCTGCCTGGAGGTTGGCTGGAGCCCTGACCTGGAGAACACAGTACGGAGGTAGGCAGTTGTGTGAACTGCAAACAGTGAGTAAAGCTTTGTAACCGCATACTCTGGTATCCTCCAGTTATTCCCGCACCGCTACACCTGAGTAACAACATCCATACCATTCTGTGCCTCTCCTCATCCATTGCATCTACACTGCCCTGGGACTACAGCTCCTCCTGTGGGGAGCTATACCATCTCTGCTGCACCACACTATCAGTCCCAGCGGATCTGCATGCAGCATTGGTTCAACATCTTACTTGCCACGGGTGGCGTCACGAACTACCTAATAAACTTTAACACCATTAACATCACCGCCATTTATATTGGGCGCCCAGGGCCACGGACCGGGTCACCGCTGCTGTGACACATTACCGCCTTGACGCCGGCCCGGTACCGAGTACTCCCGCTGCCCTGGGTGTGCGAGGGAGACCCAATTTTGGCATCACGAACAGGATGACGAGACCCGATGCCATCGGGTTCTGTGTGCCTTGGATTTACAACTTTTGAAAATGTGCAGAAGACCAAATTTAATAGACTCTAAAATGGACATTAGAAATGGCCACTGGCGTGAAGAAGAAGGACGTGAAGAGATGGGAGGTCCTAAGAAAAGACTGCGAATAGTCTTGGGCCGTCCCTGCCTGAATTACTATGTGACCGATGCATGGCCCACCCCCCGAGGGGTTCGTATACTGGCTTGGTATGGAGGCGCTGGAAGAAGATTCCGCCCCTGGAAGGAGGGGCAGAGAAAGCCAGTGGCGAGCAGAAGGGCGGAGCAAGAAGAACGCCAGAACGCCATTTTGGAGAGTGAGGGAAGGAGGCCTGCGGAGCGCGGGGAAACGGATCTCCCCGGCGCCATAGCTGACAGCTGCAACCCTGAAGCTGGCATGATTTGCCGGCAGCTACAGAGTGAGATCACGGAACTGACTACCCGTCTGCAGCTAAGAAGAGAAGCACTGGAGAGGCTGAGATGGCAGCGCGCCCCGACGGGGCATACATCAGCGGTACCCTCACCATCGGTAACCGCCGCTACCGCACCAGACTGTTCCCCGGCAGTGTTTTTTACCTCCACGCTGTCCATGCGGCTGAGTCCCGCTCGCCTGAACAAGTCACCGGAGGACCCGGGAGCTGAGACCGTGCTCCCGCCTGGACCTGTTGCGGCTGCGCAGGTCCCGACCGAAGCCCCCGCGGATCCGGAGCCACCATCCGCTCCATTACCGCCTGCACCGGAGCAGAGGCCGCACCGCCCGGAGGCCCCAGGTATGTCGGATGTTCCTCCACCTGGGAAGGCCCCGGGGTGTACCGCAGTCACAGCGGCTGGCCAGGTCATCTTGGATCTGGTCTGGGACCGGGATGCTGGTGCCGTGCGTGAGAGCAGGTCCCGGGAAGAGCGGGAGAGAGAAGAGAGTTGGGCAGGATGTTGGGACACTATTCGGAAGCTGGCAGCGGAATATCCGGAGAGGGACCAGAGAAAGCAGGCTGTGCTGGGCCCGGATGTGGCCCGGAAGGAGAGGGCCCGTGCAGGTCATCATGGCCCCCGGGATGCAGCCAGATGGGGGCAAGTGCTGAATGTGAACAAGGAGAGGGGTTTTGAATTCATTGAGGACCCCAAGCGCATTGGTGACTTGTTCTTTAACTGGAGGGATGTTGAGTCACATCTGAGAAAGGGACATCCTGATAGAGACCTGCAGCCTGGGGAGTATGTGACCTTCACCCGGCATGAGGGACTCTGGGGGTGGTACACCCTGAATGTACGACGTATCCCTGCAGAGTTCATCGAGAGGTACCTGCCATCGAAACCAGTCAATGCCCCTCCATCCACCGGTACCACTCAGACTGCTCAGGTACCTGATCCTAGGAACCAGGCTGCTCTTGCAACACCTCCAGTTCGGCAGCCCAAACCAAAGATCCCTGGCTTGACACCGTGGGAAGAGGAGTACCTATGGATTGCCAATGACTACTTTGAATCTGGTAGCCACTAAGAAAATGTACATTTTACTAAATTTCTCGTTACCCAGGAGGGTTTGTTGCACCAGTTGTGCTTTTGCTTTTTGTTCATCATGTTGCCCAGTTTTTGATTGGCAGCATTGTTTTTGAAATGGAACTGTGGAGATTGATCTTGTGCTTTTGCTTTTTGTTCATCATGTTGCCCAGTTTTTGATTGGCAGCATTGTTTTTGAAATGGAACTGTGGAGATTGATCCAAAAACTTTTATTTTAAATAGTTGGACCTCTTTAGGTGCCCTTTCTTGGTTTTACATATATAGACACTTTGCGAAGATAATGTTTTTGCATGGACACTTTTCGAAGAATGATGTCTACCTCAAGGGACACTGCAAGAAAGCCCGGCTGGGAGCAGTGTTCAGCACCTTACAAGAATTTTGAATGTTTTATGATAACGTATTTGATAATGTTGTGTCTTGTGAAAAGTAAATGTCTTTTATAGAATATTTGATAGAGAATTAGAAAAGTTTTTAGATAGAATATGAGAATTGAATAAAGACTGAAGAATTGAAAGTGACAGGTGACAGGCCAAGAGTAGATGGTCAGTGTCTTGCGTCTAGTAGAAGAAAGAAAAAGAGAATAATTGATAGAAAATGTACTAAGGAAAATGTGTTGAGTATAGCACTTTGAATTAAGAATAATTGCACTTAAGTAAATTTTTGATGCTAAGGTAGGAAGTTAACCTGTTTGTAACGTTTAAGAAATGTGCTTCCTACATTAGGAAGATCAGATAAGTATTGTTGAATAGCATTTAAAAATTTTTGTGTGTTCCTGTATTGTACCTTTTGTTGTCTTACAGCCTGCGGATGTGCTGTGTTTAACGGGGGGTATGTGGCGCCCCTGAGGCTTCAGTCGCCACAGAGGTACTGCACCTTCTCCTAAGGTGTAGTGCCCCACCATCCAGGTAAGGTGGGAACTCCTGACCACGCTCCACACCTGCACCCCACACACAGGATAGTTCAGCAGGGACCCATCCATGCTTTATGCTGGAAAGGTCATAGGGTGCCTTTTGTGGTCCCTGGCTTCGTAACACGAGAGGTGCTGGGGAGGCGGGTGGAGTTAGATATAAAAAAGTGGGAAGAGTGAAAGTTAGTGGTTAGTTGGTTGGAGGAGAAGAGAGAAGATGGGTGTCTGAGGTACGTGCTGCAGCAGGTCCCAGTGATCTGGGCTGCTGGCACGAGAAAGACCAGAGAAAGAGACTGATAAGAGTGATAACCTAACCTTCCATAAGAGAGATAGAACAGATAGGAACGAAGGAGAATAGAAGGATGGTGGGAAGCAGGTTGAGAAAGAGAGAGAACCCTTCCAGTCCAGAGAGCGCAAAGGCCGGGGCCCGGTCCCCGAGGTTGATTTGGATCTTTATGTCCGGCAAAAGACACCGGAGGAGTAGTGAGCCGCTAACGCCTTGCTCCCATCATAGACTTGGGACACAACAGCAACTGAATAGAGAGCCGGGATGCAGTGGGGAGTCCCCGAAGCAGGCTTCAGATGTCTGTCATACAAGTAAAGACTAGGAACACCTAGAGAGAGGCATTCCAGGGTAACTAAGTACTGGAGTGCTTCACACCTAAAGGCGCATTGGAGGAGTCATTCAGTAAGGTACATGTTAGCGGAGTGTGGAAGGGAGAATCCTATCCTGCCTGGAGGTTGGCTGGAGCCCTGACCTGGAGAACACAGTACAGAGGCAGGCAGTTGTGTGAACTGCAAACATTGAGTAAAGCTTTGGAACCGCATACTCTGGTGTCCTCCAGTTATTCCCGCACCGCTACACCTGAGTAACAACATCCATACCATTCTGCGCCTCTCCTCATCCATTGCATCTACACTGCCCTGGGACTACAGCTCCACCTGTGGGGAGCTATACCATCTCTGCTGCACCATACCATCAGTCCCAGCGGATCTGCATGCAGCGTTGGCTCAACATCTTACTTGCCAAACACCACGGGTGGCGTCACGAACTACCTAATAAACTTTAACACCATTAATATCACCGCCATTGATATTGAACGTCCAGGGCCACGGACCGGGTCACAGCTGCTGTGACACATTCCCGCCTTGACGCCGGCATGGTACCGAGTACTCCCACTGCCCTGGGTTTGCGAGGGCGACCCACATGCTCTTCACCTTCTTTTTTACTTCTCCCACACTTTCTCCTTCATGATCCTCAGCAGCAGCATCTTTTTCATCAACTTCTTCTTCACCTTATTCATCTTCTTCTTCTTCACCTTCTTCCTATTATTCTTTTTTTTTTACATTCTTCATATTTTTCTTATTCAACTATTATTCTTCTTCATATTCTACTTCTTCATCTTCTTCCTATTCTTCTTCTCCATCATATTCTTATTTGTGGCAGGCATTCCTGAAGTTGTTATCTATAAAAGTTTGAAGATTACACCTTCCGTTCTGCCTGTCACAAAAGATTTACAACAGGATTTGTCCGCGTTCAGTTTGGCCTGCAGCAGCAGGCATTTTCCAGGGGCACCACGAGGAGGAACGGACTCACCCCCATACACTGCTTAGTCTTCTTCTGCTTATACTTTAGATAATATCTTTTGCTCTGATTTTTAGTCTTATGCTTAATGTTCTTCTGCTTTTTGTTCTGGAGCTTCTTGGTCTTCTGCTTCTTGGTCTTCTGTCTCTTGTTCTGTATCTTGGTAGTTGTCGTCATGTTCTTTGTCCTCTTGGTCATCTTCTTCAGGGTCATCTTTTTGGTCTTCTTCGGGGTGGTGTTCCGGATCGTCATCTTCAGGGTCATTGTTTTCGTGGTCGTCGTCTTCTTCGGGGTGGTCTTCAGGGTTGTCGTCAGGGAGATCCAGAGTGATAATAAACAAAAACCATTTCCAAAAGCTTGAACTTGGAAATGTAGCAGAAGGTACAAGAAGGCTGAGGAACTGCCGAGGACCAGCTGACGGTGCTGGAACCCGGATGGGTAGCTGAAGCTGCAAGAGCCAATGGAACTAGCGAGGACCAGCTGACAGTGCTGGAACCCGGAAGGGCAGCAGAAGGAACAAGAGCCAATGGCACTACCGAGGACCAGCTGACGTTGCTGAAACCCAGTTACTAAGCAGGAGGTACCTGTGATAGAAAGCACTACCAAGGACCAGCAGACAGTGCTGGAACTCGGATACCGAGAAGGAGGCACCTAAGCCAAAGGCACTGCCAAGAACCAGCTGACGGTGCTGGAACCCGGATGTGTAGCAGAAGCTGCAAGAGCCAATGGAACTAGCGAGGACCAGCTGACGGTGCTGGAACCCAGAGGGGCAGCAGAAGGAACAAGAGCCAATGGCACTACCGAGGACCAGCTGACGGTGCTGGAACCTGGTTACTAAGCAGGAGGTACCTGTGCTAGAAAGCACTACCAAGGACCAGCAGACAGTGCTGGAACTCGGA
Source organism: Dendrobates tinctorius (assembly GCF_039654945.1). Classification (NCBI taxonomy): domain Eukaryota; kingdom Metazoa; phylum Chordata; class Amphibia; order Anura; family Dendrobatidae; genus Dendrobates; species Dendrobates tinctorius. The sequence goes on from NW_027361768.1 coordinate 3,883,241, forward strand.
TACTGAGAAGGAGGCACCTAGGCCAAAGGCACTGCCAAGAACCAGCTGACGGTGCTGGAACCCGGATGTGTAGCAGAAGCTGCAAGAGCCAATGGAACTAGCGAGGACCAGCTGACGGTGCTGGAACCCAGAGGGGCAGCAGAAGGAACAAGAGCCAATGGCACTACCGAGGACCAGCTGACGGTGCTGGAACCTGGTTACTAAGCAGGAGGTACCTGTGCTAGAAAGCACTACCAAGGACCAGCAGACATTGCTGGAACTCGGATACTGAGAAGGAGGCACCTAGGCCAAAGGCTCTGCCTGGAACCAGCTGACGGTGCTAGAACCCGGAGGGGTAGCAGAAGGTACCCATGAAAAACAAAGTTGCAAGGCCGCGAGCCGGCCGCAGTTACCGAAACCCACAGTCCTACAGGGGGCGCTTGTCCTATTGGCACTACGGAACCAGCCTTTGTTGCCAGATCCCGCAGCCCACATAGGAAGCTGATAAACTGCAGGCACCATAGAGTCGGCAAACCTGACAGCAACACGACAGGACAACGTATTGGTGACAAAGTGACGTTGACACTTCCCGGAAACAGCTGGCGTGCTGGAACCAGGCTGGGCAGGAGGGAGTACCCGTGCCAAAGGCACTGCCAAGATCCAGCTGACAGTGCTGGAACCCGGAGGGGCAGCAGAAGGAACAAGAGCCAATGGCTCTACCAAGGACCAGCTGACGGTGCTGGAACCTGGTTACTAAGCAGGAGGTACCTGTGCTAGAAAGCACTACCAAGGACCAGCAGATATTGCTGGAACTCGGATACCGAGAAGGAGGCACCTAGGCCAAAGGCTCTGCCTGGAACCAGCTGACGGTGCTGGAACCCGGAGGGGTAGCAGAAGGTACCCATGAAAAACAAAGTTGCAAGGCCGCGAGCCGGCCGTAGTTACCGAAACCCACAGTCCTTACAGGGGGTGCTTGTCCTATTGGCACTATGGAACCAGCCTTTATTACCAGAACCCGCAGCCCACATAGGAAGCACCTAAACTGCAGGCACCATAGACTCGGCTAACCCGACCGCAACACGACAGGACAACGTTTTGGTGGCAAAGTGACGTTGACACTACCCGGAAACAGCAGGCGTGCTGGAACCAGGCTGGGCAGTAGGGAGTACCCGTGCCAAAGACACTTCTGAACAGCAACTGGCGATGTTGGAGCCCAGGGTCAATCAGGGTGTAGGCTGAGGCCTAATTTCATCAAGTTTAATATTGTTTGTAGACTACTACTGATTTTTAACCGTGCTCCAATTAGGCCTCTGGCTCCACTGTCTCTAGCATTTCCCCTGGCCTCCAACACTGCCAGTTGCTGCTCAGAAGTGTGGTCTGCACAATCCACACTTGTTCCTGTGTTACTGGGGTTCAGTCACATCAGTTGATCCCCTGATGTGTGTCCGGCAATGTCTCCTCTTCTCTCCACATCCCCACTACTAGTAGTGGGAATGTGGAGAGAGCAGGAGACTTTTCCAGACACACATCAGGGGATCAACTGACGTTACTGAGCCCCAGTAACACAGGAACAAGTGTTGATTGTGCAGACCACACTTCTGAGCAGCAACTGGCAGTGTTGGAGGCCAGGGGAAATGCTAAAGACAGTGGAGCCAGAGGCCTAATTGGAGCACGGTTAAAAATCAGTAGTAGTCGGAATGTGGAGGCTGCAGTAGACATTGCCAGACACACAGTAGGGGAGCAGCTGGCATTACTGAACCCCACTAACACAGGATCTAGTGTTTTTTTCTGTGCAGACGGCACTTCTGAGCAACAACTGGCTGTGTTGAAGCTCAGTATCAATCATGGTGTAGGCTGTGGCCTACTTGGAGCAAGTTGAAAATCGGATGTAGTTTGAATGTGGAGGGAGCAGGAGACTTTGCCGTCAACACAGCAGGGGAGCAGCTGACGTTACGGAACCGCACTAACACAGGAGCATGTGTTTTCTCTGTGCAGACGGCACTTCTGAGCAGCAATTGGCAGTGTTGGAGCCCAGGGTGAATCATGGGGCAGGCTGAGGCCTAATTGCAGCAAGTTGAAAATCGGATGTAGTTTGAATGTGGTGGGAGCAGGAGATATTGCCGTCCACACAGCAGGAGAGCAGCTGACATTACTGAACCCCACTAACACAGGAGCTAGTGTTTTTCTCTGTGCAGACGGCACTTCTGAGCAGCAACTGGCAGAGTTGGAGCCCAGGGTGAATCATGGAGCAGGCTGATGCCTACTTGCAGTAAGTTGAAAATCTGATGTAGTTTGAATGTGTAGGGAGCAGGAGATATTGCCGTCCACACAGCAGGGGAGCAGCTGGCGTTACTGAATCCACTAACACAGGAGCTAGTGTTTTTTTCTGTGCAGACGGCACTTCTGAGCAACAACTGGCTGTGTTGAAGCCCAGGATCAATCATGGTGTAGGCTGACGCATACTTGGAGCAAGTTGAAAATCTGATGTAGTTTGAATGTGGAGGGAGCAGGAGATATTGCCGTCCACACAGCAGGGGAGCAGCTGGCGTTACTGAACCCCACTAACCCAGGAGCTAGTGTTTTTTTCTGTGCAGACCGCACTTCTGAGCAACAACTGGCTGTGTTGAAGCCCAGGATCAATCATGGTGTAGGCTGAGGCCTACTTGCAGCAAGTGTAAAATCTGAGGTAGTTTGAATGTAGAGGCAGCAGGAGACTTTGCCGTACACACAGCAGGGGAGCAGCTGACATTACTGAACCCCACTAACACAGGAGCATGTGTTTTTCTCTGTGCAGACGGCACTTCTGAGCAGCAACGGACAGTGTTGGAGCCCAGGGTCAATCATGGAGTAGACTGAGGCCTAATTGCAGCAAGTTTTATATGTGATGTAGTTTGAATGTGGAGGCAGCAGGAGATATTGCGGTCCACACAGCAGGGGAGTAGCTGGCGTTACTGAACCCCACTAACACAGGAGCTAGTGTTTTTTCTGTGCGTACTGCACTTCCGAGCAACAACTGGCGATGTTGGAGCCCAGGGTCAATCAGGGTGTAGGCTGAGGCCTAATTTCATCAAGTTTAATATCTGTTGTAGACTACTACTGATTTTAAACGTGCTCCAATTAGGCCTCTGGTTCCACTCTGTCTCTAGTATTTCCCCTGGCCTCCAACACCACCAGTTGCTGCTCAGAAGTTGCGTCTGCACAATCAACACTTGTTCCTGTGTTACTGGGGTTCAGTAACGTCAGCTGATCCCCTGATGTGTGTCCCGGCAATGTCTCCTGCTCTGTCCACATTCCCACTACTACTGCGTTAGCTGCCATCCATCCGACAACGGCTTCAATTTGTTCGTCCTGCAGCAGTGGGGTACGGCGAGGTCCTACAAAGCTGCACATAAAGGACTGTTGCCTGGTAAAACTGGGGGATGCTGACTCACTGGTGCCCGCAGCAGGCTTAGAATCCCCACGTTCTCTCCCTGCTGAATCCCCACGTCCTCTCCCTGCTGAATCCCCACGTCCTCTCCCTGCTGCAACTCCACGCCCAAGACCACATGCCTTACTCCCTGCCTTCTTCATCTTGGTAGATTGATAAAGATAGGCAGAAAAGTACAAAGGGGGGGCTTAGTGTGCTTATTCCTGAACAGCTGCTAACAGGTATAAGAAACACTAGTTTTATAAAGTGTTTGGACTACACTTTAATATGAGCTAATGTGGCCTGCACAACTGTCAAGTGGAGTGTTTGGTGAACTTTATTTTGTTTTGTTTTTTCACACAGACCTTGCAGACAGCTGTGAACAGCGCTGCAAGGCAAAAGAAAGCTACACTGATTGATAATGTAGCTTGGGTAAAGCACAATATTATTATGAAAATCGCTATCTCTAACTGTCCCTCAGAGTCTTGAACAGCAGCCTGTCCCTAACTGAATTCACAGCAGAGTGAACCCGAAATGGCGGCGGCGGCTTTTATAGTGCATCATGACATCATTTCAGCAGCCAATCACAGCCATGCCATTAGTTAACATGCCTACATGCCTACTTCTGAGGATTGTCATTGGCTGAATCAAATCAAACTGGCTCATAGCATTATGGGAACTTCCGATTCCGGTATTCGATATGCAAAAAGTATCGGAACTCAGTATCGGAATTCCGATACCGCGAATATCGGCCAATACCCGATATTTGCGGTATCGGAATGCTCAACACTACTCATATGTGGTCATAAACCAATGTTTGGGAGCACAGCAGGGCCTGGAAGGGAAGGAGCGACATTTGACTTTTTGCATGGAAAATTAGCTCCAATCGTTAGCGGACACCATGTCGCTTTTGGAGAGCCTCTGTGTGCCTAAATATTGGAGCAACCCCACAAGTGACTCCATTTTGGAAACTAGACCCCACAAGTAACTTATCTAGATGCATAGTGAGCACTTTGAACCTCCAGGTGCTTCACAAATTGATCCGTAAAAATGAAAAAGTACTTTTTTTTTACAAAAATTTTCTTTTAGCCTCAATTTTTTCATTTTCACATGGGATAAAATGGATCCTAAAATTTGTTGGGCAATTTCTCCTGAGTACACCGATACCCCATATGTGGTCATAAACCACTGTTTGGGCGTACGGCAGGGCTCGGAAGGAAAGGACCGCCATTTGAGTGTTTGAATGGAAAATTAGCTCCAATCGTTAGCGGACACCATGTCGCTTATGGAAAGTATGTAGTGTATGTCACACACACGACAACAACCTGATGTACAGTACACTATATTACACCACACACCAACCTGACGTACACTACACCTGTGCCGGAGTCAGCTTACACTGAGTCATTTTCTTTAGAGTGGACTCTCTGGGTCATGGCACCCACCCACCTAGATCGAGCTAACCTTGTGAGGAACCACCCCCTATACAGGGAGTTTCAGGGGTAAGACCAAGGAGGTGAGCCACCATGACTGCTGGAACCGGATGGCCAGCTCTGGTAGACACTAAGTATGTGTGTCTGACGACACAGGACGTGTAGGAAACAAGACAAAACAAGACGTGAATTCAAAGGTATCTTCATTAATGCAAACTCAGGGTTATATCAAGTGCAAGACGTGATAATAGGGAAAATACAGCAAGGTGCGTGCGAGGGCACGCCAAGGTCCATGGCATGGTATGTGCCAGGTGGCATGCCTGGGTACAGGTAAGGGCTCGATGGCATCGGACACGGACAGCTGGCAACGATCGACAGGATCAGGGCATCAGGCTGCGGACATTAGCTCCGGACATCAGGCCGCAGTCATCAGGCTTACGATCTCTGGCAGCGATCAGCAGGTTCCAGGCATCCGGCAGGCAAACAAGGGTTCAGGCAAGGAGGCACAACAGAGTTCAAGACATGGTGCATGTTAGGGAACACACCAAGGTCCAAGGCAAGGTTCCAGGCAGGGTGCGTGCTAGGGACACACCAGGGTCCAGGCAAGGTGCTTGTGTAAGGCCAGGTTCAAAGTTCAAAGTACAAAACACGGTGCGTGTGTAGGGGACAGGCCAGGGTTCACAGTTCAAAGTACAAGACATGGTGCGTGTGTAGGGACACGCCAGGGTTCTAGGTCCAAGGCAAGGTCAAGCGCGTGCTGAGGGACACGCCAGGGTAAGGGTACAAGGCATAGTCCTGCACGTGCAGAGGAGCACGTCAGTATCAGGTTCAAGTCAGGGGCCTGCACATGCTAGGAGGCATGCCAGGGTTCAGGCTAAGGGCTATGCATGCAAGAGGGCATGACAGGTAAAGGCTAGGGCCTGTGCGTGCTAGAGGGCACGACGGTACATGGCAAGACCTGCGCGTACTTTTACAGAAGCACGGGGAGGTATGCCAAGGAGCAGTCTAGGGCCTGCACGTGCTATTAGAGAAGCTTGCAAAGCAAAGTGCAGAGACAGTGTGGGTGCAAGGAAGCACAGAGTGCACGGCTGGGGCACTGGCTAGCTGGTCAGGCTGAGGCACAGGCAGACGGGCAAGACTGAAGCGAACCCGGCTGAGGCATAACAGGCGACACAGCTGTCACTGGCAAACGAGCACGGCTAAGGCACAAGCAGGCAAGCATGGCTAAGGCGGGCACGGCTGAGGCACAAATAGGAGGCTAGGGAAGGCCAGGCATGTGCAAAGGGCACACGAAGAAACAAGGCAAGGCAAGAAACAAGGCGAAGCAAGGCAAGGTACAGGACAAGGAGCGGAGTGTAGGCCGGAGCCCAGAGCCGGGTCAAGGGAGAACCTTGAGACTAGCAAGGAAATGTGCTAGAGAGCACGATAGGACTGAGTCTAGCAGCGGAGCATAGGCCGAAGCTCAGAGCCGGGTCAAGGCAGAACCTTGAGACTAGACATGGAATGTGCTAGCGAGCGCCAGAGGGCAGAGTAAGGAAAGCCAGGTAGAGACAGAGAACGTGGAGTACTACAAGGCTCAGAATAGCAAAGGCTAGACAAGGCGAAACAGGCACGACAGAGAACATAGGAAGCACTACAAGGCAAAGCATAGCAAGGACAAGACATGGTGAAAACAGGCAAAGGCAGAAAACATACAGTAGGAAGTACTACAAGTCAAAGAATAACTAGGACAAAACACGACACGAGAGACAACACAAGACAAGAGGCAGAATACAAGCACAGAGCATGTGCAGAGAGGCACAACATGCAGGGTGCAGGGGCACAGAATACAGAGAGCAACCAAGCAGCCATGCAGGGAAGCAACACGATACTCAGGCCCCGACCATAGGAAGGGGCGGTCTGATATAGGGCATTAGCACCTGCACTTCCGTGTCAGGACCAGGAGAGGACTTCCTGTTCAGATCCTCCAGGATCATAGAGAGGCAAGCTAGATCAGATTCTGCTGGACCAGGGAGAGGGTCACATGATCAGGGCCTCCAAGACCATTGAGAGGATTGCTGGATCAGAAACTGCTGGACATAGAAAGGGTCACATGATCAGGGAGTCCAGGACCATAGGGAGGATTGCTGGATCAGATTCTGCTGGACCATAGTGACAATCACAGCAGGCAGAGCAGAGATGGCTGGTCACACTACAACGGCGTGTAGCCATGAGGTAAAATACACATGTCCTGGCAATGGCAGGCAGCCATGAGATGAGGCGCACGTGCACACTGCTCCAGGCATCTTGCAGCACAACAGTCACGAGGTGCGTGTGCACACTGCTTTCAGGGATCTTGCAGCACTTAGGCATGATAGTTCAGTGCATGGCGGGCATGATAGTTCGGTGCACGTGCACACTGCTCCAGGAGTCATGCGGCATACCAGACATGGCGGGCATGATAGTTCGGTGTGCGTGCACACTGCTTCAGGGGTCATGTGGCATAACAGACATGGTGGGTATGATAGTTCGGTGCTCGTGCACACTGCTCCAGGGTTCATGCAGCATAACAGACATGGCGGGCATGACAACGCCACACACACCAACCTAACATACACTACAACACACACACAACAAACCTGACATAAACTATATCACACCACACACCAACCTGATCAGGGGGGCAGGAGGTGATCAGTGGGGCAGGAGGGGGGAAGTGGGTGATTGGAGGGATCACCAGGGGAGGATGAAGCTGTCAGGCACGGTTGGGCACAGGAGGGGAGCAGAGGACCAGCAGCAGAAGCAGACGGCAGCAGCAGGTGATTGGGGGGCAGGGGGTGATCACTGGGGGGTGATCACCAGGGGAGGAGGAGAGCAAATGGAGATGTCAGGCGCAGGGGGGGGCAGGAGGGGAGGAGAGGAGCAAATGCAGCAGCAGGTAATTAGGGGGGCAGGGGGTGATCATTGGAGCAGGTGGTGTTCAGGGGGGGCAGGAGGGAGGGAGCAGAGGTCGGGGGGAGTGGAGGACAGGAGGAGGAGTACCTGTCCTCAGCAGCAGCGGTAGTGCTTGTGAGTCGCCCTCCCAGGGCTGTGGGGTACTTGGTACCAGGTTGGTGTCAGGGGGATGTGTCACAGCAGCGGTGACCCGGTCCGTGGCCCTGGGCACCCAAGTCAATGGCGGATGATGTTTGTAATGTAGTTTATATGGAAAGTTCGTGACTCCACCTGTGATGTTTGGCAAGTGAGGTGTTAGCCAACACTGCATGCAGATCCTCTGGGGCTGATGGTGTGTTGCAGCTTAGATGGTGTAGCTCCCCACAGGAGAAGCTGTAACCCCAGGGCAGTGTATAGGCGCAGGCGGTGTGAGGAGCGTGGGTACCCAGATGTAGCAGTGCTGGCGGTGTTGACGCACAATTGAATAGAAGACACCAGGGCTTGTAGTTCCAAAGCTTTACTCACAGTTTGTGGTACACACTGGTGCCTGCCTCCATGCCGTGTCTTCCGGGGTGAAGACTCAATCAACCTCCCGGGCAAGTCAGGATTCTCCTCTCCAACACTCCGCCAACATGTGCCTTTCCTGAACGACTCCTCTATTGCGCCTTTTAGTGTGAAGAGCTCCAGTACCATGGTTCTCTGAAGTCCTCCTGTCAGATGTTCCTAACAACTCTACTTGTATGACAGACAGCTGTATCCTGATCAGGGACCTCCTGGATCCCGGCTCTCTATCCGTGTTGCTGTTGTGTCCCAAGTCTTAGATGGGAGTAGTGCATTTACAGCCAACTACTCCACCGGTGTCTGCTGTAGAACCCTAAGTGTCCATACAACCTCGGGGACCGGGCCCCGGCCTTGAGCTGAGAACCTATAGGCAGGGTTCCTCTTCCAACCCACAACTCCTCTCTGTTCTCCTACTCCTTCGTTCCGTACTTGTCTTTCTCTCTATGGAAGCTTAGGCTGCAGTTCTACGTCTTTTTCCTTCTCTTCTCTTTCCCGTGCCAGCTGGCTCAGATCACAGAGGCAGCTGCAGCACTCCTTCTTTCCCTTCCTCTTCTAGGGAGCTCGTTCCACTAAGACCAGTCCTCAGTCTCTCCTGACTGACTGTCTTTCCTCCGCCTGACCTCCCCTCTTCTGGGACTCACCCCAGACTCACTTCTGTCAGACTGACCTGAACTCAAATTCTAAACCTTCCCACTCTTTTATATGGATCTCAACTCCACCCACCTCCCAGCACAACTCATGTTACGAAGCAAGGGACCACGAAAGGTGCTCTGCTACCCTCTAAGCATGAGGCGCAATGTGATCAGTGCTGAACTATCTTGTGTGTGGGATGCAGGTGTTGGAGTGCGGAAAGGAGTTCCCAACTTACCAGGATGGTGGGGCACTACACCTTAGGAGAAGGTGCAGTACCTCTGTGGCGACTGAGCCTCAGGGGCGCCACACTTGCGATCGCGGTCTCTGTGGGGCAGGTCAGCGGTCAGGCACCTCGCTCCTCAGCTTCCATGGATGGGATGAAGCTGAGGAGTGTGACAGACATTCTTTTCCTCCACCCCCAATGAAAGGTCACCCGGCCCGCAGGAGGGCGATCATTCTGTGACACAGCATATGCGTCAGGTCAGGTTGGCAACGACTTTAATGACACATATGCTGTGTTACAGGTCGGGAAGGGGTTAAGAGAAAGTGGGCAAGACAGCAAAGTTTTTTTGTGTGGACAAGCAGCGCACGGGAGGCTGAGTGGCATGCTCCATCCTTAGAGAAGTGGCACTGCAAAGGACTTTTACCATTGTCTCACTCCACTAAACACGGTACTGCCATTTAGCAAGGTGCCGTTTGCCCAGTAAGCGACAGAGAGCGAGGCGCCGTGTGCTCCTTGCCTGTGAGTACAGTGCACATGCACAGTAGAGAGAGCCAGTTTATGCCACTTGTTCAGCATGGATAACCAATAATTATAAGCCACAGAGGAATGACAGAGGACATTGGTAGGGTCAGCAAGATACTCCCTCAGCATTTTACCAAACTTTTTACTCCTTCTGAGAGTCCCCCTCGCCTGAGGGACAGGGTGATGGGAGAGTCTGAGAAAACTCTCCCCAAACTTTGCCAGTGTTCCATTGCCTTTGCTGGCTTGGAGTTGTGTCTCTCTAAGCTGTACTCCTTGCTTGGCCAACAAACTGTGATCTCTGCTGCCCGCGTTTTCAGATGTGAAATTTTTTAATAATTCCGCTAGAAGGGCCCTCTCTTCCTCCAACATTTTAGTATACCTGTCTGCCTCTGGAATAAGAGATATAAAGTTCTCCTTTTAGCAAGGGGTCTAGAAGTGTCACCAATCAGTATTGCTCGTCACTCAAAATTTTGATAATGCGAGGGTGACGGGAAATGCAGCGTAACATAAACTCAGCCATGTGTGCAAGACTGCTAACAGTCAACTCTTCCGTGTCCTCATCAAGAGGACCATGCTCTCCTCCTCCTCATTGTCCTCAGGCCTTCAACACTTAAGCCCCCGTCACAGACAGCAAGATCGCTAGTGAGATCGCTGCTGAGTCACAAGTTTTGTGATGCAACAGCGATCTCACCAGCGATCTCGTTGTGTGTGACATGTATCAGCGACCGGCCCCACCGCCGGGTATCGCTAATCGTGCTCTAATGCCCTGGACATTTTTTGATCATTGGTCTCCCACTGGCCAGAGTGCATCGCTGCGTGTGGCAGTGGGAGACCATCGATCAGCGAGTTGGAGCTGGTATCCAAGGTAAACCGCGGGTAACTAAGCGCACGCGTCGCTTAGTTACCCACTGTGCACCTTGGATACCAGCGTGCTCGCACTGGGGGCTGGTATCCAAGGTAAACAGCGGGTAACTAAGTGCCGTGTGTGCTTTAGTTACCCAGTGTTTACCTTGGATACCAGCTCCCAACGCGAGCACGCTGGTATCCAAGGTACACAGCTGGTAACTTAGCGACGCGCGTGCTTGTTACCCACGTCGTCGCTGGTTCTGATCGCTGGTGATATCTACCTGTTTGGCAGCTCACCAGCGATCATGTAGCGACACACCAGCGATCCTGACCACGTCATAACGTTGTCGGGATCCCTGGTGCGTCGCTATGTGTGACGGGGGCTTTAGAACTAACCTAAGTATTATCATTGTACAAACATCATTGTAAATACCTTCTTGTGAATACACCCCTGTATTTTTTATCTCCCCCACCTCATTTTGCATTGTAAGTTGTCACAAGCAGGATTGTTTTGCTTTGGTTTAAGTATTGTTATCGTATTTACTTAGTGTAGATTGTAAGCTGTCACCAGCAGGGTAATTTTATTTTGGTTTAATTATTGGATTATTGTTATTGTTGTTACTTAGGACTTTTGTTTGACTAAAGTTAAACTGTAAATATGTTTTCGCTCTACAATAACTATCAATCTTCAAATTAGAACCCAAATAAGCAGGATGGAGAAGTTAATTATGGTGTCATTGATGCTCACCCTCTTGGTGGATTCCTCAAAGTTTTGGAGGATGTTACATATGTTAGACATCCATGTCCACTCCTCAGATGTTATGTGTGAAGACAGAACTGAACACCGACAACCTTGCTGATGCTGGTAGATTAGTCACCAACTGCCCTCTCGGTGAGCCAGAAGCTGCAAGAGCTGAAGAATTACCACAAGGGCGGATAAAGCTGTAGCTGACATTCTAAAATGGGTTTTTCAAGAGTTGTACTTTTCCGAGCAGATCTGCCAGCTCCGTTTCGAATTTCACAAAACGTTGACCAATTTGGTTAAGCGCATGAGCCAGTTATGGCACGTGTATGAGCTCACCTCGACACAGAGCAGCCACCATGTTCCATCTATTATCACACACAACCATGCCTGACTGTGGGTTCAGCGGTCTCATCCACCAATCTGCCTGCTCTTTCAGAACTGTCCACAACTTGACAGCATTGTGTGGTTTGTCACAGAAGCATATTAGCTTCAGCACAGCCTGTTCCTACTTTGATTAGGCAGTTCTGCAGTGCTTCCAGCTTGTGACTGACGTGCTACCTTTTGTAGCTGGAGGCTGAAGAGGAGGCGAAGGAGGAGGAGGTGCAGGAGCTGTACACTGTGGGGGCAAACCAGTTTGATGTAGAGCACGCAATACTTGTTTGGGAGTACGGGCACTATAGCAAGGTCGGAGTGGGTCCCAGCTTCCACTATGTTAACCCAGTGCACCCTCAGTGAGTTGTACCATCCCTGACCACAAGCACTTGTCCACGTGTTTGTGGTTAGGTGGACTTTCAAAAGTAACAGCATTGTCGAGGGCATGGGTAAAGTTGTGGGACACGTGCCTGTGTAATGCCGGGACGGCACACCGGGGCAAGTATTCCCGCATGTTCATGGCCTTGGGGTGATCCTCGAATCTGCCCTCTCTTTCAAGCTACATAGCATAGCAAAACCCTTGCCTCCTCCTGTCCATTACAACGCAAAAACATTTCCTGTATCCATACATTACAAGAAACGTAAAAAATGTTTGTGCATGCCCTCATGATCTCCCACCTCGAGTATTGTAACCTTATACTCTGTTAGGTGTCAGGTTCCTGTCACTGCACAGCAGGAATCCCAAGCCTTGCCTTCAGCAGTCTCCCATTCCTCTCTGGCCGCAGAGAAGGCTGCTCAGCAGACTTGTCAATCCCGGTGCTCTGCTCAGACTAGCACTGTGGGTTTGGTTGCTGCTGCTACCTCTGGTCCAGCTATAGCATCGCATGCTGTTCAGCAGCGAGCTACTCCAGGGACTAAGTCCTCCTTTCGGTCCACTGAGCATACCCGTGGGACGATCTCTCATTGGAGATCGGAGGTCACATGCTCAGGTCCTTCTCCAGCTCGAATTGGACCATCAGGAAGGTCCCGGAAGGACGCTGCTATAAAAGGTTTGCATGGCCGCTCGGCCTTGTGCTAGTATAGACATTTGTTATAACTTGTGTGTGTGATGATGGATGCATGGATCTGGTGAATGACTTATTATGAAACCCCTTCCCTTTGATATGCATGTTGTAGGGTTATCTTAGTTTAAGTCAGCGCCTTGCAGTGGCTAAGCCTAGTGCCACAGTGCTTCATAGTCACAGCACCTCTCTCAGTGCCATATTGTGCACATCCAGCACAAGTCACCTAGTGGCCGCATCTGCCAGCGTTGCGCCGTGCGCAGGTCTAGCGCTTTCCTCCTTAGTCTGGGTGGTTAGTGGCTTCTGCCAGAGCAGTGCAGTGCACACTAGTGCGTTACTTCTTTGTTTCTCTCTTGCTGGCTCCGCTGCAGCTATTGGACTAGAGGGACTCTAACCCCGTGTCCTTGGGGTGGAGTCCTGTGTCTGTATACTAGCACTCATCCGGCCGAGCCCTGTGAGTTTAACAGGCTTCGGCATTTACATTGTGCAGCACCACGGTTCTGTGAATCATTAGAACTCGCTCCTGTACACACCGGGTGACGCTAACCCGCGAGTGTTCATTTATTATTTGCCACAAAGTCTCCGCCATTACTGAGCAGCAGGTTTCCATCTCTGCACGGTGGACCCCTGGCTGCGAACGCACTTTTTGCAACCTTTATTATTTGGTGCGTTCCACCAGCCCGTAACAGTATCCTCCCCTCTAGCACTGTTGCACCACTGAAATCTGTCAAAAACTCTGCTGCCAGAAAAATCCAATTGTCCCTCAATTATTCCACAGCCTCTCCTCTCTGCCATGCCCTTCACTGCCTTCTTGTTGCCAATAGGCTACAGTTCAAAACCCTAAATATGATATACAAAGCCTTCTACAACCCGTCTCCTCTATACATCTATGACATGGTCTCCCAATGTCCGACTGGGTTATGAATTTTTCTGCGCAAAAACAGTGTGCCATCAACAAGATGTACCATCCCTACCCACAAGCACTTGTCCACATGCCCATAGTTAGGTACACTTTCCCTGGACCAGCATTGTTGATGGCCCAGGTAATGTTGTGGGACACGTGTTTGGTTGTTTAATGTTGTGACGGCAGACCGGGATAAATAGTGCCAGGTGGGGACCGAGTACCTTTTTACGGTCACCACCATCAGGTTGCGGAAATCATCCACTTTCCGTGAGACTAAAATGCAAAATATCAAGCGCAAGTAGACGAGCAATTTGTGAATTTAGTACTGAGGCCTGTGGGGCGTTGGCTGCATCTTTCCACTTACTGTCCAATGACTAGGGTACCGACAACTGAAGGCTGCGCTGGGCCAAGGGCATGGATGTGCTTGATGATGGTGCAATTTGACTGTGGTCAACGACAGGTGCAGGACATGAGGCATCTTTGCATGCACCATGGAGAGGGGATTGGCTTGCACGTACAACAATGGAAGAAGCAGTGGTATCACCCGCAGACACTGTTCATGGAGCCTGGTGTCCAACCCACAAAGTTTGTTACTTTGCTGACATTATTATTATTATTATTATTATTATTATTATTATGCATTTATATAGCGCCATTTATTCCATGGCGCTTTACATGTGAAAAGGGGAAATATAGACAGGTATAGTAAACATGTGTAAGACAAGGGACACACAAGTACATAAGGAGAGGGGACCCTGCCCGTGAGGGCTCACAGTCTACAGGTATGGGTGAGGATACAGTAGGAGAGGGTAGAGCAGGTCATGCTGTGGTTCAGTAGACCGAGGATCATTGCAGGCTGTAGGCTTGTCGGAACAAGTGGGTCTTCAGGTTCTTCTTGAAGGTTTCCGTTGATGGTGAGAGTCTGATGTGTTGCGGCAGGGAGTTCCAGAGTATGGGGGAAGCACGGGAGAAGTCTTGTATGCGGTTGTGGGAAGAAGAGATAAGGGGGGAGTAGAAAAGGAGATCTTGAGATGATCGAAGGTTGCGTGGGGGTAGGTACCTAGAGACCATGTCACAGATGTATGGAGGAGACAGGTTGTGGATGGCTTTGTATGTCATGGTTAGGGTTTTGAATTGGAGCCTCTGGGCGATAGGAAGCCAGTGAAGGGCCTGGCATAGGGGTGAGGCTGGGGAATAGCGGGGAGACAGGTGGATTAGTCGGGCAGCAGAGTGTAGGATGGACTGGAGCGGAGCCAGAGTGCTAGAGGGGAGGCCAGAGAGTAGGAGGTTTCAGTAGTTGAGGCGGGAGATGACAAGAGCATGCACTAGTGTTTTTGTGGTTTCATGGTTGAGGAATGAGCGGATCCGGGAAATATTTTTGAGTTTGAGGCGGCAGGAGGAGGCGAGGGCTTGGATATGTGGTTTGAAAGAGAGCGACGAGTCGAGGATCACCCCAAGGCACCGAGCGTACGGGTCTGGGGAAAGAGAGCAGCCGTTGACATTGATGGATAGGTCTGGTGGAGGAGTAGAGTGAGATGGGGGAAAGATGATGAATTCTGTTTTGTCCATGTTCAGTTTGAGGAAGCGAGCAGAGAAGAAGGCTGAGATAGCAGACAGACATTGTGGGATTTCAGTCAGTAAGGAGGCCAGGGCGGGTCCAGATAGGTAGATCTGCGTGTCATCGGCATAGAGGTGATACTGCAAACCGTGGGATTCTATGAGCTGTCCCAAGCCAAAGGTATAGATGGAGAATAGTAGGGGTCCTAGGACAGAGCCTTGAGGAACACCGACAGACAGGGGGCTAGGTGAAGAGGTGGTGTGTGAGAGGGAGACACTAAATGTTCCTTCTGTTAGGTATGATGAGATCCAGGATAGGGCCAGGTCTGTGATGCCAAGAGATGAGAGAGTCTGTAGCAGGAGGGAATGGTCTACGGTGTCAAAGGCAGAGGACAGGTCCAGGAGAAGAAGGACAGAGTAGTGTCGCTTGCTCTTGGCGGTTAGTAAGTCGTTAGTGACTTTAGTTAGGGCAGTTTCAGTTGAGTGATGCAGTCGGAAGCCAGATTGTAACTGGTCAAAGAGGGAACAGGAGGAGAGGTGGGAGGACAGTTCAAGATATGCTTGCTGTTCCAGTAGTTTTGAGGCGTAAGGGAGAAGAGATATTGGGCGATAGACACAGAGGATTGGTCAAGGGAGGGCTTTTTGAGGATGGGTGTGATTGAGGCATGTTTGAAGGATGAGGGAAAGACACCATTTGTAAGAGAAAGGTTGAAAAGGTGTGTTAGAGATGGGATGAGGACTGTGGCCAAGTTAGGGATGAGGTGAGACGGGAGTGGGTCAAGGGTACAAGTGGTGAGGTGTGATCTTGACAGAGGGGTGGAGAGCTGATCTTCTGTCATGGAGAAGCTGGCTTTTGCAGAACAGGGCTGAGCAACTAAGAGGGGCATTGAGGGCTGTGGGCCAAAGTTTTGTCTGATCGTGTCGATCTTCTGCTTAAAGAAGGAGGCAAAGTCTTTGGCAGAAATGAGAGAGGGGGAGGTGCTGTGGGATGGAGTAGAGAATTGAAAGTGTTGAAGAGCTGTTTAGGGTTGTGAGACAGGGAGGATATGAGAGATGCGAAGTAAGTTTGTTTTGCAGCAGAGAGCGTGGACTTAAAGCTGGCAAGGGACTGCTTGTATGCGTTGAAGTGCTCAGTAGAATGGGTTCTCTTCCATCTCTGCTCAGCAGCCCTGGAAACCCATCTCAGTTCTTTGGTCAGGCTGGTGAGCCAAGGCTGCCTGTTGATTGTTCGAGTTTTGTTCTGCATGAGGGGGGCAGCCGAATCAAGCTTTGCTGTTATTGTGGTGTTATAAAAGGTGGCAGCAGCATCTGTGTCATGAAGGGAAGCTATGTCTGTAAGAGGGAGAAGGGATTCAGAGAGTGATTGTAAATTGAGGTGTTTGAGATTCCTGCGAGGGTGAGCGACTTTATGGAGCGGGGGTTGCGCAGTAGGAGAGGAGAGGGAGGAGAATGTCAGTAGGTTGTGGTCAGACAGGGAGAGGGGTGAGTTATTGAGATTAGTGAGGGAACAGAGTCGGGTGAAGATAAGGTCCTGCGTGTGACCATTTTTGTGAGTGGCCGCAGAGGACCATTGAGTGAGGTCGAGGGAAGATAGAGTGAGTGATAGAAGTTTAGAGGCAGCGGGGGTAGAAGTGTCAATGGGGATGTTGAAGTCGCCCATGATGATGGTGGGGATGTCAGCAGAAAGGAAATGGAGTAGCCAGGTGGTGAAGTGGTTGAGAAAGGTGGAGATGGCTAGTTCTGGGGGGCGGTAGATGACAGCCAGTTGGAGGTTGGAGGGGGAATAGATGCGGACGGAGTGCACCTCGAATGAGGGAAGAGTAGCGGAGGGTGGCAAAGGAATTGGGGTAAAGGAGCAGGTATCAGACAGGAGCAAGCCAACTCCTCCACCACGTTTGTTGCTGGGGCGAGGGGTGTGAGAGAGATGGAATCCGCCATAGGAAAGCACAGCTGGAGAGGCTGTGTCAGAGGGAGTGAGCCAGGTTTCAGTGATGGCGAGGAAGGAGAGTTTGTTGGTGATAAAGAGGTCTTGGATAAATGATAGCTTGTTGCAGACAGAGCGTGCGTTCCATAGGGCTCCAGGTAAGGGGTTTGAGGTATTGGGGGCTGGATGAATGGGTATGAGGTTATCATGGTTGCGAAGACGTGTAGAGGATCGTGGCAGGGTGGTAGAAGTGAGTGTAGGGAGGTGTTGAGGAGGGCCAGGATTTGGGGATACGTCGCCAGCAATAAGGAGTAGTAGACAGAGCATTAGAAGGTGGGAGCAGGATAGGACATGATGTGGCCGTGTGGGTCTGGAGAAAAAGGATTGTATGTGGAGGAAAAGTTGTGACGAAGAGGTGAGATGGCTGGGAAGGATGGAGGGGAAATGACAAGTTCCTTACTGGGTGGAGGGATTGCAGGAGTTAGGGAGAAATAGAGTAGTATGGGGGTGATAGTAAAAAGAAGGCGAAACATTGTTGTGGTGTTATAGTCTGTTACCTTACAGTCAATTCCAGTCCAATTCAAGTCTAATTCAAAGTACTTAGAAATTAGTACTTTGAAATTGATGGAGCCGACTACGTCTGGAGCAGACCCATGGTGGTGAATATATGTGCAGCTAAAGACAATCAGGTGTGAGTGAAAGTGGGGTGTGACTGCCCAGGCCAAATGCACAGAGTTAAACAGAGGTCATAAAAGGGGGAAGGGGTTATACAGACCACTTAGATGTGTGGCAAAGATAACAAGATGGAGTACAATTATGGATACAAGAAGATGGGTAAGTAATGCATACCATATAAAATACAATGCAGTTCACATAGGACATTCAGGAGCATGAGAAAGTGGTGGAAATTCAGCAATGCATGTTCCTGATCATGCTGGTGGTGGTAAGGCTGGTAGTTTTACTACTCCTGCACAGGTGGCCATGGCCGTTGATGCAAATGGCCTTTTTGGGGTTATCGCCAGAGTCTTTAAAAAACAAGAAGACTGGTAGGGGGACATTCATTGTTTCCTTCAACCACACCACCTCCTCACCTACCTCGATACCTGTCTTTTGTTGTTCCCCAAGGCTCTGTTCTTGGACCCCTATTCTCCATCCACACCATCGGCCTTGGTCAGCTGATATAATGGCACGGTTTGCAATATCATCACTATGCCGATGATATGCAGATTTACCTATCTGTACCTGACATCACCTCCTTCCTGACCAAAATCACACATCTTCCCGCATAATCATCCTTCTTTTCTGCGCTCTTTCAAAAAGTGGACATGGACAAATCAGAATACATCATCTTTCAAGCATCTCATGCTGTGTACACCAGAGAGCTGTGTATGCCTAATTCGGTATCACTTTAGTAAGAGGTAAACTTTGACTTTGAGAAAATGATTTTCCAGACATTCACTGCCTTTTTGGAACATTTTTTGCAGCTGTTACCTTCATCTTCTTGTGTGGAAAATTTCAAAGTTGTCATCAATACCATCATTGTCCTTATGTTGTAATGGGGAAATCAGGTTTTTCAAAGGGTTGTGGTTATTTACGTTTTGTGGCATTCCTTTAACAGTGTTGGTTACACTCGGACAATAAATTTTAGACTGTGACCTTTTTATATTATTGGTAATATATATGGGTGAAAATGAAGAAGCTTGTGCACGGGTGTGTTTATCATTACGGACGGTGCACTCCAGGGTTCGCAGGCCATGCAAATAAATGCAGATGCCTCCGCATGCATCGTTTTGACGCTGCGCCGACCGCAACAAAATGCAACATATTGATCTCGGCGCAGCGTCAAAATGACACATGCGGAAGCATCCGCATACATCCGCATGGCCTGCATACCCAATGTTAAAGATAGGTACGCAGGACGCATGTAGACGTAGGCGGAGCTGAATGGAAGAGGTACAGCAGTGGGCGGGGCTTAGCGGAGGAAGTGCGCAGCTCTCTGCAGCTCTGCCCTATGCAAATGTGAAACCAGCCTTAGACCCTCATATCCTTTTGGCTTGTGCCAAATACCGTAGTCAGTACCAAAACTTTTTTCTTTCCATTGCTTCTTTATAATCAATCATAGTTCACAGTATACATTTGTCGAATATACATATACAGTATAAATCAATAATCAATCACCCTCACACCCAAATGAAGTTAGTCCACATAGATGAGAAGTGAATGGGCTTAATTACAAAATGTGGTCCCTAATGCAGCGTCTCTGCTGAATGTGGCAGGAATAAAGCTCATCATACGTTCATTCCTCACCCAAGAATCTGCAAAAACCCTAGTCCATGCCCTCATCATCTCTCGCCTTGACTACTGCAACCTCATGCTCTGTGGCCTCCCCTCAAACACTCTCGCACCCCTCCAATCTATTCTAAACTCTGCTGCCCGACTAATCCACCTGTCCCCCCGCTATTCCCCAGCTTCTCCCCTCTGTCAATCCCTTCACTGGCTCCCAATTGCCCAGAGACTCCATTTCAAAACCCTAACCATGACATACAAAGCCATCCACAACTTGTCTCCTCCATACATCTGTGACCTCGTCTCCCGGTACTTTCCTGCACGCAACCTCCGATCCTCACAAGATCTCCTTCTCTACTCCCGTCTTATCTCCTCTTCCCACAATCGCATACAAGATTTCTCTCGCGCATCACCCCTACTCTGGAACTCTCTACCACAACATATCAGACTCTCACCTACCATCGAAACCTTCAAAAAGAGCCTGAAGACCCACCTCTTCCGACAAGCCTATAACCTGCAGTAACCACCGATCGACCAAACCGCTGCACGACCAGCTCTACCCTCGCCTACTGTATTATCACCCATCCCTTGAAGATTGTGAGCCCTCGCAGGCAGGGTCCTCTCTCCTCCTGTACCAGTTATGACTTGTATTGTTTAAGATTATTGTACTTGTTTTTATGTATACCGCTCCTCACATGTAAAGCGCCATGGAATAAATGGCGCTAGAACAATAAATAATAATAATAAATAATAATAATACGTCATCACACCTTGTTTATATGGGCTAACTCCACCGAGAGTTGACATGGATTATTCTATTGGATGATAAATGCATACTTTGAACTGAGATTCCTTACAAAGATGTACAGTATTGGAAAGGAAAATGTTTTGGCACTGACTATTTTATCTATAGGAGGTATTATCTTCCTTTTCTTTGTTCTTCCTTCTACGGTCATTGACATCTGAATCAGCTATATACTGTACTAGCTATGAACCCATTCTACGCCCGGGTGGTGAGCATTTTTATTGGTATATGGTCTCCCATCTTGGTATATGCTGCCCCCCCTCCTATCCTGGTGTGCATTGCACCCCTCATCCCTATCCTGGTATGCATGGTACCCTCACCTCCCAAATTCTGGTAAGCATGGTAACCTATTCCTCATCCTGGTATGCATGGTCCCCTCACCCCCCAATCCTGGTATGCATGGCACCCCCTTATCCCTATCCTGGTATGAATGGACCTCTCACCCACCCATCCTGGTATGCATGGTCCTCTCACCCCCTATCCTGGTATGCACGGTCCTCTCACCCCCTTTTCCTGATATGCATGGTCCTCTCACCCCCCTTTTCCTGGTATGCATGGTCCTCTCACCCCCCAATCCTGGTATGCATGGTCCTCTCACCCCCCTTATCCTGATATGCATGGTCTTCTCACCCACCAATCCTGGTATGCATGCTACCCCTCACCCCAATCCTGGTATGCATGCTACCCCTCACCCCAATCCTGGTATGCATGGTCCCCTCACCCTCCTTTCGTGGTATGCATGGTCCCCTCACTCCCCTTTCGTGGTAAGCATGGTCCCCTCATCCTCCTTTCATGGTATGCATGGTCCCCTCACTCCTTTTTCATGGTATGCATGGTCCCCTCACTCCTTTTTCATGGTATGCATGGTCCCCTCACCCCCCTTTTGTGGTATGCATGGTCCCCTCACCCTCCTTTCATGGTATGCATGGTCCCCTCACCCTCCTTTCATGGTATGCATGGTCCCCTCACCCCTCTTTCATGGTATGCATGGTCCCCTCACCCTCCTTTTGTGGTATGCATGGCCCTTTCACACCTCCTTTCGTGGTATGCATGGTCCTCTCACCCCCCTTTCATGGTATGCATGGTCCCCTCACCCCCCTTTCGTTGTATGCATGGTCTCCTCACCCCTCCAATACTGGTATGCATGGTCCCCTCTCCCTCCTTTCCTTGTATGCATGGTCCCCTCACCCCCCCTTATCCTGACATGTATGGTCTCCCTCACCACTATTAAACTACACACATACAAAAAAAACATTTATATTCATCCTTCTTTCTTGTGCTCCAGCGCTGTCACATTCTGCTAGAGGACGGAGCAGGAGTCTGGTGCCAGAGTACACGCATGCCCATAGCGCTGTCCGTCGCCATGTTGCTGAAGACACACTACAAATGTGTCTTCAGTAAAATGGCACCGGATTGCGCTATGCGCATGCGCGATTCCGGCCGCACTCCTGCCCCGGTCTCTGGCCGAAGAGAAGCGCGGCGGCAACGCTCCTCCCGGACAAGTAAGTATGGCGCCCGAGATTGCGGTATGCACGCATACCGCATCTCCGGGCGCCATACACAACGCTGGATGCCTCATTCTGTGTGGAGCCAGATTGCACAGGTGCGTCGTGCTTGCATAGTCTATAAAGGCTTCGGACAGAGTGATACTTACTGCGTTATATTATAGATGCTCAAACAGTACATTATATTTATTACTCTTTATTCTTATCAGTAAAGAATATGGCTTGTTATTAGTGTATAAACATAATGTAATGTATCAGCTTTAGTGCACTATAACTTTTTATGTTCTACTGGAAACATTTTAAACTTGACAACGGATTCATGCTGCCTGAGCCACAGATAGCATGAATCAGATTGTGGCTTTGTCATTTCAGCCAGCTATATTTTATTCTGAAATGCTGCAGTTTTTGAGAAAAGATAGATTTAAAAGCCCTCCTGAAATTATGCATTTCGGGCGACCATTATCTGGTGGCTTCTTCCCGTCCAGCTTCCCTTGATTGATTGGTTTCTTCCTACACACACATGTAGAGGAAGGTCTGTCACTCCAGGGGAGTAAGATATAGAGAAGCCACCCTGGATATGCCTCTTGGACTTGTCACCCAAACTTCATGGTCCCCAACCTGCTTTTGAATGTATGCTTTCTCTGAAACAACATACTGTAACTTTTCATAGTAAAACATACCTCTCTGAAGCAACAGAATTGGACCATGATTCATGCTGCCTATGGTTTGGAAGCATGAATCGGCTGTCACATTCCATTTCATGCAGAGGTTTGAACTCATGATATATAATAT
The DNA here is from genome assembly GCF_039654945.1 of Dendrobates tinctorius. Taxonomy (NCBI): domain Eukaryota; kingdom Metazoa; phylum Chordata; class Amphibia; order Anura; family Dendrobatidae; genus Dendrobates; species Dendrobates tinctorius. The sequence continues at coordinate 3,905,708 of NW_027361768.1, forward strand.
TGTGGATGTTTTATTATGCTAGAAATGTTTACCATGTTTATTTCGTTTAATATGGATATGATCACTGCCAGTATTAATGATGTCATTTGTCATGTGCTTTTATGAATGATGCCATCAAATAATCTTTTAAGCTTCAAGTAATCAATTTATGAAATACCAGCATAGATAAGTGGTGTATAAATAGTGAAATGATTGCAATGACTGACAAATGACTCATTGATTTGTGGTGGCAGGAATCCCCAGGCCTGAAAGTGAATGAGGAAAGCGGATATTCACCCACCCTTCAGTCTGAGCCAGACAACGCTCTGTATACTCTTTCCCAGGGCCAAGCGACCAGAGTCAGTTCCCAAATTCAGGTATTCTGGCTGTCTATCCACTTGTTTTTGTTATAATACAATATGTTTGATGTTCAAGCTGAATTACTACATCAAATAGATTTTTTATCATTTACAATCAAAATTTAGTGATCTCACTAAATTTTGTAGTCCGTAATGCAAATACTAAACACCCATCTCTCAATCTGTTTTTATTCTCTTCTCTATTATTTTAGTTATTAACTTATAGTATTAATATATTAGATGTCTGGAAACAAAGAGAAAGTGCCACAATAATGGGACAAGCGGCTAAAATTTACATTATCATTGTATTATATTATTATTATTATTTATTTATATAGCGCCATTAATTCCATGGTGCTGTACATGAGAAGGGGGGTTACATGCAAAGTTATAGATATCGTTAACAGTAAACAAATTTACAATGACAGACTGCTACAGAGGGGAGGGGACCCTGTCCTTGTGGACTTACATTCTACGGGATAGTGGGGAAGAGACAGAAGGTCGGGGGTGCAGCAGCTCTGGTGGTGATAAGGCGGCAGCTCAGGCGGTGGTGAGGCGGCAGAATGGTCATTGCAGCCTGTAAGCTTTCCTGAAAAGATTGGTTTTTAGGTTCTGTTTGAAGGATCTGAGGGTGGTGGATAATTGGACGTGTTGAGGCATGGCATTCCAGAGGATAGGGGATATTCGGGAGAAATCTTGGAGGCGGTTGTGTGAGGAACGAATAAGCATGTAGGAGAGTAGGAGGTCTTGGGAGGATCGAAGAGTACGTGAGGGAAGATATTGGGAGATTAGTTCAGAGATATAGGGAGGGGAAAGGTTGTGGATGGCTTTGTAGGTCAGTGTTAGTAGTTTGAACTGGATTCATTGGGGAATTGGGAGCGAATAGAGGGATTGCAGAGGGGGGAGAGGGGAGTAGCGAGGAGAGAGGTGGATTAGTCGTGCAGCAGAATTGAGGACAGACTGGAGTGGTGCAAGAGAGTTAGCAAGGGAGGCCACAGAGAGGAGAGTGTTGCAGTAGTCAAGGCGGGAGATGATGAGGGCATGTACAAGAGTTTTAGTAGATTGAGGACTGAGGAAGGGACGGATTCTGGAAATATTTTTGAGTTGGAGGCGACAGGAGGTGGCAAGAGATTGAACGCGTTGTTTGAAGGACAGGGCAGAGTCGAGAGTTACTCCGAGGCAGCGGATTTCATGTGCTGGAGAGAGCGTGATGCCGTTTACCATAATGGATAGATCGGGTAGGAAATATACGTGAAATGGAGGAAACATAATGAGTTCAGTTTTGTCTACGTTGAGTTTTAGAAAGCGCGAGGTGAAAAAGGAGGATAAGGCTGATAGACACTCCGGGATTCTGGACAGCAGAGAAGTGACATCTGGGCCAGAGAGGTAGATCTGAGTGTCATCTACATACAGGTGATACTGGAAGCCATAGGACTTTATGAGTTGTCCTAGACCAAGAGTATAGATGGAAAAAAGTAGGGGCCCCAGGACAGAGCCTTGGGGGTGTCCAACAGAGAGGGGGGGATGAGGAGGTAGTGTGGGAGTGGGAAACTCTGAATGTGCGGTCAGAAAGGTATGAGGAAATCCAGGACAAGGCAAGGTCTTTGATGCCAAGGGAAGAAAGAATCTGTAGCAGTAGGCAGTGGTCAACTGTGTCAAAGGCAGAGGACAGGTCAAGAAGGAGGAGGATGGAAAACTGTCTGTTAGCTTTGGCTGTGACTAAGTCATTAGTAATTTTGGTCAGGGCAGTTTCAGTGGAGTGGGGGCGGAAGCCATATTGCAGGATGTCAAGGAGGGAGTTAGATGTGAGGTGGGAGAAAAGTTGAGCATGGACATGCTGTTCAAGGAGTTTGGAAGCAAACAGGAGCAGTGATATGGGGCGATAGCTGGGCATAGCAGTTGGGTCAAGGTTTGATTTTTTGAGGATGGGTGTTATGGTGGCATGTTTGAAGGCAGAGGGGAAGGTACCAGAAGTTAGGGATAGGTTGAAGAGATGGGTTAGGGCTGGAATGATCATGTTAGTGAGGTTGGGGAGCAGGTGGGAAGGGATGGGGTCAAGTGCACAGGTGGTGAGGCGTGATTTGGAAAGGAGATTAGTAAGGTCTCCTTCAGTGATGTTGGAGAGGGAGGTTAATAGGGAAGGGCAGAGGTCTGGTATGTGGAGCGGTTGGGGTGGTGGAACTATAAAGGTTTGCCTTGTTTGGTCAATCTTGTTTTTGAAGTAGGTGGCAAAGTCCTCAGCAGAGATGAGGGGAGTTGGAGGTGGCAGTGGTGGGTGGAGGAGAGAGTTGAATGTGCTGAACAGTTGTTTTGGGTTGTGGGATAATGAAGATACAAGGTTTGTGAAATAGGTCTGTTTAGCAGAGGTGAGGGCTGATTTAAAGGCAAGTGTAGCTTGTTTGAAAGCAGTGAAGTCGTCTGGCAGGCGTGTTTTCTTCCAATGCCGCTCCGCGACCCTGGATGCTTGTCGCAGGTTTTTGGTGAGGTTGTTGTGCCAGGGTTGCCTATTGGTTTGTCGCACGTTGCCATGCATGAGAGGGGCGTCTGAGTCTATGGCTGATGTGAGGGTGGCACTGTCCATGTTGTGGAGTGAAGATATGGAGGACAGAGGTAGAAGAGAGTCTGAGAGTCTGTGGATGTCTAGGTGTGCAAGGTTTCTACGAGGATGTGCTTGTGGCTGGACATGGGGGGCAGGTGAGAAGGACAAGTATGAGAAGGTGAGTAGATGGTGGTCAGATAGGGGGAAGGGAGAGGTTGTGAGATTAGATAGGGAACAGAGGTGGGTGAAGATGAGGTCTAGTGTATGTCCATCTGTGTGGGTGGCTGTGGAAGACCACTGAGTAAGTCCAAAGGATGAGGTAAGTGACAGGAGTTTGGAGGCTGCTGGCTGGTCGGTGTCTATGGGGTTGTTGAAGTCCCCTATGATGATGGTGGGGATGTCAGCAGAGAGAAAGTGGAGGAGCCAGGTGGAGAATTGGTCGATGAAGGCAGTGGCTGAGCCCGGTGGTCGGTATATGACAGCCATTTGGAGATTAGAGGGAGAGTAAATACGGACAGAGTGAACCTCGAAAGAAGGGAGGATAACGGAGGGTGGTGGTTGGATAGGGTTGAAGGAGCAGTTTTTAGAAAGGAGGAAACCCACTCCTCCACCTTGTCTGTTGCCAGGGCGAGGAGTGTGGGTAAAGTGGAGGCCCCCATAACTCATTGCGGTCGAGGAGACCGTGTCAGGGGGTGTCAGCCAGGTCTCAGTGAGGGCCAGGAAGGAAAGGTTGCAGGAGGTAAAGAGGTCGTGGATCACGTGGAGCTTGTTGCAGATGGAGTGAGCATTCCAAAGTGCTCCAGAAAGAGGGTGCAGGAGGGAGGGGGTCAGTGGCACAGGTTTTAAGTGTGAGGGATTGTGGTAGTTTCTCTTAGTGTGAGAAAGATAGGGGTGAGGATTAGTGGGATGTATGAGGCGGAGGGCCAGGATTAGGGGATATGTCACCAGTAGTGAGAAGAAGCAGAGAAAGGGAAAGCAGGTGGGTGATGGAGAGTGATCGTCTTGTATTGTATTTTAGAAGGAGAGGTCTGAGGTTAAGGAGTATGTCTGCAGATAAAGCGAGGTGGGGGTAAGAAAGAGGGGGAGATAGTTATTTGGTTTGAGGGTGCAGGGGTTTGGGGATAGCGAAGGAGAGTGAAGATTAGTGGAGCAAAAACGATGAGGGCAAATGTGAGCATGGTTAAAGAGCACAGGAAAAAAGCAAGTAAAGTAAGAAAGCAGTGGTTAGTCTTACTGTCTGACCGATTTCTGGACTATTTCTGGTATATTTCTCATGTATCACCTCAAATGATGTCACATCTGACCAAGGTCATATCTGACTTTCTCTGTTCAACTTACACCATTCAAATTTCCATGAAATGAAGCCTGGTGAGTGAGGGAGGAGGGGGAGGGGGTTGGAGGACCGTTCACAGCAGGGGGCAATTAACAGATTGCAGTTAATGGGACATTTGACTAGCATCAAAGTTGAAGAAAGAGGTGGGATAAGATGGAAGGTGTGAGGAGCATGGGTATATCAATATGCATACAGTCAATTTGAAGTATGATACATGGGTCCTTCAGCCACGTCTGGTTGTAGGCCGCCCAGCGTGCTTCACTGCTGCCTCATACATATTTTTCTTTTCTAGCTGCTTATTTTTCATAAATTCTATCTAGTGTGCTTCCATCCGTATCCATATACGTTGGTTGCAAACTCCTCCTCCTCTATCAGCGAAAGCTCGTCCACAGAGTGCAGTCGCACGAGCAATCCATCCGCAGCTGGCAGTGTTGCACACGAGGTGTCCCACTATCGAACAGTTAGTGGAAAGCGTCAGCAGGCTGTCTTAAAGATGATGTCTTTGGCGACCACAGACACACCGCGGAGGTACTGGCTGACTACTTTCATCTTGAGACAGGCAAGGTAGTCAGTGATAACGCCCGTAATTTTGTGGCAGCCATAGCCCGTGCAAAACTCACACACATACCTTGCCTGGCTCACACTTTTAACCTGGTGGTGCAGTGCTTCCTTAATAATTATCCGGAGATAACATCCATGTTCCATAAGTTGCGAAGACTGTGCTCGCACATCTGTCGCTCAAACGTTCACTCCACTCTTATGCAGAGGCTGCAGCGATTGCTCCACCTCCCCAAGCACCGCCTAATCATAGACGTTGCAACAAGATGAAACTCCACACTGCACATGGTTGAGAGGCTGTGCGAACAGAGGCAGGCTGTAAAGCATTTGTGGGAGGATACACGGGCTGGCAGTTTGAGGGAAGACATGGAACTGTCGGGTGTGCAGTGGTCAAAGCTGAAAGACCTCTGTAAAGTCCTTCAGTGTTTTGAGGAATGCACATGGCTGGTAAGCGCAGATGACGCCATCATAAGCATCCCACTTATGCGTCTGCTCATGCAAAGTTTGACGCACATTAAGGATCAGGCGTCTGCAGTCGAGGAGGAGGAGGGAAGCCTTGATGACAGTCAGCCATTGTCTGGTCAGGGAACTGTCCTGGATGAGGTGGAGGAGGAAGAGGAGGAGGATGAGGGGGATGATTATTTTGGGCAGGAGGATGCTTCTCAGGGGGCAAGAGAAAATGTTGGCATTCCAAGGTCAGATACAGTGTTTGTGCGTGACTGTAGGGATGTGGATTTGCCAGAAAGTGCTCCTCCACCCACCACTGACAGTGCAGCAAAGACACCTGGAACATTGGCCCACATGTGCAATTATGCCTTGCGGATCCTAAAAAGGGACCCCCGCATTGCCAAAATGATGAGGGATGATGACTACTGGCTGGCCAGCATCCTCGATCCACGCTACAAAGGCAAATTACACAACATCATGCCACAGGAGAACCTAGAGATAATATTGGCTAACAAACAAGTAACTCTGGTAAACCGTTTGTGTGAGGCTTTCCCAGCACACAGCGGCGGTGCTGGTTCTCCCACGAGCCATAGTGGGCACAATGGAAGAGGTGTTCGTGGTGCACACAGCCAAAGTGGCGTTGGAGACAGGGGTTTAATGACCATGCTGTGGATTGATTTCTCAAGTACCGCTCACACGATTGCTAATACTGCATCGATTAAAAGTGACAGGAGACAGCAGTTGTCAACTATGGTTACAAACTACTTCTCCTCCCATATCGATGTTCTCCCTTACAGGTCATTCCCCTTTGACTTTTGGACCTCTAAACTGGACGCCTAGCCTGAATTGGCACAATATGCCTTACAGGAGCTCTCTTGCCCTGCTGCTAGTGTGTTATCTGAAAGAGTTTTCAGTGCTGCTGAATCAATCCTGACAGAAAAAAGGACCTGTCTGTCGACCCAAAATGTTGATGATCTAACCTTCATTAAAATGAACCATGCATGGGTTTCAAAGGATTTTGTCCGACCTTCCCCTGATGACACATAGGTTGCCATAAAACTGACTCGCTTTTGTCCTCCCCTTCCTCGGACTTGCCCAATTATGCCCTTTGCAGCAGCTGAATGTCCAGCCAACACATCAACATATGCCATTTTTCAAGCCTCCATAACTGGGCTGCCCACCCCTCCCCCAATGGCTGGGGTCAAGACCTGGCGCAACTGGGCAAGTGCCATTGCTCTGAACAGGTGGATGGGCCCACTGATGGCTGACGGCACTGGCACAGGGCCCCTCATAGTACAATACAGTGTCTCTGATGGTGGGGGGGCCCACTCGCTGTCAGACACACCAGCGTAGTATGAGGGGCCCTGTACCTGTACAGTCGACAACAATTGTGCCCCCCTGCTTGGTCATGGCCACAGCACTTGTAAGTTGCAATACTTACCTCTCCCTGTTCCACCGCTGTGTCGTCTGGGCAGTTAAATCCATCACAGGGATGGCCACTAGAAATTTGGTGTATTGATCGATGATAGTTAAGATTCAGCTATGGCCTGTCCTGCTGGCCTCTACCTTCAGATGATCAATGGCTACCATTTGAAATGGACGTCAACTTACAAGCGGATGCAGTGGTGGTTTATGATCACCTTTCACAGTTGTGATAGTCACAGACGTGTGACATTCCTGCCACCATTTTTCAATGTCTCCTCTCATGCCAATCCAATAGAATCGCCTACAGCCTGTGGCTTCTGTCTTTTGCACTCCAAAATGACCAGACACATCATGATAGGCAGTGAGGACCATGTGCACATCTCTCCCTGTGATCACAATTCGATGGAGATGAGTAACGGTGATGTGATCCACGCTACTGCGATAAAGCAATCCTTTCTTCACAAAGAACCTTTTTCGCTTTCTCCACAGACACAGTAATTGAGGGTCTGCATCGCCTCTGCAACATCTACCGGGAGGTTTTCTTGCGATAAGTAATTCCAAAATTTCTGCTAACACTCAACTTTCCATCTCTACTTGTATCCATGTAGTTTCCACTAGCGGAGAGTCTGGACTGGCTTACTGAGACTGAAATATATACGAAGATTTAAAAGTACCGCAACACTGTATACTGGTGTACACTTCGAATACCTTTCCCTTTTTCTATTTTTGTAATTCTGGTGTAATACATAGTGAGCCTGTGAGTGTCTGTGTCTGACTCCGGAACTATAGATGGAAATTTACAATTACCTCTGGACTGGATACACCTGGTATGTGCTGATACAGTACCTTGGTTCAAAAATTTGTATTACGGTATCATCTGTAGGATAACCAACTGGGGGAGGGGGGACCCTCTTCTTGTCGCAGACAAACACGAGACTGAGACAGAGTTTGTATTCAACAGGTCTGTTTTTATTGGCCATCCTTCTGTCGACCACAGCAATTCACCACAGTCGTTTCACATTTCTCTGTACACAGGCCCCGGTACCTTCACTTCCTTTGTTACTATAATCGTGGCGTCCTCTGTGGCTCTTCCACTGTGGCTGCCCTAGGCCCATCCACCACAGCGCTTCACCAGTCTGAGCACACCGTCCGTATGATAGCCCCAGGCCGTCTTCATCTGCAGCTACCGTCCTCTGGGCCACCCTCTTGTGACCTTCTCAACTGTCAGTCCTCTCTGGAGCCTTTCCACTGTCTCTATTTCCTCAGCAGAACTTCCTCTTTACTGTGCTCCCTTCGCTGACTGACTCTTCCAGAACCTTCCCTCAGCCTTTTATACTTCCATTGCTGGTAACTCCGCCGACCATCACCTAACAGTTTCTCTGACCAATGGCAGTTATTCAGTCCCATTCCTACACTCTCCACTGCCCTCCAATGGGCAAGCTAAAACACTGCACCCTTTCTCTTTATCTTAGCTGTTATGAATGAGTCACCGTAGGAGGCAAAAACAGAAATACTAGCTAAGTCCAGAAAACCAGAGAAGTTGGCAGCTAACGGATTGCAGACCCCTGAACCTATCAACAACAACTAGCAGTAGCCATGGGGGGTTTGTAGATGCCCTAGACCCCTCGATCACAGCCGGAGAACTGCCTAGCCTAAAGACAGAAAGGGAAATCTAAACTGCCTCAGAGCAGACCCCAAAGCAATAGGCAGCCCCCAACGTATAATGACGGTGAAGCAAGAAGAAAAAACACTAACACAGATAGAAAGATAGACTGAGCAAATGATGGGGCCCAAGCTAACTAGATAGGACAGGATAGGAAGGCTGCTGTCTGCAATCTGCGAAAAACCCTATCAAAATAAGAGCCAACAGACTGACAGGGAAAAAGGCCCTGAAGACGCTAGGCTTCAAAAAGACTATGTCAGTACTCAGGTATTTTCTGAAGACAGAGCAAACCGACAAAAAGGAATTTAGCTCACCCCAGCACGGAATGGCAGAATCCAGAAAAGCAAGGCAAACTAAAACCAAAACACAAATGCAAAAAGGCAAAGCAGAAAACTTAGCTTTTGAGGAGCAGGAATCAGACTAGTCTCCTAGAATTCCATAGAGAAATCACCAGCGAGGCAGAAGGGCGTCAGCTGCCTTATATCCAGTCAGAGATCCCCGTCGCCCAGTCATCCTCTCCCAGCTCAGGTACTTGGTTATCAGCCTCACTACCTTCCTTCACCAGAAGAGGGAGTTCATCAGACCTCAATGGTGAAGGGGAAAATGAACTCATAACAGTACCTCCCCCTTGAGGAGGGGTCACCGAACCCTCATCCACGCCACCAGGGCGATCAGGGTGAGCCCGATGAAAGGCACGCACCAATCTTTTGGCATGAATATCAGAGGCAGAGACCCAGGAATTATCTTCCTGACCATAACCCTTCCACTTAACCAAATACTGGAGTCTCCGTCTAGCCAGACGGGAATCCAGTATCTTCTCTACCTCAAATTCCATGTTACCTTCAACCAATACGGGGTCCGGAGGTGCCACCCCAGGAACTACTGGTTCAACAAACCTCTTCAACAAGGACTTATGAAACACATTATGGATTTTAAATGTGACAGGAAGAGCCGACCGGATAAATGATCTCCAAAATCTTGTAAGGCCCAATAAATCTAGGCTTAAACTTAGGAGAAGCTACCTTCATAGCGATATTTTTTGATGATAACCAAACCATATCACCCACCTTAAACTGGGGACCAACGGTCCTATGTCGGTTGGAAAACCGCTGGGCCTTTTCCTGGGAGAGAGATAACTTATCCACCACTTGGTCCCAGATCTGGTGCATTCTCTCCACCACAGTGTCAACACCTGGGCAGGCAGAAGGCTCCACCTGCCCTGAAGAAAATTGAGGATGAAACCGAAAGTTACAAAAAAAGGTGACATCAAAGTGGCAGAACTAGCTCTATTATTTAAAGCAAATTCGGCCAAGGGCAAAAATGAAACCCAATCATCCTGATCAGCGGAAATAAAACATCTCAAATACGACTCCAAGGTCTGGTTTGTTCTCTCCATCTGCCCATTGGTCTGACGGTGAAACGCAGAGAAGGACAACTGAATTTCCAGCTTGGAACAGAACGTCCTCCAAAATCTAGACACAAACTGAACTCCTCTGTCAGATACAATGTTCTCAGGAATCCCGTGCAAGCGAACCCCTATTGCAAAAACAGGGGCACCAACTCAGAAGAAGATGGCAACTTAGGGAGTGGTACAAGATGAACCATCTTTGAGAACCTATCACAAATCACCCAAATAACAGTCATTCTCTGAGAGACAGGCATATCAGACATGAAATCCATTGAAATATGGGTCCATGGCCTCCTGGGGACCGGCAAAGGCATCAACAACCCACTAGAGCGAGAACAAGGTTTAGACCGGGAGCAAGTCGCACAGGACTGCACAAAATTCCTGACATCACGAGACAAGGCGGGCCACCAAAAAGACCGACTCACCAGATCTCTAGTACCAAAAATACCTGGATGACCAGCCAATGCAGAGCAATGAACTTCAGACATCACTCTCTTCTTCCACTGGTCAGGAACATACAACTTTCCACTGGGACAACGCTCAGGTTTGTCCTCCTGGAACTCTTCCAGAGCACGTCTCAGATCGGGTGAGATGGCAGAAAGAACTACCCCTTCGCCTAAGATGGTAGCAGGCTTGGTCACCACAGGAGAATCAGCAAAGAAGCTCCTAGAAAGAGCGTCAGCCTTGACATTCTTAGTGCCAGGAAGAAAAGAGACCACAAAATCAAAACGTGTAAAAAACAAGGCCCATATAGCCTGTCTAGGGTTCAAGCGTTTGGCCGACTCCAAGTAAATCAAATTCTTGTGGTCAGTGAGGACCACGACTTGATGTTTAGCTCCCTCCAACCAATGTCTCCACTCCTCAAATGCCCATTTCATGGCCAACAGTTCCCGATTCCCCACATCACAGTTACGTTCAGATGGGGAGAACTTTCGGGAAAAGAAAGCACAGGGATTCATTTTAGATGTTACAGGATCCTTTTGGGACAAAACAGCTCCTGCACCAATCTCAGAAGCGTCCACCTCTACCTGGAACGGGAGTGAGACATCAGGTTGCCGCAAAACCAGGGCAGAAGTGAATCTTCGCTTCAGCGCCTGAAAGGAAGAAACAGCCTCCGGAGACCAATTCAACACATCAGCACCCTTCTTAGTCAGATCAGTCAATGGCTTGGCAATACTAGAAAATTTTGCTATAAATTTCCGATAAAAATTAGCAAAACCCAAAAACTTCTGAAGGGCCTTCAAAGAAGTGGGCTGAACCCAATCATAAATGGCCTGTACCTTGGCCGGATCCATTTCAATAGTTGACGGAGACAAAATAAATCCCAAAAATGAAATCCTCTGTACCCCAAAAAGGCATTTCGATCCTTTGACATACAGGGAATTCTCCCTCAAGATCCGGAACACCGTCCGAACATGTTCCACATGAGAATCCCAATCCTTGGAGAAGATCAAAATATCATCCAGATAGATAATCAAAAATTTATCCACAAAGTCTCGGAAAATGTCGTTCATGAAGCACTGGAAGACAGAATGGGCATTAGTGAGCCCAAAAGGCATCACCAGGTACTCAAAATGTCCCTCTGGAGTATTAAACGCCGTCTTCCATTCATCCCCATGCTTAATGCGGATAAGATTATACGCCCCCCTGAGGTCAAGTTTGGTAAACCAGCAAGCACCTTTAACTCTGGAGAATAGATCCGAAATCAGGGGTAACGGATACTGATATTTAATAGTAATTTTGTTGAGGGCACGATAATCAATACAAGGCCTTAATGAACCATCCTTTTTGGCCACGAAAAAAAACCCAGCACCTAATGGTGAAGAGGATGGTCTAATATGACCCTTCTCCAACGCCTCCTTAATATAGGATCGCATAGCCTCGTGCTCGGGTACAGATAAATTGAATAGCCGACCCTTGGGAAATTTACACCCTGGGCTCAGTTTAATTGCACAGTCATAACTCCTATGAGGAGGCAAAGACGCAGACTCATTCTCACTAAATACATCATAAAAGTCCGCCAAATAGTCAGGAACATCATGCGACTGAGGAGAGGTGAAAAAAACAGGAGCCTCACTAAGGGCACACCGACAACCCCAACTCACCACAGACACAGATTTCCAGTCCAAAACTGGATTATGAATTTGCAACCAGGGAAACCCCAGAACAATGGTATCATGCAAATTATGCAACACCAAAAATCTGCAATTTTCTTGATGGTTTGGGGCGACCCGCATTACCACCTGGGTCCAAAACTGAGGTTTATTTTTCGCCAAAGGAGTAGCATCAATCCCCCTCAAAGGGATAGGCGTCCGCAGAGGTGTCATCGGAAATCCACAACGTTTAGCAAAATCCAAGTCCATTAGGTTCAGGGCTGCTCCCGAATCCACAAAAGCCTTGGCGGAAAATGTGGACAGGGAGCAGATCAGAGTAATTGCCAGAAGAAACTTAGGTTGAACACCACCCACAGAAAACGTGTGTGCAAAACGTTTCTCTCGTTTAGGACAGACAGAAATAATATGAGAGGCATCTCCACAAAAAAACACAGCTTATTACGCTTTCTGAACTCCTGACGTTGCTCCCTGGACAAAACTCTATCACATTGCATAGGTTCAGACATTTGTTCAACAGGTGGCCACACCTCTCGTGCAGTCCTGCGTTCACGTAAACGCCGATCAACCTGAATGGCTAATGACATAGAATCGTCCAGACCAGAGGGAACAGGAAATCCCACCATAGTATCTTTTACGACTTCTGACAAACCCTTCCGAAAGAGAGCTGCCAAGGCATTATCATTCCAGGCAGTAAGGACCGCCCACTTTTGGAATTTTTGACAGTACAATTCTGCAGAATCTCGACCTTGGCTCAATGCCAACAGGGTCTTTTCAGCCTGATCAATAGCATTAGGTTCGACATACAACAACCCCAAGGCTTGAAAAAATGCGTTCACATTAGTCAGACTAGGATCATCAGGTTTCAAAGAAAACGCCCAATCCTGGGGATCGCCATGCAGCAAAGAGATGACAATTTTAACCTGCTGCGCGGAGCTCCCTGACGAGTTAGGCTTCAAGGCAAAAAATAATTTACAATTATTTTTGAAATTCAAAAATTTAGACCGATCCCCAAAAAACACATCAGGAGTAGGGATCTTTGGTTCAGCAGCATGTGAATGAGCAAGGTAGGCGGAAATTCCCCGCACTTCCGCAGCGAGCTGCTCCACACGATCAGACAATTGCTTTATCTCCATTGAGAGAAAAAAATTCCCCCTACGGCCTCAGAGATATAGAGGAAAAAATATACACTTTTTTTTTAATTCTTTCCTGCTATTGAGTACCCTAGGATCTGCATAAGGCTGGTGATTCTGCTATGAATGAGTCACCGTAGGAGGCAAAAACAGAAATGCTAGCTAAGTCCAGAAAACCAGAGAAGTTGGCAGCTATCGGATTGCAGACCCCTGAACCTATCAACAACAACTAGCAGTAGCCGTGGGGGGTTCCTACGATGCCCTAGACCCCTCGATCACAGCTGGAGAACTGCCTAGCCTAAAGACAGAAAGGGAAATCTAAACTGCCCCAGAGCAGACCCCAAAGCAATAGGCAGCCCCTAACATATAATGACGGTGAAGCAAGAAGAAAAAACACTAACACAGATACAAAGATAGACTGAGCAAATGATGTGGCCCAAGCTAACTAGATAGGACAGGATAGGAAGGCTGCTGTCTGCAATCCGCGAAAAACCCTATCAAAATAAGAGCCAACAGACTGACAGGGAAAAAGGCCCTGAAGACGCTATACTTCAAAAAGACTATGTCAGTACTCAGGTATTTTCTGAAGACAGAGCAAACTGACAAAAAGGAATTCAGCTCACCCCAGCAGGGAATGGCAGAATCCAGAAAAGCAAGGCAAACTAAAACCAAAACACAAATGCAAAAAGGCAAAGCAGAAAACTTAGCTTTTGAGGAGCAGGAATCAGACTGGTCTCCTAGAATTCCACAGAGAAATCACCAGCGAGGCAGAAGGGCGTCGGCTGCCTTATATCCAGTCAGAGATCCCCGTCGCCCAGTCATCCTCTCCCAGCTCAGGTGCTTGGTAATCAGCCTCACTACCTTCCTTCACCAGAAGAGGGAGTTCATCAGACCTCAATGGTGAAGGGGAAAATGAACTCATAACACTTAGCAGTTTCACACCTACACTGCGCTACACCTCTGCTTCTCACTACAGGCAGGTTTGTCTGTGATTTCACCTTCCCAACATCATCCATAGTGAGTGAGCATGTGTGGGTTATGCCTTCCATATATACGAAGAGATACCGTATATCGGAGATACCAATTTTTACACTATACTCGATACAGCTTGTATCTTGTTATACAGTACCTTTGTTCGACATTTAGCATTATGGTCAAATCCATACTAAGTGTCTGAGAGTGACTACGGGACTATGTATACAGAGATTTCAATTGTACCCTATAATATACATACTTGCTATCTTGTTATCCAGTACCTTTTTTACAACATTTTTTATTATGGTGAAACCCAGACTGAGTGAGCCAACACTGTATACAGCTCTACGCTTCTGATACAGTAACCTTTTTAGCTATTTTGATTCTGGTGTAATCCATAATGAGTCTGTGAACGTCTGTCTGTTACTCCAGCAATATATTTGGAGCTTTAAATTACCCCAACACTGTATACAGCTGTACGCTTGTGTTACATTGCCCATTTACAGCTTTTCATATTCTTGTGTAATCCATACTGGGCCTGAGAGCGCTTGTGTCTGCCTCCTGAAATGTATACGCAGATTCAGAATGTTTACACTAAACTATATATACCTTGTATCTGGTGATACTGTACCCTTTTTCAACTTTTTATTTTATTGTGTAATCCATACTGCACCTGTGAGCATCTGTGTATGACTCATGAAATATATGCGGAGATTTACTGTTATCCCTAGACTGTATAGAGCTGTACACTTCTGATACAGTACCATATATCTGCTGGTATTTTGGGTCCATTTTCTAAAACATGAGGAAGTATGATGGAAGAGGACGCGGTCGTGGGCGTGGGGGCCACCTGGTACTGATGGTGGTGGTGGTGCATCTGCTGTTAATGCCAAAAACACAATAGCAGCTAAGGCAGGAGGTATGTCATGGTGTAGCTCTGGAAGGCCTGTAACGCTCCGTTTTCTGGGAGTAGGTAGACTGCTTTTAAAGCCGGAGCATCAGGAACTGTTTGTGGCTTACATTGCTGAAACAGCCTCCAGCCCTATTGCCTCCTCTTCTGAAGTTTTAAAAAATGTAAGCACTGAGTCATAACTGCAGGCTTCTGGTCAGGAGCAACCCCTTTCCTTGTGTCCTTCACCCACACCAAAAGTGAAGGATGCGACAGCACACACTTCAGATTACTCCATGCCTGGGTTAATTAAAAATAGGGCCCATCAGATACTGGAGCATTGTAAATGGGGCAGATCAGACACTGGAGCAGCATCTAAGGGGCCCATTATACACTGGAGCATTAGAAATGGGGCCCATTATATATGGAGCATTATTAGGGCCCATCATACACTGGAGCATCAACCATGAGGCCCATCATGTACTGGAGCATTGTAAATGGGGCAGATCATATGACATATGACAAAAACCTGCATTTTAAAAACAGTGTGAAGACTTTCTACACCAATTTTGACAAGTGTATATATACAGTAGATAGATAGATAGATAGATAGATAGATAGATAGATAGATAGATAGACAGACAGACAGACAGCTCTGGCAAAAATTAAGAGACCACTGCACAGTTTTATAAAAATCAGCTTCTCTACATGTCTGACAGCCATTCCATTCCTATGTCAGTTGAATTCCAACCAAAGTACAGCTCATTCTACCTAAGAGCAGTGAGACTATGGAACTCTCTGCCATATGATGTTGTAATGAGTGATTCCCTACTAAAATTTAAGAAGGGACTGGATGCCCTTCTTGAAAAGTATACTATTACAGGGTATATACAGTACACTAGCTTCCTTAATATTCCGTTGATCCAGGGAGCTAGTCTGATTGCCGTATGTGGAGTCGGGAAGGAATTTTTTTCCCCAATGTGAAGCTTACTGTTTGCCACATGGGTTTTTTTTGCCTTCCTCTGGATCAACATGTTAGGGCAGGTTAGGACAGGATATGGGTTGAACTAGATGGACTTAAAGTCTCCCTTCAACCTTAATAACTATGTTACTATGTTACTATGTTAATGTGCTTCTGATTAGATGATCACATGAATCAAATCTTATTTAATAAAGGAAAGTATAAAAATCCCTGTTGTGTTGTTCACAATCCCCTTGAACTGCTTCAATTTTTGTGCCAGGAGTGGCATAAAGTCACTCAAAAGCAGTGTGAAAGACTTGTGGAAAGCATGCCAAGACGCATGAAAGCTGTGATTAAAAATCATGGTTATTCCACAAAATATTGATTTCTGAACTCTTCCTGAGTTAAAACATTAGTATTGTTGTTTCTAAATGATTATGAACTTGCTTTCTTAGCATTATTTAAGGTCTGCAAGCACTGCTTTTTTTGGTTATTTTGACCATTTCTCATTTTCTAAAAATAAATACAAAATTTAGTGCTTGGAAATTCGAAGACATGTTGTCAGTAGTTTTTAGATTAATAGAGCAATTTACATTTTACTCAAAAATATACCCATAAAGAGAAAAATCAGAGAAACTGAAAATTTTGCAGTGGTCTCAATTTTTGCCAGAGCTGTAGGTATATATGTATATATTTACAGTGAGTGAAATAAGTATTGAAAACGTCACTAATTTTCTAGGTTAATACATTTTTAAAAGTGTTATGAAATTATCACCACGTCGGTAACAACCCATCCAACCCACACAAGCAAAGAAATGAAGTCATAGATGTCTATAAATTAAGTTATGCAATAATGAAAAAAGACACAGGGACAAAGTGTTGAACATGCTTTCTGAAATTCATGTAATACTTTGTACAAAAGCCTTTGTTGGTGATGACAGCTTCAATGTGCCTCAAAAATGGAGAAATTAGTTGTATGCATTGCTCAGGTGTGATTTTGGCTCATTCTTCAATTCAAACAATGTTCAAGTCCTGAAGGTTCTACGGGCTTCTCCTATGAACTTCAGCTAGAACTTAAGTTCCTGCTATAAATTTTCTAATGGATTAAGGTCAGATGATTAGTTGGCTATTCTAGCAGCTTTCATTTCTTTCGCTGACACCAATTGAGAGTTTCCTTGGCTGTGTGTTTGGGTCTTACTGAAATGTCCACTGTCATTTCATCTTCATCATCCTGGTAGATTTTATTAAAAATGTTCCTTCAATTATATAAAGTTTGACAGTGCTTGTAGTGCAGGGGGGGTTGGTGCAGTGTGACAGAAAGGCCGTGAACCAGGAAAGTTCAAAACAAAGTATCTTTTAACCCCTTTCCAACATGTGCTGTACATATACCTCTCTGCAGGAGGTGTGTTGCCGCAAAGAGCATTATATCTACGGCGGCACGATCGTGCGGCCTCACACTGAGCACTGTGGCGATCGCGTGCAGGTGTCATTTGTATGTGACAGTTGACACCCCGCAACAATGCCCATGATTGGTGTTAGCACTGATTTCGGGCATTTCACCCCTCTGATGCTGCTGTCAGTAGTGACAGTAGCATAGAGAAGCATCGCGCAGGGAGGGAGCTCTCAGCATGCTTCCATAAGGTTGCGATCGCATTGGCCTGATAGTCTCTAAGGAGACCCCTGGCACCAAGATGACCGCGGGGTCCTTCCAGGTTCTGTAGGGAAGGTGACTTGCGAGCGCCTGCTGGGAGCAGGTGCCATCATGCCTTCTTCCCTATCAGATCCTGATCTGAAACTCTGCTGTGCAGAGTGTCAGATTAGCGATCTGACATTATATAGTGATGTCCCATACTGGGACAATGTAAAAAAGTTTAATAAAAATTACAAAGTGTAAAAATATTTTTTTTAAATCCCTAAATAAAAAAAATATATATTTTTCCAATAAATACATTGATTTATGTAAATAAAAAAACAAACAATTAAAGTACACATATTTGGTATTGCTATGTCCATATTGACCCGCTCTATAAAACTGTACCACTAGTTAACCCCTTCAGTGCACACCATAAAAAATAAATAAAAAACGAGGCAAAAAACAATGCTTTATCATCATATTGCTGAACAAAAAATGCAATAAAACACGATCACAAAGATGGACGTAAACTAAAATGGTACCGTCGAAAACATCATCTTGTCCTGCAAAAATCAAGCCACAATACAGTTCCATAAGCTGAAAAATAAAAAAAGTTATAGCTCTCAGAATAAAGTGATGCAAGTATAATTTTTTCTATGAAAGTTTTTATTATGTAAAAGTGCCAAAAGATAAAAAAAGATATAAATGAGGAATTGCTGTAATCGTACTGACCCGACGAATAAAGCTGCCTTACCAATTTTACCACACATTGAGTGGTATTAAAAAAAAAGCAATTCCTGAATTGCTGGATTTTGTTTATTCTGTCTCCCAAAAGTCAGAATAGAAAGTGATCAAAAAATGCCATGTGCCCCAAAATGGTACCAATAAAATGTCAACTCGTCCAGCATGGATTCGCTGCATGCTCTCTCTGAGCAGGTGAAAAGTCTCTCTCAGATGATGCAGAAGCTGTCTATGGAGCAGCAAGCTTTGGTTCAGTCACATCAAGAGATGCAAAGAGATGTGGCGGGTGCCCGTCAGGGTTCAGTTTCTTCGGGAGCTCGAGACGAGGACACCGCCTGACGCTTCCTTAGTTGCTACGGAACCTCCCGACCAATTTTCCAGGGATAAAAAGTATTTAGAACTTTCAAAGAGGGGTGTAAATTGTTTTTTGAGTTGCGTTCCCTCTCCTCAGGGAATGAAAGGCAGAGGGTGGGGATTGTTATGTCCTTGTTAAAGGGGGCTGCCCAGGTGTGGGCTTTCTCTCTGTCTCGTTCCGCACATGAACGTATGTCTGTAGTTTCGTTTTTTGAGGCTCTGTGGCACATTTGCTATGAGCCTGATAGAGTGCGTCTGGCTGAGGATATGGTGATGAGTGTGGCACAGGGGAAGCACTCAGCATAATGGTTTTGCTCTGAGTTTAGGTGCTGGGCTACAGAGATATCATGGAATGCCGCCGCCCTGATGGGATTGTTCCGTAGGGGTCTTTCCAACCGTCTACAGGACACTCTGGCGTTACATCCTCCCCCTGATACCTTGGAGGATGACATGACTCAGGCGGTTCTCATGGATCGAAGGCTCCGTGCCCCTTTATACTCCAACCTGGGCAACACTGTGTCCACACCTGAACCCATGGAGGTTGGTGCTATCTCGTTGACAGAAAGAGAGAGAATACACCGCATTGACAACCTACTATGCTTCTACTGTGGTGCCTCTGGACATTGGAAAAGGGACTGTCCCTCTTGTCCTTCATCAGGGTTGACGTCGGGAAATGCCTACGTCTGGGTAGCGGTCGAGAAGGTTGCCCAGACTTCCAGGTACTTTTTTCCTCACTTGCTAAAATCCTTCTCCAGGTGGAGTTGGAACTTGGTAGCAGTCCTGTTATGACTACCGCTTTTGTTGACTGTGGTTCTACCATCAATCTGATTGACACTAGTGTGGTGACACTTAATAAGACAGGGACAGTCAGGCTTGAATCTCCAATCAAAATTGTGGCCATTGACTCCTCTCCTCTCACGCAAGAAGGAATCTGCTTCATGACTGAGGTTTTCTCCCCGAAAGTGGGTTCTGCTTACGTGGAAAAGTTGCGCTGTTTTGTTTTAAATAATGTGCCTGCAGGTCTAGTGTTAGGGATGCCTTGGCTTCAATGCCACAACCCTAACATTGTTTGGATTACTGAAGAGATAATCTTGTGGGGGTTTAAGGCTAATGGCTTCTGTTGTAATGTGGGGCCATTATTCACCCCTTTAAAATCTGTATCAGTGTCGTCTGTCTGCCTGGAGGGTATTCTGGAGTATCTGAAGGACTTTGAAGACGTGTTTTCTGAAAGTGAGGCTGAGGCACTACCACCATATAGACCCTACGATTTTCATAGAATCATAGAATCATAGAATCGTAGAGTTGGAAGGGACCTCCTGGGCCATCTGGTCCAACCCCCAGCTCAAAGCAGGATTCGCTAAATCATCCCAGTCAGATGTCTGTCCAGCCTCTGTTTGAAGACATCCATTGAAGGAGAACTCACCACTTCTCGTGGCAGCTTGTTCCACTCATTGATCACTCTAACTGTCAAAAAGTTTTTTCTAATATCTAATCTGTGTCTCCTCCCATTCAGTTTCATCCCATTGCTTCTAGTCTTTCCTTGTGCAAATGAGAATAAAGATGATCCTTCTACAATGTGACAGCCCTTGAGATATTTGTAGACAGCTATTAAGTCTCCTCTCAGTCTTCTCTTTTGCAAACTAAACAATCCCAAATCCTGCAACCTTTCCTCATAAGACAGGGTTTGCAGACCGGTCACCATTCTGGTTGCTCTTTTCTGAACTTGCTCCAGTTTGTTGATGTCTTTTTTAAAATGTGGTGATTTTGCCATTGAGTTCATCCCAGGAGCCAAGTTACCTAAGGCTCGTCTATTTAATTTGTCCAGGCCTGAGCACCAAGCCATGAATGAGTATATTACCGAGAGTCTCCGCAAGGGTCTCGTCTCTGGCAGCGGGGCTGGGGCTTTTTTTTTTTTTTTTTTAAAGATGGTGGTTGGCGGCCGTGCCTCAACTTTTGGAAACTGAACAAAATTACAGTGAAAAACACGACCCTCTTCCCCTTATTCCTGATTTATGTACCCAACTTACTGGGGTCACATGGTTCTCTAAACTTGATTTACGAGGGGCCTATAACCTCATAAGGGTCCAGGAAGGGGATGAATGGAAGACGGCTTTCCATACAACTGAGGGGCTGTTTGAAAACTTGGTCATGCCCTTTGGGCTCACTAACGCTCTTGCTATTTTCCATAATTTCATTAATGTAATTTTTTCGGACCTAATTGGGCATTTTGTGGTTATCTACTTGGATGAGATTCTGGTGTATTCCACGGACAGTCAAACTCACTTGCACCATCTGCGTATGGTGCATATGAGACTTAGGATAAATCATTTGTATGTCAAATTGGAGAAATGTTTATTCTTTGTACAAAGAATTATCCTTTTTGGATTTGATTGTGTCTGGGGAGGGATTCTGCAAAGATCCAAAAAAGGTCCAAGCCATTACGGATTCGGTGCAACCTCGAGATTTGAAGGGATTGCAACAGCTTTTGGGCTTTGCTAATTATTACAGAAAGTTTATTAAGGGTTTTTTGCAGGTTGTTAAGTCCGTTAACTGACCTCACACAAAGTTTGTCTGGCTTTGAAAAAATGTTTTACTTCCGCTCCTGTGTTGGTCCAGCCAGATCCGTCTAAACCTTTTATCGTAGAGGTCGATGCTTCTGAGGTAGGGGTAGGGGCAGTTTTGTCTCAGGGTCCTGCCACCCCTACAGATCTTAAACCTTGCGCCTTCTTTTCTAAGAAGTTTTGTTCTGCCGAGAGAAATTATGATGTAGACAATAGGGAGCATTTGTCGGTCAAGTTGGCCTTCGAAGAATGGAGGCATTTTTTTGAGGGGGCAGTTCACCCTGAAACTGTGATCACCGATCACTGAAAAATTTATCCTATATCGACTCTGCCAAAAGATTGACCCCCAGACAGGCTCAGTGAGCGCTTTTTTTTCACGATTTCTATTTGCCATCACTTTTTGCCCGAGATCTAAAAATGTTAAGGGAGATGCTTTATCCTGAAGTTTTGATCCTGTGTCCCCTCCAGAGCCTCCATCTTCCATTCGTCAGCCAGGGGTGGTGGTTGCCGAAACTTCATCTGACTTAGAGAGAGAGGTTTTTAAGGCCCAGCCATTGGCCCCCTGTAATAAACCTCCAGGCAAATTGTTTGTACCTGAATATTTCCATCTTGGACTCCTGCAGGAGTTTCATGATTCTGCATTGAGTGCCCATCCTGGGGTTTCAGCCACCCGTGGAGTAGTTGCTAGGAGTTTCTGGTGGCCCTCAATGGTAGCAGATATTAAAAGTTTTTGTCTGCATGTGGGGTTTTTGCCCGTTCAAAGAGTTGTCATTGCCGGTCAGCCAGAGAGTTGGTGCCTTTGCCAATTCCGGATAGACCATGGATACATCTGTCCATGGATTTTATCACAAATCTTCCTCTTTCTAGGGGCAACTCTGTGGCATAGGTAGTGCTTGATAGGTTCTCCAAACAGGCTCATTTTGTACCTCTGCCCACTCTACCGTCTGCTGAAACTTTGGCCCGCTTATTTATACAACACGTGGTCTGGCTGCATGGTGTGTCTGTTAACGTGGTGTCTGACAGGGGTGTGCAGATTGTAGCCAAGTTTTGGAGGGCTTTCTGCAAGAAATTAAGGACTGCATTATCATTTTACTCTGCTTATGACCCGGAGTCTAACAGTCAAACTGAACACACCAACCAGTCTTTAGAGCAAATTCTTAGATGTTTGGCCTCTTCCAGACAGGAGGACTGGTGTGAGGTGTTGCCCATGGCAGAATTTGCTTTTAACGGTCGTGTGAGTCAGTCTACCGGGAATTCTCCCTTTCAGGTCAACTATGGGTTTAACCCTCATTTCGGGGAGTTTTCTCACATAGATTCAGGTTGTCTGGGGGTTGAGAATGTTGTTGTACAATGTTTGAAAACTTTGTGGAGAGAGGTTCAGAGAATTATCTCCAAGGCTCAGGAGAGATACAAACAGTTTGCAGACAGGAAGAGGGGATTTGGTCCTGCATTTGTTGTGTGGGAGAAGGTTTGGCTATCCACTCGCAATATTAAACTCAAGGTCCCCTCAATGAAGTTGGGCCCTAAGTTCATTGGCCCATACAAGATCATGGAAATAGTCAATCCAGTGGCATACAGGTTACAGCTTCCCACCTCCTTCAAAATATCTGATGTTTTTCATAGGTCCCTATTAAAACAATTGGGGGAGGTTGAGAGAGATTCCTCGGCCAAAATCCCACTGGTATTGGTAGAGGGGCAGCTGGAGTACGAGGTGGGACGCATCATTGACTCGAGGTGAGGACGTTGGAAGCTCCAATATTTAGTACATTGGAAGGGGTATGCCCAGGAGGATCGGTCATGAGACCCAGCCAGTTTGGTGCATGCCAATCAGCTGGTTTGGGCTTTTCATGCCAGACATCCAGGGAAGCCTGGGGTTTCGGAGGCCCCCGTTAAGAGGGGGGTACTGTCATGGATGCGGATGGGGTTCCACCCCTGCCGTCATGGAGTTAATGTTGTGTGCCTCTTTTTAGATTTGGGAGGGACATATATATACCCCTTCCTGGCTAAGATTCTCTGTCAGTTATGCTTTCAATCTGACGGTGTGTCTGACCCCCTGGTGTACATGTATACTGCATTGGTTGATTGCCTCCCGTGTATGACCTGGTCTGTCCGCTCTCTCTGTTCTCTGTCTCACATTTTGGTACTATTGTCTTCTTCGGCTATGACCTTCTGGCTTGGCTATTGTTACTCCATTACAGTTTGTCCCTATTGCACCGCACAGCTTGTTTTGGCTTTTTTACCTCTGGCTTCGACTTGACTACCCCTACATCTCAGTCCATGGCACCTCCCTGATCTCTATGTTTTGACCTCGGCACGCATTGACTTGTCTCTGATTTCTTTGTCCCCTCTGGCCGTTGGCGCCTGGCTCTACCCCCGCCACTCCCCTGTAGACACATTTGACAGGTCCTGTACACAGTCTAGTGAAGTTCTCCACCGTTCCATGGCCACTCCCCCAGAGTCACGTGGGACAGGTCCTGTGCACAGACTAGTGAGTTCACCGCTGTTCACCGGCCACTCTCCCAGAGTCATGTGGGACAGGTCCCGTGCACCGTCTAGTGAGTTCACCTACGTTCCCCAGTTACTTCTCCTATTTCAGTGTGCAGTGTTAGTTATGCTGTAGTTGCACCAACCTGAAGAATAATGTCACCTAATCTCATACCAAATGAGGAACAGAATAAAAAATAAATAAAACCAATTACTCTTGATTTTTTTCATTCTGCCTCCCAAAGATAGCAGTAAGGCTTGGCGCACATTTATCCTGCGCACTGCGCTGAGCACTTACACTGGGGTTTCCATGTTAATCTCTGAAGTACGTGATTCAAGCAGAACCCCCGGCAGAAAATTCCCTATAATGAGGCAGATGTAGTCACTGTGGATGCCATAGGACCTGTGATCCGGCGGTGTCCATCTTTTTAGGATTGTACAGTTTTGTGCACTTCTGAGGGTATGTTTCCACGGTCAGGAACTGCTGCGGATTGAACGCTGCGTACAGCCGCATCGTCCAATCCACAGCCTCCAGATGTTACAGCATCGTGGAGGGTATTTTATAAAATCCCATCTCCATTATGCGTACAAAGATGCAGTTGGGAAACCTGCGTATACGTTCATGTGGCGCATCTTTATAGACTGCAGCATGTCTATTAATCTTGCGGAGACGCTCAGTCTCCGCAAGATAAATAGCACAAACTATGTATAGGATGCGGTGATTCCGTATGGTTCAATGAGCACATAAGGAATCACCGTGTGTACAAAAGCCGGAAGCGCTTTGGGCGGGGAGGGTGTCCGCTGAGCCCAAAGTGCTCGTAATCCTGACCGTGGTCACATACCCTGTAAGGACACCACTGAACAGAGGCCAGATGGAGTCCAGAGTAAATCTGCTGCCTCATTATAGTGAATGAATCCCTTGGGGGGTTTCATCTGTCACATCACTTGGAGGTTTAGATGGAAACCCTAAAGTAAGTGCTCAGCAAAGAGTGCCAGATAAATGTGATCCCAAATGTAATGTAAAATGTTCCCAATAAAAGCTTCAACTCAATCCATAAAAAAGCAAGTCCTCACTCAGGTCTGTCAACTGATAATGGAAATATAAGGGCTTCCACATTACTGGTAGCACAAAAGCTCTGGAAAACCTAAATGACTCCTTGCTCCCTAAAAGAAATTCAGCAAATTTTCTGCTTCCAAATCCAAATGCCCCTCTACCTTCTGAGCCCCAGTGTGCCTAAACAATATTTAGCGCCCACATGTTTAGCATTTCTGTAGTGATGAGAGCCCGCCTAATTTACAGGTGCGTGTCTCCAGAAGTACGGACTGTGCATAATGGACTGATGACTACAATGTACTGGTCACTACGACGGCTGTTTGCAATTTTCACTCAGCAACATCCACTGCTGCCTGTTTCTGGAAAACACTCATGGAGTCAAAATCGTCACTACATCTGTAGATAATTTCCCAAAAGGGTTATAAATTCCATAATGGGATCACTTGAGGGGGATTCTGCTTTTCTAGCTCTTAAATCATAGAAAAGGAGAGAAGCTATGTGCCATAAAATTACATAATTTGCATTGAAACAAGAAATATAAAAACAGTTACAAAAGTATTTGTAGGGACAAAATGTGCAAAATGAGCCATATACTGGTGGTAAGGCGCCATTAGTAAATCACAAAGAAAAAGCCAAATTCAAAATTAGTTATTTAGGGGCCAAAGATCATAACAGATAAAGGTAGTTCAAGATTAACTTCCAGTGACCGATTAGAAAAGACCTATAAACTATACCAGATGTGCAATCAAAGATTGATTGGCAAATTTCAAAAAATATGTATGAAGCATGGAATATAATATGTGTCCTAATATGCTGGCACAAGACTAACACTTATTAAAGGCATGGTTGTGTTCCTTAAGTGCAGGAGTATCAAAAGTGGAGTCTGTATATGAAGCATAACAATATCAGCAGTAAAGATACCTTAGATGCTGTTAAAGTGCAATTGGGCTATCAATGAGGAAGAATAAAAAAGCCAATATTAGAAAGGACACAAGAAAAATATGCATTGGCACATTACCGTTAAGTGGTGGTAATACTCTCACCCGACGCCCGTTTTGCGTATAGCTTTATCCAGGGGATCCAGGGGAAACAGCCTGCTGTATCCCACATAGTCATTTTGTGGCGGTGATTGTAACCTGTCTGCAGACCTAAGGCACATTAAAAGAAAATTATAATTTGTCAGTTGCAAAAAGTTAGACAACCCGCTGTAGCAAACTTTGTCATTTGTTTGGGTTGAAATAAAGCTGTACAGGTCTGATCCAGAGGCCACAAACAAATTCTTCTGTTATTAACGTCACATAGTATGGGACCTAACTTAACAAAATATTTTCATAGCATCTAGTGTGTATAGAGGAATGATATATAGGCCACCAAAAAAATTCTTCTGTTATTAGCATCATACAGTATGGGACCTGATTTTAAAAATAATTTGTAGCATCTAGTGTGTTATAGAGGCCTCATCTTTGGTTAAAAAAAAAAAAAAAACAGCATGCCATATTGCAACTTTGAATTCACTGCTGCTGAAAATCAGCTGTTTGTAGAGGTGGTGCAGAGTTTAAAATCTTATTTTTGGGTGTTAATACTGTGCTCATACCACAATATCTGAGCAAGATGACTGGGAAAAAGCAAGGCCGTGGTGGAAGGGAAATTATGCTTGGTGTTCAAGGTGTACGTGTGGTAGGTGGTAATGTTGGTGAAAGCACTAGTGAAGTAACGTCACATCCTATGCAAAGACAACTGACAGCTTATGTTACTGGATAGGCTACACCACTACCTTTCTTTGGAAGCCGCAAAGTGGTACGCCTTGTAATTGATGCCCAGAAAGAGCATGTATTTGAATAGATGGCAAGTGCAGCTTCCAGTGGCCTCTCCTCCTCTTCCTCCACCTCAACATCACACCCAGTACAGTCCACAGATGTGGCACCCAAATTCCCCTTGCTTCCCCCTGCATCCCAACTATCCAAATGTTCAACTGACTGTACAGAACCCACAGATGGGTGATTCTGAAAAGCTGTTAACATATTCTATGCCATGTTCATCAGAAGTGTACTCAAAAGCTTTGCAGAGTCATTATAAGGAAATCTGCACCAATGTCCCAATTTTTTTTTAGCTTAGATCCAGGGCAGGAAGAAGTATGGTCCCTACAGCATCCTGACCCTCGTCATCAGACGTTAACCCCTGGGGGAGAGGTGATCCTGATGAGACTCAGATATCTGAGGCTCAATTGGACTGAACTGTGCAGTCAGGGCAAGAAGAGGAGGAGAGTGACTCCAATGTCAAGGAATGTGATAACACACAGGATGATGATGAGGTGTTAGATCCCAGTTGCCGTGAACATAGAGGCACACAGCTAAGTAGGTGATCTGAGGAGGTAGACGAGAAGGTTACATAGCGCTATCCATGGCAGATACATAGTGATGCAGCCACAGCGAGCGATACATCCTCAGCCACAACTGTGACTCTGACCAGCAGCGTCCACAAGTCTGCACCTCGCAGGCGTGGCAAGGGTTGCCTTGGCTGGGCCTTTTTTGACGCTGCAAAGGATGACCAACTCATGTAATCTGCCAACTTTGCAAAATAAACTGAGTCAAGGTAAAAACTGCAATAATTTGACTACTACAGTGCTGTGCAAACTAATTGGGACAAAGCATTTTTTTAAGTAAAATCATAAGCTGGTTACCAGTCAGTGATTCAAACCAGTTTTAACTGCTTTGAACAGGCACCCACACCTGTTCAAAGCAGTTAAAACTGGCTTGAATCACTGACTGGTAACCAACTTACGATTTTACTTAAAAAAAGCTTTGTCCAAATTAATTTGCACAGCACTGTATATGTATGTATTTGACTACAAATGCGCAATCAACATGCTTTAGTGTGGGAATCCCACTGCACAAAAATGTGGACCAGTAGACATCAGCCACCATCAGCCACCCAATCAATCATCACTGCTGCTTCTTCTTCCTCCTCTGTTACCATTCCAACTATTGAGATGCAGGTCATTGACCATAGAACCTCAGGTTCTTTACCCAATTGAATTATGCTGACTGAGAGGCCGCCTTCAGCTGTAACGGAAGTGGACATGTCTGTTGTTTTTGACCATTCTCAGAGAACGATCACACCAGAAGTTTCTCAATCCACACTAACATCTTCACCTGCACCTCTCTCACGGTCCAGCAGTTTGTCAGGTTCACTGTACTCCGCCGTCTCACATCACTGCAGCCAGCCCATGGTTCCACAGATGTGGTCACGGAAAAGATTGTTTCCTCCTACACATGACAAAGCTAAGAAGTTGAACTCCACCATCTCGAATTTGTTGGCTGCAAAAATGCTGCCTTTCCGCCTGGTGGATAGCG
Source organism: Dendrobates tinctorius (assembly GCF_039654945.1). Taxonomy (NCBI): domain Eukaryota; kingdom Metazoa; phylum Chordata; class Amphibia; order Anura; family Dendrobatidae; genus Dendrobates; species Dendrobates tinctorius. The sequence goes on from NW_027361768.1 coordinate 3,933,668, forward strand.
ACGGTTTCCGAAAGCTGATGGCAGCCGCAGTCCCTCAGTACCAATTACCCAGTCGCCATTGTTTTTCAAAGAGCGCTGTGCCTGAGCTACACCAGCACACATCACCCATTCCCTGACAAAATCTGTGTCTCCCAGGGTACATTTCACCACAGACACTTTGACAAGTATGCGTGGCCAATGGCATTACATCTCACTGACTGGGCATTGGGTGACTCTAATGGCTGTGGGGACAAGTGCTGCTCCATAAGTGTTGGAATCCCCAAGGCATGCAGGCCAAACCACTACATTAAACACTTACTCCACTGCTCCTGCCTCCTCTAGGACCTCCACCTGTGCCCTCAACCTCTGCCTTCATGAGACACACATTCCAACAGTGCATAGCGAACCCCCGCCACCTCTGTACTGTGCAGCCAGGGCACTCCAAAATCAGGCAGTCTTAAAATTGATATACCTTGGAGATCGCAGTCATACAGCTGAGTTGTAGACAGCTCACTAGTATGAGTTTGATCAGTAGCTGTCTCCGTTGAACCTGCATCCAGGGAAGGCTGTGTCCAATAATGGTGCAAACCTGGTGGTGGCCCTAGAGTGAGGCAAGCTCATACATGTGCCTTGCATGGCTCACATCCTCAACCTGGTGGTGCAACATTTTCTCAGCCACTGTCTCGGACTGGGTGAATTGCTCCAGAAAGCATGTAAGCTGTGTGCTCATTTCTGCCATTCACACCCCTCTGCTCATCGACTTGCACTTGCATTGATCTTTGGTCTTTGTACATGCCGGTTAACAGGTTGGTATGCGATGTGCCAACTCGGTAGAATTCCACTCTGCACATGTTGCAGTGACTGTTGCAGCAGCAATGAGCCCTGATGCAGTATGTCATGCCGTATAGCCTGGGCCAACTCAGTACGGAGGTGGCGCATATCACGTTTACAGAGTAGGCACAGATTAAGGACCTCTGCACCCTTCTGCACAATTTTGAAATGGCTACTAAGATGGTTAGCGCTGATGACGCCATAATCAGCATCACTATTCTGGTCATTTATGTGCTGAAGCAGACTTTGAATAGCCTGTGGGAGGAGCTGGTGGTCCCTGAAGAAGAGGAGGAAGCAGAGGAGGCTGTGGAAGGGATAACATTGTCTCAAAGTTCAAGACTGTCGTCACACAGGCGGGTGGAGTATTGCGATCGAGGAGGGCTAATGATAAACTGTTATCGAAGGTGCAAGATCTGAGGACCAATTGGAAGAGGAAAAGGTGATGGGCGAGCAACTGTTGGATGAAGAGGATAATCCTCCCCTCTCTGTTGTTTGGGGTTGGTGGGAGGGTACAGAGGAAGCAAGCTTCATTGTTACACAGCCACCAACACAGCATGGTCTCGGACCTCATGGTAAAGCCCGACATATGAATGCCTCCTTACTGCACTATCTGCAACATGATCATCGTATAGTTATGATTAGGAATAATGCTGACTACTGGGTTTCCACTTTATTAGATCCACATTATAAAACAAAATTTTGCCGGATGATTCCCGCCCTAGAAAGGCACCCGAGAGTATCAAAACACACTTGTATACAACCTTAAGAAAGCTTTTTCTCTTCGCCACGACAGCACCCACTGAGAGAGGGGATCCGCCCCTTGGAACAGGAAACCTACAGAGAGATAAAAGAGGCAGTCCCCCTCGCTCCTGCAGTTGGTTTCCTGTTCCTAGAAGGAACCCATAGAGAGAAGAGGATACCTAGCCTGGTTGCTGCCTGCGCCGCATCCATATGAGCGGCAGGGGCCCCTGAGCTGGAAGCAGCGTCGGGGGAGATCTGATATTCAACTCCCCCCTCGACTGGTAATGCAGCGTGACGCCTAGTCATGATGTGCTTGGCTCACATATGGTGCATAAGATGGCAGGAGCCAGCACCTATGGAGACTCCCCCCAGGGGACACAGCATTACGGGCCAGCAAGGCTCACAGAGAGTGCGACGCAGCGTCAGGGCTACTATGGTAGTGGCCCCCCCTCCCGGAGTACTGCGAGGCCAGGGAAGAAATATGACCACCGAGCTCGCAGGGACGCGGTAAGGTGCCGAGGCGCTGAATGGGGGAATTCCATACCTGACGCCATGGTTGTCAGCAATATGGTCCGGTCCGGCAGTGCAGAGGCAGCGGTGACCGGGAGGCGCTCAGCGGGCATAATGCCAGCGCTCCCGTGCAGACAGCAGGGCGACCCGGAAGTGGATCCCTGAAACTTCCGGGGGACGAGGCACAGATCGCGGTATCACCTGGCAAGCGACCGTGCATGCGCAGATGGGGGGAAGAAAAAAAAAAGGGGGGCGAGATCAGGAAGCTGCATAAAAGCACTGGCCAGAGGGGATGCCGGTGCGCAGCAATGTCATCCACAAATGACCCTGTTTCGCTCCAACTTGAGCAGCCAGTGGAATCACCACATGGCAGTACCAAAAGAGGTGGCAGCACTAGGAGAAGTGAAAGCACCAGGAGGAGGGGCAGTACCAGAAGGAATAGCAGTGGACGCTCCAGGCAGAGCGAGTCCACGGAGAAAAAAATGGAAGGAGAAAAAGTCATCCCACTCCACACCCCAGCCTATGCCTCTAACCCCACAGCCAGTACTATGCTGACAAGATCCATGGGTGAGTGTTTTTTGGTCACGCTTATGTAGCTGATGGCGTCTTTCTTCTGTATACCCCTTAGGCCAAAAGAACGGAAAAATCTAAGCACAAAGAATGTGCCTTATGCTCCCAACCCCTCCCGGATAGCTACCCTAAGAGGTTGTGTCAGAGCTGTATTGGACAAACCCTGCGTGAAGAGTCCTCAGGGAGAACAGATGATATCCATTCGATAATCAGGGAGGAACTACAGACCCTAGGGGGTTCCAGTAGTTTTGAAGGACAAACCTCCGGCAGAGGTATCACCTCACCAGGGTCCAGATCGCTTTCAGAGGTTGAAGAGCCTGACTCGAATATATCCCAAGAATACCTTAATTCAGAGGAAGAGGAGCAGGCTTGCTTTCCCACCGACAATATTAATAATTTAGGCTGGTTTCACATTTGCGTTTTTTTTCGCGGGATTTTAGCGCTAAAAAACGCATGCGATTTTTTTTCCTATACTTTGCATGGGATGCGCTTATGTGCGCATACACATGCGTTTGTATGCGTTTTTCCGCGCATGCGTTTTTTTGCGGTATGCGCTCGGGCGCACAAAATGCATCCTGTTGCATTTTTTGGGCGTCCGACTTGCCTCAAAAAAACGCATGCGCGCGCAATGCGTTTTTTACAGCAGGACACCCATTATAAGTCTATGGGTGCGCATATGTGCGCATTGGCATGCTTATGTATGCATTTTTTTGCGCATGCGTTTTTTTTTACCATTAGTTTGACAATGGAATTTAGGGGTTTGGGTTAGAGTTAGGGTCAGTTAAGGGGGTTTAGGGTTAGGGTTAGGGTCAGGGTTAGGGTTAGTATGGTTTGGTTAAGGGTTAGGGTTAGGGTCAGGGTTAGGGTTAGGGTTAGTATGGTTTGGTTAAGGGTTAGGGTTAGGGTCAGGGTTAGGGTTAGGGTTAGGGTTAGGGTCAGGGTTAGGGTTAGGGTCAGGGTTAGGGTTAGGGTCAGGGTTAGGGTCAGGGTTAGGGTTAGGGTCAGGGTTAGGGTTAGGGTCAGGGTTAGGGTTAGGGTCAGGGTTAGGGTTAGTATGGTTTGGTTAAGGGTTAGGGTCAGGGTTAGGGTCAGGGTTAGGGTTAGGGTTAGTATGGTTTGGTTAAGGGTTAGGGTCAGGGTTAGGGTTAGGGTCAGGGCTAGGGTTAGTAAAGTCATGGTTTGGGTTAGTGTGAGGGGCCACCTAATGTTGGAAAAAACCGCAAACGCGGTAAAAACGCACTAAAAACGCATACAAACGCATAAAAACGCTGCGTTTTTTTCATGCATGCTCATAAAAATGCTTGAAAAAAACGCAGCATTTGTATGCGTTTGTATGCGATTTTTCAATGCGTTTTTTTGCGGGAAAAACGCGCTGCAAAAAAAAGCAAGTGTGAAATTAGCCTTAGCCAAGTCAGTGCGTAATACTATGGGGTTATCAGACACTAAGGACCCAAAGACCCTTCAGGAAATAATGTTTGCTGGAATCTCCCAAAAGAAGGTCAGAGCCTTTCCAGTAATCCCAACAATAAAAGAGCTGGTGAAAAGATTGTGGGAAAAGCAGGGGCAGAAAAGCTTTCTCCCGTTAACATCCAAACGGAAGTACTCGTTTGATGATGAAGAACTGGCCTCTTGGGTAAAAGCCCCGAAGGTGGATGCGGCCGTGGCCTCCACTTCTCGCCGATCTTCCTTACCAGTGGAAGATTCGGGTATGCTGTCTGATCCCCTAGATCGCAAAGCTGATACCCTCCTTAAGAGATCTTGGGAGGCATGCACAGGGGCCTTCAAACCGACAATATCAGCCACATGTACTGGGAGATCCATGTTAATATGGTTAGATGAGCTGGAGGAAAAAATAAAAAATGGAACGTCTAGAGATAAGCTTCGTTCCTCTATTCCCCTAATAAATGGTGCAGCAGCCTTTTTATCAGACGCCTCAGCTGACTCCCTCCGATTAGCTGCCAGAGTGGCAGGGTTAACCAATGCAGCCCGTCGGGCCTTGTGGTTGAAGGGATGGAGAGGTGATACGCAGACAAAATCCAAGCTCTGCGCTATGCCCTGTCAGGGTAAGTACCTGTTCGGCACAGTACTTGATGAAATCCTGACTAAAGCGGGAGAAAGAAAAAAGGGATTCCCTAACCCGTACGTTCCCTCCTACAGGAGGGCCTTCAGGAAGCCTCCATTTGGCAAAAAGAAGGATTACAGGGCCCAAGACCACTGGGGCAACAAGGATCCCAAACAGAAGGGAAACCTATTTGGGAAACGCCCTTTCTGATCCGGGGACAGATTCCGGTAGCACCAATTTACCGCTAGGTGGCAGATTACTGTATTTCAGCCACCAATGGGAAGTAATAATGGCTAGCCCCTGGGCCATTAATATGGTAACATCTGGCCTGAAACTAGAATTTGCTCGGTATCCACCGGACTCCTTCCTATTGACTTCTCTGAAGTCCCCGGCTCAGCAGGAAGCACTGGAATTGGAGATTACAGGCCTCTTATCTAAGCACGTTCTTGTAGACGTTCCAAGAGAGGAAAGAGGAATGGGGTTCTACTCTCCCTTGTTCCTGGTCCCTAAGCCAGATGGCTTATTTAGGACCATAATTAATTTGAAAAAACTTAATACCTTCTTAAGGTTGCGGTCCTTTAACCCCTTCACCCCCAAGGGTGGTTTGCACGTTCATGACCGGGCCAATTTTTACAAAAAACTCATAACTCTGGAACGCTTCCATGGATCCCGGTGATTCTGACATTATTTTCTCGTTACATATTGTACTTCATGATAGTGGTAAAATTTCATTCAAATAACTTGCGTTTATTTGTGAAAAAAACGGAAAATAGGCTAAAATGTTGAAAATTTCGCAATTTTCCAACTTTGAATTTTTATGCCCTTAAATCACAGAGATACGGCAGACAAAAAACTTGATAACTAACATTTCCCACATGTTTACTTTACATCAGCACAATTTTGGAACCAAAATTTTTTTTTGTTAGGAAGTTATAAGGGTTAAAAATTGACCAGCGATTTCTCATTTTTGCAACACCATTTTATTTTTACGTACCACATCACATTTGAAGCCACTTTGAGGGGTCTATATGATAGAAAATACCAAAAACTGACACCATTCTAAAAACTGCACCCCTCAAGGTGCTCAAAACCACATTCAAGAAATTTATTAACCCTTTAGGTGCGTCCCAGGAATTTTTTTTGAATATTTAAAAAAAAAATGAACATCTAACTTTTTTCACAAAAAAAATACTTCAGGTTCAATTTTTTTTATTTTACCAAGGGTAACAGGAGAAATTGGACTGCAAAAGTTATTGTGCAATTTGTCATCAGTACGCTGATACCTGATGTGTGGGAGGGGAACGACTGTTTCGCCGCATGGCAGAGCTCAGAATGGAAGGAGCGCCATTTGACTTTTTCAATGCAAAATTGGCTGGAATTCAGATCGGACGCCATGTCACGTTTGGAGAGCCCCTGATGTACCTAAACAGTGGAAACCCCTACAAGTGACCCCATTTTGGAAACTAGACCCCCTAAGGAACTTATCTAGATATGTGGTGAGAACTTTTAACCCACAAGGGCTTCACAGAAGTTTATAACGTACAGCGGTACAATTAAAAAATCATATTTTTTCCACAAAAATGATCTTTTCACCCCAATTTTTATTTTCCCAAGGGTAACAGGACCCTGAAAGTTATTGTGCAATTTGTCCTGAGTACGCTGATACCCCATATGTGGGGTTAAACCACTATTTGGGCGCATGGCAGAGCTCGGAAGGGAAGCAGCGCCATTTGACGTTTTTGGCTGGAATTGAGATCGGACACCATGTCGCGATTGGAAAACCCCTGATGTACCAAAACAGTGGAAACCCCCCACAAATGACACCATTTTGGAAACTAGACCCCCTAAGGAACTTATCTAGATATGTGGTGAGAACTTTGAACCCACAAGGGCTTCACAGAAGTTTATAACGTACAGCGGTACAATTAAAAAATGATATTTTTTCCACAAAAATGATCTATTCACCCCCAATTTTTATTTTCCCAAGGGTAACAGGACCGTAAAAGTTATTGTGCAATTTGTCCTGAGTACGCTGATACCCCACATGTGGGGGTAAACCACTATTTGGGCGCATGGCAGAGCTCGGAAGGGAAGCAGCGACATTTGACGTTTTTGGCTGGAATTGAGATCGGACACCATGTCGCGATTGGAAAACCCCTGATGTACCAAAACAGTGGAAACCCCCCAAAAATGACACCATTTTGGAAACTGGACCCCCTAAGGAACTTATCTAGATGTGTGATGAGAACTTCGAACCCCCAAGGGCTTCACAGAAGTTTATAACATACAACCGAACAATTAAAAAATCATATTTTTTCCACAAAAATGATCTTTTCACCCTCAATTCTTATTTTTCCAAGGGTAACAGAACCCTAAAAGTTGTTGTGCAATTTGTCCTTAGTACGCTGATACCCCACATGTGGGGGTAAACCACTATTTGGGCGCATGGCAAAGCTCGGAAGGGAAGCAGCGTCATTTGACGTTTTTGACTGGAATTGAGATCGGACACCATGTCGCGATTGGAAAACCCCTGATGTACCAAAACAGTGGAAACCCCCCACAAATGACACCATTTTGTAAACTAGACCCCCCCAAAGAACTTATCTAGATGTGTGGTGAGCACTTTGAACCCCCCAGTGCTTCACAGAAGTTTATAACGCCCGGACGTGAAAATAAAAAAATTGTATTTTTTCCACAAACATGATCTTTTAGTCACCATTTTTTTTATTTTCCCAAGGGTACCAGGAGAAATTGAACCCCAAAAGTTGTTGTCCAATTTGTCTTGAGTACGCTGACACCCCATATGTGGGAGAAAACTACTGTATGGACACACGTCGGGTCTCGGAAGGGAAGTAGTGACGTTTTGGAATGCAGACTGATGGAATGGTCTACGGGTGTCATGTTGCCTTTGGAGAGCCCCTAATGTACCTAAACAGTGGAAACCCCCACAAATGACCCCATTTTGGAAACTAGACCCCCTAAGGAATTTATCTAGATGTGTGGTGAGCACTTTGAACCCCCAAGTGCTTCACAGAAGTTTATAACGCTCGGACGTGAAAATAAAAAAATCATTTTTTTCCACAAAAATAATATTTTTGCCCCCAATTTTTTATTTTCCTAAGGGTAACAGGAGAAATTGGACCCCAAAAGTTGTTTTGCAATTTGTCCTGAGTAGGCTGATACCCTACATGTGGGGGAAAAACACTGTTTGGGCGCATGGCAGAGCTTGGAAGGGAAGGAGCACCATTTGACTTTTTCAACTTAGAATTGGCTGGAATTGAGATCAGACGCCATGTTGCATTTGGAGAGCCCGTGATGTGCCCAAACAGTGGAAACCCCCAATTCTAACTCCAACCCGAACCCCAACACACCCCTAATCCTAATCTCAGCCCTAACCCTAGCCCTAACCCTAGCCCTAACCCTAGCCCTAACCCTAGCCCTAACCCTAACCCTAGCCCTAACCCTAACCCTAGCCCTGGACCTAACCCTAGCCCTAACCCTAACCCTAACCCTAATGGGAAAATGGAAATAAATACATGTTCTTTTAAGTTTATTATTTTTCCCCTACTAAGGGGGTGATAACGGGGGGTTGATTTACTATTTATGGCAGTTTTTATGTTTGGCAGCTGTCACACGCTAAAAGACGTTTTTATTGTAAAAATAGTTTTTGCATCAACACATATTGAGAGCTATAATTTTTCCGTATTTTGACCCACCAAGTCATGTGAGGTCTTATTTTTTGCGGGACGAGTTGACGTTTTTATTGATACAATTTTCGGGCACGTGACATTTTTTGATCGCTTTTTATTCTGATTTTTGGGACGCAGAATGAACAGAAACCAGCGTTTCATGAATTTCTTTTGGGGGTGTGCGTTTACACCGTTCTGCGTGTGGTAAAATTGATAAGGCGGTTTTATTCTTCGGGTCAGTACGGTTACAGCGATACCTCATTTAGGTCATTTTTTTATGTTTTGTCGGTTTTATGCAATGAAAACTATTTTATATAAAAAATAATTATTTTTGCATCGCTTTATTCTGTGAGCTATAACTTTTTTATTTTTTCGCTGATGATGCTGTATGGCAGCTCGTTTTTTGCGGGACAAGATGATGTTTTCAGCAGTACCATGGATATTTATATGCGTCTTTTTGATCGCGCGTTATTACACTTTTTGTTTGGCGGTATGATAATAAATCATTATTTTTTGCTTCGTTTTTTATTTTTATTTTTTAAGGGCTTCGCTAAAGGGGTTAACTAATGGGACAGTTTTATAGGGCGGGTCGTTACGGACGCGGCGATACCTAATATGTGTACTTTTATAGTTTTTTTTTTATTATTACCAAAAAAATGGATTTATTGGGGGAATATATATATATTTTTTCTAATTTATTTGGCGATTTTTTTTAAATTATTTTAACACTTTTTTTAATTTTTTTTTTAACTTTATTACATAGTTCCAGGTGGGACTTCACTGTCCTGTGACAGATTGCTGATCTGTCACATCACAGATCACTGTGACAGATCAGCGATCTGTCACAGGCACTACTGCAGACTTCCTCATGCCTGCGCTTTGCAGGCACTGAAGAAGCCAGATCCCTGCAGGCCCCCGAAGGCCCCCGTCGCCATCTTGGATTCGGGGGCCTGTAGGGATCTGGCTTCTTCGGGGGCCTGTAGGGATCTGAAGACAGTGAAGCCCCCTCCCTGCCGATGCTTCCCTTTAACCCCCGGTACACCGCGATCATGTTTGATCGCGGTGTGCAAGGGGTTAACGTGTCGGGGGCGGTCCTTGACTGCCCCTGACACATTGTGCTGGGTGTCAGCTGTGATAATCAGCTGACACCCGGCCGCGATTAGCGGCGCTCACCACGTGGGCGCCGCTGATCGCGCTAGACGTACTATCCCGTCCATGGGCATAGGGGCCCGGGTCCCATGGACGGGATAGTACGTCTGATGTCAGAAAGGGGTTAAAATGGAATCCATACGATCGGCGATAAAACTCTTGTTTCCTAGGTGCTATATGGCAGTCTTGGATCTCAAAGATGCCTACTACCATCTTCCCATATACAGAGAGCACCAACGTTTCCTCCGGGTGGTAGTAATGTTAAAAGGCCGAATACGACATCTCCAGTTTTTGGCAATGCCATTCGGGCTATCCATGGCACCCCACGTATTTACCAAGTTAATGCTAGAGGTGATGTCACATTTAAGATTAAAGGACACCTTAATAGTCTCGTACCTGGACGATCTGCTCATAGTGGGAAATTCTATTTCTCAATGTAAAAACAGGATGGCTGATATTATCTCATCCTTGCAGACGCTTGGCTGGCTGATCAAGTGGGAAAAATCCAGACTACACCCGGTAACCTGCCAGACGTTCCTTGGCCTTCAACTAGACTCAGTAAGTCTAAAATGCCTCCTGCCAGAGTCAAAAAGACTGGCTATAATTAATACTTACGAACAGCAATCAGTAAGCCTACAATGTCCTTGAGAGAAGGCATGTGTTTATTAGGATCCCTAACATCATGTATTCTGGCTGTCCAGTGGGCCCAATTCCACTCCAGAAGGTTGCAGTGGGCCGTTTTGCAAGAGGTGGATAGATTGCGTGGACAGTTGGAAGGCAGAATGTCCCTATCATCAGAAGTGACCAGCTCCCTAGAGTGATGGCTAGACCCAGACAATCTCACGGGGGGGTTCCATGGTGGGTTGTTCCCTCAAAAATAGTCACTACGGACGCTAGCCCCTTAGGGTCGGGGGCCCACCTAGATGAAGATATGGTTCAGGGACGGTGGTCCGAGGCCGGAGCAGGGGATTCATCTAATGTGAGGGAATTAAAAGCGATATATTATGCTGTATCTAAATTTCTCCCGCAGCTACAAGGAATCCACACAAGAATCCAATCGGACAACACCACCTCAGTAGCTTACCTAAACCGGCAAAGAGGCACGCGCTCAGGGCCGCTCATGTCTATCGCGGAAATTTTTTTTAGATATGGCCGAATTACATCTCCACTCTTTATATGCTCTCCATATCAGAGGAGTGGAAAATTCCAGGGCAGACTTTCTCAGCCACCAGATCCTACATCAGGGAGAATGGGTGCTCAGCCAGCACATCTTTGAAATGATAGCGGCAAGGTGGTGCAGACCAGAGAAAGACTTGTTCGCCACAAGAACCAACAGGCGTGTAGAAAGGTTTGCTTCTCTATACAGGGCGGACAATCCAGACTTACTTGATGCCCTCTAAGCACCCTGGACGTTCCAACAGGCCTACGCCTTCCCTCCGATGATACTGTTACCAACGGTCATCAGAAAAATAAGGGAAGAAGGAGCAAGGGTCATCTTAATAGCCCCGTTTTGGCACAAAAGGCCATGGTTTTCATGGCTGAGAGCCATGTCGATAACCGACCCATGGATTCTCCAAATACATCGGGACCTTCTTTCTCAGGGGCCCTTTTACCACCCTCAGGTCAAAGGTCTACGCCTCACGGCATGGAATTTGAAAGGGAGCTATTAAAGCTAAGAGGATTCTCAAGTAATCTGTTCGACACCCTCCTACAGAGTAGGAAGGAATCCACAGCAAAAATCTATACTAAAGTATGGCAAAAATTTTTAGCCTTCCATTCAGAGAAGCCTTCCAGTGAAGTGCCTATCCCAGCCATCTTAGAATTCCTGCAAAAGGGCCGGGAATTGAAACTTTCTGTTAACACTCTGAGGGTCCAAGTATCGGCTCTAGGGGCCTTGTATAATTATGATGTGGCAGGTAATAAGTGGGTGGCTCGTTGTTTTTCGGCTTGCCAGCGAGCGAACCCAGTCCACATTCCTCAGCTACCCACATGGGACCGTAGCTTAGTCTTAGATGCCTTCACGCAGGCTCTATTCAAGCCCATACACTCGGCATCAATAAAATGTCTTTCATTGAAAACTGCTCTACTGGTAGCTCTAGTTTCAGCAAGAAGAGTGAGTGATCTCCAGGCCCTGTCGGTAGATTCCCCCTTCCTGTCGGTAGCCCAGGACAGGTTAGTGTTAAAAACGGACCCGTCCTACCTTCCTAAAAGAGCTACTAGATTTCATAGATCCCAAGAAATCTACCTACCCTCCTTCTATGAGAGCCCAGCAACACCAGAGGAGGATAGATATCACACCTTAGATGTAAAGAGAGCAGTCCTAGCCTACTTAGATAAGACCAGACCCTGGAGGCAGAGCAGGGCTCTTTTTATCTCCTTCCAGGGTAACAAGAAGGGGTCCAGAGTTACGAGAGGCACGCTGTCCCGGTGGATCAGGGACGCGATCACGTTGGCATATTCGGCAAAAGGAGAAGACCCACCACAGGGTATAAAGGCACATTCTGCACGAGCCATATCATCCTCCTGGGCCAAAAGGGCGAATGTCCCGATTGAGCTAATATGTAAGGCCGCAACCTGGTCTTCCCCTTCTACGTTTTATAGTCATTATAGGCTAGATTTATTCTCTTCCGAGGACTTAGCATTTGGTAGATCTGTACTTGACACGGTGCGCCCTCCCAGGTGATTGTCTCTGAAAATCTCTCAGTGGGTGATGTCATGGCGAAGAGAAAAAAACGGATTACTTACCGGCAGTGGCGGATTATAATGAGGTCAATTTGGGCAGTTGCCCCGGGCCCAGTGGGGTTAAGGGGCCCACAGCCCAGGCCAGTAAATTGCCCCATTATAATCCGCCACCAGGCAGGGCCGGATTAAAGGCAGGGCAGGCGGGGCTTCAGCCCCGGGGCCCCCACCACAAGAGCTTCTAAGGGGGCCCCCACCACATTCCTGCTGGCTGCTGCAATGGCACTCCATCTTCTCCCCACCTAAAAGTGAGTGACCGTGGGGGCGGCATTATGTGCTCTGCTACCAGCAGCATCTACAAGTAGCGTGAACGCTGATGCTGCTGGTAGCGTGCAAAGGCTTGTGATGAGATCACAGGAGGGAAGGTGTCAGGGCCCCCGATCATGTGACCCCTGTCTCCTCCCCTCCTGTGACCTCATCACAGGTCCTGTGCGCACAGCACAGAGCACTGAGAGCAGCCATGTATGTGGAGTGCGGCTCTGCGGGTGGAGGTCGGTGCTGGAGGCTCCATTATTCTCTATGTGGAGTGCGGCTCTGCGGGTGGAGGTCGGTGCTGGAGGCTCCATTATTCTCTATGTGGAGTGCGGCTCTGCGGGTGGAGGTCGGATCTGGAGGCCCCATTATTCTCTATGTGGAGTGCGGCTCTGCGGGTGGAGGTCGGTGCTGGAGGCCCCATTATTCTCTATGTGGAGTGCGGCTCTGCGGGTGAAGGTCGGTGCTGGAGGCTCCATTATTCTCTATGTGGAGTGCGGCTCTGCGGGTGGAGGTCGGTGCTGGAGGCTCCATTATTCTCTATGTGGAGTGCGGCTCTGCGGGTGGAGGTCGGTGCTGGAGGCTCCATTATTCTCTATGTGGAGTGCGGCTCTGCGGGTGGAGGTCGGTGCTGGAGGCTCCATTATTCTCTATGTGGAGTGTGGCTCTGCGGGTGGAGGTCGGTGCTGGAGGCTCCATTATTCTCTATGTGGAGTGCGGCTCTGCGGGTGGAGGTCGGTGCTGGAGGCTCCATTATTCTCTATGTAGAGTGTGGCTCTACGATTCGTGACCCCCGTCACGTGACGAAGCGGGCCCACAGAGTCTGAACTGCCCCGGGCCCTGGCTACCCTTAATCCACCCCTGCTTACCGGTAATACTCTTTTATAGAGTCCATGACAGCACCCAGTCACTTCCCTCCCTTAATTGATAGGTATACACGTGGTTCTCTCTGGTGGTGGAGAATAGAATTTATATATTAATATGTAGATATACATAGCAAAAATATAGTGACGTATAGGTTAGAATCGCTTGCCCAGCAATTGACTAAAACGTGTATGGCGGTTCTGCTTGTTCTCTGTAATCCAACTGCGGGAGCGAGGGGGATCACCCCTTTTATCTCTCTGTAGGTTTCCTGTTCCTAGGGGCGGATCCCCTCTCTCAGTGGGTGCTGTCGTGGACTCTATAAAAGAGCATTATCGGTAAGTAATCCGTTTTTTCCCCAAGACAGCAGTGAAGCACACAATTTGCATCGTAGCTGTAGACTTCCAATCTCCGTCCCGTCAATTTGTCAATGCCAAAACATTAGCAGCAGCAGCAGTGGTGGAAGTAGAAGAAGCAATTTCTGTGAGTCTTTTGACACATTTTTTTAGACCAACTCGTGCACCAGCACAACAGAGTCCAAGTCTTACATGTGGTGAAATTGAGAGGATGGTGCAGGAGTATCTAGATCTAAATATCAATACCATGAGGGAGGGTTTGAACCCTTTCACATTTTGGTCTTCTAAAATAGAGGAGTGGCCTGAGCTCGCCTCACATGCCTTGGAGGTTTTATTGTGCCCGGCAGCAAGCTTTTTCTCAGAACGTGTCTTCAGCGCTGCTGGTGGTGTCCTGATGGATAAGCGCATACGGCTGTCCCTTGAAAGTGTTGACCAGCTAACTTTCATTAAGATGAACAAGTCATGGATCTCCAAAGACTTTTGCACCCCAATCTCAGACTGTAAAGATTAGGTGACATTGCATTTTTCAGTGTGATACAGTAATATCATGTAACTGCACTCTGTGATATCTTTAGTGTAAAGTAGTGTAGTGTAATATAGTGTAGAGTCCCTGTGGGTGGAGATAAGGGGAGGGGGAAAAATAATAAATTACTGATAGGGGTTTGTTATAAATCTCCAAAAATAATGGAAGCAACGGAGAATATCCTCGTAAAGCAAATATAGAAAGCAGTGGCTCAAGGAGAAGTCATTATTATGGGAGACTTCAACTACCCTGAAATACATTGGGGAACAGAAACCTGCAGTTCCAGCAAAAGTAATTGGTTTTTGACAACTATAAGAGACAGTTACCTTTCACAACTGGTTAAAAACAAGAAAGGGGGGCACTGCTAGACCTAATATTAACCAACAGTCGAGAACGCATATCAAATATAAGGGTTGGGGATCACTTGGGTAATAGTGATCACAAAATAATAAGTTTCCATGTATCCTTTATTAAGATGTGTAGTAGAGGGGTTACAAGGACACTAAACTTCAGGAAGGCAAATTTCCAACGGCTGAGAGATGATCTTAGTGCAATAAACCGGGACGATATCTTGAGACATAAAAGTACACAAAGAAAATGGGAGATGTTTATTAGCATCCTGAATAGGAGTAATAAACATGCTAAAATTAAGAAGAAACCACTATGGCTAAATAGAGCTGTAAGGGTCACAATAAGTGACAAAAAGAAAGCATTTTTACAATTAAAGCAAATGGGTAGTGATGAGGCATTAGATAAATACAGAAAATTAAATAAATTCAGAATAAAGCAAATCAAGGCAACAAAGTTTGAGACAGAGAGACTCATTGCCAGAGAAATAAAAATAATCCCAAAATAATAATCCCAAGCCCTTCTTCAGGAAAATACCACGTAAAACATTGTGTGACTGACTTGTAGATCTGCGGCAACACTTATCTAGTCATGCTTTGAATACCTAACATCAGGTGAGCAGTTTTTTTAAAAAAACGCTCATTTTATTTGGTATAAGACCCTATTTTGCGCCTGTGTCTCCGTCTTTCTTCTTAACACAAATTGGGTGTAGAGAAAGACCTTTTGGTCCCTATTTGACAATTTTTACTGTGGTGAAATTGATGCCACCTCTGTGAGGTAAGGCTCTCAATTCTTTAAATGTGAACACTCCTTGTTAAGTGTCCATCTGCTGGTCTGGGTGTAGTGAAAGACCTGTCGGTCCCTATTGTACTATTTGTATTCTTGTGAAAGTTATTCTACTTCGGTGGTGTCAGGCCCTCATTTTAAAAAATTTGAAAATTCCTAGTTGGGTGTCAATCTGCTGGTTTGGGTGTTGTGAAAGACCTGTTGGTCCCTATTCTACTATTTCTACTGTGGTGAAATTGATGCCACTTGTCTGGTGTCTGCCAATAATTTTTGGAAATGTGAACCCTCCTCATTAGGGCTCCTTCATGCATGTTGCCTGTAGCAGTAGGCCTCCGAGAACATCAGGCCTCGACTTCCTTGCGCTCAACTACCCATGTTACTATCCTTAAATTTTTCTGACAGTGGTAGTCTAGAAAATTTCTATTTGTGCCACCTGGGTGTGGCTCTGCATGAAAGCAGGTAGAGGTGTTGTAAGAAAAAGTTCTACTGAGAGCTGGAAGAGTCGGGAAGAAGTTCCACAGACGATCTCTTATCAAGCTGAGGTCGAAGTTTATTTGGAGATACACGGCAAAACAGATACAGAATAACAGAGGAGTTGGAATATGCGGGCAAAAACAGGAATGCAGACAGGCAGAGATTCGCTAGGAAGTCTGGCGATGATAAGGCTCTGTGCCCTGGCCATGGTGAGGCACAGTGGCATGATGGCGATGGAATGGCCCCGATCGACAGTAACAGGGGCTTCTTATACATTATCAGAAAAAAGAAAGCTGCATTTTGCCGCAGAGGGCGTTAACATTATAATTCTAAGGCGTTTTCATGTAATCTACAGAAACGTCGTTTAGAACAGAGAATATAATGACATAATACAAAGATATTAATTAACATTTCTCCAAGCAACACTAAAACCCATAAGTCATTGGTATCTATGGCTACTGTCCTAAAATCTTATCATTGTCTCCAATCTATGTCCATAAATTCTTACATCCTGACATTTTAACTACTCCACACTTCGCTACCACACTATCACGTATAAGCATACTGACCATATATTTGGTGACCCTATTCCCCTATTGATCCAATCTTCCTCTATGCACATCGGCTGAGGTTGCTAGGAGACATGATCTCATTTCCCATCCTCCATTTAGTACATTTTATCAGCTCTTTTGTAAAAGTTGAATCTTCTCTAACTTTCAACAAAATGGCTGCTAGAGACAACATGGCCGCTCAGTATATTATGGCTGACCATTCTCTTACAAGTCCCCCTCTTGTACTCTATCCAGAGTACAACATACAGTACTGTAATATTCATGGGTAAATTACTGAAAATAAGAATATTGAGGTAATTCAGCGCTTTATGCACGTGAGTATGTAAGGCAAAAGTCCCTAAAAATAGCACAAACACATAATAAAAAAATAATTCAAATAGTCCATAAGTTGCACAATAGTCAAGTCTTTTGGTCTTTTTCTTCTCATTCTTTGTCTTCTGGATTTTCCTGATCTTCTCCCCCTCTCACACTATCAGAGTCCCACTGTATAGTGTGAAACATCTTCTCCTGATCATCCAATAGGTTCATGGTCCCTGGAGTCGAATATGAAAATCTTCAGCTGACCTGGAGGAAATAGAAAAAAAAAGTGGAGCATCAGTCCTTACCAGAAATCTCAGTAGGATAATTAAGAAGTCTACACTGATTGATATGAACCATTTTAACAACTTTGTAGCTTGAAATTTGAGCAAAGACTTAATCATTGTTGTTGGGATGTAAGACGCTAGCCTGTCCCCTTCAATGGGCAGGGACTCAAGGGAATTGAGCAGAGATGAGTCTCCATCCTTCTCCTGTGCCTTTATGAGATCTTGCAGAGGAGAAAAGACAAGGGGGGCTCGTCCGGGATTTTTTTAGTAACTGCAGCGATGACTTCTTGGGGATATTTGTCCTCGCCTGTGAGTGCAGCTTCCCTGGCTGCGTGATCTACATATGCATTGCCAAGGATGTGAGGGTCAGGAATTAGCCTCTGGTGTCCTTTAATTTTACAGAAGGACCATAATTTTGGAAATTCTTTACCCCGTTGCTCAATTTGTTTTAGAATGTCTGCATGCTGCAAGGGCTTGTTCTGAGAATCAACCATCCCCCTAAGGGCCCATACATTAAGATATAGAGTGAGTGACGACACGACATATGCGCTATCACTGAAGATATTCATTGGCTCTGGACACACGAGAATGACCTGTAGAGCTGCTTCCAACTCAGCTCTTTGAGCGGAGAAATGACCAGGGAGTTTATACTGCAGCAGCAATGGCTTAGCTGGAAACCACACAGCGAAGCCTGTGACGTAATGCCCCTCATGCCAATAGCGAGCTCCGTCAATATAGGCACAGGGGATTCACTCTTGAAAGTCTGCTCGGAAGGGAGAGGGAGTAACATTAGCCTGTTCAATTTGACAATCGTGACTTTTTCCTGCATATTGCATCATCTGGGCTAAGTGATATTTCTCACCCACTTCGATTTGTAAGTCTCTAGTCTTAAAATCAATGATCCATTGGGCCTTTCTCTGTGAATTAATACCTGAAGCTTTTCCCTTCAGCAAAGTTTTTAAAGTGACATGTGGGGTCTGTAGAATTAAGGGAGCAAATCCCACTATATGCTTCACTTGATTCATAGTCCAGTGCACGCCCAGTAGGTGCTTCATGCACTGAGTGAATCCTTTTTCCACGGGAGTAAGCAACCTAGAGTAATAACCTAGGGCATACAACTGACTAGATACCTCTGGGCTTTCTTTGGGCCATTTTTGTAGAAGCACAGAAGAAATAGAGATATCACCGGTGTGAGTCTGAATGTAGAAAGGCTGGGAAGGGTCAGGGTTAATCAATGCAGCAGCTGCCGTAAGGGCGCGCTTCAATCCCTCAAAAGCCTGTAAGGCGGTTCCCTCTACATTAACAAGGTCAAAGTCATTATCAACATTTTTCAATAAATCATACAGTGGTTTAGCCAAATAAGCAAAATCTTCAATGAATTCTCTGGAAAAATTAATAAGACCCAAAAATTTTCTGAGTTCAGTAATATTAGTTGGTAGGGGAACAGCTTGAATAGCTTTAACCCTATCATGCATGGGCTTCTTTCCTTCTGCTGAGACAGACACACCCAGAAATTTAACCTCTGATTTCATCAATTGTACTTTATCTAGACTCATTTTGAGTCCTGCATTTTGTAAAGCCTGACAAACATTTTCAAGGGTTTCTCTGTGTTCACCTTCATCGACAGTTTGAATCAACAAATCATCCACATACTGTAAGACTTTGTCTCCATACCCGAGGGGTTCTAACATCTGAGCCAATGCCTGATGGAAATACACAGGAGAACTGTGAAATCCCATGGGCAGCCGCGTGAACAAGTATTGCACATTTTCAAAAGTGAATGCGAATCGGAGTGCAGATTCAGGTGTTAGGGGTACTGAGAAAAAGCCATTTGCAATATCCAAACAAGAAAATACTTTACAATCACTCCTCAGCTGCGACATAACTTCAGGGACAGATGCAACAAGGAGAGCAGCTGAGGGAGTGTACTTATTTATAAGTCTCAGGTCTACTACCATTCGAAAACTGCCATCTTCCTTTTTTACAGGTAAAATAGGACTGTTACATGGAGAATTTCCTTTCACAACAACACCTTGTTTCTCCAATTCACTGACTGCAACCCTTATGTAAGGGATGGCGTCCTCAGGAATACGGTACTGACGCTGAAAAGGTGGCAGTTTTTCACCATCAATTTTAACCTGAGTTTGCATTAACCCACAATCAGTTTTCTTTGAGATCCACAATTCAGGGAACTTTTGCTTCAATTCATTCTTTAAAGCATCATTGTCAGCATTTTCAACATTTTCACCAGTACATACTCTGAAATTAGCAGTGGGTAATTTATGACTCTCCTCCTCCTCCTCCACAGGGACAATTACAGAACAGATAGTGGCTTCTTTGTTCCGCCACAAGACTTTGTTACATAAATCAACAACAATTCCCATTGCTCCCAAAACATCAGTTCCGTAACTGTGGGTTTACCCAAAAAGCGCACGAAGACCCCTTTGCTTCGATCCCCCTGTGTCCTGAAATCTCAGGTTTACTGGACGACTTTTTACTGATTGAATACAGGAGTCCTCAAATCCTACCAAAGTGTAGTCTCAGGCAGTCCAGGGGGTGACTGCAATTTGTGTCGTGTTACTGAAACTGAGGCTCCTGTATCGATGAGGATGTCTTCCCAAGGCAGCCCCTCTATTCTCCCTCTGACATAAGGTCTACCGTCCCTGCCCAGGGAAAGGGGAGCAAGGAGGGTGAGGGGAACAGGGGGAGCACTCCATCAATCAGTGTTACCTGCCGTGGGAAGTCCGAAAAATCCATCATCCCCATCTGGACACGGCTTCCGTCCAACAGCTGCCACCTCCGACCCAAAGAGATCCTTAGTCAGGGTCCGGTCCTCATGTTCCCGTAGCTCCTTAATCAGCGGAGCATAGGGACGAGGAGGAGTGACCCCTCCCTGAATAGCATGGACCTCCGGGCGCGGATGAGTGAAAGCTATTGGGGAGGGAGCAGGAGCAGAAGGCTCCTGTGAGACTGGGTTAACCATTTGAAGACCGTTGTACTGCTGATACTGCCTAGGGTCATTCACTGCTGGATACGGAGGTCTAACTCCGAAAGGTGGTCTAGAGAACTCCCTGGGATGTTGGGAGTTAAATGGCTCCCGGGGTTCTCGGGGTATAGTCCTGGCACAAAGTTGGGACAAAAACGTTTAAAGTGTCTCAACTGTCCTCAAAAATAACACAAGGGAGGACCTCTCATGGGATCCCGTGGGGGCTCTGCCGAACGGGACCTGCCCATTCTCGGCAGCTGCGCATACCCCCCGGAACTCCTGGTCTCCCTGAATCAACAGATACACCCCGAGTTGAATGGCATGCAAAAACATTGGACTCATCACCCTTCACCTCGGACTGCATCGTCCTAGAAAAACACTCCCTTACTTTCCTCCCAATTAGGCAAAAAATTTTTTTACAAATTTAAGATGGACATTTGGCCAGGGATTTTTTTCTCGGGGTTGAAGCAGCATCACACCTAACCTAGAGTCTGTATGTGCTGGAGCTGTCGGGACAATATATCTTTCCTCAACTGTGTCTGCATAAGCTGGAGCTGTTGGGACACTATATCTTATGTACTGCTTCACCCATTCTCCTATCTCTCTACTCCTGTCTACAACTGTATTTACATCAGCACTGTGTCTCGAAGCTGCAGTGTCCATCTGTGACATAACTGCTCTCAGCTGCTGCTGCTGCTCGCACCCCTCCTCTCTGTGCTTCCGTGCTAGCTCCAGCATCTCACTCCCCGGGTGATCATGTTAACATATTGCTGTGTAAGCTGCCTATCAAGAGCCTGATCAAAAGTTATGACTGTCTTACACAAAGCCACTACTTGGCTATTAGCTTAACCTAGCAAATTTTTTCTATCTAGTTCACTGTTCTCTGTGGTAAACCAACGCATACAATTTAACCACGTGGTTTCCACATTAACCCCCTCCAGCTGGCGTGTGCCAGCATATTTCTCTGCCTGCTTCCGTAACCACTCCATATTTACAGTGGTCTACAAGGACGAATTTTACTCTGTTCTAGTATCAACAAATGCAATTTAAGCAAAGTTAGATACTCACACCTCTCTCGAATGGAAGACCTCCTGCCGGCTGTTTGGGGTCGACCAGATATCAAAAGAGGTGCAGCCGTGATTCCAGCCTCACTCGTTACGCTTGCCAAGCGTCTCCCCACGCCCTTTTAAAGCTTCTTGCTACCCGGCACAACAAATTCTCACGTCCTTGTAGATAGCTTCTTCTTAGTTGCTCATATATTTTTATAGTCTTTTTTTTCTTCTGTAGTTTTCTTATTAAAAAAATCGGGCAGGCGGTTTCAGAGCAATCACGAGAGGTTCTCCTTCAGGCTGGCTTCCTTTGACCGGTTTAACGTATGGCCATACGCGTTTTTTAATTTTTTTCTTCAGTCTTCCAACCTCCAAGCCCTCATCTGCAGCTTCTTCCGGTGGTTCTTCTGGAGGCAGCTCTCCGGAGCCACTCCTCCTGGCTGGCAATCGCCACTTGTAAGAAAAAGTCCTACTGAGAGCTGGAAGAGTCGGGAAGTTCCACAGACGATCTCTTATCAAGCTGAGGTCGAAGTTTATTCGGAGATACACGGCAAAACAGATACAGAATAACAGAGGAGTTGGAATATGCGGGCAAAAACAGGAATGCAGACAGGCAGAGATTCGCTAGGAAGTCTGGTGATGATAAGGCTCTGTGCCCTGGCCATGGTGAGGCACAGTGGCATGATGGCGATGGAATGGCCCCGATCGACAGTAACAGGGGCTTCTTATACATTATCAGAACAAAGAAAGCTGCATTTTGCCGCAGAGGGCGTTAACATTATAATTCTAAGGCGTTTTCATGTAATCTACAGAAACGTCGTTTAGAACAGAGAATATAATGACATAATACAAAGATATTAATTAACATTTCTCCAAGCAACACTAAAACCCATAAGTCATTGGTATCTATGGCTACTGTCCTAAAATCTTATCATTGTCTCCAATCTATGTCCATAAATTCTTACATCCTGACATTTTAACTACTCCACACTTCGCTACCACACTATCACGTATAAGCATACTGACCATATATTTGGTGACCCTATTCCCCTATTGATCCAATCTTCCTCTACGCACATCGGCTGAGGTTGCTAGGAGACATGATCTCATTTTCCATCCTCCATTTAGTACATTTTATCAGCTCTTTTGTAAAAGTTGAATCTTCTCTAACTTTCAACAAAATGGCTGCTAGAGACAACATGGCCGCTCAGTATATTATGGCTGACCATTCTCTTACAGTGTTGCATGCGGTTTCAGGGCTCCCAGCAAAGGGGCACTACACCAATTTTTCACACACCTCATCTTACTGTGACGTTCATTGGAAAGCTTGTAAATGCTGTCCCAGACCCCGATAACTCATGCCTGGCTGATTGCAGCAATTCCATGCTGCAGTTTGTACTGTGGGTGAATTGATGCTACTTTCTTTGTGTCTGTCCCTGATTTGATGTGTTTTGGCAGCATTTGGGGCCGTTCTAAAGTGTTGTGCATGAGTTTTTTTTCCTCCCATGGACTATATTGGCATTCGGCTATGTTTGGCGAATTAATCGGCAAATTTTGCAAATTTGCCAAACGTTATAGTATCCTCCATATTGCAGTTGGGAAACAATGTAATCTGTATCCGTGACAGTTTGGTGTAGGTGACAGCACCGTCGTGTACGCTGATGGATGCCAGACCTTTTGGCTTAGCTTGGCTCTGTGCTGCTTCACACAGGCTGAGCTCTGCAGAGCCTCCTGATCTGCATTCTTGCAAACAAAAACTGACATACCAAACCATCTGCTGCAGGGCTTTTACAAGGAACTTGTGGCCATAGGCCACTTGGAAGACCTAGCTGAGAGGAAGCGGACTGCCACACTACCATCCTGTAGTGTGCTTCACAAATAAAAGCCCATGGCAGGTTTTCTTAAATCTGCCTTGGGAAAATAGCTTGCCCAAGAACAACACTTACTTTTATTTTGCATTGTAATCACAGCTATGCCTGTGACTGCAATGCACTCCTGCGTCCTCAGTAAGCTTTTGTGCACATCCTGGGGGACACATAGCCACCCTTGCAAATTACACCAATCACTGCCTCACAGTGCCATATGCTGAAAAACAGCCTCATACCATGATGTTCCCACCTCCAAATTTCACTGTTATGGTGTTTTTGGGGAGATATGAAATGCCCTTTGCCTCCAAACAAAGTGTTTATTACGAAATCCAAAGTGTCGCAGGTTTTTCATGATAGAGAGGAGCCAAAAAACACAGCATCTGATTTCTGTGACTCCTGCACTGTTTGGAAACACTTTACCTTTATATTAAATGGTGCAGATTTCAGTTAGTAGTGCAGGGGTTAATCTTCTCAGTTGAGAGTTCCCGGAAGCTTTTTTGCATTAAAAGTTCCCAGATGTTCCCTGTTAGCCACTCCCATCTCCTATGTAATCTGGGCCCTGGCAAGCACTCACTGCCAGAGATAGCTTCATTGCTGCATGGTTGGAGATGGTGGCTGGTGGTTGTTGTTTGCAAAGGTGTTTGGTGGATTTAGCTGAGGTTGTTGCTGAGTTTTGGGTGTATGCTAATTCCCCTTCTTCTTATACTTTGGTTTTACCCCATCCTCCACTCAATGGTGTCTTCCTCTGTTGTTTGTGTGAGTATATTTGAATGATTTGCATTTTCCTTTATCCCTGTTGGTATTACCTTGTTAATTTGGTTGCTGTATTACAATACACTACTACTCTCCTCTTCCCTGGGTGTGGGAAGGGTACAGACTGAGGGAGGATTCAGGAGCTAAGGCAAGTCATGTGGCCCTGGCATCTTCACAATCAGAAGTAATCTGGGAAACAGGGCAAGCTAGTACGCCCCTAGCATTAAGGACAGGGAAGGAGCCCCTGGTCCCGGGATACCCAACAACAGAGTCATTACTTTAGCTGTGGCATAAACCATTTTTTGATCCATTATGGATCGTATCACTGCTTTGACATTGCAGCTGCACAAATCGGCCTTGGGGTGGCAGGTTTACACACTGTCATTGTGCAGCACCCCAACAAATCAGGTTTGTTGACCGTGACTCTCAGGCAACCCTTAGTGGTGCACAAGATCACTTTGCCTGACAGGTTCTCTGGAGGGCATGACAAGTTTCTTGTTTTCAGTGAGGCCTGTAAGTTATATTTCAGGTTACCTCCTTGTTCCTCAGAAACTGAGGAGCAATGGGTGGGGATAATAATCTCTCTACTTTAGAGTGACACGCAAGCATGGGAATTCTCTCTCCCGTCTTACTGCCAGTCGCTCTGGATGGTAAAGAAAGTATTCCTGGCACTGGGTCATATATATGACAATCCCCAACGCGTCTCTATCCTACGTTCACACTAAATCCGTTTCAGCAGGGAGACTGGACTATTGCTCAGAGTTTCGGAGGTGTTCTACTGACACTAAATGGAATGAACCGTGCTGTGTAGCCAGTTCTGTCATGGGCTATCAGTGAGGGTGAAGGATGTCTTAGCCCTGTATGAGACTCCAGTTTCCCTTGAGGCAGCCATGTCTCTGACCTACCCGGTGGATCGCCATCCAGAGATATAAAGAGACACCCCAATGTGCAGGAGGTCCAGGGCCAAGGGAAACCTGGTCTGAGTAATCTGAGGAACCCATGCAGTTGGGTGACCTTGTTTTGGGAATAAAACTGTAGTTTGACGTAAAGGGTGAGTATGTTTTTATTGTAGGAGAAAGGGCCATTTCGTTTGTGCATGTCCTTCCCTACCTCACTGTAAACAGCCGCCAGTAAAACTAAGGACCCCGGGCTGTGAAGAGGTTAGCAATCTGGGTGTACATATCTACTCTATGGGTAAGACACAGAATTAAGCATGCAGAAAAAATTATCTGTGCAAAAATAAGGTGGTTATTTCTGCCTTTCTGCACAGTGGTGCAGGGTTTAACTTGATTGACGATATGTTTGTCTAGGTCCAGGACCTCAAAAAACATAGACTGTCCAGAACTATACTCATAATAGTCATCGACTCTGCATCCTTAGGTTACATCTACAGGGATGGACTGGGACTGAAAATCAGCCCTGGCACACAAACCAAAACAGCCCACATTCAAATCAATTAAATAGGAGTGTATCTTTTCTATGCAACCTTTTCTGTACAGTTTGTGGATAAGAACACTAAGGGAGTTAAATAGGTGAAAAATAACAATATAAGTTCCTTCTCGTCTTTAAAAGTTGGGAGATACAGCATTCTGTGACTGCGCCTGGGCCCTGTGACCCTATTGACATTTTTTGTCTTGAGGAAAAAAAATAATTGCAGCATGCAAGTATATGGGTGAGAGTACACATCGGACTAGTCTGATTTAAGCGGACACAGAGAATGGAGAAGATGGCGAAATTAAGTTCTTCTCCTCTGCACCTGTGATGCCATGCTCTCATGAGAGAGAATCAGATCACAGTAGACTGACACTGATCAAACTCGGATCAGATTTTGATCAGTAATTACCAGAATCGATCCGATACTGTGGAAATCATCAATCGTATGAACAAGCCATTAATGTTATAACCACATAGAGAAAAAATTTAAGGGGATGTCCCTCTACTAAAAACGGCCAGTTCTCCAGCCATTTATGCATATGCACCATGAGCCTATTTGGCCAAGAAGATCTGATTTATATAGGGGTTGATTGTTCAGCACTTATGCAAATCATATATTCTTTGCCAAATAAGCTCCTGGTGCAAAACTGACTGGAGGACTGGCTATTTTAGTAGGGAGAAAATGTAATTATAATCAGCCACAAAAGTCAGCCACCAGCCAGTTCTGGAGGAGGGAAGCATGAATATTTAAAGGGGTTGTCCACTACTTTAACAGTGATGACCTATCCTTAGGATTGGTGATCAATGTTTGATCAGTGTTGGTGCGAGACCTGGCACCACCGCAGGTCAGCTGTTCTCAGTGCCGGCAGAAACTGCTCAGCTTCTATGAGGATGTAAGCTCTCAAATGGACCAAGGAGAATCATTGGATGTAATTTATCTCGACTTCTCTAAAGCATTTGACACTGTCCCACATAAAAGATTGGTAAGTAAGATGAGAAAGCTTGGGCTAGGGGAAAATGTGTGTAGATGGGTAGGTTGCTGGCTTAGTGATAGAAAGCAAAGAGTTATTAATGGTGCATACTCAGATTGGACCAGGGTTGCTAGTGGGGTACCACAGGGTTCTGTATTGGGCCCCCTACTATTTATTACATTTATTAATGATCTAGTGGCTTAGGCTAGTTTCACACTTGCTTTTTTTTGCAGCGCGTTTTTCCCGCAAAAAAACGCATTGAAAAAACGCATACAAAAGCATGCAACTTCTGCGTTTTTTTCAAGCATTTTTATGAGCATGCATGAAAAAAACGCAGCGTTTTTATGCGTTTGTATGCGTTTTTAGTGCGTTTTTACCGCGTTTGCGTTTTTTTCCAACATAAGGGTGGCCCCTCACACTAACCCAAACCATGACTTTACTAACCCTAACCCTGACCCTAACCCTAACCCTGACCCTAACCCTAACCCTGACCCTAACCCTTAACCAAATCATACTTAACCCTAACCCAAACCCTAAACCCTAACTAACCCTAACCCTGACCCTAACCCTAACCCTGACCCTAACCCTTAACAAAACCATACTTAACCCTGACCCTAACCCTGACCCTAACCCTGACCCTAACCCTAACCCTAACCCTGACCCTAACCCTTAACCAAACCATACTTAACCCTAATCCTGACCCTAACCCTGACCCTAACCCTTAACAAAACCATACTTAACCCTAACCCTGACCCTAACCCTAACCCTAACCCTAACCCTAACCCTGACCCTAACCCTTAACCAAACCATACTTAACCCTAATCCTGACCCTAACCCTGACCCTAACCCTTAACCAAACCATACTTAACCCTAACCCTGACCCAAACCCCAACCCTAACCCTGACCCTAACCCTTAACCAAATCATACTTAACCCTAACCCAAACCCTAAACCCTAACTAACCCTAACCCTAACCCTAACCCTAACCCTGACCCTAACCCTAACCCTGACCCTAACCCTAACCCTGACCCTAACCCTTAACAAAACCATACTTAACCCTAACCCTGACCCTAACCCTAACCCTAACCCTGACCCTAACCCTAACCCTGACCCTAACCCTTAACCAAACCATACTTAACCCTAATCCTGACCCTAACCCTGACCCTAACCCTTAACCAAACCATACTTAACCCTAACCCTGACCCAAACCCCAACCCTAACCCTGACCCTGACCCTAACCCTAACCCTAAACCCCCTTAACTAACCCTAACTCTAACTCAAACCCCTAAATTCCATGGTTAAAAAAAAAAAACGCATATGCAAAAAAACGCATACATGAGCATGCCAGTGCGCACATATGCGCATCCATAGGCTATAATGGCCATTTTTAGCGCAAAACGTGCGCATATGTGCGCATGCGCTTTTTTGCAGGGCCAAAAAATGCAACATGCTGCGTCTGGAAAATCCAAACGCACACCCCAAAAAAACGCAGCGCATGAAAATCGCATACATGCGCTTACAAGCGCGCAGGTATGCGCACCCATGTTAAATATAGGGGAAAAAACGCATGCGCAGGTTAGCGTTTTTTTCCAGCGCTAAAAAACGCAAATGTGAAACCAGCCATACACAGTAAAATATCAGTATTTGCAGATGATACAAAACTATGTAAGGTAGTTAACACAAAGGAGGACAGTTTGCAACTACAGACAGATTTGAGTAAATTGGAGAATTGGGCTGAAAAATGGCAAATGAGGTTTAACACAGATAAGTGTAAGGTTATGCACATGGGAAGGAGAAACAGATGCTACAATTACTTACTAAATGGGAAACTGCTGGGGAAATCAGACATGGAAAAAGACTTGGGCATCTTAGTCAATAAGAAGCTAAATTGGAGTGCCCAGTGTCAGGCAGCTGCCACCAAAGCAAATAGGGTCATGGGATGCATTAGAAGAGGTCTGGGGACACGAGATGAAAACATAATTCTCCCTCTATGCAAATCACTCATCAGACCACACTTGGAGTATTGTGTGCAATTTTGGACGCCGGTGCTCACGAAAGACATTACTGAACTTGAAAGGGTTCAAAGGCAGGCTACTACAATGATAAATGGAGTTGGTTCACTACAATACCCAGAAAGGTTATCAAAATTAGGTCTATTTACTCTAGAAAAGAGAAGACTTAG
The DNA here is from genome assembly GCF_039654945.1 of Dendrobates tinctorius. Taxonomy (NCBI): domain Eukaryota; kingdom Metazoa; phylum Chordata; class Amphibia; order Anura; family Dendrobatidae; genus Dendrobates; species Dendrobates tinctorius. The sequence goes on from NW_027361768.1 coordinate 3,961,936, forward strand.
GGGAGACCTAATACATATGTACAAGTATATCAGAGGGCAATACAGAGATCTCTCCAATGAACTGTTTGTACCAAGGACTGTGACAAGAACAAGGAGGCATTCTCTTCGTTTGGGGGAAAGACAATTTCTGCACCAGCATAGAAGAGGGTTCTTCACGGTAAGAGCAGTGAGGCTCTGGAATTCTCTTTCTGAGGAAATGGTGATGGCCAACTCACTGAATGAATTTAAGAAAGGAATGGATGTTTTTTTTTTTTTTTTGAGTAACAGTATAGAAGGTTACGAATAACATAATATTATAGGTAGATGATTGACCCAGCTTAGGAGTCCGGAAGGAATTTTTTTCCCTATGGAGAAAATTGGCTTCTACTCTGTGGGTTTTTTTTGCCTTCCCCAGGATTAACAATGCAGAACAGATGCACTAAATATAGGCTGAACTAGATGAACATAAGGTCTTCCTTCAGCCTTCAAAACTATGTTACTATGTTAGTTAAAGAACTGCACAGCACAATGTACTGTATAGTGGCCACAACCGGGTTCTGCACATCTGCCCCTTGATTTGAAAACAGTAGGTGATGAATGTGCAGTGGCCAGGTCCTTTATACAGTAGATGGAGCTGTGCCATTACGGAGCAGTTCCCGCCGGCACAGAGTACAGCTGATCTGTGGTGGTGTCTAAGGATAGGTCATCAGTGTTCAAGAAGTGGACACCTTTTTAAACCCTCTCTGCCATTAGACGTACTATTCCATTCATGTGCCCTGGGACTTAATTCTCATGGACGGAATGGTATGTCATGTATGATCAGCCACGCTCATGGGGGGAGCGCGGCTGATCGCAGCTGGGTGTCAACTGAGTGTCACTAAGTGCCAGGAGGGGTCACGTACCGCTCCCTGCACTTTAAGCCCCGGCACACTGCGATTAAACATGATCGAAGCATTCCGGAGCCAGCAGAGGGGCTGAGAGCCCCTCTGCCTTTGGATCGGAGACCCCGCAGTATGACGCGGGGTCTCGATCATTGTCATGATGACATCCGGGTCTCCAGACCAGAGAGACTTCCTGACATGCGCAGTGCTTGTCAGGAAGTTTCACAGGTTAGTGAGAAATCCCTGCAGCGGTGACAGCTTCTACAGCATTCAGATCTGCATGCTATAGAAGCAATCAGCCTGCAGAAAATGAATGTCCCATAATGGGACAAGGGGTAAAACTAAGAATTAAATACATTTTTTTAAAACTTGTAAATATATTTTAAAAAATAATAAAAAAATAATAATAAAAAATCAATATTTATTCCATTAAAAAATATTTGAAATAAAAAATCTATACAATAAAAGTACACATATTTAGTATTGCCGCGTCCGTAACAACCCGCCCTATAAAACTGTCAGACTAGTTAACCCCTTTAGTGAACACCATAAAAAAAGCCGAAAAAAATGATTTATCATCATTCCGCCGAACAAAAAGTGGAATAACACGCGATTAAAAAGACAGATATAAATAAACGTGGTACCGCTGAAATCGTCATCTTGTCCCGCAAAAAACAAGCCACAATACAGCTCCATCACCAGAAAAATAAAAAAATTATAGCTCTCAGAATAAAGCTATGCAAAAATAATTTTTCTATAAAAAATAGTTTTTACTGTATAAAAGCTCCAAAACATAAAAAAATTATATAAATGAGGTATCAATGTCATCGTACTGACCCAAAGAATAAAACTGCTTTATGAATTTAACCACACATGGAACTGTATAAACTCTCCCCAAAAGAAATTTGTGAATTGCTGGATTTTGTACATTCTGCCTCACAAAAATCAGAATAAAATGCAATCAAAAAATGTCATGTGCACAACAATGGTACCAATGGAAACGTCATCTCGTCCCACAGAAAACAAGACACCACATGACTCTGTGGACCAAAATATGGAAAAATTATAGCTCTTAAAATGTGGTAATGCAAAAACTATTTTTTGCAATAAAAAGCATCTTTTAGTGTGTGACAGCTGCCAAACATAAAAACTCGCTATAAAAACCCGCTATAAATAGTAAGTCAAACCCCCTTTATCACCCGCTTAATTAAGGAAAAATAGTAAAATAAAAAAGTATTTATTTCCATTTTCCCGTTAGGGTTAGGGATAGGGTTGGGGCTAAAGTTAGGGTTAGGGTTTAAGATAGGGTTAGGGTTGGGGCTAAAGTTAGGGTTACGGTTGGGATTAGGATTAGGGATGGAATTACGATTAGGATTAGGGTTGGAATTAGAGTTAGGTTTGGGATTATCGTTAGGGTTAAGATTAGGGTTAGGGTTGGGGCTAAAGTTAGGGTTAGGATTATGGTTGGGATTAGGGCTAGGGTTGAGATTAGGGTTAGAGTTTGGATTAGGGTTAGGGGTGTGTTAGGGTTAGGTTTGTGGTTACAGTCATGTTTAAGGCTGGGATTAGGGTTAGGGGTGTGTTGGGGTTAGGATTGGAGTTTGTGTTTAAGCACATCAGGGGCTCTCCAAACGCAGCATGGTGTATGATCTCAATTCCAGCCAATTTTGCATTGAAAGTCAAACTGCGCTCCTTCCCTTCCGAGCTCTGACATGCATCCTAACAGTGGTTTACCCCCATACATGGGGTATCAGCATACTCAGGATAAATTGCACAACAACTTTTGCAGTCCAATTTCCCATTACCCTTGGGAAAATAAAAAATTGGGGACTAAAAGTTCATGTTTGTGGAAAAAATGTGATTTTTTTTATTTTCAGGCCCAGGTATTACAAACTTTAGTGAAACACCTGGGGGTTTAAAGTTCTCACCACACACCTAGATAAGTTCCTTGGGGGGTCTAGTTTCCTAATTGAGGTCACTTGTGGGGGTTTCCACTGTTTAGGTACATCAGGGGTTTTCCAAACACGACATGATGCCAGCAGACTATTCCATCGAAGTCTGCATTCTTAAACATCACTACTGAGCCCCGATGTGTAACCATACAGTAGTTTTCGCAGGACAAATTTCACAATAACTCTTGGGGTCCTGTTACCCTTGGGAAAATAAAAATTGGGGGTGAAAAGATCATTTTTGTGGAAAATATGATTTTTTAATTTTATGGCTCTACTTTATAAACTTCTGTCAAGCCCTTGGGGGTTCGAAGTGCTCACCACTAGAGGTGAGCGAAACGGGTTGAAAAATTTCAAAAGTCGCTGACTTTTGGCAAAGTCGGGTTTCATGAAACGAAACCCGACCCTAGGATGAGGTCGGCCACGAGGTCGGTGACTTACGCGCCAAAGTAGCGTTTCAAAAGTTTGTTTTGCGCTGTTTTTCAGCCAATCAGGATCCACGGACACTGTGGGCAACGTGATGACATAGGCAGGGGTCACTACCATCTTTCAGAAGGGCATGCAAGTGATTGGCTTGCTTTGGTGGGCGTCACAGGGGTAATAAAAGGGCGTGCACGCCGACCTCCATCTTACTTCTGCCGATCTTAGCATAGGGAGAGGTTGCTGCTGCTGATTCTGTAGGGAGAGCGTTAGGCAGGGAAGAAGAAAAAAAAACTGCTTCTGCTGCTAGCGATTTTGCCTGTACAACACACCAGTCACTGTGTGTGCAGTGCAAGGGGAGGCTATATTGTGGTGGATCAGCGGTGTTGGTTGTTAGGCTGCCTTCTAAGGCTTCCTGACAGCTGCATTGCTGTTTACCCACTGCTCTGCAAACTGCTTTTTTAAAAGCAATCCCAATTTTTTTTTTTGTCCTGCTGAGGTACTGAGCGTGCATTTTTTCACACCATACAGCGATGTACGCTCCTCACACAGTACCGTGTAACGGCTGTTATCACAGCCACAGTGAAGCTATCTGTGTGTCACTCTGTGAGAATAAGTCGAGGACATGTTCCGTTCTTACAGACCTGCACCTACTAGTTTTGTCTAGCTTTCAAACAGTTAAATATATTTGCTGTTTGATCACATTCAAAACTATAGAGAGACAGCGTGTGTCAGTCCGTACACTTAAAAAACACGGAGCTTGACAATTTTACGTACACCGGACAGCCGTGTACGTGCACGCTCCTCTCAGTATCGTGTAACGGCTGTTATCACGGCCACAGTGAAGCTATCTGTGTGTCACTCTGTGAGAATAAGTCGAGGACATGTTCAGTTCTTACAGACCTGCACCTTCTAGTTTTGTCTAGCTTTCAAACAGTTAAATATATTTGCTGTTTGATCACATTCAAAACTATAGAGAGACAGCGTGTGTCAGTCCGTATACTTAAAAAACACGGAGCTTGACAATTTTACGTACACCGGACAGCCGTGTACGTGCACGCTCCTCTCAGTACCGTGTAACGGCTGTTATCACGGCCACAGTGAAGCTATCTGTGTGTCACTGTGGAAGGATAAGTGGAAGACTTGTTCCGTTCTTACAGACCTACACTCTAGGGAGATTCCTATTCTGCCCAATTCTACATACACCTTGTAGTTTGTGATACACTAGCCAATTTCTGCCTGTGACATAGCGCTCTGATATTCAGTGGGCCTCACACAATCCAAAAGTGTCCAGTGTCCACTAGTGTGTGCAGAAATTCAAAATCTCCCTTATCCTGTAGTCACTTTTTTCACACCTGTGCCATCGAGCCTGTGACATAGCGCTGTGATATTCAGTGGGCCTCACACAATCCATAAGTGTCCAGTGTCCACAAGTATGTGCAGAAATTCAAAATCTCTGTGATCCTCTAGTCACTTTTTTCACACCTGTGCCATTGAGCCTGTGACATAGCGCTCTGATATTCAGTGGGCCTCACACAATCCATAAGTGTCCAGTGTCCACAAGTGTGTGCAGAAATTCAAAATCTCTGTGATCCTGTAGTCACTTTTTTGACACCTGTGCCATCGAGCCTGTGACATAGCGCTGTGATATTCAGTGGGCCTCACACAATCCAAAAGTGTCCAGTGTCCACTAGTGTGTGCAGAAATTCAAAATCTCCCTTATCCTGTAGTCACTTTTTTCACACCTGTGCCATCGAGCCTGTGACATAGCGCTCTGATATTCAGTGGGCCTCACACAATCCATAAGTGTCCAGTGTCCACAAGTGTGTGCAGAAATTCAAAATCTCCCCTGTCCTATAGACACCTTGTACCTTGTTTTACATTACTATATAGTTTGTTGGATTTTGTCTACATTTCTACAAAAAATGAGGAAGGCTGGTGGAAGAGGCCGTGGAATTGGGCGGGGGTTGGCAGCTGGTAATGATGGTGTTGGTGGTGGATCTGATGGTAGTGGCAAGAGCAAAATAGGACCGAATGCAGGAGGTGTTGAGCCTGCGTCATCGTCTGGCTCCATAAGGCTTCGAAGGCTTAGTTTTCTAGGAGTTGGCAAACTGCTTTTAAAGCCAGAGCATCAGGAGAAAGTTTTGTCTTACTTTGCTGACTCAGCCTCCAGCTCTATCGCCTCCTCTTCTTCAGTTGTAAAAAGTAAAAGCACTGAGTCGTCATTGGAGGCTCATGTTCATGAACCACACCTTTCCTTGTGTCCTTCACCCCAACCAAGATTGAAGGATGACGCAGGCCATACTACTGATTACTCCATGGAACTGTTTTCACATACCATGCCTGGATTATCAAATGAAATGGTGAATTACCCAGGCCAAGATGAATCTGACATGGAGTGCACTGATGCACAGCCGCTGATAGATGATTCTGCTGGTACATTCACTCAGAGCACTACATTGTCCTCGCAGTGTACAGAGCCAGATTCTGACCCTGATGAGACTCAGGTGCCCCTTCCCGCACACTATACCACCATACACGGTGACACAGAGGAAGGTGCACATGACATTGAAGAGGAGGTGATGGATGACCCAGTTGTTGACCCAGATTGGCATTCATTGGGGGAAGAGGGTGCTGCTTCCAGTAGCTCAGATGAGGAGCATCCACAGCAGACATCGACATCGCAACAGCTGTTATCTGGCAGGCCCGGAGCACTCCAAAGACAGGTTCCAAAAATCAAAAGAGTTGCTGGACAGCTTGTCCAGAGGCTCAAAAGATCACAGCGTGCTAGGCCACAAAATGTCTGCCAAAGTAGGAAGAGTGCAGTGTGGCACTTTTTTGAACAAAATCCTCATGATCAGGCCAAGGTTATCTGTAAGAAGTGCGCAAAGACCTTTAGCCGAGGGAAAAATCTGAAAAATTTGAATACCAGTTGCATGCTTAGACATTTAACCAGCATGCACTTGCAAGCGTGGACACAACACCAAACCTCAAGTGCCACATGTGCAACTGATCACAAAGAAGGTAGTCAGCAACGCTACATTGTTTCCCCCACTGTAAGCCCACCGGTTAGCACAGCAGCAAATGTTGAGGTGTCGTTGCAAGGCCACAGCAGTCAGGGAATCCCACTGTTATATCAACGAAATACTGAATCTAGGCCATCAGAAAGAACACCAACTCCATCACCATCATCAACCCTCTCTCAGTCCGCCCTGTCCACCGCTACTTCCACCATATGCAGCTCTCAAGTCCAGCTCACCCTCCCAGACACTATGAGTAGGTCAAGAAAGTACTCAGTCTCTCATCGGCGTACACTGGGTTTGAACGCCCACATTGCCAAACTAATCTCGTTTGAGATGATGCCCTATCGGTTGGTGGAAAGCGCAGCTTTCCGCGAACTCATGGCCTATGCAGTACCACGCTATGACCTACCCAGTCGCCACTTCTTCTCTCGCAAAGCCATCCCAGCCCTCCACCATCATGTAAAAGACCGCATTGTCCATGCACTCAAGCAGTCAGTGAGTGGAAAGGTGCACCTCACAACTGATGCATGGTCCAGTCGGTATGGCCAGGGCCGTTACGTGTCCATCACTGCGCACTGGGTTAATGTGGTGGATGCAGGGTCCACAGGGAACAGCGGTGGTGGGACAGTGCTGCCTAGCCCACGGTATAGGAAACAGTTGACTGTAGGCGTTCGACCCTCCTCCTCCTCCTCCTCCTCCAGAAGCGAAAGCTCGTCCACAGAGCGCAGTCGTACGAGCACTCCATCTGCAGCTGCCACTGTTGCACACGAGGTGTCCCCCTATCGAGCAGCTAGTGGAAAGCGTCAGCAGGCTGTGTTGCAGATGATGGGTTTGGGCGACAGACACACCGCCGAGGTGCTGGCCGAGTACTTGAAGCGACAAACTGAGTCATGGCTGGGCTGTGTACATCTTGAGGCAGGCAAGGTAGTTAGTGATAACGGCCGTAATTTTGTGGCAGCCATAGCCCTTTCAAAACTCAGCCACATACCTTGCTTGGCTCACACCTTGAACCTGGTGGTGCAGTGCTTCCTCAAAAATTATCCGGAGTTAACAGCCCTGCTCCAGAAGGTGCGAAGACTGTGCGCGCACATCCGCCGGTCGCCTGTACACTCCGTTCGTATGCAGAAGCTGCAGCGATTGCTCCACCTTCCCAACCACCGCCTCATTATCAACATTGCAACAAGGTGGAACTCCACCCTGCACATGGTGGAGCGGCTGTGCGAGCAGAGGCAGGCCATAATGCATTTGTGGGAGGATACACGGCCAGGCACTTTGAGAGCAGACATGGAGTTGACAGGTGTGCAGTGGTCGAAGCTGAAAGACCTCTGTAAAGTCCTTCAGTGTTTTGAGGAATGCACACGGCTGGTAAGCGCAGACGATGCCATCCTAAGCATGAGCATCCCACTTATGCATCTGCTCATGCAAACTTTGACGCACCTTAAGGAGCAGGCGTCTGCAGCCAATGTTGACGAGGAGGGAATCCTTGATGACATTCAGCCATTGTCTGCTCAGGGACCTCTCCTGGACGAGGTGGAGGAAGAGGAGGAGGAGGATGATGATGGGGATGATTACTTAGGGAAGGAGGATGCATCTCGTTGGGCAAGTGAAAATGTTGGCGTGGCAAGGTCTGGTACAGGGTTTGTGCGTGACTGGAGGGATGTGGATTTGCCAGAAAGTGCTCATCCAACCAGCACTCGCAGTGCATCATTGACATCGGGAACATTGGCCCACATGTCAGATTTTGCCTTGCAGATCCTAAAAAGGGACCCCCGCATTGCCAAAATGATGAACGATGATGACTACTGGTTGGCCAGCATCCTGGATCCACGCTATAAAGGCAAATTACAAAACATCATGCCACAGGAGAACCTTGACCTAATATTGGCTAATAAACAAGCAACTCTGGTAAATCGGTTGCTTGATGCATTCCCAGCACACAGCAGCGGTGATGGTTCTCACACGAGCCGTACGGGCCGGGGGCAGCTTGGCAGAGGTGTTCATGGTGCACACAGCAGAAGTGGCTTTGGAGACAGGGGTTTCATGACAATGTTGTGGACTGATTTTTCAAGTACCGCTCACACAACTGGTAATACTGCATCGATGGAAAGTGACAGGAGACAGCAGTTGTCAACTATGGTTACAAACTACTTTTCCTCCCATATCGATGTTCTCCCACACAGGTCATTCCCCTTTGACTATTGGGCCGCTAAACTGGACACCTGGCCTGAATTGGCACAATATGCCTTACAGGAGCTCGCTTGCCCAGCTGCAAGTGTGCTATCGAAAAGAGTCTTCAGTGCAGCTGGATCAATCCTGACAGAAAAAAGGACCTGTCTGTCAACCCAAAATGTGGATGATCTAACCTTCATTAAAATGAACCATGCATGGGTTTCCAAGGATTTTGTCCCACCTTCCCCTGATGACACATAGGGTGACAGAAAAATGGCTTGCTTTGGTCCACCTCTTCCTGGGACTTGACCTATTTCGCCTTTTGCATCAGCTGAATGTCCAACATCAACATATGCCACTTTCTAAAACTCCCTAACTGTGCTGCCTCCCCCCCCATGGCCGGGGTCACCACCTAGCGCACGACACCGTGCGAGTGCCGTTGCCCTGGACAGGTGGGTAGGCCGACTCTTGGGTGCGGGCACTGGCACAGGGTCCCTCATAGTGTAATCAAGTGTCTCTGACGGTGGTGGTGCACACCCGCCGTCAGACACACCGCCGTACTATGAGGGGCCCAGTGCCAGTACCGACGCCCACGAGTGGGCCGCCCTTGCTTGGGCAGGGCCCCAGCATTTGCAATCTTTACCTCTCCCTGCTCCTCCGCTGTGTAGTCTGGGCCGTCAAATCCATACTGTGCCTGACACCGTCTGAGCCTGCCTCCTGATGTATAGACATATATTTTGAATGTGTACGCTATCCATACATGTTATCCGGGGATACGGTACCCTTTCTCACCTTTGTGCAATCACGTGCAATCCATACTGGGCCTAACACCGTCTGAGCCTGCCTCCTGATGTATAGACATATATTTTGAATGTGTACGCTATCCATACATGTTATCCGAGGATACGGTACCCTTTCTCACCTTTGTGCAATCACGTGCAATCCATACTGGGCCTAACACTGTCTGAGCCTGCCTCCTGATGTATAGACATATATTTAGAATGTGTACGCTATCCATACATGTTATCCGGGGATACGGTACCCTTTCTCACCTTTGTGCAATCACGTGCAATCCATACTGGGCCTAACACCGTCTGAGCCTGCCTCCTGATGTATAGAAATATATTTTGAATGTGTACGCTATCCATACATGTTATCCGGGATACGGTACCCTTTCTCACCTTTGTGCAATCACGTGCAAGCCATACTGGGCCTAACACCATCTGAGCCTGCCTCCTGATGTATAGACATATATTTTGAATGTGTACACTATGCTATCCATACATGTTATCTGGGGATACGGTACCCTTTCTCACCTTTGTGCAATCACGTGTAATCCATACTGGGCGTGAGAACGGCTGGCGAGCTGTTAAGCAAGCTACAGCACCTGTGGTTTGCACACGTAAGTTTTTCATTTTTTCAGGAATGACGGTTAGGCCTAATTCCGGAACTGCGGTTGACCTGCACTTACTGGGAAATTATCGTTCGCGGGTAATAATTGTAATCAGTGATCCCCATCACTAACGTTGTTCAGCGGGTTATCTGCACCTGTAAGCGACAAACGCTGGCCTTTTCAGTGTAGCGCACATGCAGCCACGGACATGTAAGGGCATGACACACCAGTTATTGGCCAATCTCATGTGCCAGAGCCTCATGTGTCCCTCTAGTAAGCCGGACTCGGACCGCGGGGCATGACGGAGTCTCGTTCGTTAACGGAATTAAGCTTGCAATGTGTGCATCTTTTCTGTAGCTGGCATGGTTGAGGTTTCCCAGGTGGAGTCGAATTTAACCGTAGGCTCCACTCCTGGTGGTGCCCTTCTGGACATTCCTTTAAGGTTCAGCTTTGCAACCGTACTGCCCACGTAAAACAAACACTTTGCCTTCATGAACGCTGTTTGGAGGGTCATGACTCGTGGGAATAACGCCGCCCAATCAGTTAACCTGCTAGAGAGATCCTTCGTTGCTCCCAAGCATGACATCACACTCCCTAGGAGGAAGGTAATGCCACTGTGGCGACCGTACTCCTGGGGGCGACACAAGTGCACTGATGCCCAGCCACTGCTCGATGAATCTGCTGGTACATTGACCCAGACCACTACATTCCCCTCGCACGCTACACGGCCTGAATCTGACCCTGATGAAACTCAGGTTACCCTTCCCATATACAGTTCCATCTTACATGGTGACAAAGAGGAAGCTGCAGATGAAAGTGCAGGTTCGGCCCACCCGCCATCAGACACACCACCGTACTATCAGGGGCCCTGTGCCAGTGCCGTCGCCAACGAGTGGGCCCCCCCTGCTTGCTCAGGATCACAGCACTTGCAAGGTTGAAATACTGTGCAGTGAGATGGAAGATGGGGACGACGAGGAGTCCAAACTAGTACAGGGATTCCCTAGCGAGGAGACTTATTTGATTGTTTTCAATGTTGGGACAGCAATTTTTGGGGAGCACTATACTCTGGAGAATGATAGATGGGGCCCACCATACACTGGAACATTCCAAAGGTGGACATCAGACACTGGAGCAGCATTTACAGGGCCCATTATACACTAGAACATTAGAAATGGGGCCCATTATGTTTGGAGCATTATTTGGGCCCATAAGACAGTGGAGCTTCATCCATGGGGACCAACATATACTGTAGCATTATGTGGAGCTCATCATATACTGTTTCAAACATTATATGGGACCAATGATTCTGTATGGAGAAATAGATGGGCCTCGTCATGAGATGTAAAAAGTGAAGTATTTTTCATTGTACTATACCGCTATTTCTCTGCCGTATCGGAGCATGATGAGTTGTGGTATGTGTTAAAGGGGCGCTCTTTCGCCCAGGGCACATGAAAACCTGGAGCCAGCCCTACCCCCCCACAACTTTAGCCAAATAACCCCCATTTTTTCAATGCGTAACTTGTATTATGAAGTTAATTAAGGTTGACAAGCTTAAGTAAGAAGAATTTATGCTTTTGGCATTCAAATGGGCACTGTAGGTGTGTTTCCTGTCCTCCTCTCACTGCCGACTTTTATTCCCCATTGACTTACATTGGGTTTCGTGTTTCGGGACGACCCCGACTTTTCCCTATAATCGGCCGATCTTGCTCGACCCGACTTTTGGAAAAGTCGGGTTTCACGAAACGAAACTCGACCCTAAAAAACCAAAAGTCGCTCAACTCTACTCACCACACATCTAGATAAGTTCCTTGGGGGGTCTAGTTTCCTATCTGGTGTCATTTGTGGGGGTTCCACTGTTTAGGCACATCAGGGGCTCTCCAAACGCAACATGGCGTCTGATCTCAATTCCAGCCAATTTTGCATTGAAAAGTCAAAAGGCACTCCTTTCCTTCTGAGCTCTGCTATGCACCCAAACAGTAGTTTAACACCACATATGGGGTATCAGCATACTCGGGACATATTGCACAATAATTTTTGGGGTCCTGTTACCCTTGGGAAAATAAAAAATCGAGTGAAAAGATCATTTTTGTGGAAAAAATATGATTTTTTAATTTTACTGCTCTACGTTATAAACGTCTTTGAAGCCCTTGGGGGTTCAAAGTTCTCACCACACATCTAGATAAGTTCCTTGGGGGGGTCTAGTTTCCAAAATGTTGTCATTTGTGGGGAGTTTCCACTCTTTAGACACATCAGGGGGTCTCCAAACGCGACATGGTGTCCAGTCAATTCTACACTGAAAAAGTCAAACGGAGATCCTTCCCTCCCGAGCTCTTCCATGCACCCAAACAGTGGTTTCCCCCCATGTGGAGTATCAGCGTACTCAAGAGAAATTGCACAACAACTTTTGGGATCCAATTTCTACTGTTATCCCTGATAAAATAAAAAAATTGGATCTGAAATAATTTTTTTGTGAAAAAAAGTTAAATGTTCAATTTTTTAACATTTCAAAAACTCCTGTGAAGCACCTGAAGTGTTAATAAACTTCGTGAATTTGGTTTTGAGCACCTTGAGGGGTGCAGTTTTTAGAATGGTGTCACTTTTGGGTATTTTCTATCATATAGACCCCTCAAAGTGACCAACTGTGATGTGGTCCCAAAACAAAATGGTGTTGTAAAAATGAGAAATCGCTGGTCAACGTTTAACCCTTATAACTTCCAACAAAAAAAAATTTTGGTCCCAAAATTGTGCAGATGTAAAGTAGACATGAGGGAAATGTTATTTATTAACTATTTTGTGTGACATACTGTATCTTTGTCATTTAAGGGCATACAAATTCAAAGTTGGAAAATTGAGAAATGTTCTAAATTTTTGCCAACTTTCCGTGTTTTCACAAATAAACTCAAGTTATATCAAAGAAATTTGACCACTATCATGAAATACAATATGTCACGAGAAAACAATGTCAGAATCACAAGGATCTATGGAAGCGTTCCAGAGTTATTACCTCATAAAAGGACAGTGTTCAGAATTGTAAAAATTGGCCCTGTCATTAACGTGCAAACCACCCTTGGGGGTTAAGGGGTTAAAGACGTGTCCACTTACTTAAACACTGATGACCCATATAAATGTGGGGCCATCTACATGTGTGGTGAGCACTTTGAACCCCCAAGTGCTTCACAGAAGTTTATAACGCCCGGGCGTGAAAATAAAAACATGATCTTCAGTCCTCAATTTTTTTTATTTTGTAAGGGAACAGGAAAATTTGGACCCCAAATGTTGTCCAATTTGTCCTGAGTACGCTGATACCCCATATGTGGGAGAGCACTACTGTATGGGCACAAGTTGGGGCTCAGAAGGGAAGTAGTGACGTTTTGGAATGCAGACTTTGATGGAATGGTCTGCAGGTGTCATGTCGCATTTGGAGAGTCCCTGACTTAGAAACCTCCCTCAACTGACCCCATTTTGGAAACTAGACCCCCCAAGGAACTTATCTAGATGTGTGGTGAGGACTTTTAACCCCCAAGTGCTTCACAGAAATTTATAATGTAGAGTCATAAAAATAAAAAAATCATATTTTTTTCCACAAAAATGATATTTTTTTGCCCCCATTTTTTGTTTTCCCAATGGTAACAGGAGAAATTGGACCCCAAAATATGGTGTGCAATTTGTCCTGAGTACGCTGATACACCATATGTGGGAGTAGACTACTGTTTGGGCACATGACAGAGCTTGGAAGGGAAGGAGCACCGTTTGACTTTTTCAAAGCAGAATTGGCTGGAATTGAGATCAGACGCCATGTCGCGTTTGGAGTGCCCCTGATGTGCCTGAACAGTGGAAACCCCCCAATTCTAACTCTAACCCTACCTCCAACACACCCCTAACCCTAATCCCAACCATAGCCCTAACCTTAGCCCTAACCCTAACCCTAGCCCTAACCATAGCCCTAATGGGAAAATGGAAATTAATACTTTTTTTAATTTTATTATTTTTCCCTAACTAAGGGGGTGATAAAGGGGGGGTTTGATTTACTATTTATAGCAGGTTTTTATGTTTGGCAGCTGTCACACGCTAAAAGATGCTTTTTATTGCAAAAAATAGTTTTTGCATCACCACATTTTGAGAGCTATTATTTTTTCATATTTTGACCCACAGCGTCATGTGAAGTCTTATTTTTTGCATTGACGTTTTTATTGGTACCATTTTTAGGCACAGGACATTTTTGATCGCTTTTTTATTCCAATTTTTTACGACGCAGAATGAACAAAAAACAGCAATTCATGATTTTCTTTGGGAGGGCGTTCACATTGTTCTGCATGTGGTAAAATTGATAAAGCAGTTTTATTCTTCAGGTTAGTACGATGACAGCGATACCTCATTTATATCTTTTTTATGTTTTGGAGCTTTTATACAATAAAAGCAATTTTATATAAAAAATAATAATTTTTGCATCGCTTTATTCTGCAAGCGATAACTTTTTTTGCTGATGACGCTGTATGGCGGCTCGTTTTTTGCAGGACAAGATGTCATTTTCAGTGGTACCATGTTTATTTATATACGTTTTTTTAATCGCGTGTTATTGCACTTTTTGTTCGGCAGTATGATGATTGTTTTTGGTTTCTTTTTTTTTTAATGGGTTCACTAGTGGGACAGTACAAAAAAAAGAATTTATTAGGGAATTTTTTTTTATTTATTTATTTAGGATTTTTAAAAAAGTTATTTTTACACATTTTTTTAACTTTATTATATTTTCCTGGGGGGACATCACTGTATAGTGTCAGATCGCTGATCTGACATTTTGCAGTACACTGTGTCAGATCAGCTGCCTCACTGCAGGACCCAGAAGGCCCTGCGGCCATATTGGATCCGGGGGCCTGCAGGGAGGAGGCCCTCGGAGCAATGCTAGCACATCGTGTTGCTCCGAGGGTCTTAGGGAAGCACCCAGGGAGTCCCCTTCCTGCGCGATGCTTCCCTATGCCCCAGGTACACTGCGATCATGTTTGATCGCAGTGTGCCAGAGGTTAATGTGTCAGGAGCAGTCCGTGACCGCTCCTGGCACATAGTGCCGGGTGTCAGCTGATTATCATCGATGCTCCCCTTTTAAGCGCTGCTGATCTATGATGACGTACTAGCCCGTCCTTGCGAATTAAGTCCCAGGGCACATGGACAGGATAGTACGTCATCTGTCAGAAAGGGGTTAAATATATAATAATAATACATTTTATTTCTATAGCTCCAACATATTCCGCAGCACTTTACATTTGAGAGGGGACTTGTACAGACGATAGACATTGCAGCATAACATTAATCACATAGATCATAACAGATACCAAGAGGAATGAGAGCCCTGCTCGCAAGCTTACAATCTTTGTGGAAAAATGTAGACACCAAAGGTGGGTGGTAACAATTGCCCTGATTGTATGGACCAGCCAAAATGTTAAGTGTGTAACAGTACAGACATAAAGCATGTGGGAATATGATACGGGGAACCTAGTTATGGTAAAACTTTTGACTGTGCCACACAGGATAGATTAGGTTAATGTGTTGAGGTGGTAGGCCAGTCTGTATAAATGCGCTTTCAGGGCACGCTTAAAATTGTAGGGATTGGGGACTAATTGTATTGACCTGGGATGTGTATTCCAAAGAATATATTAAATTTGTCTCTGTTTTAGGATAGAACACTAACTCACCCAGTGACCCAGATTGCTGCAGATTGGGGCAGAAATGACCACACACTGTGGTTGATGGCTTGTCTGCAGCTAATTAGATGGTGGCCAGGGGCATACATATAAATCATGGGGCCCCAGGTCAAAAGCCCTAATAGCCCTGCACATAATATTATGGCCTGTGACAGTATGATGGCCCCACATATAGGGGTGTCGCATTGTATGTTAGAAATGCGTATGTCTGCACAGAGATTGAAGCTTCAGAGACTGGGAGTTCTGTGGAAACTGTTTGGGTAAGAATACAAGGACAGAACAATGGAAAGGACACCATTGTAGGCATTTACTACAGGCCGCCTGTGCAAGCTGAAGATATGGATGAACTCTTTATGCATCAAATGGCCAAGTTCTCCAAAAAATATGACATAGTTGTCATGGGAGATTTCAACTATCCAGACATTTGTTGGGAATCTCTCTCAGGCAAAACTAACAGGTCAAGGAAATTCTTACCCTCTCTTGCTGACAACTTTATCTTCCAAAAGGTAAAGGAGAAAACAAGGGGAACTGCTACCTTGGATCTAATCCTTATAAACAGGGAGGAAATGGTTGAGGAGGTAAAAGTGGCTGGGACCCTAGGAGGTAGCGACCATGCTATTTTAGAATTTTGGATAACTAGAGGCGGAAGACCTGTGAAGACTCAGACGTCAAGGTTAGATTTCAGAAAGGCAGATTTTAAGGGATTCAGAAAGAGAATTGGAGGGATCCAATGGCTGGATATCCTTAAAGACAAAAATGTCCAGGATGGATGGGAAATCTTGGAAAATGAAATTCTCAAAGCACAGTTGTTAACAATTCCGAAAAGAGGGAAGAATAGGAAGCATTTAAGGAAACCAGGATGGATGAACACAGAACTTAAGCACATGCTAAAAAGGAAGCAAAAAATGTTTATAAAATGGAAAGAAGGAGGCATATCTAAAGAAGAATATAATGCTGTCTGCAGAACCTGCAGGGCACAAATCAGATTATCTAAAGCTGAAAATGAATTGAGGCTTGCAAGAGATGTCAAAAGCAATAATAAAGGATTTTGGGGATATGTCAAAAGTAAAAGAAAAGTCAAAGATGCTATAGGATTTTTACAGGATGAAAATGATGAAATGGTAAGACAGGATGTTGAGAAGGCTGAACTTTTAAATTCCTATTTTGCATCTGTTTTCTCTCAGAAAGGAAATGTAACATCAACTGTTATTCACTGTCCTATTAAGGGAATAGAAGAATCCAGGATATCTATAAACAGAAAGATAGTGAGGAAACACTTAGCTAACCTAAATGTATTCAAGTCTCCAGGTCCAGATGAATTACACCCCAGAGTACTGAAGGAGATAGCAGAAGAAATTTTTGAACCCCTCTCCATAATCTTTGAAAATTCTTGGAGAACAGGAGAAGTGCCAGAAGACTGGAGAAGAGCAAATGTTGTTCCTATCTTCAAAAAGGGGAAGAAGGTGGACCCAGGCAACTATAGGCCGGTGAGTCTGACTTCTATACCAGGAAAGATCTTTGAACAAATTATTAAACAACATGTATGTCAATACCTGGATAAGAATGAAGTGATTAAACAGAGTCAGCATGGGTTTGTAACTAATAAGTCATGTCAGACTAATTTAATTTCCTTCTATGATGGTATTACTGATTGGGTGGATCAAGGAAATGCTGTAGATATAGTATATCTTGACTTCAGCAAAGCATTTGACAAAGTCTCTCATACAATCCTTATTGAAAAAATGACTAAGTATGGAATGGACAAGGCAACTGTTAGGTGGATTCATAACTGGCTTAGTGATCGGACCCAAAGAGTGGTCGTAAATGGCTGCACATCCAGTTGGAAGAATGTCTCAAGTGGGGTACCACAGGGCTCTGTCCTGGGCCCTGTATTGTTCAACATCTTTATCAACGATTTAGATGAAGGAATTGAGGGTAAACTGATTAAATTTGCTGATGACACAAAGCTAGGAGGGATAGCTAATACTAGAGAAGAGAGAGAGAGGAATCAAAAAGATTTAAGGCAGCAACTAACAGAATGGTTTTTAACAGGGAGAAATGCAAAGTACTACATCTGGGCAATAAAAATGAAAAAAGCATATATAGAATGGGAGGAATAGGGCTAAGTGACAGCACATGTGAAAAAGACTTGGGTATACTAATAGATCACAGACTGAATATGAGTCAACAGTGTGATGCAGCAGCAAAAAAGGCAAATGCAATTCTAGGATGTATTAACAGAAGCATACAGTCTAGATCACGTGAAGTAATTATTTCCCTCTACTCCTCTTTGGTCAGACCTCATCTGGAATATTGTGTCCAATTTTGGGCACCACATTTTAAAAAAGACATCAACAAACTGGAGCAAGTTCAGAAAAGAGCGACCAGAATGGTGACCGGTCTGCAAACCCTGTCTTATGAGGAAAGGTTGCAGGATTTGGGAATGTTTAGTTTGCAAAAGAGAAGACTGAGAGGAGACTTAATAGCTGTCTACAAATATCTAAAGGGCTGTCACATTGTAGAAGGATCAACTTTATTCTCATTTGCACAAGGAAAGACTAGAAGCAATGGGATGAAGCTGAATGGGAGGAGACACAGATTAGATATTAGAAAAAACTTTTTGACAGTTAGAGTGATCAATGAGTGGAACAGGCTGCCACGAGAAGTGGTGAGTTCTCCTTCAATGGAAGTCTTCAAACAGAGGCTGGACAGACATCTAACTGGGATGATTTAGCGAATCCTGCTTTGAGCAGGGGGTTGGACCAGATGGCCCAGGAGGTCCCTTCCAACTCTACGATTCTATGATTCTATGATTCTATGATAGTCCTGCACATAGTATGATGATTCCACATATAGTCCTGCACATAATAAAATGACCCCACATGCAGCTCTGGCAAAAATTAAGAGACAGCTGCAAAATTTTCACTTTGTCTGATTTTTCTCTTTATAGGTATACTAGCTATGAACCCGTTCTACGCCCGGGTGGCGAGCATTTTTATTGTTATATGGTCTCCTATCCTGCTATGTGCTGTCACCCTCCTATCCTGGTACGCATGGCACCCCTCATTCCTATCCTGGTATGCAAGGTACCCTCCCCCCAATCCTGGTATGCATGGCACCCCATTCTTTATCCTGGTATGCATGGTCCCCTCACCCCCCAATCCTGGTATGCATGGTCCCCTCAACCCCCAATCCTGGTATGCATGGTCCCCTCACCCCCCTTTCCTGGTATGCATGGTCCTCTCACCTCCCAATCCTGGTATGCATGGTCCCCTCACCCCCCTTTCCTGGTATGCATGGTCCTCTCACCCCCCTATCCTGGTATACATGGTACCCCTCACCCCCCAATCCTGGTATGCATGGCCCCATCATTCTCCATTCCTGGTATGCATGGTCCTCTCACCCCCCTATCCTGGTATACATGGTCCCCTCATCCCCCAATCCTGGTATGCATGGTACCTCTCATCCCCCGATCCTGGTATGCATGGTCCCCTCACCCCCGCTATCCTGGTATGCATGGTCTCCTCACCCCTTATCCTGGTATGCATGGTCTCCTCACCCCCCTATCCTGGTATACATGGTACCCCTCACCCCCCAATCCTGGTATGCATGGTCCTCTCACCCCCCAATCCTGGTATGCATGGTCACCCCCCAATCCTGGTATGCATGGCCCCCTCACCCCAATCCTGGTATGCATGGTCCTCTCACCCCCCAATCCTGGTATGCATGGCCCCCTCACCCCCAATCCTGGTATGCATGGTACCCCTCATCCACCAATCCTGGCATGCATGGCCCCCTCACCCCCACTCTCCTGGTATGCATTGCCCCCTCACCCCCTATCCTGGTATGCATGGTACCCCGCATCCCCCAATCCTGGTATGCATGGTACGCCCTCATCTCCCAATCCTGGTATGCATGGCCCCCTCACCCCCCAATCCTGGTATGCATTGCCCTCTCACCTCCCTATCCTGGTATGCATGGCCCCCTCACCCCCCTATCCTAGTATGCATGGTACCCCTCATCCCCCAATCCTGATATGCATGGTACTCCCTCATTCCCCAATCCTGGTATGCATGGTCCTCTCACCCCCTAATCCTGGTATGCATGGCCCCTTCACCCCCCTATCCAGGTATGTATGGTACCTCTCATCCCCCAATCCTGATATGCATGGTACTCCCTCGTCTTCCAAACCTGGTATGCATGGTACTCCCTCATCCACCAATCCTGGCATGCATGGCCCCCTCACCCCCACTCTCCTGGTATGCATTGCCCCCTCACCCCCTATCCTGGTATGCATGGTACCCCGCATCCCCCAATCCTGGTATGCATGGTACGCCCTCATCTCCCAATCCTGGTATGCATGGCCCCCTCACCCCCCAATCCTGGTATGCATTGCCCTCTCACCTCCCTATCCTGGTATGCATGGCCCCCTCACCCCCCTATCCTGGTATGCATGGTACCCCTCATCCCCCAATCCTGATATGCATGGTACTCCCTCATTCCCCAATCCTGGTATGCATGGTCCTCTCACCCCCTAATCCTGGTATGCATGGCCCCTTCACCCCCCTATCCAGGTATGTATGGTACCTCTCATCCCCCAATCCTGATATGCATGGTACTCCCTCGTCTTCCAAACCTGGTATGCATGGTACTCCCTCATCCCTCTATCATGGTATGCATGGTACCCCTCATCCCCAAATCCTGGTATGCATGGCCCCCTCACGCCGCTATCCTGGTATGCATGGTATCCCTCATCCCCCAATCCTGGTATGTATGGTCCCCTCATCCCCCAATCCTGGTATGCATTGTACTCCCTCGGCTCCCAATCCTAGTATGCATGGCCCCCTCACCCCCTATCCGGATATGCATGGTCCACTTACCCCCCAATCCTGGTATGCATGGTACCCCTCATCCCCCAATCCTGGCATGCATGGCCCCCTCACCCCCCCATCCTGGTATGCATGGCCCCCTCACCCCCCTATCCTGGTATACATGCTTCTCTCACCTCCCCTATCATGGTTTGCATGGTCCCCTCACTCCTTTTAAAAGTACAAAAAAAACATTTATACTCACCCTTCTTTCCTGTGCTCCAGCGCTGTTCTGCTGGAGGCCGGGGCAGGAGTGCGGCCGGAATCGCGCATGCTCATAGCGCTGTCCGGCGCCATATTGCTGAAGACACACTGCAAGTGTGTCATCAGTAAAATGGCGCCGGATCGCGCTATGTGCGTGTGCGCGATTTCGGCCCGGCGCCATATTGCTTCAGTAATATGGCGCTGGATCGCGCATGCGCAGCGTGATTCCAGCCACACTCCTGCCCCGGTCTCTGGGCGAAGAGAAGCGCCACGGCAACGCTCCTCCCAGACAGGTAAGTATGTATGTATGGTGTCGGACATGGCGGTATGCAGTGTGTACGGTACCGCCATCTCCGGCGCCATACACAGTCCTCACCGCTGGCTGCCTCACTCTGTCTGGAGCCAGACTGCGCAGGCGCATCGCGCTTGCGCTGTCTATAGAGGCTTCAGACAGAGGGACGCTCCCCCGTTTATATTATAGATTTTGGAGTAAAATGTAAATTGCTCTTTTATTCTATAAACTACTGACAACATGTCTCCGAAATTTCAAGCACTAATTTTTCAGAAAATGAGAAATGGTCAAAATAATCAAAACATGCAGTGCTTGCAGACCTCAAATAATACTAAGAAAACAAGTTCATATTCATTTAGAAGCAACAATACTAATGTTTTAACTCAAGAAGAGTTCAGAAATCAATATTTTGTTGAATAACCATGATTTTTAATCACACCTTTCATGCGTCTTGACATGCTTTCTACCAGTGTTTCAAACTGTTTTTGGTGACCTTATGCCACTCCTGGTACAAAAATTTAAGCAGTTCTTCTTTGTTTGATGGCTTGTGACTATCCATCTTCCTCTTGATTATATTCCAGAGGTTTTCTATGGGGTTCAGGACTGGAAATTGGGTTGGTCATGACAGGGATTTGATGTGGTGGTCCTTCATCTACACATTAATTGACCTAGCTGTGTGGCATGGCACATTGCCCTGCTGGAAAAAAACAGTCCTAAGACTGTTAGGCATTCTCTATGTAGGGGATATTTGGATTATTGTTATCATTTTACTACATATTTAATAAAAGGTATATTTTAATATAGAGTTTTTTCTTAGTAAGTCGGTTCTATTAACCCTTGTATATTCAACTGTGTAAGGCGATTTAGGGGTCTCCGTTCCCCCATTCCCTAGGGTTTGAGCTTCCTTCCCCTCATCCCTTTGTGTTGCACTTAGTCTTTCCCACATTATGTATGACATGTAGTCTCTGTCTTGATCTCGAGGGAGAGGCAAACACCTCCAGAACTTTTCCACAGAGGTTAAAAATCGGGCCCTTTGGTTCTCACGCAGCTGGTACTGCCTGCAGGCCTTTTCAAATATGTCCAATTCCATGTCCTTGTCCATAACAGGAAAATGCTCAGGATGGGATTTAAAGCTATTGACATTGCTTGATTCATGGCTTAGTGGGGGTGGATGGCTCCTTCGGGATTTGAGCTAATTCCAGCTGGTACCGACGACGCTCGTCCTCCTGCTTGACTCGCTCAGTCGGTTCTCCTGTCCCTCTACTGGAAATTCTGTGTGAGAGAGGAGTGGGGGGAATGCTTCCTCACTAGAGTGGCCTTATGGATCTTATTTTTTTCTATGATATCCACCATACCTGTGGCCAATAAAAGAGACTCCAATTAATAATAATAATAATAATAATAATCTTTATTTATATAGCGCCAACATATTCCGCAGCGCTTTACAGTTTAACAGTTTCAAAACACAAGTCATAAGTAACAACGCTAACAATACAATAATTAAAGCAAAATAAGACGAAATAAGACAACCCTGCTCGTGAGAGCTTACAATCTACAATGAGGTGAGGGAGATACAGAGTACAGGTGTGTATTTACAATGGTGTATTTACAATGAAGGTCCAGCCATCTTGCGGGAGTGAAGGATGGATGGAGATAGTGAATGGGCTACACACGCACACTTACACAGAGAATGACTTTGATTAGTGAATGTGATAGGCCGCTCTGAACAGGTGTGTTTTGAGGGAGCGCCTAAAACTATGCAAATTGTGGATAGTCCTGATTTCTTGGGGTAGAGCATTCCAGAGGATAGGAGCAGCACGGGAGAAGTCTTGGAGTCAGGAGTGGGAGGTACGGATTAGTGCAGAGGTTAGTCGAAAGTCGTTTGCAGAGCGCAGCAATCGGCTAGGCCAATAGACAGAAATGAGAGAAGAGATGTAAGGGGGTGCTGCACTATGGAGAGCTTTGTGGGTGAGAACAAGTACTTTGAATTGGATCCTATAATGAATGGGCAGCCAATGTAAGGACTGGCGAAGAGCGGACGCGTCCGAGTACCGATTACCCAGATGGACGATCTTGGCCCCTGCATTAAGTATGGACTGGAGAGGGGATAGTCGAGTGACGGGGAGGCCAATTAATAGAGCGTTGCAGTAATCCAGGCGAGAGTGGATCAATGCAACAGTGAGGGTTTTTGTTGTTTCCATAGTGAGAAAAGGGCGGATTCTAGAGATGTTCTTTAGGTGTAAGCGGCAAGAGCGGGCAAGGGATTGTATATGGGATGTGAAGGAGAGATTTGTGTCAAACATAACACCCAGACAGCGCACCTGCTGCCGGGGTGTTATTGTGGTACCACCCACGGAGAGGGAAATGTCAGATTTAGGGAGGTTAGTAGACGGCGGGAGCAGAAGAAGTTCAGTTTTGGAGAGGTTGAGTTTCAGATAGAGAGCGGACATGATATTGGAGACTGCGGACAGACAGTCAGTGGCGTTCTGTAGTACAGCGGGGGGTAAGGTCGGGGGAAGACGTGTATAGTTGTGTGTCATCAGCATAAAGATGGTACTGAAAGCCAAATCTGCTGATGGTCTGTCCAATTGGGGCCGTGTAGAGAGAGAAAAGAAGGGGGCCAAGGACTGAGCCCTGAGGTACCCCGACAGCAAGAGGAAGAGGAGATGACGTGGAGCCAGAGAACAAAACACTGAAGGAGCGGTCAGAGAGATAGGAAGAGAACCAGGAGAGTGCAGTGTCCTTAATGCCTAGTGACTGGAGCCTAGAGAGTAGGAGATGGTGGTCAACAGTATCGAAAGCTGCAGATAGGTCAAGAAGAATGAGCAGAGAGTGGTCACCGTTACGTTTTGCTGTCAGAAGGTCATTGGTCACTTTGATGAGTGCAGTTTCAGTCGAATGTAGGGGGCGGAAGCCGAACTGTGAAGGGTCTAGAAGGGAGTGAATGGAGAGGTAACGGGTAAGGCGGGAGTAAACTAGGCGTTCCAAAAGTTTAGAGATGAAGGGGAGATTGGAGACTGGTCTGTAGTTGTTTGTGCAGGATGGGTCGATAGCAGGTTTCTTTAGTAATGGAGTAACGATGGCGTGTTTGAAGGAGGATGGGAAAATGCCCGAGGAGAGGGAGAGATTAAAGATTGTAGTTAGGTGGGTTGTGACGACTGGAGAGAGAGACTGGAGGAGATGTGAGGGAATGGGATCGGTAGTGCATGTAGTCGGACGAGAAGAAGAGAGGAGTCTGGAGACTTCTTCTTCTGTGATGGGATCAAATGTGGAGAGTGAGCCAGGGGAGATGTAGGAAGGGATGGGAGTCACAGCACTTGGTGGTTGGGAGCAGATTAATTGACGGATATTATCTATTTTTCTTAGCTTTATCTATTTCCAATTAATTCATCCTGTTTGCAAAATTACTTTCATTTGGCAGCAGACATTTAATACTATTAGTACATCAATTAATCCTTCTCACCTCCCTAGTTTAAAAGCCCCTCCATCCATCTGACCATTTTTCCCCAACACAGCTCCACCCTCCCCATTGAGGCGAAGTCCATCCTTACTGTAAAACCTGTAGCCGACAGAGAAGTCAGCCCAGTTCTCCATGAATCCAAACCCTTCCTTCCTGCACCAATTTTTAAGCCACTTATGTATCTCCCTAAGCCCCTGCTCTCTTTCTAGATACACTCGTGACACCATCACTATTTCTGAAAACACCACCCCTGGAGGTCCTGGCCTTCAGCTTCTCTCCTTGTTTCATGTAATCATTTTTAAGGAGCTTCCGCCTCTTTCTAACTTTGTCATTGGTACAAATGTGTACCATGACTGCTGGGTTTTCCCCAGCCCCATTCAGCAATCTGTTTATCTGATCTGCAACATGTTGAACCTGAGCAACTGGCAGACAACACACTGTTCAGCATTCACTGGATCGGTGGCAGATGATCCTGTCTGTCCAACTAATTATTGAGTCCCTTACCACCAGCATCTGTCCTGCCTTTGCTGCACTCCTAATTTCATCCTTACTATAGCGTTTTTGTTTTCCTGATTGCTAGAAGCAACATTCTGCTTTAGTGATCCTAGTCCTGTGCTTGCATCCTAATATCAGCCAAACAGGCATATTTATTAGGTTGAGCAATATCAGGATTAGGCTCCCTGGCACTTTTCCCCTATCCCTTCTTCTGCATGTTACGCAGCTACTAACTTCTGGATCATCATCTTCCCCAACTCCACTCTCCTCCATATCACTGTCCCCAGCCTGAGCAGGCTCAGTCAGCTCTAAACTCCTCTCCAGTTTTGCAGTGCTCCTGAGTGTTGCATGCTGATTAACCCCTCAGCGACAGAGCCAGTTTGCAGCTTAATGACCAGGCCAATTTTTACAATTCTGACCACTGTCCCTTTATGAGGTTATAACTCTGGAACGCTTTAATGGATCCCGCTGATTCTAAGACTGTTTTTTCGTGACATATTGTACTTCATGTTAGTGGTAAAATTTCTTCGATAAGTCTTGTGTTTATTTATAAAAAAAATGGAAATATGGCGAAAATGTTGAAAATTTTGCAATTTTAAAACTTTAAATTTTTATGCCCTCAAATCAGAGAGATGTGTCACACAAATTTCTTAATAAATAACATTTCCCACATGTCTACTTTACATCAGCACAATTTTGGAAGCAAAATTTTTTTTTGTTAGGAAGTTATAAGGGTTAAAAGTTGACCAGCGATTTCTCATTTTTACAACAAAATTTACAAAACCATTTTTTTTAGGAACCACATCATATTTAAAGTCATTTTGAGGGGTGTACATGACAGAAAATACCCAAAAGTGGCACCATTCTAAACACTAGACCCCTCAAGGTGCTCAAAACCACATTCAAGAAGTTTATTAACCCTTTAAGTGCTTCACAGGAACTAAAGCAATGTGGAAGGAAAAAATTAACATTTAACTTTTTTTTGCAAAAAATTTACTTCAGAACCAATTTTTTTTATTTTCACAAGTGTTAAAAGAGAAAATCAACCACAAAATTTGTTGTACAATTTCTCCTGAATACGCCGATACCCTATATGTGGGGGTAAACCACTTTTTCAGCACACGGCAGAGCTCGCAAGGGATGTAGCGCCGTTTGACTTTTTCAACGCAGAATTGGCTGGAATTGAGATCGGATGCCATGTTGCGTTCGGAGAGCCCTTGATGCACCTAAACAGTGGAAAACTCCAACAAGTGACCCCATTTTGGAAACTAGACCCATTAAGGAACTATCTAGATGTGTGGTGAGCACTTTGAACCCCCAAGGGCTTCACAGAAGTTTATAACGTAGAGCCGTGAAAATAAGAAATCTATTTTTTTCCACAAAAATGATCTTTTCGCCCCCAAATTTTTATTTTTTACAAGGGTAACAGGAGAAATCATACCCGCACAGTTGTTATGCGATTCGTCCTGAGTACGCCGATACCCCATATGTGGGGGGGAACCACTGTTTGGGCGCATGGGAGAGCTCGGAAGGGAAGGAGTGCCATTTTGGAATGCAGACTTTGATGGAATGGTGTGCGGGCATCATGTTGCACTTGCAGAGCCCCTGATGGGCCTAAACAGTGGAAACCCCCCACAAGTGACCCCATTTTGGAAACTAGACCCATTAAGGAACTTATCTAGATGTGTGGTGAGCACTTTGAACCTTCAAGTGCTTCACAGAAGTTTATAACGTAGAGCCGTGAAAATAAAA
The DNA here is from genome assembly GCF_039654945.1 of Dendrobates tinctorius. NCBI lineage: Eukaryota > Metazoa > Chordata > Amphibia > Anura > Dendrobatidae > Dendrobates > Dendrobates tinctorius. The sequence continues at coordinate 3,988,517 of NW_027361768.1, forward strand.
AATCAATTTTTTTTCCACAAAAATAATCTTTTCGCCCCCAAATTTTTATTTTTACAAGGGTAACAGGAGAAATCATACCCATACAGTTGTTATGCGATTTGTCCTGAGTACGCCGATACCCCATATGTGGTAGGGAACCACTGTTTGGGCGTATGGGAGAGCTCGGAAGGGAAGGAGTGCCATTTTGGAATGCAGACTTTGATGGAATGGTCTGCGGGCATCATGTTGCGCTTGCAGAGCCCCTGATGGGCCTAAACAGTGGAAACCCCCCACAAGTGACCCCATTTTGGAAATTAGACCCCCTAAGGAACTTATCTAGATGTGTGGTGAGCACTTTAAACCCCCAAGCACTTCACAAAAGTTTATAAGCGCAGAGCCGTGAAAATAAAAAGTCTTTTTTTATTTCCACAAAAGTGATTTTTTAGACCCCAATTTTTAGACCCCCAAAGTTGGCAAATAGTGGAAGCCCCTCAATTCTTGCTCCAACCCTAACCCCAACACACCCCTAACCCTAATCCCAACCCTAACCCTAATCCCAACCCTAATCCCTAATCCTAATTCTAACCCTAATTCTAGTTCGCCCTAACCCTAATTCTAACCCTAGTCGTGACCCGAGCCCTAACCCTAGCCCTAACCCTAGCCCAACCCTAGCCCTAGCACAACCCTAACCCTAGCCCTAACCCTAGCCCAACCCTAACCTAACCCTAGCCCAACCCTAACCTAACCCTAGCCCAACCCTATCCCTAGCCCAACCCTAACCCTAGCCCAACCCTAACCCTAGCCCTAACCCTACCCTAACCCTAGCCCTAACCCTACCCTAACCCTAGCCCTAACCCTACCCTAACCCTAGCCCAACCCTAACCCTAACCCTAATGGAAAACTGAAAAAAAAATATTTTCTTTATTTCATTATATTGGCCTATATAAGGCCGATTTCACATTAGCGCTTTTTCAGCGCACGCACGGCCGGGGGTAGCTCCGCCCCCGAGCCGGCTCTCTGCCCGGCGTGCCCACCCCTTGCTTGTAGCGCCGCCTACTAGCGGACAGCGGCGCCTGCGATCGGTGCACCCTATCTTTAGCATAGGGTGCGCAGATCGTGCGCAGGCCGTGCGCTAGTTGCGCTTTGACCTGCGCTGCGCACTTTTGACGGTGCGCCGTGCGCACCAAAATCCGAAAAGTTTGATTTTGGCGCGCACGGCGCACCGTCAAAAGTACGCAGCGCAGGTCAAAGCGCAACTAGCGCACGGCCTGCGCACGATCTGCGCACCCTATGCTAAAGATAGGGTGCGCCGATCGCAGGCGCCGCTGTCCGCTAGTAGGCGGCGCTACAAGCAAGGGGCGGGCACGCCGGGCAGAGAGCCGGCTCAGGGGCGGAGCTACCCCCGGCCGTGCGTGCGCTGAAAAAGCGCTAATGTGAAACCGGCCTAAGGGAGTGATAAACGGGGGGGTTATGTACTATTTTTTTTATTTTGATCACTATGACATAGTGATCAAAATAATGAATGGAATCTGCCAGCCGGAGCCGGAAGATTCCCGGCGGGCGCACTGCGCATGCGCCCGCCATTTTCAAGATGGCGGTGCCCATCGGAGGATGACGGCGGGACGTGGGACCACCGGGAGGGGACGGAGGGCCATGGAGAGGTACCGGGAGGGGATCGGGGACCCTATTTCTCTCTCCTCTGATGTGCGATCACATCAGAGGAGAGAGAAATTAAATGTAAAATCGCGGCTTTTTTTTTTTTGCGGTCGCCGTTATAGGGTTAATAACGGCGATCGCAATAGCGGGGGTCGGTAAAAACCGACCAATTCATGTTCTCTGGGGTCTCGGCTACCCCTGGCAGCCGAGACCCCGGAGAATATCCGACACTGGGGGGCGCTATTCACTTAAATCACAGCGCCGTGAATTAATTCTCCCAAAATGCACACCTGTTAGCATTGTCCATACTAAATGGGGACAAACAATACAGATAAAAGCAGAAAAACAATGGAAATTAGTAAGGAAAACATCAAACTATGCTTTTATGTAGAGATGGGTGTAAACGTGGATGTCCGGCGGGTTCAGCCGAACAGTTACAAAAAGTTTGGGTTCGGGTTCCAGAACAGTACCCGAACCCGGTCCCCATTCACTTGAAATGGGGGGCCTGAACATTCAGTGCTTGCCTTGCTGTCATGTGCATGACAGAGTGGCAAATACCGCTTCTGATCGGTGGTGAAATCATGCCTGCTGGTCAGAGAGCCGCTGTTCCCACGCTGTCAAAAGACAGCATGAGTGCTCAGCTGTGTTCGAAGGTATAAAGTTTACCTCTTGTCACTGGTGTTAGCTGATGGACTACTGATACTATCATCTGACACCTGCTGCCGCTAATAACAGTGAGAGCAGGAGCAGCGGAAGGAAGTATCCATCAGCTGCTCTTTCGCTGTAAATAAATAATTTAAACAAAAACAGCATGGGTTCCCCTGTATTTTTGATAACCAACCAGGCAAAACTCATAGCTGGGGGCTGCAACTCTCAGCTGTCAGCTTCAGCAAGGCTGGTTATCAAGAATAGAGGGGTCCCTACACTGTTATTTTTAAATTGCTTAAATAAATAATTTTAAAAAACAGCGTGGGGTCCCCCCTTTTTTTGACAACCAGCCTTGCTAAAGCAGACAGCTGGGAGCTGGTATTCTCAGGTTGGTAAGGGGCCATGGATATTGCCCCCCAGCCTAAAAATAGCACCTCACAGCTGCCGAGAAAAGGCACATACAGTCATATGTTAAAGTTTGGGCACCCCTATTAATGTTAACCTTTTTTCTTTATAACAATTTTTGTTTTTGCAACAGCTATTTCAGTTTCATATATCTAATAACTGATGGACTCAGTTATATTTCTGGATTCAAATGAGGTTTATTGTACTAACAGAAAATGTGCAATCTGCATTTAAACAAAATTTGACCGGTGCAAAAGTATGGGCACCCTTATCATTTTCTTGATTTCAACACTCCTAACTACTTTTTACTGACTTCCTGAAGCACTAAATTGGTTTTGTAACCTCATTGAGCTTTGAACTTCATAGCCAGGTGTATCAAATCATGAGAAAAGGTATTTAAGGTGACCACCTGCAAGTAGTTCTCCTATTTGATTCTCCTATGAAGAGTGGCATCATGGGCTCCTCAAAACAACTCTCAAATGATCTGAAAACAAAGATTATTCAGCATAGCTTTTCAGGGGAAGGATACAAAAAGTTGTCTCAGAGATTTAACCTGTCAGTTTCCACTGTGAGGAACATAGTAAGGAAATGGAAGAACACAGGTACAGTTCTTGTTAAGCCCAGAAGTGGCAGGCCAAGAAAAATATCAGAAAGGCAGAGAAGAAGAATGGTGAGAACAGTCAAGGACAATCCACAGACCACCTCCAAAGACCTGCAGCATCATCTTGCTGCAGATGGTGTCACTGTGCATCGGTCAACAATACAGCGCACTTTGCACAAGGAGAAGCTGTATGGGAGAGTGATGCGAAAGAAGCCGTTTCTGCAAGCACGCCACAAACAGAGTCGCCTGAGGTATGCAAAAGCACATTTGGACAAGCCAGTTACATTTTGGAAGAAGGTCCTGTGGACTGATGAAACAAAGATTGAGTTGTTTGGTCATACAAAAAGGCGTTATGCATGGAGGCTAAAAAACACAGCATTCCAAGAAAAACACTTGCTACCCACAGTAAAATTTGGTGGAGGTTCCATCATGCTTTGGGGTTGTGTGGCCAATGCCGGCATCGGGAATCTTGTTAAAGTTGAGAGTCGCATGGATTCAACTCAGTATCAGCAGATTCTTGACAATAATGTGCAAGAATCAGTGACGAAGTTGAAGTTACGCAGGGGATGGATATTTCAGCAAGACAATGATCCAAAACACCGCTCCAAATCTACTCAGGCATTCATGCAGAGGAACAATTACAATGTTCTGGAATGGCCATCCCAGTCCCCAGACCTGAATATCATTGAACATTTGTGGGATGATTTGAAGCGGGCTGTCCATGCTCGGCGACCATCAAACTTAACTGAACTGGAATTGTTTTGTAAACAGGAATGGTCATAAATACCTTCATCCTGGATCCAGGAACTCATTAATAGCTACAGGAAGCGACTAGAGGCTGTTATTTTTGCAAAAGGAGGATCTACAAAATATTAAATATTACTTTTATGTTGAGGTGCCCATACTTTTGCACCGGTCAAATTTTGTTAAAATGCAGATTGCACATTTTCTGTTAGTACAATAAACCTCATTTGAATCCAGAAATATAACTGAGTCCATCAGTTATTAGATATATGAAACTGAAATAGCTGTTGCAAAAACCAAAATTGTTATAAAGAAAAAAGGTTAACATTAATAGGGGTGCCCAAACTTTAACATATGACTGTATATTAGATGAGCCAATTCTGGCGCTTTGCCCTGCTCTTTCCACTTGTCCTGTAGCAGTGGCAAGTGGAGTTCATATTTGTGAGGTTGAGGTCACCTTTGTATTGTCAGGTGACATCAAGCCCACGTTTATAAGACACCTATCCATTACTAGTCCTATAGTTGTATGGTTTATTTAAAAATAACAAACACTGTTATACTCACTAAAATTCTATTCCACCCAAGCACTCGTTCTCCTGTAATAAAACTAAAATAAAAAAATATATATCTTACATGTCTGTTGTTATGTCCCATGCCATAATCCATGTCTGGGGGATAATCAGTTTTCAACTTGGACGATGCCAAGATGTGAATGTCAAGGCTGAGAACCACTGGTGACTGAGCGGCTGTGACTGTAGCCTCTATGACCAGTGGTGACGTCAAAAGAGCTTTTCTCACAGTGCTAGTGGGGATCTCACGGAGATGGGGACAGTTCAGCCCGGCAGGGAACGGAGACCCAGTGACCGGAGGTAACCTTAATGACGTCACCACCTGTCAATGAGACATGGATTATGGTGTGGACAGAATGACAGACAGGTATGGTATAGTGTTGGTTTTTTATTTTAGTTTATTTACAGGAGAACGAGGGCTTCGGTATTTGGTGAGTATAAGGGTGTGTGCACACGTTGCGGATTCTCCTGCGGATTTTTCCGCACAAAAACCGCAGTTCTTGGCAGAAAACGCAAATGCGATTTTTTATACGTTTTTGCCATGGTTTTGATGCGTTTTTGCCACGGAGTTGATGTGGTTTTTCAGTGCTGTTTTGCCTGCGGATTTGTATGCGTTTTTGTAAGCTAAATAAAGCTATGCTATTTAACAATAAAAAAAGATTTGTGATGTTATTTCTGTCCAACCTCCTCATTTACATTGGTCCAACCCACACTCCATTACACACAGATAGATGGAGAGATAGATAGATAGATAGATAGATAGATAGAAGGATAAATAGATAGATCTATCCATATATCTATCTATAGATATATCCATAGATAAATCTATAGATTTAGCCATAGATATATCTATAGATATAAAGCCATATAAATAAAAAAAAATTGCGTGGCCTCCCGCTCAATTTTCTGCGCCAGAGGGGGAAAGCTGACGGCTGGGGGCCAATATTTGAAGCCTGGGACGGGGGTAATACCCATGGCCCCTTCTCAGGCTATGAATATCAGCCCGCAGCTGTCTGCATAGCCTTTACTGGCTATTAAAATAGGGGGACCCCCCAAAAAATGACATGGGGTCCCCCTATATTTTATAGCCAGAAAGGCTACGCAGACAACAGCTGCAGGCTGATATTCATAGCTTAGGAAGGGGCCATGGATATTGCCCCCCGGCTACAAATACCAGCCTGCAGCCACCCCAGAAATGGCGCATCTATAAGATGCACCAATTCTGGCACTTAGCCCCTCTCTTCCCACTCCCATGTAGAGGTGGAACATGGGGTTGTAGGGAAGGTGACCTGATGGACGGACGGACTGGTCAGACTACAGAAGGGAAAACAGCTAGAAAAGAGTGGGTGACGTGCAGTACCTTGGGTTGACCATTAGATGGCAGGGAGGAGTGTGAGCATAGTACTTGACATCAGCTTAGGGCTAAGAAACCGTTGGTCATGGGGGGCGGAGTTACAGGGAGTCGGGAAAGCTATAAACTTGACAGGAGGGTTCCAGAAAGTTCCAGTCTCCAGGGGGAGCTCAAGTGGCAGGAAGACTACGACAGTTGGTGCACTGTGAGGAAAACCTAACCAGGGGACTGAGGAGAGAGAAAGTTAGGGGGGTGGTCCTGACACAAAGTATCGCAGTTTAGATGAGGCTCCGGCGAAGAATACCGTATAGGAAACGTCGTTTGACCAGTAAAATTACTGTTGGTGTATAGGCCTAAGGCAGCCACAGTGACGGAGCTGTCAGAGCGTCACTAAGTGCAAAGAGACGGTGCGTATATATACGTCCCTGGTGAAAAAGTACGGTACGTCAATGTGTAATGTAACCGAAGAGCTGTGACAAGAATCGTGGTGTACTGTGAGGCCGTCGTGTGGACGGCAAGAGAATAAAGCTTGGACCTGTTGCACCCGAAACTTGCCTCCATCTAGTGTCTGTACGTCACTGCGCGGTATACAGAGGGACCACCCCCCAGTCCGGCCCAACCACTCTACATTTGGCGTAGTCGGCAGGATCAACGCCGCTAATACAATATCTTCTGCGGCAGGCCTGCCTCTGAGGAATGGAAACGGACTTGGACTGCACTGTGTGGATTATAAACACCTGTGGATTACAAACTACCGACCTGTGGATTACAAATTGGGAGCGCTGTGGCATGTCTGCGTTGCCAGCAGAGGATGCGGGGCGGTACCAGGTCCGGAGCAAGATGGCGGTGCTGCTTCAGCGCAGAGGAGAGATCCAGGTGTTTGCCGCTGTCCCCAATGGACTGGGGCCCCCTCCGACGTACCCTAGGGGATGATGGTATGTACCAGGAGGCCGATGCTCCCACATACTGGACCCTGACAAGTGGGTGGAAAGGCTTGCTGTCGCCCCACCCAGCATAGGGAGTGGCACAGAGGAAAAGGTTGCCTGCGGCTGTTTGGCGCCATTCGATTGCTGCTCACTTGACGGGATGTGCCGCTGCGGTTGTAGAGGCATCGGCCGCCTGGAGTGGCGATGGCAGCGGGAGGTCGACCACCACCGCAAAGCCCCCTCGCAGAGGCCCGATGACCCCCCTTAGAGGCCCGAACTCTCCCGCACAGGCCCGATCACCCCCGCATAGGCCCGATCACCCCCGCACAGGCCCGATCACCCCCGCATAGGCCTGATCACCCCCCACACACACACAAACATAAGCCCATACACGCACACACAGTCACCGCCCACACACCATATATGCACACAATCACCGCCCACACTCCGCCCCCACTCTTTCCCCCTCCCGATTTGCAGCATTTCATCCCCAGGAAAACCGCAGATCTTTTTTAGACTTGCGGTTTTGCTGCGGAAGTGCCCGAGTCAATGCAAGTCAATGTGTGCAGAAACGCTGCAGATCCGCACAAAGAATTGACATGCTACGGAAAAAAAACGTGCACAGCGTTTTTCAATTTACATAGGTTAACATGGTACTGTACAATGCAGGAGACTCTGCTGCGGACCCGCAGGGCCAAATCCGCGGCGGATCCGCAGTAGAATCTGCAATGTGTGCACACACCCTAACCGTGTTTGTTATTTTTAAATAACAAAGTAAAACAGTGTTTTGTTTTATTTCTAATAAAGGACTGCCATTTGAGACAATGGCTGAGTGGGTAAGCTCCTGGCTTATGGACTAGAAAGCTTGGGTTCAAGCCCAGTGAAAGTAAACTTCGCTTTATGTAGCATGGCTGAGTGGTCTAAGGCGCTAGATTAAGGCCCAGTCTCTTCGTAAGCGTGGTTTCAAACCCCACGGCTGCCATTATTACAAAGTTTTAAGAGGTGCGAAACAGGCTAAATAAGATTAAAATAGATAAATTTCCAGGTCTGCATACACCCACGAGTGCTAAGAGAACTAAGTAATGTAATAGGCAAACCATTATTTCTTATATTTAGGGACTCTATAGCGACGAGGTCTGTTCCACAGGACTGGCGCATTACAAATGTGGTACCAATATTCAAAAAGGGCTCTAAGTGAACCTGGAAATTATAGGCCAGTAAGTCTAAACTTTATTGTTGGTAAAATATTTGCAGGGTTTCTGATGGATGTTATTCTGGATTATCTCACTGAGAATAACTGTTTAAATCCATATCAGTATGGGTTTATGAGGAATCGCTCCTGTTAAACCAATCTAATCAGTTTTTATGAAGAGATAAGCTATAGACTGGACCAAGGTGAGTCATTGGATGTGGTATATCTTGATTTTTCCAAAGCGTTTGATACCATGCCACACAAGAAGTTAATACACAAAATGAGAATGCTGGGTCTGGGGGAAAAGGTGTATAAATGGGCAAGTAACTGGATTAGTGATAGAAAGCAGAGGGTTGTTATAAATGGTATAATCTCTAACTGGGTCGCTGTGACCAGTGGGGTACCGCAGGGGTCGGTGTTGGGATCTGTTCTCTTCAACATATTTGTTAATGATCTGGTAGAAGGTTTACACAGTAAAATATCGATATTTGCAGATGATACAAAACTATGTAAAGCAGTCAATACAACAGAAGATAGTATTTTGCTACAGATGGATCTGGATAAATTGGAAATTTGGGCCGAAGGGTGGCAGATGCGGTTTAACAATGATAAATGTAAGGTTATACACATGGAAAGAAGGAATCGATATCACCATTACACACTGAACAGGAAATCTCTGGGTAAATCTGACATGGAGAAGAACTTGGGGTTCCTAGTTAATGATAAACATGGAGCAGCCAGTGCCAGGCAGCAGCTGCCAAGGCAAACAGGATCATGGGGTGCATTAATAGGTCTGGATACACATGATGAGAGCATCATACTGCCTCTGTACAAATCCCTGGTTAGACCGCACATGGAGTACTGTGTACAGTTCTGTGCACCGGTGCTCAGGAAGGATATAATGTAACTAGAGTGAGTATAAAGGAGGGCAACAAAATTAATAAATAGGATGGGGGAACTACAATACCGAGAGAGATTAGCAAAATTAGGATTATTTAGTCTAGAAAAAGACGACTGAGAGGCGATCTAATAACCATGTATAAGTATATAAGGGGACAATACAAATATCTCTCTGAGGATCTGTTTATACCAAGGAAGGTTACGGTCACAAGGGAGTATTCTCTGCATCTGGAGGAGAGAAGGTTTTTCCACCAACATAGAACAGGATTCTTTACTGCTAGGGCAGTGAGAATTTGGAATTCCTTGCCTGAGGAGGTGGTGATGGCGAACTCAGTCGAGGGGTTCAAGAGAGGCCTGGATGTCTTCCTGGAGCGTAACAATTTTGTATCTTACAGTTATTAGGTTCTTTAGAAGGACATAGATCTGGGGATTTATTCTGACAGAATATAGGCTGAACTGGATTCACAAATGTCTATTTTCGGGCCTTGCTAACTACACTCACTGGCCACTTTATTAGGTACACCATGCTAGTAACGGGTTGGACCCCCTTTTGCCTTCAGAACTGCCTCAATTCTTCGTGGCAGAGATTCAACAAGGTGCTGGAAGCATTCCTCAGAGATTTTGGACCATATTGACATGATGGCATCACACAGTTGGCGCAGATTTGTCGGCTGCACATCCCTGATGCGAATCTCCCGTTCCACCACATCCCAAAGATGCTCTATTGGATTGAGATCTGGTGACTGAGGAGGCCATTTGAGTACAGTGAACTCATTGTCATGTTCAAGAAACCAATCTGAGATGATTCGAGCTTTATGACATGGCGCATTATCCTGCTGAAAGTAGCCATCAGATGTTGGGTACATTGTGGTCATAAAGGGATGGACATGGTCAGCAACAATACTCAGGTAGGCTGTGGCGTTGCAACGATGCTCAATTGGTACCAAGGGGCCCAAAGAGTGCCAAGAAAAAATTCCCCACACCATGACACCACCACCACCAGCCTGAACCGTTGATACAAGGCAGGATGGATCCATGCTTTCATGTTGTTTACGCCAAATTCTGACCCTACCATCCGAATGTCGCAGCAGAAATCGAGACTCATCAGACCAGGCAACGTTTTTCCAATCTTCTACTGTCCAATTTCGATGAGCTTGTGCAAATTGTAGCCTCAGTTTCCTGTTCTTAGCTGAGAGGAGTGGTACCCAGTGTGGTCTTCTGCTGCTGTAGCCCATCTGCCTCAAAGTTCGACGCACTGTGCATTCAGAGATGCTCTTCTGCCTACCTTGGTTGTAACGGGTGGCAATTTGAGTCACTGTTGCCTTTCTATCAGCTCGAACCAGTCTGCCCATTCTCCTCTGACCTCTGGCATCAACAAGGCATTTCCGGCCACAGAACTGCCGCTCACTGGATTTTTTTTCTTTTTCGGACCATTCTCTGTAAACCCTAGAGATGGTTGTGCGTGAAAATCCCAGTAGATCAGCAGTTTCTGAAATACTCAGACCAGCCCTTCTGGCACCAACAATCATGCCACGTTCAAAGGCACTCAAATCACCTTTCTTCCCCATACTGATGCTCGGTTTGAACTGCAGGAGATTGTCTTGACCATGTCTACATGCCTAAATGCACTGAGTTGCCGCCATGTGATTGGCAGATTAGAAATTAAGTCTTAACACACAGTTGGACAGGTGTACCTAATAAAGTGGCCAGTGAGTGTATGTTACTATGTTACTATGTTTATTCTTGCTGTGTTTTTATTTACTGTGTAATTATAGGATTAGTAATGGATAGGTGTCTTATTGACACCTCTCCATTAAGGGGGTTTTACACATAGCGATATCGCTAGCGATATCGCTATAACGTCACCGATTTTGTGACGTTATAGCGATATCGCTAGCGATATTGCTATGTGTGATACTTACCTCCGACCGGCTCCCCCGCTGTCCATCGCTGATCGCTCGAGAATGTCCGGCTCCATTTCTCGTCAGGCGCTTCCTGCTGGGCTTCCTGCTGGTGCCGACGAGCGACGCGTGGAGGCGGGTGGGAGGATGTCAGGATCGCTGTGTGTGAAAGGTGAGTATCGTGTGCTGCATCGCTGCTGCATCGCTGTGAGGTCTGCCTGTGTGACAGCTCACTAGCGATCATTTAGAGATGCACCAGTGATCCTGACCGGGTCGGATCGCTGGTCGGATCGCTGGTGCATCGCTAAATGTAAAGAGGCCTTTAGTAATCCGTGGGATTGATGTCACCTGACAATACAAATATGAAACCCACTTGCCACCACTACAGGGCAAATGTGAAGAGCCAGGCAATCGCCTAAATTGGCGCATCTAATAGATGTGCCTTTTCTGGGCAGCTGTGGGCTGCTATTTTTAGGCTGGGAGGGCCAATATCCATGGCCCCTTACCAGCCTTAGAATACCAACTCCCAACTCTCTGCTTTAGCAAGGCTGGTTGTCAAAAATGGAGGTGACCCCATGCGTTTTTTTTTAATTATTTATTTAAATAATTATAAAAAACAGAGTGGAAACCCATCTATTCTTAATAACCAACCTTGCTGAAGCTCACAGCTGAGGGTTGCAGCCCACATCTGAGAGTTTTGCCTCGCTGCTTATCAAAAATACAGGGGAACCCAAGCCATTTTTTTATTATTATTTAATTACAGCACAGGAGCTGCTGATGAATACTCCCATCCACCGCTCCTGCTTTCACTATTATTAGCGGCAGTAGGGGTCGGATGATGGGATCAGTAGTCCCATCATCTAACATCAATGACCAGAGGTAAACTTTATACCTCCGATCACAGCTGACACCAGTGACTGGAGGTAAACTTTATACCTCCGATCACAGCTGCGCACTCACGCTGTCTTTTGACAGTGTGAGAACCGCGGCTCTCTGACCGACGGGGATGATTTCACCTCCGATCAGAAACGGTGTTTTGTTGACAAACACCCGGTGTTTGGGCAGCCAAACCTGAATAGTAACACGGACTTCCTGATAAAGTCCGTATGCAGTGGTGTCCATACCCAAACAGTAGGTGTTCGGTATGGATGCCGAACTTTGCTGTTCGGGTTCACACATGCAGCCCCCACTTCACTCAGCAACCTTGCTTAGAATTCCTGAAACTTGTAGTATGTATGTGTGGCAAGAATTTTTGTTTCATGGGCATAAAAAAAAGAAGGTCTGTAAATGCTAAATTTATAATTTTACAGCATTTTCAGTTGTTTCGATAAAGCCAAAATGTAGTTGCCTTGATTTATCACTAGCAAAAAGTACAATGGGGCCAGTAAACCAACTTTGAGATTTTGTGATTTAGAAAGCTCAGATTAGTTTACATTATTTACAACGATAAATGTCCTTAACTCTGTCAGAAAGCATTAACTTGTCATTTTTGTTCTTATTATTGTCCATAGGATGGTTGGTCTCAGTATCAATTTGTAGCATCATCATCAACAATGGAAAGAGACAGACAGCATCCTTTTTCTTCATCAAGAACGCCCTCAATATCCCCAGTCCGAATGTCTCCAAATAACAGATCAGGTAAGTCTTTTATTTTTAAAAATGGCATTGTAGGGTTCAGCAGGTTCGCAGGATGCAGTGACGAGACACGAGACTGAGTGTGGTTTGTGGATTAAACTTTTATAAAACTGTAGCCGCTGGGCTATATTGAGCAAACCAAAAGTGTTAACAACAACTAGTCCACGCAGGGACTCAACAATCCTAACAACACTTTCTTAATGTAATGCGATTAACCTGGTTTGCCCGGGTTCCATAGGTTACGTATGACCAAACTACGGGTCTTTATCTCCTATATTAAACTTATCCTTCCAGCGGGGGTCTGTTAGGATCACAAGCGTGGCCGCGTAGAGGTCGCTGATGCGGCTGCCTTGATGCCTCGATATTCCGGGACGGAACTGGGCTCGACAGTCCCTGAAGAGACGATACCGGTGGGGTGCAACAGGCCCTGAAGAAACAATGCCGGTGGGGCGCAACAGGCCCTGAAGAAACATTTCGGTGGGGCGCAACAGGCCCTGAAGAAACGATGCCGGTGGGGCGCAACAGGCCCTGAAGAAATGATGCCGGTGGGGCACAACAGGCCCTGAAGAAACAGGGCCGGTGGGGCGCAACAGGCCCTGAAGAAACGATGCCGGTGGGGTGCAACAGGCCCTGAAGAAACGATGCCGGTGGGGCGCAACAGGCCCTGAAGAAACGATGTGGGTGGGGCACAACAGACCCTGAAGAAAGGATGCCGGTGGGACGCAACAGGCGTCTCCTTGCGGCTCTCGCCCCACCGAGGAGTTATGACGCAGTCTCTAGATATAACCGTTCACCAACCTCTGCTTGGGGTCCCTTAGTAAACCAGACGGGGGCCTCTCCTGCCGCCTGTAGCGAGGTGGCGCCTCCTGGGCCCGGTGGTGACAGGGCAGCAGCTGTGGGAGGAGGCAGGGGGGCAGTGTCCTGACCGCTGTAAAGAAGTGGTCTGTCATCGCAGCGGTCGGTGGAGGTCGTCGCCTTGTCACAACCGGGCGGGAAACAACGGGAGCGGCTGTATGCGACCATATGGGGGGAGCGGCCGCCGGTGACCGGCTCTCAAGTCTCATGTGTCGGTGAGTCCACAGCTTTCCTTTCACAGGCCCCTGTCGGTCTCTCCACAACACACCATCCGATCCTCTGTTCTCTCAGTCTCACATGGCTCTGTTGTCCGGCTCTCTGTCAACTGCCACTTCAGCGCGCCCCCTCCTCCCTTTAAGCTTGCCTCGCCCCCTGTTTCCCTGACAACTTCAGTCAAGTCCCTCCTTTTACTGTCCTCCCAGTATTGTTCCCTCAGGAACCCTGATGGGGGTCCCCTGGGTACCTGTCCATTCTCTGTCTGGGAGTCCTCCTCCCCACACTCCCCCACCCTGTAAGCTCGCCAGTCCTCGGGCGAGGGCCTTAGTCTATTGAGCTCGGTCTGTAGGGGTTTCAATGTTAGTTGCCATATGAATTGATCTTGCTCATACCGTTCGGGGGGTTTGCCGGCTGTTGACCGCTCGGAACGTCCAAGTTCAACTGGGGTAGAGTCATCTGGGGTGGTGGACATCGGTGGGCTGATCGGTGTGGGCGGGCTAATTGAGTCAGATGATTCATTACTGCGTGGAGGGCCTCCGGGTCCTGGGAGACAATCTTCGTCGTTGTCCGGGTCCCAACATACGGAAGACAGCTCGGACGTTGACGGGGTAGGCTCCGGTTGCTTCGGTTTGGAGGAAGTACATGGGCGTAACATATTACGATGCACAACACGAGTGGGCAGTGTTTCATCCTCCTCCGGTTGTATTTCGTACACCGGTTCGTCTGCATGGATACGGCGTAAGACCCGATAAGGACTTTCTTCCCAATGCGGCTCCAGTTTGTTTTGGGGGCGATGCTCTAGCACAAGCACCCGGTCCCCACTTTGGAGGTGAGGAGGCGGGGTTGTATTTTTCCCTGGGTGCTCCCAGTCTCGGAGCTTGGTGTGTACAATTCGGTGAAGAGTTTGCAGCCGATGACGATGATTTCAGACCCAAGATGACACTCCAGTCCAGGGCTGAGGTTCTTCGGGGTCTAACTCCACCTCCGTGATCCCTTTACCTTCTCGCCCAAACAACAGGGAATAGGGGGTATAGCCAGTCAATCGATGTACCCTATTGTTATAGACCCAAACTAATTCGGAAACATATTCGGGCCAACGGACCTTCTTGTCACTCTCCAGAGTGCGCAGCATCTGAATCAATGTCCGATTAAATCGTTCACAAGCCCCATTCTCTTGCGGGTGATACAGTGTGGTCCGGGATTTGTCAATTCCATAGAGGTGATGTAGTTCTTCCATGACTTTTCCCAAAAAACATGCTCCCTGATCGGAATGTATTCGCTGAGGACAACTGTATACTTGTATAAAGTTTCTGGAAATTGCGGAGGCAGCTGACTCTGCGGTCTGATCCCGAGTGGGGGTGACCACAGCAAACTTAGTGAAATGATCTACCATAATGAGACAGTGTTCGTATCCCTGAGATGCGGGCTCAATGGTCAAATAATCCACCGTCAGGAGCTCAAGGGGCGCTGAGGTCACAATAGTCTGTGTTGAGGCTCGCTGAGCAGGTGGTTTGGCTAATTCACACAGCCGGCAGGTCCGGCAAATTTCGTCCACAACAGCCGGCAAGTGCAGGTGGTAAGCTTTCTGTTTCAGCCATTTCAAAGTTTTTTTGTTCCGAAATGAGCCCCTTTTTCATGAGCCTCCCAAGCTAATACATGAAGTTGGGCTCCTGGCGTAACCACCTGCCAAACCGTCATCGAGGTTGTTGGTGATGTTATTTTACGATACAATGATCCCTTTCGGATAACCAACCTCTCCCATTGTCGCAGCATGAGCAACAGGTCTTGAGGCAAATTTTGCCGTTGAGAGTCAGTGGGTAATTGCCCAGCGGCGACCCATGTCCTGAGAAGGCCAATCTCTTCGTCTTCTTGTTTCTGCTGTATCCACTTATCCTGGGATTGTTCCAGTATGCCCCTTGGGGTCTCAGATGAAGATATCTTTTTATTGTCAGTTGTGAGCATGGTAGCAGTGAGAGCGAACGGGATTTCCTCCCCTTCCAATTCTTCATCTCGATTCTGCCGTGGAATTGTATGTCGTATCCTGGAGAGGGCGTCTGCATGGACATTCTCGGCCCCTCTTTTGTAGATAATCTTATAATTGTACTTCGCCATCCGGGCCACCCATCGTTGTTCCAGAGCCCCCAATTTGGCATTTTCCAGATGAGCCAGCGGGTTGTTGTCAGTTCACACTACCACCTCGGAGCCCGCTAGGTACTCTGCGAATCTCTCCATCATAGCCCACACTACTGCGAGGAGCTCGAGCTTAAAAGATTGTCAGGGTAACGCTCGGAGTCATGGAGTGAGTGACTTCCATATGCGATCACCCTCTCCCGGCCATCCTGAACCTGTGACAACACAGCCCCCAGCCCGTGAAGACTCCCGTCAGTGTGCAAGATGAACGGTTGAGAGAAATCCGCATAAGCCAAAACTGGGGCATCCGAGAGTGCAGCCTTGAGGTGTAGGAAGGCCTCTTCCTGAGGGTGTTGCCACTGGATTTTTCGCCCATTGGCCCCAGCGGGACCCCCCTTCAGTAGGTCATGCAGGGCTCGAGCTCGACATGCAAAATTCTTTACGAAGCGACGGTAATATCCGGCTAACCCCAGAAAAGCCCGCACATCTTTCACCGTCTCGGGGTAGGCCATTCCTGGATAGCAGCAACCTTCTTCCGGGATGGCCTCACACCCTCTGCCGAAACAACATGACCCAGATACTCAATCTAAGAGCGAAATAGGTGGCATTTCTGAGGCTTCACCTTCAACCCGTACTTTTGCAACCGGCTGAGTACCTGTCCCAACCGCTTCAGGTGGTCCTCGAAGGTGGCGGCATAGACAATGATGTCGTTCAGGTACATCAACGCGGCCTCAAATTTGAGATCTCCCAGACATCGCTCCATCCACCTGCCAGTACCCACTGGCCAAGTCCAGGGTTGAAAAATATGTTGCCTTCCCCAAGGTGGACAGGGATTCTTCTATGCGGGGCAGCGGGAATGAATCCTTAATAGTGCAAGCATTCAGTTTACGATAATCCACACAGAATCGTAGTGTACCATCTTTCTTCCGGACCAACACGATCAGGGCCACCCAGGGGCTTTGACTTTCCCGTATCACCCCTTTTCGCAGCATTTGGGCCAGCAAAGTTTTCACCTCTTGATAGAGTTGTGGCGGAATCTGTCGATATCGTTCTCGGATAGGGGCCGCTCCTGCTGTGGGGATTTCATGAGTGATGGCGGTGGTACACCCAAAATCGTCCTCGTGACTAGCAAATACTTCATGGCACTGTCCCAGCAATGCTTTTATCTGTGAGAGTTGGTCTGCAGTTAATCCAGAAAGCTCGGCCCGCATCTGCTCCAAAATATTTCGGCCCTTCTCTTGTGCCGAGACTTCGTGGGCCTTTAAGGTCCGTATTGTTACTTCCCAAGGATCCTCGGGGTGTAGTCATAATTGAACCGCCGGAGCTGGCAGCACTTCTTCTAAAGGACTTACTAGTTTGGCTAGTACAGTCCGTGCTTTCAGAACGGTGTCTCGGTCTTCAAGGTTAACGCAGCATACCAGGATGGCTCCTTTTTGCACGGTAGCCAGGGAACGGGCCACCAGTATGCCAGGAGGTAAGCGCTCCGAGTGACATGGCTCCACCTGCACCTCCACGCCCTCCAAGGGTATCGGGGCTCGAATGGGCAGGGCCACCACAGTCTGTCCAGGAGGTAACACAAGCAGGGGAGTCGCCGGCGTGATGACCTTACCCAGAGCCTCACCCTCCTGACAGTCCTGATGTACCCTTGCTCCCCACACCAGCTGCTGGAATACCTGTCCCTGAGCTGTGCGAGAACCCCACTGCTTCAGTATCCTCTGTGTAGGGTCGTTGAGCAGTAGGTTGCCGAACTCTCGCAGAACATTCATGCCTAGGGTGACGGGGTGTTGCTTATCAACTTCTCCTTGAGTCAGTACCACCCCTCTGCGACCAAGGGATTTACCGCACAGCGTCACTTGCACCCACACCAGCCTGGCAACTGGGACCGGCAGTTGGTTGGCAGCTACTAGTCTGATCACGGGCCCCCACGGAGACCTTGCTGCTTCCGGGAATTTCTGTTGAAAGTACGTTGTGGTTCAATAAGGAATAAATTCTTGGACTTTGAGTGCGCTGCCAGACAAATTCAATAACCACACAAGGTTAAAAAAGTTAACCCTTTAATCCCTACGCGTTTCGAAGCATAACGCTTCCTCTTCAGGGGTTGATATCAACCCCTGAAGAGGAAGCGTTATGCTTCGAAACGCGTAGGGATTAAAGGGTTAACTTTTTTAACCTTGTGTGGTTATTGAATTTGTCTGGCAGCGCACTCAAAGTCCAAGAATTTCCTTATTGAACTGTGGTACGGTTCCGCTGTGGACCGTTGGACGTGCAGCAGGCTGACTTACTATACAGGCTTTATTTTCTCTTTGAGAAGGTGAGTTTAATACTTTCAGTATTTGTACATTTTACCCGGATAAGACCCTATTGCGCTTTTGTTTCAACCCTTTAGTGAAAATAATCTTGAAAGTACGTTGCGGGCATAGTGGTTACTTGTGACCCCGTGTCCACCAGGCACCGGACGGCCCGGCACTCCACTTCTGCCCAAACCACCGGACATTTATCTACCAAATCTTCGGGACTTCCAACACCCCTAGTTGTGGTTTTTGGCTCCGAGCGGCGTCCCCCCAGCCCGGAGCCCTTTAGTTTAATGGCCACCAGGGTAGGTATCTCCCACGCTGTGGACACTCTCGGGCAAAGTGGCCTGGTTCTCCACACTCAAAACACCGGGCCTGTGTAGGCTGACCACCCCACGGGGAGCGTGATCCCCAAGAGCCGGGGTTGAAGCTAGGTCATCCAGTCCCGGTCTCGGTTCTTCTCTTTACTTCGGCCAACTCACCCTTAATACTTTTCAGCTCTTGCTTCATCTTTTCCACCCACTGCGGCTCCTCGACTACTCTCGCAGAGTCCTCCACACCTCGGACTTTCCCCACGGGGACCACCATCCCCTGCTCCTGCTCTCGAGCACGTGCCTGACTCCCCACCTCTGAAAAATCTATTCAGGGATTCATTCTGATCTGTTCCCGCAGTGCCTGTTTGACTAATGGATCTCGCAAACCAGTCACCAGTAGGTCTCATAGGGTAATGTCAACAGGTCCTGCCCCTACCCCGTCATTTCTTTCTATAGCCGTATGCAATTCTTGAAGGACATTCATATACTCTGTGATCGTCTCCCCCTCTATTTGCATCCGACTAAACAAACGGGTTCTTAATTCTCCCCCATTAGTAGGGTCCCTATGGGTCTGTTCTACTATCTGTAACACTTTTTCAAAAGTGTTGCGGTGCCTCGGAGGTTTCAACATCACCGACCTCTGCGCCTCCCCATCCAGAGTCATGAGCGCCACCTCAGCCTCCAGATCAGGGGTCATTGGGTGCATCCGAAAGAGCCCCCGCATCCGCTCTATCCAGCTCCATAACATAGTATTGGAGCCAGAAAATCTAGGCTGGTTGTGCAGCATGGCCTCCAATGATATGCTGGTACGGGGACCCTCATCATTTGTAGAATTTACAGCTCTACCCTGATCTGGGACACCACTGTCTGTGCTCGGAGACTGCATCCTGCCGACTACGCCAAGTGTAGGGTTCAGCAGGTTCGCAGGATGCAGTGACGAGACACGAGACTGAGTGTGGTTTGTGGATTAAACTTTTATAAAACTGTAGCCGCTGGGCTATATTGAGCAAACCAAAAGTGTTAACAACAACTAGTCCACGCAGGGACTCAACAATCCTAACAACACTTTCTTAATGTAATGTGATTAACCTTGTTTGCCCGGGTGCCATAGGTTTCTTATTACCAAACTACGGGTCTTTATCTCCTATATTAAACTTATCCTTCCAGCGGGGGTCTGTTAGGATCACAAGCGTGGCCGGGTAGAGGTCGCTGATGTGGCTGCCTTGATGCCTCGATATTCTGGGACGGAAGTGGGCTCGACAGTCCCTGAAGAGACGATACCGGTGGGGCACAACAGGCCCTGAAGAAACAATGCTGGTGGGGTGCAACAAGCCATGAAGAAACGATTTCGGTGGGGCGCAACAGGCCCTGAAGAAACTATGCCGGTGGGGCGCAACAGGCCCTAAACAAACGATGCCGTGGGGCCCTATAGGCCCTGAAGAAACTATGCCGGTGGGGCGCAACAGGCCCTGAAGAAACTATGCCGGTGGGGCACAACAGGCCCTGAAGAAACGATGCCGGTGGGGCGCAACAGGCCCTGAAGAAACGATTCCGGTGCGGCGCAACAGGCCCTGAAGAAACGATGCCGGTGGGGCGCAACAGGCCCTGATGAAACGATGCCGGTGGGGCACAACAGGTCCTGAAGAAAGGATGCCGGTGGGACGCAACAGGCGTCTCCTTGGTCTCTCGCCCTACCGCGGAGTTATGACGCAGTCTCTAGATATAACCGTTCACCAACCTCTGCTTGGGGCCCCTTAGCAAACCGGATGGGGCCTCTCCTGCCGCCTGTAGCGAGGTGGTGCCTCCTGGACCCGGTGGTAACAGGGACGCAGCTGTGGGAGGAGGCAGGGGGGCAGTGTCCTGACTGCTGTAAAGAAGTGGTCTGTCATCGCAGCGGTCGGTGGAGGTCGTCGCCTTGTCACAACGTGGCAGGAAACAACGGGGGCAGCTGTATGCGACCGTATGGGTGCAGCGGCCGCTGGTGACCGGCTCTCAAGTCTCACGTTTCGGTGAGTCCGCAGCTTTCCTTTCACAGGCCCCTGTCGATCTCTCCTCCACACACCGTCCTATCCCTCGGTTTTCTCAGTCTCACATGGCTCCCTGTCTTTTGTCCGGCTCTCTGTCAACTGCCACTTCAGCGCGCCCCCTCCTGCCTTTAAGCTTGCCTCGCCCCCTGTTTCCCTGACAACTTCAGTCAAGTCCCTCCTTTTACTGTCCTCCCAGTATCGTTCCCTCAGGAACCCTGATGCGGTCCCCTGGGTACCTGTCCATTCTCTGTCTGGGAGTCCTCCTCCCCACAGCATTAATATATAAAACATTTTTGGTTTAAAAAACAAAAATACAAAAACAATTAATTTACAATAATTGCTGATTACCTTTCTATTTTTAATTATTCAGTTTCCCTTCAATTTTGTTCAATATAGTGGAACAGTTAAAAAATTTACAAGTTCCCAGTAGTTTTCCTCAATACAAAGTGATGTAAACACTATGACACAGATTCATTAATACTAGAGTTATATATGGAGTAAAAGCTGTCTGATTCATTAAAGGGAAGCTGTCACTTCATTTTGCCGCTATAAGATGCGGCCACCGCCATCAGGGGCTTATCTACAGCATTCTATAATGCTGTAGATAAGCCCCCTGGGCCTCTCTGATCTTTCCCAGTGCCAGTGCACTGCAGTACTTTGCTCTGCCCCAATTGGAAGAAGCCTCTAGGTTGCCGCTCCTTACCACAGCAGTTACATTATAGTCTCAGGTAATTCCTGCTGATTTTTTTCTATACTCTTGTATATTGCTGGACATGGTGTCTATTTGGGAATAGTCTGCAATTAGGCTTCTTTATGATAACTCTTTGGCTACTTATATACTGCATGGCACTTGGCTAGCATCTGTAACGAATTCTGTTTTTGAATATCTAATGAGCATATTTTTTGTTAAGCTATATCCCCTTAAGAACCCATTTTGGTTTGATATGCAGGCAAATTGTCCATACTATGTCCTTCATTATTTTTTGGAGGTTTTCATCACCCCTGTCTTAGGCTAGTTTCACACTTGCTTTTTTTTGCAGCGCGTTTTTCCCGCAAAAAAACGCATTGAAAAAACGCATACAAAAGCATACAACTGCTGCGTTTTTTTCAAGCATTTTTATGAGCATGCATGAAAAAAACGCAGCGTTTTTATGCGTTTGTATGCGTTTTTAGTGCGTTTTTACCGCGTTTGCGTTTTTTCCAACATTAGGTGGCCCCTCACACTAACCCAAACCATGACTTTACTAACCTAACCCTGACCCTAACCCTAACCCTGACCCTAACCCTAACCCTAACCCTGACCCTAACCCTTAACCAAACCATACTTAACCCTAACCCAAACCCTAAACCCTAACTAACCCTAACCCTAACCCTAACCCTGACACTAACCCTAACCCTAACCCTGACCCTAACCCTGACCCTAACCCTGACCCTAACCCTTAACCAAACCATACTTAACCCTAACCCAAACCCTAAACCCTAACTAACCCTAACCCTGACCTTAACCCTAACCCTAACCCTGACCCTAACCCTAACCCTAACCCTGACCCTAACCCTAACCCTGACCCTAACCCTTAACCAAACCATACTTAACCCTAACCCAAACCCTAACTAACCTTAACCCTAACCCTAACCCTGACCCTAACCCTTAACCAAACCATACTTAACCCTAACCCAAACCCTAAACCCTAACTAACCCTAACCCTGACCTTAACCCTGACCCTAACCCTAACCCTGACCCTAACCCTAACCCTAACCCTAACCCTGACCCTAACCCTTAACCAAACCATACTTAACCCTAACCCAAACCCTAACTAACCTTAACCCTAACCCTAACCCTAACCCTGACCCTAACCCTTAACCAGACCATACTTAACCCTGACCCTAACCCTAACCCTTAACCAAACCATACTTAACCCTAACCCAAACCCTAACTAACCTTAACCCTAACCCTAACCCTGACCCTAACCCTTAACCAAACCATACTTAACCCTGACCCTAACCCTTAACCAAACCATACTTAACCCTAACCCTGACCCTAACCCTAACCCTGACCCTAACCCTTAACCAAACCATACTTAACCCTAACCCTGACCCTAACCCCAACCCTGACCCTAACCCTAACCCTAAACCCCCTTAACTAACCCTAACTCTAACCCAAACCCCTAAATTCCATGGTTAACAAAAAAAAACGCATGTGCAAAAAAACGCATACATGAGCATGCCAGTGCGCATGTATGCGCATCCATAGGCTATAATGGCCATTTTTAGCGCAAAACGTGCGCATACGTGCGCATGCGCTTTTTTGCAGGGCCAAAAAATGCAACATGCTGCGTCTGGAAAATACAAACGCACACCCCAAAAAAACGCAGCGCATGAAAATCGCATATGTGCGCTTACCAGCGCGCAGGTATGCGCACCCATGTTAAATATAGGGGAAAAAACGCATGCGCACGTATGCGTTTTTTTCCAGCGCAAAAAAACGCAAATGTGAAACCAGCCTTAATAATATATTTTTTAATCATGCATAATTAATAAAGTCTATTTTAATTCATGTTTTGTCAGTAGTCACTTTATATTGCTACGGCAGATTATGTGGTTATCTGCCCTCAAGAGGGCAGATAAGTAAACCTGTGCAGGAGCCTGGCATGGAGCAAGCAGGATAACAACATCGGATGAAGATGGGAGGCAAGTGACCCGGACCTGTGACACCCATCGGACTGGACCGCCCCCCGGGTGAGCATAATAAAACTTGTTTTTCCTCTCTTTCTGGTCAGACCGGGGGCTTATCTACAGCATTACAGAATTCTGTAGATAAGCCCGAAAGGCAGTGGCCGCATCTTATAGTGGCAAAATGAGGTGAAAGGTTCCCTTTAAGAAGCACACACACAACGGGTGAAAAAAAGTATTGAACGCGTTACCAATTTTCTAAGTAAATATATTTCTATTGACATGAAATTCTCACCACATCTTGGTATTAACCCATCCAATCAACAAAGGTAAAGAAATCAAACCATAGATGTACATAAATTAACTCGTGTAATAATGGGAAATGACACAGGGAAAAAGAATTGAACAAGCTTACTGAAATTTACTTAATACTTCATACAAAGCCTCTTCTGGTGATGACAGATTAAAGACGCCTCCTCTATGGAGAAAATCGGCTCATGCATTGATAAGGTGTTTTTTTGGCCCATTCTTACACAGAAAAACTCAATTATCTTCTCCTTCCTGCAATAGCACATCAACAGGGCAGCTTCTTCTTCTTCTGTTCTAATTTGTTGATGGGGCATATCTGCTGACGTCATGCTGATTGACACCCGGCTTCCTGCAGTTGCGCAGTGGAGGGCACGATTTCAATCAGCATGTTGTTGGCAGTGAGGGCACACAGGAAAAAATGTAACATGGTGGCTCAGTGGTTAGCACTGCTGTCTTGCAGAGCTGGGGTCCTGGGTTCAAATCCCACCAAGGACAAAATCTGCAAGGAGTTTCTTTATTCTCTCTGTGTTTGAATACTCCGGTTTCCTCCCACATTCCAAAAGCAATAGGGAATTTAGATTGTGATTCCCATTGGGGACAGCAATGATAATGTCTGTAAAGTTCTGTGGACTTAATGGCACTACATAAATGAGTAAAATAAATAGACTGCTCTGTCGACGTGACTTTTGGTAAAAAGGAGAATATCTGACAGGAGAGATCTGTGACCACTATGAGCTGGAAGATTCATAGGGAAAAAAAACTAAAGTTTTTTAACTGCTGTAGTTATATGAATAGATCCATGTAGAGCACTCGCAGAAGTCCCTTAAAACATTTTTGTTCATATTAAAAATATGAGTGATAAAGAGCAGCAACTAAAATTAATTAAAATATATAACAATGGTAGAGAATGGATGCACATGTAATCAGGCATTTGGGAAACTTTACCCCAAGGGTGGTTTGCACATTAATGACCGGGCCAATTTTTACAATTCTGACCACTGTCCCTTTATGAGGTCATAACTCTGGAAAGCTTCAAAGGATCCTGGTGATTCTGACAATGTTTTTCTTGTGACATATTGTATTTCATGATAGGGGTAAAATTTCATTCATATAACTTGCGTTTATTTGTGAAAAAAATGGAAATTTGAATTTTTATGCCTTTAAATCACAGAGATATGGCACACAAAAAACTTAATAAGTAAAATTTCCCACATGTTTACTTTACAACAGCACAAATTTGGAACAATTTTTTTTTTCTTTTAGGAAGTTATAAGGGTTAAAAGTTGACCAGTGATTTCTCATTTTTACAGCACCACTTTTTTTAGGAACAACATCACATTTGAAGTCACTTTGGGGGGTCTCTATGATAAAAAATACCCAAAAGTGACACCCTTCTAAAAACTGCACCCCTCAAGGTGCTCAAAACCACATTCAAGAGGTTTATTGACCCTTCAGGTTCTTCACAGGAATTTTTGGAATGTTTAAAAAAATGAACATTTAACTTTTTTTCACAAAAAAATTACTTCAGGTCAATTTTTTTTATTTTACCAAGGGTAACAGGAGAAATTGGACTGCAAAAGTTATGTGCAATTTGTCCTGAGTAGAGTTGAGTGAAACAGGTCGGTCAGATTAAAAAATCGCTGACTTTCGTCAAAGTCTGGTTTCGCCGATCGAAACCCGACCCTAGCGTGAGGTCGGCCATGAGGTCGCCGATCAGAGCGCCATAGTCGAGTTTCAAATGATGCTTTCAGTGCCTTTTCTCACCCAATGCTGGAGGATGCACACTGTGGGCAACCCGATGACATGCGCAGCGGCCAGCACCATCTTAGAGAAGGGCATTGAAGTGATTGGCTGGCTTTGTGTGGCATCACAGTGGGTATAAAAGGCTGTGAACGCCGACCGCCATCTTACTTCTGCCGATCTGACAATAGGGAGAGGAGCTGCTGCTGATTCTGAACAGGGAGAGCGTTAGGCAGGGAAAAAGAAAAAAAACTGCTTCTGTTGATAGCGCTTTTCACTGTACAGTTAGTGTGCAGTGAAAGGGGATGATTTTTGTTGTGTGCAGCAGCGCTGGTGGTGATTAGGCTGCCTTTTAAGGCTACCTGCTAGCTGCATTGCTGTGTGCACACTGCTGTTCAAACTGCTTTTTCAAAGCACTCCAAATTTTATTATTTTGTCCTGGTGAGTTACTGAGCTTTCATTTTTTCACACACCGTCTAGTGGTGTACGCTCCTCACACACTACCGTGTACCGAAAGAACACCGTGAGCACAACTCAAGATGGTGCTAAGCTTAGGTTCCCAAACCGTTAAAGCAACAAATATGAACCTAGCACTCAACTTAAAGGTATTTGTAAGGCGGTTTATTGTAGTACACGAAAAAAGACGTTTCGGTCAATGTGACCTTCAGTTACTACAAGGGTAGATATAATTACAAAACAAAACGTCATATAAAACAGAAAAAATAACAAAGGAAAAAAAAAAAAAGGGAAAAAAACAAAGGAAAACAGAGCCAAATAATTTAAAAAGAGCCATAGAAAATATATAGCAGCAATCCATAAGAATGTCAAACAATGGGAGCTGTAAGTTTACTGGAGCTTATAGCTCCCATTGGCCGCCCACCACTAAGTATCCCTCCCCCTCCCCTTTTTAAACCTGCATGTAGGATCAGATGGCCAGTGGACACCGCATCTGGAGGCACGTTTGCACCTCTCCTATATACTGACAAGGTAAATACTTAGTGCTGATATGTACCTATCAACAGGGGAGGTGATACTATTTATGCACACATTGCAATAATGCTCCCCCTTGCTATATCCTCCACAGCTCATTACCTTAGAGAGATCATTCTCCTCAGTAAGTACTTTTTTTTTTTTTCCTGCTACATGATTCACAACTACTATCATACGCTCCACTTCACCGCATCTTGTTTTCTAGATTCCTAAAGCACCATCGTCCTTTCTGATAGATGCCTATAAGCTCTACACAATCTATATACCACACAGTATGTTTGACATTCTTATGGATTGCTGCTGTATATTTTCTATGGCTCTTTTTAAATTATTTGGCGTGATATGGGCAGTGTGGGATACCTGGCGTTATCTGCGACCAATTTATCCTATTTTTGTATGACCCTTTTGACTATTGTATGTATATACTTCTGTTTTCCTTTTTTTTTCCTTTTTTTTTTTTCCTTTGTTATTTTTTTCTGTTTTATATGACGTTTTGTTTTGTAATTATATTTACCCTTGTAGTAACTGAAGAAGGTCACATTGACCGAAACATCTTTTTTCGTGTACTACAATAAACCGCCTTACAAATACCTTTTAAGTTGAGTGCAAGGTTCATATTTGTTACACTACCGTGTACCGGCTGGTATCACGGACAAATGGAAGCTATATGGGAGTGACTCTGGAAGAAAAAGCCGAGGAGTTTTTCCGTTTTTCCAGACCTACACCTAAGAGTCCTGTCCGTTTTTCAAACAGTTTCGTATATCTGCTGTTTGATCACGGTCAAAACTAGACAGAGACAGGGTGTGTCAATCCGTATTGTGAGGTAGCGCTGTCATTTAAGTAGGGGATCACTCGCTTGGCAGCCACAAAAACTGATCCGGTACAGCTTTTCCATCACACAAGCATAGTCCATGCGGTTTATTAAACATCATAAACCATGACCAGCAATATATAAATGGCATAGCGTCCATGACAGAACTTTACAATGTCCAATATGCAGGCTTTTCAGCCTCACAGTTATATCTCACCCCGTCAGGGTTCTCTCATGGCTGCTTCTCCATACTGCAGACATTCATTCCCTCCAGGAAACTCTCAGGCACTTGCAGCTATTCCTCACAGCATCCACACGTGCTGCCAGGCAGGAAGCCCCATCTCAGCGGGACCTTCCACACTGGACCAACCAGGTCCCAGCATTCACTCCTATGTTGCCTACCCTGGCCACATTATATGGTCCATAGCCACGCCCACTGGGTCCCATGACTATGACCTCATCACAGGTCCTTCAACCACTCACACTCCTTACAACAACGTTAATAAACACCCCCCCGGGTGGGTTTGTAGGTAACTAGTTCCTGACACATTGGACCAGCACCTCAGCAGTACCACTGCTGATTAACACACACATAAATCTCCATCTCAAGGCCACCCACCTTAAGATACATAACGGTCATTCAGTATCTTGCCATTCATCCACTCTCCTGGGACATCCATACAGCGCCCCCTAGTGGACACAGTGGTCACTACACCACATACCTCCCCCTCTGTTCAAATTCGTGGGGTTGAACACACAACATTACACCAGGATCTCGAGACCGGGCACTCATTACACCTTGCCCCACAGGTCGAGAGAACCGTCTCCATCCGTCATACGGCCTCATCTCTACCTTAGGCCTCCCCCCACCCCCAGCAGTCATAAGTCTTAGTGAAGCCTGAGTCTGACTCATTCATCGTCTCACAGGAACTACGGTCTGTCAACATCGCCCTGCCAGTCGAACTACCACTTGCTGACATTCTTCGGCCATCTGCCATGTCACTTCTTGGAGGAACCCTTCGGGTCCTTATATCTTGGGTTGAAGGCGGCCGCCACCTGGTATTCCGTACTTCTTTATTGATTCGCCAACGGTCCAGCCTCAACTGCTCAATCTCTTGCAGATACCCTACTCGATACTCCAAGAGCATCCAAAAGTTTCTCAGGCTTTCCACGGAGCCAACCACCAGGACAGGAATACTACCCTCTTCATTGGATACCTGGTCTTCATCATCAGGAGGGATCCTCACCCTCACCACACCGGAGCTGTTTACAAGGTCTTGCATTACCTTCCCGAATCTTCCAATGATTCTCCCAATCAGACCTTTGAGAACCGGAATTACCTCTTTCCGCAAACCCCACCGATCCATAGCCTCCCTTGCTATCTTTAGGCATCGAGCAGCCTTCACATTACTCCGTCTAACCAACTGTTTGGTGTGAAGACATTGCAGATGCATGTTTTTCAGGACAGCCACCCGCTTTGCTGTGTCTTCCCTGGCTGATATTATCACCAACTGCCGAGTCTCAGATGCCCAGTGCACCTTACATGCTTTGACCGCCTCTTTGAAAGCCTCATGCACACCTTCCTCAGCACAGGCTTCTTGCATGTCTTCTGGCACCTCAATCACAAACTCGAAGGTCGTAGCCTTGCTCTCTTCCAGACCAGGAGGCTATGGCTTTACCACGGACACTTCCCTCTTTACAGTTGCCCCTACCGGGTGACTGTCTTCTTCAGTTCTCCACTCCTCAACCTCAAGAGATCTCATCTCTTCATGACCGTCTGCCAAGACGGGCACCGGCAGCTCCGTTCCGCCACCAGTCGGACCCGGCCGCTGTTCATCACTGTCCAAGTTCTTCTCCCGCAGATGACCACTTACAGTTTCTTTGAGCTCTAAGACACCTTTCTCGAGCTCCTCAACCCTGTGATCGGCCATTTGTCTCAGGACTCTTTCCCGTTCGAGATGTCCTTCCACGGTCTCCTTTATCTGCTGTATCTCACGATCCTGTTCTCTTTTGGCCAGCACGTGTCTCACCACTACCTCTTTAATTATATTGTCAAAGGGTACCACTGGGTCAGTCCCACCAGTTGAGTGAACCCTCCAGTTACCCTCTGACCATGTGTCTAGTCCAGCCACTTCATTTCCCAGCCCACCATCTGTCTTGTCACGAGACGTCAGGTCCATCAGTTGGGCAGATGTATCCCTTCTTCCAGTCACTTCAACATCAGACCTGTCCATGTCAGGAGCTGTCACTGTCTCAGTGTCTGCTGGCCCCACAGTCGAAACGTCTCCATCATCCGACCATACATCATCAATCAAAACAAAGTCCCGGCCCCTCTCCAAGGCATAGACTAAGTCCCGTGGTATCCCGCCCCCTTGGCACGCACCACCTTTGGTCCCCTAGAAAATTACCCTGTCTACTGCATAGTTAACCGTGACCCCATGTTTACAGCGAACCCTGGTGTTTTTCTCGGTCAGAGATAAAACGAGAGGAGTTCCTGTCAGAGTCACCTGACTCTTTGAGTCCAGCCTACCAGAGACTCCTTCCCGGTGCAGCATTACGGTACACACCTGTGGCCCATCATTATCTGGAAAATACATGCCGCACTCCTCATAACTCATACAGACACACTGCAGTTCCCCAGACATAACCACTGAGCCAACCAGTGCTGCCATTTTTCCATACTCGGCCCCTTTCTGGACCACCACCCCGATTTGGGTCACCGCCCCCATTCCGGATTTCCCCATGTCTGCTATACCGCTCTTCTCAGACCACAGTGCACACAACACAGTTTGTCTTTTAGCGATAATACACAAGTCTTTGTTGGCACCACCACAGCTCCTGCTGTCACCGATCACCGACACCACCGGCTGCTGTTCACACACACACACACACACACACACACAGTGGCTGGTCTCCTCGTCGTAACCCCGCCGAGTTACAGGAAGCTGCTTGTCCCCTTTGTAACTCCGCCGAGTTACCGGAAGTCGCTTGTCCCCTTCGTAACCCTGCCGAGTTACAGGAAGCTGCTTGTCACCTTCTTGACTCCCACTGAGCCACCGCAGGCTGATTTGAGAAAAGAAGAAAAAACACACCACAAAAGACTCACGTGTCCTTTCTGTGTGCTATTCAGGACGTACCGTCTCCGCCTGAGACTGTCCAACACACAGGGTGCACCGGGTGCTATTCAGGGAGCCTACCCTCTTCTCAGGGCTTCCCAACACTCCGGCTACACCAACACACCACACAAAACTCACGTGTCCTGTCTGTGTGCTATTCAGAACATACTGTCTCCTCCTGAGACCGTCCAACACACAGGGCGCACCAGGTGCTTTTCAGGGAGCCGACTCTCCTCTCAGGGTTTCCCAACACACCGGCCTCACCAGGTCCAGGGGCTCAGCGGATGCTCTTCAGGACATCCATCTCCTCCCAACACTGACCCTCCAGGACCTTGCTCACTGAACCCTCCAGGAGCACAGTCTTACTCACTGACCCAGGTCAGTATAACACGAACACCTGTCCGTTACCTGTGTCGGCCACACAGGTCCTCGGATACCTATTCTCCACAGAGGCACCCTATAGCAATCACCAGTCTTTCTCACTGACCCCGGTTAGTACAACAAAGTTTTCACGACCGTCATCTGCTGGCCGCTCAGGTTCTCGGACCCCTCTACCGCAGAGGTATCCTATAAGTCTCTTACTCCTGGGGAAACGGCCGCACTGGACTCACTGATCCAGACAGTGCCTTACTCACTAGGCCGCCCCACAGTTCCAGAACCACAGCCGGGCAGTGGCTTCCCCAACCGTCAGCCCTCCTGGCTCAGCATTGCCAGCACTGCAACATACGCTTTTTGGAAACAGTTGCCCTCAGCAACCGACTTTGCAGTCCTCTTCCGTTGCTCCCAGCAACAAGGCTACAATAATGCCCATAGCTTTCTCCACCAAATGTGAGGTAGCCCTATCATTTAACTAGGGGATCACTCGCTTGGCAGCCACAAAAACAGATCCGGCACAGGTTTTCCATCAGACAAGCATAGTCCATGCGGTTTATTAAACATCATAAACCATGACCAGCAATACATAAACGGCATAGCGTCCATGACAGAGCTTCACTCTGTTAGCAATGTCCAATATGCAGGCTTTTCAGCCTCACAGTTATATCTCACCCCATCAGGGTTCTCTCATGGCTGCTTCTCCTTAATGCAGACATTCATTCCCTCCAGGGAACTCTCAGGCACTTGCAGTCATTCCTCACAGCGTCCACACGTGCTGTCAGGCAGGAAGCCCCATCTCAGTGGGACCTTCCACCCTGGACCAACCAGGTTCACTCCTATATGACCTACCCTGGCCACATTATTTTGTCCATAGCCACGCCCACCGGGTCAAATGACTATGACCTCATCACAAGTCCTTCAACCACTCACACTCCTTACAACAGCGTTAATAAACACCCCCCTGGGTGGGTTTGTAGGTAACTAGTTCCTGACACATTGAACCAGCACCTCAGCAGTACCACTGCTGATTAACACACACATAAATCTCCATCTCAAGGCCACCCACCTTGAGATACATAACGGTCATTCAGTATCTTGCCATTCATCCACTCTCCTGGGACATCCATACAGCGCCCCCTAGTGGACGCAGTGGTCACTACACCACAGTATACAAATACACAAAGCTTGACAATTTTACATACACCGTACAGCGTTGTACGCTCCTCACACACTACCGTGTACCGCCTTCTAGCACGGACAAATAGAAGCTACCTGTGTGTGACTCTGGAAAAAAAAGCCGAGGAGTTTATCTGTTTTTCCAGACCTACACCTTAGAGTCCTGTCTGTTTTTCAAACAGTTTCGTATATCTGCTGTTTGCTCACGGTCAAAACTAGACAGAGACAGCGTGTGTCAATCCATATACAAATACAAGGAGCTTGACAATTTTCCATACACACACCGTACAGCATTGTACACTCCTCACACACTACCATGTACCGCCTTCTAGCAAGGACAAATAGAAGCTACCTGTGTGTGACTCTGGAAAAAAAATCTTAGGAGTTTTTCCGTTTTTCCAGACCTACACCTTAGAGTCCTGTCCGTTTTTCAAACAGGTTCGTATATCTGCTGTTTGCTCACGGTCAAAACTAGACAGAGACAGCGTGTGTCAGTCTGTATACAAATACACGGAGCTTGACAATTTTCCATACACACACCGTACAGTGGTGTATGCTCCTCACATATTACTGTGTACCGCCTTCTAGCATGGACAAATAGAAGCTACCTGTGTGTGACTCTGGAAAAAAAAAGCCGAGGAGTTTTTCCATTTTTCCAGACCTACATCTTTAGGGTCCTCTCCATTTTTCAAACAGTTTCGTATATCTGCTGTTTGATACGGTCAAAACTAGACAGAGACAGCGTGTGTCAGTCCGTATACAAATACACGGAGCTTGACAATTTTACATACACACATCGTATAGAGCTGTCCGATTCTCC
Organism: Dendrobates tinctorius; assembly: GCF_039654945.1. Classification (NCBI taxonomy): domain Eukaryota; kingdom Metazoa; phylum Chordata; class Amphibia; order Anura; family Dendrobatidae; genus Dendrobates; species Dendrobates tinctorius. Next base: position 4,020,864 of record NW_027361768.1, read on the forward strand.
AACAGTATTGTATATCTGCCGTTCGCATTACAGTCACTTTTATACCTAGTCAGCATGTGTGTGTGACACTCCGTAAATACCTATATGGAGATTGTTAGTTGCACAAAAATCGTATACAGCTGTACACTTCTGATACAGTTCCGTATATCTGCTTGTTGGATTATGGTCCAATACATACTGTGAGAGCATCTGTGACTAACATAATGTATACGTTGATTTAATCTGTTTAATACACCTTACACAGCTGGACGCTCCTCATGCAGTACCATCTCTCTGCTGGTATTTTTGGTACATTTTCCCAAACATGAGGAAGTATGGTGGAATAGGCCACGGACGTGGGCAGGGGGGCGCAGCTGGCACTGATGGTGGTGGTGCATCGGCTGGTTCTGGCAAAAGCACAATAGCAGCTAAGGCAGGAGGTGTTGAGCCTGCGTCATCCTCTGACCCAAGAAGGCCTGTAAAACTTTGGAGTAGGAAAACCGCTTTTAAAGACGGAGCATCAGGAACAGGTTTTGGCGTACATTGCCGAAACAGCCACCAGCTCTATTGCCTCCTCTTCTGAACGGTCGAAACCTGCAAGCACGGAGTCGTCAGTGCAGGGTTCTGGTCATAAAAAACCCCTTTCCTTGTGTCCTTCACCCCCACCAAAAGTGAAGGATGCGGCAGCCCACACTTCAGATTACTCGATGGAGCTCTTTTCACATACCATGCCTGGGGTATCCAGTCAAATCCTGAATTCCCCAGTCCAAGATAAATCTTACATGAAGTGCACTAATGCACAGCCACTGCTAGATGATTCTGCTGGTACATTGACCCACAGCACTACATTGCCCTCGCAGTCTATTGAGCCAGAATCTGAGCCTGATGAAGCCCAGTTGCCCCTTCCCGCATGCTATACCACCTTACACGGTGACACAGAGGAAGGTAAAGAGGAAGGTGCAGATGACTTTGAAGAGGAGGTGATGGATGACCCAGTTCTGGACCCGGATTGGCATCCATTGGGGGAGGAGGGTGCCGCTGGCAATAGTTCAGATAAGGAGAAGGATCCGCAGTAGGCATTAACATTGCAGCAGTGGTTATCTAGCAGGCCCGTAGCTGTCCTAAAACATGGAACAAAAACTAAGAGTTGCAGGACAGCTTGACCAGACGGTCAACTTAGCACAGCGTGCAAGGCAAGAAAATGTTTACCATAGTAGGAAGAGTGCAGTGTGGCACTTCTTTGTCCAAAATCCTACTGATGAGGCAAAGGTTACCTGTAAGAAGTGTGGTAGGACCTTTAGCCGAGGTAAACAACTCAGAAATTTGAATACCAGTTGCATGCTTAGACATTTAATCAACATGCACTTGCAAGCGTGGACGGACTACAAATCCTCAGGTAGCACATGTGCACCTGCTCCGACTGAAGGTAGCCAACAACTCTCCATCACTACCCCCACTGTAAGACCACCGCCACCATTAAGCACACCACCAGCGCTAAATGTGGAGGTGTAATCGCAAGGCCAAAGCACTCAGGGAATCACAATGGTTTTGCAACACAACACTGAATCTAGGCCATCACCACCAATACCATCACAAACCCCCTCTCACTCCATCCGGTCGACTGCTACTTCCCCCATATGCAGCTCTCCAGTCCAACTCACCCTACCAGACACTCTGAGTAGGACAGGAGAGTACTTATCCTCTCATCCGCATACACTTTGTTTGAACGCCTACATTTCCAAACTAATCTCATTTGAGATGATGCCCTACAATTTGGTTGAAAGCGAAGCTTTCCGTGACCTCCTGGCCTACGCTGTCCCACGCTATGACCTACTAAGTCGGCACTTCTTTTCTCAAAAAGCCATCCCTGCCCTACACCGGCATGTGAAAGACCGCATTGTCCATGTACTAAAACAGTCAGTGAGTGGAAAGGTGCACCTCACAACAGATGCATGGACCAGTAGGCATGGACAGGGCCGTTACATGTCCATCACTGCGCACTGGGTTAATGTGGTGGATGCAGGCTCCACTGAGGACAGCGGTGGTGGACCAGTGCTGCCTAGCCCACGGTATAGGAAACAGTTGGCTGTAGACTTTCGCTCCTCTTCCTCCTCGTCTATCAGCAAAAGCTCATCCACAGAGCGCAGTCGCACGAGCACTACATCCGCAGCTGGCAGTGTTGCACGCAAAGTGTCCCACTATCGAACAGCTAGTGGTAAGCGTCAGCAGGCTGTGTTAAAGATGATGTCTTTGGGCGACAACAGACACAGCGCGGAGGTACTGGCAGACTACTTTCAGCGACAAACTGAGTAATGGCTGGGCAGTCTACATCTTGAGGCAGGCAAGGTAGTCAGTGATAACGGCCGTAATTTTGTGGCAGCCATAGCCCGTGCAAAGCTCACACACATACCTTGCCTGGCCCACACTTTGAACCTAGTGGTGCAGTGCTTCCTTAATAGTTATCCAGAGTTAACATCCCTGCTCCATAAGGTGCGAAGACTGTGCTCGCACCTCCGTCGCTCGGCCGTACACTCCAGTCTTATGCAGAAGCTGCAGCGATTGCTCCACCTCCCCAAGCACCGCCTAATCTTAGACTTTGCAACAAGGTGGAACTCCACCCTGCACATGGTTGAGAGGCTGTGCGAACAGAGGCAGGCTGTAATGCATTTGTGGGAGGATACACGGGCAGGCAGTTTGAGGGAAGACATGGAATTGTCGGGTGTGCAGTGGTCAAAGCTGAAAGACCTCTGAAAAGTCCTTCAGTGTTTTGAGGAATGCACACGGCTGGTAAGCACAGGCGATGCCATCATTAGCATGAGCATCCCACTTATACGTCTGCTCATGCAAAGTTTGACGCACATTAAGGATCAGCCGTCTGCAGCGGAGGAGGAGGGAAGCCTTGATGACAGTCAGCCATTGTTTGGTCAGGGAACTGTCCTGGATGAGGTGGAGGAAGAGGAGGATGAGGGGGATGATTATTTTGGGCAGGAGGATGTTTCTCAGGGGGCAAGAGAAAATGTTGGCGTTCCAAGGTCAGGTACAGTGTTTGTGCGTGTCTGTAGGGATGTGGATTTGCCAGAAACTGCTCTTCCACGCACCACTGGCAGTGCATCATTGACACCTGGAACATGTGTCAATTATGTGCGATTATGCCTTGCGGATCCTAAAAAGGGACCCCCGCATTGCCAAAATGATGAGGGATTATGACTACTGGCTGGCCAGCATCCTCGATCCACGCTACAAAGGCAAATTACATAACATCATGCCACAGGAGAACCTACAGATAATATTGGCAAGCAAACAAGCAACTCTGGTAAACCGTTTGTTTGAGGCTTTCCCAGCACACAGCAGCGGTGCTGGTTCTCCCACGAGCCGTAGTGGGCACAATGGAAGAGGTGTTCATGGTGCACACAGCAGAAGTGGCATTGGAGACAGGGGTTTAATGACCATGTTGTGGAATGAGTTCTCAAGTACCGCTCACACGACTGCTAATCCTGCATCGATTAAAAGTGACAGGAGGCAGCAGTTGTCAACTATGGTTACAAACTACTTTTCCCCCATATCGATGTTCTCCCTCACAGGTCATTCCCCTTTGACTATCGGGCCTCTAAACTGGACGCCTGGCCTGAATTGGCACAATATGCCTTACAGGAGCTTGCTTGCCCTGCTGCTAGTGTGTTATCTGAAAGAGTCTTCAGTGCTGCTGCATCAATCCTGACAGAAAAAAAGACCCGTCTGTCAACCCAAAATGTTGATGATCTAACCTTCATTAAAATGAACCATGCATGGGTTTCAAAGGATTTTGTCCCACCTTCCCCTGATGACACATAGGTTACCAGAAATGTGCCTCGGTTTTTTCCTCCTCTTCCTCGGATTTGCCCAATTATGCCCTTTGAGCAGCTGAATGTCCAGCCAACACATCAATATATGCCAATTTTTAAACCTCCCTAACTGGGCTGCCCACCCCTCCCCCAACGGCTGGGATCAAGACATGGCGCACCCGGGCAAGTGCCGTTGCTCTGAACAGGTGGATGGGCCCACTGATGGCCGACGGCAATGGCACAGGGCCCCTCATAGTACAATACAGTGTCTCAGATGGTGGGAGGGCCCACTCGCCATCAGACACACCAGCGTACTATGAGGGGCCCTGTGCCTTTACCGTCGACCACGATTGTGCCCCCCAGCTTGGTCATGGCCACAGCACTTGCAAGTTGCAATACTTACCTCTCCCTGCTCCACCGCTGTGTAGTCTGGGCAGTTAAATCCTTCACAGGGACGGCCACTAGAAATTTGGTGTATTAATCAATGATGGTTAAGATGTAGCTGTGGCCTGTCCTGCTGGCCTCTACCTTCAGATGATCAATGGCTACCATTTGAAATGGACGTCAGCTTACAAGCAGATGCAGTGGTAGTTTATGATCACCTTTCACAGTTGTGATAGTCACAGACATGTGACATTCCTGCCACCATTTTTCAATGTCTCCTCTCATGCCAATCCAATAGAATCACCTATGGCCTGTGCCTTCTGTCTTTTGCACTCCAAAATGACCAGACACATCATGATAGGCAGTGAGGACCATGGGTACATCTCTCCCTGTGATCACAATTTGATGGAGATGAGTAACGGTGATGTGATCCACGCTACTGCGATAAAGCAATCCTTTCTTCACAAAGAACCTTTTTCACTTTCTCCGCAGACACAGTAATTGAGGGTCTGAATCGCCTCTGCAACATCTACCGGGAGGTTTTCCTGCGATGAGTAATTCCAAAATTTCTGCTAACACTCGACTTTGCGTCTATACTTGTATCCATGTAGTTTCCAGTAGCGGAGATTCTGGACTGGCTTACTATAATGGAACTAGAGCGGGTACAAAGGAGGGCAACAAAATTAATAAAAGGGATGGGGGAACTATAATACCCAGAGAGATTAACAAAATTAGGATTATTTAATCTAGAAAAAAGATGACAAGGGGCGATCTAATATCCATGTATAAGTATATAAGGGGACAATACAAATATCTCTCCGAGGATCTGTATATACCAAGGAAGGTGACGGTCACAAGGGGGCATTCTCTGTGTCTGGAGAAGAAAAGGTTTTTCCACCAACATAGAAGAGGATTCTTTACTGTTAGGGCAGTGAGAATCTGGAATTCCCTGCCTGAGGAGGTGGTGATGGCGAACTCAGTCGAAGGGTTCAAGAGAGGCCTGGATGTCTTCCTGGAGCGTAACAATATTGTATCTTACAGTTATTGTTAGGTTCTTTAGAAGGACGTAGATCTGGGGATTTATTCTGACAGAACTTTATAGGCTGAACTGGATGGACAAATGTCTTTTTTCGGCCTTACTAACTATGTTACTGAGATTGAAATATATACGAAGATTTAAAAGTACCACAACACTGTATACTGGTGTACGCTATGAATACCTTTCCCTTTTTCTACTTTTTTAATTCTGGTGTAATACAAAGTGAGCCTGTGAGTGTCTGTGTCTGACTCCGGAAGTATAGACGGAAATTTAACCCTAGACTGGACACACCTGGTATGTGCAGATACAGTACCTTGTTTCAAAAACTTGCATTAAGGTATCATCTGTAGGATAACCAACTGTGAGGGGGGAGCCTCTTCTTGCCGCAGACAAACACGAGACTGAGACAGAGTTTGTATTGAACAGGTCCGTTTTTAGTGCCCATTCTTCTGTCAACAACAGCAATTCACCACAGCCGTTTCACATTTCTCTGTACACAGGCCCCGGTACCTTCACTTCCTTTGTAACTATAATTGTGGCATCCTCTGTGGCTCTTCCACTGTGGCTGGCCTAGGCCCAACCACCACAGCGCTGCACCAGTCTGAGCACACCGTCCGTATGATAGCCCCAGGCCATCTTCATCTGCAGCTACCGTCCTCTGTGCCACCCCCTCGTGACCTTCTCAACTGTCAGTCCTCTCTGGAGCCTTTCCACTGTCTCTATTTCCTCAGCAGAACTTCCTCTTTACTGTGCTCCCTTCGCTGACTTACTCTTCCAGAACCTTTCCTCAACCTTTTATACTTCCTGTTCTGGTAACTCCGCCCACCATCACTTAACAGTTTCTCTGACCAATGGCAGTTATTCAGTCCCACTCCTACACTCTCCACTGCCCTCCAATGGGCAAGCTAAAACACTGCACCCTTTCACTTTATCTTAGCGGTTTCACACCTACACTGCGCTACACCTCTGCTTCTCACTACAGGCTGGTTTGTCTGTCAGTCCACCTTCCCTACATCATCCATAGTGAGTGAGCGTGTGTGGGTTACGCCTTCTATATATACGGTGAATCGGGGAAACAAATATTTACACTATACTCGTTACAGCTTGTATCTTGTTATACAGTACCTTTGTTTGACATTTAGCATTACGGTCAAATCCATACTGTGTAAGCGTCTGAGAGTGACTATGGGACTATTTATATGGAGATTTCAATTGTACCCTAAAAATATATATATACTTGCTATCTTGTTATCCAGGACCTTTTTTTACAATATTTTTTATTATGGTCAAAACCAAACTGAGTGAGCGTCTAAGGGTGACTACGGAGATATATACCGATATTTTCAATTTGGCCAACACTGTATACAGCAGAACGCTTCTGATACAGTAACCTTTTTAGCTATTTAGATTCTGGTGTAATCCATAATGAGCCTGTAAACGTCTGTTACTCCGGCAATATATATGGAACTTTAAGATTACCCCAACACTGTATACAGCTGTACACTTGTGTTACATAACCCATTTACAGCTTTTCATATTCTTGTGTAATCCATACTGGGCCTGAGAGCGTTTGTGTCTGCCTCCTGAAATGTATACGGAGAATCAGAATGTTTACACTATACTATACATACCTTGTATCTGGTGATACTGTACCCTTTTTCAACTTGTTATTTTATTGGGTAATCCATACTGAGCCTGTGAGTGTCTGTGTGTGCCTCATGAAATATATAAGGAGATTTATTTTTATCCATAGACTGTATAGAGCTGTACACTTCTGATACAGTACCATATATCTGCTGGTATTTTGGGTCCATTTTCAAAAACATGAAGTATGGTGGAAGAAGACACAGATGTGGGCATGGAGGGCCACCTGGTACTGATGGTGGTGGTGGTGGTGCATCTGCTGGTAGTGCCAAAAACTCAATAGCAGCTAAGGCAGGAGGTGTTTAGCCAGCGTCATGGTGTAGCTCTGGAAGGCCTGTAAGGCTCCCTTTTCTGGAAATAGGTAGACTGTTTTAAAGCTGGGGTATCAGGAACTGTTTGTGGCTTACATTGCTGAAACAGCCTCCAGCTCTATCGCCTCCTCTTCTGAAGTTGTAAAACACTGAGTCGTAACTGCAGGCTTCTGGTCAGGCGCAACCCCTTTCCTTATGTCCTTCACCCACACCAAAAGTGAAGGATGTGGAAGCACACACCTCAGATTACTCCATGGAGCTCTTTTCACATACCATGCCTGGGTTAATTAAAAATAGGGCCCATCATGTACTGGAGCAATGTAAATGTGGCAGATCAGACACTGGAGCAGCATCTAAGGGGCCCATTATACACTGGAGCATTACAAATGGGGCCCATTATATATGGAGCATTATTAGAACCCATCATACACTGGAGCATCATCCATGAGGCCCATCATGTACTGGAGCATTGTAAATGGGGCAGATCAGACACTGGAGCCGCATCTAAGGGGCACATTATACACTGGAGCATTACAAATGGGGCCCGTTATATATGGAGCATTATGTGGAGCTCATCATATACTGTATGGAACATTATATGTGACTAATTATTTGGTATGGAGAAATATATGGTGCTCATTATTCTGTATGGCGCACAATGTGGTGGCCATAACACTGTAAGGAGTAATATACTGTCCTGTTTTGAGCTATTGTACAATTTAAAATAGATCAGTCATGTCATGTAAGCAGTGAAATATGTGTCATTGTACTATACCTATATTTCTGTGGCGTATCGGAGCATCATGAGTTGTGGTATGTGTTAAAGGGGCGCACTGACACACTTTGGCCCAGGTCACACAAAAACCTGGAGCCAGCCCAACCCCCCCCCACAACTTTAGCCAAATAACCCCCAGTTTTCAATGCATAACTATTAGGAAGTAAATTAAGGTTGGCAAGCTTCAGTTATAAGAATTGATGTTTTTGGCATTGAAATGAGCACTGTAGGTGTGTTTACTGTCTTCCACTCCCTGCCGACTTTGCTTCCCCATTGACTTGCATTGGGTTTCGTGTTTCAGTCGGCCTCTGACTTTTCCCGATAGTTGGCCGATTTCGTTCGACCCGAATTTTGCGAAAGTCGGGTTTCATGAAACCCGACTCGACCCGAAAAAAGGCAAAATCGCTCATCTCTAGTCCTGAGTACACTGATACCTGATATGTGGGGGGGAACCACTGTTTCGGCGCATGGTAGAGCTCAGAAAGGAACGAGCACCGTTTGACTTTTTCAATGCAAAATTGGGTGGAATTGAGATCGGACACCATGTCACGTTTGGAGAGCCCCTGATGTGCCTAAACAGTGGAAACCCCCACAAGTGACCCCATTCTGGAAACTCGACCCCCCCAAGGAATTTATCTAGATATGTGGTGAGAACTTTGAACCCCCAAGGGCTTCACAGAAGTTTATAACGTACAGCCGTACCATTAAAAAAACCATATTTTTTTCCAAAAAAATGATCTTTTTACCCTCAATTTTTATTTTCCCAAGGGTAACAGGACCCCAAAAGTTATTTTCCAATTTGTCCTGAGAACGCTGATACCCCATATGTGGGAGTAGTGGGGATATACCACTATTTGGGTGCATGGCAGAGCTCGGAAGGGAAGCAGCGCCATTTGACTTTTTTTTGGCTGGAATTGAGATCGGACACCGTGTCACGTTTGGAGAGCCACTGATGTGCCTAAACAATGGAAATCCCCCACAAATGACACCAGTTTGGAAACTAGACCCCCCCCCAAAGAACTTATCTACATGTGTGGTGAGAACTTTGAGCCCCCATGGGCTTCACATAAGTTTATAACAACAGACGTAAAATTGAAAAATCATATTTTTTCCACAAAAATGATCTTTTCACCCCCAATTTTTATTTTCCCAAGGATAACAGGACCCCAAAAGTTATTTTTCAATTTGCCCGAGAACGCTAATACCCCATATGTGGGGGTAGTGGGGGTATACCACTATTTGGGCGCATGGCAGAGCTTGGAAGGGAAGCAGCGCCATTTGACTTTTTTTGGCTGGAATTGAGATGGGACACCATGTCGCATTTGGAGAGCCACTGATGTGCCTAAACCGTGGAAACCCCCCACAAATGACACCATTTTGGAAACTAGACCCCCCCAAGGAACTTATCTACATGTGTGGTGAGAACTTTGAACTCCCATGGGCTTCACATAAGTTTATAATATACAGCCGTAAAATTAAAAAATCATATTTTTTCCACAAAAATGATCTTTTCACCCCCAATTTTTATTTTCCCAAGAGTAACAGGACCCCAAAAGTTATTGTGCAATTTGTCCTGAGTATGCTGATACCCCATATGTGGGGGTAAACCACTATTTGGGTGCATGGCAGAGCTCAGAAGGGAAGCAGCGCCATTTAACTTTTTTGGCTGGAATTAAGATCGGACGCCATGTTGCATTTGGAGAGCCCTTGATGTGCCTAAACAGTGGAAACCCCCACAAATGACACCATTTTGGAAACTAGACCCCCCAAATAACTTATCTAGATGTGTGGTGAGAACTTTGAAACCCCAAGGGCTTCACAGAAGTTTATAATGCCCTGGCGTGGAAATAAAAAAAATCATATTTTTTCCTCAAATTTGATCTTTTAGTCCCCAATTTGTTTATTTTCCCAAGGGTAACAGGAAAAATTGGACCCCAAAAGTTGTTGTCCAATTTGTCCTGAGTATGCTGAATACCCCATATGTGGGAGAAAACTACTATATGGGCACATGTCAGTGGAGTTTTAGTCTTCCAATTAGAAATCATCCAGACCGGAATAAGTAAGATGATTCTTTATTGATCATGCCGGCATGGAGAGAGAATGACAGCCACACCAGATGTGAGCAGTCACCTGTCTGCTGCAAAACATATTCTTAGAGTTTAAATAGAAGAACAGAAAGGGTGTTTAAAATACAAAGCTTGCAAAATAGTGTTAGGCGTCGGATTCCTGACACTGCACAGCAGGAATCCAGAGCCAGACATTCTGCAGTCTCCCATTCTCCTCCGACCGCTCTGGGAGCTGCTCAGACTCAGCCCTTAACGTACCCCGCACTGGAGCTTTCACCCTCTGAACCTATGGAGGTGTCTTGCACCGGCTAAAGGCCACGCCCGGTGCGAAGCTCTGTACACTGCTATCAGTGCCGACCGTTTGGTCACCCCGTTAGCACGGATCCTTTGCGGGCGAAAAAACGTCCACGTCCAGTGGCCGTTGGTGGTGGGCAGTCCAATATAAGCCCCTTCTCACCCAAACCGGTGTTCCGGGGCATCCTAAACATTGGGTCCTCCACCTGGGAGGCAGAGGTTACCGTGGATTCCGGGGCCGAGGGGAATTTTATGTCTTCTACCTTCACCCAGAAACACGCCATACCCCTGGTACTATTACCACAGCCTCTGACCATCAGGGTGGTTAACGGAGCCCCGTTACCCTCTCTGCACTCGGGCTTTTTATCTCCCCCTCTCATCGTGAGACTCTGTCCTTGCTCATTTTGCCAGATGGCATCGATCAGGTGCTTCTCGGGATTCCCTGGCTCCGTTGCCACTCTCCTCATATTGAGTGGGCCACAGGAAAGCTACTGGCCTGGAGCAAGGACTGTGAGGGAAGGTGTCTGAGGGGCAGTCTTCAGGTAGCTTCCACGGAGGTGCCTGCGGATCTCTCCGCGCTACTTAAACCCTACCACCAGTACGCGGACGTCTTTTCCAAAAAATCCACGGAGACGCTTCCGCCGCACCGTCCATACGATTGCCCGATAGACCTCATGCCAGGCACAAAGCCTCATAGGGGCTGTGTGTATCCGTTATCTCTCCCAGAGACAGAGGCTATGTCGCAAAACCCCTGGCCAGGTTCTCTGGGATGTATTATCAGCAAATCGGTGTCACCGGCGGATGCAGGGTTCTTCTTCGTTCAGAAGAAGAACGGAGAATTACGTCCCTGCATTGACTACAGAGGTCTCAATGCTATCACGGTTAAAACAAATATCCCCTACCGTTGATCTCTGAGTTGTTCGACAGGTTGCGAGGGGCCCGGATCTTTACAAAGTTGGATCTGCGGGGGGCATACAACCTGATCCGCATTCGCGAAGGAGACGAATGGAAGACAGCTTTTAATACCAGCGATGGCCATTACGAATATCTGGTTATGCCCTTTGGCCTTTGTAATGCACCAGCTGTCTTCCAGGATTTTGTCAACGACGTCTTCCGTGACATGCTTTCTACCTCGGTGGTGGTATATCTGGATGATATACTCATCTTTTCGCCAGATTTGTCCACTCACCGGAGGGACGTCTGCAGGGTCTTCGACCGTCTGCAGGCGAACTCCCTCTTTGCCAAGTTGGAGAAGTGCCAGTTTGAGCAGGAGTCCTTGCCGTTCCTGGGCTATATCATCTCGGCCCAGGGGCTGGCCATGGATTCTGCCAAACTACAAGCGGTAATGGACTGGCAGGAACCTCATTCCTGCAGCGCTTTTTGGGGTTCGTGAATTACTACCGCCAGTTTATACCACACTTTTCCACACTGTTGGCTCCTTTAGTTGCTCTCACCAAGAAAGGAGCTAACCACAACGCTTGGTCTGAACAGGTCTCCAAGGCCTTCTTGGCTATAAAATCTCATTTTGCTGGTGCTCCCATTTTACATCGTCCCGATGTGAACAAACCGTTTATTCTGGAGGTAGATGCCTCTTCTGTCGGTGCAGGAGCAGTCCTTTTCCAGAAGGATGCTCAAGGTCTGAAGCATCCATGCTTCTTTTTCTCAAATACCTTTTCACCGGTGGAGAAGAATTACTCCATCGGTGACAGGGAGCTGCTGGCCATGAAGTTGGCCTTTTCTGAGTGGAGACATCTCCTGGAGGGGGCTCGCTTTCCCTTCCAGGTATATACGGACCATAAAAATCTGGTCTATTTGCAGATGGCCCAGTGCCTGAATTCCCGTCAGGCTAGGTGGTCACTCTTCTTTTCTTGCTTCCGCTTCACCCTGCATTACCTCTCCGGAGAGAAGAACATCTGATGTTCCCATTACTAGTAGTGGGAATGTGGACAGAGCAGGAGACCTTGCCGGACACACATCAGGCGATCAACTGACGTGACTGAGCCCCAGTAACACAGGAACAAGTGTGGATTGTGCAGACGCCACTTCAGAGCAGCAACTGGCGGGGTTGGAGGACAGGGGAAATACTAGAGAAAGTGGAGCCAGAGGCCATAGTGGAGCACGGTTACAATCAGTAGTAGTCTACAACCTATATCAAACTTGCTGCAAGTTGGCCTCCGCCTGCTGCATAATTGATCCTGGGCTTCAACACAGCCAGTTGTCGCTCGGAAATGCTGTCCGCACAGAGAAAAACACTAGCTCCTGTGTTAGTGGGGTTCAGTAACGTCTGCTGTTCCCCTGCTGTGTGGACTACAAAGTCTCCTGCTGCCTCCACATTCAAAAACCATCAGGCCTCAGCCTGCTACATGCTTGATCCTGGGCTCCAACAATGCCAGTTGGTGTTCAGAAGTGCCGTCTTCACAGAGAAAAGCACAATAGCTACTGTGTTAGTGGGGTTCAGTAACGCCAGCTGCTCCCCTGCTGTGTGGACGACAAAGTCTCCTGCTGCCTCCAAAATCACACTACATCTTATTTACTACTCGCTCCAAGTAGGCCTCAGCCTGCTGCATGATTGACCCTGGGCTCCAACATCACCAGTTGCTGCTCAGAAGTGTCTTTGGAACTGGTGCTCCCTCCTGCCCAGCCTGGTTCCAGCATGCCTGCTGTTTCCGGGGATTGTCAACGTCACTTTACCACCAAAACGTTGTCCAGTCGTGTTGCGGTTGGGATAGCCGAGTCTATGGTGCCTGCAGTTTAGGTGCTTCCTATGTGGGCTGCGGGTTCTGGTAATAAAGGCTGGTTCCGTAGAGCCAATAGGACAAACAACCCCTGTAGGACTGTGGGTTTCGGTAACTGCGGCTGGCTCGCGGCCTTGCAACATTGTTTTTCAGGGGTAGCTTCTGCTACCCATCCGGGTTCCAGTACCGTCAGCTGGTTCTTGGCAGTGCCTTTGGCCTAGGTGCCTCCTTCTCGGTATCCGAGTTCCAGCAACGTCTGCTGGTCATTGGTAGTGCTTTTTAGCACAGGTACCTCCTGCTTAGTAACCGTGTTCCAGCACCGTCAGCTGGTCCTCGCTAGTTCCATTTGCTCTTGTTCCTTCTGCTACCCATCCGGGTTCCAGTACCGTCAGCTGGTTCTCTGCAGTGCCTTTGGCCTAGGTGCCTCCTTCTCGGTATCCGAGCTCCAGCAACGTCTGCTGGTTCTTGGTAGTGCTTTGTAGCACAGGTACCTCCTGCTTAGTAACCGTGTTCCAGCGCCGTCAGCTGGTCCACGGTTGTGCCATTGGCTCTTGTTCCTTCTGCTGCCACTCTGGGTACCAGCACCGTCACCTTGTTCTTGGTAGTTCCATTGACTCTTGTAGCTTCTGCTACCCATCCGGGTTCCAGCACCATCAGCTGGTCCTTGGCAGTGTCTTTGGCATGGGTACTCCCTCCTGCCCAACCTGGTTCCAGCACTCCTGCTCTTTCTGGGTAGTCTCAACGTCACTTTGCCACCAAAACGTTGTCCAGTCGTGTTGCGGTTGGGTTAGCCGACTCTATGGTGCCTGCAGTTTAGGTGCTTCCTATGTGGGCTGCGGGTTCTGGTACTAAAGGCTGGTTCTGCAGTGCCAATAGGACAAGCACTCCCTGTAGGACTGTGGGTTTTGGTAACTGCGGCCGGCTCGTGGCCTTGCAACGTTGTTTTTCAGGGGTAGCTTCTGCTAGCCATCAGGGTTCCAGTACCGTCAGCTGGTTCTCGGCAGTGCCTTTGGCCTAGGTGCCTCCTTCTCGGTATCCAAGTCCAAGCAACGTCTGCTGGTCCTTGGTAGTGCTTTGTAGCACAGGTACCTCCTGCTTAGTAACCGGGTTCCAGCACCGTCAGCTGGTCCACGGTGGTGCCATTGGCTCTTGTTCCTTCTCCTGCCACTCTGGGTTCCAGCACCGTCAGCTGGTCCTCACTAGTTCCATTTGCTCTTGTTCCTTCTGCTACCCATCCGGGTTCCAGTACCATCAGCTGGTTCTCGGCAGTGCCTTTTGCCTAGGTGCCTCCTTCTCGGTATCCGAGTTCCAGCAATGTCTGCTGGTCCTTGGTAGTGCTTTATAGCACAGGTATCTCCTGCTTAGTAACCGTGTTCCAGCACCGTCAGCTGTTCCACAGTTGTGCCATTGGCTCTTGTTCCTTCTGCTGCCCATCCGGGTTCCAGTACCATCAGCTGGTTCTCGGCAGTTCCTCAGCCTTCTTGTACCTTCTGCTACTTTTCAAAGTTCACGCTTGTGGAAATGGTTTTTGGTTCTCACTCTGGATCTCCCTGACGACGACCCTGAAGACGATGACCCTGAAGACCACACCGAAGAAGACCAAAAAGATGACCCTGAAGAACATGACCAAGAGGACAAAGAACACAAAGACAACCACCAAGATGCAGAACAACAAGAGACAGAAGAGCAAGAAGCAGAAAAACCAAAAGCAGAAGAACATTAAGCATAAGACTAAAAATCTGAGCAAATGATATTATCTAAATTATAAGCAGAAGAAGACTAAGCAGTGTATGGGGGTGAGTCCATTCCTCCTCGTGGTGCCCCTGGAAAATGCCTGCTACTGCAGGCCAAACTGAACACGGACAAATCCTGTTGTAAATCTTTTGTGACAGGCAGAACGGAAGGTGTAATCTTCAAACTTTTATAGATAACAACTACAGGAATGCCTGTCACAAATAAGAATATGATGAAGAAGAAGAATAGGAAGAAGATGAATAAGAAGAATATGAAGAATGTAAAAAAAAAAGAAGAAGTTGATGAAAAAGATGCTGCTGCTGAGGATGATGAAGGAGAAAGTGTTTGAGAAGTAAAAAATAAGGTGAAGAGCATGGAAGTAGTGAAACATACATATCTAACAAAATATACAAAAGGTTAACATAGTCAATATCTTTGTAACTCCGAACATCTTTAAAAAAAAAAATTATTCCTGCTATTCCATTTGATTGGGCTAAACCTCTATGCCTTTAATGTCTCCTCCACCTCCCCCAATACATTCTACATTATTCTTAGTTGATTTTCTTCATGTAGAATTAAACTACAAGAAAAGAAAGGGTTTTTTTTTTATTCCGATATTTCTGTTCCATTGACTTGAATGGGACTTCCGGGATCGGAATCGGCGATACCCTATACTTTTTTTATATCGGCCGATCCAATCTGATCCGTTATTTTTCAATATCGGGTGGTATCGCTCAACACTATTTGTGAGTTAATATCTTAACCATATATTCTGCTAATTTGCAATCACCTTCCTCATCTATCCTTCTAAAGAGTTTTAGCTGAAGTAACAGAAAGGTCTCCCGTATATGATTTCAAAGACTGTCAGTCCTACAGCTGTCCGTGTGACATGCATGTTTAGTACAACCAATAGGAGACAGTGCAACCAATTTTTCCTGTCTCCTGCATGGTCTTTGTCAACCTATTTTTCTTTTTAAATATTTTTATTAAATTTTTATAAAACTGGTATGTGGAGAGGGAGGGGGGAACAAGGAGGGGAAAGAGGGAAGGAAAAGGATAAATGTAAAGGTCATAAAAAATAGAGAACCTTTGTAACAAAGCATACATCAATTAGTATACAATATAGTAATACCAATAAGCGGTACAAAATGCTGAACCTTTGAGAAGAAGCAAGAGGGCGGTCTAAACCAAACATGTAAGGAGGTATATGACAAAAATTTAAATTTAAACTCTTCTAAATTTACTGTTCCAAACCTTCCATTTTTTAGTGTGGGCGAGAATAGTAGTATTAATAACTGCAAACCTCCATTCAATAGCATTATGTTGGTAGACTTTATCTAAAATGTCTGAGAATTTAGGAGGATCAGGTATCTTCCAAAAGTAAGCCAAATTATTTTTAACTACCAGGAGGATATGAATAACTACCTGTCTCACCGACGGGTGCAATTGATCCATATCCAAGGAAAGCAATGCTTTTTGGGGAGTCAATGTAAAGTTTCCAGTGAGGGATTCAATATGACAAGAAACCTGGGGCCGGAGACGTTTAGGCTAAGTTCACACGTACCGGAACTTCCATTCCGCGGGAAAATCGCATTTTAAATTCCCGCGATTTTCCCGCGGAAAAACTAGCATATTGCAAGCGTATTTAGCTTGCAAAATGCTAGCGTTTTCCAAGCGATCTGTAGCATCACTTGGAGAACTGATTGACAGGTTGGTCACACTCGTCAAACATAGTGTTTGAGGAGTGTGACCAACTTTTTACTACTGAGGCCGCCTATGCAGCATCAGTAGTAAAAGATAAAATGTAAAAATGGTGTTATTCTTACCTTCCGACGTCCCGCGCAGCCGTTCCCAGTAATCCTTTGCGAAAATGCCCGCGATGGCGTCCGTTCTCGCGGGATCGCGATGTCTCGCGGTAATTCGCGATGACCGCGAGAACGGACGCCATCGCGGGCATTTTCGCAAAGGATTACTGGGAACGAGAGCGTGGAGAGAAGCGGAAAGGCTGCGCGGGACGCCGGAAGGTAAGAATAACAATATTTTTTATTTTAAATTCTATTTTTTACAGGGATATGGTACCCAAAGCCCGGAGGACAGTCTCCTCTCCTCCGGACCGTGGGTACCATCCGCAATTGTTCTGCTTACTTTCCGCATGGTGTGCACAGCAACATGCGGAAAGTAAGCGGAACAATGCATTCCTATGGGTGCGGGATCGCCGCGATTCCGCGAAATTAATGAGCATGCTGCGTTTTTTTCCGCGAAGCGATTCCGCCGCGGTAAAAACCGCAGCATTAGCACAGCATTGCGGAATCCCATAGGAATGCATGGGATGCTTATTTTTCATGTTTCCGCTGCAAAATCGCGCGGTTAAAACCGCCACGGAAACGCGAATAAAACGCCACGTGTGAACTCAGCCTTAAGCTTCGGGCAACACCAAAAGATGTGGTAAAGATTCCCCAGTTGACCACAACCTCTCCAACAGAGGGCGGAATGGTCCTTGTTATTGTGAGAGAGTCTAATAGGCGTGAGATACCACCTGGTAAGTAGTTTAAAATAAGGCTCATGAAGAGTCATTGATATGTTAGTGTGGTGCCCCTAAGGCTTCAGTCGCCACAGAGGTACTGCACCTTCTCCTATTGAGTCAGCTGGCACGGGGAAGGAAGAGGAAGGAGAGACGTAGAACTGTAACCTGCATTTCCATAAGAGAGAGAAAGACAAGTACGGAATGAAGAGGAGAGAGAACAGAGAGGAGGAGTGGGTTGAATAGGAACCCTGCCTATAGGTTCTCAGCGCAAGGCCAGGGCCCGGTGTTGTGAGTTCATTTTCCCCTTCACCATTGAGGTCTGATGAACTCCCTCTTCTGGTGAAGGAAGGTGGTGAGGCTGATTACCAAGCATCTGGGCAGGATGATGATGACTGGGTGATGGGAATTGCTGACTGGATATAAGGCAGCCGACGCCCTTCTGCCTTGCTGGTGACCTCTCTGAGGGATTCTAGGAGACCAGTCTGATTCCTGCTCCTCAAAAGCTAAGTTTTCTGCTTTGTTTTTTGCATTTATGTTTTGGCTTTGTTTTTCCTTGCTTTTCTGGATTTCTGCCATTCCCTGCTGGGGTGTGCTGAATTCCTTTTTGCTCTGTCTTCAGAAAATACCTGAGTACTGATATAGTCTTTTTGAAGCCTAGCGTCTTCAGGGCTTTTTTCCCTATCAGCTGTTGGCTCTTGTTTTGATAGGGTTTTAGCAGATTACAGACAGCAGCTTTTCTATCCTGTCCTATGTAGTTAGCTTGGGCCCCATCGTTTGCTCAGCCTATCTTTCTATCTGTGTGAGTGTTTTTTCATCTTGCTTCACCGTCATTATATGTTGGGGGCTGCCTATTGCTTTGGGGTCTACTCTGGGGCAGTTTAGATTTCCCTTTCTGTCTTTAGGCTATGTAGTTCTCCGGCTGTGATAGAGGGGTCTAGGGCACCGTAGGAACCCCCCATGGCTACTGCTAGTTGTTGTTGATAGGTTCAGGGGTCTGTAATCCGATAGCTGCCAACTTCTCTGGTTTTCTGGACTTAGCTAGTATTTCTGTTTTTGCCTCCTACGGTGACTCATTTATAACAGCCCCCGAGTTTCTATTTACACTTATGGTTCTGCAGCAGACACCGGTGGAGTAGTTGGCTGTAAATGTACTACTCCCATCTAAGACTTGGGACACAACAACACTTGAATAGAGAGCTGGGATTCAGGAGAAGGGAGTCCCCGAAGCAGGCTACAGCTGTCTGTCATACAAGTAGAGTTGTTAGGAACGTCTGACAGGAGGAACTTCAGAGAACCACGGTACTGGAGCTCTTCACACTAAAAGGCGCAATAGAGGAGGCATTCAGGAAGGTACATGTTGGCGGGGTGCTGGCAGGGAGAGTCCTATCTCGCCTGGAGGTTGACTGGGCCTCTGCCCTGGAGGACACGGTACTGAAGCAGGCACCGGTGTGCACTACGAACTGTGAGTAAAGCTTTGAATCTGCAAGCTCTGGTGTCCTCCATTCATTCCCGCACCAGCACCACTACATCTGGGTATCCGCATCTACACCATCCTGTGCCTCCCTTCATCCATTGCACCTACACTGCCCTGGGACTACAGCTCCACCTGTGGGGGGCTACACCATCTTGGCTGCATCACACCATCAGTCCCAGTGGATCTGCAAGCAGCATTGGCTTACCATCTTACTTGCCAAACACCACAGGTGGCTTCACGAACTATTATTACATTAAACCACAAAAACAACCACCATTGATATTGGGCACCCAGGGCCACGAACCGGGTTGTCGCTGCTGTGACACATCAACCCCCCCGACACCGGCCCGATACCGAGTACCCCGCAGCCCTGGGTGAAGCGATGGCGCCCCATTAGACTTAAGCTAGTTTCACACTAGCGCCTTTTTGCACAGCGTTTCGAGCGCACATGAAACGTATGCCAAAAACGCGTGCAAACGCTTGTAAACGCTGCGTTTTTTTGGTAGCATTATTGTGCGCATTACGACAAAAAAATCGCAGCGTTTTTATGTGTTTGTAAGCGTTTTTACATGCGTTTGCGTTTTTATGCGCAGTGGTAGTCTAGGTGTCACATTTCACAGGAGAAAAATCCTTGAAACATTCTTGCAACAGACTCCACCAATGGGACAGCAGTGGGCGTGTGTTATGGAAATACTTTATATAGACCCTGTTTACAGCTGAATTCTTCACATTTGCTTGCATTTTCCTTTGTGAAACATGGATCTGTGCTGGAAGAGTTTTTACTTTGACTTAGATCTGGACATAAGGATGGCTCAGACTTATGCAGTTGCTTGCCATCAACAAAGGGAGATATAGAGGCAGCGAAGACGGCAGCGGCGGCGTTTGTGGATGCATCCCATTATTGAACTCCGGGAGAGCTGTGGAGCTTACCACACCCTCTACAGCGAGCTCCAGGCAAAACCGGAGAAATTTACTGACTATACCCGGATGTCCCAACAAACCTTTAACAATTTGCTTGGTTGTGTCCAAGAAGCCATCCGGAGACAGGACACGCAGCTCCGTCATGCGATTACTCCTGAGGAATGGCTCCTGGTTACATTACGGTACGTAGTATTGCAAAACCAACGCCTGCATAATTTTCTTTGTTGTGACATGTACTATTCCAAATCTGGCAAAATTATAGTTTTGCCACATAGTTAACCAAAGGATGCTTTTTTTTTATGGCATGTAGTGAACAAAAGGCTGCAGATGTATTTTTAGGAATTTTTTTATTTTTGGTGTTTTAAAAATCTATATACATAAATAATAATTTTTGTTTTTTCTTGCTTTCCCAGATTCCTGGCTACTGGAGAGACCTTAGCTTCACTCCACTTCCAGTACCATATTGGAATATCCACGTTGTCTGGAATTGTAGCGGACACCTGCCGGGCTTTGTGGAACATTCTCTGTCCAGAATTCATGCCCCTGCCCACCGCAGAAAAGTGGTTGGAAATCGCCGAAAAATTTTGTACAGTCTGCAATTTCCCCAACTGTTTGGGAGTGGTTGTTGGGAAACACATCCGGATTATCAAGCCAAACAGAACTGGATCTGAGTACTACAACTATAAAAAGTAATTTTTCTACTGTACTCATGGCCATTGCAGATGCAGACTGTATGTTTATTGCAGTGGACATTGGTGCATTTGGCCGTGGGAGTGACTCCCCGGCTTTTAAGAACTCGGACATGGGCCGGAGATTGTATGGCAACCAGTTCAATTTCCTCATGCCACGGCCTCTTCCCAACACCGAAGGTCCCCCACAGCCCTTTGTAATGGTTGGGGATGAGGCATTCCAGATGTGCAAAACCCTGCTCAAGCCCCACTCCAGCCGGGCATTGGACCACACCAAAAGAATTTTTAATTACTGGCAGACCAGGGCCAGAAGAACTATTGAGTGTGCCTTTGGTATACTTGTCTCCAGATGGCGCATTCTTGGCACAGCCATTAATCTGAAACTGGAAACAGTGGATGAGGTGGTGAAGGCCTGTGTGGTTCTACATAACTTTGTCATGGCTAGAGAGCACCCGAACTTAGATCTTGATGATGTTGCTCCTAACCCATTGCCTGAATTTACTCAGCACCCTCTCAGGTCATCAGTTGAAGTTGGCCAAATGAGGGACCAGTTTGCGGCCTACTTCAACTCAGATGTAGGACGGGTGGAATGGCAAGAGCAAAAGGTGTAAACAATTTTCTTGTTGGTATGTTAATAAAAACACTGCTTTGATACCTTTACTGAGTGCATTCTGTCTTTTTACACTCCCAATACTATTATCAACTGGTCAGGTGTACCAGTGAATTTATGATGCAGTGTTTTGTGCATCATGAATTTACTAGTACTCCTGACCAGGTGACTATGCATACACACACAAGTTGTATGACCTTTATCATCTCTATATTGTGTGTTCAATTAGCAGTGACGGTGGAGATAATACAACTAATATTTGTGTCACATGGGCCGATTTTACAAATAGTGATTTGTGGATGCACTGGCATCCTTCACTTTTTATGACACCTAAACATGTGACTATAAATATTATTTGTAGGATCACCACTGTGGCTTGAGTTTGAATGCACACTGGAGACATAATAAAGTATATACAACTTCTACAATACCCAGGCCTGGTGTCATGCTGAAGTGAGGACGACTTCACAAAGTTATCACACATGGGCAGGAGAATACACATATGACTTAAACTGCAGCATCGCTACAGTCTGCTTCAAATATATGGAGACTGAAGCAACGCTGCAGGTAAAAACTCATGTGTATTCACCTGCCCAGGTGTAATAGTTTTGATACAAAGCCAGGGTATTGGTGAAGTACATATAACATTTATTTTCACCATCATGTCATCAGTTTATTCAACACACACTTAATAGAGTATATGGTTAATTACAAGGTATATCTACATTCCCCTTGCCTTGTCTCAAAAATAGTTAAATGATAATGGTAATAAAAAAAATAGGCAAGGTAACAATAGATATGCCTTGCACTCAACACCATCCTCTATTCCAGGGTTCCCAAACTCTAGTTCTCAAGGCCCACCCACAGATCATGTTTTAAGGATTTCCTTTTTGTGGCTCAGGTGAAGCAGTTATCACCGGAAAAATGGAATTAGTTAAAACATGATCTGTTGGTTGGCCTTGAGGACTAGAGTTGGTGAACCCGACTCAATTCAGTCTGTGCAATATTAGAAGACTGAACAGACTGGTGGTGAAAATACAAGTCATATAGATTTGTTTTTTTTGACCTCACATATCTCCAAGACTGACACAAGAAACTTGTCTCAGTAATGGAGATATCTGGTGTCAAAAACACTAATCTATATGACTTGTATTTTCCACACCAGTCTCTACATTCTTGTAATATTGCACAGACTGAATCGAGCAGGGTTCCCCAACTCCAGTCCTCAAGGCCCACCAACAGATCATGTTTTCAGGAATTCCATTGCTCCGGTGATAACTGCTTCACCTGAGCAATAAAAAAGTAAATCCTTAAAACATGATCTGTTGGTTGGCCTTGAGGACTAGACTTGGGGAACCCGACTCGATTCAGTCTGTGCAATATTAGAAGACTGAAGAGACTCGTGGTGAAAATACAAGTCATATAGATTTTATTTTTTTGACACCACATATCTCCAAGACTGACACAAGAAAAATGTCTCAGTAATGGAGATATCTGGTGTCAAAAACGCCAAGTGTACGGCGCAGTGTGTGTACGGCGCAGTGTGTGTAGTTGGCAAAAGACGCATTAATCAAGCCGTATTTTTTGAAAGCAGAATTACACATTTATTTTTTCCCAAAAAAAAATTTATTATGAATCACGTTTGGGGGAAGATTGGGATACTTTGGGGGTGTGGAGAGACGAGGAACGGCTGGAATTTGAGGAAGGGGTTCTAGGAGAAGGGGTGATGAAAGTACTGGGGGAAGGTTGCTCTGGGATGGACATGGAGGCAGGTTGAGACACATTAGGAGGAGACGGTAGATGGACAAACAAAGTCTTTTTTTTTTTTCTTTGGCGCAGGAGTATCCTGCCTGGACCGACTTCCACCGTGTGACCGCCTTACATTGCTCGACCACCTGGAGCTGGTGGACTGTAGCGTTGACCTGTAAAAGATGGAATGTGGGTCACTCCTCTGATGCTCTCTGGTGGCGGTGGCAGTGCTCCCAGAAGTGGCGGTGGCGGTGCTCCTAGAAGGAGACAAAGTTGTGTCGGTGCTCCTAGAAGTGGTGGAGGTGCTCCGAGAAGGAGACAAACTCGTGTCGGTGCTCCTAGAAGGAGACAAAGTTGTGTCGGTGCTCCTACAAGTGGAGGTGCTCCGAGAAGGAGACAAAGTCGTGTCGGTGCTCCTAGAAGGAGGATACGTGTCGGTGTTCCGAGCAGGAGAAGTGTTGGCGGGACTCCTAGGAGGAGAATTGGTGGCGGTGCTCCTTTGATGAGGAGTGGTGGCGGTGCTCCTTTGATGAGGAGTGGTGGCGGTGCTCCTATGATGAGGAGTGGTGGCGGTGCTCCTATGATGAGGAGTGGTGGCGGCGCTCCTTGAATGCTGTTGAGTGGTGGTATCGGTGCTCCTAGACGGAGAAATGTTGGCGGTGCTCTGAACAGGAGAATAGGTGTCGGTGGCCCAAGCAGGTTCTGTGGTGGCGGTGCTCCAAGCAGGTAGTGTGGTGGCGGTGGTGGTGCTCCAGACAGGAGCAGCGCTTGCCGTAGTGGCGGTGGAGTGTCCAGCAGCACTCGGACTTGGGGTGGTGTAGTGGTGTCCGGCTTGGCTTGGAATGCAGGTGGCCGTGCAGTGGTATGCAGCAGAAGTTGGTAGTGAGGTGTAGTGAGTCAGTGGTGGGCTGTTGGAAATGACACCACTGACTGCTGCACATACCGATTCTGCTGCATAGCCTGCAAGTAAGCAGTGTTGCAGGCCTGTAACACACTCAGCTGTTGCTCAGGACTCAGGTCTATGTGGGTGGAGATGGTGATAAGCTCCTCCAGTGTGGCGGGAATCTCCCTGGTGGCCAGAGCGCCCTTTACATGGCCAGCCAGACCTCTCCAGAACACCAGAACGAGGGTCTTATCTGACCACTCCAGTTCAGAAGCCAGTGTCCGGAAGTGGACGGCATAATGGCTGACCAGAGACGAGCCCTGCGATAATGCCAGCAGCTGGAGCCCAGTATCATGGGTGACTCACGGTCCCAAGTAGACCTGCTTCAGAGTGCCCAAGAACTGCGAGGCACTCTGCACCACATGATCACCACGCTCCCACAGCGGTGTGGCCCACTCCAGAGCCCTGCCCGACAGGAGGGAAGTAACAAATCCCACTTTAGCCCGCTCGGAGGGGAATCATGCTGCCAGCAGCTCCAGCTGTATGGTACATTGGCTGATGAATCCCCTACAAGAAGCACTATCGCCCGAGAACTTCTCGGGCAGTGGGAGGTGGGATAAAGTCGAGGCAGGGATGGCAATGGACACACGGGAGACAGCCTCCGTGGCTGCCTGAACAGCGACCGCGGAAAGATCCACAGCTGAGGTTGAGCACGCAAGAGCCACCAACCTGCCCTCCAGCTGCTAGATGTTCCGGAGAAGTCACTGTTTGTCCGCCATTACTAGCCAGACCCTGGTGCTAGTATAATGTTACGGGCTGGCAGAATGCACCAAATAATTAAGAAGGTATAAGGTGCGTTCGCAGCCCGGGGTCCACTGTGCAGAGATGTAACTGCTGCTCGGTAATGGCGGACGTTATATGGCAGTACAATAGAGGAACACATCAGGATAACTCCACCTAGTGTGTACAGAGGCAGACTCTGTTACCTCACAGAGCCACCCGACCACCAATCACAAATGCCGCAGCCTGCTTATGCTCACAGAGCTCGGCAATGTGAGCACTAGTGTATAGACACAGAACTCTACCCCTGAGATACTGGGTTAGAGTCCGTCTAGTCACACTAGTGCTTGGTACCCCAACTGTGGTGCCAGGAAGAACCTAAATTAATAAATAAAGCGCACTATGTGCGAACAGCACCGCTCTGGCGGATGCCACTAACCACTCGGACAAGGGAGGAAAGGGCTAGACATGCACATGGCATCGCACTGGCGGTTGCAGCCGCTAGATGCGATGCTGGAGGTGCCCTGAGCTGGACTGCACCATATGGCACTGAGTGAGGTGCTGAGATGTGGAAGCACCGTGGAGCAGACCAAGCCACTAGTAGGTGCTGACTCTAACTCTATTGCCCTATAACATGTGTATCCAAGGGAGGGGAGTATTAATGAGTCAGTCACCAGTTTCATGCATCCATCATCACTCACACAAAATACAATTAGTCTATACTAGCGCATGACAGAGCGGCCATGTGAACCTTTAATAGCAGCATCCTTCCGGGACCCACCTGATGGTCCAATCCGAGCTGGAGAAGGACCTGAGCATATGACCTCCGATCTCCAATGAGAGATCATCCCACGTGCATGCTCAGTGGACCGAAAGGAGGACTTAGTCCCTGGAGTAGCTCGCTGCTGACCAGCATGCGTTGCTATAGCTGGACCAGAGGTGGCAGCAGCAGGAACCAAACTCACAGTGCTAATCTGAGCAGAGTGCCGGGATAGTCAAGTCTGTTGAGCAGCTTCCTCTGCGGCCGGAGAGGAATGGGAGACTGCCGAAGGCAAGGCTTGGGATTCCTGCTGTGCAGCCATAGGAACCCGACTCATAACAGTTTGCAAGTCTTCTTGCATTTGCCAGTAGACATTTAATACTATTACACATTACTCATACCTTCCTATGTTCCTTGCATATTTCAGGCTCTCTAAACCTCAATGATGGCATCCTGGTATGATTGGTCCCATCCCATTCCTGGAATGATTGTTTCCATCCTTATTTTAGTATGACAGCCCCATCCAGTTCCTGGTATGCATGGCCCCATAAGAAAAGATTAAAAAAAAACCATTACACTTACCTTCCTCTGGTCCCTCACAGTGTCCTGTGCCAGCAGCTGCTTAATACTTGTAAGAAGTGCATGGCAGGGAGGTCATGCACTGCTTGCAAGCCAAAGGCTGCTGCAGGAATACGCACAGGGACTGTTCATCGCAGAGAACGGTGAGTATTCATTCCTCTTCACTAGCGCACAATGTCAGCCACCGACTTCCTGCTGCTGCCAGCGTTCACATGTGCCAATACTTAAGATAAATGTTAGTGAAGGTGCAAGATCCGAGGAACAAATGGAGGAGATATACTGTAGGTGATGGTTGAGCAACTGTCAGGAGATGAAGAGGAAAATCATCCCTTCTCTGTTGTTCGTGGGTGCAGTGAGGGGATGGAGGAAACAAGCATCAGTGTTACCCAGCCACCAACACAGCATGGGCTTATACCGCATGGAAGAGCCTGACATATGAGTGCCTTCTTGCTGCACTATCTACAACATGATCCCTGTATAGTTATGATTCAAAACAGTGCTGACTACTGGGTTGCCACACTCTTAGATCCACGTTATAAGAGCAAATTTTGATAGATGCTTCCCAGCCTGGAAAGGGACTCGTGAATGCTGGATTATCAAAACATGCTTTTCCACTACCTTAAGAGAGGTTTTCTTAAAAACAGCAGTGAGGCATACAGTGTGCATCGCAGCTCCACACTTTCATCATTCTGCATGTCAGTTCGTCAATGCAAAAACATTAGCAGCAGAAGCAATAGTGTAAGTGGAAGAAGCAATTTCTGTGAGTCCTTTGATACTTTTTTGACCAGCTCATGCACCAGCACAAGAGTCCAAGTCTGAGACGTGGTGAACGAATGGAGAGGATGTGTCATGGTTAGGACATGGTTAATGTCCTGTTCTGACAGGGTTAACATTGCCGGCCTCTCTTTGGATCTGGGAGGGGTATTTATGCTCACTCCATACTGCATTCTCTGTCAGTTATACTGCTATTCTGGTGTGTCTGACCCCTGGTGTGTGTGTGTACTCTGCATTGTTTGTTTGCTTCCCGTGTATGACCCGGCTTGTTCCTTCACTCTGTACTCCGTCTCTTGTTTTTGGTACCATTGTCTTTTCTGGTTCTGACCTCCTGGCTTGGCTATCGTTACTCCGTTAGAGTTTACCCCTATTGTACCGTCTAATACCTGTTCTGGTTTTCTGATCTATTGCTACATCCTGACTATTCTTTCTGTCGAATCCCTTTGGTACTGTCCTGCTATCTCGTGCTTTGACCCGGCTTGATCTGGTGTCTGTCTCTGTCTATGCTCCTTGGTAACATTGTCCTGTAGTTACCCTTCTAGGAGTTTCCCTGCAGCTCCTAGCTCTGTGGAGCTTAGGCCACTCCCCCAGCAGTCACGTGATTCAGGTCCTGGAGCATGCATTGTCACCACTGCTGCTTGCTCTGCAGGTATCTTTGTGCACAGTCTTTGTACTCAGGACACGCGCCCTGGCTCAGTGAGCAAATGCAGTGCGGTGTTCCTGACATTATAACTGACCGTCTGCAGGACGCTCTGGCATTACATCCGCCTCCTGATACCCTGGAGGACGCCATGATGCAGGCGGTCCGTATGGACCGGAGACTCCGTGCTAGAGGAATGATGCAACAAGAGTCTCCCTTGTACCCCAAATTGTGTGACACTTCACCCGTATCTGAGCCCATGAACGTTGGGTCAGTCTCGGTTAAGGAGAAAGAGAGAAGGCACCGCAGAGACAACCTACTGTGTTTTTACTGTGGAGCCTCTGGACATTGGAAAAGGAATTGTCCCTCCTGCCCTTCTTCAGAGAAACCTTCAGAGAAACGACTGAGTCTGGGCAACAATCGAGGAGGTTGTCCAGACTCCCAGGTACATTTTTTCTCACGTATAAAAATGGTCCTCCAGGTTGAATTGGAAATTGCTGGCGGTCCTGTTATGACCACCGCCTTTGTTGACTGTGGTTCCTCCATTAATCTGATTGATGCCCAAGTTGTGACTCTTAATAAGATAGGGACAGTCAGGTTAAAAGACCCTGTTAAAATTGTGGCTGTGGATTCATCCCCTCTTACCCGGGATGGAATTTGTTTTATGTCTGAAGTTTTTTCTATGAAAGTGGGTTCCACTCATGTGGAAAATTTAAGTTGTTTCGTTATGAATAATCTGCCTGCAGGACTGGTATTGGGAATGCCCTGGTTGCAATGCCACAATCCTCTTATTGATTGGGTGAAGGGGGAGATCACCCGTTGGGGATGTAATGATAATGGTCTGTGTTGTAACCCGGTTCCTTTTGTCAATCCGATAAAATCTGTATCTGTGTCATCTGTCGGTCTGGAGGGTATTCCGGAGTACCTGAGAGACCTTAAAGATGTGTTTTCCGAAAGCGAGGCCGATGCGCTCCCACCACATAGACCATATGATTGTGCTATCGATTTAGTACCTGGAGCCAAATTACCCAAGGCTCGTTTGTTTAATTTGTCCAGGCCTGAGCGCCAAGCTATGAAAGAGTACATTAAAGAAAGCCTTCGCAAGGGGCATATTCGGCCCTCGGTCTCACCCGTGGCAGCGGGGTTTTTCTTTGTAAAGAAAAAAGATGGTGGGTTGCGACCGTGCCTCGACTTTCGAGAACTGAACAAAATTACTGTTAAGAACACGTACCCTCTCCCGTTGATTCCTGATCTATGCAATCAACTCACGGGGGCCATATGGTTTTCTAAGCTCGATCTACGAGGGGCTTATAACCTTATAAGGATCCGGGAGGGGGACGAATGGAAAACAGCGTTCCTGACAACTGAGGGGCTGTTTGAAAACCTGGTTATGCCCTTCGGCCTCACTAATGCTCCTGCGGTTTTTCGGTACTTTATTAATGTTGTTTTTTCTGACTTGATTGGATGTTATGTAGTCATTTACCTGGATGACATCTTGATTTACTCTGAGGACAGTCAGTCACACTTGCATCATCTGCGTACGGTGCTTATGAGACTCCGGGAGAACCATTTGTATGCTAAGCTGGAGAAGTGCTATTTTTTTTATGCAAGAACTGTCTTTTCTGGGTGTAATTGTATCCGGGGAGGGATTCCGCATGGATCCAGGGAAGGTTCAGGCCTTTACAGATTGGGTGCAGCCTCATGACCTGAAGGGGTTGCAGCGATTTCTGGGCTTCGCTAATTATTATAGGAAGTTCATTAAAGGGTTCTCGCAGGTGGTAAAACCCTTGATGGACCTCACTCTTAAAGGGGCAGATGTAAAAAGTTGGTCTGTGGCCGCAAAAAATTCCTTCCTGGCATTAAAGAAGTGTTTTACTACAGCCCCTGTGTTGGTACAACCCGATTCGTCAAGACCTTTTATCGTCGAGGTCGACGCTTCGGAGGTGGGGGCAGTATTGTCACAGGGCCCCTCTACCCTGACTAACCTCAAACCCTGTGCCTTTTTCTCTAAGAAGTTCTCGTCGGCCGAGAGAAACTATGATGTCGGTAACAGGGAACTGTTAGCAGTTAAATTGGCCTTTGAAGAATGGAGGCATTTTTTGGAGGGGGCCGCTCATCCCATTACGGTCATCACTGATCATAAAAATCTGGCCTATATCGAGTCTGCTAAGAGATTGACCCCCAGACAGGCTCGGTGGGCACTTTTTTTTTCTCGATTTCAATTTACCATCACGTTCCGACCAGGGTCTAAAAATGTAAAGGCAGATGCCTTATCCCGACGTTTTGATTCTGTGTCCCCTCCAGAACCTCCTTCCTCCATTCTTCAACCGGGAGTGGTTGTAGCCGAAATCTCCTCTGAGTTACAGAGAGAGATTCTGGAAGCACAAGCACAAGCTCCCAGGAATAAACCCCCAGGTAAATTGTTTGTACCCGAACAATTCCGTCCCACACTCCTTCAAGAATTTCATGACTCTATGTTAAGTGCACACCCTGGTATTGCAGCTACCCGGGGGGCAGTAGCTAGGGGTTTTTGGTGGCCCTCTCTGGGTACTGATATAGAAAGGTTTGTGAATACTTGTGGGGTGTGCGCGCGCTCTAAAAGCTCTCAGGTCCGGCCGGCCGGGGAATTGGTGCCTTTGCCAATTCTGGATAAACCATGGACACACCTGTCCATGGACTTTATCACTAACCTTCCACCTTCCAAGGGCAACTCAGTGGTATGGGTAGTGGTTGATAGATTTTCTAAGCAAGCCCACTTTGTGCCATTACCTGCTTTACCATCTGCTGAAACTTTGGCTCGTTTGTTTATACAGCACATTGACCGACTGCATGGAGTGCCTGTAAACGTGGTGTCGGACAGGGGTGTGCAATTTGTGGCCAGGTTTTGGAGAGCGTTTTGTATGAAGTTGGGGGTCACGTTGTCATTCTCCTCTGCCTATCACCCGGAATCTAACGGACAAACGGAACGCACCAACCAGTCATTGGAGCAGATTCTGAGATGCCTGACCTCCTCCAGACAGGAAGACTGGTGTGAGGTATTGCCCATGGCAGAATTTGCATTCAACTGTCGGGTTAATCAGTCTACCGGAAAGCCTCCCTTTCTGGTCAATTATGGGTTTGTTCCGCAGTTTGGGGAATTTTTCCGTATGGATTCGGATTGCCCTGGTGCCGAGGGGATGGTACAACAATTAGAAACCCTCTGGAAGGAGGTACAGGGGAACATCTCCAAAGCCCAGAAGAAGTTCAAACATTTTGCAGACAGGAGGAGGGGGGTGGTTCCTGCGTTGACAGTGGGGGAAAAAGTCTGGTCGTCCACTCGTAACATCAAACTTAAAATACCCTCTATGAAGTTGGGCCCCAAATTTATTGGCCCATACAAGATTGTAGAGGTGATCAACCCAGTGGCAAACAGATTACAGTTGCCCACCTCCTTCAAAATCTCTAATGTCTTCCACAGGTCCCTATTAAAACCTGTTGGGACAGTTAGAGAAGATCTCTCGTCCGTGGCTCCACCAGTGTTGGTAGAGGGTCAACTGGAGTACGAGGTAGGGCGCATCATTGATTCGCGGTGGGTGCGCCGGAGACTTCAGTACCTTATCCATTGGAAGGGATATTCCGTTGAGGATCGATCGTGGGTTCCGGCCAGTTCGGTGCACGCTGATCGACTGGTGCGGGCTTTTCATGCCAGGTACCCTGAGAAACCTGGGGGTCCGGTGGCCCCCCATTAAGAGGGGGGTACTGTCATGGTTAGGACATGGTTAATGTCCTGTTCTGACAGGGTTAACATTGCCGGCCTCTCTTTGGATCTGGGAGGGGTATTTATGCTCACTCCATACTGCATTCTCTGTCAGTTATACTGCTATTCTGGTGTGTCTGACCCCTGGTGTGTGTGTACTCTGCATTGTTTGTTTGCTTCCCGTGTATGACCCGGCTTGTTCCTTCACTCTGTACTCCGTCTCTCATTTTTGGTACCATTGTCTTTTCTGGTTCTGACCTCCTGGCTTGGCTATCGTTACTCCGTTACAGTTTACCCCTATTGTACCGTCTAATACCTGTTCTGGTTTTCTGATCTATTGCTACGTCCTGACTATTCTTTCTGTAAAATCCCTTTGGTACTGTCCTGCTATCTCGTGCTTTGACCCGGCTTGATCTGGTGTCTGTCTCTGTCTATGCTCCTTGGTAACATTGTCCTGTAGTTACCCTTCTAGGAGTTTCCCTGCAGCTCCTAGCTCTGTGGAGCTTAGGCCACTCCCCCAGCAGTCACGTGATTCCGGTCCTGTAGCATGCATTGTCACCACTGCTGCTCGCTCCGCAGGTATCTTTGTGCACAGTCTTTGTACTCAGGACACGCGCCCTGGCTCAGTGAGCAAGTGCAGTGCGGTGTTCCTGACAGGATGATGCAGGAGTATCTAGAACTGAATATCAATACCCTCAGGGAGGGTGGCCTGAGCTTGCCTCTCATGCCTTGAAGGTTTTATCATGCCCAGCAACCAGCATTCTCTCAGAACGTGTCTTTAGCATTAATGGTGGTGTCCTGACATAATTGCAGCCAGCTGTACCCTGAACATATAGACTGCCTAACTTTCATTAAGAAAATGAAATGCTAGATGAAATGCCAAGAGACAAAGAAAACCCTATATTAAGGGTCACCAATCTAACCCAAGAAGAGGTGCGAAACTGGCTAAGGCCTCTTTCACACTTCAGTTTTTTGCATCAGTCAAAATCCGCTAAAAGGACGGATGGAGGATCCGTTTTAGTACTGATGACAACGGATGGCACCCGTCCGTTTTTTTGACGGATCCGACAAATGAAGAATTTTAAAGGAATCGCAGCCTGGAAAAGGGGGAGAGAGAGAGGCCCATGACATCCTACAGAGGCAATACAAACGCACTCTCAGGGAGAAAAAACAGAGGCATATCTGCCAAGAACTACAGAAGCTTGAGGACTCCCTCCAGGACAACTCATTCTGGGAGACCTGGAATCATATCGGCACAAAGCCCAAGCAGAGCACCCTCCACATCCAAAATGGCAACATCTGGCACAGCTACTTCAAAGGCCTCTACAAGAACATACCAGAAGAAGACCTAACCCCAGAACAGAAGCACCTAACCACTAAACTCAGAGACATGAAGGAGACAATCAAAGACTTCCAAAATCCTCTGGACATACCAATCAGTGTGATGGAAATAAAAGACAGTATCAAATTTATGAAATGCAAGAAGGCCGCGGGCAGTGACGGCATCCTGCCAGAGATGATCAAATTCAGTTCCCCAGATATACATGCAGCACTGGCAAAACTATTCACCCACATCCTGAGTGCTGGCTACTTCCCAAAAAGCTGGAATCAAGGTCTCATAACGCCCATCTACAAGAATGGAGACAGATATGATCCAGCAAACTACAGAGGAATATGTGTTAACAGCGTTCTGGGAAAACTATTTAACAGCATTATTAACAAAAGGATCATCACCTTTCTCACCCAGCGGGACACCCTCAGCAGAAGCCAAGCTGGGTTCATGCCAAACCATCGCACCACGGATCACATCTACACCCTGCAAAGCCTCATCAAGACCCACATCCATAGAAAAAAACAGGGGAAAATATTTGCATGTTTTGTGGACTTCAAGAAGGCCTTTGACTCAGTGTGGCACCCAGGTCTGTTCCTGAAACTCCTGGAGAGCGGAATAGGTGGCAGAACCTACGACGTCATCAAGAGCTCATACACTGAGAATCGGTGCAGCGTGAAGGTGAATGGAAAGAGGACGGCCTTCTTCCGGCAGTGCCGTGGGGTAAGACTGGGCTGCAGCCTGAGCCCAACTCTATTTAACATCTACATAAATGGACTGGCAGCGGCCCTGGAATCCTCCTCTGCCCCAGGTCTCAGCCTACACGACCGAGAGGTGAAGATCCTGCTGCTTTCCCCAACCGGGAGAGACCTCCAAGATAGCTTGGCCGTGCTGGAAACATTCAGCACCACATGGGCGCTGCCCATCAACCAAAAGAAGACCAAAGTCATGGTGTTTCAAAAGAGGAGTTCTAAAGAAACCTCCACTTCCTCCCTCACACTAAATGGTGCCACACTAGAGAAGACAAGCAGCTATACCTACCTCGGTCTGGAGCTAAGCCAAACCAGGAGCCTCAAGCAAGCAGCAGAGACCCTGAAAGGGAAAGCATGCAGAACCTTCTATGCCATCAGAAGACAAATGTACCACCTCAAACCACCGGTGAGAGTCTGGCTCAAGATATTCAACAGCGTCATCACACCTATACTGCTATATGGCAGCGAGGTATGGTGTCCAGCAACCTATCCAGACCAGAAAAAGTGGGATTCCAGCCCAACCAAAGTCTTCCATCTGGAGTTCTGCAAATATCTCCTCCAGGTACATCGCAGCACCTCAAACATAGCCTGTCGGGCAGAGCTGGGCCGATTCCCCTTATGGCTCACTATACACAAGAGGGCGCTATCACACCAGGCGCATATACAGAACAGCAACCCCAGCTCCTACCATCATAAAGCCCTGCTGAGCCAGAGCCAAGAGCAAGCCAGGAACCTCGGCAGCCAGCTCAACCAAAGTCAGCAACACACTCTAACTAAAGCCCAAATAAAAGAGATCTCAGAGAGCTGCAAGATGCAATACATAGAGGGTTGGAAGAGTGAATTGGAGAACTCCCAGAAACTCACCATCTACCGGTCACTGCGGAGGGACTACACACTGGCTCCATACCTGGAAAGGCTACGCCACCCCAAAGACAGGCAGACCCTGAGTATATACAGATTAAGCGCCCACAACCTAGAGGTGGAAACAGGGCGGCACCGACAGACATACAAGCCACGAGAGAACAGACTGTGCCAGCACTGCCAGCAGGGGGCTCTGGAAGATGAGGTGCATTTCCTGCTGCACTGCAACAAATACTCAGCAGTGAGGGACTCCCACTTCCAGAAACTTACCACCCATACCCCAGACTTCCCATCCATGGACGAGGAGAGGAAACTCTGCATCCTGCTGGGGGAAGAAGAATCAATGGTGGAGGTCGCCGCCCAATATGTCACCACATGTCATAAGATGAGAGGAACTAAAGACCTCCAAATGGACAATCACTCCCCATCCCCACTACCCTAATCCACTCCCCTGCCACACTTCTTTTCTTGCTTTGGCAACACTAATTGTATTTTGGTCCTGCCAATAAAGCCTATTTGAATGAGAGAGAGAGAGAGAGAGAGAGAGAGAGAGAGAGATTTTTTTTTGTCCGGCACCCAGAAAGAATTTCGGGTTAAATGAGTGTCTGGAGGATCCGCCACAGAAAAAAAACGTTGCAAGCTCCGTTTTTAAATCTTTGAGGATGGTGACGGACAGGAACTTTTGGCGGATCCGCAAAAATAATGGATGCAACGGATGGCAATCCGTCACAATCCGCCAATAATGGAAGTCAATGGGGAAAAAAAACGGATCCTCAAAAGAAAATTGCGGATCCGTTTTTTTCAAAACCTGGCGGATTGTGACTGATTGATTGTAAAAAACTGAAGTGTGAAAGAGGCCTAAATAAGATTAAAATAGATAAATCTCCGGTCTGGATGGCATACACTCTATAGAGATGGGGTCTGTTCCACAGGACTGGCGCATGGCAAATGTGGTACCAATTTTCATAAAAGGCTCTAAAAGTGAACCTTGAAATTATAAGCCAGTAAGTTTAATCTCTTCTGTTATATGGGTTTATGAGGAATCACTCTTGTCAAATCAGTCTAATCAGTTTTTATCAAGAGGTAAGCTATAGACTGGACAAAGGTGGAAGTGGTACATCTTGATTTTTCCAAAGCGTTTGATACCATGCCACACAAGTAGTTAATACACAAAATGAGAATGCTAGGTCTGGGGGAATATGTGTGTAAATGGGTAAGTAATTGGCTTAGTGATAGAAAGCAGAGGGTGGTTATAAATGCTATATTCTCTAACTGGGTCGCTGAGACCAGTGGGGTACCGCAGAGGTCGGTGTTGGGACCTATTCTCTTCAACATATTTGTTAACGATCTGGTAGATGGTTTAAACAGTAAGGGTGGTTTCACATTAGCGCTTTTTAAGCGCACGCACGGCCGGGGGTAGCTCCGCCCCCGAGCCGGCTCTCTGCCCGGCGTGCCCGCCCCTTGATTGTAGCGCCGCCTCCTAGCGCACAGCGGCGCCTGCGATCAGCGCACCCTATCTTTAGCATAGGGTGCGCAGATCGTGCGCAGGCCGTGCGCTAGTTGCGCTTTGACCTGCGCTGCGCACTTTTGACGGTGCGCCGTGCGCGCCAAAATCCGAAAAGTTTGATTTTGGCGCGCACGGCGCACCGTCAAAAGTGCGCAGCGCAGGTCAAAGCGCAACTAGCGCACGGCCTGCGCACGATCTGTGCACCCTATGCTAAAGATAGGGTGCGCCGATCACAGGCGCCGCTGTCCGCTAGGAGGCGGCGCTACAAGCAAGGGGCGGGCACGCCGGGCAGAGAGCCGGCTCGGGGGCGGAGCTACCCCCGGCCGTGCGTGCGCTTAAAAAGCGCTAATGTGAAACCGGCCTAAAATATCAATATTTGCAGATGATACAAAACTATGTAAATCAGTCAATAGAACAGAAGATAATATTCTGCTACAGATAGATCTGGATAAGTTGGAAACTTGGGCCGAAAGGTGGCAGATGCGGTTTAACAATGATAAATGTAAGGTTATACAGATAGGAAGAAGGAATCAATATCACCATTACACACTGAACGGGAAGCCACTGGGTAAATATGACATTGAGAAGGACTTAGGGATCCTAGTTAATGATAAGCATACCTGGAGCAGCCAGTACCAGGCAGCGGCTGCCAAGGCAAACAGGATCATGGGGTGAATAAACAGAAGTCTGAATACACATGATGAGAGCATTATACTGCCTCTGTTCAAATCCCTGGTTAGATCGCACATGGAGTACTGTGTACAGTTTTGTGCACCGGCGCTCAGGAAGCATATAATGGAATTAGTGCGAGGACAAAGGAGGGTGACAAAATTAATGGGGATGGGGGAACTACACTACCAAGAGAGATTAGCAAAATTAGGATTAATATACTCTAGAAAACAGACGACTGAGGGATGATCTAATAGCAATGTATAAGTATATTAGGGGACAAATCAAATATCTCTCTGAGGATCTTTTTATGCCAAGGAATGCGACAGTCTCAAAGGGTCATTCTCTGCGTCTGTAGGAGAGAAGGTTTTTCCTCCAACATAGAAGATGATTCTTTACTGTTAGGGCAGTGAGAATTTGGAATTCCTTGCCTGAGGAGGTGGTGATGGCGAACTCAGTCGAGGGGTTCTAGAGAGGCCTGGATGTCTTCCTGGAGCGCAACAATATTGTGTCTTACAGTTATTAGGTTCTTTGAAAGGACGTAGATCCTGGGATTTATTCTGATGGAATATAAGCTGAACTGGGTGGACAAATGTCTTTTTTCAGCCTTGCTAACAATGTAAGATGAAGTCATGGATCTCCAAGAACTTTTGCTCCCCAATTGCAGATTGTTCAGACTAAGTGATGTTGCATTTTTTAGTGTTCTGCCTTATTCTCATGTAATTGTACTCTGTGATATCTTTAATGCGGTTTATGTGCCTTCTGTTGCTGCTGCTGTAGATGTTAACACAAATTTGTGGAAATGTGACCAATCATTATACTATTTCTACTCTGGTGAAATTGATGCCACTTCAATGGTGCCAGGCCCTTATTTATGGAAATGTCGTGGAAAAGATGTTGATCCCAATTATATAGTACTATTTCTACTCTAATGAAATTGATGCCACTTTGGTGGTGTATGCCAACTATTGTTTGAAATGTGAACACTCCTGATTGAGTCTCTCCATCTGCTGGATTGGCTGTAGTGGAAGTGATCGCAATCCCTATTATACTATTTCTACTGTGATAACACACTCCGGGATCGCATTTGCTGGGGTCAAAGGTCACGTGCGTTCAGCATGAAACTCAGGCGCACAACCGGGGTCCGGGTATAACTGACACTGGGTCAGGCTTATTAAAGGTGAAAGCAATGCATAAAGGAAATAAAAACATAAAACAAATCCTTGCCTGTCCGGCACTAACTAAACAAGGTACAACCTAACTACCAACTGGCGGGCTTCTCCCGTCCAGCCAAACCACAGCTACCGTGGGCACTGCTTTCATTCATGTGTGTCTCTCACACAGACAGGCTCTCTGTGTCCCCAGGCTGAGACACTCACACAACCACCTGGCATCCTTTTATATCCGCCTCCCATTATTCCTTAGTAACCAGGTGAGATACTGACCAGACTAGGCCACATAGGAAAGGTATCTGGGTGAGATATACCTGCCCTCATCCACTATTCCCACATGATTCTCACACTACCCTTGTGAAATTGAAGCCACTTTGTTAATATCTGCCACTAATTTTTGTAAATGTGTAAACTCCTGGTTGGGTCTCCTTCATGTGTTTTGCCTGTAGCAGTAGGCCTCCGAGACTGTCAGGCCTTCACTACCTTTGAGTCATCTACCCGTGTTACTATCCTTAGATTTTTCTTACAATAATAGTCCACAAAACTGATATTTGTGCCACCTGAGTGTGGCTGAGCATGAAAGCAGGCTGAGCTGTTGCATGTGGTATCAGGGCTCCCAGCATAGCAGGCCTACACCGGTGCCTCACCCACCTTGTCTTAATTTGATGTTCAATTCAAAGCTGTAAGTGCTTGCACAGACCCAGATACCTCATGCATGGCTCATTGCTGCCGTGCCATGCTACAATTTGTACTGTGGTTCAATTGATGCCACATTCATTGTGTCTGTCCCTCATTTGATGTGTTTTGGCAGCTTTTGGGCCCGTCTGAAAGTGTTGTGCATGCGTTTGTTTTTGCCTCCCATTGACTTGAATGGCGTTTGGCTATGTTCGGTGAATATTTGACTAATAAATCATCGAATATTGCAAATTTGATGATCATTATCCAAACCGAACATTGAACTATTCACTCATCTCTAATCTTCAGAAAAGCATTTTTCCCATTACTGCTTTATACTATAGAGTGCCTATGGGGGAGTACAGTATACTATAGAGTCTGCCTGTGTGTGTGTGTGGGAGGGGGGTTGCATTATACTATAGAGTCTGCCTATCGGGAGTGCATTATACAGTATAGAGTGTAGCTATGGGGAAAGCATTATACTAAATAGTCTGCCTATGGGGATGCATTATAGAATATAGAGTCTGCCTATAGGCAGTACATTATACTATATAGAGTCTGCCTATGAGGAGTGAATTATACTATAGAGGCCTATGGGGAGTACATTATACTATATGGAGGCCAATGGGGAGTGCATTATACTGTTTTGAGGATTATATGGTGCATTATACTATATGGAGGCTATCTAAGGGTCAGCATACAGTGTGGAGATTATCAGTGAGGGGGCCATCATACAGTGTTGGAGCCATTAAACAGTTTGGTGGCTACTAAAGGGTCAGTATACTGTGTTAGTGGTACTATACAGCGAGGACTCATTATACTGTGTATAGGGGAGCTGTACAGGGGGGAGACTCGGGACATTACTAAATGTAAAGTGGGCACTTATTGTTATAGGGGAACTCAGGTTACTGTGAGTGTCAAAGGGTCGCACAGGGCATTATTACTTTCTAGGTTTCTAGTGAGCAAAATGTGGGCACTGTTTTCTAGGGCACTTGCACCTGGCATTACTATAGTCTAGAGGGGTGCTTTAGAATTTAGAGGGCACACAGAATCACACAGTAGGTTCAGTAATAGGGACACATATGGCAGCAGTGGCTCAGCATTGGGCTATCAGCAGGATAAGGAGTTTGTGCAGTTTGGGAATAGATTGCTTGAATGTGAGAACGGAAATGTGTTTTTGTTTTAATCTCTGCAGCCGAGTCTTGGTTGGAGAAGTTGTCATGTCGGTCGGGGCCAGATGGAAAAGATGAGAAAAGTGATCGATTCCATCTGAAAGAATGTCCTATGTAAGTCACCATGTGCTGTAATCACTTATATGTTCTGTAGCACTGGTATTTACCACTGACTTTATGGCAGTAATATCAATGTTAGTTTTTGTATAGAAATTATTTTCAGCAACAGCGCGGTCATCAGAGGTTCTCTTACATCCACTATTAGGGTGCATCACCCATGTGTAATCAAGGTTACCTGGTTAGGATCCCACTCAGAAATGTCACCCCCCCCGAACCAAAACCCTAGCTACACCTTGACTAATTGTAATACTATTTGCAATAGATTAGGTTGATCACTGATGAAGCATGCTCAGGAAACGCACGTCAGGTTGGCCAGGCACTAGGAGTCCCCCTTTACTTTGGTTTGTATCATGAATTTGACCAGTCACTACTTTATATATGTTGGATTTCAAGCATTACTATTTTCATTTATGCTTATTGATTATAGATGGCACCACTATATACAGTATATCACAAATCTAGTACACTCCTAGAGATGAGCGAATATGTTCGGGTTCCCTCTTATTTGGCTTCCTGGATCGCGCCAGGTGAACAGCTGATCGGCGCCGCAGCTGCATGTGTCGTGGCTGTGGAGAAAATAGAAGAGAAAAAGATGCATGCTAAAAAATAGGGAACTCCCAAGAAAATATATAAAATTTGAACTTTATTAATGTAAATAGCAACAAATCACATGCAACAAGACAGACTAATAAAAACATTTAAAACAGGGGTGGGTGACTTCTGGCCCGTGGGCCGCATGTGGCCCACAGTGGCTTTTCATGCGGCCCGCTGGCAGGTCCCTGGAGTCCCCAATGTTCGGGCATCAGCTGTATCCTGTTAGCTGCCGGCCCTTTAACCCCCAAGTGCACGGCACGAAGCGTTCATTACAAAAGCTGCCTGCCCTGCACATGAATGATGACTTTGTCTGGGTGGGCGGGATTAGCGCCCAATGCTCTCCCGTCCACATGTCCCAGAAGAGGAGATGCTGCCAGAAATTCCACAGCTATCTCTGTGCGTGCCCGCAGCTCTGTGCCTCCCCGGGGATCTCTGTGCTAGCAGCTGTGTGCTTTTCTACCTGTAATCTGTGCCCCTCAGCTATGTGCCCCTCCTGCTATGCAGCTATGTGCCCCCTAGCAATGCAGCAATGTGCCCCCCATGATCTCTGTGCCCCCCAGCTATGTTTCCACATGTGATCTGTGCCCCTCACCTATATATACCCCCTGTGATCTGTGCCCTCCAGCTATGTGCCCCCTGTGATCTGTGCCACCCCAGCTATATGCCCCCCTGTGATCTCTGTGCCCTCCATCTATGTGCCCCCCAGCTGTTTCCCCATGTGATATCTATGCCCCCTGTGATCTGTTCCCTCCAGCTATATGCCCACCGTGATCTCTGTGCCCCCAGCTATGTGCACCCCTGTGATATCTGTGGCTCCCAGCTTTGTGCCCCCTGTTATCTATGTGCCCCCCAGCTATGTACCCCCTGTGATGTTTGTGCTCACATGTGATCTGTCACCCAAAGCTATGTGCCCCCCAGCTATATGCACCCCTGTGATCTCTGTGCCTCACCCCTGTGATCTTCGTGCACTCCTCTGTGATCTGGTCACCGCTACCTTCCTGGTACCGAGTACCCCACGGCCCTGGCAGGCGTTCCATTTTGGTGTCACAAACAGAATACGTGCCCCTGGTATCGCCGGGTATTGTGTGTCATAGACTTTATTGAACTGTATTACTGCCGCCATTACAGCGCAGCATGGTGCGCAGGAAGCAGAAGGGGCGTGCTATCATGGGCTTAACTCAGAAGAAAGAGCACGAAGTGAAGCTCAGGGCGCGCTCTGTTGTGAGCGGATGAAAAGCAGGAAGCCCTGACTTGGAGACCAGAAGGAGTTCATCCAGCCTGCCAGCGGAGCAGCCGCTGATTACGGTAACGATACCCAGAGCCTGGCTGAGTTTCACTGGGGGGGAACAACATGTCCAACTCAGGTGGAAATCTAGTGGTGGCCGCAGCCCACATGATGCAGCCAGATCCAGCTGCAGCCGCAACCCTCATAGTGCCACAAGTTTCAGTGGTGGATGCAGCTTCACCCCCTATAGTACAGCAGAATCCGGTGACCACCACCGCAGTCCCCATAATGTCCTATCAATGCGGTACATACTAGGAGCAGCCTGATTACTACAATACTGAGGGGAGTCGCACGCCATGAGCGATTTTAAGGAGAGACTATGTAGTTTGTTCAAAGTGTACCCCCTGTCTGAGGATCAAAAAATCAACATCCTCATTGGTCAGTTAACTGGTGCGGCCCAGAGGGAAGTAAAATCATGGCTGGGCACTGAAAAAAGAACTGTCCAGCAAATCTTGGCCATGCTAAAGGACATCTTTGACACCCACACTGCAGCAGAAATAAAAATGAGATTCTTTGGGTGCAAACAAAGGGTGCAGGACAGCATTAGGGACTATGCTCCTAACCTCCAGAAGGCGCTATGGGCCATGAAGCAGGGTGACCCTGACAGTGTACAAGATGAGTTTAAGTTGTTAATGGAGCAGTTTATAGAGGTACTCCTGTCTAACACCCAAAGGACACAGCTGCGCAATATAGCCCTACAAAACCCTGACATGGACTTTGCACACTTTAAAGATAGGGCCATCCGGGTGCTGCGTGAACCAAATTTTAGCGGCACAGCACACCCTAGGCATACAGCAATTACGTACCAGCAGGAGGCAGCATCCTTTGCTCAGACCCCCATTGGGGCCGACGCGCCAACTCAAGATAATGACTCATCTGCAGACCTATGGCACCAGGTCCAGGCGCTGACTAAATGTGTGGCTGAATTTGTCCAAACTATAGGTGAAACAAGAGCGCAATAGGGTCTTATCCGGGTGATTTAAAAGGGATAACAAAGAAATATATTCACCCTTTCCAGGAGAGAGTCAAGCATATAAGATCAGTTTGTCAGCCTGCTGCACGTCCAAGGGTCCACACAGAGACCACCACATGAAACTCTTTGGAATAAAATTCTTGGACTTAAAGTGCGCTGCCAGACAAAATATCAGATCCAAATCGTGTAGATGAATTAACCTTTTAATTCCCAACGCGTTTCGAAGTCCATAATACTTCTTCCTCAGGGGATGACATACGGTATATGCATACACAGAGCTGTCTCCAGCTTTATACATTCACATTTTAAAATTGGCGCCAATTCTAACATGTGATGCACCGTAAAGGTCAAAGTTCAGAACAGATCAATTGTCATGAAATTGTCACAGTAATTCATCTGTAATTGATAAAACCAATTGTTCCTATTTTTATTTTACAGAAAAGCTAATTAAAACTATTTTAAAAGAGAAAAAAAGAAGATACTGAATTAAAAAGCGAACTCACATCGCAGAAAAGGCAGAAAAAAACACAGTCCAGTACTCACACCATCACACCAGACAAGAACATGTCAGGGAGAAGGAAAAGAAAAAGACAAGAAAAAATCAAGAAAAAATGTGTTTCGGTGGAGTCCTGAAAAAATAAATATAAATAGAGGAAACCTTTACGGTGCATCACATGTTATCATTGGCGCCAATTTTAAAATGTGAATGTATAAAGCTGGAGACAGCTCTGTGTTTGCATATATGTCATCCCCTGAGGAAAAAGTATTATGGACTTCAAAACGTGTTGGGAATTAAAAGGTTAATTCATCTACACGATTTGGATCTGATATTTTGTCTGGCAGCGCACTTTAAGTCCAAGAATTTTATTCCAAAGAGTTAAATGTGTGGCTGCACATGCCTTTGCAAGTGTCCCCAAAGGAGAATATCCAGCTGGCTTCTAGTCCAGATGACATTCTGTGGTGACGCAAGAAGAGGATCCCACCGACCAGAGGGAGAGACAACAATCGCTATGGACAGGCTATTTGTCGCCGCTGCAACAAAGCGGGGCACATCACAAGATTCTGCTATTTAAATAAGCAACCCCTGGGGCGGAGGGCCAACCCCCAGGAGTAAGAAGACCAGGCCCAAATGGTGGCGAGACAAGTTTGTGGGGGGGACGGCCCGTCGTGATTGATGGCTTCCCGATGAACGCCTTGCTGGACACCGGCTCCCAGTTGACAACTCTGCCATATGTCCTTTTTAAGCGACACTGGGCTGATTCAAACATTACTCGCAGCCCAGCTGAACACCTTGCCATCTTTGCCAGTAATGGTCAGCCCTTGCCTCAGGTGGGGTTTAAAGAGGTGATCATTAAGATTGGCCGAGCAGAGTTTCAATCGCAAAGTCTAATTGTAGTTGATATTGACAAACGAGAATGCCATCCTATGATAACTCTAGGCACTAATGTAATAGAAAATTGTCTTGCAGAAATTATTATTTTGTTGCAGCAGGTAGCCAAGACCGCCAGTTCCAGTCAGCAGCATGTCCTGCAGAAGGAGATCAAAGCACTGATGCAAA
Source organism: Dendrobates tinctorius (assembly GCF_039654945.1). Classification (NCBI taxonomy): domain Eukaryota; kingdom Metazoa; phylum Chordata; class Amphibia; order Anura; family Dendrobatidae; genus Dendrobates; species Dendrobates tinctorius. The sequence continues at coordinate 4,064,433 of NW_027361768.1, forward strand.
GACAACAGGTAGAGCTGTCTGGTGGAGAGGTCGGCAGTGTCAGAGTGAGTGATTCATTCCCCATTGCAGTACCCCCCCAAGGAGTGAAAAGTTAATTTGTTGTTGAGCAGCAATAGGCCGCAGGGGTCAAGATTACCAGGCCCTGGTAGAACCAGTGTACTCTGATAGTAGGCCCACTGCCTTGACAGCCAGGGGGGTAGTCGATGTCCGAAAAGGGAGAGAGTACCGATACGCATCCTGAATTGTGGGGAAAAAGAGGTCCATTTACCCCGATATGCCACCCTTGCTAAGCTATTCACTATCAGTAACAATGCAATGGATGCAACAGAGCCCTTCCTTCCGTCCGATCAGGTGGAGGACAATGGCTCTGAGGGGCAACAGGAGGATTTGTGTCAGCAGCTACATGTGGGCGCTGACTCCACCCCTTTGCACCAAAAGCATGGGGCTTATCGGGTGGCTCAAGAGTATGAGCGGGTTTTCAGCAAACACCCTCTAGACTTTAGGCAGGCAAAAGTGGCTCAACATCATATCCCCACCAGAGATTATCCACCCACTAAGGAGAGGTACCAACCTGTACCTCCAGCACACTATCAATATGACAAGATGTCTGAACTCACAGACACACATAGACAAACAAAAACAATGGGTGTGACACTGACCTTGAGAAAGACACTTCATAGTGGCGATTGGGGGTCCCATACAATTTAACCATTGGTCTGCTTGTCCTCAGAAACCAGGTGATATCATGTTAGGGAAAGGGGCTATGTTGTCCCTATTTTATTGTATTTGATTTAGTGGTAACATGTTGAGAATTTGATGCATACACATGGCATTTATTTTGCCTGTGTATCCCTTATGCAATCACAGTGTTTCCCTATAGGACTTGATATGTAGATATTCTGGTATATTTGTATTAACACCATGATATTATGACAATGAATAAGATTGGGATTGTTAACCTGTGGTGTTAGATCCCAGATATTGAAATTCAGTAGATATTTGTTATTTGATTTAAATGGTTAATTCTGGGACCCACAGTATTTAACTGTCTATTAACATGACCCATTGTTTTTGTTTGTCTATGTGTGTCTGTGAGTTCAGACATTTTAATTGTTTTTAAACTAAGTGTTTGCTTGGTGTGTTCACTATAATAAAATTTGACTTTTGACTATATTAGTGCATGGTGATCCCTATTTGTGTGCATATACTTTTCTCTTAATTTGGTACTGTGTTAATTTATTTATATGCACTAGGTGATCCCACCTGAGTATATATTGTGGATGGTGCCCATTTATCCCTTTTAGTCAGAAATATGACAAGAGTATGTTACAGGAGATGAAGGAGGCTGAGGTAATCCAAGACAGGTGTAGCCCCTGGGCAGTTGTATTAGTCCTCGTTAAAAAGAAAGATGGTACTATGAGAATGTGTGTTGACTACAGAGGGATTAACAGCATTGCACATAAAGATGCTTAACCATTACCTATAGTTGAGGAATCATTGGCTGCACTGAGATCTGCTAACTATTTCTCGACTTTAGATCTCACCATTGGGTATTGGCTGGTTCCCGTGGTGGATGCAGGCAAAGAAAAGACAGCATTTGCAACACAAATGGGACTCTGTGAGTTCAACTACATGACATTCAGACTCTGCAGTGCACCGGGGACATTCCAGCAGTTAATGGAATGCTGCCTAGGACAAAAAAAACTTTGAAACTGTTCTGCTGTACCTAGATGACATAATCGTCTTCTCCAAAACCTATGAGGACCACCTGAAGCACCTAGCCGATTTGTTTGAAGCCCTGTCCAATTTTGGCTTCAAAGTAAAACCGTCCATATGTCACCTTTTGAAACCCAAGGTGCAGTACCTAGGCCATATGCTAAGTGTAGAAGGCGTGGCACCAGACCTTGACAGAGTCATTGTTATCCCGGACTGGAAAAAACCCAGCAACATTCATGAAGTACGGCAGTTTCTTGGACTGGTAGGCTACTACCAGAGATTCATCAAGGGCTTCACCCAAATAGCCGCACCCCTGCAAGACCTGCTACTGGGCCAATCCAAGAAGGCCAAGAGCAAGAGTCTTCAGTTCGAGTGGAACAACAAGCTAGAAGAATCCTTCACACGACTGAAACTGGCTCTCATGGGAGATGAAGTCCTGGTCTATCCTGACTGTAACCAACCATTTGTGCTTTACACTGACGCCAGCAACGTGGGATTGGGAGCAGTGCTGTCACAGGTGCAGAAAGGAAGAGAGAGAGTGATTGCTTACGCCAGCAAGAAGCTTCGTCCCACTGAGAGGACTGAGGGGAAAATGTGGCACCCCTGGAGTCCAGTTGCCACAATGGCATTGCCTCCCTCACAGGGGATGATGTTAGGCCTGAAGTAAGGAGGGATCTCCTGGCCAGGTATACACAGCATGCAACACATTTCCTGTTGTGGGCTAGCAGGGGAAGGTCTAAACTCGACTTGAGGGGAGATGGTCTCTCTGGTCAGTAGGAGGAAGTTAGATAGAGTTGCAGCCAGTCAGTGTTGGGAGACTGGACGAGTAAGAAGCTTGTCCCCAGACTGGAGTGCATTCTGAGTCAGAGAGGAAGAGAAAAGTATAGGGAAGCTTAGGAAGAGGAGCTGTGACCACGCTCATCCCAGAGGTCAGAGCAAGAACTGGACACCGGAGTCCGTGGCTGCAGAGCACTACGGTCTCAGTAGCTAAATCCGGAGGGCAGAAGATTGCAGGTATTCTGGCCCCATCACACACCTGAACGCACAGCAGCAGGTTAATGTAATAACCTGCAGGAATGCAGGATTCAGTCACACACGGGGAGACAGAGCAAGGGTTAAACAGGTTTATTTACAGGGGATGTACTCCACGCAGGGAGTGAGGGGTTGTAGGGTGATGGCGAGGAATGGGGCAGAACTGGAAGGTTGTCATGGTAAGTGAGGGATGAATGAGAGTTCAGTAATAAAGAGGTTAAACTTATCAGACTGTAGTCTTCTGTTGTGAGAAAGTACAGGGTTCCAACGGTGGCACTGACAACAGCGGCATGGGTCGTCTCGACGCAGTCGCTGTCAGGCGGAAATCCAATGGTGGCACCGACAACAGCAGCACATGTAGTCTCTCAAGTCTCTGTCCACGATGAAGAAAAGACTTCCGGGGAAAACAACAGGATGCTGGGTGGTGAGAGGGGTCCTGCTCTCACCACTCTTAGTCACAAGTCTACACTCAGAACGAGTCACCGCAGAAACAATGCAATATACTAAAGGAACAGAAAAGCGCAATAGGGTCTTATCCGGGTTAATATCAAAAAAGTAAAAGAAATTCACTCACCTATTTGCAGGGGAGATCAAGCACATAGGATTCCAAGTCAGCTGCTACACGTCCAAAGGTCAAACCGAGTGACTGCCAAAACATCAATTCTTTTGGAAATAATTTATGGACTTCCATGCGCTGCTTGACAAAATACAGGATCCTAATTGAGGTGAAAGATTAATCATTTATTCCCAACGCGTTTCGAAGTAAAGGTTACTTCTTCCTCAGGGGATGACAGACATTATCCCCTGAGGAAGAAGTAACCTTTACTTCGAAACGCGTTGGGAATAAATGATTAATCTTTCACCTTAATTGGGATCCTGTATTTTGTCAAGCAGCGCATGGAAGTCCATAAATTATTTCCATAAGAATTACTGCAGAAACAATGCCGCGCTCCTCGGTCTGTCCGGTTACTACTCTCAGGGGCTCAGGTCTGTCACTGCGCACGCCGAGCCTGCCCACACTAGCGACTGTCTCAGGCTTGTCGGGGGGAGTCTCCCCCCGATCACGGAGGCTGGTGGGTACACATTCACAAAGAGGGTGCTCACCGAGTACTGTCTGCCTGTCTCAGTCCTCAGCTGGAGGGCTCTTTTGGGTATGCGGTTACTATTGCGAAGAGGGGGTGCGATACTCACTGTCTCCTGGTGTACAGCACATGGCTTAGCTCCGCATGCTCCACTCTGTTGGCACAGCTCTGCACACTCCGCTCTGTTGGCACGGCTAATTCCCCCAGCACCACAGCTCCTATTCTGGACAGGAGCAGCACGGCCTGTCACAGGGCCAGCACTCTCTGGAGGGTGAAGCAGGGCACGCTCTTCTCTGCTCTGCGCACTTCACTTGCTTGGCGCCAACTCCTGCTGCAGCATGCACTTTTCCTCCTTATCCCCCTGTGTCAGCGTGCTCTCCCTAGGCTCTCCCCGCCCCCTCCTGTCAGCAGGAAGCCCCGTCTCTTTGCTCCTTCCGTTCTGCAGCAGGGGAAGGTCCGCCTCCCTCAGGCTCCCCCCCCCCACCGGGAACAGAAGATGCAGCCCTTTCAGTTCCGGACCAGGCATGCAGGTACCCACAGTCCAGTCCACCTCCAAACATTAGAGCCTGGAGACGCCACGAGAAGAGACACCTGTGAAAGGCTCAATGCCATGCGGGAAATGTTTTCTGACAGACAGTGAGAGGAACAGAGGACTGAGCAGAGCTTTAGACAGCAAGGACCTCAAATAGAGCAGCAGAGTAAGGAAGCTTCCAACCCACCTCGCTGAGTGGATCCTGAGTTGCTTCGGGCTGCCCGGACCTCCATTGTCATCTGTAACCAGTGCTCCGGTCTGCATCTATATACATCCAGTAAAGGTAAAGGAAACTACAACCCCACTGTGTCCTTAAATTAGTTTGCTATACCATCTGCCCTGCACTACAACCATCATCATCATCTCATCACTTACACATACAGTTGCCCTGGGGTCCAGCTCTACCTATGGAGAGCTGTTACAACTCTGCTGCATTACCATCAATCCCAGCGGACTCTGAAGCAGCATCGGCTAACACCTTATTTGCCGATTACCACAGGTGGTGTCATAAACTAATTCGCATTTAAATCATCCCCTATATACTTTATTTAACAATTTCATTGGATGCCCAGAGCCACGGACCGGGTCACCTCTATTGTGACACTTACCCTTTAATAAATGCCCGATACCGAGTTCCCCACGGACCTGGCGGGCACTCCAAATATATTATATAATACCAGCAGAAAAATTTCATATAAACAGATTCATGAGAAAACAGATCATTGATATTTACTTTTACTGAATGGTTAAACCCATGAATGCGCAAAAAAATGCACAATATGAATACAGTAATAGGATTAATAACCCTATTCACAACACCATGTCAGTATTTAAGGGATAACAGCTGTGACTGATACAAAAAATATAGCTGGTTGTGGACTAGCAGAAGGTTTAACACGTAAAGTGATTATCCCCCCAAAAAATGCATAAGGGAAAATAAGAAGGAAAAAAATGGAAAAGCTATTAAGAGCAAGAAAACCTTGCTAGCAAATCAAAAATGTTTGTGGAAAAATATCAGGGTTCAAACCTGCTGATATTAGGGTATTAAGATGTAAAATTCCTATTTAGAGCCATTTTTTGCCAGTAGAAAATTTGTGGAGGAGCAGACCCCACGCGTATTGCCAGCTACGTCCGTGGCTTCTTCAGGGAAAATGTCACAGTCACAGCACATGCATGGAGAACCCAACACACAGGCTATCCATACATGTGCTGTGACTGTGACACAGCCACAATACATGCAGCTGCGGCGCCGATCCAGGAAGCCAGGTTCCCTCTGCAGCTTATTCAGCAAGCTCTATAGCTTGCTGAATAAGAGGAAACCCGAACATATTCACTCATCTCTATTCACCCCTTATATTAGTCAGTGTACAGCTTGTATAACAGTTTAAATTTGGTGCACACTCTAAATAACTCAACACACAGCCATTAAAGGGAATCTGTCACCCCCTGGGACATATATAACCTATTACTATGAGCATATGTGGCATACCTGAGGCTTCAGTTGCCACAGAGGTACTGCACCTCCTTCAGAGGTGTGGTATTCCACTCTCAGGTAAAGAGGGGGCACTACCCTGAACCCAGATACTTGTATCCAACACCAGACCTCTCCAGGCCAGAGAGGGACTAGGCAGAGGGTGTGGGTGGGGAAAGCAGCAGGGGGAGAGCTGAAGGAAGTGACATTGAGAGAGTGAGTCAGTCGGAGCTGGGGACTTGAGCAGTGAGGAACTCGTCCCTGGACCAGCAGACAGTAGAAATAGAGAAAGGAAAGACAGAAGAACAGAAAGATAAGCTTCAGTGGAAGAGAGAACGAAGGGGTCCTAGGGGCACGGGTAGTGAAGAATTCACCCGTGGAGCCTGTATCCACACTAACCGATGTCAGATGGAGGGACCAGGTCGCAGTAGGGGACCGGCCCCAGACTAGTGGAGAAACTAAGGACTCAGCTAACTAACCGGAGGTTGCAGTATCTGCATGTGCTGCAGCCACATCCAACACATTTGCAGAAAAAGCAGCTGGATAGGATCAAGGAGACCTAGAGCATGTCACCCGACAAGACTCGGGGCTTCTGGCTTGGGATTCTTTGTGTGAAGGCACAGGGCAGGAGAGGAGGGAGCCAGTGCAGTGAGACAGCCAGGAAAGGAACATCTGAAGGAGGTTCTAACACGGTGTACCCCAAATTACTTGAGAGCTGGCTGGACCACCAACCTGGAGGACACAGCACCCCGGCTGGGGATTGTAACTGGAAGAACTGTGAGTAAAAATGTGAACACTGCACTCCACTGTGTCCTCTGACTTATTTACAGCGTCACCTGCTTTGCTCCACAACTACAACCACCATCATCATCTCTAACACTTATAACTGCCCTGGGGCTTAGCTCTACCTGTGGAGAGCTGTAACAACTCTGCTGCATCACCAACAGCCCCAGCGGTCTCTTTTGCAGCATCGGCTATCAACTTCCTTGCCAAACACCATGGGTGGCATCACAAATTATCCCCATCTTTATTCTTTAAAATCATCATCATCTTCATTTTTCATTGCACGCCCACGGTTACGGACCGGGTCACTGCTGCCGTGACATCGCCTTTAAGAACTGACCGGCCAGGTGCTGAGTAACCCCGGCCCTAGTGGGCGCTTCAAACTTGGTACCGAGTAATCCCCGGCTTTAGGGGGCGTTGCACATACAGGTGATAGAATTATTAAAATAGTCCTACCTGAACGCCTCGTAGCTGCTATCTTGTTGCTGAGAAATAGACTTTTAATCTTTTATGCTAATTAGTTCCTCCAGGCTCTGAGTCGTGGGGTGCCTGTAAGAAAACTCTGCCTCTGGTGTTAATTTGCATACCATCCTCACACCATACACATCACAGTGCCATGTCACATGCAGTTGCAGTGTGAGGGAGGGCCGGGGCTGTAGTCGTGGCTGAGAGAATGTACTTTAACACACCCTGGTCTCCCGTCACATGAATATAGTTTCCCCTCTGCAGCATACTTTCTGCACCGTCAGGGTCCCATCGAGCTGGCTGAAGTTCCACTGCTGGTAAATATCAGCCATTCAGCAATTCACAGACATCAATTCAAGAGTCAATGTTCAGACTCATAGGAACAATTGTCTATGTCTCCTGGCATCCTAAAAATATATATCAGGCATACTGTAATTAATATTAAATTCTGCTTCATTACAGCCACCGTGCTACAGCTCAGCTTCAGGGTGTTGGCAATCTTCTTATAACCTAGGCCATCTTTATGTAGAGCGTCAATTCTTTTTTCAGATCCACAGAGAGTGAGGTGTCATGTTGTACTTCCAGTGACTAGTATGAGAGAGTGTGAGAGCGATAACACCAAATTTAACACACCTGCTCCCTAATCACATCTGAGATCTTGTAATACTAATGAGTCACATGACACCAAGGGGGAAAATGTCTAATTGGGGACAAGTTGGCCATTTTCACTTAGGGGTGTACTCACTTTTGTTGCCAGCGGTTTAGACATTAATGGCTGTATGTTGAGTTATTGAGAGGTCTCACAAAATTTACACTGTTATACAAGCTATACACTGACTACTTTGCATTGTATCAAAGTGTCAGATATTCAGTGTTGTCCTATGAAAAGATATAATAAAATATTTGCAAAAATATGAGGGATGTATTCATTTTTGTGATATACTGTGTATACTTGTACCATCATTATTGCTGGTATCATTTACTTTTGACTATTGCACCTTCTTTTTACTTATATATACTTAATTTACTTACTCATCATTCTATCATTTCATACACCACAAGACATGAGTCTAAATTGCCAAATGTACAAATTTTATTAAATGCAATAGCATGATATACATTACTCAATAAAGAACATGGATAAAATAAGGACACTGCTATCCAAATAGGGAGCCTATATTGCACAATAGCCCAAAACAGTATGTACTAATTGAATAAGTGCATGAAGACATCATACATTTGCTAAACAGAGGTTAATCCATGAAAAATGCATCTGAACTGAAAGGAACTTTCCACAGTGGAAACAGGAATAACCAATCAACAGGTTCATATGGATTCTAGGTATACATATTGTACTACTCAGCTACTACTAAGTACCTCGACCATATAGCATTACAGTATGAACCCAAACAAAGTTTAGTAAATAAAAGGATGTTTACACCAAGGCACTTACATAGTTAAAGTGTGTGGCACTGGCTTCCCTGTCGCCCCAACGCACGTTTCGCTTCTTCTGATGAAGAAGCGAAACACGCGTTGGGGCGACAGGGAAGCCAGTGCCACACACTTTAACTATGTAAGTGCCTTGGTGTAAACATCCTTTTATTTACTAAACTTTGTTTGGGTTCATACTGTAATGCTATATGGTCGAGGTACTTAGTAGTAGCTCAGTAGTACAATATGTATACCTAGAATTCATATGAACCTGTTGATTGGTTATGCCTGTTTCCACTGTGGAAAGTTCCTTTCAGTTCAGATGCATTTTTCATGGATTAACCTCTGTTTAGCATATGTATGATGTCTTCATGCACTTATTCAATTAGTACATACTGTTTTGTGCTATTGTGCAATATAGGCTCCCTATTTGGATAGCAGTGTCCTTATTTTATCCATGTTCTTTACTAAGTAATGTATATCATGCTATTGCATTTAATAAAATTTGTACATTTGGCAATTTAGACTCATGTCTTGTGGTGTATGAATTGAATTTTGAGTTTTTGCCTTAATTATATTTATTGGGTTTGTTGGTTATCATCATGCTATCATGCATTGCGCCATCCCTTGAGGCCTCTAACTTTGCACAGGTAATTAGATATCTAAATGAGAAAGATGAAGGCATATTTGACCAAAGTCAAAATACAGTATGTACTTGTCCTCTTGACATATCCAATTAGTGATATTGTAAAGTTAAAAAATTTAGTTTTAGAAGCTCTGTAATATATAGATGTTGACAAACATGTTATATACATATACTGTATATATTTATATTATAAATGTAAATATAATACATTTTTGTTATGAAGCGCTATATGTTCATTCATTTTTGCCTGTTCTTTCTTGTAATATAAAACAGTTTATACTACAATAGAATCAATATATGCTGAATTTATGTAGCATTAAAGAATTAACATGAACATATAGTATTATAAATGTGTTCATTTTATTTCTGTTTAAGCAAGTGCCCCTGCATCTCCACGGGAAGTAATTGGCCTGAAGGAAAAACATGTGGACTATAAATCAGCTGGATCAAATGCTAATTACAAAGGAGAACATACTTCCGGAAAAGACACGATAACAGGTATACAGCTCAGAGCCATATCACTTCAGTGTAAAGTAGGCCTTAAAGTGCATCTGTCCTGTTCCCAAACACTAAAGCTGTGTGGCTGACCGCACTGGAAGCCCAGCTACTGGGAGGAAATTATTTTTATTCCTCCTGGCAACTGTTGGATGTCAGCCAGTGTGGCTTCAATCACTGATCATGACATAGAGAACTGCAGCTATAACTATGCCCCAGCTGTGACGTGAGTATATACTACTAGCTGAAGAGCCTGGCATTGCCCGGGCATAGTAACTAACTGTGGTTAGTTATAAGTTATAACACTAGAACTAATCGCATGTTTCATAATACCTATAACTACCTTTAGGGGCCATTTTGACCCCCATTCAAAAGTACTGACTCTGGAGTAAAAATAACTTTTTTGTTGCCAACAAATTAAAGAACATTTATTTTAACTTAGTAGGAACAGTGTTAAGATCAAGTACAGCAATTTAAACGCATTTTCCTTTTACATGGTCATAGCATGCGGTGTCCAACAGTTAACACAAACAGTACTTTCTTCCACTTTCCCGGTGCATTTTCCACAAACTGGTTTGTTACAGCTTGCGCAAGTTTTAGTTGTTTTGTTTGCGTTGCATCTTCCAATGCCACATTTTCGACGCTTGTGGATTTCTTGTCCTTTTGTTTGTGGTTCAGACATTGCGGATGATGGGCCACTTCTTGATTCCAAATAATTCTTGCGAAGGTCTAATGCCTGCTGAAGAATAAACTTCCGTCTGCTAATTTTACTCCCAGTTGCTGTTTTATAGAGTATAGTTGCGTTTATAGCTGCTAAATCAAGTACATTACAAAACACCTGAACAGGCCATCGGTGGCTTCCAGATTTTGTGGTGTACTTTCGAGCCATCTGGTCTACTGTGTCCACTCCAACCTTTTTTTTATTGTAAAATTTTACCGTTTCCGGTTTTTTTTTCTTGTCGTTTCCAACTGCTACATCTGGGTGAAGACTACTGAGCAAAATGACATTCTTATTTGGCTTACCTTGGTAAACTTTAAGAGTGATGTCACCATTCTTCATCAGAGTAGTCTCATATGTATTTGTTTGTTGGTTTTTTTTGCCAAAGATGGAATCTCTTTTCTTGCATGGTTCATCGTTCCCACAATGCTTGTTCTCTTGGCTTTCAATGTATTGGCAAGTTTCAATGAAGTGAAAAAATTATCTGTAGTAGCATTTCTTCCCTTGTTCAAAAATGGATCCATTAGTTTGAGAACAATGTGTTGTGCAAGAGACTCATCAGCCTGTCGTTGTTCATCTTTTCCCAACTATGGAAACCCGTTGCAGAGGTATTTGGATTCTACGTCGGCTACCAGCCAGAATTTTATTCCAAATATATCCAGCTTATTAGCTATATATTGGGTGAAAGGACACCTTGATTTATTTGGAAAAAGCTGTTCATCAACTGTCAGGTTTTGTCCAGGTTTGTAACACAGTATACAATTTCCAATGAAGCGATTCCACACTTCAGAAAATAAAGCAAACTTGTCATTCTTCAATGTATCAGATCGGGTGGATTTGATGTCAAATCGTACAAATCGCATCAATTCTTCGAACCTACTTCTCGGCATAGTGTCTTGAAAGAAGCGAGGACCCCAAGGACTTGACCACAAGGTTTTTACAGAAAGACCATTTGCATTATAAGCGCACCTCACATATAATATTGCAATAAATGCATCAAGCTCGATTAGAGAAACTGTCCATTTATCATCTTCAAGTTTCTGACGAGCCTCCATTTCTGTACACTTTTTTATGTGGCGAAGTATAGGTTCATCAATTAGCAACCTCCATGCACTTGATACATTCCCATTGATGATCTCCTGTTTGGCATAAGGGGTGGGTCCAGCTGTTTCTTGTAGAATGTTTTGTTGGGACTGTTGGCCAGTAGATGCAGAAGCAATTCGGACAACTTCCCACACAGTTCCATCGCGACAAGTCTCTTTATGACCCACAGCAGGTGGAATGTCCACTGTACCTTTCATTCTCCCTCCGTATCCAAAATATTGTGGTTGGGTCCCTCTTCCTCTACCTCTTCGCAATTGTGGTGTGGCTGTACATCTTGCTGACGCAGTAGGACGTCCATCATCCTCTCCAGAATCTTCGGTATCGTCAATTATATCACTGTTACTGCTTGAATCTGATTCTTCGGAAATATCATGAGGAAAATATTCTTCATCAGACTCTGAGGCTAAGTGCACACGTTGCAGAAAATTTCTGCTCAAAAACCTGAATCCCTTCCCAGAAACCACACCTATTTTTCCGCGGCACTTTTAGCACGGTTTTTGTGCGGTTTTGATGCGTTTTTGATGCGGTCTTTTCCGCAGCGGTTTCTAAACGCATGGAAGAAACCAAAACCGCGGAAAAATCCACAAAATTAATGTGCATGCTGCGTTTTTTTACCACGATGCGGTTTTTTCTCAGTAAAAAACGCATCAATGTGCACAAAAAGTGCAAAATGCATAGAAATGACTGTGCAGCTTATTTTTAGCGGTTTTATAGTGAAAACCGCGGTAAAAACCGCTAAAAAAACGCTGTGTGTGAACACAGCCTCAGTCTATTTGTTCCTGATTTTCTTCTTCTGACTCATTTTCAGATAAATTCTGAAGACATTTCAAAATTTCATCACTTGTCAGAACCCTCTGTTTACTCATGCTTCAAATATACGTCGCAAAAAGGAACTTGTAAGATCGCAGAAGTGATAAAATGACACTGTACAAACATGCAGAGTTGTAGCTTCAACTGTAATGTTTGCTACTGAAGTGCAGACAGAAATCGCTACAAGAGACATGGATCAAACATGTTCAGACAAGTTTAGACAAAACAAAATGCTGAATCATCCCTGATATGCAAAGACACACTTTGGCTGGGTTCACACGTAACGGAACTCTCGCGGAAATTACCGCAAGAATTCCAGAATTCCATTCCGCGTGAAAATCGCATTTTAAATTCCCGCGATTTTCCCACAGAAAAACTAGCTTTTTGCAAACGTAATTAGCTTGCAGAATTGCTAACGTTTTCCAAGCGATCTGGAGCATCGCTTGGAGAACTGATTGACAGGTTGGTCACACTCGTCAAACATAGTGTTTGACGAGTGTGACCAACTTTTTACTATTGAGGCCGCCTTTTCGGCATCAATAGTAAAAGATAGGATGTAAAAAATAATAATAAAAAAATATATTGTTATTCTCACCTTCCGACGTCCCGCGCAGCCTTCCCGCCTCTCTCCACGCTCCCGGTCCCAGTAGTCCTTTGCGCGAATGACCGCGATGACGTCTGTTCTCGCGGGATCGCAACGTCTCGCGGTCATTCGCGATGACGTCGCGCGAATGACCGCGAGACTTTGCGATCCCACGAGAACGGACGTCATCGCTCGCAAAGGCTTACTGGGACTGGGAGCGTGGAGAGAGGCGGGAAGGCTGCGCGGGACGTCGGAAGGTGAGAATAACAATATTTTTTATTTTAGCTTCTATTTTTTTACAGGGATATGGTAACCAAAGCCCGGAGGACAGTCTCCTCTCCTTCGGACCGTGGGTACCATCCGCAAATGTTCTGCTTACTTTTCGCATGGTGTGCACAGCCACATGCGGAAAGTAGGCAGAACAATGCATTCCTATGGGTGCGGGATCGCCGCGATTCCGCGAAATTAATGAGCATGCTGCGTTTTTTACCGCAAAGCAATTACGCCGCGATAAAAGCTGCAGCATTAGCACAGCATTGCGGAATCCCATAGGAATGCATGGGATGCTTATTTTTCACGTTTTCGCGGCAAAATGGCGCGGTTAAAACCACCGCGGAAACGCAAAAAAAACACCACATGTTAACTCAGCCTTACACTCTACAACTAGGGAGAAGCACTGTGATTTTCTGTACTCTGTAATATTAGGTGACTTGCCTACTACTACTTTTATGTATGGGGTCAAATTGACCCCTTCAGTACTTATAGGTATGAATTGTAAAATCCGGGCCCCTGAAAAAGTTACAATTCACTTTTGTGTCCTAAAATATACACTACCATGAATAAATAAAAGTCACAAAAAGTCAGAACTCATTTATTAAAATTTTAGAAATTATAGGAAAAAGAAATAGCAAAAGGGTCAAAATGACCTCTCCGGTAGTTCTAGTGATAACAAATTATAACCATATACCCATCATACATATCCTCCATCCTATCGTCCTGTGCTCATATGCCCATCATACACATCCCCCATCTTACACATTCTCCTTCCCATAGTCCCGTACCATATACCCATCATACATATCCTCCATACATATCCTCCATCCCATAGTCCCGTGCCCATATTACCCATCTCTAGTGATGAGCGAACACGCTCGTCACTACTCGTCACTCTCCCAAGTATCACTGTGATCGGTGTACTCAGCGAGCACCGAGTTTTTCCGGGATTACTTGGCGGGAACTCGGGTCTCCACCCAGCAATTTTGGCAGACTTTAGAGACCCAATCACGGTGCAGGCATTGTCTGCCAGGCCATGAAACGCTGCAGCCATCTTTGTTGTGGTCGTGCAGTGATTGGCTGGCCGCACAGCATCATCAGTGGTATAATGGACCGGACGCTGCCTTTCTCAGCGCATTCAGCTCCAGATTCAGAGGGTGTAGGGAGAGCGGCTGCCTTGATAGGGTCAGAATTGGGCATTTCTTAGTTAGTGTGGTTCTACCATCCTAAACACTCACATCCAGCTAAACCAAAAGTCCTTTTATTGACTAATTCTGCATTATATAGGTTCCAGTGTTAGGCAGGCAGGGGATTGTATGTCTCTGTATACACATCAGTGCAAGGCCTGCAGGCACTGTATGTGTGTATGTAGAGCATTGCATATATCATATCTGTGCATGCTGAAAGTTTGGCCAGTTTACGGCTGTTTTCTCTTTTTTGCCTGGCTGTTATTTTTACGTAAATAAAGCAGTAATTAGGCAAAAAAAAAGACATACAGGCCACCCTTTTTTGGTGCGTTATCTTCGTGCCAGCTGTTATCTGTGTGTGGCGAAAGTTTGGCCAGTTTACGGCTTTTTTCTCTTTGTTGCCTTGCTTTTAATTTTGCTGAATTAAAGCAGTATTTAGTCCACAAAACCAAAAGAAAGGCCACCAATTTCTTGGTGCGGTATCTTCGTACCAGCTGTTCTCTGTGCGTGGTGAAAGTTTGTCCAGTTTACGGTCTTTTTCACTTTCTCGCCTTGCTTTTAATTTTGCTCAATTAAAACAGTAATTAGGCCACAAAACAAAAAAAAGGCCACTCATTTCTTGGTGCTGTATCTTCGTGCCTGCTGTTCTCTGTTCGTGGTGAAAGTTTGTCCAGTTTACGGCCTTTTTCACTTTCTCGCCTTGCTTTTAATTTTGCTCAATTAAAGCAGTAATTAGGCCACAAAACAAAAAAAAAGGCCACCCATTTCTTGGTGCTGTATCTTCATGCCAGCTGTTATCTGTTCATGGTGAAAATGTTGCCAGTTTACGGCTTTCTTTCTCGCCTTGCTTTTAATTTTGCTGAAATAAAGCAGTGTTTAGGCCACAAAGCCAAAAATGGCCACCCATTTTTTGGTGCGGTACCTTCGTTCCAGCTGTTTTCTTCGTGTAAGCTGTTATCTGTGCATGGTGAAAGTGTTGACAGTTTATGGCTTTTTTCTCTTTTTTGCCTGGCTGATACTTTTGCTGAAATAAAGCAGTATTTAGGCCACAAACCAAAAAAAAAGGCCACCCATTTCTTGGTGCAATAAAAAAGAAAAAATGCCAGCTTACCCAGTTGGTTCAAAAGACAAGCTGCTATACTGTATAGGCTCTCAGCAACGGATAAATGACAGGAGCTCTTGCCAACAATAAATGCGAAAAGGAGATGAATCCAGCGAGCCAAGTTTGAAGTACATAAAAAATCTTTTTCTTTATTTCAAACGTAGATTAAAAATATTTATCCATAGCAGCATATTATAAATATAGGCAGAGATATGAAAAATTACTGCTGTAAAGCGCACGGCAAGATGCGTTTTGGCTAGACCTTTATCATTGCCATAATACACATTGCTATTTTTCTGGGATATAAGAAGGAAAAGATCCTAAGATAGGTGGTGCTATAGTTGATTAAGCGTTAATAGATCACACTTGTGGGCATCCACCTATAAGATTAACTATTTAAAAACAAGTGTTAACCCTAGCAAAAGCTAATACGCTAGCAGTAATTTTTCCATATTTTTTACAAATATTTTACAATACATGATATAACAGAATATATATACAGAGATTTTATTCTCATGTTATCCTCCATGATACTTCCATAATATAATTTTTGCTCAAAAAAATATATTTATGAACTTAAGACAGAGCAGGTTATAATTATTAACATAAGAATCATAATTTTAGGATTTTTAATAAATTCTAATTAAATCTTGTCTGTTGTTTAAGCCAATTGGCATCCTAGTTTCCAAAGTAAAAATCCAAGCAGATTCTCTGTTAAGTAGTTTGCGTTTTCTATCGCCCCCTCTGGTAGACCGTGTTACTAACTCTATTGCTTTAAACCTGAAGCTATCAAAATTACCAGAATGATATTGTGAAAAATGCCTGGAGACCGCTGATGGATTGAAGCTGGAGGGGTTTATAGCATCAGAAATGTGTCTTCTAATTCTTTTCCTCAGTTTTCCCGTTGTACAATCTACATACTGTTTACAACATGATGTACAGTCAATCAAATATACTACATAGGTGGAATTACAGTTCAAAAAACTGTTAATAGGATATTCTTTGTTGCTATGGAATGAGGAAAATTTGTTGATTTTATGTGCATATTGACAACAAGTACATCTCTTATTTCCACATTTAAAAAACCCCTTTAATTTCAGCTAGGTGTCACTGGTTTCCAGCGAGGAATTCAAATACAGACTTCAATATGGAAAAATTACTGCTAGCGTATTAGCTTTTGTTAGGGTTAACACTTGTTTTTAAATAGTTAATCTTATAGGTGGATGCCCACAAGTGTGATCTATTAACGTTTAATCAACTATAGCACCACCTATCTTAGGATCTTTTCCTTCTTATATCCCAGAAAAATAGCAATGTGTATTATGGCAATGATAAAGGTCTAGCCGAAACGCGTCTTGCCGTGCGCTTTACAGCAGTAATTTTTCCTATCTCTGCCTATATTTATAATATGCTGCTATGGATAAATATTTTTAATCTACGTTTGAAATAAAGAAAAAGATTTTTTATGTACTTCAAACTTGGCTCGCTGGATTCATCTCCTTTTCGCATTTATTGTTGGCAAGAGCTCCTGTCATTTATCCGTTGCTGAGAGCCTATACAGTATTGCAGCTTGTCTTTTGAACCAACTGGGTAAGCTGGCATTTTTTCTTTTTTATTGTTCCATGAGAGTTTTTTCTTGCCGTGCCTACCCTTATTAGGCAGAAGATTTTAATGATTGAACTTTAACATGAATACAGAACAGACAATTTTGGATGTGGATGATTATGCCAATAGACTAGACAGATCTGCACAGATCTTTAAAGCCAGTAATGTGAACAGGGTGCAACTTCCTGATGAATTGTCCACCATTATAAAAAATCTGGAACATAAAATGAGCAAGGAAATAAAAACTTGGTGGAATCATAACTCTCTAAATGTATATCTTAAAAAGGAGATGATTCCCCGCAGACTAAGATTACGGAAAAAAGCTACAGCTCATTTCAGTGAGGCATTCCAGAGAAAATGGGAGGACATTCTCAGCACATGTTCCTTGAAGCTTATTCAACTGATTATCAAGGAGGAGGAAGCTCACCTAGCTTCCATACAGACAGATATCAAAGATCTTAAAAATGATCTGGCTAAATTTTCACAACATGTGGACTTTCCAAAATTACAAGACAAAATGAAATCAAACTTAGTTAAATTGGAAAATTCTATTACAGATATTAAGAAAAGAAAGTTTGAAAGAGATCCTAAAGACTACAAAGAAAATAAAGTCTATAATTGGCAATCCTATCCACGCCCTACATTAAAGAAAAATCTGTATACACAGAATAGAAACAAAGTGACTTTCTCAGATGGGAATAAAAGTTCAGATTCCTCTTCATACAATTCTACAGAGGACACTTTGGATTCTTCATCTTTATTCACTTCTATAGAAGAAAATGACGGCGTATACAATCCTGGAATACAACAAAGGACTTTTTATTCTAGAAAGGTTTCAAAAAACGGAGGAAAAGAGGCGGGCGGAAACACCATAGTGCCAGCAAGAAGAAATCCGCAAAGGAACAAAAATCGGAGGTATTAGAGGTTCCTATATGGAACCTCTCTAGTTATATACTGACGGAAGATCAAATTTCCTTGTTATCTAGAGGACTAGGCTATTGTCCGACGTATAGCTTTGATTTGTATAAAACCTTATTAGACGTTAACAAATTGGCACGCAATTTTACCATTAAATGTCATTTTTCTGATGATAATGTTATAAAGTTATATGATGATATGCCTATTATAGATGAAGATATCATGTTATCCTATGAAGAACAAAAAACACTTTTATCTGCAAAAAAACTACAATGTGAAAGCACAGATAGTTATATAGATCTGAATTCAACCTTTCATACAAAAAATCCTCACTTTTATCCCCTGAAGTCACGACCACCAGTCCTGGACTCTTTCCAGGAGCTGGTGGAAAGTGAACTTATAGAGCTGGATAAAGAAATTAGAAATAATCCTATAAATAGAAATAATTTATCTACAAAAGAAAGAATGGCTTTAAAGGATTTAATAAGTAATAAAGATCTGTTAGTACGTGAGGCTGACAAAGGGGGAGGAGTAGTTATTCTTACTGCAGGATTGTATGAAAAGTTGAATTTATTAGACCTTGAGAATTTTCATGCCTATCAAGAAATATTCTATGATCCTACTATTGAATTTAATGGGGAGCTTAAAGCATTGCTAGAGGAGGGCGTATTCAATGGGGCTCTAACACAGAGGTTATTTGACTATTTACATATCACCTGTCCAATTGTTCCTATTTACCATTCCCTCCCTAAGGTCCATAAGGACGTATTTCCACCTCCACTACGCCCTATAGTGGCAGGTATTGGATCTTTGGGAGAGAGATTAGGAGAATGGGTGGATCATTACTTACAGCCTCTGGTGAAAGAAATCCCTAGTTACATCAGAGCTACCAAAGCTTTAGTTACCATGATGGAAAATTTTGTATGGGAGGATCAATACTCCTGGATTACAAGTGATGTGGTTTCATTATATCCATCGATCCCTCATGGGGTGGCCATAGATTCCTTAATTTATCACTTAGAAACATTTAGTAACTATGCTATAGAAATTAAGGATTTTTTGGTAATGGCAGTAAGGTTTTTACTCAGTCACAATTATTTCTCTTTTAATAGCAGATTTTTTCTGCAGAAGACTGGAGTCAGCATGGGGGCTAAGTTCTCCCCGTCTCTGGCAAATCTAGTTATGGCCAGATGGGAGGAATTGGTCCTATATGCTGACTCCAACCTTTTTTCTAAAAGCCTGGTGTGGACAGGGCGTTATATAGATGACCTAGTCATTATATGGAAAGGAACTCAGGAGGAAGCCTCCAGTTTTATAAACAGGATTAATGTGAATGATTTCAACTTAGCCTTTACACATTTTTGGAATAAAAATTCAGTGAATTTTCTAGATGTCACATTAACAGCAGGTCCAGATGAAAATGATAATAAAAAAATCTTTATTAGCCCCTACCGCAAAAGTACTGCCAAAAATACATTACTGGCAGCTGATTCTTGCCATCCTCAACATGTGATAAAAAACATCCCCATAGGAGAGCTTATAAGGTATAAACGAAATTCGACTGATCCAAAAATATATAAAAATGCACAGGAATTAGTTAATATGAGACTAAAAAATAGAGGATATCCAAATTGGATGTTACAGAGAGCAACCAAAATAGTCAAGGATATTGATAGAAAGGATTTAATAATAAATAAAAAAAAAACAACAAAAAAAACCACAATTTCCAAATAATAAAAAAATGTTTTTTTCTACTCCATATAGTCTTCAGTATAATAACATAGTCTCTATTATAAAGAAATATATTCCAGTGTTAAGCCAGGATCCAAAACTAAAACAAATTATTGCAGAAAACCAAATTACTTATGTAGCAAAAAAAGCACCTACTTTGCAGGATAAACTATCGCCGAGTCTGTATTTGAATTCCTCGCTGGAAACCAGGGACACCTGGCTGAAATTAAAGGGGTTTTTTAAATGTGGAAATAAGAGATGTACTTGTTGTCAATATGCACATAAAATCAACAAATTTTCCTCATTCCATAGCAACAAAGAATATCCTATTAACAGTTTTTTGAACTGTAATTCCACCTATGTAGTATATTTGATTGACTGTACATCATGTTGTAAATAGTATGTAGGTTGTACAACGGGAAAACTGAGGAATAGTTGAGGGATAGTTGAGGGATAGCTAATACTAGAGAAGAGAGAGAGAGGATTCAAAAAGATTTAAATAAACTGGAGAAGTGGGCAGCAACTAACAGAATGGTTTTTAACAGGGAGAAATGCAAAGTACTAAATCTGGGCAATAAAAATGAAAAAAGCATGTATAGAATGGGAGGAATAGGGCTAAGTGACAGCACATGTGAAAAAGACTTGGGTATACTAATAGATCACAGACTGAATATGAGTCAACAGTGTGATGCAGCAGCAAAAAAGGCAAATGCAAATCTAGGATGTATTAACAGAAGCATACAGTCTAGATCACGTGAAGTAATTATTTCCCTCTACTCCTCTTTGGTCAGACCTCATCTGGAATATTGTGTCCAATTTTGGGCACCACATTTTAAAAAAGACATCAACAAACTGGAGCAAGTTCAGAAAAGAGCGACCAGAATGGTGACCGGTCTGCAAACCCTGTCTTATGAGGAAAGGTTACAGGATTTGGGAATGTTTAGTTTGCAAAAGAGAAGACTGAGAGGAGACTTAATAGCTGTCTACAAATATCTAAAGGGCTGTCACATTGTAGAAGGATCAACTTTATTCTCATTTGCACAAGGAAAGACTAGAAGCAATGGGATGAAGCTGAATGGGAGGAGACACAGATTAGATATTAGAAAAAACTTTTTGACAGTTAGAGTGATCAATGAGTGGAACAGGCTGCCACGAGAAGTGGTGAGTTCTCCTTCAATGGAAGTCTTCAAACAGAGGCTGGACAGACATCTAACTGGGATGATTTAGCGAATCCTGCTTTGAGCAGGGGTTTGGACCAGATGGCCCAGGAGGTCCCTTCCAACTCTACGATTCTATGATTCTATGATTCTATGATTCTATGAAAAGAATTAGAAGACACATTTCTGATGCTATTAACCCCTCCAGCTTCAATCCATCAGTGGTCTCCAGGCATTTTTCACAATATCATTCTGGTAATTTTGATAGCTTCAGGTTTAAAGCAATAGAGTCAGTAACACGGTCTACCAGAGGGGGCGATAGAAAACGCAAACTACTTAACAGAGAATCTGCTTGGATTTTTACTTTGGAAACTAGGATGCCAATTGGCTTAAACAACAGACATCAATATGGAAAAATTACTGCTAGCGTATTAGCTTTTGTTAGGGTTAACACTTGTTTTTAAATAGTTAATCTTATAGGTGGATGCCCACAAGTGTGATCTATTAACGCTTAATCAACTATAGCACCACCTATCTTAGGATCTTTTCCTTCTTATATCCCAGAAAAATAGCAATGTGTATTATGGCAATGATAAAGGTCTAGCCGAAACGCGTCTTGCCGTGCGCTTTACAGCAGTAATTTTTCCTATCTCTGCCTATATTTATAATATGCTGCTATGGATAAATATTTTTAATCTACGTTTGAAATAAAAAAAAGATTTTTTATGTACTTCAAACTTGGCTCGCTGGATTCATCTCCTTTTCGCATTTCTTGGTGCAGTATCTTCATGCCAGCTCTTTTCTGTGCGTGGTTAAAGTTTGGGCAGTTTACGTTGGTTTCCTTTTATGGCCTGGCTGTCACAGTCGTTATATACAGCAGTATTTCCTATCCCAAATATAATAAAAAAATAATACAGTCCATTATCTCAGGCTGATGTCTGGTGTATCTGTGGTGGAAATTGTTTGCTTTGCAGGCAGACTTATCACATCTAATTTTTCAGTAGTCCATTTAAAATGGGCAAGGCAAGGGACGGGAAGTGGACATGATGCTGATGGTGCATGTAGAGGAAGAGGCCATGGTCAAGCAGAAAGTGGGCCACAGCAAAGACCCACATCTTCGCGATTGACCTTCCTGTCCCAGTTTCTAGGGGACTGCACCACACCACTAATGAATCCAGAGGAGTGTGAAACGGTTGATGGTTGGATGGCGGATAATGTTTCCAGTCACTTAGCCACCACCACCATGTCTTCCACATGGTCAAGTCTGAGTAGCCATGAGTGTGGACCAGATATTACTCACCCTGATCCTCCTTCCGCCCACCATGCCCAGTGCCCTGAGACAACTGATCCCACACTCGGATACTCCGAAGAGCTGTTCAGTATTCCATTTGTAGATTCAATCTTCTCGCCCGATCAACTTGAAGCGAGGCAAGATAATATTTCATGTAGCAATGCATAAATCTTTGAGCAGCCACGGTCACCTGAGGTGGAAGATGATGAGGACACAATTGCCAGAAAGTCAGGAGGAGGAGTAGGGTGCGGATGTGGAAGATCAGGTGGTGGAGGACATAGTGACTGACCCAACCTGGCAAGAGGACATGCAGAGCGAGGAAAGCAGTGCACATGCGGGAGGAGGCATATCACCCCAACAGGCAGGAAGAAGCAGTGTGGTGGCCGCAGACAGAAGGCATGCATCTGTTCCCCGTAACACCAACAGGATGGAAGTTTCCATTCCTTCTGTTAGATCTTCCCGAGTCTGGTTATTTTTTAAGGACTCTGCTGATATCCCCTAACAGGCCATTTGCAGCACTTGCCATGCACGCTTCAGCAGGGGTAGCAAAACTACAAGCCTGACCACCACCAGCATGATTAGGCACATGGCAGCAAAGCACCTGACTTTGTGGGCTGAACCCCAGGCTCCAGGAACACTGTCTGCAGGTGACAACACTGCTTCGTCCACGGTTTTGCGTCCAAGCCAATCCCCAGTTCACCGTGCCAGTGAAGATGCCTAGGGCCCTGCACCTGTTGTTGCCCACAGTCAACCAGCACCATCATCAAGCCCGTCCATGTCCTTGTCCCAGCCCAGCTTTAAGTTGTCTATACCCCAGTCTTTGGAATGCAAGCAGAAAAAAGCAGCCAATGTCCCACAGGCCACAGTACTTAATTTGCACATGTCTCGTCTGCTTGCACTCGAAATGTTGCCATTTAGGTTCATTGAGATGGAAGCTTATTGCAACCTGATGGCAGTGGCCGTCCCAAGGTACTTGGTCCCCAGTTGACACTATTTCTCTCGTTGCGCCATACCTACATTACACCAGCATGTGTTCCACAACATTACCCAGGCCCTCAACAATGCTGTAACTGGGAAAGTCCACCTAACCACGGACACGTGGACAAGTGCCTGTTGGCAGGGATGGTACATCTCGCTGATGGCACACTGGGTTAATATAGTGGAAGCTGGGACCCTGTCGGACCTTGGGATAGAACACATTCTCCCCACTCCAAGGATTACGGGCCCTACGTCAATCAGGGTTGGCCTCAGTCTACAGCTCCTGCACCTCCTCCTCCTCCTCCTCTTCTTCAGCCTCCATCTCTGAAATGAATACATCAGTCAGAAGCTGGAAGCACTGCAGCACTGCCTCAACCAAGAGGCAACAGGCTGTGCTGAAGCTAATCTGCATAGGTGACAAACCGCACAATGCAGAAGAGTTGTGGACAGTGCTGAAAGATCAGTCAGATATTTGGCTGACACCTCTGAACCTACAGCTAGGCATGGTCGTGTGTGACAATGGCCTGAACCTGGTGGCGACTCTGAGGCAAGGTGATCTCACACACGTAACCTTGCCTGGCTCATGTGCTTCAATGTTTTCTCCAAAGCTACCTGGAGCTGCCGGATCTGCTAGTGAAAGTATGCCGTCTGTCTGGCCATTTTAGAAAGTCAGCTATAGCTTCAGCCGCACTTGCTGGGCTTCAGCAGTGTTTGCATCTTCCAGCTCACCGACTGGTGTGTGATGTCCCCACGCGTTGGAACTCTACACTGCATATGTTGGAAAGAATTTGTGAGCAGTTGTTGACTACCAGCATCAACAAGGCCATTGATATTCAGTTGTGACTCCACACATAAGACCTCAGGAGTGGACATGGATGTCAGACATATGTATCATCCTCCAGGATTTTGAGGACTGCACCAAGATGGTGAACGGCAATGATGCCATGATTAGCCTCACCATCCTGCTTCTCAGCATTCTGAAAACCTCTCTGCTCACAATTAAAGATGATGCATTGCAGTTAGAGCACAAGGACATGGAGCAAGGAACCATACAGGGTGATTACACTCAGTCCAGCCTCATGTCGTCGCATTGTGGATTGGTAGACAATGAGGGGGAGTAGGAAGAACAAGAGCTACTTTCATGCGCTATAGACGGTACTTCAAGCACAACTGTCATAACATCTGTTCAGCAGGGATGGCCTGAGGAGAGGGAAGAGGAGGAGGACAACATGGTCAATCATCCTGTTGGTGAGGACACCAAGGTCTTGCCTCTTAGTAGTCTTGCATGCATGGCTGACTTTATGTTGTGCTGCATTTCCCATGACCCTTGCACTATAAAAATTTTCGGGGACACTCATTACTGGTTGGTGACACTTCTAGACCCATGCAACAAGGAAAACTTTCATTCTCTTCTTCCAGAGGCAGAGATGGGTACAAAAATGATGATGTACCAGAGGGCCCTTGTAGTGGAATTACTGAAAAAATTCCCATGTGAGAACGCTGGCAGCAGATGTCAGAGTTTGTTGTACAGCCAAGGAGTCCAAGCAAGAGAGACAGAAGTACAATCCAGCTCAGGCAGAGGAACAGTGGACAAGTTCTGGGACAGTTTTCTAAGACCCTCACATCGTGCCGCCACAGAGGCAAGGGGTGCTGGCACAAGAAGTGCAATGTTTGGTAAGATGGTGAGGGAGTACCTTGCAGATTGTACAAACGTCCTCTGGGATTCCTCTTTGCCTTTTAATTATTGGGTATCCAAGCTGGACACGTGGCATGAACTGGCTCTCTACACCTTGGAGGTCCTTGGCCTGCCCTGCTGCTAGCATTCTGTCAGAGCGAGTTTTTAGTGCCGCTGGTGGAACTATAACAGATAAGCAAATCCGCCTGTCAACTGACAATGCTGACAGGCTGACTTATCAAAATGAACAAGGGCTGGATTGGCCAAGACCTCTGTATACCTCTGAATGAAAACATCCAAACATAACTTCAAATAATTTTTTTGGGTGGTTGGGGAGGTGGATTCTCATGCACCTCTTCACATTGTGTTGGTTTCGTTTTGGTATGTTTTTTGGTGCACCGAGAAAAATGGCATGAAACTCTGAAAAAATAGTTTAAAGCTGTGAACTAGGAGTCAGGAATGCTTCCAGGGGTGATCCCCCATGATGTCCCAGTGTCATTTGAGCAGTGTTTCCATCAATTTCAGAAGATTTTAGAGCCTAAAAGGACCCTGAGGGGATCGCGGTAAAAATACTCGGGTCTCCCATAGACTTTGGGCTCGTTATTCTGTCCGAGTACCCAAGTATTGCAATTTGCTCGACCTGAACAACGAGCACCCGAGCATTTTAGTGCTCACCCATCACTACCCATCACACATCTTCCATCCCATAGTTCCAAGCCCATATACCCATTAGGACTACATCTTCTCCATGGCAACCATTCTGACATCATCGTCACCATGGCAACCTATTATGACATCATTGTCACCAAGGCAACCATTCTGACATCATCTTCGCCAAGGCAACCCTTATGACATCATCGTTGATGCACACACACATACACTCGTTTTTATATATATAGACTTACTGTAACTAAAGGGAGGTCAAACTATCTGAGGTCAGGTCCAGGAAATGGAACAGTCCAACAAAGGGAACTCAGAGGCAAAGTCCAATACATGAGCCCAGGTCAGGAAAGCCAGAGAGATAAAACAGTTTACAGGGAGCAGCCACAAGCAAAGTCAGGTCACAAGCTAAGGGTCTGAGTCCAGGAAGAGAATCAAGTCAAGCAGGGTCAGACACAGAGCGCAGAGGGATCAATGTTACACAGGCAATGGCAAGTGTACAATTGACACTGAGTGGAGGATCTCGTAGCATGCTTAAGTAGAAGCCTGATTAAGGAAAATAAACACAGGTTATTGCAGCGCAGACCCAGCACAGACTGACAGCCCCAAGTCATAAAAAGAAAGAAACAGAGTGGAAATTGTGACAGTACCCCCTCTTCAAGGGGGCCACCAGAACCCCAGGTTTCCAAAGAAAACCCAGGTGAAAGGCCTGGACCAACCGATCAGCCATTACAGAATGAGCTGGAACTCAGGACCTTTTCTCAGGTCTATACCCCCATCCAATGTACCCCATATCCAATGCACCAGGTATTGAAGGGAATTCCGGACCATTCGGGAATTAATGACCCTTTGTACCTCACATTCCAAGTTTCACTCAATAGAAACTAGAGGAGGCGGGGTCAAAGAAGACAGAACAGGGGTAATAAATTCCTTCAACAACGACTTGTGGAACACATTAGGGATACGTAAAGACCGAGGGAGCTTTAACCGGAAGGCAAATGGATTGACCACCTCCAGAATTTCATATGGACCAATGAATCTAGGACCCAATTTTAGTGAGGGCACCATCAACTTAACATTTTTAGAGGAAAGCCATACCTTATCTCCCACTTTGAAGGTGACCTTGACGAGCACCTTCTATCGACCTTCCGCTTCTGCTGATGCTGCGCCACCACAATTTTCTTTTTAACCTTCCTCCAAACATCCTCCAGCTCTTGAATGGTGATATTCACCCCTGGACACCCAGAACTTATCCTGGAGAACTCACCAAAATGAGGATGAAACCCATAATGACAGATTACGTAATGACCTGCCTGTTAAAGGCAAACTCAGCCAGCGGAAGAAATGATAACCAATTCTCTTGAAGATTGGTGACAAAGCATCTTAAAATTTGCTCCAAAGACGGATTTGTCCTCTCTGTCTGACAGTTAGTCTCAGAGAGATAAGTAGAGGAAAATGACAAATCAATCCCCAGTTTTCTGCAGAAAGCCCTCCAAAATCTAGAGACGAATTCTACACCTCTATCAGAAATAATATTAAGAGGATTCCCATGCAATTGTACAACATGAATAATAAACCGTTTGGAGAGAGTTTCAGCATTGAGTAACCCAGATAATGGAACGAAGTGAGCTTGTTTGCTGAAACGATCAACTACCACCCAAATAACAGTCATCCCCGCAGACAGCACTAAATCTGAAATGAAATCCATGGGCAAATGAGTCCATGGTCTTTCCGGAATTGGCAAAGGACCAATTCCCCGGCCGACTGGCAATGCTGTACTTTGGCGCGTGTACAAGTTTCTCAAGCAGACGCAAAATCTCTAATATCCTTATGCATAGTGGACCACCAAAAGAGTCTAGCACCTGCCTTCTTGGTGGCAGTGACCACAGGATGACCACTCAACACAGAATCATGGAATTCTTGCAAGAGGGGTAATCTGAGATATACAGGGACAAACAGCTTGCATTCAGGGGTATTGGAAGGAGCCAAGGACTGAGCAGTATGGATCCCAGCTTCCATCTCAGAGGAAACCATGGCCACAACAACACCCTGAGGAAGAATGGAGGAAGGAGGTTCTGGAGGAGACACAGAATCAAGTCTACGAGACAAGGCATCTGTAATGCTGTAGATAAGCACCTGATAATGGTGGCCGCATCTTATAGTCAAAAAATAGGTGACAGATTCCCTTTAAGCATGTGTAACAATTATCTAGGTACTAAGGAATCTGATAGCGTGGGATAAAACCAGTCTGAGAACAAAGCTGCAGCAAAAAGATATATTTAAACAAAACAGAAATGCAAACAGAACTAACACAGATATTCCTGTGATTGTAACGAGGTGCTCAGCAGAAAGTAGTAAATCACTGCAAACTGAATAGTAGGATGCGACTGCTAATATGAACCAGTCCATCAAGGATATGACACAGGAGTGTGCGAGACACATAGATGAGGACGTCCATTAAAAATACCAGTGGATATGCATACAGTACTTAAATGTGGTTATCCAGCAAGAGGGTAGAGGAAATGCACATAGTACTTAAACAAGGGAGCCCAGCAATAACTTGATCACACGTGGGCACGGCACTTGTTTGTGGGAGTCCAATAATATGTAGAAGTATAGACAGGGGAAGGTCTCTAAAGATACCTTTAAGGGCTGACAAGTCCCACTCAAGTCCCGCACCACAGCCTAACAAATGTAGTCCAGAAGATATAAAGTTACACTTCTTACTGACCACAGCAACTTCAGAGGCGAGAGGCAGCACCCAAGTATTCCAATTAATAGGCATCCCCGGTCAGGGTCCAGGAGCACACAGAAAATGAAAGGCAGCTGAACGAGGTGACGCAGACAACTGAATAAGAGCAGCAGTAGCAGGGAGTTCACCAGCAAAACAAGCAGGAGTTCAGGAGCCAACAGCACAAAATACTCAGGCAAGGAAGAACACATGACTTGGAGTTAAATAATAGGACATACAGGAAGTTCCATGACAGGGTGAGATCCAAGACTCCATCTTGGATAAGGGTGAACAGGCATAAAGGAAAGTCCAGAATCCTTACAGCATGCTATTTCCTACCCCAGAGTCAATCATACACTTGCTGTTGCCTGTGTAACATTGATCCCTTTTCGCTCTGTGCCTGACCCAGCTTGACTTGATTCTCTTCCTGCACTCAGACCCTTTGCTTGTGACCTGACATTGCGTGTGCCTTCTCCCTGTAAACTGTTTTGTTTAATTATTTGTTCGCTAAAATTGAAAAATATACCTTTTCTGTTCAAGAAATATCATTTTTGGGTTTCATTGTGTCAGCCTCCAGGTTTAAGATGGATCCTGGGAAAGTTCAGGCCATCGGTTCAACCCAGCGACCTTAAGGCTCTGCAGTGCTTTTAAAGGTTCGCAAATTATAACAGAAAATTTATTAGAGGATTTTCTCAGATCGCCAAGCCTCTTATGGACCTCACTCAAAGGGGCGGAGCTAAAGGTTTGGTCGCCGGAAGTGGTTAGGGCTTTTGAAAATTTGAAGAAATGTTTTATGTCTGCTTCTGTTCTTGTGCAACCAGACCTCCAGAGATAGATGCTTCTGAGGTCAGGGTGAGGGATGTATTGTCTCAAGGTCCTGAAACTTTAAGCTGCGACCATGTGCCTTCTTCTCTAAAAAAAAATTCTCTTGCTGTGAGAAACTGCGATGTGGGTAATCGGGAGTTGCTTGCAGTCAAGTTGGACTTTGAAGAGTGGAGGCATTTTTGGGAGGGAGCTGTTCATCCAGTCACCATGGAGACGGATCACAAAAATCTTGCTTATATTGAATCTGCCCGATGGTCTTTATTTTTTTCACGATTCAGTTTTTCTATTACATTCAGACCATGGTCTAAGAATGTGAAATCAGATGCCTTGTCTCGTAGACTTGATTCTGTGTCTCCTCCAGAACCTCCTTCCTCCATTCTTCCTCAGGGTGTTGTTGTGGCCATGGTTTCCTCTGAGATGGAAGCTGGGATCTATACTGCTCAGTCCTTGGCTCCTTCCAATACCCCTGAATGCAAGCTGTTTGTCCCTGTTTATCTCAGATTACTCCTCTTGCAAGAATTCCATGATTCTGTGTTGAGTGGTCATCCTGTGGTCACTGCCACCCAGAAGGCAGGTGCTAGACTCTTTTGGTGGTCCGCTATGCATAAGGATATTAGAGATTTTGTGTCTGCTTGAGAAACTTGTGCACGCGCCAAAGTACAGCATTGCCAGCCGGCCGGGGAATTGGTCCTTTGCCAATTCCGGAAAGACCATGGACTCATTTGCCCATGGATTTCATTTCAGATTTAGCGCTGTCTGCGGGGATGACTGTTATTTTGGGTGGTAGTTGATCGTTTCAGCAAACAAGCTCACTTCGTTCCATTATCTGGGTTACTCAATGTAGAAACTCTCTCCAAACTGTTTATGATTCATGTTGTACAATTGCATGGGAGTCCTCTTAATATTATTCCTGATAGGGGTGTAGAATTCGTCTCTAGATTTTGGAGGGCTTTCTGCAGAAAACTGGGGATTGATTTGTCATTTTCCTCTACTTATCACTCTGAGAATAACTGTCAGACAGAGGACAAATCCATCTTTGGAGCAAATTTTAAGATGCTTTGTCGCCAATCTTCAAGAGAATTGGTCATCATTTCTTCCGCTGGCTGAGTTTGCCTTTAACAGGCAGGTCATTACGTAATCTGTCATTATGGGTTTCATCCTCATTTTGGTGAGTTCTCCAGGATAAGTTCTGGGTGTCCAGGGGTGGATATCACCATTCAAGAGCTGGAGGATGTTTGGAGGAAGGTTAAAAAGAAAATTGTGGTGGCGCAGCATCGGCAGAAGCGGAAGGTCGATAGAAGGTGCTCGTCAAGGACACCTTCAAAGAGGGAGATAAGGTATGGCTTTCCTCTAAAAATGTTAAGTTGATGGTGCCCTCACTAAAATTGGGTCCTAGATTCATTGGTCCATATGAAATTCTGGAGGTGGTCAATCCATTTGCCTTCCGGTTAAAGCTCCCTCGGTCTTTACGTATTCCTAATGTGTTCCACAAGTCGTTGTTGAAGGAATTTATTACCCTTGTTCTGTCTTCTTTGACCCCGCCTCCTCTGGTTTCTATTGAGTGAAACTTGGAATGTGAGGTACAAAGGGTCATTGATTCCCGAATGGTCCGGAATTCCCTTCAATACCTGGTGCATTGGATATGGGGTACATTGGATGGGGGTATAGACCTGAGAAAAGGTCCTGAGTTCCAGCTCATTCTGTAATGGCTGATCGGTTGGTCCAGGCCTTTCACCTGGGTTTTCTTTGGAAACCTGGGGTTCCAGTGGCCCCCTTGAAGAGGGGGTACTGTCACAATTTCCACTCTGTTTCTTTCTTTTTATGACTTGGGGCTGTCAGTCTGTGCTGGGTCTGCGCTGCAATAACCTGTGTTTATTTTCCTTAATCAAGCTTCTACTTAAGCATGCTACGAGATCCTCCACTCAGTGTCAATTGTACACTTGCCATTGCCTGTGTAACATTGATCCCTCTGCGCTCTGTGTCTGACCCTGCTTGACTTGATTCTCTTCCTGGACTCAGACCCTTTGCTTGTGACCTGACTTTGCTTGTGGCTGCTCCCTGTAAACGGTTTTATCTCTCTGGCTTTCCTGACCTTGGCTCATGTATTGGACTTTGCCTCTGAGTTCCCTTTGTTGGACTGTTCCATTTCCTGGACCTGACCTCAGATAGTTTGACCTCCCTTTAGTTACAGTAAGTCTATATATATAAAAACGAGTGCATGTGTGTGTGTATCGACGATGATGTCATAAGGGTTGCCATGGCGAAGATGATGTCAGAATAGTTGCCTTGGTGACAATGATGTCATAATAGGTTGCCATGGTGATGATGATGTCAGAATGGTTGCCATGGAGAAGATGTAGTCCTAATGTAATGTAGTCCCAACTATGGGATGGAAGATGTGTGATGGGTAGTGATGGGTGAGCACTAAAATGCTCGGGTGCTCGTTGTTCAGGTCGAGCAAATTGCAATACTTGGGTACTCGGACAGAATAACGAGCCCAAAGTCTATGGGAGACCCTGTGTCATATCCTTGATGGACTGGTTCATATTAGCAGTCGCATCCTACTATTCAGTTTACAGTGATTTACTACTTTGTGCTGAGCACCTCGTTACAATCACAGGAATATCTGTGTTAGTTCTGTTTGCATTTCTGTTTTGTTTAAATATATCTTTTTGCTGTAGCTTTGTTCTCAGACTGGTTTTATCCCACGCTATCAGATTCCTTAGTACCTAGATAATTGTTACACATGCTTAAAGGGAATCTGTCACCTATTTTTTGACTATAAGATGCGGCCACCATTATCAGGTGCTTATCTACAGCATTACAGAATGCTGTAGATAAGCCCCCAATGTAACCTGAAAGTGAAGAAAAACGAGTTAAATTATACTCACCCATGGGCGGTCCAGGTCCGGTCAGGGTCCGGAGGGTGTTGTGGTCCAGTCCGACGCCTCCCATCTTCTAGCGATGATGTCCTCTTCTTTGCTTCCCATCACGGCTCCGTGGCAGGTGCACTGCTCTGCCCTGTTGAGGGCAGAGCAGAGTACTGCAGTGCGCAGGCGCCGGAAGGCAGTAGTGAGGTGATGCTGCGGAGAAGGCAAGAGTGGCGGGTGTTGATGGCGCGGGTGCTCTGCCGACATTTTGTGAAAGCCCACAGCTTCGCACTGTTTACTATGCAGTGGAATCCGGGAATATTGCTGCCAGGGCCTTTGGCACTGAGATCTCATCTCCCGAGATCTTGGTGCCGGGATCTCCATCTGCACCGCATCCATGGTCATATTCCTGGAAACATCGTGTAGAGGCAGGCACGGATGGCGATCTTGTTTTTCCTCCATCTGCGCCTGCGCCGAGTGAGAAAGCAGAAGCCAGACCCTGGAAGAAGAATGGCCGCCGCCATATGCTTCTGCCACAGGGCTGCCACATCGTTCCACCTCCGCACACCGGAGGACTACCACACCACCAACACAACACCCCCTGCCCCGGACCTGCAGCATTGATCCCTCGGTAAGCACAATGTTCGGTTTATAAGACGCACCCCCATTTTCTCCCTAATTTTGGGGATCATAAAAGTGCATCTTATAATCCGAAAAATACGGTGTTATGTTATGTGCATCAATTTTTAGATACAATGAACTCACCTTTGTGAGTGAAATAACATTTTATTGTGACTGCTTTAAGGGTACAATTTCCCAGAAACTCCCTGATCTGTCTTGTTGAAAATTATCAATCTAAAATTTTTTCACTTTCATGACTGCAATGTTTTTACTACAATTATCATTTTTTTCCAAAATTCTTAAAATAAATTTTTGAAGCATGGAAATTAATGTATAACTCGGAAAATTTATGTTCCCTAATCGGTTAAACTGACCCTGACATCCATTCCATGTGTAGCATGTCTCAGGCACATCATTTGAGAGCTAGCATTGCTGGTCCGATATTGCAAGACATCTTGCCTGCCCAATCCAAATTCTTTACTATTCAGCTTCTGTCACTGCTACTGTATTGCCACGTCAGCCATACATCTCCTGGCTGCCCATTGGATATTATAGTTTTAGACTGTACAGCTGCTGCCAGGGCTTCTGTTGCTGGCCCTACAGAGTCAGACAACTCTTTGCCTGCACCATCCTAATTTTCTACCTTGTGTCTTTTGCCCCTGCTGCCTGACCACTTTCTTTTATGGTGCTTGACCATACTTCTACTGCCAGGACTAAAGTTGGCCTTAATTTGCCAGAAATTTCTTTGCCTTCCCCTAATTATGGTATCCACTGCTACTGCAGCTTCCACTGCATTGCAGTCATGTCAGCCACACATCTCCTACCTACCAACTCCGAGACCATACTACTGCTGCCAGGGCTACCGTTGTTGAATCCACACTGCCAGACTTAGCCTTGCTTACTCCATCCTAATTCTCTGCTGTTCAACTTTGCTACTACTACTTCATAGCCATACCAACTACAAATCACCTGGCTGCCTGCCCACTGACTTTCACAGACCTTACTGCTGCCGCCAGAGCTGGCATTGCTGGCCCTACACTTCCAGACATCTCCTTGCCTGTCTTCTCTTAATTTACTACAGTATAGCTTCTGACATGGCCACTACTATTGCACAGCTATGTCAGCTACACTTCTGGCTGCCAACAGTGTTTTACAGTGTTAGACGGTACTATTGCTGTCATGGCTGCCTTTGCTTACCCTGCACTGCCAGACATCACATTACCTGCACCATCTTAAGTCTCTGTCATGTGCTACTGTTACTGCCACTATTGTCACAATTCAAATGGTGAATGACCTGGGACCAGGGGCAACTTTCCTGACCCTAACACTATGGGGCACCCTAGCCCACTCTGTTCCCTGGGATACTTCAGATGGCGAAGACACCGGTGGCCTCCGACCTGGCCCTATCTCCTAGAACAGCCTTTTGTTTGTCCCCATCCCCCAACCAGGAAAGAGAGGCGCTACTGTGCACCGCAGTACACCAACCTGACAGACAGGGTAACACTCATATATAACAGAGGTATTCACCAGGGTGTGTAGGGAGGGGAAAGAAAGCAAAACAGGGAAAGGTAAGGAATTTACAAACCAGACAACAGTCGCTACTAAACTCCTTTAACTCTCCTTCCCAAAATCAACTTCTCTCCCTCCTTTAGTCATGCAGCAATGTCTAACTCTGATGATGACTTGGTAATCGAGCCCACATTTTATAGGGAAAAGAAATGGCTATCCGGGCACAGCTGAATGTACGAGTTTTCCAATATGGCCGATTAACCCCTGTTCTGCTAAAAGAAATAAACACATTTAATACACTGGAGAAGTGCTTCTTCTCAGGGTAGTAGGAGCAACCAGATGATGTGGTCTTCTGGCTCTTCTCCGTTGCGGTTAACCCCCGTGACAGTACCCTCTCTTCTACGAGGGACCTCCATAACCTCAGGACCAGGTTTATCCGGGTGTGTAACATGAAAAACCCGAACCAGTCTATCCACATGGACCTCAGAGGCCGGCACCCACATCCTCTCCTCTGGATCAAACCCCTTCCAATGTAGCATGTATTGAAACGACCAATGAACAAGACGAGAGTCTAAGACCCTTGCAATCTGGAATTCCAGATTACCATTGATAATGACAGGAGAAGGTGGTAGAGGTGAAGGTACTGCAGCTACCACATTCTTTTTGAGAAGCAAATGGTGAAAAACATTATGGATTCTAAAGTTAGGTTGTAAAGAAAATGCTACCGGATTGACAATGGCTTGATCCTATAAGGACCGATAAACATGGGACCCAGTTTCCAAGATGGAACCTTCAGCTTAATGTTCCTCGAGGACAGCCATAGCAAGTCACCAACACACAGGTCCAGACCCACAACACATTTCCGATCAGCCACACTCTTATATTTAGAACCCATCTTTTTCAAATTCTTAGCGACCACCTGCCACATGGTAGAGATGGAAGATGAAAACCGTTCTTCCACTGGTAATCCGAAGGGTGATTACTAGAGATGAGCGACTTTGCCTTTTTTCGGGTCGAGTCGGGTTTCATGAAACCGGACTTTCGCAAAAGTCGGGTCGAACGCAGTCGGCCGATTATCGTGAAAAGTCGAAGGCCGACTGAAACACGAAACCCAATGCAAGTCAATGGGGGAGAAAAGTCGGCAGTGAGTGGAGGACAGGAAACACACCTACAGTGCCGATTTTAATGCCAAAAACATCAATTCTTATTACTTAAGCTTGTCAACCTTAATTTACTTTATAATAATAGTTAGGCATTGAAAACTGGGGGATATTTGGCTAAAGTTGTGGAGGGGGGTAGGGCTGGCTCCAGATTTTCGTGGGCCCAGGGCCAAAGAGTGTCACTGGGCTCCTTTAACACATGCCACACTTCATGATCCTCTGATATGGCAAAGAAATAGCGGTATAGTACACTGAAAAATACTTCACTTCTTACATCACATGACTGATATCCATTTTAAATTCTCCAATAGCTCCAAAAACGGATAGTATATTACTCCATACAGTATTATGGCCAACGCATAGTGCGCCATACAGAGTAATGAGGCCCATATATTTCTCCATACAGAATCACTGGTCCCATATAATGTTCGATACAGTATATGATGAGCTCCACATAATGCTACAGTATATGTTGGTCCCCATGGAAGAAGCTCCATTGTCTTATGGGCCCAAATAATGCTCCATACATAATGGGCCCCATTTCTAATGCTCCAGTGTATAATGGGCCCTGCAAATGCTGCTCCAGTGTCTGATGTCCACCTTTGGAATGCTCCAGTGTATGGTGGGCCCCATATATCATTCTCCAGAGTATAGTGCTCCCCAAAAATTGCTCCCAACCTTTAAAACAATTAAATAAGTCTCCTCGCTTGGGAATCCCTGTACTCTGGACTCCTCGCTGTCCCCATCTTCCATCTCTCTGCACTTGGACTGTTTAGGCAGAGGGTGTACAGACGTGATGTCATCACGCTCTCTGACCAGAATGTCACTGTCAGGAAACGTGGAAGACATCACGGCGGTGGAGCAGGGAGAGGTAAGTATTTCAACTTTGCAAGTGCTGTGATCCTGAGCAAGCAGGGGGGCCCACTCGTTGGCGATGAGGGGCACTGTGCCAGTGCCGTCGCCCATGAGTATGCCCCCCCACCTGCGCAAGGAACCTGCACTTTCATCTGCACCTTCCTCTTTGTCACTGTGTAAGGTGGTATAGTATGGTGGAAGGGGAACCTGAGTTTCATCAGGGTTAGATTCTGGCTGTGTAGAGTGCGAGGGGAATGTAGTGGTCTGGGTCAATGTACCAGCAGAATCATCTAGCAGTGGCTGGGCATCAGTGCACTTGTGGCGCCGCCATGAGTATGGTCGCCACAGTGGCATTATCTTCCTCCTAAGGAGTGTGATGTCATGTTTGGGAGCAATGAAGGATGTCTCTAGCAGTTAAACCAACACACAACACAGTTCCCACTCCAGGCCAGCAGGGAGAGCTCTGAACCTGACTGCTGAGGAGCTGCTCTCTTTGGTCGGGAGGAGGGAAGTTAGGGCAGTCTGTGAAGGGAAGGAGAAGTGTGTGGACATGAGAAGGGGAGCTGGAGGATGAGCAGAGTTAAGGCTCACTCTTAGCTGGAGCGCATGGTCCGGATTCCGGTCTCCGAGTTTGTAGGGACAATGACGGTCCTGCAGCAGAAACCGGAGGAAGTAGCAGCTGTAAATGCTCTGTTCCCAACTAAGGCTTGGAGGCCCCAGCAGCGACGTGTGTGAGCCAGAAGGAAAAGGCAACGACTGCCTGCCATACGAGAAAGTTCCAAAAGAGAGTCAACTGGGGGAACTTCAGTGAACTCAGTACTGCGAGTACCTCAGATAAGTGCTAGAACGGAGGCCACACTACCTATCTGCAGAGAGAGAATTCCTAATTTGCTTCCAGGCTGACCAACTCCTCCATCTGTACTCTGGGTCCTGCACGGCACTTACCAAGTACAGGTAAAGGAACTGCACAACTGTGTCTGTCATCTTTCTCCTGCGCCTGGCGCACGGCTCTGCTCCATCCTGCGCTGCACACCATCTACCAACTCTTTCATCTGCCCTGCGACTTCTGCCCTACCTATGCAGGGCTTCTACATCTTAGCTGCACCACAACATCTCTCCCAGAGAAGCGACACTGCAGCGCTGGTCAGTCAATCTGTTCAGAAACCACAGGTGACGTCACATATCATTCACCTATAAATGTTATTCAACCCTTTGCATGTCCATGTCCAGGCCCCTTTGCGTGGCCCAGGGCCACGGACCGGGTCACCACTACCATGACACATCCCTGTTGTGAATTCATTCTCCCCTTCACCTTTCATGTCTGATGAACTCCCTCTGCTGGTGAAGAGAGGGATGGGAAGAACCTGTCATCTGAACAGGCGGTGTGTGATTGGACATCTGGAATTTCTGAGTGGATATAAGGCAGCCGACGCCCTGCAGGGCTGCTGGTGATCCTTTCTGCTCTGAGCTCTTGCATCCAGTTTAGTTCCTGTCTACTAAAAGCTAAGTTTTTTGCCCTGCTACTATTCCATGAGATTTTGTCTGATTTCCTTAGTGTTTGTATTCAGCCAGGACTGGTGGGGACAGGCTGAATTCCATTTTTGTCTCTGATCAGTTGATCTCTTTGCTCTGTTTTCAGAATATACCTGAGTGCTGATATAGTGATTTTGAAGTCTAGTGACTTCATGGCCTTTTTCCCTATCAGACGGTTGGGACATTTTTGGTAGGGTTTTTTGTGGATTGCAGCCAGCATCTTTTCAGTCCTGTCCTAGCTAGTTAGTTGGGCCCCATCGTTTGCTCAGCCTGTCTTTCTGTCTGTGTTTGTGTTTTCATCTGTTTTTCACCGACAATACATGTCGGGGGCTGTCTATTGCTTTGGGGTCTGCTCTGGAGCAGTTTAGATTTCCACTTTCCTTCTTTAGGCTTATGTAGTTCTCCGGCTGTGACGAGGGGTCTAGGGCACCGTAGGAACCCCCCACGGCAACTGTTAGTTGTGGTGTATAGGATCAGGGGTCTGCAATCCAATAGCTACCAACCTCTCCGGTTTTCTGGACTTAGCTTGTATTATTGTTTTCCCTCCTCCGGTGACTCATTCATAACAGAATCACCAGCCATACCGCAGATTCTAGGGTACTCAATAGCAGGAAG
The DNA here is from genome assembly GCF_039654945.1 of Dendrobates tinctorius. NCBI lineage: Eukaryota > Metazoa > Chordata > Amphibia > Anura > Dendrobatidae > Dendrobates > Dendrobates tinctorius. The sequence continues at coordinate 4,102,597 of NW_027361768.1, forward strand.
GAATTGTGTAAAAAAAAAAAAAAAAAAGTGTCAATATTTTTTTTTTGTGTATATTTTTTCCTCTATTTCTCTGAGGCCGTAGGGGGAATTTTTTCTCAATGGAGATTAAGCAATTGTCTGATCGTGTTGAGCAGCTTACTGCTGAAGTGCGGGGAATTTCCGCCTATCTTGCTCATTCACATGCTGCTGAACCAAAGATCCCTACTCCTGATGTGTTTTTTGGGGATCGGTCTAGATTTCTGAATTTTAAGAATAATTGTAAATTATTTTTTGCCTTGAAGCCTAACTCATCGGGGAGCTCCGCGCAGCAGGTTAAAATTGTCATCTCTTTGCTGCGCGGCGATCCCCAGGATTGGGCGTTTTCTTTGAAATCTGATGATCCTATTCTAACTAATGTGGACGCATTTCTTCAGGCCTTGGGGTTGTTGTATGATGAACCTAATGCTATTGATCAGGCTGAAAAGGCCCTGTTGGCATTGAGCCAGGGTCAGGATTCTGCAGAGTTGTACTGTCAAAAATTCCTTACTACTTGGAATTATGGTGCCTTAGCAGATCTCTTTCGGAAGGGTTTGTCAGAAACCGTAAAAGATACTATGGTGGGATTTCCTGTTCCCTCTGGTCTTGATGATTCTATGTCATTAGTAGAGTTGAGCGATACCGTCCGATACTTCAAAGTATCGTATCGGATGGTATCGGCCGATCTTTAAAAAAAGTATCGGTATCGCCGATTCCGATACCGGAAGTCCCATTCAAGTCTATGGGACTTCCGGTATCGGAATAAGAAAAACCCTTTCCTGCCCTTGTACAGCCTCTCTGGGGTCTGTACGGGCCTTTCGGGGGGCTGTGCCGGCCTGCCAGGGGGTCTGTGCAGGCTCCGGTGGTCTGTGCCGGCCTGCCGGGGGGCTGTGCCGGCCTGCCGGGGGGCTGTGCAGGCTCCGGGGGGGCTGTGCCGGCCTGCCGGGGGGCTGTGCCGGCCTGCCGGTGGTCTGTGCAGGCTCCGGGGGTCTGTGCAGGCATCGTCCGATGGGACTACAAGTCCCATCGGGCGATGCCTGCTACCATGACAGTGATTGACACATTAGCCAATGATGGGACAGTAGTAGTCCCATCATCCGGCTAATGTGTTAAATGTAAAAAAAAAAAAAAAAAAAAAAAAAAAAATTACATGCTACATACATACAACATGCATACTACATACATGCTACATTCATACTACATACTACATACATGCTACATTCATACTACATAAATACTACATGCAACATACATACTACATATATACTACATGCATGCTACATACATACTGCATGCTACATACATACCACATATATACTACATACATACTACATGCATGCTACATGCATGCTACATGCTACATGCATACCACATATATACTACATACATACTACATGCATGCTACATGCATGCTACATACATAACACGTATATACTACATGCATGCTACATACATACTACATACTACATATATACTACATGCATGCTACATACTACATGCTACATACATACTACATATATACTACATGCATGCTACATACATACTGCATGCTACATGCATGCTACATACATACTACATACATACTACATGCTACATACATACTACATATATACTACATACATACTACATACATGCTACATGCATGCTACATACATACCACATACATAACACATATATACTACATGCATGCTACATACATACTACATGCTACATACATACCATATACATACTACATGCATGCTACATACATACTACATGCATGCTACATACATACTACATGCTACATACATACTACATGCTACATACATACTACATATATACTACATGCATGCTACATACATACTACATGCTACATACATACTACATATATACTACATGCATGCTACATACTACATGCTACATACATACTACATATATACTACATGCATGCTACATACATACTACATGCATGCTACATACATACTACATGCTACATACATACCACATACATACTACATATATACTACATGCATGCTACATACATACTGAAATTCCCACGCAGCAATGGCATAAAGTGAGACTAGGGACTTTTTTTTTTAAGTGGCGGAGGAATACAGTGCGGAAGGATACCTACCTTCCGTCATTGGATTCCTGCAGCCCGTAGAGAACGGCAGCATCATCTGATGCTGCAGTTCTCTACCCAAGATCGTCGTGGGACACACTCGTGGACTGCTTCGGATCGTGGGTGAGTATTTTTGTGGTTTGTTATGTTAATATTTATTCCGGAAAAGACAATGGCTTCGGGGAACAATGTGACAAGTATTGGTAAGTATGTTACTCTATGTTATATGTACTGTATGTCTATGTATGTATTGTATGAATGTATTGTATGTATGTAGTATATACGTGGTATGTATGTAGCATGTAGTATGTATGTAGTATGTATGTAGCATGCATGTAGCATGTAGTATGTATGTAGCATGCATGTAGTATATATGTAGTATGTATGTAGCATGTAGTATGTATGTAGCATGTATGTAGTATATATGTAGTATGTATGTAGCATGCATGTAGTATGTATGTAGTTTTTTTTTTTTTTTTTTTTTAACATTTAACACATTAGCCGGATGATGGGACTACTACTGTCCCATCATTGGCTAATGTGTCAATCACTGTCATGGTAGCAGGCATCGCCCGATGGGACTTGTAGTCCCATCGGACGATGCTTGCACAGACCCCCGGACATCAGCACAGCCCCCCGGCAGGCCGGCACAGCCCCCCGGCAGGCCGGTACAGACCCCCACAGGGTGCACAGACCACCGGCAGGCCGGCACAGCCCCCCGGCAGGCCGGTACAGACCCCCACAGGGTGCACAGACCACCGGCAGGCCGGCACAGCCCCCCGGCAGGCCGGTACAGACCCCAGGCTGTCCACACAGCCCCCCGGCAGGCCGGCACAGCCCCCCGGCAGGCCGGCAGAGACCCCCCGGAAGGCCCGAAATGACGGCGCATCATGATGCGCACACACCGCGCATCATGATGACGTCAGTCTGTCAATCAACTTTGAACTTCCGATTCCGATGCCGAATTCCGATATTGAAAAAATATCGGAAGTCGGTATCGGAATTCCGATACAGCAAGTATTGGCCGATACCCGATACTTGCGGTATCGGAATGCTCAACACTAGTCATTAGCCATTCAGGTTGATCGGCGTTTGCGTGATCGCAAAACTGCACGAGAGGTGTTGCCACCTGTTGAACAAATGTCTGAACCTATGCAATGTGATAGAGTTTTGTCTAGGGCGCAACGTCAGGAGTTCAAAAGGCATAATAAGCTGTGTTTTTTCTGTGGAGATGCCTCTCATATTATTTCTGTCTGCCCTAAACGAGAGAAACATTTTGCACACACATTTGCTGTGGGTGGTGTTCAACCTAAGTTTCTTCTGGCAATTACTCTGATCTGCTCCCTGTCCACATTTTCCACTAAGCTTTTGTGGACTCGGGAGCAGCTCTGAACCTGATGGACTTGGATTTTGCTAAAGGTTGTGGGTTTCCTATGACACCTCTGCGGACGCCTATCCCTTTGAGGGGTATTGATGCTACTCCTTTGGCGAAGAATAAACCTCAGTTTTGGACCCAGGTGGTAATGCGGGTCACCCCAGACCATCAAGAAAATTGCAGATTTTTGGTGTTGAATAATTTGCATGATACCATTGTTCTGGGGTTTCCTTGGTTGCAAATCCATAATCCAGTTTTGGATTGGAAATCTTTGTCTGTGGTGAGTTGGGGTTGTTGGTGTGCCCTTAGTGACGCTCCTATTTTCTCCACCTCTCCCCAGTCGCATGATGTTCCTGATTATTTGGCTGATTTTTATGATGTATTTAGTGAGAATGAGTCTGCGTCTTTGCCTCCTCATAGGAGTTATGACTGGGTGTAAATTTCCCAAGGGTCAACTTTTCAATTTATCTGTACCCGAGCATGAGGCTATGCCATCCTATATTAAGGAGTCGTTGGAGAAGGGTCATATTAGACCATCCTCTTCACCCTTAGGTGCTGGGTTTTTTTTGTGGCCAAGAAAGATGGTTCATTAAGGCCTTGTATTGACTATTGTTCCCTCAACAAAATTACTGTTAAATATCAGTATCCGTTACCCCTGATTTCTGATCTATTTTCCAGAGTTAAAGGTGCTTGCTGGTTTACCAAGCTTGACCTCAGGGGGGTGTATAATCTTATTCGCATTAAGCGGGGGGATGAATGGAAGACGGCATTTAATACTCCGGAGGGACATTTTGAGTACCTTGTGATGCCTTTTGGGCTCACTAATGCCTCTTCTGTCTTCCAGTGTTTTATGAATGATATTTTCCGAGACTTTGTGGATAAATTTTTGATCATCTATCTGGATGATATTTTGATCTTTTCCAAGGATTGGGACTCTCATGTGGAACATGTTCGGATTGTGTTGCGGATTTTGAGGGAGAATTCCCTGTATGTCAAGGGATCGAAATGCCTTTTTGGTGTACAGAGGATTTCATTTTTGGGATTTATTTTGTCTCCGTCAACTATTGAAATGGACCCGGCCTAGGTACAGGCCATTTAGGATTGGGTTCAGCCCACTTCTTTGAAGGCCCTCCAGAGGTTTTGTGTTTTGCTAATTTTTATCGTAAATTTATAGCTAATTTTTCTGGTATTGCCAAACCATTGACTGATTTGACTAAGAAGGGTGCTGATGTGCTGAATTGGTCTCCGGAGGCTGTTTCTTCCTTTCAGGAGCAGAAGCGAAGGTTCACTTCTGCTCCGGTTTTGCGGCAACCTGATGTCTCACTCCCGTTTCAGGTAGAGGTGGACGCTTCTGAGATTGGTGCAGTAGCTGTTTTGTCCCAAAAAGATCCTGTAACATCTAAAATGAATCCCTGTGCTTTCTTTTCCCGAAAGTTCTCCCCATCCGAACATAACTATGATGTGGGGAATCGGGAACTGTTAGCCATGAAATTGGCATTTGAGGAGTGGAGACATTGGTTGGAGGGAGCTAAACATCAAGTCGTGGTCCTTACTGACCACAAGAATTTGATTTACCTGGAGTCGGCCAAACACTTGAATCCTAGACAGGCTAGGTGGGCCTTGTTTTTCACACGTTTTGATTTTGTGGTCTCTTTTCTTCTGGGCACTAAGAATGTCAAGGCAGACGCCCTCTCTAGGAGTTTCTTTGCTGATTCTCCTATTGTGACCAAGCCTGCTACCATCTTAGGTGAGGGGGTAGTTCTTTCTGCCATCTCACCCGATTTGAGATGTGTTCTGGAAGAGTTTCAGGAGGACAAACCTGAGCGTTGTCCCAATGGAAAATTGTATGTTCCTGACCAGTGGAGGAAGAGAGTGATGTCTGAGGTTCATTGCTCCGCATTGGCTGGTCATCCAGGTATTTTTGGTACTAGAGATTTGGTGAGTCGGTCTTTTTGGTGGCCCGCCTTGTCTCGTGATGTCAGGAATTTTGTGCAGTCCTGTGGGACTTGCTCCCGGTCTAAACCTTGTTCTCGCTCTAGTGGGTTGTTGATGCCTTTGCCAGTGCCCAGGAGGCCATGGACCCATATTTCAATGGATTTTATCTCTGATATGCCTGTCTCTCAGAGAATGACTGTTATTTGGGTGATTTGTGATAGATTCTCTAAGATGGTCCATCTTGTACCACTCCCTAAGTTGCCATCTTCCTCAGAGTTGGTGCCCTTGTTTTTGCAACAGGTGGTTCACTTGCACGGGATTCCTGAGAACATTGTATCTGACAGAAGAGTTCAGTTTGTTTCTAGATTTTGGAGGACTTTCTGTTCCAGGCTGGGAATTCAGTTGTCCTTCTCTGCGTTTCACCCTCAGACCAATGGGCAGACGGAGAGAACAAACCAGACTTTGGAGTCGTATTTGAGATGTTTAATTTCTGCTGATCAGGATGATTGGGTTTCATTTTTGCCCTTGGCCGAATTTGCTTTAAATAATAGAGCTAGTTCTGCCACTTTGATGTCACCTTTTTTTTGTAACTTTGGGTTTCATCCTCGATTCTCTTCAGGGCAGGTGGAGTCTTCTGCCTGCCCAGGTGTTGACACTGTGGTGGAGAGAATGCACCAGATCTGGGACCAAGTGGTGGATAAGTTGTCTCTCTCCCAGGAAAAGGCCCAGCGGTTTTAAAACCGGCATAGGACCATTGGTCCCCGATTTAAGGTGGGTGATATGGTTTGGTTGTCATCAAAGAATATCTCTATGAAGGTGGCTTCTCCAAAGTTTAAACTTAGATTTATTGGACCTTACAAGATTATGGAGATTCTTAATCCGGTCTCTTTTCGATTGGCTCTTCCTGTTACATTCAAGATCCATAACGTGTTTCATAAGTCTCTGTTAAAGAGGTTTGTTGAGCCAGTAGTTCCTGTGGTGGCACCTCCTGACCCTGTATTGGTTGAAGGTAATGTGGAATATGAGGTTGAGAAAATACTGGATTCTCGTCTGGCTAGAGGGAGACTCCAGTATTTGGTTAAATGGAAGGGTTATGGCCAGGATGATAATTCTTGGGTCCCTGCATCCGATATTCATGCCGAAAGATTGGTTCGTGCTTTTCATCGGGCCCATCCTGATCGCCCTGGTGGCGTGGATGAGGGTTCGGTGACCCCTCCTCAAGGGGGAGGTACTGTTGTGAGTTCATTCTCCCCTTCACCTTTGATGTCTGATGAACTCCCTCTGTTGGTGAAGAGAGGTAGTGAGGTTGATTGGGATGGGAAGAACCTGTCATCTGAACAGGTGGAGTGTGATTGGAGATCTGGAATTTCTGAGTGGATATAAGGCAGCCGACGCCCTGCAGGGCTGCTGGTGATCCTTTCTGCTCTGAGCTCTTGCATCCAGTTTAGTTCCTGTCTACTAAAAGCTAAGTTTTTTGCCCTGCTATTATTCCATGAGATTTTGTCTGGTTTCCTTAGTGTTTGTATTCAGCTGAATTCCATTTTTGTCTCTGATCAGTTGATCTCTTTGCTCTGTTTTCAGAATATACCTGAGTGCTGATATAGTGATATTCAGGGCCTTTTTCCCTATCAGACGGTTGGGACATTTTTGGTAGGGTTTTTTGCGGATTGCAGCCAGCATCTTTTCTGTCCTGTCCTATCTAGTTAGTTGGGCCTCATCGTTTACTCAGCCTGTCTTTCTGTCTGTGTTTGTGTTTTCATCTGTTTTTCACCGACAATACATGTTGGGGGCTGTCTATTGCTTTGGGGTCTGCTCTGGGGCAGTTTAGATTTCCTCTTTCCTTCTTTAGGCTTATGTAGTTCTCCGGCTGTGACGAGGGGTCTAGGGCACGTAGGAACCCCCCACGGCTACTGTTAGTTGTGGTGTATAGGATCAGGGGTCTGCAATCCGATAGCTACCAACCTCTCCGGTTTTCTGGACTTAGCTTGTATTTTTGTTTTCCCTCCTCCGGTGACTCATTCATAACACATCCCTCTGAGACACCGGCCCAGTACCGATTAACCCCACTGCCCTGGCTGGTGACCCACACTCCATGTCAGATTCATCTTGGACTGGGGAATTCACTATTTGACTTGATAAACCAGGCATGGTATGTGAGAAAGAGCTACATGGACTAATGTGAAATGTGGCCTGCTGCATCATACACTTTTGGTGGGGGTGAAGGACACAAGGAAAGGGGTTCTTCTTGACAAGGAGCCAGCACTTGACGTCTCAGTGCTTGCATTTTTTGAAACTTCAAAAGAGGAAGGCATATTAGCTGGAGTCTGTTTTGGCAATGTAAGCCAAAACCAGTTCCTGATGCTCCGGCTTTAAAAGAGGTTAACCTACTCCCAGAAAAGGTAGCCTTCCAGGCCTTCCGGAGCCAGACCATGATGCAGGCTCAACACCTCCTGCCTTAGCTGCTATTGTGCTTTTGCCACTACCAGCAGATGCACCACCAACATCAGTACCAGCTGGACCCCCCCACGCCCAAGTCCGCGGCCTCTTCCACCATACTTCCAAATTTTGGAGAATATGTACCCAAATTAACATCAGATATATGGTACTGTATCAGAAGCGTACAGCTGTATACAGTCAAAGGATAATTGTAAATCTCCGTATATATTTCATGAGTCACACAGAGACGCTCACAGGCTCGGTATGAATTAGACAAGAATATAAAAAGTAGAAAAAGGGTACAGTATCATCAGATAGCAGGTATATATAGTATAGTTTAAACATTCTAAATCTCCGTATATATTTCAGGAGGCAGACACAGACGCTCTCAGGCTCAGTATGGATTACAACACAATATAAAAAGCCGTAAAAAGGTAATGGATCTGAAGCGTACAGCTGTATACAGTTTAGGGGTCTTTGTCAATCTCTGTATTTATTTCCATAGTCAGAAACAGACTCTCACTTGGTCAGTTTGGATTAGACCAGAATATAAAAAGCAGTAAATAGGCAATGTATCACAAGCGTAGAGCTTTATACAGTGTTGGGGTAGTTTTTAAATATACATATAAATTGCAGGAGTAACCCACAGACTCTCACACGCTCAGGATGGATCGCACCACAATATAAAAAGAAATCACTGGAGCCATAGGCGGAGGAGGACATGACTTGGGGATGGGTGGACCTTTACTCCTGCAGCTTTTTTGGTATAGTGGTGTAGATTTTTAAGCACGAGGGATGTTGCTTTAAGAGTAAGAAGCACAGTATGTATGTGCCTGGTGGGTTACTGTGAGGAGGGTGGGGCTTATATAGAACAGGAAATCTGTCTCTCCCTCTTTCTTGCATAGGATGAACAGGAGTAAGCATGTCTGCAGTTTCAGGGAGTATAATACTGGGGTTATCACCTCACGTTACAGATGATAGGAGCACATTCACCTCAGACATCATGTACCAGTGTAGTATCAGCTCCAACATTATGGATGGGATCAATATTACCTCAGCAATTCATGTAGCTTCCATGTCCCTCATGTGCATGCTACATTTTCCTCACAGACTGTGAGACAACTTCTGTGTGACCTCCCTGCAGACATGTTTCATATACTACTCTGCATTCACCTCAGACATTGCATAGTGTGTACTAAGGTAGTATCAGCTCCTACATGATATCTGGGATGAAGATTACCTCAGAAATTCATGTAGCTGACATGTTCCCCCACTTATTGCAGAGGCAGTTTTTGTGTGACCTCCCTGCAGACATTTCTGATATACCACATTACTGCTGTATTATACAGAGTCTTTATGAGTTCTGGGTTTATGTATGATAGGACAGAGCAGGGACACATACAGTGTCTGCCATTACTATGGTGGAGCTGGGCAGTCACATGTATTAGAGACACTGGTGAGAGGAGCAGTTGGGGGATGGTATATGTATGATGATGAGAGGCTGCACTTCATGTTAGTGCACTGTATACTGACCCTGCTGTGTGCTGATTATCCCCCCTTCCCAGTTATGGAGTCTGATGATCTGTATGTGACCTCATCTCTGTTACATACTGTGAGGCTGGGTGTGCAGATCCAGTGTAGCCAGGCTACTCACTATATGTGGTATATGTGTAAAGGCTCTATTCCTGTGCTGTATACTTAACCTGTACCACAGGTCTGTATACATGCTATCACTCCTCACTCTGCTGTATACGGATCATGCTGGGTATAAACATCCCATGTCTCCAGGTCATTTTCCTGGCTGTACATATAACCTGGACATGACTTCCAGCTTAGTGCTTGATTTCTGTAGCTATTGCTGCCTTTAGTCCTCCCCCTCGTATATTGCATGATCAGAGTATACCTACCAAGAGCTTATTTTATATTACCTAAGATGGTGGATAGAACAGGCCTGAATGGTTTATGTTTTATCATGTGTAAAATAAATAATCGGTGAGTAACTCGGCACATTTGAGTGGGCACTAATAACTCAGCACATGGCCGGCAGTGAGTGGGCACTCCTAGTGTGAGGCTGCACATTGCTCTGGAGGACACCTCATGGGCCCCGTTTTCAGCCCTGTCTCTCATCTATTGTAATTGTATGTAGTAGAGTGACTGACTGGGATACAGAACTTGCAGTTTTCTGCTCACACACCTATGGCTGCAGGCAGCTTATATTAGACCTACATATTTCTTACCATTTATGCGCAACTGGTGATTAGAGTCTGTCTGTAACAGCTGTAGAGGAGCAGGCGGCTTCTCTTTTATTGTTACAGCATATAACACAGCATTGCCCATCTCTGTCTATTTCTGGACCTTACGATGGGATATTTTCCATTATTAACCTGTTGTATACCTTGGTTGTAAACCTGCATGGTTTTCACCCTCACTTATCCCACATTTTGTGTGGTTGGAGGGGTCCTTGGAGTTGGTTAAATATGGTCTGGGGGATCCATTGGGATATGGTTTCCTCCTTTTGGAATTCAATATGGTTCTGGATCTGGTAAAAAGGTGGAGGGGAGTTTCGGCAAGGGTTTGTCTGATCCCCAGGAAATTCAAGTGAACATTGGAACCCTTGTGGTTATGGTGCTCCCGAGCTAGTGGGGTAACGGCTGGGAGTAATTGTTGGTACATTTTATGTTCGCTTTATATTTGGTAATTACCAGATTTTTGGGAGCTTCAAGGACTCCCCCCAGCGTGTCAATGTTATTTATGCTTTGATGTTTATTTTATGTTTATTTTAATAAGAACATGAATTTAAAATTAAAAAAAAACAGTTATTTGTTTTCCTTTTAGTGGGTCCTTGGAAGTTATTTATAAATTGGTCAGTAGGGGTAACCATATTAAGTATGGACCTCTGGGGTGGGGTTCTTGGAATTGATGCTGAATCAGCAAAAAGGAATTGGAAGTTAAAATTCTGGATCTGGCTTTTGGTTACGGCCCTGGATGGGTAACTCTGGATGGGGTGTTACACGGGAGCTTTTGGTGGTTGGACTTCCCGGAATGGGATGTTTGGTGCCCTTGAGCTGGTGGTTTACGGCTGAGAGTAACGTGGATTTTTACGTTCTTGTGTTTTTGCCAAATATTTAGCCAGAATTTTTGGGGCTCCAAGAACCCTCCCCTCATGTCGTATAAGATTGTGTATTTAATACTTATTGTAAATGTTTTTGTTATTTGTTAATAAACTGGGCGCTGACCCCCCCTGGGTTTGGAAGGGTAACCATTTCAGGTATGGCACCCTGGTTTTGAGGGGTAACCATCTCGTGTATGGCCCCCTGGTGTGGAGGGGGTAACCATCTCGTGTATGGCCCCCTGGTGTGGAGGGGGTAACCATCTCGGGTATGGCCCCCTGGTGTGGAGGGGGTAACCATCTCGGGTATGGCCCCCTGGTATGGAGGGGTGACCATCACGGTATGGCCCCCTGGTCTCCAGAAGCATTTATATTTTATAGGACCCTGTTAGGGTAAAGTCCCTGGGGTCATGGCAATCATATTTTGCATGCCTACAGAAGAAATTGGCTCCTCTGAGCCAGGAACAGCGGCTGGAGGGGAGAAGAGAACAAGGTTGTCGTCTGGACAATGCAGTGTATCTAGTGCATGAAACTGAAAAGCAATGTACCTAATCTGTGTGCCCTTGAGTCAGTGGGAGTGACTAAGGGTAAAGTAATCAAGTGCATTAACATGAAGGGCAATATGCCTATTCCCGAAGCCCTTGAGCTGGTGGGAGCGGCTAAGGGTATAATCAAGTGCATTAACACAAAGGGCAGTATGCCTAGTCCCGGTGCCCTTGAGCCAGTGGGAGCGGCTAAGGGTAAAGTAATCAAGTGCATTAACACAAAGGGCAATATGCCTATTCCCAATGCCTTTGACCCAGTTGGAGAGGTCAACAGTAAATGTTATCAAGCGCATGAAAAACAATTAACAATGGCGTGGCAGTTTTATTAATAATGCCTTTGTAGACTTTTTCTGCTTTAGGTTTATTTAAATTACTACTTCCAGATATTCTGAACGTTATTTTATGGTCGGTTATAATGTTGTTATATTGTGAATAGTTTTTAATTACTCCCTATTTATAATATCTTTATATTGATATGTTCATCACTTTTTGGGTAGTGATAGTAAGTGGGTTTAAGAAATTTTACTGCACAGCTGCTGTAAATAATGGTGGTTTCTAGAACTAAAATCTGTGAATTGGTGAATTATTAGAGCTGGCTACAATACGTGCGGTATAATAGTTTTTTGAGGCATGACAGATGTCATTATACAGGTATTCAGATTGTGGCTACGACCTTAATTATGGTTTACTTTCCACATTCCCCACTATGGGATCCTCATTGCAGGATGTTTGGCAACTGCTATTTTGCTGTAGTTACCGTATTATCGATCATAACTTGGTAGCATGGCATTGATAAAACTAATCTGTCGGAGCTCTGGAATTTTAATTTTTATTACTTGTGTGCACAGTCTTTCCATAGCATGTAGAAATGGTTGATGGCTTTGTTAGGCATGGTTGATGGGGGTCGAGTCCATTTAAGGTGTCAAATGGCCTCTCTGGTGGCGGTTTAGGAGTCAGGTGGAAGTTGCAGACAAGTTAAGGTGGACTCATTTTAACTAATAGAGGATGTAAAACCTCATGGTGGTGAACAGGCTCGGCTTTGGTGGCCAGCCTCAAGGACGTTGTAATGGTAACGTCCATCAGGGGCAGGCACAGTGGTTAAGCACAGGAGTGAGGATAATAGGGTCATTGGTGCCCTGAAAGTTTACTTGCTCTGCTTGAATGGCAAGCCAGTGCGTGCCACCCCTTTATGGCTGTCTGTCCGTCCTGGTTCTGTATGTCAGACAGCTGGGGATATCACTGTACTTGTGAATCCCAATGTACTAGCACTTCACCTGACTCTTACTGTGATTGTTTTAATCCTGTGATTTAAATAAAGCTGTGGCCATTTTGACAACCAAAATAATGTGTTGTGTAATTATTCTAGTGCCTAGGTTTACTGTAGTTATGGTGGTTTTAAGATGGAGTGGGGGTCCGTCCCATATCCATAAGTCAAGAAGATCCGCAAGAAATAATCACACATGTGGGCCTATGTTCCAGGTGTCAATGATACACTTAAAGTGGTGGGTGGAGGATGACATTCTGGCAGAAAGGGTACAGTATCACCAGATACCAGGTATATATAGCATAGTTTAAACATTAAACATGTATGTCTATATATCAGGAGTAGTGTTGAGCCACCCCGCTAGTGTTTTATTTCGGTTCTGTTCATCGAACAGGAGGCAAGTTCGTTGAATGTACGTCGAACCCCATTGAAAACAATGGCAGGCAAACACAAACACATACAAACACATAGAAAACACATACAAAACACCTTAAAAGGTGTCCCAAAGCAGACAAAATGCTCAGAAGGCACAAATAACATATGGAAAAGGGCAACTAGATATAGAAAATAGGTGGAGGTGTAAAAGGAGGAAGAGGAGACACAGATATAGGCATGTCATGCCGTTATAAAGTCAAGAAAGGCTGGAATAAAAATCTAAAATACAAAAAAAATTCATCGAAGACGATCATATACCGTCGGACTTCCCACCATAAATTATGCCAACTGCTGATCGGGCAGCGTTATTCCTATGACCCTCCGAGCAGCGTCCATGAAGGCAAAGTGTTTGGTTTACGGGGGCAGTATGGTTGCAAAGCTGAACCTTAAGGGAATGTCCAGAAGGGCACCACCACAAGGAGTGGAGCCTGCGGTTTAATTGGACTCCACACTGGCAACCTCAACCATGCCAGCCACGGAAAAGATGGACAGATTGCAAGCTTTCTAGATTCTGTGGGTGGTGGTGCATGGCCGTTTTTAGTTGTGCTAGCGATTTGTCAGCTTAATTCTGTTAAAGAACGAGACTCCAGCATGTCCCTGTGGTCCGCGTCCAGCTTACTAGAGGGACATGCAAGGCTCTGGCATGCGAGATCGAGCAATAACAGGTCTGTCATGCCCCTACATGTCCGGGGCTGCACGCGCGCTACACTGAAAGGACCAGCGTGTGTCGCTTACAGGTGTGGATAACCCGCTGAACCCTGTTAGTGATGTGGATCTGGGATTCCAATTCTTCCCCGCGAGCGAGGATTTCCCAGTAAGTGCAGGTCAACTGGAATTCCAGAATTAGGCCTAACCGGCATTCCAGAAAGAATGTGCAAAAATTAAGTGTCCAAACCACAGGTGCTGTAGCTTGCTTAACAGCTGGGCTCCTCTGATGAGTAGCACACAGTTCTTACATAAACAGGTGGTATAGCTTGGTTCACGGGTGGGCAACTCTGCTGAGTAGCCCACAGTTCTTACATAAACAGGCGGCATAGCTTGGTTCACTGGTGGGCAACTCTGCTGAGTAGCAGACAGTGCTTACATAAACTGGCGGCATAGCTAGGTTCACAGGTGGGCTCCTCTGCTGAGCAGTAGACACAGGTACTAGGCCCAAAGTATTGACTGGGCTAAATGGAGTTAAAAAATGGTTCTTACATAAACAGGCGGCACAGCTTGGTGCCGGCAGGTGGGTTCCTCTGCTGAGTAGCAGACACAGTTACTAGGCCCAAAGTATTAACTGGGCTAAATGCAGTAAAAGCTGGTTCTTTCATAAACAGGTGGCATAGCTAGGTTCACGGGTGGGCTCCTGTGGTGAGAAGCAGACAGTGCTACAAGGCTCAAATGGATTTTCTGGACAAGATGCGGTAAAAAATTATTAGAAACAACACGGCGTAGCTCCTTGACAGGTGTACTACACCGCTGGCTACCAGACACCGCTACTATGCCATGAAACTGTCTATTAACACTGAAAACCATTATTAATGTGAAAATAAAGTTACGCTTTTGGTGAACGAACCGTTCTCGAACGGAACCTCGAACAGCCAAATTTTAAGCAAAGTGTTCGAGTTCGACAAACGGCTCGAACACCGCCCAAAACAGCTCGAATTTGAACTTGGCGAACAGTTCACTCGAACACTGCTCATCTCTAATCAGAAGGCAGACTCAGATGGTCTCAGGCCCAGTATGGATTCGACAAGATTGTAGAAAGTTGAGAAAGGGTACAGTATCACCGGATAACAGGTAAATATAGCATAGTTTAAACATTAAAAATCTCTGTGTATATTTCCGTAGTATGACAAAGACACTCAGCCTCAGTATGGATTAGAAAAGAATCTAAAAAGTAGAAAAAGGGTAATGCATTTGAAGCGTACACCAGTATACACTGTTGGTTTTTTTTTAAATCTTCATATATATTTCAGTCTTAGTAAGAATATCCAGACTCTTCACAAGAGAAAACGAGATGGAAACAAGTACAGATGGAAAGTCGAGTGATTGCAGAAATTTTGGAATTACTAATCACAGGAAAAACTCCCGGGAGAATTCTCAGAGGCGATGCTGACCCTCAATTACTTTGTCTGTGGAGACAGCGAAAACAGTTCTTTGTGAAGAAAGGGTTGCTGTATTGCAGTACCATGGATCCCATCATCATTACTCATCTACATCAAATTGTGATCACAGGGAGATATGTAAACATCGTCCTCACTGACTATCATGATCTGTCAGGTAACTTTGGAGTGCAAACGACAGAAGCCACAGGCCGTAGGCGAATCTTTTGGATTGGCATGAGAGGACACATTTAAAAATGTGGGCAGGAATGTCACACGTCTGTGAGTAAGAAAACTGTGAAAGCTGATGATAAACCACCACTGCATCTCTTTGTGAGTCGACGTCCATAACAAATGGAAGCCATTGATCATCTGAAGATAGAGCCCAGCAGGACTGGGCATAGCTACGTCTTAACCATCATGTATCAGTTCACCAAATTTGTTGTGGCAGTCCCAGTGTAGGATTTAACAGCCCAGACTACACAGCGGTGGAGCAAGGAGAGGTAAGTATTGCAAGGGCTGGGGCCCTGAGCAAACAGGGGGGCCGACTCGTGGGTGGCGGTACTGGCACAGGGCCCCTCATAGTACGCCGGTGTGTCTGACGGCAGGTGTGCACCCCCACCGTCAGAGACACTTGATTGTACTATGAGGGACCCTGTGCCAGTGCCGTCGCCCAAGAGTGGGCCCACCCACCTGTCCAGGGCAACGGCACTCGCACGGGTGCGGGCACCAGGTGGTGAACCCAGCCCTGGGAGGGGAGGCAGCCCAGTTAGGGAGGTTTAAAAAATGGCATATGTTGATGTTGGACATTCAGCAGCTGCAAATGGAGGAATTGGAGAAGTCCGAGGAAGAGGAGGACAAAAGCGAGCCATTTTTCTGGCAACCTATGTGTCAGCAGGGAAAGGTGGGACAAAATCCTTTGAAACCCATGCATGGTTCATTTTAATGAAGGTTAGATCATCAACATTTTGGGTCGACAGACGGGTCCTTTTTTTCTGTCAGGATTGATCCAGCAGCACTGAAAACTCTTTCGGATAGCACACTAGCAGCAGGGCAAGCGAGCTCCTGTAAGGCATATTGTGCCAATTCAGGCCAGGTGTCCAGTTTACAGGCCCAATAGTCAAAGGGGAATGACCTGTGAGGGAGAACAGCGATAAGGGAGGAGAAGTAGTTTGTAACCATAGTTGACAACTGCTGTGTCCTGTTACTTTCAATCGATGCAGTATTACCAGTCGTGTGAACGGTACTTGAAAAATTAGTCCACAACATGGTCATGAAACCCCTGTCTCCAACGCCACTTTGAATGTGTGCAACACAAACACCTCTTCCATGTTGCCCTCTACGGCTCGTGTGAGAACCATCACCGCTGCTGTGTGCTGGGAATGCCTCAAACAAACGTTTTACCAGAGTTGCCTGTTTGGTAGCCAATATTAGCTCTAGGTTCACCTGCGGCATGATGTTTTGGAATTTGCCTTTATAGCGTGGTCCAGGATGCTGGCCAACCAGTAGTCGTCATCGTTCATCATTTTGGCAATGCGGGGGTCCCTTTTTAGGATCTGCAAGGCATAATCAAACATGTGGGCCAATGTTCCAGGTGTCAATGATGCACTGCAAGTGCTGGGTGGAGGAGCACTTTCTGGCAAATCCACATCCCTCCAGTCACGCACAAACCCTGTACCTGACCTTGCCATGCCAACATTTTCTCTTGCCCCCTGAGAAGCATCCTCCTCCCCTAAATAATCATCCCCATCATCCTCCTCCTCTTCCTCTTCTTCCTCCACCTCGTCCAGGACAGTTCCCTGAGCAGACAATGGCTGACTGTCATCAAGGCTTCCCTCCTCCTCTTCCTCTTCCACCTCGGCTGCAGACGCCTGCTCCTTAATGTGCGTCAAAGTTTGCATGAGCAGACGCATAAGTGGGATGCTCATGCTTATGATGGCGTCGTCTGCGTTTCCCAGCCGTGTGCATTCCTCAAAACACTGAAGGACTTTACAGAGGTCTTTCAGCTTCGACCACTGCACACCAGACAACTCCATGTCTGCCCTCAAACTGCCTGCCCGTGTATCCTCCCACAAATGCATTACAGCCTGCCTCTGTTCGCA